>NC_137775.1:177882085-180282085 GCF_963455305.1 Plecotus auritus | reverse complement strand
CTGGGGTTGTCTATCATAAATGTCACCTACGTAAACAACGTACATGGCACGAGAAGACGTAAACGCAGGGCCTTTCTGCCCAGTCATTGGTGCGAATAAATACACTGTCAGATGTTTTACATATGTGCATCTTTGGAGTTATAAACACGCACATCTGTTTAAGTTTGTGTATACGAAGTTCACACGCAAGTAAAAGTTAGGGATACCGTTTTCTCTGCTCACACTGTCCAAAACATGTGTGTGTTTTTGGATGTGTAGGAGAACAGGGCATAATCTAAAAACAATATGTCTTTCCAACATATGTTTTTATATACAACGAAGTGACCCAACTTGGCATTGAGATTCGCCTTCTTCTCGAGCAATCCTCCGAAAGGCTGGCTTTGTGGTTTAGACGGTGCCTGCTGAGGCCTGAGAAGGGTAACCGGGACTTTGGAGGGACTGAGGTAAAACCAGATCTGCGATGCAAGCGCAGGCCTCCCCTCCTCCGGGGCAGCTTCGAAGTGGACAGGGAAGTAACAGCAGAATGAGGTGAGCGGCGATTGCAGGACGCGGAGGCCGCCCTGCCTGTAAATATCAGGACATCCGCACGCCACCAGGCTGCCAGGCCCTCTGCATTCCCCATGGCGGCCAGGCGCTGGCGGGGGCCGACCTCTGTCAGGGGGCTCCGTGTGTAAGCTCACAGCTGGGTGCAGAAGGCAGACAGTCTAATTCTCTTGTCAACTCCTTTATTAGTTTTTAATTTAATCTTTATTGTTCAGATTATTACAATTGTTCCTCTTTTTCCCCCCATAGCTCCCCTGCACCCAGTTCCCACCCCACCCTCTGCCCTTACCCCCCCCTCACTGTCCTCATCCATAGGTGTACGATTTTTGTCTAGTCTCTTCCCGCACCCCCCACACTCCTTTCCCCCCGAGAACTGTCCACTCCCTTTCTATGCCCCTGACTCTATTATATTCACCAGTTTATTCTGTTCATCAGATTTTTTATTCACTTGATTTTTAGATTCACTTGTTGATAGATATGTATTTGTTGTTCATAATTTTTATCTTTACCTTTTTCTTCTTCCTCTTCTTAAAGAATACCTTTCAGCATTTCATATAATATTGGTTTGGTGGTGATGAACTCCGTTAGCTTTTTCTTATCTGTGAAGCTCTTTATCTGCCCTTCAATTCTGAATGATAGCTTTGCTGGCTAGAGTAATCTTGGTTGTAGGTTCTTGCTATTCATCACTTTGAATATTTCTTGCCACTCCTGTCTGGCCTGCATAGTTTCTATTGAGAAATCAGCTGACAGTCGTATGGGTGCTCCCTTGTAGGTAATTAACTGTTTTTCTCTTGCTGCTTTTAATATTCTCTCTTTGTCTTTTGCTCTTGGCATTTTACTTATGATGTGTCTTGGTGTGGTCCTCTTTGGATTCCTTTTGTTTGGGGTTCTGTGCACTTCCTGGACTTGTAAGTCTATTTCTTTCACCAGGTGGGGGAAGTTTTCGGTCATTATTTCTTCAAATAGGTTTTCAGTATCTTGCTCTCTCTCTTGTTCTGGCACCCCCATAATTCTGATGTTGGTACGCTTGAAGTTGTCCCAGAGGCTCCTTACACTATCTTCATATTTTTGGATTCTTTTTTCTTTTTTCTTTTCTGGTTGAGTGTTTTTTGCTTCTTTGTATTTCAAATCTTTGACTTGATTCTTGTGTTCCTCTAGTCTGCTGTTAGATCTCTGTATAATATTTTTTATTTCAGTCAGTGTATGCTTAATTTCTAGTTGGTCCTTTTCCATATCCTCGAGGGTCTCACTAAATTTATTGGCCTTTTCTAGAAAATCCTTGAAAAACCTTATAACCGTGGTTTTGAACTCTATATCCAGTCGTTTGCTTTCCTCCATTTCTTTCATTTGTGATCTGTTTCTTTGTCTCCGCATTTTGGCTCCTTCCCTGAGTTGATAGAGTGGCTTTGTGTGCTAGGTGTCCTATAGGGTCCAGTGGCTCAGCCTCCCCAGTTACCTGAGGTGGACACTCTTGGTGCACCCCTTTGTGGGCTGTGTGCACAGTCTTGTTGTAGTTAAGCCTTGATTGTTGTTGGTATCACTGGGAAGAATTGACCTCCAGGCCAATTGGCTGTGAGAATCAGCTGTATCTGCGCTGGGAGAACTTCTGTGCTAGAGACACCCTTATGAGACAAGACTTGCAAAAACCTCTGTGCTCAGCTTGGATGGGGCGGAGTCTCAGGGCGGAGCAGACAGCATTGGTTTCCTGTCAGCCCTGCCCTAATAGGCCCCTGGGTCTCAGTGTCCCGTGGTAATCGCTGCAAGCACCTCTGAGAGAAAGCTGCCCTCGAGTTTCACCTGCTGCCAGACAGTCCAGTTTCTCCCCGAATGAGTCTGTGTCCCCAGAGTCTTGCCCGGAACTGGAGTTCAGCGCAGTTGGGAGCTTTTGAATCCCTTCCACTTGAGAAAGCCAGTTGCGTACTCAGTTGCCCGCCCTCTCCGTGTGCGTACCTTGGTACCTCTGCCTTCCGCAGTTCCTCTGAGTCTCAGTGTGCTTTTCTCTTTCCTTCTAGTTGTAGAATTTCCACTCAGCCAGCCTTCCTGTGGTTCTGGATGATATCCATTTTGTCTTTTAGTTGTAGTTTTGAAATTATTGTGCGAGGCAGCAGTTTAGGTGTTTACCTATGTCACCATCTTGGTTTCTCTCATCTCGTCAACTCCTTTACAGTCAGTACATGTTGTGGATGCCCATGGCTATCATGCTGCAAAAGAATTAGCACTAAAAGCACACTTAAAAGAAAATGTTTGAAGGAGGTGGCATTTTCAGATTGGCTTCTTTCCCTTGGTGATATGCATTTAAGGGTCCTCCATAGCTTTTGGTGGCTTGATAGCTCATTTCTTGTTTTTGCTGAACAATATTCCTTTGTCTGGATGTACCATGGTTTGCTTATCCATTTACCTATCAAAGGTCATCTTGGTTGCTTGCAGTTATGAATAAAGTGGTCATAATAGTAACCTTTTTGCTATAGCACATTTCTCCCACATGGACTCCACATTGAATGTCAGGACTTTGCAAGAACTTGTCCTAAAGATGATTGCATTCAGCAATGTTTGGGCCCAATCAAGCCTTTCCAGTGGTTCCGACTTGTGTAAACTTTGTATTTCCAAAAAAACCCTCTATTCCATCTCTGAACCATCCCTAATGCACATACACATTCCAGCATCTTAACACAACATACCTATTCCAGCGTCCGTCCTTTTATTCTGATCTCATTGTCTTATTTAGTGTTTCCTTCCCTCTAGTCTGACAAACTGAATCTTACTCATCCTTCCTGTCCCCTTCACATCCTGCCTCTTCAATGAAGTATCCCCTCAAGATGGAGAAGAAGGCGATCGGACAGATGTGATTCGAATCCCAGCTCCTCTACCTTACTAGCTCTGTGCACTTACACAAGTTACGTAACTTCTTGGAGTTCAGCTTCCCATCTGTAAAATGGGCCCAATGCTCTCAACATTTCAGGTTTCTGTAATGAGCTACATCAAGTGCTCAGAATATTTTCTGACACCTCAATACATGGTGCTGCCCTCCTGCTTCCCCTCCTTCTTATCATTGTCATCATCACCTCCAAACCCAGAAATGATTTCTTTCTTCTGGATTCTTATCTCCTCCTATATGTGTCCACATCGTGTCTCTAAACTGGAGTGTGTGTGTGTGCGTGTGCGTGTGCGTGTGTGTGTGTGTGTGTGTGTGTGAGACAATGCTTAACCAAGAATACAAAGTGCTGTGGTATTAAATTGCTGAGGTTAAACAGCACAACCCTGTCCCAGCTCACCTCTTTGTGTCTGACTGGGTATGAGCAAATATTCCTAAAAAAACGTATTCGCTTGGGGCTGCAGGAGGATGCTCTTGCTGGGCACCCAAGCATTTCTGGAAGAGCAAGAAGATGTCAAGGATGTCAGCCTGGGGGGAGGGAGTCTGAGAGTTTGTGGCTTTTGTACTTATATGCTTCCCCTCCCTTCTTCGTGGCTAAGGGTCACCTTGGAGCATGATCCAGCCCCTCCTGCCTTCTCTCCTTGGTTTTTATCCAAGACTCAGGCAAAAGCTGGGGAAGGGGACCAAGAAGAAAGCCCAGCTTTGGCCCACGATGATGCAAGTTTTATTGGGGGTGAGAAACTTATAATGAAGGGGGAGAGTAGAAAAATAAATAACTTGTGTTTAAGTGGCGCCCTACCAACCCGATGATGTCCGAGCACACTGTGTGTGGAAATAACGCAGCATCATTTACACACGTGTTCCGGTCACTGTGGGGCATGCTATCTCCAGGAATCATCGAGTCTGCTGTGCACGCCACGTGCTTGGCCTCAAGTTTTATATTAGGGGTCAGCACACCTTTTCTGTCGAGGGCCAGATAATCAATATTTTAGGCTTGGGAGGCTGTACAGACTGCTTCAAATACTCTGCAAAAGCAGCCATGGATGATACGTAAATAAGTGGGCATCGCCGTGTGGCATTGAAATAGAAATTTCGTATAATTTTTACATCACAAAAAATTATTTATCAACCATTTAAAAATGTAAGATCCAGTTATAGTTCGTTGACTATACAAAAACAGATGTCTGCCCCACTGGGCTATAGTTTGCTGACCCTGCGTGTGTGTGTGTGTGTGTGTGTGTGTGTGTGTGTGTGTGTCCTATGCATTGTAGAATGTTCAGTAGCATCACTCACCTCCACCACTAAATGCCAGAAGCACCCCTTTGCTCCCCCAGTCACGGCAACTAAAAACATCTTCAGTCACAGCCAAATGTCTGCTGGGGACAAAATCAGCCCCAACTGAGAACCAGCAAGTTAGTGAACAGTCTCAGAATGACAGAAAATTCATGAACCCTTAGCAACCTAATCACTGGGATAGAGGAGAAGGGTGTGTGCGCGCCTGTGTGTGTGTCTCCTGATGTCTTCCCTAGATTCCCACGGAGGAAGGAAAAGTGAATGGTTTGTCTTTGCAAAGACAAAAGTGTAATCACAAATGCGGCTTCCCCTGCAGGGGGCGCCCCTTAGGGAGCGGGACCCCTCAGGTGCTCCACCCAATGCTTAGCAGGGATTCTAATTATCAGGTAATCAAGCCAGGCTCCACACAGCAAGTAAACAGGACTCCGGCTTTCAATAAGGCCTTTGCTGCCCACGACGCTTAAATGGCGATTAAAAGGCCTTCTGTTTTCAGTGGGAAAACGACTTCTTTTCTATGGAAAAGGAACCTCCCCAGAAATGGAATCATTTCACTTTTTTTGTCCAGGAGAAGAAGAAGAAAAAAAAGTAAAATAAAGTAGAAAAAGAAAAAACGATCTGTCTTAGGTGGTGGTGGTAAGTTTTTACATTTAAAGCAAGTTTGCATGAACTAATTTAATCTGGGTTTCCAGTTAGAAAATTTTGACCAAGAACTGCTCTGGTGTTGAGAGAGAATGGACACTATTGGGGTCTGGCCCCTGATGTCCTATCAAGAGGCAGCCACGAGAGATGTTGTACTAAGAACTCGTCATTTAAACAAACAGACATAAAGCACAGACCGAATGACACCACTGGCGTAGCTTTCCGCTCACAGGACACAGTTCCGCAGGGGTTCTCTGTCGCTGCCGGTGAACCTGACCTAGAGATGTGTGAGGAGTCCTTTTGCCATTGAGACAACTAGATGCGTTTGTTTTTCTTCTGGGGCAGCTACGGATAGGCACAGAAGTCAAGGTTCAGCTGTTTGCCAAGAGCCTCCCCCTCTCCCCCACTACCCCACCCCCAAACCCTCAAACCCCAAACTCAAAACCAAATCCAAATAATCCCAAAGCCCCTCCATCCTGTGGAGGAAGTTACTTGGAATCAACCAAGTGACTCACTGGTCCCCCTTCACTCATTTGCCACAAATCAGCTTGTGTTTATTTGCCTCTAAACCCCCATTAGGTAAAATTTGTCTCGTAGCACACAGATCATTTCCCATGACCGAAACGCAGATCCGTCTCCCTTTCCTCGTAAGGAATCTGAGCTATGTTTCTTTTCAACAAATCCCTATTCCCCAGCCCACATTCTACATTTCACCGTGTTTTGTCTACTTGTCTTCTGGTTCCAGCTGGGCCATTTTAGTCATCGCGCCTTCGTGTCTCAGGACAAACATCACAGGGTGGGGAGCAAGGCAAGGATCCAGCCTTACCCCAAACTCGGTCCTGGCCAGCCGGCATCCTAGCCAACGACCTGCCCCCCCTCGGGTTGACAGGAGCGTTTCCCCGCCTGCCCCACCCCCATGCATATTTTAGTCTTGATTGACCACCAACCATATGGCACAATTGTCCTGTGGGTGAGTTGATTATTAACAGCTCACAGCTGGAGTTACCATAACTGCCCACGGCTGTGACACCGCACTAATTGACCAAGACACGCCGGAGAACAAGATGCAGAAAGTGGCCATTGCAAATTACTTCAAGCAGAAATGGGGAGCTTAGTGGGAAACATCGGGTCCAGATTAGAGGTTTCTATGTTCCGACCAAATCGGCGGGGGCGAGAGGCTGGCTGGAGGGGAGGGCAGAGAGGAGGGAGCCGAGGGTGCACAGGTGTTCTTCCGAGCCTCCATTAGCTCCGTATTCAAATGCCTTATTTTGAACAGATTCCTGTTAATGAGGAAGAAGCGACCGCACTTCAAGTGGCGCTGAACCTGAATTTTTAAGCGCTCAGACAATTAACTCACCAAGCCCATTGGGTGCCGCCGCCCAGGCCCCCCTGGCTAACCCTGCTGTCACAGGCGAGGCTGGGAAGCTTTGAGAACAGCATGTGCTGTGTGAGCTCCATCACTTAGCATTAGAGTCAAAGGAGCCGAGTGCGGTGGGGACCCGAGTGTCGTCTGCACCAGGGAGTGGGGTGACGAGGGGCAGGGACACCGGCCAGGGGGTGTACAGGACTTAACAGACGCCCACCAGCGCCTCTGGGGAAGGCTCCTGAAAACGATGAAATATGAATAGGCTGCCTGTGCATCTCTCCGTAAATTTCTTTCTCAGATGTTTGCAGCCAGCGCGACGCGATTGAGAAATGACCGGGGAGAACAGAGGGTAAGCCAATGAGCTCAGTGTCTTATAAATCAGCCGCCCGGGCTGGACTGGAACTGGCAGACCATGGAAAACCCTGCTGCCGCCGTGCAAGCTTGGGAGTCGTTTCCGAAACCGACCCGACCCCTGGCCCTGCTCTCTGGATGGGAGAGGGCTTAATGAAAGCCCACGGAGGGACGAGGAGCGAAAAAAGAAATACGCTTCACTGAGAAAATAAAGAACCAACTCAAGGTGGTACCTCTATGACACGCTCCAATTCTGACCTTGGCGCAGGCCCAGAATCGCAAGTGGGATCGTGAAGGACAGCTCCGTGCTGTCGTTACTGAATCCTGCCCAGAGGTCCAGAATACTCTCTGCTCCAGAGCCAAACCACCCGAATGACCCAGTAGCGTCATCCCCATTTCGTGGATGTGGAAACTGAGGCACAGAAAAGACAACTGCCTTGATTAGGACACATAGCTATTTAGATTTAAAAAAAAAAAAAAAAAAAAGCAAGCTAGAATTTGAACCTGCAAAGTCTGGCACCTGAATCCATGCTCCCAACACACGATGGCACTGGCCTCTCTTCAGGGGCATCACAGCCCCCAGGTTCAGAATCTCTGTTCTAGGCAGGTCGCCTGACAATCCACATGCTCAGAAAGCCTGCTAGCCCTCCTGTGCCTGAGCTGTTCGGATTCCGGATTTGTGCCCACGGGACTTAAGCATCGCACACTTACATGTACCTGAGATTATGCCGGTACTTTTTTGGCCTCAGTCTTTATATAAAGTGCTGAGAAACCGCCTTACCTTGGGAAGCACAGGATTTGGGAGCACCCAGTCAGGCTTCCAATGGCAATTGTAAGTCTGCCAGATCGCATTGTCTCCGGCACGGGACGGCGCGAGGGTCAACCTCTTGTGCACCAGGCCTGCGGTTGTGCTCCTGTTGCTGGGGAAACCATAATTGAATTTCCTGAATTATACACAGAGCGATAGAACGTTGAATAACCATATTTATTTGCCTTCTAGGCCCTGTGGCATCTGTTGTTTAGCTCACAAAGCTCCTATTGACTGGAAGAGGGGCTCGTTGATCCAGAAAGCCGTGATGGGCACATGAGGCAGTGGGAGCTGGAGGACTCCCGGGTGGGCCTGAGATTTCTCATCCAGCGCAGCAGCCGCCAGCCAAATGGCCCAGCGGCACAGGAAAACCCAAGGATACGGCCTGAGGCCCTGGCATGAAATTGATCCTGCTTTTCCCCAATGATCTCAGGTCTCAACTTAGGGGTAGAGAGGGGCCGTGTGGAGAGGGGATGGCATGAGAAGAGCGAGTGGGAAGGAGGCAGAGGGGGTGGGAGCTTAGAGGCAAGTAGTGAAGAGGGTTGCGAGGCCACTCCGCACAGGAGAGGAAGGCTGGGGGCAGGCGGGGACCTCTCTGGAGTAGAGGGACATGGAGCAAAGGAGGGGGAAAGGTAAGAGGATCGGGCTTCACACCTAGGGACACTGAGGCACAGGGCCCTGCTTTTAGTCTGGGCTCTGAGTCGGGCCTCGGAGGGTCTCAGGGTTGTGCTGCCTGAACTGGCCTGGGTGTGTCTTCGATGGGAAATCACTTTTTCACTGAGGTGTGTGGAGTGAGTTCTTCCCCGACGCGGCCTTCAGGCTGGTGTTTCAACAACGACTCATCCAGCTCAGCAGCCGCCAGCCCAATGGCCCGGCACAGGAAAATCCAAGGATACGGCCTGAGACCCTGGCATGGAATCGATCCTGCTTTTCCCCTGTGCCACCTCCGTCACCTGTGCCACAGCCCTCCTTCCGTCCTGTGCAGTCACCATTGGACCTTCCCAATTATGTTTCATCCACTCTGATTCTTCCAAAATCACAAGGTGAAAAGAAATAACTTCTTTCTATTTTTACGTTTGTTTTTTTTTCCCCCAAAGGAAAATTTTGATCATTTATAGAAAATAGAGAGCATGGCATCTGAACCCTTGGGTTCCCATATTCCAGCTTCACAACTTCTCATCCCATCCCTCCTCAAGCCCACGCCCGCCCCGCCCCCTGCCCACCCCCCACCTTCCCCCCCCGCCCCCGCATCTCCTAACCCACCGCCCCATTGTGAAGCAAACGTCAGACATCATATTTCATCCATAAGTACTTCAGTACTATCTCGATAAGACAAGGGCTTTAAAACATATCGTTACAAAGCCATGATCACACCTGAAAAGAACAATTCCTTCCCAGAAGCCCATCTTCCCAGTGGGCTCATAGATGCTTCCTTACTCGTAAGCATTTGGTTGTTGTGTCTCTTCACTCGTATTTCATCCTCGAGTTCCCTTCCCCTTTTCTCCTTGCAATTGGTTTGTTGAAGAAACTAGGTTACGTGTGCGGTAGACTCTGCCACGTTCCGGAGTTTTCAACTCCTGATGAAATAATAAACCTGGGCAATGCTAACCAATGGCTGCAAAACCATTAGGTGAAAAGCCAACAGGAACTTTATAGCAGATGAGAAGCTGACGGTCCCTGTTGCCACCGATCAATCCGGACATCTCAGAATAACCTGAGGTTCACATTACCTCCTTCGGTGAGTTCTTACTGAAAAAGTCAACTGGAGTCTCAGCGAGCCTCCAGCTCTAAGTACCAGGTTAGAGGAAATACAAGGCACAGAAGAACATAAAAAGCCCCATGACCGGCTTCTTTTTCTATTTTAATGTAGCAAACATTCGTTATTACTCCATTATTGTCAGGTATTACACGGCGATGTTTCCCCCAAGGACTATTGAAGAATAGAGTGTAGTTGTGCCTCACTTAAGGACTCAGACTATTTGTGATGTTTTTGTTCTCTTGCCTGCTTTTTGTAGAGTTTAATCGACTCCCTAGGACCACCGACGGTACACTATTTGCATACCTCTGGGACCTTTCCTCCAGTCTTCCTCCTCCCCTCCGCCTCCCCACAGGTTCTTTCCATTTTACTGCGGATTGAGAAACCACAGATCAACTTGCACGGGACTTATAAAGTAAAGGTTCTGCGTGAAAGCTGAATAAGGGATCCTATCAGTAAATACAGAAGTATTAATGAGCAGAGTTTAGTAATCATCACTGAGTTTTGCAGGGGTGTTCTTTTTGCCTAGTTTTTATTGCATTCTGGATAGCAGAAGCTTCTGGATGAATGAGATGTCACCGATGTTGTTATACTAATCAAACTGGATAGAAAGTTTGGTCACAACACCCAGCAATAATCCATCGTATGCACAGAAAAAAAATGGCCAAGTTCCAATTTGGAAAAAACCCAAGACTGCACATCAACCTGAAATCCCATCGAAGTTTCACCTGCAGTAGGTCATTAAAGATAAGCAAATGTAATAACTTTGCTGTTGACATCCCCTTCTTCTCAAAACACCCTCTTCCTTTGCATTCCATGACCTAACGCTCTCCTAGTTTTCTCCTACCTCTGGGGATTCTCCTCAGTCTTTTTCCTGGCTCATCCTCCTCCTACCGACTGTTAAATATTAGAAACTTTCAAGGTTTGATCCATTGCCCTCTTCTGCTTCACATTCTACACCCTCCCTCTGTGATCTCGTCCATGCTTATGGTTTTAATTATTATCTACATGCGGATGACTCTTGCATTTATATCTCCAGCCTAGACTCTCCTATGAGTTCCCAATCATAAATCCAACTGCCTGTTCAACATCTGGACTTGGCCATCTCTTCAAAATTTGCGTGTCCAAAACCTGAACTCATACCTTCTCCCTCAAACCCACTCCTCCCCCAGCGTTCTCTCTCTCAATAAATAGCAACACTATCCAGAGGTGAGCCAGCCGGACCCTTGGCTGTCCTCCTTAGCACCTCCTTCTCCCACATTGCCCCATCTCTTGGTTCATAAATGCACTTCTGAATCTACCCGTGTCTCTTCATCCTCACAGCAGCCATTGTAGTCTAAGTTCTCATAATCCCACGCCTGGCTTAGCTCCAGAGCCGTCTGTTCTCCCCATGTCTACTCTGTGTCCAGTCCATTCTGCAGCCAGTGTTCTTCAAAATTATACAGGCCTGTTTATAACTATATCATCTTCCCAGTGCCTTTAGGATAAAGACCACAATCCTTACGATGGCTTACAAGGCCCTATGTTACCTGTCCCCTACCTCCTTCACCAGCCTCATTTCATTATCCTCTTCCTCTGTTCTCTGGGATCGAGTCATACTGGTCCATAGGAATTTGAGCCTCAGGACCGTGGCACATGCAGTTGCTTCTGGTAGGACTGCTCTATTCTACTCTTTCACCTAGTTAATTCCTATGTGTCTTTCTGAATTTGATTCTTTTAGAAAATCTCTATTGGCTGCTGGTGTATCTCCCTAATTCCATGTTCACAGTCCTTGTTCTTTATGATCAAAACAACTTTATAGCTAAGGGAATTGAGGCCCAGAAATGTTATGTAACTTGCTTGGGGATTGTACATCCAGGTAGTGGCTGTGCTGAAACACACACTGGAATAATCTCACTTTACTAGCAGCTAGATCTGGTGTCAAGTATTAAAGTTCTGTGTCAAGTTTTGGTCTCTAATAATGCGTAGAAGCTGGAATGAGTTGAGAGAAAAGGAGCATGCTAATTAAAGGGAAGGCAAGTAGGACCTTTGAAGAAAGGGAAGGAAAAGGGATTTCACAGTTTCAAGTTTGGGGAGGTTATTACAGTGGAGAGGGTAACAGAAATATTTTTTGAATGACCGCAGGGTACAGAGGATTATATTAGGTCTTCTATTTCTGTAGAGATGAGAAATTTCAGCCGGAGAGAGTTTGGTTTGACAAAAGAAAAGGCAGTTAAAGATTTGAACAGAATACAGAGTTAGCTCCTGTGCCTTTTTGTGGAAATGGTTAAAGGCAGGATCAGTAATCATCTAACTTACCTGGGGGTTTGGTGCTGACCTACCTCAGGCAGGAAGCTGGGCCAACTAACTGACCTCCTGAGGTTGTTTGGAATGAATGGAGGAAAGAATGAATGTGAAAGTGAGCCTTGCCATCGGTCACAGGCTGGATCGCGCTCCCATCCTGCCTGGTGTGGAGAAAGAAATATTGAGTGGCATGCGTCCCCAAGGGCTCCTCAGCTGATCACGCTCAGTTGGCCTTATCTGGCTCCCAGGTGTTTCCATTTATCTCTGATAAACTGTCAGCCAAGAGTCAGCCTTGGGGTGGGAGGGGGGGAAATGAGTGGAGGGAGGGTGATACCCCAGATGTTTTCTGAGAAGATGGGAGAAAGTTATTCCTCAGTACTAATGCATTTCGTCATCCTCTCTGCTTGCAGATGTTAAATTTGGGAACACTTCCAGGTTCCTTTTCTCTCTTAAAAGAAAACTCGTTGTGTGTTTAAAACATCCAGGACCCAGATCTCCTGTATCAGGACGTATCTCCTTTGCATGTAGATGAAGCTTTGGAGGTTTAAGAGGGGCCTAAGCGTTACTGGCCCTGTTTTCCCTAGTCTAACCAGTCCAGTGGCTCTCTCCTTTGGAAATCAGGAGAAATGATAATAATCAGAGGTGGCATCTACTGAGTGTCCACTGTGTGTGTGATACAGTCAACCCCCCATGGCAATACTGCCAGGGTTTAATTCCATTTTACAGATGGGGAAGTCGCCCCCAAATTGTTTCCCTAAGTTCATAAAACTACCAAGTTCAGAAACTGTTCAAACCTGGGACTGTATGACTTAACTACTAATTACAACCGTTTTCGAGCTTTCTTGCGTGTCAGTCACTCAGTAAAACCTAGGAAGCAGGTTCTATTAGGTTCATCTTGCAAGTGAGGAAATGAAGGCACAGAGAGGTCTGGTGGCCTACCCACTCGCACACAGCCAGTAAGTGGCAGAGCAGAGAGCCAGGCGAACAACTTGACTTTGGAGCTTGTGTCCTTAACCACCACCCTGTGTAGATTTCTATCCCCTTTCTGCACTCCATAGAGAATGAGGGTTGGCTGGATGCAACGTTCTATCAAAGTAGCTGATCTGAGCTTTCAATAGCTCAAGGTAGACACTTCTCTTCCCTGTGTTGTCTTATCTTCCCCTTGATCTTCTGTTGTTTGAGCAGCTGCAGCCTTTGATCTGGGCAAGGATGAGCCTTGCTGCAGAGCTGTCTCCCTGCTTTGTTTATGTGAGCATCTTTCCAGGACCCGGTCCACTTTTGGGGTGGAAGTGCCCTGCCAAAAACTCCAGCTCTCCATGCTGGCTGTGTGGCCAATATAGCTCCTGCCCCTTTGACGATCCCTCAGCCTGGAGGGAGAGTGGTGTCTCATAACAGTTTGGAGACACTACAAAAGTTTCCCTGGCAGGATGAACGATGGGCTCGGCAACATGTTCTTGCCTTTTGGAATTGCCCTCCAGTTTTTCCAGGCTCGATCCTGTAAATCATTTCATCTTGTACAAATACTGGGCTATGAGCACAGATGATCTCAAAGGCGAGGATTATTTGAAACTCTGTTTAAGAATCCATCCTCCTTTCAACAGCTTAATGTAGCTTGAATTTGTGAATAAAAATTTTCTTCTGTGCATGCCAAGGCACAGGTAGTTCTAGGGTCTTTGAGAGAAAGTAGAATGCGCATCTATTCCAGCAGGCTGTAGGAAAAGTAACTTGTCTGTGTATTGACAACTAATTTATCATCAAAAATGTTTAAGGCCCTACTCTATGCAAGTGCTCATGGGGCAGCTGGAAGTGGAGGGGGATGAGGTGGGGAAAACCGTGACATGTTTTGAAAAAGATATGTTAGCCAGAAAAGGTCATTTAGAATATCCTCTTGCTATCTGTCATCCCATGAAGATGGAAATCTATTGTGGTTTTTAAGAACAGGTAAAATAAGTCACAGAGTTGGAAGCATATTTTGGGTAGCTATCTGACGTATTTCATGTTGTAGTTTATGCTCGTTGACCTTATCCCAACAATGACAGAGAGTTGGTTGAAGGCAGACTGTGATAGAGAAGGTCCAACAACCACAAAGTGGTGTATGTTCCATCAGAGAAGAAACTTCTTTGACAGCTCTGCTCTTCTTTAACATGTCAACAAGAGAGTTGCCCCCATGCAGTGACTGTACCCTTTTGGAATGAACATACTTGAATGTCAAATGTTAGAAATGATCTTGTGGTGTTTGGAGTGAAGGCAGACGTACCTGCCTTTTAAGTGTACTTACAAGACTCAACTTGTTTCTTAGAGCACATGAGGTTCATTGTGACCCAATAGGTTTAACAAAAATGTAACAAAACATTCTGCTTAAACTTTTTTTATTTTTTAAAGAGGGGAAACGCTTTCCATCAAACTATACCCTGGGAATGGAATTTTATAGCTGTTTAGTACAGTTATAATGCTAATAGCTGGTGATGTACATTGATTAGCTTGGGAGGGAGATGAAAAAGACCTGAGCACCTTTATAGGTTTTATATTACAAACTGTAGGTTTCTAAATGTTATTTAATTTAAATGCCACAAAGTTTCCTCCTTTTCACAGATGAGGAAACAGAGGCTTAGAGATGCAAGTGAACATTTCCAAGGTACAGCTGATCGGTAGCTGAGCTTGCAAAGGAATCATGGCTTTTGGGCTCTGGAACTGATGCTTCTTCAATTCACTAGGCTGTCTCATTTGCTACCTAGTGACTGTACCCTTTTGGTCATAGTGGGGATTTCCACCTGCCTCTTTGCAGTGACTAAGGGTCTTAGACAGAGCTGACTTCTGACCAAGGCAGTCATGTCACATCTAGAAGCAGAAGTCGCCTGGGTCTTGAATTAGGCTGTCTGGGCTGGTACCATAGCCCTGCTGTTCACTAGCTGTGTTGCTTGGAGCAAATTACTGAAACTCTTAGTATATCAGTTTCTGAATCCATAAAAAGGGGGATAATACTGATGCCCAACTCATAGGCTTTGGAGAGTATTAAGTAAAATGGAAAGTGCTTTGCCCAATGCCTGGAAAAATAACATGCTTAACATGTCTATACATTTTCTCATTAGATTTAGAGCTAACATTATGTTTTGTTATTAACTTACTAGAGGCCTGGTGCACAAATTCGTGCCTGGCCTACGGGATCAGGCTAAAACCGGATCTCCGACATCCCCCAAGGGTCCCGGATTGTGGGAGGGCGCAGGCCAGGCTGAGGAACCATGCCGGTGCATGATTGGAGCCAGGGCGGGATGTGGGAGGTTGGCTAGTTGGGTAGGGACTGCAGGAGGGCTCCAGGGCGTGTCTGGCCCCTCTCACTCAGTCCCAATCAGCCGGACCCCAGCAGCAAGCTAACCTTACTGGTTGGAGCGTCTGCCCCCTGGTGGTCAGTGCATGTCATAGCAACTGGTTGAGCGGCCTTAGCATATCATTAGCATATTACGTTTTGATTAGTTGAACGACCGATTGGTTGACCGGACACTTAGCATATTAGGCTTTCATTATATAGGATTTAGCATAAAACTACCTGGAATAAAACATGGAGATTCTTATGAAAGGTAAAAGTTAAGCACGTGTGAGTATGATTGGATGGAACAAAGGAGGCATAGATAACCCTAGAGAGCAACATAAAATGGCTGACCACATTTGCTTTTCAAAAAGATTAGAAATTCAAAATTAAGAAATGAGACTAGAATAAAGGTGAAAATGAGAAGCAATTGCTATGAAGCCCAATTCCCTATAGTAACCGGGTACCCAAGAGCTATTAAGAAGAAGGAACCAGACCAAGGCAATGTGTCTTTGTTGTAGTTAATTTAATCACTGCTATTACCACTGGCATATTTTTTAAAAGGGGGAATTAAAAAAAATTCAATCTGTTGAAAATTGGGTGTTATAGAGCCTCAAAAACAATAGATAAAATACCACCCTGAGCCAAAAATAAATAAATAAATAAAAAGCTTAAGAAAAAATAACTAAGTTTCTTACTAATTATTTGATTTACATTGGACATTTTGAATTTTTCCATTATGTGAAGGATCTAAAGCTTTTGCCAAGAGCAATGAAAATCATGGGAAGAAAAATAAAAAAGCCAACAAAATACCCCTTTGTATCAATTCCACTGATTTCTGCATAGTCAGAATGCCTATGAGTTTTCCTTGCACCCATAGAAAGCACGCTGACTGCCCTAACTCGTTTGGCTCAGTGGATAGAGCATCAGCCTGCGGACTCAAGGGTCCCAGGTTCGATTCCGGTCAAGGGCATGTACCTTGGTTGCGGGCACATACCCAGTAGGGAGTGTGCAGGAGGCAGCTGATCGATGTTTCTCTCTCATCGATGTTTCTAACTCTCTCTCTCCCTTCCTCTCTGTAAAAAATCAATAAAAAATATATTTAAGAAAAAAAACAAAGAAAGAAAAAAGAAAGCACGCTGACCAAGAGAATCCATCCTGGGTGTCAAAATAGGACCTTCCCCAAACAACTCAGACAATTGAACATTTCTCCATAAAACAGAAGTTGACTTCTTTTTTTTTCTTCTAGAATTTTCCTTAGGTGCACTGAGCTTCTGACCATACTCCCTCTGGAACTCTGAATTTCAGGTGCATTTTATTTAGCATTTCACCTTCAGGGGTGATCTCATTGTTCCTTGCTCTGGGCGGGTAGCTATGGAGGGATTAAGGGAAATAAAGGTTAGCCCTTCCCCTGCTCCCCTGGGATCATGTTGTCTTAGTTTTGATTATTTCCCCCAAATTAAGATTTCTGCATAAAACCCCCCTGTCTGCGTTTGGCTGGCAGTTTTATGGCTGACCAAGTTGTGCACTGGCCAGTGTTCTGGTTGGCTGAATGTTTACACAGGCTGTTAATCAGATGGGGAGGGGGAAGCGGTGGGGACTGACTGTGAGCAGTGCGGTCCTGCTTGCTGTCGTGTGCAAGGGCCTGCACTTTGTTACTACAAATTACATAATGACATGTTACATTTCAAAGTGTATTTTTACTTCAGGGAAAATTAAACCAATAAACAAACAACCCTTGTGGAAAAAAAAGAAAAAGGACAAAAAAAAAAAAAGATCCCTGGTTTCCAGATCTTCCTCTTCCAGAAGGTTCTTAATGAAAGTGTAGCTATAAACAAATCTTTGTTTTATTGCAAAGAGAGCGATTGCATATAAAAGCTATTTTTAAAAATGAGGATTTGAACGCTTGTTGGGCCAGGGTCTGGTCGGTGTGATGTGTCTTATGATCCGTCCCAAATGCAAAGGCAGGCATGTGTGGTGATGGTAGGTTCTCAGTGTTTGATTGCTAATCCCTCTCAAGTGTTGCTCCTGCCCGGTTTGAAAGGAGTGTGTAAACACAGGAATTGTCTTAGTTTTTCCAGGTACTGATTCAAGCAAAACTGCTTAGCATAACATGAGGTTGCCAACCCAGAAATTTTTGGTCATGTAGAAAATTGGGTCTCTTCCCCATACTGTCTACATTTTAGCAACTTTGAAACCGTTCAGAAAAACAACAACCCCTCTACATCAACTTTCAAACCTTTCACCGCACACCTACGAATCCAGTGTTAATTCTTTCCTGTAAGCTATTGAAATTAAGTATATGTTCAGAATCAAAGGTTCTAATGAGAGCCCTTTTGGCTAATAGTCATGCTTAGATATTATTCAATTATGCATGTATGTACTTGCTCAAACATTTTTTTCCCCAGCATAAACTATGTTATCAAAAGAAAATGTGTCTTCACTCTCTTTCCCCAGCTAAGTGGGGTACTGAGAGTAAGAACACGTGTAAACTGCATCGTGAATGAGCTGCTTTCACCGAATCCGTCCTGCCCAAGATCTGCTGTTATCAGAACTATTCGGCCTGCACGTCATTGGGTTTGCTCAGGTGTTTGGCTGCTAGAAATAGCAGCAGCCCAGTAAATTGTTGGATGAAAGATGGCCCCCTTAGATTTTAAAAACATCCCATGATGCTTACATTTCTTAGCAAAATTACGACGTGACTTAGGATAATTTATCAGTTCACCCCATGGAATGAGGAATCACAAGAGCAGTTGAGATAGACTGTCTACATCTTCCTGTTCAGTTTATTTATTTTTAGATACAAAGCAGGATGTTTAAAAAGACACCCTTTCTCTTCAAATCTTTGACATAAAGAATGGAGTTTTGAACCTCATAGTTAAAATTTCATATTTCACAGGGACTGCAAAAACTTAAGAAGAAAGGGTAGCAAAATGAAGGCCAGCTACGCAGTGTAGATGTTATCTGGATAAAATCGGACCATTTCAGACAATGCTATTCGCTAACACTAGCCATGTAAATGCAGCAGACACCCTTGTTTTATTTTGTGGCCAAAAAAAAAAACAACAACAAAACCACACACACAAAAAAAACAACGCTTTCCTCTATTTTATTTTGGGTCCACAATAGTTCTGTTTGAATAATTAATTTACATTACTTTATTACATAGGAAGTTTCTCAACCCTGACCCAAACTGACCATCCACTTTTCAAGTGGTTTTGTTTCCGACTTCAAGTATCTTAGTGTAAGGACTGTTATCTGGAACATTCTGATGGGCCTGACCTTGACTTTAGAGGGAACAAAAAGATCAGATTTTTCACTGGTGACTGAACTTGCTTTCACTGTCAATAAATCAACAGCAGTCCAAACTGAAGAGTCCAATATTAATCCAGGGCTTTGAACCTAAGAATGACTAACCCAGTAAGAAAGAAAAGTCGGAGCCAAGCCATAGTCTAGGAATTGCCTAATAAGCCAAGACATGCCTGCGAATGAGTGAGACGTCTTCATCCTGGCTTTTTGCTTCGCCAACATTTGAAGTGATAGATGAGGGAAATGTGCATCAGGGCTTGTTGAATGAATGAGTGAAAGGGGGTAATGCAATAATAACAAAAATAATGACCCCCCCCATCCTGTTTGATTGGATGTTCTCCGCTTCTCTGGATTGACAACGTCTCCCTTCTGCCTTCTATGTCGTGGTTTGATCAAGGCTCCAGGGGAGTCCACCCACAGCACGGAGGCTCCTCTGCACAGATCCAGATGGGGACAGAGAGGCTGAGGCAGAAGGAAGGGTAAAAGTTCCATTCTCAGATGCAGTTCAGATTCGGAAAACAGAATGAGGAGTGGTGGAGGCCATCTCACGGCTTCTTTCACCTTCAACTTAAAATGTAACTCTTAAGATGCATCTGCATCTATTTCTATCAATCTCTGTGTCCTTCCTTCCTTCCTTCCTTCCTTCCTTCCTTCCTTCCTTCCTTCCTTCCTTCCTCCCTCCCTCCCTCCCTCCCTCCCTCCCTCCCTTCCTTCCTTTTCAGAAATAAAACTAGTATAATGAGAAGTGTGAAGTTAGACCTTGAAAGCTGGTACTACTCTTATTTTAGAGGGTCAGGTTTTTCCTGGATTGGCTTAAGTAACCCTCTTACCCGCTTCTACTTGTTCTTCTCTGAGACTTATCCTTGATGTGACTTATCAGAGAACCTCTTTGAAAATGTTTTTGTTGAATGGGGCTCAGTCAAGTAAAAGTTCACTTTGCAAAAGATAAAAATGAAGCTTTCTGATAGGGACTTGGTAGCTAATTTCTGTGGAGGTTCATTTTCACAGGCATGCATATCTACTGAAAATGCTCTTTCAAATTTTAAATTTGAACTAAAATTAAATTAAAATCATCTCTTTCAATTAATGCCCCATCATGGAACATTAAACACATAAACTCATTTATGTGTTTTAACTGCTGCTTAAAATTTATATATATATATATATATATATATATATATATATATATATATATATAGAGAGAGAGAGAGAGAGAGAGAGAGAGAGAGAGAGAGAAGCTTAGTGTGCATTATAATAGCATGCCACCTGAAAAGTAAATTTTACTTGAAAGCTTAACTGGCCTTGCAATGAAACAGACTAATCAAGTAACATTTGATACCATGCATATGTCTATGAGTGTGGCATGCAAATATGCTATTTCGAATATTTTTCTGATTGAACGAAATCAGAAAACAGATTCACCATTTTATATTTAAGAGAATATATCTTATATTCTCTTTAAAAACATGAAACTCGCTTTGAAAGTGCTGGTTTGAATGGGCACTATTAAGTCTTTATCAGTTCTGAGCATTTCAGCCTTTTGCATCCAGAAATTTCTCAATCTGACAGAATAAGAAATGCATTTACATGGCCTAAGCTCTTAAATTGTCCCTTTCAATTAATGCCCCATCGTGGAGCAATCTGGAAACCATTACTCAGTAACTCTTCATTATAATTGCTTGCAGCTGAGTATCCAGCCCTTGGTAATATAAGAATAAAAGAAAACTCAGTTAGTAACAAGTGCAATTGATTCCATTCAGAATTCCCCTGGTGCTTTGCCATGTTTGGCCTGCATGAGAGGAAACACGAGTTTTTTTTTTTCTTTTGGGGCCAGGAAATGAATTGGCAGACATAAGATGGCCTGTGTGGTGCTTGCCTTCATTTTTCAGCTGGTCCTAGTTAAAAATGAGACGCTGGGGCTCCTGCTTTCTCCCCCACCGGCTACACTTTTTTTTTTTTTTTTTGAGGGCTTTTCTGGTCATAGATAAGACAACAAAACTTCAATTTGCTGCAAGCTAACAGCATCCAGAAACTGTCACCCTCCTGGCCACAGCGGTCCTGGGACTCACCTCTGCGAAGGAGTGGGTTTAGAGTTAGACTCACGCCCACCTTGATCGCCTTCAGGGAGCCGGGTCCCTGGTGCCTTCGTACAGGTGGAGAGGAGAGTGTTTATGTGTTTGGAGGCTATCCATCAGCAGCTCCGGAAAGGTGAAGATCTAAATTATGATAGATGAAAACGTGAAAATGTGATATGGTAAACTCCCCCGCCACCTAATGCCCCGCCCCCTTGTGAATCAGGGACTTGGCTTTCAGGAATGGCCGAAGGAATGTTCTTATCACTCACTCCCCAAAGAGACCACGCAGCTCAGTGCTGACCCCACACTCCAGTGAGCACCAGGGACCATGGGGACAGTCAGCTCCTAGCATCCTGTCCCCCTCGGTCCCACAGGTGCCTGAGGCCAGGCGACAAGCATGCCCTAACTACTTCATAAATTAAAAAGCTGTAAACTATAAAACACGTTTTTGTTGTAAAAAGAATGGATGCTCGGCATAGAAAAGTGGAACCCAGTGAAACTCTAACTGCTCTTAATTAATTTCCAGTTGTTGCTTTCATAATAATAGGAAAAAAACCACCACTCTATAAAGTCAAGTGGCATTTCATTTGATTTGCTATAGAGACAAGACTGTGACGTCTCCCAAGACCCGGGACAATCGCTATAAATATTTTAGCACACTTCTATTTTTTTCTGTGCATTTATTTGGGGGGAGGTGTTTTTTATTTTGGTCTGATTGTTCTGTATTTCTACACTTTTGCAAACTTAAAAAGACTGCTGTGACAGCTATTACTAATTCTGTGTTTTGAAAGCCCACATCAGGGGTTTTTAAAGGAGAGAGAAGCAATTTCATAATGAGCCCAGACAGGAAGAAGAGCGGAAGAGCTAGGTCTTGGGCCCTTGGAGGGTCCAGGAGCTCAGGGGAACAGGAGCTGGTACAATGCCAACTGGTGTCACCGGCTGCCAGACCAGAGTCCCCACCCACCCAGACTCTCAAGCTCTAGAGCGATGAAAAGAACTGCGAACAAGCCTTAAGGGAGAACATTTTTCCAGTAATCCTATATAATAAAAGCCTAATATGCTAAGTGTCTGGTCATCCATTCAACCAACCAAAGCGTAGTATGCTAATGATATGCTAAGGCTGCTCAACCACTCACTATGACATGCACTGACCACCAGGGGGCAGAGCAGATGCTCCAACCAGTAAGGTTAGCTTGCTGCTGGGGTCCGGCCAATCAGGACTGAGCGAGATGGGCCAGACATGGCCTGGAGCCCTCCTGTGGTCCTTCCCTGGGTGGCCAACCTCCCGCATCCCTACCCGGCTCCAATCATGCACTAGTGGGGTCCCTTGGCCTGGTCTGCACCCTCTCACAATCCAGGACCCCTTGGGGGATGTCGGGGAGCTGGTTTCGACTGGATCCTGCAGACCAAGCCAAAGGACCCCACTGGTGCATGAATTTGTGCACCGGGCCTCTAGTAAAGAAATAAAAGTAAATACTTAGAGGCAGGTTTTCTGAGGGCAGGGAGAATTGGATTGTTTTGTGTCCTTGATTTCATAGTCCCCCATCAAAGAGATAGCAAACCATCAACAACCTTATCCTGAAAGTCTGCTGATTAAAAATTATCACTCTTACTGGTAGGATTTTCAATTTTTCTCTACTTTGCTCTCTTTAGATATAAAAATGTGCAGCCTATTAAAACCTGGATTATTGCCCTGGCCAGTGTAGTTCAGTTGGTTGTGCATCATCCTGTGCCCTGGAGAGTTGCTGGTTCAATTCCTGGTCAGGGCACATGCCCGGATTTTGGGCTCAATCCCTGTTGGGGGCATGTGGGAGGCAGCTGATTGATGTTCCACTCTTGCATCGATGCTTCTCTCCCTCTCCCTTCCTCTCTCTCTGGAAAGCAATCAAAATATTTTTAAACACACACACACACACACACACACACACACACACACACACACAAAACCTGAATTATTAAATCTTTAAAAAGAATTTTTTAAATGTGATAATGACATCTGCTGATGTCCTATGACCTGTCCAGTGACTGTGAATTCAGGCCAACCACTTATATTACTGGTTTCCAAGCTGGGGATATTGGTAGGACGGGGGTCCAGTCCTTTCTAATAAAGAAGATATGGCCAGTATCTTAGGCTTCTAAGTTTGAAATAATCCCAAACTTCAACCTTTGAGAGCTGGTCTGGCCTGGGGCTCCCGCCAAAGGAACTTACAGCCACTGGCATGCCCACCAATTTTTCCTGTTGGAAGTCTAGTCGGTCTTCATGGGAACTGGTTATGGATGGGTCCTGTTTTCTCATGAGCCAGACAGGCCTGTCTGCTCCATTCTCTCGGCTATTTGCAGGACTTTGGCTTTGTTTCAGGTTTTCAACACCTTTATTCAAATCCCTCCCTCCTTCCCACTGAGGCAGTATTTAAGCAATTCTTCCTTTCCCAATCAATCAACAGAGCTTTCTCAAGGTCTAATGAAGTGAAATACTTCATCCCTGCCCCAGGCTGCTGATTAGTACTGTCTGGGGCCTGCATTCCCAAAACCAGCATCTTGGCTCTTAATGATATTTATTTATTTACTAAATAGTGGTAAAATGCACGTAACACAAAAATTACCATTTTAACCATTTCTAAATGTATAGTTCAGTGGCATTAAGTACATTCATGTAGCTAATTGTATTTTTTTATTAGTGGTTTTTATTTTTATAAAAATTTTTTTGGTTAATCCTCACCTGAGGATACTTTTCCATTTTAGAGAGAATGGAGGGGGAGAGACAGAGAGAAACATTGATGTGAGAGAGATGCATCCATTGGTTGCCTCCCCCACACACCCTGACCAGGGCAAAGGATTGAGCCTGCAACTGAGGTACATGCTTTTGACCCAAATTGAACCGGAACCTTTCAGTCCAAGGGGTCGACACGCTATCCATTGAGCCAAACCAGCTAGGGCCATTCATGTAGCTTAATGGCTTTTTAAGATTTTTGCTTTTCAGTGAAAATTATATCTGGTAATGTTGACTAATTTGAAATGTTTAGAAAAGATCATACTTTTAGAGGAGGTGGAATACTTGAAGGCCTACAGATTCTTACTTCTCACTGTAGATTGAATTTATCTATATGTCTAGTCATAAGGTCTGATTGTGGATTGCTTATTTTGCACATGGAAATCCTATGACCTGGAATTGTCCCAGTGGACAAGAGGAGCTTATCAATAATAGCTGCCTCTCAATTATTGGTAGAGGTTTCAGACCAGAGGCCTAAGAAAACAGACCAATCATAGAATGAAGTGAAGCTGAGAGAAACTACAGTCAGAGACAGGGGACTGCTTTGGGACTGGAGAAATAGAAGTGGTTGCACATGTATCAAATGCCTCATGGCTCCTCAGAAGCCCTCCCAGCAGTCCCCAAGCTAGCACCGACCTGAAGCAGTGGTTCTCAGAGTGAGTGTGCTCACTGTACCCCAGCAGCATCGGTAGGAATTCTAGGCCCACCTCAGACCCACTTAGTCAGAAACCCTGGGAGAGGGTCCATCAGTCTGTCCTTTAAGCAGTCTCTGTTGATCCTGCAGAGGGCTAACATTGGAGAACCACTGTACTTAAAGTGTTCTTGGAAACGACTTCAGCCTTCCTGTCCCTTCACAGCATCAGCCTCTGCTTACACTCTGTGTCATTCAAGTGTTTATGGACACACATTTTTCATGCCAACTAGCCTTTAAATTCAAGCTCAAGTAAGGACATAGTCATCTATTTCCACACCAGAGAAAATCGAGTTGGGTTGATTTTGCTGAGAGTCAGTAGGTCCACCTCCAATGGCACCATCCTGAGTTATTTTCAAGGATAATTTTTTTGGCCAATTTTCACCTGGGATCACTTTGAACCCAGGCAGATCCTACCTGATTACTCCCCATCTCTCTATCTCACTGCTTTGGCTTCTAATCAAGAAAGGCTCTGCCTTGGTAGCCCAACACACACTTAGCTCCTCCCCAAAGATCCACCTACTGTTCCACAAATCTGCCATATTCGGCTAAAACTCCGGCTGGATGACCTGCAACACAAAGATTTTTGAAGGGAAAACATATTCCTTTTCTATGCTTCTGAGTGATTTAAACGCATGTGAGTTCCTTCCAGCAGTTGCTGCCCCCCATGTGGAATGATCTTCCTGCATCATTGTTTGTATTATTAAAAGGCGTCCTGACTGATTATGAGCTTGGACATCCCAGGAGAAAGGCAGATCTAAGAATTCTGTTCAAGTCCAAAGGTAACAGGGAGAAAACATTTTTTCTCTGGGCCCCATAGAAACATTTTTCAAGCTGTTGCTCAGAAAAATACAAGAGAACCCTGATATTTTGCTGCCAGGGAGGACAGGGAGGGCTTGGCTAAACATGGCTTTTTAAAAAAATATATATATTTTATTGATTTTTTACAGAGAGGAAGGGAGAGGGATAGAGAGTTAGAAACATCGATGAGAGAGAAACATCGATCAGCTGCCTCCTGCACACCCCCTACTGGGGATGTGCCCGCAACCAAGGTACATGCCCTTGACCGGAATTGAACCTGGGACCCTTCAGTCCACAGGCCGACGTTCTATCCACTGAGCCAAACCGGTTAGGGCTAACCATGGCTTTTGATGTGGGAGCCCATCTGCCCCACACAATCCTAAACACGTGGTACAGCCTGCTTTGCTGGGTTTGACCAGGTTCCACTGATAGAAATGAGAGGTTTGAAAACTGGCAAAGAGGTGAGTAGGAGCTTCCTGAGGGTTGATCCTTATGGCCTGCCTGGCACCTGATGTCGTACGCAGATACCCTTTGTAACTGCTATCGAACGGCATGGGTTTCGCAGATGACAGCTCCGTAGGGACCTGGAGAAGGCCACCTGCACGAAGGTCTCTGGCTGGCTCCTTCCTTAGGTCTGCTGCCCAACAAGAAACCAACAGCAAGGGAAGATTTATGATTTGGTGAACGGAAGAGAAATGATTTCAATCTCTGGATGCCTGAAGAGCACATTTTTGTACATTATATGGTTAAAATTGATCACTCCATCGACTTTTGTATGGGATGGGCCAAAACTAACGATGTCAGGTGATCAATGCGAAAAGTCTGTGCATGAAGAATTAAAAACCACAATAATGGATTGCCATGGCAAAAGGCTCTCCATAGCAAGAAATAAGTGAGGGCTGGTCACTTCCAAAGAAGGCCGGACTGAGAGCCAACGCCCTGGCCCTGACAGCCCGAGCTGACGCTATTACTGGCTAGTCTGCGAAGCACGGCTTACGAAGCAAGCCCTCTGCCAGTTGTAGTTCTTCTCATGGAGACTCTGATTTCTCTGTGCTGGTGTTTCCTGCCTCTGTGACTTGCTTTTTACTCCCAAGAAATAGATTCCAGGGTTGCTGCTCTCTTTTATAATTGGTTCTTCCTACTTAAGTGGCTGAGAGAACCATACCTTGGTTGGCACCCACTCAGAGGGACGGAGCTTTGCGATCACACTGTTTCCTTGACTCCTAACACGTGCTTAGACCACTAGGCTCCCAATGTAACTGCTGAACACCCACGGCATCTGGACCTATAAGACCTACCCCAACCCCTGACTTCCCAGCAAATATGTAGAGAATAATACAAGGGCCTTAAATTAGACCTCATTACCTAGCCAGTTGGGCAGTCCAGCTCTCCCTCACGTAATAATGAGGTCTGATTTATTGTGATCATTATTCAGGCATTACAGGTCACTAAATAACATGCTCTGCCCACACATGTCTTCTGAGCTAATAAATATCCCGAGAGGAAACATTCTTGAGGGCGTGAGTCTCAGGGTTGGATCGGCAACTCCAGACTCATTAATTGTGTGAAGCCACTTGGCCTAGTGCTCACAAACTCTTGGGAACAGAGATGAGGAAAGTCTAATGACCAATCTGTGTGGGGGATGCGAGCGAGAGACAAGGAGAGACTGTCCACTGGATTTTTTGACCTGGGAGACCCGGCCAAGGAGGGTATGCTGGTGGTGGGACAGAGCCGAGGCTGACCCCAGGCAAGTCAACCATGATCCAACGCCGTAGCCCAGCATGCAGGATGTGAGCCTTTCAGGAGCTGTGTTCCTCTCTCTCCTCCTTGTACATGTGCTAATGACAGACCACTGGGGAATTCCCTAAGTTCCTGTCTCATCTCTCTCCTTCATCTCTGGGCCTTCGCATGTGCTGTTCCTCTCTGTCTACAGCGCCATACCTCATTTCCACCTCTCCCTTCCTGCGGTACTTTCCTGTTTGGGAGCCGTAGATGTCACCTCCCCGAGACGGCCTTCCATGACCCTACAGTACCAAATATGTATCCTTATCAGTGTATCATGCTGTACAGTTTCCTTGACATTCACTGTCTTCTCAACTAGACTGTAAGCCTCTCCAGGGCCCAGTCTGGCTCTCATTGGTTGCTGTACTCCTAATGCCTAGAGAAGCACCTGGTACATGGCAGGTGTTGGCTAGCTGCCTGGCAAATGAAAAAAATAATGCCTATGCACAAGAGAAGAAGAATGCCGGAAGCCAAGCCGCAATGGTGCTGTGGCCGAGAGGGTGGTGACGTTTTCGCTCTGGCACTCTCCACTTGGGGAGAAGGGGCCCTTAGCCACCCTGGACATCACTTCCCTGAACCTCGCACTATAGACATATACCACATGGGAAACATTCTGAAGGAAGGAATCTCCATCTGGTTAGTCTCGCATCCCTCAGAGCCCAGCCCGGGTCTTGGCACATAGCAAGTGTTCATTAAATGGTACACGAAGCTGCTGGCACTTATAGCTAGCCTTTCCTACGCACCAGAGGCTGGGGCCTTGGGCCGCCTTTCTAGAGGGTGGGGAGAATGTGGTGTGTGGCTGGGGAGACTGAAGCTTCTTTTTGGCCCTGCCCTTAGTTAGAGCTTTGCCAGTGGGCAGGGAGAAAGAGGTGTGGGCAGGGTTAAGGGCTCTCTGTAGGCCAGCCTCAGTGGGTCATTGCTGGGACGCCTGGCTAGATGCTTTCCTTGCAGTCATAATTTCAAATCATTGGGTACTGAGGTTTCAGCTTTAGACATAATCGAATTACTAGAAAATGACAGTGTCGATGGATTGTCACAAGTCCTTTATTGATAACATCCATATTTATCTTTTTAAATTGCCATATATATTTTTAAAGGCCTATTTGCCTCAAGGAAGACCCTGGGGATAGGAAAACAGGATTTAAAATCATCTTTTCTTTCTAACTCATAATGCAAAGTGTGTAACTGGTAAATACTAAGTAATCTGACCATATATCTGCATTATTTATGGAATAATTTAGGATTATTTGCTTCAAAGAAAATTTAAAATGCTTTAAAAATTACAGAAATTAAATGAAATCAGGCTCCTTGAATTATCCATGAAGGCAGCTTCCCATAATCAATATTTTCGCCGTTCTGGGATGACATTACATCTCCAGACTATTTTCTAAGTTAATAAGATTAGAAATAATAAAGCGATATTATTTCTGTGTGAATTGGGGCCTCTGACCTGGTAATTTAATGCCTTCATTATTGCAGGAGGAGAACGCAAGAGACCCATGGAGACCCATGTACTTGCGACTGCACTCTGCCTGGGTGATCGCCTATTCCTCTCGCTGTCTTCGGGTGCCGGGTTATGTGCGATGGAGGACTATTCTGAACTTATGGTTAAAACACTGAGCATTGTTTTCAGGAGAGTAGCGTATACATTTAACATGGAAAACTGTTATTGATTCAATCACAAAGACCAGTAGAATACGAGCTGACGTATTCCTGAGTTGTATCATTACAGATATTTGCATGCTGGCCAGGAAGTGAGCTCTGTACCGTGGGGCCATGGGAGAGTTTTGTTGTTTTTGGTCTAGCCTGGGCTTGCTGCACTGTGTGGCTCATGCTTCTTTCCGCTGCTTTCTGGGAGAAAATGCAGGGAAGGATGTAAATAAATGTGCGGGGGGAGGGGGGGGGGGAAGGGGCTGAGCCCTCCGTAACTCTTATCCCATTTTCTCACGAGCTCTGCTCCTGCCCCTTCGGAGTTGAGGAACCCGAGTCTGCAAGCACTTTCCCATGAACCTTAGCCATCGCCTGTGCAACTCTGAGGGAATTTCCTGCTGCTTACAATGTCCTGGGCCCACGCCTCAGCCCAGGAGACACGTCGGAGCCCCTCCGCGAGGCCTGCTCCGAGTCACCTGTGGTTAGGAGCCAATGGAGGGTGTGATTCCCAAGGCCATGAACCAGGTCTGAATGGGAAAATGCAGTGAAATGGGTGGGAATGTTTCATGAGAAATGGTCCTGGCTGGGAGAGGCTGGGCTAAAAGGAGATAGAATGTGTCTGTTTATGGAACACGCTTTAAAATGCTGAACACTAAGGGCAGGGGGCAGTTATGAATTCTTCAGTTTGACCAGAATAATAGAAAATTGAAATCTCTCTGGGAGAATGGAAAGGATTTGTCAACTGGGTCAGTTGATTGTGGGTGACTTGCGGAACCAGCTCTGTCATCGGGAAGTTCTGTTGAAAGTTATGTGGCAGAGATGCCTTGGGCCCAGTTAGTTTTAGACTACGTACCAGTAATAACCATGGCATCCCACTGGGGTCCAGATGCCATTTTATACACGTTCATCCCTCATCTCATTTACTCCCTAGATCAACCACAACTGTGCGGGGTGGACATTACTATTCCGCACTTAAACACTTGGTGAGACTGACTAGCCCAATGTCACCCAGATGGAGAGTAGAGCTGGGACTTACACTCAGGTTGTCTGTCTTCAAGGTCATGTGCTCCAACTACAAGCTCTGTATTATTTGGCCACATCAGAAAGACACAAGAAAGGGTCATGAATGTACAACACAACCTCAGAATCAGTTGCTTCCCAGGGGAACTATTTTATTATGTTGTCTCTCTTTTTCTCTCATAACTGGCCCCAGCTTTCTAACACAGTGTTTTGAAAATATTGTACAGAGGGAGCTAGTTATTACTAAAAAGCACACATGCTTCTGGCCACTTCTACTGAGCCTCTAAATGCCCTTGGACATGCCTGTGCTGGGTAAAGCCTCACGTGAGCACAGAACATGAACATCAGATCTAAGCTGGGATGAGTTTTCTGAGGCCCCAAGGATACTTTTGCCCACAGAAACTTTAATATGATAGAAGAGGTACTTGGTTAGTTTCTTTTCATTGCAATGTCTCTTGAAAGATAACAGACTCCACTAAACACCAATAAACAAACAGTCTCTGAAGCAATAATGAGAAATTCATGACACCACATGGTTATAATAGTGGAAGATTCATGATCAATCCTTCCACAGTGAGTGCAAAATTGAAAGTTTCAAGAGTAATCAGAGTGACCGATATTTATTGATTGCTCATTCTGAGTCAGACACTGATCCAAATCCTATGTGTGCAATGCCAGCTCATTGCATTCTTACAGCAACTCTGTAAAGTGGATGTTATTGTATGTCGGGGTTCTTGTCCCAGCCTTACAAAGGGTTCAGCAATCTGGAGAAAGGGGCTGATGCGTAGATTCAAGAAGGAGTCCAAAGACGAAAGATAATTTTGAAAGGCATTGGGGGTCAGAGGATCTTCAGCTAAAGGAGCTGAGAGACTACCCCTTGTCTAAGGACCCTGTGCTATTTATTAACACAATTTGTCCTAAGGCAAGGTGGAAGCATACACTTCAAAGGATAAGGTTTCAAAGGGTAGGGTACAGAAGCATTGTCAGATTGGGGAATAGCCTACAGCTGTTCAGGTGTTTGGCCAACAGGAGGCAATAATATGCAGATTTAAGATGCTCTGAACTGTCTGGCAACAAGCAATCCTATTCAGGTTTGGGGGAAGTGCTGTTTAGCCATTCCAACAGGTAAATTACATATGTGGCTCAGCCCTTGTTGAGCCTCCCAAGCTTCACCAACCTTTTGATGAAACTCTTGTAATTATTACATGCTGGAATTGGTTCCCGGCAATTGTACAGTTTATTTCTGCTCATATCTTATTGGCTGCCATGAGTCACATGGCACAACTAGCTACACAGGAGGCCCAAGCTGAGAGAAAACTCTGGGCATTATATTATTAAAATCAATAGAGCCTGTCTGGTGTGGTTCAGTGGTTGAGTGTTGACTCATGAACTGAGAGGTCACTGGTTTGATTCCCAGTCGGGGCACATGCCTGGGTTGCAGGCTCAATCCCCAGTAGGGATGGTGCAGGAGGCAGCCGATCAATGTTTCTGTCTCTCTATTCCACTCCCTTCCTCTCTCTCTAAAATCAATAAAAACATATTTTAAAAAATTAAATTAAATTAATAGAAAGAATGAATCCAGAGGGACAGTGAGCAGTCTGTACTCCACCCCAACCTTGAACAAATGAACTTATTCTCAGGTGTTCCAAGAAAAGAAACCTTTTCTCCAACTAGATTTTGTAGAAGTTCTTAATTTCACTGGGCATGCTGAATAAATAAAAGATAGAAAAGGGTGAGTGAGGGAAATGCACAATCTTGAGCATTGCTTCTTCTGTAAACATTCTTCTTTTGGGTAGAACCAATGCTTTTGTTTATGAAACTCTCACAGCCTGATTCTGGAAGCTATGGAAGTTCTTCACTTGTTTATTCAACAAATAGTTCCTGAAAGCCCCTGATGCACCCAGCCCTGGATATACAAAGACACACAAGACAAACAAGGTGCTTGCTGATATGGAGTTTAGTTTCTGCTTGGAGGAGACAGTGGTAAAAAGTAAACAAGTGAACTAGGTAATTTCAGAAGTTGATAGATAATATGAAGGAAGAATATAAATAAAACCATGTAAAATAACATAATAATAACATTTATTTTCCTTGATTACCACCTATATAATTGGTGCCCAGTATAAAATAAAAATATGGGGCTCTTTGGTAAAAATATTCTGAATTTCAAAATAATCACAGGAGAGCCATTAAATCAAGCCTGGGGCCCTTCTAAGCAAGGAGTCTTGTATGACTGCACAGGTTGAACACCCATGGAGCTGGCTCTGTTTGCAGGTGTGTGGGTTGGCAGGGCTTTGCTCCAGGCTACAGGTTAGGTTCCAATCTGCCCCACAAGTCTCCACACATATTTTCCTTGGATCAGGAGCTACTGAGGCATAGTATCTCCTGGTGGGTCATAGGAAGAGAGAGGCATGCCAGATTGTGCAAGAACATCTCAAGCCTCTGTTTGCAAAATGTTTGCTAACATCCCGTTGGCCAAAGGATGTACATGGCCAATTTCAAGGTCAAGGGGTAGGGAAATACAGTCTTCCCACTAAGAAGCCATGGCAAAAGTATGAATGCAAAATTCTATTAAGGGAAGGAGGGAAATACTGAGAGCAATGATCCTGGTAGGTATGGCAAGAGTGTGGTGGGGAGTAGCTAATGTTAAGAATGTAAGTGACATGTTTAAATTGTTAAAAGTTCGTTCAGGCTATAATTTTTAAAAAAAATATATTTTATTGATTTTTTTACAGAGAGGAAGGGAGAGGGATAGAGAGTTAGAAACATCAATGAGAGAGAAACATTGATCAACTGCCTCCTGCACACTCCCTACCGGGGATGTGCCCGCAACCAAGGTACATGCCCTTGACCGGAATCGAACCTGGGACCCTTCAGTCCACAGGCCGATGCTCTATCCACTGAGCCAAACCGGCTAGGGCTAGGCTATAATTAATGGGAAGAATTAATTACAAAAGTCAAGACTGGAAGCAGGGAGACCAATGAGTCAAAGAGAAAGATGCTGGCTTTGATAAAGGTGAAGATGAAGGATAAAGATGAAGGGTATTATGACTGAGAGGTACACTCCATGGGACCTTCTGCTGGGTTCATTGAGGTGGGTAAGTGAAAGAGATGAATGTAGAAAAAAATCCTTTTTAAAAACATATATGAGCAACAGGGTAAATAGTGGTGGCATTTATTGACTTGATGGGGGGATGGAGGAAGGGATTAATTTGTGGATCTGTGCTCTTAGCCAGACTACAAGATTCATAAGGAAGAGACTAAGTCTTATTCATCTCTTCATTCTTAAGAGATACGTACAGTGATTGGCACATAGTAGGTACTTGATAAATAAATCAAAGGAGGAAGAAAGCAGACATTTAATATAGTGCATGGCACTCATATTCATTCATTCCTTCAATTAATTAATCAACTATATATTGGTGATACTCCCAATAGTTATTCATCCCATTAACATCCCAACTTTATTGATCATCTATGTGCAAGGAAGTATACTAGTACTAGGTGGTGGTAAATAGAAATGATTACAGTGTCTGACCTCATGGAGCTGATGGTTTAATGGAAGAATCAGATAAGAACACCCAAGATCATAATGCAGGATAAAAAGAAGGTGCACAAGGGGCTGTGGAAGTGGAAAGGAAAGCCCCAAATGCAGCCTCCTGGGGAGAGTTACAGGAAGTCTTTCCCAGAGGAAGTGATGCTTAAACTGAGTCTTCAAGGGAAGTTGGAGTCAGGCCACAGAAGATGCTGGGAATAGTGTTGTAGGCACAGGAACAGCATGTGAAAAGGCTCAGAGGCTTGAGTACAACACGGTTAGGGAAGTGCAAGAAACTGAAGCATAGGGAGTGCTAGGTGCATTTGGAGAAGGAGGCGAAGGCTAGATTCATGTAGAACTTTGCATTTCATGCTCTGTGCTCCAGGCAATAAGCATTTTAAGTAGGCGAGTGGCATAATTTGTGTCTTGGGAAGGTGTTTCTTGGAGGAAGGTAGTGGAGATTGGAGGTAAAAGGGACTGGAGGAAGAGAGACTCTTAGGAGCTCTTGGAGTAACTTGGATGTAATTTAGAGATCATGGAAGCCCAGAATAAGACAGTGACAGTGGGAATGGGGAGAGGTGGGTGGAGTGAATGACATCTAGTGAATCAACTGGGCAGACTGAATATGAGGACAAGGGAGAGCCAAGCATTGAGGATGATTTCCAGGTTCCCGGCTTGGGTGACTGTGTGGAGGGGGGTGTGGCCATTCACAGCAGTGGAGACTACGGCTGGGGGAGAGTTGTCCTGCAGAAGCCCATTGAGCCAGAACCCTCATCTGAGAAGCCTATGACCATCATCAGGAGAATTCTGCAAATAGCAGTTCCGGGAGCACAGTGTGGTATCAGCATTGCTTTCCCGGGCTCCCCTGAATCAGGTGTTTGTAAAGCCTGACGTTAATCCAGTACATCTAGTTACTATCCTTCTTTTCTCTGTGAAACTAGTGGAAAGTCAGCTCAGAGGTATTTCTGCTAAGACTGATTATGCAGCTGCCTGGGTTGTGGGGCCCTGTGGCAATAACTAGACTTGGATTGGTCAACCTTGGCAGTGGGATATTTAGGGGCTGTGAAATTCTTTGTAGGGAACTGAACTGTACATTGTAGGGTGAATTTAGCAGCATCTGGCCTCTCCCTTATAGGTATCAGTAGCTATGACAACCAAAAATGACTTCAGAGCACAGAGCATCTGCTCAATAATTACCCCACTATCCTATGGAAAAATAGACATTAGATCCCTGAATTTTTACCATATTTAACAAACACTTACTGCATGTCAGGTGCTTATACAAGCACTTTCCAGATATTACCTCATCTGATTCTTATAATAACCCCATTGGGTAGATCCTATTATCACGCCTCTTCTATGGATGAGGACATGGAAGCACAGAGAGGCTGAGGAATTCACCCGAGGCCACACAGCTAATAAGTAGTAGAGCCAGGATTCAAACCCATACACTCTGGCTCCAGAGTCTGGCTCTCACCTAACACACTATGCTTGGTGTCTGGTAGCCACTGTGCCATTGGGTTTGGAAGAATATCCAGTAGTCATGAGCCAGCTAGAAGGGAGGTGGTAGTTGGGTCTTTGGAACACATCACAATGTACAGCACGTGGACGAAAGACCCCTCACAGGTGCATTAGAATTCATCAGCACAGCATCTGAACCCCTTCCCAGCCCCCTCCCCCTCTCTAGGCCCTGTGGCTCCCCTAACCTTGGAGAGTTGTCATGTTCACGAGGAGCTCCTGCTGTCAGAGGAGGTTCTAATCCACCCCCCTGGCCTTGAGTTCAGCTGAAGGCAGGGCTGCTCCCTGTAACAGCATCACGGGCAGCCCTCTCTTTGTGGCTGGGGCAGCACTTTCTCCATCATTGCCTCTGTTGGGAGGTGGGGTGGGGGGGAATCCAGAAAAGCCCTACTGGGCTTAGTTCTCAGAACCAAGGAGCCCCTGAATCTGTTGCGAGCACAGAGACAAGCGAAGGAATGGGAAGGTGAACACAGGGGTACTGTCTTGGTCAAATTGGACAGAAAGACAGATGTGGCGGGCAATCGGCCATAACGGCCCAGTGACCATCGGGCTCAATAACATCAGGAGAAGCAAAACATTCATAGCCCAGCCTCCAAAGGGGCAGGACGGAGTGATGACAAGGATACTGGCGATGGCTGTCTCAAAGCAGACCCAAAGGGCCCCTTCCCAGCGTGGGGTGACCCGGAGGGAGAGTTTCAACATTGACCCGACCTTTGACCCAAATCCAAGCCAAACTCTGAGTGGGCTGAAAAGCAGACATCTTCAGATCATCACGGTCGTTCTTTCCAGATTTCTACACTCTGCCCAGTCCTGTGAGGGTTCAGTTGTCTTTGAGTGAAACGCAGAAGGGCCATCTGTGCGCCTGCTGGAGCTGGCCCCGCAGGAAGCAGGAACAGTAAACAGTCCACAAGGTCGCTCCTCCCGGAGACTCTCTCTGTGGTCTCGATGCTGGAAAGGTCTGAAGAGGCACACAGCTGGGCATCGCGGGCTCGCTCACTGTCCCTGCAGCTTCCAGAGCTGGGGCTGTGGAGGGTCAGCCTCACAACTCCGAGCCTGGCTGTCCGTGATGCCCAAGCAATTTGCTAAAAATCATTTGTCAAACAAATATGTATCAAGAAAGCCTGTTAAGACAAGGAACTGGGGGGCAGAGGAAGGCTGACAGATGGAGAATACAAGGAGGATGAAGCTATTGCCCTGCCCCAAGGAGTCCAAGGGTCAGGACACCAGCCCCTTAGTGAACGCGGGTTCTTCTCTGTCATCAGTCACGTGCAGAAAGCCAGTTGCCCACCATATGTAACTGCTCTGGGATTAGAATTATTCACTCCGATAATTGTCTCCATGGGACAGTTGGTGTCCCTCAGTGGCGGCCCCATCCTGACGGATGTTCCGATGGCCATGTCCTTGAGCCAGGAAAGGAGACAAGGGACAGAGGCAACATGACCCTGGTTAGAGGACTAGCCATTGATCTACCACGTGTTGAATAATTACAACGTGCAGGCGCTGGGCCAGGCAGTCTGGGAATGTCTGCTGCTTAATTAATCCTTACAGCCATGCTATGAAGAAACTGCATTTTCCGCCATTCTGCTGATAAGGAGAAGGAAGCTCAGAGAAGTTAAGTGATTTGCTCAGGGTCGCACAGCTAGTGTCAGAACCAGGATTTGAACCTGGGTCTGGCTGATTCTCAATCATAGGCACTGAAATCTGTCTGCAAGGTGTTTGTGGTTTGCCAAAGGTTTGCCAAGTTACTCCGCTACCCTCCCTGCTCCGGGGTCCTCCCCTGCCCAGACGGCTCTGTTGAGGTCTCAGAGTGGGTGGCTTCTAGCTTTTCTCATCCCGCCCACCTGCTCTTCCGGCGCAGTCTGCCCAGACGGGACAGTTTCTCTCTGTGCTCACTAATGAGCTCTCCAAGCCCAGACCGGGGCCTGGGCTGCCAGATTAGGGCCTCAGAGGGAGTCGGCCGGGAACACAGGCGTCTCCAGCTTGTTTTGGGAAGGCACCAACCGGACCACCCAAACTGCTCCTGAGCCAGGCCCCACTTGGTAACTCTGACATGGACTTGGCAGCCTTCCTGCTCCTTCTCCACCTCCTGATAACTCCCCTGGGCCAAGCGCTCAAGTACCATGAGCCTCACAAAGCAGCGCCAGGGCCAGCACACTCCCCCCATCGGCTAGGAGACAGCTGCCACCTTGCCCTGGCACGGCCTTAAAGCAGCGCTAGGCCACACTGCCCGTCTCAGTCTGTGGGGTGTTCACCAGGATGCCCCTCCGGCCAGGGCAGCAACGGGCTCCCAGCTGGGAGTGCCTCCCCTTTGGGTCACTGCTGGGGTCACTGCCACTCAGATGGGATAGAGGAGGTGACGCTCACTGTGTGGCTTTATAATCAGGACTTTCTGGCTCTGAGTCCCACCTGTGCCACCTCGAAGCTGTGGGTCCTTAGGAGAAGCTCCATTTCCCACCATGTTGGGGTGCACAGTGGGGCTAAGCCCATGACCTCAGGGCAGCCGTGTGCATTAAAGGTAACACTGCAGGCGCGCAGCCCTCAGTGGATGTGAGTCCCTGTCCCCCACTCCTGCGCACCCATATTTGTACCTCTACCTGCGGCCACCTGCTTCCAGGGCTGGATGGCTGCTAAAGTGAGTGGCACCTGGGCACACTTCTCTAGGAGGAGAGGGACGGGGCGGCTCAGCCCAACTGGTGCAGCGCTGAGGAGCCTGGCGGAATGACCCAGAGGCTGCTGGTCTCTCCCGAGCATGGAGCCCCCAGGGGCTGTGCAGGCCCCTCCCAGCCCTGACCAGGACGTGTCCACATGAGCAGGGATGAAGGGGAGCATGTATAACCATGGCTCCTGGTGGCCTGGGAGGCAGAGGACATCAGGTCACTTCTCTTCACAGAAGTACAGGTACCAACCCCTCTGCTTAGCCTTGGAGATTCCCGACCAGACCCCAAACCACACTGCCAGCTCATCAAGCATTTCTCCCATTTGTGGTTCCCACTAAGCTGCGTGCTTCCCCACCTCCACACTTGGCCTCTGTTCTCTCTGTTCTCTATCTGAACCCCACCCCCTTCCATCTTTGTCTAATACCCAGTCCATTCCAGTGCCTTCTCAGTGAAGACCTTTCCTAGCCTCTTTGTTGTAGGTTGGTGTATAAATAAGTAATAATACAAAGCTCCTCTTATGAGCCCCCCACTGGAGGGGTTCCCCCTCCTCGCACCCTCTTCCCACCCTCCTGGAGGGCACCCACTCTGACAAGTGCCAGAAGATGGGGGGGTGCCTTGTTGGGTGGCATTTGTCTTCTCGTCCTGGTCTCTTTGGAAGCACGTAAACTCCAAGGCAGGGACTTGCAGACAGTGTGCAAGGAATGAGGACAGGGCTGGGAGCTGGGCAGCGGGTGCACGGGAGTCAGATGCCGCGGATGCAACTCCACAGGGCCAGGCGGAGCAAAGGGCAGGAAGACCGGAGGACACCCTCGAATGCCCCGATCGTCAGGGTTATGTCCACCGACTCCAGGCCAGGCTGCCTCTGGGGGACACAGTGGCCCCATCTCTACAGCCAGACCTTGTAGCCCATCGTGTCAGGGTGGCCTGAGGCTCTGCAGGGACTGCAGCATCCAGAACCAAGTCGGGGAGGGTCCCCTCCCTGGTGTCCTTCCCTGGTGACTTCAGAAAGCAGATGCATCCGCTCGTGCATCAAACGTTCGCTTTGACTCTCGGCCACAGAGCGAGTGCAGCCTGAGCTTATGGAAACCCAGGCCCGTGCATCTGGTTTTCAAATGCTGAGCTGCCAGCAGAGACGCCCGCCATGCTCACATCTCTCTGCACCCTGTCCAGCAGCTGGGCGAGGCCTGCGGGCTCGGGTTTCACAGCCGGGCACTGAGGGCCTCCAGGTAAATTCCAACCGGTCCATTTGATGTGAAATCTTCCAGCCTGACCAAGAGTCACTGACCTCGAGAGCAGCCGTTTAACCTCCATTATTTAGTTTATATTGGTAATATTTACATTGGGAACTTGATTAAAGCTGACCTTTTGGTGAAAACAGAATCCAATCCGCATTTGAACCCTCCTGCCTCCTCCACCCAGTGTCAGGTGTCATCTGTTTCACTTCGCCCCTAATTGGCAGACGCCTCCATGCTGCCTGCATCCACCTCTCACTGAATCTGTGCAACGCCTTCTGTTTGGGCCTGGACCCTCACCCCCCACCGCAGGTTTGCAGGTAAACCAGGCTAAGAGCTGCTGCCTGGCTGAGTTTGGGGACAGAGCCCGTCTGTTGGAAATCGGTCCTAGTCATCACAAGGTAAGGAAAGACATGGAATGCCCCCTGTCCCTCTGTGCTAAGGAAAATGCCACGTCGTGCAGCGATTTAGACACCTCCGCTCCCCCTTCACCAGGACCCCTGAGCTCCCAGGGGAAGGAACGCGGTGGTCATTGGTTCAGGATAAAACTCCTCTTCCTACATGAAAATTTGATCTGTATTGCTTTTCAGATCAATAGGTCTGCAAAACTGCAGGGGAGGCGACTGGATAAGATGTGTTTGCTGACAAGTCCGGGAATCCCTCCTTCCTTCGACTGGCTCAGTTCAGCAAGTATTCATTGGTCACCCCCCTCAAGGCCTAAGGAGGAGGTCGTGACTGCTCTGGACGTCAGCCTGACCGCACCTTCTCCAGAAAACAGCCCCCTCGGGGGCGCCTGTGGTGTTCTCATAGCCCTGCTTTGCAGTCCCTTTGGAAGCTAGACTGTGAGTATGGAACCAAGATGGTGCACACACTCCAACACACCGCAGAAAAGGATATCAAATTATTGGTGTGATACCTTAAAAAAATTTTTTTTCAAGTAATGTTCTTTTTGTGTGTTTCTAGCCTAATAATCTCTTTCCCCCTTTCTAAACAATCAGAGGGCTTGGTTCGCTCAGATCCCAGCCTTCTCAGTCTGTGAAGGTTATTACTGGCTTGGTTAAACAGAGTACTTGTTTATAATAGATATAATAGATGACAGAGTCATTTTGAAATTACACAGTTGGTGTAATAAAGCCAGTTAAAACCTTATTTAAAAAATGTCACAGTTGGTCAAATGTATTAATGGCATATGGTTTAGTTTCTCTCTCTTTTCCCCTCAGAACAATATGTGCATTCTCATTTCACAGAGTGGAGGATTAATGGAGCGAGATAAACTTTCTCCTGGCTTTTCCTCTGGCAATCTACACTTTCATTAACTGACTCAAACTTTATTTATCCCTCTCCTATGCCTCGCCTTCCCCATCTTGTCTTCCTCTTCCCCATAGCACCCAATTACAGAATTCCTAAAATTCTGGGTAATGTAAGAGATAAATATTATATCACGTAGAGCATGTTTTAGAAGGAAAAGTTAATGCAGAAATTACACACTACATAAACAGAATGCCCACACTGGCAAACACAATTATCTTTTCTCCTGCTGATATCGCCAACTGTAATAATAAAGTCCAAAATGTGCCCCAAAACATAATATTTCAGCTGCATGTAATCGTCATACCAGCAAAGAACACAATTGCATTATTGGTCTCCTCTGAAATCTCTCACTCAAAGCTCTATCTTTCACAAGATTCCTATTAGAGAGTTAGTCGCTTGTTTCTAGAGAGAACGCGTCTGCTGGAGTCTTCCAGTCAGGACCTGCCCGCCTAACCAAGCTGTACCTGGTCAGGTGGGTCAGCTCAGAACTGTGCCTGGAGTTTGCCTGGAGCTTAGAGATGCCATCTCTAATCTACAACCCTGCCATGAATTTGTTTTTTGTCATAAATGAAGCATGGGGCTGTGCTTTAATTTTCCTCACTGCCCTCTGTCAAGTAATAACCATAAATATTGTCCTGAATCATTAAGTCACAACCTGAAATGTGATCCTGCCCAGCTCCCAATCAGACGGCCATCTGGAAGATGAAAGAAGTCTATTTGGGTTTCGGAATGATCCAGACTCTAATTTGTAGTAACAGTCTTAACAGGCTGTTTCAGAGACATTAACCAGCAACTTGTCTCAGGTTCTCCAGGAAGGTCCATTATCCACAGTTGGAGGTATTTGCTTCGAGCAGAACCGTGAACTGTAACTGTTGGAGAACTAGCAGGCTCCCTGGCTTTCAATCGAATGCCCCATTCTTCCGTGGACACCAGGTTTTCACCCATGGGCAGGAATATATGCACAGAGCACATGCATACATAATATATCTCCAAATATTCCCTTTGTCATAAGGAAAGCAAACATTTCAAGAGAGGAAAACAAATTGCAGCTTCTACGAGCAAACAACAGTGCAACATGATAGATAGATAATTCTTCTTATCACCCTGAGGTTACTTTTGCAGAGAAAAATAAATCATACTCTTATTTTGCTGTAGGAATAATCTTGTAAACACAAAGAGAAAGTCATTATCTAAAGCCTGGAAACATATGTTTAAACATGAGTACACCACTGATCAAAGCGACTATTGGCCAAGCAATTGCTTTAAATATCTGAACTTCCTGGTCCTCAGAGGAGCAACCAATATCAACAGGAGGTGACTTTCCGTTTCCACTTGACTTTGGAGTGGAAGACCATGCAGAGGGAACAGCAAGGGAAGGTGCATTATTCTCTCTAAGAGAATACATTGATTTGCTTATAAATAAATGTATAAATTTAATTTTTGAGCATTAAAAATACACTTAAAAATAAAATGAAGGTATTTGTTGATAAACACATGAAGTAAATGATATTTTAGGCAACAAAAGTGTCAATGGTGACTCTTAGCAGAAAGAAACCAACGCCCATGGCCACGAGTTTGTTTATCTTGACTGCTTTCCGGGAAGAAAATTTCATACTAACTTTAAGAAATCTTCTTCCTTTGCCTCAAAATTAGGTTCAGCACCTCTCACTCTCAGTAATTTAAAATATGTATTAATTATTTTCAAAAATAAATGTCATAAAAAGATAAATAAAATGAATTTAAATGCATTTCATGGCTTTATTTAATCCTGATGTGAACAAACCGATTTTTTAAAAAGTTGATGTGATTTGTGATAATCATGGGAATCTGAACATCTGCTGTGTATTAGATAGTAGTAAGGAATAATTATTAATCTTGTTAGATGTGGTGGTATTCTAATAATTTTAAGTCCTCTTTTAGAGATATATACTTAAGTATTTATGAGTGCAACGACACATTGCTTAAGATTTGCTTTCAAATACTCCAAAAAAATAGGTGATGGTAGATGAAATAAGATTCGCAAAATATTAAGTTATTGGAGAGGAGTGATGAATACATATGGTTTATTACTCCTTTTTCCCTACTTTTACTTATACTTTTCATTTTGTATAATAAAATATTTTAAAATGTTTCTATTGAGAGCCTAGAGCAGTGGTTCTCAACCACGGTGATTTGCTCTCCACTCCCCCAAATTCATTTGGCAAAGTCTGGAGACATTTGGGGTTGTCACAATTAGGGACAGAGCGGTACCGGCATCTAATGGGTAGAAGTCAGGGATGCTGCTCAACATCCTGCACTGAACAGCACAGCCCCCACGGCAACGAATTATCAGCCAAGACTTAGAAACCCTGGCCTGGATGCTGTCCTGTCAGAATCGAGCTGATAAATAGGTAAAATATAGCCTCTGCCTCCATGGAGCTTGTAATCTTCCAAAGAGACCAGGACAAGAGGACAAATAGCCACCCTACAAGGCACCCTACCTGCATTCTTCTCACAGTGGGTGCCCTCCAGGAGGGTGGGAAGAGGGTGGGAGGAGGGGGAACCCCTCCAGTGGGGGGCTCACAAGAGGAGCTTTGTATTATTATTTATACACCAACCTACAACAAAGAGGCTAGGAAAGGTCTTCACCGAGAAGGCGCTGGAATGGACTGGGTATTAGACAAAGATGGAAGGGGGTGGGGTTCAGATAGAGAATAGAGAGAACAGAGGCCAAGTGTGGAGGTGGGGAAGCACGCAGCTTAGTGGGAACCACAAATGGGAGAAATGCGTGATGAGCTGGCAGTGTGGTTTGGGGTCTGGTCGGGAATCTCCAAGGCTAAGCAGAGGGGTTGGTACCTGTACTTCTGTGAAGAGAAGTGACCTGATGTCCTCTGCCTCCCAGGCCACCAGGAGCCATGGTTATACATGCTCCCCTTCATCCCTGCTCATGTGGACACGTCCTGGTCAGGGCTGGGGAGGGGTCTGCACCGTCCCTGGGTCTCCAGGCTCGGGAGAGACCACACAGCCTGAACTTCTCTGCTGCCTTAGTTTGTGTTCTGTTTTTATAAAACAAAATATATCATCTTCCCAATCCTCCCCCCGCCCCCCGCTTTTTTTTTTTTAACTGCACTGCAGGAAAAGTGATACTGTTGTTAAAGTTTCGATCATCATGCTAAGGGACTGACCTGCCTTATTGCATTTAATCTTCACAGGCAGACACTCTAACCATCCTAATTTACAGATAGGGAGCCTGAGGCAGAGAGGTTAAATACTTGCCAAGGTCATACGGTGGTAGAGACAGGGCTTGAGCTCAAATCTATCTGACATCAGCCTATGCTCTTGACCATGACTCACATTGCCTCCTTAGATGAAATCGCTAGGGTGTTACTTTCTCGTCATGTGTAGTTTATTATTATTATTATTATTATTATTATTATTTAAATAAACTTCAAATTTTAGAACACTTTTAAATTTACAGAAAAGTTGTCAAGATAATACATAGCATGTCTACATACCATACGACCGTTTTCCTATTGTTAACATCTTACACTAGTAGGTACATTTGTTACAGTTAAGGAACTAAGATTGGTACATTATTAATATTAGCTGAAGTCCATACTTCATTGAGATTTACTGAATTTTCACCGCATTCAGACTGCCACATGGCATTTAGAAGTCATGTCTCTTTAGACTTCCTTTGGTTCTGACAGCTTCTCAGACTTTACTTGTTTTGGCAAGCATCATTTTGCATTCTCACTTATTTCTAACCGGCTTCTGAGAAAATGACAGTTTTCCATCTGCATGTCTTAGCCCATTGTTCCAAAAATGGGCTTTTAATCAGAGATGTAAATTAGAGCTAAATCTAAGTGCCTAACACAGCATGGCGAGGCAGTGTGTTAGGTTAACTGACGCCTAAGGGTGTTGAAGAGGATCTGGTGGACATTCCCCCAGCAGACACACAGCAGGGCCCGGGAGGTGTGTGACTGTCCAGGTGGGTGCCTCACTCATCACGGAACCATACCCCAAGAGAAAGCATGCAACCCATCCTGCCCTGATGGCTTTGTGCCTCAACTAGTTCAACACAAAACATCCAGGGGAGGGGAAGGCTGCTGCCTGGGAAATGCACCTCTCGTCCTCTTTATGGGCATGCCCACCGTAAAACCTGGGGAGATATGGCTGGGACAACCACATTATCTCTTTCAAGGCAAAAAGGAGAGGAGGGTGAACATGGAGACTGACTTACCAATGCCAGAGTCTAAGGAAACGATCTACATAAATTTACATTTGCAGGGGAGCATTGTTATAAAATGTGGTCTCCCTTAAAGAGGGAGGCTGGGGATGCACTTTGGGAGGCCTGACACTTGTGATTTCTGATCATCTTGCTCCTTGGTCTCTCTAAAGTCCATTCCTGAATATGGAATATTTGCCTTGTCTAACTAATGTAACAAAGTCACCCGAAGTGAAAGCTGCTGAAATCTATACTATTACGCAAATATTATATGCATTGTATAATTAACAGGGACTACAGATGCATATTCACATGAAACATTCACATGAAATGTGTCCTGGGGAGGTGCTTTGGGGAAATGATGTAAGGAGGTATCCTGGTTAGGAACTATTTGTCACTCACTGATCCCAAAGGAAAATGGAACAAGGAATAATCAAGAGAGAGACACACAAGAACTTTCTTAATGGAAGGAAAGGAGGGGCAGTTGTTTCTTTTCTCTTTCAACCCATGACTGGCCACATAGGAAGAGAAAGTGGCCTGAACAACAGCCTGGGGATCAAGGTTAAAAATGACAAGCCTTCCCCTTCAGAGGCCGGTTTTGCACATTTGTCAGCTGTTCTGGTGTGAAATGGAGGGAGGAAGAGTAGGGTGGTTTGGGACTCTTTCAGTAGAAGAAATAAAGAAGCAATGGGAATCCTGTATCATAAAAGGCTAATATGCAAGTTGACCAAACAGCAGAATGACTGGTTGCTATGACATGTACTGACCACCAGGGGGTGGCACGGAACATGGCAGGTGACCAGCAGCAGTGGCAGGGCGCTGAGGGAGCAAGGGAAGGAGAAGGCAGGGAGGCGGGGAGATGGGGTGGGAGGTGGTGGCGATGCACAGGTGGCAAGGGAAGGAGGAGGTGGGGGGGTGGGGAGACAGGGGAACCTGATAGGTCCTGAACGCTGGCCAGGCCTAGGGACACTATCCATGCATGAATTTCATGCACGGGGCCTCTAGTATCTATTGGAAAACAGAACACTATCATGGAACAGTCAGAGTTCAAATTCATGGCTGGCGCTACAGACTGGCTTTCAGTTACTAGCTGCATGGCCTGGGGAAAGTGACGTCACTGCTGAGGATGGTATTCTTGTCTGTAAAATTGGAGCGTTGAACTAGGAAATATCAAAGGTTATTTCCAGTTCTAATAATTTTTTCAGTGTGAGGTTCCCATGGCTTGCCTGGGATGGTCCTGACCAATGCCTGTTGTCCTGGCATCTTTATTATGGTGCACATTTCCACCTCCAAGTGTCCATGTCTGGGCCACAGATTATCTGGTCAGCCTGTCTAGAGACATTTATACACTTCCATGTGCTAGCAGCTTAGATTGTTTCCCACAATACCGAAATTAACTAAAATGAAACAGAAATACTTGGCCAAACAACCAGCTCTTCCTCCTCCAAGAAACAAGTAACAGTAATAATAACTGTTCTCATGTACTGAGTTGACCACATGCCTGGCCTTCTCGCCTAGGCTCTTCCAAGCATTACCCAATGTAATTCTCATCACAACTCTGGACATTCGATGCTACTTGCTCTCTCTTACATGTGGGAGCACTGAGGCCCAGAGGTTAAGAAAACCCACCCAAGTCAGGATTTGCACTGAGGTCTCTCTGACTCCCAGGAACCAGCAGGCAAGCTTTCTAACATGCTGTTGCATGCTAACGCATCTTACTAACATCCATGGTTTTCCCACCCCCACCCCCCAACCGCCAAGGGTCCTGACTAGTTTTAGCGGCCCGTCTTCTTGGCTGTGAAAGCACAGCCTTTGCAAGTTCCAAACTCTCCCATCTGACATTTATTTTTTTAATTTTTATTTTTTTAAGTATATTTTATTGATTTTTTACAGAGAGGAAGGGAGAGGGATAGAGAGTTAGAAACATTGATGAGAGAGAAACATCGATGAGCTGCTTCCTGCACACCCCCTACTGGGGATGTGCCCACAACCAAGGTACATGCCCTTGACCGGAATCGAACCTGGGACCCTTGAGTCTGCAGGCTGACTGACGATCTATCCACTGAGCCAAACTGATTAGGGCCCATCTGACATTTAGAGTTAAAAATGAGATTGCCAGAGGGAAGGGGGGTAGGGAGGTGCAGGGGTCCCAATGTAAGGTGACAGGAGATCTGACTTTGGAGGGTGGGCACACGGTGCAATATACAGATCTTGTAACAGAGAAACCCACATCTGAAACCTATATGTTCATGTTGACCAATGTCACCCCAATCAATTTAATAAATATATATATATTTAAAATGAAAACCTTCCCAAGTCACTGTGATTTCATCAGCATGACATTTTTTTTGCTTCCCAACAAAGGCACACATTCCCACGGGGCGGGGGTAGGGTGGGAGAGTGGGGTGGAGGGGTTGGGAAAGACTTTCTGGAGCCTCACACTTTTCCATGTTTACTAAACAAGGCCTGCCCAGCCATGATTGGGCAACGGCGATGTTGAGTAAACCGCGTTGTTCTTATTGCCCAGCGAGGCAAACAGTGCCGTGATAACAGCAGGCCCGTGTTCTAAAACCATTTTCAAAGCAAAAGAGGGTTTGAGCAAAATAAATGATTTGAATGCAAGACATAAACAACTAAACAGACCTGCAAACGAGACCAGTAATGAGGCATCTGGGACACCGGTTCTCCTCCCCATGCCTTGCAGGGCGGGCCTGATGCCTTGCAGATTCTCAAAGCAAAATAAACCGGTGACAGAAGAACAGCAGCTGCGGGCACAGTAAGGAAATTAGTTGGAGCAGATTTGTAATTAAGCATCGACAGTGGATCAGTACGACCCCCCCCCCCCCCCTTGCATACGAGCCCCATTCGCTTTCTGCCTCTTTTCAAAATCCCATGTTTAAAAAACTAAACACAGACTCTGGCGTCAGTCATGCATGACCCCGGCCTGGGATAGTCGCTGAAGTTTTTTTTTTGTGGGAAAAACAAGAAATTAGCTCACAGGAAACACGGAACCCTGTGAAGTAAGGTACATGGACTCTGGGTACGTGTTTGTTTTTATTTTTGCCATTTTATAACTTTGGGAAAACGAAGGCGTTGTCTCCCTCCCAAAGAGTGTATGTTTGTGTATAATGAAGGAAGGCTGAAGGACCCTGGGGCGTGGGGGGACAATGAATTTTCATTTCCTAATACAAGAAGGGGGAGAAAACGTCATGATCGCTGTGACTGTGCTTATGTAACTTAACAGGGGCATCACAGACAAAGAGCGCTGAGGCTCTAAAGAAACTGTCATCCTCTGAAGATTTTAAAACAATACACAGTGTTTTTGCACAGAATGGACTTCAGTGTTACATATATCAGTGTCTCCTAGGGCCTTCTCCCCCCCCTCCCCCCCATGCCCATGGCTTAGCTCCCGCCACCCCACGTGCCTTTGTGGGTGTCACGGCTGAGATTCTCCAGCATCTATTAGACGGGACGGACCTAGACAAACCTTCTTGAACTGGATATTAGTACGTTGCTCAGAGGAGCCCCTTCTTACTTCCTGGCTCGCCCTGGAGAGCGGGCCCTGCCTCCTGGATCCCCGCCCCTCCTCCTGTAAATCACGCTGAGCCTGAGAAGCTGGGGGGATCGGGTCAGACTCAGGTGTCCTGAATCATTAAGCACACTGGCTCCTCCGGGGCGACCAGACTCCCTGAGCTTTGACAGCAGTGAAATGTGACAAGAAAGTAAATATCCCGGTGCCCCACTTACCCAGAGGTCAGCGTCCCCCCACCTCCGCCTGCTGGAGCTGGGCCGAGAGCAGGAAGGAAGCAAACGGGGCTGGAAGGGGCGGAAGCACCAGTCACCGGGCGATGCACTTTAACTAGGTCTAATTGACTCTTAATTAAGACGCTCTCCTAACAAGCCTATTTATGTAGTCTCCCAGCCCACAACAAATTAAAGCAGAAAATTAGAGGGGGCCGAGGAAGGAGGGAAGAGAGATTAGTAGAGATCACACTGAAGGCAGTAAGAAATGAGGGCGAACAGCCTGACATCAAAGGAGCAGATACAAACAAGCTCCTGAAAAGCAGGCCCAGAATTAGCGAAATCAGCCATCCGCAGCCACTTATACCGGGTCCAACAGCCCGCACATCTGTTACTGACACCACAGTTCCTGCTCTCAAAGCCGGGACCATGTGCGGCAAGGAGAGAGCCTGCAGGGAACTCGGAGACCTTGGCCCAGTCTCCATCTCCCGGACTCCTGCTAGAAATCACCCCGGGAGCTTGTTGGAAATACAGGGGGGATGGGGGTGGGGGTGGGGGGCGGGGGGCGCAAGCCCTGAGATTCCCATCAAAAACATCCAGGACCTCATTCCAGGCCTGCGTCTTCACGAGGCCCCTCCCACTGCCAGGGTGACTCAGAATCTCATCTTCAAGAACAATGCTAACTCCCTCACCAAATGGGGAAATGGCTTGGGCAAGCCACTTACAGCTCTGGGGCGTGATGCTTCTGCAAAAGAAAAGGTTGAGTACCTCATCTCTAGATTCCCTGACAGCCCGGCTGCTAAGAGCAGTTCTCATCTTATGGTGAAGTCTCAGGCAGAACAGCCTAGGAGTGTTCATGAGGATGACAGACCCTGCTTTTCAAAAAGGAGGCCTAGCAGACTGCATTCAATCAGTGTCTCTCACCTTTTTAAATCTTTATTATTTTAAAAAAAATCTTTATTGTTGAAAGTATTACATATGTCCCCCTTTCCCCACATTGACTTCTTCTAGCACGTCCCCCACCCCGGTCCTCCACCGCCCTATTGTCTGTGTCCATGCGTTATGCATATATGCATACAAGTTCCTTGGTTGATCTCTTCCCACCCACCCACCCTCCCCTGCCTTCCCTCTGAGATTCCACAGTCTGTTCCAGGCTTTTATGTCTCTGGATCTATTATCACCTTTTTTTAAAATTGCACACCCCATCAGTAAGAATTTGGGGGTATTCACTCTCAACAAATGTGTATTTTTACTTATTTATAATTTCTGTATGTGTTACTAAACTAATACATTGTTTACATCAGAATACGTACACTAATAGATCAAAAGTGGTAGCTCTAATATTGGCACGCACCACTTTAAAGACCATTGGGATAAATTTTAGGACAAATTCTAGTCAACACTCAGATGTGAGCTAGTGTGAGGGCACACTTTGCTTTATTTGTCATTGTATTCTCAAGGTCCAAAGCATAGTTCAGGAATGTTTTTGAATGAATGAATGAATGTTTGAATGTCTTGGGATTTGAAGTGGCTAAGCTTCAGTTATCAGGAGTATTCATCTACAAGGAATATCTTTTCTTTGGTAGAGGCCAGTGTGACTAAATACAGAAAATAAAGGGCGAAGTTGAGCAGTATCATTCATATTTGAGGAAACTGCCTGTTAGAATTTAGGGAGTACGAACAATATTTATGAAGCTCAGAAAGCCCTCTCTGGGGCAGGAGACTGACTCACAGTTCATGAAAAGGTAAATGCATTGGCTGCTCTATAACAGGTATGTATTAAATGCCATATGTGTTCATATGGGGTGTGTGTGTGTGTGTGTGTGTGTGTATTGAAGACATTTTTAGGAGGTACTGGAGGTTTCCTTTTCCAGGGATATGCTCTGTCAGATGCAATTTATTTAACTGATTTTTTTTGTGTGGGGGAGACAAAGTGATATTTTTAAATGTACTTTAAAAATTAATATATACCAGACCCTGCTTTATGCAGAAACATTTAAAATCCTATTGCTTACACAAAACATGGTATGTGGCTTACCTCAGATGAAGAGTCACTTTGCAAAGCCCCAGAGGTATATATACACCTTTAGTGTTGTTTGCCGAGGTGACAAGGGTGAATTACAGTTATATGCCCATTGGTCATTGACATGGCAGTCTGCTCCGTCAGTTCTAAGGATTGCTGGTAACTGCTGGGACTGTGAGGAAGGAGAGGGTAGACCCATCTTTGAAGAAGTGGAAAGGGTGGTGGATCTACTTCACTTAGTCCAGCACTTCTCAAACTTTCTGGCCTTAGGGTCCCTTTGCAGTCTTGAAAATTCCTGAGAACTCCTGAGAGCTTATGTTTATCTGGGTCAAACCTATACATGTTAAGCGTATTGGAAATTAAAATGCAGAAATGTTTAAAATACAATCATTAGCCACCAGAGCACTGACATCTGCAGCCTCCAGGAACCCGCACTGCACACTCATGACAATAGAGAATGCCCAAGACAGACAGCACTGTGGTGTTACCGCGACATCGTGTTAGCTAGAGGAGCCCACTGGAAGGGTCTCGGGAGCCCCCAGGGCCCCTGGACTACCCTTTGTGAACCACCGACTTAGTCCAGTTGAGAGGCCAAAACCTGACCCAGGTCTACTCCCGGAAGGTGTCCACCCAGGTGTGAGAGTGACATCTGGCTGGTGGAGACGGAGGAATTTCTTCTGGATAGAGGCTCCCCTGGTGACCGCCGGTGTCACCAAAGTATGACAAAGCACGCACCATGGTGTGCTGAATGTGGAGGCCACGGTGTTTATAAGAGTGACCTTTTCACCTCTGAAATATTTGGAACTGGTGACCTCCCCTTCCTGACATGATCCTTGACACAGTGACCCATGTTCCCGTGAATTCTTCGCCCTGGCCACCTCTGGAAGCCGTTAGCCCCTGGGCCCGGGTGAAGATTTCTGAAGGCGGGAGGCTTCGGCGCTGGGCCTCGGCTTTCAGCAGCAGTATGTGTGTGAGCGGAGCTCTGTCTTGCATTTCAGCAGGAATTTTCTGCTGTGCAAGATACAAGGTAGAAGAACTACCTACTTTATTCTCTTGGGCAAATACTTAACATTTTTATTCTTTAAACTTTAACTACGTAAATACACAAATACTTGTTGGCTGAATGAGCTATGAAGTATGAAATCCACTTTCTGTGGCCTAAGAAGGACAGATGCTTCCTTAGAGCAGACGGGAGGGAGAATCTTCTTTCTTTCCATGAAAGGCCACTCTTGAGACAGGTCGGTCACTGGACACCGGTCGGGGGACCAATCCGAGGGCACAACCCAGAGGTGGTTATAGTGTAAAATAAATATGTGAGATCTCTTGTTTAAAAAGCAAGAGGGAAAGGCTATTAAATTAATATTAATTTATTAATATTATTTAAAGTATTAAAATAGAAAACATTTCCCTTTTTACCATAGTTTGCCATATTGTGTTTTTTTAAAAAAATATATTTTTATTGATTTCAGAGAGGAAGGGAGAGGGAGAAAGAGATGGAAACATCAGTGATGAGAGAGAATCATTGATCAGCTGTCTCCTGCACTCCCCCTACTGGGGATCGAGTCTGCAATCCTGGCATGTCCCCTTGACCAGAATCGAACCCAGGACCCTTCAGTCCGAAGGCTGACGCTCTATCCACTGAGCCAAACCAGCTAGGGTTTGTCATGGTGTTTTTTATTTGCTATCCGATATCATTTCAAATAAAAAATACAAAACATGAATTATTAGCATGATTTTACTGTTCGTCTTTATATTGTGCAATGCCATTATAAAAGGCAAATATAAAAGCATGAACTTGTGTGCAGAATGGCTGAAATTATACAATGTATTTTGCATAACCTGTACATGCATATGTATTTAATTCTTACCAGGAGAGTAGAAACATGTCACAAAACTAACTAAATTGTTTTTATTTCATTTGTTGAAATGTGAAATTCTACTACACGTAGGTGGCTTACCTTGTACCCATTTTGAGTCTCGCTGAGCTCCACGCATGGTGGGTGCACAGCTATGCTGCTCGTGAGGCATCACCAATAGTATGTGTGATTAGGGCAGCAAGAAACAGGGGACACACTTAGTGTGTGTGTCTCCTCTGCTCTCACACATGCTCCATTGCCCATTGACCTCACACGTTCCAGGATAAAGTTATTAAGAATTTCAAGATGGCAACAGCTGAGATTTAACCAAACCTGGGGCCCATCTGAGCATGGGGCCGTTTGCCTGCACTCGCCACACACTCATGAGGCGGACTGATGCCACTGTGCTGAGCATGCGGGCTGGTTCTGGCCCGAGCACCTGCTCTTGGCTTATGGTTGTGTGCAAGTCTCTCACAGACATGGGCTGTCCAGGATCCCACAGGAAAGCACCCTTCCCGCAGGGCCAGGAGGATGGCAGCTGCTGAGGGAGCCCACGGTGATCTGTCTCGGTGCATGAAGAAAACGAATTCCTTTTCTCCTTACTTTCTTATCTCATTCTTTCAAAGCTTCTGTGTAGTATGTATGTGTTTTCAGAATGCACAAAACGTATTAGCAGAATACTGTGCATACATAATTTACACACATATGAACACATGAGTGTCTATGCTCAAAAACATTTTACCGAAAGGAGTACCTGAAAACCGATCCGAGGGCACAACCCAAGAAAGACAGCATGAGGAGTGAGTCGAGGATGGTCTGGGGAAGGAGGAGAGGTGCATTTGTTCACGTGGCAATGCTTCCTGAGAGAAGGGACAGAGCAGAATGTGGAGACAGGATGCAGCACCCCGCCTGGGCAGTGCTCACCCGCCCCCTTCCCCTCGTGGGAGATGGTCAGGTCTGTGTGAGCCCCAGTCACACAGGTGGGGCTTGAGTTGATCAGAGGCCCTTGACCTGCAAGAGGCAGAATTTCAGTTGTGTCCATGGAGGAGAGGCAAGGATAAGGCCAAGGGCATCCCTGGCTCCTGTCAGATTCCCACAAACAGGAGGTACAAATAATTGGAATCAAAACGAGAGATGCCAAGTTAGTAATAATAGTTTGTTGAGTTCTATGCCATTAAACTCACTGAGGTAGGTCTCATTCTTCCTGTTCCACAGATGAGGCAGTGGACAGCCAGTCAGTGACGTGCAGAGGGTCTCAGAGCTCACGAGGGCCCTGGATGTCTTACCTCAAGGTTGCAGCAGGCTGGCTCATGAGGGGATACTGAACAGAAATGCCCCCGAGAGGCAGGAACTAATACTGTTGTCATCCCCATTTTGTAGATGAGGAATCTGAAGTTCAGAAGAAGGCGGAGGTGACCAGCTTGTTCTGCACATAAGCTGGGCATGTGGTCCAGGGGTGGCTCAGTCTGAGTCAAAGTCTGAAGGCCGGTTCCCATGGCTGAGATGATGACCAGCATCCTGTTCCCAGTGAGCCCAACTGTCTAAAGGATTGGAGGGATCTAAGGGGTCCACCGGTGATCCCTGGTTTTGGAAATGGGTGGACACATCTTTAGTTGCTGGACAGGAAGTTATAAATTCAATTTATCTTTCAAAGCACACTCCAGGGCATTAAGAATCACTTAATAATGATCTCTTTGGCATTTACCATCTCCCTAAAAGGCAACAAAGCTGCTTCGTGTCCTATTTATGTCTACGCAGAGCTAAGGAGTGGGGACAGGGCCTCCCTACTTCTGAGCGCGAGGGAAGCTGCCCAACGCACGAGCCCTAACCGGGTGCTGCAAATAAGGCAGCTTCTCACTGTCCTTCCGTTGCCTCCTTTACCTCATTTGGTTGAAGCACACACGCTCGGAGCTTGGAACTTCCGTTTTCTTATCTTGAACATCATGTACTGTTCCGGCTCCCAGCCAGCCACCCAGGAAGGAAGCGTTCGTTTCTTTCAGACAGTGGGCCTGGCCATGCTGTTGACAAGCTCTGAAAGTAACATTATCTCTATCGCGTTAAAAAGATCTATCAGAATTGGCAAGTGTACAGCGTTAGATGTTGTAAAAACTGCAGAGGCCAGAGAGGGAGGGCAACGGGGGGGGGGGGGGGAGAGAGAGAGAGAGAGAGAGAATATCAATCATGAGCCTCTTTTTCTTTGCATTTTGAGTTTTCCTAAACCCAGTTAATAACTTAGCAAATCATTAGATCAGGCTTCAATCTATTTGATACTTGTCAGGATCCTAAACTATGTGAATCTTTTATTCTAGTCAACTTATTATTTAAATATGCTTGTCATTTTTAAAATATTACTTAAAATATGTTTTTGTTCTTTCTCTTTTTTTAATTTTAATAACTTGGTTAAGTATTTCATAAAATAGGTAGATGTTGCAGGAAATGCATCCTTTGGGCTTGGAAAAAAAGCTTCACAGCTCGTTTCTAATCTTGTATTTTTATTTTCCTGAGGCTTCTGGTTTCCTAAAACCTACACTCTCCATGAGCTATTTCCACTGCAGAGAATTTTGAGAAATCCTAAATGAAAGGGGTATAAACTATTTCAAATGGCACAGAATATACACTGAATGACCAGATTATTATGAGCTCTGAACTCATAATAATCTGGCCACTCAGTGTATATCCTATATAATAAAAGGCTACTATGCAAATTGTCCCCTCAACCATGAGTTCGACCAGTAGGCAGGCCGGCCAACTGCCCATGTCCCCTCCCCCTGGCCAGGCTGGCCGGACCCCAGCCATGCACGAATTCATGCACTGGGCCTCTAATATATATATTATTACACACACACACACACACTGAGTGGCCAGATTATTATGCGTTCAGAGATCATAATAATCTGGCCACTCAGTGTATATTAAAAAAAATGGGACACAGAACAATGCCTTAATCTATTCTACCTAAAAAGTCATGTGAAACAGAGATTTTTGCCATTGTGGTCAAAACGACCTGGTTAATGATGTTTAATAGGTGGGTGGGGTTAGATTATGAATTGGGGTAAAAAACAAATTCCACGCCCTTTTCTTTTTATTGTAGGACATAAACATTTGGCATTCAATTTAGACTTGAGTCGCGGGGGATGGAAAGGTCCTGAGGATCTGAAAGGCGTTCCTGCCTGCTCCTCACCGGTGCGGCCATCTGCATCCGGGCTGCGAACAGGCAGGGCTCCTGAGAAAGCACACAGTGTTTCTAAGAACCGTCTCGCTCTGAAGCCTTGGCTCTGCGGCCTGGAAAGCTCTCTAGTTGAGCTCTCCCTCAACCCATTTGGTCCTATCGATCCTCTTCCCAGCCTAGAGATGGGCTTCTTTCTTAGGTTGACACACTGCACATGCTCAGTGAGAATTCCTCCATCACCCTCTCCCTTGCTCTCCCGTCTTTGCATCTTCGTGGTCTCTCTTGGACAGTCTCAGAGAGCAGGGAGCAATGTCCCAGCAATCAGAACAGCCGGCGCTTTCTGAGAGCTCACCCCGATCTTTTCCATGGACCCTGACCTAAGCTCTGTCGATGTGCTAGAGCAGTAGTCAGCAAACTGCGGCTCGCGAGCCACATGCAGCTCTTTGGCCCCTTGAGTGTGGCTCTTTCACAAAATACCACGGCCTGGGCGAGTCTATTTTGAAGAAGTGGCGTTAGAAGAAGTTTAAGTTTAAAAAATTTGGCTCTCAAAAGAAATCTCAATCATTGTACTGTTGATACTTGGCTCTGTTGACTAATGAGTTTCCTGACCACTGTGCTAGAGCATTTAACCTTCACCAGGATCCCATGGAATAGGTTCCATGAACATCCCCATTTTAAAGTTGAGAAAACTCAGACGCAGAGAAGTTAAGTAACTTGCCCAAGGATGTGCATTTTATAAAAGCTTTCAGTAGGAGTTCAGCCCGGGCAGACTGCTTCCAAGGCGGGTGCTTATAACCCAAGATTCCCACCCTCCCACCCTCTGCAAAAAAGGGGAGAGAGAACAATGGCTGGGAGGGATGGAGAGCAATGACTTGAGGACACGAGGAGGCTGGTGGAAATGACTTGTTTCTGGACCAAGGTGCTGGTTCCATGCACCTAGAAAATTCGGGGAGCCAAACACTTCTGCACTTTTGTGTGTGTGTATCATACTTTAATCCTATTAAAATAGAAAGGAGGAAATGAGCAAAAAAGAACTAAGGTATATGTATATAACCAATGATAAAATGGAGCAATCATTTGCCTTCGTAATCTTCTTTTTGAAAACATCCCTAGTGGAGAAGAGGTGGCTCCCAGGCAGGTGGCCTCAGGGTCTAGAACATGCACTCTGGGTGAGATTCAGGGCTCGCCACCAGGTAACTTCAGGCTGTTGACCTGAGCTCTCTCCATGTCTCAGTTCTCTTACCTGTAGAGCTGGGATAGGTTATTCCTACCTGACAGGGAAGGATGGAATGGCCCAATTTACATGAAAATTTGGAAATGGAGTGAAGATAATCTCCTCTTCTCAAGGCCCTGGAAGCCTTGGCCATTAGGGGTCCCAGATGGCTCAGGGAAGGGGCTTCCCAGACAGTAACCACGATCCTCCTTCCCCAGTGAAGTGTAGGCATTTAAAGCTGTTTGTCAGCAGGACCAGGTGTGTCCCTGCGCAGGTAGAAGGGTCCTCCTTTCTAAACAAGTCGTCTGAGCAGATCCAAGGTTAGCCGACCCGACACTAAGGAGCCACCCTTCCAGTGGTGGCTGTTAGAAGTGCAGACATCGGGGGAGCACATTTCCCGTCTCGGGTATAATCGTGCGGTCCAGGAGTGACATGTGGAAGTGAGCAGGTCTAGTGACTTGCTAGCGTTTATGACAAAGGCCGAACTCCAAGAAGCAAATGAGGAAACGAAGAAGTTAAATTTCTGTGACCTGGCTGTTACCGTCTGCCCACTGGCTTCAGGTGTTTGAAACCTGTAATGTCCGTCTTGTTTGCTCCCTTCTTTTGTATCCTCCACTGCACGGAGCTAGCCCGCAAGCATTTATGAGGTGCCCACGATGTCCCCTTGCCCATGCCCTTTTGTGCCCAGTGTCCTAGCCTTCTTCACAAAGGCCCATTCTAACGTCGCCAACGGTCGGCTCCGCGGGCCCCAATGCTGTGGACGCGGACAAATTAAACATGTCAGGTGACATATGGAAGAAAAGGCTTTCTGATTTATTATGGAACCTTTATGGAGAAGAGTTATTTCTATTGGCCTGGTACCTGCTCTCCAGGCCTGATCACATTTCAAGGCGCTGTAGCTGTTCACTCAAATGTTCCAGGTCCTCAGATGTCTGCGTGCACTTGTCTATCTGTGTGTCTGCACGTCTGAGTACAACTGGAAAGCCTACTGCTTGCAAGACTACCGAAAACTTGTGCTGTCTGTTCAGAGATGCATATATGCGCTTACCCTTGCCCCGCTTCCTGTTTACAAATGGGATGCTGCTGCGTCTATTTCTTGCGGGGGGGAGGGGGGGAGTTTTATATATAAAATGGTAGGGGAAGGTCAGATTCGGGGGTGACCCTGCTCCCTCTAGCTTTTCAGGTGTCACAACCAGATGACGGATAATTTAGGAATCACAGCGCTGGGTGATGGGTCTGGCAGAGTGGCCTGTCCGAGGGGCCTGGAGGAAAGCTTAGCCCGGGCAGGTGATTTACGGCGGAGGCCGGGCTCAGCTCCCCGCAGGCAGCCGCCTGCGCTCTGCGAACAGCCCCTGCTTTATTAGAGCTGCGGCTGGTAAGTTACGGCTTTCCAGTGGCTTTCCCCTTCGCCTCCCCCTGTTGTGGGTGTTATTTATTATTTGTGCGGAGGGACGTGAGGGTTCACTTTGCCAACTTTTGGACCCTCTCCACATTCACGGCCCTGCGTGTTGCACTGTCCCCAGCCTTCCTGCACCTGGGCTCCCGTCCTCCTATCGAGGGCGGCGTCCGGGCGTGAGTAGAGCGAGGCACTGGAAGATTTGGCTTAAAAGGTGGAAACAATTCCTTAAACATCAAATAGCTCTTTTTTCGAAAACAGAAATCAACCTGTTTTGATGAGTCGAGTGTAAATGAATTGAAAGCATATGTGACAAGCCTCCCCCTGGTTTATGCAGCAAGTTCACGGCTGAATGACCCTTAGGCTTCATTGGATTCAAAGTTGATAGGAAATCACGGGGCCAGGGATGAGCCCAGGCACATTAGTCCTTCTGGTTTCTGCGGCTTTGTTCCCTGTTTCATATAAGACGGGCTCTGAGCGAGGAGAGAGCAGGAGGCATTTATAAGCAGCATTCTGCCAAGTAAGAACTTGGTATTAGGAAACAGAGTGTTTTGGCTAAAGGTCTGAATTCTTGGTTTAACGGCTGTAACGTTAGGAGGTAGAAATAACTTTGAAATCTCCGGGGCCTTGGAGCGCGCTCATCACCTTCCCGCCTGCAGCGAGCGGGGCGCCCCACCCCTCCCCCCCACGGGGCCTGTCCTCAGGAGCCCGGGAGGTTCCCCTCCTCTTGTCCTTCCTACGGCCCATTAACTTAAGTAAGTCCTTTTGAAAGTGAGCCCCGCGGTACGCAGCAAAGGCAGCCGCGCTAAAAGGGGACATGCTAAGAAATCCTGCTTCCTCGCGGTCCCCGAGTTTAGGGGTGTCGCCTGCTGCCCCCGCCTCCGGAGGCCCAGCATAGCAGGCTTTGGGGAGTCGGGTGCATGGCATGTGGCGGAATTCGAGGAACGTCTACCAAATGAATGCGCGGGGGGGTGCCTCCAGGACCACACACCGTATGGTGTGGTGGCGACAGAGGTGCCAGGAGGCCGCTGACCAGACGGAGCCGCAGTGCCCACTGGGAGCAGTCCCCACGGATGCGTGGGAAAACCACTCCCACAGGGCTGCCCTGGCTCCCCACTTGACAAAAATGGGCTCACTGATTGCCACCCACCTTGAGGGATGGGTGTGGGGTGGATGTGGCTGAGTGGAGACACCCACAGAGAGCTCAGGGCCCCTGCGTGAAAGCCGGGCACCCACACAGCACCCAGCACCACGAACTGTGTGGCGTGTCTGGGGCAGCCGCCCAGGGGGAAGGGGTCCCTTTTCGCCTGTAGTTAGCAACCAGCGCAAAACATGCTTTCTGTTCCCTTGTGGAGAGGAAAACACAGTTGTTAAAAGTTACTCCATGATGACAGAATGTGCTGAAAAGAAACCACCAAGAAAACCCCTTTGCCCCGGTTGGCCTGGCACCCCACTGCGGCCGGGAGTGCCTCAAGTGGGGGTCCTGGGAGAAGGCAGGAATTCGCTTCCACCGCAGACGGTTGAAACCTCCGCATTCAAATGTTTTAAAAGCTGCAGAGCATTGGAAACAAGCTTTTTGGAGGGAGGAGAGGGTCCTCTGTTTGCTTTGTTTCTATCTCCCTCCCTGGAACGCGGTAGGAGCCCCTCCCGAGTGGGAGCCCCTCGCACCGCAGGCCCGGCGTCCTCCCGGCTCTGGTTTAGCACAGGAAGGAGCGAGCCCCCTTCTTGAATTCGGCACAGGTCCCTTTGCTGACCGGCTCCCTCCTTCTGCAAACACTGCAGGGCCCGTCCTTCCATAGGTTACCATTGAGCAGCTGATGGTGAACGCAGGCCAGCGCGGCCAGCTGAATGGATGGCTGTCACCCAGGTGGTCGAGCGAGCATTGTTGACACGGAGGAGGTGGCGACTGCACATGGGCCACCGTGACAAAATAGTGGATCGCATGGCGGCGGTGGGGGGGGGGAGGTGGTGGTGGGGAAGCAGACTGTCTTGCATGCTATTTGGAAAGTTCAAGAGAGGGTATGGGAGGAGGGGGAGGGGAGCACAAGGCAATCCTTTGGCCACTGGTCCCCGAGGTAGTGGTTTTAGTTCCTGGAGACCTAAGAAAATGAGGAGCAAACCAGGGGTGGGCAAACTTTTTGACTCGAGGGCCACAATGGGTTCTTAAACTGGACCGGAGGGCCAGAACAAAAGCATGGATGGAGTGTTTGTGTGAACTAATATAAATTCAAAGTAAAGGAGCAGAGGGGAGAGCAAGAGAACCCTCCACTCTTTCGGCTCTGCGGGCCGGATAGAACAGCCGAACGGGCCATAGTTTGCCCACGGCTGGTCTAGACTCTTGGGGCAGCCTTGGCTACTCTCTCTCTCTCTCTCTCTCTCTCTCTCTCTCTCTCTCTCTCTTTCTCATACACACACACACCTATGGCTTATCCTCCTAGCTCAGATTGTATAAAATACCAGAAGAACCTGAAATAAAGTTTTCTATCGGGGATCCAGTGGATGGTCTAAGCCAGGGGTCCTCAAACTACGGCCCGCGGGCCACATGCAGCCCGCCGAGGACATTTATCCGCCCGCCGGGTGCCGCTGCCTGTCCTGCTTAGCAGCCGACTCGTCCCGGGCCCGCAGTGCGCATAGGAATTTGTTCATAGTTTTTTTTAAAACTATAGTCCGGCCCTCCAACGGTCTGAGGGACAGTGAACTGGCCCCCTGTTTAAAAAGCTTGAGGACCCCTGGAAGCCGCCTGGGACTGTCATCTTTTTCTCAGAACTCCCTGAGGGGAGAGGGGCCAGTGAGGAGCAGTGGACACACACAGAGGTTATACACATGCCAGCTTTAGGAAGGCGGTTCCCAGCCCTTCCCTGGGCTCACTTCTTTAAAAAATGTTTTTTTTAATTCAATGTTAAATTTAATTCAATGTTAAATACAATTTAAATGATTATTTTTTATTATTGTTAATATATAATATTATATTAGCTTCAGGTGCACAGCATAGTTTTCGAACATGAATACCCCAAAGGAAGTGATCACCACGCCGGGTCTAGCAACCGTCTGCCACTGTGCAAGGGACTATGACACTGTTGACAACAGTCCCTGTGCTGTCTGTACGTCGCATCTCCATGACTTCCTTAGGCTGTCGCTGGCATCTGTGCCTCTTACGCGCTTCACCTCCCCCCCCGTCCCCCCCCCCCCCCCCCCGCTTTCTGGTAACCGTGAGTTTATTCTCATGGGAACGAGACTGTTTCTGATTTTTGCTGTTTGTCCACTTGTTTAGTTTTAGATTCCACATGTAGGTGAACCTATACAGTGTTTGTCCTCTGACTGACGTATTTCACTAGGTCATTCCCATTTCCTTCCTCCTCAGTACCCGCCCTGCCCTGAGGTTTTGAGGCCCCTACACCCCTTCCTCTGCTCCCCGCCCGGGATGCTGTGGAGACGGCCTTTCTCCCCTCCAGAGTGGACCTCGCAGGAGGCTGTCTGTGCCCAGCCGAGGCCTGTGCGTAGACGAGATGCTGCGGTGGGTATACCTGTGACTTCCTTGCTAAGAAGAAAAATGTCCCCTGTCTCTCTGCAGGGAAAGAGGGGTGATGAGGAACGTCCCTCCTCTCTACCTCACCAGGGTGACGTGAAAATGAAGAAGGTAATGTGTTTGATAGGCGCCGTCACGCAGGTGACAGGCAAAGCCATGTTATGTTACTGCTGTGGTCATCGCCATGTCCCCGTGCGCCCATCGCTCTCTCGCATGCACATCGCAGGGGTAAGATGGTCTCCCCAGGAAAAGACAACAATCAGACCTCTAAGGAGAAAATCCACAGGGCCTCACTGGACAACAATGTCGAATTCTAGTTTCCCCGGGCATTGCTCATGCTTCATTCCAAAATGGGGACATCTGGGAACCCGGCTATTTGTGGGCATGGAGGGCTGGGACGGAGCTGAATGTTTCCATTCATATTTAAAAAAATGCAACACTTGGCTGGCTTCTGATTGTTTGATTTATACAGACCTGTGCTACCTGGTGGCCACCGGACACATGTGGCTAATGAAGCATCTGAAACGTGGCCGGCCCGGGTTAAGATGTGCCATAAGCGCAAAGCAGGCACTGGCCGTGGACGACGTGGAATGCAAAAGAGCACGTAATGTTGATAATTCATATGATTACGTGTTGAAATAATAGCTTGCATATGTTTATTGAAATCTTATCAAATGAATTGTAACTGTTCCTTTTTATCTTTTTTAACATGGTATAGGATGGCGCTCCTCTACAGTGGTTCCCAGAAAATGTAGAATGCCGCCCGAGGCTGCAGCTGCGGCTTGCATTGTATTCCTCTTGGACGGCCCGGAACAGACTATGAATAGAGAGTGAGGGTGCTGCGACCTGGAGAGAGTCTTCCCTCCTCAATCCACAGTCTCCGGGATATCACGGGCCTGCGAAGGCTCTGTCGTCACACATATCAGCAGGAAGAACTGTGCGACACTCTGAAATCGATGAAAGAGAAGTTACTGAGTGTCCTAAGGCATTTTTGTGGTTATCTCCACTCTTCACTGTTTTTTAAGCTTCTTCTTCTTTTTTTTCATAATTCTGCAATTGTAGGAACTGGTAAAATAAAAGTGATTTTTATTTATGAAATGCAAATGAATGGTGTCTGGTGGAATGTACCTGACCATTGCTCCATGGATGTACTCCTTTGCATTTCTGTGTAAATTCATCTCAGCATTCCTTATTGTTCGCATATGCGTGGTTTATTGAATTCTTTGACCCCATGATGACAACTTACTTGTTCCCTCATTAATTAATAAATTAAAATAATCTTTAAGTGAATTTATTTTATATTTGTATGAGAGTCCTAATTTTATCTTTTTAAACGATACTAGAGGATTTAGGAGTTCATGGTCTTTAAGATTAACGCCTGCTCCTACGGCCTCAGTGGAGAAGTACTTCTGAAAGCCTGGGAAGGGAGATAGGATGGGTTTTTCTATTCAAAGATTTTTTGTTTTGTTTTTACTGAATGGTCGATTGCTGTTTAAACTCTACTCATCTACAGAACAAACTAAATCTGAGTTTTGTGAGCCAGCCAGGGAATCCTCCCACCCTCCCAGCCGAATGTCTGATTCTGAGAGAAGATGTGTTGAGATCTGAATAACGAAAGAGAAACTTAGCGGACAGCTCATTGGAGAGGTGCACACTGTGGATGCTGATCAAACACCCCGTGGCAGAAAATCCCTCAGTTTAATGACAAAACACGTTTCAAAGAAAGTGGGTTTTATGCTTTGTTTATGCCCCTTCTTTCTTTTTTTAAAAATAGATATTAAAATACAAAACCAGCCCCATTCTTATTTTACTTTGTTGTCATTTTCCAAAAGGAACTGGGTTCCTTCCAGGTATGACAAGATAGGCCAGACGTATCAGTACTGATTTCACATTTCCAGTTATTCCTGTGTGTGTGTGTGTGTGTGTGTGTGTGTGTGGCGGGGGGGAGGGGGGGGGCGGGAATGGACCTGAACAAACACGAGCAGATTAAAAATATCAAATAGGTGATTTCATCCACTCTCCTTTAAAACAAATGAAATATGACACTTGGGGTGTATATGCTTTGTTTTCCTTATTTTCTTAAAAAGAAGTTGGCTTTTATAAGCAGAAAGATCATTAAATTTTGTGAGTACTGGCCTCCAGCATTTAGGTTTTACAGAACACATGAAAGTTTAGTGGTCCTTCACCAGCAGGGACGTCTGATTTTTATGCATCGGTAATTCTGAAAATGAAACATTCACTCCACAAATGCCGAACAGGCCACTTACACATTTCATGTTTTGTGGGCTGTTTTATTATATAAAGCAACCACCTTGGGGATTGAATTTAAAGTACAATTAAGCAATATTCTCACCTATATAATCAGCCCATATAGAATTCTTTTCTGTTTTGGCTCTTTGGGAAATTCCACGAGGAGGCTTCGTGGCGTATGTCGTTCGACCCAGGTATTTTTAATGTCATAGTTTGCTTGGAGATATAATCAGAAAAAAAATGTGCCTTTTTATAATTTTCAGCTGTTTGGAATTAATTTTTGAAGTTTAACTTGGCTACAAGATGCTTTTTTATATTAAAGATACTTTAAATATTGTATGAGTATGAATTTTTTACTTCAGAATAAGGTAACTATTGTTCTGAACTATTTACTTCAGAATGAGATAACATTGTCTTTTTAAAAGTTGATTTCATTAAATTAAAACTTTGGATGAAATCTTTTCAAATTTCAAATGTGTTTTTAATGTATCTTATAAAAGAATTTGGGTGTATCTTAATTCTCAATAAAATGGGGGGAATGAACTGATATTAAATCTTCTATCATTATTCAAAATTAATGGAATACTGTGCTTTAAAAATGAAACCAAGGTTTTATCTGCATGAAAAATTTATTTCTTATGGAACAACTTTAATCTTGACCCATTTTCCACCAAAAGGAGTTACCATATACTTTAGCTTTTTCTCTAATTGCTATTGTTCTCCTAAGTTGATTTAACTTGTGTTTCTAGAACACAGACAGACAGATGCAAAGATACAGATTCTTCCTGGAAATTGAAGAATTAAAGAATATTTTCCAGGAAATGGTTTGGTTTTTATTAACTTGACAATATTTAAAAGATTCATCAAAAGATGATGTCTTTGTCATCTGCTGTTTGTTCAGGACTGAAAAGTTTTGGAAACAAAAAGTTACTATTTAGCACATAGGACTGTAATGTTTATCAATACCATCGGTCACATAAATAGTACTGCATACCACTTATGACATATGGCTTCCTGTGTCAGGAGGGTCTCCATTGCTAATATGTCCATTATTCATGTGGAAAATAGCTAAGAAAGAGGTAAATTCAGGAGCCTTAGGTACTTCAGGTAATTGCAATATGAAGTTCAGCCAATCCATGAAATGCCTGTAATTTTTTTACTTATTTTTTGTACTTATTTTTATATCTGAAGAGAGATCTTTATCAAAATTTCAGAAGTATCCTTGACCCTCCCCCTTCAGAAAAGATTCAGAATACGTCGCTGGCAGCTTGTCTCTGTACCATCCAGATGAAAATGAGGATGTTCGAGAACACTAATTGGTCCATATGCTGCCCAAGTCAATCCAAGGGCCATTTCCATACAGTTTGGCAGTGTATAACGTTAAGGAGACGTAGTTCCTTAAATGATATGCCACCCCAAGCCTCTTTTCTTCAAATCTAAGGCCCCCTTTCTTTTGAGCATCATACCTGCTTGTCTCCTGTCCCCAGTCTTTCCTACCTTCTCCCTCTGAATTAGCCAAAGAACACCTCCTGGTACCCCTGACTGCAGAAGGCACAGGTAATTCTGACTGTCGGGCAGACAGGCAGTCCTGCTATCCATTTAAGAATGAATCAATATCTGTTCATACAACGAGTCTGTGTCAGAAACAGTTATGAAAGGAATAGTGTGCTGTTGAAAAGGGGTTTTATTAATTTAGAAACCCAGGGTTCCAGTATTTTTAACAATAATGTTTGTGAGAAAGTAATGAATCATTTACAATGAACTATGATGGAGATGATACTGTCAAAGCCCACGTTTGCTGGCACCATTCCAGAAGTTTCCCCACAACCGTCACCAATGTCTCCCCCTTCAGCACGTCCCTGACTCCTCAAGCAAAGGCACAGCTCAACCTGCCTGTGAGCAGAAGTGAAGGAAACTGCAAAGCAACCTCCGTGGAGTGAGCATCTTGCAGGAAAGCGTGTCTGGGCTCCCAGGGAATGGGGTTGGGAGAGATTTGAGATGGGGGGACCCAAGGGGGAGGACCTCTGTCACAGGCTGGAGTTCTTGGACAGCACCATCTCCCTGTTTTACGCAGACAGAAGTCGTCTCGAGAAGTGAGGAAGGTTCGGAGACCATCAGAAAGAGAACTACAGACAAGGAAGTTGTTCAAACAGCTCGCTTCTCGTCTCGGTATTGGCAGACTTTTTCTCTGCGTCCCACGCTAATGACAACCCCGTACAAAAGACAAACCTTTGCCAGATGCCGGGGTGAATTTGTGTGTTTTCTCTCTCTCTGTAGATGATAACTAACTTTTGGTGAGGGCTTTACAATTTAAAATGCATGCAGCAATTCATTTTCACAAAAATCCTTTGAAGTTGCTATAATAATAATAATAGTAGTAATTGTTCTTTTCCTGAGTTTTATAAACAAAAACACTGAAGCGTGGACTCTGTTTAATCAACCAAGTCATAAGTGGCAGAGAAGGAACTTTAGAATGCAAACCACTGAACCCCAAATGCCTGCTTTCTCCCTCCTTTTGGGATGACAATGGGATAGAATAACACATGCATATTTTATTCATTAATAAATTACGTTTTCTATTTATTTATTTATTTATTTATTTATTTATTTATTTATTTATTTATTTAGTAAGAGTTTGGAGAAATACACTGTTTTGTGTATTCTTTAAAATCCTTTGCTCAGAGAATTGAAAGTTCGGACTGCTATGTGTATGGACTTATACAATATTTGTATCATTTTGAAATGTTTCGGAGAGAAGGAAATAGAGTTCTTCGCCATGAGCATGAACTAGCACCGTCAGGCGAGGAGCCGGTACCACCCAGCACCCTGATCGCGCCTAAGGTGGCCTTTAGCGAAGCTGGCGATTGGAAGGAGTGGAACCAGCAGCACATGGACTTGGCTGGGAATCTGCGCCACCCCCCAGAGTGCTCCAGGGGGCCCTTCCTCCTGGCACCTCCTTCCTCTCCCCAGCGGGCACCCTGGAGAACCCAGCCTGGGCTGTTAGTGCTTGGCTTGTAGCGGGAACACGGACCGTTCCTGTTACACACGGAAGAGGGGAAGCAAAGAGAGGCTGTCAGACATCTGCAGCAACCCGAGAGAATGCCAGAATCTTCCCATGATGCTGTGTGCTTGCTTCCCAGGGCTTTATTTTCTTTCAGCTTAAGTCAAAGATGAACCTCAGAACGAAAGAACCTTTGTAGACATTTTTATCCCGAGGACTAGGCTCCGTTTCCAACACGGCGTGGCCTCTCACCGATACAGTTTTCCAACAACAGATGGGTCTGGACGTGAAAAGAACCCCCGCGTTTGCCTGGTGGCATGCGGGCGTCGTCAATGGTCCACGTGGTTCCGACGGCCATGGAGGGACCACACGACATTAATGCAATTTCCTCTGCAAGGCGCCACCTCTCCATCAGCCCTGGTGTCCCGGCATCCACAGTGAAGACGCAGACCTCCAACAGACCAGCAGGAGTGCCGCGAGCTACGTGGCGATTTGCCAAAAGAACAAGCCAGCATTGGCGAGAGGGCAGTGATAATGCGATTTCAGTGTCATACCATCTGTCTCCAGGTTTCTTTCCCTACCAGGATGGTCACTGGTTTGGGAGAACGGTCAGAATGCCAGGGTTCTGGAATGTTCTGCATGGGGTTGAAAGGAGCAGGCCTCCCTGTGAACACTGTGGTTGGTTGTTGGCACAGGGAAGTGGACAAGATTGCTGCTTCCCATCAAGAGATGTACTTGAGTCCGGCTGGCGTGGCTCAGCGGTTGAGCGTCAACCTATGAACCAAGAGGTCATGGTTGGATGTCTGGTCAGGGCAAATGCCTAGGTTGTGGGCTCAATCCCCAGTGTGGGGTGTGCAGGAGGCAGCCAATCAGTGATTCTCATCATTGATGTTTTTATCTCTCTCTCCCTCTCCCTTCCTCTCTGAAATCAACTAAAAAAAAAATTTTTTTAAGAGATGCACTTGGTAGTCCTTGTGAAAGCAGTGTTACCCCCGGAGCTGGCTTTGTGTCTGAGAGGCTGGGACAGGGATGTCAGATTGCTCCACAGGTAACCAGGGCAAGGGGAGTGAAAGCCACACTGGCATTCTCAGCAGGGAGCACGCTCTGTTCTTGGGAGCGTGCGGCCTTACCACCTACTGAACTGCAATCCCGCCACCCTCTTTCCTCCAGCAGGTCTCCCCATTCCGATGAGAATCAAAGCCACGCAATGAAAACAACAACAAAAAGGCTTGTTTTGGCCAGTGAGTCAGAGATTTTTTTCCTTCATGGTGGATTAGTTTACACACGCTCCTGGGTGATTATTTTCTTTACTCCCAGGCAATCAGGATTAATTGATACAATAAAGGTCTGAAAGCCCTAAAATGCTGGTCCAATTCCCAACTCTGACACAAAGAAGCTAGATGAGTTGCAAGAGAATATGTAGAAAAATCAACAATAACTTTCCTGTCTGCATAATAGGGTTGGGGTGCCACTGGGACGTGGTGTGCATTTAAAAAATTGTGTTCCAAATACTAATTACTTGCCGGTTCGTGTGCCACATCACGTCTCTTGACATCAGTAAGTTGATTGCTCACGGATGATGATACTGGTTTAACTTTTAAATGTGGGTTTCAAAAGTCTAAGTTTCGGGGTGAGGGCATGTATGGGAGTGGGGTGGGGGCGGGCAATGGTAAGATATGTATACATATAATACCTTAATTAAAAAAAAAGTCTAAGTTTCAAAGTCATCAGAGAAATGGAATATTGGAAGTAGAAAAAAAACTTGAGGCAAGAATCATGATGTCAACTTTCCTTATTTCACCAGAGAGGTTAGTGACTTGGCCCAGGCCACCGACAGGGTTAGCGACAAGCCAGGACAAGGATGCTGGCCTTTCCCTTTGATCTGAACCACATTCTGAGAGCCATGTCGCTTTGGACAGGCCTGCTTTCTGTGGTGATTTGGGGGGAAGGATCTTAGTGTGGGTTTTTCAAGGACCAAGTTGGGTGATTTGAGGCCACATGCAAAGGGGACTTCTCGAGACAGCTGCTTTCCCATCACGCGCACCACGCACTCCTCGATGACAGAACCACCAACACCTCCTATCAGTCTCTGAGTCGAAGAAAGCATGAAAATAAACAAAGCCTGACAACTCTGTTCCCGTGTTATGACCTGTTCACCTCCCTGCCACTTCCAACTTCACCCCCGTCTGAGTGGCTCCATGTTATTGAAGTCAGCAGGACCTCAGAATCAGGCCCTGGGTCTGAGCTCTGCCAGCTCGGGGCAGGGCTGGCACAGAGGAACGAGGCCTCTTTTAGTCTCAGAATTTCCAAGTGTTCCCTCCCTTATTCTTTCCTTGTTTGTTTGTTAATCCTCACCCGAGGATATTTTCCCATTGATTTTTAGAGAGAGTGGGCGGGGGAGACACACACAGAAACATCCATGTGAGAGAGACACATCGGTTGGTTGCCTCCCACAGGTGCCCCAACTGGGGCTGGGGATCGAGCCTGCACCTGGAATTGAACCCGCGACCCTTCAGTTCACGGGCCAATGCTCTAACTACTGAGCCGAACCGGCTAGGGCTCCCTCCCTTATCCCAATCACTTCCTGTCCTGCGATCTCGAAGGTTCTCGCTGTGATCACTATTATTTCTTGAAGCTCTCGGGAGCCTACCTGATTCCGCAATGTTCCAGTAGACCACGTTAACAAGAGCATGGGGAACCCCTGAACAAAATGCAACGTGAATCCTACTTACAGTTTACCGTGAAGGACGCTAACAATCCTACATCGAATTTACTGAAAAGGCCCCTGTGTAGACGAATGTCCACAGCTGCATTTTCCACCATCACGTCAAAGTAGAAGCAACTCAAGCGCCAGCCGCCTGATGACCGCGGCCGGATGTGTCTCTGTCTGCGGCGGGATGCTATCCAGCAGTAACCACAGAGCGAGGTACATGCTGATACCTCGACGAGCTACGCCAAGCGAGAGAAGCCACACAAAGACAGACCGCGTGTTGTTCGGTTTCATTTGCATGAGGTGTCCAGAAAAGGCAGATCTCTAGACAGAGAGGAGATTCGTGGTAGCTCTTGGGGCTGGGGGTGGAAATGGGGAGCAACTGCGAATGGGCACAAGGTTTATTTTAAAATCAGGTGAGGGTTGCACAGCTCTGTCAACTTACCAGAAACAGCGACTTGAACCCTCCCTAGGAGAGAATTTTATGGTATGGAAATTATGCTCAATAAAGCTTTTAAAACAAACAGCCATGCACCGGGCACCCAGCTCTTAGCACGGAGGACATCTCTGGAGGACAGTGATGTCTGGCGTGGTTGGGCCTCCGGACTGAGGAAGCAGGAGAGTTTCCCTCACCCAGCCACCCCTCCTGGAGAGCCGGGACCTGCAAGTCAGGGCGGGACATGATGCAACAATTTACAAAATCCATGGGGGCCCTCGCAGGTGAAGTCTGACAAAAACCTCAGTTCAGGGACAAATGCATTCAAAGCAGAAAGCCCATGGCAGTGGCAACAATTTAGATCTGCAATTAAGACACTTTAAGTATTTAGGGCTGACAAGGAGTTAAAGTAAATGTTGACTCAGTTGCAGAGTTTCCAGAGTCATAGCCTTGCAACAGGGTCTTGCACAATTGCCGGGTTTTATTTATTTATGCATTGTTATTGTTTTTAAAATATTCTCTCCTCCCCCCAACCCCCCAGAAAAATTTCCAAGCAGCTCTGGGACCCTTAGCGGGGGAGACTGGAAACAGGTCTGAAAAATGCATTCAAGATAATTTCAAAAAATCACCCTTTAACGAGTACCATATTCCCTCCAATTTTCCCTTATATACCATCCACCATTTTGCAAATAGCGATGTATAAAGAATGCATTGAATGTGGCAAAAGTTGAAGATAGCCCCTGTGGATAAGACCTAATGGACACCATCCTGAAATAATACATACAGCTCGGCCTCCAGACATGTGTCTTCAATTTAAAATAATTCAGCAATCATGTTCAACCCAAACCTGATTACACAAAATGGGACTTTTTAACTCCCAGACTTGGATCAAATTTTGAGGCCACAGAAAAGAGGGGGGCGGATAGCATGTGCCATGTTTATATACTCCAGATACTGTGATTAAACGATCCACACACACATTTAACTGTTTGTGTGAGCTTATCAAAGCCAAATTAATATTTTCCACCTATAAACAGTTGTCTCGCCTTTGTGAGAACTTATGTGAAAGCCCTGGGCTGAGACGCGCAGGGAAGGGAAAGAAGCTGAAAGTCAGAATAGTCCAGTTTCCAAAGCACCGAATTGGGGCTCGTTCTCCACTTTCTTAGAGGCCGGGAGGGAGGGAGGAGACAGGACTGGGCAGAGCAGCCCTCTCTGGGGTGGCAGTAGATTGCCCTGCAGGGCTGTGGTCTCAGAAGATGCTCCATCCGTCCTGTTTGATCTCTGCTTTGCTGCTGGCTCCCTCCCTTCCCCCTTCCCCCTAGGGCTGGCCTCCTTCCTCACAGGCCGGTTGGACCTCTGCCTGTATGGTGATTTCTGGGAGGCTCAGCCCTTCCCTTTGAAAGACGGCTCAATATTGAACGGCTTCCATGACGAGGTACTTATTACTTCAAATCCCTTTGATCAGAAGGAAAAGTAGATAGGAAAGTGTTTGGTGAGTGAGAAGATTGTCAGATAGAGGAGATCCAAGGTGGCGGCAGAGAAGGGGGAAGCTGCCTGCACCTCCACCCAGTGCCAAACCGGATTTACAACTAAATTATAGCTCAATCAGCCTGAACAACCAACTGAAGTCCAGCTGAACAGAAAGAAGCATTATAACCAAGGGTCTAAGGAAGAAGCCACGGCGAGAACGAATAATATTGAATGTAAACTGTAATTGAAAAATAAATAATGTTTAAAGAAGAAGAAAAAAGATTGCCAGATAACTACAAAGGCCCAGTTCAATTTGAATTTCAGATAAGCAACAAATGATTTTTACTATGTGTATGTCCCAAAGATCGCACATGACAATGGTCTCAAATTTAGGCAGCCAAAACCTGGGCATCCTAGAAATAAAGGTTTTTGCTTGTGTGTTGTTTGCCAATAAGATGAACATATTTCGAATGGGTGACTTTCTTTTTAAATTGGGAATGTTTCCACTTTCCTTTTTGTTTATAGAGCTTGTGGGTTAAAAGCAGAAAGCAGGAACTGGCTGAGGAAAGACTTCTGATTCTGACTTGTGGGTCTAACTTTAGGGTAGGGGCCAGGGAGTGGCTGGTAAGCTCTGCTGGAGTGTGTGCTGGGCAGGTGGCTGCTGGTGGCGTTGGGGTGCCCACAAACTGGTTTTCCTCAAGAAATCTGTCACTGAGAACAACATAGCAAAAGTTGCAAGTGATGTGTCCCCCTCTCCCATACACGAGAGTGGCTTCAATTTTATCTCTTAGTAACTTCACTTGTGATCACTTGCATACCAGGGGGGAGAAAAGTGGCTTGAAAATCAGTGCTCAGGGATTCCAGGTCAATTGACTGGCCCTCAACTACCTGTCACTCATGGGGATATCAACTGTTCGCATGTGCTGGGCCAAAGACAGGGTTATTCATGGTTCCCCCTTCCAGGAGGGGAAACCTAGACTTGAACTTCCTGGGTTCTCCAAGGTGCAATTTCCTGCTCTGTGGTGGACCCCAAATTACCTTCAGTTGATCAAACTCACATATTCAAGAAGAGATGCTGTCTTCCCTTCTTTCCCTTCCTTCCTTTCTTCCTCGGTCCAGCAACATTTATTTTTAGGGTCTATTCTGCGTCACACAAGCTTGCTGCCTGCCCTTGAAGAGCTTCAAAAAATGGTGAAGGCAATTGAAAGGATTGACGAGTCAGGGAGAAACTGGGCAGGGAAGAGGGCGGGACACACAAGGCACGCTGAGTGAGTGGGTACAGGGGAGTAAACCGATGACTGAGGGGCCCTCGCGCTGCGATAGCACTGGGCAGCGTCCAGCCACAGCAGGTGCAGGAGACACGGAACATTTGGTTGACTGAGAAGTTTTCAAAAGATGCCCGTCCTTGTCATAGTAGATGGGAATTGTTTCTTTATATCAAGCATGGGAGGGTTGCTTTGAGACCTTTTTGTGAGCTTCATGTGGGGTCTTTTCTCTTTTACAGCCACATTTCAGAGCAAAGTGGAGACCAACCTTAGTTGTTTTTTTTTTTCTATTTAAAAGAAAAGACTCTCTCTCTCTCTCTCTCTCTCTCTCTCTCTCTCTCTCTCTCTCTCCTTCCCTCTCCCCTCCCTTCCACTTTCTCTAAAAATCAAAATCAATGGAAAAAGTTTCCTCGGGTGAGGATTAACAACAAAAAAGTCATAGACTAACAAGGATCGATCATCCATACTCACTTACGTTTCCCAGGCAGGGAGAGCACGAGCAAATGAAACACACAGACGGGCTTCAAGCCACACAGGCTCCAAGACTTCTGCTGCTGCGCCAAGAGCGGATGACATTTTCCATCTCCCCTCTTCGGGTGAATGCAGAGAGGTAAGCCACGGGCACTGTAGTATTCCATCGCATCTTGGTTTTAAGCCATGGAATTGGTTTTCTACTAAGAAAGAAAAAAAGCATTGTCATAGAAACACCCAAACTTCAGAGACATTAACATGTTGAAATATGCATGTCTCTGAATCTATGGAAAACATCATTCTGCCTAATGCTGGGCCCAGGGCTTTGCATAGGTGGTCAATAAGTATTTCTCTCATGAGTGAGTAAATATAGGTGACAAGCAGAAATCCTTGGATTTTGTAACGCTTAGGGTCAGTCTCTGAGAACAGTGGACAGATCTCTGCTTGACATTTTAAGTAGCACTGAGAAGGGCAGGGGACTGTTCTCTAGTTGAGAAAAAAACGACACACAAACAGCCAGGTTGCAGAGTCTGCCAGTCTACCCCGTGGGGGTCTTGTATGTTGTTCATGAAGAAATAATGATTTTTTTCATCTCCACTGTGCCCATCACACAGAGATCTTTCTCTGAATAATCAAAGAAGGGATAGTTTTGTACAAGAATCACATTGAAATGCGTACGAATGTGCAAATGAGTGTGTGTACGTTAAGGAAGGCAGATGGACCAGGCATCCTCAAACTTTTTAAACAGGGGGCCAGTTCACTGTCCCTCAGACCGTTGGAGGGCCGGACTATAGTTTTTTTAAAAAAACTATGAACAAATTCCTATGCGCACTGCAGGCCCGGGACGAGTTGGCTGCTAAGCAGGACAGGCAGCGGCACCTGGCGGGCTGGATAAATGTCCTTGGCGGGCCGCATGTGGCCCGCGATCAGCAAGCAGCATACACTCGTGATGAACCCACAGATCTCAGATGGCAGCTTGCAGCTCTGTGTCTCCTCTCTACAATAAAGACGGGCAATATTGATGCCACTTCCAAGCCCCCCAAAATATAGCTGACTCTGTTCCACAGAGCTGGTCAGACTGCTGCAGGCAAATCACCTCCAGGTCAGAACCCCACACATGTAACCTTCAGAGCATTTATGAAGTCTGGGCTCACAGGGTGACAGATCCAGACTATAGATGTCCCTGAATAGCCTGTCCTACTGGAGCCTATTTTTAAAATTCTCCACCAGTAGTAAGGATGTAGTCTCTGATATGGGCCTCCTTACAAATAGCTTCTAGTTTATCTTTTAAGGGTTCCTGCAAGAAAACCAAGAAGGTCTTCATTCAAAGTACACAAATGTATAAGCAAAAGGATGGGAGATAATGATGTCAATTAGGATTCAACTAGATGTCAGGGCAGGGAGGATGCTGTGTGGAACTCAGGGGACTCACTGCCATGTCCTAATATGTCCGTCCTTGCCCAGTAACCCCTAGCAATGGGAAACGGAGACAATAAAGGCAAGGCCACCAAATACTCAGATCATCTGGATCAAAGATTTGGCCATCCCATCAGATAAAGGATCTATCCAATGAGTTGCGGGTAGAGTGTGGGGGGACATGGAAAGAGTGGTGGAGGAAGGCCGCTGTAATTACTAGGTGGGGCTCTTGACCAACTACAGAAGTGGGGATTGAGGCAGGACCCTCTTTCTACCACTGTCTGCATAAGTCCCCAGGTCTGAGAAGTAAAGAAGCAGAAGGGGGCTTTTAATAGTGCAACGAATGGTGGCACTGCCATCCCAAGTCCCATAGAAGGGTAGTATTATGGGGGGAATGGCACAAAAATAAATCGTGCTGGGAGTGGGCATGGGCTCATCTATTTGAATCTCCTCAAGAGCCTGAATTTCAGTCATGCCTGTTGTCCTGCAGGCCCCTCGCCCAAGACAAGCATTCCTTCGCTCAGATAGTTCAGTGTAACTCAACCCTTTAAGAAGAGCAAACCTGTTACCTGGACCTAACTTGATAGACACTCTACATCTGTGGGTTCTATGTTATTCTGCTTGGTTCTTCCCTTCACATCCCTTCCTCCACACATTCTTTCTCCTCCTTGGGCCTTTGGTGGCCATTCCCCAAGTTTTCAAGAGAAAAATTTAAAGATGACTATTTTAATAAGGCTTGTTATGCTCTTAGTCAAGGGTCTTTATCTCCTGTGAATTCTTCCTTATAAACGTTAAAAAACTCATTCCCCAATTTGTCTCTTGAGCCACGCTACCTGGGTTTGAACCCTCGCTCTGCTGTGTAGTACTGTGTGACCTTGGAAAAGTTATGTAAACTCTCTGTTCTTCAGCTTCCTCATCTGCGAAATGAGAATGATAGCAGTGTGTCCTACTGTTACGGGACTTTTATGAGGATTGCATAAGATTATATGGGAAGTGCTTAGAAAGGTGCCTGTGACAATGTTGCTGTATCAGGAGGAAATTAAGGACTTGTCGACATGACATACCATACGACCAACTGATCCTCTCTGCAAGGAAGGGAGTGAGGCAGATGCTAGGGCCTCCTCTCTCTGACATCTTTTGACTGTAGTTGCAATGCAGTGACAGGCTTGCCTTTGAACTTGAAAACGGTCCTTGGTCCCCTGCCCTGCCCATATGAAGGCAGGAGACTGACAGCCCAAATGGAACCAAAGTTCTTTAAGCAAAAGAGCTCACCGGACTGTCAAGTGTGACCCAAAGAACTCCCATGAGAAGCCATCTTCCAATTCTCAGGGAAAAAGCAAAGCTGTCTGATAGCTTTTGAATTTACACAAACCAGGTCTCCTCCACGCCCCCCAACCCCCGGCTTTCTAAGTATCTCAAGCCAAATGAATTCTCAATGTCAGCAGAATTTTACATACGTTATGCAAAAGCACATCGCTGGAACCCAGAGAAAAGACATAAAATAATGCAAACGGGGCCTCTGCATTAGCCTGGCCAGATGAATGGAGTGGGGACCACAATTAGCTAGCCGAGGCCAACAATGGTCACTGAGGCAATATAACTTATGGGAGGTGTCTAGGTAGACCAGCACATTTGCAAGGTGGGAATCTAGTGTTTCAAAAAAGAGACAGGCGAAGAAAAATTGTGAGGGGCTGCGAGACCCGGTAGGGAGAGAGAGGAACAGACTCGGAGAGCGGGGCAGAGGGAGGGGAGCTCACAGGCGAGGGCCCAGCATTGGTTTTTGAACAAGGACAGAAACTGCAAGTGTCGCCCTTTGAATCCTCGCCCGGGCATCTTGAGCGAGCTGCTGATTCTGCTGGAGCCTAAATGACAGAGGGCTGTGGGTTAGATGGAGAACCGCCTGGCCGCCCCTCAGCAGATGGGAGAACCGCGTGGAAGCGAGATTAGCGGCTGCCTGGTGGAGAGAGCGCCTGGGTCTTTCCTGCTCCAGGCGCTCAGAGCCTGCGTGGGGTATAAACTCAGGACCATCATCCGGAGGTGGCTCCAGCATGAACAAAGCAGCCATTAACAACAACAACCCTTTTCCTTCTCACAGATGTAAGAGACAAATTCCCTTTTCCAAGAAATTGCTAACCGGTTTTCATTCTAGAAGCCTGGGTTGGAGTAGGTGTGAGAAGGAGGCTGGGAGGTTTCTCCTGCCCCCTCACAGCCCACCCTGGGCACCCTGAAGTTACTGTCGCCTCCAGGGAGTTGGGCACAGGCGGGCACAGAGGGAACAGCAGCGTGAGCAGGAAAGAAGTGTCCGGAGGGAAGCCGGGCCCTCCCCCCAGGAGGCGCACTGGCCAACAGGAGCTGTTTCTGTTGAAATAGCAGCTCCCACTTCTCCTTGGAGGGTTCGATTGAGGGATGGAGCTCAGGGAGCTCCAAGCAGCCAGCAAAGGCCCCCCCTGTCCCGAGAGAACAGCACTCACCAAAGAGCCGCGGGAAGGCAGATGGGGGCCATTCTGAAATCACCCTCCCTTGAGTCACAGGCTTCTGGGAGCCACAGAGGGTTTCCATAAAGTCTGGGCAGTTTTGGAAACCATTTCACTAAACTTGCATCCTAGGGGGAGTCATAACCCAGCACATAGATACTCAAAATCATAATAATCATTATAACAACCATAATAATGATGACAATAATACTAGCTGGAGTCATGAGTACAATCATAATAAAATCTAATACTTATTTAATGCTTACCATGTGCCCACCACTGTGTTAAGCACTTTGCATGCATTTTCTCATTTAGTCCTCAAATAAGACGGAGGTAGAGACTATTATTAGCTGCATTCTGGAGGTGATGAGGCTGTGGAGCAGGGAAGAGAAAGGCCTCGCAAAGGTCACGGTGGTAGGTCGATTACCAAAGTGGTCACTCTGCACTCTTCCCAGTACTCACACTCTGCAGTGTGGCTTTGCAGCTTCTGGCTGGTCTCCGGGCTTGCTTTTGGCCAACAGAATGAGGCTTTGCTGACAGTGTCCCAGTTCTGAGCCTAGACCTCCAACATTTCTACTCTTTCTCTTGGAATTCTGAGAGGACGCCAGGTGAACAGACCGGGACCAGCTGCTGGGGGATGAGGGACCAGTTGGAGCAGAGCTAAGCTGCCCCAACTGAGACCACCCTAGACCAGCCAGCCTCCTGAGAGCTCAGATGAGTCTGGCTCAGATTAGCAGAACCACCAAGCTGATCTGCCGACCAGTGAGCAATAATAGATGGTTGTTGTTTTAAGCCACTAAGTTTTGGGGTGATTGTTATATAGCAATTAATAACCGAAACAATCACCCAAGTCATGCTAACATTCCAACCAGGCTTCTTTACCCCGAAGTTCTTTGCCTTTTGATCCTTAATCTCCGGTGACACACTCCCAAGTTCCCCATCGTTCTCGACAACATTATCTTCTCCCATTCCGTCTTTCTCTTTCCAGTAGGTTCCAGCAGCAGGTATTGCTGGTTGCCCACTGATGTTCATTTGCTGGCAATATACATAGGGATACATATAGGGATCCTGACTCCACGGGCAAATCTTGATTGGAAAAACCAGCCATGGTGACTGCAGTCCCTCAGTGGCCATTGAACAGGGGTAAAGACGGGACCCATTTCTGACTCTGAGGTAGAAGGGTGGGCCCACTGAGGGCTTTTGGAAAAGATTTCCATTTTTCCCAGAGGACAGAAACACCAAAACACACAGTCTTGTTCTGATTTTGTTTGCTGTCCATCATCTTGCAACATGAAGGGGCTACCTGAGGCTGAAGGTAACTCTTGTGACAGAATCATGCCTGGGCCCATACTGGTTTTCCTTTTATTTTCTCTTTTGTTCAAGCCAGTTGGATTTGTTTTAAAACTAGCAGCCAAAAGCCTCCTAATTAACAGAGTTCCAATCATCAGTTACAAGGATCCAGCCATCTGGTTGTTGAGTCCTTTATTTCTGCAAAATACGAAGTCAAAGCCCTTTATTCCTACAATAACCAAACTGAAAATGCAGAGGAACTGAAACTGACACCCCCCCCCGAAGCAGGCCCCCGCCCTCTGGAGCCCCAGGCTTCTGAGAGATTGCTGCTCTGTGTAGCAGGTGTCAGCAGTAAGTAGCTGCCGTAGGACTCAGGGCAGGGTGACTGCACGGTGGGGTGATGGAAGACTTGGGACGTTCTGGGGAACATGACTGAAGTGCGGCCCGAGATCCAAGGAGACAACAGATGCTCAACTAATGCATGTTCTTGGGGGTATTCCCCGCTTCAGTTGGTCCCAACATTTCCTCCCCATTCCTCTACTCCCAGGAGGCACGTGCCTTTACTCAGCAATGACACTCACAGTATTTAACCACTGGTATGCTCAGATGCAGATCAATCAAAAAACCAAGGCTCCTGCAGTTCTGGGCAGGGTCTTGGAGGCCCCTGTTTTGGATCCTGGGAAAGCTGGGGGTTGTTAGGTGGAAAGGATGTCCTTGAGGAAGGGTCAGGGCAGAAAGGGTAGAAGAAGATGGATATTGTCGGGTAGGTGGATGGGCACTTGGGACAGTGAGTGTTCACCAATTTGAATTTATTTTCCAAAATGGAACACAAATTTTAACATCTTGTGTAGTCATACCAGGGCACAGCAGACTATTCTATTCTAAAACATCCTGCATTCTGTGTGCATCTGTCTGCACTGCCAGCTAGTGTACCCCAGAGGCCAAAGGCAACTGTGATGCTCATTTGCATATTCCCAGCACTCAGCACAACCCCCCAGCACACAGGCCATCTCAACGCAGTTGGATGAATTGAGCAGAATCAACAATATAAACCCTGAGACCCATTCTCTTCACCTTGTCCAGATTCTGAATAAAGAAGAATCTGACTGGTCACAGCCATTTTCCTGTGAAACAATTATTTCTTTGGAGCAGAGTTATGGAGAGCTAAGGTGACCTCTGACGTTCCGACCTCTTTCGCCCTGAGATAGCTCAAGATTAAACTGTCTCATTGAGGAGAGCAGATGGCAGAGCGAGCTGGGGGGAGAGAACAGCCCCCTGTGTCTCTCAGGCCTTGGAGCACGCTGTGCCCTAAGCTGCCAGGCCTCCATCATCATTAGTGATTCAACAGTTCTCATTTGACTGAGAAAGGGTGCAAAACCCTGCCCCACACAACCTTGCCCTGGGGAACTCCTAAAATAAGCCTGCAATCCCAGTACTTGGACACAGTCTCCTTCTCCGAGGCACTGCTGTGTCCTTTTCATCTTTACCCCAATACCAAGCGTGGCAGGGGTTCAGGGGCCATCTGCTGGGAGCAAGAGTGAGGGAATGAATGCATGTGTGAATGAATGAATGAGTGAGTAAGGGCACCCTCCTTTGCAAGCAGTTTTGGTATAGCGAGCATGAGATGAACTTTGGAGTCCTATTCATGTGCGCTCATGTCCAGGTTTTGTCATTTAATGGCTATTGACTTCAAGCAAATTCCTTAACTTCCATAAATTTGTTTCTCGGGTACAAATAAGTGTGATAAAACCAACCTCACAGGCTCACAACTCATGTAAAGTGTTTAGTTTAACACCCAGAAGTGCTCAATAAATTGTAACTACTTCTGTTCTTCTATAATCTTTTTCTTCATTTTATTCTTTTTGTTTTAATATCGTTATTATTAAACTCACTACTCAGAGATACTCTTTGCATGTTTTAGAATTGCCTAGTTTGAGTTTTTACCCAAATAATGTTCACATAAGTCAGCATTTAAACAGTCTCTCTCTGAACAGTCTTTGTTGTCCATTTATAGCCACTTCTCCTGCCCACATTAAGGAGGAAGGTCCATTTGAAACAAGCCTATAAAAGAATGTAATGTCCACATACAGTGGGCACCTACTTTAGTTTACCTTCTCCCTCATAATCTTTACTGAGCACTTGCAGGGTGCCAGGCGCAGTACAATGCTCCTTGTATTCTTAATCCCTACCACAGCCAGCAAGGTGGATACCAAGGTATGTAATCTTCATCTTATAGATGAGAAAACTGAGGCTCAGGGAGGTTAAATGACAAGGTCAAGGGAATGCAAGTAGCCGAGCTGGCACCATGAACATGATGGTTGTCTCCCGGCACCCCTTCTCACCTCCCCTTAGGTGGAGCATACCTTTGTTTTTGGTATGATCAGCTCTATCCCCAACTCCAATGAGTGACTCTCATGGGTGTAAACCAACCAGGGTAATCCTATCCCTTTTGCCCAGTGATTGGCTCAGATTAACCAGACTGTAGCCAGTCAGTGGTTGGGGGACCCCAGCTCTCCCTTTTGTTCCCCTGCTGACCCCTAAAGAGGAAGCCCTAACTGCAGCTCGAAGCCAGCTTTCAGCCTTGGGGGAAATTAGGAAATCAGTTTGAGGATGAAGCTAAAACAGTAGAGTGGAGAGAAGAGCCACTGACTTCCTTGAACCCCTGGAACAACCAGCCCAGAAGCCTGCTCTGCCCGTTGTCCAATATGAGCCACTAGATTTCCTTCCCTGTTAAACCAGTTTGACTTGGTTTTGTTGTCAAGTGGAATCAAAAGCATTTAAAATAATACAGGAAGATTCAAGCTCCGGTCTGTCTGATCCACGAACAGTACATTCCTCCCATGTTACACTGATTTCCGCTGGTCATCTGAAACCCACACCTTTAAGGGAAGCCCATAGCATCACTGGGTCTCAGCCAGCATGCAGCATTTCTGGGCTGGCTGGAAGGCGGAGGCCCCAGGAGGTAGCTGGTGGGCACTTAAGGTCACTCTTTCAAATTAGTGACTGGAGGCCAGGAGCACAGAGCTAGTGGCTATTTCTAGATCCAAGGTAATGCAAACCTCTTCTTGGGGTGATTCCAGCCAAGCCAGGCTTTAGAGGAGGGCTGACCTCCGTGACTGCTTATCAGGCCTTGACATACTGAACATGTGAAAATGCTAACCTCCTCCAATGGCAGTTTAATTTGCAAGTGCTTAGAGAGAACACTGAGTTTATCAGAGCTTGAAGTACAAAATATTAAAAATAAATCACTGCTAGTAAAATTGTAGAGCTACCAGGAGATGCATTTGAAAGACAGTTAGCAAAGTCAATCAGAGATACATTCATCAGGCTTTGAGCTCAGAGGAAGATGCCCCACTCCCATGGACTTCCTTCCAGCCAGCCCAAAGGGGGCGTAGAGTTTAAGGCTGAGAACAGCTAAATCCTGACAACCAGGAATCAGATCATTGGAAACTTGAATAAAAGTGTTGAAAGAGATAAAAGAAAATGCCAGCCCACATAGCTGAGACCAAGAGGCTTTTTAAAATTTATTTTATTGCTTTCCCTTGTCCTGGCTTGGTCTTTCTGGGGACACCCATGATGGGCCTGTTCTCGGTCTCCCCCAGTAGACCTACTCATACCCGATCTTCTGAGCCCAGGTATAAAGTCAACTTCCCAGACCTGGGGTTCAGGTAACTGACAATGAAGAACCTTCTATATCGGGTCTCAAGTCTCCCTGACTGCCTGCAATTGAAGGACCCATGTTGACCTCACTGGGAACATGTAACCTTCCTGCTTACCCAGTTTGACCCTAGCACAGGACTGTGCATCCTAAATCCTGACTGGCCAGGCCTCCAGCCTAAAAAAAAAAAAAAAAAAAGCCTGATCTCCTGGGCCCTTGGGCTGACCCACTCTATTGGTATGTGGTGTCACACGCAGACTACTCTCTACAGCCCTGTCTGTGTCCCTGGGCCTCTGGGGGTAGACCTGGCCCTTTCCTCTTCCCACCTGCCCCAGACTATGTGAGAGGGAATGACCCCGAGTCATTTGTGTGTCAACCATTTTTTTTTAATGAAATAGTATAGCATGATAATTTAGAGAGCAGTGCTTCTCAAGGATCTGTGCTGAACGGCCAGGGTTTCATACTTTCAGTCCATCACAGAAGAAAATGTGGGCTCCCTGTGTGTATCTAGAATGTAGCTTATATCACATGTGACTCCCAGTGCAGATGTGACAGTCCTGAGCTCATCTAGACCCTAGTCAATGAGATATGCCCACCATTGATCATGTATTTGGATGATGGCAATGTCAAATGATAAAAGCTTCCCAAAGCTTCCCTTTGATTTAGTTTCTGTGCTTATCTTGTCACACTGGTAACAAATAGCTCATATCTGCAGTTGGCATTTTGAATAACATTTATTTAAAACAACGGTTCTCAAAATGTGGTCATCAGCAGCACCTGGGAACTTGCTAGAAATGCAAATGACCAGGCTCCCTCCTGAACCTAAGGGATCAGAAATTCTGGGGATGAAACCCAGAAATCTGGCCTTGAACCAGCGGCCTGGGTTACCGTGAGGGCCCATGCCATTCTGTAGAACCACCTCTCATGCAGTGGGAATGAGCTAAGAGCAACAGATTTGTTAGGAGATTTCTTCTGTTAGAGCCTTAAGTATCATTCAAAGGAAATAGTTATGACTATCTTAGCGACTATTGAGCTCAATTTTTGAAGCTTTGAATTGTATTTGCCCTGAAGTCAATGAGTAGTGTATTCCACAGAAATATACTTTTCTAGACTCCTCTTAACCAAGCCCATCATTTGTGTTTCCAAGTTAATCTTTAACAGATTTAAGAGTGAGTGACCATTTTATAGCTTCTCCTCACCCCACTCCTATCTTCTGCACCATTTTCAGCAACTCTTCAATGGCACACCTGCAGAGATGCCTGGAGGAAGGATTAACAAGGGAGGGAAGGCCCCTCCCTGAGAACACGGAGCCTCCCTCTCTGTGTCTCCAGCACCTGGCTTATCACAGATGCTCGGTCCATCTTAAAGGAACGAATGAGTGGATAAATCAACAAACGGAAGAATGAAATTTGATGAGCTAGAATACTTTGCAAAAGGATGTTATGATGAATCGAACTCTGTCATTAATTGACATATCCTTTTTGTCTGGTTCTTCCTTTTTTCCCTAAATTAGTAATTTTTATTTTTAAAATTTTACTTGTCAATTATAGTTTATATTCAATATTATTTTCTTTTAGTTTCAGGTGGACAGCATAGTTGTTAGACAGTCATACACTTTAAAATATTATTCAGCCATAAAGAAGAATGAAATCTTACCATTTACAACAGCATGGATGGTTCTAGAGGGTGTTACGCTAAGTGAAATAAGTCAGACAGAGAAAGATAAATACCGTATGATTTCACTTACATGTAGAATCTAAAGAACAAAATAAACCAACAAGAAAAATAGCAGCAGACTTACAGATACAGAGAACAGACTGATGGTCGCCAGAGGAGTGGAGGTTGGGTTGGGAGACTGGGTGATAAAGGTGAGGGGATTAAAAGGTACAAATTGGCACTTACAACATAGTCACAGGATGTAAAGGACAGCCCAGGGAATATAGTCAATAATATTGTAATAACTATGTATGGTGCCAGGTGGGTGTTTGACATATCAGGGGGTTCACATTGCAACGTACATGATTGTCTGGTTCTTATTTTCAAAACGCTTTCATAAAAAAAAAATTACATTTTTGTTTTTCATATAATTTTAGTGAATTTCTATCAATTGCAACCCAAATGTCACTTGACTAGAGACAGCCTTGCTCAAGTGTGATACATCCAAATTATATCTGTCCTAAAGGGGCTATTGTTCAAGTTTCTGGGGTCACATAAAATAGTAAAACTGAGCATTTCATTTCTGAGAATTTTTTATTGAGAATGAATTTTATTGGAAATCGCATGCAGAGAAAAGCAAATAAAAAAATTATAGCCCATGAAGCATGGCAAACAGATGCCATTATTTGGGGTAAAATGTAATTATTTTTATTACTGAACTTAAACTAAGCACACCCGCATTTGGCATTACCATCACCATAATTGGTAAAATGGTTCTGTAACAAGCTCGGAGTGGTTCAGGCAGGATTTATCCAACAGACGTAGGAGAAGCAAGCAAGGAAAATCATATGTCGTAAAAAAAAATATTGAGAGAAAAGTAAAAACATCTACCAACTGATTTGCATACACAGGGCCAAGCCGCTGGGACAATGGATTCACTGAAATTGACTGATCCTTTGTCTAAAGCTTCATTGGCACAATGCTAAGATAACCCACTGATTTGAACCGTTCAGTCCTAAATGGACTGAACTGACCGGCCCATTGGAGTGCCTGGGGAATCCGCCTGTGATGTGTTTGTCTTGAATACGAGGCCTCACTTCCTTTATGAATATCTTCAGACCCACACCATCCCTCCTTAGTGGAGAGCAGAAGTGTAGAGGCCAACAAGAAAGTTCCAATGTCTGGCTCAGAGCCCTCTTTATGATGCAGGTCATTCATATGAGACAAATTGATCGTCTTTCCTAAAAAAAAATTTTTTTTAAATATTAGATTTTGAAGGGTGAGGTGAATTCAGATCTTAAATCTCCCTCTTTAGCCTTAGGGTGGTCCTCTGTATAATGGGAGTAATAATACAACCTGCCTCATAGACTTTTTTTTAAGGATTAAATAAGATAGTGCACGTAAAGCATTTATTGTCATGCATGGCATTTAATTAATATTAGCTATTATTAACAGTTACTCTTCATCAAGCATCACAAATAGTTTTCCTTGATTTGCCCGACAACACCTCCTTGGTATTAGATATTTGAGTTAAGATGCAAAGTCTGTGATTAGGTGCCTATCAGCACGCTCTTCACTCCGGTGCTGAGTTTACACCATATTTTATGAGCTGGTTGTGAAGGAAATAATGCTTTTCCCACCCAAAACATATCATCCCTGGAAATACTGCAGTTGATGGCCATGAAGCCCAAAAACAAAAGGAGACTCGGGCTCTGAAAAGGGGAGCAAACGCATGCCTGCCAACTTTTCCCTTATTTGGAAGGAGCCCCCGTGAAATTCTAGAACTCTCTACAGGTCACTCACGGTCTGTCCATTAGCTTTCCTGTTTGCTGTCTTCTTGTCTACTTACGTCAACTCTTCTTAATATTTAAGAACTTCTCAGGAAATTCAGTTTTAGAAAGACAGCGAAGGAGCTTTGAATTGGCAAAAGGTCCGCGTTTCAGAGGTGATGCTAATCTAAAGAAACACACCATTATCTTAGTGATTTCCAATTGTTCCTGGAAGCATTTTAGTGCAGAGACCACTGCCAGCTATTAAGTAGAGGAGACTCGTTTTGGTTGCCAGAATTAGCTGAAATTAAGATCCTTTGACATCTTCTTACAGAAGAAAGTCAGTTTCAGTACAAACTATTCAGAATTTAATAGATTGTGACAGGTTATAAAATTCTATGCATTTGAAAGAAAAGCTTTGCGGGTGGAATAATGTGTTTCTAATTTACACATAATAGGCCCATGAAGCTATGACTAGAAGGACATTAAAGTAATGAGGAAATTCCAGTTATAGACACTTTCTGTGGAGATCTTAAAGATTATGATTAGGGCAGCCATTTCCCCAAGCACCTCATACAGCTAAACCAAAACGAAGGTGGCCAGGACAAAGAAAGGAGACTGGAAGGGCAACAGGCTCCAGTTTAGAGCGTAGGGAAGCATTTTGGAGAAGTTGCTCAATCCAGAGGTGGAGGGTTTCATTAAAATTTGACAAATGCTGTACCTACTGAATTTCCACCAAGGGCCTAGCACTGGGTGATGGCCCACAAATGAGGGAGGATCAGCTATGATGTGCCCCAATAAAGAAGACCATGTGATTTTTGTGGATGGAGAAGAAGAACTCTCCTTCGCTTGATTCTTTGTCCCTACAGGTGTCCAATCAAGCCACTCTTATCCCTTCTACTCACAATTAACACCATGCCAAATGGATCCATTGAAGGCTTTCATTGAAATAAGTCTCCACGCTTCTGTGTTATTTAAAATGTATACTCAACGGCCAAGAACATGTGGAGTGTGTCACTTGATAGGACTTTGGGTAGCTGTTCTCTTACCACAAGCTGATACAGAGATAGGGAAGGCATTTCGAGCAACAGCAGAGAACATGCCCTAATGAAAGGCACATGCTTTGCTTTATTGCCAATTCCTATTTTCCTGCCCTTTTGTGAGATCACTTTCTAAGGTGTAAGTTGATATAAGTGAGAAATCTGCTTTCTGACTAGAAACTCTTATTCTGTCACTGCTCCTGCTATTGTTTATATTTTGGGCACTGCATCTGACATATGTTAGTGGTCAATACTGACCTCCCAGGTGTTGGGAGAACTGGCAATTTTGTTCTTCCTTTAAACATGTCTCCAATGAGTGTTTCATGATTCTCCTCTTCTTTCCCTCTGTCTTCCAGAAAATATTTTTTGAGTGCCCTCTATACGCCAGGCACATTCTCAATACTGAAGAGTGAGATTCCTGTATTCTTAGACCTTCCGCTCTGGCAGGAGAGGTGGGGAGGTGGGAGATAGTCGACTAAAAAATAAGATAATTTTTTGTGCCTAATTTTCCTCCTGTGCTCTTTGGTCTGTTGGGATCTCTTCTCGCAGAGGAGGCCTTTCTTACCCTTGGCCTTACCTGAGAATGCAAAAATAAATTTAAAAAAAAATCCCAAAGAAGTTAGTGGGTATCACCTCTTACCTAGAACCCTGCCACTGGGCCAGTTTGAGAAGATGATAGGTTTATAGTTTGAAGATCATCATATAAGCACAGAAGAGTAGAAAAGATAAAAATAAAATAAAGGTATGTTTATGTCAGCAGCTTTATTCCCCCAAAGCCCATTTCTTTCTAACCTGTTCAAGAGGCATGATATTTGGTTACAAGTATTTCCTTCTTCATCCTCCATCATGAAGAGCGTCTTTGTGACACCAAGGAGCTGGGCAGCCAGGCCAGTTCAGCTAAAGAAAACAAACCCAGTGACAAGTTATTTGGCATCAAATAGAAAGGTCATCTTTCTACTTTTTTATCTTTTAATCTTTCCGTTGGTCTTTTTTCTTGGGGCATTCTGGAAACCATTTGTCTATAACTCAGATTTCCTTCAAGAAATAATGTGATGGGATTCTTTCTTATCCCTCTGTAGTCATTGTGCTTCATTCATTAATAAAATTTCCAGAAATAAGATCAGGAGCCATGGTGGCCCCATCTATTTGGAATGCACTGTTTTGTTTTTGTTTTTTTCATTGTACTCAGTAGAAGTTTTTGGCCAGGGCTGACCAGCAGACCCTGAGCAATGGGTGAATAGATTACTCTGGCACACGTTCCTGTGAAAGAGAGGCCAAGGGGCTTGTTTGGCTTTAGAAACCAAAACAGCCCCAATTGCCTGCCGCGTTAGCCTTTTATTGTAACAACAGCTTGAAGTAAAATTAACCTCTAGATCAGCAGGGTAAGTATCCTTGAGAAAGCTCATGCTTCTACAAGGTCGGGCCTTAAAGACTAAACATCGAGATTGTTTGGAAAAGTCAAGGTAGGGGCAGCCACCTTTGGCAAGGTCCCAACCAGAGGCCCCCGACCTTTCAGAGAATCCTCCTTACAGACTTCCCAACCAAGGCCCGTGCTTCTCCACAAGTTTTCACTACAATAACATGAGAATTTTCTTGTTATAGGAGGACTATAATCTGTGTGTGTTTTTTCTCCTTGTTCTCAGCATCTTGAGGACTTGAAACCTTCAATTGCACTCGAAGCGAAATCGTATTCTTCTGAAAGAATTTTGGACATAAACTTGGGTTGTTGGGTAATGAGGGGTTGAAGTTACTTCAATTATCTGTAACATGAAGAAACATCTCTGGTTTGTGGTTGAATAAAAAGATAAGCTATGCCCAGCTGGCATGGCTCAGTGACTGAGTGTCGACCTATGAACCAGGAGGTCATGGTTTGATTCCCAGTCAGGGTACATGCCAGGGTTGCAGGCTCAATCTGCCATGTGGGGCATGCAGGAGGCAGCTGATCAATGATTCTCTCTCATCATTGATGTTTCTATCTCTCTCCCTCTCCCTCTCTGAAATCAATAAAAATATATTTTTTTAAAAAAGATAAGCTATTGTCACTGCTTGGGCTTCTAGAAAACGAAACCCCCAATAGACTGGCATTTGGCCTCAGACTGGTCTGTGACTTCTTTCTGAGGAGGCCCATGCACCAGATAATCATACTCATCTCCTTGCAGATCCTCTCACACGGAATTTTAGATTTGGAAAAAATCTTAAAGGTCATTAGTTTTTATTGTTAACTCCTTCCAAATTTAATCTTTATATATCCTAAAGGGCCAAATGTATGCAATGAGATTCTTACTAGTATCCATGGAGAAACAAAAAGACGCAAAATAAAATTGCAAGTGGCCAACTGAACATCAGCAACCCATGGAATGGGGGTATATATACCCAAACTGGCTGACTCTACCCACAGCTTCAGCATGACAATTAGAATAAAAGTACCTTCTTTTACACAAAAGTTCCCAGCCAAGCACATCAACGTTACTTGCTGCCATTTTTCTATAATCCCTATTTCTTGAAAGCACCTATACAATTCATGCAGTTTCTACATTTCAAAGTCATGATTTTGAAAGTAACAGTATTTCCTTGTGCAAATGTACTTTGAGCTGAATAATTAATTTGCTTACAGGGGTCCCCAAACTTTTTAAACAGGGGGCCAGTTCACTGTCCCTCAGACCGTTGGAGGGCCGGACTATAGTTTAAAAAAACAACTATGAACAAATTCCTATGTGCACTGCGGGCCCGGGACGAGTCGGCTGCTAAGCAGGACAGGCAGCAGCACCCGGCGGGCCAGATAAATGTCCTCGGCGGGCCGCATGTGGCCCACGGGCCGTAGTTTGAGGACCCCTGATTTAACAGATACCTATTACAAGATACTTAGAAGTGATCGAAGTGAAAGGCCCCAAATGGCTTCCCATCTAGTAAGAAATACAAGAAGTCTAAAGGGAACTTTGGCAATAGATTCCAAGCTGTATAACATACATACCTTTAACCCTGCAATTCTATATTTATCCTAGAAAGACAGATTATAATAACAAAAATGGAAAGCAACCCAAATGTCCTGTACTAGCTGTTAAGGGAATTAACACTAGTTTACTCTAACCAATAACACTACATCTCAGTGTCTTAACACACCAACAGTTTCTTTCTCACTCATGATGCAGTTCGAGGTGGTTGTGGATGGTCTGCCACGTAGTGATTTAGGGACCCTGGCTCCCTCTGTCATGTAGTTCCATTGTCATTCAGAACCTCAGAGTCTTCCTCTAGACCCCTGTATTCATCCAACAGATGAGTGGAGTGAGAGTGAAGAGGAATGCCTGGACTTGCTGGATATGGCTTACATCATTCTGAACACATTCTATTGGTTAGGACCTGTTCATGTGGCCACACCCATATGAAAGTGATGTTGGGAAATGTAACTTTCCACTGAGCCCCAGAGGAGGAAACAGAATTGGTGAGCATCTAGCCGATCTCTGGCACATTTACAGATTGACTAAATGAAGTATGGTACATCCATAGACAAGATACTTTGCAGACATTAAAAATAAAGCTGTAGAAGGATATTTAATGAAGTAGAAAAATCTGCCATCCTATATAATAAAAGGCTAATATGCAAATTGACAGAACGGCAGAACGACTGGTCACTATGACGTGCTCTCACCACCAGGGGGCAGACGCTCAACGCAGGAGTTGCCCCCTGGTGGTCACTGCGCTCCCACAGGGGGAGCGCCACTCAGCCAGAAGCCAGGCTCACAGCTGGTGAGCGCATCCACGGCAGCGCTAAAGATGTCCAACTGCTGGCTTAGGCCCACTCCCCAGGGGGAGCATGCCGGCAGTAGAACATCCCTCAAGGGCTCCTGGACTGGGAGAGGGTGCAGGCCAGGCTGAGGGACCTTCCCCTGCCCCCGCCCCCCTCCCCCCGGGTTCACGAATTTCATTCCCCAGGCCTCTAGTGTTAAATAAAACAACATCATATATTTTGTCAAAAATATATGTTTGTAAATAAAAGTCCTAGAAGGTATAAATTAGTGTTTCTGAGTGGTGGGAAGAAAGAATTTTCCTTTTCTACCCTGTGCTTTTCTATATTTCCTCAACTCTTATTGTACATAAGCATCACATTTTACAATCAGAACATCGTTAAAAACAACTTTACCTCACAATACTGCTCTCCAGTAGGAAAATCATACATGCAGTTTTAAATTAAAAATAAAATGAATAACATATTTTAACCTAATATATTCAAATATTTCAACATGCAATCAATAAAAAGTAAAATATTAATAAAATGTTTACTTCTTTTTATTTAAACAGAGCCTTTGGAATACCGATGTATGTCACACCTCCAGCAGACCGCATTTGGAACAAGCTACTTTTCAAGTGCTCAGTAGCCACGCGTGGCCAGTGCCAACTGTGTTAGACAGCAGAGACTGCGAGTGTGAGAAGTGGCCCAGGTAGATTGAGCAAGTGTCTGGGGAGCTCAGAGGAGCACAGTATCTCAGACATGTGGGGGTTGGGAAGAGCTTTGTGAAGGAAGTGGCTTTGAGACTGAGATTGGAAGGATATTATTAATAATACCACTGAAAACCATAATACTGATAATACCTAACATTGATTTTTATCCTCACTCCTTGCAGGCTGCCATATGCCCATCACAGTGTTGACCGCTAGGGGTCGGTAGAGAGAACACCAGCAGCAGCAAAGGTGGAGACCTGGAGGAAGCACAACACCCTTGCAAATATTTTGGGGGGAATTGGAATAATACAGTATCATACTCTTGGTTGAATAGCAGACAAAAGTATAAGGCCAGTTGGAGGCAAGTTTAGAAGCACCTTGAATGTTAATGGAAGAACTTTTTATCTAGTTCAGTGAGATGTGATAATAATAACATAAAACACTTCCTATGTGCATTGTGACATGTGCCGCTCCAGTGTTTAACGTGCATTAATTCATTGTGAGATAACTACTGACAATGTCCCATTTTACAGATGAGGAAACTGAGGCATAGAGACGTTAGGAAACTTTCCAAGGTCATGCAATGTGTAGCAACGTCTGGCTTCCAACCTAAGTATTTCTAGCTCCAAAGTCTAATCCTTAACCACTCACAATTTTGTAATCAGAGATCCAGATTTGCATCCCTGGAACTTGAAACAGTTCCCTAAACTCTAGAAGCTTCAGCTTTCCCTTCCTGACACAGGGCACATCCTGCCTATCTCATGTGTCATCGGGTTGGATGTAATGACACCGGGCACAGAAGCACCAATTACACTGTCTGGCACAGAGCAGATACCAGTTAATGCTGGTTGCCTTGCAAAATCCCCTGGGCAGCCATTCCAGGCCTTTAGTCAAGGGGATGCAATGACTGGACTTACCCTTCAGGAAGATTTGTGCTGGAAATACCCTCCTCCCCTGCTTACTCTGCCAGATGGATTGGAGCTGGGAGAGATGCAAAGTCCGGATAAGAGGTAACGAGGGCCTGTGCTGGGACAGTGGCAGGGAGAATGCAACTGGACAATCTGATTGTAGGATATTAGAGCCAGAATAGGCCCTATGGATTATCTAGTCCAAACTATCCTCATTTTATAGGATAAAAGCCAATATCCAGACTGAAAGGACTTATCCTTGAGGCGAGTCTAAGTCTTCTGGTTTCCTCATTCACTGACTTGTTCTTGCCTCATAGACAGTTACCCATCAACACTAGAATCTTTAATTCTTAATAAAAATAACAGACTCTCTCAATGTTGTCTAAGTCGTATACTTTCTGCTCTTCAGTAGCATCCATGGACATTAATCTCATTTGATCTTGTCAATGGCAACTCCCCTCTACCCCTCCCTCAAAAAAAGATAAGTAGACTGGTGCTAGAATAATTTCCACACTTCACATGGGTATACTAAGGCACAGGGGAAGGTGACACCCATTTCTAGCTCAATCCTCTCCCATTTACTTCTATATTAGTGTTTGTTTTTTTTTAATTAAAGTTTGTTTTGGCTTTGAAATCTTTCCAACATGTTGAAACGGGAACTGTATTCATAAAACTTCATGCTGAACAGAATTCCATGGGGACAAAGAGGCTTAGACTTTTCAGGTCATTCAGATCTTCAAGGGTAATGTCTAGGGTTCACTTGAAATTATGTCCATCCAAAGGAAGACTATTGTGTTATCAACAGGAAATTGAATCTTTGTAGTTGTTCTGTTTTAAAGATAGGGAAAGTATAGGTAATTTATAAAAGTAATTTTTCCCTATATTTTGTGAAAGTATAGAAAATGTGAAAGTATATAAATTTTCTTGCTTGGAAAATATGCCGAGATGCTATCTCTTTCCACCTCCCATTCAGAGCAGAGGAAAGAAACGAAACAATCTAAGAATTAGTGGTGGGTTTTTTGCCTATGAGAAAAGCTAAAGTCTACCACAGGGGGGCGCAGGAAATAACAGATGCTTTATCAGATAAGTGACACTAGGTGGCGCCGCTCTGCTAGTTTTCTTCATGTGTGTTTTTAATTTTTTATTTTATTCCTTTGTTTAGTAGCAATGTCAATGAATTAGCTTTAGTTATGTAAGAATCATTTTTATCTTTCTATCCTCTTCTCACCATGTCTTGGTAGGTCATTATGCCTTTATAAAAGTATGCTAATAGAGGTAGAACTAGTTATTCATCTTACTTTTTTTCTTAATATACAGGTTAATTATACTTTATTTTTGCAGTGATTTTCAGGACCTTCAATTATGAATCCAGACTGAATTTTCCTTTCTTGTCTGTTATTTTCTCAGATTCTAGTTTTGTTAAAGATTTCATTTTAGTTTGACTTTAAAAGAGACATAATTCTGAGTTCCATATGAGCCTCATAAATGTAACAGAGCTCAGATGCTGAAAACAAAAATAAGTATTAATGAAGACAATGGAAATGGATTCTCCTAATTGCATTTCTGTAAGGAGGAGTTTCTCCGGCATTATTTCGTTAATTAGTTATACGTCTGAGTTATACCCCTCTCTGGAGTTCGAAATCCTAATTATAAAAATAAGAACATTTCTCTAAATATCTTCAAAGTCCTATTTCAAATTTGAACAGCTGTGAGCTTATGAGTACAGAAACACAGTTGTGCCCCCTGCCTGCCTGAAACACAATTCTTGAACATTATGCACAAGCTACGATTTCTAAAAATCTGGATGATTCTGGTGGCAGCACGGATGCAGTTGTGAGCCCCATCTAGTTTTCCCATCCCTGGTTCTCACTGGAGTTCCTGGGAGGATGAGCCTGAACACGGAGGAGCAGCCGACCGCTCTGGCCGTATCACACCCACGAACAGGACCTATTGAGCTGGAGCTGCCTGTTGGGAGACCCTGCACCCAACTCTGGCTCCAGCCTTTACCCGCTGGGAGGTGCTAATCTGTTCATTAGAAAGTCGGCATTGAGCCCGGCCCATGTGGCTCAGTGGTTGAGAATCATTCCATGCACCAAGAGGTCACTGGTTTGATTCCTGGTCAGGCAGGGCACATGACTGGTCGTGGGCTCAGTCCCCAGTAGGGGGTGTGCAGGAGGCAGTGATCAATTATTATTTCTTATCATTGACATTTCTATCTCTCTCTCCCTCTCCCTTCCTCTCTTTCTCTGAAACAAAAAAACCAAACCCATATTTTTTTTTAAAAACAACACAGAAAGTAGTCATTGAACTTAGTGCTAGACTCCATGATGGATATGTGGAGGCGTAAAAGGTCAGACACTTGATAGCTCACAATCTAGGGGGGACAGAAGCTGTTTGTTATCAGAGGGTGAGTAATAATGGGGAGCAGGTGCCCCCATGAGATCAGGTATGTACCCTTGGCCCTAAACCCTGCCCAAACTTCTGCCCATAGTTGTCATCCTCAGTAGTGTTGTTAAGTCACCCCTGGGGACTGGCTGGTTTGTGGGGAAATCAGTGACATTGGGATAGAGAAGAGGTGGGGAGAGGGAGGGAAGAAATAATGAAATTGTTAACATTCTCTGCCAGCTAGTAGTAAATGTTAGACATCACGGTCAAAGGTGTGATATTTCCTCTGAAATATCTGCCACAGACACAGCACATTAGGTTTCCACAGACCTGTGCCAGCCTGGAAGCTCACAGCATCTACAAGTGTACAAGGCAGTGGCAGAAGCGGGATAAGAATCCTTGTCATGCCATCCTGGCGATGTCCGCTGGAGTGTGATGTCCACTCTAGTGTGAGCTCATCAAACTAAATGGTGCCCAGGGATCCCCTTCAAATGCCAGGATTGGCAACATGGGGCTCTTTTCTCAGGTGTTACAAATATGGACAGAAATAGGTTGCATCTTAGTGCATGCTATGCCCACTGGTCACCAAGACTGCGTGGCTTAATGACTGGCTGCATGCCATGAAACATATGAATGTTACCAAAAATAGTACAAACTTGGAATAATTTTGTGCCTTATATCATACTAGTGGCCCGGTGCACAAAATTCATGCACAGTGGTGGTGGGGGGGTGGGTGGGAGAAGGGTGTCCCTCAGCCCGGCCTGCACCATCTCTAATCTGGGACCCCTCAGGGGATAACCGGCAGTCAGACATCCCTCTCACAATCCAGAACTGCTGGCTCCTAACCACTCGCCTGCCAGTCTGATTGTCCCTAACTGCTCCCCTGCTGGCTTGATTGCCCCTAACCACCTCTGCCTCGGACCTGCATCTGGGACCCAGGATTCCCTCCTCCGGCCGACCACAGGCACCTGGGATCTGGGCTTCCCTCCCTCTGGTCAGCCATAGGTGCCCAGGCCGGCTGCAGCTGCAGGGGATGGTGGGCAGGTGGCTTTACCTGGGCTGCAGCTGCAAGTGCTGGCGCCCGGGACCATGAGGTGGGCAGCTTCTCCGTCTCCTGGGCCACAGCCAGCCCCAGGTACTGGTGCCCGGGACTGTGGGGTGGGCGGCTTCTCTGTCTACCAGGCTGTAGCCAGCCGCAGTTGCTGGCGCCTGGACCACAGGCGGGCAGCTTCTCTGTCTTCCCTGGGATGCAGTGTGGGCGACTTCTCTGGCTGGCTGCGGCCTGGGATCATGGGGCAGGCAGCTTCTTCATCTCCTGGGTTGCAGCCAGCCTCAGGCACTGGCGCCCAACTTCTCCGACCCCCACAGGCCCAGAGTGGCAAGGGGGGCGTGGCTGCCGCCATGTGTTCAGGTTAATTTGCATACTCACTCTGATTGGCTGGTAGTGTAGCGGATTGATGGTAATTTGCATGTTTCTCTTTTATTAGTGTAGACTAGAGGCCCGGTGCATGAAATTTGTGCCCAGGGGAGAGGGGGTTGTCCCTCAGCCCAGCTTGCACCCTCTCCAATCTGGGACCCCTCAAGGTATGTCCAACTGCCCGTTTAGGCCTGATTCCAGTAGGATCAGGCCTAAACGGGCAGTCGGACATTCCTCTCACAATCCAGGACTGCTGGCTCCCAACTGCTCGCCTGCCTGCCTTCCTGATTGCCCCTAACCGCTTCTGCCTGCCAGCCGATCACCCCCTAACCACTCCCCTGCCAGCCTGATTGATGCCTAACTGCTCCCCTGCCAGCCTGTTTGCCCCTAACTGCCCTCCCCTGCAGGCCTGGTCACCCCTAACTACCCTCCCCTGCAGGCCTGGTCACCCCTAACTGCCCTCCTCTGCAGGCCGGGTCCCCTCCACCCAACTTCCCTCCTCTGCTGGCCTGGTCACCCCTAACTGCCCTCCCCTGCAGGCTTGATCGCCCCCAACTGCCCTCCCTTTCAGGCCTGGTCCCTCCCAACTGCCCTCCCCTGCTGGCCTGATCGCCCACAACTGCCCTCCCCTGCAGGCCTGATCCCTCCCAACTGTCCTCCCCTGCTGGCCATCTTGTGGTGGCCATCTTGTGTCCACATGGGGGCAGCCATCTTGTGTGTTGGAGTGATGGTCAATTTGCATAATACTCTTTTATTAGATAGGATAGGCTTTGGAGCACATCTTATGCACAAGTTTTCTCCCTAGTGCGTGGCTACTTCATTGAAGAAGTGGCTGAACCTTGTAAATTTAGAGTAACATGGGCCTCCCTGACCCCACTACATTTTGAGTGATGGGCCTGGTGGTGTGGCGAGTGGAGCCCTGCTCTCCTGGGGCAGGGCTGGGGGGCGGAGGGAGGAGGGCTGTGGGGAGGCAGGAAGTTGGGGGACTGGGATAGACTGAGTTTGGCAGCTCAGGCAGTGAAACAGGAAAGGGAGGAAAAGGTGAAGCAGCAGCCAGGCTGGTGCAGAACCTTCGTAAGTCAGGCCCGCTCCTTTGGGTTCAGATGGCGGCCACTGTGGCAATCGCCAAAGGTGTGGCACTCCCAGGACTGAGCTGGCCTTCCTTCTTCCAGATCTGTCTTAAAGCAGGGATTCCCAAAGGGGGTTCCTCGGCGCACCAGCACTGAGGGATGTTGATGGGTGGGGAGAACAAAAGTTTGGCATGAAATTAGTTTGGAAAATGCTGGGTTAAGCAAAGTCAACCAAGTTTCTTTCTCGTCTGGAGCCTTCAGTGTGCTCCCATATCCTACATCTCCTTACAGGGAGGGTGTATCGTGCAGGGCTTCCCAAACTTGCTGCGTTCAGAAACTTTAAAAAAAATCAGAGTATCTCTAGACAAATGTTCTGAGGAAGACACCTTGGAAAAGAATAGCCTAATGCAGCCGAATTTATTTCAGATTGAATTACACTTTAGCCATTTCAGTGTGAAAATTTCAGGATAAAAGAATTGACAGCGAAGTGAAAGATTCCCGGAGCCAACTATCTTTGGTGACATGCGAGCAAAACCCAGGGTTCTTTTGATTCAGTGACTGAAACCATTCGTGGGCACAGACACACTCTTAAAAGGAGCAGTCGCCCCATTTGTGAGAGTATTTTTTCTCTCCGTCGCTGGGCTAAATCCGCTCCGAGCCCTCACCATCAGGCGTGACTGGTGCCGCCGCCCGGAGCCCGTGTCGTTGTGGCTGTCAGTCTAAGCCTACCTTCTGCTCTGAGAATAAGAAGAATAAATACAGTTCCCGATTTCCAACTCAAACACGGTACGGACTGATATTACACAGTAAAATGCAATGAGATTAAATCAATAACATCTGCAATAAGGCATAATGAAGGTGAAATTATATCTCTGGCTTCCTGAGCAGCTGTGAATCTATTTTTAATGATCCTCATTTTTGGCAGCCAGCTAACAACTTCTAAAACGTCCTAGAAATTGGATTGTTAAGCAGATGAGCGCGGCAGTGGCTCCGAATGTCATTAATTTCAGCGGCCTGATCCATCTGCGTGGGTGAGACGCGGGCATCACAAACTCATCCCCCCTCCCCAGCTCACCTCACTGAGCACCCCACTCACTGGGCCTTGGGTCACCCTGGCAAATGCTGGGATAGCAAGGCAGGAGAGCTGTGGGGAGAGAGGCCCCTCAGGAGGATCGTGGGCTGCTGAGTTACGGAGAGAAAGGAAAAGTCCAGTTGCAGCACAGAATCGACGGTGATGTGCACACGGCGCTATCGGAACCCACGTCACTGCAGAGGGCAGGGCACGCTAACAGTCCTCTGCTGCCAACAGGGCACTTCCGTTCCATGAGATCGCTCTGCCCAGGACTTGGTCAAGGTCACACCACCAGCAAGTACAGGAGCCAGGACTCAACCCAGGTCTTGTCATGGCACAGCCAGGGCCATGTCCATGGCCCAGCAGGCCCTCTGCTCGTTTGACCAGCGGGCCTGGGAAAGGCGCCGTGAAGTGTGAGGTTGAGGACAGGTGCCCAGTGGGGACCCCCATGGTTTCTCAGCTGCCTGGCTCCTTCAGCTTTGCTGTGGTTTGTACGAGGAGCAGTGACGGGAAAACAGGCCGTTGATCCCTTTGGCTGATTGTTTTAAGGTCGCTTCACTTTTCTGGGCTGGAAGAGGGAAGCGGGGGGCACCCCACGCTGTGCACACCACTGCACTTCCTGCACCCCGTGGACAGATGCACAGGTCCCCCAGTCGGGCTTACCAGGCAGGAGGTCGGGAGGCCCAGGCTCAGGGCGTGCCAGCAGGTTGCAGCTGGGAGTGGGAGCTCACCGTGAGGGCTCCCCTTGAGCGAGGGAAGGAGGATGAATTCATCTTCGCTTCCCCACAGTGGGACGCTGCAACGGAGAGAACGAAGATTTTGCTTGTTTGTTTTTTGTTTGTTTGTGGGTTTTTTGCTTTTCTTTTCTTTTTTTCCTGTTTAGAGAGGGAAGACTTTTGTGCAGAAGAACTGGCGGCAGCTAAGAGAAGCCAGGGGTTTATGGGGCTGACCCCACGGACCAGCTGGCTTTCGCAGTGTGGCTGAGATAGCTGTCAGTCCAGCAGTGTGTGGTGCAGGGGTGGGGGCTGGGCTGTGGCCTGGTTTGGGGACTGGGGGGGAAGAGCCTGGTCCCAGGGTCACATGCGTCGCTTGTGAGCCTGCATCCATGCACACAGACCACACCAGCACAGCTGCATCACCTGTGCGGTATATGGAGGAGGGCGGCTTTGAGAACAAAGCTCCAGAAGCCACATCCTCTAGCTCAGGGGTCCTCAAACTTTTTAAACAGGGGGCCAGTTCACTGTCCCTCAGACCGTTGGAGGGCCGGACTATAGTTTAAAAAACAAACAAACTATGAACAAATTCCTATGCACACTGCGGGCCCGGGACGAGTTGGCCGCTAAGCAGGACAGGCAGCGGCACCCGGTGGGCCGGATAAATGTCCTTGGCGGGCCGAATGTGGCCCGCGGGCCGTAGTTTGAGGACCCCTGGCTAGCTTGTCTGGGCTGGGTAGTCACCGTCGCTAACCAATGAAAGGCAGAGACCAACACCCAAGATGCGAGAGCAGCCACCTGGGGAGGCACCTAACCCCCACTCAGGTAAGGTACCACTCCCTGGCCCCTCGGCGCGAAAGCCACAGAGGGGAGGAAGCCATTTGCCTCGTGGCTCCGAGCAAACCAAAACCCGTGATGTCGGCGGTTTCTGGAAGCTTCACCTTGAGCTTCGATTAGTGCTGAGAGCACCTGAGGGCTGGCGTAAAGGAAAAAGCAGAGCTGAACCGCGTTTTACACAAGAAGATAGTACATTTCTGAGGCGATTCTGCATGTTAATGTCTTTCTCCAAATGACAGCTTCTTAATAAACCGATTTCACTGGTTGCATATTGGGATGCCACGAAAGGACAGGATTTGTTTTTAAAAGGAAAAGCCGCCCGGGAAGCCTGCGTTGGCTAGTTCACCTGAGGGGCTAACGTCACATATTTGGTGTAGAGGGTTCTCACCTGGACTGGATTGCTAAGCCAAGGCACCTGATGCTCACGGGTGATGGGCCACAGGTCTAGACAGCAGAGCCCAGCGCTCAGGGCTGCGAGTTCGTGGGGTGAGGTGGGCGCATTCCTCCCTGTCCGGGCTCAGGAGCCGACACCAATAACCACACTCATCTATCGGGAAGTCCCCACCACGCCCAGCAGGGAAAAGGACCTCAACATTGTTCCCACGACAGCACGCTGGCATCCCCTACAACCAAACGTCGCTGATGCAAACACAGCGAAACCTATTTGCATTTGGGGACATAGCTGCTTACTAAACCGGGCGGTCTATTGTGAACTATTCGTAGAATGAGAAGTCTCCTTAGGTGTGACTGTTGCTATTCGCTGGCTGTTGCGATTGGAAACTGTCCTCCTTAAGTAATGAAATGATAATGACTTAAACATTTTGAGTCCTTTGCACTTTTTCCTGGACGCCCCCCAACGTCGTGCAGTGTAGGGGCTCATAACTTCAGGTCTACAAACCCCCAACTGGCTCAGGTGTAAGAATTGAGGGTCTATACTCTTGGGTGTGAAGCAAACATATATATTTCTATTTTCACTACTTCCAGCTGAAACTGAGCAGTGTGCTCTGTTATGAGTGTTGGCAACAAACCAGTGTTGGTGTCGGTGATTTTGCCATTAAAAGAAATGACAGATCTCATGGCAGATTACTGTTGTTGCAGGCCGCTGTAAAGTCACATGTGTGCATCAGGACTTTGAAATGACAAGGGCTGTCAGCTGCTAGTTAGATCACCAATTGGGGGTTTAAATATTTTGATAACTGCATTTGAGTGTAACTGGTTTTCTCTGTCTTTCCATGTATGTGAAAATGTGATCCCGGGAAGAGGCTCTGTGAATAGGAAGGGTGTTCCCTTCAGAGGAGGAGGCCTGGGTTATGCTCTTGGTTAAACTTTGTCAAGTCCCCCCCCCCCCATCTTTTCGCTTATTTTCTTGCCTTTTTTTTTTCTATTTTAAAAATGGAGATAAAATTCACTATATTAAATGTACAATTCAATGGGTTTTAGCATAGTAACAAGGTTAAAAACAACCGTCGCTATGTAATTACAAGAGGAACATTTTCATCCTCCTCCCCGAAGTCCTCATACCCACCAGCAGTCACTGCCATTCTCCTTCCCCAGCCGCTGGCAACCAGGAACCTGCTTCCTGCCTCTAGGGCAGCCGTGGGCAAACTACAGCCCGTGGGCCGGATCCGGCCCGTTCGGCTGTTCTATCCGGCCCGTTCGGCTGTTCTATCTGGCCCGCGGAGCCGAAAGAGCGGAGGGTTCTCTTGCTCTCCGCTCCGCTCCTTTACTTTGAATTTATATTAGTTCACACAAACACTCCATCCATGCTTTTGTTCCGGCCCCCCGGTCCAGTTTAAGAACCCATTGTGGCCCTCGAGGCAAAAAGTTTGCCCACCCCTGCTCTAGGGGATTGTCTTTCTGGGCCTGTCTCCGAAATGGGACCTTTTGTGTCTGGATCCTTTCACTTAGCATAATGTGTCCAAGGTTCGGCCTTACTGTGCCAGAACTCCATTCCTTTTGATGGCTGAGTAATATTCCATCGCACTGGGTGTGCCGCCTCTGTTTTACCCATCTGGCCGGGTCTTTTTTCAGTCTTCCTTTCTGCACTTTCAGGATGAAGAGATTAGGGTGGCTTGTGGCTAAGGACCCTTTCATCTTTCAAGCCCTGTGTTTGCACCTCCTTTTTGCCGCTGCTGTGTTGTTTAGCATGAAGCTCTGCTTAGACTCCATTCTGGGTCTCCTGTCTCAAAGACTGGCCAATCAGATTGCTGAGAAGGCATTTTTCAATGTCATCTGTTTATATCTACGAAAAAAAGTTTTTAATTGGTCTGGTGCTCTTACCTAATTAAGCCTTGTGGGTAGACCATCTAAAATGGAGTATGACTTTCTCTTTTCCAATTATATTCGCAACATTACAGCAACCATCCAAATTACAGTGAACTGGGTACATGCATAGGGGAACTGAATTTTTTAAAAAATCCTCATCCAAGTATATGTTTATTTATTTTAGAGAGTGTGGCGGAGCGAACACGAGTGAACAACCACTGGAGTCCAGACCAAATTAAAATTTGGGGAGCCTTTATTAGCCGCTGGCCAGCTGGCCGGCCAGCCGGCGACTGCTCTGCCTTTCTCCACGCAGGGAGTCCAGAGAGCAGCCCCGACCCTTTGTGCGGGACCACTTTTAAGCACATTAACCACATCCTGTTTTTGCAGAGCAAGTAACCCAAGACAAAACAGTTTTTCCTAACCAACGTCAGGATCATGCCATTGATGACCATGTTATTCACAGGGTCATCCTGTTCTTCAGAAAGCTGACAGTGTTCTATGAAAGAAGGCCTCTAGGAAGGGGCCATGAGACCGTATCTCAAGGCCTGCCCTGATGTCAGCACTGACAACTCTATCTGGGGCATGGTCCACGGCCTCTCTGGAATGGTAGTAGTAAGCATGCTCAAATATTCCCACTCTCTAACAAGAGGACGGGAGAGGGAGGGAGAAAGAGAGAGAGAGAGAAACATCCATTAGTTGCCTCCTGTATGCACCCTGACTGGGGATCAAACCCGAAATCTAGGTTTGTGACCTGGTTGGAATCAAAGCCACAATCTTTTGGTGTACAGGACAATGCCGAAGCAACTGAGATACGGTTGGGGGTGGGGGTAGAGACTGAATTTTTTTTTAAATTACAGTCACCAGAAAACTCCTTTTTCAAAATCCTTGGTCTTTTGTATGCCCCAGGAAACAATTCAAGGTCTTATTCCATCTAAGGTTCTCACTCAGCCATTCTCAATGCTTAATTCTGAAGAAAAAAAATAAAAAGAAGAAGAAGAAGAAAAGAAAGAAAAGAAAAATATAAATCATCTGTCACTTTAAAATTTCACCGGATCAGAACAGTTTATTTCCACAGGCCGGTAAAGGATTGGAAAGATAAAGGAGGGAAGGGTTCATGGAGATAAGGGACTAACAATAAGTCCTTTAATTATGTAAGGATAGAGTGCTGTTTACAGAGTTTATTTAAGGATCTGAGATGATCCCTTAACTCAACGGCTTTCACTCTCATCTTTATTAGATTATAAAACAGCTTACCCCAACTAGTCAGAAATAACACCAAGGATCCTCAGGCAGCCCATCAAGTACTTATTTAATGTAAGAAAAACTGTAAATTATATTCTTCAGTTTTATGCTACCTCCCACCCCGTCACACATAAATGAAATAGGAATCCTCTGTGGTCTGTCCCCCCACCTTTCTCGACATCAGCTGAGCCCTGTTTCACTCACAGCCTGTTCCTTTGTTGAATAACCACCCTCCCAATCCGTCCTTCCGCTTCTGAGCCTCGTCACACCTCCTGGGCCCTGGCGCATAAGCAGTTACTGTTCTAAGCCCAGCAATTTTTTTTTTTTTTTTTTTTTTTTTGCTTGCAAATGCTTTAGATATTTTTTCTTTGGGAGATAAACCCAGAAATCAGCAAATTCATACCTAATCTGTGATAGCAGCGCTCTCACCCAATTCTGTCCTCTCCCAACAAAATCCTTTGGTGAGAGGAAGACAATACCCATTTCATAAATAATTTTTTCCGCCAACCTTAATCTGCTGTCTATGAATATTAATGAGTCTCATCGATTCATGTCTCCATTTTATGTCCAATATTAGACACCTTCCCAGAAAGCTAGCTGTCAAGGTTGCAAAGGAACCTATTTCACTTTCACATTAAATTAGCAGAATTACTAGTAAAAAGGGTGACTTCTTTGGCTTGTAGATGTCAAGACACACCCCGTTAGCCCTACACGCCGGCTTCTTTCTCATTGTTCCCAAATCACAGGCCGATCCTTGCAGGAAGAAGGGATGGTCGCTCCTCTTGGGCTGTTCCAGGCTGGGGGTGACTGGCCACTGGTGGCCTGATGCCATGGGAAATGAGCAGAGACCCACTAAATGTGATTCTCTTACCAACGGTGATTCCTTTGCTCACTGTTTTGGGGTGTGTACAGGTTGACACTGCAACCAACTGAGACACCTGGCCAGGGTGGAGGGTGCCTTCCTTGTTGGATCAAGGTCTGAATTCCTGTGAGATTCTGCTTCCTTGGCTATCGTTGCTTTAGACTTTTCTGCGCACAGACCACAGATGGAGGGGGGTTGGGCCAGGGCTGCCACGGGCCTGGAAGGAATCCTTGTGAAAATCCGGAGCGGGCTCTTCTGCAGCCTCGTGAGGAAGCAGCATCCACTGCAGATGTTAGAACCAGGAGCCCCTCTGGGCGGACACGCCTGCGGGCTGGCACCCAGGCTGGGGTGATGGACTGCCTTCAGCACCCGCTCCGTCTCGTCTCCACAGGGCACCTTGGTTGGTTTCTCTGCTAAGTCTTGCCCATGTCTCCCTCAGATAGTTTCTTGGACCCAAAGTGTTTTGGGGGACACCAAAGATTTGCCTTTTATGCTTAGAGCCTTCTGGATTGCAATTGACGTCTTCCTCTTTTCTTCTTTTCCCTAGACAGCAGTACTGATGTGAAATTTCTTGTTTATCTGCCGGGTTTTACTGCAGTGCCCTTAATTCATCTTTCCATCTTTGAACAATCTGGATAGGAATTCAAATGACATCCTTGGGTTTTTCATTTATTTGGATGGTTGATTTTTTAATACATGCTTTCACGTGTTCAAAGACTTGTTTGCTGATAGCATTATTTGTTCTTTAAATGACAAACAGATGGCCAGCTACCCGAGGGGACCTAGGAAGCCTGCTCTAGCTTTAGATATACCCCTTTTCTTGCTACTCATGCCTGAAATTTCACCTTACAGCCCTATTCTTTGGGATTAAGTAAATGTAAGCTTGTTGCAATGGGACATACTTGGAAAGAACTAAGTAGACTATGTTAGTCATTGACATTTCAGTAAGAATAAGTTTATTAAATCTTATTACAGGGGCAGCTGTGTGAGAGAAGAAAAGTGGTTTGGGGCATGTAATGTACCCAATCCCTAGTGGGCAGGCTGGTTAGGTGGGCAGGATAGACTTCAAAGAACTTGACCTCTCTTAGACTTGTTTTCTCCAACTAAATGCAACTGCTTGGAATACCTATTTCCTGAACTTGCCTTGAGGATTAAATGATACCGTGTAGATGGAGATCTTGGCATAGAACATAGTAGCTGTTCAGTATATAGAGGGGTGGGCAAAAGCAGGTCTACAGTTGTTATACAAGAAATAATACAATAATTAATAAATAATAATGCAAAAATAAACTCTGTTTTGCATAGTGACAACTGTAAACCTACTTTTGCCCGCCCCTGTATATACATAGTACGGAGTAGGCTCAGAGTAGGGATTTCAGTTATTATTAACCATCAATCCTTCCCTCCCCTCTGCCCCCACTTGGGATTAATGAAAGCCTTAGCCAAAAGGGAGGTAAAACAGACATGTTTCTGGCCAGGTTCTATTCCAGCCTTTTAAAACTTCGTCCTAGTTTTGTGTACTTGGCTGTCTTCTGTGCCGAAAGGCCCCGTCCACAGAGAGCCTACAGGCTGGGCCGTCACAGGCTCCAGAACAGGCGGATATCGTCCCTGAAAAGACCGAGTTCCCGGCCTCCGTCTGCCGCTGCTTTCAAACACCACCTGAGCTTGAGCGGAGCCTGCCTCCTGACCGCCTCCCTTCCAGCCGGGGCGGTGCCAGCGGGCGAGGGGTGCTGCCTCTGCCTGCAACCCGTGTCCTGAGAGGTGACCTCGGGACTAGCTTCTGAGCTCTCATCCTCTGCAGCCGGAGAGAGGACTCGTGCAGGCCAGGACTCCGCGGGGCCACCCCCTCGAAAAACATCTCAGCATTCTTTTGAAAAGCGAGAGAAGGACAGTGAAGTGAGATTTTTTTTTTTTTTTTTAAATAAAGGTTTTAATGAAAGAACTATCCTCTATTCTGAGATTACGGTGTGCTTGTTTTTGGTATCAAGGTGTGTGTGTGTGTGTGTGTGTGTGTGTGTGTGTGTGTGTGTGTCAAAGAAGAGGGTAGATGTGAGTGGTTATGTTTTATGCCTTGACTTGGCAAAATAAAAAACAGGCAAACCCATGTCCCCCCACCCCCCCCTCACACCCCCTATTACCACCCAGATTTTTTAAAATTAATTTTACTGACTCATGAAATAAAAAAGCTGGAAATCACTGATATGGACCACCCTGGTTGTTTGGGGAAAGAAAATAACTTCCAGATTAGCAGCTACCTGGAACATTTTCCCCGACTGCAGACCCCCCGGTGGTGCTGCATAAATTACTTAATGCCGCATACACAGGGCGTATGGCAAACGAGGGCGAAAGGAGCCTTATGAGGGCCCGTAGGTCCCACTAACGCAAGCGTGCACCAGTGAGCAGGAGTGAGCTCGGAGGTGAGCCCCATCCCCACCCCGGCACAAGCCTTCCTTTGTGTCAACAGGTCTCAGAACGATTGCTGTTGTTAACCCAGTGCTTCCAAAAGACTCTGCTAACATTAAAAATATTTTTTGAAGTAAGGCTGTCACTTCTTCTGTGAGAGCCTTACTTCAACCTGGTTTTGTTTGGGTTTGAAAAGACCACTTCTCTTTGGTCGGGGTCCAATATTGTAAAATCACTCCTCTCATCATTATAACTAGGCGGTCCCAAACTCTATTAGCCATGTGGTCACATTCCCAGTAAGAGGTTCTGAGTGGTGGTTTGCCCTGTGCTCATGTCTGTCAGTGCCAGCTCAGCGAGCATTTCTGGAGCTGCCTGTGAGGATGGGCCTGGTTCTCCAAGCTCTCCGGGGGTTGCCTGGTGCTGCCGCCACCCCTGGGCTCCAGCCCTCCAGCTTTCACCCTGCCCCAGGCCTGGGGTGTCTCTTATCCTCTCTTCCCTACCAGGCCTCTGGGAGTGGTTCCTACTGAAGGACTTCTGGTTCAAGTCCTTCCCCTCCTCTACGGTTCAGCTCAAATCACATTTCCTTTAGGAATGCCAAGATTCCTGGTGCAGAAATAGCCTCTTCTTCTCATTCTCCTGCTGTACCCTAGGGACCCACGCTACATGTGATGAATGCTGGAGTCATTATTGGCGTGTCCATCTTCCCACCATTTCCGGCCACCGGGTGAGCTCCAGGATGCAAGGACTAGATCATAGTCATTCTTTTTAACTCACCAAAGCACCGGCACAGTATATGGAGCATCATAAGTGTAGTAAATACTGAATAAAAGTGAAGTGCCTTGAATTCTTACTAAGGTGTGAATGACTGATTGCCAGAATGTATAACAAAAAATGTCACTAGGAATTTTTGCTTTAATCGGTCCGTGAAGGGAAATAACAATTCTTGAACCTTCCAGGAAATCACACAGGATGCCAGCCTGAGCAACATTCAGGTAGGTAAACGCCAAAGAAGCATTCTCGTGATGAGAATCCCCCTTGAGTCCCCCACCAATCACTCGGAACAACATCACTGGCAGATCTTGCACAATATTAGCTTAATTTAACCAGCCATCATTTCCTCTTAAAAAAAAAATAAGAAGGGAAGATAAGGGCACGTAGAAAAAAAATGCCTTTGAATTAAAATCTGAGCTTTTCTTTGAACATACAGATGATTAAATGGGATCCAGACGAAAGCAGGCAATTTCCAAAAAAATAAAACCCAGCCGTGAGTATCTGCATTCCCTCATGTTTCTACTGGTGAGCCTGTGGTAAAGTCATGATGGATTCGGAGAGAATTATGGCTATTATAAACGGTAATCAGCGGTGGATGAGAATAATTACCCAGGGAAAGGGGAAAAGCTGAAACATGGCTGAGCAGTGTTCTGATGGATGGGGAAGTCATTTCCTGGCTGTTAATGACTGATTTTTCAACAGTCAGCACACAAGCTTTAATCCCGGAGGGGAGAAGGAGAAAGAAATGGCCACGTCATTAAGGATGCTCCTGCCTTCACCTCAGCCGTTTTAATCTGCATGTGGCTGGTGCCTGTCCCCCCGTCTGTCCTTGCTTTTGCTCCTGCCGTGGCAGACATACCCACTGGGGCTGAGGCTGGGGCTGCGGCTCCCTGACAGACGCCAGAGAGAGTTGGGGTTGTAGAGGACTCCCCGATGTCCTGGTGGTGGGTGACAGCATCCAGGCAGATCAGCATTGTGGGCTGTTAGAACGGGAAGGGCCGCAGACACCTCCGAGTCCAGTCTGCTCGCTTCAGAAACGTGCCCGGAGAGGTGAGGGCACGTGTCCCAAGCCACATAGCTGTTAGACTGAAGAGGAAATCGCCCAAAAGGACTGGCCTTGTTCCAGAGCTGTGCCGGGGTCTCTGAAAGAGAGAGCTTGCTAAGTCTATTTCGAATGGCATCAGCTGAGCCTTGCCCGGGGAGGCTATGGCACTCAGTGCTCTGCCCGCAGGAGCTGGCCTGGGTGAGGCGACAGAGCAGAGAGGGGGCCTGGGCTGGTGGAAGAGGCTGTGGTGTTTACAGACCAGCAGGGAGTCCTCTAACCTGTGACACCCCCCGAGACAGAGCGGAGAGAGGACCCGATTTATCTTATCGTCTGCAGTCATAAAACAGGAGAACTGATGGAACTCGATTAGGAGTCATAAAACTGTGCAAAGCAGGACAGCCAAGAACTGGTGACAGACACCCCCTTCCAGAGCCCTGTGACCTTGAAGAGCCTTTGGAATACTCTGTGGAGTCCCCGCTTCTCGCTGGCCTCCGGGGAGAGCCCCAAAGAGAAAGGTGCCTGCTGGTGACGGGCATGTGACAAACCCCAGCCGCCCCTCCAGGACAGAGCCCATCAGGAGGAAAGGGAGGACCGTCTTCGAAGGAAACAGGACTGTCTCTGTGGCTAAACCATGTCAGGGTGCAAGGCCAGGCTGCCCACGTGCTGTTTATCCCATCTTAATTAAATCTGGACAACTTTGGGGAGGGGGGGGCTGCCTCAGTTCCAGGAAAGGCTGTTTTGACTCTGAGGCTGTTTAGACTCTCGTCTATGAAAACAAACATTTAAATCAAGAAACCATCATTCCGGGATCTTCACTGTACAGGTATTTTCTGGAGCGAACTCTCTTGAGCCCACGTATGTCCTTGGTAATATTCCAGTCAACACTGTTAAATCATCTCAGTTTTTTCTCTGTTCTCAGTTTTAGTTTCCTGAAGTTATTTTCAACAGGATCATTCCTTTTCAGGTGCATTTTATAGTGATGCTTTAAAAACGTATTTGTCCAAATGCTATGCCTTCCCCACAAGCATGCCTTACTTTCCTTTAGGGAATCGTGTTTCCCCCTTTCCATGAGATCTTGGTATGTCTACACACCCCAGAGTGGCAACCCACCCCACCAGAGCCCCAGGCCACGGCACCCACCCCAGCAGCACTCCACAGACCCCACATGCAGAAGGGGTCCCGCCACCACGACGGGCCGGTCCCAGTCCTCTATTCCCAGCCAGAGTGATTGGCTTTGAAATGGCCATCTTTCTGGAGATGTGCTATATGGAGAGAGTGAGCATGTCTCATCAATTTGGTACAATATAGCTGTAAGGATATGGTTTTTGAGCTGTCTATATTATCTTTCCATCTAGAGAGGGAGAGAGAGAGGAAGAATGAGAGAGAGAGAGAGAGAGAGCACTTAATATCTTAATATGTCCATCTTGAACCCAACAAACCTGACATTTTGAGTCCTAAAACCCTGGACTTCCCAATTCTGGGGACCAATGGACTCCTTCGTTGCTGTAAGATGCATGGAACTGGATTACCCTTTCTTACTAGTGAGAGTCCTGACAAAGACTGAGACTTTTCATTGGGCCTGCTCTGATTTACATATTGGCCAGAGAGTCCAGTATTTAATTTTTTAAAAATATGTTTTAATGGATTTTCTTTTTTAGAGAGAGAGAAAGGGAGAGGGATAGAGAGATAGAAACATGAATGAGAGAGAGACATCCATCAGCCGCCTCCTGCATGCCTTCCCCCCACTGCGGATGGAGCCCACAACCTGAGCATGTGCCCTGACTGGGAATCAAACTGGGACCTCTTGGTTCATAGTTTGATGCTCAACCACTGAGCGACACCGACCGAGCAAGTACTTAATTTTCAAAATTGAAATACTTATAATGAATTATTGTGCTAGTAACAAAGGGCTACCGTACTTTATATAGCAGAAAGTAGACATATTTTTTACTATAATAGCTTGGATTTCTCAGCCCATTATGCATGTATTACAATCAATCTTTGAATCTATATGATTTGAATGAATAAGTAAATGACTGAACAGGTAGATGGGCTAAAAGTCTTCCAATATCACCCAGTACCTCCTGGAAGCCTCCCGCCTGCCAATGAGTTATTGGAGTGAACAACTCTTTCTCTTAACCACACACACACACCCCCTAAGGGACTAACCAGAAAAAAAAGAGGAAGTTCTGTAAAGAAAATAGTCAGAATGATAGTTTCACATGTGATTTAAGGACGAACGCCATTCCCTCATAGAAGATACCCCACGGGGCATCACATTGGAAGAACTCCGCAGGGACGCAGGGGCAATTCAGACACTTGGCTGGGCGTCCCTTCCCCTTTTCCTCTGGGGCCCAACCTTGTATGTCGTTGGGGGGTAGGCCATGCACAATGAAGCCCTCCACTTCCTACGGGCCCTCCTCTGCACATGCTGATGGCAGAGGCACAGGCACTGAGGGGCCCGTCCTGGGAGCGCTCAGGTGTGGAGGGTGAGTGCTGGGGGCTGCTGGCCCAGGTGTCCCAAAGGCTCTTCCCACAGGGATCCTCAGGGTCCACACAGCACGAGGGGTGCCTGTTAGAGGGCACGGTGGTTGGTGACCAAGGGACGAGGTGGGTGGCGGGTAGCCATGGCAGCGCCGTACACAGCTATTGAGTACCTGACAGCGGGCTTGCACAGCCCCAGACAAAGCATCCCACTGCGAAGTGCAGTCTCTCACTCGGAAGGAGGAAGAGAAGAGAGATCCCTGGGCACAGATACCAACTGAGATCACTGTCACCTGGTTGACAGGACTTCTGCTCCAGGCAGAGCCTTCCCCATTTTATTCGGCCAAGACACCACCTTCACGGAGAATAAATGGGTGATTCTGCAAAGTCCCTTAACCCCAGAGAATGCAGACAGACCCTGTCACAGCGAACGGCTGACTGTCTCTTGTTGCTCTTGACTTCCTGAAAGCCACATACTTCTGTGGCTTTACCAACAGGTCAAGTTTCTGCATTGGTGGGTCGTCGAAGTTAATCATTATATATCATAGGTATGTGACTGTGTGTGACTGTATGTACCTATATATACACATACACATGTAGTCATATACAGCCATAGCCACATGCAGGAGCACACATTTATTTACATAAGTGCATGGTGCATGTATCTATATGAGTATGCACACACACAGGCACATATACCTGACTTATCCAGAATTATCACTCTGCAAGGAAGTGTTTAGCAGATTTTTTAAAAAATGACTTAGTACCCCTTTTCGGGTGATAAAAGTGAAAATGCTTATTGTAGAGAAACCAGAAGCAGAGGGTGGTGAAGAGAAAAAGAAACACCACTGATAATCTCGATGAACAAAGAGAATGGTTCCTGTCGTCTCAGGCGTATTATAGGGGTCGCCTCTCTACATAGTCACAACCGCGGTCTGAGGCATTCTGCAAACGGCTGTGCCCACTCCGCCCTATGGGACGCAGTTTCCCTCCCTTTGTCTAACTAATTGCAAGCCTATCTACGTATTTCTTCCCAGGAGTCTTCAGTGAGAGCATGTGATATCTGTGTGGGCCTGGGCAGCAGGCTGCACCCCCCACCCTCTCTCTTACATTGTTGCCAGGTCTCCCTGGGGGAGTAGGGAAGTGGACGTGGCATTGCAGACTCCCCCACAGCACCCACCATGTGTCCTGATCCAGAGGCACAGGTTCCCTTCCCCATGCTGGGGGCGGGCAGAGAAAGCATCCGGGGGGCAGGAGGGGGGGGAGCAGTTTGAGAGGCGCCAGGTGCCTGCAGACAGCTCAGACCTGGAGCACGCACATCCCTTCGGCCTCTCCAGGGCATCTGTGTACGTAGCAGCTGAACGGCGGTCCGAAGGTGCTGGCGGTGAGCGTAGGTGATGGCTCCATGCATGCTGTGTGTATTATTCGGAGAGAGGCAGGGGTGCGCTGCCTGGGGGAAGAGCCTTGCCACGCGGCTGAGTGAGTTATAGACCGCAGCAAGAGGACCTTAGCAAGGGGCAGCGCCTCCGCTGGGCTGCCAGGGCCTGGCTGCCCCCGCCCCAGCCGCGCTCTGTTCCATTTAGTCGGGCTCAGATGCAGTGAATTCAGAAAAGGAAAACAAAAACCAAGACAGAGAACAGACATTGCAGAGGAGCCAGTTAATGAAAGATTTAGGCACAAAGACATTTTTACATTTTTTTTAAAGCACCAATAAATTCTTTCTCATAAAAATGGCAGGAAACCAATGTGGAATGAAAGGGAGAAGCTTACAGAATCACCAGAGATACTTACAAGCAAATGAGTGCGAGTCAAGAGCACTTGGGCCCGGCGGCAGGGATGCACCGAGCCGCTGGTGGTCTCTGCGGGCCCAGCCTGAACGCAGCGCCCTGGGGAGAGGCCTGACTCCGGGCCCTCAGAGGACGCCCACCTGCAGGCTGGGGGGGGGGGGGGGGGGCGGGGAGGAGAGAAGGGTCAAGGCGTGCTGGGCTCTCAGAGAAGCGTCAGCTGAGATCTGGCCGCCCCCCTCGTGGGAGCAAGCAGATGCCCACCACCAGCAGGGGCGTAGGGCCCAGGTACGTGCCTCTCACCAGCCCCTTGCGTCCACTCTTTGGGAATGTCTGAGACCTGCACCATTAACTTCTGTCTTTCTGTTCGATCACAGCTAACAGGACATCTCAAATCCTCCTAAAACTAGGAAACATGAATCCTATATAATAAAGAGCTAATATGCTAATTATACCGAACAGCTGAACAACCTTCCGGACGTCCTTCCAGATGACCTTCTGGATGAAGCGGGCTGTGAGGGCCGGCAGAGGCAGCCGGGGCTGCGAGGGCTGACCAGGCCTGCAAGGGCCGAGCCCCTTGCATGAATTTCGTGCACTGGGCCTCTAGTTTCTTTTTCTTTTCTTTTCTTTTTTTTTATTGATTTTTTACAGAGAGGAAGGGAGAGGGATAGAGAGTTAGAAACATCGATGTGAGAGAAACATTGATCAGCTGCCTCCTGCACACCTCCCACTGGGGATGTGCCTGCAACCAAGGTACATGCCCTTGACCGGAATCGAACCTGGGACCTTTCAGTTTGCAAGCCGACGCTCTATCCACTGAGCCAAACCGGTTAGGGCAGGGCCTCTAGTTTCTTATAAAACTTCTAATTTCATTGTCTGTTCTCAAGCCTTAGCTAACTCTTACATTTTACAAGATTCTTTTAAGATAAATGTGATGTGTGTTTTTTTATTACAGAAGTAACACATTTTTGTGTTCTAATTAAGGAAAATTGAGAAAAATACAAAATACTCACCCATACTGTTATTTGGTGGTTGTGAGCTTTTTCTTCTTTTCTTCCTGAGTTCTCTTCCTTCTTCCCAGTTGATAAATATTTGGCCCCTGGAGCTTTTCTTGAATTGGCACGTTTTGATAAGTTCCAGAAGGGGACCTAGCAGACACAGGATGCTATGGTTTAAAACGCGGGTGACTCCTGCCGCCCCCTCCTCAGAGACGCTCGAAGTCCCTCGGGCAATGTCACTGCTGGGCATGGTTTGCAAGGTCTGGTTTGATCCTGCAACACTTCATTTCACGTCACGCGCATTGCCACCCTGCAGGGCTCTTCTGAGTACACAGCTTTGAAACTGCTGTGAACGCATGAGAAGGGGGAACAGCCGCTCCCTTTTCTCAGGGTGCTGCTTTGCATGCTGCCAAGGCCTTCTATGATGATGCTGATTTGGGGGCTGGCCTTTGGAACCCCACTGACTGAGATCCCAGTTTCAATACATTTGGGTAGTCTTATTATTGGGCTTCCTCTGACTGTTCTGTTAAAAATACTTTGGTGTCTTGTTTCCTAATGATTACCATCATCATCATCATGTTCATCATGTTCCTGTCATTTATTGAACACTTACTGCTTCCAGAGACGGTGCTGAACCCTTTCTGCGGATTATCCTACCTCACCTCACACGGGCGTCATCAGGGAGACAATTTTGTCCTTCTCGTTTCCTGGATGAGGAAACGGAGGCTCCGATTGGTTAAGGAATGTGCTTGGGGCCACGTGGTCTTTCTGCTTTTAGCCATTATACACGATTCACTTCAAATCTCTCAGCCCCAAGGTCTGCAGACATCCACAGAGAGATTTAGTGTGTACATCTTAAGATCTTATATACTTTTCCCTCAATATATTTATAGCTCTAATCTAATTAACTGGCTGACTTCCCTATCTCCTCTGCCCCTTTCTTCTTCCAAGTATTTAGTAAATTTCCACTAGATATTAAACACTGAGTTAAATGTTAAAACGAAGGGTCGCAGACATGGGCCCTTCCCTTAGGAGGCTAACAGTCTGGTGTAAGATTCCCCTGAGTAAATCCATGACTAAAACAGAGACCTGCTCCTCTGAGATCCCAGAGGTATAGCCTCTGCGTCCAGGGAGCCAGAGAAGAACTTCTAGAGAACGTGGCAAGGGGGTGAGTTTTAAAGGGTAGGTGTCCGATAACTAGGCCAAGGACTGATATTCCAAAACTGACGGGCAAGCTGGAGGCATGGGGACAGGAGATGGCCAAGGAGTGTGGGGAACCAGCGGGGCTGGAGTTGGGGTGGGCTGGAATGAAGGGCTATAGGGCCAGGCAGGGCAGGTTTGCAAATGGCCCTGTGTGCTAAGTCGAGGGATTTTAGATGTCTGGAGAATGACATGATCAGGTACACGATTAGGAAAAACCTCTCCAGCAAGTGTGTGTGTGGGGGGGCTGCCTAAGGTGGGGGGACTGATTAGGTCCAGGGAGTTAAAATAGGAATTTGGGGTGGGGGGGATGATACAGAACTGCCCCAAGGCCATGACAGTGTGGGTTGGCAAGAAGAGTCAGATTAGAGAAAGATGCAGGGAGGAGAACTGAGAGGATGTGATGGACTCATAGATGTAGGAGGTGAGCGAGGAGTAAACATGGCTCCACGGTGTCTGTGGTGATGGTGGCGGTGGTGATGGTGTCTTGGTGATGGTGGCGGTGGTGATGGTGGCGGTGGTGATGGTGGCGGTGGTGATGGTGTCTTGGTGATGGTGGCGGTGGTGATGGTGGCGGTGGGAAGGAAAGGGCGGAGCTGGGCAGGATGGACAGCCCTAGCCTCGCCGGGGACCCAGGGGGGACAGAGCTGGTGGCGAAGAGTCTGCATGTCTGTTCAGTGGTGACGGTGCCGTTAGGACGGCTCAGGCCTTTATCTCAAAAACCTGCCTACTAGATAACTTGTCCAGCCTCCTGAAACCAAAACATTGATTTTTTTTTAAACTTATATTTTATATTTTCTGTTCTCAAATCTTAAATTTGACAAAATTATGTTAGGATAAATGTTAACTCTCTTTTGATTATCAAAGGAACACATCTTTATTTTACATTTAGGGAAATCGAGGGAAGTTTAGAATGTTCACCTTAGAGAGATGGATTTGGAGGTCATGTGTCCTCTCTTTGTCTCTTCATTCTCCTCCACCTTTTTTATGTATTTACTTATTTTTAGTTACTTATCCTGCCCTCCTTTTCTTTTTTATGTATTTATTTATTTTTAGTTACTTATCCATTTATTCGCCAATGTATTCAACTAATATTTATTTTATTTTATTTTAAATATATATATATTTTACTGATTTTTTACAGAGAGGAAGGGAGAGGGATAGAGAGTTAGAAACATCGATGAGAGAGAAACATCGATCAGCCGCCTCCTGCACACCCACTACTGGGGATGTGCTCGCAACCAAGGTACATGCCCTTGACCGGAATCGAACCTGGGACCTTTCAGTCCGCAGGTCGACGCTCTATCCACTGGGCCAAACTGGTTAGGGCTCAACTAATATTTATTGAACATCAACTATATGCCAGCAATAAAACAGTACCTCAATTTGCATAAATCCTAATGGGACAGATTCTGACAACAAATAAGCAAATCAGTGTCTGTCGGGTGGTAGTACATGCTGTGGAGAAAAATAAGCTAAAGTAAAACTTGGCAGGGGAGCTACAAAGTACCAGAGGTTTGCCACTTCATGTAGAGAGGACTGGAAAGACCTGTCTGACAACGGGGGGCATTCGCTAGAGCCATGGAAGAACAGGATACAGGCCACGAAGCAAATGCAGGGAGAGGATGCTCTGGCCACAGGGAACATCAGGTGCCAAGGCCCTGAAGTGGGAGAATGCTTAGCACTGAGGAGCAGCCATGGCTGGAACAGAATGAGTGAAGGGGAGAGCCGAAGACGACGTCGTGGAGGTGGCAGGGAGCCAGCTCAGACTGCAGAGAGCAAGTTCTTGGAAAGAACCACAGAGACCGGCTGAGGAGGCTATTGAAATATTCTGCGGGGGAGGTGATTGTGGCTTGGACCCGTGGGGTAGTGGTGAAGTGGTGAGAAGCAATCGGATACGGATTCCTTTTGAAAGCGGATTGGAGGGATGTGTGAGGTAGGGGTCAAAGATAGGGCCAAGGGTTTTGACCCAAACTGGAAAAATGGAGCTTTTGTATTCGATTTGGTTATTTATACACCTGCATAGATTTTTACGTAGTTGAAACACAATTTTGTATCCTGCTCTGCCCGCCTCACTTCTTTCCCCTCAAAGCAGAAAATTTTAAGAAAGTCAAACAGAAGACATACTCCCTGTTTACCTTCTTACTTTTTCTACTCTTATCCTCCCCCTTTCCTCTTTTTTTCTTGTTCGAAAGCCAAACATACACGGATGGAGCCATGCGCTCTGCATTTTGCTTGGGAGGGGACTGGGCTAGAAGCTGCACTTTCTGTGAACTGTGTGGCCCGTGGCCAAGGGAAATAAAGTTTAATTAATGCTAATTTTTCTAACCTCTTTCTCTGCCTTCTCAGCAAAAGAAAACCACCTTTGGGAGAACTGACCAAAAAGTTAAAACAGACACCATACTACTAAATCTAGTCATTGATATAGCAAAAATATTTTCCTACATGGTTTGCATTGAGACACAAATGATAAAATATTTTACCTTGCTCCTTCCCCTACTTACCTCTACTTTTTTTTTTTTTTTTTTTTTTTAGTTTAAACAAGTCAGTTGGCTTTCATGCGTCTTTACTTCTTTAGAAGATGTAGGCCGTTCCGTGAGCTTGCTTGCACTGGGCTGTGGTCCGGGGACTGGCCTTGGTTGGTCATTGTCACAGCTGCTAAGCCGTAGGTGTAGGGAGCGCTGGTGGGTGGGCCACCTGCTTTACTCAATTGGGGTTTCATTTGCTGGCCTTTCCGGTCTGTGAGACGAAGTTAGACCAGCTACTTGAGGACCAGTTATTAGGAAGTATGAGTCACCCCTTTTCCTAGGCAACGGTTTTTGTTAATTAAAAACAAGCTGTGTCTTCATTGGTCTCCGGTGAAGGGCCTCCGCTGTTAAGAGTTTAAAGGGTGGCTTTCTTGCCTATGGTCTACTTGCTGGATATTTTTAGGTTATGTGTATACAGCACTTGAAGGGTTGGTCACGCAGTGGTTTCTGGGAGCTGCGGCATTCCCTTGAGAAAATGCTGCAACCTCACGCCCTAGGATATTATGGCTGGTGATCATTTGAGAGAATCTCATCTGGTTCTACCCTCTCCCTATTTACCATGCCCAGATTAAAAATAAAAATAAAGCAAATAAAACTGACAAATGAAAAGAAACCTTAACTGTCGCTTGGGACTGCCAGCTCAGCCAAGGTATCCTCTGATATCAATTTGTTATTTCTCTTTATTCAGTCGATGGCTTATCTTTGTGACTTACTGGGGGAGGCAAAGGAGGACCCAGGAGGAGCCACAGGCCCTTCTCCAAAGTCTTTATTTTAGATAAAGACATTCCTTCTCATTCTGACTAACAAAAATCATGCAGTGTGGTGCATGTTCATGGAACCTTACTTACTGTGTGAGAACTGGAAGAGATCTCGGTGACAGTGCATCTCAGCTCCATTCTTTCACAGGGGAGGAAGCCAATGTCCTAATCAATGAGGGGATTTGTCTATTTATTTATTTATTTATTTATTTATTTATTTATTTATTTTTTGTTTGTTTGTGGGGTTTTTTTGTGTTTTTTTTTTTTAATATATTTTATTGATATTTTACAGAGAGGAAGGGAGAGGGATAGAGAGCTAGAAACATCGATGAGAGAGAAACATCGATCAGCTGCCTCCTGCACACCTCCCACTGGAGATGTGCCCGCAACCAAGGTACATGCCCTTGACCGGAATCGAACCCGGGACCCTTCAGTCCGCAGGCCGACGCTCTTTCCACTGAGCCAAACCGGTTTCGGCGTGTTTTTTTTTTTTTTTTTTTATTTGTCTCTTATCAGACAGCTTGTTAGAAACAAGACTAGAGCTAGAATCCCAACTCTTGATTCCTGGGCCATTGTCTTTCCCATTGCCCCAAGCTGTTTCTAAATCTTCATTTCAGAAATTTTCTGATCTAAATATTCAGTCCCTATAACACGTTTTCTGATGAAGATCATTCTTTTTTTAAGGAAGTCAATATTATTTTAAAATCAGAGTCTATTTTGAGAATTCAATGACCGTTTATTTACTCACTTCCAGAAATATGCACGTACTCATATACATACAACACTTGGTGTGCAAATTCAGGGAGCACAGACCACCTGAATGCCATCCTAGGGGAGTGAGCAAGTCAGGTCAAACACCCTGTTTAAAAGTTTATTTATAAATGCGGCTTTAAATATGTATGTCTTCTGCACTTCCAAAATTATACTGTAAAAATATTCTTGATGGGCTTGTTCCCCCAGCATTTAAACAGCATTCTGATTTAGATTATGTTTCTTCCTTTGGAAGCTGCCTTATCTTTTGGCTTCTCAACTTGAAATGATTTTTCCTCAAGTCCTTCAAAATGTTTTTTAATGCATCTCCCAAAGGTTCTAGTTTCAGGTCCACCCTTGTCTAGGGAGACTGTTTTTATTTTATTTAATTGAGAATACTTTTGTTTTGTAGACTATTTAATATTTGAAAGACTGTGGGCAGGGCTAAACCTACCTCCTGTGGACCACCCTGCACTCTGCACCAGGCATTATTTCATCACCACATGACAGTTCCAATCAGAATTCAAAGCTTCCTCTGACAGCCAGAGTCTGTGGGGTCATGTTTAAGTTTATCATTTCCCAATCCAGAAATAGGCTTTCCAGGGTTGTTCATGTAGGTCATCCCTTCTGCCACTCAACTAGATGACTATTTCATATCTTTCCCTCAAATGTCAGTGCTCCTTCCCTACCCTCATCTTAGCTGAATGCCTTATTTTCTATTTCTAATAAGTTGAAGCAATCAGAAGAGAACCTTCATAGGCACTGATCACCACACCCTCCCATCTCCCTGCACCTCTGTTGCGGGGGCCATGTTGCCCTCTGGTTAGGACGAGTGATGGTCCAAGGTCGCTCACTTGTGCACTGGGTCTTATTCTTTCTCTTCTCCAGGGTGCAGCTCCAGCGATGTCCTCTTCCTACTCGCATCAGCTTTTCTCTATGTATCAACCTCAGCAGGGTTGTTCCCATCAATGTACAGCCCTACGGTCAAACAAAGCAAGGACATTCTTGATCTCATTCAGCTGTGGGCAAACTATGGCCCGCGGGCCGGATCCGGCCCGTTCGGCTGTTCTATCCAGCCCGCGGAGCCGAAAGAGCGGAGGGTTCTCTTGCTCTCCCCTCCGCTCCTTTACTTTGAATTTATATTAGTTCACACAAACACTCCATCCATGCTTTTGTTCCGGCCCTCCGGTCCAGTTTAAGAACCCATTGTGGCCCTCGAGTCAAAAAGTTTGCCCATCCCTGTCTCATATCCTCCCCTGGTTGTGGCCTGATTTCTCTGCACTCCGTTACGGCGAAACTCCTTGAAAGTGACGCCTCTCTTCCCAGGGTCCATCCCAGCACCTCCCATTCTCCTTTGAATCCACTCCAACCAGGATTTCGTCCCCATCTCTCTGTGGAAATTGCTCTGATCAAGGTCACCAGTGAAGTCCATGGTGGTTACAACAACTACCTGCCCAGCTTGGGATGTGCCATCTATTGTCCCTCTGAGACCTGTCCCTGAACTGCATATTTGTAAAAGACAATCACACAGGGAAGGAAAGAGATTTTGCCCAAGTGCTCCCCAGATGTGACAAGGCTGAGTGCCTAGCTAGCCCCTATTTTGTACAATGTAATTTTATGAGACAATTGAACCCATCCGACTGAAAATATAAACTTTTCTAGGTCCACACATGCCAAGGGGTGCATTGGCAATTATCCGGTAATTGGATGGTTTAGGCCAGTGGTCGGCAAACTCATTAGCCAACAGAGCCAAATATCAACAGTACAACGATTGAAATTTCTTTTGAGAGCCAAATTGTTTAAACTTAAACTTCTTCTAACGCCACTTCTTCAAAATAGACTCGCCAGGCCTTGGTATTTTGTGGAAGAGCCACACTCAAGGGGCCAAAGAGCCGCACGTGGCTCGCGAGCCGCAGTTTGCCGACCACGGGTTTAGGTGAAGAGGCAGAGTACCTGAGGCGTTCTGCTCCTTCCCTCTGCCCTCCCCCCGCCACCCTTTGGGCCTCAGTTGAAACTATTGGCCTTGAAGGATGTGAGCAATTGTCTCAGTGTTTGCTTTCCCTCTGCCTGGGGAGAAGGGCCCAAGGTTTAGAATGTCACATATTTTACTTCAAAGGAAAACGCACAGCATGAGAATGGAGTCTTAGGAGTAGAGCAAGCTGCACCCTGTCTTATAGACAGCCATTGACATGGTCTCTCCATGGGCGCTGGGGGAGAGGACGGCCCATCGGACCCCCAGAGGAGCCTCGGAATGGACATGACAGCGTTGGCGGGCTCTGGGGGTGGCGAGGGCATTCCTAATAGACAGACATTAGAAGGAACTGCTCTATAAGTGACTCGAGATTTATTGCAGTGGGATATGGATGTCTTCCTCACCAACCAGGAGGAGGGAAAGGATCTCAATCCATCTTTTAAGAACTCAGACTATTTCTTCTGTTTCCTCATGGGGCATTCTCCATTCTCTCTCCTTCCAGAATGAAAGGTTCATTTATTTCCCCAGATAAGGTCTGAATAAGGGCAAGATATAATTTAAATGCCGTCAAGCTTAAGATAAATCAGTCATAAAGAGGCAATTATTTTATATTAAATCTGTGTCCTTTCTAAAAAGGAATTTGTATTTATCAATTAACTCATTTTCACCATTTAATTTTTCTAAAGGAGATCATGAACTTAAAAAAAAAACCTCATTGTTTTTTTTTCTATTTGTAGAAAGATTTAGAGAGCTTGGGGGCTCATATCATGTTATAGTCATCTTTTTCATCAACATTTACTAAATATTAAAAAATGCTGTAGATCTAATTTTTTTCTTTAAACATTCAAAAGCTCATGCTACCGTTTTTTTGGCATACACTGCAGATTATTAGATTAGTAACAGGAATGTACAGCAGGCATCTGAGTGCAGCAAATAATCAAATGGCATTTGCAACCAGGCTTGAATTTGAATTTGAGCTATCACTGCATGATCTGGGGCTTGCTACTTAATCCTGCAAAGTCTCAATTTCTTCAACAAGGAAACGGGCACACAAATGGCATAAAACTGTAATAAATACCTATTGTCTTTGCCTATCCATCATGCATTTCCTCTTCTTCTAGACCAGGCCATTTCCTTTTCTCACAGGAACGGTTCCTCCTCTGTTTTCAGACCATAAAGTCCTGGTGGAGCTCATCTTCCTCTAGGCTTGGGGTTGGTGTTTACTCAGTTCCCCTCCTCCTTGAAAGAGCAAGACTGTTTTTAGCAAGGACTCCAGCAATGCACAGGATCAGAAGACAGAGAGCTCAAGAGGGCTGGATCAGGAGGTGGGTTTGTCCATGGCTCTGCGTTCCTTTCTCTTTCTCTCTTCCTTGGTGCATCTCCACCTTCAGCCCTGGCCTTTCTTTAACCGCCAAAGACCATTAGATCTCCGGCGCTGCAATTTATAAGGAAGTTTCTGAATAGTCCAACAACTTGCATGGCTTCCAAATGTGCTCTCTGTTATGTCATCAAAACTTTGGGGCTTAATGAAAACATACCACTCAAGCCTTGTGAGGCTCCCCATCCCGTTAAATCCTACCACTGCTCACACTCGATATATCAAGTGCCCGCCTCCAGTAGGCAGCAAGCTCTACTTAGCAATGCATGGAAAGAAATCAAACCCGTCTGCCTGGAGTAAGTGGTCAAAACACAGGAGCTGTGTTTTGGGTGCACAGGTTAAAGGAGAAGCTTTTCCCTCATGGCTTCATTAACCAATTTGCCTGTTTTCTCCATGTCAGTAAGCCAGGGAAATGGTGTGGAGTAATGACTGTCCTGGGAATACTATAAAAGAGCAGATTACTCTCTCCTAAGACACAAAAATGAGAAGCCTTGTCTTTGCCTGGCCTCTATGGGCCACTGTGTGGCCGATTTCTTTTTCATGAGCATCATCATGACAATTTGAGAAGACTTGTTATGCTGCTTCCCACCCCCACCCTTGGATCAGACTACACCATTGAATCAACCATTTCTCTCTTTAAAAAAATTAAATTTATTGGGATGACATTGGTTAATAAGGTTATATAGGTTTCACATGTGTAATTCTATGATATATACATCATCTGCATATTGCATTGAATGCCCACCACCCAAAATCAAATCTTCCATCACCATATATTTGATCCCCTTTAACCTTTACTGCCCCCATCCCCCTTCTCTCTGGTAACCACTGTATTTTTGTCTATGTCTATGAGTTTGTTTTACTTGTTTGTTCATTTGTTGTTTTCAGTTTTATATACCACATATGGGTAAAATCATATGGTTCTTAACTTTTTCTGCCTGACTTATTTCACTTAGCATAATATTCTCAAAATCTATCCATGTTGCCTCCTCTAAGATCAGAAACAAGTAGGGATGCCCACTCTTACCACTCTTTTTAAAATTTTTTTAAAAATATATATATTTTATTGATTTTTTACAGAGAGGAAGGGAGAGGGATAGAGAATCAGAAACATCAACGAGAGAGAAACATTGATCAGCTGCCTCCTGCACACCCCCTACTGGGGATATGCCCGCAACCAAGGTACATGGCCTTGACCGGAACCGAACCTGGGACCCTTCAGCCCTCAGGCCGATGCTCTATCCACTGAGCCAAACCGGTTAGGGCCCACTCTTACCACTCTTATTCAACATAGTACTGGAAGTCCTAGCCAGAGCAATAAGGCAAGAGAAAGAAATAAAAGGCATCCAAATTGGGAATGAACAAGTAAAAGTGTCACTTTTTGCAGATGACATGATTCTTTATAATGTAAAACCCTAAAGACTTCACCAAAAAACTAATAGAAACCATAAACAAATACAGTAAAGTTGCAGCATACAAAATAACTGTATAAAAAATTCACTGCATTCCTATATACTAACAATGAAATTTCATAAAAAGAAATGGAAAAAAACAATTATTTTTGCAATTTAAACAAAAAAAATAAAATACCTAAGAGTAAACTTAACAAAAGATGTGAAGAACCTGTATACTGAAAACTGCAAAGCAACTGAAACTGAAAAAGACAATGAAATGGGAAGATCTGTGTTTATGGATTGGAAGAATTGACATAGTTAAATGTCCATATTAGCCAAAGCAATATACAGAGTTAATGTAATCCCCAATGACATTTTTAAAAGAAACAGAAACAAAAATATCACCTGATTTGTATGGAACCACAAAAGACCCCAACTAGCCAAAGCAATCCTGAAAAAAAAAATAATAAAATCAGAGGTATCACAATCCCTGACTTCAAATTATATTACAAAACTACAACAATCAAAACCGCATGGTATCTGCAAAAACAAACAAACAAACAAACCATCAAACAAACAAAAAAACAGACACACCGATCAATGGAACAGAATTGAGAGCCCAGAAACAAACCCACATGAGTATGGGCAAACAATTTTTTATAAAGAAGCCAAAATCATACAATGGAGAAAAGAAAGCCTCTTCAATAAATTATGCTGGGAAAATTGGAAAGCTACAAGCAAAAGAATGAAACTAGACTACTGCTTGTCCCCATATACAAAAATTAACTCAAACCGGATCAAAGACCTTAATATAAGACCTGAAACAATAAATTACATAGGAGAAAACATAGGTGCTAAATTTATGGACCTTGGTCTTAGAGAAAATTTTGTGGATTTGACCCCAAAAGCAAGGGAAGTAAAAATAAAAGTAAATAAATGGGAATCAACCATTTCTTGAAAAAACCATTTTATCATCCTATATAATAATCCTATACAATAAAAGGCTAATATGCAAATAGCCTGAATGGTGGAAGGTCACTATGATGTGCACTGACCACCAGGGGGCAGATGCTCAATGCAGGAGCTGTCCCCTGGTGGTCAGTGCACTTCCATAGGGCAGTGGTCGGCAAACTCATTAGTCAACAGAGCCAAATATCAACAGTACAACGACTGAAATTTCTTTTGAGAGCCAAATTTTTTTAAACTTAAACTTCTTCTAATGCCACTTCTTCAAAATAGATTCGTCCAGGCTGTGATATTTTGTGGAAGAGCCACACTCAAGTAGCCAAAGAGCCGCATGTGGCTCGCGAGCCGCAATTTGCCAACCACGGCCATAGGGGGAGTGCCGCTCAGCCAGAAGCCGGGCTCACAGCTGGCGAGTGCAGCAGCGGTGGTGGGAGCCTCTCCTGCCTCCGCGGCAGCGCTAAGGACCCCTGGCGGGATGTCCGCCTGCCAACTTACGCCTGCTCCCCTGAGGGGTCCAGGATTGTGAGAGGGTGCAGACTGGGCTGAGGGAACCCTCCCCCCCAGTGCACAAATGTCATGCACCAAGCCTCTCGTCATAGATAAGATCTAAGCCTCAAAATGTGGTCTTTAAACTGTAGATAGAAACTTCTGTTCAAAAAGAAACACAGAAATATTGTAATATTCAGTTTCAATGTTTTCACCACAGGTAAACCATTACAAAATACCTCTATCTATCTAGTTACAAAATGCCTTAATTTTCCTTTTGATCAATTAAGGATTTCAACTCACTTTCTTAGTCAGCTGGAGAAGTGCCCAAGGCTAGGGAAATAGGTATACTAAGAATAAGTGTGTTTCTAAACATCTTCCTTTTTATAAAACACAGAGCTAGTCCTATCCAGTTTGACTCAGTGGATAGAGCATCAGCCCACAGACTGAAGAGTCCTAGGCTCTCTTCTGGTCAAGGGCAAGTACCTCGGTTGCAGGCTTGATCTCCGGCCATGGTTAGGGTGTGTGTAGGAGGCAACCAATTGATGTGTCTCTCTCACATCAATTTTTCTCTTTCTGTCTCTCCCCCTCCTTTTCACTCACTCTAAAAATCAATGGGAAAATATCCTTGGGTGAGGATTAATGAAACAACAAATAAACACAGAGCTGTCCATATTTTCCCCTTTTCAATGGCCATAAGGAAGCTCTAGCTCAAATTTGCAGCCTGATGTTAGTAGCAAAGTATATGACCTACATACACTAGCAAATGTAAGATCTGCATTTTATATCTAACCTTACCATTGGTGTTGCTTTTTTTCTTTCATGTTTTTTCCCAATTCTCCCACACCCCATTTTAATAACTCATTTGATTTTGTTTTCATTCTTTATATCATTTGTAATTATGCAAGCTCTCACAAATGATCCTATATAATAAAAGGCCAGTGACCATAATAGCATCACGATCAGAACGACCAATCGATCAGTCACTATGAGGTGCATTGACCACCTCTCAGTCCCTCCCCCCAGCCTGCAGGCTCTGAACACTGGATGGCCAACGGGGAACCACAGGGAACCAGGATGGGTGTCGGTGTCGGGGCGGGACTGGGGACTGGCGAGCAGGTGGAAGATGGCCCTGATCGCAGGCTAGGCCTAGGGACCCTACCCGTGCGCTATTTCATGCGCTGGACCTCTAGTACTAAAATAAAATCTGAACTACTATGACCAAGGACAAGCCTGGGCTGGTCTGCCACAAGATGAAAGACCAAATGGGAGCAATTGTTGAGTCATTCTTGCGGAGGCCATTCTAGACCAGTGACCCCACAGTCAGCCAGGCGGCTTCATTATAGAAGCATAAAAGCATGAGCAAGCCCAGCTGAGACGTGTTAAGCCCTGACCACCAGCAGAACACTTAATCTAAGGCAGTGCTCGGCAAACTCACTAGTCAACAGAGCCGAATATTAACAGGACAACGATTGAAATTTCTTTTGAGAGCCAAATTTTTTAAACTTAAACTTCTTCTAATGCCACTTCTTCAAAATAGACTCGCCCAGGCCATGGTATTTTGTGGAAGAGCCACACTCAAGGGGCCAAAGAGCCGCATGTGGCTCGCGAGCCGCAGTTTGCCGACCACTGGTCTAAGGTGAGAGAATTTTTGGTTATAGTTGGTTAAACTATTAACATTTCAGAAGGTTTATTACTCAGAATAGCAGCTAATATGCTTACCAATATATGTTTTGCTTTTTGTTCCTACTTCCCCCAGAAGAGTTAAGGAGGTGCAATCTTGTGAGCAAATTGGGGAGAGGGTTTGGGTCACCATTTGGGGCCTCCTCTCTTTACTCTTTCATCCTAGGATGTAAAGTTGCTATTTATGTGAGCACTAACTGCCCAGATGAGACACCATTTGTGCTGCAGGATGTGTTTACATGGTGATAACCAATCTCCCCTCATCCACAGCTCCGCGCTCCTTAGTGCTGCAAGCTGGAGGTCAGTGCTAATTGGCCCGGCTGCTCAGATCCTTCTCTGGACATCGCCTCACAGAAAATCTTTGCAAAGTGGAGGACCCGGGGGGGATGGCAGATCGAGGGCTGAAGATAATTTCACTGGCTCGCCACGGACCTTGTGTGCTGGTGATAAAATAAAGATTGGAAGCTCAGCAACCAAAGTGGCTCCAGGGCGGACATGTGGCCGAACTGTCTTGATGGCAGCTTGCCCTTTAATGGGCACTTTGTGCCTGTCTGGCTCCTCGTTCAGAGACTGGGGGAAATCTATTAGTGAGATCCATGCCGTTCATGTCTTGCTCCAGAGCCATCGGGGAGAAGCCTTACCCATTTCTTTTCTGATTCCCTAATTGGAGCCTCTGACTGACGCAAGCGGACCTGAGTGTCTTAAGATGGGGATGCTGAGAGCTTCGAGCGTTTACAGGGCAGAGGGAGATGGCGTCCATGCTGTCCGCAGATCCGTCTGGACGGACGTGGATGGATGCCAGGAGCCGTGGCCTGGAAGGCCTCTGTGCAGAGGTTGCTGGTTCGCAGTGACCTCTGCCTGCTCTTCAGCAGCTGAATTCGGCTGACCCAGCGAGCCGAGATGGAGTGTGTCTGAAGTCAGTCGGCGCAGGGCCAGAGCTCTGCTTTCCCAGCTTTCCTCCAGCGTCTCGGGGACACAGACAGGACGTCTTCTGAAAGAGGCCTCTGGCTATAGTTTTCATGGCATGAAAAACAATTCAGACATGGGAGGTTGGATCCAATTAATCCTTCTCATGGGGCTACGGGTGACTGAGGCGCTGTGGACCATCCTCTTGGCTAATGGTTTGCACTCACAACTGCCCCGTTTCGTTAGTCACCCCCGAAGGCCAGGTAGCTGGCTAGGCTGCTGCACCTCTGCGGGAACTCGCTGAGTGCGATGCAGATGGGATGGGGCTCAGGGAAGCCAACTCTCCTCCCAATCTTCCTTCCTCTGTATTTTGCAAAGCAGATCCTTCTAAGGAAGCCATTCAAGTCATTCATCAAGCTTTTATGGGGCACCTACTATGTGCAGGGGACTGTTGTGTATGGAAATGAACACAGTGTGACTATTGCTCTTCTCCAAACGCCCTGTTCTTCGGGTTCTCTGGCACCCAGCACAGCAGCCCTCCTTGCACCCACTCGGCTGTAAAGTGGCTAGAAGCTCCGGGAGGTTGGGGTGAGGGCTTTTCCCTCCCCCAGAAATGTAATGGGAGCCTCTTCCTTCTCATATATAACATGCATTTTGTTAATTTTTATCCCACCACATTCCAAAATGAATATAGAAATAATAGGCCAAAGATGAAAATGGAAAGGATATAAGGAAAAATATAGGTAGAAAGAAACACACGAACTATGCTCTATAACGTCCTATAAATGTGGCCAGGGAGCACAAATCCGGCTTTCAGCATCTTGGATTCCTGGTAAGAAGAGGACTGCCTGGCAGGATGTATGGGCAGGAGGGTCAGCAGGTGCAGGGAGTGGGCTGGGGGTGCTGGGGGCTGTGCTCCCAGAGAGGGACCATCCCCCTGTTATTTCCCTGCCACTACAGTGAATCTGAGGGAGTTCTGGCACAGGGAATGCTAAGCTCAGGTGCCAGTCATACTGAGGTACTGGATGTTAGAGATGTGAGAGTCCAGCTGGGGGGAAGGCGACTCACTGTCTCAGCTAGCGTGTTGCCATGCAACCCAGACAATGTACTGGGGTCATTTTTTGGAATAATCTTCTTGTTTCCCAAACTCTGTATTTGCACTGTAGAGCTTGCTGAAATTAAAGCCTTCATCTCTGAGCAAATCCAAAATAATGAAGCGACAGGGTATGTCTAGTGGCAAACACCGGACCAGAGGATCCTGTATTGACCCTCATATCATGCTGCAGAAATGGTTGCCCACAATACACCATGTGAGGAAGCATTCCCACGGTATCTACTTCATGGGAGAATCCTGGGAACTTGCTCCTGAGGCTCCTGACCACTTTGCCCAGAGGGCTCTTGTTGCCTTTAACCCCCCTCACTGCCTCTACATAGTCTTCACGCCTTCCTCTCTCCCCCAGATAAAGGGAGAATCCTCCCACTGGGTTTGTCACATACTGGCTCATGTGTTGGGGCCGTCACACGTTCTTTCAGTCCAATGTACTATTGAGTGCTGGGAAAATCAATTTCTTAGGTAATAAAATTAATTTCTCAGCAACCAGATGAGTCTGCATTATCTATCACACAACTGTGCCAACGTATTTCAGAAAACCTACAAGGTGATGATAAAGTATCTACTCATTATAGGTTAATAAACTGATAGCATAAGACATTTATTCATTTTCATATAAATGTAGTGGCTACCCGTTATCATGATTTATTCTCCAAATTTAGTCTCGTGTGCTTAAATTGAGAAGTTACAACATAAGAGGCTTATCTTTATAGCTGTCATTGATGTCATATTTATATACATGCTACATTCACCAACACTTTAACAACTGAGTAGCAATATAAATTGAATAACTTTAAAGACTATATATGTTTCTGTCTAGTACAAGACTACATTCATTTATATTACAACCTCATTTCTGTAAAGGATTGGCTGCGGCAGAATGGAATCTGGATTCAACCATTGCCCCCTTTCTTTCTACTTGAAGCACACAAAATATCACTTTAGTTTCCTCTCCTATGACTGTAAAAATAACTTTAACATCAAATGGAAAGAAATGACTGCTGAAAGTATATGTATAATGGAATGTTAGCTTGAGTGTTAACTTTTTACTTACATTGGCTGGGTTACTGTTCACATTTTAATACTTATCTACTAGTACTTTTTTTTTCCTGAAGAATAAGGCCCTACATCCTGTTATAATCATTGTTAGTGAATGTTCCACCATCAGATGGACTTAGATGTGAAACTGCTGTGTGGTCTGCTAAAAGCCATTTAATGTTCTAAGCCTCAATTTCTTCATCTACCAAGGGATATATATATATATATATATATATATATATATATATATATATATATATATATAATATTATATGATGAGAGAGGTAATATTGTTTTCCTCATGCATATGTTGTAAAGATAAATGAAATGGTATATGTAAAGCATGAGCACTTAGAGTACCGCCAAATAGTAACTACTTAATAAATGCTAATAAGTATTATAAGTATTGCTATTAGTTTTTTTTTCTTTTTAAATATATTTATTGATTTCAGAGAGGAAGGGAGAGGGAGAGAGAGAAAGAAACACCAATGATGAGAGAGAATCATTGATTGGCTGCCACCTGAACACCCCCCACTGAGTGGAGCCCTCAACCCTGGCATGTGCCCTGACCAGGAATCAAACCATGACCTCCTGGTTCATAGGCCGATGCTCAACCACTGAGCCACACTGGACTGGACATTGCTATTGTTTTGAAAGTTGAGCAAAAAGAGAGTAAACCAAGCTGTTCACATTTCCCCTATAAGTTCTTTTTGAAATAAAAGTTCCTTTAAAAGAAATTTTGAGTAAGCTCAGCAGTTAGTTTTAATCTTTTTCTAACCCTCAAATCAACTAAAAGAAAGAGTTGGGATCCTTAGAAGTTGCTTCCATATGATAATTTCAGTCCGTGTGCAGATGTAAACATTAGAAGTAGGGAGATTGGCATTAATATTTTTGATCACCGTGGTTTATAGGTGAAAAATCAGAGGCAAAGGAAAGTTAGACTTTTTGTCTAAGATCACAGAGTGAGAGGCAGAGTAGCGAGTGGAATGGAGGTGCTTTAACATCAAAGTCAATTTCTTTCAGTCTCAGTTTTTAACCAGTTATCGAATTAAACTCATTTAATATAAGGCTCATGTAATATGAAGCTAATTTAATTGAAACCTGGAGTCCTAATATTAGGACCTATTATAGGTATCCTAATACCGATAATTGTGTTCATGTACAGAGAAAACAGCCTTGAAATTGTAGATGTACTTTTTCTACATTATGTATGTTACTATGTCATGTCATCAATATCCAACAGCTGCATGTCTATACTGTACATTATACATTGTTTTTGAATTTCGAGTAAAAAATAAATATTCTACTAGTATTATCTGACAAAGCTAAGCCCTCCTACTCATTACTTCTGACAAAGAAGAAGAAGAAAAAAAAGAGAGGGACAGAACAGATGGATAACTTTTGGTTCTTAATTTTCATCCAGTGGAATTCAGATAAAAGTAGTTGGTAATTCCTAATAAATTAAAACATTTGCCTCTTTATTTTAAAGCAGTTGTTTAACCTCTCTAGTTGACTTTGAATTTCCTTTGCATGTTATTTATTGCCATCCATGTAGCTAGGCTATTTGGGAGAGCAAAACGGAAAACCGTGAAGGGTGCTTGGAGGATCACGTGACGGGTGCCCAGGTGACCAGTTGGCATGGCGGGGAGGGTGTGCCCTTTATAAGCGAGTAGGTCTCCTTTGTCTCAGCAGCTGATTAAGTCTGAAGAGTGTACTTGAGATGCTGTTGACATTGGACTTGCTTTCCTAGCTCACCGCATGACAGGATCATCTCAAAAGAGGCTGGGGAGGAAGCAAGGCGCTGGAGAGAAGGTTCTCCTGACTCCTAAGAGTACACACTGCCTATTTTCAGATCCCAGATTGAGCCTGTGATGGACAGGCAGCAAGTCTCAGGCAGCAAACACAGCATCATCGAAAGCTTCAGAGGGACCTGGGCAAGCCGTGTCACCTCCTTGTCTTTTAGTGTCTGCATCTCGAAAAGGCAACTGATGAGATCTATCTTCCCTCCCCAATTGAAACATGATGTATATACAACATGCTTGTTGCACAGAAGGAAGCTATTATCATTGCCCTGTTGCTAATAGTAATAGGTAACAGACTGAAAATCAGTATTTAAGGGGATGTTGTCAGTGTAGCAGAAGAAATGGGGTTCTCAGGGGCTTTCAGAGGTACAGTATTGAGGAGATGGGGAAGGGACGTGTGATGAGAGAGTAGAGTGCTGTGGGCATCATCTTCCTCAGCCCGAAGACGCTGTTGTCAGGCAAAAGCTCTTGCTGAGAGAGATCATTTATTCTTCCAACAAAAATGGACATTCCCTTGGCATCCGTTCCATGACATGGCAGAGGAGTGATTATGCCCCAATGCCTGCCTATGGCTTGAGGTCTTTCGGTGGTCCGTCCTAACGTGCATTATTTCAGTGTAACCCCATGGAGCATGACTTAAAGGGTCAGGTTTCCCTCTGTGAGAACATCTGGAATCCAAATAAGCAATTGTGAACCAGAGAAAAAAGTTGGACAAGTCCAAAGGAAAGTGGGTTCATTATGATCCTTCAACCCTAAGTGTGTTTTCTTATAAGGACTTTCCCTACAAACCCTACATAACCATAGAATCATTATTGCTGGATTTTGCTTTTGTTTCCTCATGATTACATTCAAGTTAAAGATTCTTGAACACTAAATAAGTGATGCTACATGCTTCTCCATCATATCAGGAGGCATGAAGACAATATATCTTACTACTGATGCTGATTTGGACTACTTGGTTGGGTGATGGCCTTCTAATCACTCCTTGCAATTACTAAGTAATTTATTTGGAGATCATTTGAGACCACACAATGTATTATCAAGTGGCTTAGCATATGTTGATGACTCTTGTCTGAATCAATTATTACATTGGTAGACCTTATTTTAAAATTAAAATTAACTGCTGTTTAATAATGGCTCCTCATTCCAGCATTTAAGGTCATAATATAATTTTTTGCTGTTTTTATTTGTTGTCTAAAAATTTAAGACCAAAGGAGATCATCCAATTCTATGAAAACATTTCTCATGAAACGGAGCACATGTTAGGAAGACGGCCAAAAGAAACCATTGTGCAGCTATATTTCAGAAATCAACATGTATTTTTTAAAAAGAACAACTCTTGCACAAGATTTAATATTGTCCATGATGTTCAGCTTTTGTAGTTTGTAGAAGAAACACTGTAATATGTCATTTAACATCACAAAGGAATCTCATGTCTGTCCACTGATAACTCATTGGCAATGCACCACAGCTGTTAAGAGGCAGCCCAGGAAAAAGGGGGGAAACCTGCAAGCCAACCATCTGACTTTAATTAGGAAAGAGAATAGTCCCCAAATGTACAAGGATGAGGTCTTCTGCAGGTTAAAATATGACAGCACTTGAAAAGAGGTAATATAATGACCCTCTCTATGAAGGTTAGTTCATGCTTTAAAGGATTTATAGAATGGAATCTCCACCCTTTCCTGACAAGTAAACCTTTGCTTTCACTACAGTAAACACTCACTGAGGCACAGAAATCCAGGCTTCCTAATTACTGAAGGCCTGTTGGGCACCAGGGCAGCGATACCATTAACTGAGGTGGGTAAGGCTATGGGTACAGCAGGCTCTGTAGGTGAAGATCAGGATTTCAATTTGGGACATGATATATTTGAGACATCCAATAGACATCAAAATGGAGATATAGAATGCATAACGGTTCCCTTTTCTGGGGTCCTCAAACTACGGCCCGCCGGCCACATGCGGCCCGCCAAGGACATTTATCTGGCCCGCCGGGTGCCGCTGCCTGTCCTGCTTAGCAGCTGACTCGTCCCGGGCCCGCAGTGCGCATAGGAATTTGTTCATAGTTTTTTTTTTAAGCTATAGTCCGGCCCTCCAATGGTCTGAGGGACAGTGAACTGGCCCCCTGTTTAAAAAGTTTGAGGACCCCTGTATCCTCACCAACACGTGTTCTCTGGTCTTTTTGATGATAGCCATTCTAACATGTGTGAGGTGATGCCGCGATTTTCATTTGCATTTTCCTAACGACTAGCGATGTTGAGCACCTTTTCATGTACCTGTTGGCAATTTGTATGTCTTCTTTGGAAAAATATCTATTCAGATCCTCTTGCCACTTTTTAGTCGGATTGTTTGGTGGGTTTTTTTGGTTTTTGTTTTTGCTTTTGAGTTGTATGAATACTTTATATATTTTAGATATTAGCCCATTATCAGGTATAGGATTTTCTAATAATATCTCCCATTCTGTAGGTTGCCTTTTCATTTTGTTGATGGTTTCCTTTGCTCTCAGGCCTTATTCTGGACACAGCATGTACCCTGGGCATGCTTGTCCTCTCCCCAGTTTGGTTTTGTCTCCTCTTTTCCCACCTCTGTGGACTAAAGCTCGCTCTCCCTTCCACATGAGACTCAGAATGAACACCCAGTGCATGTCAGGCACTGTGCTCAGAATCTTTGTGAATGCCTGAGAGAGAGGAACTAAAGATGCTTTCAGAGAAGATTATTCTGGGTGGGAATGAATGTGGGCCCCAGGTGCCAGGAGCTGGGTCCATTGCTGACTTGTACTTGTATTGGCAAGGTGATTTCAGATGCATTGCCCTCCTATTTCTCACCTGCAAATGGGGGAAAGCATGAAGAATAAGAAAACAGTTTGCCATGTGTATGTCAGTCAGTATTGCTGTTTGCTGTGCATCCGAAAGCCCATTTTGATTCCTAGTTGTCTTTTTATTTCATTGTATGTTTCCCTAACCTTCGTCCCTTTACCTTTTTAATCTAACTTTACTACTTACTACTCAGATCTTTCCCCCCCTCCTTTTCTGGAAGTTAGAGGAGAGCAGCTTGCCACTGTTCAACCCGTAGACAATGTGGATCCCAAAGGACCATTCCTGCTAAGGTGGCCGCCTCTTCCGAAGCAGCTTCGGCTGTAGTTTTAGGCCTTTTAATGGGAAAGCGATTGCACACAAGTCATTTCTGGCTGCCTGCTTTGACTGGAGGCAGGACATGCAGGTTTGTGGTGCCCTGAAGGGAAAGGATCCATATTATGGCAACCAAGGCCTCATGCCTCATTTCAGAAATTAGGAACTGAGGCCCAATGCTCTGAATCGGTGATGCCGCTGGGTCTGGCCAGGTTTTTAAGTCTCTAACTTCCACCCTTTATAGAAATAAACACCAGAGTCACGTGACCCACACGAATAATTTCAAGTCTTTAGAAAATTATTCTCTACAGTTGATAGCTGATGTGGTAAAAGGTGTATTATACCTACCCACTAATTCAAATGCTCAGAGAATAAGAGAGCAACCTATTTTAAATTTATGCTTTCTTTTACGGGCTTGATTGAAATAAAAGGCTGGCTGGAGGTACATTAGATTTCTCCAAACGGAGTCTCAACAGAATTGGAAGGAAGATGAGCTGGTTGTTCTCCAAGTATAACCATTCCGTCTGTGCTTCCAGAGATACTCTCTTTGTGGTTCATTTTTGGTTCTCTTCCAATTTGCATGTTTACCAAAATCTCAAGGAAAGAAGAAGAAAAGAAAAAACATTAGGAATTTTCTCCCCTCTAATCCATTTAAGTCAAAACTGGAGAGAGAGAGAGGAAAATTTGTAGCTTTCAAACACCATTAGTTTGCTAATGATAGCGTTCACCCTCTGACGCGCTCAGACTGATAAGATGCGCGGAACATCCACCACGAGGAGAGGGCCATTTGCAGGCCCCGCTCGGTCTCTGCAGCTTGCACATGTTTTCCAACATAATTTCATGCCTGCTTTCTGACAGCTCATTAAACAAAGGCCTCTCGGTGCCTATATTGCCCGTCTCCCCGCTGAGAGTGTAACATATTTACGGCCTTTGCAGATTGCTGGCTGCTGGCACCTTCCCTTCCCCGTGGCCTGCCTGCCAACTGCTTATCAGTCTCCCCCAAAGGTGACATCCCCCTCGTTTGTTTAGGTAGCGATGGTCCCGTGTTTGACCCTTGGAGGCCAGCAGCCGCGTGATTAGGAGCGGCTCCTGCACCAGCCAGATAAAGGCAATCAGGCGGGTGAAGACAGCGCGGGCGCTCGGGGGCCTCGCCAGGCAGAGAGCTCCATTCAGGAACACGCTGGCAGTTTGCTAGCGCGACAGCTGGCAAGGCGCAGCCGGGCTGGGATTTCTGCCTCGGAGAAAGCAAACAAGGTTTCGGGAGTGTTGGGGAGCTATCTGGGGCCGTGTACAAGGGTGATCAGGGCGGCTTGCTCCTAATTACCTGCCTCTCGACTGCCATTAAATCATCACCACGCAGCCAAGCCCATAAAAGCCCCACTGAATGCGGCACCTTATACTGAATTTTTATCCTTTCCTCCTGCCTTTGCCAGAAGCGTTTTGCCGGGGTCCTGGGAGGACAGATGAAGACATCCTGGATGCAGCCAGAGGCTGCGGGCTGCATCCATCTGCCAGTGCAGGCTCTGACAAAACTGGTAACAGGTTTCTGCTGCAGTCCTGGGGGTGAGGTGTCGTTTCCACTAAACAGGGACAGAGAGAGGAGGGAGGGGGAGGGAAAGCAAGCAGAAGGGAAGGAGAGAGCAAGCCCTCTTTCTTTCCAGCTGGCTCACAGTTACCGCAGCCCTTAGCTGCTGTGGGCTAATGGCCAGGCTCCAAGGGCAGAGTTGGTGTCAAAGCCTCCGATGACCTTGACCTCAGACATGTCTGTTGTGCCTCTGGGATCTGATTGGGGCCCACATAGGACCAAGACTGAGGTGTGACTGCATTTGCCTTCTGGACGGATGACAGCAAAGGCTGCCACTTTTCACGTACCTCCTATGAATGAGGCAGTGCATTAAGCATTTTCCTACAGAACCGTCTTTTCATTTAAGGCAACACCACTCTGGGGTGGGCCACATTAGAGCCTTTGCACAGATAAAACTGAGGCCCAGAGGTTAGCAGGCTGCAGCAGACTCCCTGCTAGTCAGCAATTGCCTTCAGGTCTGTTGGTTTCTAAGTCCCCTCTCTTGACCTTCTGCTGAGTTGCTGAGGACATGAACGTGACTGCAGAATGAGTTGTTGCTAAGTCTGTGTCCTCTCTGCAAGTTCTGAAACCCCAGCAGCCAGAGAGGTGGTGAATGGTGGAGACTCCCAGACGTCCTGCATGAGGAGGGACCCCAGGCAGGGGATAAGCAATCTTTTTTTTTTTTTTCACTTTGTGGAAGCACCCTGGGTGGTTCTATACAGGGGCTCTCAGGTCACACTGAAAATCTGGTTCCTAACCTGGGTGCCCCCTTCTTGTAGTTCCCTATGGAGTGCTCCCAGTACATAGTAGGTGCTCAATAAACACTAAAATCAGGGCAATGATTCTGTTCGATTTCATTCCTCTCTGCCTTATTTTAAATTGCATTGAAACACTGTGCCCTTCAATTGTTTTAGAAGGAAGCTGGGGATAAATCTTATACAAATAAAAGTTATGTTTCTAATATGCCCTGAGCACTGACAGGGTGCCATCGTTCACTGTCAGACCACCACCTCCTGAGGGGAAGACAGCTGAGCCTCTGACCCCAGCAGTCCAGCACGGTGGTGGCCCTTCCAGAACTGATGGCGTTATTGAACGTTTACAAGAGAATCATCATTGCTTACAAAGCATCCGATGTGCACATTTGCTAGTTATGTGCGCGAGCACTGTTATCTATTACATGCAAGAATTATTTGCTACATTGCTTATAAATAATTTAAACTCTAGCTCGTTTTCTGCGATGGCCTATTGTTTCTGTGTACTGCAGTCCCTGCGAACCGACCAGTGGATATTATTTTTGATGAATCCTGACTTGGAAAGCAGGTATCACTGGCTCCATTTTATGGATGAGGAAAGTGAGGCGCAGAGAAACTAAGTAACATCCTCAGATGGCATCACTCCCAGACGGCACAGATGCCACAATAAAATACTACCTCTATTTCACTTTGTTGCCTAAAGACCAAACTGAAGATTTAAAACCGAATAGAGAAAATACTGGAAGGAAGTAACCACAGTTATTAATGATGGTTGCCTTTGGGAGATGTGATATTGGTTCTTAATACTTTTTTGTGCTTTTTAAATTGTATATGCATAACTTCCATAATTGTGGGAAAGCTTAAACACAGACACGCACAGCCCGGGATCACACTATCTGATTAAACTTAATGATTGTTAATTTATCAGGAGATTTTGTTTTTTTGCTTTAGTAGTTCATTTGAATATATGAGTTTTGGATTAAAAAAAAAAACACAAGAAAGAAAATATTCAGGCGCAGTAGGACTTTCTCCTAATTAAAATTATTCTCGTCACAAGGAAACTAGATTATTGCTAGTGGGAGAATTTGGGGTTTGGTTCTTAACAAAAGAAAACTGAACAGTGTTTGCTGACTGATGTGTAATACTGAGCTGAGGATGGGGTGAGAGCGTCTTACGTTTTCTCACCACCCTGCAAAGCTTATAGAGGACTTTCTCTCCCATCACTTCCTTAGGGTCTCATGATTGCAGACCCCCTACGCCCCATGCCCTAGGCACGGTGCACCTGAATATTAATTACCAAGTTTGAACTCGATTCCCAGCATTATAAGGTGGGCTGGGTGTGTTCTTTTTTTTTTCTTTTAAATCCCCTTTACCAATGAGGAAACTGGGGGGCAGAGATGAAGTGACTCGCTCCAGGACTCCCAATCAGCAGGCCATGGCATGAGAACCCAATTCCAGCTACCTCCCTCCAAACCAGTTTCTTTAACTGCACTGCCTCCTCGTGCATCTTAGGGACAGATCTGTTCTGGAGCGAGACTGTAATAAAGGTTACATGGGTTCTTTTGATGTCTTTACAAACTTGATATTTCGGAACCCATTTTCACTCTCCCACTTACCAGGACCCTCTGCACCATCCCCTGCACCGCCCAACCACCCCTTCAGATGACAACTCAGGGTCCAGACCCTTCTTCCCCTCTCGCTCTCTCCCCTGCCCCCGAGTCAAAACCTGGGCCACTTGTACTCCGTCTGCTCAGAAAACAAACGCGCGGGGCTGTGCCAATGCACCATGAGGATTCCCAAGGAACGTTCTTGCTTTTTTGAAGAGGACATTTATGAATGCCATGCCTTTGCCCAAAGGAGTGCCCCAGGGGAGGGATAATTAGATAATATAGGCGGTCAATGTGGGGAAAAATGAAAAGGGAAAAATACCATCGGTATGCGCTGGACAGAAAACAAATGAAAGCATCATTTCAACTCAGAGAAACACTTTGTTAGTGGATGCCCACACCTTACAACTCCTGGAGAGCCATTTGGCAAAGGGTAACAAAAGTCATTCAAAGGGTCATAACCTTTGTGTTAGTAAACCCAGTTCTGAGGATATATCCTGTAGAATAATTCTAAATACTGAACAGGCTGTGTGCATAAAGAAATCACCACAGAGTTGCCTATGATATTGAAAAATGGTAAAAGAGGCATAAATTATGATACAATAAAACATAGTCATTACAACTGATGTCTGCCAATGTTTTGAAATGATGTAGATGTTTTCTATGGTGTAAGATAAAAATGAGAAGAGTAGAATAGGATTTTATAGGCATGGTGATAATCATGTCCAAAATATTTGGAAGACGATTATCTAGAAGTAATTCTTCTTTCTACATTTTAAAACAAGTCTCCAGGTTTTCTTAAATGAAAATGTCACTTAATAAATGGAAAAATTAAACTTACTTGGAAAAATATTGTTATTTTACTTAATATCAGTTTTAACATAACTCAGCTAACATGTAAGTGGCTCAGCCCAAGAGTGACAAGCAGAAACCTAATGAGGAAATGAGCATTCAAACACCACAAGCCTTTAACTGGCAGCAAATAAAAGGCACAGTAGATGGTGATATTATTCCTATATTGATTCATCAAAGCCATTCTAGTAAATTGACAGACTTCTGGAACTTATAACCAATGTCCCTATATTAGCTGCATAACAAAATACCAAAGACAGAGTGGCTTAAAAGACAGAATTTTATTTTCCACACGTCTGGAGGCTGGAAGTCCATGTGCCAACAGGACTGGTTTCTGGGGAGACCTCTCCTTTCCCTGCGTCTGCATATGGCCTTTCCTGTGTGTGTCCCTTCCTCCTCTTACAAGGACATCAGTCCTACTCAACATTGAGGGTTACAACAGCTGAATTTGGGGGGACACATTTCAGACCCTAAGAGTCCCCAAACTGAATGGGTTTACTCATTCCCCACACCCCATTCCTATATTCAGGAAGCACGTGGATTTAACACTATTGTCAAATTAGTATCATGTCTTTGGTCCAATACCCCTGGGAGGCTGAACAGTAGCATTCAAGCAAACCAGACTCCCCCATGACTTTTAGGCCCTTGGTAGTTACACAGATACTTGGGGTAGAAGTGGGAAATTGTATCCAGTGGGTGATGCCAGTAAGGTGACCAACAAGGTTAATTTGCTGGTTTTGCCTGAACAAATAATTTAAAATCATAAATCTTGGTCTAGGCCAAATCAGACTGGCATTTAGTTGCCCCAATCTAAAATCTGGGTCTCTCTTCTTACAAGTCATATACAGTTGTCCTAAAGAGGCCATGTACCATCTTTAATCATATTCAATTACCTTAATCCAAATGTGGACAGACAAAATACAAAGTACACACTGAAATCTTGCTTTTTGTAGGAGAAAAAAAAATCTTTATGTTTTTCAGTTATTTTCAGGTCTTTCAGTTTAAAGAAGAAAAAAATTCCCAACTCCTCCTGCCTCTTCTCAGATCCATCTCTACTGATTCTTGATCTAATCTCTACATTTAGTATTTTAGAGGTTCAATATGTAACTTCACAAACTTAGTTGAGCACTAGTATTATTTTTTTTTACCAATCTTAATAATAATTGTTGATGGCTACATCGATGCACTATTTAAATGTTTAAGATGACACATTCTTTTGGAAAATATTAACTATAAGAAATTTCCTATGTTGGCCATTATTTTTTCTCTTAATCTGCACCCCTGGTAAATAGTAATGAAGAGATGATCCAACAACAGGTCTGTAAAGAAAGCAGACCCCACCACCACCACCCTCTGGACACATCTCCCCAAGGAAGAGGGAAGTGGGAATGTGAAGAACAGTGTTAGCATTTAGCTACACAGAATCACAAACACGCAACTGCTGACTACTTCCCGCCTTCTATTTTCCTGTTTTCCTCCTCCTGGGCTGAACAATGGGAAATACTGGCTTCACATTGGCCCAGAGTGATGGGAGAGAGCACCACACTGCCCTCAGAGAACATCTGATGGAAAGATGGCCCCTTTTGATCTATAGGGAGATTTTAAAATGTTATAAATCATCATTTTATTAGTTTATTTGAATATTACATTTCCTTGGTGTGGGCATGTATTTTATGAATGGCAATGAACGTGTGTTAAAAAATGAACTTCTAGCATGCAAATCTGGCTGGTGTCCAATAAGAGAAGGAAGTTCTGGAGTGGCCCCACAATTTTTACTTTTTGTCCCAATTCTTAATTCTTAAGATGATTGAAAGATTGCTCTCAATAAAGAAAAAGTCATGTTCAAATCCACTTCTATGAAATAAATACAAAAGACACCAAGATGTGTGGATGTAAAGAGGTATCTACCTTTGGGAATAATTAAAATTATGGTATTTTTTTAATGGGAAAGGTGTAAGGCAGCCTGTTGTCACACTTCCTGGAGACACCTTCAGACTCTGAGACAGAGAGTTGTGTACAGGAATGTCACTGCGGAACAAACTTGAGGTCAACATTTGCAAGGAAGAAAGGGTAGCAAGACTGGGCAGAAGAAGAAGCTGAACTACAATAGAGGCCTCAGCTGATCCCACTAGGAGCTCTGAAGCTGAGATGGCCCTTCAGAGTTGTCACAAGTTGAGGCAAAGGGCTGGGTCCTTGTATCTCTGCATCAATTCGTCTTTAGACTCAAGCTACCTCTAGGAAGAGGGCAAGCTGCCTCCTTAGACAGTGGGTGTTTCCCAGAAAGAGTCACAGTTGTGAGCCTTCAGTGGCCAACCACCCTGGAATAATTGCCTCAGACCAAAGCGGGACCTGAGCAGGCACGCCACATTTGAGCTCTTTTGATCGTTGTAAAATGTATGCACATCCCAAACTGGAAATCACTGGACCTCCCTTTATCCCATATTGCACTGGATTTTGACTCTCAGTCCTCAAGCTCAGATGTGCAAAAAATGGCATATTATCTGGGATGCTTTCTCATTTCAGTTCCATCTCCCCACTCTGCCAGGACACGTCGGAAATGAACTTCAATCATTCTTGGGGCTTCCTCTCCACGTCAGGGCTATTTCCAGATCTAGGGTCTTAAGGAGGGCCAAAGCTTGAAGGCAGGGGGAAACTATGGGATGTTTATTTATAACATGATCACTCTGAGAAGGCCACTGGCCCCTTTTTCTTGTTCCCTTCAAAGCCATAGCTGAGGAAAACCCGGACCTATGGTCCTATGTCCCTAGCCATTCCTTTTGGAGACTTGCCACCTCCAAACCCTGCCAGGGAGAGGGCCCCTTTCCTTCCTTCCCCAGACCCACTGATCTCTTCTTATTGGAGCCCTATGGGAACATGTTTCTGATTCAGGAGGAGCTCCTATCTACTTACTATATTTACAAGTCACTTCACTTTTCCCCCCAATTTCCTCAAATCTCCAGCAAATAAGCACCAAATGCTTCCTTTATAGAGGCAAGGAGGGCTTAATCTTCAAACCCCCTTGAAGGAAATATTTGCAATCTACCTTTCTCAGGAATCAGAGTAAGGAAGAAAAGCAAAACACTTCAGTTCCCATATTAAAACAGTCTGAAAATCAATTTTTTGCCAAATCACCCAGAGAGCTCTCATTTGCTGCATATTCTGGCTATAAGAAAAAGGTAACGTATTTTCAATAGTCATGACCAATTGGCTTTTATATACAAGACAATTTCAAGAACAGTTGTCCAAAATGATTCTTAAGTTGAAAGGTTACCTCTTTGAGGCTGAGGTTGAATATAAACACATTGAAACATTTTCTTTTAAATGTATCCAAATTTTAGGCCAGCATTTCCCTCCAAGCTAGCCTGTGTATTGTAATGATTTCTGTTAGCAAGCATTTTGAACTTAAAACCCTTGTTCTGACACACTGGCAGTGTAATCAGCTACAGGCAGTCCCCAATCTTTGAATGTGTTGCTTGCCAAAATATTGTTTGCACATCTGTTTTTATTAGAATATAAGTTCTAAGTGCCACAAAACAATAGCATAAATTGTGTGTGTGTGTGTGTGTGTGTGTGTGTGTGTGTGTGTGTGTGTGTAAAGATTTTGAGTTCTTTATGCCAGGGACAGTTTCTTCCTGTTCATAGAATTTGTTAAATATTTACACTGTAAAACATATATTAAAATGTAAAGCACAGTGTAAAACATAAAGCATACAATACATGCTCAATGAGGGAAAAAGTCAGGAAACAAAGGGTAAACTATTTTAATCATTTATAATTCCACCACTGCTAAAATTAGGCAAATGGGGTGTGGGGTGGCAAAGGTAGGTTTACAGTTGTGAGTATGCAAAACACAGTTTATTCTTGTATTATTATTTATTAATTATTGTATTATTTTCCACATGAACAACTATTTTTGCCCCACCCTGTATGTCCTAATTTTTTTCCTATGGTTGGAGTATGTATTATTTCTCTTTATATTGTCCATATCTTATCCTGTATATCACTTGGTAATAATATACTGGTAACATAAAAGGCTGATATTTTCAGAAGATGGTATAGTCACACTTCCCTTTCTGTGCCTTTATCCTAGGCCGTCTCTTCTCCCCCATTTTTCACTTTCAGCACCCGACCAGCGCTGCTTCCCCCCTTCCACCCGCTACCCCACCTTCCCTCTCCCGCCACTTGGCTGCCTTCTCTATCTCCTGCTCAAACTTCCTCAGAACAGCTAACCTTGTTTAGTGCTTGGAAAGAAATCTGAATGACAATATTCACATCAATATAAATGACAGGTGGTATCTCAGCACCCATCTCCAAGCTGCTTCATAACAGATATTGATTAACCCCAAAGGATCCTTCATTGAGGGACTTTCAAGCAATACAGTCTCACAAACTGTACCCATCATCGTTGGCACCTGTCTGAAAACCAACTCTTTCTATTCACCAAGACTTGAAACGTCAGCCTTATTCTTGTCTCCTCCCTCTCCTTGACCACTCCACCCACCCCACCACCCAGTCCCAACCCGCCCAGGTCCAGGTCTGCTGGACTTCGCCTCCATGCTCGCTGTGCAGCAGCCCGCTTCCACGCTCTGGTCATTGCCCTAGGGTAGCTGCCACTAAGCTCCAACAAGATTCTCAGTGTCCTCCCAGGCATTCCTGGCTCCCTCTTTGCTACTCCTATCAACTCCCATTCTGACAACATTTCAGTGATCTTCCTGAAGATAGCTCAAACCATGTCCCGACTGCCCGCAGAGTGAAGTCCACATGCTCAGGCCCCTACACACCCTGTCAGCCTCGTCTTCTGCTACACTTGCCTTCATACACACTGTAGCACAGCCAAGCATATCGGTTCTCTGTCCCCTCTGCTCCCCTTCAGACTTTCCCTGGTTCTTGCTTTTGGTCTGTCTTCTCAGTCTGAACACCCATTCTTAGCCTTCTCATGTGCATTTGCATCTCAAATACTTGCAGTTTGCTAGGTACTGTTCTCACCAGTTTCTCCATATTAACTCATTTAACCCTCATACCAACTCTAAGATACTATTACTATTATCATCCCTATTTTAAAGATGGGGAAACTGACTTGCAGAGTTAATCTCTCTGATGCCTATTCAAATATCCAAATTTTTACCACCTAGCGATAAGAAAATTTTTGTGATACTCTCTTTGCTTCCACTTCTGACAAATGTCTCATACGTTGGCCATGATTAACGGCCAAATAGAAGAAGATTAGCAATCTTGATCACATTCTCTCTTAGCATAGGATGATCCTGGCTTGCAAAGTGCATAGCACAGACTTTACTAATAAACGAAGAAATGGAAGATGGTACACACTTTTTCTTGGATTTCACTGAGTCTACTGAAACCTTTTTTCCCCTTTGTACTAGCAATACCCAGTCTGCTGGGTATTTTTCCACATTTAGACCAACATTCTCAGATGTTATGCAGGCCTTACAAACACATCAAGATTTTTTTTAAATTTCTTTATTAATTAAGGTATTACATGTATCCTTATTCTCCCATTACCCCTCCACCCCCCCATTCATGCCCTTACCCCCCCTGTTGTCTGTGTCCATTAGTTAGATTTATATGCATGCATACAAGTCCTTTGGTTGATCTCTCCCCCTTACCCCATCCTCCCCTACCTTCCCTGAGGTTTGACATTCTGATCGATGTTTCTCTGTCTCTGGATCTGTTTTTGTTCATCAGTTTATGTTGTTCATTATTTTCCATAAAAGAGTGAGATCATGTGATATTTATCTTTCTCTGCCTGGCTTATTTCACTTAGCATAATGCTCTCCAGTTCCATCCATGTTGTTGCAAATGGTAAGAACTTCTTTTTTACTTCAGCATAGTATTCCATTGTGTAGATGTACCACAGTTTTATTTTTGCTAAAATTTTCAGGCAGTTGAGCAGCGTGTGACCATAGGTCAGACGGATGCCTCTGTTCTATCACCAAGCACATTCAACAAATATTGGCTTCTCCTCTTTGTTCTAAAAGATGTGATAGCAGCTATTATTGTTGGTAATTTACCACTATCATTATCATTATTGTTAACACATTAGTTTCTTTTAATGCTCTCTGTTTAATTTGCTTTGCTTGGTTCCATATTCTATACTCAAGTTGAATCAGGTCTGGGTTTACAGTCAACAAGTGGTGACATATTGTGTCACACCATAGTTGTCCCTTCTAATGGACATTAGCCATTGTCCCTGGAAAGAACCTTATCAACCACAGTGTTGTTAATGCCATTGGGTTTAGTGAAAATCTCTACTACATTGTCTTCTCTGGAAACTTCCCCTTAAGTATTTTGAGCACGGCCAGAATCAGGCCGCTGGAAACACTAAAAAGAGAGCCTTCTCCATTGCCTGTCCATTCAGACATGCCAGGTCCCACGAGCCCGGGCCAGCCTCAGTCCTCGATGCAATGACACCTGGAGGCAGAGCTGAACATGCGCTGGCACCACATCTGTCCACCAAGACTTTGATTACAGAGAGAGAGCTTGGTTCTATCAAGATATTCACTTGGCACTTTTTATCTTCATTCAAATGCCTTTGGCGGGGAAGAAAGACTGAGCCAACCCTGAATAATAAAACAGTAATAAAAATGAGAATCATTATCATTGGAGTCTCTGGATTTGATTCTCAACAAAGAGAAATGCATAGGAAGTGCCTTTGAGGAAGAGCCAACATTCCAAGGACTACCTTTGTCCTCCTCCCAAAGCCCCCCTTGTTGATTCTTTGATGTTCATGGGGAAAATCCTTTATAGGGGCCAGATCCTCTCCCACTGCAGCCCCTAAGCCCTCATAATAAGAGCAGGCCCTTCCATTTGTGCGGTGCTCTTGGCTTACAAACTGCTTCCACACCCTGGGCTCCACCTCTGCAGCCAGCTCCAGAAAAAGAAGCCTCAGTGTTTTCTTAGAATACCGAGTCAACTTCAGTCCTTGCCCAGCCATCTTGCCTAAGACTAAGCAAGTCCACGCTCCCAACAAACCTTGTACACCTTGGAATTGCCTCAGCAGCCACTGGGGCAGCGCCATCTCTCTCATCCAGGTGTCTCTGACCTGACAGGTTGCCTGGCCAGTGGTAGGAGCAAGGAGAACCGTAGGGGCGAAAGGAACAAGCCACATGGGCCAGGCAGGGGCCTTTCCCCATGGCTTCTGTGTTTTGCACACCTGCTGGCTCATGTTTCCAAAGGCAACTGACATCTGCTGCCCCAAAGGTTCCCTGAGTCTGGAAATCAAGGGGGCTGAAGTCTCACAGTGTCTATTCATGGTTTCAACATCTGTAATCCATAAGCAACAAGGAGTAGCAGGGTTTGGGCCTCATGGCCCAACTGTCCTCCCTGCTTCCTTGTGACCTGGTCCTTCATACAGGTCTTTCTGTCAATTCTCTTTTATTGGAACACTGCATCCTGCATATAGAAAAAAATGAAGAGTACAAAGTTGTATGAAAAGAAAAAGAAATACACTCCCTTCCTCCCTAGATTCCCCCATGCCTCTTGCCAAAAGTTGTAACTGTTAATGGTTCCTTGTATATTCTTCCAGGACTATTCCACACGTATACAAAGAAAAAATATATCATATGGAATATATAATACATGTATATTATATATAAAAAGTTCTTAACAACATGAAATAATCAACCTGCATCACTATAAAACCAGAAAAGAGATTGTGTGAGACTATTCAGCATTACTCAGAGGCCAATATGGGCCAAATTCTTCATTAGCTATAGGACACTCGTGTGTTAAAGTTTTTCAAATGACAAATTCAATATACATTATGCACTTTTTTTTTTTTTTTTTGCTAAGGCTAACAACACAAGTGAATAATCTTTTCTTATCAACGTAATTCCTTCCTTCCAAAGGAGCTCTTATCAACCAACTTTCAGAACTTTACAAATAACAATTTCTGAGACCATACTGGCTGCTTGTAAGTTTGTTGTTGAGTCTTGGCTTAGAAAACAACTTTCTTCTTGCACCGTGGTCGGAAAACTGAGGCTCGCGAGCCACATGTGGCTCTTTGGCCCCTTGAGTGTGGCTCTTCCACAAAATACCACGGCCTGGGTGAGTCTATTTTGAAGACGTGGCGTTAGAAGAAGTTTAAGTTTAAAAAATTTGGCTCTCAAAAGAAATTTCAGTCGTTGTCCTGTTGATAGTTGGCTCTGTTGACTAAGGAGTTTGCCGACCACTGTTCTTGCACACTGAGCAGGAGTGCTGTTGAGGAACCCTCCTTTAGCTTCAGGCCAGTACGCCAGTGTACTTCTGTCCAGCCAGCTCCTCCAGGGACTCCTAACTTCAGAAGTCTTGAGCTCTGTGACTGGCTTCTGTCCACTGGGACAGACTCTAGGACCAAGCAAGCACTGAGTCCTGAAACTAACAGCTACTATTCACGTGGAACTCCCCGGTGCCAGGCACCCTCCTACAGTCTCACGTGCATTTGCATGTACCCTCTGGCCCAGGAGGTAAGTACGCTGAGTAGCCATGTTTTACAGGTGAAGAAAATGGGTCTTGGCGAGGTTAAGTTACTGGCCCAAGAGCAAAGCTCTGCTCTGGTAAGTGGCACAGAGGTTATACTATGATCCCAGAGCTGTTAACTCCTTGAATATTCACTTTCAAGTGGATCTGGAGTCCCATTCCCTGCATTTACCAACCTTCCCAGCAACCCCGCATGTCTTCCTATGCATACCATTCACCCTGCCAGGAAGGCATGCCTCTTCCTCCAGCGAGGCTGATCCGGCCTGGCTCTGAGTTCCTCACTCAGTCCCCTCACATGTGATCTTAGGTATCAACTGATGCCTCTGGATTTGGCATCTTTGTGATGTTTTATGATTTATTTTTTATAACTTGTGATGGGTATCAGGTTAAAAGACCTTTTGCCCTTGAGGACTGACTGGCATAGTTGCCAAACCTGTCTCAGTGACTTGGTGCCAATAGAAAGAGGTGTCCCTTGAGGTCTGAAGGTCAGCCCGGTGACAGGGTGAGGGTGAGCTCCATTCCACACCTTCTTGCTGCTATGGAGTGAACGTACACTTTGGAAATCAGATAAGGTATTTCATCCTCACTTAGGAAGTGACACATTCAGAGGAAAAGGGAAATGTCTTAATTCTGGAGTGTGGGCTGATCACGGGCAGTGGACTGTGAACAAAGGCTGTGTCAGGTCTCATTAGTATTCCCAGCATGGGCTGTGCTACCAAGAATCCAGAAACGATACTCTTATCTGGGGACTCCTGCTCTTGCACCCCAGAGAATCTTTGCCTTTTAAAGAAACATATCTCCCATGTTCGCAGGCATGTTCCAGAATTGCTGTGGCTGTCGAGGTGTGAGATGAGAACGCCTATTCTCATGGAGCCCGCCATTTCTGTGGGTCATGGGCAATTCTCTTCACCTCTCTGTTACTCTCGGTGTTTAATATTCATCACGGTCTCACTGGGGTGAAAGAGCAACAGAGAATGTCCCTCCAAAGAATAGACAAGGCCAGCAAGAGCTGCCACATCAAAAGCAATGTAAGGGTCACATAAAGCCACTGACATATCACAAGCAGCAATTTGGGGTTGTACCTGATTTCAGGGAGAATGGCTTTATAGAATCAAAGGCCAAACAAAAACAAACAAACAAACAAACAAATAAAAAAAAAACAGGTTTGAACAACTGCATGTGGCACATAAAAGGAGGCAGAGAGCACAAAGGACTAGGCCCGCCCGTTCTCCGGCTCCTTTCCCCACACATCACCAGCCCCTTCCTCCCAGCTGTCCCCTGATGGCCCAGGAAGCTGAGCGTTCCCTTCTGTGCCTTAAACAAATGAGTTAGAGTCTCCATTGGGCCAGCACAATCCATTTGGCGCCACTTTGGAGAAACACCCAAACCAGAGCTATTCATCCTTTTCTCAACCCTGGAGGCCCAGGTGCACCTGACACACAGAGAAGGTGCAGCAACAGGTGGGGGGTCTGGGCTGTGCTTTCCCCTCCCCAGTGGTTCATCCTCTCTCTTACTCTCTCCTCCAAAGTTGAGCTTGTTTCTGATCTACTTCAGTAGATCCATCATCCTTTTGGAGATAAGCCTGAAGGTGTAGGGAAAGGTGCCAATGAAAGATCAAGTGGAGGGGTAGGCATACCGTTCTCTCTTGATGCCATTACACGGGTAAATAAGGACAGTCTGCTCTGGACTGTTTAATGGGTAACTGTTGTGTGGAGACAGGGACTGTCATACCCTCTTTGGAATCAAAGAACCTTTCTCTCTCTTTCTTACCTCCCTCCCCCACAATCTTTACTCTGCATAAAATTCTTGCAAGTTTCGATCTAAATGTTCTCGTTTCTCTAGTTATGAATTCAACAAAACCCTTTAACTTTGGGGCCGCTAATATTTCAAGAAAAAGGCCACTTGCGTTAATGGAACGTAGCATAAACAAAAGTTATTTTAACTGCTGAGTATATTTCTCTACCTGCCAAGGAACAAAGGAGTCAGTGATTTTCAAAAATCGGATGCTGCAGCCTGGCTGGTGCGGTTCAGTGGTTAAGCATTGACCCATGAACCAGGAAGTCACGGTTAGATTCCCAGTCAGGGCACAATCCTGGGCTGTGGACTCGATCCCCCGTGTGGGGTGTTTCTCTTATCACTGACGTTTCTATCTCCCACTCTGGAATCAATAAAAATATCTTTGAAAAATAGCCTCTACTGGTGGCCACTGATCTCCATGGGGCTCCTGTGCTCTGTGCAGGCCCAGAAGGTGGCTGCTCAACATCAGCTTTACCTTCCAGAGCCAAACCTTGTCTTTGTGAGACAACATTGTCACTTAGCACGTTGAGGACAGATTGCAAGTATTAAGCGGGCTGGATCCCACCAAGCAGGAGACAAGACCACACATTGACGAAGGCTTTGAGTCTGTTCTGTGTCCCCAGCATCCCTTCGTTTCTAATACATGGGGGCGGGGAGGAGTGGCCCAGGAACGTGGCCCCAGAGGACCCGCAGTGATGGTCAGGGAAACGTGCCCCCAGCCAGCCCTGCAGGTGCTGTGGGCTGTGTCCTCACAGAGAAAGGCCAGGCTGGGCAGGGTGGGAGGGTAGATAGCAGCTCCCTTTTGGTCCCTGAGCTCTGATGTGATTGTGCATGGCATGACATGCCAGGTTTGGATCATCCTCCTGACGCACTGGAGAACTTTCCCGCTTCCAGGGCAACTGCTTTGTGGATTCCCCCATTTTCCATTTAAAGTTTCAAAATTCAGCTCTTAGTAAGTGCAGCTGATCCTGGAAAAAACCAGCCACTCCTCCCCCTTGGCTGCTGAGAATCAACGAGAAGGAAAGCAAAGAGAAACCGGGGAGGAAAGTTCTGCATTTGCCGCCTTCAGAACTTTTTCAAGGCAGAGCATCGAGTCAGATGTCAATATTCTCTTGCTGGGTCCTTCCAAAGAAACGGCTACTTTCCAGCGCTTTTAGGAAACATTCCACAGAGAGACAGTGTCAAGAAACTGTCACCATTTATCTGCTCATGGCTCCCGATCTCCAAAACTACCCCCCACAGTAACCTCCGAGGGACTGAACTGGTATTGGTGTTCAGACCCAGTTCTACTCATTTTTCTCTTACAGACCAATGATAGGTTTCAGTTTTGTCTTTATTGGCTTATTTTCAAATGTTCCCTAAAAGCAATGCTTCTCTGAGATTGATGATGCCACCATCATTCTGTTTCTGAGCAATAGCCCAGTTCCCTTGCTGAGAAAAACCTCCCCAAACAGGACCGCAGAGTCGATCCACTTCAGGCCAATTTGACTTTCTCACAAGAGCATTAAACTTCCACATGGATGCAATTAGGGCTCTTTGTCTTTTTTTTTTTTTTTTTTACAGAAAACACATTTAATTATAAAACATCAATTTTTAAAATGATTGTCCATCTTGAGCAGATGATGCAGCATTGGCATTGTGCATTCTTACAAACGGAGGCCAATTTCTTAGCTGTAAAACACTCCCCTTTTTCTATTTCATCCTTCATTTCCTGCTTTGTTGAGGTCACATTCTACTGTCACAGCAGTCACCACTGCATTCGAATTCTGAAATGACACATCTGTGTCTAATGGTGGCGGTTTATACAAGAAGGCTGCAAGCTCATTAAAGAAAACGATCATTTTACAAGTAACACTTATGGCCACTGGCATACGGGCTGTCTTGATATTATCATAAATCCAGAAAGGTCCTTTAATTCCACACTCATTGCTATTATACATGTGCTATCTATCATGACACCAGAATTAATGGGTCCAGGTACTGAGCCTAATAATCGAAGCATCATAATCCGCAATCCCAATGCTAGAGACCGCTGCCCTTGTCAAAATTCTGCCTCGAAAAGACTGCCTGTCCCTGGATTGAAATGAGAACAGAAATAACACCTCCTGCAGCAAGTTTTAGTTTTGGAGCCGAAGCTGGAAACTGTGAAACTTGATGTACAAATCCGCCCCTATTCCTTGGCATTCTCTTTGCTGCGGTTGTTTTTACCTTCATGGCTGGTCCTCCTAAAACCATCGGTCAGAAGGCGTGTCAATCAATGTCATGCTAGATTTCAGAAATCACCTTTGTCCTAAATACCGAATCAGGCCCCTTTGGACATCGCGCCTTTCCAAAACGTGAGGTGGACCTGGATGGCGATGTCAGGAGCTGGACCTACATTTCCTTGGAGGCACGGTTTTGTTTTCTTCTTGCGATGGGATGTGGCCCTCAGAGTCCTAATACAAATTTATGAACTTTGCACTGCTGAATTGATGCTATAAAAACAAAATAATTTTCAGACCAAAGGCCATGTATGTGTGGTTTTGACAGCCCTGTGCATCATATGGCAGGCAACGATTTTTCTTAATATCAGCGAGTGAAACAAAGTTCCGTGTGAGTGATGTTGCTATTATGTGGAACCACTGATGGCTGTGCCCAATGCGGTGTGATTTCTCTTCTGGAAATGGGTTGCTGTCTCTGCCTTATATGCATCCAGGCACTAAAAAAAAACGCATTTTGACTTCAGCCTCAGGTTGCCCTCCCCCCATTTACATGTCCCCAAACTTCCAAGGGAAATAAAACCGTCTCAGAGACAAGTCCTATCTATTTTGGATCACCAGAGCATACAAATGATCCAGGTGTTTATGTAACTCCTTATTTTCCTCCCCTTAAATTAAACGCTTGGAAGTTAATTTATTGGCATTTTTAACCTTCTGCATCGTCTAAAGATGCAATTTATAAACTCACTACCAGCCGTAACCTCAGCACAGCCAGGTGGCTTTCAGGGATGCTGGTTTATTGTAAATGCCAAGTCTTTGGTCTTTTTTTTTTCCTTTTTAACTCCACAAGGGGAAATTTAGCATTTGTGCTTTTTATTCAGGGCTCTAATCACTGGAACAAACTCGAGAAAAGAAAACAGAGAGTAGAGGAATGAGGAATAATTTACAGTTAAACCCATGAAGATGAAAGGAGGGAATTAATGACTTAGCAAAGTTCAGCTTGACCCGCTCCACAGTTTTGTTGATGTCCTGACAGAACCAAATGTCGCTTTAACCCACTGCAAGCTGCCCTGGAACTGGCACCTGGCCGCTATCTGGCCATGAGTGTGGTCTCAGTCTTCTCGCCCCGCCCCCCCCCCCCCCCCCCCCCGTTTCTCTGACACATAAAGGAAGATAACTCTGGGAATCTGAAGTTATTTTTCCCTGCCTAGCTTTTTAAAATCCTCATCCAAGGATGGATAGATAGATATAGACAGATAGATATAGATATAGATGGTATAGAAAGATATAGATATACTGGTAGATTAGATAGAGATAGAGATAGAGATAGAGATAGAGATAGAGATAGAGATAGAGATAGAGATAGAGATAGAGATACTGATAGATTAGATAGAGATATAGATATACTGGTAGATATAGACATAAACCAATTGATTGTAGAGAAAGAGAAAGGGAGAGGGAGAGAGAGAGAGAAACATTGATATGAGAAACATGGACCTGTCGCCTCCCATACACACCTTGTACACATCTTGGGATCAGACCTGCAACCTTTTCGGTGTACAGGATGGTGCTCCAATCAACTGATCCACCAGCCAGCGCTCCCTGCCTGGCCTTTTCTTTTGTAAACCTGCTCTCTGTTTTCTCCTAGAATGTCATGTTATTTTTAAAAATTGTACCAAGTTCCTATACATTTGCTCACTTTTTCCTTCACCGGTTTGCACATTCATTTCCTTGTTCATTTTTTCAGGGGACCATTCCTAAGTTCCAAACACACCATACACAGGACAACATGGTAGAGGTTTGGAAAAATGGCAGCACACCGGAGTAAGTTAGCAATGTGCTTCCTTCTGAGACATTAGAATTGAGAAGTGGACATAACCATATATATAACGTAGAGTTTGTTGGGAATGACAAAAGTTCATGAACAAAATACTACGGAAGTTTCAAGAAGATAAAACCTTTACCTGGTGAGGAGCTTAAACAAGATTTTGAGAGGACTCGAGCTTGGAATTTGTTTGGCAAGATGGAATAATTTTCAAGAAGCAGGGAGTGTGATAATGGGAGCAGCAAGTAGGAAAGTAGGAAGCAGATGGCCCAGCTGTCAAAGGGAGGGCAACTTCTGGTTTTACATGGAGCCTAGGGCTCCAGAAGGAGGGCTGGGGGAACAGGTGGTGGTGGCCATGCAGTGAATGTCACCTGGAATGTCTGGAGTGGGCGCCCGCCAGAGAGACGCTCTCTTATAAATGCCTTATGGATTTTATTTAGAATCATAAGGTTTTAGAGCTGAAGGGGATGTTGGAAATCTAGGCCACTTTACAGATAAGGAACCTGAGGTCCAGACAGGTCAAGTTACCTGTCTGGGGTCACACATCCAATTACAGACAGAGCCTAGATCAGAACTCTTCAGAGTCAGCTTTTTTTTCTTTTTCTTTTTCTTTTTTTTTTCAGCTTAGAAGCAATAGAACTCAGTAGAAAAGAGAAAATAGCCTGAGAAGCCAAGACTAGAAGACAGAAATAAAGCCACACAGCGTCTTCACTCCTGATTTGGGCTTGTTTTCCCAGTCGGGAGAGGCTCTCGTGGTTCTCGGGCCTTCAGACCCAACTGGAACAACACCCTCAGTTCCCCCGGGTCTCCAGCTGGCTGACTGACGCTCCTGTGACGTGTCCTCCCCCATGAGGGAGCAGCCTCTGCATCAGATGTTCCCGGTTCAATCTCAGCTCTGCCACCTGCTACCTATTCAGTTAGCCTCCCTGTGCCTGTTTCCTCGCCTGTAAAACAGGGTGAATAAAAGCTATCCCATAGGGTTTTGTAAGGATTTAAGAAATGAAAACAAAACAGCACATGGCATATAGTAAGTGGTCACTACATATCAGGTGTAGACTTTGATCTCAGGGTGCATACAGATGATGGGTCTTAATATTTTTGCCCTTGGACCTGGTATCTCCTGGAACCCAGTCCACTTCACAGATGGGGTTTTGAGATCTGGATCACGCTGTGTTAGCTTCTCATCCCTGCCCTTTGGGACCTTTCCCTTATTTTTCCATCTCTCAGTGACCCTAAATCACAATCATTCCTACAAATAGAGCCCTGGGCTGATTCTGTCACCATGACCAACAAATTCTAGCACAGAAATCTCAGAGCTCAGAATCTCAGAACATGTTAGGGCTAGAAAGTTGCTTAGAGAGTATCTACTGCAAACATTAAATATTTTGCTCTTTTATGAAGGTAATAAAAAATTATATGTGCTTTCAGTAGCAAAATTCAGAAAGCTGAGGAAAGATCCCGTTTTCCTGAGTTTGCATGGCAGGTAACGTCGTTTCATTCTTTGAACCCCTCCCCGCCACACACACACCCATTTTTACAGCCCTCTCCTATAACATTCAAGGTTGTGCTGTTCCTCCATGTTCCCCTCCTGTGCATCACTGTGTGCCCTGTGTCTGCCACCTTCATTCACGAGTGTATGTATGACTACCTTACTGACTAATTAGGTGAAGAAATGAGTGGGTGAGTGAATGAATGAAGAAAGGGGGGAATAAGACGAATAAATATTTTTTTCACCACAGTCTTATCCTGTGGTGCCAGATCACTTGAGACCAAAATGGAAATCCTAACTATAAGTCAGGCTAGATTGTATGTGTACACATTTTTATGACTTACATTGAAAACTAAGCACTTGATAATGACCTATTTCATTTTTATGAATGTGTAAATTAGGATAATAAAATCTGAAATTAAATTCACACCAGCGTCAATTCAGCAATAGTCAGTTTTCTTTGTTATGTCCTTCCTAGGGCACTCAACTCAGGATTGTAATTCAATATATTTTTACATTTCCTGGGTTATCTCTTTCCCTGTATTAACCTTTTCATGGAATTCAAGGACTCCTCGCACACATGACGGGATGATCCTAGGTTAGATATGGTAAATAAAGAAGTAGATTCACAAAGCATGCCTTTGAGGAGCCTCTGGTAGTAGAACTTACAATAATCCTGTTCTGTGGTTTCTCGGGAATTTCATCATAATTAGCTCATATATAAAGAGCTAATAAAGCACATGAAAAAGTGACACGGACCCTGGACCTAATCAAATTCCTATATCCATTCATAATTTGCAGGAAATACAGAGACAGAGAAATATGGGAGTGGGTCAGAAAAGTTACAACGGCAGGAAACTCTATAAGGCAAAGATTGGTTCCTTAAAAAAAAAAATCATATATAATAAAGAGGTAATATGCAAATTAACTCTCACGCCTTAATGCCATCACAAGATGGCGTTGCGCACAGTGGGGGCGGGGCCAGCTGCTCCACGTGCCTGCCACCGACCGAAGTTCCCTCAGCCCCAGGGGGGGGGAGGGGGGGGCAAGTCCCGGCTTCTGCTCCACGCAGCTTCCACCAGGGTTCCCTCAGCCCCTGGCACGGTGGGGGCGGCTCCGGCTCCATGTGGCTTGATGCTAGTCCGTCTGCATGGGCGCAGGCTAGTCTGAATCTCGCAGGATTTTGAGGCACATGCAAGTGGGCAGGGACTTGACTCTGGGTCTCCCAGCACAGGTGGACTTGATGCTGTGTCCCGTGGGTGCCGGCCCAGAACCTGACAGCAGGGAGGAGGGAGTCCCATCCCCCAGAGAATCAGCTAGCTCTCTGCAGCCTGACAGCCAGGACTCTCATTCACCTGCACCCCAGACCCTGAGAGCAGGGATGTGGGAATATGTCTAAAGAGCAACTATTGACACAACATAGCTCTGCAACCAAAAGAAGCAGGCATCATCAACAGAAAATGTCTAAAGACCAACGTGCCTCTGAAGTCGAAAGAAGATGACAGAATATGTCCAAAGAACAGTCATCAACAAGAACTACCAATACTGGTAGGAACTGCCTTCTCAGCGAAAGTGGAGTACAGGAGGATGCAATTCTCGAACATAGTTGTGGTGGAATGACTGTTAGATGTCAATTTTGCCTATCACTAAATTTCTCTGATGAAAAACCAACTGACGGAAAATTTACTGGATGTTGTAGCAAAGGGAAAGTTTGTCCAAATGATATACATTTCCCAGAATACCCGGCATATTTAAAAAGATTAATGACAAATGAAGATTCTGACAGTAAAAATTTCATGGAAAATATTCGTTCCATAAATAGTTCTTTTGCTTTTGCTTCAGTGGATGCAAATATTGCATCGCCATCAGGATATGGGCCATCCTGTTTTAGAATACACGGACAAGTTTATCACCGTACTGGAACTTTACTTCCTTCGGATGGTGTTTCTCGGAAGTTTGCTCAACTCTATATTTTAGATATGGCTGAAGCGACAAGTAAAAGATTAGCAATGTCAGAAAACCAGGGCTGCTCAGAAAGACTCATGATCAACATCAACAACCTCATGCATGAAATAAATGAATTAACAAAATTGTGCAAGATGCTACATGAGGTAGAAAAGGAAGCCCAATCTGAAGCAGCAGCAAAAGGTATAGCTCCCACGGAAGTAACAGTGGCGATTAAATATGATCGTAACAGTGATCCAGGTAGGTATAATTCTCCCCGTGTAACCGAGGTTGCCATCATATTCAGAAATGAAGATGGAGAACCTCCTTTTGAAAGGGACTTGCTCATTCATTGTAAACCAGATCCCAATAATCTGAATGCCACTAAAACGAAACAAATCAGTATCCTGTTTCCTACATTAGATGCAATGACATATCCTATTCTTTTTCCACATGGTGAAAAAGGCTGGGGAACAGATATTGCATTAAGACTCAGAGACGACAGTGTAATCGACAATGATACTAGACAAAATGTAAGGACATGAGTCACACAATTGCAGTACTATGGATTTCATCTCTCTGTGTGGGACATGTTCAGTCCTATTTTAAATGCAGGAAAATTAATTCAACAGTTCATTGTGGATTCATATTAAAAAATGGAGGCCAATCAGATAAATTTCATTAAAGTAAACCAATCTAAGTTGAAGTTGAAAAATATAGTGGTTTGATGGATTATCTCACATCTAGATCTGAAAATGACAATGTGCTGATTGGTAAAATGATAGTATTTCCATCATCTTTTGAGGGTAGTCCCAGAAATATGCAGTAGCGATATCAGGATGCTATGGCAATTGTAGCAAAGTATGGCAAGCCCGATTTATTCATAATCATGACATGCAATCCCAAATAGGCAGATATTACAAACAATTTACAACGCTGGCAAAAAGTTGAAAACAGACCTGACTTGGTAGCCAGAGTCTTTAATATTAAGCTGAATGCTCTTTTAAATGATATATGTAAATTCCATTTATTTGGCAAAGTAATAGCTAAAATGCATGTCATTGAATTTCAGAAACGCGGACTGCCTCATGCTCACATATTATTGATATTAGATAATGAATCTAAATTACGAACAGAAGATGACATTGACCGTATAGTTAAGGCAGAAATTCCGGATGAAGACCAGTGTCCTTGACTTTTTCAAATTGTAAAATCAAATATGGTACATGGACCATGTGGAATACAAAATCCAAATAGTCCATGTAGTCAGACATCCCCTGAGAGTCCCAGATTGGAGAGGGTGCAGGCCGGGCTGAGGAACACCCCTTCCCCCATGCACGGATTTCATGCACCAGGCCACTAGTAGATAAATAAACATAGAAAGTGAGGTATGGGGAGAGAGAGAGGAGATGGATGAGTAACCTACAGATGAAAAGAGATTTAAGAGCCACATCAACTACACTCAAGGTATGGACCATATTTGGATCTTGATTCAAGCAAACAAATGGTTAAAATAAAGTGACACTTATGAGATAGTTGAACAATGTATATTTTAAGATTACGTCAATCTTAAAAGGTGAGATAGAGGTATTGTAGTTGTATGTTTTCATATTGTAGTTGTATGTTCTTAGCTAAAGTATTTATGAGTAAAATAATATAATTTTTCAGATTCAAAATAATTCCACTTCCAGCCAAGATAGAGGAACAGGGGCCAGATATTTCCCCTGCCTGAAATCCCTTCTCCTCCAAAAAAAGACAAAATATAGGAAGCGTTTTCTTTAAAGCACTAGACATAGGCAACAAAGGACTGTCCTCCCTGAGAGATGGGGGGAAAGAGTCACATGACTGCCACTGCTTCCTGCATGGAGAATACTTCTAGGTGATGGCACAGGAAAGATGGAAACCAAGAGGAGTCCAAGGGCCTCCAGCTGAGAAGACAGAGCTGAGAATCTATGGAGAGTGTTGTTGGCAGAACAGCGCACTGCAAATGAGATAGCTGCTCAGAGAAAGAGTCTTAGGGGCAGCAGTCACCACTGGTCAGTGCATGCGTGCAGAGAAAGTGCCTGAGGCCGGGGAAAGAAAACCCTACCAAAAAGGGTAAGAGGGAAGAGTACCAAGGCTCGTGCCAGGCTTGGAATAGTGCCTGCTCTCACCAACCAGACTGGAGAGCCTATAACTCAAGGGGTGTTGGGTCAAGTATTGAAGAAGATCTTGCCTCAGTAGTGGGGGATAATTAGACCAAGCATTGCTTTGGGACTGCTTATCAAATAAAAAGCAAGATCCAAAAGGATCCAGTAACTTAACTGCATCCCAGAACTATGCCCAAGAATATTCATAAGAATACAAAAATACCCTCTACCCAACAAGAAAAAAATGTATAATGTCCGGCATCCAATAAAAAATTACCAGGTATGCAAAGAAGCTGAAAAACACTACTCCTGCTGAAGAGGATAACCAACCAACACAAACTGACAGGGCACTCGCAGCGGTTATGGGAATGGCAGAGATTATGGAAACAGAAGTTGTAATAATTGTATTTTTGATGTTCCACTGCAGAGCTGGAGTAGCTATACTAATAATCAGGAAAAAATAGAGTATAAGACAAAAAATGCTAGAAACAGAGTGGGACATGTTAAAATGATAAAAGTGTTAATTCATTAGAAACTAACAATTTATACATGAATGGATCTAATACCAAAGCCTAAAAACACAGGAAGCAAGAACTGACAGAATTGAAGGTAGAAATAGATAAGACAACAGTAATAGTCGGAGCTATCAGTACCCCACTCTCAATAATAGAAAAGCTAGGCAAAAAAAATTAGCAAGTATATAAAATATTAGAACATCACTATCAGCCACCTTTCCACAAGAAAACTCCAGGCCCAGATGACTTCACTGGCGAATTCTGCCAAGAGCAATAATCCCAATTCTATACAAACTCTTCCAGTAAATTCAAGGTGATGGAATATTTCTCAACTTATTCTGTAAGGTCAGCATTAAACTGTTAGCAAAATCAGACAACAACATTAAAAGAATAAATTCACATGAAGTAGAGGTTCTTAGACAACCAATCCTCAAAACTTCTCTGTTCTCCTGTTGTCTAACTTAGGCATATCTTCCCACTCCCAAGAACTTCAGCCCCCCATCCTGTTTTATCTGGATGACTGTCCAAACCTCCTTACTGTCTCCATATTAAAGATGGAGAAATCTTCTTCAAATGTAAATTTTTCCCATAAAGGCCCTCCTTTCCCCCAGGTTGGAGTCTAAACTCCTTGACAAAGCTTATAAAACCCTTTCATGATCCTAGCCTATTGGTCCCCAGGCTCATCTCTTATTTCCTCCCTTCTTCATGCTTCTCTCCATGATCCAGCCATTCTGACCAGCTTGCTCTTCTCTAACACATACGTCCTGTGCTTGCTCTTTCCTCTGGGCTCTGACATCCACTGATCCTTCTTCTTGGAATACTTCCTCTACCCTCCCCATCCCCATCTCATCTTCTTCTGATTAACAACACATATTATTTCAAGACAGATCTCAACTCTTCCATAGAACCTTTCCTGACTCCCCTTACCCACCCGGCTCTGGGTCAGCTGTCCTCCTAATGCTCCCAGACATCACTTTGCTGCACCATTTATTATAACCTATGAACACGGTCTTCTGATTTCCTCACTAGGTCCTCATCTCTTTGAGGGCCACGATCATGAATTGCTTATTGTGGCCATCCCAACACCCAGAACACTCTGAGAGACAGAAAGGATGCTCAACAAATATTTGTTACCTGCATAACAAGTTCCATTTATTAAATGCTTATAATGTTCCAGGCATTGTGCTAAGGACTTCATGGGAATTATCTTTTTCTTATCACATCCATTCAGGAGGTAGTGTTCTAATATCCACTTTACAGAGGATGAAACTAAGGTATTAAAAGTAATAAAACTCCTCTGACTTTACAACAGATATACTGTAAAGCCATAATTCAAACTCAAGTCAATGGGTCTCTAGAGTCTATGCTTCTAATCACAAGAGTTTACAAATGAATGAATGCATAATGATTATTTGAACAGCTACTTACTGAGCACCTACCACATGTCAGGACCTGTTCTAGGTGCTGAGGATACTGGAGTGAATTAAAAAACACAATGAAACAAAATCCATGCCTTAAAAGAGCCTACACTCTAGAGCAGTGGTTCTCAACCTTTTTAATGCCGTGACCCTTTAATACAGTTCCTCATGTTGTGGTGACCCCCAACCATAAAATTACTTTCATTGCTACTTCATAACTGTAATTTTGCTACTGTTATGAATCGTAATGTAAATATCTGTGTCGCGACCCACAGGTTGAGAACCACTGCTGTAGAGCCTAAGACCATCGGAAAACACAGATATTTACATTACGATTCATGATCAGTAGCAAAATTACAGTTATGAAGTAGCAACGAAAATAATTTTATGGTTGAGGGTCACCACAACATGAGGAACTGTATTAAAGGGGCGCGGCATTAGAAAGGTTGAGAACCACTGCGGGAAGGACAGTCAATTATCAAAATGCATAATTAACTTGATGTATGATGAAGCAAAGGCAAGAAAGGAATACTGGGTCACAGTTTTAAATAGGGTGGTCAGGGGAGGCAGCACTGAGAAAATTACATTTGAGTAAGGACCCGAAAGTGAATACACGAATGAAAGTTTTTCTACTGTTTCCTAATGGTTCGTGAGCAAAGACTTTCAGATGAATAGTAAATAGTTTTTTGGTCAATTATATTCCACGTATAAGACATATCTATACTAAAAACAATCTGTCATATTGTGATTTTAAATTTGGCAACTCTGCACTCATGGCAAAGCTCACCTGCAGGTCAGACCGGAATAAACTGCTCTTTATTGCTGAAGGTGGGCCTGTGGGATCTGTTTCTTTCTGAGACCCTGAGAGATGAGTGGCAGGGCTGGTGCATCAGCCTGCAGCTTTGGCAGAGCTTGCCCTGGCAGGGCACTCAGTGCCAGATAGGTGTCTCCATAAGAGGGAATATCATTTTATAGATCTTGACCAATGGGTCTTGCCCATGAGGGAGGACATAGAGGATGATTCATACTAACTGGAATATCAACAGACTTTGAGAGAGAGCTATTCAACATGAGATTGTGTTAGCTCTGACTTCTGCTCAACAAGACAAGCAAAATAAGGAACCCATTAGCGGGAAGATGTGTGCCGTGTAAATTTGAGGACTTGGAAAGGCAGAAGAGTGCATAATTAGTTCTTGTTTTGCTAAGTTGTAAAATTCTGCTTTTCCAAAAAGAGCTAAAAGTATTATGATTTTTTGTTGAATTTAAAATGTTACCTAAACTTGGACACAGCTGGCCATGTGTGTGAGTAGATTTCCTCTTATATGATTGAAACTAAACAACCACGTGGCAAATTCAAACCGAGAGCAGTTATAACAAGAATACCCGTATCATCTGCCTTTCAATTGTCTTCCTTCAACTCCAGTCTCCACAGGCCCTTACCTCACCAGTCCTTCATGTGACAAGCTTAAATGTCACTTTCTCAGCAAGCATTCCTGCACCTCTAGGACTCCATTAAAGCTCCGCGTCACCTGTCCCCTCTCATAACACTTTTCACACTGGTAACTGTGTGTGGGGTTTCCATCCTTCTCACTAGACGGGGACCATGTATCACCTTATTCGTGACTATCTCTCCAGCACCCAGCGTGGTTTGGGCAAATAGATGCTGTTCAATAACGTGAATTGATTACTAAGCTTTCAAGAGGTTGGCAGCCTCACCAAGCTGAACCAATTAAGGAGTCTGCCCTAATTAGGAATGAAATCAGGCTCAGAGCAAAGTTAAGAAGAATGGTAAGCTGCAATTCTTTAAACAACAAGTTCATATGGCATTTCTTTTACAAGGGAAAAAATTATTCATTAAACTAAATAAGTGAAGCCTCAGGACTCAGCAGTTTGTCTTTTAGGATCAAAGGAATAAAAGGAGCTAAGTGAACATGATATCCTGGGCTCTTCTTTGTTCGTAAGCTGAGTACATGTTACAGGATAACAAGGAAACTGTGAGCAACCGATGTACACATTGCACGTTGATCTCTCGGCCATGAGCATCACCTGTTCCGGTAAAATATTCACCTGATTATAGGATTGATCATTTATCATACCTCTTCCATCTAGAGCAGTGGTTCTCAACCTTTTTAATGCCGTGACCCTTTAATACAGTTCCTCAAGTTGTGATGACCCCCAACCGTAAAATTATTTTCATTGCTACTTCATAACTATAATTTTGCTACTGTTAATGAATCGTAATGTAAATATCTGTGTTTTCTGATGGTCCTAGGAGACCCTGCTAGCGGTTCTCAACCTGTGGGTCACGACTGTAGAGCCTAAGACCATCGGAAAACACAGATATTTACATTACAATTTATTAACAGTAGCAAAATTATAGTTATAAAGTAGCAACGAAAATAATTTTACGGTTGGGGGTCACCATAACATGAGGAACTGTATTAAAGGGTCACGGCATTAGAAAGGTTAAGAACCACTGATCTATAGTGTTCTGTGTTGCCATGAAGCTAATCCACTCAACCTCAGCCCTATTGAAGATAAATCTTTTTTTTTTTTTTTTTTGAGAGGGGACTGTCCTGTGCATCATAGGATGTTTAGTAGCATACCTGGACTCTATCTACCCACTAGATGCCAGCAGCACCACCTCCCGAACGTGTAACAATTTTAGACACTGTCAAATGTCCCCTGGGAGCAAAACTAACCTCAGTTGAGAATCGCTGAGCTAAACTTTACTGAGTGCTTAAAACATTCCACCCCTTTACTAAATGTTCATGGGAGATATCTCATTTAATCCTTCAAATAATTACTAGGTGATAGGAGTGATTAGTATGCCCATTGTATAGATGGGGGGGGGAACTTATCGGTTGCTAAAGGTCATATAGCTGGTAAGTAGTGAAACGCAGGCTTGTCATCACTAGTCTATGCTTCAAGTGGTTTTGGGTGGAAAGGGGTGAACTGGGATTTGGTGAGGGAGAACAACGTCGGTCCTTGGCGTTAGTTGATACGAAGGTTTTGTAACTGTTTCCAGCAAAGGCCAGCTAGGGACAGACAGCTAGGAATTCCTTACAGGACTTCATTAAGGAGATAACCTTGGGCAGCCAGAGCCAGTCTATCTTCATTTTCTGTTTGTGAGCTTGCCAGCTGTCATCAGACTCCGTGCTTAAGTAAACAAGAGAGATAGGAACAGGAAGATGAAAGCCTGTTAAAATTAAAGGACTGTTATTATTTGTTCTCTGACATTTAAAAATAGTGACCCCCCCCTCCCCGCCCGCAAGTTTACTCTATTGCCTGTGTGTCAGATTTCAACCTGGGGTGCCTGACTTCAAATCCGGTGCCAGATTTCTGATCCCAGAGCTCCCTGCTCCACCCCTGCCCTCTGAGTCTGGAGGAGGCAGAGGACGAGCTCAGACAGGCCAGGCTGTGCATGAAGGCTCTGTGTGTGGCAGAGCTGCTTTATAGCAGTCCCATCCGGTCTCAGGGAAAGAAAAGCAATCGCAGTGACACTGGAGGAGATGCCTGAGAGTCTCGGGGGCAAGGAGCAGGCCTGAGACTCCTCCGGACGTCTCTCAGGAGGCTGGTCAGTAAAACGCCCTCCCAGGGGCGGGCAGGTGGCTCTGCCTGGAGAAGCTGCTCCAGCAATTTTTCTGCAGAATATCCACAGGCCAAGATCCTGGTCTAACCCTCCCGCCGGAAGCCAGGGCTCCAGACCTGCGGGCACTTCTAGGCCTGTAACTCAAGAAACACGCACAGGCCAAAACTGGTTTGGCTCAGTGGATAGAGCGTCGGCCTGCGGACTGAAGGGTCCCGGGTTTGATTCCGGTCAAGGGCATGTACCTTGGTTGCGGGCACATCCCCAGTGGGAGGTGTGCAGGAGGCAGCTGATCGATGTTTCTCTCTCATCGATGTTTCTAGCTCTCTATCCCTCTCCCTTCCTCTCTGTAAAATATCAATAAAATATATTAAAGAAAAAAAAGAAACACGCACAGGAGGGATGTGGAGGAATGTCCTCAGCAGCACCACTGACCACAGAGAAACTCGGATACAAACCCGGTGCCTCCCAGTGGAGTCATGTAAGAAAGGCTCATGCATATGAGCTCTCATCACTGGGAACCGGGAATACTTGAAACCGGGTATCTCTTTACAGGCCACTTACAGGGCTAATGTTTTGAGATTATCTGAGCTTCTGTCAGATAAACTGTCTAAACATCTCAAACCTTTGGAACTTTCTATCATCATCATCATCATCGTCACCATCACCATCTTCATCACCATCACCATCATTCAGGGCTTGTGTGTTCTCAGTCTTCTCTTTGACAAACATATTTATACTGGATGATACTTTGCACACATCAAAACCAGACAAACTTTTTTTCTCTTTAAAATCATTTGCTTAAAGATGAAGAGCTTCAAACAAAGATTAAACTAATCAGGTGATCATGTATAAACAGTACTCCCAGCTACCTGCTGCCCCATTAGCATTGCCAGCTCCCATCGCTCTCCTCAGTCCTAGGTATGTCTCCACGAGCCTTATGATAACAGACAGATGTAAACAGTGAACTGCACGTGGGGCAGAGGTCAAGTCAGTCAGTGGGTTCTCCCTGGCAGGCAATATTGTCAAGAGTTCTGCCACCACTGACTTTAAGCAGGTGTGGCCTCCAAAGTTGACAAAAGCTTATCTGGCTAATCCACCATGAAAACCAGATTCCTGATCCTCCTGGTGTTATCTCATCCTCCCTCACTTCACCCAGGCATTAGCTGAAGGGCCCATGTATTATGTTGTCAGGTTTTTAAATACACCTTGGACAGTTATCAATGATGTGCACCCACAGAGATAGTCAGATAGTGGTGGAAAAGATGGTGGGAAGGGTTTATAAGCCAGTTAAGGGTAAGAATGTTCTGGAAAGACATCAGCAATAGCATATACCTTCGGAGAAATCTGCAGAGACGTTGCACATAAAGTCATGGAGGAATTAGGATACAGAAAATGTAGGAAGGGCTTAGGACAATGGGATTTTCTTGAAATTTTTGGTGTAAATATACTGGTATTTGGGCTATACTTGGATTTTGTAACAGTGGTTTTCATATATGTAAAGTTTTTCTGAAGTAATTTTTGCCAACCAAACTCACCCCTAAAATTACTGGGAGAACCTATTCATTTCCAGGATTTATTCAAGGAGAGTTTGAATAAAATGACACAATGAGTAGGTTAAACCAACATATAACATAGATTTTAGGTTTTGGGGACCTCAGATCCTTCTTTTCCTCATATCACTCTATTTCATTCTACTTATAGGAGCAACTCCTGAAATGAGAATTTTTAAAATAGTATAAATAATGAAGTATGTATATATCTATACAATGGAATACTATGCAAGCTATGAAAATTAGGTTGTAGAATCATGTTTCTTAAAGTATGGTTTGAGAAAGAATGGTATCAGAATCAGCAAAAATACAGAGTCTGGACACTCCTCCAGACCCACTGATTCAGGGTCTCCAGGCAGAAGAACTAAGAATGGGCAGTTGGACATCCTTTCTGGGTGATTCTCAAGCATAGCAAACTGTTTGAGTCATTGTGGTAGAAAAATATGTAACATTGTAAGAAAATGTTTTATATCATGTACAGAATAATTCCAGTTTTGTGAAATAATAAAATGCATAAAAATGTTTAGCATATAGGCTATGAAATAGAATGGTATTACCAACTATGAGCAGCAGTAATCTCTGGGATGTAGGATAATAAATGTTTTTATTTTCTTTCCTTCCAAATTGTGACTTTCAAATTTTTCTAAATGAAAATAATATACTCAGAAAACTCTTCATTTTCCTTAAAATATCAGCATTTATGTGGATTCTGAGGAAAGCCTTACTGATTGTGGCTATAATAAACCAAGAATAAACAAAGAATCAGGAAGGTGGTGGCCTGAGGATGATGGACCATGAGAGAGAGAAAGGTCCCCCTGAGTAAGAACCAGGGCGGAGGTGAGAGGAGGAGTGGGAGATGGGCAGGAAGAGCAGGCTTCAGCCCCCTGAATTACATGTTGGATAAGTACTGAAAACCACAATTTTTTAAAGTCTTGAATGTTTGGGGAAAATGTTTAAACATTTCCCAGGAGAAAGGTTAAACCACAAACTATAGATTCCGATCTCTGCTTTTTTTTATTTCTACTTAAAGCTACTCATGATGTAGTCACTGAGAACATAATTCTCATGTCTCACAGAGGAAGAATAGATCTATCTTTGTCCTTCACAGAGCAATTAGTGAGTAACTGCTCCCTGGGTACCTCCTATGTGCCTGGCTTCATGCTATAAGCCATCTATATATATATATATATACACATATATATATATATATATATATATATATATACATATATACATATTCCAGTCGCTTGGCTTATATATATATATATATATATATATATATATATATATATACATATATACATATATATATGTATATATATATATATATATATATATATATATATATATATATATATAAGCCAAGCGACTGGAATGACGGAACAACTGGAACAACCGGTCACTATGATGCGCACTGCGGCAGCCAACCAGCCTGATCAGGGCCTCGATCCGACCCCCCCAACCTCCCCCTCCCCCTCCCCCCAGCCGGCCCCACCCCCGATTGCCCCCCCTACCCTGATTGGGGGTGGGGCTGGCAGGCCAACTTCCTGCCCCCCATGGCTGGCCCCCGCCTCCATTGCCACCCCCATCCTGATTGGGGGCAGGGCCAGCTGGCCAATGTCCTGCGTCCCCTCCCCCCCATCACTAGCCCAGCCCGATGGCCCCCATCTGGGTGGGCTGGCCAGACCCCCCCCCCCCGTGCACGAATTTGTGCACCAGACCTCTAGTAAGAGATAAAAGTGAAGTGTGAGTCAGAACCCTTTCTTATGCTTATTTTGCATCACGGAGATTATAATCTAGTTGGAGAAATGGGAGTCCATAGGCCTTGAGCAGTTAGCACGGTGGAGATGAAGTTGTGGGTAAGGACCGTGGACACAGGGAGCACTTTGGTGTGGAAGACTCAGAGGGGCAGCTCACACCCAGGTCTGAAGACTGTGTTCAAGACAAAGGGTGAAGTGCAATGTTACTTGACAACTTCCTAGCAAGTTGCAGTTTTGATGAGGAGAGCATTGCCAGAGAATACAACTGGGAGAAAAAATGGTTTCTCTGTATCTTGTTTCTGAGATATAAATGTACACATATTTCATTGAGGAAATAAATGACAGTAGTCATTCAGTACAGCAAACCATCTTGGAAATGGTGCCTTATTTAATATTTGATAAATGGCTAGCATCATATAACCAAGACTCTTTTGTGTGACATTTATAATTAATAAGTACACTGAGTGGCCAGATTATTATGATCTCTGAACACATAATAATCTGGCCACTCAGTGTGTGTGTGTGTGTGTGTGTGTGTGTGTGTGTGTGTGTGTATGTGTGTGTGTGCATGTGTGTATTAGAAGCCCAGTGCATGAATTTGTGCATGGGTGGGGTCTGGCCAGCCTGGCCAGGGGGAGGGGACATGGGCGGTTGGCTGGCCTGCCTGCTGGTTGAACTCCTGGTCGAGGGGACAATTTGCATATTAGCCTTTTATTATATAAAATATACACTCAGTGGCCAGATTATTATGCGCTCAGAGATCATAATAATCTGGCCACTCAGTGTATATATGTGGTTAGGCACTACACTAAATATTGGAAAATGTTTGTTATATCAGAGTTTATTTACAAATCACATGTTTTGTATTTATTTGGTCTCCTGTTCAGAAAGCTGAAAAGACTTAAACACTCGTATTTCACCAATATTACCTTTCAGATTTTTTCCAATCCTAAAATTAAATAGTTCTACCTATGATTCTCTTCCAAAAAGACCACAAAAACAAGCAGCAAGGATATGTAACACTTTGCACTTCAATGCACCTGTGGCAGAAGAAAATCAATAGAACAAATAAGCATTGGGTACCGCTGTCAAACCTCACACTAATACCTGTCTATTATATAGTAATACTGGGAACATATTAAGGGAAATAGATTCATCGTTTTAAAATTGCATTACATATCCCATTAATTCTCCCAACATTATCTTGAAATAGAAAGTGAAAAAAGGGATTCAATTTTCCTGTTTTGCTGATAGAACACATGACATATTAAGATGGTGATTATTTGTGGTTATGGACAATGTGGGGGGAAATGATTATATTCAAAACAACTTGCTGATTTAGTTGAGCCAGTGAAAGAAATAGGCAACTGGATGAGGAGGGGGAGGGTCTAATTCAGTGGAGAAGTTCTATCTGAGCAACCATTTCACTAATTGGACTTAGGTCATGAGAGCCGATAGAAAGCCATGTGGCAACTCAAACCCTGGCCTTTTATTCAAGACATTGAAACAATTGATTGACTCAGTTAAACAACAAAAATTGGTCACTTCAATAAGAAAAAAAATACAAAATCACTTGTCTTGTTTGAATAGAAAAAGGAACCAGTTAATGGTTTGAAGTTTCAATAAAGAATGAGGAATTATATATTATTAAATGTATGTGATGCCCATCTAATCATTTATTGTACAGAACAAACATTTCTTGTTGAATAAATAAATCCACGTATAAAACACAGACTCCAATGGGCTCTGTGTTATTCTTGAGTATCAGGCCTATTTTCTAGAAGTCTCCACCTCTCTTCTCTTCCCTGTGAGCAAGGAGGCCTAGACTTGATGTCCACAACAACTTCTTGTAGAAAAGCAGAAAATCCTGTGGTTTGGGGATTTTTTTTTGTGAAGGTTGGGAATTTTTAAGAGACTGCTCTCACTGGTTGCATTCCAATACACCTTCCTAGTTTTGAAGGCCGGAGGTTGTGATCTTGAGCAAGTCACTAAGCACTTCCGTTAAAAAGGGGGATAATAACACCTATGTGGTACCCACTGGGCAAAAATGACTATCTTCTCAGAGCTTCCGTTTCCTTCTTTATAAAATGAGGATAATAAGAACACCTACCATACAGGGTCTTAGGCCAGGCACTGTACCAAGTGCTTTACATATATTATCTCATTCAATTCTCACAACAATCCCTTGAGACAAGTGTAATTATCATTCCCATTTTATAGATGAAGAGACTGAGACACAGTTCCTGCCCAAGGTCAAACACTAAGTGGTAGAGGCAAGGACTGAACCCAGGTCTGATACTCAGGTCTGTGCTCTCAACCCACACATGGTGCATCTTCTTTACACACATGTCACATGACAGTCCTGCTTTCGTATCATAAAGTAGATGGCCTGAGGCAAGGGTCCAGTAAGCCTCAAGGCTGCCAACCCCACACTTTTAGAGGACAGTGGCCTAAACCAACCTTTTCCCACCTTAGCGGCTATCACTCACTCAGCGTAGGTTGTTGGAGATGAAACCTCAGGGACTTCAGCTCAGCTCTGGCCTGTTGACCTGGGTACTATGGGTGAGCCAGAAAGCAGCCATACATGGACAAGGCATGTTCTCTCTCAAAAGAAGTTTCTGCTCTAATTGGTTGGTATCAAACCAACCTAATGAATTACAGTTTGTATGTTAAACCCCCCCACCTTTGTTAATCCTCATCCAAGGACATTTTTCCCATTTATTTTATTTTTTTAAAAGGAGAGAGTGGAAGAGTGGTGGGGGAGGAAGGGGGGAGACATTGATGTGAGATACATCAATTGGTTGTCTCCCACACTTGCCTCAACTAGGGCAGGGATTGAACCTGCAACCCAGGTATGTGCCCTTGATAGGGAATTGAACCCACAACCCTTCAGCTCCGGCCGACGCTCTAACCACTGAGCCATGTCAGCCAGGCCACAGCCCCTCTCTTTAGGGAACATCACTGCAGAGCAGAAAAAAGAGGCTCTCCTCTCCCGCATCCCTCCTAAGGAAGCTTAGTAATTCTTCTCACTGCTGGGAACCCCACCTCAGAGCTGGAGAAAATGACTGGTGCCCAAGGCACCCAGAGCTCAGAGCCAGAGCCTACCCACCACGCATCCCCAGGTTTGCTTCCAGTTGTTACCTTCCTCCACGGGAGATTCTCTGAGCATATACCTTTCTGGTGGAATTAGTCCTGCTGGACAAGTCCAGTTATCATCATGTTGTAGAGAACTGCCAAAAGTCTCACAGCCCTGGGGTGGGGAGGGGGGCAAGGCTTCTCTCTGAGACCTCACCACCTCCCATTATCCCTTTTATATCCCCTTCTCCACTTTTAGCACTGCCCCCAGTGTAGACCCCCAAAGATGTCTGTCCTCTTTGGCTACATGCCTGTGACCTTCTGAGTGACCCCTTCCCCACATCAAAGGATAACCATGTATTGTTCCATTCCCAGCTAATCTGATAAAGAAATTTATTCTGCTGTGACCATGATTTAATATGTGACGTGGAACAACCTATCAACGTTTTTCATTTTTATGATGTACTCTTTTCCTTTTATGGCCCCGCGTGCTTCGCAATATACGTATGTAAAAAGAAACCATAGCTGTTCTCACGTCCTGAAGAAGGCCTCCCTAGAACCTTGAGAGAAGGTTCCCGGTATTGCACGTGGGAACAGAAATTAATATCCTGTCTTTAGTTGGCATGAACTTGGGAACTCATGCCCCGTAGTCAGTGAAAACTCCCCCTGAAGAGCATCTATAAATGGTTTACTGCATGGTTAAGTGGGACTGATGGGCTAATTGTTCTTAGGGTCAGGTTATTTTTTCTTTACAGGAAGTTCATGTCCCCATGTGCTTATTTCTCCTCCTTATGTAAACGCTACACACTTGTTAAAAATTTTAAATGTATATATTATAAGCAAGACTTTCCAGAATGACATCCTGGGACTACAGGCATAATTTAAGGTTAGGTTGTGTTCACATAGGCAAAGGGAAATGGTGAATCGAAGTAATTATTGAGATAGTTCAGGGAAAATGGCCCTTTCCTGCCACTAAGGGAATAGCATTTTCCTTCGGGTCAGAATTTTCCAGATTGCCTGTTAGTCTTGCTTTCCACTCTCTACTTTGCCTGTGTAAATTGTTTTTCAACTTGAATTCATTTTGTTTTGCTGGTGGAGGTGTGGGTGTTGGGGAGGAAGGGCGAAGGAGGGATGGGGAAAACAGCATTTTATTCATGGGCCTGGGACCACATCCAGCTCAAGGCCGAGTAGGCTCCATCGCTAACAATTCCAAATCTTCACCTTGGTCTGGTAATTAGATAAAGCGAGACAAATGGGCCAATTGGCCCCGCGGTACTTTAATCACACTGACTCCAGAACAAATGCTCCCTCTCTCAGGCATGAGCGCATGCCAGATCCTGGAGACATTCATTTCCATGCGCGGGTTTTTCTGGGCCCAGGTGATTGAATCCCTCTCCCATTTGCAGCATAAATGTGCTCTCTGTCACCGGCCATTTCAGAGCAGAAATGTTGCCTTCAGTTTGGCACGACCTGGGCGAGAGCCTGCCTCATTCGGGGAGGATAGCGCCTTGCGTGAGCTTGTTATTGGCATAATCAGTCTCTCAAATGGGTCCCTGGGGGTTTTTGCCTTCCCCAGCTGCTGTGCATTTTTTCTGATGGGTTTTAGAAATAAACAACAAAAAAGTTCCTGAAGTCAAGGAATACTTAGAGTTGGCATCACTGTCAAGATGCGTCCAGTGTCACAGGGACAGAAAGTAGAATGGTGGCTGCCGGGGGTAGGGGGCACTGGGGAGTTGGGGTTTAATGGGGATGGAGTTTCAGTTGGGGAAGATAAAAAAGTCCTGGAGATGGATGGTGGTAGATGCACAACAAGGTGAATATACATAATGCCACTGAACTCCACATTAAAAAAGTCAAGTTCACTTTCAGCATTGGTCAACATTTTATAAGACAGTCTCTATGGTCATGGAAATGTTTCTTAAGTCCCCCCTCCACCCCACTTTTTGATACTGAGTTTTCTGTCCCCCTCAGGTTTGTTGTTGCTGCCTTTGCATATCACTATTCAAAGATCAGGTCAAAGACACAGGATATAGGCTATGTGAAAAAGACATGGTTAAGAGACATGGCTCTACATTTAAATAAAGTCCAAAAAGTTTCACCGAAGAAATGTGTTTCTTCCCAGATAATGTACAAGGTTTTGTTTATTTTGTGGGAATGTCACTGTTTTGTTTCCTTTTAGTTATTTGCACATCAAAACCCCTCAGCAGTATATTCTAACAAAGAGATGGAACTGACAATAGAATAAAATAAGGGTCTCTACAAAGATTTTTGGAAATACCTTAGCATGTTCTCTATAGCACATTTCTTTCTTTTAAAAAAATGCAATTACATTTCTTGCAGCCCCCTAAGGAATTTTGCTTAAGTGCAGTACATTGCTCCAAATGGAAAACAAAGGGAAAATCGAGTACGCTGAACCCCCAGCAGAATACCGATCAGTGTTAATGCTCTCTCCCGCCTTCTGCTCGGCCATTATTTCCACAGTTAAGTAGTTACCCAGCAGCAGCGCTGACACCCGTACCTGTGCTCTTGCATCAAAATCTCACTTAATGAGACCAACTTGTGTGTAGCAACTGCTGTTTTGAATCATTTCTGCAGACAAGATGAAGTCATTATGGATAGGCATTGCATCTTTTTCAAATTATTAATTTGAAAAGCCAAAAAATGGCCCCCAGCCAACTCGAAGCACAGGCATTCAGAGAGATGCACCGGCTGTTGGCGTTTTCACCAAACCCTCCGAAAAGAACACTCTGCCTGTCTCTGAAAGATTCAGGACCTGCAGGAGAAGGAAAACTCCATACAACCGACTGTGCTCTCAGTAAATGGACGTTGCACGTGAAAAAGACACTTAGAGTGTGAGCACAAAAAGTAGGAACATTTTCAAGCCTTTAACTTTTAAACGATGCCCTCAATCACTGAGCCACAATTTCAAGGTTTTTGAACTTGTTTTAACCTATTAACTTTTGGGCTATTACCTCTATCCCATTTATCTTCTTGGGAGTACTCCGAACATATTTACATCATCATGTGCCTCATTTACATATTGTCTACCTCATGAATATTCAAAGTCTATAATTTCCCCTGATTTGAACCTCAGAATTCTGGCTTTAAACCTCTGTTTCTCCATATCTGAATCCCCAACATCCTTCCTCCACCCCCAAAATAAAAGTAAGAGATGAAGATACCTCACAATGCAGAGGTGAGATGAGTTAATAGCATATTAACTGGAACTTTAAATGAAAGAGACGCCTTTAATAACTAAGTCCATCTTCCCACAGAAGCAACGTCTGACAGTCTTGATGAGAAAAAATGTCATCTTGTTCATGAATGGGTTAGTATCGTACCTGCGTCTGAAATCTCTATGTGCTCAAAAGAAATAGATGGATTCTCTTTAAGGAAAGAAATGAGATGACAGTTTAGATGGTGTCATTGACTAACCTCCAGGAGAGATCAAGAATTGATTGCCAAACATCATTTGATAGGTTCATAATGCATTGCCTGGAAAGAAGGCAGTCAAATAAGATATCCTAATAATGTCCTGAGCTGGCCACGAGTGGGGGAGAAGAGCGAGGAGGACACAGCTGACTTCACTTACGGGGTCTGTGACATCTTTTTAATTTTTGTTTTTTTAAATATATTTTTATTGATTTCAGAGAGGAAGGGAGAGGGAGGGATAGAAACATCAATGATGAGAGAGCATCATTGATTGGCTGCCTCCTGCACACCCCCTACTGGGGATTGAGCCAGCAACACCAGCATGTGCCCTTGACCGGGATTGAACTCGGGACCCTTCAGTCTCCAGGCCAACGCTCTATCTACTGAGCCAAACTGGCTAAAGCTTCAATTTTCATTAAACTGCTGAGGAAGATAAGGGATATCGAGAGCTCTTTTTAAAGGCCTATTTTACTGCACACATAATAAGAGCAGCTGTAGTTATAGGGGCTAATTCAAACAATGAGAATGACTCTTCCTTTTAAAATCATTTTTGTCTGGTTCCTGTATGTTGCATTGTTATCTTTGGCTTTATTAACTCCTTCCTATGGCTTTGTTTCTTGGATATTTTATTTTAATGTCAGATCCTCAGTTTTGTCTTCATTCTCCTAAAATCCACATAGGCCTTCGCACTTTCTTTGTAGCGAGCCCTTTTTAAATCTGGAATTTCATGGAAGAGAGTGTTCCAAGGGCCCGTCAGGTGTAGTCAGCTGTTTGCTGAGCTTTTTCAAATGGAAAATTGATCCAAATGCACAAAGGTAGTTTTTCAGCCTTTTGAAATCTTTTCTGGGAGAAAGGAAACAAAAGGGAGAACTAAAGGAGTGTGTGTGTGCGTGCAGAGGAAGCAAATGTGGACAGAAAATCGTTTTTCTACATTCAGGATAAATGCTCATCATAGATCGATGATTGGCTCTACTACTCCAAAAGTATTCCTAAAAACTCTACCACAGCGAGTCTACGCATGTGTCTCTATTCTGCCTGTTCTTGAGAGTTCTTCCTCAATACCTGCGCACCTGTTAGGAGTTGAACTATCCCGCCTCCTCCCACAAAACACACACACACACACACACACACACACACACACACACACACACACACACACAACATACACTGAAGTCCTAAACCTCATAATATGACCTTATTTCCAAATTGCAGATGTAATTAGGTAAGTGGAGATGGGGTCATACTGGATTTGGTGAACGGGCGTTCTTATAGGAAGAGGGCAATCTGGACAGCGAGGCACACAGGGAAAAGGGCCATATGAAGATGGGGGCAGAGATGAGAGTGAGGCTGCCGACAGCTACCAGAAGCTGGAAGAGGCAAAGAAAGGGTCTTTCCCTGCAGGATTCAGAGGGAGTGTGATCCTGCCAACACCTTGGTTTGGACTCTGGCTCCCAGTAAGAGAATAACTTGCTCTTGTTGCAAGCCATCCAAGTTTGTGGTATCTTTTAAAGGCCTGAGAAAAACGCATGCACCCTTTCCCCCCCAAGAATTCTGGGAAGGCTGATACTTTCCAAGTGATACCCCTTACTTCTACTGCCATATACCTCTTCAGCCCTGCACACGCCCTTTAACTTCTCAGGCGTGATTCAGAAACCAGGGTCTGAGGCCCCCCAGATTGCAGAGGCCATAGCTCATGTTCTCTGGGCATTCTCTTTAAGGCACCTCTTTCTACACTTGGGCTCCAGAAATTCCTGTGTTTATATTTGAAGCAACTAGAAGAAACCAATGAGAGCGTTTGAATCCTAATTATAATTTTCTGCGATGGAGAATCGAATGTCCAGTTCTGTGTCAGGTGCCTGGATCCTCCAGTCAATGGTGGCCTGGGGGCAAGGTGGTATCCTGCAAGTAAGCCTTCCAGAACCAACCAGTCACTGGGCGGAGAAGGCCGGGAGAATGGGGCTGTGGCTGGGCAGGCTCTCTAGAAGGGTCCTGAGCACACCCTTGAAAGGAACAGATCCCAGGTTTCCTGTTCAGCACACAGTTCCAGATAGTTCCAGCCCTTCTGGTTCTCCAATCCCCACTTTTCATATTTCACACAGACTGCCTCCTTCTGTTGATATATCCTTTCTTTTTTAAAATTTTATCCTCACAGGAGAATATGTTTATTCATTTTTAGAGAGACAGAAACATCAATGTGAGAGAGAAACATCGATCAGTTCTCCCCCACACGTGCCCCAACTGGGGATCAAACCCACAGCCTTTTGGTGTATAGGACAATGCTCCAATTAACTAAGCCAGAGCAATCTATTCATTCTTAAATGGGCTAATGCCACTGACTTGCCTATAGTCTATTTCTCTCTAGATCTCTGTTTCTGTAACGTAACTTCGCATATATTTTATTTCATGCACTAATGTTGATAAAATTAATTAAACTACATTCTGGGGGGAAGTAAGTGCTGCCACTTACATTCATTAAATTGAAAAACCTCAGTAGCATTTAGTTCCTTAAAATTCAGTGGCTCCTAGCACCATTTATAAGAAAAATGTAACACAAGAATAAATTGCATTAGTGAGTTTGTGATTCTTCTGAGAATAAATTAATCTTTGAATTTCATAAATAAAACATGTCCTCTTACAAACAAACGAAAGTGCGCAGTGAGTCTTGACCTCAGAGTCCTGATTCTCCCAGCATCTCGGTAAATCTGAGCAATGAGCACCAATCTCATTAAGTAATTAATAAACTGGGCATGTTTGTTAAAATTCAGAGTCTTGAGATTGACCTCAGATCTACTGAATGAGAATTCCTGGGCGGGATCCTAGGACTGCATATGCACAGTAAATGTAAGAATTGCTAGGAGACCATAGGATCCCTTGTAGTTTAAGCATTCTACAAGTCTATGCTCCCAAATTAACAATGTTTCTAATTAAAATGAACTGCATATATTTCCATTGCCCCTCAAAAATTTTTTTTCTCCAAAGGAAATATTATGTTTTACTCAGTGCACCAGAGTTCTAGAAAGATTACAGACCACTTTGTATAAAAGAAATTTGCTTCATGAATGCACATCAGGAAGTACACTGACTGGAGAGGAATAAGCCAGAATTTGAATTCCAGCTCTGGCACTTACCAACTAGCTCTACGTTTTTGATAAATAATTTAATTTCTGTTTTAGGGCATGTTTAATCCTCAGGAAAATGGGGCCGAACACTCCCACTTTGAAGGCAATTGTAATGCTGAGCAGCAGGTGGAACAGTGTCGTGGTCAAGAGCAGGGACTTAGGAAGCAGATTGGCTCCCAATCCTCACTCTACCACTTCCCAGATGGGGGACCCGGAGTCAATGTCCGACGCCCCCTCAGCTTCAGCTTCCTCATTTGTGAAGAGCCCCCAGAATCACAGAGCAGAGAGTCGGCTTCTGGTCTCAAGTGACTTAATATGTGTGAGATGCTCAGAATGGGGCCTGGCACATAGCAAGCTCTATCTAAGTGTTGTTTAAATTAGAAATAAGATTCTGTCAATGAAGGTGTTTTGTAAAGGACTAACCAAATGTAAGGAATTAAGGGGAAAATACCACATCTATATATATTAAACCCTAATATGCAAATAGACCAAACGGCAGAACAGCCAAACAACCGGTCGCTATAACGTGTGCTGACCACCAGGGGGCACATGCGGAACATGGCGGGTATTGGTCGAGGCAGGATGGTGGAGCAGGTGAGTGGGGCCGCCAGACCAAGGCAGGGTGCCGATCACTGTCATTGGGGTGAGCCTCTGGTGGTTACTGAAAATTCTTTGCTCCGCATGCCACGGTCCTGCTGGATGCTAGCACCTGCTTCCGGCGCTGGCCCCACTTGCACCCGCTGCTGACACCCAGCGCCGGTCCCGATCACTCGGCGCCATCAGTGGGTACAAGCAGCAGCTGCCGGCCCCGATCGCCCCTGAGGGCTTCTCCACCTCCCCCTGCTCCTGAGAGGTGATCGGGGCAGCAGCTGCTGCTCACACCCGCGGACAGCGCTGGCCCCAATCATACAGTCAGCAGGTGTGAAAGGGGCTGGTGCCATCAGCCTGTGGGAGAGGCAGTGGTGGGAGCAGGGCTGCTGGAAGACTGGGGACGGGAATGGGGGGGCATGGCAGGATGGGCCAGGTGGGGGTGTGGAGGATGGGCCAAGACCCACCTCTGTGCCCAGCACAGCCTCACAACCCACAGTTCCTTTCAAGGTGCATGAATTTGTGTACTGGGCCCCTAGTGTTATTAATAAACCTGTTTGAAAGCATTCAGGAAGTCACATTGCTCTTGAGATGTCTCTGAAGTCACGATAGAAAAGAGCTTTCGAATCCATTTTCCGAGTCATCAATTATCCCTTCTGCTATCATAATTAATTTCTATTGTTATACTTAATAATGGCCAACATCATCATCTTGGGGGTTATTGTTTTATTCTATTAAGCTATTTCATTACACTCAGACGGGCTGAGGCAATGTATGTAATTGACTTGTGAAAATTATTCAATTTGCAAAAGAAATTCATCCAATATTAAGAGAATTGGGTCAAAGAAAAGCCACACTAACTAAATTATGAGGCACTTCTATTTGCTTTCCCACTCTCCTAGGGAACATTTTATTTTTATCCACTAAATAGACAATTGAACGCTCCCTTGTCCTTCCCTAGGACAGGATCTAGCCCACCCATGGGCTGACAGTTCGAGAAACAGACACAAGGGGTTACCATCCGTCTGCAGACAGTAAACCGAACTTCCCTCAGCTCTCTCCTCCACTGTGTGGCAGCTGAGATGCAAAATGGATAGTATACAACGGTGACAAAATGGGTAGTGTACAATGAGACGTCTCCATTGCTTTTGAAAAGAAGAGGATCAGGAATATCATTTTTTCAGGTAGAATCCTAACCATCCAAATAAATGTGCTTGTGACCAGGACTTGTGGGACCTAGCTTTGGTTGTTACTCTGCTGCATGCCAACTAGGGGGCCTTAGACAAGTCATTGAACCACTGGCAATCTCAGTGTCCTCATCTGTAAACTGCGTGAAGTGGAGAAGAGGGTCTTTGGGAATGTAAATATAACACAGAGGACTGTGGGTAGGCAAACCCCATTCCACCTCATAAATCTCAGAGTGGGAAAAACAACTTTTCATGTCGTAAATGTGAACCAACTATGAAAATTATGTGAGACCAGCTACATAAATTGTGTAACATTAGTCACGGATCTATTTGTTCTGCAACAGTGTAAAAATTGCAGATTTCCCAAGTTAGAGGGAAAATAACCCTACTACTAGCACATGTAAGTAACCCGAGCCTCTCCACACACACTGCATTTCGTCACACTACTTCCGTGACTGAGTAGCAGAATTCGGGGACAAGTGGGGTCTGTGATCTCCACTGGAATCGTCAGCAAGTTATAGCCGTCATTTCACTATAACGACCTAGATTCTTCAGGAAACATAATCTGAAGTGTCGCCCTTTGGTGGAGCCCACCTCTTTGGCTAGGCAACACGATTTTCTTTTTTTCTTTTTTAAAAATATATTTTATTGATTTTTTTACAGAGAGGAAGGGAGAGGGATAGAGAGTTAGAAACATCGATGAGAGAGAAACATTGATCGGCTGCCTCCTGCACACCCTCTACTGGGTATGTGCCTGCAACCAAGGTACATGCCCTTGACCAGAATCGAACCTGGGACCCTTGAGTCCGCAGGCCGACGTTCTATCCACTGAGCCAAACCGGTCAGGGCAACACGATTTTCACTCTGGGTGAGAAAAAGGTGTGAGGACAGATTTAACGGTTCCTTTTCTTTCCGCACGGGCATGTGGTCAGGTGGCAGTTCCAGGCACTGTGGCTCACTGGAGTCCTGTTTTGAGTCATCTCTTCTGTTACCTCTAAATATGTGATTCTCCCATGCAGGCTGGTCAAGAATTCATGTGTTAAAACCTTTGCCAGGACTGTCTGTTTTTCTGTGCTAGAAGCTACTTTGAACGTTTACTTTTCTTCTTTGGTGTGAGCCCTGCAGAATGGCTTGCACTACTTGGTAAGAACCACCGGGGTCTCGGGACAGAGTTTAGCATCTGCGTAATACTAACAAGACATTCCAACGTAAACAAAAGCAAGACACATCAGCCAATGAGCAGAGGAAGCCCCAGGACCTGAATTCAAATCAAGGTTCTCTTCAGCGCCAGGAAAATTTGGGCTTAACATCGGCCAATAAAGGTTTTTGTAACTCAGGTCGTTCAGGTTTCAAAGTAGATATTAAATACACATTCATGGAATTCTACATCCCGTAGCTTCTCCACAAGTTTCCAGTTTGGGTTTTGGCCATTGTCTCCTGGAAGACGGGACGGGAAGCGTGACCCAGTTCCCCAGGAGGGATTTTATCCTCACAGTAAAGAAAGGACACACCTTTCCACAAGACTACAACTTCCATGTGGTTAGTCATCCCAACAAGGTAGGACCAGAGTTGGTACGAAGACAAATTCATAACTAAATTACAAATTCCTGCAGTGAAGTGAGAGGACATGCAGTGCTCCCATTTATATTCTAATCTGGTCAGGACAAGTCAGCAGTCCTCAATGAGCGTGTGCCCTGCATTCAGATGTGTTTGTGTGGGGGTGGGGTGGATTTTTTGGTTGGCACAAATGACAGGTTTGTACTGACACCAGGCAGAAAATGTTTTATATCATACTGGACATTTGCGCACAATAAAATATTGTCCCATCTAAAATATTAATTACATGGGTATAGAGGGACTTAACCCAGAAGGTTAATCCATAGATTCCCATCTGCCTCCTCTGTGCTCATCTTGCCTGAGTGTGAGTCCCCCAGGGCACAGGGATCTTGGAGGGCCAGGACTAGAACTATTCCTAAGTATTATACCACATTATTACTAAATTGTGTCTCAATGTATTTATTTGTTTACTCATTTATTCAATAAGTATTTGTTGAGCAGCTACTATGTGTGAGACACTGTTATAGGTACTAGGAATATAGTAGTAATTAAAGAAAAACACCTATTCAACATTGTTTTGAGGGGGGAGAGGTGTAAAGAGCAATGACAAAATTCCTCTTTATATCTAAATATAGAATCTAGGAATTACATAAATTGATAAATAAAAGGGAGAGAGCACTTTCACTTTACAGATGGAGAAACCGAGGCCCAGAGAGGTTCCGAGCTTGTTCAAGATCACGTTGTAGCACAATAGCAGGGTTGGAGCCCAGACATGCCAGTTACCCGTAGTTTTTCCAGCACTTGGTTGCTCTATATTTTATATCCATCTCCACGAGGGAGGGCATCAAACACTCAAGAATGAGCCCGGCCAGTGTGGTTCAGTGGTTGAGCATCGACCTATACCAGTAAACTAGGAGGTCACTAGTTCAATTCTCAATCAGGGCACATGCCCAGTTGCGAGCTTGATACCCAGTAGGGGGAGGGCAAGAGGCAGCCAATCAATGATTCTCTCTCATAATTGATGTTCCTATCTCTCTCCCCCTCTCCCTTCCTCTCTGAAATCAATAAAAATATATGTTTAAAAACTCAAGAATGATAATCATTCTACCTTTGGTTCGTGAAGCCTAGGCTTGCTTCATGATAGATAACCCCCCAAACTAACCTTAACAGTTGTAATAATTAATGGACAGCTAAGAAGGTGAATGACTATAAAGCAGTCTCTTAAAATTTTTGAATCATTCCAATTCAACAGATATTTCTTGAGCATCTACTGTGTGCCAGGTACTCTACTATCACTTTGGAGGATTCCAAGATAAATGGAATCTTATTCCTACCCTCAGGTCAGTTACTGTGGTGAAAGAGACAGATGGTATGCAACTGCAATGCTGGACGGAGTATGATAAATGCCATAATAAAATCATAAAGGCCTGCGGGAGCAGAGAGGAAGAGATGAATAGCAGCCCCACCATAAAGTGTTTCCTTACATCCCCAAACAGAATTTGAAATGGAACTTGAAAGATGACGGAATGTTAATAGAGGGGAAGAGATCTGCTTCAGCTTCTCATCCAAGGTGACAATCTCCTGGAAGTCAAAGGGAAGATCTGAGGCCCAAAGATGACAAAAAGCAAGACAAGGCATGTTTTTGGCCACAGTTAGGCGGTCTGGCTCTGACAACCCATTGAGAGTCATTTGTACATTAGTCTGAATTTCAGGATGTCAGTAATAACAATAAACAGCAATTACGGCCACTGCAGTTACAAAGCATGCACTGTACATCAGGAGCTAAACTCTTCACATCACGCCTTCAGTATCTCATTTAAAGCTCATAAAAACCCTTTGAAATAGGTGCTGCTATCATCCTCATGTTACTGGGAAAAAAAGTGTGCCTTAGAGGGGACATGTCACATGTCTGAGGTCAAACCCATAATAAGTGTCAGGGCCAGGCTTGAAATCTAGGGTTTGCTGGCTTAAGTCAACATTGTCCCAGGACATGGTGATATGATAAGTCCTTTTCTTCACAGTTGTGACATTAATTCTTGTCAACATTTAAGAAGCAAATAAAAAGTAGCATTTCTCAAAAGGACTATTTAGCCAACTTAGCTGAGCAAGATCCTACCCATGTCACACATCCTTAAGATCCTGGGCTACCATTACCAACCCCAAAAAGGCACTTTCAGCCTGGCCTGATTAGTCAGTAGTCTATTAGCCATAACATATTTATTCAAACCGGTCCTTAAGATTCTAAAAGTCACTACACACCCTAGGTCAGGGCATTGGTAAATATTACACCAAAGATTTCATTTGTTCAGTTCCTGTTTCTTCTTCAAGACCCATGTCAACTCTTCAGCATCTATGGCACCTCCCCCTGATCACAACACCCTATCTCTTCACAGTTTCAGCCTCACAGTTCCCACTTCTCATATCATTTATATGGCACTTGCTCCAAGAAGAATTCTATCTCTCATCACCATGTCTACTTGATTCCATTTCATCCCACAAAGGAGAAAATCATATGAAAACCAATGCTTCTAAAAACCAGTGGGATCGGGCCTAAACGGGCAGTCGGACATCCCTCTAGGGGTCCCAGATTGGAGAGGGTGCAGGCTGGGCTGAGGGACACCCCCCTCCATGCACGAATTATGTGCACTGGGCCTCTAGTATATATATATAAAAGCCTAAGCGACCCAATGACCGAATGACTGGTCGACTGGTCACTATGATGCGCACTGACCACCAGGGGATGGACGCTCAACACACAGGATCAGGCTCTCTCCTGTCTGGATCGGGGCCTGCAGAGATTGGGCTCCCTCCTGTCTGGATAGGGCCTGCAAGGATTGGGCTGAAACCGGCTATAGACATCCTCTGAGGGGTCCCAGATTATGAGAGGGTGCAGGCTAGGCCGAGGGACCCCCTGGTGCATGAATCTGTGCACCAGGCCTCTAGTACATTTATAAGCACAAATGTGTCTTCCCCCATCTGGTAGAAGCTCCTTAAGCACAGAGGCAGTGTTGCATGTTGGGAAGAACACTAAAGTAGGAGTCAGAAGTGGATTTAAATCTGCTTTAGGCCAGGCTCTGCTTGGGAAGGACACTTTCTCTTTTTAAAAAATAAGACTCAGTTTCCTTATCTGAAAGATGGAGAATATAATATTCATGTTCATCTCTTGGGTGAATGGTGAGGGTTTGATAAAAAATAATGGCTATAAGACTGTAAACTGTAAAGTGCCATAAATGTGTAAGGGCTTATTATTATTACTAGAGGATGTCCCTTAGCCCAGCCTGCACCCTCTCCAATCTGGGACCCCTCGAGAGATGTCCGACTGCCAGTGGGATCGGGCCTAAATGGGCAGTCGGACATCCCTCTCACAATCCAGGACTGCTAGCTCCCAACTGCTCACCTGCCTGCCTTCCTGATTGCCCCTAACCACTTCTGCCTGCCAGCCTGATCACTCCCTAACCACTCCCCTGCCAGACTGATTGATGCCTAACTGCTCCCCTGCCAGCCTGTTTTCCTCTAACTGCCCTCCCCTGCAGGCCTGGTCATGCCTAACTGCCCTCCCCTGCAGTCCTGGTCACCCCTAACTGCCCTCCACTGCAGGCCTGGTTCCCCCCAACTTCCCTTCCCTGCAGACCCAGTCACCCCCAACTTCCCTCCTCTGCTGGCCACACCCCTAACTGCTCTCCCCAGCAGGCTTGATCACCCCCAACTTCCATTCCTTGCAGGCCTGGTCCCTCCTAACTGCCCTCCCCTGCTGACCTGATCACCCACAACTGCCCTCCCTTACAGGCCTGGTTCCTCCCAACTGCCCTCCCCTGCTGGCCATCTGGTGGTGGCCATCTTGTGTCCACATGGGGGCAGGATCTTTGACCACATGGGGGCAGCCATCTTGTGTGTTGGAGTTATGGTCAATCTGCATATTACTCCTTTATTAGATAGGATAGAGGCCTGGTGCATGGGTGGGGGCCAGCTGGTTTTCCCTGAAGGGTGTCCCAGATCAGGGTGGGGGTTCCCTTGGGGCGTGGTGTGACCTGGGCGAGGGGCCTGTGGTGGTTTGCAGGCCAGCCATGCCCCCGGGTGACCCAAGCAGAGGCCCTGGGATCTGGAATTTATTTATCTTCTACAATTGAAACTTTGTAGCCTGGAGTGGAGCCAAGCCTTCTGCTCGCTCCGTGGAGGCAGCCATTTCTGTTGGGATTTATTTATCTTGTATAATTGAAACTTTGTAGCCTTAAGCGGAGGCCAAAGCAGACCAGAGCTGCAGAAGCTTGGCTTCCTCCATCGCCACAGGCAACCCTAGCCTTGTGCTCTCTCCAGCTCTGTGGCTGCCACCATTTCTGTTGGGATTTATTTACTTTCTATAATTGAAACTTAGCAGCCTGTAGTGGGCCGGCCAGGGTGTGCGGAAGCTTGGCTTCCTCCATGCCCAAGCTTCCCTCCTGCTCTCTCCACGGCTGCAGCCATCTTGGTTGGGTTAATTTGAATACTTGCTCCTGATTGGCTGGTGGGTGTGGCTGGTGGGCGTGGCTGGTGGGTGTAGCAGAGTGGTGGTTTATTTGAATATTACTCTTTTATTAGGATTATTACTGTTATCATCATCATTGTTATCAATAATTATATCATCTTACTAATAGGAAAGGAAGCTATTATTTATTGAACACCTACAGATATATTCTTTAAAGATATTCAGATGCTTTAAAGACACTCATGAGCCTTAAGGTAGTATCTTGTTTGCAAAGCTCAGTCCAATGGTTCCCCAATGTTGCTGCACACTGAAATCACCCAGGGCTATTTAAAAAAGAATAATGCCTGGCTCCCACCATCTGACTTGGTTGGTATGAAGTATAACCAGGCATTAGAACTTTTAAAAGATCCCCAAGTCACACAAATTCCCAGGTGCAGCTTGGACATCATTGTCATAGTCTTTCAACAGCTCAGGAAGGACACAGGCAGGTTTGGGTGAAGTTGGACCTGAGGATTTATTCCTCACCTTCTCACCAAATCATTCCTAGACTTGCACAGCCAGAGGGGAACATGGGGCCCAGCTGGACTGTCAGATTCTGGGTGGTGGTGGGCAGGGTCATCTGAACAGCTGTGGGACCCAACAGTTGGGAGATCACTTAGCTCAAGAACAAACAGGGACTGAAGGAAAGTAGATGTCCTTTAAACAAGGTCTCTAGCTCTCTAGGTGACCTCAGGGTCACTGTTTCATTCCCCTTGGGGTGAGTCAAATGTGGATAGAATAATAGGGAGACCAAGCAACCAATTTAATAGTACCAAACCCTGGTTTCCCTCATGAGGAGGATCAGCAGACCCTGCAGCTAAACCCACATTTCTCTCACTTGCCAGCTCATTGTCTCCAGTTCAACTCCATTCTTTAAAAGTTCTCTGGTGAAATTTCTAAGTAGGGAATTTCTCTACTTAAGACTAAAACAAGTACAGATTCCTGTAAGCTTTCTAAGCCAACCTGTTAGTTCTGCAGGTTTAAACCCACTTCCTTTTAACTTAGCTTTTTAAAGAATTTTGTAACAGCAGATTCTTCAGACTCAGCAAACTGGCACCTACTGTTTGTTTGTTTGTTTGTTTGTTTGTTTGTTTTTTAAATTTCTTTATTGATTAAGGTGTTACATATGTGTCCTTCTTCCCCCATTACTCCACCATCCCCCCCACTCATGCCCTCACCCCCCTGTTGTCTGTGTCCATTGGTTAGGCCCATATGCATGCGTACAAGTCCTTTGGTTGATCTCTCCCCCTTACCCCCACCCTCCCCTACCTTCCCTCCGAGGTTTGATGGTCTGATCGATGTTTCTCTGTCTCTGGAACTGTTTTTGTTCATCAGTTTATGTTGTTCATTAAATTCCACAAATGAGTGAGATCATGTGATACTTATCTTTCTCTGACTGGCTTATTTCACTTAGCATAATGCTCTCCAGTTCCATCCATGTTGTTGCAAATGGCAGGAATTCCTTCTTTTTTAGTGCAGCGTAGTATTCCATTGTGTAGATGTACCACAGTGTTTTAATCCACTCATCTGCTGATGAGCACTTAGGCTGTTTCCAATCTTAGCTATGGTGCATTGTGCTGCTATGAACATAGGGGTGCATGTATCCTTTCTGATTGGTGTTTCTAGTTTCTTGGGATATATTCCTAGAAATGGGATTACTGGGTCAAATGGGAGTTCCATTTTCAGGTTTTTGCGGAAACGCCATACTGTTCTCCACAGTGGCTGCACCAGTCTGCATTCCCACCAGCAGTGCACCAGGGTTCCTTTTTCTCCGTATCCTCGCCAATATTTGTCATTTATTGATTTGTTGATGATAGCCATTCTGACAGGTGTGAGATGGTACTTCATTGTCATTTTGATTTGCATCTCTCGGATAATTAGTGACTTTGAGCATGTTTTCATATGTCTCTTGGCCTTTCTTCTGTCTTCTTTCGAAAATTATCTATTTAGGTCCGTTGCCCATTTCTTGATTGGATTGTTTATCTTCCTTTTGTTGAGTTGTATGAGTTCCCTGTAAATGATGGAGATTAAACCCTTATCAGTGATAATATTGGCAAATATGTTCTCCCATGTAGTGGTCTTTCTTATTGTTTTGTTGATGGTTTCTTTTGCTGTGCAAAAGCTTTTTATTTTGATGTAGTCCCATTTGTTTATTGTCTCTTTATTTTCCATTGCCCTAGGAGCAGTATCAGTGAAGAAGTTCCTTCGGCATATGTCTGAGATTTTTCTGCCTGTGGATTCCTCTAGTATTTTTATGGTTTCCCATCTTATGTTTAAGTCCTTTATCCATTTTGAGTTTATTTTTGTGTATGGTGTAAGTTGGTCAGAAGGATCATACACCATGACCAAGCAGGATTTATACCAGGGATGCAAGGATGGTACAATATCCACAAATCAATAAACGTGATACATCACATAAACAAATTGAGGGGAAAAAATCACAGTCATATCAATTGACGCAGCAAAAGCTTTTGACAAAATCCAACACCCTTTCTTGATAAAAACTCTCAGCAAGGTGGGAATAGAAGGATTATACTTCAACATCATAAAAGCCATATATGATAAACCCAGAGCCAGCATCACACTCAATGGACAAAAACTAAAACCATTTCCCCTAAGAACAGGAACAAGACAGGGATGCCCTCTCTCACCACTCCTGTTCGACATAGTACTGGAAGTACTAGCCATTGCTATCAGACAAGAAGAAGGAAGAAAAGGCATCCAAATTGGAAAAGAAGAAGTAAAACTATTCTTATTCACAGACAACATGATACTGTACATAGAAAACCCTAAAGACTCCATCAAAAAATTATTAGACTTAATAAATGAATTTGGCAAGGTAGCAGGATACAAAATTAACACCAAGAAATCTATGGCATTTCTATACACCAATAGTGAACTTACAGAAAGAGAGACTGAAAAAGCAATCCCATTTACCATCGTACAAAAAAAATTAAGATACCTAGGAATAAACTTAACTAAAGAGGTAAAAGACCTATATGCAAAAAACTACAGAACACTGAAAAAAGAGATAGAGGAAGATATAAACAGATGGAAGAACATACCGTGTTCATGGATTGGTAGAATCAACATCATCAAAATGTCCATTCTACCCAAAGCAATCTATAGATTCAATGCAATCCCCATTAAAATACCAATGGCATATTTCACAGAACTAGAACGAACTCTCCAAAAATTCATCTGGAATAAAAAAAGACCCCGAATAGCTGCAGCAATCCTGAGAAAGAAGAACAAAGTAGGTGGGATCTCAATACCAGATATCAAGCTGTATTACAAAGCCACTGTTCTCAAAACAGCCTGGTACTGGCACAAGAACAGACATATAGATCAATGGAATAGAATAGAGAACCCAGAAATCGACCCAAACCACTATGCTCAATTAATATTTGACAAAGGAGGCATGAACATACAATGGAGTCAAGATAGTCTCTTTAATAAATGGTGTTGGGAAAATTGGACAGATACATGCAAAAAAAAAAAAAAAAATGAAACTAGACCACCAACTTACACCTACTGTTTTAATACAGCCTCATTAATTTCCCAATTTTATTGGTCAGCCTAAGGCAAAATTGGTCAATCTAAGGGGAAATCATCCCTAAGGGATGCTTATTACAAAATAATAGAACATAACAGCCCAGCCTCCTGATGGAGAGACAACCTGGGTACTCATTTATAGGTAGGTATTATTTTCTTCATTTTATAGAGAGGGAAACTGAGGCTCAGGTTAATGAATTCTCTTACAGTAGTGCTGAGATTCAAATCCAGGTTTGTCTGATTCCCAAGTTCATTTGTGTGTGCATTCATCCCCAAAAGATTTTCCTCATTAAATTAGGGAGCACATAGAACATTTGACTCCCCACCTTTCTTGCCCTAAGCCAGATCTTGTCTACATTGATTGACCTCGGACTTGACAATATGATATTCCCCGGTTGTTTGGTGAGGATGTTGGGAATGAAAAAAGTTGGCAACTTTAATTCATTGCCTAATTTGAAAGATTTCACATCATAGAAAATTCTTAAGTCTTTCCTCTGTTGGTGTATTGACACATCAGCAGAGTTTGCTTGTGGGTAAGAATTCTACTGGGTGAGATGATGAATTGCAGACACCACTTGGGCATATTTGTTCAGGTCCTAGAAAGACCCTTTGTCAGCATGGACACTGCTCTCCCCTACCACACAAAGACCTCCATACGCAATGGTGTCCTCAGCAGTCAATCACTAGAAGCTCTATGCACCAGGTGAGCGGACATACAAAAGGACAACCCAGAAGATGCCTTCAATTGTGTTAGAGTGATTTACTACATTTGATCATTGAGAAGAAAATAAGATTTAGGAAGTTTTCCTTGTGTGAAGACAAAACCCAAAGAAGAAAACAAACACCTAAAGAAACCCTGGGATGTCCCCTGACATTCATTCTGCCTCGATCAACAAGTCTTTATTTCACAGCACTCTTTACCTCATAGTCTTGGAAATGTCCCTTTGAAGAATAACGTGGTCAGCTTTGACATTGTAGGAAAAAAGTCTTTGGCCTGAAAACCCTTCTCCAGGCGCAGAGATCCAGAGCAAGGGCACCTTGGTGTTGTCGTCCCTGAGGAGAGAGTGGTAAGGGGATCAGTGGAAAAGCTGCCAAGTGACAGTTTTAAGTAAGCAGAGCCAGAACTCTCACATGAGGAAAGGAAAGTCATTCAGAGCCCTTTTCACAAACTACAGGGTCCTTCCCTTTGGTACCTCAAAGTTAGAGTAAAAGCACCTTCCATTCCACGACTAGGTCATTGTCAAGCTGACACTGTGATTATTTACTGTTTTATCCTTGCCTCTGGACATCAGCTTTTATCCCCAAATATGAAAGCAACAGAGAAGGGAACTAACTGAACAGAATGTCTGCTCTACATGAACGCTATTTTACATGGGTGTTTCACGTGCATTATCTCATCTAATTTAGTCAGAGCAGGACACTTTGAAGTGCTTGACCTCCACCCATTTTACAGGTGAGAAAACTGAGCCATATGGAGCTTATGTGACTGAGTCAGGATCACACAGCCTATAAGTGGCAGATCAGAGACTCACATTCACTGTTTGCTCCAGAACCTGTGCTTTGTCATCACATCAGTATCAAGAAGGCTTTTGTTCTTGTTTTGCTTTGTTTGAACAAACTTGCCAGAATTTATTCAACAAAATAAGCTCTGCCTTCCTGTGGATGAAAATAGTCTGCCTCCAAAGATTTGTAAGGATCAAATAAAACAAACGTGAAAGCCCCCGAGAGCAAGGTACTCCCCTAGAAGGCCAGCCTCCTGCTCTATGAGGATCCCCTGGCCAATTATGGCCCAGGCTACCCTTTTAGAATAACCTTCTGAGATGGCTGTAAGTCCCATAAGCCTTATCACTGCACTTCTACACCCTGTGGTTAACCCAAACCATGGTAACCTCCTTCTAATTATTAGCTTGATTCCTAGACTTGCTCTGATTGCTCTGAACAACTTATACATGTAAAAAAAAAAAAAAGAAATTAAATTATCTTTAAAAACAAGAACATGTCACTACTGAAGCTATCCAGGATAACTTGCTGACTCTGAATGGTGAGACTCTCCAGCAGGATTCCCAGCAAAGGGGTCATCGCTGGGATTACACTGGTCTTCTGCGTACCCTGCCATGAAGAGAACTGCTTTCATTTGCACGGATACTTTAATGTTTCATAAAATCCATCTTATTACCCTATACTGAGGCCTCCAGGGGAACTGCAAGAATGCCATGCCTGGAATGTGATTATCAGGGTACTTTACTTTGATGGAGAATCTACCTTAATTAATCAGCTTGGGCTGCCATAAAATATCATTGAGTGGGTGGATTAAACAACAGACATTTATGTCTCACAGTTCTGGAGGCTGCAGGTCTAGACCAAGTGCCAGCTGATTCAGTTTCCAGTGACTACTCTCTGCACTGCAGATGGCTACCTTTGCACTATGTGCTTACAGGTGAGAGAGAGAGAGAGAAAGAGAGAGAGAGAGAGGGAGAAGGAGAGAGAGAGAGAGAGAGAGAGAGAGAGAGAGAGAGAGAGAGAGAGAGAAAGAGGGAAATCTCATCCCCTTCTTATAAGGCCAAAGTCCTACTGCATTAGGGCCCCACCCTTATTACCTCCTTTAATCTTAATGACCCCCTAAAGACCCTATCTGTAGATACACTCACATATTGGGTATTAAGCCTTTAGCATGTGAATTTGGCAAATGGTAAGGCGGGGGTGGGGGGGGACAATTTAATCTACAACAACATGTTATAGTATTTTAAGCTCATTGTCTTCCTTTAATTAAGAAATTTTTTTCAATGGCTTTTGGATTTTGGATCCTGCAAACACATTCACTGACCTCAGGGTTGGACTATTAATTGGCAAGATATTCCATCCTGATATTTTTTTGCTTTCACATATTTCCTAAAATATATGTATCTGACAATTAACTATCAATACCACCTTTGTCTTTAAATTGGATATTATTTGCTTTCTAATGCCAAAATCTGGGTGTACCTTAATAACAAAGGCGTTTATTTTCTAGAGCATCGCCTCTCCTTAAGGCAAGAAGAAGCAAAGGAGAGAGGTGCAAATTGCCAAGAAGTTATCAATTTTTCTTTAAGGTCTTCCTTGTTAATGTCAGCATTTGCTCCCTTGCACCAATCTAACAAAATTACTGGTCTTGGAGATTCCCCAAGCATGAAAAGCCATAACAATAATCTGGACTAACTAAAGTTGGAGATACAAGAGTTGATTAAGATTAATTTCCTAATTTAAAAATTATTTTGGTAGGGTGGGAAAGGGCACTTTAGTCCTGTGACCTCGACATACTCCCAGGCCCCACGCATGACCGATCTGATTACCGTGGCCAGCCTGCCCATATGTGTTTATGTCAGCACGGGGGCACGGTGGAGTGAGGCAGAGACGGCAGCCTGCCCTGTCACCACGGTTCACCTCTGGTTACATTTCCCTCCAGAGAAAAGATGAAAATCATCATTCCCACTTCATTCCTTCTTTGAGATGACCTGCTCTTCCCTCTGACCAGCCGACCAGCAAGAAACATCTGCAGCTCAAAAGAAACATATAAATAGTTGCACTCTCAGATTAAGGGTCAATAGACTTCCTTATACAGGAGATCCTCTTTGCTTGCGGGGTGTCTGGCTCTTTTGCACACTGCTGGTAGGAACTCCATGCTTTGTCCCTAGCCCTGCCATTATATTCGGCCCAACCTGTGCAGAGCATCAGCAAGATGTCCACTGTTTCCCCCAGTGACTCCCTATTGTCCCCCAACACATATCAGCCCTTCTCTGAGCTTCCCTTTGCAAAGCCCCAGAGGAAGATGCAGAGGAGGACAACAGCTGCAGTGCTGGATTGTTCTTGACAAATGGGCCTGTCACTCTTCCTATTGATTAGCAATATTATGACATTTCCTTTCAAAAACGCAGATGTGGCAGGGCGAGTGACAAGGCCATGGCTCTGGGTAGAAAATAAGGTTGGCCATTGTCGGCTCTTCCCCCTCTACATCTGTTCGGCTTCAGAGGGATGAGGAAACTGAGGTTCTGAGGGTGTTCAAAAGATCTGAAAAAGTAGAAGTTCTGACACTCTTAGAAACAGGCGTTAATGAGGCACCACTGTCTACATGGGAGAGAGAGCATAGGGTAGATGTGTCCGGGAAACTGCAGAAAGCAAGGGGGAGTTCCAGGAGATTGGAAAATGGGCCTCCCTCTGTCTTGGCAGAGCCACTCCTCAAGTCTCCTGACTTCATAAATCAAGCCACGGAGAGGCCTGTCATGTCTGTCCCTTTGCTTGAAATGCATGAAGGAATGAGCGAGTTGGTGGTTCACTGCCTTCTCTCCTCCAAAAGTGTCTTTAATCTTCTCATCCTGACCCTGTGGGGCTGACAGTGTATTAAGGAGGGACATGCTCCTAATTCCACCTTCTTTCCCTTGTACAAAGCATTCAGATGATAGCATGTGCCTACTTTAATTTGTGAAACTTTTACAGGGCACTTCCCTCCAACCTAGTCCCAACATCCATTTCCATGTCAAGGGGGGAAAAGTGTTCCTGAATAGCAGTCCATTTAAGCAAAAAAAAAAAAAAAAAAGAAAGAAAAAAAAAAAAGGAAAAGTGCATCTTGCAGTCCAACATATGGTACATGTTGAGGTAAATTACAGGTAATTCATGAACATTTCCAGCAGCGAGATTGCCATCGTGGGACTCTTGTAGATCCATTACCTTCTATTCTCATTTTTGTGGTTAAAGGCATCTCTCAAGCCTTTGAAGCAGAAAAGGCAGCCCTCGCTCTGCACCATTCTGTCCTGCTAAGGAAAGTTATTATCCTGCGAACACACGGGACTGATCCAGCAACTTGATTTAGGCAAAGCTGATGGAAAGCAGGCTGCGAGGGGACATGTGTAGCACGGGTTTTACAATGTGAAAGATCTGGGGGTTGGCAAGCGCAACAGTTAAATAGGAAAATAAAATTTGAGCAAACTCAAAGCAGTCAGGCCAACACTATTGGATGAAAGAGAAAAGAAGAAAGGAAGTCACTTGGGGGATGGGAGAAGAAACCAAAGGAAGAAAAATACTGCCTGTTAGCCCTGGGGGTGGTGATGTAAATTAATATGAGCTAAATGGGATGTGACCAATTTGTAAGGCATTTGTTTCTCTCTCCTAGGGGGTCACCTTAGGCTACCCTCTCACCCCCACACTCGTCACTGTGCCGGTGTTGACCACCTCTCTTTATATACAGAACCTTTCGTGGCCCCTGTTACATCCCAAGTCCAAGAGCCTTGAACATTTACTCCTGCGACACTAATGTTCCTCTTCTTGGAATGAAACCTACGTGTTGGATCCTGGGTTGCTGGGAAAGATGAAGGGGAAGGGGAGCAGGGGAGAAAGGAAAAACAAAACAAGCTTTTGGTGCGCTGGCCCCTCTGCATTGTTTGAGCAGCCTTTGTGTCTGGACCGCCTGCAAGAATTACGCAACTTCCAACATCTCCTTCACATCAAAGAGCTTCGGGAAGAGCTCTCCAAGCTCTCAGGCTGAGCTGCCCTGCGCCTCCCCTACCCGCGTCCTAAATCAGGCTTTTATCTGCGTTCCCATCGGAACTGATGCTAAGTGTCCCTGACACACACATCCTCCAAATAATTTGAACTTGATCTGAGGCTTTCGGCCCTCTTGACTCAAAAAAATTGCCTATGATTTGCTTGGCAGCCATCCACCTCAGCAGAGGCAATTGTGGACAGAGATGTTGATGTTCATGAAGGAGCAGTTGCCACGGCAACGCAGAGTTCAAAGGAAGGGCCCTCGGTGGTATCAGAATAGGGGAGAGTGATCATGTAATGAAGGCTTGTGTCTTCTCAGGCAGGGACAGGAGCTGGCCAAGTGATGGGGAGAAGAGGAGGCAGCAATTCACATTATAGTTTTGTCTGAAATATGCATTTATTTGGTATTTTGGACATCTACTAGCTTGATTGCATGATAGGGATTTTGAAGACTGTATCTGGCCTTGGCTCTATAGTAAATAGTTGAACAACCTTACCCCTATTGCTCATTAGTTTCCTCATCTATAAAATGAAGAGATTGGACTAATAAAATCCAACATCCTTTCCATTGCTAGAATGTTCTGATTCTATTACTCTAAGCAAGCTAGGGACTTTCTGGATCCATCAGATAGTATGCTGATGTGGGCCACATTTTATTTATCAAGGCCTTACAAGATGGAGAAATGGGTGAATATCTGTGGACATGAATTCTGACATTCATGGAGCAATGTTTATTCATTAAACACCTAGTCAGCTCTGAGCACTGTTTAAGGTGCTGAGAGGATGGAAAAAACAGACAAAGCCCAGATTCTCAGTGAACACACATTCTGGCAAGAGAGACAAACAGTATACAAGCAAACACAATGGATCATTTAATGGTGGTTGCAGAAAGGGCCACCACATTTAAGACAGCATGTTACTGGAAAATCCCTAGGTGGTCTCGGTGGGTTGGGGCGTGTTAAGGAGGCTTCTCAGAACAAGTGGTGTTTGGGATAAGATCCAAAGGATGAGTAGGAGTTAATGAGACAAAGGGAGGAAGGAGAAGGCTTTGCAGACAGAGGGAAGGGCATGTGGAGCTTGGAAGTCAGAAGGAACTCAGATGAGCTGCCCAGTGGGCCTGGGGCGGTGGGCATGGCCCCATCAGGTCAGGTCAGGAAGACCATTTTCATCTGTTCTGTTTTAACCTAAAAGCAATGAGAGGTCATTGAGGTTTTATAAACAAGGCTGGCTACTCAGATTTGCATTCTTTAAAAAAAAATTACTCTTGCTACATCATGGAGGATGATGGCAACTGGGAGGCTGGGGATGGCACTTAGATTTCAGAGATGAGAACATCCTCAAGACAATTGTAAATGATTCAGGAATCAAATTTTTTTCACTTTAGGTTACCTATTTTGACAGTTGGAAGCAATTCAAAAAATAATTTGACAATCGTTTCTTCTTTGCCTTGCCTGGGTGGACACATCCTGTAATGAATTTCCTGAACCCCAGTTGGTTGGAACTGCCAAGGGAATTTGTGTGACCAGTGGTGAATTATTATTGATCTAGTATTCTTCCAGTGTACCTCCACTGGCCTGCAGACATTTCCTATTCCAAACAGGGTGGGAGTTAGGGGAAGGTACATATGAAATGTTCATTTTTAAATTTTGAAATGCTTCCTCCTAAAATTCAGAAGCTTCTACATAGACATCCATGGAGTTATACCCAATAATATGAAATGGAACAAATCTCAGCTTTAAAAATGCAAAACTTATGCCTGGAAAGACTTATTTTAATACATATGTGTAGTGCGTTTTTTGGGGGGCGGGTATCAGCTTGCCCATTGCAGGGAATTCTGGGAAGCCAGGTTTTTGGGGTGAGGACATCTGCAGAGTCAGCTAGGTGACTGTTTTTGGATGCCTGGGAGACAGGAGCAGGGCAGTGGATGGATAGCACAGAAGACCCCTAACACTTTTTCTCACTTAAAATGCATTGCATTTTTGCTATTTTCTATGGCCCATGTTAAATGTGTGATGTTCCTTACTTTCTTTGATCCTCAGGGCAACCTATCATAATCTCCATTTAACATATGATGAAAGAGAGATTTAGAACATTTATCTGACCTGCCCACAGTGGGCAGCTTTCACGGCCTCACATATATACCCTCTCTGCTCTGCTGTCCAACTGATCCCAAGGGAGGGAAATAATGGAGAGAAGCTCAAAAAGGGGAGCCTCATGCTTCTAATAATTCTCTCGCTTCAAGTTGGTACACCCTTCCTATCTGGTTCCGCTCCCTTCTTTCCCACTCCTAGAGGGAGGCCATAGGGAAAGATTTATGAACAAAGAAAAGCTCTCTAACCCCTCTATAAACTTTATGGGCCATGTGGACATGTACAAATCAGATATAAACATGATGTCCAGGGCCAGAGTTCTGTAAATAGTGATATCACTGAGGAAAATCTCCAGGAGAATCTGGTTCCCGGGAGAGAACAGACGAGGGTCCCAAAAACAGCGTGTGAAGAATGATGAAAGCTGCTTTGAAGTGAGGCCCAGGGCCTGTGGTGTTTTCAGCAGCTTTTCCCCTGAAGCCCTTGGAATTTTAGCTGCAATAAAAAGATACCAAAAGAAAACAGCTGGTCTGGTCGGACTTGTTCAAGGAGGAGCCATGTGTGGCCATGTAGAGAGCAGCACGATGGTGGGAAGGCAGGTGTGGTGAGAAAGAGGACCGAGGGGAGGTGTTCATAATTAGTATATTAGGCCCACCAAGGTCTCACCATACACGTCAAGTGCCTTCTGGGTTACTAAATTCTCTTGTTGGGTACACACCAGGCCAGTTGGGTAACCCAGAAGTATTAGTATACCCATTTGATAGGTAAGAAAGCTAGAGTGTTGGCTTTGGCCAAGGGAAACCAGACAGAAATTATACTATCTGAGCAGTGTCATCTGGTGACAACGATGCAGATCTAAAGACAAGACAAGGGTCCTGAGCCCAATTCTACCTCTGCCCCTAAGTTTCCTCATCTGTGTCCACATTCAAGAAGGTTGTGAGTCAGAGTTGGTTGCTGGGGGCCTGACACCTAAAGAAACATTAGGGAGCATTCTCACTCATTGATTCCAGCACTATTACTGAGGTCCAGAGACCCTTACGTTAGAATCATACTGCATAAAGTGCCATTAAAGTAGATAGCAGCCAGCTCCCAAGAACCCCACCGCTTGCCATTCATAGCCTTGTGTAGTCCCTCCCTCATTGTACAAGGCATGGTCTGGATGTCCAAGAGAATATGGCAAAAGGGAAAGCATGTCATTTCTGAGACACAGAAGACTGGGCCTCCATCTTGGGTTCCCTTTCTCTCTCTCTCTCTCTCTCTCTCTCTCTCTCTCTCTCTCTCTCTGTGTGTGTGTGTGTGTGTGTGTCTCTGTGTGTGAGTGTGTCTGTGTGTGTGTGTGTGTATGTGTGTGTGCAGCCAGCTTGCATATTATGAGGGTAGCCTACGAAAGGCCCCATGACAAGAAACTGAGTTCTGTAGTCAACAGCCAGTGTGAAGCTGAGGCCCTCCCATGACCTCATGGACAAGCTTGGAAATGGATCTTTCCCCAGTCAAACCTTTAGACAATAGCAGCCCCAGCTGATAGCTTCCTGCAACCTCATAAGAAACTGTGAACCAGTAATGCTGCTCCTAAATTCCTGAGCCACTGACACTGAGATCATAAAGGTGTGCTATTTTAACCAGCTAAGTGTGGGGGTAATGTTTTACAGACCAATAGATAGCTAATATATTGTGTGTGCCACAGCATTTCTGCTCTGAGGCACTAAGGAATCCTGGCAGGGGAAGAGGACTGTTCTAATTTCTAATACTTTAGTGCTGTTCATCTAAGAAAGATGCTTGACAAAAACCCTACAAAGAGTGCCACCAAAAAAAATGCTTGTCATACATAGATTGCGGTTTTACTGAAGGGACTAAATAGGCATTCTGCTAAGAACTGAGGATACACACAGCAAAAAAATAGAAGTACTATAATGGCAGAAAACTTAAGAGACCTGAGCTGAATCACAAGGATGAGTAGGGGAAGGAGGAGGCAGGGAGGGAAGTGAGCAAATGGAATAAGGAAAGAAATAGCAGAGTATATATGAAGAATATGAAAGGCTCCAATATAACTAAAGCAAAGCAGAAAATAACATGAGATGAAGCTGGTTTGCCAAGGGAACATTAGCCTGGACTAAAGGAGATAGCCACAATGGTCACCCAGCTAAATCTGCTGCTGCAAGAAAAGATCATATGGGAATTCACACAGTTCATATACAGCTGTGATGTCTAATGATATAGTCACTAGACCACACAGAGCTATTCATGTTTAATTGATTAAAATAAAATTAAAAAATCAGTTCCTCCATTGCACTGAGCACATTTCAAGTGCTCAGCAGCCATGCACAGCTGATGGCTACTGCATCGGACTGTGCAGATCTAGAAAATTTCCCCATGACAGCAAGTTGGATTGGACAGCTTTCATGTATAATATCACCAGATAATATCCCAAGTGTATATTGAAATGTTGAGACAAGTTGTGTAAAAAGATATCTGGGAGCGTCACATTAAGTGACGTCCAATACAACTCTGAGGAGGCAAATGCTGTGTTGTTGGCACGAAGGCTTAGGTAGCACCTCTGCCATTTTCTGCTCTGCTTCCGTTACGTTGGAGCCTAACTGTAATGTCATTTTTCAGGAGCCTTCCTCACACTCTTGGGCGTCTACATTTTTTAAAGGTAACTAACTTGCCGAAACCGGTTTGGCTCAGTGGATAGAGCGTCGGCCTGCGGACTGAAGGGTCCCGGGTTCAATTCCGGTCAAGGGCATGTACCTTGGTTGCGGGCACATCCCCAGTAGGAGGTGTGCAGGAGGCAGCTGATCGATGTTTCTCTCTCATCGATGTTTCCAGCTCTCTATCCCTCTCCCTTCCTCTCTGTAAAATATCAATAAAATATATTTTAAAAAAATAAAAATAAAAATAAATAAATAAATAAATAAATAAATAAATAAAGGTAACTAACTGCATAATAAAAACTCTATAAATGTGCTTAATATCATGGTTTTGTATATCCCGGTAAATTTCATCCAAAAAAACCACTCATGTTACTTTTTAACCCACTGAAATTCTGGTGGTGCTTCAAAGAGCATGGTGTCCTGAGGGCACAATGGGAGAAACTTTGTGGGCCATCAGGGATTTGAGGGGAGTGATAGAACTAGCTTCACAATGTAATAGCTTCTGTGACAAAACATCAAGCAGGATGTTTTCAGGCGAGGGTTTTCATTAAAAAGTAAACAGCTGCCAGAGTTCAGAGCTTCCTCAGTATCTCATCTAAATATCTGAATTTAGATCTGGATGACTCAAGTGGCTGTTTCCTGGCTAGACTGCCATACTTGTCAGGAAACTTTTGGACAAGTCTATCCAACACAGATCAGGCAACACAGCACCAAGTAAATGCTCTGGCATCAATATCCCACTTGCCTCTAGGACATAAAGATTAAATCGTTCTAATCAATTACTAAGGTCCATTGATGATCCATGGTCCAAATAGACATGTTACATACATAATCATATATGACTTAATATGTCATTTAATAACAGCTCTCTTAGTCCCCCTTGTAAATAAAGAATACAAGGGTTCTAATTTGCTCGTGTTATGGATCAGACGAAGGAGTCACACTTAGGTACATACATCTGGTATACCACCTGACTTCTCCATTAAATGAAATGGCTGCTTGTAGTTAGAATGGAGAGAAAAACAAAGGGTAGTTTGAATCATTCTCTTTTTTGTTCTGGGATTTGTTTCTGTGCACTTAATATTTATCTAAAAATAATTAGTTGCAATTTTGTTGGTTTTGTCCCAACACCCACTTTTTACCTCTGGTAACAAATTGTTAGCAGTACACTACCCACTTACACCCCACATATTTTATCCAAATAATTTCACTGAACAGATAATTCCAACCCAAGTTATTATAGATAATTTGGGAATGGTCCATTGCCTTGTTGGAAAACTGGCCAATTCCATTTCGTACTTGGGGCTGTCACAGCAGACTGCAGACCTGGAGGCCACCTTTCTCAGTCTCCCCATGTAACTTCGCATCCTTTGCTGATCCATCCAGCTGCTGGCTTGTTACAATTCGCCTTAGGCAGTCTGCTGCAATTTTCCATGTCCCAATCTTACCCTTCATTACAAAAAAAAGATGGGAAATATAATGGGCCGAAAAAATTCTGATCGCAGATGCCAGACATCAAATTACACAGGTAGTAATCACACAGATTAGGAAACATAATGAATACAATATTCAAGCTGCACGCAGACAATGAATTTCTCAGGATGATACAAGCTTCTTGTTAATAAAATGAAATAACAATTTTCTCCTTATTAAAGCGAAAGCAATCTCTATTTTCTAAAGGGACACATGTCACCCAGACTTCTGGGCTGAAATGATTTGAAACTGAATACACACAGGACCAAACAGGCATTTTGGCTGACGCTTATGCTTCAGATCACGTTGCTGTTACTGTTCATTATGGAGTGGTTTGGAAGTTTCCCCGAATGTTTCTGAGCCCTTTTCAGAAACAAATGCTTTCTGCACAAATGTGTTGGACACAGAAAAGCGCTGAGGTGGGAATCAGGACACCTGGGTTTTAGCTGCAACTTCCCCTGTTGGACCTGGTGCCCTTGGATCTACAGTGATGAACCAGGGTGAAGGGTGGGGAGCGAGTTCTGTCCTGAGGGTAAGGAACAAGGGGGTGCATTGCCTGTAGAGAATTTCAAACAATCATAAAACTGACTAAAGTCAGCCTGCTTTTTATTATCACGCTCAACAATGTCTGTGATAAAATGCTCCTCCTCCCTCTCCTATCTTTTGTTGGTCTAAGCTCTAAGCAACTGATACAAACAAACAAACAAACAAACAAATAAAAATTTATCTATATCCTTCAAAGCAGCACACTTTATTACTTATCTTTAATAAACATTGTCTTCTCCATGGAAGTCAATTTTAAAAGTTCCCAGTCACAGAGCTGGGCCCCACATTTGTGAGCTCAGCTACATGCTATGTGCATTTGTTCCCAGAATAAATTTGCAATGACTTAGAATCCTTCAAGTTAGCTATGAATTCAGTTTGTGTCTTCAGCCCCATGATACCATAGACCCCTAAACAGCAGATTTGGAATAAACAACAATAGCAAGGTACCATAAAGACAAAAAACAGAACTCCAGCTACTTCCATTCTGCCATTATATGTGACTCCTTGGCGTTTTGATTTGTTTAAAATGTACAAGAGTGAAACAGGATGCATTGTGAAGTGTAAAATGTTTGCTTGGTAAGGGCAGATTTGAGTTCATTCATGAAATATTTAATGGAATTTGAATCATATTTTTCAAGGGAAAGTTATCCTTTTAAAATTTGTAATTATTTTACAACTAAAGAAAAATCAACAAAATAAAAAATGATTATGAATATACATGTTTATTATTGAAAAAATTGTTGCGTAGAGAAGGGAGGTGTTCAAAGTGAGCCACTGGATGTGTCAATAATGCCAGGTACACCCTAGGGGTGTGAACCCAGCTGTTCAGTCCCTGCTTTAGATTAGAAGCAGCATTTCCCAAGGAGAGGATTTGCAGGCCACCAGTTCCCTAGTTCCCCGAGTTCTTCCAAGAAATTAGGGATTCAATAGATGTGAGATGTGCTCCCCGCCCTGAACACTGTTAGGGATTAACAATGGGCATTATTGCATTCAACGATCTGAAAAATCCTGCCAGCATAAAACTAAGCAAAAATACCTTTTACCTAGTTTGTTAACCCACCAATCACTGGAGCTTTTTGGTTTTATTTTGGAGTAGGAGTTGGTGAAGGACGATGGGAGGTGGGGAGGGCAGTCAATGGGTATTCAGGAGATGAAGACATCTATTTTCCTCCATGGAACTGCAGAATTCACTCTGGCTTAGACCAGCGGTTCTCAAACTTGGCTGCACATTGGAACCCCCCAGGAGGAGCTCTTTGAAACCTCCTTCCCTGGGCTGCACCCCCATCTAATTAAGTCAGAATCTCAGGGGGGCAGACCTAGGAGCAGTGCTTTGAAAACTCCTGGGTGATCCTGGTGTGTAGCTAAGCCTGAGGACTTCAGCTTGTAGGTTCAATCATCTTACGGTATTTTTCAGATCTTAAGTAGTACGGCCCTAGGCCTTTTCAATCCCCGCCATATCCCATTCCCATGCTCGCACTGGACTAGGAAGCTGAAGGAAGGGGCGACGTGACCTTGGAGCTTTAGTCAGGCGAGGGATCAGGCTCGACGCCCACCGCCCAGCTCACCTTGGTGACCTGTACTGGCAAGGCTGTCTGGAGTCCGTCAAAAAGAGGATGCCATTAATAATAATAAAAAACAAATGGCTCCTTTAGCTCAAAACCCCCCAGAAGTTGAAAAATGGGATATTTGTGCACTAAGATGGTGCCCAGATGCCTTGAATTGTAAGAAAAGCAAGGAGGAGAAGAACTACAGCTGGTGTCTCTGTTGCTGGGCTGATTTGGCTATTAACCTCCTGGAATTCTGAGCGGCGCTTCGTTTAGCGTGCTTCTCTCCGCAGCCCCACACAGGCCCTGCCTCTGGGACACAGTGTGCGAGGCTTTTCATTAGAAAGTTAACTTTTGCCACCAAGCTCAGAACGCCCTCAATATCTCATTGAAAAGAGAGAGAAAAACAGCTCAGCTTCAGTGAGGCAAATGTCGCAGTAAGACAAATGCTAGCATTTTCTCTCTTTTTTTTTCTGTGTCTATGAGCTTATTGTTTATTTTGCATAATCCATCCACCTTTTTTACCCAACCTCCTCCCCTCTGACAGCTGTCAGTTTGTTCTCTGTATCTTTGCATCTGTCTCTATCTTGTTTGTTAGTCTATTTTGTTCATTAGATTCCACATATAAGTGAAATCATATGGTACTTGTCTTTTTCTGACGGCTTATCTCACTTAATGCTAACATCTTCTTGAAAGCCACTGTAATTACTCAAAGAACAGCCCCGCCCTCCCACTCCTCACTCCCACGTCTTGCCTTTTCCAAGGATCTGCTCCTACTGTCATTCGGCAAAACTCCCAGGGCCATTTTTAATTTCACAACCTTGTGGGTGCCACCGCCACCGTGGGGGGGGGGGGGGGGGAGGGGGGTGACCCGTGAGCTTTCTCAGCAGGCAAAATCAGGCCCAGACTCTCAAGAACACACTTGCATTAGATCCATCCTCACACTGTTCCCAACCTGAGCTCCTGTTCCTTGGCCACCAGACTGAGGAAGTTGAGACCTGACTGGGAGGCCAGCGAGTTGCCCCTGAGGCTCCGGGGTTCCTGCCTCACCCGATTCCATGCGGAGCCTCCTGTTCCAGGAGAGGTCACGCCAACAGGCAGCATGTAACCCAACAGAGGTGTGCTTCCTCCCGGAGCCTAGCTGCTGAGGGCAGAGGCAGAGGACTTATGACTATTTCCCAAAGTGGTTTCTGCAACATATGAAGAACACTTATACGTGAGAGGGTTTCCGTGATATGTAAATCTGAGGAACACTGAGTGAAACGAAATTAAGCAGGATTGTTATAGGATTTCTCAGAACGACTGAGCAGGGTGAATATTCACTAAGGAGCTAGAATAAGCAGCATTGCTAAGTTCATTTGACCATGAAATTCTTTTTATTGCAGAATATGTGTTGGTAAATCATGGCTTAGAACTGCACAGTGGCGCCTGTATATGCTTAGGTTTCCTCATCTGTAAAATGGGATCATCAGGGTCATTTCTGTAAATCACTTAGAACAGAATTTGGTAGAAATGTTGCCCCTGATCTGAGTTCAAATTTCAGCTGCTTATTAGCTGTGCAATATTGAACACGTTCCTTGGGCACCCGAAGCCTCGGTTTATTCGTGTGTAAAATACAGTTACAACTCGTTTCTAACTCCGAGTTTCTAACGATTACATTGACACACTGCATTTAAATTGCTCCGCAAACTTTTAGCCTATAGCAAGTGCTCAAACCCTGCCAGCAAAGAAAAGCAGAAAAAGAAAAACATCGCCATGTCTAGGGAAGGGCAGCTTGTCCTTCCATGAATCTGAAACTTCACAGACTGTCTTTCTGACTCTGGGGAAAGGAACAGTTTACATTCTGAAACTTGACCAGAAGCTGGCCTCTATTTTCATAGAGCAATTCTAAAATTGACAACTATCATCCCACAGAGGGGGGTGCAGATTTATGCTATATTTAGTCTGGTAAAATAAAACAAACTAAACTAAACTAAAATAAAATAAAATAAAATAAAATAAAATAAAATAAAATAAAATAAAATGAGTGTTATTATGATCTTAAAGAAAGACCTTATTTCTGAAAAAGAATTAATTTGGAAATGATCAAAGCTGATCAAATTCAGATTAAAATTGCAAAAGATCTCTGAAGATTGACCATATTCCATCAGCTTTTTGTTTCGTTTTTAAGATTTGAACATTTTGGTAACCTTAAGAAAATGGGATGGGGAATTTGTTTCAACTTTATTGAGGTATAATTAATTGGTATACAGAAAACTGCACATAATGTAAGCAAAGTTGTGCAGTTGCACATATGTATGTATACACTTGTGTTACGATCACCAAAATCAAGGTAACAAACACGCGAGGATCAGGACTTTTGAAAGAGTTCGCAAACTTAAGTGGAACAAGCACCCCCATGCGTCTGATTTCATTTCCAATCTCATTCTTCTCACCCCAAAATAAAGGAGTCAGTACGTCTTGATGAATGGGGAGGTGCAGAGGGGCCGGTGGACTGCTGTTTTTACCGTTATATTTTTGGATGCCATTCTCTCTACTTAACCCAACCCAGATCTCAAAACAGTCCTGCCAAAGCTGATTGGAGAAGGGCAATTAGAGGATAAGCCATTTAAAAATTCTAATATTTGGCCATTTTAAGCAAAAAACAGCAATTACACATAGCCAGATGGTCTACTAAATTATAATGTAAGCGATGATTTGGTAACATTTTCCTAACCTCTTAAAAAGGCTTTTTTTAAAAAAAGAAAAGGATCAAGAAGAAAGAAACCCATGTCCTATTGGAATCAAGCAAACCCAGTGTTCGAGATAGGACTCAAGTCCTGTTTCCTATTTATTTTTAACAACTTGCCGTCTGGTAACATTTTTCTGTTCTATTTTTAATGGCTATAAAGTTTCTATCATATTCAGTAATTATCTTCAATCTGAAAAGGAGAAAGGAAATTCCATAATAAGAACTACATGAGACGCTGAGTGTACAGGTGCCAGAAAATATTGTTTTGTTTAGTGGAGATGAGATTGTAAAAATATGGCTCTTTATAACGCATGTTCTCGACTTTATTTATAGACACTATGACACCCACTCTTAAACTCCTCTTCTAATCACTAACAGGAACATAATTTTGAAAGGGAATTAAGGTGGTAAAAATATATTATTATATGGTATGTTCTCTATAGCAATCTCATTTTTTTTCTTACTATTATCAGCTACAACTACATAGAAAAAAAAAAGTCAGGAGGTAATTTAAGCCACAACAAACAAAGGCATTTAAATTTCTCAGGGGCAAGCTGCATTCCAGCATGAAGGAAATTGGAAGGGATTTCAAAGAGAATTTATTGTCTGATGACCACCCCTAGTTATTTAGTGAAAGCTGGGAGAGAAAAATACAGCAGCAGTTAAGAGAGCTGATGTAAACTTTAAGTGCAGACAACGAAGAGAAAGCTTGAGATTTCGCTAATTTTATACTTTGGGACCATGGATATTTTTGATGACACAGAGTTAATTCATGGTTGCATGTTTAAATGTCATATTAAGCAATTATACCAGATTATTATGATCACTTTGAAAGGACAAAATAATGACCTCACTAATCATAAATTCCATTCAATGCAGCTAAGCGTATCTGCCACCATCACTGCTCATAACGAAATCATTAATAATTACTTCTTTCCACTTATGGAAAATGTGCGTTAACTGGAAGATAGAACAGGAAGTACTTTCTGTCTGCTAGAATGTATTTTCCCAAAAGGGAAAAAAAATAGAATACAAAATGCTATATTTTACTCATATCCAAGTCCTTCATTGTCAAATAAGGATCTCCCTAAATAGAGTTAGCCATCTTTATTTTTTTGCTCGAATCCCAATGTCCTAAGTCTACGTTCTACGTGGGAGGTAGGCTTACAAGGGTTTATCCCAGAACGGACATTGAAATAAATGGTTGTGCTGCAGAATATTCATAGAGGAAAAGTTTCACATGCTCACTGATAAATAAAAGGGAATTTTCAGCCTACCTATTGCTTTTAATGAAGGGGAATGGGATGGGGAGAATGTAGAAGAGAAGAATACCCGCAGACGTTCCTCACGGACCCACTTTGGATTTCTTCACTTAGTTGATAAAGCAAGTGAGGTGGCCACGTCCCCGTGTTTAATTATCTTCCTGATAGAGACGGAAGTACAAAATAGCCCACCACGCCCACCCCCGACTTTCACCAGAAGCCTGGCAGCTGTTGAATTTGATTTCAATGAGATCCACTGCAGGACCACAGAGGCCCATGGCCCTGTGACATGTTCATGCACTCGGTTTTCTTCTGCTGACCCGCGACATGGGTAAATAAAGATGACCTTCACCACGAAACATAAACCGCTCCCAGGGGGCCACTGGGGGATCCTGGCAAAGAGAGCAAACGCCCCGCTAGCATCAGCTGCCACCCTCATGAACGTGAAGAGAGAGCATCGGCTAGAGCGTGGACAGGAATTCTGGAAACCTGGCTGCTGATAACAGTTATCTGACCGCCAAGCACAGCTGGGGGAAGCCCTACACAAAATCTCTTTGTTATCCAATTCGGAAGAGTGGTTTTCTCAGCTTTGTTTCTCATTAGACATTTAGAAAAGGATTATCCCACGTTCTGCCTATTTAGTTGTTTTTGTTTTCTGGCATAACGTACAACACATTCCCTAATAAAAGTCACACCACATTAAACAGGCCGTGTTGAGTAAGCTGCAGTTAGTGTGGCTTTACTGGTGTTATTTTAAGTGTCTGTTCCCTGAATTCCCTTGGAATTTATGCTGTTAACTCCCATGAATACGAACAGACCTCCCAGGCCTGCCGTTACACACACTGTATATTTATTAGGGGGGCAACTTCACTTCTAGATGCTGCGTGGAGGGCTGTATTTTGTCGCTGGACACTTCGGTTCCTGAACACACTTGTTTGAAAGTGTCTCTTAAAATATACGGTTTAGCTGGACAGACTAAAAATTTTGCGTAATCGGAGAGAACATTTAGAAAATATTGCTTGAGGAGGGAAATAAAGCTTTAATGCTACTTCCAAGAGAATAAATAATGCAATTGCCCTTCTCCAGGCAGTGGGCATGCTGGCTTTAGTATTACTAATAAAACAAAGGAGAGATGCGGGCCTCAGAGGAGGGTGATACAAAAACATCAAATATTTAACCATTTGGCCTGGAAACGTGTGCAGGGACTAAAATCAGGTCCTTTCACTAATACAACTACTGAAATATCCATTTTGAAGTCTTTTCAAGGGAAAGATAAGGCTAAAATCAAAGAGAAGAATCTCTTGGTGAAGTCTGTGGCTGCATATCTGAGGAGAAAGCTTTCATTTTGTCAAGAAAGTTTTCATCTCTTTAAAAGATTAGAATTTATTTTATACTTAGCCTGAGGGAGTTGATATCCTCCCTCTTTAATTTATGTCATTTGTTTGGCATTGTTTCTTATGTTCCAACATTATAATTTTGTTCTACATGAAACTTCATTCTAATAAGAGAAAATCCACCCCGAACCGTGATGTTTTTAAATTGTAACAGTAGCTTCAGTACAGTTCTGAACAATTATCTGAATATTGTTGAAAATGGGTTTAATTTTTTAAAGTTCCCAATTTATTCTAATTTTTCCCATTTCATGAAATCCAGTCATGAAAAAATCATAGATCCTGATGAAATCATAGATTAGAAAATATGTGCCTGTTAAGGTTTCCTGAACTTTCAATTTCACCCAAACCCACCTAAAACCACTAGCAAAGGGTGTAGAATTACTGATGAAGTAGCGCCACCCTCTGGAAATTTTCAGAATGGCAGTCACAGTTCCTTTTCCTTACAAAGGTGAGCTCTTTCCCACTGCTCACTAATCTTTGGACATGAACTTGTTCGGTTTACCTAAGTGTCCCAAGAATACTCAGTGTGACACTTAACCCAATTCCTGCACTATTGCCTCAATGGAGAAAATAAAGATTCATCTCACATTGGAGACGATGCTTTTCTACACGTCTGAAGTGAATGACCAAGGCATAAAGCACAGAGGGTGCGGTGAAGGGAAGCTGGGCTCCCACATTTTAGACTTTCAATGCAGACACCTATATGCTTAATGCACGTGTGTGTGTTCCGGGACCTTAAAATTCCTCATCTGTACAATGAGGGTGATCACAGTATCTACTTCCCGGAAAGCTGGAGGTGTAACATGACATAATGCCTGCAAAGTGCTTAGCGCAGTGCTTGGCACATCCCAGCAAGCAGTAATGGGAGATGTTACGAAAGCTGAGAGTTATTTCCCTTCCTTCTGAACATCCGAATGAACACCCATCGTGGTGTCAAGGACCATAAGATATTGTCAGGTCCAGATCCTGTCCCAGAAAGAATGCTTCCACCCTTTCCTTTAAATTCATGAGAAAAAGGATTACCATCCTCTTAGTGAAGTAACCCCCCCTTACAGTCCAGACTCAGCCTCCCCACCCAGCCTCCATGACCTGCACCCCCAGGTCTACTTCCAGCTCCCCAGGTGGGCCGCTGGCCGCTGGTGTCTTCTATTTCCTCATCTCACCCCCTCTGTGTGCACATTCCACCTCTTTGCTTACTTAGCACTCCCCTCCTTGGAGGCTTAAGTTCCACCTTTCTTGTGACTCTATCTCCTCTCTTCCCCACCACCTGTCCCACACCTGGAAAGTGTTAGGGTTGGGCTACTCCTTCCCCCCTGTTTGTAACTTAACTTCATAAGCTGTAAAACCCGACAGGCAGGCACAAGATGCTAAACATCATTGTACCCAGAAAAGCAGCTGGATATTTGTCTTTATGAGGTTAATCTCCAGGATGAAAATACATTTCCAGACCCACAGCTTCACAGTCAACATGATCCGCCAACAATTTGAGCCAAATTGGTCATGGAAATAAAACCCCAATCCCTGACCTAAATTAAGAGAACAACCGTTCACAACTTAGCACACAGGAGGGCTTAGCTCCTGGGCCACACTGGAAGAAAGACAAGGGGAGATTGGAGCTGTTTTACTGTGGAGATAATAAGATGCTAGTTACATCTCATGCCCATCAGAACCTCTTTTCCACGAGCAGCCTCCATGGAAGGACCAGTTTGCACAGCCATACCATCCCAGCATCTCTCTGTGGTGGTAGAGGAGACCAGCTCAGGGAAGCCTGGGCTGTGGATGGGATGGCCCTAAGTTGGAATCCTGCCTCTAATTAATAGCTGTGTGACCCAGGTAAGTTGTGCAACCTCAGTTCCCTCCACTGTAAGAGGCTCACAATAACCCCGCACAGCGTTGTGTGAGAAGTAACGATTTGTGAGATGCCTGAGCACACACACACTCAGGGCCAAACACGTGTGCTCCTCCTCCAGTGTCTTTGGCCATCATTTCAAAATTCCCTAGTATTTTTCTATTTCTCAATCTGAAGGTTTAGACTCAACTTCAACCTAGAATCACCAGCAGAGGTCACTCAAGGACAGACGGAATTCTTACTGACCCCAGGCCTGACTCCTAAAATGAATTGCAGCACTATAGCTAAAATAGCAGAACATCTTATGGTAGAGCTTCGTTTTAATGTTATTATTCTGTATTGTCCATTAAGAGCTACACGGCAACAATTTGATTAATGTTCTACTTACAGAGTTTTCTTTCCCTAAATTCTGTGTGGAGAGACCCGGCTCACACCCTCCAGGTAGAGAAGTAAGTGGAAGTACAGTGTGTGGAAGAGGAACAGGATAATGACACCAAGTTTTCAATGACATAGAAAGAGAGTCTAAAATGATAATCCACAAAGCAGAAAGGGATTGGGACCTGGGCCTGCACCTGCATAAGCAGGGACAGGGAGGCTGATGGGAGAGAAGTTTCAGAGAGACTCAGGGGTAAGATTAAATGCTCTAGGTGGTCTGGTGATATTAGGAAAGGAAAAATGGGAGCCCCAGCCCCTGGTTGTGGTATATACAATAAATATGTGTGAATAAACAAAGGCCACTTTAAATGACCATTAATGAAACACAGACATCTTACAAACACCACACTTTTCTATTTAGATTTCCTAGTGACCAATAAAAGCTGTATCTTATGATGCTTCACAGTTTAAAAATGCTTTCATATCCCTGGTTATCTTGCCTTCAAAATAATCCCAGTAGTGCTCAAGACCACACACCCTTCTTTGAGACAGCTGCCACATTTCATGTTGCTCTCAATCTGCCCCAGATCATTGGACACAAGCAGCACTCTGTTAATATTTGTGGAATGAATGATCAAAATGGATAAAACCATACCATCAATTACTTATTTACACACAATTTTGTCATTTGTGTAATAAATGTATTATACAAATCGATCCGTTCATTTGGCCAATATTCTAAGTTGCAATGGTAGCTGAGTGTTCTACAGTTTTAGTCAAAATTGGTGAAATCCAGCATGGGGTCTTGGTGTTGCCTACCTTCCTCTGTGAAATCTGAAACTAACAATATTGCAATGGCTTTGACGGCTAGAAGGCTGAAGATTCTACCTCAGATATCAGAGTTCCTACAGGATTTAGCCCCGGCCACATCTGGAGGAGTCGGGGTGGGGTGAGCAGATGTCCTATCCACAGCAGCACTCAATGCAGTAAACGGAGCCAACCAGCCCACGTGGCAAGCAGGTACACGCAACACCAAACTGAATGGCTGTGGAGGTGACGCAGGGAAATTAAGCAAGTGGACATCACTAGGGTTAAAGCAAAGTTTTAAAGCAGAATCTACAAATCACATTTCAGAGGTGCACAGGCATTCCTGGTCAAGAGTACAGGAATGGACGGAGAGTCGGGAATGATTAAACTTTGGCAGAGGAGACAGCAGAGTGTCTTGAGGAATAAAGATGGAGACTACTTGTTAGATGGATAGCAATTTAAATATAGTTATTGTGAGGTTTAGGTTTCACACAGAAAACCATAGAATTATGACTCATGGATATCAAGATTTTATTCATCTTTGATTAGTCAGTGTTTAATTCATATTCATTTGAATTGAATTGGACACTAGAATAATTCTAATTGTTAGAAATGTCTTCCTTTATTTTTTTTTTAATTTGGCTTCTTTCAGCTTTTCCTCATCAATGATTACTTGAGAACAATGCTAATCTTTCTTCTAAGAAGCAGCCCCTCAAATGCTTATATACCTACATACAAGTCCTTGCCTTACTCTCATCTCTCCCAGAACAAACACCCTCATTTCTTTTGTGTCTGCACACTGGGCTGCCATGGTGGGTCAGTGGTCCCTTTAAACAGGTGTCCCACAAGGATGTCCAAAAGTATGGGCCTTCATGAAGCCAAGCCTCACCTCGTGAGCATTGTTAAGTGTGTCCCCTTTCAGCAGTAGAATTGACCTGTCGCCATGGTCTCCCAGTGATGAGATCTGAATTTGCAGCACATTTCCTTTATGGGAAGCCAAATGCACCAACCACAGAACCCATTTCATCACATTCTCATTAGGAAGCGTTTGCTGCCACCACTTTTCTGGGGTGAGTGGGGATCGAACGGAGCAGAAATTGGAGAAAAATTGAAACATAAATGTGGAAAATAGTTTACCTGGCTGCCACTGCTCGCCAATGGCCAAGGAATTAATAATTAACATGCAGTCCTCCCAACCTCTTGCCCAAGGGGACGTGTGTTTCTCCTTAAACAAGACCATGCTGCCTGTGGAGATAGTCTGGCAATTGGAGACCGGAGGGACAGAGCCTGAACGTTTCCTGAACCCCTAGGAGGCCTGCGCCTTCCTCTCCATGCAGGCTCTCTCCATTCACCTAGCAACAATCGAGGGCCTGCCTCCCAGCTGGGTCAGAGAGAGAGCAACCCGGCCAGGGGAATCTGGCCACCAGGTGTGGGTTTTATTTGCCAGTTCCCTTTCAGCAGCAGCCAGGATGTGAGCCATGCCCTTGATGGGCATAAATGGATACGGTACATGCTATCTTTCATTAGGGAAGAAGGAGGCAGCTTGTGCCTTGGAAAGCAGGTGGAGGGGGGTGGGGTAATGCCCGATGGGTGAGGGTAAGAACTGTGAGCAGTGAGAGAGGGCCTGAAGCCAGGCCAGACAGAGACCAGAACCTGGCAGGGTTAGTCCAGTGCCAATGGTTTGATTGCAGCCTACTCTGTATATTTTACATCAAATTTAGGGGGTTGGGAAATGCTTGAGTTTAAAAATCCCAGCAACCCTCACACCATCATTTTCTCTTTGTCTATCTCTGTCTCTTTCACACATATAACACATACACACACACACACACACACACACACACACACACACACACACACACACACAATGTATACAATGAAACTTTCCTTCTAGGAGGAAAATTCTGTTTTCATTCTCCTGGCAGCCTCCCATTAGAGGAACAGCATGACCCGGGAAGGGCAGATATCAGATGCCACCCTGGGGCCTGGGTGACTGGCCTCTGTGCCCACAGCTGCTGGCCACTGAGTGACTGGCCTCCCCTTGGGCCCATAGCCGCCTCTTCTGGACAATGAAGTACAGGCTGCAAAGTGGTGATTTCTCACAGAGGAGCTGAGAAAATGGAGCTGGGCTCGCAGCTGTAACTTACCCTGTGGCCAATACCCCTCACCACCCTTCCCCACCCAGCCACCTCCCCAGTCACTCTCTGCTCTCTCTCAGGACAGTTTAGCCCCAAAGGTGTCTCTGCCCAGAACTAGAGAGATATCTTGGCAGAACTTCCAAGGTACGAGCAAATTCCTAACGGGGTTTGGCAGACTGTACCCCATAAGCCACCCATGGGGACACCGGCCAGATTTCTGGTATAATGTTGCTTTTTCTTCGGTGTTCCCGGACCTTGATGAGGCTGGACAGAATGTCAGGACTTCTTATTCTGGGCAAACTGACACGTCACTGTTTACAGAGGAGCTGCAAGCTGCAGCCACAGTACGTCTAGGAGGCCCCCTAAATCCACCGGAATTGTCTGTCTGGAGAGGGGCAGTCATGCTTGTAGGAAAAGAGCCCCTTTCTTTTGGTTCCAAATCTGGGGGAGCTGTTAGGCCTGGTGGTTGATCCACGAGGAAGAAGTGAGCGTGAAGATGCGCGGGCCTGGCGCCTGCCTCCCAGTCACTGGGAATCAAGACACAAATGGAGTGGCTTCTGACCGAGGCCACGGGAAGGGAGCAGGCTTTCCAGAGGCTCCGTCCCTGCATGGGTGGGGTCGGGGCGGCTGTCCGCCATCTGTGAGGCGGTGGGCGTGCCTCAGCTGGGCTTCTCCAAGGGGCAGCCCCACAGCGGGCCTCAGAGACCGGAGCAGAAGGCCCACCTGGGTACCCTGGCCCCGGGCCTGTCCTCAGCCATCGGAGCTCTCTGCATGCAGCAGATCTGCTGCACAGATGTGAAAGCAAGAACTGGTGGCCCCACACTCCCCAGACAGTGTGAAACCTGGGGCTCTGGGGCTTCTTGAAAAGGCCATCCTGTCCCCTGGGGCCTGGGAGGGCAGCCCCTGGTAGAGGGCAGCCCCAGATGGAACACAGACACCAACAAAGAAAGAAGCTGTGGTTCATCTAATGGGGAAGAGCTTCCAAAACGGGCTCCAAGTCAGTGTACAAAAATGGAGAAGGAAAAAAAATCGATTAGGCTGCAGTCTCTTTTGGGGGAGCGTTTTTTTTCTACAGGGATTTACATGCCATGGAGACAAATCCCCGAGGCCCAGTTGCAGCTCATTAGCACTCAATTGGCCACAGCAAATGAGCAGTGCGACTGTCAGCGATCTGAGGTTTTATAAGTGCGCAGGGACTGTTCGCAGAGATTTTACAGGCGCCCCCACGGACCAGCTGAGGGGAGCACCATGACCCACGATTCCATTTCCAGAGTTCACAACAGCAATGGAGCCACCCCCACGCCTCCACACAGGGATCTCCAGGGTCTGGACCTTCCTTGAGATCTTTGCACTGCACTTGGCTTTATTGAAAGAGCAAGAGCTGGATATAAAAGGGACAGTTAAACCATGTACCTGGGGAAGGAGCCCTCATCTCTCGCTGTTTAACAGATTTGAAGAGCCCTGCCCTGTCAGAGAAGTGGTGACTGTGGCCTGTGCAAACCACTGATCACGGGAACTGTAGGGGGACCAGTTCCTGGCCTGCAAGAGACAGGCAGGGGTGGTGGAGTGAGCAGGGAAACATCCTCTTGCCAACAAGTACACAGCGTTGGTGGGGAACTAGATGCAAATCTGCCTTCTTTTATTATTACTTCCTATCTTTTTCTCTCACCAGGTTTCAGCCTCCAAGCAAGGGGCAGACAGGAAAAAAAAGAAATATTTGTATGCATGACTACAATAATTAAGAATCTGGTCAGTTCTGTGAAGGAAATAAGCAGGAGGCTGCAAAGGAGAGTAAAGTGGGACCTTATGCTGGGGAGGGTGGTGAGGACAGCCTCTGAGGGGGCACATTTCCGGGACGGCCTCAGAAGACAGAACTGAGGTCACTGAGAGAAGCAGGAGGGGTCGGGCCTGGCAGGGGTGCAGTGCGTGCCCAATATGTGAGGCTGGAGAGAACTCCAGATACTTCTGGGAGTGAAAAGAAAAGGCCAGTGAGTGAGGAAGAGGGGCATGGTATTAAGTTGTAGGAATAGGCAGGGACTCACATACACAGATACCTGTTATGGGATATGGATTTTATTTTTTAAATCTTTCTTCACCTCTGTAAAATAACAATATCATGGTGCTTCTCTGAGCACTCTGACCAGGCATGGCTTCCTTTGCCAGCTCATCTTCCTGCACACACACATGCGCACACACACATCACTGTGGGTTTGTTGTGGTTGGATTCTTGGCCATTTGTGCGCTCTCTCTCTCTCTCTCTCTCTCTCTCTCTCTCTCTCTCTCTCTCCTCTGAGCCACTCTTGTGGCATCTTGCAGTATAAAATGACTCTATGTTAGTGACTTTCAATTTTGGCTCCTCTCCAAACTCCAGTATTTAATTAATTGGTTAATGAATTAATTCGGTAAACATTTAAGAAATTCTACTATAAGCCAAGTATTCTGTTAACTCGTAGAAATACAAAAACATTAAATAAAGCCCTTGTCTTGCCCTCTCAGACCTCCACTTGGGGCATCTGCAGGAATAGAAAGTGCAGAGCAGTATGTCATCCCTCACAGAGGTTTAATGAGATGCCACTTGAGCTGGGTCCCCAAGAAAGAATAGAAGATTCCCATTGAGAAGAAGGGGCTGTGGGTGAAAGCCCAGAGCAAAGAAATAGCACACACAAGGCACAGAAGAGGAACTCGTCTTTAAGGGACCAGGAGTAGCTCTTTGCATCCTCCCCACCAGGTCCCAAACCTGTTGGGTGGGTGTGCCGAGGTCTCAGGAGGAACCATGACATGCCATTCCCATTATGGTGAGCACTCTCCCTGTGAAGAAAAGGTTCAGACTGGAAACCAGTGTCCACTCATGAAAAGAATATGGGTTTGAACCTAGGAAAGAACCAAGGAGATCATGGTAATGATCTCATGCTAGTATATCAGGATAGATAAAACACAGATGAGCAAAACTGAGAACTTAGAGCCATGGATTGGATGGACATCCAGCTCTTGGTAGTTATTAGCACTTTCCTAGAATCCCCTGGCCCTGGTAGGCGATCCTCAATATGAAAGGGAGTGAAACATGGGGCGAATCCACTTGTGGGAGACAGGTGATTACACACTTGAAAAATAGCTCCTTTCAGGAAATAGTAACAAAACAGGGATTGTAGAGCTTGGGGAAGATGGGAGAGCCATGAAAAAGATGGTGGGTCATCTTTATATTTTATTTTCAATGGAGACAGAAGGAAAGTGGTTTACTTGTAACCAAAAAGGTTTTAATGGATATACGAGAGTTTTCCAGACAAGGAGGTATTTTAAAAATATAGCCAATGTGCCAGCCAGTGTGACTCAGTGGAGGTCATGATTCGATTCCTGGTCAGGGCACATGCCCGGGTTGCTGCAGGCTTGATCTCCAGTAGGGACCTGCAGGAAGCAGCCAGTCAATGATTCTCTCTCATCATTGATGTTTCTATCCCTCTCTTTCTTTCCCTTCTTCTCTCTGAAATCAATAAAAACATATTTTTAAAAAATACAGCCAATGCTTGTATCTCTGACAATTTATGAGTGGATTTGCCTAAAGCATGGTGAAACAGACCAAGTGACCCCCTCTCAAGGTAGAGATTTTATTCCTGGGCTGAAGAGGCCAAATTGTCCATGTACAATCCAGAATTGCCTATTTCAGCCCATGTAGACACTTCAGATTCTTTTTCCAGTATTTTTTAATCCAAATTCTGTTTACTCTACATCTGCCCACACTCTGTTCCTTAATTCTCAACCAGTTAAAGAGAGGTGGAACTGCCAAATGGACCCTGCTTCCTCCTATCTGCACACTCTATTGCAGACCGAGGCAGCTGAATAGTTCACATTTTCATTTGCTGTCTTGCTGGGATTATCAAAGGCTTTTCCCCCTTAGTTCCTAAGAAAAGCTCTGTTTATTTGTGCCTTAATTGTGAGCCCTTATTACCACGAGAGACAGAATTCTTGTGCAGACCACATTCTATAAACTTGTTCAACAAATAAAATTCAAACATCACCATGCCTTTTGGATAGAGGTTTAAGGAGGTCCAGAAGCTGACAGAGAAGATAGAGCAAGAAATGAAGTATTTGCCTAGGAAGTCCCTAAGAGTCTGCTGCGGGTTAGAAGAACAAATCTCCTCCTAGAACATGAACATTGCAGCTTAAATCTGAGGCCCTGTCAGAAGCAGTGAAAACAATAAGTATCTGGGCCACAGATGACGAGGAGTTCTTCATGAACCTTTCACTTCATATAACCACACCCCTGACCTTCCATTCTCTCCCACCTCTCACATTTCCCCCGAGGGTGCCCTCCAACAGCTTGTGTATTGGCAGAGGGTGGGCTGCTTGCCTCCGTCAACCAGAAGGCAGCCCTGACCATGATCATACCACATACTCAGTGAATCTGAACTGGGCTCTTGCCTGAGCCAAGGTTGTCAGAGTGCCAAGCACTGCATGAAACACCAGATTCCAAGCACCATCCTGTAGGACCCACTAAATAGACCTGCCACCTCGACTATCAATCAAGCTGCAAAGCTGTCTGATGCTCTGGTGCTCTATGTGGGAAAGCTATGCTGCCTCAGAAGCTTCCTTGTCACCAGCCTGAGTAGAGCTACTAATTTGTATCTAACTTATTTTTCAAAACTCCTCCAAGCTCTCCAACTTTGATGTCAAACTATGTTAACAACGGCTGGCTTGGAAAGTCCCTGTAGGATTTGTAAGAAATTAATGTTAGCTTCCTCTCAACAGAAAGCTAGGGCTTTGCAAAACACACCATATGCTTGTCACTTTGCCAATGAATCAAGATGTTGTTGCAGCCTTCTGAGTCTAAATAATTAATGGTAATGTCTAAAGATTACCCCAAGGTTCAGGGAGTAAGGATAGGGCCTTTGCAGTGTCCAAAGTTACCCAACCCCGGCTCAGTCCAATATTTCATGTGATAAATGGTCAGACTTCATGACCTCCCCCCACACACATCCCACTCATCACCATTGTTCATTCCCTTTTTCTTTACCCTTCCTCTTCTTCTGTAATTAGACTATCTAGGTTGCTTCATGTACATGCCGCTGGCTCTTCCCAACCCTTACACTTCTACCCAGGTTTCTCCAGCTTCCCTTGGTGGATAAGAGTGTGCATCAGTTTAGCTATTAATATTAGCACTGCTCTTGTCAATAAATTAATTTCCTCTTGATAGATTCTCACCACCAATTAATCCAAACCAACAAACAAGTTAAATAGATCAATAGCCCCACTAATTTTGCCAATTGTAGGGATTATAGGTTTTGCTAAAATTTTTTGAAACAGTAGATATTGAGTCCTTGATCTAAAATAAAAGGATGCTTCCACAATTCTTTTATATATTTCCTCTTAATATTTAAGTGCAAGATTTCATCATGCTACTCAGAATAATGTGAAATTTAAAACTTAGGAATTGCTTATTTCTGGAATTTCCCATCTTATATTTTCAGACCACTATTGACCATGGCTAACTAAAACTGCAGAAAGTAAATCTGAGGATAAGGGGGGATAACTGTATATTATTATTATTATTATTATTATTGTATTAGTAAAAATGGAGAAAGTAGCTTGTAGGAGCATAAAAATTGAGAAGTGATTTGTTATCATTTTTCTTTTTTTTAAGGGTGGGTGTGATCCACTTAAGTTTCTGGAAGTAGTTATTCCAAAATTCATTTTCATTTTGAAACTATTTTCTTGATAAAAAATAAATCTTCTACTTTTAATAATTAACTAGAAAAATACTAATTTTAAAATATTAGAAAAACATCAAAAATACTATGAGTTATAGTCACTATAATTTTATGAAGTTAAGTGACGGGGGAAAGTATATAATTTCACTGAATCAATCTATCACCTTATAAGGCATTACCCAATAGGCACTTTGTATAGCTGATATAAGGATTAAAAAGATATTTTTCCACCTCAAAGAGTCTATACTCCAGTTAGAGAAACAAATACATATACAAAGTCCTTATGATACAAAGCAGAAAGTAAGTGCTTTAACTAAAGCACCAAGATCCAAGGGAGAATGAGGTTTTGGGGGTGCTGTGGGAGGGTGGCAGCAGTGGTGATCATGGCAATGAAGCAAAATTGATCTTGGAGAATTAAGATCTTGACAAGAAGAGAATTGAGCCCTCTGTTGAAATCAAAAAATATCATTTCGATGCTTGGACAGAAAGCAAGATTATTTCTCCTGGGAATCCTACTTATAATTCTGCTTGATCACTTTTATGTCACTAAATTACCTAAATACTATGGCATAATATTGTTGAAGCTTCCCCTAGGACTATAAAACAGTCCTGAGAAGACATGTGAATGATTCTTTTGAGCACAAGCTCATTCCCATGCTAGGAGAGCTTCATACTATTCTTAAAGAAATGCCAACTCATTTGCCAAGAACAGGTCCCATGCTGCTGGAGTTAATGAGAAGGGAACATGCTCATGGGATTCCATCATAAGTGGACTTTTTGGATCCTGGGAACCCAATCTCTAGACTGGTTTTCTCTGAGATGAAGCGATATGTTAAAGATGCAGACAATTGAGCTTCAATTCATACCCACTGAATCAGACCTTCTGCAGTTGAGGCAGGAATCTGTATGTGTGTGTATATTTGTATTTTTTTTTAATATCCCCAGATTATTTTTTGTGCAAAAGGTAGCAAACCTTTACTCCAGAAAGGAGTTGATCTGAAGAGGTAGGGAGGCAGCTGTTTCATATTATCTGATCTGACTCTTCTGATGTCATTCTCCCCAGATTGCCTTGGAAAGGTAACTGTAAAGGATACTTGGCTGCTCTCAGGGAGTGGGGTTGCCAAAGAATCTAGGAGTCTGGACAGGCTCTAAGAACTTTGGGGACCAAGGAAGGAGCCTCTTGACGCATGGCTGGATTTCTATTTCACTTTGGTTTTCCCTTTTTTCCATGTCAGTGATTTAAGAGCTGAAAGAAAAAAATGTGTGGCCAGTGACTCTAGACAGGGAAATGCATTTGTTTTTCAAATGGTAATAAAAAAAAACAAGTCCAAATCTATGGTCTTATTTTCCTTTTCACCCCATGAGCACCTGTGTAGGATAGGAATATTTCTAGCTGTCCTCCTGGCAATCTCCCTTCACCGTCATCCTGGTAATTATCTTTGCCACTTCCACGTGTATCGTCTTTTTCTTTGATTGAATGCCTTCCTCTTTGTTTTCTCCCTCAATATGGTGGAACACATCATCCAATAGTTTCCTCTGAAAAGGTGCATGTAAAGAAAACTGTTTGAGCTCTTCAAGGATGAACAGGATAACTTGTCCAAGATGGATACCCTACAAACTGACCTCCCAGGAAGTGCTGACTTCCTTCAAAGCTCAGTTTAAACAGGGCATGCCTCATGCTTCAGGCAATCAATTCTGATCATCAATAATGTTGGACCCCAGTTCTCCAGTCACTCCAGGGCAAGGGCTGGTGCTTTACTAACTACAAATGCTAATGATATATGGTCCACCACCACTTGCTTCTTCAGACAGTTGCAACCTCAAGGCTTGAATCCTAGCCTACTGATTACTCCAGGGAGGGTCTGATGCTATCTTTAATTAAAAATAGTATCTTGGCAGAAAAGGTCTGAAGATAAGTTCTGCCAAGTACTATTACCATTGTAGACCAACCTTTGATTACACAGAGGATATATTGATGCTTCCCTAATTATGCAGTTTAAAAGCCCTACCCCCACCCCCAAGACTAAGTATCTGAGTACCTTCTTCGGAGTCTGACATCTAGCTCTGTCAGATTGTGCTCATCTCCTGGGTGTGGTGGGCAGTGGGTAAACTTCCTGGATCTGGTAGACAGTGTGAAAAATTCATGCTGTTTCTATGAATTTCCCCTGTGAACATTGCTCCAGCATCCCTGGTATATATGATATCTAGAGTTTGCCATGGTTTACATAGTATCTTGAATGTGTGGAAAAGTATCAATCCTCCTGCTCCCACCTCAACTGTACTAGCTCCAATACTCACACCACTCCTATTACTATCTAATTGATAGCTTGGCTGGGTATAAAATTCTGGGTTGCAATAACTTTCCCTTTATAATAAATTGTTTACTCAGTTCTACTGTTCAAGAGTTCTGACAGTCTTTTGTATATGACCTATTTATTTGGTCTTCATTTCCTTGTTTGATTCTTTCTACCTTCCTTCCTTTCTTCCTTCCTTCCTTCTTTCCTTCCTTCCTTTCTTCCTTCCTTCCTTCCTTCCTTCCTTTCTCTTTAGAAATTTAGAATCTCCTCTTTGATCCAGTATTATAAAATTGCATACTTCTATGCCTTGACATGAGTATTTTTAAAATCTATTAAGAAACATATTAAAGGGCATAGTTGTTAGTCCCTTTCTATCTGGAAACTCATGTACTTTGGGTCCAGAAAATTTTCCTTGAATTATTTCTCTGATAACATCCTCTATGCTATCCAGGTCTCCCTTTTATCCAAATGTTGGATATCCTGGACTAATCTTCACTTTTTTCCCCTCCCCTATTTTCCATTTCTTTGTTCTCTCTTTCAACTTTCTCAGGATTTCCTCAATTTGTTTCAAATTCTTCTTGTAAATTTTTCATATCTGCCCTCATAATTTTAATTTCCAAGAGCTCCATTTTGTCTTCTGAATGTTCCTTTTATATAGTCCCCAGCCCATTGTGTCATTAAATATCTTCTTAGTTCTTCTAGTTCTCAAGGTTTTGTGTGTGTGTGTGTGTGTGTGTGTGTGTGTGTGTTATTATTGCTTTATCTTTTTCTTCTCCCTGCAACACTGTCTCTCTTCTCTTTTTTTAATTGTTATTCCCATCTTTCATATTAGAAATTATTCTCAAATGTCTGTTGATCCTTATCAGACTAATTACATTTAAGGATGGAGCTGTAAAGACCTAACTGAAACCTTTACTTGGAGAGGTTAACTCTTTACATGGAGAGCCAATCAGTAATTGATTTATCACGTAAAAGCGTTGTGATTTAAAAAAAGAAAGAAAAGAAAAAACAATATCCCCCAAAAATGTACATGTAAAAATAATTCTACATTCCATTTTAGGGGCTCACAGATTAATAACTCTTTTGGTTAATGAAGTATAATGCTCACTGCTGTTTGTGCACCTTAAAACTAGTTAATAAACAAGTACTTCTCTAGACTATGCTTGAACACCTTGAATGTAGGAAGCCCACTACCAGCCAGTCAGTCCATGTTCATCTTGGAACAGCTCTATTATCAATATCTTTGCTTGATCCAAAATATTTCTCTGTGTATTTCTATTTGTTTGCCTTATTTAAACTTGTTGAAGATATTAAAATCCAATCAAAGGATTTTTTTAACTTGGAGCTTTTTAACATAATTGATATTGATTCTACATCAGTAATTCAACCTTTCTGGTATAAAGGTAATTCAAGCTTTATTGGTATAAAACCAATACCTCTTTTTCTGAAAATAATCTGTTTTAAAATGTATGCTTCATCCACCCTTTCAAAGACAAACCTGGTTACTATATACTTAGATGTGTGTTCTGTTTAAGATGCAGAGATGCCAATTGAAGTAGTTGGAGAATATAGATTTATATTGGAAAAAGTTAACTCCTGAGAGTGGGTGGCAGGTCAAGACTAGACCTGGTTAAGCTGGGGCCAGAGAAGAGCCTGCATCATGTTAGGAGTTTTGAGAGAGAGAGAGAGTTATCCTGACTGGTTAGACCCTTATCATCAATTCTCCAGTGATACCAAGAAGCTCTTTAGCTTTTGTCATTTTATAACAGCTTAATACATGGCTTTACTCCTTATCTACCCAACACTAACATGGTCAAAGAGATCAAGCCTGTTCTTTTACAGCAATTCCACACAAATCCTGGGGTACTGTCCTTTTCCAACAGGGTGGCCAAGGAGCTTGATAAATCTTTCCCAAACAACAAAAGCCATTTGTTTCTCCTACATGCAGCCCAAGAGGAGCTAACAGCAAACATCCCCCAATACACAGGGGTGTGTTGCTTTGGCAGAGGTAGAAAATCCCCAACTTTCAAAAAACTGTTCTTTAAACCACCATCTTGTTCTCTTAAATGCCAGTTCCTTCACAGCTCATCCTCAGAGTGGATTCAGCTTGAAGCTTTCTATCTCACACTTTCCCCCTGAGCTTTCATATCACAAAGGTGGATGAACTTCCAGGCTGTAACCTGGCTCCACCCCAGCACCTGGCTCTCTTGCCTTTGAGTGAGGACCAGCCAAGAATGAACTCAGCTAGAGACAATGTGCAGAGAGGGTGGGAGCCAGCAAGCGAGGGACGGAACAAACCCTCCCTCCGGAGGTGATGGGCTCCACAGCTGTCCCAGGCCTCAGAACCCTGCAGTGACAGTCAGGAGGCTGGCTCTGCTGTCTCCTCCTCTACACTCCTGGCAAGGGGTCTTTTTGTTGTCATTCCCCCTCCTTCTCTCCTGATTCCGGGCCCAGTGTTTGCTTGTCTTGCAGCCAAAGATAAACTCCAGGCATTGAGAAAGCTGCTCTTCAGATATCCAAACAGAGCACTGCCTAAGGGAGAGGAACAATGTGGCTCAGGAACTGCTTTTCCATTTGCTTTTTCCTTCTGAGCTCATTTTGACTAGGCTACACAGTCACATGGACTTATAGAATCTCGGGGTTGAAAATTATCATCAAATGCACTGAGACGAAACCTATTTAATCCTTGAACCCCAGACCCACACCATTCCAGATTTTTCTTCCCTCCGCTGACACCAAATTTACTGTCTTCTGAAGAGGTTCCCATATTTTCAGACAGTACAATTAGAATTCTCTTCTTCCACTGCATTCACCAAAGGCAAGGCATATGAGGAAAACCGTCAAATCTGTGGATGAATATACTGTGGACAGAAACTCTGTCTCCATTCCTGGTGTTTGTGTTCAAATCAAGAATCCTACAGTTTGGGCAGCCTTTCTTTGATTTTCTGGTATATTAAAAAAATTAGAAAAACACTGGAATTTGCCTCTTTAGAGGACTCGACTGAAAACAAAATGCTAAAGGATACTGTTGTGCTTTAGAGTTGTGTTCATTTTGGGCGAGTCCAGCAGACAGCAGGAGACAAGAGGGTTAATCACTGCCTTCAGGGGAGGTTGGTGGATCTAGCAAACACCACAGTCCACGCCAGCTCAGTAAGGAGCCTTGTGTGTGCAGTGGCTTATTAAATGCAAAACATGTACACTCTTTAGTGAATAATAAATAGAAGCAAACAACCCCTGAAGCTGACTAGGAAAGGAGACAGCAGGGACAGTGAGCATGGAACACAGGCTAAAGATAAAGCATGGTGCATTGCCAGAGGTGGCTGTCGGCTGTGCAAACCTGGGGCTGCACACAAAGGTGACCTCCCTACAAGTTGAGCAAAGGGGGTTCAGTGGGGGCATACTGGGGTGTACTTGGAAGTCAAACCATACTTGCAAGATAAAGAAAAGCATGGATTGTTATTGTCTGTGAATAACTGACTCTCTACACATTGAAAGTGAATGCAGAATAGAGACAATTAGAAAACCAAGGGCAGGGCAGCCACGAAGCTTTATGAATGTTCCCCCACCTCTGGGCAGACACCTGTGGGCCCGGTGAGGACATAATGGATGGTGACTGCGCTTCACACCCTCCTCAGCACAGGAGGCGATGCCACGAGCCAAGGGCCAGAAGCACATGGGGGGTTGGAGGATGGACATTTTCCTTCTGTTCTTAAACCATCCAGTGAACAGCTGGGTACCGAGAAAATGAGCAGGTGATTTCAGATTTACGAGGCTGCAGCCTGACCCCCCAGGCAGAGCCTTTGAGAACAGAAGGTGGGAGGCTGACAGAGATAGGTAGATGTGGGCATGTGAACCCAAAACACTGGCTCTGATTGCATATGGAACCTTGAACCAGCTGCTAGAAAGGGCTGCCATGGTGCCAGGAAACTGCCCCTCTCTCAGCGTGGAGAAACCAGGTAAGGATCACCATTTGTTGAAGGTTTCTGTTGAATAAATTAATCCTTGAATTGAAAAAGTACAGAGTGTCCTCGAATAACTTTATTTTGTTCAAAGTCCTTTCGTTATGACAATGGGAAAAAAATCAATTCCTGGGCTGGGCCACCATCTGGGTGGGGTCTGTGCATTCTCCCCATGTCTGCATGGGTTTTCTCCAGGAACCCTGGCTTCCCCCCACACCCCAGAGATGTGCATGTGAGATGAATGGGTGCATCTAAACCATCCCAGTCTGAGGGAGTGTGTGTGAGTAGCCCTGTAACAGAAGGGCTCCAGCCACTTGTGACCCTGAACTGGAATAAACACGTTGGAAACGAATTACTTTTATTCATCTTCCTTAAATGCATGTAGAGTTCACATCTATTTCAATGTTAAATATTAGAAGTGTTCTGGGTCTTTACTTAGAAAGTGATGTTTTTGTGACCAGAAATATGCTGTAGGAACTTAACTACTGTTTATGTCAATTAGCCTATGGGAAAACTGATTTCCCTATGTGTCGTTTCACTTAAAGTCGCAGTTTCCAAGAACTTATTGAGGAGAGTGAGGATTTACTGTGATTTGAATTTTCTGCTGGTACTATTTCTATGGTTTGGATTTACTTCTATAAACTTCTAGAATTTTTCTTTAGATAGTGTTTATCGATAGCAAATTCATTTCCACTGGTGGTAGTGTCTCCAACCCATCCACTATTCCCTGCTCACGGAATGAGAACAAAGATGGAGATGTGCAAAAACTCTCACAGTGAGAAAGCAATACCCAATTAATTTTATAATAATTTTATAATAATTTCAGTACTTGCAAAGGAGTGTGGAACATTAAATTAGCTAAGCAGCATAAGTATTATTATTCACAGATATTTTCTACCCCTTCCTGAGAGGATTATATTTTTTATCCACTTGATATTACACTTGGCCATATGACTTGCTTTCCAAAATGAAATGAAAGCAAAAATAACATGTGTCACATGTCACTTCCATGCAGAAGCTTAATGGCCAGTGCATGATCTGCTATATTCTCTATTCCCTCTCCCAGGAGATTGTTCTAAACAGAGGCTACTCTCGCACGGTGGGTCCCTGGAATGAAGATGGTGTGAAGCACAGCTGGGACTAATTGCAATGGGCATGCAGCATGAAGGAGAAACTTTTGATATTATAAACCACTGAAAACTGAGGATCTTTTGTTACAGTAGCATAACCTGGCCTATACTAATTAATGCAAAGTACCCTTAAAAGATATACATCAACTGTGTTTTTGAAATATAGTATGTGTATATTAATTTAAAAGATTGATAAGAATCAGAACAAAACAATAGTGATTATTTCCTGGGTTGGGCATAATGATTTTTTTCCTGCTTTATGCTTTTCTATAATTCTTGAATCTTCTACAGTTAACCAATGTTACATTTACTATTAAGGAAAACATAAATGTTGTGTTCTTTAAAAGGTAAGGTACCGGTTGGTCCAGGGTGGAAGGACAATGCAAAAGACCTACTCGTGGAGCCCAAAGCACGAGTGTTGGATCTCTGGGAGATGTGCAGACTTTTCCATCAGATCCAAATGAGACTCCTCCTGCTCTGATAACCTATGAACTGAAGAGTAAAGCGGCCTGCCCCCCGCCCACCATACACACCCCAACAATGAGGAAACTCATCAAGAATAGCCTCCATAAACCCTCCCACTTGGAAGAGGAAAAAGGCAAGTCCCATGCCAGTCACTGAAATATAAGAATCCATTGAGCAGATACTCTGAAGGACCCCCAACCCTGAAGTGGGGATAGTCCCTCTACAAGGCCGGTTCTGTTTCCTGGAACATTGTTCTGTCCTCTGCCCATTGTTTTCCAGGGCCTCTGGCTTGGTTTATTCTTCTCTTTGGCCACATCACATGAGGATGGCCTCGTGGGAATTAAAAACATTTGAGGCTGTCTCCTCCAGCTTCAGATATCCATTTCCTTGCCACCCACCTACATCCCCCCTATGTCATGTTCCTGGAAGAAATAAATTTCTGAAACTACCAGGCCTCCATCCAGAAAACAGAAACTACTCTGTTCAATACAGGGAATAAGAGGACACGCAGCCATTGGAGAGTCAAGAGAGCAGGAAGGCCACTTTCTGAAATCGGTAAATACTGATTATTGGGAAGCCACCACCAATGGCCTCAGCTTCTGTAGCACTAACATGTTTGATTCTCAGAAAGATCTACAATGAGATGATCTTAGCTGCCCACAGCACAGAATGGGATTTTCTTAGGATGATATTCTAATCTAAGCCACCAGCAAAATACATCAGCTCTCTGTCCTTGCTAATAAGAGAATAATGTCTTCTCCTCCCCTTCTGCTGTCCAAATCTTCAGGGAGTGTCCCCTCTGGTGAAATCTAAGAAGACTCTCCCAGCAGGGGAAACTGGGAAATGTCATTGCCACATTTTAGCACTCTGCAGTTCAGAGAAGCCTGCTGAGAAAGGGTGGCGGTGGTATTGAAAATGAAAAGTAATGTTTTGTGCACTGAAAATCATAGAAATTATTAAAATTCACAGCCACTTTGACCAGTTTCCTTTTCTGACCCATCTTACCCAGCTCTGTGTATCTTCTATAATTTGTCAACGGTGAATATGAGCAATCATTTGTGGGCAATATAATAAAAAAAAAACACACACTAAAAGTTCCTTCAGGGTCTAAAATTTTGTGACTGACTCAGAAACTTCAAATAAATCTGACTTTGATAAACATCATTGCTGAGTGGGAAGACGATGGGATAGGGAGTGGACACAGTGAGGGCCAGTGGGACTTTGCTACTCACATTCCACCTGAAAGAAAGTATATGCCTTCTTTTCTTTCTCATCTGAAATAAGAGAATAGAGTAGGTATGTGGTTTCCAGACTTTTATAGAGCTATGGAGCTATTCTTAAAATAAAATCTTACAAGCAATTCTGATAACTAAAATACATGATGAAGGAGCTGCTTGGAGTAGGACAGAGACCTGGAGCCCAGTATTTCCTGGGGCAGGCAGCTACAGACAACGCTTGGGCTCCATGGGGCACAGTTTAAAAACTCCTCGATGAGACTATCTGTAAAATATCCCATCTACTTCTGAAGTCATATGATGCAATCATTTTCCATGCCTTGACTGTTGGAGGTAATGCCAAATTCTCATTTTAAAAAATCAGTATTTTTGTTACAAATCGGATTTGTATTTGTAGGCATACACAATATAAGAGTGGAGGAGAAAGCAGACAGGTTCAACATTGTGCAAACAATGTATTTGTGACCCAGAATTCAGATTCCAAATGCTGGATGACTTACTGTTCCTTTCCTCGGTTACTTTTCTGAGAGACTTGATGTGTCATTAGTCAAGTGATACTCTGAGAGCTGGAGTAAGGCCACAGAAGAATGCCCACAAGCACTATAAGAAAACATGAACAGTTGCTGCTTAGGGGGCAGCAATTAGACTTAACTAGAACCTGCTGACGTCATCATATGGAACGTTAAAATCAATACCACTTCCAAGGTAGTGGGGGGGAAGAATTCCATAGCATTCACCAGACCTTTTCAGCTATCTTAATGGAAGACCAGCTATGGTTAGGATCTATTTGGAGTAGTTTAAAATATAGTGAATTCGCCGAAACCGGTTTGGCTCAGTGGATAGAGCGTCAGCCTGCGGACTGAAAGGTCCCGGGTTCGATTCCGGTCAAGGGCATGTACCTTGGTTGCGGGCACATCCCCAGTGGGAGGTGTGCAGGAGGCAGCTGATCGATGTTTCTCTCTCATCGATGTTTCTAACTCTCTATCCCTCTCCCTTCCTCTTTGTAAAAAATCAATAAAATATATTAAAATATATATATATAGTGAATTCAAGAAAGCAGAGGGAACAGAAATGGATGATTACTAGAGCTCTCTTAAAAATTCTGTCATTTTGCCCATTTTCTAATTGAGCTTCCATGTCTTTCTTTCACTATATAAAGACCTTATAATTTAAGCCACTACAAAGATCAGATCATGAAATCTGCCACAGAACAGCAACATCAGGGAGCCCAGGAATATCTATAATCTTATTACTTTCTTAGTCTGTTCAAGCTGCTATATCAAAAATACCATAGATGAGACAGCTTACACACAACAGAAATTTTTATCTCAGAGTTCTGGAGGCCGGGAAATCCAAGATCAAGGCACCAGAAGATTGGTGTCTGGTGAGAACCTACTTCTCTGTGTCCTCACATGACCAAAATGACAAGGGAGCTCTCTGGATCTTTTTTTTTTTTTTTTTTTTTTTTTTTTAGTTTTTATTGATTTTTTTTTAGAGGGAGAGAGAAACATCAATGAGAGAGAAACATCATCAATCAGTTACCTCATGCATACCTCCCCACTGGGGACCGAGCCCACAATCCAAGCATGTACCCTGACCGGGAATCAAACTGAGACCTCTTGGTTTAGGGTCAACGTTCAACCATTGGGTCACACCAGCTAGTCTGGGGTCTCTTTAATAAGAGCACTACCCCTATTCATGAGGGCTCCACCCTCATGACGTAAGCACCTCCCAAAGCCTCCACTTCCAAATACCAACACATTAGGTATTAGTTTTCAACACAGGAATTCGGCAGGCTGGGGTGGGGGGGAGGGACAAAAATTTCAGACTATGCCTACTCATGGGACTCTGAGTATTCCTGTTTCATTTCGTTTTACACAGTTACTGGTTGATTTTGGTTGTTCCAGAAGAGTTATTAATACACTGTAGACATAGGTGTCCATTAGGACACAATTTGGGAAAAGGTGATCTGGCTGAAACACCTCATTTTAGATGTAAGTTTATTGAGACTCAGAGATGGTGTCTATCTAGTGACAGAAAACACAAGTTCCAGGTCTTCAGTGCTATTCCTCGTCCCCCGCAACCTACTTGCTGCTGGATGTGACTCTCATCAGAATCTGTTCCTATCCTTGGTTACTTTTCTGTTGTATTATTCTCTTGATGTGTGTGCAAAAGAGACCATCCTCTTGAGAAATGTTGGCTCTCTCATCCTTAAGTGGACACTTAGGCATTCACCCCACAGAACTGGAAACAGACACAAATGTGAGGGGATGCTGCAATGGCAATACAATCAAAGGACAGAAGGCCTAATTCCACTCAGGAGCGTGGATATGACAATTCACTCAGTCATTATTTATTCCACAAAGGTTTCCTGAATGCTTGCTGTGCCAGAAACCGTGCAAGGTGTTATGGACACAAAGATGAGTAAGACTCAATCACTACTTTCAAGCTGTGACAGATATGCGACAACAAATGAACCCAGTGAAGTGATGAGGCGCCTTTCTACCTGACTCTCACTCAGGAAGTCAGGGAGGGTGTTTCAGGCAATAGTCACACATTGAATTGTTTCCTAAGCACTTGGAGAGCTTGTCTCAAAAACTGGAAGTGTCTCAAGTTTCCGTTGTTCGAATTAATCAGAGCAGCAGCACAGATAATACAAAACAGGGACTAAGAAAAAGCCAGTTCTCTGCGTTAGCACTAATATGAATATCCACCTCCCCCCTACCCGCCTCCTGCCTGGTCCCCAGCAGCAGCTTGCCTTGCTAATTGTGTTTTCTTAAAGCCAATGCTAACATTGGTTCAGATCCCTTGAGCACACACCAGCTGGATAGTAAGAGGAAGCCAGTTCAGCATTAAAAACTGACCGCAGGTAATTTAGAGGGCAGACAAGCCACAGGCAGATAACCAAGTGGACTATGTCGTTATTTTTAACCAGTGAGGAATTGTACCCACCCACCCTGCGGTGCCATCTCCCGTCTCTGCTGAGGTTGCAGTCTTGTTATAAGTCTTAATAGACCCTTTTAGAATATTTTGGGTAGCAGCATAAACAAGGTCATGTGAAATTTAGAGGACGTTAATGAGACCTGTGTCAATTTACACGGCCTGGAATGCAGTTGTTAGATCATTTTCAAGTGAATAAAACCTGAAATTTGCTTTTCACTTTGCAAATCATCTCACCAGCAACTGCCTGCTGTAAGCGCTCTCCAAAGCCCATAAAGCAATGGGCTTTTAAGGGATGCTTCATGGAATAACTGAATCAAATTAAACTGCTGTTTACTTTTGCTGTAGAAACTCTGACAAATAAAATAGAAGACACTGTTGGCATTTTCATCTACTAAAACAAATCTTTACAAGGGAGAAAAAGAGGCGAAAGAAACAAAAATGTCAGTTGCTGACACTGTCATTCCCTGCCACTCAGTAAATAAACATAACATCTATTAGTTGTCATGGAAACGTACTGCCTGATTCTGAGCATCAAAGCTCAACAATGAAGAAACCCTGATATTTGTGGCTGGGTACAAACAACTCTTTTGGCATTTCTCATGAGCTCACCAGCATAAGAGCTAACATTTTCCCTGTTTGTTTTCTTTCTTAGGCATGAATGCATTTGCTTTGGAAAAAGAGACATGTATCTTAGAAACCTATCAAAAATATTTGAATACAGCTACCTCGCCAATCTTGGCTTTCCCCGCTCCTCCCCCCACCTCTCTTTTAACCTTTGCCTGAGAAGAATTTAAATGGCATATTTAGTCACTATGTATTGTGCTTCCTGTACCCGATGCTGCATAAAAGGGATTGATTTAAACCATTTACAGTAACTGTGTGGGGGAGGAGGGTCCAGTTTTTTTGCACCAAATGCTCTTGGATCCATAATAAGCAGCCGCAAATGCACACAACAAATGAGTGTGCTTGTATTTGTCTCTTCCGGGGGTAAAGAATTATCCTATAGTCAAGACATGGAATGCTTTCAGCATTCAACAAGAAAGCTCCTCAGATATGTGAACAGAGATAAAGGATGCTTAACCCTCTGGCTCCCAGGTAACCAGTTTCAGAAATGCTGGCTAACAAAGTCAGAGAATGTTCTTATAAATTTATAACACTTCACAAAGCAGGAATGGACCAAGTGTCAAGGTTACAGTTGAGAGCAACTAACACTTTTGGGGGTGCCCATTGTTAATAATCATCATCTGCAAAGCAGAACACAGCTCACCCTCACAGGTGGGCTCAAACATTTAGCATTCTAAAGGCTCTAGCCTTGACAAGCTGGGCATAAATCAGGGGGGATTTAAATTCCTGATTTTCTGGCATTTTTCAAGCTATAAATCCCACACATTCTCAAAACCACATTGTCCCATAAATAGAGCTGAGGGCCAAAGTAGGTTCTGACTACAGCTCAAGTCAAGGGGCTCCTGCTTCCCTCCAGGCCTTAAAACAATTCTTTCTGAAGGACGGCAAAAGATTTTTTTAAAGCTTTCTGAAGTGAGGCCAAGAGGGGATTACATTGATCTCAGTACTCTACCAGGCCTTTCACATCTTTGGATGTGACCATCTCTGAATTTTTCTAGAAGTTCCTATTAATGCATGAGTACTTATATGAAATGATTTGAATAGTCAGAGGTAAGGAACCAATTGAAAAGAGGAAACCAAATGGTCTATACATGAATAAAGTTGACCCACAGTTTCTCAAAGTGGACTCAAGTGCTGGCGAGGATGAGGAGAAAAGGGAACCCTAGTACACTGCTGCTAGGAATGCAGATTGGTGCAGCCACTGTGGAAAACAGTGTGGAGTTTCCTCAAAAAATTAAAAATGCAATTGCTATTTTACCCAATGATCCCACTTCTAGAAATATATCCTAAGAATCCCAAACACCCATCAGAAAGACTATATGCACCCCTAATAGCCAAGATCTGGAAACAGCACAAGTGCCCATCCATAGATGAGTGGATCAAAAAGTTGTGGGACATTTACACAATGGAATACTACGCATCTGTAAAAAAAAAAAAAAAAAAAGGATCTCTTACCCTTTGAGACAGCATGGATGAACCTGGATATTATTATAATAAGCCCATCAGAGAAAGAGAAAGACAAATATCACATGAGCTCACTTATATGTGGAATCTATTGGACAAAATAAACTGACAAACAAAATAGATCCAGAGACATGGAAGCATAGAACAGACTGACAGATCTCAAAGGGGTTGGGCGGGCGAGGAGAGATTAACCGAAAAACTTATATGTATATATGCATAACACACAGACAATAGTGAGGTGACAGCCTGGGGTGGTGCAGGAGTTGGGTGAAGAAGGGTAAAGGGAGGAATTGGGGGACATCTGTAATACTCTCAAAAATAAAATTTAAAAAATATATATATATATATATACATTTTTCATTTCCAAGAAATAACTAAAAAAGCACATGTTGCCAATGATAAAAGTTAAGCATTCAAGCAAGAATTAGAACTGTAGAAATTTTGCAGCTACCACTATGAGCTTTACAGCTTTCCAATACTTAAAGACCTTTATGATGAGCTTTGTGGCAATATTAATTAATGTGATTTGTTGCTTTTGTATGATGAAATATGTCAACATTTGAAAGATATAACTCAGTGAGCCAATACTTTGCAAATGGCCAATGCATGATGTTACAAAAGTATGCATGGAAAAAGATCCACTCAAAGTGCAAGATAGACTAATGGATTTTAATATAACAGAGTACAAGATATTCATTGATATAATTTCAGGTTCTACATTGCAATAGCTTTTAAGAAACTATCACTTGTTGAGTTTTGTGTCTCATCACAAGAACATTATCCACAATGGAAAATCTTTTATAACACTTTTGCCTTTTCCAACTACCTATCTAAGTATGGCTGCGTTTTCTTCAAATGCTTCCAGCAAAATACCACATCACAAGAAATGGAATACAGAAGCAAATATAAGAACCTACCTGTCTCCAATTAAGCCAGACATTTCAAATGTTTGCAAAACTGTCAAACAATGCCACTCTTTTCAACAAACTATCTTTTGTTTTGATAGACATTTTTAATGAAAATGTTATTTATGTTAACATGTAATAAGATTATTGTTTTTAAATAAATAATGAATGTTATTAAAATTTCTCAGTTTTAATTTCTAATGCAGTAAATATCAATATCAAATAACCCACATGAACAATGTTCTTGAGTTCCTCAATAATTTTTAAGAGTGTAAAGGGGTTCTGACCAAAAAAACATGAGAACCACTGATGTAGGAAAAAATCAATGATCTAAGCTCAAAGACTAATTCTATGTTACATATAAATGCAAAGTGCTTTTGTATCTCCAACAATATACCAACTTTCCGGAACGCAGCTGCTATATTAGTCAAATGGCAGATTGTACGTTGCTTGGTTTAAAACTTGACCAAGAACTGGTGACCGTTTCATAAGGTAACACCACCAATGGCAACACTAGTCATGACATTAGAGTTGCTGCTACAGTACACCTGTATTTCCTGGCTTTGTCACTGTGCCATCCCTGTATTGTTTACAAGATGCAAACATCTGACCCTTTGTCTTGTCCCCTGGTATAGTTGTGCCCAAGGATTTGCATGCTGAAAAATATATTGTATTAATAACTTCTTCATTTTTATAGCATTTTTGTTATGTGTATAGGTGATTTACATTACATATGAATTTCATAATAATGAAAAGGAAATTAAAAATATTTGTTATGAAAGGGGCATTGGGTCTGATATGGTTGAAATCACTACTGCAGGAGATAGAGTCTGAGGTGAGAGGCTTGAGAGTAATCCACATAGAGGTGACAGTTGAAGCCACAGGAAGAAGTCAGCTTGAGATGTCTGTTCAGAGTGCCATGCCTTTAAAAGTGACAGAGGAATAACCATGGGATGGAGGACATCCCCAAAGAACACTGATCATGAACATTTGTCCAAAGTTCTGCCAGCAAAGTGCTACCTCCTTGTCAGTCTCAGACTTTAATCTCCCATTTGCCCACTAACTTTGGTTCACTCCTTGGACTTTTCTTATCTGCTTACATGAATCAATAGATATTGTAACCCACCTCCAAAATCCATTCTACTAGCCACATTTTCTCAGATACATGACCTCAATCCATCCTGGTCTGGAGTTCTACTACTGCTGGACTTTAACTCCAAAAACCCTCTGTGGCCAGAAAATACAGAGGTCAGCTCTAGCTGGTTTACTCAGAGGTTAAAGGGTCATTTCTCAGACTGAAGGGTCTGGGGTTCGATTCAGGTCAAGGGCATGTACCTCAGTTGCAGGCTTGATCCCAGCCATGGTCAGGACGAGTGTGGGAGGCAACCAATCAATTTGTTTCACATTAATGTTTCTCTCTCTGTGTGTGTCTCTCCCCCTCCCTTCTACTCTCTCTAAAAATCCATGGAAAAAATATATACTCAGGTGAGGATTAACCAAAAAAGGAAATATAGAGATCAAACAGGGCATGTGTAAAAAGAGGAAATATTAAAAATGAACTTCTTTGATAAGAGGTTAAGCTCTTGCTACCCAGAACCTTCAGTCACAGCTAAGCTTTTATTATCTCCCTCCTAAGAATTCTGAAATTTATACAATTTCACATTTTTTATGAAGTGGCAAAATGTCTCACTTTCTTAGCCCATGATTAAAATCCATTTGCTTATTTATAGGGCCATTTGTTGCTGAAACCTCTCCTTTAAAAAAAATAATAATTGCTTCTTCAGATGGTTTTCTTCTTTCTGCCAGAAGATATCATTTTGGGTTGAGGCCATTCAAACTTGTTCCAATCTGAGTGATAACTCAACTAAAATGAGGTCAATGTAAATGACTACCCACAACAGGGGGAAAAATCTGTTAAATTAAATCTAGAGTAAGTACCAACATATCATGTTGTGAGAGTTACATGTGTCAGATGAAGGAGTGTTATGAGGATTAATGAGCCATTATTAAAAAATGCTTTGGGATTCTTGGATGAATGGCATTGTTGAAAATGGGGATAGGGCTGCCATTTACAGATTGTAGTTATATCAAAGCCTTGTAACAGACTCTGGGGAAATATAGAGAAAGCAATGAAAGAACTTAAAACATAATTTTATATTGATTTTTTTATTTTATACTACATTTAGCAGTCCAAATACTGAATTCAGCAAAATGTATAGGCAGATGCTAGTGTCTAATTTGCAAAGTTCTATAAAGAATAATGTAAATAAACTCATCCGAGGATCTCAACATAGTGTCATAGTCTATGAAAGACACACTGGGCCAATAGCAAGAAACAATTCAGAACAAGTTTATTCTTACTACCTACAATGATTTGTGTAATAGATGTTGAAGATGAAGAGTGTCAAGGAATTCTCTGTTGGGTGAAGTACAGATCTAGCCAGAGACAGTAACATGATTCTGGGCTGTTTCTCTACAATGCTTGATGTTGTCATGGATAGTGGAAAATGCACATTGTAAACTGTGCCTCTGAGATCATTCTATCTTTTGAGATCTGTATAAAATTGTCACGAGTTTCCTATCACCACTCTTGCAAAGTCTGACACTTGCCACAGCTCTCTGGCACTTTCCAGGACTGTCTTCATGCTCTTTCTTGGCCATGAGCTCATGTTGGAGCTGGATCCTCCCTCACAGTCTCCTGCAACTGTGGGGTCCTCCCATCCTCACCAGAGGAGCCATGAAGCCCAGGCCTTCTCCTGGACTTAAAGCATTTGGTGTGTGGCAGCACATTTTACTGAACACTGGGGAAAACAAATGGCACTTAATTCACAGGAACAAAACCACTTCAAAATATAGTAATGGCTATTCCTGTTCTCAAGAGTCTCCTCAATCACCGCAGCACCAAGTATTGCTCATTGGGCACTGTCCCCTTGAAGTTTTAGTCTCCACCAACACCCAGATCCAGGATTCCTCTGTTTCCTCCTCCTCCACTCTTCCCTACTTCCAAATTCCAATACATTGTCTATGCAGAGCTATTAGCTATTTCATTGTGATTTCCTTCCGATCCATGTCCTCAGAGCATTACCTTCCATCCCTGATGCAGGTTACCAAGGTGTTTTCCTGACTACAAACATTTGTTCAGGAAAGGAATGAAAATAATTTTTTCCTTAAGAAGGAATTCTGTTGCCTGCCAAATGAAAGCCTAGGTCACACTGTAACTACATAGGACCTTCACAAGAAGCCCCAGGCATCAACTATGCAGGGGAATCATGTTAGCGTCCTTCCCTGCCACTTCCTGATGAGGGCCTTCTCCCTCCACCAACTACTGCCCACTTGTTATCCATAGTGTCCAGCAGAAGTGACATTATCCATGCTGAGCTCCATCAAAATTATACTATATGAACCCCTCCTTAATATTAACACATAATTTTATTTTTTTGTTAATCCTCACCTGAGGATATTTTTCCATTGATTTTTAGAGAGAATGAAAGGGAGAGGGAGAGACAGAGAGAGAAACCTCAATGTGAGAGACACATCAATTGGTTGCCTACTGCAGCGGTCGCCAACCAGTGGTCTGCGGACCACTGGTGGTCTGTGAGGTTCGAAAAGTTAGTGACAGCTGGCCTACTGCATGCCCCTGAGCAGGACCAGTGCCTGCAACCTAGGTACATGCCCTTGACCAGAATCGAGCCCACGACCCTTCATTCTGCAAACTGACGCTCTATCCACTGAGCCAATCCAGCTAGGGAGACACACTTTTAAATGTTTCAACAGTAAAGGAGAGCTCTCATGGAGAGAAATTACAGATCCTCCCTCATAGTCTTATTTGTTTCGGGGTTTTTTTTCTTTTAGTCACAATTTTTACAATTAAATCAAACTTATTATTTTGAATAGATAATATATGCACAAAGTATAAAATTCAAAAGGGCCCTGTCAGCATGGCTCAGTGGTTGAGTGTTGACCTATGAACCAGGAGGTCATGGTTCGATTCCCAGTGTGAGGCATGCATGAGTCAGCCAGTAAATGATTCTCTCTCATCATTGATGTTTCTATCTCTCTCTCTCCCTCCCTTCATCTCTGAAGTCAACAAAAATATATTTTTAAAAATTCAAAAGGAACTAAAGGCATAGAGTCAAAAGTTACTCTTCTTCCCTCTCTTGTCCCTTAACTACCATGCCCTCCTGCCCAGAGGCAACCACAGAGGTAACAATTTCCCTGGATCCTTGTGAGTTCAGAATGAGCCAACACAACATGTGCCACAGTGGTATGTGGATTATTTCTAGAGAGGTATGGGTGTACCTCATTAAATTCTACCCAGGCACGGTCCCAATATTATTGCTAGACTTTACAACTCTAGATTTAAGTGTTATTGTCCTATTTTACAGGCAAGGAAGCTTAAGTCTAGATAGGTGAGGAAGTGGGAATTCCAACCTAAGTATATGAGGCTCTAATACATCCATATTTCTACTATGCCACGAGACTCAAATTGCAAGTATGAACTAATGCCGTGAGTCATTCACCATTCGTGCCACATTTCTTTCTTCAGGCTATCTCACTAAGTCAGGGAGATGGCAGCGTTTATGACATGCAATTAAATCTCAGTCTCACTCACATGCAGGCCAACCCCTGTAAGTAATCATACACACACACACACACACACACACACACACACACACACACACACACAGATTAAGCTTCAGATCTAGAAATGGCACATTTGTAGTGCATTACTTTCTTTCCAGAACACATCTGATCGCCCTGAGCATTGGGGATACTTTGGTATTTGGACTCTACATTTATCATAGTGTGTTGCCTGCAACACTTTTCCTTTTCCTTCTTCTTTTTCTTTTTTAGTACCTGGCTTGTTAGACCACTAGTCATTTTAAAACCAAATTAAGTTTAAATACATTTCCTTGACACATCTGTTTTGTTAAATGTATCCCACGAAACCAACATTAAAAGCCAATGCCATTAAGAGGGCATAAGGTAAGCTCATTTAGTTGACCAAATTGTATAACACAATGAATTAATATGGTAATACGCCTTCGGAGACCCACAGCAGATAATAGAGGTGAACAGAGGCGCACGAGCCTGCTTTTGGAAAAGCACAAGCAATCCATCATTATGCTGTTACAATGTGGGAGAACATTGCTCATTTCCCACTCGCCTGCCCCCATTCTGAAAACGTTTTGATTGTACTTTTTCAACACCAACTTTGACCAGTAATAATTTTGCTCACCCAGGCTGCTGCATGTTGGTGCCCAAAGAATTCCCTTGTTTGTATTTTGAAACAGTGGTAAATAAGTGGAGATTTCATTTATAAGTGAGAGCTGGCAGGGCATGAAGCTGCGAAAGCCTTGCCTTTGTCACGGCAGAACGACTAAGCAACATACTCTTCCAATAGACAGAAGGCAAAGGAGGGGCAGAGGACAGGTAGGACAGAAACACCAGCAAGGATTCCAGCTGTCCGTCCCTCGGAGTTAAACATCGAAATGATGAACTATATCAATTATATCAATTGACGGTCATTTCTTGGACTGGGTTTTGCTCTCAGCGGCTTGGGTTTCTGTTTCTATCATGTCAGAAAGAACCTAATTAAAGCTTATTGTGCCTGGTCAGCAAAAGTGTATCCCCTAGCCACTTAAAAAAAAAACTATCTAAATAATGTTTCCCTCAACTATAAAATTAGATATACTCATTACAGAAAATTTCAGAAAAGCATAAAAGAAAATACAAAATTATCTATAACCTCAATACTCAGAGATATAACCATTAATATTTTAGTGCATTTATATCTATTTCACATACCATTAAATAGTTTTCAAAAACAAGATTTTAGTTGCTGAAACTCAGTACATAAAATGATTTAAAAGTACTTCTGAGGATGAATATTTAGCTTTTCAATTTTTTTCAGTTATAAACAAGGCAATAATAAACACTTTCACATAAACCTTTCACACACACACACACACACACACACACACACACACACACCGCTTTAGTTTCTTTTAGGAGGACGTATTCCTGGAGGAGAATTCCTGGGCCTGGGGGTCTGAATAATTTTAAAGCTCTGAGGTTGAATCCACCAAACACTTTTCAATCCTCATCTCCCTTGACCTCTTGGCAACTTTCAACACACTGACTGCCACCCCTTTCCGGACGCCCTTTCTCCTTTGCCCCGTGACTCCGTGTTTTCCCAGTTCCTTCCCACCTCCCGGGCTCTGTGTCCACAGCCCCTGCCTGGGCCCCTCCTCTGTTTAACCATCGGTGTTGAAGTTCCCAAGGGGTCCATCTTGTGTCCTATCCTCTGTTCCTACAAGCTTTCTCTAAGTGCTCTCATCTGCTCTCAGGGTTTCACTTGCTGTTTCTACTGCTACAATTCCCAGTTTTTGAATCTGTCCCGGCCTCTTTTCAAGCTGTAGGATGTATACCTTAGACTCCTGGACTTCGCTCCCCTCAGTGCTCACAGGCATTTCAATCGCATGACCTCACCACACCTGTTCCCTGTTTTAGAAGAAGGATAACTAATGCCATAGTGTGCATCATTTTACTGTCCCTGGTTTTAATGGGAATGGCTTCTGTGTAGCACATGTAACAGATACTGCCTGTTGGTCTCAGATAGACATTTTGATCATGTGAGACTATACAAAGGAAGACCTCTCCCTCCTGGTATCTGGACCCCACCTTGTGTCAGAAGTGTTAGTCCTCCCATGCAGCCTTTGTCTTAACAAGGATCTTTGCTTTGGGTGCTAAAACTACCCCATTCATAATAAATATGCAAAGTTGAAAAAGGAACAAACTGCACAGTAAAATAAACCAAAATATTCAATAAAGGATTGCATCTTGTAAACGACACCAACAATTAACAAATTGAAGACAATAAAATAGTCTGTAGAAGTACTGAAAACAAAATCAACAAATCGTTAAAGTGCACATGGCAATAATAATGTAGACTTAAACTTATGGAAGAATTAAATCTCCTCCTCAGATTAGGATCTGCAAAATTCAATCCATAAAATTAGAACTGGAAAAAATAATGGCCACAAAGGTGGAAATCATTATCTGTAAAATTTTATATGGGCCAAAGGAAGGGGGGAACCCAACTGAATAATGAATCAATCCTTAGTTGAGATCAATAAAAATATTTTCAAAAAAATAAAAATGAAAATGGAGAAAATGAGATCAGTTTAACTGTGCTGTAAGAAATTAAGGAATTAAATCTTATCAGTGAACTCTTCGTGGGACAATGGATAAATGATTTCCTCTGAAGAGTTGTCATATATTGAGTATGATGGTGTCTCTTCTTCTTCCTCTCCACACTTTACACAGAAGTAGGCAACTAAGCTGCACTCCATATCCTTAGGCTCACAGCATCACACCTGAGCCCACTGTGAAGAGAATCTCAAAACTGAAGACTTTTAAAGTATCCAGACAAAAAATAAAAGTGTATCCAGGAGTCTTGAAAGACATGTGCTTCAGTTGTTCCCAGCCTGGGACCACAGCATCCTCAAAACTAAATGCAGACTAAATAAACAATAGATGTTCTACCATTTATTTTAAAATGCCACTAAATTAATTCTAGTGTTTTCCCATTCTGTGTCTTTTCAGTTAACAGATTCTAAAAGCTCAAGAATCATCATGTGGGAGCACATGACATCTTTTCAAGATGGAATGAAATCTTTAAAGTCAAAATTGATCCAGTCCAATCCCTTCATTTTATAGACTAGAGGCCCAGTGCATGAAATTCGTGCATGGGTAGGGTCCCTAGGCCTGGCTGGCAACCAGGGCCAATCTGTGGGGTGACCAGCGGAGCAATCATGGGCCCCCGTTCACAGCCACCTTGGCCTGGCACCACCTGCTCACCTGCTCCACCATCCCGCCACGGTCCCATGCTTCTCAGGGCCCATTGGGGCTGGCAGTGCCTCCATTGCCACCCACTGCCAGTGCTGCATCACTGACGCCCACCATGTTCCATGCTGCCCCCTGGTGGTCAGCGCACATCTAACTCCCGGCCAGTCGAACTCCTGCCCGTGGGGACAATTTGCATACCAGTATTAGACTTTTATTATATAGGATGAGGAACAGGTAAGTTAAGTGACCTACTCAGGGTCACTTATCTATACTAATAAAAGGGTAATATGCAAATTGGTCACGATGCCCTCACAGTAATGACCGAACAGCAGGCTGCATGGGGTGACCAGGCCAGCAGGGGGGGCAGTGAGGGGCGACCAGGCCAGCAGAGGGGGGCAGTGAGGGGCGACCAGGCCAGCAGAGGGGGGCAGTGAGGGGTGACCAGGCCAGCGGTGGGGGGGGGGCAGTTGGCGGCAATCAAGCCGGCAAGGGGGGGGGGGGCAGTTGAGGCGACCAGGCTGGCAGGGGGGTAGTGAGGGGCGACCTGGCAGGCAGGCAAGTGAGCAGTTAGGAGCCAGAGGTCCCAGATTGTGAGAGGGATGTCCAACTGCCGGTTTAGGCCCGATCCTCGGGATTGGGCCTAAACCGGCAGTCGGACATCTCCCAAGGGGTCCTAGATTGGAGAGGGTACAGGCTGGGCTGAGGGGGACCCCCCCCCATGCACAAATTTCATGCACCGGGCCTCTAGTTGAATTAATAGAGGCCTGGTGCAGGGTTAATCTAAATATTTGTACTCCTGATTACACACCAAGGGCTCTTTCCACTAGATTCCTTCAAATTTGCTTCTTGGGAGGTTTTTTGTTTGTTTGTTTTATGGTGTGTATGTATGTGAATGTGTGTGTAATCAATCAGTGGTAGCTAAGTCCACAAACTTTAGAGAATCTGGAAAATAGAAAATCATAATGATCTTCAGAGAATAATTATAGTAAGACAATCACACATAATTTAATTGAAATATCATTGATATGAAAAAGAAAACATCTTTTTTCTTTGTAAGCCACCTTAGGACAATGACAACAAGGTCTCAATGATTGTGACTTACTGTTCTCTCTTCCTGGACACAGGCTCCCCTGCTAAAAACCACATTTCCCAGACTTCTTTTCAGCCAGGTGTGTCTATGTGGCTTGTGTGACTAAGTACTCGCCAATAGAATGTGAACAGCAGTGGGGAGAGCAAGGTATGCCTCACCTGCATAGATTTCTTGCCTTGGATTTTTTTCTGTCTTTCCTCCTTCCCATTAGCTGAAATATGAACATGTCTATGACTAGCTTTGATTTAGTAGACAAAGATAATGCTCCCACATGATGCTGGAACAAAAATAGGGCAGGCACTGAGATCTCTGAGTGACTGTATGGAGCACAACTGCCCATCAGCCCAAATCATAAAAGCATTGGTCCACATCACCCACTGTACTTTGGGGACTCTTGGTTATGCTCACTCTGCCTTTCCTAGAACTCATACAGTGAATAAACATTTTTTTTTCCATTTGGAGGCATTGAGAGAGAAAACTAAGATCGTCAGCTTGACACATTGGCCAAGATATATTTAATTCTAGATTAGTCTGTGCAGTGTCTGACTAAGGGGGAAAAATGCCAACTCTGTGTTTTGGGATGAAAAGGGTGGGTCTGGTTCATGTTATAAAAGCAAACCATAAATGTCTGACCCATATTTTAGGGATCTCTATCTCCTAACAAATATTAACCAAAAAAATCTCCTTCTGTTTTCATTATTCCTAGTGAAAGAATTATGTGAGCAGGCAGAGCGGGTAAAACATGAGAACTGGGCTGTGGATTTCATTGAAAAAATATTTATACTTCTGAACTCTTAATAGGAGAGCATTAACTTAAATCATATTTGACATCATTAAAATGTTTCCAGGTTGATCTTTTTAACCATCTTGCTATTCTCCTCCTTATACTAAGGGAGCCCTGTATGGTGCCTTCTGGCATATAAGGGGAGAAAGGGAATTCTAAGTTCCTTTCACCTTTTGCCACATCCTGTCATTGTATCTGAATTCATCCAGTTGCAGCAGAATTGGGAGAGAAGGGTCTGTAAGTTTGGGTGCCTGGGTCCTCCTGAGAAATAGAGTGTTCCCTAGGGACACCCACTTTCCAGAGAAACAAGAGCCTGAAAACAATGCTATCAACACTCCTGCCAACCACTCAATTGATGTGAGCATGGGGTAGAGCCACACAGAGGGAATTGATATTCACTCTTCCTTCCTCTCTTTCCCCATCCTGCAAAGCAAGACCCAGTCACCGCTGTCCTGGAAGTACCACCTCCTCCCCTCAGGCATCTCCATGGACAATGGATTAAATGAAGCCTCCTGTTCCTTTCTGGTTTAAAAATCTCATAATTCCTTTATTCTAATTGGAGTTTTTTTCCAATGGGAAAACAAAGTACTTTATTCCCAGTCTGCTCTATCTACCTGAATCTCTCTTTTTCAGCCTATTTATAACTCCCATTGTTCCCCCCCAAAAAACGGAAGGTGGCTGACTACCCTCTTTAACATGGAGTGCATCATTTTGTCCTGACTAACCATTCAAGTCAAGCAATGTCCTGTGTTTAAATTAGTGATTGGGAAAATCTGAAACCCACAGTCTGTCTTTACCATTTTTTAAAAAGTTACAATGTAACCCCACCCCAAACCCCAGCACGTGAGAAAGAGACTGAATCAGGTTTGGTCCACTGCATCAATCCAAGTCCAGAAATGTGTAGTCAAGTACCCTCCCAAAGCACAGGAAAAGCATTTCTTAGAATCTTCTGTTTTTCTGCTCTGATCTGCAGATGTCTATAGACTTTCCAATCACTGCCCAAAGGAATTGAAATTTCTTCACAGAATATAACCTTCTCCTGCTGCTATTCCTGGCTCAGTACCCAACAATAATCACCATTTCAGTGTTGTAAGGATGAGATAATATTGAAAAAATATTTTTAAGTCTGTGGTATGATAGGTAATAAATACTTAAGAATTTGAAATATATTTTTGTTAATGATATTTTTTTTAAAAAATATATATTTTTATTGATTTCAAAGAGGAAGGGGAAGGGAGAGAGAGATAGAAACATCAATGATGAGAGAAAATCATTGATTGGCTGCCTCCTGCACATCCCCTGCTGGGGATCGAGCCCACAACCAGGGCATGTGTCCTGAAGGGGAATGGAACCATGACCTCCTAGTTCATAGGTTGATGCTCAACCACTGAGCAACACTGGCTAGACCTTGTTAATGATCTTCTTCATGTTTATTTAAAAGTTGAATTAACCTAGCATAGCTTAAAAAAACACCAGGAATTAAAGATACTGGGATGTTATTGTTTTGCAATAGTAAGCAGAGTTGTGAAAAACTTTTTCTTCATTCAATTCTAACTTCAAACCATCCCTTATGTTGAGACAACATCTTTGACTGACTTTAATCAGGACAATTACTCTCCCAAAATTTAATTATTGGATTTTGCATAATATAAAGATCTAACATAGCCTAAATATCATACCATACGATACACTGATACTGGGAAGATGAGAAATATTAGAATTTTGGGTGGTGGAACATTGGGCTGATGGTGTCAAAAGTCATGTAAATACAGAGTTCTAGTTTATTTACTTTTAAGCTCATCCTCTCCATCTAATCCAGACTCCAACTTAGATCATAGAAATCTCTTCCTTCCTTTTCTAACAGAAACAAAAGTCAACATAGCTTCTCTCCCAGCCTTAAAACAGACTGAGAAACCAATATATTTTTAAAGACTCTATTCAGTGACATTTAAGTTTAGAGATGGTGCTTTATTGCAATCACTGGTTATAACTAGTGCATTAATTCAATCATTCACTTTCCTTCCATTGTTTGACCCCAAAATGTTAAATATAAATACATGATACTCCTCCTGGACAAATGCTATTTCAGGAAGCAAAACTGCCTTGTGATCAAACTAAAACCTAATTAATAAAAAGCCTTTAATAGAGCTGTGGTTTAAAGCCAGAAGCAATGACATATGATAAATATTCCACTTCAAACATGCACATTATAATCTGATCATAAGGATAATTCAACCCAATGATCACATTGTTCCTGTGGAGGAATCAACATATTAAAAAAAGAAAGAGAGAGAGAGAGAGTTTTCATGTTCCTTACTTCAGATGGAGAGACACGAGTGGCTACCCTTATTCACACTGTGCATGCGCACCCCATAGCTAAATATATACACTTCCCAAATGGCTCTGGAGCTCATTTTAAATGAATCCTTTAGAAAGATGTTTTAAAGAATTCATCCACTCTTCAGGAGAAAATTCTGAGCCCTCCATTTTTAATGGTGAAGAGATCCTTCTTTCTAAAATCAACTGTGGATACTTGTGCTGCTTCAAGTTAGTCTTAAAGAGAAACATTTGCTAAGTCCCTGTCATCACATCAATGAAGTCTGGATCCATCTCAATGATTTGAAATCTCTTAAGTGATCATTTAAGTGATCAGTTAATCCTCAAGGACAGAGGTTGGACTAGGTAGTGTTCCGAAATCCCTGACAGATATTAATCAGAATTCAGGATACAAAATTGGAATTCCTGGAAATTCTTTGGAAATCCCAAAATTATAAACTATTCTTAAATTTTTCCATATTCCTCATGCTCTTTACTCACAATCATGGATGCCTAAAAAATGTTTAACTAATAATAAGTATTAACTTTAGCAGATGTATAGAGAACTATAGCATACAGAAAATATTCAAACATTGGAAAAGACCAGCAAACATATTGGGTAGTATTCAAAAAGTACTTGGATCTCCTAGCAAAGTTAATAGCACTACATAAAATCAAAGTCTAAATTGCCAATTTAATATCTTATTATGTTTCTAAAACTCATTATTTCTTGGATCACTACTCTTTATAAGATTTGTATAAAGTACATTATGCATATAAGTTTATTAATAAGTATTTTATTTGCAAGAATGAGTCACCACTAGCAGCGACTGGCCCATGAACAGAGTTACATTGGCCTCAGTGATAAGCAAGGCTGGCTAATTAGATGGTGACACTTTTTCCTCTGCCTTAACCTCAGAATCTACATGTTAACATTTCCTGCTCTTGCTTTAAGCTTAGTGGATTTCTTCTGATCAGTAGTTGCTCTATGTTTATCATCAAGCTTTAATTCTCATAGGAGAACTACTGTTTCCCAATTTCTTGACAGGTTTTCCTGGGGATTTAGAAAAACAAACATGTTTCCTGAAAAATGTTGGGATCGAATTCTCAAATGGCCACACTAAGATTGACAGGAGAAACAGATCAGTTTTATAATAGCACTAGAGGCCTGGTGCACGAAATTCGTGCACAGGGGAGTGTGTCCCTCAGCCCAGCCTGCACCCTCTCCAATCTGGGACCCTGGTAGGATCGGGCCTAAACGGGCAGTCGGACATCCCTCTCACAATCCAGGACTGCTGGCTCCCAACTGCTCACCTGCCTGCCTTCCTGATTGCCCCTAACCGCTTCTGCCTGCCAGTCTGATCACCCCCTAACCACTCACCTGCCAGCCTGATTGATGCCTAACTGCTCCCCTGACAGCCTGTTTGCCCCTAACTGCCTTCCCCTGCAGGCCTGGTCACCCCTAACTGCCCTCCCCTGCAGGCCTGGTCCCCCCCAACTGCTCTCCCCTGCAGGCCTGGGTCCTTCCCAACTGCCCTTCCCTGCAGGCCCGGTCGCCCCCAACTTCCCTCCTCTGCCAGCCTGGTCACCCTTAACTGCCCTCCCCTGCAGGCCTGGTCCCTCCCAACTGCCCTCCCCTGCTGGCCATCTTGTGGTGGCCATCCTGTGTCCACCTGGGGGCAGCCATCTTTGACCACATGGGGGCAGCCATCTTGTGTGTTGGAGTGATGGTCAATTTGCATATTACTCTTTTATTAGATAGGATAGAGGCCTGGTGCACAGGTGGGGGCCAGCTGGTTTGCCCTGAAGGGTGTCCTGGATCAGGGTGGGGGTTCCCTTGGGGCATGGGGTGGCCTGGGCAAGGGGCCTGTGGTGGTTTGCAGGATGGCCACACCCCCCGGTGACCCAAGCAGAGGCCGTGGTATCTGGGATTTATTTATCTTCTATAATTGAAAGTTTGTAGCCTTGAGTGGAGGCCTGGGCCTACCAGGGTGTGCGGAAAGCTTGGCTTCCTCCATTGCCAGGGAAAACCAAGCCTCCTGCTTGCTCCATGGCCGCAGCCATCTTGGTTGGGTTAATTTGCATACTTGCTCCTGATTGGTTGGTGGGCATGGCTTGTGGGTGTTGCAGAGTGATGGTTATTTGCATATTGCTCTTTTATTAGATAGGATTTTGCTGCATTTTCAAATGGTACCCAGCAAAGATACTATAAACATGGAAAATGGTTCTTCTGCCATCTTTTCTCTCAAATCCTCACCACTAGCTCTTCATCTCTCAGCTCCCTCGACCCCACATAGACACCATCTCCCTTCTCTAATTTCAAATTCCCTAGTAACTTAGTTTCGAATCAGCTCATCTCTGGTCACAAAACTGATTCTAGCAAGACTGGGCTTAGGGTGTTCCAACCATGTTCCAGGGAACCCTATGGGGTTAGAGGACACTGAGGAGTGCCTGAGGGGTGGGCTCGTGAATCCCTTCATCTCTGCTTTCAACCTCAGCAGCTCCACATCTGTCAGCTTATCATAGCTGGCTTTTTCCAAAAGGATTTTCTGTTTGTTTTAAATAATAGTTCCGCTACTAAAAATGAAATAGAAAAAGTTGACAATTGCTGACCTAGCCCCTCAAGGTCTCCGTGACCCTTCGTGGTGCAAATCCCTGGGAGACTGAAGTCAGTTTCAGGCCAGGGCCTAAACACCCAGGGCAGGATGGGACCTAGGAAAGGAGTGTCTGAGGCACCAGAGGTAGACCAGGTTGACCTCCTCTATGCTCAAACCTGGGTGATAACCATAGAATGACTCAGCCTTCAGAAACCCAACCATGGACTGACCAGACCTTCTTGATCTTTCTGGCCACACATAATCCATCTGAACCGCTCGACAATCAGACAAAGCCAGAAATGGAAAGGCCTGCAAACTCTCAATTGCTTTGTATTATTTTAGGCTTTTACCCCTAAAGTGAATTTCATATGATATTGCAAACACTTCCATGGAAATTGCAAACTGGGCAGGACTCCTCCTCCTCCTCCCTCTTTCTTTTCCCCCTTCTTTTTTGCTGTGGCTGCAGCTTATTCTGCTTCCATGTCAGCTTCATGTCCTAAAGAACAGAATCATTTCACTTTCGAGTCACAACTTTTGATTTCTCCTCATTTTGTTACAGAACAAAATTCCTAAACCGTCATTGAGGACACAGTCTACTTTGGCAGCCAATCAGCTCAGACCCTCTCCCTTCCTCCTCAGTCCCATGCCTGCCCTCAAGGCTCTAGGCCTGCTACCACACTGAACACACGTGGCACTTTCCCTCCTCCATGCTTGTGCTGACTCTGAGCCCTCAGAACGGTGTCCATCCGCATAACATCTCTACTGCTGAGACCCAACTTGCTCTCAAGTCCCTGCTCTGACACACTTGAGCTGCCAGTATTTCCCAAAGTCACTGTCAATCCCCCTGAAGGTAGAATGATCCATCAGAGCACATAACACTCTGCCTCACATTTAATACATTCTCAATAAATATGGGAAAGGAATTAAACTAAAACCCTTGCTCCCAAAGCACACATAACGTGCTTTGCAGAGCCAGCGTGGAAAATAGGTTATTGACTAGCTAAACAAATAGAAGATGAGGCAAACATCCCAGAATATTTATGTTGCCTTCGGTCTTAATTTCATGGCATGCATTTTTTCATATGAAATGAAAAGAAACAAAAAGATCCTGGATTTTATTCAAGTGGGAAATGTTTCCAGACTTTTTTTCATAATTTCACATATGCTCATTTTATAAATTTTTCACATCTTATGCTCAGTGTTGTCAGAATAAATCTCAGCAATAACTCGATAGCCCCCTAGGGTAGCAAATTCATAGGGTGTGTTAGAAACAAGAACACAAGGTGGGGAACACTAAATGGGTCATTCAGGACTGCACACCTTGGGACTTATCTTACCATCCTGCCTCACTGACTTGGAACACTGGATCTCCATGACAAAGTGGATGGAAGGGTGACTCATAGAGAAGAGATTATACTATGGAAACATATGTGCTGAATAACTCAAAACAAAAGCTGTCTTGCTGAATAAACTGCAACTTTGATGATAGGGAGGGATACAATGGACCAGTGTCCATGGCTACCTCAATTGCTTCTTCTATAAAATGGGAATAATAACTACTTGTAGGGCTGCCATGAAGATTAGATGACATCTTATAAACTGTGAAAACAGGGATATGCCTTGTTTATAACCTTTGCTCCAGTGCTCAGCAGAGTGCCTGATACATAATAGGCACTCAACATATTTCTGGGGATTTAGAAAAACATACAAATGTCCCAAGAAATGACAGAAAGAAATTCCCACTTGGAAGTACTAGGTTTGACAGGAGAACAGATCAGTGAAATAAGGCAGAATTTCATAATAGCATTTGGATGTACTTTCAAATGGGACCTAGCAAAAGTCCTAGGAACACTAAAAATAATAGGTTAATTAATTAAACCCTCAGCACAAAGCTTGGTATCTATTAAAAATACAATAAAAGGAAACTTTAAAAGCAGACTTTATAAAGAGAATCATTCAATCAGCAGAGCACATGCTGCACACTCTCAGGCCAGATCAGGAGGACACCTGTATTTATCGCCTTGTGTGAGGAAGGGGGAAGGACGTGACCTTCAAAGCTATGTGGTCGTGTCTGCAGCTTACTCCATGATGAGCTCTTACCAAACTTAGCTGCTGTATCTGAAGAGCTCCAAGGACTGTCCCTAAACCTGTAGAGAATCAGGACATTCTGAAAAGTTTGAGAGCAAGTTACACTTAATCTAAGCCCCAGAGACCTGTTTTCCAACTCCCATTATGATCTCAGCCCTAGATGTAGCATCTTCCTCTTCCTGAGCGTTAACAAGACAAGGGAGTGAAATGGGAGTCAAGGGACCACCCTTTCTTCTGGATGACCAGGGATGGTTTACTATGTTCATTTATCAAATACTTACTGAGCACCTACTAAGTGATGGCCCTGAGAATACCATATAAACATGCTCTCAGGCAAGAAGGTGCCAATAGTGCTGAGGTGGGATGTGGGGACAGCTAGGTGATGGGATTGGAGAAGGCAGCTCTGTAGGCTCTCCCAAGCTGCCCCTGTGGGATGGATTCAGTAGGCAGTGTTTGGCATGGGCTGAGAAGCATCTGCCCCCAAATACCTCCTCATGAGCCTGACACCTGAATGTCATCATTTTGTTAGAAAAGAGCACCAAGAAACTGTGGCCAACAAGCCTGACTCCCCCTCCTTTAACAGATGTTACATTGAAGTCCACAGAGGAGTAGTGACTTATTCAACACTATGGAGCTAATTCAGGGCAAGTCCAAACCCAGACTCAAGGCCCTGGGCTTCCATTCAGTGTTTTTTTTTTTTTTTTAATATATTTTATTGATATTTTACAGAGAGAAAGAGAGAGGGATAGAGAGTTAGAAACATCGATGAGAGAGAGACATCGATCAGCTGCCTCCTGCACGCCCCCTACTGGGGATGTGCCCGCAACCCAGGTACATGCCCTTGCCCGGAATCGAACCTGGGACCCTTGAGTCCGCAGGCCGACGCTCTATCCACTGAGCCAAACCGGTTTCGGCTTCCATTCAGTGTTAATGAAACCACAGAGTGTTCCCTCTGGCTTAGAAGGGTAGGGACTGGGAGGAATCACAGGCCTTCCTTCCAGCACTGCTAGCACACCAACTTCAGGGAGATGTCAACTGACTTCCATCCCCATATGCTACTAGAGGAGCTATTTGATTCTCTACTGCTTTATTTCCTCAATTTTAAGTTTTACTGATTGAGACAAAAATGTCATTCTAAGTTTGAATTCTCAGAGCAGTTCAAGGCCTAATTTCTCACCTAAAATTTATCCAAATTAACCATATAGAACAGGTACTTCAATTATAATTATACTAGAGGCCCAGTGCATGGATTCGTACACCAGTGGGGTCCCTCAGCCTGGCCTGCAGAGATCGGGCCAAATCCAGCTCTCTGGCATCCCCCGAGGGGTCCCAGATTGGGAGAGGGCACAGGCCAGGCCGAGGGACCCCACCAGTGCACGATCAGGGCAGGAGAGGGACCAGGGGAAGGTTCCAGGGCATGTCCAGCCCATCTCACCCAGTCCCGATTGGCCAGACCCCAGCAGCAAGCTAACCTATGGGTCAGAGCATCTGCCCCCTGGTGGTCAGTGTGCATCATAACTACTGGTCGAATGGTCGAATGCTCAGACACTTAGCATATTAGGCTTTTATTATGTAGGATGTTCAGTTCTCAAACAGGCACGTTTTTATCACTGCTAGAAGCATCATTTTAGCATATGAACTACTAATGTGTACATCTATCTATATTGTGTATTAATGAGTATGAACTTGTATTTATTCTATTCTGAAGTGTAACTAAGGTTCCAGCACACAGAATGATCTGTGTGTTCAGCACTCACTTCCCCCTATACAGTCATGCAAAGATAAAAGTGCACACCCTTCAAAATATGGAGCAGTTGAGTGCAATTTTGTTTACTTTTGGCCAGTTAATTAGAAAGAATTCACTTGGCGATGTCATTATGTCACCCTTGGGGTAAAATACATCAGGGCAACCAGACAAAATGTGGCAGCCAGAATTCCCAGGGCTGAAGAGCGATGTCATGGTATTTTTCAGAGAGCTTTCCCAGATCAGTGTGCAGAAACTCTTGAGTCATTTTCAACCACTAACTCTTCTAATGGGAGAGCCCGTTGCCAGTAAGTGCATAGATCATAATTCACCACGATTTCCCTTCAGAAACTGAGTAATCTGTGGTGATTTACAGCTTTCAAAATATAAAAGAAACGTGCAATTTTTGTAAGAGCCTTGGACTCTGTACTTCTTGAAATGGAGACATGTCTAAGTTCTCACTGCCAATTTTCTAGAGTTCAAGTAAGACAGGCCAAATCCACATGCAGAATGAAGGACTTTTTAAGGGTTCTCTATTAGTGTTCTTACATGTATTTTGGAAAGATGTAAGTCATTTGAGAGAGACTTCTAATTCATACCTGCTAGAAAATGTGATAACCCTCACTCCACCAGAGCAATCTACATGTTACAAAGTGCTTCTGGATGCATGATCTCATCTGATTCATGTTATCTATGCTTGAAGGTGCGTACTAGAGTCCGCATTTTGAGGAGAGGAACACAGGATGGGAGAATTTTGAGTGATGTGAGTGGCAGTGCTGCAACTTGATCTGAAGTCACACCATGCTCAATGTGCTCTTTACACCAGACAAAGCCTCTCCCTGCCATTCCCTCTGTCTCCCTTTGGTTCTTAAAAGTGTTCTCATCATCCCCATTGCTGAAAGCTCCTGACTCACGTATCTAGTCAACGCTCCATACCCCGGAGTAGTGGTAAGTGTTTTAGAAGATGGAATCCCTTGAAGTGGGAATTTCATCATGTAGCACTCACTTGCCTGAGGATGTTCTGCAGAAATGTTGAGGCCAGTTGCATTTCAGTGACTACTCCAGTCTCTTAGAGGTATAAGATTCAGAGACCCTGACCTCTTCAGGTCCAGGTTTTCTCACCAGTACAGAGGGTCTCGACTAGACGTCTCCGGCCCATAGAGCCTAAGATTCCCACCTCCTCTACCCCAGCCAGAAATAATTGCTATCAGGATGTTTTGGGAAAAGCTATCCAGAAGAGGGCTCACAACAAGGAAGAGAGTGAACCTTTATAACTGCCCACCCTGACGTTACCTTATATATGATATCCCACTCAATCTAACTCTCACAGGCATCCTATTATACTTGTACTAGAGAGGAGGGAAAGCAGGTGCAGAGAAGCTGACTAGTTTGCACAGGCTGGAAAATAACAACAGTAATCCTAATAGCATTTAACGTATAGCATCTAACGTTCTCAGGGTGCTTATGTAGTGCTGGGCACTGTTTGTAGCCCTTGACTGGGCATTGCCCCATTTTCATCTTTATGATAACCCTGAAAGGTAAACATCTGATTATCCATCTTTCACAGATGAGAAAACCAAAGCACAGAAAAGTGGTTGGCCTCCCCAAGCCTGCATGGTGAGTGGTAGAGCTGAGAGGCAGAACTGAGGACCCTGACTCCAGTGCCCAGGTGCTGAGCCATCCTGCCTAGAGCCCAGGGCGTGGCTGTATGTGGCTAGACAAGCCCTTTGAAATGCAAATCCAAAAGTCAGACTGCAAGAGAAAGATTTCAATGTAACACCAGATGTTCCACCAGGTGAAAGTCCTACATAGTGTCATGATTATATTATCCAACTTTCTCTTCAAGAATTGGCTCTGCCAGAGGTTACACTTGAGTATCTGAACGTTTTGGTCAGAGCACCTGGCATGATCACGTAAACCTGCACTTAACAGAAACCCAACAACTCCGGCTGAACTGAATCGGGGTCTATTTTTCTCACATAACAAGCAATCCAGGCCTGCACAGCGGCCATGTGGACGTGGAGGCCTACCCAGGGCCCCTCTTGCCTTTCTGGGCCACTGCCTTGGGGTGTTGCTTTCATCCTCTTGCTAGAAAGATGGATGCTGCACTTCCCTACGCCCTCCTAGCCACATGTGGCTATTTAAATTAAGTTAAATAAAAAATTCAGTCACAGTAGCCACATTTCTAGTGCTCAATAGTCACATGGGACAAGTGTGGCTGCTATACTGACTGGTGCAGATATAGCGCATTCCCATCATCACAGGATGTTTTATTACACAGCGCTGCCCTAGACGTCACATCTGAAAACTTGACAGGAAGATGGAGAAGAGGGGAAACTGAGGACCAACTGAGACTGTGCCCTTTTAGAGAGAAAAGAACAGCTTTCATGGAGTCCTTACTCCACAGAATTTTCCTTTCATCTCTTTGATCAGGTTCCATCACTTGACCACTCCTAGATAGAAGAGAGTTTTGTTAAGTGGGCTTCTTGCTGTCCTGAACTAAAATGGGAAATGTGGGTATGGAAGAGGTAAGAATATATAATTAGCAAAGTAAGTAGCGGTCTTACTAGCCTCAACATCACGTGTGCGTTATGCTTCAAATTAGGCCAGGTTTTCCAAAACAGAATGGAAAAAAACAGGCAGCAAACATCTGTCATTGCACAGCTGTGGGCCCCGGGCATGCAAAGGCAGTAAGTCAGTGATTACTGCCACCTGGTAGTTCCTGGTCGGGATGAGCCAACAATGAAGCAGGAGATAAAAAGATGAAGAAAGAAGGTATTAGTGTCTAGGCTGGTCCAGAAAGAGCCATGGCTCTTAGATCCCTGGGCCTTTGCCAGCTGGAGTTCAAGGTGACCGACTGCAGTGGGGAAAGGCATAGTCATGCTGTGGGGCCAGGCAGCCTGGGGTCTGCACTGCCGAACAAACAACCCAGCATTCAGTTAATGCCCGCGGGGGCCATTGCCGGCTTCTCTGGGCCTGGTGTTGCCTCCGAAGTATACCTCCTTACCGGCTCTCGTAAGGAGATGGGTATTTTAACTGGGCTCTGGCTGCACATGACATGGGGGCTTTGTCTCATGGCTACAATCGCTGGGGGGAAGCTGCAGATAGCTTTTAGGCCCCCAGCTGGCAATGCCCTAAGCAAATTCGAGGTTTAGTGGTGTAAAAGTGGGAGGTAACAAACCCAGGCACAAAGGGAGTGTCTTGAGATCACAGTGAACAAGAGGCAGGGTCTCTGGTTAGGAGAATTCCGGTAACTTTACTTCAATCTTTTGTCTGTGGTCAGTCCTACAGGAAAATTAGAAATAATTGTATATGAATAAGCAAAGACAAACAGCAATCAGCTCACATCTTTCCCCTGTCGTTACCATCCCTGTGCCCAACTCCAGTTTTTGACAAATGCTTGTTTTTTGCCGTTGTGAGAACAAAAGGATGACTTCGTTTAAAGTGCATCAGAAGACAAAAACAATTTGTTTCCCCAGAACTTCCCCTGAGGAAAAGCCACGATGACACTTAGTTTCTCATCTCTAACAGATGCGAACCCATCCCTGAAGAGACATCTGGAGGCTGATACGCCGAACTGATACGTTGCGTCAAGGCTCATGTTGATGGCTATTTCCAAATGAGGAGACGGCAAAGCAAAGTTTGAAAAAGCATTTTGAAAATAAAATCTGTTGCTAGCTAGGGCTTTTCGTAAATAAATAACCAGTCCTGAAACTATGATTCAGTGTGGGGAGAAGAAAGGGAAGGAATGTTGACACGTGCTGCAAACCTCAGAGACTTGGAGAACCTGAGACACGCAACTGTCCTTAAAGAGAGAGGGGCCCCATTGCTAATGCTTAGCTGCAGGCCAGGGTGTTGTAAGGAAGATAGAGATTGATTCATTTACCCAAATGTGCTCATTTTCTGGGGCTGCCAGGACAAATACCACACACCGGGTGGTTTAGACAACAGAAATGCATTGCCGCATAGTACTGGAGACTAGACGTACAAAATCCAGTTGTTATCAGAGTTGGTTCCTTCTGCAGGCTGTGAGCTCTCTCATATCTCATCTGTTCCAGGCATCTCTCCTGGCTTATGGAGCCTACTGGAAAGACTTGGTGTTCTTGGTTGTGGCAGCATAAGTCCATTTTTCCATAGCATTCTCCCTATGTGAATCTGTCCAAATTTCCCCTCTTTATAGGGACACAATCATATTGGGTTAAGGGCCACCCTCATGACCTCATCTTAAATAGATCAACTGCAAAGACCCTTTTTCCAGCTAAGGTCATATTCATAGGTAAGGGGATTAGGACAGCAACATCTTTAGGAGGGACACAATTCAATCCATAACAGCAGGTCATTCTGATCAAAGAATTACTTCACTTTCCATTTGTCACTGAAGACCAGGCCATGTAAAAGTAAACTTGATGGTATCACTTTTGTCCCTTGGGGAATTCCTGACATTAAGAAAACCAGCCCCTCTCACTTTCTCAATGTTTGCAAGCTATGATCCTTTCTTTTATATAGTTCAAAACATATTGTTCCAATCTGGGACACTGTATTAGAAATTTGAAGTTTTTCCTGCTTCCTCACCTTCAACCCACCTTGAGAGTCAAGACCTTGAATTTGAAACCTGCTCCTGAAAGCGTATCTTTTCTAACATTTAGTGTCTTCCTTCATCTCATTCAAAAATTGGAAAATTCGAATACTCAACTCAATTCAACCGACCTTCATGGAAAAATTTCACTGCATGAGGCACTGTGCTGGGGATTTAAATCCAAACCCCGGGATGTTGCCCTCTGAAGACCGCTGAAGGGAAAAGTCCAGAATGGCTGCTGCTTCCAGACCTGATGGTTCTCATTCTCATGAGGGGGGGAAAGTGGAGGGCGAGGTGGGGAGCTTTGCTTTTAAATAGGTTGCAGGGTTTTCAGGGAAGCAATAACAGAAATTTGGTGGTCTTATTTTGAGGGCCCAGAAATTCCATATGCCCGACTCCAACTCCATGTTAATGTTCTTTTCCTGTCCTGCTATTTAAGGGCTATTAACAAGGGTTCCAGAACACAGAATGGAATAGCCTTCCTTTCACCTCATCCTTTTCATTCCTTACCTCTTCTTCCCCCCAAATAAGTGAATAAATAGAGACAAATACTCAAAATCACTTCCTATACAAGAGCCAGGAGATCATGGGTCAAGAGAGTGTGTTAGGGGTGGTTTCTATTTTTTTTTAATAACTTCCCAAGAAACAGCACTTACAGACCCTGGTGGACACTATTAAGTCACCCATCACTGTTCTCTTTTCAAAACAAATACTTTAACCTTTTCTCCCTGGTCCTATATTATAATCTTCAATTATTTGTGTTGCTCTCCTGGATGCTGTCTGAGTTCTTTTAAATTTTAGAATAAAATACTGGATGCTGTAATCAAATAAGCACGGAACCTCCATAGGTGATACTGCAGAGTCAAAACAGTGTCACAATCTCAGACATGTGTAGGCAGGGGCAGGGAGTGAGGAGTGGGCGTGGAACAAACAGCACAGGATTGTAAAATGCTCAGAAAATGAAATGTGCACTATCCATGCCAACTAGCGCTGGCACTAATTGGACAGGCATTCCCCCAGAAATGTCAGCGTAGGATATAAGGCGCAGGAAATGCAGAGACTGTCAGTTTCTCTGTTAGAAATGGCCTGTGTCAGCAGGGGTTGGGCAGCTTACCTGGCGGATGTTGGCGGCATGACAGGTTAGCTCATGGGTCTCTATTTACAACATGATCACGTTCGCTCTGTAACAGCAATTCGGCCATTTGGTTCATGGGGAGATTTGCTGGTCTTGCTCAGAGCGCTCCAATAAGCCACTTGGAAATGAGTGGTAGTGAGGACATGTCAGTGCTGATGCTGCCCTGCGAACTCCTCTGGCCATGAGGTACCACCACAGCCTTCAATTCTATTCAGTTTGACAAGCGTTCTGCCCAGCTGCCTGTGTGCCACTTACTGGGAAGTGGCCTGCTTCCCAGGCTCACCTCTTCTTGTGCGCTGTAGGCCTCACAGAGACTCTTTCCCCTTTATAGCCACGAGGGTAAACCAGGGGTGCTCCTCACTACTTAGGCCTCACTGATCCTGGCCTATTTCTTCCGCATCTGTTTTCCAAGGTAGCTAGTCTTGTTCTAATTTCCTCCCATCCTCAATACAATGATAAGAATGCCATCTTCCAGTCCACCTTTTATGTATGTTATCTCTAACGTACTCTTATTTCTCCCTCTCCCCATTCTCGACCTCCCATACTCCCCACCCATTTTACACACACACACACACACACACACACACACACACACACACACACACACTCCTCCCCTCTTCATACAACCATCTAGCTCCCGATTTGGGACCCCAGATAAACAAAACTACCTTGTTTTTATCTCCTGTTGCAGCCCATTCAAGTCTCATCCTTCAAGCACCCAGGGCTTATGGTATTTTGTCATTGTCACCTAGACCAAGAGACAGATTATCTGGGCACATGCCCACCGCTCTTTCCAGGCTCTCAAATTCACAGGCCTCTGAATGGAGGGGAGATGCTAACTTGGGTCATAACAGAAAATTTCATGGAAATCCCCAGGCATTACAGGGATCCTCTACTAAAAATAATAAAGTAGAGCAATAAACAGGATTTCCTGGGAGAGCCAGCACTTAATGTTTTTCATGATACAAACAATTCTATTGACTCTTTAACTTTTCATTCCAAGACCTTTCTGTACCATTCATTCTGTATTTGATGAGGATGAAATGTACCATGGTCCTATGTCATGTCATTTATGATAACTTAGCATTATGGTTGGTTGGGAAATAAGGCCAGGCATATGAGGCTCCACAGAATGGCTTGCTGTAAATTCCTAGCACCTGTTTATAATGTACCTTTACAGAGAAAACAGCTCCAGTAACATTATAGCAGCGTGGTTCATGAGTGCTATTAACCGTCTCTATTGCATGTTACAAATTTAAAAGGTTTTTAACTATACAGACAATCCGTAGGTTTATGAATCGAAAGCCACTGAAATAAATCATCCTTGGTAATGAAAAGGGAAAAAGAGGGGCATGATATAATTTCTATTTGTCAAGGTATAATGATGTCACCATCCATTTATCCTCTGCACTTAAAGGTTGAAGCTATTCAACAAATCTCTTCTCAGCCAAATACATCTGGTGCCTTAATGGAGGGCATGGCACAGGTTTCTGATTAGGTCACAGCTCACTCGCCAATTAGAATAGAAGGTAAAACTTGTTTTCTAAGCAATTCATTAGAACAATAACCTTTAATGGAATAAATAATAATGGGGCCTTGAATTCAAAAAAAAACAAACAAAAACATGTTATCACTTTAAGATGATCTCTCTGAGTAGTTTGTAGATTAAACAGATTTGTTTCTGGAGGTGCTATTTTTATCCCAATCACTGTTTTCATTTATTGGAGTTTTTAAGCAATAATTCAGTTAATCACTAAAAAAACAATCAGGATATAGGGTAAGGGGTTGCTGGTTAAGTTTTACCTTAAAGACAAGTTGTACCTACTTATAAGACTATCGTGAATAGTTGGGGAGGTTGTTCAACTGCTTACAGGGGCTAAACTGAGGGCCAGTGTGGGTTGAAATGCAGCCTTCAACACAGTCAACAATCCTCATGCCCTGGCATTGGTGGCACGGGCTACCTGTACCGACCTCCTGCAAATCAGCCTGAGCCAGCAGTTTTCACCCAGGACTCAGGGAAAGGGTAACTGTGCCTGATGGGGTGTAGGAAGATGGGGGGAGGAAAAGAGGCGGCTGTTTTCTGTTGTGATTTAGGACTCAGTTCTTGCCTCTCCATTGGCAGGAAAGTGGGCTGAATATCCTTCCTCCGGTCCACTCTTGGCACATAAGCCATCCCCTGGGACTCAGGCAGGTTCCTAGCAGGGAAGATCCGAGCACCCAACAGCAAAACCTCCTGCCCCGTTATTCTGTGGTGTGGGTGGTGACCTGAGCCTTTCTCGTGGGGAGCTTAAGTGTGGCTTTTCCCCTGCGATCCACCAGCTCCCATCCCTCTCTTCCAGGAAGTCCACCTGCAGCTTAATCTAGGCACTATGAGTTTTTCCCTTCTCTGTATTTCTATAGCACATTAACAGTCTATGACACAATACCTAGTGAATCTAGTTTGGAGCTGTGGTTCTCAACCTTTAATTTTAACTTATATTCTTATGGGTAACAGGGCTCACCCTGGGGCATTGCTTTTGAAGTCAGAAGCCCTAGGTTTGAGTCCTGCCCCTGCCCATTAATGTGTGAGCTCAGGTAAATCCTATAACCTCTCTTTGAAAACTGGGGAAAACAACACTTGTCCCACTCATTTATAGTTATTAAGTATCCAATGAGATCATGAGTGTGAAAATATATTGTAAATTACACATGAACCATATATGGCAGGCGTCCTCAAACTACGACCCGCGGGCCACATGCGGCCCACCGAGGACATTTATCCGGCCCGCCGGGTGCCGCTGCCTGTCCTGCTTAGCAGCCGACTCGTCCCGGGCCCGCAGTGCGCATAGGAATTTGTTCATAGCTTTTTTTTTAAAACTATAGTCCGGCCCTCCAACGGTCTGAGGGACAGTGAACTGGCCCCCTGTTTAAAAAGTTTGAGGACCCCTGATATATGGTTTAGACCAGCCTTGGGCAAACTACGGCCCACGGGCCGGATCCGGCTGTTCTATCTGGTTCTCTTGCTCTCCCCTCCGCTCCTTTACTTTGAATTTATATTAGTTCACACAAACACTCCATCCATGCTTTTGTTCTGGCCATCCGGTCCAGTTTAAGAACCCATTGTGGTCCTCGAGTCAAAAAGTTTGCCCACCCCTGGTTTAGACTCTATTTCAAGAGTCTTTCAATTAAGTTGTGATTTTTTTACCAATCATCATCATCCCCAATTAATTAAATTTTACAAATAAAACAATGATATCTCTTTCTAAACTACTTTTAAGCCAAACTGGCTCCTTTCTCCTCTTGCAATAAATAAAAATGTAAATGCTGAGTTGAATATGCCAAATAATTAAATGCAGGCAATTCTTGTTAGGTTTCTGTGTCTTATTAACCTTATGCTAAGAACCAGATTCTGTCTTATCTTCACTACGACATGCTGAAGAACATGCACCCAATGTGGAGTCTGTGAACGCAGACAAGCATTGGGATAAGTGCAACCATTGTGGGGTTAAACCGGGCTCAGGCTGCAAAATAAGTAAAGGTGAAAAGAATCTTACCCGTAAGATATTTATACTGCTAAAGAGAACAAACAAACTTTGAGCCTTCTGGAAGTGCCTTTTTATACACAATTTATATGCTAATTATGAACATTTGAATTATATTAGATAAAGCAGGCTCCCTAAGGATCTAGTGTTTGGTATAATTTGTCCTTGAAAAAAAAAGGAAGAGAGTAAAATATTATAAAGCCCGAGTCTTTGCAATGACCTCAAGAGCCTCCCCAGTCTGCCCCACATGCTGTACAATTTCCTTCCCTGTCATCAGCTCCAGGCACGCTGGCTTGCTCATTGCCCCCTGACTTGGCACTGATGTTCCCACCATTCTGGGACATTCGCAGGGCCTCTTCCTTCACAGGGAAAGTCTTGCCCACACAGTCCCACCTCAAACATGCTATTCTGATCGCATGTTGAACTTGCAGCCCTCCGTTTTGTATGCGGTTACTCTGCTCTATTTCTTTTTCCATAGCACTTACCAGCTTTTCACACCCTGGACAACACACTCCTTACTGAATGCATTGCTTCTCTCTCCCTGGTAGGAGATGAGCTCTGCCAGGCAGGGATCGCTGTCTCTGCCATTCACTGCTGTACACCAGCACCTACAACACTCCGTAGATGGTTTTCAGTGAAAGAATGTGAAAGCTCTTTGGTGTTCATTACATGCGACTTGACGGCAGAGATCTATCTGGAAAGAAAAGTTTCCAGGGAGACTGTAGAGATTTTCCTGTGGGAAATTAAACAGAAAAACAGTGGAACAGAGAGAGGGGAAAAAAAATAATAAAAACAGGAACAAGGAAGAGAAAGAGGAAGCAGAAGGAGGGAGGAGAGATAAAGTATAAGTCCCCTTTCCTTCTTGGAACCCAAGAAGACTTTCCACACAGTTTGCAGATTGGGTTTGGTTTTGCTCTCTTGGAGTTGGTCGGCAAGAAAGTGAGAGTAAAACGGGAAAGATCTAAAGACTTCAGGTGGCCTGTGATTCCTGGAGGTCAAACCAAAAAGGGTCCCAGCCTTGAGAGAGCTGGGAAGGAAACTCCTTCCAGAAGAAGTCACCCTCAACCTCAGCAGAGAAGGATGGGGGGGAGAAGGAACTGGACAGCTCTAGATGGGCCACCAGCATTCATGGTCAGTGTCTTCCAGCTGATTCAGCTTTTTAATCTGAGCTAGATCACGCAGGGCTTGCAAAGAGGGGGTATGTGTATGTCTGGTTGAAGGAGGAAAGGTGGAGAAACTGGGTCCTGGTTTAATCTAACTGACATTCCCTTTTATAATTCATTCTAAACACAATTGGATATTCATCAAAGTCTTTATCTGGACGCCTGTGACCTTCGTGAGGAAGTCCTGCTCTTTAACAATCTATAATTTAGAATGCCCATGCCCAGCAAGTCCAACTTAGTGACATTTGATCTTTAATTTGACACTGTGATCTAAAATGTAAGCATGACCTTGGAGAAAAATGGAGGGATTACATTCCCTCGCTCCAGATGGTCAGTTTCCCTTGCAGGGAGGAAGCCACCATTGCAGTTACCTGGCCTCTGCCACACCTCACAGCTTCTGCTCTGATGTTTTCTTTTATCAAACACTTCGAGAGACATGTGGGTTCCTCATTTCTTGCCATTCCTCAGTCTCAGGCACTCCCAATAAGGTAAGCTTAATCCTGTTACACATTATGGAAGCAGGTTTTCAAAGAGGAATTGGGTTACTATTGATTGCCAGTCAGTGAAATTCTCATGGGCCATGATGGGCCTGCAGGCCTCTTCGTATGCCCCTGCTCTGGGTGACATCCTGGGCACTTACATTCTTTCAAGAGACTGCCACGCATCGTAATCAAGTGGTTGAGGTTTTTATCTTTTCTTATTAGGCAGAAGTTATCTCAACAAGCTCTCCTTTGAAAGAGAACATGACAAGCTAAATGACGGTCTGTCCTAGTCTGTTGTGAGCCCCCAGTCACCATGACTAGAGTTTCTTTAAACGCAGACCTCCTATAGATTAGAACATATATCTTAAGCACCAATGCTAAAGTTAATGCAAAAGTTCAGAGGTGCGAAATAATTTAAATGTGCCCAAGTAGTAGCAATAACATCTCTAAAATCTCAGCAGTGAATTATGGATGGATATGTGGAATATTAAAAATGCAAAGCTAACTCAATTTGCATTTGCAATGCCCCCTAGCTGTTATGGGGAGGAGGAAATTGCTTTCTGCTGAATTCAAGGGCACACTACTTAGTGCTGTGTTTAAGTCAAGGAGGAAAATCACTCATTTTTATTCTACCACTTAACTCGTGCTTATGTAATCTGTCTGGCACCAGAGTCAGTTGTCTGATATTATTTTCAATCACAGAACGAGAATATATAATTCAATCAGCACACCTTTATTTTCACTTGCTTGGTGATCTCTGGGAGCCTTATTACCACCAGTAAATGCCAGCCCATCATCAATCAGAGCTCCGCTTCGGGACTGTCTCTGACAGACAGCACCAGCCACAAGTATTAATGTTTTATTTTTGAGAAGGGGTATGAGGTGAGAGTAAGGTTATGCTTGCCCTATCAGCTAGGCAGAGAATCCATTCCTTCCCTAAGGATTCCCCGCTCCCCCCCCCGCCCTCCCCCTCCCCGCCACAACCCACCCCATCACAAGACCATCTCTCTCCCCAGCAGGTAAATTCTCAAAGGTAGGGTAGACACCCAAATTAGTAGCTAATATATTGCAAAGCAGGAACCCACTTTCAACTTTGTCCTTCCTCCTTTCCAACTAGCCCTTCCTCCAACTGCTCCTTTTCATTTCCCCCTGCACCCTCAGCTTAGGTGGGTCCATTCTTCTTTGGGATGCCCTGGGATAAGCACAATGAGCATGCCCACACTGCCCAGTGGGCATGGCAGGGGCACTGCCTATCACTGCCCTTCTGGCAGAGGGACTCATAAAACAGGCAGAAAAGGCAACATCTGACATTTCTTGAGATGGAAGCCCAATAAGAAAAACTTTGTGAAGAGCTGGGGCCTGTTTAAGAGGGAATTAGTGAAAGGCACACATCATGCAGGGGTTCCTGGTCATGAAGTATGGTAGCAACCATACTTGGGTGAAAATTGCTGTTTAATATTTTAACCTTTCTGGTTTTGGGTTCTGTATTCATTTAAAAGTTATTTTGATTTTCTGAACTTACGTATGATTGAATACTCCATTGATGGTGGTGTGAATATCCCATTGATTGTGATCTCACTGGTTACTGAAGCACGTTCTTCTGGGAATCAGAACAGCACAATTACCCTAAATTGTCTCAGGAGCTACAGATAGTGCATTCCTGTTGACTCAGTGATCCCGGAATCTGGACAGCACGATTATTCTAAATTGCCCAGGTGGTCCCAGATAATGTGTTTCTGTTGATTCAGTGATTCGTAGATACTTTAGATAACTAACTTGCTCAATTTTTGCTTCTGTAAAAAATACTTTTCGTGAAACAGGTTCCTCATTCCAGACCCAAAGATGTAATCAATACCTTTGTGATATTCTGTCAGTATAAGCCTGATGTGGCGAGCTGTTTGGGGCTGCGAGGTCTGGAGCGCTTTTGCTCCCTCGTATGCCACCGGCTTTTATTAAATGACTCCATAATTTGACTTTTTGAGGCGTCCTTTGTAAGATGGGGGTTACACTACAACAGTCACAGTGAAAATGAGCCAGCACAGTTTGGTGGAGAGACTGGCCATGAAAGCCAGTTTAAGGAACACCACTGGGTCCATTTCTCACGGATCTTTGAGAGTGTGTTTGATGGTCATGTTGTCATGAGTTGCTTTGTTTCCCTTTTTCCCATGTTTCCTAGTATGTATCACCTCATTGGGAGTCATTGCTTTCTTTTTCATGTACCCTGGGTAGATGTGGTTGCAGTGGGTCTTAGACCCCAGCTTCATAAAAACTGTGTAGGCCACATGCCCAGGAATTCTGACTCATTGGGTGCAGGGAGGGGGCCTAAGGATCTGTATTTTTATTAAGAATCCCTCCTCCCAAGTGGTTCTGTGGGTAGTTCCAGACTATTCTTTTTTATTTTTTCAGACTACTCTTTTTGAAATGGCCTTTTGAAAGTCACAGAAAGAGGAACATAGTGTTGTATAGTCTAGTCTGAATGGTTTCCCCCTTTTCTCTCTCTCTCTCTCTCTCTTTCTCTCTTTCTCTTTCTCTCTTTCTCTCTCTCCTCTCTCTGGCTCATGTGACTGACAGAAGGGTCAAGGTTGTCTCTTTGTTTCTGCCTTATGAAATAAAGAATCTTTTTGACAGACTGACATAATAGGCTGAAACCATTACCTGTACTTCCACAAAGAAGCAGAAATTACTCCTCACCATCAAAGATGAGGCACAGGGGGTCCCTAGAGGATAACATATAAGAAACTGAGATGGAGACCAGCCTCCTAAAGCCAATTCCCCTATTTTTCTAACAAATGAAGCATCCTTGGATTTGGTGGTTTGGGATTTGGTTGTTCTATATGGAACACTAAGAAAGATGAATAATTGTAATTTGGGGGCTTTTTCAAAAGCCACAGGATTTCCTTATATATTTATAATGCATGTGAGCTGAAAACCAGGTGAAACAGACTAATTAGGAATACCTTAGACAACAGAAATCCCATTTGGTCCTTGAAATTTCAAGCTCAATCTCTGCTCAGATAATACTTTAAAAATTAGAATTCAGTCTATTGTTTTTGAAAAACACATCAGATAGAAATGAGAGCAGACAAATGAGAGATTTATAATCCCCATGGTACATAGTTCATAAATTGGCTGCCCTTTTATCTCTGCAGCAGGAGAAATGGGAAATTCTGAAATCCCCAGAAGATATAGGCAAGATGTCCAAGTTAAGAATGCAAGGGGAAAGGACGCCCTATTAAAACAAAATACTGCCCCCTTTGCCCTGCACATATCATAACTTACTTGTTTTATTCCATTCTAGCTGGGTTTTGCTAGGTGATTTATTAGTTAGTCTGAATTTAGCGCTGGAAGGAAGGACAAGGAGAAAGTGGCTCCCCACTGTGTATTTCATGAATTTCACTTTCCTCTTAAAATTCACACATTGTGATCCCCACTGGGGTTACCATCTTGTCCCAGATATAAGCAGCATCCATTATAATTACATAAACCAAGTATGGACAAAAAGTCCTTACCATTGATTTTAGCACAAGTGAAACCAAATAAAATCTGTTCCTTCCTTACCACAAATTTATGAAATAATAAGGGGTCTGTAGTTCAAAGTGACACCTCCTCAGTTTCTTCTTCTAGGTCTAATGTGTCTGTTACAAAGTTAGTGGCCAGGCGCAACAATCTAATTCCTTTTTTTTAAGAAATGTAAATTACTATCTATAATTATTAAAATAGTTTTAAATGGAAGGCACAGCTATAGAAAACTGATGTATATAAAATATTTAATGCCTAAAACTCTTAGAAATGTTTTTCTTATTAACAATAATGATGCAAAGTATATTAGTTCTGTGACTTTCCTTAATATGTTTTGAAGATTTAAAATTATGTGAACAGATCTTCAAATCTAAAATTTAAATACACTATGATATGCTCCAAATTCTTTTTTATTAAAGTTATTGGGGTGACATTGGTTAATAAGATTATATAAGTGTCAAGATTACAATTCTACAATACATCATCTGTATATTGCATTGTGTGTTCACCACCCAAAATCGAGTTTCCCAATCCAACTCTTCAGGTGAGAAATTAGCCTCTTGTATAGGCATGACTTTGTCCCCAGGGCCTAACCACACACCAATCCTCTAACAATACAACATTGGAATATCCAGGCCACAGGAATTATATACATACAATAGCAGGACAGTCATTCCATCTCAAAGGGAAAGGAAAGGTTTAGATCCATGATCTATGTTGGGATGATAAATCAGAATATTGCTAAAGATGGGGCAGCATAATAAGGTAGCTGGCCCAAGGGGAAATTGTTACACCATAGATAACACTGGGTTAAAGCTACAGAAAAATGAAAAGGGAAAAACCAAACTGTTTAAACATTAAACATTTGTTTAAATATTAAAGTAAAGTTAGCCTGACAGCAAAATCGATATTAAATCAGGCCTGGAAACTGTTTTACGACCTCAAACCCTAGGCTTCTTAACTGCCAGTGTCATAAATGATGTCACTTTTCAGCATGATTGTGGCCGCCAGTAGGCAGGTCAGAAATGCCACCTTTAATTTCAAAAATGTTCATTTGTGATGTAATTTAGAGTTTACTCCCAGGGACAAATGTCACTCTCTGGGCAGGAGCCCCCAAAGTGCTGCTGTGAGTAAAATGTTCCCTCTCAATTCCCTTCCCCATTCCCCCCACCCCCACCCTCACCCCCCACCCCGCCACCCCGTACAGCCTGGTTTCTGAGGTACCTGCCAGTTCTCTCGGGTTTGAACTAAGTGTGTGAGGACAATAATAAATGGGTTGAGATTCTTTTCCAGTCAGTGGAGAGAAATTTTGAGGAAAATCTTCTGTGGAGGAAGGAAAGGGACCTATAGAAGCTGTACCAGCTGCAGAATGTTCCATAAGGTGCCTGGCTGGTGTGGCTCAGTGGTTGAGCATCAACCCATAAACCAGGAGGTCACTTCTATTCCTAGACAGGGCACATGCCTGGGTTGTGGGCTTAATCCCCAGTTGGGGGTGTGCAGGAGACAGCCAATCAATGATTCTCTCTCATCACTGATGTTTCTATCTCTCTCTCCCCCTTCCTCTCTGAAATCAATAAAAATATATATTCAAAAAAAGAATATTCTGTGAGGCTGGCAGTGTGGACAGAATAGGTTTCAACAGAGGAGTGGCCTTGAGCTACAACAATACCATGTACTTTCTGGACATACACCAGCCCCAGCTGCTTTATTCTCAACCCCACCAGACACAGTCCTCCCTCCCCCAAAGTACTTCTCCCCACTGGCCTGTCGCAAAACCAGAAATGTTTACATTGCTGACTTCTTTGGTTTGAAACACTGAGGGACCCACTAAAATGCAAACGTGCTCTGGAAAGAGAAATGAAAATGGCGTTCATTTTTCTCTTCTTAAAATCAAGGATCATGAGAATGAAAATACTGAAATATTCAGAAAAGACATCAGGAGTCAGTTTGTATTCCCCTCCAGGCACAAAAGAAAGCACAACCAAAAAGCACACGTGGAACCAAGAACCCTGCCCATCACACGCCTTGTCCAGACCTGCCCTCGATGGGAGTCTGTGAGTTCAGAACAAGTGCAAAGAAGAATGCAAAGGAAAGCAGTGCTTAGCCACCAGAGTTGCAATTATGGACGTTCAAGGTTAAAATCGTGGAGATGTTCCAGATGTCCGCAACGGCAGACAGTTGCTACGCCATAATTTTTTTAACATCACGAAAGTCACCTCAGTCCAAAAAGTCTAGAATTGAAATTTCATTTTGTAATTTTCATCCATTTGCTTTTCTACACGGCTTAAAATAGGACACCCCACCTCCGCCCCAGTAGATTTCCCTACACCTTTGCTCCTCTATAAACAAAGGGACACAATCCTTCCTGTAAAAGAGATGTGTTCCTATAAATGCTGGGTGTAATAAACTCCTCTGCTTTCTGTCTGCCCCAGTTCTGTCAAATTTGTGTTCACAAAGGGAGGTAGACAAGGAAATTATCCAAGAAAGACACAATTTCTAATTAGAACAGCACAAACAAAACCAGGCCTTGGTTTTGCAGGTGGAAAATAATGTCTTCAATTCATGTTCTATTTAGCCATTCCCCTGGAGAGAACTGCTGTTTTGATTTTCTCTTCTTTAATATGAAGGCCTGATGTTTTGTCTTGGGGGTAGAAGTTGGGGAGTTTGGCACAGGGGTCGTAGAAAGGGGTAGACCCCAAAGGCTTGTAAAAATATTAAGTGTTTTAAGTATACTAGTATGCTCCCTGACAGTTTCTAATACAACAGGAAGGGCTGTGTAAACGAAAGGTGATTTTGCATTCCGTCTCACAAAAGCGAGAAGGCTCATAGCCAGTTAGTTCTAAAAGTGATAGTGATGGTGACCTTTCATCACAAGAAAACTTCCAGTTGGTGGAAATGTTTCCTTTAGATGAGCATGTGGCTTAACCACTTTTATTTTAAATTGAATTTAGAGAGGAGGAGGAAAGGAGGGAGGGAGACTTGTTGTTCCACTTATTTATGCATCCATTGGTTGCTTCTTGTATGTATCCTGACTGGGGATCGAACCCACAACTTTGGCATACTGGATGACCCTCCAACCAGGCTGCCTGGTAAGGGTTTAACCACTTGTTAACACTTAATAGGTCCTATTTTTATTTACAAGGAGGTTGAAGCAAATAAGAAAATTGATTTAACCTGGAGTTCTACTAGATCAGGCTTTGCCTTTGAGGAGATCCACAGTGTTCTTGCTGGCCTCCAATCCAGGTGTACAAATTTACCTTATTACCTTACCTGGCTTTAGTGTCTTAACCCCAGATGTCCATTTATTAGTTGGGCGGCTTTTAGTTGTAAGTAACTGAAAACCCAACCAGACTTGTTCGAAGAATAAAGAAGGTGCATTGGCCCAGGTAACTGGCAAGTCCAGAGAGGTAGAGTGGCTTCAGGTGTGTTTTCCTGAAGTGTGAGTCCTACCCATTGGCGCACTGCGGGTGAGCCAGAAGCACCCTCACGACAGAAGCATCACCCTAGAGGTGTGACCATGGGGGCAGCTTGGAAATGGCAACTGCAGCCTAGACACTTGCCAAAGGCCTGATTTTCCCTTCTCAGCGGGGCCTGCAGCGGGTTTCCTTAAAGCAGCAGCTGCCTCCGGTGAGCCCACCCAGAGCACCTGCAGCAAGTTCTGCTGCCTTCCCCAAACCCTAGCGAATCCCTGCATTGTTCAGGAACATTTTCTTCAGCAATGTCAGTTTCCAGTTTTCAAAGAACTTTAAAGATAGCATTTGTAGTAAATTCTGTAAAGCAGCAGCACTCACGGTGATACTCATGAACTTGATTATACTGTGCTGCACTTAAGATTGCCCTTGGACCCCTTGAAGGGTTTCATCCAGCCCCCATTCACCCAGAAGAGCCCGATTGCGGCTGGGTCCCATTGTAACTGCCCACTGACCGAACGGACACAGCCCTGCAGATCCATCTCAGCGGGAACAGGGAGGCTTCCAGGTCCTCCTGAGAAGCCACAACAGCCTCTTCTGTTATCCCACGGTAGGCGGTGCTGCTTTCCAGGTTCACACACTAAAGGTCTCGCATGGTGGGGTTGGAGGCTGAATGGAGAAGGCTTCCAGGAAAGAAAATAGAACCTGAAGCAGGTAGCTCTGCTTTAGAAGGGCCAATGCCGCCAAGAAGCCTGGCCTCTCAAATTCCTTGACCCCTAGGAAGGAGGGAAGACAGGGAAACTCTTCCTCCTGTTTGCAGCAGGATGGAGCCTTTGCTAGACGGAAGGTGTGTCTCCCCCGGGCCACCTTATGGCCCAGCCTCCCCCAGCGGAACCCAAAGAATTACAAGTGGCTATAAAAATGTCCCTCTGCCCAGAAGCACCAGGTTTGCAGTGCACCCTCATTAAAGTGTGCTCCTGCAGCCAGACTGCCAGTTTCCAAAGAAAACTCCTTTTCATCTTAACTAGAGCCCTGGGCATCAGAAACAGTAGAGAAAGGGGATTCATTTATGAGTTTCTATGGCAGATTATGGGTTTTATTTGCTCCTTCACACCACTTTTCAGTCTGTCATTTTGGTAAGGTTAACCCCAGTGTAAAATGTTCCCATAATTACGCTCGGAAACACTCCCAGCCTGCCGCATGCCAATAAATGCCTGGAATAACTGTCAGGCTAAATGAATCCCATTTGAACAAAATGATTATTGAAAGTTATTTTAGTTCCCCATTAAGCAGTTGCAGAGCAGAGCTGTAATCAAAATGTTTATTTCAATTAGAATTATTATGGCTAATAAAAAGCTCAAGTAGAAAGTAAACTACACTTTATCAAATAAAGGCCACAGCTAGTTAAACTTCTTGTTTCACACGGCCTCTATCCCAGAGTCTGACAAGAGGCACAATAATCAGCCTTCTCCATAGGGTATCAATGGCTTTTAGAGCCCAACTTCTGGTCCAGATAGAAGGGTGGACAAAAATCCGATTCTTTCTTGGTGGTTACCATGGCCAGTAAGTGGGCATGAGCCCCTGTTTCCGTAGCTACAGAGTAGGGGTGCAGCACCGCACTTTGAATAAGTGAGGAAAGACCCGGGGGTTATAATGCCAACAGCAGTTTTCATTCACCGCCCTGCCCCCCATGACTAACTGCACAAGCATTGCCGTTACTATAGCAGCTATTTCGTTTTCTGTGGAGCCCAAAATGTAGCCAGGAAAAAAATGCTTTTGCTTGTTAGGACAATGCAGTCATCTTCACCAGAAAACAGCTTTTTTGTTTTGTTTCGGGGGGTTGGGGGACACTAACAAAAAGAACCTATTTCTATCCACTCTTCTGTGATCTGCCCTTGAGACAAAACCTTGGAAACACACAGCAAATTGCTTTACCCCTAAACCTGTGGTCGGCAAACTGCGGCTTGCAAGCCACATGCGGCTCTTTGGCCCCTTGAGTGTGGCTCTTCCACAAAATACCACGGCCTGGGTGAGTCTATTTTGAAGAAGTGGCGTTAGAAGAAGTTTAAGTTTAAAAAATTTGGCTCTCAAAAGAAATTTCAATCGTTGTACTGTTGATATTTGGCTCTGTTGACTGATGAGTTTGCCGACCACTGCTAGCCTGTTAAGTGAGAATCTCTGGGGTCGAACCCATGCACCGGGGTTTTTAATGTTCCCCAGGTCATTCTAATGTGCAAATACGAATGTGAACTCTAATATAGGGCAGGGTTTCTCAAAGTGTGGTCCCTGAACCAGCAGCATGCGCACCACCTGGGAACTTATTAGAAATGCAGATTCTCGGGCCCCATCCCATAATTACTTAATCACAACCTGGTGTTGGGCAAGACCATCTACGTCTTACCAAGCTTCCAGATGAGTCTGGAGCATGCGCAAGTTGGAGAACCACTACTATAGGGGACCTTCTTTAAAGAGGAAAATAAAGCAAAAATGTTTATCATTCCTATGTTGAGAAACCAGCATTAACACTTAATAGAACTGGAGCAAGGTTAATATACCAACAATGTCCACTGACTGTCTGCCTCAATGTTAAGGCAAGGGATATAAGAGAAGAGGTGCTAAAAGGACCTCCTAATTCCTACCTAGACAAGGGAGCAGCGTCTCTAAATACCATCGTCACAAAAGCCAGGGCTGAATAATGAGTAAATAATGAATTAAAACTCTACAATTAGAATGTTAAAGGAAACTAAAATGGACAGAACAAGAGGCAGAATTGACTCACAAGCAAAACTCTGAGTCAGGCTAACATTTGCTTTGCTTCTTCTCTCTTACCTACATCACTTCTGATTCCTCTTTTTTTCTAGCTTTCCAAGGTCCCCTTGTCTCCCAAAGTCCCTCAGACAAAGGAATTAATTTATGCTAAATGACTGACAATAATTTTTGTGTTTTTACATCTCCCTACATTATTTGGATTTTCAACCAAGGTCCTAAGGCATCTATGCTTAACTTGGAGACTTACACAGCGCTCCTTGCATGCTAGTGCCTGTTTTAAGTCTTTTACACACAGCAACTCATTCAACACTCATTACAATACTATGAAATAGGTACTAGTTTTCACCATTTCACAGGTGAGGAAACTGAGGTACAGAAATGTTAAATAGTCCTCCAAAGGTCGTGGCTTTGCACCCAGGCAGTCTGGCCCTAAAATGTATGCTCTTAACTATTACACTCGAACTCCTCTCAGGACAAGTGGACCTCCAGACATGAAGTTCCTGGGCTTGGAAAGGTGGAGAAGAAGATCTCTGAAAGCTATTAACACCACATCTTGCCAATTCCATCTCCATATCAGGTCAGTTTGGGCCATGCATTTTTCACTTTGGTGTATTATTCCCTCCTGGAAAATGTGTAATGTCAACCTTGTCTTCAAACACTTATCCTATTCCTGCTACTGCCCTGAGAATTTGACTCATCCAGACAAGATTCCTGAATTAATTATTTTGGAAGGATTTGCTTTGCTTATAAAAATTATGGTCCAAGTCTAGTGCTTCCAAGACCTATTTCTTCAAACTTAGAAGCATCCGAGAAGGAGTAGCTTGCATCAGTTTCCCTGAGAGAGCCAATATCAGGACCAAATTCCAACTTTTGAACTCAACTGCTTTGGCCCAAGTAATAGAGGAATCAGTACAAGGCTTGAATTTTTTTTCTTCTACATTTTCCCCCTAAGTCTTTATCAGAGCCTTTTCCTATATGGGATAAAGCCTTGAATTTGAGAGAGGCATCACTTTCTGGAATATGGCAAGTCTGTCGCAAAGAGACTACACATGTCAATTTCATTCTGTGTCTAAAGACCATGAAAAAGAGTGGCTCAGTGTTAACCCATAGAGTGCTTACTATGTGTTATACATCTGAATCGTCCTGGCAAAAGCCTTCTTGAGCTGGCTTGGGAAGGGTTGGGGTGGCAGCTCTGAGTAATCTTCAATTTTTATCCCTTGACACTTTAATTAAGATAATTTAACAGCCTGTTAAGCACAATGTGCAGAATTTCCCACTAGGAACCAATGAAGAAAGAGTTTTGGGGAGAAGGGAGATAAGTGTGAGGCTGGAGATCTAGGCAGCATAGAATTAAAAGGAGTCACAGTTATTATTCATTCCAATGACTGTGACTCTCCCAAGGTCACATAGTTAATTAGTGCACTCCTGGATCCCACATGCATGAGAAGCTGTGGGATGTTAAATAGGACTGTTCAGGCATAACAGATTGTGAGTGCTTTTCTAAAAAAGCTCAGTGTCTGGCCTCCTCAGAAATCCCTGGTCAGCGTAGGCAAAGCCTTGGGTTGGGGGAAGGCTGAGACAAATACCAATGATGTGACTCAAGATCCTGTGGTTTTTCAGAGGGTGAAGGGATCGCCAAATGCAATGAGAGATCTTCCTTCTCATCTCATCTCATCTCCTAGTGACACTGTGTGGCCCATGCAACATCATGGGTATTCTAGAGACAAGTTAGGATTCCCCATGCCTCTACCTATGAGGCCATTAAGAAAGGTGCCTCCTGAACTCAGGAATATGCAATCGGAAATAGCACCCAGGCCATTAATCATATTAATCAAGAGGCATTGCCAGATCTGACATTAAAAAGTTCTGTGCTTTGATTACACTTTCTCTTTTCCAAGCACTCAAAAACTTAATTTTTAATTTCTCCTTTTAAAGGGTTTTCAGCCCTAACTGGTTTGGCTCAGTAGATAGAGCGTTGGCCTGCGGACTGAAAGGTCCCAGTTTCGATTCCGGTCAAGGGCATGTACCTTGGTTGCGGGCACATCCCCAGTAGAAGGTGTGCAGGAGGCAGCTGATCGATGTTTCTCTCTCATCGATGTTTCTAACTCTCCATCCCTCTCCCTTCTTCTCCGTAAAAAATCAATAAAATATATTTTAAAAAAAGGGTTTTCAGTCTAATAGGTAATATGTAATTCACCCTAAAAGTGAATGACATTTAAACTATTCTCCATAAATTACACCTATTAGTACTTCCATTTATGCTCAGCATTTATCAGGATTCATTCTTATTTCCAGCTTGATTGGGTAAATGCATGCGTAAATAAAAATCATGAAAATAATAGATTTCAAATCCACTTAGAGAACTTCATAATGCAAACTCTTAGATTCTGGGCACCACTAACTCCTCCTTTCATATTTAGAAGTCAAGAGAAAAAGAGATGGGGCAGTTTTGAGTTGAGAGATAAAGGCCAGGAGAGAGGTGAGCCAGAGGAGGCTGGTGGAGGGAACATGCTGGGGAAACAAGGGTCATGAGTTCTGGTTTAGTTTAGTGGCAAATGATCCACTGTTCAAAAAACTTTTTGTGGTTCTATGATAACTGGGAAAAAATAAAATGCATGGAAGCAAGGAAATCGTGTGTGCAAAGGCATAGAATTGCAAAAGGGCCTATCGGTCATTGAGAAGCTCAATTAGAGATGGATGGTTGAAGGTGGACGGTGGGAAAAGATAATCAGAATGTGATGGGGAAAGGGGTAAAGATAGGACTGGATTGTGAGAATCATCCTCCTCCCTGAAGCTTTCCCTGACTACACCGGCACAGAAAAAATGTCTTCCTGTGAAAGCTCCAGCCTGTATTATCCAAACCTTAAAGTTGAAAGGAACAAGTCACTGATTCTTAGTCATGTGACAGTTTACATACTATTACTTACCTCTGTGTTTTGTTTTGACTGTTTAAGAACATCATCGACAATTTCAGGGTAGGACCTTTCCTTAGAGCGTTGTAAGGAACTACAGCACATACAGTAGGAATACACACAGTGCCCTAATTAATAACGACAAGCGTCGTTAAGGGATTTCTACATGCCAAGAGCCTCCTATGTATTATGTCTAATCCTCAAAGCAATCCTATGAGGCACATATCATTATCACTTCCAATTTTTAAATGGGTAAATTAGGCAGGAGAGGTTAAGTAACTCGCCCAAGGTCACAGAGGAACCAGGATTTGAAACCAGGTTGTCTAATTTAAGAGTTTGTGTTTTTAAACCACAAGACTCTACCTCCTTCTTGAATAAGTGCTTTAGAAGCTTTTGCTGAATGAATGGGATGAGTGAATGTCAGATAAATTATTAAAAAAACTTAAAGTCTGTTCATTGAAATAATATTAATATATTATTTAGTCCTTCAGCAACTAAGAGGTTTCCTTTACCAAGTCACTGATGGGCTCCATATTCAAAGACACATAAAGATCCTCCGAGTATTTCTCACCAGAGACCTATGAAGAAGAGACTCTTGTTAAGTACCAACTCTGTCCGGGCCACCAGACTCTTTTCTCTACATGTGAAAGCTCTCTGAATGTTGTTCTCTCCCATGGAAACATTGTAGACAATCTAATATTACTCTACAGCTCAGAAGTATCTCAATCATAAAAACGAGAAATTAATCTTTGCAAGATCAAGAAGGGAAGGGAGTGCCACGCAGCTGACAGTTGATGGTTAGTGAATCAGTCAATTCCCCAATTCAGAGAACAGCCTGGGTGGGACCTTTGTCTCTGGCCATCACCCAGAAACCACTAGGAGCCAGGAAACTCTGGGGGAACAACCCACATCAGATTTCCATTAGAACCCTACCCTGATGGGTGGGGAGAGCCTCTGGAACTGATGATTGCCCACTGCTATTTCACAAATTCAGACACTTGGAATTTAAACCTATTACCCTTATCCTTGACTGGGAAACAGGATGAACAAGAAATGAAGGTGCTGACAGTTCTGTTTTTAGACAAGTGCCAGAGCAAAATCGAAGTCAGGAAAAGAATCAAAAGAATGTAAGCAATGAGACATTCCGGCATCACTGAGGCCTGTGAGGAGAGCTGCAGGCTTCTCTCCTGAGGACGGAAAAGCCCTTGCTTCTAACAACCTTCTGCCAAGACTAGATGCCTTCCCATGCAACCCCCCTTTCTGCAGAGCAGCTGTGCAGGAAAAGCACCATTCTTTCCCATGATTCTCATGTGTTTTGACTGATGCTTGTGGAATAGTTTAAACTCAGTAAGGCTTTCAAGGGTTGGCCAAACAAATCTTGGACAAAAATGGCAGGCTTCAATAAACTATCATATCCAATGTCTCAATTTCGGCTCAATGTTTAGACTGGAAGGAAAGCAGATGAATAAAGCAAACCCTTAATTTGTAATAACATATATTCATGTTTGATCACCATGAAAATTACTCACTACTGCCAGATCACCAATCAATATAGGCTGCAACAAAAGCATGTTGAAGGAACTACAAAACAATGACACTTAAAAAAAAAACAATAATCAGCATGCTGTAGTTTACCATATGAATGAAAAAATGTCCTTCAAGATCACCATGGGACTGGTCACTTTTTCTAACAATATTACCATTCATCAAAACATAGAGATAGTTTGGGAGGACACAAGGAAGTGTTTAATGCAACGCTGGAAAGTTCAAACACTCTTCTGTCACTAACTATCTGTGTGACCTTGGAAAATTTACTTAACCTCCCTGCTCTTCCATGTCCTCATTGGTAAAATGTGTATATTAATTTCTTTGATGTCTGAGTGAAATATGTTTGTATGCAAAACATTTAGTATCTTTGACATCTAGCAATTACTCAATAAACGATGGCTGTAAAAAATTACTATAATCATTAATGAATCAAGATCAGTCATTTAAAAGCTATGGAATCCTCTTTATTGAGGGATCTGATAAACTAAGATGGTGGCATAGGTAAACACCTGAAATTGCTGCCTCGCACAACCATTTCAAAACTACAACTAAAAGACAAAACGGACATCATCCAGAACCACAGGATGGCTGGCTAAGTGGAAATTCTACAACTAGAAGGAAAGAGAAAAGCACACTGAGACTCAGAGGATGTGCGGAACTGAAGTGCAGAGGTACCGAGGCACGCTCGCAGAAAGGGCTGGCAACTGAGTACGCGGTTGTCTTTTTCAATCGGGAGGGAGACAAAGGCTCCCGACTGCTCTGAACTTCAGTCCTGGGCGAGACTCTGGGGACCCAGACTCATACAGGGAGAAACTGGACTGTCTGGCATCAGGCAGAACTCAAGGGTGGCTTTCTCTCAGAGGTGCTTGCAGCGATTACTGCGGGACACTGAGACCCAGACCTCTTAGGGCAGGGCTGATGATCAACCATAGCTGTTTGCTCCGCCTTGTTGATTCCCTGAGACCCTACCCCACCCAAGCTGTGCACAGAGGCCTTTGCATATGAATGGCCTGGCCCTTTGCATTCTAAAATTACCTAAAAAACTGCAGCTGGGTCAGAGAGCCCCAGAACATCCAAAAGAAGGGCCAAGGCCCCACAGCAGCTTGCATTGCTTCATAGCTGGGCCTCATCTGGGCACCTCCAAATTCCAAACAAAGAAGAGGAATCTGCAGATCTCTCCGTAGCTCCTGCTGGGTGGCCTCAGGCAGAGGCTAAATTAGCATCTCATTAGAGATCCAAGAGCCAGTGTACCCAGTGGTCAGAGTGGGACCATCCAGATTAAAACTCCTCAGATCCATAAGGGACACACTCAGGGGGAAGACTCGGTGAGCACCAAAGCCCCACTGAAGCAAGTCTTGCCCCATAAGGGTGTCTCTAGCACAGAAGTTCTCCCATCATAGACACAGCTGATTCTCACAGCCAATTGGCCTGAAGGTCAATTCCTCCCAGTGATACCAACAACAATCAAGGCTTAACTACAACAAAATTGTGCACACAGCCCACAAAGGGGTCCACCAAGAGTGTCCACCTCAGGTAACTGGGGAGGCTGAGCCACTGGGCCCTATAGGACACCTAGCACACAAAGCCACTCTTATCAACACAGGGAAGCAGCCAAAATGCGGAGACAAAGAAACAGGTCACAAATGACAGAAATGGAGGAAAGCAAACTACTGGATATAGAGTTCAAAACCAAGGTTATAAGGTTTTTCAAGAATTTTCTAGAAAAGGCTGATAAATTTAGTGAGAACCTCGAGGATATGAAAAAGGACCAACTAGAAATTAAGCATACACTGACTGAAATAAAGAATAATATACGGAGATCCAATAGCAGATCACAAGAATCAAGTCAAAGATTTGAAATACGAAGAAGCAAAAAATACTCAACTGGAAAAGCAAAAAGAAAAAGAATCCAAAAATATAAAGATAGTGTAAGGCATCTCTGGGACAACTTCAAGCGTACCAACATCTGAATTATGGGGGTGCCAGAAGAAGAGAGAGAGCAAGATACTGAAAACCTATTTGAAAAAATAATGACAGAAAACTTCCCCGACCTGGTGAAAGAAATAGACTTACAAGTCCAGGAAGCACACAGAATCCCAAACAAAAGAAATCCAAAGAGGACCACACCAAGACACATCATAATTAAAATGCCAAGAGCAAAAGACAAAGACAGAATATTAAAAGCAGCAAGAGAAAAACAGTTAGTTACCTACAAGGGAGCACCCATACGATTGTCAGCTGATTTCTCAACCGAAACTATGCAGGCCAGAAGGGAGTGGCAAGAAATATTCAAAACGATGAATAGCAAGAACCTACAACCAAGATTACTTTACCCAGCAAAGCTATCATTCAGAATTGAAGGTCAGATAAAGAGCTTCACAGATAAGAAAAACTAAAGGAGTTCATCACCACCAAACCAGTATTATATGAAATGCTGAAAGGTATTCTTAAAGAAGAGGAAGAAGAAAAAAAAGGTAAAGATAAAAATTATGAACAACAAATACATATCTATCAACAAGTGAATCTAAAAACCAAGTGAATAAAAAATCTGACGAACAGAATAAACTGGTGAATATAATAGAATCAGGGGCATAGAAAGGGAGTGGATTGACAATTCTTGGGGGGAAAGGGGTGTGGGGGTGCGGGAAGAGACTGGACAAAAATTGTACACCTATGGATGAGGACAGTGGGGGGGGGGGTGGGTAAGAGCAGAGGGTGGTGTGGGATCCGGGCGGAGGGGAGCTATGGGGAGAAAAAGAGGAACAACTGTAATAATCTGAACAATAAAGATTTATTAAAATAAAATTAAAAATAAAAATAAATAAATAAAAGCTATGGAATCTTGAGCAAGTGCCTAAACATCTCTGATTCTCAGTTTTCTCATTTAAACATTATGTGTATAGTCTTTCATAGGGTTATTAGGGATATACATGTCAACATATGAAAAGCATCTAGTATAGTTCCAGGTACACACAGTATTCAATAGATATAACTTCTTTTTAGTGACACTTTATATAGCAATATGATGTTATTTAGTCTGCAAATTGGAGAAAAGCCAGAATAAAATCTAGTTTCACCTAGAAACAACTTATCTCTCTGTTTAAAACCCTATTATCATCTGTTTAAAACATAAAATAAAAATTAAGACCTAGTTTAGATTAAGTTTGTAATTGGAAACACCATAGATATTAAAAACACATTCTTGTGTTACATTTCTAATGCAAGTGAAATAAAATGCCTGCAAGTAGTAAGATATTAGAACAGAAAATTATTGAAATAAAAGTTAAAATCATGAGTCTATAAAACTGTATATTCACATCCTATCTAATAAAAGAGTAATATGCAAATTGACTGTACCTCCGCTACAACCACAAGCCATGCCCACAAGCCAATCAGGAGTGAATATGCAAATTAACCCAACCAAGATGGCTGCGGCCACGGAGTGAGCAGGAGGCTTGGGTTCCCCGGCAATGGAGGAAGCCAAGCTTTCCGCCTGTCCTGGCGGGCCCAGGCCTCCACTCAAAGCAACAAACTTTCAATTATAGAAGATAAATAAATCCCAACAAAAATGGCAGTGGCCACTGAGTGAGCAGGAGGCTTGGCTCCGCTCAAGGCTACAAAGTTTCAATTATAGAAGATAAATAAATCCCAGATACCAGGCCTCCGCTTGGGTCGCTGGGGGCCATGGCCGGCCTGCAAAACACCACAGGCTCCTCACCCAGGCTGCCCCACATCCCAAGGGAACCCCCATCCTGATCCAGGACACCCTTCAGGGCAAACCAGCCGGCCCCCACATGTGCACCAGGCCTCTATCCTATCTAATCCTATCTAATAAAATAATAATATGCAAATTGACCATCACTCCAACACACAAGATGGCTGCCCCTATGTGGTCAAAGATGACTGCCCCCATGTAGACACAAGATGGCTGCCACAAGATGGCCAGCAAGGGAGGGCAGTTGGGAGGGACCAGGTCTGCAAGGGAGGGCAGTTGTGGGCGATCAGGCCAGCAGGGGAGGGCATTTGGGAGGGACCAGGCCTGCAAGGGAGGGCAGTTGGGGGCAAACAGGCTGGCAGGGGAGTGGTTAGGGGGTGATCAGGCTGGCAGGCAGAAGTGGTTAGGGGAAATCAGGAAGGCAGGCAGGCAAGCTGTTGGGAGCCAGCAGTCCTGGATTGTGAGAGGGATGTCCAACTGCCCGCTTAGGCCTGAACCTACCTGGATCAGGCCTAAACGGGCAGTCAGACATCCCTCGAGGGGTCCCAGATTGGAGAGGGTGCAGGCTGGGCTGAGGGACACACCCCCCCATGCACGAATTTAATGCACTGGGCCTCTAGTTATTACATAAATGTCTTCCTCTTTTATTCCTGCAATGAGACTATAAAAGATGTTCATCTACACCCCCCCAAAAAATGTAAAATGCAGAATCCAGGATTTCAGCTAGAAAGCAGAGATTATCAGCTAGAAAGAATAAGTAACTCTGTCTGCATTAATTAAAATAAAAGAAAATCCCCTTGTGGTTGTGACAAAAATAAAAAGATATTTAGATGTCATTTTCAAAAGCTTTTGACACCAAGCTGGTGGGAGGTTCCAAAGAATCTTTGGAGTCCCCCATTGAGTCTGGAATGATTCAATTCCAAGTTCAGTCTACTGATACCTTAAAAAAGCTAGAGGTGGCAACAGCAGTTCTGAAAAAGAATAAAGATTAGGGATAAAGTGCCCATTTGAACCTATTAATCAGTGAGAATTTTAATATTTCTTAAGAGTTCTTCTATTTTGTGTATCTAGGTATGCATAAATGCCACAAAATGTTTCAATATAGATGAAAGTTTTATTTTATTATTTTTTGAAATCTTTGAGAATGCTAGTTAACTCTTAGCCACTAAGCCTGCCTGTTTGGATCATTTGGCAGCTAGACCAAATTATGGAGAGCACACAGGAGGAAATAGCCTCTTGATTATTGAGCTTATAAATTCAAACACAAAAATTGATTGTCCTCCCCCAGCCAGGGTGGCTCAGTGGTTGAGTGTTGACCTATGAACTAGGAGGTCATGGTTCGATTCCCAGGACACATGCCCAGTCGTAGGCTCAATCCCTAGTGGGTTGGCGTGCAGGAGGCAGCCAATAGATGATTTTCTCATCATTGATGTTTTTATGTCTCTCTCTCCTCTCCCTTCCTCTCTCTGAAATCAGTATAAACATATTTTTTAAAAAATTGATTGTTTTTAACACAGAAGATTAAGTATCAGCATCACATGCAGAGCTTTTTCAAACTACACACAAACACACATGCACACACAGCCCCACCCATCAGAGATTCTGACCACCTATTTAGATATTATGTGGTTTTCCCTGGGAAGAACAGTGTGTATGTTGGAAGAAAACACACACGCAGACCCGTACACACACACACAGGTGATTCTGACACATTCTCTCTTCCCACTCCTGAGACCTACTGCTAAAAATTGATGGCACACGTCACAATGATTTTTTGTATTTTTCCAAAGAATAAACTTATGGACTGTTATTGTAATAGACTCTTACTCTAGGAAAAGTTGTAGAGAGATGCAATTGAAATGATGATAATTGACTAAGTCAACTGAACACTCTGTCACTCTCTCAGCAAAAAAAAATCTCAAAACAAGTATTTCATGTTTTTAGCCAGAGGCATCTGCAAAGCATGTGTTTGACTGAAAGTTGGTCATTTGAAGAAATCCATGTGCAAGTTAAAAGTATAATTTATAGCATGCTTCTCCCTACACATGGATCTGCTCTATGATTTTCCAACCCTTTCCCGAGTTTATAGTCCCTAGGATACCAGAGACAGGTTTAAGAGGCTGTTAAAGCCAAAAACAGAAGAAAAGTTTGAATTTTTTTATCAACTATTTTAATATATATAATACACACACACACATATATATTTCTTTATTGATTTCAGAGAGGAAGGGAGAGATAGAAACATCAATGAGAGAGAATCATTGATTGGCTGCCTCCTGCACACCCCCTACTGGGGATAGAGTCCACAACCCAGGCATGTGCCCTTGGCTGGAATCGAACCTCAAACCCTTCAGTCCTCATGCCGATGCTCTATCCACTGAGCCAAACCAGCTAGGGCTAATATATATTTTAAAGTATTAGGGTCTACTAGCAATTTTGATGCATAAACCTTTTATTTCAGTCTTGATGTGCAATGTCAGCAAACTCTCTGATTTGCTTTACACTGTCCCCCTTCTTGCTGTCATTTTATTGTCTCACAGCTGTCTGCTCATTTCTGCCTTAATTTTTTCCTGGATGACTAGATGCCTGCTTTAGGGAATGATGCCGCTCATTTTTAGTTGTTGGCTTTTTGTAATAATGAATTCAAGTGAAATGTAATAAATAAAAGACAGCCTGCGAAATGATTCTGAGAACTAGGAAGGCTAAAAAGAGATAATGAAAGGCAGGGGAGGTTGGGGGCGGGGGGGGGGGGCGCTGTAAGAGATCAACCGAAGGACTTGTACGCATGCATATAAGCATAACCAATGGATACAAGACACTGGCGGGGGGCGGGCATGTACTGAGGGGTAGGGGAGGCCAGGGGGGAGGTCAATGAGGAAAAAAAAAAAAGGAGACGTGTACTACTATTCGTAATACTTCAAACAATAAAAAAATAAAAATAAAAATAAAAAGAGATAATGATAATGTACAAGTCTTACTGAAAACAGTTTTATTTCTTTTTTTTTTTTAATCATTTACCCAATGAATAGCTATGGTCCACTGCACGTGGATTTATGACTAAGACTGAGGCCAAATCATCCATTCAGTTTCCCACATGCTCTCTCTCTCTCTGATTAACTTTCTTGTGCACTCTCTTTTGAGTTCATGTTTTTGCTTCAGTGTATTAGTAAGAGTGAAGACTTTAAAAGAGAAAAATGGATCCACTTGGGAAAATTACTGCACTGAGCACTATTCTGCTTTTATTAACCTGGTACCCTAATGAAAGGCTATTGTTCAACATTTAACAACAGCTTTGGCACAGATTTAAGAATTAAAGTGGCAATATCTCTAGAATATCAAAATAGCTGGTTGAAGAGAGACGTTTCTAGCCCTGGTTAACTCCTAGCCAGCCATTACTTCAAGCTCTTAATTTTTTTAATGTTTTATATTTTATTTAAATTTTTTAATTTTTCAATTATAGTTGACATTCAATATATTAGTTTCAGGTGTACAGCATAGTGGTTAGACATTTATATAACTTACAAAGTGATTCCCCCCAATAAGTCTAGTACCCCATTTGATACCGTAAGTGGCTATTACAATATTATTGACTATATTCCATTGACTGTATTTTATATCCCCATGACTACTTTATAACTGTCCATTTATACTTAATCTCTTCACCTTTTTCACCCAGCTCCCTATCTCCCTTCCCATCTGGCAACCATTTGTTTGTTCTCTGATCAATCAGTTTGTTTCTGTTTTGATTGTTCTTTTATTTTGTTTTTCATATAAGTGAAATCATATGGTACTGTCTTTCTCTGTCTGACTTATTTCACTTAGCATAATACCTTTAGGTCCATCCATGTCATTGCGAATTCCAAGATTTCATTTTTTTTATAGCTGAGCAATATTCCATTGTACACATGTACCATATCTTCTTTATGCAATTGTCTATCAATGGACACTAAAGCTGCTTTCATATCTTGTATATTGTATATGAAATATCCTTCTCTTGTTATAGCCTTTGTTTTAAAGACCATTTTGTCAGATATAAGTATTGCTACCCCAGCTTTTTTCCATTTCAATTTGCATGAAATATCTTTGTCCATTTTTTTACTTTTAGACTGTGTGTTTCTTTTGATCTGAAGTGGGTCTCTTGTAGGCAGCACATATACGGGTCTTCTTTTTTTCTCCACTCAGCTACCCTACATCTTGTGATTGGAATACTTACTCCATTTACATTTATATCTATATATATAAAAGGCTAAGCGACTGGCCGACCGGCCGGTAGGTATGATGCGTACTGACCACCATGGGACAGATGCTCAACGCAGGAGCTGTGGAGCGACAACAACTTTGCAGAGTGTCCTCTTGCACTCCGGGATCCCTCAGGGGCTGTTGGACTGCTGGTTTCGGCCCATTCCCCGAGGGACCCCACTCACTCCACAGACGCCCTTTGAGCCGCGATGCCGGCTGGCCAGGGAGGGACCACGGGAAGTTGGCTCCAGGGTGTGTCCAGCCTATCTTGCCCAGTTGCACCCCGCCGGCCACCTTCTAATTAATTTCCTTTCAATGTGCACAAATCCATGCACCGGGCCTCTAGTTAGTAATAGGTATGTAGTTACTGCCATTTTATTATTCACATTTTTTATTTTTTTTTTCCTTCTTCTTAAACAGATCCTTTTAACATTTCTTGTAATACTGACTTGGTGGTGATGAAGTCCTTTAGCTTTTCCTTGTCTGGGATAAGCACTTAATTTATATGAGTTTTCAGTAAAATTTATTTTAACAAGGCTTTTAGAAATAATTTTTAGTTATTGGTAAGTCCCAATTGCCTCCTGGCTAAAAACTGACAACCAAACTTCCAAACTTACAGAAGGTGAAAGCTGTAATTTCTTATTCAGAAGCAGAGTCAGATAGGTAACAAAGATAACCAATAAGTACAGAATGTCATACTTTAAAGACATTTCAGGTCCTCAAAACAATCTCTTCATGTCCATGAATTTTCAAAACATTAGGAGTTCCTCAAAAATCCAACAGTAGTTTACATGAAGTATAAAATGTGCTTCACATGTATTGGATTTTTAAATGAACCATTTGCTGTTTGTAGTAAAGATGCTAAAGTCTTGCTAGAACTTTAAACAAGAAAAATTGATCAAACTGGAGTTATAAATACAAACATTCTCAGATCTTAGCTAGTTCCACCACCAAACTGTCTTCACTGGAAAAGGATTCATCTAAACACCAGTTAGATGATAAATAATGCATTGACTTTTAATATTTTTCTATAATGCTTTACACTTGGCAAGAGCTGTTGCAAAGTTTTCATATTTAGAACATTAACTTTTCAGTACAATAAACCTTTTAGCGTGGGCAGATATTTAATGCCATAATTCAAATATACAGAGTAATAAACTCAGTTCTGCCCTTCCTGACCACACAACACAGAGGTATACGCTACAGAATCCTGGAGAGTTGAAAACCTCCCCTTCAACTCCCCCTGATTCTGACTTGTGGATGTGCCTGTGATACCAGCCCTTCTTGGGGGCACATGGTAAGTGAAAATAGTAAAAAGGCTTCCAAATAAATGTACTTTCATAAAGGATAGTAAAGGAAGGTGTCATGCACAAGGTTTCTGCTTTTTAATGTTGTTAATTATGTTGATTGGAGTCTCTCCTAATTATAAAATAACTACAAGCTCTTTGCAGAAAATGTAATGCAAGTGCTTTTTTAACCTCATGCACTTTTTAAAAAATAACTTTAGGAGCATTTTTAAACTCCACCATCATGTAGAGGTTTAGGAACTGGCCAAAAACGAAGTCCCCGGAGGAGTCCCATGCAAATTGTTGATTGACAGAAATATGAAACTTCTTGTGTCCTCACCTTAGAGTTTCTCTGAACTACAAAGTCTAAAACAATAGGTATCTTAAATCCTTCAAGTAGGATGTATGATAAATGCTAGATAAGAAAGAAAAAGGAAAAAATATTCCATGTGCTCTAGCATTAGCCCCTATGACCACTGCTCATGGAAAATTCTCATGGCTTATGGTTGTCAGGCATGGCTAGAAATTGATGCCATTGGTTCTCATGAGAAGATGAAGTTATGCATGAAGTTAGTATTTGGTACTTTCCCTTTGTCCCTCTCCTCCTTTAACAAATATCAGGAGGTGAAAGAGTTCCTACATGGTTATATTATCTGATATCCTAACTGTCAAAGAATAGATCTTCCATCTAAAACAAAATCTAAAATCTCTGTGACAATTTAAGCATAAAATGAAGACTCCCTTCATATACCAACTTCCCTTCCTCAACATTTCTATTATCACTAATTTTCAATAATGTACAGTAGATCTTCCTTAGCAATAATAAAACTACCCATGTTACAAGTTTAGTTTTATATAGCACTCCATATGGTGGATTCATAATAAATTTCTACTGGGAATACAATCATAAACCACTATTTTCTGCTATAAAAACCCATTAAAGCACAGACATGCACAAACAAGGTAATCTGCAATAAATTTGGAGATGTTAAAATACTACAAATGTAAATGTATTCACCCCCATTGCAATGCATGTAATTTCCATAGCTTTATTAGAAATCTTGCCTTTACGGTGGTTTGGCAATAGGCTATAAATATAGGAGGAATGAGTCAGCGTGCAAATCCCTTCTGTGAAAAAACAATTTGAAAGGTTTTATAGCCCAAAGCTGTTTATTATTTTGTAAGAATAGTAATGCAAGTTTGTGTTTGGAACCTGCTGAGAGGAGAATTCTCAAAACGTCCTATTTATAAGCCAGCAAGGAAAAAATTATCAGCAAATTAAGAAAAAGAAAAAAAACAACATTTGATTTCGGTAAAGTCATGGAAATAGTGTTTCCCAAATAAAGCATTTAATTGATGGACTTTTTTCTTTGCACACATTAGGGCCGTACAAGAGATGACCAATATATCACACTGAGAAAAGGAGAGCAGCGTTAGCCTGGCAAATTTGAGTCCTGGAGGCAGGTAGTAAATACTTTGGAGATGCGAGGAGAAGAGATTACAAAGGTGAAGAATGCCAGGGGACTAAGGAGAGAACTGTCAGAAACAAGCACAGTAGGGCATGGCAAGGGAAGAGGTGTGGGCAACGTGGGAGACCACTGAGGGACAAAGAACCTGAGGCCAGCGCACAGGCTGCGGAAGAGAGTTATAAGGAGATGGGTCTCAAATATGGAAGAAAACTTGGAAGGATGAGGACCAAGAACAGAGGGCGGCTGGATTTGGGAGTCAAAAGCTCACTGTGAACTTCTGAGGACCAGCTTCAGGACAGAAGCCAGCCTGCAAGGGCATGAGGAGGGAGTTGAGGGTGATGGTGAGGAAATTACAGACATGAACGGCTTTTAAAAGGAGGGGGACTTATTAGCTTGAGTATAAATGGAGCGAGGAAGGGTCTCTTGGGAGAGAAAAGATCTGGGGAGGTTTGCAGCTGGTGAAAGGGGTAAAACCAGACTTAGTAGACAAAAGTCACTCCTCAAAAGATGCAGTTCATGCCCTAGCTGGTTTGGCTCAGTGGATAGAGCGTCAGCCTGCGGACTGAAGGGTCCCGGGTTCGATTCTGGTCAAGGGCATGTACCTTGGTTGCGGGCACATACCTGGTGGGGAGTGTGCAGGAGGCAGCTGATCGACGTTTCTCTCTCATCGATGTTTCTAACTCTCTATCCCTCTCCCTTCCTCTCTGTAAAAAATCAATAAAATATATATTTTTTTAAAAAGATGCAGTTCAGGCAGGATATCGAGGAAGTGGGTTCAAGGACATGGGTAGAGGGTTTAGCTTAGACAAGAGGGGGAGTGTTTAGGCAGAAAGAAAGGGCAGAATTGGTAAAGATTAAAAGAAAATCTGCAGAGAGTATAAAGAAAGAAGTTGGTGGAAGTGAGGTCCAAAGACCTTCAATCGCTTCAGAAAACCAAGAAGTATTCAGTTCCTGACTTTCTTAAATATATGAGCTTATTTTAAAAACATATTATCATCTTTTTTGTGAGCATATAGAGGGTCTGTGTGTGTTGTGAGGGAGCCAGAATGATAAAATATCCCAAACTACCTAAACACATGTGCACACAGTCTGGCACGCATGTTCACATAGACACGCACACACGCACCCAGAGACAGCAGAAATGCAAGCCATTCCAAAACTAGGTATCATGGTTTAGTACAATGCTCACAGCACTGACCTAAGACTTTTTCTCCATGTCTTCTTTCCCCTTCAGAGGATCTTTCTATAAAAGTCCGGATCATTGCCATAATCGGTTTGGCTCAGTGGATAGAGCGTCGGCCTGCAGACTGAAAGGTCCCAGGTTCGATTCCGGTCAAGGGCATGTACCTTGGTTGCGGGCACATCCCCAGTAGGAGGTGTGCAGGAGGCAGCTGATCGATGTTTCTCTCTCATCGATGTTTCTAACTCTCTGTCCTTCTCCCTTCCTCTCTGTAAAAAATCAATAAAATATATTTAAAAAATAAAAGTCTGGATCACCTGAAGCAGAACGGAGCTGAGTACCCACCATATGGTCCAGAATGCTCATAAGTGCATAAGTGGGAGTGCCTGTCTCATAACAGGGCACAGCAGCACCGGCCCAGGAATGACACATCTTGCTAACATAAATTATGGAAGGCCAGAAACTTTCAACGAATTTGAAAAGACAATGGTAAAAAGGGAAGGGGGGAATAAATTTATTTCCTGAAATAATAAATTGGTGCTCCTTCTTGGCTGATGATGTGAAGAAAGAAAGGAGACTGCATGAATATGGCCAGAAGAATATAAGGGGATATACTGTATACTATAGGGTGTCCCAAAAAATGTATACACACACTTTGAATAATTATAAAGGCAGTGTTTATTAAAATACATTTCATTTTCAAAATTGAGCTATCAGCGGTTAAAGTATGTGTATATATTTTTAAAGTTTTCAAAACATATGTTTATTGGTTTCAGAGAGGAAGAGAGAGGGAGAGATAGAAACATCAATGATGACAGAGAATCATTGATTGGCTGCCTCCTGTTCACCACCCACTGGGGATCGAGCCCACAACCTGGGTATGTGCCCTGACCGGGAATCAAACAGTGGCCTCCTGGTTCATAGGTCAACACTCAACCACTGAACCACACCAGCCGTGCCATTTTTTTGGGGACACCCTGTATTTCAGGATTCTGACCAAAAAAATACATATATATATATTTTTTTAGGAACTCACTCTTTATATATTAACAGGACATTGGAGAGGGTTGTAAGGGAATATAAGAGAATACCAAAAGGAAGAAAAAATTTAATAAGGAGGAACTAAAGTAGTGACGTGGGTAGGCAAAGAAAATTATTTAGGGAAGGAAAAATCAAAAGTGGGAGCAAAAAGGTAACCAGAACTCACAGAGCTATTTTGAGAGTGAAAAACCAATGAAAAACATCAAATATGAGATTATTCTTATTTGACATTTTTATACAGCAGCAACTTAAAAAACATCAAACACTGACATAATCCTTCCTCTAGCATTTTAACACATCATTATATTGTTAACAATGTCAAATGGCTATAGCCATTCATGTGACTTTTAAATAGATTACTTTTATCATAAAAATGTCATTTTTAGGATAATCTGTATTCTCACATTTTTATGTCCAGCTATGGTCTTAAAATGTCAAATATAGGAGATATTTGTGTCTGCAATTCTTGGAGTCTTACTACAGATCTTGAGAATATCAGTATACAATAAACCTTAAGCTGCTGTGCTCAATTCATTTTTTCCTACAATTTTTCTCCTTTTAACAATAATTATAAAGTACTTGTATAAGTAAAGATGAGATTGTGGGTTAAGGCCATAAATAGGCAGGAAATTTGTAATGAAGCCTGCCTTGGCTGCACGAAAGGCATCTTATAACATGCTCAATCACTCAAGCTCACATTCCCATAGGCATGATTATATATGCAATATTTGGCCCGCCTGCTCAGTTAACAATAATGGTAACGATGTATCATTTCACTTTCAGGGATTAACATGTGCCAAATGTCCAACCAGATTTCTTAGATCGTTCCTCTTAAATATGAGGAAAACAAAGCAATTAAATAACGTACCAAAGATCAAACAAATGAGCCACAAAGGGGGAATTAGAACTCAGCTAAGTCAATAGTCTAGTGTAGGGATTGGCAAACTTTTTTTATAAAAGGCCAAATAGTCACTATTTTAGCCTAGCAGGCTACATGGTATCATATCTGTCACAACAACTCAACTCTGATACTATAGTGCAAAAAACAACAGAAATGTTGCATAAACAATGGGTGTGGTTGTACCAATAAAACTTTATTTACCAAAACAGGAACTGGGCTGGATTTGGCTCTCTGTCTTTAGTTTGCTAATCTCCGATCTAGGGGATCAACTCACACAATCTGTCAAAAATTGAAGCTCAAACTTCAACAAACACTAATTTCATCCAGACTGAATAATAATATCTAACGTTAGTGATACCAAGCACCACTTCATACAATTTCATTTTTATTCTATAACAGTCAGTAAGACTGTTATTATATTCATTTTGCAGATGAGGAAACTCAAGTTCAGAGAAGGTCACTCAGCTTAAAGTTAAGGAGACAGAATTTGAAAGTAGGCAGCTGGATCAAAGCTTCTGATCTGTCCAGCCAGTGTTGCTCAGTGGTTGAGCATTGATCTATGAACCAGGAGGTCACAGTTCGATTCCCAGTCAGGGCACATGCCCAGGTTGCAGGCTCCATCGCCAGTGTGGGGCATGTAGGAGGCAGCCGATCAATGATTCTCTCTCATCACTGATGTTTCTATCTCTTTCTCCCTCTCCTTTCATCTCTCTGAAATCGATAAAAACGTATTTAAAGAGGTTATACTGTTTTTTTAATAATCAAATAAAAATTTAAAATTTTTTAAAAAGCTTCTGATCTTCACCACTGCCTGATGTTCATTGAATGTAATTTATGGATGTTAAGAAAACATGAAGCCATAAAAAACAGCAGCATTTCCAGGAAAGGTATTGTAGGGTAATCTATACTCTTTAAACTTAAGGAACACTCCTAGTGGCTAGACATCCTGAGTTGGTCCCATTCTGATCTATCTACTTGTGAATGTGTTGCTGCAAACCCACCATCACCACACTGAAGAATGAGACCTACACACTGAATTCTCTAGCCAGCTGGTATCCAGACCATCCAGATGCTCTCCGATGACACTGGGGAAGGCCCAGGACTGAGGCAGCAAGGAGAAACATGGTGGTCGAGTTTAAATCATTGGCAAAACCAGGAAAGCAACTACCTTGTATGGCCACCGGCAGGAAGGCTTGCACCCTGCATCTCTCAACTTCATCTTCCATCACTCCACAGCCCCATTGAGAATGAATGCAAAACAAATGTTCAGCATAGATGGAAACCAGGATATGATGCTTCCAGCATCTGTTGTTTGCATGGTGCACTCCCAACTCCCAACATCCTCCCAAGTAGGAAAGTATTATTTTATCCTCATCTTACAATAAAGTAAGAGAAGTCATTAAGACTCACTAAGTTGTTAAGGCCACATAATAAGGAAAGACTCAGTCCCTAGTCTTCTGAGTCAGCTTCAGGGCCTCTCTCCTCTCAACCAGGCTTCCTTCTAACCTTCCAAGGTGACCTACAGAGTGATAGTTTGAAAAAGCAAACCATATGAAAGGATTATTACACAAATATAGATTATTTTGTTAAACTGAGGACATTGGAAAAGATCATCAGAGTACCCCAAGTCTTAAGTGATAGCCCTCATTATGGGGAATTTCAGGCAGACTATTTACAATAATAAATAAAGTATGGGGTTGGGGGAGAGATCTTTTGTAAAATTTAGCCCCTGAGGCCCTTTCCAGTCAGAAGTGCCTGTGGTCATGTCACATCTAAGCCAATTCTTTATTTGGGGTGGGGGGTCACAGGATGAGAGGAGCATCTGGATTCATATACTAGTATCCTTACCTTTCCCATCATTGCACAACAGTTGTTCTTTGCCCACCTGCCCCAGCAACACCCCTCACCCCAAACAAAAAGCAAAGAATGCAAAACATCAAAGTGAGGTCTATTTTTTCAAATAGATTTGATTATTCTCAAATCTCCAGTCTAAACAAAGTTGATGGGAGCTGGGTATGAATAACTGAGAACAAAGATTGTCCCATTTATAAGAGATAAAATTAAAACTCTTTCTCATTTCACCTTAAAGCAGATGTGGGTGCTGTTTACCAACTCTCTCTCTCTCTCTCTCTCTCTCTCTCTCTCTCTCTCTCTCTCTCTTTCTAATTTCTTTGTTGAAGAAGAAAATGTCTAATTTACATGTAGAGCCCGCAAATTATAGCCAGACCAGACACGGAAGCAGATGAAGGTTGTGATTGATATTCCAAAATTTCCGTCCTGATTTTCCTATCCTCAGAATTAGCCACTCTATAAATCAAACCGACATACGAACAACGGATGTCAAAACCAATAGGTCACATCTGTGAAAAACATCAGACATAAAAAACTGGATTCTTCTGTTCTTCTCTGAAAAAAACACCACTCCCTTCACTATTCTACCACCATTTCCACCATTATACTTTAAAATATACTGTCTCTGTTCAGAAAATATCACTTTCCAATGTACATTGGTATAAATAATGGCCATTATTTCTTTCCACTTGATTGTATGAAATGCTAGTAATTGGCACTATTTCCCTGAATGAAACATGAATGAAACCTTGAACGTTTCTAGGTAAACAGTTATTATTGAGACACACCTATGTATGTTGTCAACCAGGAGCCTAATAGTGATGCAAATCCCTCATTTCTTAAAAGCATTTCTATTTCTGCTGATCTGGGTTAATTTATCCCGGAACTGAAGGCACACATTACAAACCTAGGAGCTGTAAGAGTTGCCTCCTACTCTTAACCACATCACCTTAGGAGTATCGCTCTGGCCTTGGGTTTTCTCTCTCCAAGGATCTCCACGGGCAAATGCTCCTGCTGTTTCTCCTCTCTGAGGGCAACCATGGTGACCCATCATCCCAGGAATGTGTTTGAGCTCTTTCCACATGTAATGATGAGTTTACAATTATAAAATGTTTATAGGAGAAAAAGAATCTCATAGACCCAATGCCTCCCTTACAGCTAAGGAATCTGCATGGTGAAGAGGGTAAGTGACTTATTAGCTCTGTGACCTCAGGCCAGCTACTTAACCTCTCTGAGCCTGAATTCCCTAACTTATAAAATGGAAATAATGATAGTACCTGCTTTATAAAATGATCATGAGGCATAAAACAATGAATGTAAAACCTATTTAAAACATTCAGTAAACCTTGGTGCTGCTATACCCTCAGTATTAGTTTCCTGAAACTGCTGTCACAAATTACCACTGACTGGGTGCCTTAAAGCAACAGAAATTTATTCTCTCACAGTTCTGGAGGCCAGAAGTCCAAAATCAAATTGTCAGCAGGGTTGATTCCTTGTTGGGGCTCTGAGGGGAAATCCACTCCATGCTTCTCTTGGGAGTTGTGGGCAAGTCTTGGTGTCCCTGGACTGTAGCTGCATCTCTCCAATCTGTGCCCAGGTCTGCATGTGACTGTCTCCCTTGTGCGTCTTCTCCTCTGCTCTCCTCTTTATAAGAACAGTTGTCAATGGATCTAGGCCCACCCTAACCCAATATGATCTCATCTGGAGATCCTTAATTATATCTGCAAAGACCCTTTTCTAAATAAGGTCACATCCACAGGTTCAAATGCTTCCCTTCCTACATTTCTTTTGGAGGCGGGGGGGGGGGGGGGGCACCATTTAGCCATTACACCCTTTCTCCAACTAAAAAAGTCAGTTTAGGTCACACAAGCCTCAAACTTTTTCTTCCTGTGGGAAACAGAACATGGGTCAGGTTTTTTCCCCCAAAATGTCTTCACTGTTCCTGTTCAAAGGCCCCTTTGATCAAACTCTTCAAAGCTATGATATTACCTGTTTTCTTCCTGTTGTGTGGCTCACTGGTTTGTAGATGGAATATGGGCACGGTGATGGGGAGTATACAGTAGGCACTGGTTTGTGGATGGAATATGGGCACGGTGATGGGGAGTATACAGTAGGCACTGGTTTGTGGATGGAATATGGGCACGGTGATGGGGAGTATACAGTAGGCACTGGTTTGTGGATGGAATATGGGCACGGTGATGGGGAGTATACAGTAGGCAATGGTTTGTGGATGGAATATGGGCACGGTGATGGGGAGTATACAGTAGGCACTGGTTTGTAGATGGAATATGGGCATGGTGATGAGGAGTATACAATAGGGTTTCAGATGGAAGAAACAGAGATGGGCCAGCTTAACCCTCCGTGTCCTTGATGAGGTAACAGAGACCTGAGAAGTGACGTCCCTTGTCCAAGTAGTGAAGGTAACATGATGGCACAGCCATCACAGAGCCAGTCACCTGGCCCATGGCCCTGCCCCTCTTCCCTGCCACCTCCCACCATGTCACCTCCCACTGTACCACAGTTATAAGGGCATCCCAGCATTCTACAAGGCCACATGAGGAAAGCTGTCATATCTTACACCTTTTTCTATGTCACTGGATAATTCTATAGGCACACCAATTTTAACCCAGAAAAATCAAGATGTAAATAGCCAAAGTTAGACCTGCCAGGATTTCAATTAAACTTTGATTTGCTTTTCTACATCATGGGGTCAAAGAGAAATTTTGGAAAATGCTTCTCATCCTATATAAGGGCAATGGTATCTTGTAACTTCACTTGAATCTTTGATCATACAAATAATTTCTTAATTTCTGAAGATTAGCCTGACATACCAATTGTTTGAAACTCAAATTCCCCATTCTCTAGAGTCAATAGTAACCATGTAAGTAAGTTTCCAGGCTAAAGCCTACAAAATTATATAATACAATTACAACAAAAAAAAGAAATTAATATTAACAATGTAAGTAATTAAACAAAGAAAACTTAAATTGAATTATAAAGTTAATTCTTTTCTTCATTTGCCCAGAATTTCAGCTTGAGAAAAAATAGGTTTAATAAAAAGAATAGAAGGACATAGAAGGAAGCTTTTTGAAAAGCTCCTGCATATTTTAAAGAGCATTAAAGGTCAATTATATTTAATTCCATTGTGAATTTATGGATTTTCCCCCCCAGTGGAGAAATATTTTATAGCTCTTTACAATTTTTAAAGAGCTTTCAGCACAATGTTTCATTTGTGAGAGTAGTAGGATGAGTGTAGATTTTATAAGGCAGCCACACCCAACAAGTTCCAGAAACTGATAAATTAACAACTGGGAAGCAGTTATCACTGGTCTCTCAAATCCTCACCACCCAGAGTATGAACAGGAGCATTAGCATACCTGGGAGCTTGAGAGAAATGCAGAACCTGGACCAGACCTACAGGAACCAGAATCTGCATTTTAGCGAGATTCTGGGGATACCTGTGTGCACCAATGTCTGAGAAGTGCTTCTCAATGAACAGCAGTGTCTTTAGGAAATGCTCATTTATATATATATATATATATATATATATATATATATATATATATATATATAAAAGCCTAAGCGACCATTACGACCAGTAGACTGAACAACCAGTCGACTGGTCTTTATAATGCACACTCACCACTAGGGGGCAGAGGCTCGATGCAGGAGCTGTCCCCTGGTGGTCAGTGTGCTCCCACAGCCAACCTCCCATGGCCAGCCAACCTCCCACGGTCTCTCCCCCTGGCTGGCTAGCCCCAATTGGCCCCAATCGCCAGCCAGGCCGAGAGACCCCACCCATGCACAAATTCATGCACCAGGCCTCTAGTAAGAATATACATTTGGTTATTTCAAGGAAGTACAAATCAAAACCACAAAGAGATATCATTTCACACCTATTAGATGTTAGGATGACTATTATTAAAAAAAAAAAAAAAACAAGGAATGATTGAGTGGGTGGAGGAAAGGGTACTCTGGTACATTGTTTGTGCCAAACGCAGAAAGAATAAAAGAAAACCTGCATGATCTTACTTGCATATAGAATCCAAAAAGTCTGGTACATAGAAGCAGGCTGTAGAATGGTGATTACCAGGCATGGGAAGCAGGAGAAATTAAAGATATTGGTCAAAAGATACAAAGTTTCAGTTATGTAAAATGAATAAGTCTAGATAGCTAATGTATAGGAATGTGACTACAGTTAATAGTACTGTAGTGCTGAATACTGGAAATTTGCTAAGAAAGTAAACATCAGGTGCTCATTACACAAAAAATATGGATACTATGTGAGGATATGTGAATTAGATTGACTATAATAATAATTTTCTGTGTATCTGTGTATAAAATTATGTTGTACACCTCACATATATATGCTTTTCTTTTTTTAATTAAATAAAGTAAGAAAACAACCTTTAAAAATAATATACATTTGATTTTTAGTACCAGCAATGTTGCAAATTGAGCTAAGATTTTCTTTCCTTTTAAAAAACAAAGATCTGGATAAACTACAATACTGAAAAAATAGAAAGGAACATTTCCAGTGACCAAAACACCACAAATGAACAAAAGAACTCATAACACATGAATGAAGGCAGCAGAATCCTGGGGGATAGCAGACTTGTTCGCATGCCCAAACAGCAAGGGACTAGTCATAAAATCCCCATGAAAATCAGAGCTGAGGCCTTGAGCCCATATGAAGTATGATGTTAGCGCATAGACTTCTACATAAAACCCACCCTCTTTGTGTAAGAGGAATGGGAGAACCTCCCAAGGGGACCAGAAAAGAATCAAAGGAGCATCAGGTCTGGCAGGCCCCCAGCCTTAGTCTGTGCCACATGTGGACACAGAGTCCAATTCACTCCACATGGTGTTGGAATCTCAAACTGACAAAATACTGTGAAAATTCATCCTGGACAAGTAAAATCCTTGGGATACCCAGCCATGGCAAATATAAGACCTCTCTGTAAATATACTCCCACAAACCAGGGTACATATGACTCACGCGGACCAAAAATAATCCCAGATGAAATTGAGCCCACAAGCCAAAATTAAAATCACATGAGAAAATAATTCATTACAAGAGAGTATTATAAGGAACCACAAACAGTGAATTAGCATGCCCCAGAACACAAGATAACAGAACCATTCCAAAGAGTCTACTGTTTTATTTAAGTCTCAAAGCAATCTATACTAATAATAGAGAAATATGCAAATTGTCCAGGATGCTGTCACAGTAACAGTAATGACCTGCAGGCTATGTGGGGTGACAAGGCCAGCAGGAGAGTTAGTGAGGGATGACCAAAAGACTGAACAGCAGGTTGCATGGGGCAATCAGGCCGGCAGAGGGGGCAGTAAGGGGTGACCAGGTTGGGGGGGGGGCAGTTAGGGGCAACCAGGCTGGCGGGGGGGGGGAGGGCAACCAGGCCGGCAAGGGAGGGCAATTGGGGGCAACCAGGCCAGCGGGGCGGGGGGCAGTTAAAGGCGATCAGGCAGGCAGGCAGGTGAGCAGTTAGGAGCCAGTGGTCCCGGATTGTGAGAGGGATGTCCTGGATTGGAGAGGGTGCAGGCTGAGTTGAGGGGACCCCCCCTCCCATGCACAAATTTCATGCACTGAGCCTCTAATTTACTAGATAAGAGAGCTAAGGCTAAAGGGTAATTTACAGATAAGGAAAGAGAAGTTCAGAGAGTCTGCTTGCTAATAAGAATTGAGGACTCAGATCCAGCCCCAGGGCTTCTTCCACATCACATTATCTCTGTTCTTAATAAATGTATGATTCACTCATACCCACTAAGTTGGATCAATTCTTAGATTCATGTAAAACAGAAGAGAAAGAAGTGATACATTTTTATTTTTAGATTCGGAAGGGAGAACTCTCATTCAATAAATTTGACCTTAAGGAGTCTTTTACACACACAAAAAAGGGAGTGGATAGAGATCTTTGTGTACTCAAGAATTCTTATTGGGGGCAGGGGGAGGGTAGAGTGACAATGTAAGAATTTTGAAGCAGTTGGACAAAACAGGTAAATATGCATCTGAATTTTCCAGAATGTTCAGAAGACAGGAGTTATATTTTGGCATTTGTCCTTTTTCCAAGGTAAGATGCCAGGTAATGACTGGAACATGAGCCCAGGTGAGTTTCTGCCTTTGTCCCCGCACCATGACCTCAGTGTCACTGCAAGGCTGCTTTAAAGATCAACTCTAGCCCGCAAAGCTTCACGCAGGTTGCTAAGGAATAGTGGATGCTCAGGCACTACAGCAAAGCTGTAATTTCTCATCTCTTAACCCCTTCCCTAAATTACAATTAAATTCCATCATTCAAAACTGCCTGATCTTGAGCCAGATGCATATATCACAAGAAGGCATTAAAATCTGACCTTTTATATCCCAATAAGAAATGTCATGAGTCCATCACAGAACCATAACTCCCTCTCGAATCAGAGCTAAGGAAGATCTGAACTTCAAAGGGGAACTAATCTGAAAACTTTTCTAATAACCTCTTGAAATTCTGAATTCTAAAGAAAAAACTGAGTTGACTTCTGTGTTTCACAGCAAAAGTAATAATGAATGAGAAAATAGCAGGGTGTGAAAAATGCTACAAATAAAAAGCGAAAAAGGAGCATGGCGCTACATCTCTGAGAAGCCAGTTCTGAGATTACTGGAAACTGGAAAATCAGTAACACCTCAGCAGAGGCCCTAAAACCCAAAACAATTATCCTTTGGCACTTTCACTAAGCTTCACATCTAGTGGCTTCATCATAAGATACCACAGAGGCTCTGCAGCATACTGTGGGGCTTGGCGACTTCAGAGCTTGCTCTTGGAATATTTATCATTTTAACTGAGTAAATAGCTAGTCGTTTGCCCGTGGGGAGATAAGCAGGCAGCCTTATCGGTCTTGGTGCTTTCCAAAGGTTTTGTTCCACAGCACAGGGTGGAGCATCCATCTTCCCTCTGATGACCATCCCTGCCTTGAGAGAGAAAAGTAGGTATTTAGACCTTTGTAAAGAAGAGTCATTTAAATAAGAAAGAAAAAACCTAACTGAATAGTAAGAAAAGTGATGGGGACAGAAAGCAACCAGAGACAGAGATTCAAGAGCAATGGCAGCTCAGCTCTACCAAAGTTAGGGGGTGAAGGAAGATATGAGGCAATTGTAAATGAAGGACATAGACTAAAGTCATACACAGACACCTCCACCTCCATCCACACAAAAGCATACTTGGTGTCCAAGGGAAGGCAATGACAAAGCAAGATGGCTCTCCTGACTGCATTAATAAATATTTACTGAATCCCACGGTGTATACATAGATGCCAGAAACATATCATCATAAGTATAAGGAGGAGGAAAAGAAATAGTAAAGCATACAATAGGTAGAAAACATGGGTAGAAATAAAGTGCCACTAATTCAGAAGAAGAAGGAAAGAAAATATGCCAATTATGGGGCTATGTAGCTACATAAAGAAAATAATATTCAAGCTGAGCCTTCAAAAATAGGTAAGATTTAGTCACGCAGATAACCTACTGGGTAGCACAGTAATCGCTCTACCACAACCAAAAGGCCAAGTGAATAATCATCGGGCTAACTGTGCATCTATGAACCTAGGGAGACTTTTTTTTTAATCAACGCTGGCATCACGCCCCCAGATATTTTAAATGGTTTAATTAATCTAAGGTGAGACCCAGACATGAGTAATTCTGTTTTTATGAACACTCCCCGTGTGATTCTACTTGCAGCCAGGGATCCTGAGCTAGAGCAGAGCAGACGTGGAGACCAGTGTTTGTGTTTGGAGTCTATACCAGAACTTTAAAGAATCCCAGCTCTCTGTGCCACGGCTCAGGAATGGACACCATTCCCCACAGACACGATATAGGAAGAGAAACCAAGATAAAATACTGACTTCAACACAGTCCTGGTCCTTGGGGAGCTTCCATTTATCAGATGAAGAGGCAATAACAGGAACTCCATGGACACTGTTTGGTGCTCTTGTGGACTCCCTGCCAGAACAGCTCCAGTTGCAGGAACTGGCCACGCGGAATCATGAGTGGACAAGCCCCCAGAATGTGCATAATGCTGCTTTTGGATCTGGGTTTTGAGACTAGAACCAGGAACGCCTGATGGTCTCACCATTGTGATGGCTTCTGAGACAATTTAATAAAGCAAACATGGGCTTTTCTCAATGAGAAGGCACATTGTTAGAAGGGATGATGTTGCATGAGTAGGTGGGCCAAGTGTTTGCACTGGGCAACAGGGAGTCTTTTAGTATGAGGCTTGGGTTCATGCCTGAAAGAGTGAAAAGGGATTGCATAGCTTTAGAGTGGCCTCCTACTATAAATAAACTGAGTAACTTGTGTTCCGCTTATCTATTACTGTACAGTCATGGGCCAATTAATGACGAAGATAAACTTTGAGGAAAATGTTGCTAGGCGATTTTGTCATTGTGCAAACATCAGAGCATACACATACATACACCTAGGCTATGTGGTATAGCCTATTGCTCCTACGTTACTAGTCTATACAGCATGTTACAGTACAAAACATGAGATTAAATCAAATACAAGAGAAAATGATGCAATCAAAAAGCAAGTAAACACAAGATGTTTGAGGTTGCTGCTGACATAATACAGCATGTTTTGTAGCCAACTTTTTTAATAACTAGAAAGAGTACACTCTAAAATAATGATAAAACGTATAGTATAGTAAAAACATAAACCAGTAAAATGGTTATTTATTGTCATTATCAAGTACTGTGCTGTACCTAATTGTACCAGCATCACCACAAACACAAGTGATGCCTTGTGTTACTATGTTAGGACATTTCCATGGCTACGATGTCACTAGTTGAGAGGAACTTTTCAGCTCCATTATAATTCTACTAGTGCCCTGGTGCATGGATTTGTGCACATTGAAAGGAAATTAATTAGAAGGTGGCCAGCAGGGCAGGACTGGGTGAGACAGGCCGGACACACCCTGGAGCCAACCTCCTGGGGTGATGACGCGACTCTAAGGGTGTCTGCCTAGTGAGCAGGGTCCCTCCGGCAGGTGGGGTCCCTCAGCCTGGCCTGCGGGGATCGAGCCAAAACTGGCTCTCTGACATTTCCTGAGGGGTCCAGAATTGTGAGAGTGTGGTTCTCAGGTGACGCACCCCAGGGTCAGGCTCCCTCCTCTCTGGTTCTGGGGTGCGTTATCTGAGAACCCCTGCTGCCAAGTCACTGCAGCTCAGCAGCTCCTGTGTTGAGCGTCTGCGCCCTGGTGGTCAGTGCACATCATACCTACTGGCTAGTCAGATGATGAGACGGTCGCTTAGCCTTTTATATATATATAGATGGGACCACTGTCGTATATGTGGTCAGTGACTGACCCAAAGATGGACACATTACTGCATAACAAACCACTCAAAAATGCAGTGGCTTTAAACAATTTATTGTTCTCTCTCATAGTTCCATGGGTTGCCTGGATCCAGCTTGCTGGTTCTCCCTTGGTTCTCTCTCACGGTTGTGGTCAGATAGTGGCTAGAGCAGGGGTGGGCAAACTTTTTGACTCGAGGGCCACAATGGGTTCTTAAACTGGACAGGAGGGCCGGAACAAAAGCATGGATGGAGTGTTTGTGTGAACTAATATAAATTCAAAGTAAAGGAGCAGAGGGGAGAGCAAGAGAACCCTCCGCTCTTTCGGCTCCGCGGGCCGGATAGAACAGCCGAACGGGCCGGATCCGGCCCGCGGGCCATAGTTTGCCCACGGCTGGGCTAGAGTCATCTGAAGGCTCCACTGTACTGGACATCAAAATGGAGCAGTCACACAGCTGGTTAGTACTGGCCACTACCTGGAGCTCAGCTAGGACAGCTTGACTGCAATGCATACAGTAGCCTCTACATGGGACCTGGGTTTCTCACAGTATGGTGGCTGGGTTCTCAGAAACAGAAAATAGAAGCCGCCAGTTTCTCAATGTCTGAGTCCAAAACTGAGAAAATACCACTTCCACTATATTCTACCGATCAAAGCCATCCCAGAGCCTGCCCAGATTCAAGGAGGGGGACACAGACCACATGTCATGAGAGAAGAAAGTAAAAAATGTATAGCTGCCTTTAATCTCCCACAACTTGTGAATAGATTAGCCTTCTTATTCTCAACACCATATATTTGAGCTTTAAATATATATTTTTTTCACAGTTCTTTGATGGCAACTCCCACAGCAAATGAAAAAGAGCAACACTATATAGACTATGGATACCACACAAACATGAAAGAGTGATACTATACTATTCTTCATGGTAAGCTTATCACCTCTGAATCTGAGCTGTTTTTTCCCAGTGGTCAGGATAAGTTTGCACTAAACCTCTCTTCCCTCTGCCTACTCCCCTTGGTGACCAAAAGTATATGTCTACAAAGACAGGGGCAAAGAGGGGGTGAGAAAGACAATCCGGGGACCAGGCCACAGATCAGGGCCACACACAAGGGTCACATCCATAGCCTGCGCCTTACAGCCATTCTAGAATTTTTCACAGATTGTGACTGTTGGGATTCTGCCAACGTCTGCCCCGCAGTCCATAATGATCCAGAGCCCAAGAGCTTCTGCTTCCTAAATGTTTGCAGGACTCAGAAATCAATAACTAATCACACTTAGCTGGAGCCCAATGTTCTGTACACTCAGCAGTTTACAGTTTTGGTTGTGGGTCTGTACAAGTTAACATGGGAAGCAGAACATTTGTTGAAATGAGTTGCATTAAATATATTACCACTGGAATGCAAATCACTGATAATGACATTTATCGAGTGCGCATTTTGCAAGAGTCCCACTTTACCAGGAGTTTTAAGAAATAGAAGACACTTTTTTTTTTTTTACCTCAGAAGCTAATGTGACTCTTTTTCCCCTCAGCCCTTCACTAGGAACATAACAGCTAGATTACTTCTTGAAGTCTCTGTCAGCTTTAAAATCCTGTTCAAAATAATGGTAACATCCGCTGTATCTGGTTTCCTGGTAGGCAACTGCTAGTCTCCTTTCAGTGAGGAGCAGGTTGGAAAAACCAACTAGGCCCTTTTGCAAACTGTTACAGAACCCCGGGTAGGGCCCAGTCTTTACTGTCCCTTCTCTGCCCCTAAACTGCATAATTTACATTGAATTCACAGCCAAATCCCTGCTATGACAGCAGTGACACGCCCTCCCTTTTTCACAGGCCAGCTCTGGTAACACCAAAGACAGGTTTATGCAACACTCCAGATGAGTGCTTCTCAAACATGAAAATGCAAATTCCAATTCAGTGGATCTCACGGGACTCTGAGACTGCATTTCTAACAAGATCCCAGATGTTGATGCTGCCAGCCCTCGGACTTCACAACAAGCAGCAACATGAGGTTACTATGGAGAAAGCTTGACCTGCTCCAGGCAGTGTTGAAAGAAGAAAGACAAAACAAAGGTCCCAAGTCCCCTGTGCTTCCCTTCTCTCCCCCTCATTCCATCACCAGAGGATATATGCCAATTAAGTCTCAGGAAGAGCCTTGGGAATCTCACAATGCAAACTAGACCCCAACCATGATCTCAGGTTTAAAGCATCAACCCAGCCAAGCGTGTCAAACTCAAGGCCAGCGAGACACAAGTTTGACATGCTTGTGTACGTAGACACTGACAAAGAGAAAACACTGAAAACTGAATCTGAAAGCTTTGCATCTATCCTCATAGTCATGAATTTCAGAGAACCACTTTAAATTAGTTGTCTTTTTTGACACCAAAAAAGGGCATGCATGTTCGCTTTCCTTATAGGTCCCGAAAAATTGTTTCTTGACTGGGAGCGTTATGACAGAAAGCTAAGAACTAAACTTTCTTCTAAATTAGAAGCAAAGGAGTTTTGATTTTTAAATGTATTTTTTGCTTTGAATTATCTAGATATTTTCCCTAATTCCTCAAATCATAGTTAACAACTTAATATTGTTTTTGCTTCTTTTTCTCCCAAGTCTTTTACATTGCTCCTCCACATACCATGGTGGGTCACCATGCCCCGTAAGGTCTATATATAAAATTGGCTCAGCTTCTGTGCTGTGCTCTCCAGAAGGCCTGCCCAAGCCCTCTTTGTGTTTCTGGAAAAACACGTCCTATGGCCATTTCTATTTTGAGTTTTCTGCCTCTACTGAATTTTTGTTCTCTGTTTTGCACTTTTTAGCAATTTTTTTCTCCTACATTGCCCCCAACCCAGCCCCTTTCCACCTTCATTTCAAGCAAGGTGTATATAAAGCTCTTGTGTTTTTGAAAAACTTTTACTGAAGGTCGTAAGGAGGATTATACTGCTACACTGCAAACAGACTAATTTAAAGTACATTACACAAAGAAAAAATAAATCAAGTACATTACACATACCTACTCTAGAAAGTTCTATCAGGCACCCTCCTCTGATATATCTGTGGACCTCCTGCCTTTTGCTGATGGTTCCTTTTTTCCCTTTCCTTCCCATTTCTCTCTCTCAACACCATTCCCCTCCCTCCCCTATTGCCCCTACACAGTACAGTTTTATGTTCATATCCAGCTTATGCATAACAATTTGACTCTCCACATTCTCTATTCCCCAACTATGCCAAACTCACTTTTGTCTTTCCAGACCCATCAACACCCTCTCCCGTATGAAAGGACCACTAGCAAGTTGCCATCTTGTCTTTGAGGGGCTCCCACTTTTTGGAGGTGCATGGAATTTAAAACAGCTTTTATCTTTCTTCATTAATAAGCATGACCTCACTTGACCTAGTTACTCTAAAGTAGGAAAAACAAGCATTAATATGGCCATTTTAGACAAGAAACTAAAACCCCCAAAAAATCATATAACTTATGCCTAGTCCCCTCATTAGAAACAGAACCAGGACTGAGATCCAGGCTTCCAGGGATCTGGTATATTCTCTCTAACAAGTCATGTTTCCATTGGATAAGACCAAATACAACATTTTACAGCGTCAAAGAAGCCCATAATTCTCTGGGACCCAAATTGAATAAGCCCAGATTTTGTTACTTAACTAATACAAGCTACTTGATGACTGCTTAAAAGGCTTTTGTTTGCAGTGACAATTGGCAACTCCACATGAAATTGCTTCAATACAGAGGCCACAAATCAACATTTTCTCCCTCCAATTTTTAGGACTGACTCCAGGATTGTAGAAGACAGTCTAGGAGTCAGAGAACAAGAAAAATGACTATTTTTTATAACTGCTGCTTTTCACATCTTAAAATCACTGCTAGCAAGTGCCTTGAAGAGTACCGCTCATTAATAAAGAAGCTTTGGGCACCGCCACAGCCAATGTTAAACCATTCAATTGTGCTTTAGAATTATGTATTCACCTTCTCAACATTCAAGACTTCCAAACTGTTCGAAAATGGCCAAGATCGGAGAATCCTGAGATTACAGTACCCTCGGGGGCTGGTTAGCAGGCTGATTGAGGCAACAAGCTAAAGAGGAAAGTCCAGTCTTCAGATGCAGATTCGCCTGTTCTCTGCTTTAACCCAGAATCCACAGAGCAGGTTCCATCATTGTAACAAAAAGGAGGGAAGTCTACGCGAGGAGATGGGAGTGGCCAGTACAGGGGCTCCCCTGCTCTTAATAAATCTACCCCAAATACACACCGCCCAGTGGACACACACACAGGCACACACTCAATTTGGGATATTACACCTCAAAACTTGGCCTGTTTTCTCTAAATAAATTCATACTGAGAAGGAAAAGCAGCCCCTGACAGCCAAAGAACTGACTTAGCTGGGTTTTGATAATTTCCTGTTGAATATAAACAATTTCACAGAAAATCAACATCAGACAAAGCCACTCTGCGACCATGATGAAATAAGACAAAAACATGGCCACTCAGTAATCGTATCTAAACACAGACAAAGTGTGAGCATCGTCCAAACCACAGAATATCCAAAGGCGCAGATAATAAGAGGGACTCCTGCTGCCTTCCCCACTGCAGTGGGAGCTTTGCTGCCCTCCCTGTGGATAAGACTCGCTGAGCTATTCAATCACAGAGTTGTCCTTGACTTCAGATAGCACCCAATCCAGAATAAACCCTGCCGCCTTCGGTTCTCCCCAAATTACCCAACCAAACTCAAGTCCTATAAGTCCTTTCTAACACTCTCTTCTGGAAACATGCTCTGGGCCCTGTGGTTCTCCTTCCCTGGCTGAGCAATAAACGTACTTGTTCAAGTGTAGATGTGTTCCTTGGGGTCTTTGACTAGAAGGCAGTGACAGAAGTGTAGGTACGTTTGGAGTGAAAGTTAAAAAAGTAGGACCATGAGGGTCTTGCCTTTGGCAGAATATGGTACAAATAATGGTGTGGCACAGTTGGAAAAGTGGCCATGTGGCTACTTCTCCCAGGCCGTTGTGACTACATGGAAACTTGACTGCAACCACTGATACAACCTATATGAGCCCATGTAAATATTAGCTGTGCATGTGAAATCTGCCTCCACTCCTTAAAAAGTCTATGTTCTCACCAGCTTAAATTGGATTTCTTCATATAACCTCCACACCTTGCATGCTATGATGTATCTTTATACTCAAAGACTTCTACATTTTTCATTTTGAACACAACATAATATCCAGACTCTCATTTGAAGATTCCAGGCAGACTAAAACGCCACCTGTTCTTGATTTTTTCCCCCCAACCAATTAAGCATTTAAATTGTTTCTCATCTAAATTAAATTTGCCTTTTTATTATTTTTTCCTTTTCCTTTCCCACAGTCATCAACTGTATCTAGCAAACAATTGTTTAATGCTCTAAGAAAATAAAAGTACAGCTGTAAGGAAGTGGAAATGAGAGGGAATAGGAACAGAGTGGTGAAGAAGGACAACTGTAACCAGGTATTAGGCCTGGGACTCACCTTACAGAAGGTGATCGTGGACAGGTCACGTCCCCTCTCTGGACTTCAGTTTCCCCCTGCATAAGATGAGATTAAGATGAGGTCTCCAAACTTTCACCAGGTAAACTGTCACCATCCTCCTTGCTCCCCTTCACTTTCTCCTGACAGAAGAGGAGCCCTTCTTTATGCCAAGACTCTCCCTTCCAATTTGAATTGGTTCACCCTTTCTGGCTCCCAACAAGGTACTGTTTTCTCTCTTGAATCTTTAATCCCCCTTTTCCCCATTAACTCCTTCCTCTTTTCTAACAAAAGCCCTATTCCAAGTTCACTCTCAAGAATCACTAACCATTGCTTCTGTGGCTTCTTTCTCCATTTCAATCAGTACATTGCCCACTGATTCCACACCACTTCCTTTGCAGCTGATCTCTTCTTAACCACCCTAATTCCCAACTGATTTGGAAAACAAGTGTGAGAGATTTGATGGCTCAACACAGACTCAAGGAACCATTTTTAAAGGGGCATGTGTTAAAAATGAATTCTTAACCCAACAGCATTACAAGTCACAGTAATCAATAGATAACTATATTTAATAACTTATTTGAAATAGACCAAATTTCTGTTTTTCCATGAAATTAATCAGAAGCGTTCATGGAAAACTTATGGAACACATGATTGCATGAATATAAGTTTTTTAAATTTAATTGGCATTTAGAACAACTGGGTTAAATTTTTTTCAACCAACTACCAATTTATTTTCCTTGGCTTATATTTTATTAATTCACTAGAGGCCTGGTGCACGACATGCATGCACTGCAGGGGGGGAGGGGTCCCCTCAGCCTGGCCTGCACCCTTTCGCAGTCTGGGAGCCCTTGGACATCCTTAGTGCTCCCATGGAGGCGGGCCACTGCGATCGCCAGCCGTCAGCCTGGCTTGTGGCTGAGTGGGGCTCCCTCTGTGGGAGTGCACTGACCACCAGGGGGCAGCTCCTGCATTGAGTGTCTGCCCTCTGGTGATCAGTGTGTGTCATAGTGACTGGTCGTTCGGCCGTTGGATCAATTTGCATATTACTCTTTTATTATATAGGATGGTTGATTTGGTTAAACTAGAAAAATATATAAGAAGTTGGTTCTTTTCTTAAAAGGCTAGAAGGGATGGGCAAACTTTTTGACTCGAGGGCCACAATGGGTTCTTAAACTGGACCGGAGGGCTGGAACAAAAGCATGGATAGAGTGTTTGTGTGAACTAATATAAATTCAAAGTAAAGGAGCGGAGGGGAGAGCAAGAGAACCGGATAGAACAGCCGGATCCGGCCCGTGGGCCGTAGTTTGCCCAAGGCTGGGCTAGACTGAACTTGAAGGCCTGTACCAGTGAAAGAGAAAGCCAGATTTTGCAGCTCTCTTTGAGACAGGAGGTATACACTTTTGACTATCTTTGCCTCAAAAGAGCAGGTAGGGAAACTCTAGTTCTGTCTCCTCTGCTCCCACACTGCTCAAGCCAAGAACCTGCTCTCCTGACAAGCCTCGGGACTAAGGAATAAGCATTGGCATGACTAGCCAAAGGTGTGGCAACTTTCAAAGTGCTTTTAGTGAGTTATCTAGTTTTATCTTCATCACCCTGGGAAGTCAGAAGGAGTAAACAATCCCCCTCTTCTCTCCATAGTCTCCTACTACCATGTAAAAGATAGATTTCTCACTTTCCTTCGTGCATTCCACAAACATTTACTGTGCAATTAAATGGCAGCAAAAAAAAAAAAAAAAAAAAAAACCGGTTGAATTAAGGGGCTGTTGGAGAAAGGTAGTGAGCAATCCTCAGAATGGAAGGGAGGTGAGTGCTTGGAGCATCTCTTACTTTGTGTAACACCAGCTCCCTTATAACACCAACAACTTCCTATGGGGAAAATATGGAACAACGGTCCCCATCTTTCTAACTATGACTGCAGGAAGAGGGGCTTGAAGGTGTTCTCCATGCAGATGCTGACGGGATCCTCCATGCAAACATAAAAGCATTCTTCCTTCATTGCAGCTACCACCTGGCTTGTGCTTTTCCATTTACAGTCACTCATTTGTGTTGTCCTATTTATCCTTCTTTGGTCCCAATCGTGTAACCAAAGTGCCTCTGTCAATTCTTACTAAGAGAAAACTCAAAAACCTGAAGGAGTAGTGTTATGAGTTGAGTTGTGTCCTCCTGACATTCATGAGTTCAAGCCTTCACTGCAAGCGTCTCAGAATACGATCTTATTTGGAAATAATGTCATAGCAGACGTCATTAGTTATGATGAAGTCACATTGGGATAGAATGGGCCCTAATCCAATGTGATGGGTGTCCTTATGAAAAGGGGGAATTTGAGCACAGACACACACAAGGAGACACCATGTGAACATGAAGGTAGGGACCAGGGTGGTGCTTTTATAAGCCAAGGAACACGTACGATTATCAGCAAACCACCAGAAGATAGGAGGGAGGCACAGAACTGACTGTCCCTCACATTTCTCAGCTAATCCTGCCACACCTTGACTTTGGATTTCACCCCCAGTACTGTTAAGCCAACAGTTCTGCCCCATTTGTGGAACTTGTCACATCAGTCCTAGCAAAGTAATAAAATGCCTTCATCTAAATCTCTGAGGGGCACTGGTGCCACTCCAGTAGAGAGGACACAAAGAGTTGTCGTCCCCTCAACTGTGCTACAAACCATGTGCAGCTCTGGTTTTTCACAGGCTTGCTTTCATCAGTGATGGTACAGGGTTGCAACCCAAGGAAACTGCAGAACTGGCGGGCAAATGGAATGCTGGGGGATGCAGCAGAACCCCAGAGGGAGGGCACCAGAGTAGAAGGAATGAGGGAAAACTGAGGCTGCCACTGGTCTGAGAAGGCATGTGAGAACCCCTTCCCAGTGGGACTCCCATGAACACACTGGGGCCATTGCTTAGCAGGAGGTGCAATTCTCCAACCAAGTAGAGCAGAGCCACCGGAATGACCCATTTAATTTAATCTGCTCGACGTTTTCATTAAGAACATTAACCATAACTTTGAGTTCTTGACTGGGATTGCTCTGTTCATCCTAGGAAAACAGCAAGCTCCCACTTTGCGTATCCTAAAGGTAGAACTGCTCACTGGAACCGTTGTGTCTGGAGAACACAGCAGTTTGGCAGGATTGCAGAGGACGGAAGGAAATGGGTTCAGAAAACATTAACAACGTCAGTCGGCTATGATGACCACCAGTCAAGCACAGCTTATACAACTATTTCAAGATGAAAAATGGGAAGTAACATGAGGAAAGGAAGGAAGAAAGAGGTAAAATAAAATTATGCTGCAAAAGGTTGAATCAGTCACTTCCAGTTTTCTATGCACCCTAAATAAAATGTGTCTAATTACAAGATACAACTGTGTTTAATAATGCAAGATCTTGTTCTTTTTACTGGGGCCATTGGAGCAGGGCCATACAAGGGGGCACCAGGGACATGCAAAGGGAAGCAATGGGTAGGATAATTAACTTGTCATTGAAAATAAACAATATGTATAGGATTTAGGCTCCATAAAATGAGTTTGTGATCAGAGAGTCTCATGGAGAACCAACGAATATTTGCCACAAAAAGCACAAGGAGAATAGATATCCTGCTGTTTTAAAAAAATATAGTGTCTATAAATATTGAAAATATAATATTTCAGGGTGTCTATTAATTATTTTGTTTTAAAGATTATTAAAATATATAATTACATAATTAATAGAACTAACTTAGAAATAAGTTTCATAGATGTTTTCACAACCCAAGATTAACAACTGTTAATAATTATAAATTCTAGGTGGTAGAAATTCTATGTTAGCTTTGTTATTCTTTGCCTTTTTCTGTTTTTCAAAATATCCCAAAAATGTTTTTAAAGAAAGAAGGCTTATCTAACACCCCATTTGACTATAAGTTTCACATTTACTAACATTATGGGTTTGGGCAAACATTTTACTCTCTCTGAATTGTTTCATTATCCACAAAGTGAGGTCATAATAATACAAGGTAATTCATAAGGATTAGAGGTGATTATATAGAGAGATGATGGTAGATAGTAGGTATCCTCCAAATGGTGACAGTTCTTATTCCTGAATCTCCTCTCTAATGTCCCTGGCATGCAGTCATCCAGTCTAGCACTTTGAGCCCTAATAAGGAAACCCCACATCCCAGGCCAGCCTGTTATGCTATTTAATCCCTCATTGTTAGAAAGCCCACTAAAGGGTCTCGCTGTAACTGTCACCAATGGTCCTAGTTGAGGCTACAAAGTCCTTCCACTCAGCATCCTTTCAGAATTTTAATTCAGCTAAGAATCTTCCACTCCAACCTCCCTCCATCTGCAAAGTTTCTCTATTCCAGTTAAAATATCTCCATCTCTCTGTCATCTGAGATGGAACTTAATTTTGATTCTCGCACATGGCAGCAAGTTCTCTTCCACGCATGCTTCCAGTGACCTTACTGCTTTTTAAATTGCAATGGCTGAAGTCAAGGTTGGAGCTGCACTCTCCTCCCTGTCCCACGTCCTCGTTATAGATTATGGATAGGCAAATACTTTCTGTAAAGGGCCAGAGAGTAAATATCTTCAGCTTTACCAGCCATACAGTCTCGTGGCAATTATTCAACTGCCATTATAGCACAAAAGCAGCTAGAGACAGTACATCAAAGAATGGGCATGGTTATGTGCAAGACAGCAGGACATATTTGACCAACAGTTCATAACTTGCTGACCTCTGTTTTAGATGACATTCTATTAAAGAAAGATTTCCATTGGCCTTTCCAGTGGCTTCACCACACTGTTGTATCACTTGTCAGACCTGTCATGAGCTATATCTTAAATAACATAGTATTACTTTTAGTGCCTTTCTAGGTGCAAAGAAGGATACAGATACAAGAACAGAGTTTAGCCAGCCTCCCTTAGGGTGCATGCAGCAGAGAGGAACAAGTTGGAACACTGAGAACGAATCCTTAATGCCAGTTCCTGCACAGATACAACAGCTACCAGCCTACCGCATATCCATCCAAGTGCTATGCTACCATGACTGAGCTTAATGCAAACAGAAACTGATGTACCCCAGATGGACGTTTTTGACGCATATGCAGCAGGTTTCGAGATCCTAAGTGAAGAGCTTTGCCTTCATCTAATGTTACATGTCATCTTGATAGATCCAGCTCACCCCTCCCACTGGTTGAATACTTTTTGGATTTCATTTTATTATTCAATGTGTAGAGTCACATCTGTTCTTTCCTTTGTTTATAAATTATTTTCTCTTTAATCACAAGATGTTTGCATAATTAAGGTATTTACATGGTAGCAATTAATTAGCTGTTAATGAGGCACAAGAAGCCATTCAATTCCTTTCAACAATATTTCATAATTCAATCCAAGTTTTTTACTTACTCAGGCTTTGGAATGCCCTTAATTAAGATTTGCTATAATTTCCTGCCTTGGTAATTCAATGTCTATATTGTCACCAGCCTATTATCAGCATAGGAATAAAAAGAGCACTGGAATTTTAGTCAAAACACAAATATTAGTCCCATTTCTATTACTTTTTAGTTTGAAAACTCTAACGTACTAAAAAAATATTTACTTGTACACTTTAGATGGGTAAATTGTATGGTATGTGAATTATATTTCAATACAGCTAGTACAAAATTATACATGATGGATGGATGAATAGATATAAGATGATAGATAGATAGATAGATAGATAGATAGATAGATAGATAGATAGACAGACCCAGGTAAGAGCTATTGAAGGCAAGCTTCTGGAGCTGGTTGGGTCTCAGAATTGGACTACTCCTAGGTAATGGTGTCTTTCTCTTCCTCTACCTTCACAAATCACCCAATGAAAAATAACTTTTCAAAGCTTCTTCCACAACTCAACTCCTAGAGCCTTTACTAAAGTTGATTCTTTTATTACATTTTTAAAAGATACAAAAATAATTCTTATAAAACAAACATCTATTGCCTACTTATTAAGAAGACAGGTACTGTGCAGAAATTGCCAACTTCTTTTACCTACCTTTATGCCCACTATCTATATTCAAGTTTCAGCCCACTAATCAACTATGGGAATCTTTAGGACCCATTCTCTCCTCTCAATCTTTTTCCAGTCTAGGGGATTTAAGATAACCCCATCCCTGTCCATTGTTTGTTTGTTTGTTTCCAACTTAGTCCTATGCCCTTTCTCTTTGCAATACTATAAAAATCACCACACATCTTCTGGTTGGTGAGATGGCTGTTTTAAAACTAGCAACTCTCTGCTGAAGCATTTCACTGCAAGCTTGAGTCAAAAGTGCATCTGACATTTCTAAGCTTAAGACAAAACATGGAGCTCTTCCTCTTCTCTTACTTCAGTGGTCTTCGGCCCCACTTCACTGCAAATTCTCATGCCCATGAACACACCCTAACATTCTTTCCTCTTGTTGCCAGATGTTGGAGGGAGTTGCCTGTGCTGTAAAGAAACAGCTTCTACGAGCCTCTGATCTTAGCCACCCTTTCCCAAAGAACAACCTGACCCTGAGAAACAAAGTGGTTTGGCCTGAAGCATAAGGAGCACTATTTCCCCATAATCTACTAAACCTCAGACTAAAGCAGTGTATGAAACCCAAGCCTGCATCTTAAATAAAAAGACAAGGATATTAGCCCCCAGGGCTCATCTCTTTAAGCTGCATGGACAAGGAAGATGGAAGAAGGAAAGATGGACAGTGGTCCTCATAATAATCCCTGGTCAGCTAACATCCACTGTGGCCACTAGGGTGAAAGAGAGAGAAAAGAGCAAGTCATATCCATGAACTGAAATCTTTTCTCAAACTGACTTCACCGTGACTAAATGTGGCCTAATCAATATGCTGGAATCTGACCAAGGAGATTAGCATGTCTTCTACTGTGGATAAAAGAAGAAATCTAGGGCATAAGGGAGCCTCCCTTCTCCTAGAGGTCCATGACTTCGTATATTCAACTTCTAAAACTTTAAAATCCAATAAATGACCAACCTTCTTTGACCCCTCCATTTTCACTTCAACTATTCTTTGCCAGCATTCTTGACCCTTTGTCTTTCCGATCTACTCTGGAACCCCCAACGTTTATCTTCCTTATTCCCCAAACAGGCATCTGAGCCATGCTAAAGGAGACCACGTTGTATGGACTGGCAACTCAGAGACACTCTGCATCCAATTCTCTTATATCTTCCATATAACATACTCTTCCATTCCACAGAGATGTTTTCCCAAATCTCCAGTACTCTTCTGATGTTTCTTCCTTACTTTCCATTCCCCATTACCCGCTCCCTATTCCCCTAGCAGATGCGCTTAACTCCCACTATACAGAGAAAAAAAATGTTGTAAAGGAAGGAAGTTGATGAAGTTCTTGTATCTGAACCAATCCTATTTCCTTCCTCCAGTCTCATGGAAAAAGATGTTCCTTCTCTTTCAAACCATTAAGCAATACCCATGTTGTCCCTGAGTAGGACTACTTGTGTCTTAGTGATATTGCTAGAAAGAAAAATCCTGATCTCAGGGTATGTTTGGTTTGCACTTCTCTAACTATAAGGGGGGCTGATCATCTCTTAAATAACTTTGTGTATGTTAGATCTTCTTTGCCTGTTTGTCTATTTTCTCTCATTCTTTTAAACATTTTTTATTTCTTTTTATCTTTCTTCTTTTCTTAGTTGAATCTATGTCCTTTACTATGGTTTATTTTTTAATTTTATTAAATTTATTGGAGTGACATTGGTTAATAAAATTACATAGATTTCAAGTGCACAATTCTAAAAATACCATCTGTATATAGCATTGTGTGTTCACCACCCAAAGTCAAATCTCCTTCCATCACCATATATTTGACCCACTTTACCCTCTTTTATCTTCCTTTACTAAGTTTTAGCAATATCTTGCATCACTGTCTTCCTTCCAATTTTGCCTTAATTTTTATGATGATTTTACTCTTTTTCTTACATTTTTTTCTCCCAGTTTACACTATATCTTCTCCTACATGTCACTGCCTCTTCCCTGTTTCTTCTTCTTTTTCCCTATGGTCCATATTTATATGGATTCTCACTTTTTGATTCCTCATTTTTTTTAAAAAATATATTTTTTATTGACTTCAGAGAGGAAGGAAGAGGGATAGAGAGATAGAAACATCAATGATGAGAGAGAATCATTGATCAGCTGCCTCCTGCACGTTCCACAATGGGGATCCAGCCCGCAACCGGGGCATGTGCCCTGACTGGGAATCGAACCATGACCTCCTGGTTCCTAGGTTGATGCTCAACCACTATGCTGCGCCAGCCAGGCGATCCCTCATTATTAAAAGAGATGAGTTTTTTCAGACCAAATATTTGCAGGTATATGGGACCAGTGTGGCTGGAATGTTCTCATTTCCCAGGGTTTTGTGAGTGGTGATGATTGGCAACCCAGGTTTTTTCTCACAATAGCAACTTTCTCTTCTCCCCTGATGCCATGGAGACCATCCATTTCCTCTATACAGCCTTTCTGCATGACTTCTCATTTGGCTCTGTTCCCTCTGGTTCTTAAAAGGAAATAAGAGCCCAGAGCCAGCACTGGCCCCTGCATCCTGTTGCACCTCAGGGTGTCCCCACTTTCCCTGTGCTGGGTTTTTGAGATCTGCAATCTCTATATCCTCTCTCCATGGTCTCATAAGTTAATTTTCCCTTTCTCTATTACCATTGCTTTGGGAATTTACAGTTCCTTAGTTATATCAACACTGGACCAAGGAGTTTGTGTTTCTTGTGCTCATTTCTGTTCTTGGATGATTTCTAGAAAGAACCAGAGGAAATGCCAAATTTATGTTGCAATATTCACAGCAGAAATCTGTCTCTCATGAGGATTGTCAACCGCATCTATTTTTTCCCCTCAAATTTAGTGGAAGAAAATAAAAAGCTTCCCTTGTACTTTATACCTTTATCTACCACTGTGTCTCTCTCTTCTCATTACCCAAATATTTATTAAATGACTACTGTGGATGGGGCACTGCCCTCATTACTAGGGTTGTAATGTTGACCAGAATCATCATTGTCCCTGCTTCCTCTGAACTTACAGCCTGGGAGAGAGAAGTGAGAATTAAATCTGCAATACAAATACTCTACATTCAATATCCCTCCTTCCCCACTAGCCATTCACTTTTCAGCTCTCTGCTCCCTAATTCTTCTGATATTATCTTATTTAAGCAAAGTCACCAGAGAAATTTTCATTGACAAATACTAGTAAATCCAGTGACACTCTGTCAGTCTTCATCTCACCTTTCTTCTCCATGGCAGTTTACCATTCCTTTCCTATTAAAATGCACTTTACCCCAAATCTCCAGGACATCTCCACCCACCTCATTTGCCCAGAGCCTCTCTGTCCACTGACTGTTTCTCCTGCTTCTCACTGAAAGGTAGTGTTCTCTGGGGCTTTATCCTTGGTCCTCTTCCTTTGTCATTCTGTGAGAACTCACTAAGTGACTTCACTTAGCCATTCTCTCTATTACAAACAACTCTCAAATAGAACTGTTTAGCACAGACCTTTCCAGGTTCATGTATTAGCCACCTACCTGGATGTCCGCATTTAATTCCAACTGGATAGATCTAAAACTGAATTGGTACCTAAGTCTGCAAAACTATTAATAAGTCTATATTCCCCAGACTAGTTTAGGGGCTTTATCATATACTACATTACCCAACACTAAAGCCAAGTATTTATGCTAAATAATGGCCACTTTTGATGTCTTTTAATGTATTTTAAATCTGCTCCCTTTCTTCCAAGCCCACCTTTACTGCCCTTGTTTAAGCCCTTGCCATCCCAGGCCTGAACTACTGCAATAGTCCTGGATCTGGTCTTCCTGCCTCAGTCTCCCGTCTCTAGCAATGCTACCACTAATGTCAGGGTGAGTGATCTTCCTAAAATGCAAATCAAATCATGATAGACTCCCACTTGAATCCCTCTAATATTTCCCCCTACCTCTAGATAAAATATAAAATCCTTACAAGAATTTATAAAACCTTTCATGATCTGGCCTCTACCACCACGCTTATATCCCGCTGCCTCCCTTTCTTCCCTGCCCTATACCCACCCTATGCTCTGCTGTACCTAGTACTCATTCTCAAACCCACCATGCCTGTTCAAGCCCTACGTCATCCATCATGATCCTTCCTGGAATTCACCTACTCCATGTTTCCACCTAATGAATTCCTGCTAGAACATCCTACAAGATTCAGTTCAAAAGTTGCCTCCCCACTAAAGCCTTGCCTGCCCGCTGTCCATCCCACAATGTTATCTCCTCTGAGCCCCCATTTGATGTCCTAGATGCACCTAAAAGCATCTGTCTCATCATGTTTGAATTCTGTGCTTATTTGTTGGGACTTTGATTAGGCTTAGAGCAGAGCTTCTTGAAGGCAAGGGTATAGTCTTATTCAGTTTTACAACCCTTTCCAAGAGCCTGGCACTCAAATGTTTGAGCATGAACAAAGGAGGGAGTCAATGAATGAAGTCTGGTGAGATCATAATGTATGGAACAACATAACCTCGTCAGTGGGGAAAGGCATTTTACGGCCATGGTGGTGTTGAAAGATGGGAAATACAGTTCTTGTCCCTGGCTATTAAATGTTTTACATCAGATCCTTTCTGAAGTGTTAAATCCATTTCCAGAAAAACGTGGCTGCCAGTGTAAAATATGCCCTGAAGGGAATATTTTCTCTTCTAATACTTTCCATGCACATGAGAGGGAAAAGTGCACCACTGCATGTGTGCGACATTGTCATCTAGAAGCTCATGCTCTTACATTTCTCCAGGCCCTTATGTACAGGCTAGTAAATAAGTGTGTTGGCCAGGGATCAGTCCATTCACAAGTTGGCAGGTTCTTTGCAGCATAAGGAGTCATCTCCTGTAAACACCTGGTCAGGCCTAGCTGTGAGACAGAGAAGGCCAGAGGTGACAAGGAGGACCCAGTTGGTCTGGCCAGACATAAGGAATGGCGCTCTACTGGAGCAAGGACAGAGAAGACAGATATTTGATTCCAGGAGTTCCCATGATAAAGCCAAAGAGGGCTATCAGGCCACCACTTAAAGAATCAACGGTGTTGAGAAATATTAATAAGGTCAGCATTGTGTCCAGTGATGGAAGCCCTGTGTGAAAGCAGAGGCAGAGACCAAAGGCCACGCAGAGATCAAGGTACAGATTCAGACTGGACCCAAGGGAGCAGACAGAGAAAGCGGCATCAGTTTCCTTAAGAAACAAACCCGCACAATAAGACAATGGCAATACAGCATTGAATTTGGAGCAGTGGTTTTCTTGGTGTGTACAGATAAGGACTGTGTACTGGACACTTTTGGGTTTGGGGTGCCCAGAATCACATTCCTGTATGCTCCTGGTAATAGAAGCTATCCTTCCTATGAAAAGCCCATTTGTTGAGGTTTGAGTGAAACCAACCTCATCCACCCCTTGCTCTGGGATGGTCACATGACCCAGACCTGACTTCACATCCCTCAGGATGCTGAGGTCCCTAAGGTGGGCTCAGGCATCCAGTAGCCTTGTTCCTTACCTGGCTGAGAATGAACAGGCAGAAACAAAAACAAGTTGGAGATGCAGAGGAGGTCAAAAACTCAGTAACATCATTTATCCAAGAAGCAAAAGGCACCCCTGGCATTCCTTTTAAAAAAAAATGCAAATGGAGTATTTTCCCCCTGTGGCTGCAGGAGTCCTTTCTCTTGGAAGCCAGCATGCACAGCTCCCAAGAGCAGGCAGGACTTGGCAGATGCTTAGGGCTGAGTTTGCAGTGTGGGACGGGATCTTCTGCGAAAGTCTCACAAGTCTCTACGTAACTCCTAGATTTTATGTTGGGATAGTTTTTTCAAAAGAGAAGGTAAGTCTAGGTCTTACGTCACTGCTATTATCTTTTTTACTCCTTTTTGTTTTTCATCCCTTTCATGCCCACATTCAAACTTCCAGATGAGGGGTGGGGTTGATTATACAACAGGAGACCACTGGAAGCCACCTCTCCACAGGATGCTAGAAGTCATCTTCTGGAACATCGGGGTCCTCCTGTTTGGTGGAGGGGAAGGACACCTAGACCAGAATGTCCTCTCATCTGAGACGTCAGCACAGGCCTGGCCTCCCTTGTGGTATAGTTTCCCCCTGAAAGTCAAGTGGAGATGGAGCTCTACTCCCTGCGGGATCCCATTATGTCCTGTATAATGAGCCTGAAGACATTCCCTGCTGTTTGTTTGTCACAAAAACAAGGGAAAGTTCTAGAGAAAAAGTAGTTATTTAGAGGTAAATAGCAAGGGAAGGTTGGCAATGTTTGATCTCATATATAGATATGGCTTTGTGTTCCCTAAAGTAATTACTTTTGGTTTACTTTTTTCTAAAAGTGCATTGAGATTTGAAGGTTAGTAGAATGAACAATAAAATTAGGTACTAAAAATAAACGAGGCTCTCAGGGGATGGAGCCAAATAAGAGAGAGCCAAACTCTTGGTGCTACAGTTGTTTGCAAAAAAAAAACAGACCTCACGGGTTTTTTTCAGCCTTTCTGTATATATCAGACTTTCTCTACTAATGCCAATTAACCGAAAAAGGGACTCTCAAAGTTTGAGTCCAAGTCTTTGGTTTTCTCATAGGATAGCACATCAGCTTTCAGAGAAAATTCCAGATGTCCCTATATTTTTCTTCATTATAAAACCTTCTCCTTGGTCTGTATTCTAGGAAATTTTGAATCACATTTCTGCAAAATACAAATTAATAGCCCTGGTGAAGACTGTGTCATAGATTTCATTTTAAAACACTATTAAACCTAGGTGATGGCCCAGTTGGAGAGGATGTTTGATCCTCTCCCATTTTTTCCACTGTTGCAAAGACAGAGACCAAGAGTAAATCATTCTTTATAGTTAGTTCTCCTGTTTTCTGGGAACAAGAAATCATTTTAGAAGACTTTTTTTTTTCTTGCAAGGGCTTCATAACAGGCACACCGCCTGCAAAATAGAGAAAAGAGAATGGAAACCATGTCTGGAAATAATCCTCTCCCAGTCACTGCAGAGAATTATGCATATTCAAGGGGCCATTGACCAAATGGATGTGACAGTATTTCATAAAAAGTTATGTAAATCTTAAACAGAAGGAATGCTCCTCCCGTGTACTTAGGGATGCAGAGATGGTGGGACCCAGGACCAGCTACAGAACCCTAGTTCTGCCTCATTTCTTCTTGTGCCACCAAATTCAAGAATTTGAGTGAAACTGCCACCTTGAATATTCACAAAAGCTGAGTTTTATTGAAAACTAGGTGTATTAAAAAGCATGAGACTAATGGAGCCAAATTTCCCACAATGGTTTGATCAATTTGGTGTCCCTTTATTTTTAAAAAGAAGTGTTTTAAGAAGAGCCATTTTCCTCAGCACTTACTCAACCAGTAGAAAGTTCTTATTATTCCTTTTAAACTTGCAAATGGGATTCGTTATCTCAGAGGCCCAATCACCATTTTAAAGAGAAATTGTTGTTTTTTAAGATTCTGCTTTTAATTGGCTACTTGGAAGGTCTATTTTAGAAAACGTGCGTACTTGCTAGAATGAATTTGATCTGTGTGGTTCAAACAAGGGCAAATTCTACCAGAAGGAAAACAGCCTGGACATTGCAGTGCAGTTCACTGGGGATAATACCTAACTTAGAGGATGGAGGAAGTAGCTCCCCTTTATATCTCTGTGCAGGCTTCCCTTGCTAGCACTGTGGTCATCGCATTATGTTCAGAAGCAATCAGATGCCTGCAACAATTGCTTTTTAAGCACCACAGAACTAGTGGCAGTAATTTGGTTGTTTTCAACCATTCTCCAAATAAATATATTCCTTCAACACAAAGGTTCAGAGTTTATGGTTGGGGGGTGGGGAGTGCCATACATATTCCCATGCATGTCATCACCTTGCATTGAAACAGAAGCAAAGATTGAGAAGGAGCTGGAAGAAATTAAGAGCACCTTCCAACCTTTTGAAATGCCTAAAACAATGATGCACATATACTGAGTGGCCAGATTATTATGATCTCTGAACGCATAATAATCTGGCCACTCGGTGTATATATATATTAGAGGCCCGATGCATGAATTTGTGCATGGGTGGGGTCCAGCCAGCCTGGCCAGGGGGAGGGGACATGGGCAGTTGGCCGGCCTGCCTGCTGGTCGAAATCCTGGTTGAGGGGACAATTTGCATATTAGCCTTTTCTTATATAGGATATACACTGAGTGGCCAGATTATTATGCGTTCAGAGATCATAATAATCTGGCCACTCAGTGCATAATGTCTATGCGATAATCCGGGGGCGGGGGGGAAGAAGACACACAGAAAAAAGAATCCCGCATAAAACCTTGGGTGATTGTACATTTTAAATAGTAAGATGAGATGTCAAAGTGTTTTGCTATTTATAGTATCTGTTTAACTGTAATCTTATACTCCACATCATATAAAAATCTGAGTTTGAGCAAAGTTAGCTTTTTTTTCTTTAATTCCTCCAAGCATTGAGCCCAGATATAGGAGCTCTTGCTAGTGAAGGACCTCAAAGGCTGCAGGCGTGAGTGATTAGGTCAATATTGAGTTCTCTGAACCTGGAGGATAGCTTTTACACTGCAGCCTTCATAATTGTTCCTCTCTCCTAAGTAGAGCCTGCCCCCACGTGGTAAAAGTGAGAAGCTGCTGTCACTTCCCAGAATGCCTTCCTCTGCTTCCTCTGAGGGAAGGTACTTGCAGCCATCTGCATCCTTGAACCGCCATCCTATCTTTACAGCAGTTTTTAACTGCTTCTCTCCCTCTCTGTCCTCCTTGACCCTTTTATTCCTTTTCTCCTTCCTTTTGTCTTCTTTCTTTTTCTTCCCCTTTACTTCTTCCCTCCTCCTTGCCTTCCAGAGTCTTCCACAGTACTATTTAGCAGCCCCAAGGGAGTGGGGGGACGGGGGAAGGGGGCGAGCTGAAACTGATTTAGACTGGGGAAAGGATCTAGACTCTGATTTAAGGAATTCACACAATACAATTTCAATGAATAATTAAAGAATTATCACCTTAAGGAGTGATACCATGACCTCAAGAGAGCCTAGCAGATCCTGGATAAGAAATCAGGGAGATGTGGCTTTCGTTGCCATTGGCTCTGTCCCTGGAATATGACATGGATGTAATATGTTTATGTGAAAACCAAGAAAGCATAAGCACAACTTCATAGAGGATCAGGAGACCGGGAGACAAAGTGGGCTCCTCTGCCCTCTGCGCAGAAGGTCACCCTGCCCATCACGTCCACCAGCTCTTCAGCAAGCCACCCCAAACACACACAATCTACGTAATCAAAAGCAATGCTCATTATGCAAATGTGGCCTCAAAATAAAATTCCTTGTTCTCCTCATGGCTCTGTTCCAACCAGCCTGCTGACCTACTAGGGCCATCCTGAGCAACCAATCCATCCTGAATATAATTTTCATCATATCACATCCCTACCCAAGAAATCTTCAAATATACCTTCAAAGGTACAAATATTCAGAGATATACTGGCTTCAAAGTCTAAGTACCTTGTGCATTAATAGCCCCCCTCTCTCTCTCTGTCTCTCTGTCTCTCTCTCTCTGTCTCTCTGTCTCTCTCTCTCTTTCACACACACACACACACACACACACACACACACACCATAGTCTCATGTTCTCTAACCACCTTTCTCTGCTGGATATCCTCCAATAGCCATGTCTCTTTTTTGCCTTCATGTTTTTGGTTTGCTGTTCAGCTGCCCAGAATGGTCTGACTCAAGACCCACAGTCTTTTGTGGAGCATATATCAGTCTGGAAGTCCCTTTTCATTTTGCAAAACTGAAACTGCATTAGTGCACAGAGCAAAACATGTCACCAGGGAGATGTAAGCTGAAGGCACTTTCATACCCATATGAAAGCCTTGTATTAAGATATAATACATATATTTTAATACAACTGTAATTTACAGAGCTATTAATCTTCTAAGGCAGGAGGTAGCATGGGGGTTGGGAGGGTAAAGTGTTCATAAACTAACCAGGAAGAATTCAGGTGGCTTATGCTATTGCCAGGATCCTGAGGTGGAATTATGGCCCCATAACTCAAAGTCTGCCAGCTCTTTCCATTCTCTGACGGATGTATTGGAGACTTGGGTTCCTGCTCAATTTCCCTGTTTACACTCTACCTCCACTCCCTTCCAGTCACACCAAGAAACTCCCTACTTCACATAATCTGCCTCAGACACAGCAAGAGAGACAAGTTACTTGAGCTGTAGCTTTGTTGAGAAAATGCAGAAGGAAGTCCCCATAACTCAACCCTAGGACTCTGCATAAGATTGTGGTGGGAAGATCTCCCTTCCATAGCAGCAGATATAAACACCATAGTGCACCTGCCCCTTGTCTCCAGGTCTGGCCAGCATTGCTCTCTCCCAGGGGCAATAAAACATGATGCACAAAATACCCACAGGTAAGGGAAGACCTAAATACCACTTGAGTATTATGTCAAATGCCCATTGTTCATATTTTGGGTGAAAATCTAGAATCAACTGACATTATCATTTGAAAACACAGGCTTCTAGGCAGCATCCAGACCTAGACAGTCAGAATCCTGAGGATAGAGCCTTGGAATATGGAGGTATAATAAGCAACGGAAGCCATTCTTATCTACACTAATATTTGAGAACCTCTCTTCCAGGTATACACTGTTTTCCTTCACTGTGCTAAATGTGATATTCCAGACAGGGCCTGCTTTAGAATAACTAAAAGTGTCAAAATCTCTTTGTGGACTCATCTCTGCCCCTGTACCTCACATTGTAGCCCTGTCCAAGCCTCAGCCCTGGAGATGTCTTAGGCACTCACAGTCCTCTGGGTCTCCCTTAAAGCACCAACCTGGACAAAATTTACCCATGTGAGAACTCTGTGAGTATCTAGGCTTTTCCTTCCACCCTCCTGTCCAACAAAACATCTCTCTTCTGTGCCTAATTTTCCCAGGGTTTTGCTATTCATTTGATGACCTCTAACCAATTGAATCAGATCACTAACCCACACTACAGGGTTAGTGGGTAGGTACTTCCTTCATGTTGGCTATGTTAAAGGACATAATTTTGGGCTGATGAGGAGAGCTTTCTCAATCACATCATTAGTTATAACTGGTCTCTACCATTTGCTAGCAAGTTCAATACAATATCATCTCCAAAATGAGTTCATAATACCCATTTTCCCCCAAAGAGTAAGGCTGGTATACTTTAAAAAAAATAATTTATTATTATTTATCTCAAGACTAGCTGAGTCAAAGATATCAGAACAGTTGTTTTCCTGGTATTTGCTCTCTCAGAAGCAAGCAAAAAATTCTGATTAAGATCCTCCCTTCCACCCAAGCCTGGGTCAAATACATCCTGTGACTGGTAAAGGCAGGGGTTCCCAGAGTTGATCCTGCTGCAGCTCATCCTCTTTGTTCTTCTCTGTCCTCATGAAACTTTGGCTTAGACCTACCAGACCACGTGGATATGGCCTATTAAGGATCATGTAGAGTTCTACTCCCTCATGTTACAAAAAGGAAACTGCTCTGGAGAGAAGACAGGAGGTACCAGCAGAGTCTGGATCAGAACCTGGATCGTCTGACTCTCTGTATGTCACACTGCCTTAAGGTTACTGGATCTAAATGTACCTTAAGATGTCTTTGGGACATTTATGTGCCCACTATGCCTAGCCCCATACCTTGATTTCACCCATTCTCCTTATCTCCCTGCCTATAATCAAATTGCCCTCTAGGTTGCCCAGAAGGGGTTTTTCCAATGCTAAAAATATCCTGTAGGAGTGATACAACAAACGAAGATGCTGTATGAGAAGAGCCCATACCCTATGTGTTGCTGGCCCATATCTGGGTAGACTAGCACTTTCTTTGGAGTTTGATGTCATGTTGACATGTGGCTGCCTACTTACTGCTGCAAGCCTTTCATGTGGAGGAGTAAGTACTACAAGAGGGGGAGACAGATAGGTGGTTAGACTGTTGATACAATCTGCTCCATACTAAGCCAGGTTCTCATGAGATCTTAAAAGTCAGACTGACTCCTCCAGATGCATGAACAAGAATCCCCAACGGGTGTGTTGTAACTTGCTCAAGAAACGTTTTCTAAACCTATATTTCAAAAAGACTGAGCTCCAGCCTTTATCCTTTGGGCTACAATAGAACACGGAAATGGGCCTCATGGATAGCCTTTGTGCATAAATTGCTGACAGACTGGGGTTTTTAGCCTCAGAACTCCCTTGAATTTTTGAGAAGTGCCCATTGAAATACAATGCACATATTCTCTAGCCAGAGCCAGGGAAGGGAATGCAAGGGCTGGACAATGCTGTCAAATAAATATGATGCACACAGCACAGTGGCCACATAGAGCTGCCTAGCGAATTTGAAAACCAAATCTGAGAACATTTGGTAGCTTGATTAATTTGCTTTGCCTATTTGCCATCTGTTGTTGTCTCCAGGAGCCGAGGACAGGCAGGCCTGCTTGGTTCTGCTGACTTAGGCCAGATGGAAACTCTCCTTTTACAGGGAGTGGAGAGTGGGGTCTGCAAAAGAACAAAGGTCCTGGGCCCCTGCTCTGATCTTTCCGTGTGGCTGGAAAATCACGTTTCATAGAAGCAGCTCCTCCCATGTGCTTCAAAACCACTTTTACAGCCTCTACCTCTGTTTAAAAGTTGTGCAAATGTACAAGTTCACCTGTTTTATATCTACCCATGCCGATGACTATGGAGAAAAGTGAGGTCACCTGGTGACAATCAGGCAATTGTTTCTTTTGAGCGGAGCTGCAGAGTGTCACATTTGAATTCTGCTTCTTTTTTTTTTATAGCTGAATTAGTTCATTCTTTTCACAGCAGAGCTTTCCATCAGATGCCTTACACATACTTGGTGTGAGTGCCCTCGGGAAGCTCAGCCTTGCCTTCTGAACTGTGAAAGTATCACTCACTTTTGCTCTTGTCCTGCTCCCCCAAATCTACACACTTAACTTGCCTCATTCGTTCTCCATCAGAAATATAATGAGTGCTTCCTATGCGCAGGGCAGTGAGCTAGAGACTGGAGATTCGGGAGCAAAAGCACAGACCTTGGTCCTCAAGGAACTCACAGGCTAGTGGGGGAGGATAAATAAATAAAACTATGCTGCACATATTATAATAGAGGCTTAGAGAGGGTACTGGGAGCAAAGATTTATAGCTGTCCAGCAAAATGAATTCCACGCTTCTTCCACAGTAATGGAGTTTTAGCTGAGCATATAGCCAGCTCTCCACCCCCCAATGCCCTCCTTGGGAATGAAGCACAGTCATGTGACCCAGTTCTCCCCACGAGGAATACAAGTTGGAAGTGATACGTGCTATTTCCACGCGAGGCCTTAAAATACTATACATGTGCTCCACCACTTTCTGACCCTTTCCCGTGCGCTGGAACACGGACATGCCTGCAAACTAGCTTCAACCACGCTGAAGAAGACAGTGCGCTGAGGGGTGGGGAGAAACAAGGCAGAAGGAACCCTGAGTGACTGCACAGAGCAAAGGGGCCCACCTATCCACCCTGAACTGCTTTGGGATTGAGAATAAGATCTCTGTTCTTTGATCCTTAAACCACTATATTATTGGGCCTCTTTGCTGTAGCAGCTTAACTTTCACTCTAATGAATACAACAGACACGCTCTCTGAAACAGAGTAAACAATTCATCTGAGATTACATCTCACACTGGGTCAACCCACTTCCTTAGCGCCTAGCCATGCTCATATCTGCTGATGCAGGTGGACTGACAGCACTATTGGGAAAACCACAAAATCACTGAGTAATAAGGGCCAGAACCAGAAGGCACATTTGAGATTACCTAGGAAGCACTGTGCAATGGAAAGGGTATGGTTGTGGCATCTGAAAAATCTAGGTTTAAATCCTGGATTTGCCTCTCACTACCTCTGGATCTTAGACAAGAATCTTAATGTCTTAAATTTTTAAAAATTTTCTACATAATAATATCTGCCTTGCAGCATGGTTGTAAGTATTGTAATGGATATAAATGCCCAGCCCAGTGCCTGCAACATAGCAGCGTTCCATAGGTAGTTACTATTATTAGCATGTTGCAGGCCTGATGATAAAAGAACTAAACACTTTCTCACTGCTGAGATAATTCTTTCCTGCAGGCACCAACTCTAGTCCTGGCTCAGCTAAAAAGTTTGCTTGTATTGAACAAATGTAAAATTTGCCTCCTCACCTACAGAAGCAGATAAAAGGACATTTTGCTTTGAATTTTCCTGTATACATGTTCAAATTTAGAATAATGGATCTAAACTAACTTCCACCAAGAGGACATATATACCTATTAAAAGCAGAGAAGAGGCAAAGAAGCATCGAACAGACTGTCAAACTACAGCGGGAAGGCTGGGAGGGTTGGGGCGGGGAGGCGGGGAAGGTAAGAGATCAACCGAAGAACTTATATGCATGCATATAAGCATAACCAATGGACGCAAGACACTGGGGGGCGGAGGGGAGAGCATGTGCCAGGGGGTAGGGGAGGCCAGGGAAAGGTCAATGGGGGGGGGGAAGGAGACATATCTACTACTATTTGTAATACTTTAAACAATAAAATAATTTTGTTTTTAAAAAGCAGAGAAGAGAATTGACTCCTGGATAAGTTTATTTTATTGCCAAATTTTGCATCACTTCTTCTGGATGTCTACTTCGCTGGATTATAAACATGGCAAAAGTAGGGACGTGCATTCTTCATGCCATCTTCCTCCAACTTAAAACACTGAACACCATTGTAGGCATTCGATAAGCATTCAATAAATATTAAGTAAATCATATAATTTTAGAGCTATAAGAGTCTTCAAATATAATCCTATCTTGCCCCTGTCTTTTAGATTAACTTCTTCATCCACTCATGCAGTCAATATATATTTATCAGGCACTACAATGCACTAGAGATATGGAAAGTAACATCACAACTGGTAAAATGACTTGCTCAAGGTCGAGATGTTAGAATTAGAAATATCATATAGATCTTCCAACCTCTGCAGATTGGGGGATGACCTAGCAGTCCTTACACACCAAGATCTTGCCAATGGGGCCTTGGCTCTTTCAGTTCCCCACTGCTCCCAGGTCTGGGGAAGGCATCTGCTCATCCCTCAGGGCTCAGAGCAAAGAGGCTTTGTTTGAGCATCCCAGGTAAAGCCTCAAACTACCCCTCCCCACAGCTGATGACAAGCCAGCCCCTCCATAATCAAAGTAACTCTATGTCAAATAATCAAAAGTTAAAAACTCAATGAATAAAAATATTCTTAATGTTTTATTCCCTCAAAGTCCTACTCCCCTGAAGGAAGACTAGGAATGATGTGACCCTCTTTCTTCTTAAATTGTCTAAATTTCCTTCCAGTGGAGATTTTACCTTGTCTATATGACTCCTTATTTCTTTGTTAACTTTTTTAAAGAGGAGGTATACTTTTTGTTATATTTTTATTTATTTATTTATTGATATTTAGAGAGAGAAACATCGATGTAAGAGAAACATTGATTGGTTGCCTCCTGCACACACCCTGACCCGAAATTGAACCTACCACCGTTCAGTGTATGGGACGAAACTCCAACCAACTGAACCACACCAGCCAGGGCTCATTGTTAGCTTTTTTATTTTAAAATAATTTAAAACTTTTAGTAAAGCGACAATAACACATATAATTCCCATATACTCTTGATTCTGATTCACCAAATGTTAATGTTTTCACACATTTATTTATGATTCTGTGTGCTTATGTAATGTGTGTGTATGTGTATGTGTGTATGCACATGTGCATGAGTGTCCTGAATTGTTTGGGAGAAAGTTATAGATGTAAAGACTTGAATGCTTCCCTATAAAAAACAAGGACATGCTCTTACATGAGTAAATATAGTAGAGTTATTAAAATCTAGAAAAATTGATACTCAGCTATTACATAATCTACAGGCCTTATTTATTTTCACTGAACATCCTAATAATATGTTTTATAGCAAAAGAGGGGAAAAATTGTACTTCTCAAGGATCCAGTCCAGGATAATGCGTCTCCTCTAACCTCCTTTCATCTGAAACAATTCCTAGTATGTTTTTGTCTCTCATGACCTTGACATCTGGAAGGCAGGCCAGTCATTTTATAGTTTGTCTCTTCATTTTAGGTCTGTCTTATGTTTCTTCAAGATTGGATTCATGTTAATATATTACAGGAATCTCAGAAATGTGTTCTTCTCATTGCATCTGTTCAGGTAGCACCCAATTTCCATTTGTCCAATTCCTGGTGATGAGTCCATCCGGCTGCATTCTTTCTGGAGGCTCTAGGGGAGATGGGTTTCCTTTCCTTTTCCAGCGTCTAGAGGCCACCTGCATTCCTGAGACCCCTTCCTCCGTCTTCGACGCCAGCAGTGTAACGTCTTCTCTCCTCTCTGACCTCTGCTTCCATCTTTACATCCTCTCTCATTTCTAACCCTCCTGCCATCCTTTTCTTGACCCCCTGTGATTACACTGGGCCCACCCAGTTAATCCAGGGTAATCTCCCATATCAATATCTTTAAATTAAACACATTTGCAAAGTCCCTTTTACCAGGTAAAGCAACATATTCACAGGTTCTGGGATTAGGCTGGGACATTTTAGGATGGCCACTGTTCTGTCTACCAAGGTCAGGCAATAGTCTAAGGCCAGTCTATTATCTACCATGACCCATGACCTACACAAAAGAGGTCAGACTAATTGTTGGTCTTTAGTGTCATTGCCAATAATTACAGGAGGGGAAAAAGTAGCTCCCAGTCCACCAGCATGGCTCACTGGTTGAGCATCGACCTATGAACCAGGAGGTCACGGTTGGATTCCAGGTCAGGGCACATGCCCAGGTTGTGGGCTCGATCCCCTCATTGATGTCTCTCTCTCTCTCTCTCTCTCTCTCTCTCTCTCTCTCTCTCTCTCTCTCTCTCCCCCTTCCTCTCTGAAATCAATAAAAATATATATTTTTTAAAGTAGCTCCCATCCCCAGTGATGAGACATTTCATGCCCATTTACTTCCACATACAAATATATAAACTGAAAGCATTGCAGTTACTCCAGTTTGGGATTTGTTGTTAAACTTGATTAGAATCCTCATTATATTGATTTAGTTAATAAACACAGCAGTATCACCAAGTAGTTGCAGCCTCAGTCTGTATACGTAGCATCCCCCAATCTGCTCAGGCATCAGGAGACACATGTGAGCTTGTCTCAGTCACACGAAACAACTTGTGCCAGACTGTTTGTTCGTAACTGTTGATGGCATCAGACTCTGCGGAATAGTTAGGGCAAATCATGTCCCAGGTCCGTTTTGCCTAGGCCGCCACCTGGAAAATGTACCAACTAACCTGACCTATGTTTGCTGTTGGCGTAAAAAAAAGAAGATATATCATGTCCAGGAATGGTCAGGGTGAATAAAATCCCAAATTTTCAAAATAGGTCTGTATGACTCTCTATTCCTTTTGTCCTCATCATTAACCAAAAGTGAACAAAGGGAATGAATCCTTTTTGGGACAGCCACATGAAGTGACCACACTGCCTTACTAAAAAGTGGACCAGGATTATGTGCCTTTTGTTTTTGTAAAAAGGAAATCATGGAAAGACTGAAAGAATACATTTCATATGTGGATTTTTACAAATAAAGATGGCTATTATAATGGGGGCGGGGGGATAATAAAAATCAATAAATAAATATTTAAAAAATAAAAAGTGGACCAGGAAAAAGCAAGGGACAAAGAATCAGAACTCTTTTGAGTTAATTTTTGAGAATGCCATTCCAGCTTTCAATACTGCAGATGGTAGGGATAATGGGACAGGACATCCATTAAATTCTTTTACTAGCCCATCACTGAATGGTCTTTGCAAATTATCCAGAAAGCCTAACAGATGAAACAGTTTAGTTGTAAGGGCCACAATGGTGTAGCTGGAGTCAGCTGACTGGACAGGAACAGCAATACCATACCCTGAAAAAATGTCAAAGCAGTGAGGCAAAATTCAGTAATCCCAAAAGGAGGTCAAAGATTCAATGAGGTCAATTTGCCAGGACCAGAGAGAGGTAATGTTCCTTACAGGGTAGCTTCCTTCACCACAGAATAAACAAGCCAACCTTTGCAGGAGTCACAGTCTGGCATGCAGTGGAAGCTTCTGCATCCATCAGAAACACTTGCCCTTTCTTTCCAGTGAGCCCTGTCTGCGATAAGGAATGTGTTGCTATGTGCGATGCAATGATGAAACCAGCTATCAATGGTGGCATTCTGGTCATTGCAGACTTGATCAACAGCCTAATTCTGGTTGATTTGACCAGAGAACAGGCCCTTACCATGAGCGCCTAACAGAGTGAGTGTGACTGATGGGCAGATACAATTTGTTTACCCAGTTCATAGCCCCAAAGAGGGATGTCTTTAATCTGCCAGTCTTAGGCCTCCAAGTGGTAGACCAACTGGGTAGGCCACTGGTAACTGTCCAAAAGTCAGAGGGAGTCTTTGAGAGTACTGCCTAAAGCAAAACTGACAGCCCTTTGTGCTACAGTTAGTCTTCCAGAATTGTCATTGGGGTTGGATGACTGCTGCCACCCAGTGGACACCATCAACTTACAGTTGAGCTGAGCCTAAGTGAACTAGCCACAGGATTATTGGGTGAAGCAAGGGCCCCACTGAGCTAGCAGCTTTGCTTCAGGCAGTGGAACGTGGGGGAAGGGATAAAGTTTCTCCCAAAGAGATGACTGCCACTTTTTCATATAAAACTCAGAAGACACCATTTCCATTTGACAAGACAGATTTATTGGACCCCTCCCACTTTGTTGAGTCCATGTTGACTCATCCCAAAATGGGTATCTCAAGCCTGGTAAGACTTTCAGTTTCAACAAGAGCTTAATAACAGGTCAAGAGCTGCCTTTAGTGGGAAAGAGGGGCAGTATTTGGTGGTTGTGCTATTGTACTGAAAAATGACCTCTCCTCCCACTCTCGCAGTCATTATGCCCTTAGCTAAGGCTGAGATTTCCCTTTTCCCATCTGGGTTTATATATTGTTTCTGTTGGACCAATCAGGGGAGGACAGTACCTGTGCTAGTCCCTGAGCAGGAAAATTCCCTCTGACGTTTATGGTTATTCACAGAACAGGCATATAAAACATCATCACCAATTATTCATTCAGCAGTGGGAACCACAACAATAGTTCATTTGTGGCCCAGAAGCCCCACACAATAGACCACTTGAGCTTCCCTCCCCCACTTTCAACTGTGTCCAAATCCCATAAGTTGAATTCAGGCACCAAGGAGTCTAGCCTGAATGCACGTCAGAGCCCACAGCAAGTTTCCAGATCCTGCATTTCCCAGTTGGGAGGGCAGGCATTAAAGAGTAGCAGGCGAATCAAGGCTATGGTGGGATGGCAGGCAGGAAATTTTATTGTTGGCCTTTTATGTCCTCTTTCAACCTTTCACCCCAGAGTTAGAGCCTAAGCACCAGGATCCAATGTCTCATTTTTTCTGCACCTGAGCACACGTCTCTACAATTCCACCCTGCTGTTTTGAGGGCCTCTGGTGACCCCTACACCTAGCGCCCCATCTTTTCACTGACCAAGACAAGCTGTGAAAAGAGCCAGGTAGATGAGTGCAGTGCCTCTGTGCTATTAGGCAAGGCAGGTGTTGGGTTCACTTTTCTTTCTGAGTGGCCTCCTGCTTATGGCTTAACCAGCGTTTTCAGTTCATCCAAACTAATGCTTTTGGTTCACCCACAAGCTTTACTTAAATAGCAAGGTCCTCATTGCTGACACCAATTTTTTGGTTTGGACTGCTGGCCCAATAGCCACAGACACACTGCCTTTCAGCTGGGGCTGTGGAGCTTGGTTGGCCATTGCCATGATAACTTCCCTTCCTCTGCCCACCAAGAGGAAAGAATAAGCAGCAATCAAGTGCCATTGGGGTAGCTTGTTTAGTCCTACTTTTTGTAGCTCACCCTTTAAGCATTAATTCAACTCATGTTCCTTATCAGGTAAGGTAGAGGGAAACCCTTTCTCCACTCCCACCTTCCACGCACATAGGCCTCCTCCCCACTATTTGGGCAGGAACATTCACTGCCAGATCCCAGGAATTTTCTCATCTCTCTGAACCTGGTTCATAAAAACTTTGTCCTTCCTCTTCCAAAAAGTCATGTCTCCATCAGCACCCCATTCTTGTCACTAAAACCGTCAAAGCTGCGATTTGATTTTACTTTTATAAGCTATTAAGTTAGCCTGTTACTATTTCATGAATGCTTGCAGAAAACACAAGACTCTTGTTTCCGAGACCACAAACCTGATTGCTCACAGCACAGCAAGCACCATGAGCATCTGCATGCTTATATTGGTGCCCCTGGCCCTCGAGTCCCATGAAGGCAACATGAAGGACCCACATGAGTTCCTGCATATGTAGTGTGCTGCATTATAGAAAAAACAAAAACAAAAACACTTGCTTCCAAGAATCCACCAATTTTATAACAAGCAGTAAGCAAGCCTGCTTTTTTTGTCCCAGAGGAAGACATTACCTCATCCCCCAAAGTTGCTCACTGCATATACAAGCCAGAGAAATAGCCTGTGTAAAAAGAAGACGGGGCCTTGCAGTCTTGGCACACCCAGCAAGACATGTAGAAGCATGACAGACCTATGGAGAAGTTTCCCCCCAACAACAGCCAGCCCTCTGGAAAAACAGTAATCATTTTAAAAGTTCCGCCATCATTTGCCAATTTCCTGGTTTAAATACTTCCACCGTGACTGAGGATCCTAAAACAATTTCTAGAAATGTTTGGAGGGAAAATCTTGGGTTGCACTCATGGATAAAAGAGACTATCTCATAAAATTAAATTAAAAACTGGACTATGATAGTCTCAACCTTTGACTGGTAGTCAATCCTCCACATTTCTTTCTGCATCTTTAGTAAACCATTAAACCCATGTTTATACATTTCTGAGTCTGTAGTCATTTTCTACAACATTATCTGGTTTTAATTTTCTTCATAGTCTTTACTGCTGTCTTAAATTTCCTTTTTTTTCCTTTATTGATTGTCTTGTTGCCCAAAGAATGCAAAAACAAGAATTATATCTATCTTGTTTATCACTTTATCCCAGCACCTCTAACAGTGACTAGTATGTGAAAGATATTCAAGAAATAGATGACACATCAATGAATCCTGGTTTTAGTACCTAGTCCACCTCACTGTGCTGCCTCTCCCTGTATTCAGTCAGTTTTTGGAGGGTGGGGATGGCAGGTGGCAATCAAGATGGCAAACAAGCTCCAGCATTTTCCTCTTATAATTAAACCTGGATTGGGTTTTGGAGTATCTGACACCCCAATGCTGCCATTCATATAATATGTAAAATCAAATCATTAATTAAATCTTTCCACACCTCAGTTTCTCCATCTAAAGTGCTCAAGGATCCTTGAAAGAATGGCTTCAGTTTTCATTGTGGTCTCTGGGTCCATGCAGTGCTGAGTACGTGTCAATGACAGTTCTGCCTCTTTGTAATGACATTTTTGCTTCTGGAGGGTGATGGGAGAGTAGAGATGAACAGTGGAAGTCTCGCTTTTCTGCCACCTACTGAAGTGGTTCAGAAAGTCTGAAGAGTCTCTGAAGGCAATTTCTCAGCTTCTCTTTAACCAGAATTCAAACCTTACTCTAACACGTTTCCCAAACTCACCCCTCATCTGTTTTCTCACCTATGAAATGGGGCTAATAGCACCTATCTCGCAGGGTGGTGGTGATCATCAGACAACATAAATCAGTGCTTCTCAAAGGCAGGTCCCTGGACCAGCAGCAGTGGCATCACCTACCAGCTGATTAGAAATGAGTTCTTGCCCGCCCCCCCCCCAGACCTACTAAAGCAGAAGGGGTTACACCCCCATCTGTGTTTTAACAAGCCTTGCAGGTGATTCTGATGTACAGTGTACACTACCGTTTTAGAAGCACTGACAGATGAAATCACTTGACACTTGTTTGGCCCTCAACTGTCTGCTTTTCACTTATTCACTCAGATTTATTAGCCACCTGAACCAATCCTAACAAAGCTGCAGAACTATTTATCTCATGTCACCTGGCAGATGGGAACAAGGGGTGGGAGGCTTGGGGGCAGCTCCTGCTCTAAAACTCAACTGTAAATGCTTGTTTGGGCTGCTGTTCCTCTTCTGCACAATTATCACAATTTGACCAAATGTTCCTTCCCTGTTTATATTTTTCTTTTTCCTACATCTTTTTATTTGTCAAGGGGCTGTTTCGATAGACCATTTAATGCATCTGTGACTAACAATGCATTTAATATAGTTGATATATGTATTATCTCATTTAAGCCAAAACCATGGGTTATCTTTTTTTCTTTAAACATCTTTTATTTAACTACTTCTAACATTCAGGGCCCATCATGTCTTTTCAATGTAATCAAAAGACAGTAAAGGCACTTCATGGGGAAAACAGGATGTAATAACTAGCTTTTCAACAAACTGTCAGAATGTCTCAATTCTGTTAAGAAGATCAGGCCCTGCCAGCCTGGCTCAGTGGTTGAGCATCAACCTATGAACCAGGAGGTCACGGTTCAATTCCCAGTCAGGGCACATGCCCAGGTTGTGGGCTTGATTGCCGATGTGGGGGCTTGATCCCCAGTGTAGGGTATGCAGGAGACAGTCGATCAATTATTCTCTCTCATCACTGATGTTTCTATCTCTCTCTCCCTCACCCTTCCTCTCTCAAATCAATAAAAAAAATATTTTTTTAAAAAAGAGTGATATCAGTTGGAAAAATGAGACTAATTTTGCTGCAGGTTTAAAGAAAGTGGAAATAACCAGTAAATAGTGGTTTGTCTCTGCTTTGCAGTAGAATGTTCTTAGTTCAGACTTAATTGAAAAGGCAAGTCACTGTTGAATTTTGAAAATCCTGGTAGAGTTTTTTTAAGTAACTTAATGTAGCATTTTATGGTTTCTTTTGTAGTTTGGAATTTGCGATGGATATCGAGGGATGCATATGCCTTCTGATCCCTTAGATTTAATCAGACTTCTCACTTGCTTGCCTGCATAATGGTTTATGGTACCTTTGATGATTTGCAGCCAACCTAGCACTTTTAATAATTTACTGTAAAAGCATTTAATTTTTAATGGACAAGAATGGGTTAGAGGTAACTTTTACATTGGTAAGTGCTCTCCTGAAGGCTGGGAAAAAGGAACGGTATATTTAAATTCCAAACGTTATTGAAAAGCATGCGTCTTTTATTACCAAAATCAAATGCATAATTGAAGAACATACCTAACCCAAAATTATTGCTGGCGCTTTATTTAACCAGAAGATAGCCTTGTATTCACAAGGCTATCATAAGGACATTTTTTCTAATTCTCTCTTTTTTTTTTTCTTATCCTCATGCTGTTTTCAATATACTGTTCCACTAGATAAAGCATACCTGCCACAGGGTGAGAATAGACGTCATTTTATTACATCTTGCTAATCAAGAAAAGCTCAACAAAAGAATGGCTTGTAATGTCTGGTACATAAAAGAAATAGCATCTTATATTCATTTTCCTTAAAAGTTTTTCTAAAATCTTCCTATAATGTGCATACCTAGGGATGATTTCACAACTCGTCTTAAACATATAGAGTTTCCATGTGGAAAGAAAAATGGGAAGATGCCAGGATAAATATTTTTAAAGACTTGATGGAGGAGAAAACATTTCTTGCCTTCAGAGGCACATAAAACAAAAAATGTTGCAATTGCCGAATAATCCCTTTTTTAGATATGCCATATGTAAAAATAAGAATGGCCTCACAGGACTGCTTTCTGGGGAATCAACTAAGAGCTTACAACTGGAAACTTATTCTTCTGTTCTAACATTCCACAGCAGATTGTCCCCAAGCTTACCCTGAAATGCACTACAGGAAGTCCTCTAATGGTCAAGAGTCCAAGTCTGAGTTCTGTTTCTAAAGCACCTTTGGAATTCAGACATCGCAGCAGTTGCATAAGAATGTGAAACTCATTCTATGTTGGCCTTCAAATGGTCTGTAGTCTAAGTCCCGCTAGACTCTCAGGAACCTTTGGTACTTAGCCAAGGAGCTTGCGCCCTGTCAAAATAACCCCATCTACAGAGGAAAGTTGGAGAATCTAGTCACCATTTCCACATTTGGTTTCCTGGAATGAACCTGCAGGTGCAAGATTTACCTGGTTAACCAGGACTCTATCTACGGCCCACCATCTTTTGGCTTCCTGGCTGGGGTCAAATATAAAACAGCCCCTTTCTCTATTAGCCAGATTCTCATCTCCACCCCAGCTAATGAACAGAAACTTCTAGATCTATTGTCCCCCATATTTGAGGAAGTAGATTTTGCTCCTAAGCAGACAAGTTCAGGGGCACCTGAATTGGATGACCTTCACGGGTCATATACATATACTAGAGGCCCGGTGCATGAAAGTCGTGCACTTGGGGGTCCCTCAGCCTGGCCTGTGCCCTCTCGCAGTCTGGGAGCCCTCAGGGGATGTCCGACTGCTGCGGAGGCGGGAGAGTCTCCTGCCACCGCCGCTGCGCTCGCCAGCCGTGAGCCCGGCTTCTGGCTGAGCGGTACTCACCCTGTGGGAGCGCACTGACCACCAGGGGGCAGTTCCTGCATTGAGCATCTGCCCCCTGGTCGTCAGTGCGCATCATAGCAAACAGTCATTCCACTGTTCGGTCAATTTGCATATTAGCCTTTTATGCCTGAGGGATCAGGCCAAAACCAGCTCTCCAACATCCCGCAAGGGGTCCCAGATTGTAAGAGGGTGCAGGCCAGGCTGAGGAACCCCACTGGTGCACAATCGGGGCCAGGGAGGGATATTGGAGGTTAGCCAGTTGGGGAGGGACTGCGGGAGAGCTCCAGGGCATGTCTGGCCCTTCTTGCTCAGTCCCGATCAGCCGAACCCCAGCAGCAAGCTAACCTATCGGTCAGAGCATCTGCCCCCTGGTGGCCAGTGCACATCATAGCAACTGGTCAACTGTCTGCCCCCTGGTGGTCAGTGCACATCATAGTGAGCAGTTGAGCAGCCTTAGCATATCATTAGCATATTACACTTTGACTGGCTGAATGGACAACTGGACGACCAGGCACTTAGCATATTAGGCTTTTATTATATGAGATATCTCCTTCTTTCCTCCAGCTCTCTCAAATTCTTTATCTCACATCACCAACAGTGACTTTTAGAGTCCTTAGAGATCATCTCGCAACCCATAAACTTTCACATGAAGAACTATAAACTAAATAATTGCCCAAGATTACACAGAAGCTGAAAACTAGAATTTTTTAAATTGAGTGCTTTCTAAATACTGTTAGAAATCTGCTTTCTAAATCAAGTGCTTGGCCCACTACATCATATAGTTAGTCTCACTCTTCCCCTCCTCTGACTCTCTTCCTCTCCATTCTCTCTTCCCCAACTACTCTCATCCCTTTTGCTTTTGCTTTAGGCCTTCCCCATGATACCAGGGGTACCCATGAGTGTCACTTAGCTGCAGTGGTAGCCTTCATTGCTAAAAAAAAAAAAAAAAAAAAAATTAAAAAAATTAAAAAAATTAAAAAAATTAAGGGATGGGGAGGGAGCAGGCAGATATTGTGTGTTCCTGACCCCAATCCAACAACCTTTCTGGCTTAATTCCTTTTTTCCTCTTCCTCTTCCAATCAGGTATGCTGCCTCTTTTTCATGTTCTGACAACACTGCAAAATGAGCTGATTTAACCCTAGCTAATTTGCCAGCCTAGTCTCTATGACAGAAACATAATTAAGTTTCATAGGCATATTAATTCCCCTCTCTTAATGTCCTCACCAGGTTGGGGCTTTGTGAATCATCTTCAAAAGACAATAGGAGAGAGTGCCCTAGGTGGTCCCAGATCTGTCTCTTGCTTCAACAGTGTTTGGACAGAACAGACCCAGGGACACCCCTTCTTCCAGCCTCTGGCCACTCTCCTGCATCTTACCCAGTCACCACCTTCAGAACCACCTCCAGAACCAGCCAACACACCGGGGTTTCTTTCTACCTTAACTCCTTATTGCCTTACACCATGAGCTCCCAAATTTGTCAGAATTATTCCACCGAGGTGGAGGCTGCAGTCAACCACCCAGCCAACCTGCAGCTGCAGGCCTCCCACACCTACCTCTCTCTGGGCTTCTATTTCGACGGAGATGATGTGGCTCTCGAGGACATGGGCCACCTCTTCCGAGAGTTGGAGGAGAAGAAGCACGAGGGCGCTGAGCATCTCTTAAAGTTGCAAAACAATCGCAGTGGCTGCATTCTCTTCCAGGATGTGCTGAAGGCTCCCAAGATGAATGGGGCAAAACTCAGGACCCCATGGAGGCCGCCCTGGCCTTGGAGAGGAACTTGAACCAGGCCCTTGTGCAGCTGCAGGCCCTGGGTTCTACCCGCACAGACCCTGATCTCTGTGACTTCCTGGAGAATCACTTCCTGGATAAGGAGGTGAAACTCATCAAGAAGATGGGCGACGCCTGACTTACCTCTGCAGGCTGCTGGCCCCCAGGCTGGGCTGGGTGAGTATCTCTTCCAAAGGCTCATCCTCAAGCACGACTAGGAGCCTTTGGAGCCCAGAGGCCTTTGAGATGCCCCTCTGCATCCCCTGGTGTCTGGCTTTTATCTGAGCCTCTTCCCAAAACTACTAGCCATTCTTTTAACCACCCTGAAGCCCTCTCCCATGCATTGGACCAAATGAAACAATAAAGCTTTTTGCAGAAAAAAAAAAAGACAATGGGAAAAAATAGTCAATATTAACATAATAACTTTGTATGGTAACAGATGGTTACTAGACTTATTATGGTAATCATATCATAAGGACTATATATGTCAAATCACTATGTGATACACCTGAAACTAGCATAATAGTGTATGTCAACTATACTTTAATTTTTAAACAGGTTTTTTTTTAAGTCTTTTATTGATTTTTTACAGAGAGGAAGGAAGAGTGATAGATAGTCAGAAACATCAATGAGAGAGAAACATCGACCAGCTGCCTCCTGCACACCTCCCACTGGGGATGTGCCCGCAACCAAGGTACATGCCCTTGACCAGAATCGAACCCGGGACCCTTGAGTCCGCAGGCAGACGCTCTATCCACTGAGCCAAACCGGCCAGGGCTATACTTTAATTTTTAAAAAGAGAGAGAGAATAGGGACATGTATAAAACAATGTTGTAAATGTAGCCTTCTAGCCTCCATCCTGGCCTGGGTCCTCACATGTCCCTCAAATTTATGCCAACGAATACATGAAGTGATGCACCAAAGTGTTAGCATTGGTCACTCCATGGGCATAGAACTGGAATGGGGTAGAGCCAAAGAGGGTATTATCTTTATTCTAGAACATCTTTTGAAATATTTTATAAAGGGAGGAAGGAAGGGAGGGAGGAAGAAAAATGAGGAAAACATACCTAAACCACAACACAAATTGTAAGCCTGAAACCTAGAGTATATCAGAAATAAATGTTTTAAGTAGTATAAATAAAAAGGCTATAAGCATAATATAGTAAAATCTGTAATTCTTTAAATCAGTAATGCTAGGTTTTTAAAAGATCTATAAATTCTATTTTCCCCCATAGCTGTTAAAAAATAAATAAAATTCTGAGTTATGGACTGATTGTGAGTATAAATTTTTAAAAGTCTCTGTTAGAACTGGGTGCTAGAATTTCTCATCTATACTGCTCATGTCTATACAAAGGGGAAAACAGTCTGAACCACAGACTGAATCTTATATTTTTTGTAGACTAAATGATTAACCATTTCACATCAGAGTCTATCTCAATCCAATCAACTGGATGGAAATTACTCACTATAATGGAAAAAAGTACTTAACTCAAAAGAGTTCATTCATTAATCATATATCAACACATCAGAAAGATAATCTTTCTTCTTAAGTTCCCAGGCTCTGCTTACTCATTCATTCCTTCAGCAGACACTTATTGACCTCTTACAATGAACCAGGCACTCTGTAGGCTACTAAGAAGAAAAACACACTCCTTAAAATAAAGGAAACTATAGATTAGAAGGGGGGAAATACAATATAAATAAATTAGCTCATGATCTAAACATTAACATAGGGCTCACTCTCTCTCTCTCTCACACACACACACACACACACACACACACACACACACACACACACACAAATGCAATGGGGGTAGGAAGCAAAAGGGAACAATTACATATCTATTCTAGCACAAGAGGAGAAATCTCCACAGAAGACGCTGACACCCGAGCCAGAACTTAAGGAATAGATTGGGGTTCATTGAAAAGTTTCCAATGAAAATCAAAGCCTGAAAATAGAAGAAGCCAAGTTCATGAAGACCTCTCTCTTTGGCCAGCATTCCCCAATGTGTTCATAGATCTTATTTAAGAAAAAGGGGGTGGGGGGAGAACCCTACGGTCAAAAGAAAGTTTAAGAAATGCTGGATCCTACAACCTTAAGGAGTTTTCTTTTTTTTAATATATTTTATTGATTTTTCACAGAGAGGAAGGGAGAGGGATAGAGAGTCAGAAACATCGATGAGAGAGAAACATCGATCAGCTGCCTCCCGCACACCTCCCACTGGGGATGTGCCCACAGCCAAGGTATGAAGCAGTTTTCTTTATAGCAGGACTTCTTAGAAACTACATCCTCAAAAGTTTTGCCAACCAAATACATGAGATGATACACCCAAGTGTTAACATTGGTTACTCCATGGGCTCATGAGTAACCAGAATGGAGTGAAGCCAATGAGCAAGGGGAATCTATAAAAAAGTGACATTGTATGCAGTGACTCCCAGGCCTAAGGAAAGCCCCCTTTTCTTTTCCTCTTTCTTGAATCTTTATTGTTGAGATTATTACAGATGTCCCTCTTTTTCCCCCCTCCTGGTTCCCACCCCACCCCTGGCCCTCTCCACCCTATTGTCTGTATCCATAGGTAATGCATACATGCATATAAAATCTTTGTCTAATCTCTTCCTGGCCCCCCTATACTCCTTTGCCTCTGAGAATTGTCAGTCTGTTCCATTTCCATGACCCTGATTCTATTCCATTCATCAATTTATTCTGTTCATCAGATTTTTTATTCATTTCATTTTTAGATTCAGTTGTTGATAGATATGTATTTGTTGCCACTTTGTTGTTCATATTTTTTATATTTTTCTTTTTCTTCTTCTTCCTCCTCTTAAAGAATACCCTTCAGCATTTCATATAATACTGGTTTGGTCATGATGAACTCCTTTAGCTTTTTCTTGTATGTGAAGCTCTTTGACCTTTAATTCTAAATGATAGCTTTGATGGGTAGAGTAATTTTGGTTGTAGGTTCTTGTTATTCATCACTTTGAATATTTCTTGCCACTCCCTTATAGCCTGCATAGATTCTGTTGAGAAATTAGCTGATAGTCGTATGGGCACCCCCTTGTAGGTAACTAACTGCTTTTCTCTTGCTGCTTTTAAGATTCTCTCTTTGTCTTTAGCCCTTGGCATTTTAATTATGATGTGTCTTGGTGTGGTCCTCTTTGGTTTCCTCTTGTTTGGGGTCCTCTGTGCTTCCTGGACTTGTAAGTCTATTTCTTTCACCAGGTAAGAGAAGTTTTCTGTCATTATTTCTTCAAATAGGTTTTCACTATCTTGTTCTCTTTCTTCTTCTGGCACTCCCATAATTCGGATGTTGGTATGCTTGAAGTTGTCCAGAGATGCCTTACACTATCTTCATATTTTTGGATTCTTTTTTCTTTTTGCTCTTCTGGTTGGGTGTTTTTTGCTTCCTCATATTTCAAATCATTTATTTGATATTTGGGATCCTCTAGTCTACTGTTGAATCCCTGTATATTATTCTTTATTTCAGTTAGTGTATGCTTAATTTCTGACTGGTCCTTTTCCATTTTTATTTTATTTATTTATTTATTTGTTTATTTATTTTGGCATTTTCACTAAGATCCTTGAAAGTCTCACTAAGTCCCTTGGAGGTTTCTAGAAGATTCTTAGGTAACCTTATAACTGTGGTTTTGAACTCTATATCTAGAAGTTTGCTTTCTTCCATTTCTTTCATTTGTGACATGTTTCTTTGTCTCCACATTTTGGCTGCTTCCCTGTGTTTGTTCCTATGTATTGGGTAGAGCTGCTAAGTCTCCTTGAGTTGGTAGAGTGGCCTTGTGTAGTAGGTGTCCTTGTGTAGTGCCTCAGCCTGCTCAATCACCTGAGGTGGACACTCTAGGTGAGCACAATCTTGTAGTAGCTGAGCCTTGATTGCTGTTGGTGTCGGAATTGACCTCCAGGCCAACTGGCTGTGAGGACCAGCTGTGACTACAGTGGGAGAGCTGCTGTGCAGGAGACACCCTTATGGAGTAGGACTTGCTTCAGTGGATCTTTGGTGCTCACTGAGTCTGCCCCTTGAGTGTGTCACTTATGGATGTGTAAAGTTGTAATCTAGTATGGTCTGACACTGACCACTGGGTACACTGGCTCTTGGGTCTCCAAGGAGGTGCAAAGTCAGCCACTGCCTGGGGCCACCTAGCAGGAGCTACAGAGAGATCTACAGATTCCTCCTCTTTGTATCGTGTTTGGAAGTGCCCAGACAAGGTCCAGGTGTGAAGCAAGGCGGGCTGGTGCTGGTGCTGGTTTTTGGGCCTTTTATTGATAGGTTTGGGGCTCCCTGACCCAGCTGCAACTTGTTTTACAGGTTTTAACCTGAGAAAGGACAGGCCATTCATATGCAAAAGCTGCTGCACACAGCTTGGGTAGGTTGTAAATTAGATGGGGTGAGGTCTCAGGGAATCACCAGGTGGAGCAAACAGAAATGGCTCCCCTGCAACCAGGGAGGTCCCAGCTCAACAATGACTGCTGCGAGCATCTCCTCTGGAAGAAAGCCACCCCCGAGTTCCTTCCCCGATGACAGACAGTCCAGTTTCTCTTCGTATGTGTCTGGATCCCCCAGAGCCTTGCCCTGGCATTGGAGCTCAGAAGAAGCGGGAGTTTGTAAGTTCAGTTTATGGTGCTGGCCTTTTAAGAGGAGCAGCTGGGTCACCAGCTGCCTCTGTGTAACTGAGCCCCAATCCCCACTGGTTTTTACAGCCCATAGTTCTTACTGCCCATAGGGACTTCTTTTCCCAGCTCTGGTTCCCTGTGCTGGATGTCTGGTGTGGGGCGGGGACCCCTTGCTCCTCCAGGTGCCCTCCACAGAGGCAATCTCCCTCCTGATTAAAAATGTGCCCCATGTGGGTGCCAGACCAGCCCATTCAGTGCCTCCACACCTTCTACCAGTCTCAGTGTGCTTTCTTCTTTACTTCTCTAGTTGTAGGACTTTCATTCATCCAGCTTTCCAGCGGTTCTGGATGATGGTTGTTCTGTATTTTAGTCGTAATTTTGATGTGACTGTGGGAGGCAATGAGTACAGGTGTTTGCCTACGCCACCATCTTCGTTCTCTCTGCCAGCATATTCTGGAAAGTCCCCTTTTCTTTATAGAACTTGAGGGTCTAACTTGTCCGTATTCACACTTTATTCGTGATCCGTACTCATGGATTTATTATCACATGTATCTTGGACTAAGATAAGAATAAGTGATTGTACGCTCCACCAATGAATGTTCAAATCCCTGTTGGAAAAAGCAGCAGACAAGTCTTAATGTTTATTATTATTGCTATCGACACTACAATCATTCTCATTCCAAAGGGTTGTTATTGTCTTACAGGATGAATTCCAGCAAGGCCATGCCAACATTTTTTTTATGTCAGTATAACAAGACTGGAAAACCCAGAGTGAGATGACTGAACAATACACATGCCCAGGGTCACTGATGATGCACTAGGCAACTACCAAACACTCTTCTTCTTTGTATAATAATCAACAAGTAGATTAATTATCAACTTTTCCTTTTAAACGCACTGCATGTATGTGAAATAGTAACTTTTTCTATTTGTGAAAAAAATACAATTTAAGTATAGTTTAAGGTGTAAAATATTTATAAAAAGGGAAGAAATGTAGATGGTCTAGATAACACAATAAAAGATGAATGACTCAGCGGGTCACTATTTCTGTGAACAGAACTTCAGAAACTACAGATAAAGAAAGACTTCAGTCCTGTTATATGACACTGTTTAAAGTATGTGCTACCTGTATAATAGGCTGGGAAGGACTGATTCAATGGATGAAGGGCAATTTAGATCTATAACTTACATTATAATGATGAATCTTATATTAATATTAAAGTTCTATCCATCATATAGGAAATGTCCCTACAGAGTTTTTAACATTTCCCTTGTGGCTGCCTTAATATGTAAATCACTGCTGTCCTGAGAGGCCAGTGCAGAATCTCTGGTTATAACTCTTTCTTCATTATATTTTTTTTCCATTTTATTTCTGTACCAAATGAGTCCTTTTTTTAGCTTTAGGGAAAAAAAAGTCACCCTTCCTACAGATTACCTGAGTGTGTAACACCCTCCAAAAACACTCTCGTTCAGCTGTTCCATATTGTTTCCTATTTCCCTTTATTTGTTTGTAGTAAAATTAGCAGCAATGAGAGGTCTGCTCTGTAGGCTTAGGAAACTTGGTTCGAGCTGTCAGTACCAGCAATAAATGCTCGCCAGCGTATATTTTGTAGCCTGTAAAATGTTGGATAATATAGCTCTGATTCTTTGGTCGGTGGCCACGGTCCTCAAATGTCACATCTCATCAAAATCACTTCAGCAACTGTTGTGCACAGGCCCGTCCACAGAGAGGGAGGGAGATGCAATTGGATCACGTGTGAGAGGAGTTAGAGTCTCTAGGTACTAATTTTACCACGTATTAAAAACAATGCTGCCCCAGGTCCTCAGGTGTGACCGAAATCTGGGGATCTCCTTGACCCTAATTACAAGATGCTCCAAGTTCAATAACTTTTCAGATTGGGGTGGAGGTGAGAGAAAGGAATAACAGGCCAAGAATTATTCACTAGGCTTGGTTCTCTCTTCAGTGCCAGAAAGAAAACCTAGAAGATAAACATGCATCTTCTACCAGACTTTCAATTATGCCCTCCTTCCTCCCAGCCTGCATCCCACTTCCTCTTCGCCCCACCCCACAATTAGTCTAGACTAGAAGGTGGTAAGAATAAAAGCAGCAGCGGTAGCAGCTACCAGTAACCGACATTTGGGATCAACTTCTGGGCTGATGACTCAGCCAGGCCTGCTGAGTATTTGCTCGGTGTTTTCTCCAAATGGAGAAACTGACTTAAGCCACTGAACAGAGCCCAGCGGACTCTGTGGCTGCCTTCACCCCATGGCTTTAATTTGTTCCAGAATGTGGGCAACCTACGTCGCTCGCTGGCACTCCAACTATCCTGCTCACATTTGGCCCCTCAGAAGGCTTCCAGGAGGAGAGCGTGTGTCCTCTGCTCGGCTCTATCCTGAGGAACAGGGTCAGCATGACCCAGGGCATCCTGAACTTCCTCTGAGAGTGTGGTTAGAGGAGAGGGGTGTGGGACCAAATGGCCTGGCCTCTTACATGGAGAGCACCCACTGCTAGCTATGGAAGAGAGATATTTCTTGGCAGATTTTTCATTTAAAAAACGTTATGAATTTTTAAATCTTACTCTTTCAAAATGAGCCATAAATGGGTCAAGTGATATAGAATAGTAAAATGGATGTGATATGAATTCTTTATAATTATGGAAATGGCAGCTTCCTTATTGGTTACATGAGTCACGTAATATGTAATTCCCTGCCTTGGGTTATTAATAATGGATACACAGTTATCAAATTGTTTTAATGAACACTTCTAAAATACTTTCTGTCACTGAAAGCAAATATTTTTATTGTAGACAGATATGCTGGTAGGACTAGCATAGGATGCTAGGATGTCCCATTATTACTATTTCTAATTTAGTGTAAATACTGTCCAAAAAAACTGACAGAGAACAATGAAGCTAATTACCAAAAGAATATATGCTTATATTTATAAGTATTCACAAGAGTCTTATTTTTACTATCTCCAAAATAAATAGTCCTTACTGATCTCCACACAGTTCATTATATAATGGAGGAAATTTTGGAGTGTTCCCAAGAGGAGACTATCAAGTGTCAGACAGAGAATGGCGAATCTGCCAACTTAATAGAAAAATAAACTTTCTTGCTCAAAAAACAATGAACCACCCTAGTCCAGGTCCCAGAACTCCTCCGACCTTAATAAACCCAGTGGGAAGACATGAGGCAAGTAGGTATCACCACAGCAAAACAAAGGATGTGAAACATTTTTTTTACAGGCCCAAATTAAAAAGGAGTTTAGGGCCATTTAGGGACCAAACCACCTGGTCTTGAAATTCTCAGGCTAGCACTTCATATCTGAGAACAACACTGGAAACAGGAGCCCCTCCAAATGCCAAAGAGGAACACCTGAGCCAGGGCTCTCACCTGCCAGGGGAGAAAGGGAATCTTACAGGCTCTCAAAGTTGGCACTGCTTTTGATGGATTTATAGAGCAATAGCTGGGAATTGTGCCCTCAGCTGCCCCTGGGGAAGGAAGATCTAGAATTTGTTTTGTTTTGTTTTGTTTTTACCACCAAAGCCCCACGTGAGCCACAAAAATATCACACAAGAACACCTGCTTGCAAAAACAAAGCCCAGATGGCATAGATGAAAGCACTGTCTGCTGGAATCACCAGTCGAGGATAGAGACCTCTTCAGCATCTGTAGAGAGAAACAGAGAAATGCCCACACCAACACAGAATGGTTAAGTGGTCCTTGGAATGCAACTCGGAACTTAGTTTTTCATCAGCTTGGGAAGTAGTTTTCGCTCGGAACAGAGAAATGGATTCAGGGAGAGAAGAGTCCAGATTCTCCCTTACTCTGTATCTATCCAGCTGTATTGGACACCTTTTTTATTGTCTTCCCAGTAGTATCACCCACCCCCAACTCTTTCACAGGTTTGCAATAGGATTTTCTGTTAGTGCAATGTGCCCCACTCCTGGCCACAGATGATTGGTTCAGAATAGGGAACCTTGTCTAGACTGGGCTAATCAGAATCCTTCCTGATATTTTGAATCTGAGATAAGGCCGTTTCTTGAAGGGGGAAGTGGGGAGCTGAAATTGAAGATGTAAACTCAGAAGGTACTAACAAATTGATAAAGAAGTGGAAAAATCAAGACGGCAGTCGGAGGGGACAATGAAACTGATGTACTGAAAGAAGAAGTGAGAATCCAGGAGAGTCTCAATGGTGATCTGAGTCCTAGACTCCAGATGTTCTATAGGTCCCAACCCCACTCATAAGGCATCCCAGTATCCTCATAATAAATTCCCCATTCTGCTTAAACACGTTAGAAATTCCAGTAACATGCAACCAAGGAGTTTGAGTAATATATCAGATAGAGGAGAGCCTGGTTTTGCAGCTGTGCCAATATAAAAGCCTGAGCTACAGAACATTTACAAGAATAGGAAACTGCTCAAGAAACAGGGAGGTCCAAAGTGAGCCCACAGTGATTTCTTTCCTATTCCATCTTTCACCATGCACTGCCTCGCCCAAGATTCTGGGGCTCCTTCTCCCTGGATATTTTTATCCAAGTTAGGTCAGGTTAAGATATACATTAAGGGAAGTTTTGAAGTGGTAACTCTAAACAAACAAATCAAACTGAAAAATATGGATACAGCCCTGGCCAGTGTGGCGCCAGAAGGTTGCCAGTTGGATTCCCAGTCAAGGCACATGCCCTAGTTGTGGGCTCAACCCCTGGTTGTGGGTGTGCAGGAGGCAGCTGAATGATGTTTCGCTCGCACATCGATGTTTCTCTCTCTCACTCTCCCTTCCTCGTTCTCTAAAAATCAACTATATATATATAAAACATAGGAAGGGTGATTCCATTGCTTTTGACCTGGAAGTTGAGGGATAGTATATGGACAGAGATAGTATTCTCTGGAAGATCTACATCCCTCTTCCCAACTGGATGCTTCTAGATCATGGATCATTGGCTACTCCTATCAATGAATCAGAGAGGGCTCTATCAGAGCCCATCAGCCAAAGCCTACCATTATACAACTGCTCTGGGTCATTCCAGCCTGTTTATAATTGGCTACTGTCCCTAGAGATTGTACGCCTGGTTGAGCATTAAAACCTTTACCAGCTTTGTCTATTTTTTTTATTACATGTTCTCAAAGGGGAAATATCCTAATTTCTTAAACTCACCGGGTACAAACCCAGTATAGAATTAAATTCCTTGGGTATTTAATAGGATAACATTACCATTTATTTTATTTTATTTTTTATTGATTTCAGAAGGAATGGGGGGGGGAAGAGGGAGAGAGAGAGAGAGAGAGAGAGAGAGAGAGAGAGAGAGAGAGAGAGAGAGAGAGAAACATCAATGATGAGAATCATTGATCAGCTTCCTCCTGCACACTCCCCACTGGAGATCGAGCCCGCAACCTGGGCATGTGCCCCTGACCGGATCAAACCTGGGACCCTTCAGTCCACAGGCCAATGTTCTATCCACTGAGCCAAACCAGCCAGGGTGAACTACTGTTGATGCTCATTTTTATTAGCCACCCATCTGCCCTCATTCCTGTGTGAGATGGGGAAACAGTTGTCCTTTGTTAACACGCCCAAACGCACATTGGTATAGGTTTAAGCCACAGATTTCCTCCCCAGTGAAGGTATGGTCAGGCTGGAGGAAAAAGCGTAAGGATTAGGCTAGGTCCTTGCTCAGTTAATGACAGCTTAAACTTTTCTTTATATTAAAGCAAATTATTATTTGAAGAGCACTTTCCCCTTTTTAGAGCAGAACCCTCCAAAACAAGGATAAGACAAAACAAAAATTTAAAAATTTAAAACAAGATGTTGAAAAAGTGCACATTTTGTAAGAAACTGAATTATTCTGCTGGGGCTGGCATTACAAGGTGGCTGCTGACTTATATTTAAAACATCAAAAGCAAATAGCCAAAGGAAAAAAACCCAAGTAAGAGTCTTGGTTTCCATTACCTGTATTTGTATGAAAGCTACATGTTGTTTTAATTAAACATGTGGTCTCTGTCCCTCACGTAAAGAATTCTGAGTTTTCCTGACACTTTGGCAAGAGGTACCACAACCTCCGGCCAGGCCAGTAAAAATCACACATTTTTCCTGCAAGGAAAAAAATGTCAATAAGAATGAACATTAAATGGCGTAAAAGCTGGAACTGGAAAGCTGTGCTGTAGAGCGCCTGCTTCCTGAACAGCCTCGCACAAGTGCTTTAAAATTTTCTGTGACATTACCACTGCGTGCGGTGTGGAAGATCTCACACTGACACTGCAGGTTTGTTCAATATGTTGTTCTGAAATATGCCCTTTAGACATAGGACCTTGCCATTTAAACAACCTTCTAGAATAAATCATGTGAGTTAATTTTTATAAATATTTAATGTTTATTCTTGTATTGTACAAATTGATTCTTTAAGGTACTTCAACTAGAATTGAATTTCAACTGCATTTAGGACATGGAGGAATAATCTTTGTCTCCCTTTCGTGTCGGCACCTCTAAGGCCCTGGTGCTGGCATCTGTCATAATAAAAGGCAGAGAAGTAAATACATCGCTGCTATCCAAATGTGACAAGCTCACTATAACAAGCCACTCGTAAATCTTGAAACAAAGACACCACCACACATTTTTAAAACAGTAATTTTATGCAATTTGCATATGATGATTTTCTTTGAAACCAAGGCAGGTATTTCTTTCTCTTGCATACATAATGCTGAGATGAATTATACAGTAATTCCACCACCCACCCTCTAAAGAGGCCCTGAAATTAGTTAACAAATGGCTACAAAATACTTTGCAATCATGAAATGCAAAATAAAACTATAAATGCCATAAATTCTTCTGCATAGCACAACTGGATTGTGCTTAGATGGGAAGGAAGACATAAACAGTGTAAAAAGGCAAACGTCCTGGAAGTAATCTTCTGGGTCGAGGGTGAGGAGAAGGGTTCTATAATGAGGTTCCTCGGGATATTAAAATTCACCACCTCCCTGGTAAGTCTCACCATGGCCTCAGGGGACATAGCTAAATGTGTGGAGTGAGCTGGCCCTTTTACATAAAGATTTATTTAGCTAGTTAATTATTTTTAATTTTATTTTTCTTATTTTATTGTTTAAGGTATTACAAATAGTAGTACATTTGTCTCCTTACATAAAGATTTAAATAAAAACTTGCAGCCCATGGCAAAAAAAAACAACACAAAAACCTCTAATTTTAAATATTTTACTGGAGCCTTAAAAAATCCTAAACGCAACTCCAGTAAGTTCAGTTCCTGATTGGTGGAAATGATGTGTTCCCCGCTCTAACTGCCTGCCAGAGGTTAGGGTGCAGCTAGTGGGCATGGGGAAATAATAAGCAATCAGAGAGCCCTTTCTTGCCTCAGCCAGAGGAGCCCGTAGGCCTGTGAAGGCTGCCTGGTGGGAGACCCCGAAGCATTGTCAGAAAGCCCTCCATGGGGCTACGTAGTCTCTTTACAGACCCTTCCTGGTGTTTGGGGCCTTCAGCATGGCGAGATCCAGCAGAACATATTGAACCTACTAAGTTGTAACTTGCACTGTAACAGAATAAACCTAAACTCACATTCAGCTGGCTTATATCTGACTATTCATATATGGGTCTCTGACCTGGAAGGCCTGAGATGTTAACATGTTATGATTTCAGGATAAGCCAATAAACTTAAGCTCCAATAATGTATAAGTCACAGCAAAGAGAAAACTCTGGTCGACAGCCAAAGCTGGGAAAAATAATTAACAAGCAACTTCAGTTTTAACTCCTATTTCCAAAACTAATGAAAAATGTATTCATTCATTTGGAAATGAAATGTCGTGAGCATCTCTGACAACGGAAATGCCACTGTGATTTGCACAAGCTGGGTCCTGCCTTCATAGTTTCCAGAGCAGCAGAGGGGAAACAAGGAAGCAAGACAAGTGAGAGTGAGCAGAGGCAAGGCTGGGGAAGAACAAAGGCCATGTATTGGAGCTGGAAGTCAGGAGAGACTTCTCAGATATGTGATGCCTCAGCTGAGACCCAAACAATGAACAGGTGGAAGAAGTGGACGAATATTCCACAGGAAAATCATGAACAGAGGGCTGGAGGCATGAGAAAGCACATCCACTTACTTGGAAAAACAGAAAGAAGTTTGTCATAAAGCAGAGAGTTTGTAGGGAGTGGAAAGAGAGAATGCGGGAGAAATAAGAGTACCAGAAATGAAAAGCGGGCTCTCTAAAGATTGTCAGAGAAATGGGAAATCACAGGAAGGTATTAAAGAAGAAATCAAATATACTGTATTGTATGTTTTAAATTTTTTCTGATTGCACTGTGGAGGAAGAATTGGGGAGGATCAAGAAAAAGTTCTAGTCAGGAGAAAATGGTAAGTGAGTGATGGCAGTAAGAATAGAGAGACATGAACACATGTAAGAGCTATTCAGAAGTTAGGAGAGACCAGACTTGATTGGGAAAACTAGCACAGTGAGTAAGTGTTCAGACAGCTTGGGTTCAAATCCTGACTTTGCCACTTACCGAGAAAGTTAATCCTTCTGCACCTTAATTTCCCTTCCTATAGTGTAGGAACAATAATAATAGTACTTGCTCATGGGATTTTTATGAAAGACTAGAGGCCTGGTGCACAAATTTGTGCACAGGTGGGGTTCCTTGGCCTGGTCAGCGATAGGGGCCGATCGGGGCCAATCGGGGCCGGCCAGCAGGGGGGAGGGGCCATGGGAGGTTGGCCAGCCATGGGAGGTTGGCCAGCCATGGGAGATTAGCTGTGGGAGTGCACTGACCACCAGGGGGCAGCTCCTGCATTGAGTGTCTTCCCCCTGGTGGTCAGGGTGCGTCATAGCAACCGGTTGACCAGTCGTTGGGTTGTTTGGTGGCTTAGGCTTTTATATACATAGATAAGTTAATTTACAAAGTACTTAGGACAGTTCGTGGCACATGATAGGTGCTCAAAAAAATATTATCTATTGAATGTAATAGCTCAAAACTAGAAATAATTGTTCATTAAACTACAGAATGGGAAGTGGCAGAAAAGAGGAGGAAACAGTCAAGGATCTTACAAAGATTTTGGCTTGGTCAAAGGGTGGATCTGCCAGAACCCTAAGTAGCAGCACTGAAAACTGGTGAACTGCTGAAGTTTGAAACAACTAGATACAAACGTATTTTGAAAGAGACCCACGCTATTCCTTCTACTTTTTCCAGAGTGTGAACTCGACCAACATAACTTGCTCCTTGCTTCTCCCATTTCTCAAAAGTTTGGATCTACTGACCACAAAAAAAAAAAAAAAAAAAAAAGGAAGTTCCATCAGCAGTTTACAAAGAAACAATTTGGAAGAACACTGTATTAAATCCTCAGGGAAATTAAACCCAAATAATCCACGAACAGCTTTACAAAATTAACACTAGACTATGAATTGAATTAATTGCCTCTTACTGTGGGGATCCTTGGCTACCACAGACCAAAACAAATGAGGCCAATGAAGTCAACTGCCTTAAGAGAGGCCGTGAGCAAGTGTGACGTGGGGTACCCAAGAGTTTACCCACTGTTGTTTTCCACTTTCTGCTTTCTTCTCAGGACCTACATTACAAAGAAAGGGCTTCAGCCTGCCGGCATGGCTCAGTAGTTGAGCATCAACCTATGAACCGGGAGGCTGAGGTTCAATTCCCGTCAGGGCACATGCTCGGGTTTGGGCTCCCCGGTTCCCCGATGTGGATCAAGCCTGCAACCGGGTGCAAGAAGCCGCTGATCAATGATTCTCTCTCATCATTGATGTTTCTATCCCTCTATCTCTCTCTTCCTCTCTGAAATCAATAAAAATATATTTAAAAAAGAAAGGGCTTCACTCCTGCCCATCTCACACCTCAGACTAGGATAGGTTGGTGAGAGAGGCTAAAGGTGGTACAATTCTTGACACAAAAAGTGCAATTTTATGACTGGTTCTTTTGTTAATTCACTTCTAAGTGTCTGTGTCTATCTAGAGTGTTGAAAAGCACTCTTTTTCTCCTGAAAGGGTTCAATGGACAGGTAGGAACAAGTAATGATTTCCCTAGAACCTAAGCAGTTAGTGATAGGTGGATCTTTTAAGAATACCGGGCATTTGCTCCAAAAGAGACTCTCTTTGGCATTTCAGTAAATAAGCATTTATTTCTGCAAATTCTTTTCTTATGCCATGATGTCTGTATGCCTGTGGCAATGTGAGATTCCTTAAATAATATGGGCCAGGAGAATCACAAAATCAGCATGTGTGTGACTTACCAAACCGCTGCTGGGGTCCTTAAGGACTTTGAGGAAGAAGGTAGGATGCTGCATCTCATAAAAATAAAATCCCGATGATTTATACAGTTTTGCCAAATAAGGCCCACAGGGCAAATACAAAAGGCCTTGAACTGCCTCCAGCTTCTCCCGAGACAGCCAGTTTGTCAAAATGCCTATCACATGGTCTTATGCACACCCTTCACGCTGCAGCTGACATTTACTCCAGAGCGTTTTAATAACCAACCAGCATTTTGCAAAAAGTTAATTAATGACATTTTATTTGGGTATTATGTGACTTAGAATTATTTTCACATTCTTTTTTTATCCCTTCACCTTTTTCACCCAGCCCCTATTTTCACATTCTTAATTTTGTTTGACATTTTGAAAATAGTATGCCTAATTCTTTTGTGTGGATAAAAAAAATTTTTAATGTGGCTAGCGTGTATTCAATATTATTTTTTCCTTCTCCCAGGAATTGATGCAAACACCAATATATTTTTTGTTAGAGCTCAGAGAAATAAAGCATTCTGTTTGTTCAGAATCTTAATTACTATGGCCCCAAACTTACCTTATTAGAAGCTCCTTTTTAATGAGGAAAATTATTTTCAAAGTTAATGAATCTGTAAGCAGAAACATTGCTGTCTTCCAGAATAGTTACCCACATTCCTTACATACATATTTTAGTTAAACACTTTAATTAATATTAGTACTTAAAACATGTGGGATTGATTTCCATGGTAAAGCAAACTTTCCTTTGTTTTTAGACAGTATAAAAAGACCACAGTTTCCCTTCTTGTAGACATCAGACATCTTGCTGCACATATAAACTTAATTCTAGATTTAGGACAAAATGGAAGTTATTTCATCAAAACGATTCATTTTATTGACTTTAGCCACTTCAAGCTTGTTAACATCAAACATCTTCATGCAGGTGAATTAATGATGTGCAATGTTCACAGCAAAGAAAATTATGACAAATGTTCTGAAGTAAGCTCTTTAACTCTATCTAACATGACTAGCACTAACTATATATTAGCCCGGAGTAATGGTTTTGTGAAGATTAAGGAAGAGTTCATTTGTGCTTTGCTTTCTGTCAAATTTCAGCATTCCCATGACAACAGATTCCTTACAACTCGGGTTGTTTAACACAACAGCAAACAGCCTGGCTTCTTCGATTACCGTGTAAGGACAGAGCCTGATGCTTAGCAAGGCCAGGGTGCATTAATAATTTTCAGTGGACTCAGAAGTACATAGTTGTGATAAACAGTTGAAATCTGGATACACTTCAGCTGGACATTTGAACTGTCTTCAACTACAAACAAAACAATAAGACATTGATATTTTCTACTTAGCAAATAAAAGTTTGTGGTAAACCTAACTAAAATATTTATCCCTACATGGTGGATTTGCAAGTTATTTTTATTTTCTTCCTTATGCTCTTAGATATTTTCCAAATTTGCTGAAATGAGTATATATTACTTTCTACAATCAGAAAACAATCATTTAAAAATCTTTATATGAACAAACTTTTGTGATTAAATAAATCTAATTATATAGTTGCTGTATTTTAAATGGTTTCTTTAAAGTTGGCATATTACTGGGGCAATAACCCACAGACTAACTGGTGCTTTACTAAAAATGTAATTTATATACTAATAAAAATACAATCCTTGCCGAAACCGGTTTGGGTCAGTGGATAGAGCGTCGGCCTGCGGACTGAAAGGTCCCAGGTTCGATTCTGGTCAAGGGCATGTACCTTGGCTGCCGGCATGTCCCCAGTAGGGGGTGTGCAGGAGGCAGCTGATCGATGTTTCTCTCTCACCCATGTTTCTAACTCTCTATCCCTCTCCCTTCCTCTCTGTAAAAAATCAATAAAATATATTTAAAAAATAAAATAAAATAAAAATACAATCCGTTTCTTGAGAAATGCTTTTAGACTGGAACTCTGAACTTGAACTGGTGGAAGAGCCTCCTCCACCTACACCTTGAAACCCGGCTAGCGTCTCTGTGTCCATGTATCCACCACTGTGGCCTTCATAGAGGGGGAAACAAGAGACATGAAGAGGCAATGGGAGGTTTCTCTAAAATCAAAATATAAAAGTATATGAAATACTCCATAAACAATGTGAATCGAAAGCCTAAAAAGAATAACTGCAGTAAAATAAACATTTGTTTCATTTCAGTGCCTCCTTTTGTTCCTGCTGCTTGAACACATTGCTGTATTCACTCTATATATTAATATTTTATAGTTGTGTTACAATAGTCCAGGGACAGAGAAACCAGATTGCTTTCAGAAACTTAATGCAAATTATTTATTCAATTATTATGTGCATAAAAACACACGCTTTGGTTATAGCTTTAACAGTTCTACAGATTAAAGTCCAGATTTAAGTTCATTTTGGGTTCAACTCTATTGCTCATAACAATAATAAATAATTTTAATTCTCATTTCTAATGATATCGTAGAGGAAACCTTAAAGGGAAAAAGAAAAGAAGTTTCCGTTTTGAAGAATTAAAAGTTTGGGGTCCAAAACACATCATGAAGATGAGCCCACCTGCAGTCAACAAAAACTTGCCCTTGAGACCTGGGAGGCCCATGGAAGAAGAAAGCGCTGGGGCAATGGCCACCCTGCCTCTGAGAATGGAAGAAATATAAAGGAAAGCATCTAATCTGCCACAAAGGTTTGGGAGAACAACAGCCAAAAATGTGACCAAGACACTGAGTGATGTGCTCCAAAGACGCATGCAATCACCATCTGTCAGTGAGTTGCTTTAGGCTATGCCCTGCCAACCCCCAGAAATCCAGAATCCTGATCAAAAACACCCCAGGTAGATACCTGAAAACCCAGGACACTGCATGGGCAGTTATGTACAGCTGGTCCAGAAACTTTACACAGGACTGCATCTTTTCAAGAGAAGTTTCTAAGAAAGTTAAGTTTCAGCTGCCTCTTGCACAACTCCCACTGGTGATGTGCCTGCAACCAAGGTACATGCCCTTGACTGGAATCAAACCCGGGACCCTCCAGTCCGCAGGCCAACGCCCTATCCACTGAGCCAAACCGGTCAGGGCAAGGCAGAGGAGGTTGGCGGGGGGAACTGTAAGAGATCAACCAGAGGACTTGTACACATGCATATAAGCATAACCAATGGATAAAAAACACTGGAGGGGGGGCAGGAAAAGGCATGTACTGGCGGGAAGGGGAGGCCGGGGGAAGGTCAATGGGAAAAAAAAAAAAAAGGAGACATATGTACTACTATTTGTAATACTTCAAACAATTAAAAAAATAATAATTAAATAATAATTAAAAAAATAAAATAAAAAAGAAACATAAAAAAAAAAAAGTTAAGTTTCTTCTAAGGAAGAAGGCAAAGACCCAGGGAAATAAAGACCTGTAAGTTGAAAACTATAGAAGGTCAGGTGTAAACATGACGACGGGTATAAAGTAATGAGATGGCTCCTCCTAAGCCCCATGTGGGCCATATCATTACCCTATAGCCACAAAGATGGCACATGTGGTAACAGATTGGGAATTTAAGCTTACGACATTGTCCAACATTTGACCTAACATAAAAGGTCTCATTTGAGTTTTCTACAAGTACAAAGGATACCCAGTTCTCAAATTCAGAAAGTTATCCTCCTCAACTTTAAATTTCTTTTCTGGATCTCAATTCATAACTAATTTCAGTTATTATAATCATTCTTTTTATTAAGTAATAAGTATTTATTTAGTATATACTATGTACAGATGAGAGTGTAAGGTACTACAAGAGATTAAAAAACAAATAAGCTACCTACTTATTATTTTCTAGTAGAAAGTACATGGAAAAAAATTTTTTTGGATAAAGTAGTACATGACACTTTAGGTAAGACCTGAAGGAGTAAGGTGGCATGCTATAACACCTCATCAGTAAGACCTCAGAACACCACTGGTTTATTTTTTACCATGGTTCTTATCACCACCTAACATTATGTATTTAGGGTCTGTCCCCTTTACTAGAATTTCAGTTCCATAAATCCCACAATTTTTGTCCATTGCCATATCTCCAATGCTTAGAACTGTGTCTCATATGTAGTAAGCCCTCAAGATTTGACAGAATGAATGAAATGATGTGAGAGACACTAATAAATTCCTATGAAGGGTCAACAAAAAGAGAATGTTTCTTCATCTGGGAATCCAGGGATGTTTCATGAGTTGGACTTTGAAGGGTGGCTCTACTGTGAGCAGACCAGTGGGAGGAGAGAGGATACTTTCAGGCAAAGAGAGGGGATAGGAGCAAAGGTATTGAAGCCACGTGAGCCAAGAACATATGGGGTTCAGTTTGGCAAAGCAAAGAGCATGCAAAGAGGAGAGGAAAGAAGGAGAGAAGGATGAGCTAGAAGCAGAGCATGCACTCAGGGCCAGGCAAAGGATTGGGGGTGTTATTCATCAGGCAAAGGAAAACCACTGGTGTTTATGCTGAGGCCCTAAGATATTATACAGAGGAAGAATTTGGCAACTCATCACATGTTGGGAGTGGGGCAGTGATGGGGGAGAGAAGAGTCAATGTTAAGTCCGTGAGTCTGAGTGCCCATTACAAATCACTCCTTTCAAGTGCAACACTATTTACCTCAGGTATAACTAGGCAATGAAGACCACTGCGGGCTTGTATTTTTATACGCTTTTACATGCTATTGTTCTGATGGATGAGAACATTTTGCACTGCTTACATTTTAGGAGACTGGCATTCAAGAAAATAGGTAATGAAGAACTGAAACCAAAAATAAGAAGAAGAAGAAGAGGAAGAAATCTGGAGCTTGTTCCTAAAGACCACGATATAAAGTGGTGGCGTGTAATCTGCAAACAACCCTGTAGTGAAGGCAACCATGAATGAAGGGTCCCTACACTCTTTTAATGGGTTACCATTGGCAGCGATTATTTTCTTGTCAGTACAGCTAGTAACTTGAATGTTATTTTAAAATTTAAAGAATATGGTCATGCAAAGGTGAAGTAATTTTTGTCTAAATAAAAAGGGCATTGCAAATGCTTAAGAAGCCTCTAATAATTGGGGGAAGGAGGGAAGAGGTGTGGGTGGGAGAGAGAAAGCCATATCAGCATTCCATGTAAAAATCATGGACACAGACGCACTGAAGTAAAAATTAAATAAAAGGGTAACCTGGAAAAAGATGATGATGAAAATTCAATAACAACAGAATAACATAATGGACAAATAAATAACAAATCACTCATAAACATGGTTTTATACACCCATTTGTTCCACTGCACCAGTCGCTAGGGAATCTGTGACAATTTTTTTTAAAGAGAGATTTTTCAAAAGGCAGCTACTAGTTATAAGATACCTTTGTTGCCTGGTGTATCTCTTTTCTCCTCATTTAATGTTTCAAGTATTTAATTTGCAGAAAAAAATCTGGTCACTCTTAAACTAACAATTGATGAGCGCAGTACACCATAACACTAATGCAATTATTTGACTTTAGTCATAAGAATATGAAGTCCTTAATCAGATATAAATTATTTATTCAACTCCATAGGGTGCAAACCGGAAATGGCATAATTTTTCATCCATCCTGCTCTGGCTGGGCCATGTTGGATCTCTTTTCCCTGCTGGGTAGAGATCCCTTAATGATACTGTGGACAAACTCTATAACTTCTTTAGTCACTTCTTGATATCAAGTCCAGTTAAAGACGCAACCTTGGATCTGAAGCACAGTTTCCCCTCCCCATCGCAGGCTGCGCTGGTTGCTGGAAGCACCTGCAGAGGAAAAGGAGCATCTCTCTGCTCTCTCTTCCTCCCCTTTCTCACCTCAGAGGTAGGTGGTGAGAGAGAATATGGTAGAGCTCTGGAAAATAGCCTCCTATCTTCTCCAGGGTGTTGGGATGGGTAAAGGAGAATGTGGGGGTGGGAATCAAAAGCAGCCCTTTCATCCTCTCTATATAATATTGCTGCTTCTGTTCTTGGGAAGCACAACAGGGACCTTCACACTGACCTAAGAGACCTGGATGCTCCCTGATCTCTTCCAACCACCCCCATCCCATCTGTACTCCCATGCCCATTTACTGCCAAAGAGGGGCTCGGGCCTGCCACCTTCTCAGCATCCACCTGATCCACAGAAAATGCAGACCCCACTTGCCATGCCAAGGGCAGAACTGCAGGCTGCCCCTCAACTGCCATACTGCTGCCCCTATGTGTCTCCAACTCTCTGTGCCCTGCTTAGGGGAGCAGGGGCCCACCTGTAAGACTACTTACTGCAATGTACATACCATTTAGTACCTTTGCGCCTCCAGGTTTGAGCAGCAGAGAAAGTATCGTGAAACATCCTGCTACACAATAAATACTAGTAAATAGCCAGACCCAGAGGATGGTACCGCCCACCATTGCAGTGGGGGGGGGCCCTCCCGGCAACTCTTCTGTTTCCCATGATACCTTTCAATCCCCAGGCTGGCCTCAGCCCTCACCCTGGGACACAGGCACCCACTCCACTCATGCCCATTTTTCTCTGGGGTCCTCTACAACAGGAATCACCCTCTATCGGCTCACCCTCCACATTGGAGACCCACCTCTACTCTGCCTCCCCCAGACGTGTTAGCATTTTGGCCTGGAGTTGGGCACCAGTTCTTTGCTTCTCTTAACCACATGGAGCATGTTTCCTCATCCTATGGAAGCCCCTCCCTGGTGAAGGGACATCTGGGCATAGGTAAGGGGCATTCACAGCAAGGTAACATGCTGTCCAAAGAAATCTCCTCATAAACCTAAATCCTATCCTTTAATAGCCTCCAAGCAGGTGAGAGAATTGAGAACTAGGAGAACCACTTTCTTCAAAAAGTCTGCAAACAGCCCTGGCTGGGTAGCTCACTTGGTTAGAGCATCGTCCTGATATGCCAGGGTTGCAGGTTTGATCCCCAGTCAGGGCACATACAAAAATCAACTAACGAATGCATAAATAGGTGGAACAACAAATTGACATCTCTCTCTCTCTCTCTCTCTCTCTCCCTCCCTCTCTCTCCTCCCTCTCTTTCAACTCAATAATTTTTTTAAAAGTCTGCAAGTGGTGATCTTGCCTTAGGAATTTCACATCTATTATATTTTGGAGTGTCAGTTAAAACTTCACTTTTGACACCCTTTGCAACAAAGATTAATCTCTCCTTTTAATGAATATTTATAGCTTCTAAAAATGACAATTTCTCGGAATCATTACACATCTAGGTTCATTTTGGGGAGGGGCAGTTTGGAGTTCTGGGGTTAAATTCTCTCGGGGGTTTGTGATCCCTTGAAGTTCAAGATCTACTGAAATAGAAGACATTTTATTTCTAGAATTATTTTAAATTAATATCTAATTCAATTTATAAATGAATAGTCTGATTGGTCATTAAAGTGCTTATGAACATAATGCCAAAATAATCAGAATCACTCAAGTTTAATCTGCCCCTCCTCCAAATACCGGCTTTCTGCAGCAGCATAAAATCAAAGTGAGCTGGTGATTATGCTCCTCTCCTCAATGTGCCTCCCCAGGCTCATTCCCCAAAATATTCTCTCTTCCAACACTTCCCTTCTCCAAGGACATTCCACCCAGATTGGTCCTGACCTGAAACTCGGGCAGCCTGTAAAGATGAGTGGACTGTCAGGGCTTTGTGGGAAGAGCTGGGGATGGCACATTATACATCAACGATTTTCATGGAAGGCAACTTCTATGTGATCTCAGACCCACATTTCATACATCATACTATGACAGTGACCTTGAGAAATACAAAAAGGGGAGGAAATATACTGACTCAGAGACCAATTTCTCAGTGAGAAAAATGAAAGGTCAGTGTTCACCTAAGTGTGACCAACAAAATGAAATGGGCAAGAAAGGTGAGCGCTTGGCCTCCACTTGTGTGTGTGTGTGTGTGTGTGTGTGTGTGTGTGTGTGTGTGTACTTTTTTCCCTAGAGCTCTTCCTGCAGACATTCTGTGACACTTCTCTGGATCTTATCAAACTACATGTTATTCCTGTCACATTTCTGCACCTTTTTTCACTCCAATTCCTTCACCTGTAAGGCCCCTTTTCTGTCTAAATCTTTCAAAACCCAGTTCAAATGTGGATGCAGCTGCATGTAATAGAAAACCTAAATAACATTGTTTTAATATTGCCTCCGGTACGAGCCCTGACCGGGGATCAAACCCGCAACCTAGGTAATTGCCCTGAGGGGAAATCAAACCTGCAACCTCTTGGTGTACCGGACAACACTCCAAACTACCAAGTTACCCAGCCAGGGCTAACCAAGTAAAACTTTTCTGTCACATAAAAATGTCTGGAAGGAAGCAGTTCTGGGCTGGTATGGAAACTCCACAGTCATCAAGGATCCAGACTCCTGCCTTTTTTCCACTCCTCTGTCCTAAGCACATGGCTCCCACCAGGCCATCACGGCCCCTTCCAGGCAGCAAACACAAAGGAACAGGCAAAGGGGTGCTCTTTTCCCAAGGGCCCCTTAAAGATCATCACCAACATCCTTCATGTCATTGGCCATCCCAATGGGCAAGTGAAGCTGGGAAATGTAGCTTCTCCACTGGACACAGCGCCCCAGCCACTATTACAATGGCAAAAAAAAAAAAAACAGGGACATTGGATGGACAACTAGAAAACTAGATGGTCTGCCCAGCTTCTATGAGCTCACTTCCTTGTCATATAAAATACATAACACTTTCTTTTTTTCTCCTACGCCAAGGTCAACACAATTGACATTTTGGGGGTAATTCTTTGTTGTGGGTAGGCAGCCTTGTGCCCAGAGGGTACGTAACAGCACCCATTACCTCTACCCACTAGATGGCAGTAGCGCCACCCCCAAATGTGACAACTAAAAATGTCTCCGGACTTTGCCACACGGTTCCTGGGGTGCAAAACATTCCTGATTAGGAACCACTGCACTAGACTGTCTTTTGTATTCCCTCCCCAGCCTAATAAAAATAGGGACTGGTTATTGTTATAACTGTGTCTGTTTTAACATTCAATGCTGTTTTACCCATTTGTTTTGCTCATTTTTATACATGAGAACTGAGCTCAGAAAGAACTCTCTGAAGCCCTAGCCAGTTTGGCTCAGTGGGTAGAGTGTCTGCCTGCGAACTGAAGAGTCCCAGGTTTGGTTCCTATCAAGGGCACATGCCCGGGTTGTGGGCTTGATCCCCAGTAGGAGGTGTGCAGGAAGCAGCTAATCAATGGTTCTCTCTCATCACTGATGTTTCTATCTTCCTCTCTGAAATCAATAAAAGTATATTTTTTTAAAAAGGAAGAACTCTCTGAAGAAATGAACCTAACAAGTGGGCTCCACTGAGATGTGTCTGACTTCAAAGTCTGTGCTCTTCTCCTCCATCCGCTGCCCCGTCCTCCACCACACAGCCACCTCCCTTCCAGCCCTCAAACATGAGAAGCATTCGGGAAACATTTGTTGAATTGAGCTTTAAAAAGAAAACATGATGCCCTAGAGCACAGGAATAAATCCTCACTGTTTTATAACACTGAATACAGATTTTATAAAGAGGAAAAGAAGAGAGGGAGGGAAGAAGGAAGGCAAGAAAAAGACCGTAGATGCCTGGACAGCTTTAATGAAGTGTTTATCTTAAGAGCAGGTAAGGGGGTGCCTACCTTATCAGTAATAACTACCTATCAGTAATGATTATAAAGGGTAAAAACATCACAGAATAAACGCTGGACCATTTTTATCTTAGATTCTAAAGGAGCAACAGTGATTTCCCCCCTGACCAACGTGCTATTGTTGATGATGAAATTCAACTATCAGTTTCTGCTTTGATGGAGAACTGAACTGAGAGCCACTGAAATTTGTGGTCATTGGCAAGTGGAGGCATCAGTAGAAAAAACTTTTGCAAGGGGAGGTCTCGTCTTTCAATCTCTGGGTTATTTCCAGTCTCCTACAGATCTCATTCGCAAATTAGGACAAAGCAGTAAAGGAATTAAATCAGAATAAAATTCACTGACGTGGACCGTAGGGATATTCGAGTATCTCAGCCTTTCCCTCCTCTCCCCCAGACAGAAGTCTGTTACCCACTGTTCTGTGGGAAATATAATCACTTCGTTTCTTAGAATCAGGCTTAAATCAGGAAAATACTGTGTGGCAAATGTTTGTTCCTCTTTATTACATCCAATGTTTATTTTAAATTACTATTTATTAAGTGACCCTGAGTTCCTGAGAGGCGTATTAGGTATTGCACATTTTTTCATTGTTGGTAGAAGTTTTAAAAATCGGAGAGATTTCACTTGCCTTTCTTATGTAGTTTGTTTTTTGTTGTGTTTTTTTTACTGTGGGAAAATAGACATAACATAAAATTTACCCTTTTAACCATCTTTAATGTACAATTTAGTGGCATTAAGTGCATTTCACTTCCCTTTCAACATAATCTATTCTCTAATTATACTCAGACTATTAATACCTACATAATACCATACCCAAAGCTTTAGCATTATTTTGCCTACCAAAAAAAATTCCTATGACAACAATAAGATTGATGCTTTTTAAACTGAATTTATTGGGGTGACCCTAGTTTGCAAAACCATACAGGTTTCAAGTGTACAACTCAATAAAACATCACCTGCGCTCTGCATGGTGCGCCCATCGCCCAAAACAAAGTCTTTCCTCCCTTTGCCCACTCCACCTGCCCCTCCCACCCCTCTCCCTCTGGCTATCACCACTCCTTTGTCTTTCTACGTGCTATATACATAAGTTGTTTGCTTAATCCCTTCACCTTTTTTCATCCAGTCTCCCAACCCCTCTCCCCTCTGACAGCTGTCAGTCTGTTCCATGTATCCGTGCCTCAGTTTCTATTTTGTTCGTCGATTTAGTTTGTTCATTAGATTCCACATATGAGTGAGATCATATGGTATTTGTCTTTCTCTGACTGACTTGTTTCACTTAGCATAATACCCTCCAGGTCCAAGGTTGATGCTTTCTAGAGATGCCCTGATTCTGACAGAGTAATATGTTAGGTAGGAGTATCACATTTTTCACCAGAATGTTAAATTTTCCCTATATTCCCTTTAAGCTTATTTTGAATGGAGTAATTGTTGCTCATCTTTTTATCTCCTGAACTATGTTATCATCTCAGCTGGGGCCAGAGCCAATGGTTCTCTGTAAATATCTGAAATTGTCAGGCGTGAGGAGGTATTTATTTCATAACAGTAATGAAAATGAAGAGTTTGGATAGTTCAATTTTCCTGAGAAAAAAAGAATAGTCAAAAATCATTCATGAACTATTTTATAGCACTTTGAACATCAGTGCTTTATCAAATTCTTCCTAATGGCCTATTTTTTTCATGTATCATGAAGTTTTCCTTTCATAATATAACACTCGTGTAATACATTTATTCCTATGTGTAGCTTAGGAAATGGGAAGCATTGCCCATTATTCTCCTAAATATAGAAACTAACATATAAAAGGAGCCAAATAGGAAAATCACAATTAGAATCAGGAGTGAAATTAAATTATAATGAGATTACTGTTGAATTAATACTCTTTGTAGAGGTAGAGAAATACTGTTTAATCCCAAAGAAAAATTATCTCAAAATTTATTTTACTTCTTGCAAGATTTCCCGGCATTAGTATATTGTGGTTAATAAAACATAAAAATATTGTGTATCTTTCTTAAAATATGCAACAATACTAATTAGCTATAGCAATGTACCTATATAATTTTCAAACCACTTATAAAATAGCATGTAGCTTTTCCCTTATAATTTAAAACACTGAAATGTAACCAATATTGCAAAATTGCTTTTTACCACTAGAGGGCAGAAAATGCTCCACATTTGTACTTAACCAATTTTAAATCCTTTGACCATTCTTTGATCAAAACAATAACCACCACCACAAAAAGTCTCTGAGATCCTCTGGTTAAATTCTATATAATATACTGTACACTTAAGACTCAGTTAACCACTTAAAAACGTTAAACTAACATGCAATCACCTAAATTCAACAGTTTACAGAAGGCAAAAATAAACCATTTTTGCAACCTGAGTCTAGCTCTGAGTAAGGGTTGTTGCCATCAAGGAATCAGTACATCCTCAGGAAAGGCAGAGTACTCAGAACAAAACCCACTGTGACTGAGAACCAGTAATATTGTTTCTATATTAAAGTACTGCAGTGAAATGCAAGGGTTGTTTTTATTATAAAACTAAAATAGTCACTGAAGTTACAAAGCAATAGATTAAAATATTAACATCTGACTCTGTAATTTCCATGTGTATCTTCTTTTACCACAAACCAGCTGTAGATCTAACTGTGGCAAAGATGTTTTTAGTTTCCTCTTAATATATCTTTTTGACCTAATTAACACGTGTTCCCCTACCAATTAAACCATTCACATTTCAGTAGCTAAAGCATTACTTTGATTAGAAACCACAACCTCTTCAGTTTTCACTCTCATTTATTAAAACACATCATGGTAAATTAAGCCATTTGGATTTCAGTCTGGATAGGTGACATTTTAACAACTGCCCTTCAACCTTCTCTCTCTGTCAATCTTGGCCATGTCCTACATCATAGGACAGCAAGAGGGCAAAGATGGCAGCCTGAGAGAGGAATGGAGGAGGTATGGAGCCAGGGGTTATACATCACTGAAGTCAGTGACTTCTCTGATGCATGAGCCTTTCACTTGCCAATCAAACCTTTACCAGGGTTATGTATGACCTTGCCCTTCTGAAGTCTTGGTTCTTAGCCTAAACAAACCCACCTTCCCCACTTTTCACTCCAATACTGATAAACACAGCACAGTGGGACCAAAAAGCTGGGGGACTGGACAAGGTACCAGTGTCACTTCTTTTGGACTAATGAAGTAATGCACTTTTAAAATCAAGGCTAGCCATAGAAGAGAAAGGGTTCTGTATTATATTCCTAATAGAGGCCCAGTGCACGAATTTGTGCACGGGTGAGGTCCCTCTGGGTGGCCTGCAGGGATTGGGCCAAAACCTGAAGTCCAACACCACCTGCCACTCCAGCTCATCCCAGCCCACTGTGCCTGACACGGCTCACACGCAATCAGTCCCAATCAGGAGACACTCCTGCTGCCACAGCATCACTCGCCAGGCTCGAAACCGGCTCTCTGACATCCCCTGAGGGGTTCTGGATTGCGAGAGGGCGCAGGCCAGGCTGAGGGACCCCACCAGTGCACCATCAGGCCAGGGAGGGACCGCGGGAGACTCCAGGGCATGTCTGGCTTATCTCGCTCAGTCCAGATCAGCCAGACCCCAGCAGCAAGCTAACTTACTGGTTGGAGCATCTGCCCCCTGGTGGTCAGTGCACATCATAGGGAGTAGTTGAGCAGCCTTAGCATATCATTAGCATATTACGCTTTGATTGGTTGAACGGACAACCAGACGACCAGACACTTAGCATGTTAGGCTTTTATTATATAGGATTGGTGGAGTTGGCAAGTTTGAAAGAAACTGATAAAAATTATAGCTGCCCTGTAATAGATCTAACGTGATCCAGGGAAAGGTGTTTGAACAAAGACTAGATGGTTACATATCAGGAACATCGCTGATGTCCTTTTTGCATGGACTGTGAAGCTGGACTCAATGACTTCACAAACCTTATCAGTCTGCATTTAAGATTAATTTTATGTTGAAAAGAAATCCATGCACAAAGTTTAAAAAGTCAAAAGAACTCTACGGGGCTTATAATTAGGGTGACTGCATCCAGTTTTCTAAGAACAGTTCTGATTTATGCTTATTATCCCAGTGTAATTTTAATAGTGCCCCCTTTCACCCTCATAAGTGTCCCAGTTGGATGAAAAACTACTGTCTCAAGTCCAACCTCATCCACCCCAGTTTCTATTCCCCCAACTACCCTGAATTCATTTAGGACTTTCCTATATGGCTTCAAATTTCTAAAACAAACAAAGAGCAAACAAAGAATGATTATACTACTTGTATCAGTTAAAAATTGTCTTTGAATTCAAAGGGAGAGGGAAGCATTGACTTAAACAAATAGAGATACCTGGATGGTGCATTGTTTGAATGACTTTTCCTCTTTCACACTTTGTTGGGACTTCTTGTCCATCCAAATTCTCAACAAAGTGGGTCTGAATAAGATATAAGTGTTTATTGCAGTCAAAGGATAACTACTCAAAAAAATTTTTTTAAAGTATAATTGATGTGTTAAGAGAGGAGACAAAATGGGATCACATAAAACACTCAACTAAAACCAGACAAGAAAAAAGAGAGAGGAAGACAAAAGAAAAGAGAAAGGGAAAAAAAAGACAATGAACAGAAAACAATAAAAAATAAAATAGATATTACCCAACTATATCAAAAATCACTTTAAATGTCAATGGTCTAAATGCATAAATTAAAAGACACGGATTGTTATAAGGAATAAAAAAACCACAGCCAAGTGTATTTTGTGTACAACAAACCTATTTGAAAAACATAGTTATTTGGAGAAACCAAGATGGCGGCATAGGTAAGCACCTAAACTGCTGCTTCGCACAACAATTTCAAAACTACAACTAAAAGACAGAACAGACACCATCCAGAACCACAGCAAAGCTGGCTGAGTGAAAATTCTACAACTAGAAGGAAAGAGAAAAGCTCACAGAGAATTGGAGGTACGGCAAAGGGTCTTTGTGCGCGCAGAGAGGAAGGGCGGCTGAGAGCCTGGCTGACTTTCCCTGGCGGAAGGGGGAAGGAAGCCCCCAACCGCACTGAACCCCAGTTCTGACTGCACTGAACCCCAGTTCCGGGCGAGCCCCTGGGGACCCACGCTCTTATGGGGGGAGTCTGGACTCTCGGGCGGAGACTCGGGAGCCGGGGAAGGCAGAGGTCTGAAGGAGCGTGCGTGCCAGTGCGCACAAGGGCTGCAGAGGTTGCCACGGGCTTTCCCTAGTGGAGGGGAGTCGGAGGCTCCTGACTGCACTGGGCCCCAGTTCTGACTGCGCTGAACCCCGGTTCCGGGCGAGCCCCTGGGGACCCACGCTCTCGTGGGGAGAGTCTGGACTCTCGGGCAGAGACTCGGGGGCCAGGGAAGGCAGAGGTCTGAAGGAGCTTGCCTGCCAGTGCACACAAAGGTGGCGGAGGTTGCCACAGGCTTTCCCTGGTGGAGGGGAGTTGGGGGCTCCAGACTGCACTGAGCCCCAGTTCTGACTGCACTGAACCCCAGTTCCGGGCGAGCCCCTGGGGACCCACGCTCTTGTGGGGGGAGTCTGGACTCTCGGGCGGAGACTTGGGAGCCAGGGAAGGCAGAGGTCTGCGCGTGCGCACAAGGGCAAGGCTGACGGGAAGCCATGACTGTCTGCTCTGCCCTGAGACTCCAACCCATCCAAGCTGAGTACAGAGGCTATTGCAATTTGGCAAGTCTAATCCTATAAGGCTGTCTCTAGCACTGAACTTCTCCCAGCATAGACGCAGCTGATCCTTACAGCCAACTGGCCTGGAGGTCAATTCCTCCCAGTGATACCAACAACAATCAAGACTTAATTACAACAAGGCTCTACACACAGTCCACAAAGGGGTGCACCAAGAGTGTCCACCTCAGGTTAACTGGGGAGGCCGACACACTGGGCCATATAGGAAACCTAGCACACAAATTTACTCTACCAACTCAGGGAAGCAGTGAAAATGTGGCGTCAAAGAAACAGATCACAAACGAAAGAAATGGAGGAAAACAAACGACTGGATATAGAATTCAAAACCACGGTTATAAGGCTTTTCAAGAATATCCTAGAAAAGGCCGATAAATATAACGAGACCCTCGAAGATATGAAAAAGGACCAACTAGAAATTAAACATACACTGACTGAAATAAAAAATATTATACAGAGACCCAAAAACAGACTAGAGGAACACAAGAATCAAGTCAAAGAATTGAAATACAAAGAAGCAAAAAACACTCAACCGAAAAAGCAAAAAGCAAAAAAAAAAAATCCACAAAGTTGAAGATAGTGTAAGAAGATTCTGGGACAACTTCAAGCGTACCAACATCAGAATTATGGGGGTGCCAGAAGAAGAGAGAGAGAAAGATACTGAAAACCTATTTGAAGAAATAATGACCAAAAACTTCCCCCACCTGGTGAAAGAAATACACTTACAAGTCCAAGAAGAGCACAGAACCCCAAACAAAAGGAATCCAAAGAGGACCACACCAAGACACATCATAATTAAAATGCCAAGAGCAAAAGACAAAGAGAGAATATTAAAAGCAGCAAGAGAAAAACAGTTAATTACCTACAAGGGAGCACCCATACGACTGTCAGCTGACTTCTCAACAGAAACTATGCAGGCCAGACGGGAGTGGCAAGAAATTTTCAATGTGATGAATAGCAAGAACCTACAACCAAGATTACTCTACCCAGCAAAGCTATCATTCAGAATTGAAGGGCAGATAAAGAGCTTCACAGATAAGAAAAAGCTAAAGGAGTTCATCACCACCAAACCAGGATTATATGAAATGCTGAAAGGTATTCTTAAAGAAGAGGAAGAAGAGAAAAATAAAGATAAAAATTATGAACAACAAATACATATCTATCAACAAGTGAACCTAAAAATCAAGTGAATTAAAAACCTGAGGGACAGAATAATCTGGTGAATATAATAGAATCAGGGGCATAGAAAGGGAGTGGACTGATAATTCTCAGGGGGAAAGGGGTATGGAGGGTTCAGGAAGAAACTGGACAAAAATCATACACCTATGGATGAGGACAGTAGGGGGGAGGTAAGGGCAGAAGGTGGGGTGGGAACCGGGTGGAGGGGAGCTATGGGGGGAAAAAGGAGAAGCAATTGTAATAATCTGAATAAAGATTTATTTAAAATAAATAAATAAATAAATAGAAAGAAAGAAAGAAATGTAAAAAAAAAAAGAAAGAAAGAAAAACATAGTTATTTGAAAACTAAAGGGATGGAGAAAGATATGCCATGCTACCACTAATTGAAAGACAAAGTAGCCTTCAGAACAAGGAAAGTCATCAGTGGTTTCCAGAGGTTCAAGAGGAGAGGAGGGATGACTAGGTGGAGCACAGGGAATTTTTTGGGCTGTACACTCTTCTGTATGATGCTGTAATGTGAATACACAACATCATGTATTGTCAAAGTTCACAGAACTACACAACACAAAGAATGAGCCCTAATGTAAACTATGGACTTTAATTGGTACTAATGTGCCAATGTTGGTTCATCAGTTGTAACAAATGCACCACACTAATGCAAGGTGTTAATAGTAAGTGACACTTTAAGGGGCATGTATGTGAACCCAGAGCCTGTACACATGAGATCACATTCTATTTCAGAGTACAGGTAGGAAAAAATTGTTTTCTAGAACCTGCTAGACTCCCCTCCCACAGCCCAACTGATCTGCCCTGGTTGCTAGGTACCTGTTTATTTAGGAATAGAACACTCTGTAGTAGTCAGTTATGGCACACAGCACACTGGCACTCAGAGACAGAGCTGAGAGCCCAACCAGTCATGGAGGGTGCCAGAAGCCAATTCCAGCATGTCATAGTTACAAGAGTTTCATTAAAAGGTTGATGAAACTTGGGGCTCAACAAGGGCTGAGTCACATATGTAATCACCTGTTGGAACGGCTGGAAGGCACTTCCCCCAAACCTGAATAGGATGATTGTTTGCTGCCAGACAGCTCAGGGCATCTTAATCTACATGTTATTGCCTCCTGTTGGCTAAACACCTGAACAGCCATAGGCTATTCCCCAATCTGACAATGCTTCTGTACCCTACTCTTTGAAGTGTATTATCTCCACCTTGCCTTAGGACAAATTGTGTTAATAAAAAGCAAGGGTCCTGAGACAATGAGAAACCTTTAGCGCCTTTAGCTGAAGCTCCTCTGACCCCCAATGCCTTTCAAAATATTCTTTCATCTCTGGACTCTTATTTAATCTATGCACAGCCTTTCTCCAGATTGCTGAACCCTTTGTAATGCTGGAACAAGAACACTGCGGCATTAATGGCATCCCGAACTGGGGCTTCCTGAACCCTTGCAACACCGGCAGAGGGCCAACTGCCTGCCATGCATTCACCTTTCAGCTAGTCCTGGAGCACCTGTGCAGTGTTCTGCTGGTGATTCCTGAAAGCTCGAGACAGTCCCACATCTCTATGCATTTCCCTGGAAGATCCTGGTATGTGCTGTGGTGGTGGTTTTGATAGTAAAGAGATGGCACACTTTAAGAATTGTGAAGGTGCTAGTGTTCTGACTTTGATGAAGTCTGTGAAAGGAACGGTGTAGTGAGAATAATGGACCAATGACACAAGCCAGTGACTGTCAGGCTGTTTGGGGTGAATATTTGCAACCTGTATGAGAAGATGGCGGAACACATGAGCAAGAAATTAGAGAGAAGCACTTCTATAGAAAGGAGACAACCTTCCGTGCAAAAAAAATACCCAAAAAACAAAAAACTCAAGGAAACTGGAACACAGCCATGTCGACTGAAAATTCATTGAGTTAAGGAAAGAAAATGATTGCAACAGGCAAATGCTGGACAAGGTTGAGTCCAAGTCCCAGCCTTTCCCAGATGGTCCTTTTTCTCCACAGAGGACCGAACGTGTCAGGGGATCCCCGGGATCATGAGCCCCTTTCCCCCCCAGAAAGGAGGAGGGTTATGCAATAAAAGCTCAAGAATCCAGGGTCACCTGCAGGTTTAACTCAGTTTCCACAACAGCTGGGTCTTGAACACCCACAACCACAATAGGACATCTACATTGTTTTCTCTTTCAAGTAAGTTTGATTGACCTCTTCTTAGTTTAGCTACTGTTATTTAATTGATGCTGCAATTCCTCTTATTGAACCAGATATAGCATTATAATTTTAAGTAATTTAAAATAAAGATTCATTTTTAAAATCCTATTGTGAAATGTCATGTATAATAAGGTAATAATTTATAAGAGAAATTTGGACATGAAAGTTCATGTATTGCCTATGGTTGCCTCCCACCTGCTCTAAATCTGGGACCCTTACCAGTTAGACTCCAGGTGGTAGAGCAGCAGGTGGGAAAGCACATGTCCTGGAATCTAAGAGCTTTGAGAAATGGGGTTATTTTGGAAATCTCTGGAACTCTTGCATCATCACTTTTGTTCTGTTCTACTGAATCATTCCCATTAGCAAACATTCTGCAATACCTCCCATTTTTAAAAAAGTCCTCCCTTGTCCCCACATTAACACCAGTTTCAGCCTGATTTCTCTGTTTCCATTCACAGAAAAATTCAAGAGTTGACTGTACTCACTATCTCTACTTCCCCTCCTTCCTTTTTCATGCCAATCATTGTTAGGGTTAGGGTTAGGGTTAGGGTTAGGGTTAGGGTTAGGGTTAGGGTTAGGGTTAGGGTTAGGGTTAGGGTTAGGGTTAGGGTGGAGTATGGAAAGCTGGGTACTTGAAATGGGCTGAGCTGACAGGGTATTTGATAGGCGAGAACTTAAGGAGATCCTGAAAACAGGAACGGCAAAAAGGTTCTCGTGGATTTCTATGAGAAATTGGACAGCCCTCGAAGGAGAAAGTGATGCCGCCGCCAGAGGGCGCCCTGCGGGGCGAGGCGCGGGGGCAGGGCGGGGGAGAGGTGGGGCCCGGCCAAGGGCTGGGGCGGGGATAAGCGCATTTCTCCTTGGGATTGGGCTTCAAGGCCTCTCTCCTCACTTCCGGTTCCGCTCCCGATTCTCAAGGTCCTGGCGCTCCAAGGTGGCTGCCTGCCTAACGGGGACAAGCCGCCTGCCGACCCGCAAGAATGCGTTACCTAGTGCCAGGGTCACGGCCGCCGTCACAGGCACCCTCGACCCCACCCCCGGCCCACTCGCAGTCTCTCTCTCCCTCTCCCGCACCTGCCCGCAAGCTCCCCGGGGCCGCAGGTGCGGACGACGGCGGAATTCCACGCCCCGCGAGGCCCGCCAGCTCTGGGGAGGGAAGGGGAGGCTGATGTCCCAGGTGCGTCTGAACCCGAGGCTGCGCTCGGCGGGGCGCTGATGGCCAGAGGCTCGACCTCGGCTCCCGGGCCCACGATCCTAGCCTGGGCGTCTCCTTGGGGTCCCCCTCCAAGCCTGAGGAGGAGTAGGATTCTCACCCTTTGGGGTCCCGCTCTGCAAAAGGCTTCCCTCGTTCAGGATATCCGAAGTCTTCAGAAGCACAGCTGTTGATTCTGTTGAATAACAAATCTCCCTGCATTTTAGGAATGCCATGGGGGGCGCGTTGATCAGCTAAGTTTTCCTGAACAGTTAGGGCTAAATTTGAGGCAAGAATTGAATTTCAGCCTATTTCCGCGAAGTAGAGGCCTTGTATGGACGGACCTACAGGTGTTCACACTACTTAGGGACATCATCCACTTTGTGGATTTGTTTCCGTTGAAATTTATTTCCGTAGTTATTACTGATGTGCCACCTGAAGGTCCACAGAGGGGCTATGGGGAGGAAGGAAGCCCCTGATTCCCCTACCGCGTTGGGATGAACAATTTAGCAAAGCTTGTTTCCTGCCTGCCCTGAGGGAGGGTCATTGTGACAGTGACCAAGTCACCCACTGCCAACTCCTTTTCTTTTCCAGATTGTGCCTTTTTAGCCAAGAAGCATGGAGGTAATCCACCACAGGCCCTACTGCTGCAGGGAGCTTGAAGGAGCTGACCTACTGTCAGACACCTTTTACTCCAATGAATTGCACACTCCATTGCAAACAACTACTCGCCCAACTGCCTCAGAGGACAGGTAAAACAAAAACTAGAGAAAGCCAAACAATTTAAAAGGGTTTTAATATGTTTGTATATGTAAGAAAAAAAAACACTTATGATTATGGGCTTTCTGTTTATCACATGATTGGGAAAGCATAACATGACAATTACCTAAACTTTATTTTTTTTTAAATATATTTTATTGATATTTTACAGAGAGGAAGGGAGAGGGATAGAGAGCTAGAAACATCGATGAGAGAGAAACATCGATAAGCTGCCTCCTGCACACCTCCCACTGGGGATGTGCCCGCAACCAAGGTACATGCCCTTGACCGGAATCGAACCTGGGACCCTTCAGTCCGCAGGCCGACGCTCTATCCACTGAGCCAAACCGGTTTCGGTGACAATTACCTAAACTTTAAAGTGCTCACATCTGGTAGGAACTTGATAAAAATTAAGTTGGTGTGTATTTTTAAAAGGTAGATATCAAATTCATCCATTGCATTATAAAACTCTAGGATGATTGGTTCCTTCATTTGAAAATTAATCTGTTTCAAACATTTTTATTCTATAACACAATCTGGTTAAAAATACTCCCAGCATCTTGTTCATAGTTGCACCTAAATTTTTGCTTTACCAAATTTCCTATAACACAATAATTGCAGATTGTGATTAAAATTGCATCTACTATATAATGAGTCATTAACATGTGTGGGCACTCTACCAAATGCTTTTTATGTAATAACTAGAGGCCCAATGCACTAATTCGTGCACCAGTGGGGTCCCTTGGTCTGGCTTGCGGGATCAGGCCAAAACTGGCTCTCTGACATCCCCCAAGGGGGTCCCAGATTGCAAGAGGGCACAGGCCAGGCCGAGGGACCCCACTGGTGCACGATTGGGGCTGGGAAAGAAACAGGAGATTGGCAAGCCAGGGAGGGACAGAAGGAGGGATCCAGGGTGTGTCTGGCCCATCTCGCTCAGTCCCAATCAGCCAGACCTAAGCAGCAAGCTAACCTACCAGTCGGAGCATCTGCCCCCTGGTGGTCAGTGTACATCATAGCAACTGGTCAACCGGTCGATTTTCTGCCCCCTGGTGGTCAGTGCATGTCAAAGCGAGCAGTTGAGCGGCCTTAGCATATCATTAGAATATTACGTTTTGATTGGTTGAACTGCCAACCAGTCAACCAGATACTTAGCATATTACGCTTTTATTATATAGGATTCTTTTAATCCTCACAACAACCCTAAAAGATAGCACTATTACCATTCCCATTTTATGTATGAAGTAATAGGTAAAACAAATTTTCCAAGAACTTAGTGCCAGCATTTCTGTCTTGTATTTACTTGAATCATTTTGAGGGGGCGGGGAAATTTCACACTTGGATGGTGAAAAACTAGCCTTTGTGGTTATTTTGTTTCTTTGTTTGTTTTTATTTTTTAATTTCACTCCATTTAGAATTATTTCTTTAAGAAATCAGACAGCAAGTCTGGGACATCACTACCTTACAGGAAGTTCATTCAGAATGCTTCTGATTGTTATATTTTCTTCCTACTGAGCAAATTTTCCCTCCTTGTAATTTCCATCTGCTGATCCTGGTTCTTCCCTCTGAAGCCATGCAAAATAAGAAAAATCGGTCATCTCCATGATAGCAGCCCTTCAAGAGGGTGAAGATTCTTTTGGCCCTCAAAGAGTTCTCTTTGTCAGACTAAACACTGGCTCTCCACAGACTTGACTCTTCTTTCTTCTTCCACCTCAGCTTTCACCATCTTGATCTTACATAGATCTGTTCCAGTCTGTAAACATGCTCTTTATATGAAAAGGAAAAAGAAGGCTTTTTTCTTAATTATAAAACTAACACATTCCTTACGAATACTTTAGAAATCATGGATATCCGTAAAGAAAACAAATTTTCCAATGTTTGACAAAGAAAAATTATGTACTTCCTTTGTACAGAATACCTCTATACTTTATCTAGAAATGACCGTTGTTAACATCTCAACATGTTCTCTCCATTTTTTTTTAATTTAAAGAACATATTCAATGTTTTTTGTAAACTATTTTCACTAAATGAAAAGGAATATTGTCATATTTGTGGAAAGAGGGCTCAGCTCACTTCTACTGCGTTAGTCCTTGCTGTACCTTCTTTTCTACTATTAACCTGATTCCAAAAAGTGGTTGCCAGCCCAAAATTCATTCTCATCTCCAAGGGCCATCAGATTAGGCAGGGCTTCCCCTGAGTCACGGAGAACCTTTAGCAGATCGTGTGTGATCTGGGGATGAGCAGTTGACCCTGGCTCAAAAGCAGCATTGTGAGGTTTTATCCTTGGCCAAAAGGTTTCAGAGTAGGAATTTAGGGCTGCCTAATCTGATTGATCTTTATCCCCTCAAAAGTACTCCTCTAAGGCTTTTCACTGAAATTTTGATCCCTTCTATCTAAATGATCTTATGGTTGATTTGTAATTGGCTCCAAAACCCTTTAACTGGCATGAAAGTAAGAGAAGCATCTTTGAGAAAGTAATTGCTTTTTGTTAACTGACTATAAAATTAAACACATGTTCTAGGTATAGTAAACATGTTGCTGGCTTCTAATTACTAAAACTTGCTTTCTCTTTTACTCCATGGACTTCTTTCCTTTCATAGTCCCTAAGTGGGAAAGTCAGGATGATCATATATTTTCAGAACCCCTCCTGTTAACTCTTAAGAATCAGCTGGGCAGCTTACAGAATGAGAAGTTGGCTTTCCTCTCAATGTTGTTATTCGGAACTGCTCTGGAAAGTGTCATCAAGAAAACATTGATTGGCCCTAACCGGTTTGGCTCAGTGGATAGAGCACTGGCCTATGGACGCAAGGGTCCCAAGTTCAATTCCAGTCAAGGGCATGTACCTTGGTTGTGGCACATCCCCAGGAGTGGGTATGCAGGAGGCAGCTGATTGATGTTTCTCTCTCATCGATGTTTCAAACTCTCTATCCCTCTCCCTTCCTATCTGTAAAAAAATCAATAAAATATATTTAAAAAAAAGAGAGAGAACATTGATTGGTACCTCTGTTCTATCAATGCTGAGGCTTATTTCTTCAGACCAGGTTAAGGGTCAATAACTCCCAACTCAAATCTCAAAAGCAAAGCAAAAAGAAAAGTTCCTAGCTTCTAGAAATTACCCTCCATAATGGTAAGGATGAACATGAGTCCTAGCATATGTTAGCTCTCAGCAGCTTAATTTTCTAAACATGGATGTGCTTAAGAGGATGACTTTTTTTAAATATCACAATGTATTTTGAACTCAGTTGGTAATTTTAACAGCAGTGCAAAATGATTTCCTCACATCAGCCTACCTTTTTTTCCTTTCCAGAATAGGTCATACAGTCTAGCATCATTGTTACCCAATGGTATACAGACAGGGTACATCAAAATCACCTGAGGAGCTTTCTAAAAATGCATATTCCTGGGCTCTATCACTAGATATTCTAGCTCAGTAAGTTTGAGGTGGGTCTAGGGAATCTGCATTTTCAGAGTTTTCCTGCTTATTTTGAGCACCATTGGGCTAATGGAAAGCCTGAAAATAGTAAGAAAACCAGGATTATGGTTCTGGCTCACCCACTGTCTTAAGGCAACTTAATCTTTATACTTCAGTTACGTTCTTCACTGATAAATTTTGAAGCAATTACATTAGTCATTAATACAGGCTAGGGCAAAAGTAGGTTTATAGTTATTTACATGGAAAATACTACAATAATTAATAAGTAAAAATATAAGAAGCTGGTTTGCAGACTCACAACTGTAAACCTGCTTTTGCCTCACCCTGTATATATACTCAGTTGATTGCCTTTTAAAACATTAATAAATTGATGGTGTTCTTTTGTATTTATTCCATTGAAAATTTAAGAATGACAGGTACAGCTATTAAGAATCACAGATGTCTATATCCGTTTTCCATTCAGTTGACATCTTCTGATCTCTAGCACAAGCATGTCAAACTCAAAGGCTAACACGGCCAAATAAACGAGGTTTAAGTTTATGTGAGCCGCAAAAAAACAAAAGCTTCAATTTTCATAGAGACATACTGAATACAAAGGACTGAAATAAATGAGTAATCGTTAACATAAAATAGAACATTTTGGGGAGAAACCAAGATGGTGGCATAGGTGAACACCTAAACTGCTGCCTTGCACAACAATTTCAAAACTACAGCTAAAAGACAGAACGGGCCCTAACCGGTTTGGTTCAGTGGATAGAGCGTCGGCCTGCGGACTGAAGGGTCCCAGGTTCGATTCCGGTCAAGGGCATGTACCTTGGTTGCGGGCACATCCCCAGTAGGGGGTGTGCAGGAGGCAGCTGATCGATGTCTCTCTCTCATCGATGTTACTAACTCTCTATCCCTCTCCCTTCCTCTCTGTAAAAAAAATCAATAAAAATATATTTTAAAAAAAATAAATAAATAAAATAAAAGACAGCACGGACATCATCCAGAACCACAGGAAAGCTGGCTGAGTGGAAATTCTACAACTAGAAGGAAAGAGAGGGGCACACGGAGACTCAGAGGAGGTGCAAAAGGCTGGGGTACGGAGACACGTGAGCGGAGAGGACGGCTAGCTTTCTCTAGTGGGAGATGGAAGCTCCCAACTGCACTGAACCCCATTTCCGACTACACTGAACCCCAGTTCCAGGCAAGACCCTGGGGTCCCAGACTCATACGGGGGGAGTCTGGACTGTCGGGAAAAGAGAGGAGTGCACGGAAACTCAGGGGAGCTGCGAAAGGCAGAGGTCTGGAGGCACGCGCAAGTGCGTGCAGAGAGGACTGACTGCTGAGTGTGCCGCTGGCTTTCTCTAGTGGGAGGAAGATGGAAGCTCCCAACTGCGCTGAACTCCAGTTCTGGGCGAGAATCTGGGAATCCAGATTCATTGGGGAAGAAACTGGACTGTCTGGCAGTGGGCAAAACTCGAGGGTGGCTTTCTCTCAGAGGTGCTTGCAGTGATTACCAAGGGACACTGAGACCCAGGGGTCTCATAGGGTAGGGCTGACAGGAAGCCAAGGCTGTCTGCTCAGCCCTGAGACTCCACCCTATCCAAGCTGAGCACAGAGGCTTTTGCAATTTTGCAAGTCTTGTCTCATAAGGCTGTCTCCAGCACAGAAGTTCTCCCGGCGTAGACACAGCTGATCCTCACAGCCAATTGGCCTGGAGGTCAATTCCTCCCAGTGAGACCAACAACAATCAAGACTTAACTACAACAAGGCTGTACACACAGTCCACAAAGGGGTGCACCAAGAGTGTCCACCTCAGGTAACTGGGGAGGCTGAGCCACTGGGCCATATAGGACACCTAGCACACAAAGCTACTCCACCAACTCAGGGAAGCAGCGAAAATGCGGAGACAAAGAAACAGATCACAAATGAAAGAAATGGAGGAAAGCAAAGGACTGGATATAGAGTTCAAAACCACGGTTATAAGGTTTTTCAAGAATTTCCTAGAAAAGGCCGATAAATTAAGCGAGACCCTTGAGGATATGAAAAAGGACCAACTAGAAATTAAACATACACTGACTGAAATAAAAAATATTATACAGAGACCCAGAAACAGACTAGAGGAACACAAGAATCAAGTCAAAGATTTGAAATACAAAGAAGCAAAAAACACTCAACCGGAAAAGCAAAAAGAAAAAAGAATTCAAAAATATGAAGATAGTGTAAGGAGCCTCTGGGACAACTTCAAGCGTACCAACATCAGAATTATGGGGGTTCCAGAAGAAGAGAGGGAGAAAGATACTGAAAACCTATTTGAAGAAATAATGACCGAAAACTTCCCCCACCTGGTGAAAGAAATACACTTACAAGTCCAGGAAGCGCACAGAACCCCAAACAAAAGGAATCCAAAGAGGACCACATCAAGACACATCATAATTAAAATGCCAAGAGCAAAAGACAAAGAGAGAATCTTGAAAGCAGCAAGAGAAAAACAGTTAGTTACCTACAAGGGAGCACCCATACTATTGTCAGCTGATTTCTCAACAGAAACTATGCAGGCCAGACGGGAGTGGCAAGAAATATTCAAAGTGATGAATAGCAAGAACCTACAACCAAGATTACTCTACCCAGCAAAGCTATCATTCAGAATTGAAGGGCAGATAAAGAGCGTCACAGACAAGAAAAAGCTAAAGGAGTTCATCACCACCAAACCAGTATTATATGAAATGTTGAAAGGTACTCTTTAAGAAGAGGAAGAAGAAGAAAAAGGTAAAGATAAAAATTATGAGCAACAAATACATATCTATCAACAAGTGAATCTAAAAATCAAGTGAATAAAAAAATCTGATGAACAGAATAAACTGGTGAATATAATAGAATCAGGGGCATAGAAAGGGAGTGGACTGACAATTCTCGGGGGGAAAGGGGTGTCAGGGGTGCGGGAAGAGACTAGACAAAGGTTGTACACCTATGGATGAGGACAGTGGTGGGGGGAGGTAAGGGCAGAGGGTGGGGTGGGAACCGGGTGGAAGGGAGCTAGTGGGGGAAAAAAGAGGAACAATTGTAATAATCTGGACAATAAAGATTTATTAAATTAAAAAAATAGAACATTTTAATAAAAAGTAATATTTTTTCTTGAACATTAACTTCCCAGACACTGAATAACCACGCAAATTAATAAGCATAACGCAAATAAACCTATTTTTCTTGTTCTCCAAAAGCGAAACATTTCCTGTTGCCCACACCAAACAAGTCAGTACAAGACTAATGACATGGCAATCGGCTGCTAAAATATTCACTGCTAGTATTAGTGGAGAGAAATGGTGTATGCATGTATGGCATGTAAGAGAAATGAATTCAACACGATTATAGTAATTAGTCATTAACGAATGCTGTAGTTCATTATTAATAATTACGTATAACAGGATATTGTAAAAATTAAGTTACGAAATTTTTATTAAAATGTTTCTTACATACCGTTATATTGGCTGGGCCGCAAAAATACTCGTTTTGGGCTGCGTGCGGCCCATGGGCCACACACGTTTGACATGCTTGCTCTAGCAAGTTGTCTAGCTCATTAGGGAGACAAACATATTAATTAAGGAAGTGCCTTGACAATTGCTTCAGATTTCATTATACGTTCCCATTTTGTTTCTGGATTCATTCCATTGCTTTCTGATTACTAAATATTTTTTGACTATTAGCACTCTGCCAACTAAAAATTAAAGTATCTTTGTTCTGAGCTTTCCTTTAATCATGCCTTCCAATAATCACTGCTGGCTAAATTAAGCCTCCTAAGATTGGAATGTAATGTTCAAAATCCTGCAAATTGACATATTTGTGAATATACTAAAAACAACTTAATTGTACACTTTAAATGGATGAATTATATGGCATGTGAGTTATAGCTCAATAAAAACTTTTAAAACATGTAAGCATACATACTACAACTATTGTTGAAAAAAACACACACAGATAATCTGTAAGCCCTCAGGAATTTAACCTCATTCCCTCAGCAGTCCAATGATGCCTAAATAACCAGTATCTATCATAATCTACCCAACACTGAGAATTCTGTAATCTGAAAATATAATCTAAAAATAGTTTTGAAGCTATAGGAATTTTAGTTGTTTGTCGTAGCCATTTGGGCAGCTCTAACCAACTACCACAGACTAGGTAGCTGGGTAACTCATAAACAACAAACATGTATTTCTCACAGTTCTGGAGGCTGGAAGTCTAGGATCGTGGCACCAGCAGGCTCATGTTCTGGTGAGAGCCTTCTTCCTGGTTCATCACTGGCACCCTCTTGCTGTATCTTCACAAGGTGGAAAAGCTAGCAAGCTCTCTGGGTCTCTTTTATAAGAGTGTTCGTCCCATTCGTGAGGGCCATGACCTAGCCACCTCCTAGGTGGGGCCTCCTTAATATCATCACATTGGGCATTAGGATTTCAACATAAAAATTTGGGGGGACACAAACATTCAGACCATAGTATTCCATACTGAAGCTATTTTAAAAGTCTCTTTTTTCACAGGTACCAGGAATTGAGGGAGTCGCTCCAACAACGCAGGCTTCCATGGGGAGCTGACAGGGAATATGGTGGGATGATACCCATTTCACTCCCTGAGGAACAAAGGCCAAAAGGTGAACCTCCCCGTGCCCTGGGCAAGGGACATCAGCACTATGGATTTGGTGGAGATACCTGGCCAAGGTAAGTCAGCTTTCTGCCCTTCACACAGAGGTATTTATTACTCATTTTTATTTCTATTGTGAGTCCTTTCTAATTTAAATCTGCCTCCAAACTTATTTCTTTGACTATTTATAAGACACAGATGGAAAAACTAATTATATAATATCTAATTGTGAAGTCAGTCAAAAAAAATCTGTGTTTACGGATGTCAACTGTCCTTAGAGATGTTCAAGTATTACTATCAGAAATTTTGATTAATTTAATTCCCTTGCTAATCTCATTTTAAAACGAAATGGTAATATCCTGAGAGAGTTAATTAAAAATGTTTTTGCTTGAGCAAATAGCTGGTCTAATGTGTACAGATGTTCTTGAATTTTTGGAACTTTTGATTTTTAATTTGTTCATGAATCTATAGTTATTAGAATCTATTGGGCATTGTTTTCAGTTATTAAAATATCTCAATAATCATTTATAAATCTTAAAGTCACTCAGCAACTTTATGTAAAACGGGTTAAAACTGAAGAGAAAGCAAAGATAAATCTGAGCAGTAAATATAATGTCACATGAATTATTTACTAAAAATTATGAAATTTATTAAAAATAAAATCCATCAAACCTTCACACACAGCTTACTTACTCCCGCTTTCTCTAACAATCTTGGTTACCTAGTTTACTAACAATCTAGCTAACTAGCTTGTTGTTCTAAAGCAGTTAAAAGAAATTAGGAAAGACAAATCACAGCTAGAGAGAGAAATAGTAACAACAGGAACATTTGGCGGCCAATGACGGTTTCAAAGCCCAAGTAAATTAAAAGGAGACAAATGAAAATGTGCTCACCTCCCCAAAAGAGAAGACCCAACGTCTCATCAGTTCCTGCACCCAGCTCCAAGTCTAGGATCTCTGTGTACATTCACTCCTGTCTAGTTCAGTCATAATCTTGTCACGATAGTCCACATGTATGCACTTAATAAACCTATCACCAACACACCCTATATGAAATAATAAGGAAAAAGTAAAAATTGGTTAATGTATAAAAATATATAGGACACAACAAGGAAGAAAATATGGGCTGTGACTAGACCTTATTTCTACAGCTCTTGTGTTATAATTTCCTTCCTCCGCTACCCATTCCAAGTTCCCTTGCCCTCAGCCAATACATGAACTGGAAGTTCATTGCCTGGTGGGACAATGCCAAATTCTGTTCCTGAGAGATCTAAGCTCTTAGTGTGAGGCTGCTACATATCCCATTAATTCTATGCCACTGGAAGCAATACTAGGAGGCGTCCAAAAGATTATTTAGGCCTAGAAATACTCCTTTCCCCCATTCATTGTATAGAAGCAGTCCTCTTGCCCTTCATGTGAAGGATCAATCATCCCAGCCTACTTGGTACAGTCTTTTCTTGCCTGTTTTCTCCAGAGTCAAAAGGAGCCCCAAATGACCACATCATCAGTTCAGCTTCCAATTCAATGGGACCATTGTTGTGTTCTTTTGATGGAAGCACTGCTCTCTTGACCTCTAAACCAGCAGAGCCCAAGGGGCTGTGCAGGAAGTAAAATTTAGTTCTCAAGTGTAACAGAAAGAAAACAGTCAGAGGCAGTTTCCCACTTACACCCTGTGCTTTTTAGGCCAGGCATTCTGTCGTTGGGGGAAACTATTGGTCAGTGGTTCAGAGCATGTGCCACACTCTAGAACCGTGGTCGGCAAACTGCGGCTCGTGAGCCACATGTGGCTCTTTGGCCCCTTGAGTGTGGCTCTTCCATAAAATAACATGGCCTGGGCGAGTCGATTTTGAAGAAGTGGCATTAGAAGAAGTTTAAGTTTAAAAAATTTGGCTCTCAAAAGAAATTTCAATCGTTGTACTGCTGATATTTGGCTCTGTTGACTAATGGGTTTGCCGACCACTGCTCTAGGACAACACTCAGCCATAACCAAATTTTCAATAGGCTGTTCTACCATCTGCAAATATGGTAAGACCAGTGCACCTTTTAAATTCAACCCTTGCCTCCTTGGCAGGTGTGGCTAGGTTGGAGCTTCCTCCCATACACTGAAGGGTCACGGGTTCAATTCCTGCTCAGGGCACAGGCCCAGATTGTGGGTTTGATCCCCAGTCAGGGTACTTGTGGGAGACAACTAATGGATGTTTTCGACTTTTAAAAGAAAAATCATATTTAAAATTATTTCCTACCACCAAGAAAAAAATACATTCTTGTCTATTTTATTTCAATATTTGTATGTATTTCTCTCAATTCCTTAGATTTTTAAAACCCATCAGAAATTATCTTTTTGAGTAGTTGAAATACTATTCAGTTATGGCTGAGTGTTGTCCTAAAAAGTGTGGCACGTGCTCTGAACCAATTACCAATAAGTAGTTTCCCCAAAGACAGGATGCCTGGTCTAAAAACTTTCTCTCAACTCTGCTGTGAACCTAAAACTGCTCTGAAAAAAAAAAAAAATCTTTTTAAAAAACCTAAAAGGTCCAATCTCTTTTGACCACCACCCCACCAATCCCAGTCTCCTTCCTGGAGAGAATTGCAGTCACCACTACCCTGTATCTCCTTCCACACCTTTAGTTTACAGAATTATATGGGCACCCATTGGAAATATATGTTATTATTTTATATGTGGATACATTTGATATATAGTATTAGGTTAGTTCTTTTTATCTCTATATAATCTAGAGATTATAAATACAGATCAGTCTCATTCTTTTTAATTTCTCAGTGTTCCACAACATAGATTCATCATAGATTACTTAGCCATTCTCATAATTTTTTTTGCATTAAATATAGGTAATGAATATGTTTGTACAGGCTAGTTTGAGCTCATACACAATTTTAGTAGATAGAGCCCAAGTGCTTTATATTCTCTTGGTAGTGGTTAAAAGTATCCATTTCTCCACACTCTTGCCCAACTGTATTATAGTATCAAACTGTATAATTTTTGCCCATCTAATAAGTATAGGCTGCTCCATTGTAGCACCCTCTTGTTACCCTGCCATCTCTCCCCTGCGTTGAGCGTCTGCCCCCTGGTGGTCAGTGCACGTCAGAGTTACTGGCCGGTCATCCGGTCGTCTGGTCATAATGGTCATTTAGGCTTTAATATAAATTTTTGCCCATCTATCAGAATGCATTTCTCTGATTAGGTTGAGAAATTTTTTCTTAGGTATAGCCATTACATTACATTTCCTTTTCTGTTCTTATTTTTTCTCCATTTTTATTGTCTGTCTTTTAGCTATAGATTTTATTAGTTATGTTCTGGATATTAATCCTCTATATACCTTTATTGCAAGTATTTCTTCCAATCTACGTTTTGTTTTGTATTTTAAATATGTTTTTATTGATTTTTAGAGAGAGAGTAAGAAAGAAGGAAAGAGAAACATTGCTTGGCTTCCTCCTGCATGCCCCCTACCAGGGATGGAGCCTGCAACCCAGTCATGTGCCCTGACAGGGAATTGAACTGGTGACCTCTCAGGGCACACCAGCCAGGGCTCCAATCTGTTTTATTTTAACTTTTTATGCTGTCCTGACTTCAAGTTTTTCATTTGATGTTATTGTATTTCCTTTTGGTTTTTGACTTTTAAAAGAAAAATATTATTTAAAATGTTTTTCCTACCACCAAGAAAAAAAATGCATTCTTGTATATTTTATTTTAATAATTGTATGTAATCCTAGTTATTTAGATTTTTAATCCATTTGAAACTACCTTTGTGAGTAGTATGAAATATAAATATTTTTTTCCAAATAGCTATTGAATTTTTTTGCATTGTTTATTGAAAATAAATCCTCCTCCCCTGATTTAAAATGCCTCCGTTTGCCCAGCCGGAGTGGCTCAGTTGGTTAAGCGTCAGCCTGTGTACCGAAAGGTTACTGGTTCGATTTCTGATCAGGGCACATAGCTGGTCTGTGGGTTCAATCCCCATTTGGGGCATATATGGAAGGCAACTGATCAATGTTTCTCTCTCTCTCTAAGCATGTCCTCAGGTGAAGATTAAAAAATAAAATAGTAAAATAAAAAGCCACCTTTTCATATACTGATTTTCCTAACACACGGTTGTATTAGTCTATTTGCTATTTGTCTTCTCCTGTCTCACTGTTACACTGTGTTAATTTGAAAAAATGTTCTATTTTTTTTTTCTTTTCAGAAGGCTTCCTATTGAACAGTTCTATTATTTGACACAGAACAGAAAAAGTGACATCTATGGAAATGATTCTTTGTAAGTTTGGGGTTTCTTTTTCTTATATGAGATCAAATAACATTTTTTTATATTTGTACTAGAGGCCTGGTGCACGAATTCGTGTATGGGGGTGGGGGAGGCCCTCGGCATGGCCGGCGATCGATCAGGGCCGTTTCACCCAGTCCTGATTGGGCTGATCAGGGCCCACTGGCTGGGGGGAGGGACCATGGGAGGTTGGCTGTGGGAGCGCACTGACCACCAGGGGCAGCTCCTGCGTTGAGCGTCTGCCCCCTGGTGGTCAGTGCACGTCATAGTTACTGGCCGGTCATCCGGTCGTCTGGTCATAATGGTCATTTAGGCTTTAATATAAATAGATTGAATTCATAGATGAAGGGAGAGGGAGGAAGAAATAGAAACATCAATGATGAGAAAGGACCAATGATCGGCTGCCTCCTGCACACCCCCTGCTGGGGAGGGAGCCCGCAACTAGGGCATGTCCCCTGACAAAGAAGCAAACCCTGACCTCCTGGTTCATAGGTCATCACTCAACCACTGAGCCACACCGGCAAGACCAAATAACATTTTTTAAGTGAAAATGAGTTATATGAGAAATGCTTAAAAAAAAAACAAAATGGGAACTTTTAGAAAATACAAGTGTTCCTTTTTTTATAGAGATCATTAATAATAGAAACCAAAACCAAACAAATAACAAAAATAAAGCAAATAAACCTAAACCCACTGATTCTAATATTTAAACAAGTGAGGAAAAAATAGGAAATATAGATTATAATGTTCGAAGGGATTTAAATAGGCCACTTTGGTCCATTTCCCTGCTTTTGACCTAGTTACTCAATCTAATACAAAAGTTACATTTCTTTAAAGGTTCACAGAAAATGCTAAGTGCCCTCAACAAAAATTTTAATTGGAATTTTATGAGACATTCATTATGATAATCTACAAATAACTCTTAATAAGACTATTCCTTAAGTCTCTTTTAGATAAGGAATATATAGTAATTATTTTTTACTCTTTGAAATAGTTGGTTGTATACAATACAAAATCATACTTTTTAATTTTCAGATAAAAATAAAACACTGACAATACTGAAGTAACTGAAAATATCCCTTCTTTGCCTAACGGATTAAGAATCTATTTCTGAGTAAGAAGTTAATATAGAGTTTAGCCACAAGGGGGAGCCAAAAAGACATATTTGTGTTTAGTAGGCCCTGTTTATCCCTTTGGGATTAGTTAACTTTGAAAAGTAGATAAGAGTTTGACTGGTTCAGGTTAAGGAATTGGTGTCTCTGAGCGTATTTTCTTTCCATCTTATTTTCTTTTCTTTTTTTTTTTAATATATTTCTATTTCAGAGAGGAAGAGAGAGGGAGAGAAAGATAGAAACATCAGTGATGAGAATCATTGATTGACTGTCTCCTGCACGTCCCCTACTGGGGATCGAGCCCACAACTTGGGCATGTGCCCTTAACTGAAATCGAAGCTGGGACCCTTCAGTCCCCAAGCCGACGCTCTATCCACTGAGCCAAACAAGCTAGGGCTCATTCACTTTATTTTCAAACTTTGAGGATTGTCTTTTAGAAGCTTTCCTTTTTCTTTAAAAAAATGTTTCCATTTTTAATCAAATCAATTTTAGGCACACACTTGTCAATGTCATGGCTAAATGTGTCACATGAGAAAAAATTTTACATGCTGACTTAATGTTTCACAAATAATAGCCAATCTACTAACTCTAGATCCCTTCGATTGTTATATTCATTGCCCCCTGTTCCCCAACTCAAACAGAAATATAACCGGAAGACAAGACATGTTTGTTTTTTAAGTTCCAAACCCACAAACTTAGAGTCCAAATAAAGAAGGGCATAAACATGTTATAGTTCATATGAATCATGTGTTTATAATATAGACTAATAAAATTATATGGCTAATATACCATTTCCTAAATAGAAAAACATAAAAAATTAAGAGTATACTCAACTTTACTGATCTTTACTATTGACTGATTAACATTCTGTTCATTTTCACACCAGCAATATTTAGAAATATTTGCATAGTTTGAAACTAACTGTTGGAACCCAATGAAAGTGGATGACAATCCTTGCCTAGTGTGGACTTTATTCCTGAGCTGCAGTATCACTTCTTGGTATGCAGGGCTCAGCATATTTAGTAAATACACAAACTTCAAATGAACTGATTCAGAAAAGGCGTACCTTCAGTACCTTGTTCAGTTTTGTTCTAGCCTCTCTGTCAATGGAGAGATCAGCAATCCTGGGCAAAAGGACAAAGCACACACAGAACTGTGTCACTCAGGTCACTTTAGGTCGTGTAATTGCACCACATGCACGATGGCAGGCTGCCTCAGAGCACTTGCTACCGCTTGACTATGAGGGTGAATGTCAATAAGAACAAGAGCTCTGTTATTACAAGTAGCAATCCTACCTACACTGCAAATAAGAAATGCATAGCCAAAACCGGTTTGGCTCAGTGGATAGAGCGTCAGCCTGCGGACTGAAAGGTCCCAGGTTCGATTCCGGTCAAGGGCATGTACCTTGGTTGCGGGCACGTCCCCAGTGGGGGGTGTGCAGGAGGCAGCTGATCGATGTTTCTCTCTCATCGATGTTTCTGACTCTCTATCCCTCTCCCTTCCTCTCTGTGGAAAATCAATAAAATATATTTAAAAAAAAAAAGAAATGCATAACAGGTGTTTAGTAGGACTGAAATTAGAGTAATCAGAATGGTAAAAAATTGATCAATAGACAACCGAGATAGGATAACATCTTATCTCTCTGGTCAGCTATTCATTGTTCCAGAAAGTCAATCAAGATATTATAAAGTCAATATTATATAAAAGACACTGTAGCTGGAAAATTGGATACTTCTGCCCTAACCGGTTTGGCTCAGTGGATAGAGCATCAGCCTGCGGACTCAAGGGTCCCAGGTTCAATTCCAGTCAAGGGCATGTACCTACGTTGTGGGAATGTACCGGTCAAGGGCATGTACCAGTAGGGGGTGTGCAGGAGGCAGCTGATTGATGTTTCTCTCTCATTGATGTTTCTCTCTCTCCCTCTCCCTTCCTCTCTGTAAAAAAATCAATATATATTTTTAAAAAAAGAAAATTGGATACTTCTTTATTCTTAAGCAAGTTTCTAATAGAAATATAAGCTTTAAAAAGTCCTTAATATAAATTAGGATTTGTTTCCTGTTTTTATTCTAGGTTGCCCAAACCACCTAATTCAGCAGTAGGGTAAGTATACACTTGTATTTCCCTTCCCTGTTCTTTTGTTTTTTTAATGTATTAATTCTAGAGAGAGAAACATTAATTTCTTGTTCCACTTATTTATGCACTCATTGGTTGCTTCTTGTATGTGCCCTGCCCAGGGATCAAACCCGCAACCCTGGCACATTGGGATGATGCTCTAACCATTTGAGATACCCAGCCAGGGCCTTCTCTGTTCTAATCAAGGAAACAAGATATTGGCGATCCATAGGTCTTAGTGTGGGGACAAATGAGACTTTTCATGAATGTGGGAGAGACTGAAACAAGCCCAAAGTTAGAGTATCATTGATTTCCCCCAATTATATGCCCTGCTAATCTTTTTTTAAACTTTTTTAGTACAGTTTTATATTTACAAAATTATTGGGAAACAGTAGAGAGAGTTCCTATATACGTCATACCCAGTTTTTCCTGTTATTAACATCTTACATTAGTATGGTCCATTTGTCACAATGAATGAGCCAAATATTAATGCATTACTATTAACTAAAGTCCATACTTTAGCCCTAACCGGTTTGGCTCAGTGGATAGAGCTTCGGCCTGTGGACTGAAGGGTCCCGGGTTCGATTCCGGTCAAGGGCATGTACCTTGATTGTAGGCACATCCCCAGTGGGAGGTGTGCAGGAGGCAGCTGATCGATGTTTCTGACTCTCTATCCCTCTCCCTTCCTCTCTGTAAAAAATCAATAAAATATAAAAAATAAAATAAAATAAAAAATAAAGTCCATACGTTACTCAGATTTCCTCAGTTTTCCCCCTAAGGTCCTTTTTGTGTTCCAGAATCCCATCCAAGAATTTGGTAGTCTCCTTAGTTCCTTAGGTTCCTTTTGGCTGTGACCATTTCGGTTTCCTTTTTTTTTTTTTTTTTTTTTTTAATATATTTTATTGATATTTTACAGAGGAAGGGAGAGGGATAGAGAGCTAGAAACATCGATGAGAGAGAAACATCGATCAGCTGCCTCCTGCACACTCCCTACTGGGGATGTGCCCGCAACCAAGGTACATGCCCTTGACCGGAATCGAACCCGGGACCCTTCAGTCCGCAGGCCGACGCTCTATCCACTGAGCCAAACCGGTTTCGGCCGGTTTCCTTTTTTTTATGGCCTACACACTTTTGAGGATTACAGGTCAGATACTTTGCAGAATGTCCGCAAGTTGGGATTTGTCTGGTGTTTTTCTCATGAATGGACTCGGGTAATGTGTTTGGGGAAGGAAGAGGTAAAGTGCCATTTTTGTCACATCCTATCAAGAGTACATGCTATTTGAAATTTTTTTAAATTATTTAAAAGAGTACATGCTATCAACATAACTTACCACTGTTGATGTTGACCTTGATTACCTAGCTGAGGTAATGTTTATCAGGTTTCCCCACTGTACAGTTAATCTTGTTTTCTCCCCTTCCCATACTGTACTCTTTAGAAGAAAGTCATTCTAGACAGCCTGCACTTAGAGATCAGAGCTGAGGATAAAGTACTTCCATAACTTACTGGCATTGTTCTGCATGGAGATTTGTCTGTTCTACCCCACTTATTTATGATCCACTTATATCAACATGGACTCATGGATATTCATGTTGTACTTTAGTAGTAATCCTGTACTACTTATTCTCTTACTCAGATTGACCATTGAGAGCTCTTCCAGTTGGCTCCTATATCCACATACCTAACAGTGTGGTGTCCTTCTGATTTGTTTGTTTGAGTACTGTATCACTTACTGTTGTGAGGGTTTTATTTTCCTTTGAACAGTTCCTTACTTTCTGGCAGTACAAGATGCTACAGACTCATATATTTCCTGCCCCAGTCCTAGAATCAGCCCAGTTCCTTCTATGGGAGAATGGTATTAGAAGCCAGGATCTAAACACTAGGTGTGCTTGATGCTGCTAAAGTCCCTGTCAGTCTTAACTAAAAACAATAAAGTAACATTTTAAAATTGTGTTACAGGGTAAGATCTGCTCAAAAGGCTATTAAAATTAAATTTTATCCCTAGCCAGTTTGGTGCAGTGGATAGAGCATCCGCCCATGGACTGAAGGGTCCCAGGTTCGAATCTAATCAAGGGCACGTACCTTGGTTGCAGGTTTCCCAGACTTGGTTAAGGTGCGTGCAGGAGGCAACCAATCAATGTCTCTTTCTCATATCGATGTTTCTCTCTGTCTCTCCCTCTCCCTTCCACTCTCTAAAAATCAATGGAAAAATATCCTTGGGTGAGGATTAACAACAACAAAAAAGGCAAAAAAAAATTTTAAATCTTAGTTGTTTCGGGGTTTAAAAAACAAACAAACAACTATGTGAAGACCTTTGTTTTGGACTTTCCAAATTCTCTTAATAGCAATATGAAAAGTAAAGCCCTTTTTGTTGGGTTATTTTTCTCAAATCAGCTATCTGCTTGTAGCCTGATAAATTCTAAAGTCTCTTCCTTTGACATGGTCCTCAAATACCCCCTGAAAGAACTGTTATCATCTTGTTAAACATCTTGGTAAATCTTGCTCAGACAGCCCATGCCTCTAACTGAACGATGTATAGAAACCAAATTCCTTTATTTAAATGCCTGTGAGGTTAAGTTAATGATGTTCTACCTTTTCTTAATATTTCTTCTCTATTTAGGGACTCAAGACACAAAATGAAAGTAACCTTTATAAATCATTAATATAACCAGGAACATAATATTTTCTGCATAATATTTTATTCCTTAGAGGAATAAAAATACATTTTGGTCATTTAATACTGTTGTATTCAAAACCTGAGTGGGATAAAACCTGAAAATTTAGTGGAAGGTATAATTTTGCAATATGTTTTTTTAACTAACAAATATATTGCAATATATTGAATGAAATCTCATAGCATACATAGACTTACAGCACACAGAGTCCATAGTTTTCAGGTCTTAGAATAAATAACATCTTCCTAAATCATTACTAGATATAACTTAATACTATTTGCTAGGAAATATACATTTCTAGAATCTAAAGGGGAAAAATTTCTGCCCTGCCTTCCTAACTCCCACCTTTTACCCCTTCTTCATGAAGCCAAAATCCTAGCCACAGACAAAACCAGAAGATTCCGAGAACTACACACACATTTTGCAAATTTACTTCCTATCAAGGAGACCACTCCCCAGAAATGGTTTATGGACTTCTTGTAGTTCTTTTGTTGTAATTTAACATGTTCTTGGCCCTTAAAACTTACTTTCCAAAGTAATGAGTAATCTCTACTTTTTAAAAAATAAATTTGTATTGATTTCAGAGAGGAAGGGAGAGATAATAGAAACACCAATGATGAGAGAGAAAAATCATCAATCAACTGCCTCCTGCAAGCCCCAAACTGGGGATCGAGCCCACAACCTGGGCACATGTCCTGACCAGGAATTGAACCATGACCTCCTGGTTCATAGGTTGACGCCCAACCACTGTGCCACACCAGCCAGGCAGAACATGGGCTTTGTACTAGACCACAGTAAACTCCATCCTTTCCTGACTCAAGTAGATTGGACACTCTCCATGAGCACAGATGTGTTCATTCCTACTTTACTCACAGTTTGCTCAAACTATAAATGCTTATTTTCAAGTAGATTTTAAAGAGGAAATTAATTTAAGGGGACTGGTTTACTATGGAATCCACTGAATTGGACACTGGAAATATTTGTTTATAACAAATGTGTAGTATATAAAATGAAAGGGTCAGTATGCTTCATTAAAAGAGCAGTTACTAAACTAATTGTCATGAATCTGAGGAATGTCAGTCATTTGGAATTTAGGAATGCCCTGATTCTCTTCCCATATCATTAAAGTTGACAACCTTGTGCCCTGTGTAGTAGTTGATGTGGCACTTTTTAAGCAAAGTAAGTAAATTGGAAAAGTTTTTAATGATCAGCAATAAAATAATGCTATACCCAATTCAAAAATATGTTCAGGTGAGAGAGTTTGTGACAAGGGCAAGAAAACCAAATCCCTTTACAAACAAAAAAAGAGCTGACTGGCCTCATAAATGACTTTTGCCTGGAGTCCAGATTTTTTGTCTTACAAATAAATATTTTATTGATTGATTGATTGACTTGAGGGAAAGAGAGAGAGAGAGAAACATCGATTCATTGTTCCACCTATTTATGCAACCACTGGTTGATTCTCGTATGTGCTCTGACTCCGGATTGAACCTGCAACCTTGGGTTTAGTACAGTACCTGCCATAAAGAAGGGCTCCAATAAATATTTGGTGATTAATTTTAAAACTACACTTCTATTTTGTTTTGTTTTGTTTGCTCAACATAAATCTCAGTGAAATCTGCTCCCCGTATCCAATTGAACATCCCTACCACACACACATCTGTCGCGGTGCCATGTTCCCGACCTTTACATCACCTAAGGATCGCTACACTGGCATTAACGCCCGAGGCCAGCAGCCATTTCCTCCCACTGTACCAACGAAGGCTTACGATACACTGATTTTGAAGACAAAAGGTAAAATGTAATTTAAAATCAGAACAGTATTAATTTTTCTTATATTTTGAGTTTATTCAATAATAAAATTAAAGAAAGTAGGGCAAAGGACTCAAGTCACAAAAGTGTGACCATCAGAAAATTGTTCTCAACTGTGGCTGCACTTTAGAATCAGCTGGGACCTCGCCACAGACAATTAAACCAGAATCTCTGCAGATGCCCTTAACTTTTCTTCTTTATACAGAACCTCCCATGATAGAATCAGAAACAAACATTGTAGAATTGGTTGTTTTTATTCTACTTATATTTTGTTTTTATTTCCTTTTTGCTCTCTCCTATGGCTTAGCTTTTTAAAATTCCATCTTAGCTCAGGTCATCAGCACAATGGACAGTGGTGGGTTCAGAGCATCATGGATGTAGCAGCCATGATGAAAGTGAAAGGTCCTCATTAAAATAGGACTCAGAAAGTGATGGGAGCAGTTTGTTCAGTGCTTTTTAACACCTGGGAGCATTTTATCACAGATGCAAACATTGGGGTCTTCCCATATTAGTTTTATTATAGAGGATGGTAAACCCATACACTAGTCATCAAGTCTATCCCACACTAGACACCTCAAAACAGAGAAGAAACCTACAGCAAAAGACTGCAGGTAACTGAAGGTGACAGAAAAGGTACACAGTAGGCAGAGATAAATACTTGTTGAATGAATTTGGGCTGTGAGGAAGGTAAGACCCAAGAACTGTCCTGTAATTCAGGTCCTCTGAACATGAATAACTGAACCCAAATACAAGAACAGATGCTGCCATAACTATCAACCTGCTGTCAACCATGGTCTGAAAATATTAAATGGAAAATTCCAAAAATAAACAGTTTGTAAGTTTGAAACTGCATGCCATTAAGTAAGGTGATGAACTCTCCCAATGTCCCACTCTGTCCCACCTTGACATAAATCATCCCCTTGTCCTGTGTGTCCATGCTGTATGGTGCCACCCATTCATTAGTCACTTAGAAGGCATCTGCGTTATCAGCCTGATAAAAAAACATATCATATAGAGAGTTCCGTACTATCCTCAACCTCAAATATCCCCTGCGGATAAGGGGCGAACACTGTACCACCAATGCCTAGGAAGCTGTATTGTTTAAGATATTCTCTTTCAATACCTTTTTGGTAATCAAGTACTAACTCCATTTCTTGATATTTAGGCAGGGAAAAGCCAAACAGGTAGTTAAGAATTATATTTGCTAAACTAGAAAGAGGATCCAGGAAGATTTATAATTTAACTAAAAATTCCTTTCATTAACAAAGATGGGTAAAGTACAATTGCCCCTCCTACCACTGGGAGCACTATGGTTAGAGAGTCATTCTCAGTCTGTGTGGCCCTTACGCTGCATATTAAGGGGGGAAGGAGGTCAAGAAGTCAAAGCAAGCTGTAACTATATAGCTAAAATGTGCTCCTGCATTTCTCTCCACCTCATATTGTCTTGTTTCTATTTACTGCACCCATAAATCCCATGAATTAGAAGATTGTTCTTATATATTCAGGATAACAGTGCTTGCCCTGAAAATTCCAGGTAATCCTTACAGATATGAACTGCTTGATTTTCCCATGGATTCAAAGAAGAAAGCCTTGACTTGGCCAGGTCAGGGTGTGTATTATGATGTAAGTATTTTTAATGTGTGTTTAAAACAAAGTAAAAAATGTTTTTACTCTGTATGTTTCTACAAGTCCAAAAGATGGAATATTTTTATATTCTATCTGGGTGAAAATTTTGAGATTTTGACCAGGATTCACATTTCTTGTTGTTGTTTTCTTAGCTGATTTCAGATAGTTTGGGCAGTTATATAACATTTCTACAATTACCAAAATAGGGTTCCACCTGAAAGAAGGTGGAAGAGGACTGTATTTCACTTACTGTGTGTCCCCCAACTCTATTCTTATGATTTAAACTATATTAAGTAACTCCAAATATGCATAGAGTAAATGAGATTTTCAGAAAGATTTGCAATTGACTGTCCAAACCATTATATTTGTGTAGAATCAAAAATAAAATAGTCCTAGCCGGTTTTGCCCAGTGGATAGAGCAGCAGCCTGAGGATTGCAGGGTCCCAGGTTCGATTCCGGTCAAGCACACATGCCCAAGTTGTGGGCTCAATCTTCAATAGGGGGCATGCAGGAGGCAGCCGATCGATGATTCTCTCTGATTATTGATGTTTCTATCTCTCTCTCCTTCTCTCTCCCTCTCTGAAATCAATAAAAATATATTTTAAAAATAAAATAAAAACAATAGCCACTGTTTATTGAGATAGTGAATCAGCTCTTATTCTACTAGATGACATTAATTGTAATAATCTTTTATGTTCATATTCTAGTTTCCTAAATGTGTTGAGAAAAACAAGCCAGTATTCTACCCCAAACCTCCTAAAACCTTCGCTCCTAACACTTCTTTAAATTCATGGGATCCTATTAACTCTCAAAAAGAGGCCAACATACAAAGAAATATTGAGAGGTCCCACTGGATCAATTCATACAATCGTGATTTCACAGGTATGAGTTCACTTTAATACAAGTAAAAACAACATAATTAGATCATTGACAAATGCTGCTATAAGCTTTCATCTAATACTTCCCCTGTTTCTTAATTTAAAGTACCAATAGAAATTAAGGTGGGTGGTAAGTTTCTCTTAGCAGGTAACTGGGAGGTAATTTTATTGTTCTAATTATACTAGTGGCCCGGTGCACAAAATTCATGCCCGGGGGTGGGGGTTCCCTCAGCCCAGCCTGCACCCTCTCCAATCGGGGACCCCTTAGGGGATGTCCAACTGCCGGTTTAGGCCCGATCCCACTAAACCAGCAGTCAGACATCCCTCTCGCAATCTGGGACCACTGGCTCCTAACCACTCACCTGCCTGCCTGCCTGCCTGCCTGATCGCCCCCAACTGCCCTCCCCTGCCAGCCTGATCGCCCCTAACTGCCTCTGCCTCAGCCCCCACCACCATGGCTTTGTCTGGAAGGAAGTCGGACATCAGGAAGATGGCCGGTCAACCCAGTCTAATTAGCATATTACCCTTTTATTAGTATAGATTATTAGTATAGATAGATTATATAGGATAGGATTGCTTAAATGGAGGGGAAAAGCCTTTCTTAGCAGGAGTAGATGCTCATGGCAGACAAAAATACATAATCCCTATATCTGGACTGATAGCCATGTGCACTATACTGCCAAACCAGTCATTAAAAAATTGAATCGCTTTCTTACACCTTACACCAAACAGCTGTTGTCCTTAAACCCCTTCCTCAGCCCCCCTTAGGTTCTGCCTTCGCAGTTCACCCAGATTTGGTTCTGATTGGTCAGTTTCTATGCCAGTCAGCATCTCTGGGCCTATCTCTGGGCCTGATCAGAGAGGCAGGGCTGATCAGCAGCCCCCACGGAGGCCCAGAGAGAAAGAGAGGCGTGGCTGCTGGCCAGGCCCAGAGAGAGAGAGGCAAGTGCTAATCTACAGCTGCCACGGAGGCTACGGATCAGACCCTGCTTCTCTCTCCAGGCCTCTCTCCGGGCCTGACCCGCAGCCCCCTCGGCAGTCAATGCTGGGTCACTGCGCCTGCAGCGGCGGCAGTCAATGCTGGGTCACCATGGCAACCCAGCACTGACTGTAGGACTGACTTCCGGTTGGCCCAGCCTTCGGTTGTTTTGGATGTTACAGACCCTGGGTTTTTATATATTAGGATTACAAAGGGGAATAGGTGAGTTTTTCTCTAAAAGGTCATTTACATGCCATTTTCATTTAACAAAATAATAAGACATGATGTTTCTATTAAGGTCTGGGGCCCATGAACCCCCTTGAACTGGATGATTACCATGAAAAGGCGATAGCAGAGTTAACTGGACAGATAGGATTTGACCCAGAACCTGTAAGTAATTGCAGTCAACTCTCAGTTATTTGGGGGGAAAGTATCCACATGTTGGACTCTTTCTTGCTTTGCCCTCTTCTTGCTTTTTGAATATTCGTGACTAAACTAGAAAAAGGACATTTTAACTCATTTTAGAAGTTAATTCTGAATTGATCTAAACTGGTTTGAATACCTTTCTTCACTCTTAGGAAGAACAAGGTAGGTTTCTTTTTTTCTTCACGGAATGTTTGTTTTCTAAAAAACATTTTATACTGTTACTGTTGCTAAAATTTACAATGGCATTGTTTTACAAATGCTCACCTAGTAATTTAATGAGATTCTTAAATTCTGTAAATCTTTGCATATTTGTGTATCTTGCAAATTATCACTGCTTTTGAAGAGATAAAGGCTTCTTTCTGATATCCACAATGACTGAGTGTTGGCTGAATTACAATCAAAAGCCAGTACATTCTCTATAAATATCAGAGATTTCTTAATTATGTGAAATGACCTGAAAGAAATGATAAAGCCCTTTATGATTATGAAAATGAAATAAAATGGCCTAATAGTATTTATTTATTGTTTTATTTGGGGCCTAAATTTTATCCTCTAAAACTACAAAGTTTTGAAAACAAAATTAATATTTTCAAAGAGGTAAACTGTGGAAAAACACATAAAAAACAACTATAAGCTATTTCAATATGAACTCTATTTTAGACTGAACTGTACACAATTTTTTATAATAGCTTCAGTATTTCCCAAAGCGATATAAAATCATTAATACCAGAGTAGTTCCATACACTGTGCTGTGTCATTCACTGAAGGGTTTTTAATTTTCTTAATTTTTCACTTTCAACTAGCATTCTCTAAGGCTAGAAAAGATGATATATAGCCCTAGCTGGTTTTGCTCAGTGGATAGAGCATCAGCCTGCGACTGAAGGGTCCCAGGTTCGATTCCCAGTCAAGGGCACATGCCCAGGTTGCGGGCTTGATCCCCAGTAGAGGGTTTGCAGGAGGCAGCTAATCAAAGATTCTCTCTTATCATCATTGATGTTTCTATCTCTCCCTTTCCCTTCCTCTCTGAAATCAATAAAAACATGTAAAAAAAATAAAGTTTTTTAAAAAGATGATACATCTACTTTTGTTAAGTGTGTTCAGCAGCTGTCCAGACTTCCACAGTGTTTACCCTGAGGAAGCAGTTTTATCATTTTTATTTAGAAATATACGCACAGTTGTACAAAGGATGTCTATCAAGAATATTACATGCAAAATTATTGTGCACATAAAACAACACCTACATTTTTATTAATAGCAAGATAAAATATGCCTAAAATAGTTGGAAGTTTCAATGAATCTTGCTGGTTTCTAACTAAAACATAAATAATAGACTCTAGGAAAGCATGGGCTAGTGGTAATAAATATGTGTATGAAATTGTTTGCTGTAGTAGAATAAAATAATGGTATTAAATACTGCTTCTTCATAAAGGAATACTGTCAAAGTAGGGATATGATACACCCTATACTTTTTATTTTTTTAATTTTTTTTTATTGATTTCAGAAAGGAAGGGGGAGAGAGATAAAAATATCAATGATGAGAGATAATCATTGATCGGCTGCCTCCTGCACGCCCCCCACTGGGGATCAAGCCTGCAACCCGGGCATGTGCCCTTGACTGGGAATCAACCCGGGACCCTTCAGTCCATAGGCTGCCGCTCTACCCACTGAGCAAAACCATCTAGGGATATACTTTTTCTTTATGATAAATTTAATAAAGCATTTCAAAGAGCTAGGATTTTGAGGGTTTTTTTCTTTTTTTCATAGTATCAAACCTGATTAAAGGTTGTAACAGATTTGTTACAAATAAGATGGAAATTGTTCCAACTATGAACAGAATAGGTTCCAAAAGTATGTTCCTAAGTCCATTTTTTCCCCAAGTCCAAACTACTTTTACTATCTCACCATTCTCATTTTTATCTCTGCTGTCTTATTCTATTGTCATCATATATCCATTCTTTTTTAGATTTTTTCGTCAATATACACTGAGTGGCCAGATTATTATGCTCTCTGAACACGTAACAATCTGGCCACTCAGTGTATATCCTATATAATAAAAGGCTAATATGCAAATTGTCCCCTCGACCAGGAGTTCGACCAGCTGGCAGGCTGGCCAACGGCCCATGTCCCCTCCCCCTGGCCAGGCTGGCTGGACCCCACCCATGCACAAATTCATACACCGGGCCTCTAATACGTATATATACATACACACTGAGTGGCCAGATTATTATGCGTTCAGAGATCATAATAATCTGACCACTCAGTGTAAAAAGATGTTCAAACACACAGAAAAGTTTAAACAGTTTTACAGTTAATATGCATATGCCCATCTCCTAGATTCTACCATGAGCATTTTACTATACTTATCACATAATCCATCTTTCCATTCCTCCACCCATCCTTATTATTTTTATGCACATCAGAGTAAATTGAAGACAGTAGTATACTTCACCCCTAAACATTCAGCATGTATATCATTAACCACAGTTCAATTTGTTTGCAGTTTTTTCTTTTAAGGTAAAATGTACATTCAATGATATGCACAAATCTTAAGTGTACACTCAATGAGTTTTGACAAATGCATACACCTCTGTAACCCAAACCTCTAGCAATATATTGAAAATTACCATCATCTCAGAAAGTTCCCTCGGGCCCCTTCCAATTCCTCCTCTCCTTCCTCCTGCCCCCCCCCCAAAGACATATACCTATTAATCAGCCTTTTAATACACTCACTACTTTTGCAGTTACAAACATGACTGAGTTCACAATATTTATAAAACATCTCAAAAAACAGGAACAGATATGCAAATTCCTCTCAGACCAGTGTCTCCACAAACATGGCACATCACTAGCCTCAGCATCACTGAGATGTTAGTTGAAAAAGCAGATTCCTGAATCATAATCTCAGAGGATCAAGTTTAGGAATCTCATTTTCTTCCAGCTCCAAAGCTGATCCTGATTCAACCAAGGTTTAAGAACCCTTGCCCTTTGCCGGGGCCGGTTTGGCTCAGTGGATAGAGCGTCGGCCTGTGGACTGAAGGGTCCCGGGTTCGATTCCGGTCAGGGGCATGTGCCTTGGTTGCGGGCACATCCCCGGTGGGGGGTGTGCGGGAGGCGGCTGATCGATGTTTCTCTCTCATCGATGTTTCTGGCTCTCTATCCCTCTCCCTTCCTCTCTGTAAAATATCAATAAAATATATTTAAAAAAAAAAAAAAAAAAAAAAGAACCCTTGCCTTGGCCTAATAAAGAAGGCCAATAACAGGGATTTAAATAACTGCCCATAACTTTTAACATCAACTGTTGGTGATGGGCAGTTTTGTTCCAATGATTCTTTTACATCTTTGAAAGTTTGAAAGCAAAGAGTTCCTACATAGAGGAATTTCTGTATAGCCAAGTAAAAATACACCCTTTCCATATTAATAAAAACTAGTAGAGGAGGAAAACTTGTTTTTTAGGACCCAAATTTCAATATCTTTAAATATAAAAAACAGTCGAATGTGTACTCCTACACCCATCTGTGTTTACTCAGACAATGAACATGGGTATGATTTTTGACTGGGCATTTATGGCAATATCCTTTACAATGCCAGGTTTATTAATTAATCACTTTTCTCCTTTTTATCCCACCACTACAGTCAGAAAAATTCCATCCTGTCCTTAAACCCCCCAGACCCTTGGATGGACGAATAGCTCGACTGATTCAGAACCAACGTCCTCTGGAGCCTATTGTCCAGCAAAGACCACCTACCTGTCCCGATTGTACCCCTAGAGTTTTGTGTAATTTTCATACCTTCATACCCGGTTCTTCAGAATTGATGGCACTTCGTGATAACACACTAGCAGGTATGATCCATAAATACCAGGAAATTGAAGACAAGATTAAGGAAGAACAACGTTTGTTATCTACCTTTGCATGCCCACCTTGTTACCCAACGAAAGATATGACTAACATTTATGACATACAACCATTTCCAAAAATTACAGACACTAAAAAGACAGAAGATTTGTACTGGAGACAGCTGCCATTAAAACCCCAACCTGTACCTTACTACAACCCCAACCATTACATTCAATATGAACATTTTAAATCTGCCTTACTTGACCAGTATGCTATGTGTCAAAACCCTGTTAACCTTAGTACGCCTAGTATTGTTCAAAATAAACCAGACTCAGAAGCTCTTGATCTAGAACGTTTTTTAAGGAAACCAGAAGAACAGTTGACAGTCAACAGAGAAAACGATGAAGAAACGAAATCTCTTCTGGGTTGGATTCCTAAAGTTGGAGTGCCCAAGACTCAGACCAACCTGCTTGAGCTTAAGAACTCTTTTTCAAAATCTGGTGCACAAAAACGTTTCCATAAATCAATTCTAGAAGACCATAAAGACCTTAGGGATAATGTGCATTCAGGGATGAAACACCAATTCTATGACCATAATTCCTATTATTTCTACAATTGAGATTATTCATCTTTCCCTTCAAAACACAGCCTCTTGCAAGAAAAGAAAATAGAATTTCTTCCTTGTTGCTGGATTCTGTTTTATAGAGGAGCCATCATGACCTTGCAAATGAGGTTTATGTTTTTAGGAATTTAAGTTTGGATCTGGTCAGAGGAACCCAGAAAAGGTGATGTTTTGACTTGAAAAGTTTAACAATTTGGCAATAAAATATTAGGACCAGAAAAACTCATAGTCTTTAATCTCATTTCCAAATGATATTCCAAGTAATTTCCCAAAACCATGAAAAACAATGTGTATGGCAAAGTTTACATTACTGTTTCTAAAAAAAGTAATATCTAGGGCAGGGGGGAACCCTCAAATGTCCAATAATTGACAGATGTCTATACAAATTATATTACCTTAATAAAATAAATAGGTGAACACTATCCCTTTATGTAAATGTTTGTACAAAATAACATTAGGTACAAAAGAAAAAACTCAAATGCCCTGTCAATTGAGGGATAGACAACTCTGCAAACTACATTCCTTTATAAAGCAACTATGCAGCCCTTGTTCTTTTATGTAAACGTGAACAAAATGTCAGTAGAAAAAATGAAACCCAAAATGCTCTGCATGCACACACTCTAAGCTAGATGTTTCTTTTCCTTTACACCTGTGGTAGAGAAACATAACCATTTCTTGAATGCAGGAAAAAAAATGATTCTATTGTGAAGATCTGGCAATGGCATTAATTAATAACTGGTGAGTTCTTATTCTGATAAGAAAGGATGGTGTCTTAGCCCATTTGGCCTGCTAGATAACAAAATACCATATGCTAGGTGGCTTATAAACAAACTTATTTCTCAGTTCTGATGGCTGGAAGTCCAAGGTCATGGTGCTGGCAGATCTGGTGTCTGGTGAGGTTCTCACTGTATCCTCACATGGTAGAGGGGTGAGGGTCTCTCTGGAGTCTCTTTTATAAGGGCACTAATCTCCTTCATGAGGGCTCTGCCTTCGTGACTAATCACCTCCCAAGGCCCCATCCTCATAAATATATTTGAGACTTAGGATGTCAACATACGAATTTTAGGGTACACAAACATATAGACCATAACAAATGGCTTGATATCAATTAAGCCAAATCTCATCATTTTTGGAAGGTCTCCATCCACAAGAGTTAAGTTACCTCTGATGCAGGTAAATTCATTTAATGTGCTAAGAGGTACATTTTAGACAGTTTATCATGGAAAGTTCATAAGGAATTTCTAGGAGGCATTGCTTGAGATTTCTTTTAATTTTTTTTTTTTTTTTTTTTGCTTCATGACCAACATGTCATTTGGTTATACCCTCTTTAAAATTATTCTGGGCTAATATTATGGAATTTTTCCCAAAGTCTTTTCTATAGTACTAGTTATGTTAGATACTATGGAAGCAAAAAGTTACATGGTAAAGTAATATTGGAGAAAACTGGGGGCAACAAAATCAATCATGAACCTATGGCAGGATTCTCCATAGACTTTAATATATAACATACCTGCGAATTCACAAGGTGAAGGGGATAGAGTATACACATTTCTCAAACTAATTTGACCCTTTTATCATAAAGCATATCATTGGACTAGAATTCCAAAGAACAAACTTTGGGAGATGCAACACTGCAGTATAGGAATTGGGGGTTTAGAATGTACACTTGCCCTGGGTTGCAGGGCTAGACAATTGCACTCGGACTATGGGTATTCACTCCACCCATCTGTGCAGCAGTGGTGCAGCCTTCTCTTCAGAAGTCTGTCCTAGTCATCATCCTCAGCACTCCTACTCCCAACTGCTGGTTGTTAAGGCTAGTAGATCTGGCCTTATTTAGGTGACAGAGAATACACTCCAAATATGCTCAACATATGCTCGTGAAATAGTTTCAAAAAATATTTATGGAGGCTTCCAGATTAAGACTGATTGAACCAATGCATATAATTTCACTTACTTTAAAAAGTCCATGAAAACTATAGTAAACTTTTTTGTTTTTGTTTTTATTTCATCCTATATACTAGAGGCCTGGTGCACGAATTCATGCACAGGTGGGATCCCTCAGCCTGGCTGGCCAGCTGGGGGAAGGGACCCCGGGAGGTTGGTCAGCCGCTCTCCCTCCTGCCCCCCCCCACCCTGATTGGGGCCTATGGGGCGGAGAGGAGGTGGGCTGGCAGGGGGGAGGGACCACAGGAGGTTGGCCGGCTGGGGGAAGGGGCTGTGGGAGGTTCCCTATGAGAACACACTGATCACCAGGGGGCAGCTCCTGCATTGAGCGCCTGCCCCCTGGTGGTCAGTGTGTGTCATAGCACCTGGTTGACTGATCATTCCAGTTGTTCGGTCATAATGGTCACTTAGGCTTTTATATATATATAGGTAAAAGCATAGGTCAATAGGGAGAATAGGAGCTGAGATGTTAGGAACATTTTGGAAAGGAGATGGATAAAAATGATGGATCCTAACTAGCTAGAGACACTAGAGCCCTACCCTGGCAGTGGAGAAAATAGCCCAATTTACACATCAGAATCCCCAAAAGGCTCAGGAACTCAGTACCAGGCATGTATGAGGCAGGGGTGGAGTGGGGTGGGGGGGTTGCTAAATCAAGGAAGATTGAGTGAAGGGGAAGACACAGCTGGCTACCTAACACAGTTGGCTACCTAGATCCTCTCCTGCCCTCTTCCTTCACATGCTAGGTAACTGCCCTCCCTCATCCTGGCAGAAGTCCTGAGGATTATTTTCTGAAGAAAGGTAAAACAGGATTTCTGGCATGCAAAACATAGGTATAGCTGAGGACTGGGTACTATTCTGAAAATTGGAAATGAGTACTTTTATCAATAAGGGTCTCAGCAGAGAACAGGCCCCCAAGGCTTCCACTGAGGGGAGTTTAGGGCAAGGACTATTTACAAAGATGTGGGTAGGGTTATGGAAACCTCAATAGTGGGGTACTAGGAGCTAGCAATAGCAAGAAGCCTTAGCACTCCCAACCCTCCAGGAAAGGGAAGGGCCCAGTGTTACAGGTGCCTCCCACTGGCAAACCCAACCAATCGCCAAGAGCAAAGTGGCTCAGGGGATACCGTCCTTAGACACCCTTCTCCTAAGTCAAAAAAGGCTGGGAAATGGATCTAGATAGGCAAGCAGAGAATAACCAGCACAACGAACTTGTAAAACACTGACTCCTCAGTCTAGAGGTGCTGCCCCTTCCCCCACCAGGCTACCAGAACACTGACATAGACTCTCCAAGGGAGTTCCCAGCTGAGGCTGAACATGGCCACATTCTGCCTCCTTTTGTTCAGCTCTCACACTGTAAACCAAGTGTCCTTTTTGTGGTCTACTTCCTGCCACATTTTTTTTCATATTGTCTGTGTCTTTCATTGATGATTTTGCTGTTTCAAATGGCCCCCAAGCATAGTGCTGAATTGCTGTCTCGTGTTGGCAAGTACAAGAAGTCTGCGGTGTGCCTTACAGAGGGAATGCTTGTTAGATTTGCTTCATTCAGGCTTAAGTTCTTAGACTTGACACCAAAATGTATTCCACAAGAGAAAAATGGATAAATTTGTCTTAATCATAATTTAATGCTTTTGCTGTGCAAGAGATCCTGGTAAAAGGATGGAAAGCTAGCTATGCTATATACTGGGAGAAAGTATTTTGCAAACCACTTATCTAACAAAGAACTAATTTCTAGAATACATTAAACATGCAACAGTAAAATAATAGTCCAATTAGAAAATGGACAAAAAACATTTCACCAAAGAATATATAGAGATGGCCCATGAGCACAATCGATGTTCAACGTCATTAGCCATCAGGGAAATGCAAATTAAAACCACAAAGAGCCCTGGCCGGTGTTCGAGCATTATCCCACGCACCCAAGGGGCTGGATGTTCGATTCCCTGTTGGGGCACATGCCCAGGGGTTGGGGGTTCAATGCCCAGTAAGGGGCGTGCAGGAGGCAGCCGATTGACATTCTTTCACATGGCTGTTTCTCCCTCTCTCTTTCTAAAAAAAAAAATCTATTAAAATATTTAATAATTTTTTAAAAAGAAAAAGAAATTGGGTGGCCTAGAACAGAAATCATAGGCTCAGTGGTTTGGAAGGGATCCGAGGTGATTTAGTTCAACCTCCTATCATCTGTTGCTTAACTTGGGGTCGGGAGAAAGGATGCTCGAGTATCCATTCCTATCAGAAAAAGTCCTCACCGATTTACTCTAGGTACATAATACGTATTGAGTAAATAAGTAAAGGAAAAATCCATGAGAACTCGGGGGCTGAATTTGAGGGACAAGGGCGTCAAGAAGAAACTTTCCAGCCGAAACCGGTTTGGCTCAGTGGATAGAGCGTCGGCCTGCAGACTCAAGGGTCCTGGGTTCGATTCCGGTCAAGGGCATGTACATTGGTTGCGGGCACATCCCTGGTGGGAGGTGTGCAGGAGGCAGCTGATCGATGTTTCTCTCTCATCGATGTTTCTAGCTCTCTATCCCTCTCCCTTCCTCTCTGTAAAATATCAATAAAATATATTTAAAAAAAAAAAAAAGAAGAAACTTTCCAGTAATATAATTGAGCACGTCAGGAAGGGGAGCTAGCTGGAGGGAAAAGTATACAGCTGGAAGCTGTGGTGACCAAACCAACATGCTAATATTGACTCCAACCACATTAGCTTACTTGCACATGACCTTCACCTAGGTTAGATGCGGTGCAATCCGGTCTAGATGTCAAAGAATTTGCTAATCATGTAACAGTGTTGCTTCCTAGATGCTGCCCTACACACCCTCCTCGTTCTCTGAGGGAAAGAGACTGGCGTTGGCAGAAAAAAAGAAAAGAAAAAAAAGCCGGCAGGTGAGGGGCCAGAGCTATAATCCAGTCTCTGCCGCGTCTGCAGTGCCTCTCCCCGTCCTGGGGCGGCCATCAAGGGGAGATGTGGAAGGTGACTTAAAGGGTTGGAGGAAGAAAGGTCAGGTGCACGTGTCCAACTGTCCAACGCCTGATTCCAGGCGCTCTCTCTGGGTGCAGCTGGCACCAGAAGTGAAAGTATGACCAAGTACGTGTAAAGGTCGCCAGCTGGAGGGAAGTAGCCAGGAGACGTCTCTATCCCGGAAGGCAAAACGCCGTCCTCCAAGGCAATACGTCAGTGAGCCCAAGAGCCGTTACCTTAGCAGGATAACGCCTGCGATCCACCTCGGGACTCCACGCCACCCTCCCCAACGGCACACGCATGCACACGAAGGCCGGACGGTGATGTCAGCCCCGCCCAGAACCTCTTCCGTGACGTCTGTCTAGCGGATTGTCGTAACTGCCCGGCGGAGAGGCTTCCAAAGGAAGGGCACTAGTGCGGTACACCCTACCCTGCTAGCAGGCGTGCGCGCGCTGGTCGCTGACGCAGGGCCCGGCGGCTAGAGCCAATGAGAGGCGTAACGTCATTACGTATCAGTAGGCCAGGCCGCAAGCCGGGCCGCAAAAGGGCGGAGCGAGTTCGGTTGCACCAACACCGGTACTTAGGCATAGACCGGCGTGTCCTTGGACTTAGAGAGCGGGACGTCCGGCTTGCGAGTGGGGACCTCCGTGTCGCGCGCGACTAACGAGCGGTGAGCGCAGGGCACGGAGTACGCAGCAGGTGGCAGCGGGTGGAGGCCGATCCCTGGGGGCGCTCACCAGCGTGGGGAGCGCGCGGGCGGTTGGAGGCCTGCGCCTGGGATCTCCGGGTGGAGCCCGCGCGGGCAGGCCGGGCCAAGAGTTAGGACCCTGAATTGTGGCCAGTCTCAACCCGGTGGGCTACGGCTTGAGATGGGGGCGGGGAGCCCCAGCCAACTAGGTCAGGGCTCTGAAACCCCCGGAGGCTGCTTGGAAGCAGAACCCAGGGAACGTGGCCCTCCTGTTGTCGGGGCTGAGGGGCTGTGGAAATGATAAGACTTTCCGGGGTGAGGGTGGGAGTGGGAGGAGGTGCGCAGCACTCCACATTCTTCTTCAAAGAAAGAGCTGCTGCTTCTCGGATAAGGGGTAATTTTTTTCTGACCACCTGTCTCTTCACCCCTGAACTTGCTATGGCATCTCAGGAAGTCTTCGTCACAGTCTCCTTGAAACCGGCCTGGAGGGATGACCTCGTGGTCGCCCCCAGGGATCCCAGAGCTGGAGAACGGGGGTTTCTGGGAGACCTCGCAGCCCGCCGCTGACCTTTCACCTACAGCAGGGCAGTTTAGCGTGACCTGAGCAGGCTGAGTCAACCACGACCTCTGCTTAATGTACTTTGTCTCATCTTTAGTGAGAGGGATGGCTTTAGATTGTAGTCTGGATAAATAGGCATTTTTAGTTGGAATTTCTGCGATTTTGGCTTACCGTACTTACCTTCAAACTTCACTTGTGACCTTGACCTCATCTTTTGAAACAGTTTCGAATTAGGTTCCCATTTTGCTTACTTGGGCGTGAACTTTCCCTCACTTAAACAGAGGTGTGTTTTTAAGGAAGTTCTTCCAAATAGTATTTTGGAACTAAAGGGTCTATTGCAAATGTACTAAGTGAAGGTTTATGTCATAGATTTGCAATGGTTTGGTAATTAAGTGATCATTGATTGATTGGTTTCCACTATATTTTTACTTGGTGGAAAGACTTAATAAATTGAGTCTTTTATTTTTAGATTTAAAAATGGGTGATGTTGAGAAGGGCAAGAAGATTTTTGTTCAGAAGTGTGCCCAGTGCCATACTGTGGAAAAGGGAGGCAAGCACAAGACTGGGCCAAATCTCCATGGTCTCTTTGGGCGAAAGACAGGTCAGGCCCCTGGATTTTCTTACACGGACGCCAACAAGAACAAAGGTAAGAGGGAGACAGTTAAGTAACTGGAGCACAAATTCCATGGATGTAACCTATGGTAAACCCTTTAAAAGGAGTGTAAAATACTTAACAGCACATCTCTTCTTTAGGTATCACCTGGGGTGAGGCTACACTGATGGAGTATTTGGAGAATCCCAAGAAGTACATCCCTGGAACAAAAATGATCTTCGCCGGCATTAAGAAGAGTGCAGAAAGGGCAGACTTGATAGCTTATCTCAAAAAAGCTACTAATGAGTAATAGTTGGCCACTGCCTTATTTATTACAAATGTCTCATGACTTTTTTTATGTGTACCATATTTAAATTGATCTCATACACCAGAATTCAGATCATGAATGGCTAATAGAGCATTTCTTTCGGGCAGTCCTGATTTAAATAAGATTGGCTTGTGGTTAAATGAATATGGTCAGCTTTTTGAACTTTGATGATAATTTTGGTTCAGCAAGCACTGTCACTGTCCTCCCTTCTAAAAATATGGTTGGACTTGATTCCTAGAGTTCAACTTTTCACAGAGGTGGTGAGTGCCATCTCAGAAGCTGTAGGAGACTGGCTTATATTTAGATTTATATGACTGGTTGTATTAATACATTTAAATTCTGAGGAAATCCCTTCACTGTCTCTCAGACCTGCAAGACTTGTGTTTCAAGTTGTGTTCATCAGCCTGTTAAAAGGAAGGGTTGCAGATAAGCTGGCAGTGACCATTTTATCTTTTTTGGCCCCAACGATGCCAGTTTAATAAAATTCCCTGTATCTAAACTGTTACCTTTTACTGAATGAAAGGCATTTTAGTGTGGTTTCTGTATAATATCAAATAAAGAGTATTTAACACTTCTACATTTTATAGATGATCTTTAAGGTCAGGTGCTTTTAAAATTCAGCATGACAAGATATAGTAGCGAACTGTGAATTCTTTAAGTCATACTACAGTAAGTTATAATTCAGGATTGTCTTGAATAGCTATTCATTGACTATATATGTGTGTGATTGGTAATGGTGCTTTGGCCAGCTCACTAGGATTAAAGTAGAGAATAGATCAACACAGAATTGTAAATTATGTCATCATAAGGCTTAAGATGATTAAAAACGAAGTCACAGATCATGATTTTGCTAATGTGCTTGATTTAATGCCTGATGCCCAAATTTTAATGGTTGAACAGGACAATAGCCCTAAATGATGGAGCAGTGTTACTCATACTACTAGCTTACATTTACTTGTCCTCTATGACCATTGGACTAAATTGTATTAGTGGTACAATGCAGAAGATGCCGGGTTTAAAATTAGATCATATTTAGAGTAGGACTTGGCAAACACTCCATGGGACCTGTTTTGGTAAATAGCCACTTTGCTGGAACACAACCACTTTCATTTATGTCTTCTCTAGGGCTGCTTTCATGCTACATCAGAACTGAGTAGTTGCTACAGACCGTATGACCCACAATGCCTAATATACAGACTGGCACTTTATAGAATAAGCTTCTCAACCCTTGGTTTACAGGAGAGCTTTGCACAATCTCATTTTTGCCATCTGGAGAATAGAAGTAATCTACCTCATAAGATTGCTATTAAGCATTCATTGACATCTGTGAAAGCTTTTAACTGGTAAGCACTGAAATACTCATTTTATATCCAGGTCAAATTCCTTGAATCACATAAAAAATTACTGCTCCCATAGTTAGCAGTGACCTGCCATGTCTATTCTTTTTATTCTCAACTGTGTCTGATGCTCTCTAGGACATTTGACACCCTTGATTATAATTTTTTTTACCATCCTGAGTTTAAGTTTCACACGTGGAATAAAAATACATTGGCATAAAATCTTCATGTACATACAGCTATAATCATCTGTTGGTAATCCAGATACTTCAGCAAGGCATTTTCCCAAATTCGAGTCCCATAACTTGAATTGATTTATAGTTAACAAGGCGCATTCACATCTCAATTTAGCTTACTACCTCATGGAACAGGTACAGTAAGTCTTGTTGATAGGTTCTGCAACTTGAGCTAAATGGCATATAACAAAACCAATTTTACCCTAAATTACTTGACATAAACAAGAGTGAAGTTCCTGTGGCATCTCTTCTAACAAAATGACGTTATTCACGGACCTGCTGTGCTGTCCCTATTTTGTACCTAAGTTAACAGGCTCAGGTTGTTACAGCCAAAGTTTGCACAGCAGCATTACTTTGGGAGTATCACATGTATGGACCCTGCCTTCTAAAACTCCACATAAACTGGGTCATCTCTATTTTCCTCTTTACAGAACTCACATGTCTTTCCCTACTAGAGACGGCTCTCTCCAGGCCTCTGAACCTCTGCAGCCCTCCCAGGTGGAGCCTGCTTGTTCTTCCACAGTGTCCACAAGAGGCTTTGTGGTCTTGGCATCTTCCAGGTCATTACTCTTCTTTCTCATGCAGAACTGCCTGTGTGAGATTCATGACATCTTTATGGGCCCTTTACTGTTTGTACTTCTGGACCTTGATCACACACTACAACTTCAGCACCTAGCTTATATACTTCATTCTCTTTTTTTTTTTTTTCTTAAATTATAATGGTAATAGCTGCACACAAGTGAATGAATGACCCATCCTTAGTGCCACTGTAGCCTCAAACGTTTTATTTGATTTTAACTCTTCTCAGCACTTTTCCCATGGTTGGTTGCAATTTAGACTTGTCATTGCTTTATTTCTCTTGCTGATTCAACTGAACCAGCGGACACGCTGTGTCTGTCCTTTTATATATTTACTAGTGGCCCATGAAATCATGCACATTGAAAGGAAATTAATTAGAAGAAATCTTTTAATATCACTATTCACCCTTTCTCTATAATGGAAGTGTCAACCAAATTCACGATTAACAATGACAGATCGAAACATGCGTACGATTAGAGCTAGCCAGAGCTTTATATGTATCGCGCATGCATGAGTCAACTTAGCCTTTTACATATATAGAATAAACTTTCTCAATTAGACCAGCTTTCTGATTTAGCTAAACTTTTTCCAGCCCAGTGAAGAACCCAACTTCTCTTTCAGGTAATTGTCAGCAACACAGCAGTAAATATCAATACGAAGCATATTATTGTAGATCAGGGAGAACAAAGGGTAAAATATTTAACTGCAGCAGTGTTTGACTATATTCTGTGCAGTGAGAAGACCTGAAGTCAAGGTCCACCATTCTTATTTCTTTTCAGTTGGGTCAAGTTTCTGAGCTTTCTAAATCTCCGTTTTCCAGCTAATGAAAAGAAAATAGGATTCCACAGAGTCTCCTATCTACCTACTCCAGGACTTCTGTGAGGATCAAATGAGATGAGGCATGGGAAATCCTTCACAGACATTTGGTTAAAGTGTAAAGTGTTTCCACCTGGCTACAAAGCAAGTTGTGTTCCTGGACTGAAGAACTGCAAGGAGGCTAGTCGCTAGGAGAGGAAGCCGGGTGTTGCTACGTGACATCATTACCCAGATGGTTGGACACTTAGCATATTAGCCTTTTATATATATAGATTCTCCCCCAGTCTTCCCAGGGGTTAATGTAGAAGTTCATCATGTTCTTCAAGCTTATCTCACCCCTAGCTTCCCTTCTCACAGCATATGCCCTTGCCTCCCATTTCAGATAATGAATTCTCTACTTCTGGCTACAGGGAAGGTTGTTCACCATCCCTTACCTTCAACAGTGCTCTTGCCCTAACCCAGTGGTCGGCAAACAGCGGCTTGTGAGCTACATGCCAACCACTGGGATAGGGGCTTAATCACAAGGAACAACAACAGCCTGTAATTACTGCAATCAAGGGTCTATGTCAGTGGTTGGCAAACTCAGTCAACAGAGTGGCAAACCATGGCTCCCGAGCCGCAGTTTGCCAACCACTGCCCTAACCGGTTTGGCTCAGTGGATAGAGCATCTTCCTGCAGACTGAAGGGTCCCAGGTTCGATCCCGGTCAAGGGCATGTACCTTGGTTGCGGGCACATGCCCAGTAGGGGGTGTGCAGGAGGCAGCTGATAGATGTTTCTAACTATCCCTCTCCCTTCCTCTCTGTAAAAAGAAATCAATAAAATATATTTCAAAACAAAACAATGCTCTTAATTTAGATATGGTTCAGAATGTTCAGTTGCACCAGACAGCAGCTCCAGATGTTACATATGCTGCAGCGTGATCAATCTGATGTCCATTCCAACCCCCTTGTCCTCTGCCTCCCCTCCCTTAAAAACTGGAAGAGCTGAATGCTGGCTTTCTTTTCTGTGCAGGAACTTTGCCTTGGAACTGCACTTCCAACAAAACAGATAAACTGCATACGTTCTAGAAATTACATAGTTTTTATTCAGTTTAAGTTTAATGAAATTGTCGCTACCAAAATTGGACTGGGTCACTACATCTGCACTGAGTTGACAAATCTTTTTAGTTTGGGGATAATATGGGGACATCTATAGATAACTTTCTAAGTCACCTGCCCTGAGTTGGGACAGACCATGTTATAAGATGAAAACTTGATCCTTTTCCTAGTGAGTGTTGGAGGAAGATAGCTCATGGTCTGAGCCCTCTGCTGATACTACTTAATGGAATCTTAGGCACATTAACCCTTCTGTGCCTTAAGTTTCCTCATTTGTAAACTGACATTAAGTATATTTACCCTTAGTGTCGTTTTGAGAATTAAACAATAGAATGTACTTGGCAAATTGGCACTCAGTAAACACTCAAATGTTAGCTAATTTTTGGCTCCATCCGGGGCCCAGACTTCCATGCCAGGGCTCACACCTACATCCAGGGCCCTGACTCAGACCTCAGACCTCCAACCGGGACCCAGACCTCCATCCGGGGTCCTACTCTGTCCCACCCCCAGATTGTATAGACAAGACATTTGTCAAAGTAAAAATAGGAAACAAAAAAAGAAAGGAAGAAATGGGAGAGCTTCATTGGCTCCTGAAATACTTTAGGAAAGGAAGCTGCTAAAAAATATTTGCCTGAACCAAAATGTGCTGCCTCTTAGTGTGTCATTTGTTTCATGGAGACTCCAGGAGTCTCTCATGTTCTACTTAATCTTATGAATAGACAGAGGTACTGCTCTAGACAACAGGGCCATGTCTGGGTGATTTTTCAGGGATGCTTCTATAATGAACACCCTTGGAAGAGAGAGTGTTACAGAAAACCGGAGAAGAACCAAGCAACGCTTAGAGAGATGGAGTTACAGTTTTTATTATTCTTACGTGCGGGCCCAGAGGAAAATGTCTCTCAAATTCTGGGCCCCAACATGGAGAAACCTTTCCTATTTATATGTTTTTACCTTCTTTGTCTCCCAAATATGGGGTTCTGTTCCAGTCCCCTTTGCAAATTCTTAAAGAGTCCCTATGTGCCGGGGCTTTGAGACCGCAACCATAGGCTTGGCCTGGTGCCAGCACTGATAACTTCATCCGGGGAAGGTTTAATGGCCTCTCTGAAGTCGGAGTAGTCTTATTTTCCTTATTATTTAAGCAAGCAAGCATTTACAGAAGCCAAATAGCAGGGTTAAAATTACAAACAGCAGTTTTTATAGAAATGGATGCTTCAATAGTGTGTCTCTCTGGGAAGGTTGGTTTACTGTCCATTCAAATAAAGATAATGTCTCCCAAAGGCACAAAGGTCAGGCAGGCTTAGGCCCAATATAAATGATTGGGTTCCCTATGTTCTATGTTCCTCATGTAATCCACTGTGTATGCAGGTATTATCTGACCCTCTGGTGTTGGCCTTTGGGAATTAGGGAATTGCTGATACGCTGGCTTCTGTTATTGCAGCAATTAATAAACTCCCAGATGTATGTCTCAGCCCCAGGTGGAGATCTGGGCCCTGGGATGGAGGTCTGGGCTCAGGCTGGAGGGCTGGGCACTGAAGGGAGGGCTGGGTTGTACGATGGACATCTGGACCCCAGATGTATGTCTGGGCACCCGATACAGGACTGGATACGGGGTTTGAGGTCAGAGTCCTGGGATGGACTCTGGGCCCTGGCATGAAGGTCTGGGACCCAGATGTAGGTCTGAGCCCTAAATGGACATCTGGGACCCTAATACAGGACTGGATTCTGGGTTCAAGGTCTGGGACCCATGATGGACTTCTGGGCCCTGGCATGAAGGTCTAGGACCCGGATGTAGGTCTGAGCCCCAGATCGATGTCTGGGTCCTGGGATGGAGATCTGGGCTCGGGCTGGAGGGCTGTGCCTTGGAGGGAGGTCTCATTCATGGGATGGACCTCTAGGCTATGGAATGGAGGTCTGTCCATGGATGGAGGTCTGGGACCCCGATACCAGACTAGGTTGTGGTTCAAGCTCTGGGCCCTGGCATGGACCTCTGGGCCCTGGCATGAAGGTGTGGGACCTGGAAGTAGGTCTGAGCCCCAGATGGAGGTCTGGGCCCTGACAGAGGACTGGTATCTGGGTTCCAGGTCGGGGCTCCCGGATGGACTTCTGTGCCCTGGCATGAAGGTCTGGGACCCAGATATATGTCTTAGCCCCACATGGAGGTCTGGGTCCTGGGATAGAGGTTTGGGCTCCGGCTGAAGGGCTGTGCCTGCAGGGAGGTCTAGTTCATGGGATGGATCTCTGGGTCATAGAATGGAGGTCTGGACCATGGATGGAGGTCTGGGCCCCCCATACAGGATTGGAGTCTGGGTTTGAAGTCTGGATCCAGGGATGTCCTCCTGGGCCCAGCCTAAAGGTCTGCGACCCAGATGTAGGTATGAGCCTGGGATGGAAGTCTGGGCCCCTGATATAGGACTGGATTCTGGGTTCGAGGTCTGGCCCCAGGGTAAACTTTTGGCCCTGGCATGAAGGCCTGGGACACGAATGTATATCTTAGCCCCACATGGAGGTCTGGGGTCCTGGGATGCAGGTCTGGGCCCCAGATGAAGGTCTGGGACTGGGATAAAGGTCTTAGCTCCAGAGGCAGTTCTGGGTCTGAGGATGGAGGTCCGGGCACCCAATAAAGGACTGGATTCTGGGTTCACGGTCAGGATCCCAGAATGGAGTTCTGGGCCCTGGCATGAACATCTGGGACCCAGATGTATTAGTATGTGTGAACCCCAGATGGAGGTCAGTGACCTGGAATGGAGGGCTATGCCCTGGAGGAAGTTCTCATTCATGTGATGGACCTCAGGGTCATGGAATGGAGGTCTGAACCATGGATGGAAGTCTGGGTCCCTGATACAGGACTGAATTCAGGGTATGAAAACCGGACAACAGAATGGAGTTCTGGGACCTCGCATGAAGGTCTGGGACCCAGATGTAGGTCTGGCAACTGGGATGGACATCTGGGCATCAGATAAAGGTCTGACACTGAGATGGAGGTCTGAACCCCGGTTCGAGGTCTGGGTCCTGAAAAGGTGATTTGGGCCCCGGAAGAAGTTCTGGTCCCTATGGGGGGGGTCTGGCTCATGCTCTGGACTTCTGGGTTACGGAATGGTGGTCTGGACAATGGATAAAGATCTCGTCCCCTGATATAAGACTGGATTCTGTATTTGAGGTCTGGGCCCTGGGATGGTGCTCAGCACACTGGCATGATGGTCTGGAACCCAGATGCAGGTCTGATGCCCTGATGGAGGTCTGGGTCCTGGAAGGGAGGTCTGGCCACCGGAGAGCGGTCTTGGGCCGAGGATGGAGGTCTGGAACACAGGCAGGACCTCAGAATCAAGGAAGGGTGGTCTGGACTCCTGTGGATGTCTGGACCCCAATAAAGGACTAAAAACTGGGCTAGAGGTCTGGGCCCTGCCATGAAAGGCAGTGACCCGGATTTAGGTCTTGGCCTCTGATGGAGATGTAGGTCCTTGGAGGGTGGTCAAGGCCCCGGGTGGAGGTATGGATCAGGGGCCTGACCTCTGGGTCAAGGAATGATGGTCTGGACTACTGTGGATGTCTGGACCCCAATAAAGGACTGAAAACTGGGTTAGAGGTCTGGGCCCCGGTATGAAAGGCAGGGACCTGGATATAGATCATGGCCCCTGATGGAGGTATAGGTCCTGGTAGGAAGGTGTGGGCACTGGAGGGTCGTCTGGGCCCCGGGTGAAGGTCTGGGTCAGGGGCTGGACCTCTGTGTCATGTAATGGTAGTCTGGACCCCGATAAAGGACTAGATACTGGGTTAAAGGTCTCGGCCCCGGAATGGACTTCTGGGCACCGGCATGAAGGTTTGCGACCTTGATGTAGGTCTGTGCCCCACATGAAGGTCTGGGTCCTGGGAGGGCAGTTCGAGGCCCGGAGGGGGTCTGGACCCTATGTGGAAGTCTGGCTCATGGGCTGGACCTCTGGGTTACAGAATGGTACTCTGGACTACAGATGGAGATCTCGTGCCCTGATACAAGACTGGATTCTGTGTTGGAGGTCTGGACCCCAGGATGTCAGTCTGAGCCCTGTCATGGAGGTCTGGGTTAGAGGCCTGACCTCTGGGTCATGGAATGGTGGTCTGGACTACTGTGGATGTCTGGACCTCGATAAAGGACTTGATACTGTGTTCGAGTCTGGGCCCTGGTATGGACTTCTGGGCACTGCCATGAAGGTCTGGGACCCGGATGTAGGTCTGAGCCCCCAAATCAGGCCTGGGTCCTGGGAGGGCGGTTCGGGCCCGGGAGGGAGGTCTGGGCCCTATGGGGAGGTTGGCTCGTGTGCCGGACCTCTGGGTTACGGAATGGTGGTCTGGACTATGGATGGAGATCTCGTCCCCTGATACAAGACCGGATTCCGTGTTTGAGATCTGGGCCCCAGGATGGCCCTCTGGGCCCTGGCATGGAGGTCTGGGACCCAGATGTAGCTCTGGGTTTAGGGAGGGAAGTCTGGCCACTGCGGGGCAGTCCAGGGCCCAGGATGGGGGTGTGGGTCACGGCCAGGACCTCAGTATCAAGGAAGGGTGGTCTGTAATATTCTTTTTGTTAGTGCTGAATATTCTCCAAGAATATATTTTGCCTGACAAGATGGGAGTTTATTTTTATTGTTTGTTATTTTTATTATTATGACCATAATCATTGACATAATATTTTATGACATATGACCAAAATCAATGACAATGTTTTCATTTAAAAACTTTCGTTGCATATCCTGGCCAAATTTTAGGGCAAACACTTTTAATTATGGTAGTCTAATTTAATATAGAGCAAACATACCGAAAACAGACATTTTTACGGCAAAGGGATGTGTGTGATAACTGCACATTATTTGAAAGATTTGTGTGGTTAATTTAAATGGGCTGCTTAAGCATTGGCAGTGGGTGAACGGAAATACCTTTTACTCTATTTCTGCAAAAGGAAAAACTGCAGCTAATAGAAACCCTGTAGTGTCTTTTATCTTGTATGTCTCTTATTTCCATCTGGCAGGTGGAATTCAGAGGGATGGCCGCCATTACATTTCTGACATATATGTTTGCTCATTGACATCAATGCTCACTTCTATTTCCCCTCCCAAGAATTGCTGTCAATGCCTTTTTAAATAAGAGCTCACTGGCAAATAATAGTAGGTGTGATCTCAGCCTAAAAAGATCTGACATGAAAGATCTATGCCCTAGCAGTTTATCTCTAAATTTAAAATTTTTTTTCTCTTCAGCTCAGGTACTTGACAGTGATGGGCAGTTTGTGCCAGACTGTCAGGCTGAAAGTTGTTAGTATGACTCGTTTCTTGACATTGTCTGTGTTTTTGTTGTTTCTTGCTTTCTCTTTGGTTTATTTCCACTTCCAGGGTCTGTTCTTGCATTGTGTTGGTGCCCTGTTAGCTTACAGTCACGAGGTGATTTTACTTGTCACGTTGTGGCATCAGCAGAATTCCTGTGTGATCTGAGCAGAGCTTCGAAGAGCAGCTCAGGAAAACTGATTTGATTAAAAGACAGTCCTGTTCCCTATGTTTCGCCAATATCCTGGGAGAAGGAATGGGGGGAGATCCATGAACATGCAAGTGTTTACTTCCATTTTTTTTTTCAGTGCGTTCACAAGGAAAAGTCTGATGCTGATGGGAGACAGTCAGTAGTTAAAATCCGTATGAGATTATTTATTGTATAATATAAAAATTCTGGGCCAAACATTCATTGGCTTAGTATTATTTTACATTCATGAACTTTCACCTGCTTTACGTTTTAGCCTCCTTTTCTGCTTCCTGGTTGCAGTAACACAAACGAAGTAGCCGTGGGCATCTCTCAGAATTTCTGAAGTGTTTCTGCCCCTCAGCCTGGCTGGGCCTGGCTGTCAGAGACTTTGTGGGGAGTGATTCATGGGCAAGGCCCTCCTGTAATTACAGGGAGCATTTGCCTATGCAAACATGGTTGCCTCAGGGTCTGCTCCTGATGTTTTGCTGTTCTATGGCGGCAGCTAATGGCACCTATTGACTTAAGGTGCAAATAGTAAAAAAAAAAAAAAAAGGTATATGTCATCTTGATTATGAAACTGACCCTAATACATTTTTGTTCTGTTAGCATCATTTAAAACTCTAACTTGTTTAAATTTCCAGACCACTGGCAGTTAATTTCACAGCAGACAATATCAACAGTAATAAGAGATGATTAATACCTTGCAACTTATCAAACCCATAGTTTCACACCTAATATCATAAATCTCACACAAAGACATATGTTACGTTACTTCAATTCACAGATGTTTGTGAGCAGTGTTTTCTACTCTTACATTTGGTTTCTTAAATTTCTTGGGTTCAAGAGTCACTAAGAGTTTTCTTCCAGACCCTTTCCCATGTTACATGCTTTAGTTCAGCTTTGTTAAAAATTGTAGTAAAATACACATAACAGAAAATGTATCATTCTAACCATTTTCAAGTGTGCAGTTCAGTGGTACTCACATTGTTATGCCAACATCAACATTACCCATCTTCAAAACTTTCTCTTCCTCTCATACTGAAACTCTATAGTTATTAATAATGACTCTCCACTCCCCCAACCCCTGGTAACTGCTATTCTATCAGCTTGATTTGTTGTTGTTGTCAATCCTCACCCGAGGATATTTTTCCATTGATTTTTAGGGAGAGTGGAAGAGAGAGGGAAAGACAGAGAAACATCGATGTAAGAGAAACACATCGATTGGTTGTCTCCTGCACAAGCTCTGACCAGGGCCCGGTACTTGCCCTTGACCAGAATCGAACCTGGGACCCTTTGGTCCACAGGCTGACATTCTATCCACTGAGCCAAACCGGCTAGGGCTATCGGCTTGATTTTTGATATGAGAAGATAATTTTGTGTGCTGTTTTATGTCTTAATATAGTTATTAGACATATGATTTCAAGAAACCTATTTAGCAATGATATACGTCTTAATTAGAGACTCTTAGAAATTTCTAGAAGGACAATAGCTAAGGATGACGGCTAGGCAAGGCATTCCCCTTCATTGAAGTGTGGAAGAGAATGGTCACATTCCCAACATTTCCCTTTCTGTAGTGTTCCGAGTTCTTTCTAAAAGCTAAACCTGTCATCTGAGTGGGAGAATCCATCTCAATGAGTTTTTTGCATCTGAAAAAAAATGGTAATGATTCCAATACTATGCCAAATGCCAGGGTAACATAACTGCCTTTAGGTAATTTTTTACTTCTTTTCTTATTGGGCCTCTTTTCAGCTTTTCTTATTCCTCATTATCTCACCTCCTTGAATTCTCTTCTCTTGGTCACAGAGGTGTGATTTTCCCTTTCTCTTTACACGCCTTTGACTCCTCCTCCTCACTCCACTCATCTTCCTTCCTCCTTCCCAGGGTTCTGTCTCCAGACCTTTTCCTCTTATTTTACCTGGACTATGCTAGAACTTTCTGTGATGATGGAAATAATCTGTACCATTCGATGCAGTAGCCACTAATCACATTGGTCATTGAGCACATGAAATGTGGCTCATGGGATTGAAGAAATGAATTTGTTTTTTAATTTTAAGACTTTGAATTAAAAAGATACATGTGGCTGCCGGCTACTCTAGTGGCCAGCGCATTCTGTATAGCTACGTCGCCCACATTGTGATCTTAGCCGGGGTCGCCACGCTGCCTATATTGACCGGACTTCTTCCTTGATCCACTTTTGGGTCCTTATGCAAATTAGAAAAATGCAGCCCCTCTGGACTCAGCTGAGTGTCGGCATAAGACAGCGTTTACACAGCAACCCCAGTCTTCAGTGTGCTGCCCACAGACAGGTCACACTCAGCAGGGCTGATCTTGAAATCACGATGTTCCCTGACCAACATCTGTCTCCTACTTCTGTTGCCTTTCTAAGTTGATGGCATCACCATCCAAGCTGAAAGACTTTGATTTATCCTCAGTCCGCCCAGTTCTTTACCATTAACCTCAAGTTGCTTACCAAGTTGCCGATTCTACCTTTCTAATATATCTTAATTTCATGACCTTACTCATCTCTGTTCACACCTTAATTCACACCCACATTCCGCCCCGATGGATCTTGGGAACCAGCCTTTCGATTGGCATCCTTGCTCTCAATTTTCCCTTCATTGAGTCCATTCTCTGCAGAGGCACCTGCACACAGCTGTCTGACCTTCTTACTTTTCTCCCACAACTTCCTTCAGGACAAAGTCCTAATTCTTTAACTGTACAGAAAATCATTCTATAATCTAAGCCTGTACTACTGTTTCAATTTTAACTCCCGCCATCCCTGTCCCTCCCCATCCCCCAAACTTGAGCCTTTCTAATTTTTCAGTTCTACAAACAGAGTGAGCTCTGTATGCCTCTGTGCCTTTGCTTTAACAGTTTTAGAGTAGACCCCTCTTACTTGTGGGGGTATGTATACGTTCCGAGACCCCCAGTGGATGCCTAAAACTGCACTGTGGATAGCACTGAACCCTATATATGATGTTTTATCCGCTGCATACATACCTATGATAAAGTTTAATTTATAAATTAGGCATAGCAAGGGATTAACAACAACAATAATAAAATAGAACAGTTATAACAATATGCTGTACTAAAAACTATGTGGGTGTGATCGCTCTCTCTCTCTGTCTCGCTCTCTCTGTCTTGCTCTCTCTCTCTCTCATAACCAAGATGGTTATCAAGTGTCTAATGGGCAGGTAGCTTAGATAGGGTTCACACTTCATGCAGGATGGAGTGGGACAGCACGAGATTTCATTATGCTATTCAGAATGGTGTGCAATTTAAAGCTTATGAATTTTTTATTTCTGGAATTTTCTATGTAGTATTTTCAGACCTTTGTTAACCACGGGTAACTGAAATCACGGAAAGCGAAACTGTGGATAAGGGACTACTATACTTAACAGTAGGAAACTAATAAATGTTCCATGAGTTAATATGCATGATCTTCTCAACTACAGTGTAGTTTCTATGGTAGCAGAAACTATCTCCTTTAATTTCCTCCACACTGCTGTTAATTACTCCTTCCTGATTGCATGAACCAAAGATCTCACACTATATCAAGTAATAGGGGTTTATTAAAGACTTCCAAGAATAGCACCATTCACAGTCTAAGGCAGCCCTTCCAAGGAGTTGTTGGGTTTTTAACATGCTGTCATTCATGTAACTCCTCTTTTAGACTTTGCTTCTCTTTTATGTCCACACTAGAGGCCCCATGCACGAAATTCATGCAAGAGTAGGCCTTCCTTCCCCCGGCTGCCAGCACTGGCTTCCCTCTTGCACCCGGGACCCAGGCTTCCCTCACAGCCCCGGCTTCATCAGGAAGGTCATCCGGAAGGACGTCCGGTCTAATTAGCATATTACACTTTTATTATTATAGATCTGCTGTGAACTAGCTGACTCTTCCCCATTCAACTACCTGAGGGGGGAAATCCAATAGCTTTATTAATGATCCCTAATAGTTAGAGCTTTTTATTTTATTTATTTATTTATTTTTAATCCTCACCCGAGGATATTTTCCCATTGATTTTAGAGAGAGGGAAAGACAGAGAGAAATATTGACGTGAGAGAAACACATGCCTATGATAAAGTGCACTGTGGATAGCACTGAACCCTATATATGCTGTTTTATCCTCTGCATACATGCCTATGATAAAGTTTAACATAGGGCCGGGGGGAACCTGTCATCGAGGTAAGTGCCCTTGGCCAGAATCGAACCCAGGACCTTCGGTCTGCCGGCCGATCCTCTATCCACTGAGCCAAACTGACCAGGGCAGTAGAGCTTTTTATTTATTTATTTTTAAGTATGTATTTTTATCAATTTCAGAGAGGAAGGGAGAGGGAGAGAGAGATTGTGAAAGGCCTCGGCCAGTGTGGCTTTCGGGTTCAAAGGCTTGGAGAAGGAGCTGACGTACAAATGATACACACAAGACAAGATTAATTTTGATTAATATGGGGGGAGGCCAGGGCAAACTTGACTAGGGCAGTCAGGTTCCACTGAGTCTCCTTTACCCAGCTGCTTTATTTACTAGAATACACAATTGCCTTTCAGGAATGCAAACAGACCTATCAATGGTAATGTTTATAGTAAACAGTAAGGTTATCAGCTTTTGGGGGTGTTTGCTTTAGGCCATTGAGTCAGCAGTAGGTCATAAAATGGAAATTCACCCTGTGAATTTCAAAGGGAAGTCCAGGTCAGCCTTCTGCCAGACTTCTCACATTTATATTAATTACTGTTGATCTTGGTTTCCAGCAAGAGGTAGAAACATCAATGGTGAGAGAGAATCATTGATCGGCTGCCTCCTGCTTTCCCCCTACTGAGGACTGAGCCCGCAACCCCAGACTTGTGCCCTTTACAAGAATCGAACCTGAGACCCTTCAGTCCTCAGGCCGTCGCTCATCCACTGAGCCAAACCAGCTAGGACCGGTAGAGCTTTTTAAAGCAAGCCACTTCATAGGTTTTCAGGTGCCCATCTCTGCCCTAATGCATGGCTTTTTCTTACTTCAGAAACAACCTAGGAAGGACCCGCTTCCTTAGGCCCTGGCTGTCAAGGAGGCAGTAGTTGGTGGGCCTGACAGGTGCTGTGATTGGCATGTTTGTTAAGCATCTTACACAGAGTTCAAAATGAATGTTGGTTTAAGTCAGTGGTCGGCAAACTCATTAGTCAACAGAGCCAAATATCAACAGTACAATGATTGAAATTTCTTTTGAGAGCCAAATTTTTTAAACTTAAACTTCTTCTAACGCCACTTCTTCAAAATAGACTCACCCAGGCCATGGTATTTTGTGGAAAATCCACACTCAAGGGGCCAAAGAGCCGCATGTGGCTCACAAGCCATGGTTTGCCGAAAACTGGTTTAAGTTATCTGAAGGGGGAGGAAGAAGAATTTAATAACTATGTATAAATTAATCCTGTTTAGAGTATCCTGGATATTTGTTTGGGTCTTAATATTGAGCTAGGGTACAAATGTCCTGTTCTTTGATTTGTAGCTGTCATTGCCATTTTGAGATTCAGGAAATTTGTGATTCTGTCCCTCTCTTCATAGTTCCATGCTTTTTACCAAATAAAGTCAACTCGTTTCTGAGGTTCAACATTTCCTCCCGAGGAATCTAGAGCTATGACACTTTATTTTTATTATTTTTATTTTTTTAATAACACTTTATTTTTAAATACTCATTGACCAGATTATATGTCCTTTCCTCTCTTAGAATTATTCAGGAAGCACCTTTACACAAAGTAACAATTTTACGTTGTCCTGACTCAGCCTTGTAGTATTATTTTTGTCTTAAGTCTGTTATTTAATTTAGCATGCATTTTAAAATATATAATTTGTATATTATAAATATGCTACATATATCAGCTCAATTATCCCTTCTAAAAGCCCTGTGAGGTAGGTACTATTATTTTTTTACAGATCAGAAAATTTTAGATTAGGAAGGTTAAATACATTATCCAAGTTTGCACAATTGGTGAAAATAAGAATGGAGGTTTAAAATTCATCACTGTCAAGGTCTATGGTCAGTGCATCCAAATTACATCATTTTTCAGACTCTGTCAAAACACAGGGCTGCCCTAACCGGTTTGGCTCAGTGGATAGAGCGTCGGCCTGCGGACTGAAGGGTCCCAGGTTCGAATCTGGTCAAGGGCATGTACCTTGGTTGCGGGCACATCCCCAGTGGGAGGTGTGCAGGAGGCAGCTGGTCTATGTTTCTCTCTCATCAATGTTTCTAACTCTCTATCCCTCTCCCTTTCTCTCTGTAAAAAATCAATAAAAAATATTAAAAAAACAAACAAACACAGGGCATTATCTAAGGTCACAGGAGGAGACGTGACTCCCAGCTCTCCTCTTCCTCATGACCCCTTCCTCCCCCATTGCCTGTATTATCTGATGCAATTGATTGAGTTCTCTCTGGTTCCATCTGTCCATCCATGCAACATGTGTTGATGCCTAATGTACGAAAGTATTTCTTGGAAGCACAAGAATTACATGAATGTAAATTTAGATGATGTAATAACAAGTTACAGAATCAAATATTATCAAGGAGCTTGGGAGGAAATATATGGGGAAATTACAGTGATGGAAAAAGTTGGATGAGAGAGAAAATAAGGGATCTAAAGTTTCACATTCTTCTTAGTTCCCCACAAATAAGAGATGTCTTTAAAAATGTGTTTGGAAAAATAGGTAAATAAATACATAACTGAATAAGTAAATAAATAATTAGATAGATAGATAAAGCTTGGCAAATCATGGAAACCAGCTGTGCTTTGCAATGAACACAAGAGGGCACTAGACTCCATAGTGATGCACAGGCCTTAAAGGAACACATCACAGCTAGATATTATAAATATCTAATAAATATCTAATCTTACCTAATAAAAGAGAAGCATGCAAATTAGCCATCACTCTGCTACGCCCACAGCCAATCAGAGTGAGTATGCAAATTAACCCAACAGAGATGGAGGTTAATTTGCATATGCAGGCATGGAGCAGAGCAGAGTGAAGCCTGCTATGAGGGGAAGGGGGGGCGGCAGAGGGAGCTACTGTAATGGTGCTTCAGACAAGCGAGGACTTGCCGGCTCCCGGGCAGCCCGGGAGCGGGGACTTGCCGGCTCCTGGGGGGCTGGGAGTGAAGCCAGGGGAAGAAAGGCCTATTTTTGCACGAATATCGTGCAACGGGCCTCTAGTAAATATTATCCTATCTAATAAAAGAGTAATATGCAAATTAACCATCACTCTGCTACACCCACCAGCCATGCCCACCAGCCACGCCCACCAGCCAATCAGGAGCGAATATGCAAATAAACCCAACCAAGATGGCTACAGCCACAGAGAGCAGGAGGGAGGCTTGGGTTTCCCCGGCAATGGAGGAAGCCAAGCTTTCCGCCTGCCCTTGCCGGCCTAGGCCTCCACTCAAGGCTACAAAGTTTCAATGATAGAAGATACATAAACCCAAACAGAAATGGCAGCAACCACGGAGCTGGAAAGAGCAGGAGGCTAGAGTTGCCCCAGGCGATGGAGGAAGCCAAGCTTTCCGCACACCCTGGCCGGCCCAGGCCTCGCTTAAGGCTACAAAGTTTCAATTATAGAAGATACATAAATACCAACAGAAATGGCTGCTGCCACAAAACAAGCAGAAGGCTTGGCTCCGCTCCAGGCTAAAAAGTTTCAATTGTAGAAGATAAATAAACCCCAGATCCCAGGGCCTCCGCTTGGGTCACCAGGGGGCGTGGCCGGCCTGCAAACCACCACAGGCCCCTCCCTCAGGCCGCCTCATGCCTCAAAGGAACCCCCACCCTGATCTGGGACACCCTTCAGGGCAAACCAGCTGGCCCCCACCCATGCACCAGGCCTCTAACCTATCTAATAAAAGTAATATGCAGATTAACCATCACTCCAACACACAAGATGGCTGCCCCCATGTGGTCAAAGATCCTGCCCCCATGTGGACACAAGATGGCCACCACAAGATGACCAGCAGGGGAGGGCAGTTGGGAGGGACCAGGCCTGCGAGGGAGGGCAGTTGTGGGCGATCAGGTCAGCAGGGGAGGGCAGTTGGGAGGGACCAGGCCTGCAAGGGAGGGCAGTTGGGGGTGATCAAGCCTGCAGGGAAGGGCAGTTAGGGGTGACTAAGCCGGCAGAGGAGGGAAGTGGGGGGCAACCAGGCCTGCAGGAAAAAGCAGTTGGGAGGGACCCAGGCCTGCAGGGGAGAGCAGTTAAGGGTGACCAGGCCTGCAGGGGAGGGCAGTTAGGGGTGACCAGGCTGGCAGGGGAGGGCAGTTAGGGGAAAACAGGCTGGCAGGGGAGCAGTTAGACATCAATCAGGCTGGAAGGGGAGTGGTTAAGGTGTGATCAGGCTGGCAGGCAGAAGCAGTTAGGGTCAATCAGGAAGGTATGCAGGAAAGCAGTTGGGAGCCAGCAGTCCTGGATTGTGAGAGGGATGTCCGACTGCCCGTTTAGGGCAGTCGGACATCCCTCGAGGGGTCCCAGATTGGAGAGGGTGCAGGCTGGGCTGAGGGACACCCCCCCCCCCCGAGTGCACGAATTTCGTGCACCGGGCCTCCAGTAAATATATATAAACATATAATATATAATAAATATATAAAAGGCTATTATGCAAAGTGTCCCTTTGGGAGTTCAACCAGGAGACCAGGAGTTCAATCGCTCGCTATGATGTGTGTTGACCATCAGGGGGCAGCACGGAATGAAGGAAGGCCCTGGCAGGCAGCCGGAAGGCCCTGATTGGCCCTGGTCACCGGCCAGGCCTAGGAACCCTACCCATGTATGAATTTCGTGCACCGGGCCTCTAGTATATATATAAATAGCTGTTTTCAAGTGATATTTCGTAAGGGTTATACTAAGTGTTAAACAGAAATGTATAGCTTCTCTCCTAGTGAGATATACTGTTAGTTTAGTAGATATCCATCTCAGTTAATTTTGTGATTATATGTTACTGTAAGATTTACAATCTTTTTTTTTTAATTTAATAAATTTTTATTGTTCAGATTATTACAATCATTCCTCTTTTTCCCCCATAGCTCCCCTCCACCCGGTTCCCACCCCTCCCTCTACCCTTACCTTCCCCGCACTGTCCACATCCATAGGTGTACGATTTTTGTCCAGTCTCTTCCTGCACCCCCCACACCCCTTTCCCCCAGAGAATTGTCAGTCCACTCCCTTTCTATGCCCCTGATTCTATTATATTCACCAGTTTGTTCTGTTCATCAGATTTTTTTATTCACTTGATTTTTAGATTCACTTGTTGATAGATATGTATTTGTTGTTCATAATTTTTATCTTTACCTTTTTCTTCTTCTTCCTCTTCTTAAAGAATACCTTTCAGCATTTCATATAATATTGGTTTGGTGGTGATGAACTCCTTTAGCTTTTTCTTATCTGTGAAGCTCTTTATCTGCCCTTCAATTCTGAATGATAGCTTTGCTGGGTAGAGTAATCTTGGTTGTAGGTTCTTGCTATTCATCACTTTGAATATTTCTTGCCACTCCCTTCTGGCCTGCATAGTTTCTGTTGAGAAATCAGCTGACAATAGTATGGGTGCTCCCTTGTAGGTAATTAACTGTTTTTCTCTTGCTGCTTTTAATATTCTCTCTTTGTCTTTTGCTCTTGGCATTTTAGTTATGATGTGTCTTGGTGTGGTCCTCTTTGGATTCCTTTTGTTTGGGGTTCTGTGCACTTCTTGGACTTGTAAGTCTATTTCTTTCACCAGGTAGGGGAAGTTTTCTGTCATTATTTCTTCAAATAGGTTTTCAGTATCTTGCTCTCTCTCTTCTTCTGGCACCCCCATAATTCTGATGTTGGTACGCTTGAAGTTGTCCCAGAGGCTCCTTACACTATCTTCATATTTTTGGATTCTTTTTGCTTTTTGCTTTTCTGGTTGAGTGTATTTTGCTTCTTTGTATTTCAAATCTTTGACTTGATTCTTGCGATCCTCTAGTCTGCTGTTAGATCTCTGTATAATATTTTTTATTTCAATCAGTGTATGTTTAATTTCTAGTTGGTCCTTTTTCATATCCTCGAGGGTCTTGCTAAATTTATCGGCCTTTTCTAGAAAATCCTTGAAAAACCTTATAACCGTGGTTTTGAACTCTATAGCCAGTAGTTTGCTTTCCTCCATTTCTTTCATTTGTGATCTGTTTCTTTGTCTCCGCATTTTCACTGCTTCCCTTTGGTGATAGAGTGGCTTTGTGTGCTAGGTGTCCTATAGGGCCCAGTGGCTCAGCCTCCCCACTTACCTGAGGTGGGCACTCTTGGTGCACCCCTTTGTGGGCTGTGTGCACAGCCTTGTTGTAGTTAAGCCTTGATTGTTGTTGATCTCACTGGGAGGAATTGACTTCCAGGCCAATTGGCTGTGAGGATCAGCTGTGTCTACACTGGGAGAACTTCTGTGCTCAGATTTACAATCTTCAAACCATCTAAGCCCCTCTCCCCCAGCTCCACCCACAGCAACCTCTGATGATTATGTGGCTTTTCATGGGGGTTTGTGTCCATGGATGGACACTCAAAGGCAAAAAAAAAAAACACCTTTAAAAATCTAATTTCTGATGACAAAAACAAAAATGAAAATATTATAATTAAGTTTTTGGTGGCAGTTACATTTCTTATTTTAGGAGGGTCGCAGAACAAGGAAGGTTTTTAAATAGCACCCAGAGTTTGAATCTGAGGGTCAGAGAGAACCATTAACAGAAATAGGAAAGAGCTGGGGGACAATGGGAGTAGTTTGCCATGAATTTTAGGTGCAGGCTGTTAGTACAGGTAGCAGCTACCCACAAGCAGTTGAAATGATGCCCTGGTGCCAAGAGAGGGCGGGATAAGGGAGAGAAATATAGATTTAGGAGCCATTGGCCTGGGGGATTACTGCATGGATGGAATGACTGAGAAAGAGAATGGAGAAAGAAGCAGTGAGGCTTGGACTCTGTAGGGGTTAGGAAGTAAAATCCAAGAAGGGCAATGGAACAGGATTCTGTGGTCATAGGGGAGGGTAGATGTCTTTTGGAAAAGAAGGGGAGTAGTGCTGCAGAGAAGACGAAAATTATAAAGACTCGAGTTTTCTACTTGAAGTTACTGGTTACCATCAAGAAAACAACGTAGAAGTCAAATTCTAAGAGTCTAGCAGTAGGTGGGCCAGGAACATCTTGTCATACCAAAAAGCAAGACAACTGAAGGATTAGGAAGCCAATTTGAAAAAAGATCATACTGGTCAAAGATGGAGTAACATGAGCACCCATAAGGATAGCAACTGTATTCGTTCTCTATTAAGGCTGTAACAAATTACCACAATTTAGTGGCTTAAACAGCACAAAGTTGCAGTTTTGTAGGTACAAGTCCAACACTGGTTTCCCTGAGCTAAAAATCAAGATGTCAGCAGGACTGCATTCCTTGCTGGAAGCCTTAGGGGAAAATCTGTTCCCTTGCCTCATCCAGGAGGCAGTGTGTTTTCTTGGTTCATGGCCAATTTCCTCCACCTTCAAAGCCAGCAGTGATAGAGCCCGCCCCTTGCATCAGTCTGATCTCCTCTTCTGCCTCCCTCTTCTGCTTTTATGGACAGCTCCCTATTGTGGGGTCAGCTGGTTAGCAACCTTGCTTCCATTTGCCGCTTTAATTCCTCTTTGTCATATAACCTAACACATTCACAGGTTCCTGGGATTAGGGCATGGACATCTTTGGGGAGCATTATTCTGCCTACCACAGTAACTACAACAGATTGAATGAAGCACCTCAAATATGTTTAAATGCATGCGTTCAAGATTACATTCAGACAAACGAACAAAACTCAATGCCAAGAAACTCAGCATCTTGAAAACTGGTAAATAAAGGGAAATGATCAAGTCTTCATCCTGCCCTTCCTGTACGAACTGTACCTCTGTAACCAACAATTTGATAAAGGAAACATTTTCTTTACAAAAGGAGTCCAGCTAGTCCATGAAGAGGGAACATCATTATTTCCCAATCCTAGGTGAATTAGTGAGTCTGGCCAATAAATATCAACGACAGCTAACATCATGAAAAACAAAACAGGCATCTGGATATTCTGTGCCTCCTGATGAGAGCACAGAGCACCACCTGTGACTTCTTCTTGCCAGAACAGCAGATCCTGACACTGGTGAAACCTCCAGAGCCAACCACCAGGTGACAGGAAATACGCATCAGAACACATTGAATGACTCTGTAGGATGCAATGAGCATAATCCGAACTGGGGGAAACTCCACAGGACAAATGATACATATCATTAAAAAACAACAACGAAAAACTGCAAGAACAACAACAACAAAAGTTGGGGCCGGGGGAGACTTAATGTTGGAAGACTTAGAAACATAGCAACCAATGGCAATGTATGGGCTATATGTGTATCCTAATTCAAACACACTTCAAAAATTATTAGGCAATTTGAAAAATGTGAACAGTAACTGAATAATTGATTATATTAAGAAATTGTTAGATTTTAGGTGTTACAATGCTTTTTAAAAAATTATTCTTTTAGAAATATATTCTGAAATATTTACAGAGTAATGATGTCCCACATTTGCATCAAAATACCCTAGTAAGGCCCAATTGGTTTGGCTCAGTGGATAGAGCATCGGCCTGCAGAATCAAGGGTCCCAGGTTCAATCCCGGTCAAGGGCATGTACCTTGGTTGCAGGCACATCCCCAGTAGGAGGTGTGCAGGAGGCAGCTGATTGATGTTTCTCTCTCATCGATGTTTCTAACTCTCTATCCCTCTCCCTTCCTCTCTGTAAAAAAATCAATAAAATATATTTTAAAAGATACCCTAGTAAGCAGGTGGAGCAACAGCTAAAAGAAGATGGGCCATAAAGATAATTGATGAAGCCAGGTGATGGGTATGTGGAATTTCATTGTAATGCTCTCTCTCTTTTTAAAAATATGGGCAAAGAATCTGGCCTCTCGTCAGCCTGCCTGAGTTCAAATCCATTTATTAGTTGTGTAACTCATTTTATAGGATAGTTAGGAGGTCTGAATGAGAATATGTTTTTGTGGTAAAATATATATAACATAAAATTTACCACTTTAGCCATTTTTAACTATCCATTTCCAAAATTTTTTTACCATACCCCAAAGAAACTCTACTCATTAAACACTAACTCTCCATTTTCCCCATCCCCCAATCTCTGGAAACTTCTATTCTACTTTCTGTCTCTATGAATATTGTATGATTCCACTTATACATCATATAAGTGGAATCATACAATATCTATCCTTTTGTGTCTGGATTATTTTACCTAGCATAATGTTTTCACAGTTTATCCATTTTGTAGCATCTACCAGAATTTCCTTTCTTTCTTATCACTGAATAATACTCCATTACATCTATACTAGTATACTACATTTTGTTTACTCACATACCTGGTGAGAGAATATTTTTAAAGCATTTAGAAAAGTGTTTGGCATATAATCTGAGTTTGCTAAATTACACCTAGTGATTATTATTGTTATTATAGGAAAAATGTTAGAAGAAAATACACAAAAAATTTAACCATATTTATATTAAGGTTGAGAGATTCTGTTCTTTCTTTTTTCTTTATGATTTGTGTTTCTTAGTAATGTGGTTTGATAATTAAAAATTATTTTATATACACATTTTAGCCGTCATCCTTTTTCTCTTCTTCTTCTCCTCCTCCTCCTCCTCCTCCTCCTCCTCCTCCTCCTCCTCCTCCTCCTCCTCCTCCTCCTCCTCCTCCTCCTCCTCCTTCTTTTGCCAAACTGTTTTTAAAAGCTGTATACATGCTGCCTCAACCATCCTTTTTAATGGTCGTTTTAAATTTACAGATTGCCCAATTCGCTAAGTGCCGCATTACACTCTGTGTCCAGTTGGTGGCGATATCAACATTTGAACAACTACAGCCCCAGTTAACACATACTTGGACTTATGTATTATAGTCTTAGGAATGCAGGCAGCAGCCATCTGCTTTTCACAGACAGTATTCTCTCCTGCGACCATCGAAGACACCAGTGCCAAGTTGCATCTGTGCTGTGAAGTTCCACCTTTCCTGGTTGGAATCACCTCTGACATTAGCTCAGAGCTGGAAGGAAGTCCAGGAGCAGAATGGAGAAGGGAAAGGAAGTTTTCCTTGTGAGGGCTGCCAAACAACATCAATGCATCCTTAAAATTAAGCATTTAAAATGATTAGTATTTAAAGAGGAAAAACCATCTATGATTCTTCCTCTGTGCTACAATCTGAGATTTTCAGTCTTCACTCTTTCTTCTTCTCCTTTTGGGTCTGTGAGAAACACCCCCATTATCCAGAGAAGACTGGGGGATGGGCCCAAAGCTTGTGCCTGTGGAGGGACAGCAAGCATCAGCCCACAGTTCAGTGTGGCATCAGCAGTTGCAGCCTGTGCCTGAGTCAGAAGGGCATCTTCCCAGTCAGGACTTCCCTGGGGCACGTGAGAGACCAAGGATGAGGGCGGTCCATTGCTCAGGGCCTCTTTCTGAGCATGTCAGACGTGTTCAGAATGGGACAGGCTCTGATGCCATTAGAGTTCAAGCCCACGTGTTTTCTCCCACCTCAAGGAGACCCTTAAACATAGGCCGTTAGCAGAGAACACTTGCCAGGCTCCAGGGAAAAAGGCACTCGGAGTGAAAAGGATTAGGATATTTAACAGGCACATTTTGCACATTCCAAGAGGTTGGGGGTGAGGGCGGAAGCACTGCTAAGTGCGTGGGTGCGCATTTATTATGGCAAATAAAGGTCCTCAATGTAGTCAGGTCTCAGTCGGCAAAGCAGGAATTAGCCCCACATGCATTAGCCATTCGAAATGTTTGGAGTCTCTCCACAGAATATAAAACGTTCCTGTGCATGCAGAGAGGTTGGAAAGGGTGATGGGCACAACCTGTCAAAGCCTGGGAGCTGGTGGGTGGAGAGGGTCCTCAAACTCTAGTTGGGCTGCAGGCGGCACACGTGGATGGGTGTCTTCTCCCATCCATGAGAGATAAGGCTGACTGTTGGACCCACTGCATTCATCAGCTTCAGGGTCTCTTCTCTTCCCATCATTGCAATTTTCTATATACGGTCTCTGGAGCTGGACTGCCCATGTTCCAATCAAGGTTTCCCTAATTACAGCTTTACTGTTTCCAGTAATGGAAAATCTAACTTCTTCACCTTAGCTCTGATAATGTAGTTTTTGACCTTGTTCTGGCCTGATTCAACAAATGAAGCTCCCTTGCTGTCCTCTGCCAAAGACTTGGTCAAAAAGACCAAAGCTTTGTGACCTTGGAGAATCTTTGTACCTCAGTTCCCTTACAAGAACCATACTAATAATATCTACTTGCTATGGTTGTTGTGAGAACATGATGGGACTGTAAATTTTTTAAAGATTTTTTTATTGATTTTTAAAGAGACAGGGAGAGAGAGAAACACTGATGTGAGGGCAAAGCATTGATAGGCTGCCTCCTGCAGTCCTCCTACCGGAAATGAAACCCACAACCCAGGCATGTGACCTGACCAGGAATCAAACCAGCAACATTTGGATGCATGAGATGATGCCCAAGCAACTGAGCCACACTGGCCAGGGTAATTTTTTTTAAGTTAGAAAAAATGTCCCCTAAAAGTTCCTGGAAGTCTTCTGGCTCTGGAAGTGGAGGAGCCATCACTTCACCTTGGGAGGAGTCTCCCTTTGTTTTGGGAAAACCACCAGAATGAACACCTTTAGTTCAAAAAGGCAAGTCTCCAGTATAAATGCATATAACCATTGCATATACCAATGCATCTAATCTTCCTAACATTTGAAATGAAAGTTCCATTTATATTATTTAATAAATATTTATGTAGCACTTATTGTGTACCTGGTATTGGTCTAAGTGCTTGGCAATATTAACCCATTCAATCTTTTTTTAAAAATATGTTGTTATTGATTTCAGAGAGGAACTTGCCCCACTCCTGAAAAGTATTGCTACCTCGCTGGCTGCTGTAACTGAGCCTTCACCAGGCCATTTCACCATTCTATCAAGCCAGCTGCTTCAGGATGGGTGGGAGCATGCTAAGACCAATGCCACATGTTATGAATGCACTTTGCTCCAGATTGTGAAACAGGGCTAATTGGTGGCAAATCAATGCCCAGGTGGGTTACATTCTGAACTTGGATCATGGCTGAGACATCACTGTTGTGTGGGTTCATTGTATTTTCTCAAGGAACTCTCATATTATAACCTGCTTTTAAGAAAGCATATGCCTTAAAAGATTATTAAAATGGTAAACTGTGTTATGTACATTTTACCACAATAAAAAAGTTATATGAGAAAAGAAGCTTTACTTCTGACCTTCCTGTTTCCAGCTGCATAGCATATCAAAGAAAGAACTTTAGATATTACCTAAACATTTTGATTATTAAGCACTTACTGTTTATTCATTTATACCTCAGCTTATTTCAGAAAGAATTTAAGGCAACTGAAAATTTAGGTAAAATATAGTAAGGAAATTGAAGTAGTTAGGTAAGAACTTTTAAAAAAAGATTATTTTCAAAAAGATTATTTTAAAAATAATTTGATAATTTAAAAAATGATAATTTTCAGAAGATAGTTTTCAAAATAGGATAGACTCATGACATAAATACAGATCAAAGTGAAAATATGTTAAAGATTTTTATTAATGAGGAAATTGGTAAGCAGTTGGAGGGAGAAGTTGAAGAATAGACATATTTATAGCTCAGGAATATTGAAATGAATGTACAAATGGAGGCAAAACTGGCCTCTTTCACTGTGGGAGAAGAAAGTCAATTAAACATCTACTAGGCAGGACAGAATTTGCATGTCTATACACAATAATAATTATTATCTTCACTTTACTGAGTCACAAATGGCTTCCATATAATCAGATAACCCCAGAGGGGTGTTCTCCAGAGTACAGACAATGCACAGTTTTCAGTGAAGCATAAATCTTTCCCTGCACATTGAACAAATCAAGAATGAAACTAATACAAAAATACATACCAGGAGGAATAGGATGAGAATTCTGTTTTCACAAAGAACTTGAAAACATAGAGGGTTGCCAGCACTGTGCCTCATGTTTTATTTGCCTCAGACTCCAGCTGGGAAGTTGATTTGCGAGTCCAACTCATAAATTTTTATTTATCTTCTAATCCGTGTAATATCACATATGTGTGATGACCTTTTATGGTATTGTTATGGTAACTACTTCAGGGTAGAAACATTTTTTCAGCTGTGTGAGTTTCTCACTATATCATTTCGGATGTTTTCATTTATTTGCACAGTTTATTCTTGTCATTATTTAAAAGAAAGACTGAGGATATGGTGTCCCCATGACACATAATGGCATTGCATGAGCTACATCTGGGGAACTGTAGATTCCTGAGGAAGGACTTCTGTAGCATCGAGTTATTGGCAGAAAAGATGAAATTTCAAACTGTCTTTAATATTGACCATGGGGGTCTTGGGAGAAGCTATAAATTAAGAGACAACCAAAATTCACTGGAAGTGAACACCTGCTATTGCCCTTATTCTATAGTTCAAAGTCATAACTGAGACCCTCTGTTGGCCAGGGTCCTTTCCAATCTTCCTCTCAGATTATATAGCAAAATAGTTGTTTGTAACAGCCCATGCCACTCATCAAAATTCTGGTCAGGGGAGAACCCAAACCCCCTGAATTATCCAAAGAGCATTTCAGCTCAGAGAATGAATAGTTTATCCTTATTACCAAAATTGAATTATGACTCTGGGTCCCCATCCTACTCACCAGGAAAATTAGTTTTTCCATTCTTTGGGGACCTCCTTCCTCAGATGACTCCAAGAATCTTTAGGGATGCTTATTCAATACAAAAGTTCAGTCTGGATGCTGTCATCTGAGGAAGGAAAAAATGGAAAACTGGCTCAGTCAGCAATTCTTTTCTGCTAGTGCTATTTACTGCCAGTAGATGTCGCTATTGAAACTTGAGTTACTCACCCCACCCTGGTTCAATGTAGTCCTTTCCTGTTCTTTTAGATTTTTTTAGGGGACCAATCGAAGAAGTAAACAAAAATTACCATATTTTTTTCATGTATAAGATGCCCCCATGTATCAGACGCTCCCCACTTTTCCAACCCAAAATTAAGAAATCAATATTTTAAACATAAAGCAGAACACATTTTTACTTAGCAATTACCGCAGGTCATGTTTACATACTAGTACTATGATATTATGCATCATATCACTTTATTCAGCCTCTGTTGCATCACTGCTCTCTTCTTCATCACTATTAGTTCCAGACATATCAATTTCTTCAACTTCTACTGTATCACTGCTGTCTTCTGCGTCACTGTCTGTATATGTGAGATCATCCTCATAAACTGGTGGCATTTTCTGAGCTAACTTTGTTCATTTTTTTTAAAAAATATATTTTATTGATTTTTTACAGAGAGGAAGGGAGAGGGATAGAGAGTTAGAAACATCGATGAGAGAGAAACATCGATCAGCTGTCTCCTGCACGCCTCCCACTGGAGACGTGCTCGCAACCAAGGTACGTGCCCCTGACCGGAATTGAACCTGGGACCTTTCAGTCCGCAGGCCGACGCTCTATCCACCGAGCCAAACCGGTTTCGGCTGTTCATGTTCTTATGGCCAACTCTTCTCTCCTCATTGAAGTACCATTTTGCCTTTCCTGTAAAATCAACAATGTTCATTTTGCTTGCAAACATTCTTGCCTGACATTGAATAAGCTTGGTTGACACACATAAACCACTCTGGCGCTGCTCCATAATCCAAGTCTTTTTTTTTTAGATTTTATTTTTTTAAATTAATTTACTTATTGATTAATGTATCACATATTTGTCCTCATCCCCCCATTCCCATCCCAAACCCCTCCCCATGCATGCCCCCACCCCCCTGTTGTCCATGACCACTGGTTAGGCTTATATGCATGCATACAAGTCCTTTGGTTCATAATCCAAGTCTTAAGTCTCTGCTCCAAGTTTGCCCGTTTTGCTGGTTTTCCTCTGAAGGCCTTCTTCTTTGTTGGCATCTTTAGGAATTGTTCTTCCTGTTTTCTCCATTGTCTAATCATACACTCAGCGGGAGGAGGTCCAAATTGTCTCTCTGCAGCTCTATTTCCATGCTCTTTTGCATAGCTGATTATATTCAGTTTTAATTTTGCAGAGTAAGACTATCGCTTAACTGTATTTATCTTTTTATTTTTTGACAGCTTTATGGGTTCAGAACGCTCTGGTCCCCGTTGCATCTGCGCACTCTCCACCTCCACCTCCAATTATGGCATCAGCTGACATCAGTAACAATAAGGCTCGTGATTGGAGGAACGCTGTTTGACAAGGTATGGGCAGCTACACACCAGTGCGGCTCCCTCCTCGGCTGATTTCCGTGTGTAAGATGCCCCTCAATTTTCAGTCTAACAATTTTTGGGAAAAAATAGCATCTTACACACAGAAAAATATGGTAAATGTTAAAACTTATTGCAAGGAATCTGGTCAAGATGGAGTAGGGAGACACTGCACTCACCTCTTCCCATGAGCACGTCAACTAAATTATAGAACAATCAACCTGGATAACCATCTAAAGACTATCTGAACAGAAGTCCTATAACTAAGGATATAAAGAAAAAGCCACATTGAGACTGGCATGAGGATAGAAACAAAATGGGCTGGCCCTGCACCCACACGTGGCAGCTGAGAATCTGGAGGGATAGCTCAGCTGCAGAGGTCCCCTCTGAGGAGCAAGGGGTCTCAGCCCCATACCAGGCTCCCCTCTGGGTGAGATGCAAGGCTGCTGGAAACCCGGGAGTCCTCTTAAGAGATCAGTGCACAAATTCTTGGTCTTAGGCACTAACCTTGAACTCCAGTGGAGGGACAGCAGTTTGAGGGGGCTGGGTGGCAGAGACATATAGGGAGAAAATGAATTGTGTGGCTTCAAGGCAAGGGCTGGAGGGACAGTTGCCATTGTCCCTGTATTGAGTTGCCCTCCCATGCCACCCATGGGTGCCATCTTTCTTAGATTGAGCCCTCCCCCTACATGGCCAAATCTGACCCGACATTAGGCTGGTGAGCTCCATTAGCTGTAGCATGATGACTCCCTGAGATCCCATCCTACCCAACTCATGCATGGCCCCAGGCTCTGTCAGAAACAACCAGCCTGGGCCCGCAATGCAGTCTTGCTTTAAAAATTGAGGAATTTTGTCAAGCTTGTGGGGGCAGGGGTGCCAGAAAAATACAAGACGAAACTGAGTTGTGTGGCTTCAGGCTGAGGACTTGAGGGACAACCACCAATGTCCCTGTATTGAGCCGTCTCCGCACATGGGCCACATCTGAATCTACATTACCCTGTGAACGCCACTGGCTCCACCTTGATGACTCCCTCAGACCCCATCCCACTGCAAAGTTCTGGTGATTTCTGAAAGCTTGAGACAGTCATTCCACATCTCCCAGCATTTCTCTGGAAGATCCTGTTATGGGCTGTGGTGGTGTTTTTGATAGTAAACTTTAAGAATTGTGAAGGCGCTAGGCAAAAAGTGTTCTGCCCATGATGAAGTCTGTGAAAGATGTGGTGAGAATATTGGACCAATGACACAAGCCAATGACTCTGTCAGGCTGCTGCGGATGGGGGCCAGTCCTCCCATGTTACAAATCTTGTGCTTGTTGGTATTGAATACACACCTGAGCAGCTTATCATATCAGGACATGATATCTTCTGTATCTTCCATGGCTTCTACCCACTTTATCATCTATGACTTCAGTCCCCTCACTCCACTCCAGTCACAGTGGTTTCCTCACAGTTTCAGGAAGCACCACGGGGCCTTTCAGGCCACTCCTGCTCAGAGTGCTCTTCCCCCTTCAGTGCACAGCTCACGTATGGCCTCACCAGGGAGGCCTCCCCTGATCATGCTAAATGACATCCCCCCCCCCCCCACCACCCCATTCCTGCTTTATTTCTCTTTCTAGCACCCATCACTGCCTGGCATTAGATTATATATTAATGTGTTTTAATATGTTTGTTTTCTTCTGCTGCAAATATGCTTTATGAGATGGATTTTGGTGCATGTCTATCTCCAGCACCAAGACCAATAGCTGAGCTATAAAGGACTGTCCGCAGATATTCACTGCATGGATCAACAGAAGGGCAGCTGGCTGTGACTGGACACAGACCGCTGGAAATGGGGTTTCAGGCTCTGTTAGGATATGCTGACTTGTTCTGGGGTTAATCAGAGCATTTTTTGATAGCGACTGATACTGTGCCTAGGCCTCTGGCAGGAGATGGTGCCCTGAGGGGTCTGGAAAAAATGGTATTACTCTGACATTCTAAAGGTAAGTTGTCCTAGATGCAGAAAACAATAGACAGGCTCAGTTAAGGAATCAACAGTAGGGAAAATCTCCTTCTCGCTTCCAATACTCCAGACTCAGCCTATTTCCTGTCTAAGGATGTGGCATTTCTTGGGGGAGGGCTAAAAGGTCAAGGAGAAAAACCAATGTTATAAAATGACTTTGTGAGGGAGTCAGCGCAATTACCTATTAATACTGCCCTGTTCCTGCCTATGGAGCCTGTGGTAGCCCTTTCATCCACTCCTTTTGAAGCCTTTGCTCTGCTCTTTTCCATCCAGCAAGGCAACGATTTAAAGAGACAGAACAACAATTTAAAGAGAGGAGGAGAGCTCCAGTGGCGCAATCGGTTAGCACGCGGTACTTATAAAGAGAGGAGTGATGTTAACAGGTTTCATAATGGCTTATTTATGGTGAAAGCACTTACATTTGCTGAGGCTATTTTCCTTTAGAACACTACCAGGATGGATGATTGGTATTTAATGATTTACCACGTGCTTTGCTATCACTTGTTTTTCTCCACACTTTAGACGGGATAATGTATAGGAGAGATTTTGAAAGTCCAGAAAGTCAGATGGTATTATTATGTTCTTATGACTGTTTTTATAGGTCTGTTGTTCACCTTGTCACGGTTACAGCTATAGTATAATCTTTCTGGAAAGCAATGGTTGGAAAGCAATGGAATAGCTGAGACTGGCTCGATTTCAGAGAAAAAGCTAAGAAATGGAGAGCACAGGCATCTCTCTAAAACCGCTCTCTGGCAAAGATCTAGAAGGCATAAAAAGACGGAGACTCCCACGAATTCTCACTTTTCGCTGAGCATGCGTGTTTGTGCATTTGCACTGTTGGGCGCATGTGCACCTCTATCAGTGCATAGTCCCGGGAAGAGAGGAGGGGGAGGGTCCAGAAGGTTTTTCCATTGGAGGAATCTCTTTGCTGATGTTTGCTGAGCTGCCACTCATGGCCAGTTGATCATTCATTTCATCATTAATGTTGTTCATTTATTTATTTTTTGTCACTAACCAGCTAAATCAATTCTTTCTCTGGTGTCACCCACTCCAGGGATCTGTGCAGCCACTAATTGATGTAATTGGCAACTGGTAACTTGTTTTCTCTGTGGTGACTCTCTCACCATTTCCCTTAGGGTATGTGACTTTCTGCCACACCATACAGCATAGCCCTGCTTCCGGGGACACTGACTGGCATTTAAGCTATCAGAGTGCTCTGGCTGCTGTTTAATATTTCACAGCCTCTGCTCAGTGTGACTCACTCTGCGAGAGCAGGCAGCCTGAGCGTTCTCACGCTTCTCACTTCATTCTGAGCTACCCAGTGGACCCTTGAATGTCCCCCTTCAAGGCCTATTCAGCACCCCGCCCCCTTGTTGGCAATGCTTTATGGAGTCATGGAACCAGAAAAGGAGAAACGTCTGCTACCTGGGAAAATGAAATCAACCCATGACCCCAGTACATCTGTGGGGTCACACCTGGGCAGGTAGGAAGAGCGAGTGGAAGGCTTCATCCCTCTCACTTTCCAGTACGAGACTTTTTTTTAAAAATTGAAAGTTTTTCATTAAAGTAAAGTTGGCATATAGTATTATATTAGTTTTCCAGGTGTACAACAAAGCGATTCCATATTCATACAGCTTCGGAGGTGCTCACCACACTAAGTCTAATAACCATCTGTCACTGTGCCAAGTTAGCACACTACTATTGACTATACTCCTATATTCCCCTTCACCCTTTTCACCCATCCCTCCAGCTCCCTCCCCTCTGGCTACTATCAGTTTGTTCTTTGTTTCTGTGAGGCTCTATTTTGTTGTATTTTGTTTGTTCATTTGTTTTGATTTTTAAAAAATTCCGCATATAAGTGAAATCATGTGGTATTTGTCTTTCTCTGACTTATTTCACTTCCGATATTACTTTAGGGGGTCATTATTCTTCTTCTGTGATCCACATCTACTTTTCAAGGTTGTTGCAAGGATGGAAAGTAAAGATATATAAAAGATCTGGCTTGTGAAAACTGTCCACATCCTTTAGGTCAAACCATGTTGTCACAAATGGTGGATTTTACTCTTTTTTATGGCCAAGTAATATTCCATTGTATGTATATATCTTCTGTATCCATTCATCTGTCCATGGACACCTAGGTTGCTTTCATACTTGGCTATCTATAATAAAAGCGTAATATGCTAATTAGACTGGACATCCTTCCAGACGTCCTTCTGGATGACCTTCCGGATGAAGCCAGGGCTGCGAGGGAAGCCTGGGTCCCGGATGCCAGAGGGAAGCCAGTGCTGGCAGCCGGAGAAAGGACTACTCTTGCACGAATTTCATGCATTGGACCTCTAGTCTATAATAATAAAAGGGTAATATGCTAATTAGACCAGATGTCCTTTCGGACATCCTTCCTTCTGGACAAAGCTGCAGCAGGCGGGGGTTGCGGCGGTGGCAGGCGGGGGCCTGGGCCAAGGCTCTTGCACGAATTTCGTGCATCGGGCCTCTAGTTATAAATAGTGATGCAGTGACCAAGAGAGACCTTCTTATCCAGGGAAGGTGCCAGGGATGAAAAGGAAGATGGTACTTGGAGGTACCTGCAGCTCAGCAGGGACAGTTCTCTACTTTAGCCTGGCTGGGTGTCTGTACTTATCAAGGCCAGCACTTGCCTCTGGATCCTGTGTTGGGGATGATGTCAGGAGTGGAGAGCACAGGGTTTGCAGGGCTGAATTTGCCTCCCATGTACCATGAGAGGGACAATAAGCTCCCAAGCCCCTCCACAGTAGGGACACTGCTGCTAGTCCTTACAGCACCTTTTTGTGAATTAGAAAAGGCGCCCCTTCCTTGAGGCTCTAGACTGCCTCATGTTGGACTGTTGTTGTAACACACAGCAACCACAATAAGGCTTGCACATAAGATTTGTTCAGTGTATTCAGAGGAAGGGGAGGAGGGGACAATAGTGAGGCAAGCCTTTGTTACTTCAGTGGAGACCAGGCCTTAATGGGCCACACGATCCTGCAGAACTGTGTGTGGGTAGTAGCAGTAGAAGTGTAAACCCAGCCCTGGGGCCCGGAGCAGATAGCAGAGGTGGAGACCTGGGGAAGGTTAGGTGTGTGTGGTTTTAATAGGGCTCTTGCTTGGGACTTGAGCCTACTGTCACAGGCTTCCCGGACACTTTCAGGACATCGGCAGAGGAGGGGAGAAGGTGCCATGTGCTGGAGGGCACACGTGGGGTCCTCTGCTGGGAAGCAGCAATGGGAAATGCGGGCTGCTGCAGGGATAGCTTGTGAGTTGCCCCAGGTGTCCGCTGGAACTAGAAGGCTCCTGTGGGGTTAGAGGTGAGGGTTAGGGGTCCTGCAGGTCTGCAGGCTGGGGCTTCAGCCAGATTATTTTTATGTGGTTTGCTATTATTGTGGTCAATTGTGCTCCCAGGACCCTGACCTGGGAAAATACTTTTCAGCCACAAATGCTCATGGTACCCTTAAATGTTCATTATCATCCCCAAAGCAGAAGAGTTTGACTGTTTCCCCCTCTTCTCAACTGCTGCTAATCTCCCATCTGGACCTCTTCCTCTGGCCAAGGCTACCTTACTGCTGTGAACACAGAGCAGATTGGCAAGAGAATAAGATTCAAGAGACCACTCTTATCCAGATCCTTTTAGGGAGGAAGGAAAGGGAGCAGAAATCACTGAGTCTGACCATGTTTTAGGCCTTGTGCACTGAACTTTACACACCTTTGAACATGGGCTTTCATTATCGAACAGTCTTCACGAGCCATATCTTTTATATATCTTTCCTTTTAATCCTCACAACAACCTTGAAAAGTAGACGTGGTTCACAGAATAATAATAATGACCCCCTAACGCTGTCTGCATCCTAAGCCCAGAACCCGATGGCTATGTTCCTTTACGTGGGGAAAGGGACTTTGCAGATGTGATTGAGTTAAGGGCCTTGCAATGGGGAGATTGCCTGGATTATCCAGGTGGGCCCAATGTTAACACAGGACCCTTTTCAATGAAAGAAGGCGGGAGAGTCAGGGTCGGGAAGATGTGACAATGGGAACAGAGTCAGTGATCTAATGTTAGGAAGACTCAACCTGCCACTGCTGCTTTGAAGATGGGGGGTGGGAAGGGGCAGTCACCAACCAAGGAATGTGGGCGCCTCTAGAAGCTGAGAAGACAAGAGGGCACGGTGAGAATGCAGCCCTCCGCCACCTTCGTTAGGCACAGTGAGACCCATTTTGGACTTTTGACCTCCAGAACTCTAAGGTAAATTAGTTTGTTTTAAGTCGCCACATGTATGGTAATTTGTTAGTGCATCAATAACAAACTAGTACAGTAGGTATTTTTGTCTCCATTTGACAGGGGAGGAAATTGAAACTTGGAAGAATTTGACCCAAGATTGAAATCTAATTCTCTACAACTTCAAAGGCCATACTTTTCCCTATACTCCATGGTTGCCCCTCTTAAATTTTTATAACTAATGTCCGTACTGAAATCATCAAATATTTAATTGCTGGAACAACTACTTTTGAAAGAATCACTAATGGCATACTGCTCCATATACCTGCTTGCCACAAGGAATTTGCTGAGAGAAAAGGAAGCATCAGAGTTTATGAAAAGACAAAGAAAAGCATCAGAGTTCGTGAAAAGAAAGCCAGAATATCCAAATTTCCCTGTAGAAGTACCTAATTCTCACAGGACTAACAAAATCATCACTCTTTAGCTTGTTTATTCATTTGTTTGTATTTACAAATTACCCTAAGTATACTTTAAGTAGGTTGGTCATTTAAAAAAAACACAACATCGTTAATCAGGGAAATATAAAGTAAAACTATGATGAGATAGTGTTATTGGCTGGGGTCTGGGCCCTGGGTGGCTCTGCCCAAGGCCATCAGGTAGTGTGCAGGTTTTTGACTTCGTGTAGGAAAGATTTCACTACAGGAGTCCAGGTGGCTTTGGAGAGCATGTTTACTGAAGCTGGGGGCAGTGAAACAAAGGGAAAGCTTAAGGCAGAAGAAGCGAAAGGAGAGGAAAAGTCAAAGAAGGGGGCCTTGGAGACAGGGTCAGGGTGTTAGCCCAGGTTGAACTGTCCCTGCCCACCACTCCCCTGGCTGCAAGTCTCTGGGGTAAGAAGTTGGGGAAGAAAAAGGTGTGGGTGTGCTCTCGGGCGGGTAAGTGCACAGTGGATTCTTTGTCTTAAAGGCTTTTCTCTTCCTTTGGTATTGCATTCAAACATCATTTTGATGACAGTTTTTGGGCAATCTATTAAAATTTTAGCATCTGAGATGAGTGCATTACTTACCTTATCCGAGTCCCAACCCTAATTTTAGCTAAACTCTATCAGTTAGCTTGTGTAAAAGACACAGCGTGTCACTCTGCCATAAAAGCACAAATTCTCGAGAGGGATTCACAGCACTAATGGGATGTGGCGATAGCGGGGGGGAAGAGGAGTTAAGAATGTCATCTTATTAAACAGTATGGAGGTTCTTCATAAAATTAAAAATAGAACTACCATATGATACAGCAATCCCACTTCTGGGTATTTATCCGAAAGAATTGAAAAGAAGGTCTTCAAGAAATACTTGTACACCCATGTTCATGGCAGCATTATTCACAACAGCCAAGAGGTGGAAGCAAATGTCCATGGACTGAGGACTGGATAAGCAAAATGTGGTATATGCACATAGTGGACTATTAGTCTTTAAAATGGAATATTATTCCTTGAAGAGGAAGAAAATTCCATCACATGTTATAACACAGGTGAACTTTGAGGACAGTAGAGGAAAGTAAGGAGCCCCAACAACTAAATGCAAAGTGGAACCCTGGATTGGATCCTGGAACAAAGAAGGGACATTGTGGAGGACATGAGTGGATTTCAAATGCTGTGAATAATTTAGTAAACAGTATTTTTAAAAATCTTTATTGTTGAGATTATTACAGATATCCCTCTTTTTCCCCCCATTCCCCCCCTCCACCCAGTTCCTGCCCCACCCCAGGCCTTCACCACCCTATTGTCTGTGTCCCTAGGTAATGTATATATGCATATAAGATCTTTGTTTAATCTCTTCCCACCCCCACACTCCTTCCCTCTGAGAATCAGTCTGTTCCATTTCCACGCCTCTGATTGCATTTTTTTCACCAGTTTATTCTGTTCACTACATTTCTTTTTTTTTTTTTTAATATATTTTATTGATTTTTTACAGAGAGGAAGGGAGAGGGATAGAGAGTTAGAAACATCGATGAGAGAGAAACATCAATCAGCCGCCTCCTGCACACCCCCTACTGGGGATGTGCCTGCAACCAAGGTACATGCCCTTGACCGGAATCGACCTGGGGCCCTTCAGTCCACAGGCAGACGCTCTATCCACTGAGCCAAACCGGTTTCAGCAAGTTCACTACATTTCTTATTCATTTATTTTGATTTTTAGATGCAATTGTTGATAGGTATGTATTTGTTGCTATTTTTAAAAATATATATTTTTTTATTGATTTCAGAGAGGAAGGGAGCGGCAGAGAGAGATAGAAACATCAATGACGTGAGAGAATCATTGATTGGCTGCCTTCTGCATGCCCCCACTGGGGATCAAGCACACAACCAGGGCATGTGCCCTTGACTGGAATCGAACCCGGGACCCTTCAGTTCACAGGCTGACGCTCTATCCACTGAGCCAAACCAGGGAGGGCACCATTTTATTGTTCATATTTTTGAGCTTTTTCTTTTTCTTCTTCTTCCTCTTCTTAAAGAATACCCTTCAACATTTCATATAATACTAGTTGGGAGGTGATGAACTCCTTTAGCTTTTTCTTCTGTGAAGCTCTTTATCTGACCTTCAATTCTAAATGATAGCTTTGATGGGTAGAGTAATCTTGGTTGTAGGTCCTTGCTATTCATCACTTTGAATATTTCTTGCCACTCCCTTCTGGCCTGCATTGTTTCTGTTGAGAAATCAGCTGACAGTCATATGGGCATTCCCTTGTAGGTAACTAACTGCTTTTCTCTTGCTGCTTTTAAGATTCTCTCTTTGTCTTTAGCCCTTGGCATTTTAATTATGATGTGTATTGGTGTGGTCCTCTTTGGGTTCCTATTGTTTGGAACTCTGTGCTTCCTGGACTTGTAAGTCTATTTCTTTTACCAGGTAGGGGAAGTTTTCTGTCATTATTACTTCAAATAGGTTTTCAGTATCTTCCTCTCTCTCTTCTTCTGGCAGTCCCATAATGCGAATGTTGGTATGCTTGAAATTGTCCCAGAGGCTCCTTACACTATCTTCATATTTTTGGATTCTTTTTGCTCTTCTGGTTGGGTGTTTTTTGCTTCCTCATATTTCAAATTATTGATTTGATTCTCAGAATCCTCTATTCTACTGTTGAATCCCTGTATATTATTCTTTATTTCAGTCAGTGTCTGCTTAATTTCTGACTCGTCCTCTTCATTTTTATTTTTTTTTAGATTTGTAGAAGATTCTTGAGTAACCTTATAACCATGGTTTTGAACTCTATATCCAGTAGTTTGCTTTCTTTCATTTCTTTCATTTGTGACATGTTTCTTTGCCTCCACATTTTGGCTATTTCCCTGTGTTTGTTTCTATGTATTGGGTAGAGCTGCTATGTCTCCTTGAGTTGTTAGAGTACTTTTGTGTAGTAGGTGTTCTATAGGGCCCAATGGCCCAGCCTCTCCAGTCACCTGAGTTGGGAGCTCTAGGTGCACCTTTTTGTGGGCTGTGAGTACAGTCTTGTTGGAGTTGAGACTTGATTGCTATTGGTATCACTGGGAGGAATTGGCCTCCAGGCCAATTGGCTGTGAGGACCAGCTGTGACTATGGTGGGAGAGCTGCTGTGCAGGAGATAACCTATGGAGCAGGACTTTCTTCAGTGGGGCTTTGGTGCTCACTGAGTCTTCCCTTTGAGTGTGTCGTTTATGGATGTGTAGAGTTGTAATCTGTTCTGGTCTGACACTGACCACTGGGTACACTGGCTCTTGGTTCAAGTACAAAGTCAGCCACTGCCTGGAGCCACCCAGCAGGAGCTATAGAGAGATCTGCAGATTCCTCCTCTTTGTATCAGGTTTGAAAGTGCCCAGATGAGGCCCAGCTGTGAAGCAAGGCTGGGTCTTGGGCCTTTTATTGGTAGATTTGGGGCTCCCTGACCCAGCTGCAGCTTGTTTGACAGATTTTAGCCTGAGCAAGGGCGGGTCATTCATATGCAAAAGCCACTGCCTGTAGCTTGGGTGGGGTTGTAAATTGAATGAGGTGGTTCTTAGGGAACCACCAGGGCAGAGCAAACAGAAATGGCTGCCAGTCAGACCTGTGACTGGGGAGATCCCAGCATAGGAACAATGATCCCTGTGAGCACCTCCGTCTGGAAGAAAGCCGCCCCCCCCCCCTGAGTTCCTGCCCCAATGCCAGACAATCCAGCTCCTCCTTGTGTGAGTCTGTGTCCCCCAGAGTCTTGCCCTGGTGCTGGAGCTCAGAGGAAGCAGGACCTTGTAAGTTCAGTTCGTGGTGCTGGCCTTTTAAGAAAACAGCTGGGTCTCCAACAGCCTCTGTGTCACTGAGCCCCAATCTGCACTGGTTTTTACAGCCCGTAGTTCTTACTGCCTGTAGGGACTTCTTCTCCCAGCTCTGGGAGCCTGGGCTGAGGGGCTGATGTGGAGCTGGGACCCCTTGCTCCTCCTGGTGGCCTCTGCAGAGACCATCTCCCTTCCGATTAAAAAAGTGGCACACGTGGATGCCCGATCAGCCCATTTTGCGCCTCCGCACCTCCTACCAGTCTCAGTGTGCTTTCTTCTTTACTTCTCTAGTTGTAGGACTTCCATTCAGCCAGCTTTCCAGCAGTCCTGGATGATAGTTGCTCTGTATTTTAGTTGTAATTTTGATGTGGTTGTTCGAGGTGGCAAGTACAGGCATTAGCCTATGCCGCCATCTTCAAATCTCTAATTAATAGTATTATACAAAGGCTAACTTCCTGACTTTTATAATGGTACCATGGTTCTGTAAGTTGTTAACATTTGAAGAAACAGGTTGAATGCTATATGTGTACTCTCTGCACTGTTTTTGCAACTTATCTTTATGTCTAGAATTATATCAAAATAAAAAAGTTTCAAAATTCTTAATGAACATAACTTCATGGGAGAAAAGAACAAAAGAAATATCACAATACATTTTATTTTTTATGAACTAACTCCAAATGCTCTTCTGATATTTTGCTAAAATGCCACATGTTTCTCAATATATAGTTACAATCACTGTTTATATACTGGTTCTCTCATTTTCTTCCTCCTTGAAGAAATGTCACCCATTCATTGAATAATTTCAGTGAATTAGTGTTTTTTGTTACTATGAGTGGCCCCGTTCTGGGTAGTGAGAACATGAAGATGCATGGCCCTTGATCTGTGCTCTTGAAAAATTTACAGAATAGTGAGGATAATAATCATGAAAAGAAGAGAAGTCAGTATAATATTGATAGGCTTCATAACAAGTGAATAGGCAAAGGGCTCTGAAAAGAATTCAGATTCTAACAAGGTAACATATCTGCGTAATTATGTGCAAAGGACAGACTATCACCCACAGGGTAATGTATTGCAGTTGGCAGAGCTGTTCTCTAATGGGAACAGCAGTGTTGGGTAGCTGGGGCTCTTCCCACTTTGGAGGGAAGAGAACATTCCACATGTTGTCCTTGGAGTCAGCAGGCAAGAGCAGGGAGAGGAGATAGCGGTCCTCTGCAGAGGGAGGACTCCCCATGTCCCTTCTCTGTGCTTGCAGACTGTGCCTTTGCTGTTGAGAGCCCATTGCACGTTAAATTGGTTCTCAGGAAAGGAGACTTATGGGATGGCCAGGGTTCAACTTAATGAAGGAAGAGGTCAGTGGATTCTCATCAAAGAGCGCAACTAATCTGTCTCATGTCTGAGTTACAGCCTCCCCTGAGCCTCCTCGGTGAGGTATCAACCATCACGCCAATTTTTATAATTGCAGATAATTGGATAATTGGCATAATTCATTTATCTGTAAAGACTTTCCTGTCAATTTGGTCCCCAGGAGTTCATAAGGATCCGAAGTCCTATTGAAGATTTCTGCCCTCAGCCTCCCATCTCACACGTCCTCCAAGGAGTCCCCTCGCTCCTCTGTTTCAACCTCCTCCTCTTTTCTGGCTCCCTCCTTCACCTGGGAAACATGCCGGAGCTCATCGCTAGTTCCAGGCACCAATCTCAGTTTGACTATATTCTCCTTGAACAAAAGGAAGATGGCTGGGAGCAGCAAGGAAATATTTTGCTCTGCCCAAGGAAATAAATACAGGCAGAAATAAAAGAATCAATAAAAATAATTCTTCCCTTGACCCTTTACCCATCTATGGCCATTCTCCTATTTATCTCGACTCATAGTCTCTGATGCCTCAAAGTTAAGGGGTCAAGCATTAAACCCACCCTGTTGTCTTAACATTCACCATCACAGGATACATTTAGGATTCCATGTATATTACCTGGAAGGACATGGCCTCGGAATCAGAAGACCTTACTCTGGCATGGACAGTGAAGCTAGTTGTTGGTATTGAGCTGGTCATTTCATCTCTCTGGCTTCAGTTTTGGGATGTGTGAAATAAATGCACTATGCCAGATTATTTCTTAAGTTCCTTACAGTTCTATATAACACATATGGGTCTTTTATGTGCACCTGCAGCCAGACCAGCCTCTTCTCTCATTATTCTTGCCCTTCAACTCAACTCTTTTTTTTTTTTTAAATATATTTTATTGATTTTTTTACAGAGAGGAAAGGAGAGGGATAGAGAGCTAGAAACATCGATGAGAGAGAAACATCGATCAGCTGCCTCCTGCACACCCCCCACCGGGGACGTGCCCGCAACCAAGGTACATGCCCTTGACCGGAATCGAACCTGGGACCCCTCAGTCCGCAGGCCGACGCTCTATCCACTGAGCCAAACCGGTTTCGGCTCAACTCTTTTTTTTAAAATAAATCTTTATTGTTCAAATTATTACAGGTGTTCCTCTTTTTTCCCCCTAGCTCCCCTCCACCTGATTCCCCACCCCACCCCATGCCCTTACCCCCCGCCACTGTCTTCATCCATAGGTGTAAGCTTTTTGTCCAGTCTCTTTCCACACCCCTCACACCCCTTCCCCCCTGAGAATTGTCAGTCCACTCCCTTTCTATGTCCCTGATTCTATTATATTCACCAGTCCATTCTGTTCTTCAGATTTTTTATTCACTTGATTTTTAGATTCACTTGTTGGTAGGTATGTATTTGATGTCATTTTGTTGTTCATAATTTTTATCTTTACCTTTTTCTTCTTCTTCCTCTTCTTAAAGAACACCCTTCAGCATTTCATGTAATCCTGGTTTGGTGGTGATGAACTCCTTTAGCTTTTTCTTGTCTGTGAAGCTCTTTATCTGACCTTCAACTCTGAATGATAGCTTTGCTGGGTAGAGTAATCTTGGTTGTAGGTTCTTGCTGTTCATCACTTTGAATATTTCTTGCCACTCCCTTCTGGCCTGCATAGTTTCTGCCGAGAAATCAGCTGACAGTCGTATGGGTGCTCCCTTGTAGGTAACTAACCGTTTTTCTCTTGCTGCTTTCAAGATTCTCTCTTTGTCTTTTGCCCTTGGCATTTTAATTATGATGTGTCTTGGTGTGGTCCTCTTTGGATTCCTCTTGTACGGGGTTCTGTGCCCTTCCTGAACTTGTAAGTCTATTTCTTTCACCAGGTAGGGAAAGTTTTCTGTCATTATTTCTTCTAATAGGTTTTCAATATTTTGCTCTTTCTCTTCTTCTGGCACTCCAAAAATTCGGATGTTGGTACGCTTAAAGTTGTCCCAGAGGCTCCTTACTCTATCTTCATATTTTTGGATTTTTTCTTTTTGTTTTTCTGGTTGGGTGTTTTTTGTTTCCTCATATTTCAGATCTTTTGGTTTGATTCTTGGGGTACATTGATCTACAGTTGAGTTTCTGTATATTCTTTATTTCAGACAGTGTATGCTTAATTTCTGACTGGTCCTTTTCCATTTTTTTGGCATTCTCATTAAGGTCCTTGAAGGTCTCACTAAGCTCCTCGGAGGTCTCATCAAGTTTCTCGGCGGTTTTTAGAAGATTCTTGAGTAACCTTATAAATGTGGTTCTGAACTCTATGTCGTCCATTAGTTTCCTTTCCTCCATTTCTTTCATTCGTGACATGTTTCTTTGTCTCCGCATTTTGCTGCTTCCTTGTGTTGATGGAGTGGCTTTGTGTGGTAGGTGACCTATAGGGGCCAGTAGCTCAGCCTCCCCAATCACCTGAGGTGGATGCCTTTGGTACACCCCTTTGTGGGCTGAGTGCAAAGTCTTGGTGTAGTTAAGCCTTGATTGCTATTGGTACACAGGGAGGAATTGACCTCCTGGCCAATTGGCTGTGAGGACCCGCTGTGTCTATAATGGAAGAACTGCTGCGCTGGAGACACTCTTATGGTGCAGGACTTGTTTCAGTGGGGCTTTGGTGCTCACTGAGTCTGCCTCTTGAATGTATCACTTATGGATGTGAGGAGTTGAAATCTGGTGTCTCACACTGACCACTAGGTACACTGGCTTCTGGATCTCCAATGGGGTGCAGGTCAGCTACTGTCTGAGGCCACCCAGCAGGAGCTACAGCAAGAACTACAGTTTTCTCCTCTTTGCTTGGGGTTTGGAGGTTTTGGAGCTTTCTGACCCGGGCTACAAGTTTGCTAGCTTAAGCTGCAATAGGGCAGGCCATTCATATGCTAAAGCCGCTGCTTGGAGCTTGGGTGGGTTTGTAGATTGTGCAGGGCGGGGTCTCAGGGTGTGACTAGGCTAGGGCGTGGCAAACAGTGATGGCTGCCAGTAAGCCGGCTCTGTGGCTCTGCAGCTCTGTGTCTCCGACAGTGTCCCCGCGTCCCCCACCCCAGCACAATAAACAATTGTTCCTGCACGCAGCCCTGCAAGCAAGCCTCCCTCACTTTCCGACCCCACCGCAGACAGTCCAGCTTCTCCCCGTAGGAGTTTGGGTCCCCCGCATCTCCCCAGAAACGAGTTCGGAGTAATCGGGAGCTTATCTCCCTTCGGGTTGAAAACAGCAGCGCTCCCAGTCACCCGTGGACAGCCCGATTAGCGCGTCCCCGTACCTCAGCTTTTCAGCGCTTGTGCACCCGTCAATGCTGTTTGCTCTTTCCTTCTACTTGTAGAACTTCCACTCAGCCAGCTTTCCCGTGGTTCTGGGTGATAGACATTTTGTCTTTTAGTTGTAGTTTTGAAATTGTTGTGCGAGGCAGCATTTATGTGTTTACCTACGCCGCCATCTTGGATCTCTCCTCAACTCAACTCTTTAGCCCTCCTCTCCCATCTTCTGTTTCTTTGCCAGTTCCTTGGAGTGGGATGCCCTACTCTCCATGTCTTCCTGTGGACCTACTGTACACACTTTTCAAGTTTCAGTGCTACCTTCCCTGTGAATCACTCCTTGGCATCCTCAAGATTAGGAGCTCACTCCTCTATGCATCCAGTGTACTGAGCATGTACCTGAATTATAGCATTGTCCTCAGGGCCTTAAACAAGTCTGTCTCCCCAAAAGGCCATAATGCCTTTAATGCAGGAATCACATTTGTGTCAGTCAAGGGCCAGTTTCAGAGAACGGAATCCACTCAAACCAGTTTAAGCAGGAAAGGATTTATTACAGATATTATAGTAAATGGCTATCGTGTCACTGGGAGGGGAAAAGGAAGACTCAAGATTAGGCATTCAGGAACCACTTTCAAAACCACAATGCAGAACGGGGGCCCCCAGAGAGCGCTACTTCTTTTGATATCAGGAAGTCTCCAGCTTCATATAAGTATCACCATTAGAACAACCAGGAGCTAAATTCTCTCCATAATCATCTCATAGTCAAATTCTCAAAAAGAACAAGAGCCTGTGGACTCGTCATCACCCCCATTTGGACAATGTTTCTTGCGCCAAGTCACCTCCTAATTTTCTGATCAATTTAGAGATTGATTGCGCTGGGATCATGTGCTAAGTGTGGTCCAAAGGGCTGCAGCCAATGGAAGTTAAGTTTATCTGGTACAAACACAGTGTAAAAGGCTTGGGGTGGGGTGAGGAGGGGAGGGGGAAGATAGGAGTGTGTGTGGCCAGTACAGTTCCTCTTTCCTTTTGCTGAGAAGATCAATTTTCCCCCTACTGTAAGAAATATCAATTAAATTCCAATCTGCTCTTAGCCCTAACAGTCTCTTCAGCTCATGCCTCCCACAGAACACCAACTGCTTTAACAAGATGGGGCAGGATCATAGAATCTTGGGAAGAGGAAGAAGTTCAGGGGTCATAAAAATCCTCTGGTTACCATATACCAGTTTGTAGGAAAAGGAGAAAAACAACACAATGTAAATAGTTTCATCTAAATACTAGAGGCCCAGTGAGTGGGGGAGGTAGGCGGGTCCCTTCAGCCCAGCCTCTGCCCTCTCGGGAGCCCTTGGGGGATAGCCAGCTGACAGCTTAGGCCCCCTCCCCTCGGGCAGTCGGACATCCTTAGCATTGCCACGGAGGCTCCCCCCACTGCCACTGCGCTCGCCAGCCTTGAGCCTGCTTCTGGCTGAGCAGCACTCTTCGCTGTGGGAGTGCACTGACCACCAGGGGGCAGCTCCTGCATTGAGCATCGGCCCCTGGTGGTCAGTGTGCATCATAGCAACCAGTTATTTGGCTGTTCAGTTTATTTGCATATTACCCTTTTATTATATTATTATGTAGGATATTCAGTTTAAGGACCTGGCTTTCTTATAAGATTTTCTTTGTCCTCCTGCTTCTTTTGTGATTGATACATGGGTTTGTAGTTCATGGCTTTTGTTTGTTTAGGTTTTTCTTGGCAAAATAACAATTGGGTTGTGCTTTGTTAGTGTTCTCTTTGAGTTGCTTGTCCATTTTTAATTTTATTTTGATCACGTCCCCAAAGGGCTAGCCCAGTGGTTGGCAAACTCATTAGTCAACTGAGCTAAATATCAACAGTATGACTGAAATTTCTTTTGAGAGCCAAATTTTTTAAACTTAAACTTCTTCTAATGCCGCTTCTTCAAAATAGACTTGCCCAGGCTGTGGTATTTTGTGGAAGAGCCACACTCAAGGGGCCAAAGAGCCGCATGTGGCTCGCAAGCCGCGGTTTGCCAACCCCGGGTCTATACAATAGCTACACTATGACTTCTTGTGTTACTATTTCTTCGTCCATTTCATTCTTTTTTTTTAAAACAATTTTATTTTATTATTATTTTTAATCCACACCCAAAGGTATTTTTCCATGGATTTTTAGGGAGAGTGGAAAAGAGAGGGAAAGACAGAGAGAAACATCAGTGTGAGAAAAACACATCAATTGGAATTGGTTGCCTCCTGCATGAGCCCTGACGAGGGCCTAGGCTGGGGAGGAACCTGCAACCAAGGTACGTGCCCTTGACTGGAATCAAACCTGGGACCCTGTGGTCCACAGGCTGACGCTCTATCCACTGTGCCAAACCGGCTAGGGCATCCATTTCATTCTTTATTCTCTATCAACTATCAGGATATTGACTTCAGGGTCTCAAGACACTGAACAAGTACCTAGACATGTGGTAAGATAAAGGGTATACTTTCTCTGATTCTTTGTCTCTTCCTCCATCCCTAGTCATGTCATGGGGAATTATTTTGACCTTTTATTCTTATACATAAGGCCCAGTTCATTTTGTGGAAAACAAAAACAAGCCAAAAAAAAAAAAAAAAGGTGTAATGTGTAATTTTTCTTGACATGTTTTTTCTATATCAACTGGGATTATTTTCAGCGTTTACAAATATGCAGTCTATTTTTATTTTTTCAAACTCTACCTTTTATTATACTTATACACGGATGGGCAAAAGTAGGTCTACAGTTGTGAGTATACAACATAGAGCTTATTATTGTGTTATTTATTTATTTATTTATTTATTATTCACTTTATTTATAAACCTACTTTTGCCCACCCCTGTATTTCTGTTATATTTTCCAGGACATCTTTTCCTGAATGCTTTTAATTATCTCACCTCTTTTATATCCAAACTTACTCTTTATAATCCTATGTAATAAATAGGGAATATGCAAATTGACCATCACACCATCACAAAGATGGCAGTGCCCATAGCCACAAGATGACGGCGCCCAGTCCCCTCAGCCCCGCTGGAGTCCCCCAGTCCTTTCAGCCCCACTGCTGAGAGCAGACAGCGGGGCATGGGGGCTTTGTCCCTGTGGTGGCAGCGAAGCCCCCAGGCCCCGCAGAGAACCATGGGGAGTGGGCCTAAGCCATCAGTAGGAAATCCCCTTATGGCTCTTGGATTGGAGAGGGTGCAGGTTGGGCTGAGGGCCCCCAACCCCATATACGAATTTCATGCACCAGGCCTCTAGTTAGGTATATCTATGACTTCGTCTACCCATTTATAAGCATTTACTTATTGAAATACATATTGTTTCACTCTAGTTGCTTTCCTGGGCCTGGGAGCCCTCAGATCCACTTCTTGTCCTTTCTGAGGTCTGCTCTTTGTGACAAGTGGGAGGACACCTGCAGGCGGAGCTCCTAGGCTCCCATCAGCCATTTCCAGTTGGGTTTGTCCAATGGGAGGTGCAAATAGGAGACTGGAGCTGGGAGGAGGGGAGAAGCTCAGATCCAGGGGCTGCGTCTTTTCTCAGTGGCCCGCCCCACCATTGCCCAGCAAGTCAATCAAGGTCTCAGCTTCTGTCAGGTGACCCTGGTCCCTGGTCTGACAATGCCACCTGTCACCTCAGCCTGCAGAGCCAGAGATGCTTCTTGATGGTGTCAGCTCTGGGGTGCCCCTGCTGTAAGTACTCAGAGGGGTTTCTCTCTCCCAGGTTAGACCCCAACTGATGTAAAGATAACTTCTCAGAGGTAGAACTGCTGGGTCAAAAAAATTAGGATTTTAAAAATACCACATGATCTCACTCATTTGGGGATAATGAAAAACATTATAAACTGATGAACAAAAAGATAGATACAGAGGCAGTAAAGCATCAAACAGACTGTCAAATTACAGCGGTAAGGTTAGGGAGAGGTGGGGGAAATAAGAGATCAACTGAAGGACTTATATGCATGCATATAAGAGTAACCAACGGATGCAAAACATTGGGGGGTGAGGGCATGTATGGGAGTGGGGTGGGGGGGGCAATGGTAAGATATGTACACATATAATACCTTAATAAAAAAAAATAAAAAATAAATAAAACTGAAACTTAAAGAAGTTTTTCCTGCTGTCTTTCTGTCCCATAAGCCCTTTCCTCCACCTAGTTCTCTGTACTGTACACTCTCAGGGCCCTTCCCCCTCCTCCCTCCCATCTATGTCCACGTCCCAGCCTCTGGCCGTTGGACATCCCTCCGGTTTCATTACTCTTTAAAAAAATGATAAACAAAAACAAAGAGATAAGAGGGGGCACCACCACTTCCTGGTGGTAATTGAGATCTATGCTTCCAGAACATGCCCAGGCAGGTGGAAAGAGTAAGCAATTATCTGGGTGGTTCAAGCAAACATCGACTCCCCTTTGTCTGTCAGGAGCGAGTGGGGGTAGAGAGGGAGGGTTGGAATTAATTATTAATGTTTTGGAAATCGTGGGAATTAGGTAGAGATACTGAACTCACCACATCATTTCCTATCAGGAGTCTGTGAAGGAATGACATCTGCTCGGCCACTTCAGCTGCCAGGTTTTAAAGTTCGGCAGGAAGCCATCAAGGAGCAAAGTGACCTCTGCGGCTTGTGACACTGAGCCCCTTGGTGACTTGGACTCCATACTGCTGGTTAAGAAGGCCCAGCCCTGGCTCCCGGGCAGTGCAGATGGCTTGCTGTAAATCCAGTTCCTGCATCTTTTCCATGCATCAGACTTGGCTCTCCTCAGAAATGAAGCTATCACCCAAACTTGGGTAAATTTACCAAATAAATCTACCAACTGTCTTTTACAGGCTGCTGATTGACCTTGGACTTCCTCTGAATTTGTGGCCCTTAAAGATCTCCTTATTTAGCAATATGTCATAGTCAAGAAAAAGAATTTTTCTAGCAAGCCATTCTTTGAAAGTCAAGATAGGCAGGCAGCCTTGGTCTGGGGAGCCCTGGTTTTGGAGTCAAGAGATGAGTTTGAGTTCTGGCCTTGCCACTAACTAGTCGAACAAGCAAAATCAGCCATTTCCTCCTGGTGAGGTTCTTCTCTAGTGAATTAAGTGTGTGGAAATAAAGAAGTTAAGGTGAAAGAGAAATACACAAGTGCAAGCTAATGTTATTATTCACCTTTTCAAGTTTATTTTTCCAATATTGGTTGTGGATGGGTACTGACTCTCCTGCCACTTGCATCCTTTTATTAGCTCATTATTAAAAACAATAGGTCAAACAATGCATGGGTTAGGATAACTAGTTAGGAGCCACCATCAACCTTGGTACATGCATTAGAGGTAGGGAACAGGATCTGAAAACTAACACCAAAGTGACCCTCTGTTTGATCGTGTGGTTTCAGAATGATACCGAAAAAGCCGAGAGAGGCTTGAGTGAGAGCTTGTCCCATTTCCTCTGCCTCCTCAGTGTGTCCTTTCTTTTCTTTTTTTTTTTTAAATATATTTTTATTGATTTCAGATAAGGAGGGAGAGAGATATAGACATCAATGATGAGAGGGAATCATTGTTTTGGCTGCCTCCTGCACACCCCCTAATGGGGATCAAGCCGGCAACCCGAGCATGTGCCCTTGACTGGAATCGAACCTGGGATCCTTCAGTCCACAGGCAGATGCTCTATCCACTGAGCCAAACCAGTTAGGGGCAGCGTGTCCTTTCTGACAGTGTTAGGATATTCCTACTCAGTCCCCTGTGACTTTCCTCCTGTACAGTTGCAGGGACAGGGCACCCTCAGCAAGCTAGAACCTGTCTCGGGCCGACCGGGGACAGTGAGCAAGATTAAAGTGAACAACCTCATGGAACAGACCCAGAAAATAACATTAACCCAAGAACAAAGTGGCTGTCACTTGTGATTTAACATGTAATATCAAGGGAACAAAAGCATTTTTTACTGTCACTGAAGCCTTGCTGTCCCAGGTCAGAAAAACTAAATGGGAGAGAAATGGACTTAACCAGCTTCCAGCTCTGTTCTTACAGATGCTGGGCTGGAGCGCACCGCCTCACCTTCCCCATCCCTTCAGGCCATACGAAGAGCCAACAGACATCTGGTCCTTGCATGCTAATGAGCCCAGTTTCACAGATGCCCTTTAGACTGTATTTTTGTCCCCGATCCAGTAGGATTTTCCCAAGTTTTTCTAGGATTGTATTAGGCACTGTGAGACCATGAAAAGTCGGAAACAGATTGGGATTTAACGAATGGATTAAGTAAACAAATAAGTGTTGGGTGCTTTTATATGTCAAGTACAGCCCTAGTCGGTGCACTGAAAATACAGCTGTGAACAAGAGAGCCGATCCCAGCCCTGGAGGAGCTTCTACTCTGGTGGGGGGCTGGGAGGGGGCAAGATAGAGAAATAAGAATTTAAATAAATATGTACCAAATTCAGGCAGTGATAGTGTTATTAAAATAATAATAATAGCCCAGCTGGTGTGGCTCAGTGGTTGAGGGTCGAGCTATGAACCAGGAGGTCACAGTTCATTCCTGGTCAGGGCACATGCCAGGGTTGCGGGCTCCATCCCTGGTAGGGGGTGTGCAGGAGGCAGCTGATCAATGATTCTCTCTCATCATTGATGTTTCTCTTTCTCTCTCCCTCTCCCTTCCTCTCTGAAATCAGTTTAAAAATAAATAAATAAATTTAAAATAAAAAAAAGAATAGAGACTAGAGGGAGCCATAGAGAGAGAGCTCTGGAGCAGGTGTCTGAGAGTAGGGGGTGCATTTGGAGAACTTCCCCGCGTGCTGTGCTCTGGATCCTCGCTAATGCTATTTGAGAGATGCCAGTGAGACTGGAATTACTTCTAATTACTGCTGACTGCTGGGGTCAGTCTGCAGCTCCCTGGTGAGACAGAGCCAGGTGGGTGTCTGGGCTTTATTTTGCCTACCTCTACATAAAAGAAACCCCTTTTCCAGGAAATTACCATATTTGGGGGGACAAGAAGCTGAAACACTTAAATTAAGGAGGCATGAAAGGATTAGAACAAAGACAGTACACAGTAATGTATGGCACTAAGTAGAATCAAAGATTTAAGCTATCGCTAGAGTGACAGAGCCCATCATGATTCACAAAACGTCCAACTAACCGCTGTTTCCTGGGCACGAAGGACACTTACAAAAAACTGTGGAGAGCCCTTTGGCATTTAGACAAATCATCCACTCTGTGTGAAATGCATATTTCCGCAAGGGAGTTTCTAAATACTTTTGCTTTTCCACTGTGCAAATAGAGTCTTCATTGATGTAGCATTTAGTATGAGAATGCCTTCCCGATCGCCGGCGCACCCTCTCACAGACCATCTTTGATGAAAAATTAAACAGAGGCTGCAAAGACTTCCTGCTTCACAGCTAATGAGCAGAGAAGAACACATGCAGGAAACTTGAAGAGTCAAATTGAAAATTTGCATCTAAACTCCTTTACCATAAAATAATTGCACTTTTCAAATTTTTAATTATAAAAATAATTATGTGCTATGAAATACTATGTAGAAAAGAATGAGGTAGGTCTCGACATATTGACATGTAAACATATTTATTATTTGATGTTGTTGTTGTTTTTTTAAAGCATTGTACAGAGCAATATGATAAAGAGACCCAAGGTGACAAAGACATACACCCAGGGAGGCTAAGCAGGTATAAAAAAATGTGAAGGTCCAGGTATCTGACAACAGGCACCATGCTGTTCTATGTTGTGAAAACGTATTGCTTGTGTAGCTATGCAACCTTTTAAATCATTGTGTGGATCAAACAAAACACCATACTGGGAGTGTCCAGTTCCCCTAAGTCTGTAAGCAATAATATATATATATATATATATATATATATATATATATATATATATATATAGAGAGAGAGAGAGAGAGAGAGAGAGAGAGAGAGAGAGAGAGACAGAGAGAGACAGAGAGATGAAAGAATATTTTCTTACATATGTATGCATTTTGTAAATGCAAAATAAAATACTTGGAAAGATACATATATAAGCTTTTATTGGTGCTTATCTTTGAGAAACCAAACTTGGGGAAGGAAGATTGGTGGGAGAATATGTTCAAGTGGAATTTTAAGTTTTATGCTATATTTCTCTATTGTTTGACTTATACAATGGGGATGTATGTAGTCATGTATCAATGACTAACTATACTTTATAAAAATTAAAAAATAATTCATAAAGCTTGTGGAAATTTTGGAAAAGAATGAAAATAATAGATAAAAATCACCTATAATCTCATAAGCTCAGATATAAATATTGATCATTGTTTTAAACTGCTCGTACAAAATGTCACAGACTGGGTGGTTTGAACAGCACACGTTTATTTCTCACAGTTCTGGAGGCCAGGAAGTCGGAGATCAGGGTGCCAGCACGGGCCAGTCTTGGTGAGTCTCCTTCTGAGCTTGTCAATGGTTGCCTCCTTACTGTACCCTCACACAGTAAAGAGAGTTCTATCTCTTCCTCTCCTTATGAGGAAAATAATCTCATCATGACAGCTCTGCCTTTAAGATCTCATCTGCACCTAAGGTCCCATCTGCAAATACCACCACACTGGGGATTAGGGCCTTGAATGAATTGGGGTTGGGGCATAATAATCATATTTAGTCTTTAATACCAGAAAGTATTTCCATATCTCTTCATTGTTTATTCAAAGCTTACTCTCCCTGAAGATAGATAGGCACATAGACAAAATAGATTTCGCAATATTAAAAATTTGGATACTATTTGGTGGTTAGCTCCTGACCCATTCCTTTGTCAAATGCTGGCACGTCAGAAACACCAACTATGTGATTAGAGTTGGGGCTTTGTGCCCTGATATCCCTGATTTCAACCTGTAAAAGTTAATAAAGAGAAACCCCATTTAAGATGGAATCCGGCTAGAAGAGAGAACTCTCACACAACCCCCGTGTCACTCAGCACACGCTATGGACCCCATCAGGAGGAGCATACCTTGATCTCTGGCAGGAAGTGATACTACTCACTACCTCTACAGGAAGTAGGAAAGATTCTTCCTTGTCCAGTATCAGCTCAGCCAACGGGAGACTGTCACAGCTCAGCCAATGAAAAGCCACTATACTTTTAACTTTCAGTTTCCTCCAATAGAAGAGCACGCCTCTCCTTTGTTTCTCTGGATTTACACGTAGTTGGCCACTGGACTGCATGTCCCAAGTTGCAATTCTTTGTTCCCAAATAAGCCCATTTTGCTGGAGAAATATCTGGCTGTTTATTTACTGAGGTCAACAAGCCCATATTTGCTTCTTATTGGGCAAACTTGGGCTTGTTCACTGAAACTGTTCCTAATGATCAAAATGGGAGTCATGGCAGAAATGGGAGTAATGACAGGGTTCTGGCAGGAAACCAGTGACACCCTTAAAATAAATAATCTGAGAAGAGTTTAGTAAAATTTAATAAAGGGGCTGTTTACAAACCTGTGGGCAAGGTGTAAGGAAGCCGTAAGGATAGTGCAGTAACTCAGGTTGGAAACAGGGCCATTCCCACCTGTAGGCCCGAAGGCAAGAGGGACAGAGTCAGTCACCAGGAGCACGTGGTGTTGAGATGACAGCCCGACAGGAGGGACACCTTTTGTGGAACTTGATGTGACTGTGCAGGTGGGAAGCTCCGAGAACAAGTCACCCGAGCTAAGGCGCCTCCTCCCTCTCACCTTCTGCAGGTGCTTTCCCGTTGAAGTTCAGCCGTCCTAGGACTTGGGCCCCCATCAGAATCACCTGCAATTCTTGTTAAAATGCAGACTTCTGATTCAATGCTGGGGGAGGAGGGTTGGATTTTCAAAAAAATATATTTTTTTTTATTGATTTCAGAGAAGAATGGAGAAGGAGGGACAGAAACATCAATGATAGAGAATCACTGACCAGCTGCCTCCTGCATGCCCCTCCACTGGGGATCAAGCCTGCAACTCGGGCATGTGCCCTTGACCGAAACCGAACCTGGGACCCTACAATCTGCAGGCCTATGCTCTATTCACTGAACCAAACCAGCTAAGGCGAGGAGGGTTGGATTTTGCATTGCAACATGTTTGCCCATGATGCTGATTCAGCTGCTCAGGGGACCAGACTTGGAGGATCACCGATGCAGTCCTGGGCACAAGGGCAGGTGGAGAATAGGGGAGCGGCTCTGAAGGGGCAGTGGAAGATACCCAGCACACACTTTTTAGTGCTGCGAGGAGGTTAGATAGGATGAACGTTTTAAGTGCTTGTCATGCTGGAGGTGGTCCTGAAATGTCGCCTTTGCTTGACTTCAGACCTCAGAGTGCTTTTGACTCCTCTTGACTGTTGTCGCTCTGCTCCAATGTCTAACACCCACGTTAGAGGGCTCATAGGATCCTAACTCCAAACTTGACCTCACCATCTGGGTTCTGCAGCTTCACCCAAGCTCAGAGCACTCCTGTGCCAGCCTCAGGCTTGCTCAGATTTTACCCTGGGACATGCTCTTCTTTGTAAGAGCATCACTTTGAGCCTTTTGTGCCAGCACTGTCTTTAGTATTTGAGCCCGATGCTGATCCTCTCTTTCACTCTGGAGCTTTTTTTTTTTTAATTTTAAATGAATTTATGATCCAGCAGTTGCAAAACTTTAGAACGTTCCCTTTTAAAAAATATTCTCAATATGGATGTTTTCTCTTTTATCTCCAAATGGCTAAACAAATACCTACTATAGTAACTATATGACTTCTTTGGGGAGGTAAAAATTCTTTTGCATTTCAGTGGAAAATATGCATTGCCTACAGCACATTTTTTCAAGTTATCAGAGTCCAGCCTTGTTCATCTATTTTGAGCTGTTTTGCATTCTTCTTAAGTTGTAACTGATAAATGTGTAAATTCCACCTTGTCAGGTAGTGATTTCTGACCGACCTCTTCCCCTCTGTAGAAAAACTAGTTTTGCCTCTATTTCCAGTTATGTAAGCAAATAGTTTCTGATTGTGGAAAATGACTTGTCCATTTCTTGCACCCAAATCCTCCTAACATAGTCCTTACAAATTGGGGTCAGTAACATTTCCTGCCTGCCCCATAGGTTCCTGTATAGGAGCACTTTGAAAGTGAAATCACACAATGGGCCCGAGGTCGCCTATCATTACTTGAGCCAAATTAAGCAGAGACAAGTTTGAATCATATATGAGCGATTATTCCAATAATGCCAGCAGTAAGGGGAGAGCAGTTGGTCACCCTGGAAATTCTCTCTGACCCCCTCACCAGTTGGCTGATTATATACACACTAGAGGCCCGGTGCACGAAATTTGTGCATGGGTAGGGTCCCTAAGCCTGGATGGTGATCAGGGTCAATCTGCAGGGAGACCGGCAGGGTGATGGGGGCGGGGGTCTTGCCTGGTGGCCTGGCACCGCCCACTTGCTGGTCCCGCCCACTGCCACCAGTTGCCTCCCTCTGCCTGCTGGCACCCGCCTTGGCTGGCCTGGTGTCGCCCGCTCACCAGCCCCACCCCTGCCTACTGGTCGTTCCGCAAGTCATTCCCCTGTTTGGCTGATTTGCATATTAGGGTTTTTTATAGATAGATGAGGGAGAAGATAGCTACGTGCAGCTACAAGCAAAAGTGTAACATGGAAAGGGGAGGGGAGGGTCTGCGGTCTGGCCTTTGGGAGCTCAAAGCCCGATAACAAGGTGGCTAATCTTCTATGATGTTACAAACAGCTCAGCCTGTTCCTGGGGCTGGAGAATGGTCAGTAGTTCCTGAGAAAAATTCCCGGAGGGGGTCAGGGCCCAGGCACAGCAACTAAATCAAAGAGTGTCCTGTCCTTGGTCTGTTCTCAAAATTTATTTCTTTTCTGATTAATGGACCCATGGAAGTATCTTATCTTTTTACAGCCTTGTTTCATCTTCCAGTTTCCACGGGTCTGTAAGAATACTTCTTATCTATAGTTAATAAGGTGAACAATTATTGGACAACTGTGGCTCTATCCTTATTACATGCCCTTCCCCACTGTCAAAAGGTGTTTGAGAATACATTTTCTAAAGGATGACATATAGTCCATGAAAGATATGACACATAGACCCTTAGGTGGCTGAATTCTTAAATATCTCCTTCTCTCAGTCCAAAAATTAGAAAAGAAATTAGTTTATGTACATGCCCTTTAGGCTTTAACAAAACTGCAGTTTTCGCTTTTGACACTAAACTGTAAAACCAGGTCTCTCTCATGTATTCTTTGTAAATTTCAAAGTTGGAATTTGTTGTAAATTGGCTGTTGAAATTCAAGAAAAATAATGGTCAAGTAGAAAGACCTTTAGTAAATGGAATATTAAAAATACAGTGATCAGGCTCGGCTGGCGTGGCTACTGATTGACTGTCGACATATGAACCAGGAGGTCATGGTTTGATTCCATCAGGGCACATGCCTTGGTTGCAGGCTTGATCCCCAGAAGTGGGTGTGCAGGAGGCAGCCAATCCATGATTCTCTCTCATCATTGATGTTTCTTTCTTTTCTTTTTTTTTTTTTAACTAATCCAGTAAATATGTTTTTGTTTGTTTTTATATTTGTTGTTGAGATTATTACAGATGTTCTTCTTTTTTCCCCCATTGCCCCCCTTCACCTGGTTCCCTCCTTGCCCCAGGCTTTTGCCACCCTATTGTCTGTGTCCATAGGTAATACATACTAGTATCCTAATATATAAAAACCCTGGGTTGTAACAACCAGTAACAACTGAGGCTCGACCAGCCGAAAGTCAGTCCTGCAGTCAGCGCTGGGTTGCTGTAGCAGGCGCAGTGCCCCAGCTCTGACTGCTGAGGGGGCTGTGAATCAGGACCAGAGAGAGGCCTGTGACTACAGTGGGAGAGTTGCTGTGCAGGAGACACCCCTTTGGAACAGGACTTGTTTCAGCGGGGCTTTGGTGCTCATTGAGTCTGCTCCTTGAGTGTGTCGCTTGTGGATGTGTAGAGTTGTAATCTGTTCTGACACTGACCACTGGGTACACTGGCTCTTGGGTCTCCAGGGAGGTGCAAATTCACCCACTGCCTGGGGCCACCCAGCAGGAACTACAGCGAGATTTGCAGATTCCTCCTCTTTGTATTGGGTTTGGAAGTACCCAGATGAGGCCCAGCTGTGAAGCAAGGCAGGCTGGTGCTGGTACTGGGTCTTGGGCCTTTTATTGATAGGTTTGGGGCTCCCTGACCCAACTGCAGCTTGTTTGACAGATTTTACTCTGAGCAAGGGCAGGCCATTCATATGCAAAAGCTGCTGCACACAGCCTCGGTGGGGTTATAAATTGACTGAGGCGGGGTGTTAGGGAATCACCAGGGCAGAGCAAACAGAAATGGCTGCCAGTCAGCCCTGCCATCCTGAGGTCTCAGCATAGGAACAGTGATCCCTGTGAGCACCCCCGTCTGGGAGAAAGCCACCCCCAGATTCCTGCCCTGATGCCAGACAATCCAGTTCCTCCTCATGTGTGTCTGTGTCCCCCAGAGCCTCACCCTGGTGCTGGAGCTCAGATGAAGCAGGACCTTGTAAGTTCAGTTCATGGTGCTGGCCTTTTAAGAGGAACAGCTGGCTCTCCAGCAGCCTCTGTGTCACTGAGCCCCAATCTGCACTGGTTTTTACAGCCCGTAGTTCTTACTGCCCATAGGGACTTCTTTTCCCACCTCTGGGAGCCTGGGCTGGGGGGTGCCGGTGTGAGGATGGGACCTCTTGCTCCTCCAGGAGGACTCACAGAGACGATCTCCCTCCCAATTAAGAAAGCGGCCCACGTGGGGGCCAGCCCAGCCCATTCTGCACCTCCACACCTCCTACCAGTCTCCGTGTGCTTTCTTCTTTACTTCTCTAGTTATAGGACTTCCATTCAGCCAGCTTTCCAGTGGGTCTGGATGATGGTTGTTCTGTATTTTAGTTGTAATTTTGATGTGGTTGTGGGAGGCATCGGGTACAGGGGTTTATCAACGCCACCATCTTCAAATCTCATCATTGATATTTCTCTCTCTCTCTCTCTCTCTCTCTCTCTCTCGACCTCTCCCTTCTTTTCTGAAATCAATAAAAATATATTTAAAAAACAGAAACACATAAACAATATACAGTGATCGGTACCACAAGATTAATTAACTGTTGTGGCATTTCATTACTGGTATGTCATCTGTTGTGCCGTGCCAATACAGCCAAGGGTTCGGCGAGCCTGAGGGAGGGCGTGAAGGATGTAGAAAAGACAGACAAAGAGAATAAGCTGGGTCTAGGTGGATCTCCTGTGCCTGGCTAAGGCCACAGAGAAAAGATCCAGACGGCTCACCCACAGCCCATTAGCTACCCAGATAGGATCTAGGGAGCGTCATAAGGTCAAGCTTAATTATGCTAAGAGGTCTGAGGCTTAACCCTATAGCCGCCCCCTACAATCTGTGTTTGATTATTTGTCTCAGTCCTGTAGGTGGTTGAGTTTCTAGCTCATTATAGAACTGAGTGTTGGTTTCTGGCAAAACTTCTAAGACTCTTGTCATCTCTAAGGAATGTTACTTAGTTAATTTGCACAAGATCTTAGCACATAAACAAGTGACTGTTTATTAAATCCCCTTTGTTAATTAGCTGCCATAGAACCTCTCCCCACTACCTCCTCCCTTCAACAAAGTGGCAGGCACTGTAAAGCTGGAGTCTGAATATGTTTCTGTTTGTCTACGCATGTGCATGTTCTGGAAACCCGGTCTGTTAGGCTTTCTTAGCACTTGGTCTCCAGGTTACAAGGTGTCCTCAGTCTTGAAGCACATCCATCACATGAACAGAGAGAAGGAGACACCATCATAAAGAAAAACCTTCAAGGTTTGAAATCTGGTGACTCAAGTCATAGTTATAAAATCAGTAGGGCCCTGGTCGGTTTGGCTCAGTGGGTAGAGAGCGTCAGCCTGCAGACTCAAGGGTCCCAGGTTCGATTCTGGTCAAGGGCATGTACCTTGGTTGTGGGCACATCCCCAGTAGAGGGTGTGCAGGAGGCAGCTGATGGATGTTTCTCTCTCATCGATGTTTCTCTCTATCCCTCTCCCTTCCTCTCTGTAAAAAATCAATAAAATACATTAAAAAATAAAATCAGTAGGGGCCAGGTTTATGTTACCGAATCTTTGCTCTGGTTTAGAATTTTCCCCCCCTCTGCTTTAGAATTTAATATTAAATCATTTGACAAGGCCATGGCAGACTCTTGCTATCTTCTATTCCTCAGCACAAACAAGCTTTAACCAGCTAACCAACATGTCTACGGTCCTATCGTAAATTAGGGTTTTTTTAAAAAATATTTATTTTAAAAGGGTAAATGTTTATTCACTAGTTAGTTCTGATTTTCAGATAATATAGGTATGTTTGCTATTGATAAGAAGTACTCATTTCCTCTTCCTCTTCCACTGTTGTGAATTTTAAAGCCAGCAGTGGTTCTGAAACCTTGGCTGCACATTAGAATCAGTCATGTAATCAGTATAAAAATCATTAACAATGTATTTTACCTTTTTTCATGCTGTCTTTGAAATCCAGTACGTATTTTCTTTTCTTTTATTTATTTTTAAAGAATAGTTTATTGATTTAGAGAGAGAGGGGAAGGGAGAAGAGAGAAACATCATCAGCTGCCTCCTGCACGTCTTGCACTGGGCATGTGCCCTGATGGGTAATCGAACCAGCAATCCCTCGGTGCATGGAACGATGTCCAACCAACTGAGCCACACCAACCAGGGCTCCAGTGTGTCTTTTATACATAAAGCTCTTCTCGGTTCAGACCAGCCACATTTTAAGTGCTCAATAGCTCCATGTGTCTAGTGCAACCTTACCGGACAGCACCGATCTAGAGTTCAAATGATTTTAAGAAAATGAAGTTGTAAGTCCGGTGTAAAAGCATGCTGAGAATCTTATCTGATCTTGCTACGCAGCAAGTTTTAGATCCTGGCAAAAAATGTTAGTTACTCCACACAAGGAGTATAAGTTTTTTTTGTTTTGTTTTGTTAATCCTCACCCAAGTATATTTTTCCCATTGATTTTTAGAGAGTGGGAGGGAGGGAAAGATGGAGGGAGAGGGACGGGGGTGGGAGGAGAGAAAGAGAGAGAAACAGGGATGTGAAAGAGACACATCGATCAGTTGCCTCCCACAAGTGTCCTCACCAGAGCCCTGGATTGAACCTACAACCCAGGTAAATGCCCTTGACTGGGAATCAAACCTTTGATCCTTTGGTTCTTGGGCTGATGCTCTAACTATAGAGGCACACTGGCCAGGGCACAATATACTAGTATAAGTTTTAAGACAATGGAGAAAAAATAGAACCAATCAAACAAAAGGTAGGGAGTGGAAAGAAAATTAAAGAAAATAAATGAGAAATCATGGCTGATAGTTAAAAAAATTATAGTCCATTCAAACTTTGGAATACTGTGCTATAATTAAAAAGAATCAGATAGGCAATCTCTGATGGCCCCACTGATCCCTGCTTAATAACACTGATACTCTAGTGTAATTCCTACTCCTTGAGTGGGGCTGGACTTACTGACTCTCTCCTAATGAAGAGAATATGACAGAAGGAATAAGATTAGGCTATACAAAGGATTTAGTTTCCATCTTGATTACACTCTCTCTTAGATCTCTCACCCTGGGGAAAGCCAGCTGCCATGTCCTCAAGCAACCTTTCAGAGAGGCCCAGGTGGCTGCCAATACCACATGTCATTCCCACCTCACTCCCAGTCAAGTGTTCCGATGAGACCACAGCCCCAGCCAACAGCTTGACTGCAACCTCCTGAGAGACTGGGAGCCAGAGTTACCTAGGTAAGTGCATCTAAAACTCTTGCACAGAAACTGTGAGATAATAAATGTCTTGTTGCTTTAAGTCCCTACATTTTGGTATAATTTCTTATGCAGCAATAGATAACTGACACAGTAGCTCTATATTACCATTACATATAAAAAAAAAAACCCAATTTCTGTTTAGTATATGTAGTATGATCCCATATATATGAAAAACACCAAAATTAAAATGTATAAGAAGTAGACAGAGTAAAATTTATTGATATACTAGAGGCCTGGTGCAAGAAATTCCTGCATGGGTAGGGTCCCTAGGCCTGGCCGGCGATCAGGGCCGATCGGGGGCCTTCTGGCTGCCGGCGACGGCCTTCCTTCATTCTGCGCTGCCTCCTGGTGGTCAGCACACGTCATAGCGAGCGATCGAACTCCCGATCTCCTGGTCGAACTCCCCAAGGGACACTTTGCACATTAGCCTTTTATATATATAGATATGATTATTCCTGCCTTTCCTTTCACCCAAGTCTCTCTCCACACACTAAAGTGAGCCTTGCCTTTCCTCACCTCTCTCCCTCTTCTCTCCCTCTCTCTCTTTTTTTTTTTTTGCAGTTTGTGAGTCTTTTTTTTAAATTTTTTAAAATTTTTTTAATTGTTTGAAGTATTACAAATAGTAGTACATATGTCTCCTTTTTTTTTTTTCCTTCCCCATTGACCTTCCCCCGGCCTCCCCTTCCTCCCAGTACATGCCTTTACCTGCCCCCCCCCCAGTGTCTTGTATCCATTGGTTATGCTTATATGCATGTGTACAAGTCCTTCAGTTGATCTCTTACAGCCCCCCCCCCCCCCCGCAACCTCCTCTGCCTTCCCACTGTAGTTTGACAGTCTGTTCAATGCTTCTTTGCCTCTGTATCTATTTTTCCCCCATTTCATTCCTTTAAAAAATCTTGCCTCTGCATTCTCTCCCTCTCTTGCTGTCTTCCTTCCTTGCTCTTTTCATCCATTTGTTTAACAAATGTTTATTGAGCACTTACTATGTGCCAAGCTCTGTATTGGGTCCTGGGGATAAAAAGGTTAGCAAAGACCCTGGCCCTCAAATTTCTTGGAATATGTAGGGGCAGGTAGATCAATTAATCATGCAAATAAATATAAAATTATAATTTTGGTAAAGGAAAACAATTCAATGCTTGGAGACTACGTAACTTGACCATGGGATTCATGTCTAGTTTGACTCTAAATTCCCTGTTCCTCCTACCAACTACCCTTTGCCTCCTGCAAAGTAGCCAAAATCCCATCCTAAAGATAACATTGCTAATCCAGCTTCTCAAATGTCCTTTTGTCCTTTGAAACCATCAGGGCAGGTCACTATACTTGCTTCAAAGTTGTCATTGCTGGGGTGTAGCAACATGATGTCAGGCGACAGATTCAGAGAGCCCCAGGTTCAAATGCTCACTTTGTCTCCTTCTATCTCTGTGACACTGGGCAAGCCACCAGACCTCTCTGAGCCTCAATTCCCTCAACTGTAAAATGGGACTAATAGTACATGCCAAGCAGGTGGGACATAATACAATGCAATAATTGGTTGTTATCATTAGTGCTTAAAACTAAGAATGTTATTTTTTTCTAAACCTGGAGTCCTAAACCCAGGGAAATTGGGTAGATTGTCCAGAGTTAGAATCATACCTGAAGTCTAAATCAGAATTTTCTACCTTATGTTCATGAAATCTTTCTCAAGATAAGAAATATGTTGTAGATTTGAAGGCAGAAAAGCAATGGGAATATATATGCACAAAAGGAAAAGACAGGACCTTTGGTGTTTGTGTTTATGGAGCCATCATTTTCTGTTAAACCCTTCTGAGTAAGAAGCTTCCAGCTAAAGCACTTTAGCTGTATGTTGTGGCAGCAGTGAAGGGCGTGGTGTTGAGACTCGGAAACACCCTATGATTCTGGAAAGCTGGTCAGGGTTTTTGTTCCTGGAAAAATGACGTTAGATTGTTTGTCCATTTACATCCAGTAAGACTATTATCTACTGAGTGCAATGCATCACAACCCTCTGGAGATATTTGGGCATCCGTTCTATTAAATTCGTGGCTCCTGGCTAATACTTCCTCTTTTTTTTTTTTTTTTTTTTTTGACACCTCAGCTTTATCCAGATGAGCAAATTGTTGCCAATAGATATGCATTATTCTGATCAGTTCTTAGGAAGGAGGCTATGGGAGTACAAGGGACCTGTCCCACTGAATGGTCCAGGGAGCCCTACACCCTTCAAGTTGGAGGCTTGGAGTCACCTTGATGTGAGGGATAGTGTTGGACTAGGTTGTAATCCTGCTCTGCCACTCACTAGCCCGTCTTTACTGGAGGAGTGATAAATACTGCAGAAATACATGTATGCAAACATTGTTATCTGAAGGTGGAAGGCAGTCCCTGGAGAAAGCCTTAGAAAGGTGTCATTTTAGGAAACAACATAAAAGCACTTTAAGAGAGCGAAGCAAAAATGAATAACAAATAATGAGTATGCAGGAAGCCGAGGATGGCTGTCCTCAGGGAGTTTCTTGCTGAATCTTGATTTCTAATATGTGGTTCTCAGACTCCTTAGTAAGGAGTGAGTCTCTCATCCAGGTGTTTCAGAAGTTGGAACTTGGCACCAAGCCCTAGAATTTCTCAGTGCACTTGACCAGTTGGGTCATTCTGAGGGCGCTCAGGACAGATCTAGGAGCCCAAAGGTCTGGGGTCAGATATGCTAATGAGAGGTCCATGCTGCTCCCATTTCCCCTTGTCTATGGCAGAGCCCACACTGCACAGAGCCTGGCAGCTCTAAGCATCAAGGGCAAGTCTCTGCTGTGCACGTTTGGGAATGACAACTCCAGAATGTTCTGGCTTTTGTGAAACTGATTTGTTTTCACTAAAGAATGGGCAGGGAGCCCGGCTGGTGTGGCTCAGTTGGTTGAGCATCATCCCATGGACTACGAGGTCATGGTTCAATTCCCAATCAGAGCACATGCCTGGTTTTGGACTCAATACCCAGTAGCGGGCATGCAGGAGGTAGCCGATCATTGTTTCTTTCTCATCATTGTTTCTCTATCTCTCCCTCTCCCTCTCCCTTCCTCTCTCTGAAATAGATTTAAAAAAAAAAATGGGCAGAGAGCTCATACAGCTGCATTAGTTAGGAGGGCAGACCAGCTGCAATAAATGGAAATGTGCTGCCAGCCTCTGGTGTGCACAGCATGGCCTGCGGAAGCAGCAGGGACCCAAGGGAGAGAGGAACCATTCTTGGCCTTCAAGCTGTTCCTGTACAGTTTGAAATGTCTATACAAGGATTTAAATGTGTGAACTGTGTATTGAAGGAATGATTATTTAATAATCCCAACTTCCTAAAACCCAGAAAAAAATTAAAATTAAACACAAAAGGTCTCTGTACAGTCAAAAGGATGTCACAAAGTCCATATGCTTTTCTCCTAGCTCTGCTGCTTTGGTCTTGCCTAGGGTACATTTAATCTTACTTCATACAAAAAACAAACAAACCTGTCTTCGTCCTCCATAACAACTACTCCCAATGACCATCGATGCCTTCCTTGTAAAAATAATGTTCTTTCTTTTATGAATTGATTCGGCAGCATTTTGAAAATCTTTTTCCCTCTCCCCTGACTTTTAAAAAATTACGATCCAGTGGCATTTAGAATGTTCATAGTGTTTTGCAACCACCACCTCTATCTAGTTCCAAAACATGTTCATTACTCCAAAGTAAACCCCCATACTCATTAAGCAGTTTCTTCTCATTCTCCCTGGCCCTGGCCCCTGACAACCACAAATCTTCAGTCTGTGTGTATGGCGTTATCTATTCTGGATATCTACCTAATAAAAGAGTAGCATGCTAATTGACCGTACCTTTGTGATGCCCACCAGCCAATCAGGAGTGAGTATGCAAATTAACCCAACAAAGATGGTGGGTTAATTTGCATAAGTGGGTGCCAAGTGGCCAGGGGCGGGGTGGAACGCTCGCATCATCGCCATGGTGACAATGCAGGCGTTCTGCACCACCCTAGCTGCTCCGGGCCTCTGGGCAGCATGGGAAGGTAAAAAGGTGGCTCCAGCCAGAGCAAAGGCGGTGCCAGCAGCCAGGGGGAAAGAAGGCCCATTCTTGCATGAATCTTCATGCATCGAGCCTCTAGTTTCCTATAAATGGAATCATACAATATGTGGTCTTTTGTGACTGGTTTCTTGAACTTAGCATAAGGTTTCTTCAGTTTCATCCACGTTGTGATGTATTATCAGTACTTGAATCCATTTTATGGTTAAGTAATATTCCATTGTGTAGGTATTCCACAGTGTGTTATCCTTTCATCAGCTGATGAACATTTGGGTTGTTTCCATGTCAGGACTATCATGAATAATGCTGCTAGGAATAGAACATTTGTGTGTTCCCTGACTTTTGCCAGCTCAGTTTCTCATCTCGATAATGCAAATGATAATGATACCTTCCTCATAGGACTATTAGGATTAAGTGAGGATTAAACACTTAGAATAGTGCCTGGAACATGGTCAAAGTTCAATAAATTCTTGTTATTATTGTTTTATTATTTTTTAAATACATAACTCAGGAGTCAGTTCCCATCAGGGCAGATGACTTTACACATCTCAATCATTCTCAAGGTCATCATTGCATCACTTCAATAATGAGTATAAGAAGTAGTGATCCTGAATCATAAGTGAAAGGTTAACAGTGAAACTAGGATTGGTATTTTCAGGGTAAGAAGGCAAGGATGGGTAAGATATTGACCAACTTCCATCAGACCTTAGCATTAGGTATGGTGAGTAAGCTTGGCCTCACAAGGACCTGCAACAGAATATCTTTTTTAAACTAATGAGCTATGAGCTTGCAGACGACAAGACAGATAATAAGGGCCTCTGAGTGCTATTTCTCAAGCAGTAGAATTGTGTCATGAAAATCATAAATGAAGAAGAGCATGCTGACACTTCTGAGCCAATAGATTTGAGTGGAAGCTGGAAGATCAGAAAGGATGCTTATACAGGGGTTGAGGTATTATCTTTTTTTTTTTTTTAATCATCACCTGAGAGTATTTTTCCCCATTGATTTTCAGACAGAGTGAAAGGAAGGGAGGAAGGAAGGGGGAAGGGGGGAGGGGGGAGAGAAAGAGAGGGAAACATTATTGTGAAGGAGATAGAGATACAGCAATTGGTTGGCTCTTGCACATCCCCCACCGGTCGGGGGATCAAACCTGCAACTGAGGTACGTGCCCTTGACTCGACTGGGAATCAAACCCAAGACCCTTTGGTCCATAGGCCAATGCTTTAACCACTGCGGCAAACCTGCCAGGGCTGTGGTATTATCCTTGAGAGGTGACTGGGCTTATAAAGAAGAAGCAACGTACCAGGGAGGCACCTGTATGAAACATTAATAGTAAATGGGAAGAGATGGACAAGCGAAGAGAAGATTCAGAACAAATGTTGTGAGCCATGCTGCAAGGCAGGGTGGTGATATCATGAAAGGTGTTTGAACAGTTGAAAGGGAGCTGCTCTGAGCTAAGCCACGAGGGACTTCCTCCAGATATGGACATCAGGTGGTCATGTCACTCACATCTAAGTTCTTACAGGTTTTACTGTCTATTTAGGAATGAAAGGAGATAAACTCTTGGCTGCATTCTCAACATCCATTTTCTGCTCTTTTCTTGCTGTCATCAGTAGGATGGATTGAGATACACTATAGTAACAATTCCAAAACGTCAGTGATGTAACAACAGAAGTTCATTTCAGCTCGGCTGGGTCTGTACTCCTGCATCTTCATCATTCTCACTCTGGGACCGCGGCAGGCAGAGCCACCGATGATGGAAATGCTGCCTCAGATGAAATAACTACTAAATGGAAAAGGGGCATTTAAACCTAGTTCTTTGAATTCTTTCAAAATTCAGTCATACCTATTATGGTACCAGTTGAGTTGATATCATACATATTTTTCAGGATTTTTTAAGTCTTCACAATAATCATTTTAATGGATTCACAATAATCTGTTGACAATTATGAAGCAGCAATTAGGAAAACATACAATTTAAGTTTGCATTTCCTCAAAAATCAAAACTGCATGAAAAAAATACTAGAAGGAAACATTAAATAATAATAATGTAAGCCAGGGTTGTTGTCTGTAGGTAGGATTATAGGCAATTTTATTCCCTTCCTTTAACTTCTATTACCTTCAATTATTTTTCAATTACAGTTGCAGTCAATATTATATTTATTTCAGGTGTACAGAATAGTGGGTAGACATTTACTTCTATTGCCTTTGTTATAAAGTAGTATTTGCAAGTAATAATGATGTAGAGCAAACCGAGTTTCTCTCCTGTCCTCCATTTCATGGTGCCAGCAAGTCTCAGCCTCTCCGAGGAAAAACATGCGCTCTAGGTATTGGTACGCCTTATTCCAAGTACACATTCTTCACAGGAAAGTTTATTTTTGGTTCCAGGATTTCAGTTTATTATATTAATAGTCTACCAGAGCCAGAGCCAGACCGTTACAGTTCCTTCCCTGAAGTGCTAATTTCATCGGAGTGTGTTATTCCAAGTCGCTGTGGATCGATCGGGAATCTTGAGTAAATAATCGGTGAACAGGGCCCTTGATGGGATGAAAGCCTCGTGACACGAGTCCTAACAACACGGGAGAAATTAAGAGGTTAGCACTGAGGTGAAAAAGCCACTTCCTGAAAAGGTAAAAAATATACCCATGTAGGATTCCTTGTTTTCATGTCTATAAACAGAAAAAGATCTATAAGAACTGGGTGATGGCCCTGGCCGGTTTGGCTCAGTGGATAGAGCGTCAGCCTGCAGACTCAAGGGTCCCAGGTTTGATTCTGGTCAAGGCATGTACCTTGGTTGCAGGCACATCCCCAGTAGGGAGTGTGCAGGAGGCAGCTGATCGATGTTTCTAACTCTCTATCCCTCTCTTTTCCTCTCTGTAAAAAAATCAATAAAATATAGAAAAAAAAAAAGAATTGGGTTATGGCAAGGCAGAAACAGCTAAACTGAGTACTCCTCTGAAGCTTCTTTTGATCTGATTTGGTAGAGTTGATGTGGGCGTTCTAAGGAATAGGGAAATATATTCAAGGGTAAAATAAAAATCAGTGAGCTTATGACCCCAGCCAAGTGGTAACTAAGGAGACACAGCATCTTTCTGATGTCAAGTTGCTACAAGATCATCTGTAGGACCTGAGCAATTAAGCAGTCTCTGCCTACTGGGCCTGTGATGGCTGCCCCCACCCTCCACCCCACCCCCACTACCATCACTAAAGATCACTTCTTCGGGATTCTCTCTATTTATCAAACAAACATTTGAAGGCCTACTAGTTGCTAGGCATTGAGACAGTCCTTGGGAGATTAGGCCTTCCTATTATAGAACCTATAATCTAGTTAGACAGAAATTAATCAGAAAAATCACAAAAATAAATATAATTGCAATTGTCATAGGTGCTACCAACACACACACACACACACACACACACACACACACACACACAATTTAGTTCTAACAAGAGTATAAGATAGACTGATTTGACCTAACCGTGAAAGTCAAGGATGATGACAGAATAACATGTAAAGGATGAGTCAGCATTAAGTGAGGAGAAAGGAACAGCATGTTTTAGGCAGAAGCACATTTCAGAGCATCCCAAGTATTTCTGGTTTGACTGGCAGCCTCCTGAAAGTGGCAGGAGTGGCAGTAATTTTGGCAGCCCCATTTGGCAGTGCCTGGCACAGAAACGCTTAATACATGCAGACTATTATTATAATCCTTAGTATTTAGCCTGGACAATACTATAGGATGTCGGTGTATTGTGGAGATAGTACCTAGAAGATAATGGAATGCGCTGCCTGACTTCTGAGGTAGTAAAATCCTGAAGGAAATATGGTTTCAAGGTTCAAAGTATATGGCGTTGGTGTCCCTTCACTCCTGTTATGTTCCTTTTGACAACTACCCCATATTCCCACAGTGTCACATGCTACAAAGCTGCTTCTTTCAAATGCTTGGGAGAAAGTTAGCCTATTGTCACAAAACGTGAGAAATCTCCCTCTCAAACCTCCCAGAAATTTTAAATACCTAATGAAAAATGACTATTAGAATAAACTGTCACTTTTAGCTGCACTGATAATATCCACTTTAAGCAGAAGCTCCGTCTAAACCAGGAAGCCTACCAATGTTGCAACTTCCTCTACAAGAATCACTTTATTGTAACAAGTAAGAATTTTTGATGGAAAAGTTAAAAATGTCAGCAAAGACATGCAGGAAGTGACTCCCTGCTCCTAATTCCCAAAATAATTTCTCGGTTCTCTGAACACATTTTTCATGCCTCTCTTAGGACATTTCCCCATCTTTTAGCTTATGTTGTAGATATTTACGTCCGTGTCTGATATCATGGAGGGCAGGGACACCCACTGATTCATCTTTGGATCTCTCAAAGTGCCTGCTGAGAATGGCCCCTTACCCAAAGGAGGCAGTCGGTCTGTATTTCATGAAGGAATTTACTGATTCTTGTCTAGTCCTGAATCATGAGGACTTTTGAAAGAATGTTTACATGGTGTTCCTACGCAACCAAATACTTCTGTTCATTTCCCAGATAGCAGTGCAGGAGAAAGGAAGTGCGTAGGAGTGCACAGGGTGGGCAAGGTCACATCTGCTTCAGGCAAGTGTTTTTCTCTCCACCTCCCATCAGTCGTGGGAGTGGCATAAGAGGACACTTGAAGAGGGTAGGAGATGCAGCCTCTAATCAGCCGTGGGCAAACTATGGCCCGCGGGCTGGATCCGGCTGTTCTATCCGGTTCTCTTGCTCTCCCCTCCGCTCCTTTACTTTGAATTTATATTAGTTCACACAAACACTCCATCCATGCTTTTGTTCCGGCCCTCCGGTCCAGTTTAAGAACCCATTGTGGCCGAAACCGGTTTGGCTCAGTGGATAGAGCGTCGGCCTGCGGACTGAAGGGTCCCGGGTTCGATTCCGGTCAAGGGCATGTACCTTGGTTGCGGGCACATCCCCGGTGGGGGGTGTGCAGGAGGCAGCTGATCGATGTTTCTCTCTCATCGATGTTTCTAGCTCTCTATCCCTCTCCCTTCCTCTCTGTAAAATGTCAATAAAATATATTAAAAAAAAAAAAAAAAAGAACCCGTTGTGGCCCTCGAGTCAAAAAGTTTGCCCACCCCTGCGTCTAACCACTCATAGACCGCGATTCTAGTCAAGATGCTGGAACACTCTCCCCCTGACTCATAAAAGGGATTGATGAATGAAGAACCACAGTTCCTTCTTATCACATTGTCTATCTAGAGTCACCATCGGGAAGGGTTAGGCTCTAATCTCATAGTGACTTAAGATCTTCATCCTAAAATGGCTTACCGTTTATAAAGAGCCAGCATGGTAATTCAACATCGCCTCACGTGCTGGCCCTTCAGGAGTCGCTTCCTAAAGGGCTGTGTTTAGAAGGACTCAGTCCCTATTTGGGCTCGGTGGGAAGGCAGCGTTGGCTTACTAGTGATACCTGGCTTAAGGCAGGGAGAGGAGTAGCAGCAAATAGGCCAAGATATGTCATCCTGACCTCGTCCAATCCCCTCACTTCAGAGGAAGAAAACGGGAACAGAATGTCTTAAGCTGACTATGTGCTAGGCACTGTTCAAATTGCCTTCACAAGCACATATTTATGTAATTCTTGGCCAGTCTTAAGGAGTTAGCATTATTGTGATTCCATTTTTCCTGATGAGGTTTAGGGAAGGAAATTTTGCCGTGAACTCTGGAAATCCTTATCTTTAAGCACACCCTATATTGCCTCCTAATCTGTGGGCACTTGCTATGTGCCAGGCTGATGGTACTCAGCAGGAGCGATTTTGCCCTCCAGGAGACATCTGGCAATGTCCGGAGACCTTTTGGTTGTGGGAAGAAGGTGTTCCTTGAGCCCTGGCTGGCTTGGCTCAGTGGATAGAGCGTCAGCCTGGGGACTGAAGGGTCCCGGGTTCGATTCCGGTCAAGGACACATGCCCAGGTTTCGGGCTCGATCCCCAGTAGGGGGCGTGCAGGAGGCAGCCAATCAATGGTCCTCTCTCATCATTGATGGTTCTATCTCTCTCTCCCTCTCCCTTCCTCTCTGAAAGCAATAAATATATATATAAAGGTGTTCCTTGAATCTAGTGGGTTGAGGCCAAAGACACGCTAACTGCACAGAATAGCGCCCAGAACAAAAATGTATCTGGCCCAAACGGTCCATAGTGCTGAGATGGAGAACTCTTGAGTTAGGCTATGTGAAAGTATTTTCAGGCTGATGCTAAAACTCTTCCTGTAGCTCAGTAATGACTGTCTCCATTTTACCAGACAAGGAAAAGGGCTCTCAGAATCAGGAAGATCACAAGACAGGAACCCAGAGAGTCTGATTCTAGAGGCCTCTTAAGTCCTCCCTCCACAAAACTCTGTTCTCATCGGCTTCCTTTACTATCAAAACATGTAAACTCTTTAAGCACATGCTTATATATTACGGACTTCAGAAGCTAAGATCATTCAGCCAACTACGAAGAATTTTCACCGCGGTGGTGTCTCTTCAAAGTAAAGTATTTGTTCAATAGTTCAAAGAAGAGGCTCTTTAGATGCTCTTTCTATAGAACCATTGATCTTGCTGGAGTAGATTTGTAGATCGGCACTTTAAAATAAAACTCTTGTGGATAAAACCAACTTTAGGACATTAACAAGCTTTTTCAAGAATAATTAGCTCTGCGTGGGATTCAACTGTAATTTTTTTCCTTTTGTGTTTAGGGCTGGTGAGCCTGGAAGCTTATTTAGGAGAAGAGGAAATGGGGCTGTGAAAAGACACTATGATTCCTCTTGTTCTAGGAGGTAAGGTACAAGCTGAGTAACTTTCTCATCCTGTCCAATTAACTGCCTCAAATACAAATAGAATGCATATAAGATATTCTCTCTCTCTCTCTCTCTCTCTCTCTCTCTCTCTCTCTCTCTCTCTCTCTCTCTCTCTCCCCCAGCTAAGCACTTGGTTAGCTGGAAGAAATTGAAGCAGCTAAAAATCCAATGCTCATTTCAACAATAAAACCCTATGTAAATAACTCCCTTTAGGATGTAAGGCTTATTTCCTGCACAGAAAACAATGCTAATGTAATAGGGTGAGGGTGGGAAGTAGGGAGAGGAATGGAAAAAGAGAGAAATAACAGAGCTTGAGGGAAGAAGGGGAGGAAAAATTGAACTTCTCACTGGGAGAGGAATTACTGAAAAACGCAAGAAGGGTTGGGAAAACAACATCTGAGCTGCTCAGGCGATCCATGCTGGGGTGGCCAAGGTACCTCCTGGTGCGGAGTGGCGCGGGGTGGGGATTCTTTAAGATCCTCCTAGTCATTCGATTTTAAATCTTCTCCAGTAAGGTTTTCCTTGTGCAGATGCGGGCAGCCGGACACTGGGTTCACTCTGCAGCTGGTCAGTATCCGCCCTCCCTCGCTGGCTACTTGCCAGATTCAAAACAGTCCCAGACCTCCCGCGACAGGGAGGGTTCCAGAAGCGGGGAACCTAGCGCGGTGAATGAAATGTGAATAGCATGGCTCTGGCAAGAGCCTCAGACACCTTAATTTGGGGTCAGCTGGGAAACTGGAAATATGTCGGGTGCCGCGGGTGGCAGATGGCACTGGAATTTAACATTCTGGAGCCCCTCCTGTGCCAGGCACCGAGCCAGGCGAGCGAGCTCCGTGAGGCAGGTTACACGGTCTTCAGGGCGGTTACACAGCTTGCCTTTGCTGTTCCCTCGGCCTGGACCGCTCTTTGGAGACCGGTTCCTTTTCGGGTTCAGGAATCTGCTTAAAAGCCACCTCCCCAGAGAGGCCCCCAGGGCGCTTCGCAGCTCCCGATCACACACATCATCGCTTTTGAAAGCTCAGCTTAGCAATTGCCTTCAGTGCTCACCAGCATTTCCTCGTTGGTTTATATTTGTATTTTCTTTGTTTATGGTCTGTCTCCCCACAAAAATATAAGCTCCGCGAGAGCAAGAACCTGGTGCACCATCGCGGCTGCACGCCCACAACTGGGCCGGACGCACGCAGTAGGCGCTCGGTAAATGTTAATTACCCTACCCGTTTGCAGGCTCCAAACTGACCCCAGGTGATCCGTTGCTTGCATTCATGCCAGGATCGAAGAGGAGCGAGTGGGCAGTCCAGTCAGGTGGACTTCATTGTTTTTCAAGGAGCTCCTGCGTTTTAATTTTAACTACGAAGCTTTCTCTCTGTCCTCCCACCCCCTGCACACGAACTGCAAAGAACAGAACAACCGCCCTCCTGGGTTTTCTCCTGGGACGCGGCACGAATCTGCATCACTGCCTCGGGATGTCAGGTCAGAGTCCAGCGTGGGGTCCCACGCCGAATGTCTGCCACCCTGTGCTGCAATCCTCCCTGCACCACCCATTGTTCTCCGTTCTCGATCCCTTTGCCTCAATTTGACTTCCTCAAGAGGTCGAGTCCTCTTTGCCTGTTCGACCACAAGTGTCCTCGGGAGCTTCTCCTTGAACCAGCCCCTCCCGCGCCGCCTTCCCTTCGCCCTCCCTCCCTGGCGGGAAACGCCCCTCCACAAATACTGATGGAGCACCCACGGCGCAAGGCAGCACGCTGGGCCGCTGGACGCCCCTTCCCAGGCCCCACGCAGCTCTCCCCTCCCGCTGCCCTTCGCACCTGTCGGGAACCCGTGGTACCGACTCCCTCGACTGCGTCATGGAATCCGTCCGCTTCTTCCTAGCGCATCGCCCCACCTCCTTCCCCGGAGCCGACTTTTGATTGGTGGGAGTGTGGGTCACTCTGCTGCCCCTCCCGTCTTCCCCGCCCTCCGCTCGTGGCCCCGCCCCATGGCGGGCTCAGGCCCCGCCTCCTCGCTCACCCCCTCCTGCTGATCCGCAGGCGACGAGCGCGAAGTTCTGGGCAAAGTCCTGGGAACTGGCGGCGCGGTCGTGGCGTCCGCGAGCTGGGCCCGACCAAGGGGCGCGAGCGCAGGACAGTTAGTGCGTGGCGCGGGCTCCGGCCTCTCTGTCCGCCAGCGAGTGGCCGTCCCCGCCCCAGTCTCCCGCAGCCGCTGCGGGAACTGTCAGCTGCGCATTGCGGGGGGACCAGGGAAGTCTCTTTGCCTCCTCCTGGGTCTGTGGATGGGAACTAGGTGGCGTCCCCGGCGGCAGAGCGTGCAGGTAAGCGCCGGACGCCTGTGGGAACGGTGCTGGGTGTGGTGGGGGCCCGGCGCCGGCGCGGGCTCGGCGGGGCTGCGATTTCGGAGCGGAGGGTGGGGGTGACCGCCAGTCTCTGCAAGACCGGGGTCAGCCTCCTGTCGCCGAGGGAGAACCGGCCGGTGGGGCCGCCCCGAGCCGGGGAGGTCGTCTCGGTGCCGGCGCCAGTCTCTATGGATGTGGGGTTTGAGTGCGCCCACCCTAGAGCTCGGTCCTTGGAGGGACGGTTTGGCTGGGATTGATGGCGAGAAGGCGCCGAACTCGCGGGCCTGGGTCGCGGGGGCGGAGGATGCGACGCCCAAGAGCTGTCCTGGGCTGCGGGGAGGCGCGCCGCCGCGGCGGGGCGGGAGGCACAGGAAACCTGGTTAATGGAGCTGAGCTCGGAGCTTTACCACATCCGCGCGTTGGGGCGCGGCGGGGGGAACCCGGGCGACGCTGGCCTTGCAGGCGCCCGCCTCTCCAGCCTCGCTCCCCCGGCCTGCTCCGCTTCGCGGTGCGCGGCGGAGGGCACTCGCCTCTTCGGGCTTCCCAGCGTCCTGAGCTTGGTGGTGGATCGCACTGACATTTCTTAAGCCTGGGCGCGCCGCCCTCCTTCGGTAATCAAACTTGCCCGCCACCTTTTGCCCACTTGTATGTTTCCTCCTCCATCTCACAAACCACCAGTCTCCTGAGTGTGGACTCTGATCGGAGGGGACTGTGAAGTTGTCTCTCGAAGTGTCTGGGGTTGAGGTACACGAAGTTCCCCAGGTGTTGCACTGACCCTCAGGGTTTGAGTACTGGGATGGAAGCATTTAGAAGTATTTTTAAGCTGCCGATGCAAAAGAGGTCCTTCCACAGGCAGGTGAAAGAGTAGGTCTGACTTCTGGTCATGTACATTCTACTCCCAAGCATCATACAAAGTGAGGTCCCCCTTCTGGCCAAAGGACACCAGTCAGGCAGGCCTGAACTGAAATGGATCCAAGCTACAGCCCTCCACCAACTTGCTAGCACGCCTCCCTGCTCCATGTTTCTCCTAGCGCTCCTCTCTGAAACTATGTCCTTGGGCTGTGTACTACCATCTGCCTTCCTCCACTAGAATGGAAAAGTAGCGATCTTATCCGTCTTGTTATCACTCTATCAATGTCAACCGCAATGCCTGACGCAATGCCTGACTCAATGCCTGACGCACACAGTAGGTATGCAAGAAATAGTTACTAAATGGGTGATGAAAATTTTTCTTTGCAATATGCAGAATGGTGATTTCATTGCTGGTTTTAATTTTCATGTTTATTCTTTTTTTTTTTTTCCTATTGGAAAAATTAAATACCAATAACTACTATTGATTGAGCACCTACTAAGAACTGGATATATACTGGGGACTTTGTGTAGATTACCTCATTAAACATTATAGTAGTCTTACTAGCTAGCTAGGTATTTCTAACCAGGTGGGAAATTGAGGCTCCAGCCGGTTAACCATTTTCCCAAGGTTATCCTGGCAGAACTAGAATTCCAGATCATTTTCTCTCTTTTGTTCTGGGCCTCTTCCAAGAAACTGAAATTGTTTTCTACCATTACGGTCAATAAGCATTTAGCTTTATTTGTGACAAAAGCTATTGCTTAGCCGAAAGAAGATTTGTTGTTTTCTCATTCAGATATAGTCTCAATAATAGTTAATAGTTATCTCACAGGCCAGATACTACTAGGCTGCCGTAAGCCCATAATATCTCTTTTAATCTTACAGATGAAGAAACTGCAGCCAAGCTCCAGGAACTTGCAGGATCCGTTGTAAATTGCTGAACTAGATTCTGTTAATGGTCCTTCTAACTCTAAACCTTTAGCTCCTTCACTCCACAGAAATGTGTCCTCCTCTTGCTGCTTAATTGGCAGTTACTTCATTATGGTAGAGTCCAGTGATACAATATATTAAAACGAACTGAGGTTGTTGGGCTACAAACTTTCTGCTGCCAATATCAAGTTTCTAGTTGCACTACTTTCTGAATTATTGAGGCTCTTACTGCCATTGATTTTTGTGGTTGAGTTTATGGTTTGTGGGCCTGGAAGTTGAGGGACTTTACTATAGGAGGAAAGGAAATTCTTTAACCTAACTTTAAATTTACTTTCACCTAGATCTAAAGAGAAATCCTATAGGTTTTGCCTGCTGTGCATCGGCGGCCAGACTTGATTCAGCCACAGAGTTGCCTTTGCTCAGACATTTGTTGCCTAGAAAGCTCGTTCATTGTGTCTTCTTGTGAAAACCCACATCTTTCAAGACTGACCTCATAAGCTACTTCCGCCAGAATAATCTCTCTGAACTCAATCTCTCACAGCATTAAAAACAACACACAAAAAACCCTGAGCGTCTCCAGTTCACTCTCTGACTACTGAGTATGTCGGGATTCTTACCATCAGCACTTCGGTCCTTTCATATTCCCCCATTTCCTCACCAGAGTGCCTCCTGACTTACATATTCACATGTACCGCCGCCTTCCTTTCTAGGTTGTAAATGCTTTGAAGGCAGGGCCAATATGCATTTTCTGTTTCTATCCCTCACATCACTAAGCCTGGTATCCTATCCATAGTACAACTTTATTTGGTTTTATTCTTTTTAAAAAAATAAATTTTTATTGATTTCAGAGAGAGAGAGAGAGGTAGAGAGAGATAGAAATATCAATAATGAGAGAGAATCATTGATTGGCTGCCTCCTGCATGTCCCACACTGAGGATTGAGCCCACTATCCAGGCATAGGGCCTGACAGGAATTTAATATAGGAGGAAAGGAAATTCTTTAACCTAAATTTAAATTTACTTTCACCTAAATCTAAAGAGAAATCCTGTAGGTTTTGCCTGCTGTGCATCGGCAGTCGAGTGCCTTCATCAGTTTATGATGAAGCAATAAAAATCCTAGTTATTAAAGTCCATGCAAAGCACCTATTGTGGTTGTTTTTACCTTGGAGATATTGCAAGATCTCAAACCCCTACACAAAGCAAACAGAGTAAATATCTTGCATCTTATATGCACTTTTTTTCACATAAATGGTATAATGTTATTAAAATATGTTAAAACTGTTATGGAGCCCTGGCTGGTTTGGCTCCGTGGATAGAGCGTCGGCCTGCGGACTGAAGGGTCCCGGGTTCGATTCTGGTCAAGGGCACATGCCTAGGTTGCGGGCTCGATCCCCAGTAGGGGACGTGCAGGAGGCAGCCGGTCAATGATTCTCTCTCATCATGGATGTTTCCATCTCTCTCTCCTCCCTTCTTCTCTGAAATCAATAAAAATATATTTTAAAAAAACTGTTATGGAATTTGAACTAAATTTTTGTCAGTGTTTTATTGATCAATGAATATTTTACATTTTTAACCTGATTTACCAGGTCATCTATGCATCAGCTCCTCTTAGCTCATTGCTCTGTGTGTTCCAGTCACAGTGAACTCAGTTCAGCCCCCTGCCACTCTCCCCGGGCCACGCAGTTTATGCGTAATCTTCTGTCCTTATAACCTTTTCTTCCTCCCCCATATTCCTCTGGCTACTTCCCATCATTCATCACGTTTCAGCATGGATGTCACTTGTAGGAAGCCCTCTGCCGCCTCCAAGTTGAAGTTAGAAAACACCCCTTTGCCTACTCATTTTATAGGGAGCAGTTATCACACTGATTGTAATTGTTGGTCACTTGACAGAATCTTCCCTGAAACCACTGAGTCTCATCTGGCTTACATTAGAATCGCTTAGGGTCCTTAAAAATTTTCCCTGACAAGCCCCCACTCCCAGAGTTTCTGGATCAAGTGGCTTGGGGTAAGGAGGGTTGTTTTCTTTTTTAAAGGAGTTTTCTCAGTCTATATTATAACTGGGTAGTATTCCATTGTGTGAATGTAACATGTTTTATCCAGTTACTTTATTCATATATATCTATATATCTATATCTATATATCTATATTTTAATTGATTTTAGATAGGAAGGGGGAGGGGGAGAGAGATAGAAAAATCAATGATGAGACTCTAACCCATAACCTGGGCATGTGCCCTAATTGGGAATTGAACGTGACCTCCTGGTTCATAGGTTGATGCTCAGTCACTGAGTCACATCAGCTGGGCTACTTCTTTTTGAATAACAGTTTTATTAAGATATAATTCACATTTTGTATAATTTACCCATTTAATGTATGCATTTCAATGGTTTTTAGTATATTCACAGTTGTGCAACCATCACCATAATTAATTTTAGAATATTTCATCATCCAAAAGAAATCTGCACTCAACTATTAATCTATTTCATATATTAATGGATTTGCCTTTTCTGTACATTTCATGTAAATGGAATAATGCAATATGTGTTTTTTCTCTTAGCATGTTGTATTCAAGATTCTTACCTGTTGTGGCATGAATCATTACTTAATTCCTTTATATAACACCCCATTGTATGTATATACCATGATTTATTTATCTATGTGCTAGTTGATGAAACTATTTTTTTTTAACTGGTATTTTTTTAAAGCTTCCCCAAACAGTCCTAATGTGCAGTCAGGAGCTAAACACGGAGTTTTTTTGAGTCTTGTTCTTTGTTGTGTCTTGGGGCTAGAACAGTGCCTGGCAAAAGATAGATGTTTAATAAATATCAGAATGAATAAAGCAATTTACTGAAAATGTAACTCCCATTGCGTTGGTGTCATAAAAAATATTGTCATTAAAAAGAGATATTCATAGTTGATAGTTTAGATTTTGGTTTGAACAAATCAACTGTTAACAAAATTATGAGATAATCAAGGAAATTTGAACATGGATAAAATGCTATGATTGCTAGGATTTGCTTCAAAATAATTTGGGGGTTGGAAAGAGTATAGAAGAAACATGGCTGTTGGGGAGTTAGTGATTACTGAAGCAAGGTGATGAGTTCATGAGGTTTTTAATACTATTTTCTATAGTACCTGCTGTCTTCTGGGGTGCCATTGTGCACATGTGGCTATTGAGCATTCAAAATGTGGCTAATCTTTATTGAGATGTGCTATAAGTGTAAAATACACACTAAGTTTCAAAGAGTTTGTACAAAAAAGAATAAAATTATCTCAATAATTTTTTATCATTTATATGTTGAAATGATAATATTTTGGATACATCATTCTACATAATAAAAGGCTAATATGCAAATGACCGAATGGTGGAATGACCGGTCACTATGATGCGCGCTGACCACCAGGGGGCAGACACTCAACGCAGGAGCTGCCCCCTGGTGGTCAGTGTGCTCCCACAGGGGGAGTGCCGCTCAGCCAGAAGCCGGGCTCACAGCTGGCGAGTGCAGCAGCAGTGGTGGGAGCCTCTCCCGCCTCCGTGGCAATGCTAAGGATGTCTGATTGACGGCTGAGGCCCACTAAGCCATCAGTCGGACATCCCCCCAGGGCTCCCGAACTGCGAGGGTGCAGGCCAGGCTGAGGGACCCCCCCTACCCCCCGCCAAGTGCACGAATTTCGTGCACCAGGCCTCTAGTAATGTATAATTAAAAATAATTATATCTGTTTCCTTTTGTACTTTTTTAATTGGATACTTAAATAAAATTAAAATTACACATTTGGCCCCTATTACATTCCTGCTGGATAGTGCTGCTGAAAGTGTAACTTTTGTATATGCTGGGAAATTTTTTGTAATAAGATAAAACTACCAAAGACATCTGAATTTTCAAAAACTGGAATAAAATGTTTTCTGTAAAGGATTCCTCTTACACGTAAAGACCGGCACATATGGGTGACTTCAGAGATGATCCTTTGTAGAAGCTGTAGCAGGCAGGCTGCAGTCCAGGGTCATCCCTGGGCTTATGTCATCCCTGTGAGCATTAAAAAATTCCTCTATAGTCAGTGGAGCAGCAGCATGAGGAAGTCAAAGAATTTCTCCTTTAGCTAGTCAGCTGATGCTTTTGTATTTGGTTAAACATTTTCTTCTTCAACTTGAAAAAATTTAGAAAATGCAACGGTAATTTCATTGTTCTTAATCACGTTGTTTATACCCTAAAATTGAATTTTCCTTGGACTGGCTTCATAATCACTCGATGAGTAAATCTGTTTGTTTGGGAGCCAGACAGTGATTGTTTCTAGACTCCCCATGACTCTTGGGGTATGAGTGGACTATGTTTCTTAAATAATAATAACAATAATATGTGGATTTTAAGCTGAGAAACAAGTCAATTTCATATAAATTTCTTTAGATGAACACCATGTCGCTGTCTAGGTTGTCTGCTCACAAAATAATAGCCAAGGTAATAAACCCAGTTCTCTGAGAGGTGTGGGCTAGACAACCCCAAAGGATGTTCTTTCTCATTGGTGATTTCAGGAGAGAGTGGACCTGAATTGAAAAATCGCTTGAATGTGAAAGTACAAAGAAATTAAATTGCAACAAGCAGCCCCGCAAGAGATCGTCATTCTGTGGGTCAAACACTTTTCTCAATATAACACGTGTGTTAAAAAGTGGCACTGTAATTAAAGATTCCCGTACTTGTTTTCTGTCTTGATATCAAATGCAATATAAGAAATTTAAAGTTACAGTTTGAATCTTATAAAACAAAAATTCTTCTCCAAATCGTTTGTGGTGGGCAGTGATCTGAAATGTTTAGAAGCAAAAGCTAAATATTTTTCTAATTTCACAAACATGGTTAAACTTGAAGGAAATACCTTCCTAGGATGAATGCATGCAGTAGGATGTTTGTTCATACATTAAATAAGTACTGATGGAGCACGCACATGGTGTGCCAGGCACCGCGCTGGGCACAGGGCACCTGGAGGTGAAGTAGGTAGATGTGTTGCCTCCCATCTAGGGGATGACAGTTAGAAGGGGGTATAGGTATTAAACAGTCGCAGAGAATTCAATTAGAACTGAGACATGTGGATCAAAGGGAACGAGTCTGCATTTTAATTGGGACCCTGGAGAGAGAAGTTCCTTTTTTCTCTGGGTCATGATTCAGGCTATTAATGGTCTGAAGTGGAGGAGGAAAGCGAATGTGGCTGGGGAATCCTCGGAGGAGCTGGACATGGGAAGTCCCGCCCTTTTGTTTCTGCTGCTTGCAGGAGGTCAGGTGGCAGCGAGGCGGTGGAGGGGTTTACTTCCTCTTCCTAGAGGTAATTACTGTGGTGCTACCTGTAGGTTTATTTGCTGTGGGCAATTTAATCCAAAGTTGTGTTTTTAGTACCTTTGTAACAAACTGAATAAGGTCTGACAACCTGTTCTCCAGCATAACCATGAAAGGCTCTTAACATAACTTGCTGGAGCCCTGGCTGGGTAGCTCAGTTGGTCAGAGTGTCCTCCCGATATGCCAAGGTTTTGGGTTCCCTCTCCTGTCAGGGCACATACAAGATTCAACCAATGAATGCCTGAATACATGGGACAACAAATCTCTCTCTCTCTCCCCCTCTCTTCCTCCCTCCCTCGCTCCCCCTCCCTCTTTCACTTTCTCCCTCTCTCTAAAATCAATAAAAAAACAATAACTTGCTGGCTCCAATTCTGGTGTAGCTCAGATGTCTAGCAGCTGAGATAAAGTGAGTTAGGGGTATCTGAAGGCCTCAGAGCATAAAGGGAAGACCCATGGGTTTTTCTCGCAGGTTCAGAGCTGCCTCAAGCAAATGTTTAGTGTATATAGAATGAACTCCTTTGGAGCTTGTCGGAGGCATTAGGGAATGGGGAACATCCTGCCTTAAAGATGACCGCGGAACAATGACAGTATTTGCTCTTTGGTTCTCCAACATCCACTTGCCCTTCCAGGTTCCCTTTGAGGACACTCCTTGCCTTGGGATATGACCCGTTGGGACCAGATGAGGGCCCCATTCTCCGTGGCCATGGGTGGCCCTGTGAGCCTCCCGCAGGAGTCTGGGTCCAATGCTGGGGGTCATGCAGATTCTGCTGCCTAGGGTGTGTTCCCGTTCGGTCCCCACTGCTGTGGTCTCGCTTCCGGTCTCCTGAAGCTGTGCCACTGCTTGCTTCTCCAGCCTCCCTTCAGTTCCTCAAACTGATGTTTCCCAGTACATTTTCTCTGGTTTTATTTGCCCGATTGGTTTCTGTTGCTTCTACCCAAAGAACCCCTGACTATCAAAGGCCTAGAGAGGCTTAAGTAGTTTACCCACCGTCACAAAGGGAACGAGGGCTGGAGCTGGGGTGGAGGCTGGCCATTTGGCCTCTACTGCCAAGTGTTGACTAAAAGGCCCTCCTGGGTGGTGGGAAGCACAGGACTAGGAGTCAGAGAGGAAGAATGTGGATCCAGTCCCAGCAGTGCCTCTGCCTCTGTGGCTAGAGGAACACAGAAAGAGCGACTGGAGATGCTTTTGCAGGAAAGTGGGCATTTGCGCCAAGCCTTGGAGGACACGGAAGATTGAGACGAGGGAAGGGACTGGATGTTAGGTAGACAGGACGGTGCAGGCAGAGAATGCAGGAGGAGCCAATGCAGAGCATTTTAAGGAATGATGAGCCCTTCAGTTTGTTGAGGACTTTCTAAAAAATTGGTTTGAGAGAGAGAGAGGAAAGAGAGAGTGAAACATCAATTTGTTGTTCCACTTATTTATATGTATATTCATTGATTGGTTCTTGTATGTGCCCTGACTGGGGATTGAACCTGCAACCTTGGCGTATGGGGATGATGCTGTAACCAGCTAAGCCACCCCACCAGGGCCGAGAAGGACTCCTTTAAATGGTAAATTTCCTGAATCTATGTGTCCAATGATGACGATTTAGTGTTTTTTTTTGTTTTTTTATGAAGCTTGTGTTCTGGCAATAAACCTGTTGAGAAACAGCTAGCTTAGACATTTTGAACATTTATTGTCCCATAACTTCAAAAATCACTGCTCACACAGAAAATATTTCTACTGATAACTGATATCTGTGTCAAAGAAGAACAATTGAATATTTTCTCCAAAAGTAGCCTTTGTTTTCACAATTCTTGGTGTAATTATTACAGTTTATAGACAAAGGCTTTGGCCCAGGAAAACTCAGCATTGTTATTCCCATTTCAATCAGCACACACTCAGGTTTGTTTTGGAAATACTTCCTAAGCTGATGCGAACCCGCAAGGTAAGAAGTTGTGCACGGAGTGCCAGCTGAGACTTTCAGTACATTCATCTAGTCCGGTCACGGACAGCAGAGTGTTGAACAGTTAAGTCATTACTGAATTGATCACCCAGTTCTAGACATGACGTCAGCCTCATTAAGCCAAGATAAATGGCAGGTGACCGAAGACTCTCCAAGGCATTCGCTATTTCTGATTTGATATCACTCACACGGTCTGTGACTGTCTTCCAGCATACTTCATTGTTTTCAGTTACAATACCAGCAATATCACAATCTTCTCTGACTTCACACCTGAGTTTACATGTCATCTCATACACTGAGGGAGAAAGAAATGTGGTATGTGGATCCTCTAGTAATACCTGCCTCCGCCGGGGTTCGCAGGAGCCCCCCAAGGGTGTCGCAAGAAGCTGGGGTCCAGGTGGGTCCCTCCCACACGCCCTGCTGAGGCCCAACTGCCTGAAGGTCCACAAAGGGGCCCGCAGGTGCAGCGAGCACCTAGCCACTCCACAGCCATGACTTCTGGCACCCTCTCTTAGTTAGCTGGCTTTTTGACTCGAGCTGAATTTGCCTATTTTGGTGGTGTATTGTTCATCTTCTTTTCACTTTATCTGTCAGTAAATATGGGCTGGAAGCTCTCTTTGCCTGAAGATGGTGAATAGGGAATAAGGAGAGAGTGGAGGTGAATAAATAAATGATTATTTGTTGACATATTTTATGTGCATGATTTATGTATGACTTATGCTAAGAAGTAATATTCCTCTTACAACACACACACACATCCCGTCTCTATGCTTTAGAGAGGCATTGTGCTTGTATCTTCAGTCCTTTTACCTGGGAAATACCCGTGCGCACAAACAGGCTGAAATTTCACCCTCGCGTTTCAACAGTCTTTAGACTACAACAGTAGTCTTAAGTTTGTTGCATGCGTGCCATTAGGAATAACAGCAACAATGAGGAGTCAGATAGGAAAAGAATAACTGTGGCCTAAACATGGTTCAGAAAACGGACAGCATGACTTCTTCATGCCGACCAGCTCATACTCCTGACTTGTAATTCCTGTTTTTCTAGTTTGATCCCAGGCCAAATGGCATTCCAGTGTGCTTGTTCCTTTCAGTTCTGCATCATTCGTTTCTTTCTTAAGGACCTGGAAGCCTCTTTTGTTCTCTGGCATGAGCAGGTCTTCTTTTCAGACGGTATGCGTGCCGGTGGATGTACCTGGGTGTGGATGTTTATATGAGATAGCTGCCTCTCCTGATCCACAGATTAAGACACCTTTGTCTTGACAAATGCCTGGAAACTAGGAAGATAGGATGCTGGAATCTGGGTCTTTGTAAATGTGTGCTGTGCGGTTCTGAGAGATGCCCTGATTTCCCTCATTGCTAAGAACTTCACAGATTAGTTGGACAAAATAACCATGTTCTCGGACTTGCACTAGGTAGTTACCTCATGCAGAGGTTCAGCACGTCGTGGATTTCCTCACATCCCCGAGGGGAGTACTGTTTCCCCTCTGCTCTCTCCCAGGAGTCGTGTAGAACTAGCCAAGTGGTGATAGATGGGAAGGGGTCCTGGAGGAAATGAGAGCCATGTGATTGCTAGCTGGGCGGGGAGCCAGCTGGAGGAGTGTGGCCTGGTGAACGGGACGCAGTTATCACGGTCTGTGACGGGTTTCTCTGGGGCAGTGGTCTCAACGTCAGCAGCATCAGAATGACCTTCAGGGCTTGTAAAACCACAGATTCCTGGGCCCCACCCCAGAGTTTCTGATTTGGTGGATCTGTGGTAGGACCCACGATTCTGTGTGTCTAACAAGTTCTCAGGTGATGTGGATGCTGCGGGGCCAGGTACCCCTTTGAAAATCCAAGTGCTGGTTCATTAGGCAAAAGACTCTGAGTCTCCACCAGCCCTGAGCCTGCTCTGATTTAGGGGAAGAGCTAGAGAATTTGGTTATCATAATGCCCATATTTTGTATAGCATGTCCGTATTTGTAAATCACTTTAATTTACTTTGCTTCTTACAAAACCAAACCAAACCGTGTGGGTAGGCAGGATGGGTATTGACCTTGTTGCAAGGTGGGGAGAATCAGACTGAAGACCTTGGGTTAGGAAGTGACTTACCCAAGGGGCAAGTGGCAGAGCTGAGACTTGTACCTGAATTTTCTTCCTGTGACCTTATTTAGCCCTAGTGTTCCTTGTCTTTAATGCTAGTGAAAAGCTTGCAGAGCATGTACGCTGATAACACTCAAAGTTTGTGTTAATCACTCTTCATACTAAAACAGCTTTTCACTTAGAACAGTTTTAGATCCACAGAAAGGTTGTGAAGATAGTACAGAGAGTTACCCACTTTGTTTCCCCTTACATTAGTAAGGTACATTTGTCACAATTAGATGAACCAACACTAATATATTACTACTAGAGGCCTGGTGCACGAAATTCGTGCACGGTTGTGTGTGTGTCCCTCAGCCCAGCCTGCACCCTCTCCAATATGGGACCCCTAGGCCTACCAGGATCGGGCCTAAACGGGCAGTCGGACATCCCTCTCACAATCCAGGACTGCTGGCTCCCAACTGCTTGCCTGCCTGCCTTCCTGATTGCCCCTAACCACTTCTGCCTGCCAGCCTGATCACCCCTAACCACTCCCCTGCCAGCCTGATTGATGCCTAACTGCTCCCCTGCCAGCCCGATTGCCCCTAACTGCCCTCCCCCTGCAGGCCTGGTCACCCCTAACTGTCCTCCCCTGCCGGCCTGATCGCCCCCAACTGCCCACCCTTGCAGGCCTGGTCCCTCCCAACTGCCCTCCCCTGCTGGCCATCTTGTGTCCACAGGGGGGCAGGATCTTTGCCCACATGGGGACAGCCATCTTGTGTGTTGGAGTGATGGTCAATTTGCATATTACTCTTTTAATTAGATAGAGTAGAGGGCTGGTGCATAGGTGAGGGCCAGCTGGTTTGCCCTGAAGGGTGTCCCGGATCAGGGTGGGGGTTCCCTTGGGGCGTGGGGTAGCCTGGGCAAGGGTCCTTGTGGTGGTTTGCAGGCCAGCCATGCCCCCTGGTGACCCAAGCGGAGGCCCTGGGATCTGGGATTTATTTATCTTCTACAATTGAAACTTTATAGCCTTGAGCGGAGCCAAGCCTCCTGCTTGCTCCATGGCTGCAGCCGTTTTTGTTGGGATTTATTTATCTTCTATAATTGAAACTTTGTAGCCTTGAGTGGAGGCCTAGGCTGGCCAGGGTGTGCGGAAAGCTTGGCTTCCTCCATCGCCGGGGGCAAATCAAGCCTCCTGCTCTCTCCAGCTCTGTGGCTGCCACCATTTTTGTTGGGATTTATTTTTCTTCTATAATTGAAACTTTGTAGCCTTGAGTGGAGGCCTGGGCCCGCCAGGGTGTGCGGAAAGCTTGGCTTCCTCCATTGCTGGGGAAACCCAAGCCTCCTACTTGCTCCAGGGTGGCAGCCATCTTGGTTGGGTTAATTTGCATACTCTCTCCTGATTGGCTGGCAGGCGTGGCTTGTGGGTGTAGTGGAGTGATGGTTAATTTGAATATTACTCTTTTATTAGACAGGACTAGTGGTCCAGTGCATGGATTTGTGCACATTGAAAGGATATTAATTAGAAGAAATATTTTAATATCGCTATTTGCCCTTTCTCTATAATAGAAAGGTCAGGAAAGGAAATTAGTAAAATGTATATGAAAATAATATATAAATTGATTAATAAATAGACAATAACAACATGATATAACAACAAAGACATGATATAAAAACAACAAAAACATATAAAAACAACATTGTAAAAACAGTGACTGATAAATTGATTAAACTTATTCTAATATCTCCCTGTATACCACATTAAGAGTAAAAACACTTTCAGAGTGCTTGATTAATTTCCCTTGTGATGAAGTATTTACAACTTTAACGTCACATGCTCTTTGAAAGCGACATATAACTGACCATGTCTGAAAACGAGTTCAGGTGTGAATATTCCTACTCTGTCTAGAGTTTGTCCTCGTGAGTTATTTTTTTTTTTAAATATATTTTATTGATATTTCACAGAGAGGAAGGGAGAGGGATAGAGAGCTAGAAACATCGATGAGAGAGAAACATCGATCAGCTGCCTCCTGCACACCCCCTACTGGGGATGTGCCCGCAACCAAGGTACATGCCCTTGACCGGAATCGAACCTGGGACCCCTCAGTCCGCAGGCTGACGCTCTATCCACTGAGCCAAACCGGTTTCGGCATGTCCTCGTGAGTTATTAATAGTCATTGCAAATGCTGGCATCACAGGAAACTGTCTTCGAATTAATTTAAATGGGAGGCCAGTGTCAGACGGGGACAAATCAATTCTTGGAATCAGAACAACCTCTCCTTCCGCAGATCCTGTTAATACTTCAGCTTTGATTATTAGGTTGCAATCTTTTGATAATAAATCCAGTGCCATTACAAAGATCCCATTCGCTATTAAGATTTCTCAGTAGCATGATGATTGCACCTACATATTCTGTCTACCATGTTGCTTGCTTTCAGCTTCAGAATGTCAACAAAAACAACCACATTCATGATTGACAATGACAGATCGAAACACACGTATGCGATTGGTGCCAGTGAGACCTTTATATGTATCGCACATGCATGAGTCAATGTTTACTGGTTGGTTGGACATACAGATGTACAGTCACTTATATATATAGATCAGCGAAAGCTTATACTTTATCCAGGTTTTCTTAGTTTTTACCTAATGTCCCTTTCCTATTCTAGGATCCCATTCGGGCTTCAGCATTGTTTAGTCATCATATCTCGTCAGGCTCTTCTTGGCTGTCACAGTTTCTCAGGCTCTTCTTGTTTTTGATGACCTTGATAGTTTTGAGGAATACTGGTCAGGTATTTTGTAGAATGTCCCTCAGTTGGAATTTGTCTGATGTTTTTCTCATGACTAGAATAGGATGATGGGGCCCTGGCCAGGTAGCTCGGTTGGCTGGAGAGTCTTCCCTATATGCCAAGGTTGCAGGTTCCATCCCCGATTAGGGCACATACAAGTGTACAAGTGTCCACCAATGAATGCATGAATAGGTGGAACAACATATTGATGTTCCTCTCTCGTTTCCTTTCTCTCTGTCCAAAATCAGTAATAATAATAATAATAATAAACTAGGGTTATGGATTTTGGGGAGGAAGACCACTGAGGTAAAGTGCCATTCTCATCACATCATGTTGAGGATACATACTGTCAACATGCTTTATCACTGCTGATGTAGACCTTGATCCCTGGCTAAGGCAGTGTTGGTCATGTTTCTGCACTGTCAACTTATTCTTTTCCCAGCCCACAATGTGCAGCCCACACCAAGGTTGGGAAGTTTCATTCCATTTCCTCAAGGGGCAGAGTATCTACATAATTTATTATGTAGGTTTGCCTATCCTCCTCTGTTTGTTTGTTTGTTTGTTCATTCATTCATTCAATCAATCAGTGTATCAGTATGGATTCATGGATATTTATTTGGGTTATAATCCATTAGCCTTCTATTGATTTCAGTGCTCCAGTTCTTCCAGATTTGACCAGTAGGAGCTTCTTCAGTTGACTCCTGTGTCCCTTTGACATAGCCCAGTATTGTCGGTGTTGGAAGCGCCTGTACATGCTTACTTTCTGGCACAAGAAGATGCTTTGGAATCTCATCTTGTGTAATTCCTGTCTCAGCCCTAGAATCACATTTTTAATATTGATCTGCAGCCACTGAATTGATTTCACTGTCCACCTCCGAGTCACCTCCCACAGTGAAAAACATCAACCTGTCCACCTGTTAAAAATAAGGAAATTGGCACCTTGGAAGGTGAAATGGCTTATGCAAGGTCACATGTAGTTGTTAGCAAAGCCGGGGCCATGACCCCGTCCAGGTCTCGTTCCCTGGACTTGTAGCATGCTGTCAAATTCTGCCATTCAGAACCTGGTTTCGCATACTCCCCTCACCCATACCGTGGCAATCAGATGTGAATTCAACTGGGTATGCTACCGTCTACTCAGGACGGATACATCAAAAAGGGACAAAGACCGCTGGCCAGATTCCTACAGTAAGTCTGTGTTTTCCTATCGGAATGTGGCTTTGTAATGGTAAGTGAGTGAAAAACCCACAGAAGTGACTGCTGACATCTGCACGTTGTAACTGAGGTTTCACCACATGCCTGGCCTCTGTTTTGTTGGGAAGGGGCCAGAAGAGAGGCTTGTAGAAGCCACACATTTTTTATTTGGGGTTTCCTCCTTTCCAAGGGGCAGGCAGAATGGTTAATTCAAACTCACTTCATCCTATGAACTTCTGGGATCCTCCACAAGACAGAGCTGGATAGACAAGTTTTTGGTGTTCTAAAGGCTTAAACGACCTGGCGTAAGGATCTGGTGTGCCTAGTCAATCACACCAAGAAGCTCATTTTCTTTTGTGGGAGGAAATAATTCAGTGTTCTGTAGAGGCAGGAAATAACAAAGGACAAACTTATTTCATATTTGCTTCTTAGATGTTCCATTTCAAAATACATTTTTTGATCTGTTAATAATTGAAGGTGGGTGCTTGGGCTGAAGAATTATTCCTTAAAGGGGTTTAAAGGAATAAACCCCTTTGAAGGCAGCAGTGATGTATTAGGACATTTTGTTTGCAAATAACAGGAACCCATCCAGCTTAAGGACTATTTAAAAGAAAATGTTATTTGCTTACGTTGCTAAAACGTCTATTAGTAATCCTAGCTTCAGGCATAGCTGCATCTAGGTGTTCAACTCATGTCATCAGGGCCTTGTGTCTTGTCATCTCCTGGCCTGTTTTCATCTGGCTTCATTCTCAGGCGAGCTTTCTCCGTGTGGTTACCTGTCATAAGCTATAGGCCTATTTCCTACTCTTCTGCAGGTGCTGTTGCCTCTCATTGTCCCTGCCTTTGGTCATGCCCCTAACCCTGAACCAATAACTGGGGACAGAATCATAGGGGCCATCACTGGCCAGCCAGGGGTCGGGAAGGGATGGTTTCTCACAGGAAGATTGAGTGGCCGAAGGATGAGTTGGCTGGACAAAAATAATGGATGTCGTTCCTTTGCAGTGTTGTGAACACTTAGAGTAAATGCCTGATGAATGAGTCAATGCTCAGCTCTAAAGCTATCCATGCATTTGTTTATTTAGTCCCTCCCCAAGCCACTCGTTTATTTTGTGAGTTCTTCTAGAACAGGGGTGGGGGACGCCCGGCCCGGGGGCCATATAAGCCCAGGGAAATCACTTGGTCTGACCCTGCCAAGGCATTAGGGGTGAGTTTATTAAATGTTTGACCAAATAGAGCAGACTAATTTTTAAGTTGATAATTTTGTATGGCCCGAGAATGATACTATAAATAACCAAATGGCCCTTGGCAGAAGAAAGGTTCCCCACCCCTGTTCTAAGAGGGAAGTAGTTACTCGGATTAATGTACTAACCAGTGGTCGGCAAACTCATTAGTCAACAGAGCCAAATATCAACAGTACACGATTGAAATTTCTTTTGAGAGCCAAATTTTTTAAACTTAAACTTCTTCTAACGCCACTTCTTCAAAATAGGCTCGCCCAGGCCGTGGTATTTTGTGGAAGAGCCACACTCAAGGGGCCAAAGAGCCGCATGTGGCTCGCGAGCCGCAGTTTGCCGACCACGGTATTAACCTGACTGCCAGCCCTTTTCAGCCCCTCAGTAAGTGCTCTTCTTGCTGTTTTATTGCTAATTTCAGCTGTTCTTAGCTAGATGTGGTGACCCTCTCTTTAAATTTGTTTAACCAGGTCAGTGTTAGACAATTTATGTTTGGTTATGGCTGAATGGTCAGCATAGATGCCTTTAATAAATCTGCTTTCATAAAGGAGGTAACTTCCAATCTTCCTTTTTCCCTTAATGCCATTCCTAGCTCAGATAACATTGGTAGTTAACTCTAATTCTTCCTTCTGTAAGCGAGAATAATTATTTTTTATTGTTTCATGAGTGAAGAATTACTTATTCCAGATTTTTAAAAAATTTAATTGAAAGTTTGATCATTCAGATCTCTTGCTTGTTTTCATTGTTTCTACCTGCCTTCTGCAAATTTCACCATTCATTAGCACCTTTGCCTGAAAGCGGACAAGATGAGGTCAAGGGGTGTAATAAAACCTTGACAACATCTTTTTACTTATCTCTTTCTGAGGGGGCTCCTTACTTGGTGATGTTTCTGTGCAAAACCAGTTTTGTACATTGCCCCACATCCGTGGTCGGCAAACTGCGGCTCGTGAGCCACATGCGGCTCTTTGGCCCCTTGAGTGTGGCTCTTCCACAGAATACCATGGCTTGGGCGAGTCTATTTTGAAGAAGTGGCGTTAGAAGAAGTTTAAGTTTAAAAAATTTGGCTCTCAAGAGAAATTTCAATCGTTGTACTGTTGATATTTGGCTCTGTTGACTAATGAGTTTGCCGACCACTGCCCCACATGAACGGTGATGGATTATCTGTGAATTTCAGTTAATCATCCCTTTGGTATCTCCCTTCACAATAGGACATTGAAAGTTGGCTGCAAAGTCACCTCCTCCTGGTGGTTGCCGAGACTTCAGATCTTTTCCATTGAGCCCTATGGAGATCAAGTTAAAATGAATTAATGCCAAGTGCAGAAGAGGGTAAGTGTTTGGGCCTGTTCATCAGTCTCAAAGTGCCTGCTATTTCTACATTCCACAGCCCAATAGAAAAGGTTTTTAAAAGTCTGTCTCCATTGGCACAGATAAATTGAGCTTACTATACATTGATTTCATTTTGTCCATTTCTGTGTTTATTTGAAGCATTGCTTGACTAGTTCAGTGCCATCATTCCCCACCCCCCGCCCCCCCGCCCCGACCCCCACCCCTTTTTCTGATCTCAAAGCGTTTGTATCTGGGCTATGGTTGAGGTTCACGAAAACCATTTTGATTAGGTTGCTCATTCATTCATATACTACCTAAGCAGGGCATGCCTTGATATTATGAGAATATTTTTAGAAGACTAATGAGGTGGAAGGGTTTGTGTTTCATTTCCCTTGGTTTCCCTCTAGTATTCAGACACCTGCATTTGTCATTAATTATTACTTCCATGACACTCTCTTCCTTTGTCTGCCGTGCAGAGTTTGAAATAATAGTGGGAGGGAAGGTGGGCGCTGAGGCAGATATCTGCATTGGAATAAATAGCTTGGGGTGGGTTTCTTTTTAGTAGCAGAACAGAAAGCTTATTTAAGAGTAATTGCTATTTTGGTACCATTTTGAAAAGGTTTTTTGTCTTTTCTTCTTTTTCTGCAATCGTTGCTGGTTCCCTATAGCTGATCTCCTCTGGTCACCTCCTTTTTTTCTTAAACAATTCTGAATACCATGGGTGGCCTCTGCATGGCTTCAGGAATAGATCATTGCTTTCTCTGGGACCTCTTGTTAGTAGTAGGCTCTTGGGTCAAACCAGTGCAAGACAGTTGGGGTGCAAGTAGCAAGTGCTCACTATGACATTTAAAAACATTTATTCATGAAAGGTATTTTAAAAGAAATATATTTTCTTTTGGAGGTTCAGCCGATTGCTTCTCTTTTATTTTAGGTAAACTTTTTATTGAAATGTAACTCACCTGCAAAAAAGTATACACAGCAGAAATGTATAGTTTAATGAGTTTTCATAAGATGAGTGCATGTATGTAACCAGCATCCAGATCAAGAAACAGAATATTACCACTTCCTCAGAAGCTTCCTTATATCATCCCCAGTCCCTATGGCTACTCCTAAGGGGTCCCCTGACTTGTGACACCATCAGATTAGCTTTGCCTATTTTTGTAACTTAAACGACTCTTTAGGTCTGTGAGATTCGCTTATATTTTGGTGTGATGTTTGGTTTTGTTTGTTCCCTTTGCTGTTAGAATTGCATTGTCTGAATGCCAGCATTTGTTTTTTCATTACTATTGATAAACATTTGGGGTTTCCCCTTTTAGGCTGTTACAGTTAATGCTGCTATGAACGTTCTCATAGATAGCTTCTGGTGAATGTGTGTGTGTATCAACTGTAGACCTAGGAGTAAAATTTCTGGGCACAGGGTTGGCAAAATGTGTAACTTTGTTGGTTTACCTCATTTTCCAGAGTGGTTGTACCAACTTCCCCCAGCGGTATATGAGTTCTAGTTCAGCTACATCTGTGCTTGACAGTGTCTGTCTTTTTCATTTTAGCCATTCTGTTGGATGCTAATGGTATCTTGTGATTTTAATTACATTTCCTTGATTACTAAAGAAGTTGATCACTTTTTCCAGAGTTTATTGGAGATTAGTACCTCACCTAAAAAAATACTTTGATCTTAGTTATGTTCCTTACTCATATAAGTCACAGCCACAATTTCAGTGTTAAACAACACTAAATAAAAGAACTCAAAATAAGAATTTTATTAGCATTTATTATGTTGTGATATGAACTTTTAGGCCAAAGAACAAGTCTACAGATCTTCACTTTATTTTATCCCCATTACTAGATTTACAACATTGCTTTGGAAGTTTAAGGGACATATGCAATTAAATTTTATTTATTTGTTTATTTTTATTGATTTCAAAGAGGAAGGGAGAGGGAGAGAGAGATAGAAACATCAATGATGAGATAGAATCATTGATTTGTTGCCTCCTGCATGCCCCCTACTGGGGATCGAGCCTACAACCAGGGCATGTGCCCTTGACTGGAATCGAACCTGGGACCCTTTAGTCCACAGGCCAATGCTCTATCCACTGAGCCAAACCAGCTAGGGCAAAATTTACAGTCTCTATTTCTAATTCAGTCTTTCATCCCACATTGAGTGAATGTATTGGACATCATAAAGGATGCTAAATTGAATAATTTGGTCTTGAACTTTAAGAGACACACGTATGTACATTGCAGAGTGAAATGATCATATTATAAAGCTTTAAAAATGTGCCCTTGGCACCCTGAGAAGGGAGTGATTAAGTCCTGTGAGAGGAATACAAGGACAATTTATAAACATTGAAATGCCTTTGAACTTGACTGTCAAAAATTTTTTGTGACTGGACATGGAAGGAATGGGCATTTCCCAAACTGTGGCCCATTTGGGGAATAGCAGGTAGTTCAGAATGACTGGATTATAGGATGTGTGGAAGGATACTGAAGAAGAAAGTCAAAGGGAGTGAAATAAATTTTCTTTTTCAAAAAAATATATTTTTTATTGATTTCAGAGAGGAAGGGAAAGGGAAAAAGAGATAGAAACATCAATGAGAGAGAATCATTGATTGGCTGCCTCCTGCACGCCCCCTACTGGGGATTGATCCTGCAACCCAGGCATGTGCCCTTGACTGGAATCGAACCCGGAACCCTTCAGTCCATAGGCTGATGCTCTATCCACTGAGCCAAACCAGCTGGGGCAAAATAAATTTTCTTAATGCTCAAAGAGAGACTACCAATCCAAAAAGAATAACAACAAAAAATCATTAGAAAATGCAAATGAAAACACATGGAGATGCCAATTCTTTGCTCTTGTTTGCTAAGATTTAACAACGTTTGACAAGAGATTATGTTGACAAATGTGTAGAGCAATAGTCTCCATTTATAGCGAAGGGAGAATAAATTGCTATAAATCTCTATGGGAGCTTTGGCCGGTTTGGCTCAGTGGATAGATCGCCAGTCTGCGGACAGAAGGGTACTGGGTTCGATTCCGGTTGGGGGCACATGAACTGGGTTGCTGGCTCGATCCCCACTGGGGACCATATAGGAGGCAGCTGATCCATGGTTCTCTATGAAACATCAATGATGTTTCTATCTCTCTCCCTCTCCTTTAGTCTCTGAAATCAATAATAAAAAAAAAATATATAAAAATCTCTATGAGAGACAATCTAGCAATCTTTTCCAAAATTGAAAATATGTATACTTTTGACCCAGCAATTCTCTTTTAGAAATGTACCTTGTAAATAGCTTATGCATGAACAAAAGACTATAATGGTAAAAGATTGGAAATTACCTAAATAACCTAAATGGGAGATGGTCCCTCCATTCAGTGGCTTCCTGGGCAGCCAGTGAAAAGAATGAGGGAGCTCTCCCTCTGTCGACACATTGGTATGAAGCCATCTCCAAGATATATTGTTACACTGGAAAAGCGAAGGTGTAAAACAGGGAATAGATGATAGATAGCATTTGTGTAAAAATTGGGGGGAAATGCACATGTGTCTCAAAATAAACATGAAATTGATTATATCAGTTGCTTCCTGAGAGGAAAATTAGGTAGCTGATGGAAAGGAACGGGAGAGTTTTTCTGTACTCTCCTTTTGCAACTTTTAAATTTTGAATCCTATAAATGTATTACCTAATCAAAATAAATAAAATTGCCCCCTACCCCCCAAATAGGAAATAAGATCATACAGGATTTTGAATCACAGTCTAATAGTTATACTAATAATTATACTTTTGCATAATCTGTTAGGGTTCATTTTTAAATTCATTCCCTCCTTTAATCTTCACAAGAACCAACTGAGGAAGCAGTTTTTTTATTTCTGTTATACAAATGAGGAAGCTGAGATTTGGTACTTAAGCACTTTGCACAAAATCTTTCAGTGACTGATACTAGATTTGGGAACATCAAGTGTATTGTTTAAGAAATAGTTTTAGAAGACAAAAGGCAAAATTTAGCCTGTTTTTATGCTTAATGAGTATGTATCGAATAATAATAGTTGAAGTTTAGTGATTTCTGAAGTTTATTAGCACTTTCCATGTAACACAAAGATTGAAAATTTGGTCATAATTCAGCTGCTATGCACTACTTTAGTAAGAGACATTTAAGCCCAAATTCTGAGCAACCTTTCCTGCAGGGACAGGACATTAGAACTTGCTGGTGTAATTTTCTCTGAAAGACACCCCAGGAAAGAGGTGCTTGGTTTGTGAAGATAAGGACTAACTCCTTGGCAGAGCTGACAAATGGTATTGGGAATTGAGCTGTAGATGAGTCGCCTGAACCATTAGTAATGAAGCAAAACTACTCCAGTGAAGGTTTTAATCTTTTTATCTTTTAAGGCAGTACAGCATTACATTAGAAAAAGCCCAGAGTTGTTTTAGGTGATATGGAGGAGGGGAAAGGGAATTCGGTGTGGAAATGTTTTAAATCTGGGGAACCCCCATGGTACTTACTTAATGGTTTGCAGATTGTTAGGGCTGGGGAATCCTGGAAATTACCTAACCATAATCTCCTGAGGGTTGATGTAAGACACAGAGTTAAGAATGTTGTGGGACTTTGTCTATGACTATACATGTGCCTGGCATGAATTACCTTGAACTAGATAAAAAATTTCAGTATCGAGTCTCTTGAGGTGGCTTATATGAGTCCTTTCTTAACAGTAGAGCAACACCTAAAATTTCATCAATTTCATGTATTGTTTAAGGATGTTAAAAATTATTTTTTCAGACGTGCAATATTAGACTACATCTTCTGAGATTCCTGAGGTTTCAGTCTGCTACAGTGCATTACAGTGAGGCCCAGGGCAGACACAAGGTAGACCAGATAACCAGGGACATGGTCATGGTAATGACATCAGGCAAATCTTGAGCCTATGGGCCTGTTTGAACTTATGTTTTGCTTAGCTTTTTACATTCTTTTCCTTATTTCTGATCTTCACCCAAATCAAATATTAGTTTTGTCGCATAGAATTTTGTGTGTCATTCTGATGCCTGGGTAGTTCAAGTGCATCCTGACAATTACATTCTCAGACTATCCTGTCTGAGCTCCCTTTTCAAAGCATGAAAGACTGGCAGGAGGAGGCCCCTCCACCTTCCCTCCCATTCTTCCTTTTATTTAGTGAGATAATCCAGTTAAGAGTGTCCCCAAGAAGTATTATCAGTGGTACAAAAGCTCTCTATAGTCTCATTCATACTTGAATAAAATGATTCCCTTTTTTGTTTAAAAATGATGAAAACATTTGAGGTCTCTCTGGAAGTGTTTATTCATTCAAGCTGCAAGATGTGCTGTGGGTGTTATGTCTGATTTCTGAGAGCTTTTGCAGCAGGTTTATGTCTAGAGTGTTTTGTTTTGTATTTGTTTAGACTAAAATTAATAAAGAGCTTTTCTTTCAAACCCTGAGGATAATTAATACAGGTTTCTCCCCTGTGGTGCTTTTTGTCAGCCCTTACATGGAATAGAACAGTGAAGAGAATATTGAACTCTTTAAGCTCAATTCTTACATCTTTTCCAATAAATTCGGGGATTTTAGGAAAAAGAACAAGACAGATCACCGTGTGTGTGTGTGTGTGTGTGTGTGTGTACACAATAATAAAGTTTAGGTCATAAACACTAATAGTCTTCTGGCTTTTGTAAGCCAAATTTCCTTCCTGGCTCTATTGTTGTTGTTTTTATATTTGCATTCATAGTCATGGCCTCTGTGTATATATTTAATATTACTGAGTGACCTTTTTGGTTTGCATTTACTTTTAATTTTTTCCTTCGTTTTTGACCAGAAGAGATATGAAATTAAATATAAATCCTCTATGCACAATGGAAAAAGTAATTATGATCTACTTTTTACTTGAACAAGGAGTTGCTTTTATTTAAAGGCATTTTTATTTTCAAGAAACATGAAAAAAGAACACCTAAGGACCCCCTTATGTTAGGCCATTAAAAAACAATTTTTAGTCCTAGCCGGTTTGGTTCAGTGGATAGGGTGTCGGCCCATGGACTGAAGGGTCCTGGGTTTGATTCTGGTTAAGGGTACTTACCTCATACCTCTGTTGCAGGCTCCATCCTTGGGCCATTGCGAGAGGCAAACAATCGATGTGTCTCTCTCATATTGATGTTTCTCTCTGTCGCCCTTCCCTCCTCTCTAATAATCAATGGAAAAATACCCTTGGGCTAGGATTAATAACAATACCCCCCAAAACAACAACAGCACCAAAAACCACAATGATTTTTTTTTTTTAATATTTTATTGATTTTTTACAGAGTGAAGGGAGGGGGACAGAGAGTCAGAAACATCGATGAGAGAGAAATATCCATCAGCTGCCTCCTGCACACACCCCACTAGGGACGTGCCCACAACCAAGGTACATGCCCCTGACCGGAATCGAACCCGGGACCCTTGAGTCCGCAGGCCGACGCTCTATCCACTGAGCCAAACCAGTCAGGGCCACAATGATTTTTATATAAGATTTTGATTGATTTCTTTGACAATCTATTTCCACAATCCCGAATTTCTTCATATTTCTCTTCCCCACATTCTATTCCCTGATACCACAGTCATCAATAATTAGTGTCAGGAGAGATTTTCTTTCCTCCCCTCTCATTACTCCCCTCTCCCTCCCCTCCTGCCCCAACTTGTAAGATTTACTCCTTTATCAACTTTCAAATCTGCAACACAGTATTTTTAACTACAGTCATTATGCTGTACATTACATTCCATGACTTATTTTATAACTGGAAGTTTGTACCTTTTGATTCCTTTACCCATCCTCCCCATGTCCCCTTCCTTCCACCTCTGGCAACCACCAGTTTGCTCTCTGTATCTATGGCCTATGTTTTTCTTTCTTTTAGATTCCATACATAAGTGAAATCATATGGTATTTGTCTGTCTTTGACTTATTTCTCTTAACATAATGCCCCCCAGGTTCATTCATGTTGACACAAATGGCAAGCTTTTCTTTTTTAAAAAAATATATTTTATTGTTTTTTTACAGAGAGGAAGGGAGAGGGATAGAGAGTTAGAAACATCGATGAGAGAGAAACATTGATCAGCTAGCTGCCTCCTACAACACACCTCCCACTGGGGATGTGCCCGCAACCAAGGTACACGCCCTTGACCAGAATCAAACCTGGGACCTTTCAGTCCACAGGCCGACGCTCTATCCACTAAGCCAAACCAGTTAGGGCACTTTTCTTCTTTTTTATCACTGAATTTTATTTTATTGTATATACTAGAGGCCCGATGCACAAAATTCATGTAAGAGTAGGCCTTCCTTCCCCCAGCTGCTGACACTGGCTTCCCTCTGGCACCCAGGACCCAAGGTTCCCTCCATCTGCCAGCAGGCACCCAGGACTCTAGCTTCCCTCGCAGCCCATTAGCATATTACACTTTTATTATTATACTAGTTACCTGGTGCATGAAATTCGTGCACATTAAAGGGGAATTAAATAGAGGAAATATTTTAATATTGCTATTTGCCCTTTCTCTATAATAGAAGTGTCAGAAATGAAAGAAAATTAGTAAAATGTATATGAAAATCTTCCTCTTATCAGAGTCTGGGGCGCACCACAGGAAGCAGAGTCAAGTCCCCGCCCACCCACGTGTGCCTGGAAATCGCGTGAGACCCAGACCCGGCCAGCCCCACCCTCATTGGGCTAGATCCAGACCTGGCCAGTCCCACCCCTGTCAAGCCCCGCCAGGTGGGGGTCGCAGCCTCAGGTCATCTGGCCTGGCACCGGGGCAGGGGGGTGTGGCCTCAGGTCCCCTGTCAAGCCCCACCAGGCAGGGGGTGCAGCCTCAAGTCCCTGCTGATGGCTCGTTAAGGCTCGTTATGGGAACTCGGCCTCCGCTGTTGGCGCAGCCATCTTGTGTTATGGGATCCTCTCCTCTGCTGTGGGCACAGCCATCTTGTTACAGCGTGATGGTCAATTAGCATATTCCCTCTTTATTAGATAGGATATATGTGTGTGTGTGTACACATATATGTATGTATGTATACATATATGGATAAAGAAAATGTGTGTGTGTGTGTGTGTGTACACCACTCCTATACACACACGTATACACTTTACCCATTCATCCATTGATGGACACTTAAATTATTTCCATGTCTTATAAATAATGAACATGGGGGTGCATGTATTTTTAACTTATAAGTAGTGAACATGGGGATGCATGTATTTTTTCAAGTTAGTGTTTTCATTTTCTTTAAATAAATACTCATTAGTGGAATTGTTGGATCATATGGTAGTTCTATTTTTAATTTTTTGAGGAACGTTCAAACTGTTTTCCATAGTGGTTGCACTAATTTGCATTCTAATCAACAGTGCACAAAGGTTCCCTTTTTTCCACATCTGCACCAACACTGTTGTTTCTTGTCTTTTTGATACTAGTTATTCTGACAGGCAAGGGTGTTTTTTAATTGTGTTTTCAATTTGCATGTCCCTGCAAATTGATGTTGATCACCTTTTTATGTACCTGTTGGCCATTTATATGTCTTCTTTGGATAAGTGTTTATTCATGTCCTCTGTCCATTTTTAATCAGATTTTGTTATTTTGCTATTGACTCATATGAATTCTTTATATATTTTAGACATTAACCCCTTATGAAATATATGATTTTCAAATATTAGGAGAGTCATTATTTTTATGGGGTGGTAGTGGTGGTGGCTGTTGCTTAAATATTAAATGAAAAAAATACTAATTGTGGGGTTTTGACACAATTTCATGTAAATGCATCTTTTATCTATTAACTAAGATTTAAGACTTAGCTTTATATAAATATGAAACTGAATATTTTTCAACTCAGGTTCAGACTTTGCTGTTTTGCAACTTAACTTTCATCTGTTAGGCATTGACCTGAAGCCATGCCTTTTAGTGATCTTGAGTTCCAAATTACACAACCACTTAAATCCTGAGCAAACTTGTTCTGAATGGCCCTCTTTCTTTCCTATTATCTTTGGCCACAAAGTTGTACATGTTTTGTGTGTCGAACTAAATTGTTCCTACCTTTGCCTTTGAGAGCTTTGATGAGTTTACTTTTCTTTTTTTGTGTGACAAGGACTTGAGTGAACATCGCTGCAGGCGTTTTGATTATTGAGAAATCCCCTTTCAGCAGTACGTGTGTCTGTATGAGTCCGTGTGTACATGTCAAGGTGGGTGAATATTGTTCCTGGAAGCCTGACTGCATTACTAAATATTTCATCTGGTGAAAAACAACCACCATGCAGTGTGGTCAAGTTATGTTTCCTCAGGCACTTTTGTGCTGGTACTTGGTGCTCTGACAGAATAAATACTTTTCATGGCCTGGCTTAGGAACCTAATCATTCATAATAGTATTTCTGCGGGGAAAAACAAATTGTAAATTCCAAATGAATGATTTTTACAAACATTCTTTTACACATAGAGCACTGTTTAAATAGTCCAGTGAGGCCAGGCTCTCTCCAGTTGGGCTGTGTCTGTGTGGAGTGAGTTTGTTTATTCATGTGATTATCATCAGTTTGAAGTCCAACACTCACCAACGGTGACATCAGGCCTGGTCCAGTATTCACTATACAATTTGATGGTTTGGTTTTATGCACTAGAGCTTACTGGTGTGGTGGATCACTAAGCTTCAGGAGAAGGAGGCAGTTTGCACCTCTCCTTTGATGAGGCCAGCCTCGTGGTGATAAAGGAAGGGGACCCCTTCGAGTCTGAGAATGTGAGAGCTGAAGGACGGGCACTCCAACCAACGGCGCCACCTGGGCAGGGCCGAAAGGTTCTTTTTTTAAACGATAAGGTAGATTTGCTTATTTTTAACTTCAACCCATACGCCTTCTGAAGTAGAATAAGTCTGATGTCTTCTGTGTAGCAATACTTCAGATATTTGAAAATAGTTACCTCTTAGGAGGTCTACTCCTAAGACCTCCCTCTGTCACCATAAAAAGCTACATATATATTTTTTTCTTGTCATGAGAACATTCCAGATCCACTGTCCTGGGGACCTTCCAATATCACTGCAATACATTCATTACTCTAGTCACCAACCCCCCAGGACCTGTTCATTTATTCATTTCACAGCAGGAAGTGCTCTACTTCCTGATCCCGTCACTCATCACCCCACCCCCGCTTACCACTAAGTTCTCTGTATCCATGAGTTTTGTTTTGTTTAGTCTTTTGTTGTGTTTTTTTTTTTAGATTCCACACATAAGTGAGATCATATGCTGCCCTCCTCTGTCTGGCTTATTGTGTAGACAGCTCTAAGCCTCCCTGGAACTCAGCCGTCCAGCCGCCTGGCACACACATTGTCTGCTTCGTTCAGCGATGTGAAAGTATGAATGGGGCAAGAACGAGGAACAGTGAGGCTCCTCCTTTCTACTGTGAGCACAAGCCAAACAGCCCATCTTTACTGGGTGCTTGGGAAAGAGAAAGGATTAAGTTCTTATCCTCACAAACCTGGTGATGCAGATGGACTCAGTGTCTCTCTCATTGTGCCCCCTCCCCACCCACTTGCTCCTACAGCTCACCAACCCAAAGTATGTGATGAGGAGGGGAGTGAGCAGAGCAGGGGCGGGCGAGATCAGTGCCACCTGCAGCGGGCACCGCGGGCCTGGAGCCTGGCCTTAAGAAATGGGCAGGACTCCTGTGCTTGTGTGGCCAATTGTTACCTAAGAGTTCAAAAGTCCAAAACCTGTTCTGTGACCCTCTTGTTAAGCTAATCAATTAACTCAGCTTAGCTTATTGAACCAAAGAAGATATTTAGACTGAACAAAATACCAGATAATATTTTCCTCATAATGACTCAAAGCTGGAAGGCAGTATACCACACTGTTGAAGTCATTGAAACTTACCCTTTTAAGAACTGTGGCAGTTTTTAAAAAATGGCCAGAAATTCTCCTACACTGATAGGTTTGTCTATATACTTTCCTCTTGAATATGAGTTGGCTTGTGACTGCTTCAGCCACTAGAATATGGCAGAAAGGATGCCATGACTTCCAACACCAGGCCATAAAAGGCCGTGCACCTTCTGCCGGCTTGCTTCTCTTGGAGCCCTAGCTCTGGAGGCCAGCTGCCGTAGAGAAATGCGACGACCCTGGGACGGCCATGCTGGAGAGGCGTGGTGCACAGCCCCAGCTGAGCTGCCAGCCACCAGCCAGCGCCACCGGCCAGCTTTTCCAGGGAGCCATCTGGACACCCTCCCATTGGGTCTTCAGGTGATTCCAGCTCACCTGGCACCTGATCGCAGGCACCTAACATAGTGTCCTGTACCTGTTCTTTCAACAAAGGCTAAGTGAGCACCAGGTATTATTCCAGGGGTGGGCAAACTTTTTGACTCGAGGGCCACAATGGGTTCTTAAACTGGACCGGAGGGCCGGAACAAAAGCATGGATGGAGTGTTTGTGTGAACTAATATAAATTCAAAGTAAAGGAGCGGAGGGGAGAGCAAGAGAACCCTCCGCTCTTTCGGCTCCGAGGGCCGGATAGAACAGCCGGCCCGCGGGCCGTAGTTTGCCCACGGCTATTCTAGGCTCTGGGGACACACTTCTTTCAGTCGCTGCTCTCTGGAAGTTTAGCATCTCATCTAGCACCTAGAACAATACCCAATACTCAGGAAGCACTCACTAAATATTTTTGCAGGCACATGAGAGACCCCACACCAGAACCGCCCAGCCACGCTTTCCCCAAATTCTTGACACCTCCCCCGAATTATGAGCCAAATTAAATAGTTGCTTAAAATTACTAATGTAACTTGTTACATAACAATACGAACAAGTGCTAGCTAATAAATAAAATACTTTAAATCAGCTGTCTTGCATGTCTCTAGGATGTATTAACTACATTTTTGAACAGAGTGTAGACGTAATTTGGACCTCTTATGAGCAATGAACTTCTTATATCTCATATTGTGATCAATATAGTTGTGTCATTGAGATATGCAGGGAGACGCAAAGACACTCTAGACTGCTCAGCTTTCAGCCTTGTGCATACTTCTAGTTTTCTCTTATCCTTTGCTGCCAGTAATCTTCGCACCATGCTGCTTTCAGCACGGTAAACCCCATTTGGGATCATTGTTTTTAAATTCAGGCACTACATTTTACGAGAGTGGTCTTAAAAAATACTTAGTGAGTGCTTACTTTGTGTTGGGCATTGTTCTGGATGCTAGATGAGATGCTAAGCCTCCAGAGAGCAGTGACTTTGAAAGAGGTGTGTCGCCAGAACCTAGAATGATACCCGGTGATAGCTTAGCCTTTGTTGAAAGAATTGACAGGACACAATGTCAGGTGGGCAGAGCCTATGCTCACAATGGATTCTGTCCTTGGGGGAGTGACTGGGATGTAGGAGAGGCTGGAAACCACCCTGTGGGAGACACATGCGGATGTTCAGGCTGGAAAAAAGAAGAGTTGCTTGAAGGAGGGAAGGATTGTCATGTGGAAGAGAAATGGTGCTTGTCATGTGGAAGAGAAATGGTGCTAGGTTTGAATTGAAGTGGGTTTTCTTTTGCCTTGCTATTACCAAATAATGCCTTAGGTGGAGTTTATCAGATACTCAGCATGGCTATTTTGGCTTAAGAATTTACTTCCTCAAATACAAGAAAAAAACTAATCATGGTATTTGTCAGGGAAAAAAAGCAGATATTGACTCATTGTGCCAGAATTAAATTGCTTCGTGTTTTATAGTTTGTAAAACATTTTCGGCAATAATGTAGATGTAGATTGTTCCTTAATTTAAAATGTCAGTGTTACCTTGCCAAATGAGAAGATTACAAATGCCATTTTGTGGTACAAACCTTTTGAAATAGAGCATGCAGAAGAGCGATGGGCATGCCTTCTCTTTTGGGGAGGGGGAGGGTGTTTGGTTTATAGAGATTGTTTATTTTTCAGTGTCGCCATGACATTTTTAACGCCTGGCATTTCTTCTTATTGGCATCACCACTGTTGTCTCAGGAATGGAGTCGGGCAGGTGTAACGCACGTAGGGAAATGGACGCTCTTGCTCAGTCTCATGATAAGCTGAGGAGGTGTTTCTGCAGCTACTTCCGTAACCAGAAGGTTGTATTTTAGAATACAAAGACTCCAGGCATCCCTCAAAATCAAGATCAAATTTTCCTCTTTGCTTTCTCTCCAATCAAATTATTTTCTTTAATTATTCTTGACTTCAGATTGACAAATTTAAATTTCTTTATTTGTTGTTATTGCATATTAAAGGAAATAATTGACTATTTTTACTTTCTTGTCTATGTTGGGAAGACTGTTGAGTAAAGGATTCTTAGGTTAACTATTCTTGTCTCTTCTAATTTGTCTTTAACCTGAAACATAAGGTAAACTGACGACTGCCTTCCCTGGAGTACAATGATGAGTGTCAAGAAAGATTCAGAATGCACCAACCAAAGTCACGCCTGTTTATAGTATTTATTCTGGGTCATGACATTGTCAGGACTCCATCCCAATTTAGGTGTGCCAGGGAGAAGACAAAGTCAGCACCAGGGAACGCGAAAGCTCTTCTTAGAGCCACATTTCCATTTTATTAAATTCTGCTGGCCTGATTTCTTTCCAGATTGAGTCTGTTTCTTAGCCTGGCTCTAATATTAGATACTTTTCCTTGGAGAAATGCATAGAGTTACATTTCTGATCTTCTGTAGTTTAATGGAGTTCTTAGAAAAGTATGCTCTGATTACATCACCAAGATATTCCACGAAAGCGAATATAGAGGCTATGGAGATAAGATTGAGATGGTAAATTTCTGGTTATGAGTTTGGTGCTTTGTTTCAGGGGTGATTTTGAAGGTCGGGTGAGTACTGGGGGAAATAATGACACTTTTAGGTGTCACTACAGACAGGTCTTCCAAAAGGAACAGACTAGATGACGGTGTACCCAGCGAATTCATCCCAATCCCAGGAATGTAGGAAATTCATGTGACTGTTGCGAGAGGGTGAGCATATACCTGACATTGTCTATTTATCGATAAGAGGAAAAGGATTCCTCTCTCTCAGTTGTAAAACTTTAAAGACTTGAGAGAAGTAGAGAGGAGCCTGGGAGGGAATTAGGGACATTCTGCTCAGAGAAGAATTGAGCCCATTTATTTTGTTTTGTTTTTTAATATCGGGCTGTTTCTTCCCAGCTACACAAAACAGGCGTGCCTTGTTGTGTTGACTCCTAATCTGTGGAAATGCAAACTGACGTCATATATATGTAATGGGATAAATATGACAAACTCATATTTAAAAATTTAATAAATTTTTATAGTTCAGATTATTACAATTGTTCCTCTTTTTTCCCCCCATAGCTCCCCTCCACTGGGTTCCCACCCCACCCTCTGCCCTTACCTCCCCCCCATGGTCCTCATCCATAGGTGTATGATTTTTGTCCAGTCTCTTCCAGCACCCCCACACCCCTTTCCCCCCGAGAATTGTCAGTCCACTCCCTTTCTATGCCCCTGATTCTATTATATTCACCAGTTTATTCTGTTCATCAGATTTTTTATTCACTTGATTTTTAGATTCACTTGTTGATGGATATGTATTTGTTGTTCATAATTTTTATCTTTACCTTTTTCTTCTTCTTCCTCTTCTTAAAGAATACCTTTCAGCATTTCATATAATACTGGTTTGGCGGTGATGAACTCCTTTAGCTTTTTCTTATCTGTGAAGCTCTTTATCTGACCTTCAATTCTGAATGATAGCTTTGCTGGGTAGAGTAATCTTGGTTGTAGGTTCTTGCTATTCATCACTTTGAATATTTCTTGCCACTCCCATCTGGCCTGCATAGTTTCTGTTGAGAAATCAGTTGATAGTCGTATGGGTGCTCCCTGGTTTTCTCTTGCTGCTTTTAATATTCTCTCTTTGTCTTTTGCTCTTGGCATTTTAATTATGATGTGTCTTGGTGCGGTCCTCTTTGGATTCCTTTTGTTTGGGTTTCTGTGCGCTTGTAAGTCTATTTCTTTCACCAGGTGGGGGAAGTTTTTGGTCATTATTTCTTCAAATAGGTTTTCAGTATCTTGCTCTCTCCCTTCTTCTGGCACCCCCATAATTCTGATGTTGGTACGCTTGAAGTTGTCCCAGAGTCTTCTTACACTATCTTCATATTTTTGGATTCTTTTTGCTTTTCCAGTTGAGTGTTTTTTGCTTCTTTGTATTTCAAATCTTTGACTTGATTCTTGTGGTCCTCTAGTCTGCTGTTAGTTCTCTGTATAATATTTTTTATTTCAGTCAGTGTATATTTAATTTCTAGTTGGTCTTTTTTCATATCCTCGAGGGTCTTGCTATATTTATCGGCCTTTTCTAGGAAAGAAATTCTTGAAAAACCTTATAACTGTGGTTTTGAACTCTATATCCAGTCGTTTGCTTTCCTCCATTTCTTTCATTTGTGATCTGTTTCTTTGTCTCTGCATTTTTGCTGCTTCCCTGAGTTGGTAGAGTAGCTTTGTGTGCTAGGTGTCCTATAGGGCCCAGTGGCTCAGCCTCCCCAGTTACCTGAGGTGGACACTCTTGGTGCACCCCTCTGTGGACTGTGTGCAAAGCCTTGTTGTAGTTAAGTCTTGATTGTTGTTGGTCTCACTGGGAGGAATTGACCTCCAGGCCAATTGGCTGTGAGGATCAGCGGTGTCTACGCCGGGAGAACTTCTGTGCTGGAGACAGCCTTATGAGACAATACTTGCAAAATTACAAAAGCCTCTGTGCTCAGCTTGGATGGGGCGGAGTCTCAGGGCGGAGCAGACAGCCTTGGCTTCCCGTCAGCCCTGCCCTATGAGGCCTCTGGGTCTCAGTGTCCCTCGGTAATCGCTGCAAGCACCTCTGAGAGAAAGCCGCCCTCGAGTTTCGCCCACTGCCAGACAGTCCAGTTTCTCCCCGAATGATTCTGGGTTCCCAGAGTCTCGCCCGGAACTGGAGTTCAGCGCAGTCGGGAGCTTCTGTCTCCCTCCTGCTTGAGAAAACCAGCCGCGCACTCAGCAGTCAGTCCTCTCTGCACGCGCACCTCCGGACCTCTGCCTTTCGCAGCTCCCCTGAGTCTCAGTGTGCGTTCTCTTTTCCTGACAGTCCAGATTCCCCCCATATGAGTCTGGATCCCCAGGGTCTCGCCCTGAACTGGAGTTCAGTGCAGTCGGGAGCTTCCGTTTCCCTCCCGCTTGAGAAAGCCATCCACACACTCAGCCGCCAGTCCTCTCCGCGCGTGGGAGTTTTTCTGAGGTTACATCTTACATTAGGAGCCTTCTCTGGCCCCTGAAACAGTGTTCACTTTGGAGCCACAGAGAGAACAGGCTTCCCGGCAGACACTGCCATTGCGTCTTACCTTTGCAGAAGGAGCAGTAGCAGTGGTCGCCTCCTTACGCCCAGCACTGCACAGTTATTTGTAATTCTGTCTCTTACCATAATTGTGAAATCTGAATAGCAATAGGTTTTCTTTCTTTGTTTATAGCTCATTGGATGGCTAAGTCTGACCTTAACTGACATGAAGCGATTTTTGGTCTTTGTTCAAGTTAATAGGAATGTTCATACATTTTGTTATAAAAATATGAATCTGTTTAACTACGAGGTGCTGTTCTAGGTCCTTTGGTATCTGTTATTATCTGATATGCATACCATATTACCTTTCTAAGGTAAAATCAACAACAAAATAATTGTAAATATATCTGGCCTCAAAGATTTTAGAAAAGGAACTGGAGACTTGCACCTTAAAAGGAAGAAACCTGGCCATCATCATAGAAACTTCTGCACTTGGCATTTATCCCGATTTCACATTTTAGGTACTCTGAATGCTTGCTTGTTAAGTAGATGAGACCTTGTACCAGGATTTCTATTCTGACAACCATCAGTTTGGAACCTGTGGGTTATCATGGGACAGAGAAGAGGCCGGTGAAGGTTCTAAATCCAGGAAACGAAAGAAGCCAAGTGATGCATGGGAGAGAGCTCATACCTTTATGTATAGCTATGTATTCATTACAGTAGTTGAATGGGAAAATGTCTATACGTAGATGGACTATTTAGTATCCTATATAATAAAAGGGTAATATGCAAATTGACCCTATCGGCAGAACGACCAGTTGCTATGATGTGCACTGACCACCAGGGGGCCAGACGCTCAATGTAGGAGCTGCGCCCAGCCCGCAGGCCCCGATTGCCCGATGGGGACCTGCCGGCCAACCTCTCAGTTCCTCCCCCGGCCAGCAGGTTCCGATCGCCCAATAGGGAACAGGGAACTGGGGGTGGGTGGTGGTGGACGTGGGCAGTGCCAGGCTAAGGGGGTGCAAGTGAGCAGGGCCCAATGGCCCACCAGTCGCCCCACACACAGATGGCGACCAGAAGTGGCAGGGGGTGGGGCCGGCTGAGGGCAGCCTGGGAAGATAGGCCCTGATCGCAAGCTAGGCCTAGGGACCCTACCCGTGCATGAATTTCATTCGCCGGGCCTCTAGTTTTGAGTAAGTGTCCATGTCAACCAATAGAGCCTCATTATTCTTTCTAATTTGAGCATAACTTTTATTTTAAATTGAATAAATCTTGAGTGAATAGCATAACCATCACTCAGATCAAGATAGAGAACATTTCTAATACTGCAAAAGGCTCTCCTTTAGTTTTTCATGGTGATGGACCAATATTGTATCTCGGTTGTTGTGGCTGTGGTTACATGAATATATGAGATGAAATTTTTTAGACTTATGCACAATATACATACATGTACACATGCACAGAAAACCAGTGCATGTGAAAATAGCAAAATTAGAGTAAACTAATTGTGCTGATGTTAATTTCCTGGTTTTGACTAGTTGTATACAAAATGTTACTATTGGTGGGAGCTGGGTGAAGGGTACGCTGACTGCTCTGCACTATTTTGATAACTTATTGTGATTCTATAATTCTTAAGTGAAAAAAAATCTCCCTTTTATCTATCTTATTATTTTAATAGAAGCTTTATAGATTATTATATAGATATTAAAAAAAACCTTATTTAACCAATTCTGTATTTACTTTCCAGAGTTTTTACTAGTACAAAACCTTGGCGATGAGCATCCTTGCACATATTTTTCAAAAGAGGTTCTTATCTTAAAAAGGAAAAAGCCACTATAAGGTTCTTGTAAGTCATTTTCCGATGACTACATACAATTCTCAAGATTGTGCACTACATAAATTGAGACAAACATGTGCAGTAGGTTTAATTAACTCTCCCAGGAAGAAAGCATTTCTGCAAAATTGTAATCTTTAGCTTTTCCAACTGCCTCATGCCCAAAGCCCAGGGGTGTTGAACTGTGCACCAAGGAATATGATATAAATGCAGGTGCAGCCTAATTCAAACACAGGTCATTATGTTGCTGCTGAAGGGCAATATATTTCTAGAAAAGATTTATTCAAAGGTAACCTGTATGGCAGTCAATCTTACAGTCTTTACTTAAAGGTTAAAGCCTTCTGAGTAGTTACACTAAGTTTTCCTGGTATTGTTCATCTTGATTTCTTTAAAAAAATTTTTAAAAAATTGATTTGAGAGAGAGAGAGAGAGAGAGAGAGAGAGAGAGAGAGATTTGTTGTTCCTTGCATTCACTGGTTGACTTGTATGTGCCCTGACCAGGAATTGAATTCACAACCTTAGTGTATCAGGACAATGCTCTAAGTCTAACCAATTAAGCTGCTTGGGTCAGGGCTATTCATCTTGATTTCTAATTTGATTTTGAGAAGACCACCCTGAACATGGGCTTCTTGAAACCATAATGTTCTTTACGCTACTCTTCAGTGGTTAGGGGGACAAGATAGAAATGTTTTTGGTAAAGCACATGTTAAAAGAGGGTTGTCTTACCCTGGCTGGTGTGGCTCAGTTGGTTAGAATGTTGTCCCATAAACCAAAAGGTCGCCAGTTCGATTTCTGGTCAGGGTACATGCCCAGGTTGCAGGTTTGGTCCCTAGTCAAGGTGAATACAGTAGGCAACTAATTGATGTTTCTCTCTCTCTCTCCCTCTCCCTTCCTCTCTCTAATAATAATAACAACAACAACAACAACAACAACAATAACAACAACACATTATAAAAGAAAAAAGAGAGAGAGTTGTCTTCCATTTTGGCCTAGCAGGTACCTTATACTCTAATAGTTGGTGAAAGTATTTTTTGTGGTTGCTGTTTTGTAACAATGATTTTCATTTCACTTATATTCTAGTACTGATCATTTTGTCTTAATCTAAGAAACAATGTTATTTGTCATTAAAGCTTCTAACTCAGACACATGAGTAGAATATAAAGGAAATATTATGGTTTCTCAGATGTCCAGCAAAGGAGACTTACACTTGATCAATAAGGTCAGTGTTGAGCCTGTTATATTTATCTGTGTGATGTTTGAATAAAAACTTGTTGAGGTGGCCCTGGCTGGAGGTAGCCCTGGCTGGTGTGGCTCGGCTGGAGCATCGTCCTGTACACCAAAAGGTTGTGGGTTAAATGTCAGTCAGGGCACATGTGGGAGGTGGCCGATCCATGTTTCTCTCTCACATTTATGTTTCTCTCTCTCCCCTTGTTCCCCTGTCTAAAGTCAATAAAGAAAAAAACAAAACAAAACAAAAAAATACAACTTGTTGAGTTAATTGATAATGGCCTTTTTCAAATGAGCCTGCATCGAAGTGGTGAGAGTTAACTTTCCACACATAAAAAACTGCGCTCACGTGACCTTATTTCCCATCACTTCCACACTCTCACTTTTGACTCCAGCTGAGAAAATTGACTTTCTCTCCGATTTCCATTTTAGAGCAATTACACATATGATCTGCCTTCTCTCACCAGCTTCATCATGTTCTCTCCCTTCTTTTAAACTTAGCCTTTTTCATCTTATCCACGGAGTTATTTATAGACTAAAGCAATGTAAGTCCAAGAAATCTTTCTTAGAATTTTTTGTTTTACCCTTTCTATTTATGCCATGTATAACTCATGTATTTTTGCATATGTATATTTGACTCTCTCTTTGGCTGAAATTTCAAACTTCGATAGCCAAAGCAGTTACTAACTTTGTGAATTATTCATCGGTTTACTTTTCTCTGCTAATAACTAACTGCATGAGCATCGACGATGGGTAAGCACTGGGAGCCTTTGCAAATGCTCCTCAACTGGAGGTTACGATAAAGGAATGATGGAAGAGCAGATTCTCTTTCTCTCATGTAACATACAGTTTTGCTCAACTGTTCATGTTCTCACGGAACAGAGGATAATTAGAAGAACCATGAATGACCCACGTGTTCTGGGGTCCGTCTGGTTTGGGTTTTCAGACTGGCCTGTGGTTGTCAGTTTCTTTACAGTTTTCTGGGTGCTTTTGTTCTCCTTTACATGTTTTGCCCATTTTAAATTATTCATAAACTTAAGATGTTGTTACTCATAAACTGAAGATTAGTAAATGTGGAGACCAAGTCAGAGTCCATTGAGAGAGAGAACGTTCTAAAGGCTTGTGTTTGCATAGTCCCTTTCCACCTTCCCGAGTCAGCTGCTTTTGAACTCCAGGACAATGTTAATAAATTGTCGGGCTGAAGTACCTTTTTGGGAGTTTGCAAGTGGTATTAATGGTGTTTTCCTCCTTGAACCTGTGTAATGAATGTCCTCTTTGTTCTCCAGTTTAACCTTAAGCCATGAAACCCCTCTCAGCTGGGCCTGTTCGGCAGGCGCCTGCCTGCTTGGCCTGTTATTATTCCATGAATCACTGCTGCCCTTATTAAACTATTTTGGGCAGCAGCCTTGCCATTCTTCTCCTGTGAACTGTGAAGGCTGGAGTTGCTACAGCAGCATAGGCCAGAGTGGAATTCGAATATGAAGGAAAGAAGGTTCACTGGCTTGTAACATAGCATTTTACCTTATAAGACAGTAGGGTGTGTGCCACTGAGACCGCATTGTATCTTGAAATTTTTCTTTTCTAAAAAGGGATCCCAGAATGTTCATCCTTGAATGCCTAGCATTTAAAATGCTTGAATGTCCGGCAGCTTGGTCTCCCTCCATCCCATCACCACCCCTCCCCTTTTCTTTCATTGTCTCTGGCATCTCCGGGTTGTGTTGGTTTTCTCTTGCTCTTGGTTCTCACCTACCTCAGATCCTTCGGCCCACAGTGTGCACTGTGACCAGGAAAAGGCAGCACAGTGTGGAGTAAGAAGGTGGCCTCGAGTCCGGCCTGCATTCGAATCCCTGTGATGATGGGCAAAGGGCAGAACCTCTTTAAGTTTATTTATTTATTTATTTATTTATTTATTTATTTATTTATTTATTTATTTAATATATTTTATTGATTTTTTACAGAGAGGAAGGAAGAGGGATAGAGAGTTAGAAACATCGATCAGCTGCTTCTTGCACACCTCCTACTGGGGATGTGCCCGCAACCAAATTACGTGCCCTTGACCGGAATCGAACCTGGGACCTTTCAGTCTGCAGGCCGACGCTCTATCCACTGAGCCAAACCGGTTTTGGCAAACCTCTTTAATTTTAAATAGAAAAAGTGTGGCCAACCTCACAGGGTGCTATAAGGATTACGGTAAGATGTGTAAGAACGAGTTAAGGGGAAAGCTGAACGCTGGTTAGAACTAGTCAGTAGGAAAAGTCCTCTGGCCTTTGTTAAGGCGACATTATAACTCATAAAGTCTGATGGTTCATTTTAAAGATCAGACTCCGAGACCCAAAGGGGTTGTGCTTGTCTGGTGACACCTAGCTGTACATGAAGAGCAAGGGCGAGAACCCAGGCTTTCTAACGCCTAGTCCAGTGCTTTTCCATTAAAGCACAGAACTTTCCCTGTGTGGCTGCTCAGGGCCGCACTCGAACTGTTCTCAGCCTTTTACTCTCCCCCTGTGCCCCATGATGCATTCATTTTTTTAAGACTAGACCTGCTCTAGAAATGTAAGACCCGGACACCACACCACCGACCCGAATGACTGTTCATGCTTCTCAGCCTACCCTGTTGTTGAGGAGGCACTGGTTGGGAATGGATGTCTGAGAGCATTCCACAGCTCACTTTTTCCTACACGTGTGCTTCCTATGAAAATGTCCAATAACTTGGGGAATTTTAAAAAATCATCTTCAAATTCTACCACGTGTGTTTGGGACTTGGATTAGGAGAGGTTTGCGTCCTCTTTTTGGATATAGGTCATGTTTGAATGAGTGTCAGCAGAAATCTCATTGATGAATTTACATAATCAGGGGTCCCTCATGTAAACCTAGGGTCCCTAAAGCCTTAAAGTCTCAGTAGAAGAGAGAGGGACAGGGACATCTTGGGACTATGCAAGGCCATCTGATCATTTTTCTGGAAAGACTGGACCATAACTTTCATTCGATTTTTAAAGAGATTAGTGACCCAGAAAAGGTTAATGACTGACTGAATTGATGGCAGTTAGGTTATTTTCCATTTCCTCAATAGGTAAAGGCCCTTGGAAGTACACTGCATATTTTTAAATACTTGATGAGATATTTTTTAAGCTGCAACTCAACTTCTTTCATTCATGTTGAAATAGACTCCCACTGAAACCCATGTGTGTTTTTTTTGCTGTCAGCGATAAAAGGTTTCTTCTGTTTCTGCTGGCATATTCTGAGATATCTTTAGAACAAGATATGGAAAACCTTTGTCAAGTGTAATCTGAATCTTGGATAGGCAGTATATAATGTGTTGGTTTAGACAGAAATTGAAGATAAAAAATGTTTTTTTCTCATATCCCCTTGAATACCAGTTGTTTTAGTTGCCATTTATTTTTCTTTGGAATTGAAAACTAGTTTTCTTTAGTGTTTTGCCATGCATTTCTTCCTGACCTTTGATTACTATTCATCTGTTCTTCTGACTCAAGTTTCCTCATGAAGAATGTATGCTATTTTCCTGCCTTTATCTTTCACTTTGCCTTCACCTTTACTCTCATCTTGCCTTACAGAACCCAAAGAATGAGGACTGACTGTTGGAATTTGCTTAGTTTCCATACATTGCTAGATAGATGAGGCTTAATAATAGCAAAGAAATATTGTATATGCACAAGGCATAATGGCAAATGAATTCCAATGGTGTGCTGATTGAGTCACTCCCTAGAATTAAAGCTTAGTGAGCAAAACATGAATGACCAAAGGTGATTAGTTGTGCTTTTTGAAGCATAAAGTTTTTTAAAAACAGGTATACTTTTGGAATTAAGCTCAGATGACTACAAAAGGGATTATTAAGGTTCACTGATTTGGCAAACCAGCTTTGGAGCACCAGGCAAAGAGGGAGCCTTTCATTGAATGAAATCTCCTCTCCTGATGAATTCTTGTTCCTCTTTTTAAATAAATATTCTATTCCTTTGGCATTAAATAGGATATATACAAATTTGTCTCATTTGGCCCAACTTAACCATTTATAGACAAGGAAAATGAAGTTGGAATAGATGGTTTTTACAGCATTAATTAACTTTTTAGTGACAAATTTGGTGATAAGATTTAAGACTTTAGTCCTAGCTGGTTTGGCTCAATGGATAGAGCGTCAGCCTGCAGACTGGGAGTCCCAGGTTCAATTCTGGCCAAGGGCACGTGCCTGGGTTGTGGGCTCGATCCCCAGTGGGAGGTGTGCAAAAGGCAGCCAACCAATGATTCTCATCATTGATGTTTCTATCTCTCTCTCCCTCTCCCTTCCTCTCTGAAATCAATAAAATATATTTTAAAAAAAAGATTTAAAACTTCATACTCTGATCCAGTGATGTTTCATTATACTATACTAGTGGCCTAGTGCATGAAGTCATGCACATTGAAAGGAAAGTAATTTGAAGAAATATTTTAATATTTCTATTAGCCCTTTCTCTATAATGGAAGTGTCAACCAAATTCATGATCAACAATGACAGATGGAAACACACACATGCCATTGGCACCAGCAAGAGCTTTGTATGTATCACCCATGTGTGAGTCAACTTAGCCTTTTATAGATATAGAATAAACTTGCTTAATTAGACCTGCTTTCTGATTTAGCTAAACTTTTTCTAGCCCAGTGAAGCACCCCAACTTCTCTTTCAGGTAATTGTCAGCAACACAGCAGTAAATGTCAACAGGAAGCAGATTATTATTGTAGATCACGCAGGGAGAACAAAGGGTAAAATATTTAACTGCAGCAGTGTTTGACTATATTCTGCGCAGTGAGAAAACCTGAAGTCATTTTCAAGGTCCACTATTTCTTACTTCTTTTCAGCCAGGTCAAGTTTCCAAACTTCTTAATCTCCGTTTTCCGGCTAATGCAAAGAAAATAGGATTCTCCCAAGTCTCCTATCTACCTACTCCAGGACTTCTGTGAGGATCAAATGAGATGAGGCACAGGAAAACGCTTCACAGACAAGTGTGAAATGCTTCCACCTGACTATGAAGCAAGTTGTGTTCCTGGGCTGAAGGAACTGCAAGGAGGCTAGTCATTTCTAGGGAGAGGAAGCCGGGCATTGCTACATGACATCATTACTCTGTGCCCACAGCGACCATTTCTGGGCTGGGCTGGGCTGTGGGCCGCATTTTGTGCCATGGGGTCTGGGCAGTGTTGGCTGCAATTTGGTGGGCTGTCGCTCTGGGGTGGTGGTGAGGCCCGTGTCCCACTCGGGGAAAGCCGAGTGTTGCTTTGTGGGTGCTAGGTTTGCCGTGCTGTTTCTTTGTGTGTGTCATGGCAGCTCCTGCATTGAGCGTCTGCCCCCTGATGGTCATTGCACGTCATAGCGACTGGTCAGAAGGTGGGAGGGACACAGCATATTAGCCTTTTATATAGATAGATTGTGTTTTATAGACAGAGGGAAAGGTTGAATGTTGAAGGAAACAGATTTTATACCTTGTGTGAGGTCCACCTACACCCACCAGCACGGCTAAAATGTAAAAGACTGTCAATACCAAGTGTTGCTGAGGATATGGAACAACTGAGCTGTAGGCATGGCTGGTGGGAGTGGAAAGAGACACAGCCACTTTGGAGAGCAGTTTGGCAGTTTCCAGAGTTAAGCACTTTTACCCGATGGCCTAATAGTTCTGTTCTTATGCATTTACCCAAGACAGAGGCCTATATATAAATGTTAATTACAGCTTTATCATAACAACTGGAAGCTGGAAACAGCTCATGTTTGTCAGCTGGTGAACTGATAAATTGTGGTATATTTATGCAATGGAATACTATTCAGCAATGAAAAGGAAGGCGCTGCTGATACTAGCAACACTGTGGCTGGAACTCAAAAACATTACGTTGAGAGAAAGAAGCATATTCTGTATGAGTCCATTTATATGAAGTTGTAGAGCAAACAAAGCTAATTGATAGTGATAGAAACCAGAGAGATCACTGTGGGACTTGATTACAAAAGGCCATGATGGAACTTCTGGGGTGAAGGAAATGTTGTATATGTCCGTTTGAGGTGGTGGTTACATAGGCATGTGCATTTGTCCAAACTCATTAAACTGTGCTCTTAGAAGGGGTGCATTTTATTGTATATAAATTGTACCTCAATTAAGGTGATTTAAGAGCATAATGAGGAGTGAAGGTGCTAAATAGCAAAGTACAGTTGGTATAAAGCATAATTTTACCAGCACAACTATATATACCAATAAAATGATCCCTGGAGAAATGCCAAATGCTTTTCCATTCTCTAGAAGGAAATTTAGGGAATTTGTAGACTGAGTAGGTTGACTTTATAGCCATATTCTCCGCTAAAAAATCCAAAAATAAAAGCGTTGGCATCACAGTTGGTGTTCTGAGTCATATTTTAAATCCTGCAAGGCTGTAGCTTAGCAAAGTGCTATTCAGAAAACTCTTAAAGGGTATGTATATGATATATCTTTGTCTTTCCAACTTCCCTGCCAGCATCTTTCAGACATTTTGTTCAGTGATGTCTGGAGCTGAAGTCACATGAGTCCACTTGAAATGAGGTCTAGACATAAGATGGATTCAGCATTGCTTCTAACTGAGTTAAAGATTGCTGAGCGCTTTCTCCTCAGTGTGCTGGAGAATTATTAAGTAACTTTTAGAACCCAGGGCACATTATGGACCATCTAATTAAATAACATTAGGGATTATATTCATCCAAGTGTTCTTTTGCTCAACTCAAACAAAACAGCGCCCCCAGTATTCTTTGATACAGTTGTGCCTGTATGACTTCCACATGGGTCCGTTTATTAGTTTATTCACCGAACATTTACAGGCATTTTGCTGGACAGCGGGATATAAAGATGAAAAAGAAGAGCATCTGTCCTCTAGGAGCTTATAATTCGGTAAAAAGAGAAGGCATGCAAACAATTATTTTTATAATATAGTTGCTACAATAGGTATGTGCAAGGGCAGCCTGTGTGTGCCCGCCTGGGGATGTTAAGTCCCTCTGGTCTAATACGGAATTTAAGGCCAATGCTTCCTTATTGATTTGCTGTCTGGATGTTCTTTTCATTGATGAAAGTGGAGTATTAAAGTTTCCTACTATTATTGCATTGCTGTCTATTTTCTCCTTTAGGTTTGTTAATATTTCCTCTATGTAGTTAGGTGCTCCTATGTTGGGTGCGTAATATTTAGAAGTGTTATACACTCTTGTTGGATTGACCCCTTTATCATTATACAATGACCTTTATCATTATACAAAGACCTTACACCGTCTTTGTCTTAAAGTCTATTTTGTCTGATGTAGTTCTACCCCAGCTTTCTTTTGGTTCCATTTGCATGGAAAATCTCTTTCCATCCCTTCACTTCCGGTCTGTGTGTGTCCTTAGATCTGAAGTGAGTAGGCAGCAAATGGATGGTTGTTTTTATCCATTCAGCCACTCTCTGTCTTTTGATTGAAGAATTTAGTCCTTTTACATTGTGTTCGCTGTTTTCTGGCTGTTTTGTAATTCCTTTGCTCCTTTCTGCTCCTGCTGTGTCCCTCTGTGCTTTGATGATTTTTTTTGCAGTGATATGCTTAGATTCCTTTCTCTGTATCTCCTGTGTATCTGGGTATGTTAGGCAGGAATGGATGGAAAGAAAGCCTCATCTGAGCTACGACCTGGGTATGGCGGTTCTACCTTGCTCACAGTGGGGCGGGGCCTCCTGCACAGCCTCAAGGCCCGTGTGAGGGGAACTGCAGACCGGTGGATTGGTGTGCCGGAGGGTGAAACTGTGGTGGTAGTTATGGGAACTGAGGCTAGTGTGCAATACAGAAGCCTCGAGACTTCCTTTTGTAAGGTGGTAATCCTCAATCCTGTACATTTTAATCATCTTTTAAAAAACATTCATAGTGCTGAATTAGAATCTTCAGGAAAAGGAGCAACCAATCAATGCGTCTTTCTCACATTGATGTTTCTCTCTCTACCCCCACCTGCTTTCCCTCCAACTCTCTCTCTCTCAAAAAAAAAAAAAAAAAAAAAAAAATCAATGGAAAAATGTCCTTGGGTGAGGATTAAAAAAAAAAAAGGTAAATTGCTTTGCCCCCTCCCTGTCCCCTTTATGTATATGTAGGCACATAAGACATAAAGGGAGGACACTGATAACGGCTGTTTGTAGTTGATTTGTATTATTGCTAAGAAGGGAGAACAAACAGCCTGATTCCTTGAGCAGCACAGTTACCGACCTAAAGGTCCTGGGAGAAGGGGATCTTGTGGGAAGTGAACAGCTTGTGAGGACCCTCAGGTTGGTGAGCTGCTCATATAGCCTCAGGGCAGCTGATTAGGCTGAGATCACTGATATCCTATTGGCTGTCTCTCACTCCCTCTCTCTTTCTGCCTTTCCAGTCTCTCATCTCTGCATGTGGCTAAAAATAGCTCCCCACAGTAGTCCCAGTTGTCCCCCGAGATTCTGTGAATCTGGTTGGCTCAGCTTGGTCAATGCAGTGGCTGCCTTAGGTTTGGGTCATCCCAGTAGCCAGGGAGGGGAGGGGCTGAGCACAGGGAGGGCGGTCCTCTGAGGAGAGGCACCCCTCTTACAGGTGCCCGTGTCCTGACCCCCAGTCATGATGAGCTCCTCTCTGCAGAGATAACTCAGCAAGCGGGTCTTGGTTCTTTTGCGGGCCTATTAATGAAAGAACTGAGATTGGCGAAGACCCTCTGTTGATAGAGAATCTATCATACTGATGGAAAGTATCATCTAGGATTAGATTTGCGTTCCAAAGATGAAAAAGAATGATACTGTGTGTGTGGGGGGGGGGGTGGGGGGAGCAAGAGGAAGGGCGGGCGGTTAGGTGAGTTGGGAGCTATATTGCAGAGAATCTCTGATGGTCATACTTATATGTTTGCTTTTTCTTTTTCTCCTAAAACTAACTCAAACCTGCCTTTCCCCCCCTTCTTTATTGACCCTTAGCTGATGATTAGCTTACTTTGTATTCAGAATTAATGATGTGGTTTTCCCTAAGGAGGATGATCCATCACTTTTCCCAAGAAGCTCAGAGTCACTGAGAATATGGCCTGGTTGTAGGGGTTGGGGTTGGGGAGGGGGACAGAGATCCTTGACCTAAAACCGTGAAACAGGGCTAGGGATTAAGCACAAATAGCATGGTTGACAGCAAGTCTATGAGTCAGGACCAGGTGGTCAGGCTAGAATGAGGTCAGGCTGAGGATTGGGGGCCGATCTGGCAGCTCCGTGTAAGTCAGCAGCAGAGAGCCAGGAGAGGGGTCAGGGAGAGGGTGGGAGAGGATAGGGAGCGTGGCCCGAGTTATTACAAATTTCCTGACTCATTTGGGGTTTATTGCAATGATGAATCACATAATGCATTCTGTTTCTTTAATTCTTTAATAAGCAATGTGTATTAGTGAAACCACATTCTAAAGGCACTCCCTCCCAGCCTCATCACTCAGCCACACAGCTCCCTGGGTGAGAATAGTTTCCTGGTTGAGGAGGTCATAGCATGAAGAGGCAGATTGGTCAGGTTACACCGTGACAGGGGCAAGCCTGCCCTTCTAACACCGGGGTTTGTGCTGTGCCCAGTTCACCTCACTATGTTCTGTTGGGGCCCTTGGTAACCTAGTCCAGACACTTGGCATTTATGGATAGTTTTTATTGCTATTTTTAAACCATCTATTTTCTATTTCTATCTAAACAATGCCTTCTCTGAGGTCAGGCCAATCCCATTAGTCCCTATTGCAGTGTATGTAGGCTATTCTAGAGTATTTTAAAAATGAATTACATCCACAACACTAATGGTGTTAAAGGTACAGAGATTCCGCAAATATGTTTGTGGTGCCTGCTGGGGGGAGGTCATAATGGTGATAAAAAGCTGTATTGACTAAAAGAATCATCTAGAACTTGCTGAAAGTCATAACTTTTCACGTATTTTCCCTAAGAAATTTTTTTTAATCCAGCAGTTGGACTTTCTGTATGAATGTTGCATGTCAACAAAAAGTTTTTTTAAAAAACACAACAACACCCTATAATGAGAATTCGTTTGTTTGCTTTCATTTCTAGATAAGCAGACATTCATTGAAATTAGTATTTTGGGAGAGTAGCAAAATGCCACAGACACTCCCAGCCTTATAGAATTCTCGTGAATGGGTTTGTATGTCTGAATGGCAGTGGGATGGGATTCCCACCGTGGACATGGCTTGTATTTGTCCACTGGCTTAGGATACCTGGGGAATGATGGGACCAGAGAGGATGCACCTGCCTCCCGATGCTGTAGCCAGGGAACTGCCACTCTGAGGCACGTTCTGGAGTTGAATTTGGAAGGCAGTTTCACTCTGTAAGCGCCATCAGCTCTGCTTCAAGTGCGTTGCACAGATCTCTCTGGGTCCCATGGGCACATGACCACGAGCTATCAGATTGCTATGAAAAAGTGTTTTGAGTTTCAAATAGCTGATTTATAATTGCCTTTTGGAACAAAACCTCTCAGAAGTCAAGGTGATTCGTGATTGCGCTTGCTCTATTTACCTTGCTCATTTAACTGCAGACAGTGAAATTCTGGGCTTTTCGTTAGCTTGGGTTCTTTGGACTGGTGATGGTTTGACTAGTGAATATTGAGTACACACATATCTCTATTTTAACCTACATGGTGGTATTTCTGAGAAGCAGAGTTGTAGTAACTTTTTTTTTTTTTTTTTAATGTGAACCTTTGCTAAATGTAAAGCAAGCAGACAGATCAAAGATCAAGCAATTGTTTTGGAGCTTAAAGGTCATTTTAACGTCACATCTAGATTTGGCTTCTAGTCTTTCTGTGAGGGCTTTAATCAGACCCCTGGTTGCTTGTACATAGGCCCTCAGTGATCTAAGCTGATCCTGCCTGCCAGGGGAGAAGAAGGCCTTCAAGCTCTTGGAGGACCCCGTGTTTTATTTCTGGACATGATTGTCAGCAACCTCTCACCTGAGGAGGAATCTTGGTGATCTGTTAAGAGTTCTGTGATGACAGTGTGGCAGCCCTGGGTGGACAAGTCTTGTTATCATTTGTATTAGTGTTTCCACACGTTGAAGTTGACTTTGACCTTTGACTTTTGCTATTTCATTCTTTCCTTTCCATGTGTTCATTAGCGCATATAGGTTCAGGCTTTATGTGGACTGATATGAAATTATAGGCTCCCATGTTGATATTATGTAGCTCATTTGTTTTCAATTAAGTATGATATTTTAAAGCAGTCATGGTGGAGTTCTCAAAACTTTCTTATTGGAGCTTTCTTCATCTCTTTCAGAACTCAGAATAGTTCTCTTCTGAATCTTAGGACTAGATCCCAGTGTCATATATCTGACTCAGCAAAAGTAAATTCACCTCAATGCCAATGGTTTTTGTGGAAGAAGCTGAGTAACTGATTCTATTTGATTCAAAGATTATTTTGGGGAGGGAAGGATTTTTTAAGTTGACATACAATTCACATACCACAAGTTGTACCCTTTTAGAGTGTATAAGTCAGTGATTCATTTTTTAGTACATTCACAAAATTGTGCAGCTACCACCACTTACCTAATTCTAATACGTTTTCATCACCCCTAAGAGAATTCCCATACTTCCTATTTCTCCCTACCTTCAGGCCCAGGCAAACACGACTTTCTGTTTCTATAAATTGCTTATTATGGACATTTTATACAAATGAAATCATGTGATATGTGGCCTTTTTAATTCATCTTTCTTCACTTAGCATAATATTTTCAATGTTCATCCATGCTTAATATGACTCAATGTTTTATTCCTTTTCATAGCTAAATAATATTCCATTGTATGGTCCTTTAGTTTGGGCCATTATAACAAATTGCCTTGGACTGGTTGGCCTAAACTACAAACATTTATTTCTTACAGTTCTGGAGACTGAGAAGTCCCAAGATCAAGGTGCCAGGGAAGCCATAGTCTGGTGAGAGCCCACTTCCTGGTTTGTAGATGGCTATCATCTGTATCACAATGCTGAGATCAGAAAGAGGAAGCAAGCTTTCTTTCTATAAAAGCACTAATCCCATTCCTGAGAGTTCCACCCTCCTGACCTAATTATCTCCCAATGGCCCTACCTCCAAATTCCATCACACTGGAGATCAGACTTCAGCATATGAATTTGGGATGACACAGACATTTAATTTATAACATATGGATATTCCACTTTTTGTTTATCTGTTCATCAGTTGATAGACATTTGTGTTTTTTTTTCCACTTTTTGACTATTATGAATTATGATGCTATGAACATTCTTGTACAAGTTTTTGTCTGGACATATGTTTTAAAGTATCTTGGGTATGTATCCAGGGGCAGAATTGCTGCCTCATTTTGTAACTACGTTTAACATTTTAAGGAACTGACAGATTGTTTTCCAAAGTATACATCCCCACCAAAATGTGTGAGAGTTCCAATTTATCCACATCCTTGCTAGCACTTGTCATTATCTGCATGTTTGTTTGCTTATCTATATTTTTTTGTAGTTATAGTTTGTATTTCTTTCATGGTTAATGATGTTGAGCATTTTTTCATGTGCTTATTGAGCATTTGTGTGTTTTCTTTGGAGAAATGTCTATTTAAGTCCTTTGCCCATTTGAAAAATTGGGCTGTTTTTCATTGTTGAGTTGTAAGTGTTCCTTATATATTCTGGATACTAGACCCATATTAAATACATGATTTGCAAAAATTTTCTCCCATTCTTGGGTTGTCTTTTCATTCTCTTGATGTTATCTATTGAAACATAAATTTTTGAAATTTTGATGAGGTCCAACTTACTATTTTTTTCTTTTATTGCTTTTACTTTAGGTATCATAGCTAAGAGATGATGACCTAATCCAAGATCAGGAAAATTTACCCCTATGTTTTCTTTCAGTTGTTTTATAGTTTTAGCTCTTACATTTAAATCTTTGGACCATATTGACTGAATTTTTGTATGTGGTATAAAGTAGGGATTCAACTTCATTCTTTTGCATGTGAAAATAATCCACTTTTCCCAGTACCGTTTGTTGAAAAGACTGTTTTTCTCCATTGAATTGTGTTGGCTCCTTTGTCTAAAATGATTTGGCCAAACATGTGAGAGTTTAATTTCTGCATTTTCAATTCTATTCCATTTTATCTATATGTCTGTATGCCAGTACACACTATCTTGATTCCTATAGCTTTGTGGTAAGTTTTGTAAGAATTTAGTATGAGTCCTACAAATTTGTGAAGTTTATTTTTTTGATACGATGTTGATATCCACTCTTCTTCCTCACATTCTTTGAGATATCTTTTCTCTATCATCATAAATTCATATTAGAATTGTTGCTTTGAATTGGCCGTGAATTCAGTTTTAGGAATAACCTCACTATCTATAATAATAATAAGGTAATATGCTAATTAGACCAGACCTGATTCCAGATGTCCTTCCGGACTAAGTTGGGGCCGGAGGGAAGCCCGGGTTCCGGGTGCCTGCGGGTGGCTGGAGGGAAGCCAGCCTGGGTCCCGGGTGCCAGAGGGAAGCCAGTGCCGGCGGCCAGGGGAAGGAAGGCCTACTCTTGCATGAATTTCGTGCATCGGGCCTCTAGTTCTTATATAAAAAGTATGGATTTGGAATCAGGCGTATTACAAAAGTTTGACCACTAGGTCGTCTCAGTTTCTTAACTATAAAATGAAGCTTAAAACTTAAGTTAAAGGATAATTCTGAGAATTAAAAAAGTATACCAGTACACACACACACACACACACACACACACACACACACACACACACACATCTAGTGTGGCACCTGGGAAATGATAGATACAAAATAAATTATCTGTTGCCTTTCTCACGGGTATAAAAACTTTCCTTGTACCTTGTAAGACAGTTTTGTACTTTTCAAGTCAGCCTTCTTCCGTTTAGAAACTATCTCTGAAAACGTCACGTGGATTGGTATTACTGAATTTTCTAGTCTGTTCTGTGGTAATGTTTGTAGTACAGTGTTTCAGACTTCGTTCACTGCTTTATCGCCAATGTCTAGAAGTACGTGACCAATAGTAAGTGACCAATAAACATTGGTTAAGTGAATACTTTGCTGATTCCACGTTCCTTTTTCCTTGGTAAATATAGTGCCAGTTTCTTGGAAGTAGGTTTTAAGTAAGCATGCATAACAGTTGCATGAATATTTAATTCATGACATATTTTCCCCAAGATTTTTTTGAGCAGTTTGTTCAGTTAACTGCGTGCCACTCCTGGAGATGATGATGTACTTCCCATTCAGATGTTCCTGTTATCAGTAGAAGTGGAGTTCTTGGGGTGCCTCAGGGAAAAGAATTTCCTGAGGTCCCCATGGGAGAATAGGTTTTTGTGGAAAGCTTTATTAATGATGTAAAATTAAGGGGGTTCCCTTTCAAGGTCCCACCTCTGTTCGTCCTGCTGTGGAAGAAGTCCAACCTTTTCTGCAGCAGGGCTAGAATTAAGGCCATTGCCCATAATATCTGCTTCATATTAAAGTCCAGTCCACTTCAGCCTCTGGCTAGCTTAGCTCGTGGTTCCCAGCTGCAGTCCATTGGGTGGGGGGTCCGCATGGCCCATGCAGCTGCTTAAGACCACATGGCTATGATAGAGAACAGGGAGGCCATAGGCAAGTGCGTGTCATGGAGAAGAGAGAGAGAGGGAGCAAGGAGAGAGGGAACTCTTTGGGGATTTTAACTCTACCAAGATTCCGAGCATTTGCAGTGGCTCCACCCTTCAAGCTAATGGTCTTTGTTCCTCAGGCTAGACTGACAGACAAGCATCTTCCCTATGTCATCCGACTATATTGGGCATGCATCTGTCTCTCCCTTTGTCCTGTCCCTTCCCCCAGCAGTTTGCAGGGCATGGGCCGGGGCTTCTCTGGGGAGAATGAAGCTGTATCGTGCTGGTGAAGCTGCCCAGATTACCATGCTTATACTGTCTGGCCTCCCCTTCACTCTCTTCCTATTATTAATATCAATAACCAGCTAATTATGAGAATAACATTTTTTCTTCAGGGTAATTTCAGACTGAAATGGAAAAGATTAAGTCTGAGTAATAAGCTTTAGAAAGCAAGGTGGAAGGAGGCTGGGGAAGTGAGGTTTGTGGGAAGATACGTGATAATGAGAGACCAGGAGGGACTTTTAGGGAAGATCAGGTCAAATAGAGAACTGTGTCCCCCGTCTCTGAACATTGCTATGGTTTCTGTGGGACAGTCATGGCTTCTCATGACTCCGCACCTCTCAAGTCTAGCCATGAAACTATAAACAAAGAGTATCCAAATGTTATTACTGGCTGTTCTGAGCCTGATTCATAGCCAAGAAATGGTGCCTGTGCGTGTTAAGCTGTTATCTACATTACGAGTAAATAAAACTTCAAAAGGGTTCCATTTCATGGACTCATAGGATCATTGAGTTTTAAAGTTAGACAGGATCATCAGGCTGATGGAATGTTGCTAAGTGTCACTTCAACAGTAGATTCCATGATCAAATAGGTTTGGAATAAATTCAACCAAGTTAGCAGATGTGGCTTTTGCTGTTTGCCTGTTCTAACTGCAGAACCGCTCAGAGCCTTCACTGTGTTAATACGCATTGCTGTGTGTCTTCAAGGGGGAGTGCAGGAGCAGCACTCCCCCAGGTAACTGTCTGTGAGGACTTACTTTTCCCCCCACATGGAGGGCTGTGTGAGACTGGTATTTAGCAGAGTACATTATGAATGATTATGATGCAGGAACACACCTTTAGTTTTTCAGACTCGAAGTCTGATTTCTTAGTCTTTTTTTGAGCAGTTATTTATAGGAAGGATCATGTCTGCTGGTACATTGCATAGATCTCACTGAGAGAACTGTCAAAACAGTGAGAGCTTCAATTAGGAGTTTAAATCAAACTCCTGAAACACCACTGTGTGTATGTACCTAGAACTTACAAAATCCTCTACCTTCCAGGATCTATCTTTTTTTAATGTGCTACTTGTCTGGGTTGGTCTATGTGGGGACCAATAATCCCTGATCTAATGAACTCTTAAAAGTTGATTTCTGCAGCTTTTGCTCTGATACTCCTTCTTAAGTTGGAGGACAGGATGGGGACACAAACAGACCCAGACCATTTGTTATCAGCGGAAGTGGAGTTCGTGGGGTGCCGTGCTGCGAGGAAAATAATTTTCTGAGGCCCCCCACTGGCAGATGGGGTTTTGTGGAATGCTTTATTGATGATGTAAAATTAAGGGCGTTCCCCTCTAACACCCCATCTCTGTCCTTCCCACCGTGGAAAAAGTCGAATCTTATCTTCGGCAGGGCCAGAATTAAGTCCACTGCCCAGAATTTCTGTTCCATATTAAAGTCCAGTCCAGTCCAGCATCTGGCTAGCTTACTGTGTGTTCCCGGCTGCAGTCCTATGCTGCTGCTCAAGGCCACATGGCTATGGAGAGAGAACAGACGAGTGCACCAGTGGGTGTGGGTCACAGAGCAAGAGAGAGCAAGAGCAGGAGTGAGTAAGGGAGAGGGAACTCTGTGGTTGGTGATTTTAACTTTCCAAGGTTTCGTTCGCTTGCTTCTGATGGAGCCCCCCCCCCCCCCCCCAGCCCAGTGGTCGGCAAACTGCGGATGCGCCTCTTTAGCCCCTTGTGTGTGGCTCTTCCACAAAATACCACGGCCTGGGCAAGTCTATTTTGAAGAAGTGGCGTTAGAAGAAGTTTAAGTTTAAAAAATTTGGCTCTCCAAAGAAATTTCAATCGTTGTCCTGTTGATATTTGGCTCTGTTGACTAATGAGTTTGCCGACCACTGCCCTAGCCAATCCATTGTTCCCTGGGCTAGACTGACAGCCTAGCACCTTCCCTATGTCACCTGACGACACTGCGCAGGTGCCCGCCTCCCTCTCTGTTCTATCCCTCCCCCCAGTGACCTGCAGGGAATGGATTGGTGGTTCCCTGGGGAGTGTGAAGCGGTAGCTTCCTGGTGACGCTGCCCAAATGACCATGTTTATAATGTCTGGCCTTCCCTTCGCTCTCTTCTTATTAACGTTAATAACCTAGCTAATTACGACGAGGACACATTGCCTTCTGCTATGGAATAAACAAAACAGGGACAGCTGTTCTGGGTTGTCAGATAAGCTTGTTGTGACTGGAATACGTTCTTGGAGTCCTGTGGTAGAGAAGACTGTTACACAAGTGGCTACAGCCTACTCTACTTATCACAGTCCATCTTCCCTTCTCCACCCAGACACCCACTCTGCCTTCTTTCCAGGGTTTGTTTAACTTTCTTTAAAAGAGAGGGAGAGAGAGAGGGAAAGAAAAGGAAGGGGGGAGAGGGAGGGGAGAGAGAGAGAGACAGAGAGACAGAGAGAAAGCGAGATCTAGTTTTGGGAGTAAATCTAGTTTGTGTGTGTTGGAGAGTCACCACGGTGGTGTAACAGCTGCACAGCTGGGATTCCCAGTGTCAATAGTTTCCATTCGCACCTCCAGTTAAAAGACCTTTAAGCCACTGAGTTTCTTATCTACATTCTTGGGAGGTTTCTGCATTCCCCTGTTTGGTCAAGGGAGAGGTGTGACCTACGCAGATTCTCTCTTCTTGGAGCCTTACTGTTTCTCCAACAACCAACAACCGAGAAGGCAGAGAAAAGAGGGCCAGGGAATGAGGACTGCTGGAGGTATTTGAGTCAGGATCTGAGATTGGTGAGTATTGAGGAAATGAGAAGTGTGGATCAGGTGACCATTTTAGGAAAAGGAACCATACAAAACAGAAAAGTAATGGCTGTTTTTGTTGTATTTCAGTGATTTGTGTTTTTTTAAAAAAATATATTTTATTGATTTTTTACAGAGAGGAAGGGAGAAGGATAGAGAGTTAGAACCATCGATGAGAGAGAAACAACTATTAGCTGCCTCCTGCACACCTCCTACTGGGGATGTGCCCGCAACCAAGGTACGTGCTCTTGACCGGAATTGAACCTGGGACCCCTGAGTCCGCAGGCCAACGCTCTATCCACTGAGCCAAACTGGTTAGGGCTGTATTTCAGTGATTTGTGTTCCTTATTTTTAAAAATCAAGAAAAAAACAAAAAACAAAAAGTCAGTCTACGTTAGAAACGTCCAGACCTTGTTGAGAATTTTTATGAATTTATTTGAGCTAAATTGACAACAATGGCTGGAGAGCAAAACCTGAACGGATGGAGAAAGTGTTCCGGAGAATGGCAGTTTTGCAGTTTATTTTATACATTACTTTCAAAGAAGCACCATAAGGAGTATTACATGAAATCTATTGGTGGTAGATTAGGGAGGTGGGAGAAAGCAAAGTGGGGAAATCTCTGGGATTGGATAAAGAGTAAAACCGGGAGACACATACTTCTTTTACACCGGTTGGGTTAGGATAGTTAACAATTAATGTTGACAGCACATGGAAATGGTATTTGGGCAACAGGTTCCCTGGTCTCATGCTTTGTTGCGAAACTGCCCTGAGGGGTCTGGGGAAAGGGATTACTCTGACATTCCAAAGATAGGTTGTCCTAGATGCAAAAAGTTAATAGACAGGCTCAGTTAAGGTGAAGACTGACCTTTGTCAAGGAAAATACCGGTTTAGGGCACGACCACCCGCCACGACTTGTTTTCAGTTAGGAAACTTTAATGTCAGACCTTCCTGAATGGTTGCTTTAGGTCCCTGAGTGTGTAACATCTGCCATGCAGGCCTCCGCCGAGCTTGTCAGGGTTGGTATGTGGCCTCTTTTTCGTCAAAGGGAAATTAAAATACTACCCAAAAGTCTTAACTAGAAAATAACCAATGTTAACATTTATTTCATGTTAACATCTATAGCTTGCCTCTATACATATGGTGAGAGAGATGGATAGATTGACAATAGGCAGAAATAATTGTAAAAGATGGAGCTGAAACTAAACATAGTTTTAAAGTAAAATATTTGATCTTACTTAGAATTTAACAAAAGGTAAAGAAATGGCCGACTTTCTGAAAGGCTATTCCTTATACAAGTGGATTCCTTTTCCTCGCTCGGAGGAGAGATGTGTGGGAGTCAGAATGGGCGGAGCTGGCTATAACCACATAGCAAACAATCTAACACTTCGCTCAGTCCCTCCCCTGATGTTACATGTTGGTCATTTGTTTTATTTTTATATTGTTAGAATCTATACTTTCAACACGCAGTAGCTATAATTCCTCTGGTTACTCCCCCACACATTTAATTCTAATCCGTGTGCTTTCTACGATCATTCTTTCCCATGGCTTTTCCCTTCCTAAGGATTTACTATTTGATGGGCTGCATCGTCCTGGATCATTAAGTTTCTTAAGAAAGGGCTTCTGGATGCATGTTTCCTGAGCTGTTTTATCTTTGGGAATTGTTACCTATCGCCTTTATTTTTGAAAGACAACTTTTCTATTGCCTAATTGTCTGCTAAAGAAACTGTACCAGTTTATATTCTGCTAGAAATCTATGAGAATGCCTGTCTCCAATGGGGAACTTTTATGTAAGAATATCTGTTTGCCTGAAATGGTGGAATTATATTGGGCAGTGGCTGAAAGAAGTTTGAGTTGGTAGATTGGACGTCAGATTATGGAAACACTTGAATGTTGGGAAATTGCCTGTTTTCTTGGTGAATTTTTCATTTCCTTGCCAACGTCACAGCTTGCTTGCAGGCCAAATGACAGCTACTGGGCAGCTTTGCTGAGCTGTTTCTAGGACTTTGTAAATTGTGTGGGAATCCCCTTAGGATTCTTCCCCGCCCCCCCCCGCCCCCCGCCCCCCGCCCCCACGAAAAGGCATCTGGCTGGCTGAGGGTGGATTTTGCTGCCATCTAAAGATAGTAGAAAGTGTTAAATATTTACATCTCTCAAAAAAAATTAGTATCTGATCATTGTTTGAACTGATAACATTTTCTTTGTTCTGAAATATGATCATTTGTTTCATGTCACAGGCTATTTTTAAAAAACTGAGTATCTTTCTTAGCCATTTTATTCCTAAATGACACATGGACTTCACACATCTTTTTGAAGCATTCCCAATGGTTTTCAGTTGAGGCTGTAAGAGTCGGAAGGTCTGATCCTTTTAGTGCAGCTCATCTCTGCACTGACACAGCTTGAAGTACCTGTAAGTTGAAGTTGGGCTTATTATTAAAATCCCTGCTGACCTCATGGGGAAAACAAATAGTCCATGTCACCCTTTAGTTCATTCTCTCCCAACAACGGAGGAAATGGAAAAGAACATTTCCCAAATGACTTACTACATTTTAGTTTCGGCCATCATGGCTTACGGTGGTGACTCAGCTGTCTGTCTACCAGCCATGGACATTTTCAGAGCCGACAGAGTGAGAACGCACCTGGGAGATTTCAGGAGGCAGAAATGTCCAAGGTGTTCTCACTTGGTGCTGAAGGGAAGCGGGGGGGGGGGGGGGGGGGGACGTCGGAGGAAGTGGCTCAGAATGGTGCGGCCTAAGGCTGTGCTGTCCGATATGGAAGGTCAGCTACATGTGGCAATCTAAATTGAAATTATTTAAAATTAAGTTCAATTTAAAATTCAGTTTCTTAGTTGCACTGCCACATTTGTTGTGTTGTTTGTTTTTAAATATATTTTTATTGATTTCAGAGAGGAAGGGAGAGGGAGAAATAGAAACATCAATGAGAGAGAATCATTGATTGGCTGCCCCTTACTGGAGATCGAGCCTGCAACCCGGGCATGTGCCCTGACCAGGAATCAAACCATGACCCCCTGGTTCATAGGTCAATGTTCAACCACTGAGCCACGCCGGACGGGCAGCGCTGGCCACATTTGAAGGGCTCCGTAGCCACATGTGGCTAGAGGCTGCCGAGTCAGATGGCACCTAAAGTTCTGTTGGGTAGCTCTGATTTATATGCTGATCTTTCATGATCATTACAGCCCCAGTGAGTTGGCCTCCTGTCTTTTCTCCCTCCCTCCTCCTGCTTTCAGTCATTGCTGCACTCCGATGGCGAAGCTCGTCTCCACATTAACTACATGGTTTCTGGGTCGGGATCGCCCTCGGGGAATCTTGTGTATTGTCCGGACTAGATCTTTGCACTGCAGGATCAACCAGACAGCTCTCTGGCCAAGGCCGTGTTCTTACCGAAGGACTGAGTGGTTCTCGGGATTTGGGCTATTGAGTTTAATAATAAAACTGCTATTTCACAATATTTAAATGTACTTGCTTAGGGCTTTTACTTCAGTTCCCACTTCCCCTTCCGGGTGTGTGTTCTCGATGAGGAGTCCTGGGATCTGTCCTAGGTGAACATGCACCGATTGACCCTAGGGCCTTAGTAAGACCATTTCTCTGGCTTAGTTACCCATTGAGAACTCACTGTCAACCACTGCTAAGGCTGTTGCAGATAAATGCCAAATGATATGTGAGACATTTTGAGGTTTGTGTTAAAGGGTTCTTAATGTTTGTGCCTAGTTCTAGATTTCCAGCATCCCATTTGTGGCCTGTCCCTATCAGACACACCTTGATGAGCTACCTGGCCCTTACACTACCCTGTGTGCTTCTGTAAATGACTTTCTTTTTTTTTTTTTTAAATATATTTTATTGATTTTTTTACAGAGAGGAAAGAAAGTTAGAAACATCAATGACAGAGAAACATCGATCAGCTGCCTCCTTCACACCCCCCACTGGGGATGTGCCCGCAACCAAGGTACATGCCCTTGACAGGAATCGAACCTGGGACCCTTCAGTCCGCAGGCCAACGCTCTATCCACTGAGCCAAACCGGTTAGGGCTATAAATGACTTTCTAAGGGAGGTAGGTTAGGTATGTTGACCAGGGAGCCTTTTTTCAAGTCTGACCTAATCCAGCTAGACTTTTGATAACATTATTTGCACCTCCCATTTTGACTTAGGTTTTCCTATTTGTAATTTCTGTTACTTATTACTCTTTTGTACTATTCTCATTTCATGCAACCTTCTACACAATTAGAATCCATCTCTCTATAAAATTTTTAAGTTTGATAAATGGATATTTTAGAATATTTCTTTCCCTATTTGAGATCAAATAAGTTTTAGTAAAAATCTTGTTGTATATAGTGTAAGGGGGAGGGAATACAGGTCACCGATTTGATAAATAACCTGCCATGTGCCAGGTTCTGTGCCAGTTTTAGGAAATTTATAAAACAAAAACAGAGTAAGACAGTCTTTAAACTGCTTCTGATCTATATGCTCTACTGGAGAGAGAAAATGACCATTGTATTGTGGGTGTTAGTAACAGAGGTGCTTTTACATTTTTCTTGCCTTTTGAGCTCTAGTCTAGCAAAAAACACCTAATATTTTAGCCTGTTTTCTCTGTCTTTTCCTTATACATTTTTCCAGCTTGCATAGCTTAAAAGTGTTGTATGTCCATTTTCCTGCAGCAGACCTTCACTGGGAGTGAGTGGGGCGTCCTTGTACCCCTGTTCGCCACCACCTGCATTCACTAAAGTAGTGATTCCTTGCTTTCTTCCCGGCCTTTTGCAAAGCATTGTTTGAGAAGGACGTCCCCAAAATATATCTCGGGAAATTCACTTTATAGAATTTGTTTATGCCTAGATTCTCTGTCCTAGGGTGATTTTTAGTGAGGCAGACAAACGAACTTGAGGTGTGTACATTTGAAACGTTAACCATTAGGTGTTTAGTTTCTTGTTATTTGAGAACGTTCAGTTAGCGCTTATGGAGCTTTATTCATTCTTAGCTTAATGTTTACATTTCTGAAAAGACCGACTAGTAGAGTTTTTATAGGAAATGGAAAGTTTTTAAAATTCATCTTCATATTTCACAGTGCCTCAATTGATAGTGTTTTTAGATAAGTAATTGAAATGCACTCTGTGGTTGCTAGTTGTTAAAATTCTACCCTGCTTCCATCAGTCAGTCAGTCAGTCGTTGTCAGGTGAGGGAGGCTAACAACACCCACTGATAAAATGCAAACCACAAGGTGTTATTTACAGTTCTTGGGGGAACGCTCTCTTCTGCCCTTAAAACTGCTCAGTCACCTCCCCTTTGCATTTTAATTGGATGTAAGTTTAGATGCAGTAGAAGTAGATACTTGAATGAAATTAATTACTAAAATGGAAGGAGGCAGTTCTCTGGAGTAAATCTTCCTATCACTTCTGGGTGGATGCAAGACTTAGGGCAGTGGTTCCCCACCCTCACTGTGTCTCAGAATCACCTGGGGAGCTTGCAAAACGCCTTTGCCCAGGCCTCATCCCAGAGGGCCTGGGTGCATGGTATGGAGTGGACCCAGACTTTGTTATTTTTTGGAAGCTCCCCACAGTGATCCTGACCTGCAGCCAGGCTTGTGAAATATTGCATGAGGTGCCCACCCCACTCTCCACATTCTTCTCTACCTAGTCAAGCCCTACCCATACCTGTAAGTCTCCCCATAGGCCACCTCTTTTTTTAAAAAAAATTTTTAAAAATATTTTTATTGATTTCAGAGAGGGAGAGATAGAAACATCAATGATGAGAGAGAATCACTGATAGGCTGCCTCCTGCACGCCACCTACTGGGGATCAAGCCTGCAATCCGGGCACGTGCCCTTGACCGGAATCGAACCCGGACCCTGCAGTCCACAGGCCCATGTGCTATCCACTGAGCCAAACCTGCTAGGGCTGGGCCACATCTTTCAAACTTTCACTCACAGCTCCAGCCCCACTGAGCTCTTCCCTCTGTCCACAACTCCTACAAGATTTCCCACCCTGAGCTGAGTTCTTGTTCATTATAGACATCTCCTCTCCTTGATCAGAGTAATTACCTCTGTGGATTAAGCATATGTCATCTAGTTCCAGCCCTTAAGGGCTGGCACAGCTATGGACGCATAGGAAGTACTTTATAGGCCTACACTGAGTTGACTTTTCATCTGCAGAGCACTTCTCCTTTGTCCCCTTGTCTTTGCATTATGGTTTCCATTATTAGCCCACATTTTTCCAGAAGTTTCTTCCTCGTGAGACATGGGAGGGCAAGTAAGAGTGGCCAGACTTTAGAAGGAAGAGGAAACTCAGCCCATTTCTGATTTTATCATTTGAGAGTGGAGGGATTGTCATTGACTTGTAGTCCCGTCCCTTTCCAATCAGAACATTCAGTCATCCTGCTTTAGAGTGGCTCTCAGGAACATGGAGTGAGTGTGTGTGTGTGTGTGTGTGTGTGTGTCAAGTACAAGACCGAGAAGGCTGTCCTTCTGGAGAAGGTGAAAATGACCTGAGGAATGCATCTCTACCATTAGGCCTATTGAAGAATATGGGGTTATTTCTGGAGAAGATAATATACTCTTAGAACTTGAAAATAGAAAAGAAAGGGAGAGGGATACCCTATATAATAAAAGGGTAATATGCACATTAACTGTCACTCCGTCACAAATATGGCAGCGCCCATAGCCACAAGATGGCGGCGCCCAGTCCTCTCAGCCCCACTTGAGTCCCCCAGTCCCGTGGAGGGGGGCGGGGGTGCTGAGAGCAGGCAGCGTGAACGGCCTGGCGGAATGCTTGCTTCATTGCCGCGGCGACGAGGCAAGCGTTCCACCCTGCCCATGGATGGGCCTCTGGGCCGCGGAGAGCCTCTGGGCAGCGGGCACGGAGCGGCCAGGTTCCACAGAGAGCTACTGGCGCATGGATTCGTGCGCAGGGCTACTAGTTGATAAATAACAAGCCAAGGCATGCATGATAACTTGCCCAAATTCCAGATCTACCACTTTTTACCTTTGTTCATTGGTTTGGGTAAAAATACAGTCATAAGAAACCTCAAATGTATCCCTAGTCTATAAAGTCATGATAGGAAGCTGAAGGACTGGAGGGGGATGCGTTGTTTCTACCTTCCCGGGGATTGGAAGAGGCTAAGAAAAGTGCACATGTAACTAGCACAGAGAGTGTTTACAAACAGGGTTTGGTTTGTGGAGTAGGTTCTTGACATCTTTGAGGGCAAGTATGTTTGTCAAGAGATTTGCTAACCTGATTCAGAGCATTCAACTGAACTTGGATGGGAAGGAGAAAATAACATTCCAACTTGTTTGGATGGGGAACACTAAACATAGCAAAAATAAGACCAATAGCGGTGAAGGAGGACTTCGGTAATTCATAAAGACAAACAACACAACCTTGGGAGTCGTGGTGCTTACAACACCTGTAGCTGCTTGCCATCGTGCAGCCTCTGAGGACTAAGCAAAGTAAACCTGAAGCCTTAAAACTTGGATGGAGATAGGATCACCTGATTCATCTCACCCAGTAGGTTAGGGTGGTTCTCAGGATTAAGACATAATTCCAGAAGGGAATATTTTGCTTAAAAGAAGCAGGTCTGTGGAAATCCGGACCCTAAGGTGAATTGCTAGGTAAGGTTGCTAGGAAAGTAGGGTCAATATTATGGATTGCCAGGCAGAAGTTATAGATGATGCTTTCTCCCCAGAGACGATAACTCTAGATGGATGCCAAATGTGCTGGAAACGCCCACTGGAAGTTTCTTGACTTTCCTGCTGATTGTTTGATTCTTAAGGAGACTGAGAAAATGATATAAGGAGATATCTCTGAAAAGAAACAAAGAAACATTGGCCAGTTATATAAAATGGTAAGAGCCAGGAGATGAAGTCCCTAAAGAAGCCACGTATTCTAGAAACATTTCAACAGTTCAGACAAGAGAAAGAAATGAACTCTCTTGTGGCCTCAGACAAAATGGTAAGGAGATTTCAAAAGGAAAGGATGGCTAAAGTGCTCTGAAACATGATCCCAAACGATTCCCGTAAGGAGGAAAGGAGAAAGGCTCCCATGAAATACAGAAATGTGCTCGCACAGAGAATGTTTTTTCCTGTTATCTCAGATTAATGAAGGCTATTCAGTCTGGCTAACAAGCATTGGTACCAGCCTTTGTAAGTTACTTTCCCACAGGATGTGAAGAGGAGTAAAATGCAGCCCCTGAGTGAGATGCGGACATAACAGCTAGTGGTCAGGGTCTGAAGAGTGAGTCAGAATGCAGGAAGCTCACGGCTTACTTTCAGAGAGCACAAAACCAAAGCAAGGCTTCAGAGGGGAAAGAAAACGGGGGGGGGGGGGTGGGGGGGGCGGTTTCAGAAAAGGTTTCATGGCAAAGCTGACACAGGAAGTGCTGCTTGGAGGGTGGCGGGAGTTTCCACAGATGGTGGTGAGAAACCGGGCTAGGACGGTGCTCCACAGAGAAGGACTAGCCAGGACCAGGCAGAGCAGTGTAATGCAGGAGAGCTCACCCTGTCAGGCCCATCCCTAGATATTCTGAGTCCGTTGATCTAAAGTGGGGCTTCCAAAAGCTGCATTTTAATTAAGGGTCCAGGAGGCCCATTTGAAGAAAAGGTGGACCTGGATGGACACTTTGAGGAATTAGCTCTGACCACACAGTATGGGGATTTACAGTGGGTTGGCAAATTTGGACCAGAAATGCTAATTAGTGAACAAATTGACATAAGTTACGGAGAAGATCTCAGTGCCTTGGTGTCTTCTCCTTAGTAAGTCTCCCAGTATGATTCCCTTGGGTGAGGACAGAGTTCCCGTGCCTACGCAATCTGGATGCTGCAACAAAGAGCAAGTGGGCCAAATACATCCAACGACGGACCCTAGAAATATCTTGACTGGCTGGAAAAATGGGCCAAAATTAATGAGATAATAATAATAATAATAATAGTTACATCCTGAATTTCAGCTAAAGGAAGTGAGGGAGAGAAGACAAGAAAGCCCAGCTTCCCCTCAGTTGCTACTACATCAGGGTCCTAGAGAACAGCCGGCACTAGAAAGAGGTGGGAGTCCCCAAAGCTGAGACACACTGAAGCAATGTTAGTGGCCGCAGTGTATCTGAGGCAAGAGAGGTGATTGCTCCCTTCTTTCCCACTCCGGCAGCCACCCCGGGAGCTTATCTTTAGACCTGGGCACCATTTTCAGGGACGCACAGACGAGTTGAAGTGTAATCAGAGTTGGACGTCTGTGATCACCAGGGCTCTGGATCCATGTCACATAAGAAATGGCTAAGGAAAAAGTGGCTGTTTGGTCTGGAGAAGAAGCGGCTGGGTGGGAGGTAGGGATGCTGGGAGTTCCATGAAGATTATTATGGTGGAAAAAAAGATTAATCTTGTTCCCTGTAGTGATGGGGTAGATCTAGGGCCAGGGTATGGAAATGATAGTGAGGCAAAAGTCAACTCTAAATGAAAGACACTCTGGAATAATTTTTTTAACAACAAAAAAAAATTTCTTTTGTGGGAAGTGGTCAAGCACTGGTCATCTTGCTGTGTCACAGGAAGAGTTCCTGCGCTGGGAAAGAAGCTGGCACAGAATTTACACTTAGGCTCCGGGACGCTGTGCAGTGCTGACTAGTATTTTTGTGCTCTTTGTCCTGTGTACTCAGTGGTGGTAAATAAATGGTTCGAGCTCACACCTACAGCCCGGCGCCACCGTCAAACCTTTTGTCTATGGAAACAGCCGCACTTCACATCTGTCTCCATGTGCATTTCTGTGGCTGCATCGGGCTCTGAGCAGTACTATCTTCTCTGAAGAAGTGGATTGCAAAGGGCATGAAGCACCTTCTGTGCAATGGTGAGGGGTAGGAATGGATATTCGGTTTCAGCAGCTGAACCTTTAGGCCTCTTGACCCTTGTCTTCCCAGAAGACTAAAAGGATTTCTGGAGGGATTCCTTGCCCACAGGGCAGTGGGGGTGGAGATGTCTTTGACTCTAAGTCTCAGTATTCATCCCCCAGGAAGTCAGAAAGCATCCCAGGGTCCGGCCAGTAGTCCCGATGGTTAAGGCAGATCAGCCACAATTCACACAGAGGTCCAGGCTCAGCCCTCTGAGGGCATTGTGACTAGAACCCACTTCCTGAAATCTCTGATCTTCTGCAGAACTTACAACCAAATAACCAAAGCCCTGCTTGTGATCATATAACATTTTGGAAATCAAGGTATTTCAGAGAGCAGCATTTCTTAAAAAAGAAAAAAAAAAGAAGCATATCCAGGATTAGAATAATTTTCTTTTACCAGAGAAGACCAGAAGATCAGAAATGGATGTTCCATTACACATTTTTCATTATTTGGTGTTAATTCAGGGCATAATTTATCTATGTATTTTACTGAGAAAATGTATATTAACTGGGTCTATATGCCATCTGGTCTTCATGTGAGTAGTTTCCAAGGACGGAAGCAGTTTCTCAAGTGAAACATGACCGAGTGTGTGAGTGTAGACACCTAGGCCCGATGGATTAATAAATAGCTGTGTCATATGCCACTGTTTCCAATCTACTAGTTAATATGAAGTTGCTTTTTTGGACAGCAACTGGTGATGAATAATGTGGCGTTGATATTTCAGCATTTCTGTCTTGTTCCAAAGTAAGCACACTACTTGGATTATTTAAAAATCTGTTCACAGTTGTGTGACGGATTTGGGGAAATGTTAATATGCTGAAAGACAAAAGTACTTTAAAATCCTATAGGGTCCTTATATAGTTTCCCTTGTAAGAGAAGGATAGGCTCTTATCTTTGCTGCGCATGCCCTGTTCGGGAGGCTGGGAGAGGACTGAATGGAAATAGCATCTGTTGAGTGTCTGTTCTATCCAAGCCAGACACTTTCTCTTCATTCCATCCTCACAATTCCTCACTTCCTACATGAAACACTGACAATCAGAGAGGTTAATACATGCGTCAAGATGCGCAGAGTTTATAATTAGGGAGCACCAATTCAGACCTAAGCCCGGTTCCTTGGGAGGCACGTACGTGGTATGTATGTCTCCTTTGCATCATTTCCCAAACTGTGCCTCCTTTTCTAAGTGAAAATCTCTAAAATAAGTCGCAAAATCAGTTTCGTTGCCCAAATGCTTGGCAGTGCCTTGGTCGTTTATTCTTGGCCATTCTCGGTAGAAACCAGAGTTCTCTTCTCCCTAACGGAAGCCACAGGGCGGCATAGGTTCGCTTGTCGGATGCCTGTGGGACTTGTTGCTGGAAAACCGTTTCCACCTGGGCCTGACCCGTCAGCTTCTCGAGCTGCGTGGCGGTGGTGGTGGAGGTCCGGCTCACCCAGGGGCACAGCAGGGCCCTTTTGATTTGGCCTTAGTGCTTCGGGCTTTACTCACCTGTTGCATTTGGCTACCAGGTAGTCTGTTGAAATGAAAGCAGGTCCAGACAGAATCTGTCACACATCCGACACTTGTGTAAGGCAAAAGGCGCAAGAGCAGCAGGCTTGGGGACTCCGGTCTGGGGCACGTGGACAAGTACTTGCCCGAGAGGCTTAAGGAGGTCTGGCCCCTACCGGTTGGATCAATGGCCAGGGACCTGAGGAGGCAGCACATGCTCCATTCCTTGATGTGGGTGGTGGCGGTGTCAGTATTTGCAAATGTGAAATTGCATAAGCTGTCCGTGCCCCTAAGGGTTGTTCAACTTTACCGTACGCCTCAGTAAAAAATAAAGGGGGACGTATATGTTTGTCCTTAAATGGTTCACCGTTGATGAGCAGGGGAACTATTGTTCAAACCGATAAGCCCCTTGAGTTAGAGGTTTTCCATGGAAGGGCCCCGGGGAGGGGTGACATCACTCAAGGGTCCTCATTTGCGCCCAGCTCATTATCTCAAACACCCCTGAGCTGGCGGCCTGGCCCCTGGACGGAATCTGTCTCCCTTCAGGGCTCTCCTCCCCTTTCCCTAGGTCAGCACCAGGAAGTCAGCTAGGTGGAGTGGGAGACACCAGGCTCCTGTGTGACTCCCCTTGTCCAGGCCCTTCCTGTGGGGACTCCCATCAAGGTCTGCCCACGGGTTCTCTGGGTGGGAAGCAGTAGCTGCCTCATTCCACGTGGGCTGTACCCTTGGGGCCACCGCCGCCTTCATTCTCATCCTGCCATTTTAAGCAAATCCTCTCCCCAGAATTTGACTTCTTTTGTCCTTTAAGCCGCCTTTGGAAATGTTAACAGAGTATCTGCTGAGGCTAGGCAGGAAGGGTCTGGGAATGAGACAGATCTCTTTTCCCAGGCAATAATTCCAGGCTCTCCCAGAACGGATGTGGGGGTGGGGGGGCTGTGGATTCCCACCCTTTCTTTTCCCTGAAGGAGAAAAAGGGGCCCGGGTGGGGGTGGGGGTGGGCCCCCACCCTGGTTCTTCAGATACCTTAACACTGAGTACCCGTTTAGAGGCGTATCCTTGGCCTAATCACAGCCCGGGCCTTGGCAGCGGTTGCTGAGAAGTGAAATTTGGCAGAGTTCAAAGATCAAGGGGACCCCTTTCATCTGTGGTCTCTACCACAGGGTCAGGGTGCTTCTCATTTCTCAGTTTCAGAATTCCTGTGACTCTCGTTTTTATTGCCCAAGTGCTCTTTCTTTTTCTCCTTCACATGTCACACGCCACCTCGTCCCATACTTACTATCAGAACCTCAGCCTTAAAAAAAATACAGACACAGAAAAACGTTGTTGGTATCCCTAAACCACTGTGGAATCAGTTGTCATAGTAATGGCTGCCCCCTCATCTCATAATTTGGGGTTCCCATCAATTGTTTTTTGTTTTTTTTTAATCTTTCTCAAACAGCAACAGCCAACACCGTTATTAATACACGAATAACATCTTTCACCTTGGCAGTTGCTAACTAGCTTGCATTGCCTCTAACTTCAGGCACCGTTAGTCATGCCCCATAAGAAAGCTCGCTTATGAAGAGCCTGGTCCATTGTTGGATACAACACGTAATGAACACAGATTTTGGGGGCTTTCTGTGAATGCAACATGGGAATTGAGCTCTATAGCTACAGATACCTTAATTTTATTTTCTGAAAGTTTCTTTCCCCTCATTGTCTTGGTTTTAATTTACAGCTTTAGCGTATGTTTTTTGTTTTTTAAGGACTAAGTGTTAGTGAAAGGCAGAGATTGGAGTATTTAATAGTTAACCAAAAGTTTGATACAATATCTAGCTGGTTCCTGGACAATTATATAACACCCTTCTTTTAAAATATACTATGTGAACACTAAGAACTGAATGGGTTAGATAGAAACTGTTTTTTATTGTTAATATGCTTGGGAAAGTTGTCGGATTTACTTGAAACTAGTTTGTCAAATAAAAGCCTGGCCTTCTGAAGCCCAAACCAAACACATTAATCACCCTGAACTCAGGGCTGTGGGTGAAGGCAGTGGTTCACCCCCAAAAGCGTTGCAGGGGTGGCAGGTGGCAGCCCAGTTAACTCTAAGGGTGTCTCTGTCTCAGTCCTGGTCGACCCCCTTCCCCAGACTTGCTGTCTTGGAGGTTGGTGCTGTGTGTGGAAAGGAATGGGCTGCCACTGCCTCTTCAAATCGGGGTGATGATGTGCTCTCTCCCCGAGTTTTTATTTTTTTCTTCCTCTTTTTTCTTTTTTTACAGCTGAGTAGCATTCCGTTGTATAAATGTACAGCTTTTTTTCTTCTTTTTAAAAAATATTTTTATATGTTTTTATTGATTTCAGAGAGAGGAAGAGAGAGAGATGGAAACATCAATGATGAGAGAGGATCGTTGATCGGCTACCTCCTGCATGCCCCACATTGGGGATCGAGCCCGCAACCCCGGGCACGTGCCCTGACCAGAAATTGAACTATGGCCTTCTGGTTCGTAGGTCGACACTCACCCTCCGAGCCACACCGGCTGAGCTGTCTCCGAGTTTTTCTAGTCCAGCTCCTCATTTCTCTTAGGTCCCAGAGAGGGTGCAGAAGCTGTCATCGCCTACCTGGCTGCAAGGAGGCTGATTCCCAGCACCAGCGTTAAAGGCCTGGGATCTAACCGGACTCCGTCTCTTACCTGCTGCGTGATCAGGCAACTTACCCACCTTTTCAGAAACTCCATTTTTTAGTTTTTTCCTCTGTCAAATAGAGATAATGCTCTCCTGCCAGAATGTTGATTAAATGAGACAGTAGGTGTGGGAAACCATCAAATGATCATGGTTTTAATTACTAACATAGTAAGAGGTGATATGGGGGAATTCTGCTTTCCCCCTTGGTTTTTGTCACACCGTGTAATAGTTTTATAAGATGACATCCCCAAAAACCTGTGGTAGTTCACAATGTTGTGCAGCTGTCACCGTCATCTGGCTCCAGAACGTCTTAATCACCCTGAAAGAGAAGCCCGGAGGATGATAGTCACATCCCATTCCCCGAGCCCCCAGCCCTGGCGACCACGGATGGCCCTCTGTCTATGGATTTGACCACTCTGCATAGTCTATATAAACAGACGCTTACAGTACATGGTCTTTTGTTTCTAGCTTCTTTCACTCAGAGTAACATTTTCAAGGTTCATCCATGTTATAGCACGATTCAGGACTTCATGCCTTTTAATTCCTGCATAACATTCCGTTGTATGGATCTACTGTCTTCGTCTCTTTGGGCTGCTGCAACAAAACACCACGGGCTGGGTGGCTTGTAAGCAACAGAAATCTATTTCTCACCATTCTGGAGGCTGGAAGTTCAAGATGAGGGTGCCAGCAGCGTCCGAGGGCCTTCTTCAGGCTGCAGACTTATCACTGTGTCCTCACACGGGGGAAGGGGCGAGGGAGCTTGTGTGGTCTCTTTTAGAAGGGCATTAATTCCATTCATGAGGGTTCTGCCCTCCGGACCTGACCACCTCACCAAGGCCCCCCTCACCTCCTAAGAGCATCACCTTGGGCATTAGGATTTCAACATACGAATTTGGGGGGGGACACAAACTTTCAGACCATAGCATATACCATATGAAGTTTATCCATTCACCTGTTGATGTTCATCTGGTTCGTTTCTACCTTTGACTGTTGTGAATAGCATTGCTATGAACATTCTTGTATAAGTTCTTGTTTGAATACCTGTTTTAAATTCTTTTGGATATATACCTAGGAGTGAAATTGTTGGATCATCTTATATAATAAAGAGCTAATATGCAAATGGTCATCAAGATCTCGCGCCCTCGCACCAGGGCCAGGGGACCTGAGGCTGCGCCCCCTGCTTTAGCACTGGGGGACCTGAGGCGGTGCCCCCCGCCCTGGCGCCGGGGCCAGGGGACCTGAGGCCGGGCTGGGGGACCTGAGGCCGGGCCGGGGGACCTGAGGCCGGGCCGGGGGACCTGAGGCCATACCCCCCACCCCGGCGTTGGGGCTGGGGGACCTGAGGCCAGGCCGGGGGACCTGAGGCTGCGCCCCCAACCCGGCACCAGGCCAGGGGACCTGAGGCTGTGCCCCCAGCCCTGCAGGGCTTGACAGGGGTGGGGCTGGCTGGGGCTGGGTCTCATGCAATTTCGAGGTGTGCGCGGGTGGGCGGGGACTTGACTCTGAGTCCCGCAGTGCGCCCCAGACTGACAGGAGGGAGATTTTCATATACATTTTACTAATTTTCTTTCATCTCTGACACTTCTATTATAGAGAAAGGGCAAATAGCAATATTAAAATATTTCTTCTAGTTAATTGCCTTTTAATGTGCATGAATTTCGTGCACTGGGCCACTAGTATGATGATAATGCTATATTTAACTTTTTAAAAAACTGGCAAACTGTTTTCAACTCTGGCTGCCCATTTAACACCCCTCGCCTGAAGGTTCCACTTTCTTTTATAACTTATTTCCTGCCCTGGCAGGTTTTGCTCAGTGGGTAGAGCAGACTAAAGGGTCCCAGGTTTGATTCCTTTCAAGGGCATGTACCTCTGGGGTGTGTGCAGGAGACAACCCATCAGTTAGTGTAACATGTGTTTGTAAAAGGTGTCTCTCTCACATTGATGTTTCTCTTTTTCTGTCTCTCCCCCTCCCTTCCACTCTCTAAAATTCAGTGGAAAAATATCCTTGGGTGAGGGTTAACAAAAAAGTAAACTTGTTATTTTCTATCTTTTTCATTTTATTATAGCTACCGTAGTGGGTATGAAGTGCTATCTCCTGGCGGTTTGGGTTGGTTTTATAGGACTGGTTTTGTATGTTTCTGGACTCAGATGTTTTTACTTTACAGTGTTCCTAAGCCTGACATATTTCAAAGCTACAAAACCACCTACACGTAATTTCCAGGAAGAGAACGTTGTAAAGCACCTTTTCCTTCACGGCCCTTGTGTAGCTGAGCCTCGTGGCTCTGTACTCTGCCCTGCAGATAAACCACTCGCACACAAGTGGCTAATTATAGACAATGCCTGATGCCTCTGACCTGCTCTCTAATTTTTTTTCCTTTTGATTTTAGGGATTTCATCCAAAATGCTTTCAAAGCATACTGGATAAGAGCTGAGCCACCTGCCTGTTTGGGACTTCCACACTCTCTGTTCCACTGTCTTTCGATGGCATTTTGACTGCATCGAGGCCACGTGACCTGCTGCTCATGATGAGTGATGAGAAGAACCTTGGGGTGTCCCCAAAATTGGTCTCGCCTTCCAGGAGCCCGAGTACCTGCTCCTCCAAGCAGGGAAGTCGGCAGGTAAAGTTGTAACTAATGCGACTTTTAAGATGCAAATTTAAATCAGGCAGTTTGTAGATTAAAGTGTGTATGTTTACTTGGGAACGCCTACTTCTCCGTTTAAGAGCATTTGCTTTCAGCCCTGTCTTAATTATATGAGAAGAATACATTTTAGGTGGTTTTAATAATGCAGCTTGAGTGCCTGCCAGGTGGGAAGAGCTGTATTTGGCTCTTTGGATTATTTTTCTCAGTCCTTGCAACTGTCCTCCAACACAGATATTAATATCCCCATGTTCTCCACGAGGAAGCTGAGTCAGACCGACTGAGTTATTAAAGACACACAGCTAGTACTAGTAAGTGGCAAAGCAAGAAACCAAAGCCCAGTCTGTTTGACTCCAGAGCCCACACTTCCATTTTTACCCTACTAACCAACACAAACAAATCCATCACTTTTCCAGTAAGTATAATATCCTCCCATCCGCCTCTTCCTTCCCTTTACTGAACCTTTTATGACACCTTCCAACCACAGGCTGCCCTCGAGTCCCACCTGCTCTAGTTCACTAATGGATGAGGGAATCAAATCAACGGATACGTGGTAAAAGGGAATTAAGTCGGAAGAAGAAGTGAAACAAAGGACTGAATAATTAACTCCTAAATAACTGTCAGCTAATTATATGTTGCCTTTTTGGTTTCCTTTCTAATAAATCCTGATTGGCAGGATTTGCTGGTTTTAGATCAGTACAATAAATGCACATTAATCATTGTAATTCTCCCACCTTCAGTTAAGTAGAGAGAGGGAGCGCTGTCCAAAGGCTCTGGGTTTCCAGCAAAGTGATCTGAGCCCTTTCAGTGTTTGCTGCCTCTGTTGGCTTTGTCGATCCCCCATGAGAAGCGATGGCCTAAGAATTGTTCCAGAGGTCTTGGTTCTAGATTTGGAAGCAGCAATCCAGCAGCCTCCCACTTCAGGCATGTCCACGCATTTATGACACATCACACATTTATGACACATTCACACATTTGTGACTCATCATCACGGGTCTCTCCATTCGAATGTTGCCTGGGACAGGGAGCTTACCACCTCACAATACTGCCTCATTTCATTAGCATCTATGATTCTAGACCAGCCGATGGGCTGCAAGAATTTTTGTACCTGAATATTTAGTCAGGGGCACTGGCCTTTTTTTCCCTTAGATTGTCAAATAAGAAAATGACAGCAGCCAACACAATAGTAGTGCTTCAGTGTGAATGCCCTGTCTTGAGCCATTAATATACACTGAGTGGCCAGATTATTATGATCTCTGAATGCAAAATAATCTGGCCACTCAGTGTATATCATATATAATAAAAGGCTAATATGCAAATTGTCCCCTCAACCAGGAGTTCGACCAGCAGGCAGGCTGGCCAACTGCCCATGCCCCTCCCCTGGCCAGGCTAGCTGGACTCCATCTATGCACGAATTCATGTACTGGGCCTCTAATATATATATATAAATATATATACTGAGTGGCCAGATTATTATGTGTGTAGAGATCATAATAATCTGGCCACTCAGTGTATAGGTCGTATAAGAGAAATGCATCTTATTGGTCATGTTGCATAATAAGTTTGCATCTGATTGGGTAATTCTGAGTACCAGAAATCCTTATATACACGTATGGGCACCTGATTTTTTAAAAAGTCACTTTGGACCAAAAAGGATAGGTTGTTGTTGTTGTTGTTATTATTATTATTTTGTAAATCAATCAAAACTGCATCTTTTTTTTGTCAGATCTGCAAAAATATAGTTTTTGGTGTGCTGCAGAATTTTAGTAATTAATTTATGCTTACCATAAATGAAAGAGTTTTAAAATCACTGTCCTAGACAATTAGATTTTGCCACAAGCCTGACATTGGGAGCCCTCCAAGATCTCTCCCGAGGGTTCGGAAGAAGAATTTTTTCCAGCACAGTCATCACTTTCTGCTGGGGTTTAAAAATGACTAAAAGTAGTCCTTGACTGATGCACAGTGGCTCCTGGGAATTCCATTTTTGAGAGGGTAGCTGCGTCCACCCTTTGTCAGCTTTCCAGGTGGGTGTTTCTCTCCCTATGCCAAATTTGGTTGGGGTTAGAACCGAACGAAGATTTCCCCCTATTAGCATCCTTGGATAAAGGGGAAGAACATGATTCATTTAAGTGTTAATTCCTAACACTTTAGGAATTGAAATTCTGGGATTGAATACACAGAAATTATTTGTTTGGTATGCTATTTGAAATAGATTAATTTGGTTTTCATTGAGCTTTTTCTGAGATCACATCCTAAAGAAAAAGAGAAATGTGTTTGATGCCTCAAAGTTTTCTGACTTGGAATGGTTGGTCTTTCACCTATTCATCAATTGGTCATCCTATCTAATAAAAGAGTAATATGCAAATTGACCATCACTCCAACACACAAGATGGCTGCCCCCATGTGGTCAAAGATGGCTGCCCCCATGTGGACACAAGATGGCCACCACAAGATGGCCAGCAGGGGAGGGACCAGGCCTGCAAGGGAGGGCAATTGTGGGCGATCAGGCCAGCAGGGGAGGGCAGTTGGGAGGGACCAAGCCTGCAAAGGAGGGCAGTTGGGGGCAATCAAGCCTGCAGGTGAGGGCAGTTAGGGGTGACCAGACTGGCAGAGGAGGGAAGTTGGCGACGACCGGGCCTGCAGGGAAGGGCAGTTGGGGGGGACCCAGGCTTGCACAGGAGAGCAGTTGGGGGGGGGACCCAGGCCTGTAGGGGAGAGCAGTTGGGGGAGACCAGGCCTGCAGGGGAGGGCAGTTAGGGGTGACCAGGCCTGCAGGGGAGGGCAGTTAGGGGCAAACAGGCTGGCAGGGGAGCAGTTAGGCATCAATCAGGCTGTCAGGGGAGTGGTTAGGAGGTGATCAGGCTGGCAGGCAGAAGTGGTTAGGGGCAATCAGGAAGGCAGGCAGGCGAGCAGTTGGGAGCCAGCAGTCCTGGATTGTGAGAGGGCCTAAATGGGCAGTCGGACATCCCTCGAGGGGTCCCAGATTGGAGAGGGTGCAGGCTGGGCTGAGGGACACCGTCTCCCTTCCCCCCCCCTCCATGCATGAATTTCATGCACCAGGCCTCTAGTCTTTTATATTTAGTATTTACTACTTTAATGTGCATGTGATTTTGCTTTATAAGCATAAAGACTTGTTTTTCCTCTGTGGCATGGGTATACATTGTCTTTCACCTCTTTCTTCCACCCTGCTCCCCAGGCCAACACCTACCTATTGGTAGTAGCTGCTAGAAGCACTGTGTTGAGAAGGGTTCTGCAGTTGAGTCTGGTGCAGTGGAAAAGGGTGCCATGTTTTTAGCTATGACTCGTGGGCACAGGCAGGCTGAGTGGGAGCACAGGTGCCACATGTGTCACCCCTTAGTGATATTAGAGGGTTGATATTAAGAGATCTCTGCCACAGTCTCTATATTCTGCTATTGGTGGGACGTCCAGCAAGTGAAGTTTGCCTCAGTTCTCCACCCATAAAACGGCCTTGTTTCAAGACACCCTGACACCCTGCAAAAGAAATGGATCTCTTTGAAGTGGACTGTCGTTCAGATCTAGTGCTTTACCGGATAGGAACCTATGCTTCTTGCAGGACATCCCCAACGAGAGGAAGCCAGCTTACACAAAGAATAGGTTGCTGGTCCCTTCTGACCGTCTTCATCGTTCCCTATTATCTGTAGTGTTCGAGGTTGATCTTTGCTATCTGGGTGACCTTGCCATCTATAATAATAAAAGCGTAATATGCTAATTTGACAGGATGTCCTTCCGGACTAAGCTGGGGCTGCAGCCACAGGATGGAGGCAGCTGCAGTAGCTGCGAGGGAGGGATCCAGATCCAGGCAGCCGAGAGGGAGGGATCCAGATCCAGGCAGCCGAGAGGGAGGGATCCAGATTCAGGCAGCCGCGAGGGAAGGATCCAGATCCAGGCAGCTGCGAGGGAGGGATCCAGATCCAGGCAGCTGTGAGGGAGGGATCCAGATCCAGGCAGCTGTGAGGGAGGGATCCAGATCCAGGCAGCCGCGAGGGAGGGATCCAGATCCAGGCAGCCGCGAGGGAGGGATCCAGATCCAGGCAGCTGCGAGGGAGGGATCCAGGCAGCTGCCCGCAGCTGCAAAAACCCAGTCTTGCAGGAATTTTATGTGTCGGGCCTCTAGTGTTATATAAAACCTCTGAATCTCAGTTTTTCAGCTGTGAAATTTAGAAAATTGTGCTTCCTTTTGAGCACTAAATGAAATAATAAACATGAAGTACCTAGGCTAGCAGATGGTAGACATTTGGTAAGTGGGGATTAAATTAATGAATGAAGAAGCACGAAATTGCTAGATAGAAAATTACTATTCACAAAGCTCTGTAGACACATGAAGTAGGTTAAGGGGTATCTAAGTGGGAGAGGCAGTTACTATTTCAAAACTTGTACAATATGAGCAGTTACAGTTTCCTGTTGTCCTTTCCCACTGCCCCCTTCCATTTCTTTCCTAGAACTTTGAAACTAGCATGTTTCAGAAGCCAGATTGAGCTAAAGATGCATGACTAGGTTTTATCTTTAATGAAAGAGTTCTATATGCCCTAAACTTTACTTCTTCAATCAGTGTCTATTAAGAACCTATTATTAGAAGACTGGGCAGGGAGATTTGAGCTACAAAGGACAGGACAGTGGAGCAGAGCCCTACAAACAAGTGGTCAACTCTGGGGTGGCTGTGGATTGTGAAGGGGGCATGGCCTCCATCCTTTTTTTTCTTTCTATGTTGCTAGCATTTACTGCATAAGTCAGAAAACAGAAGGTGAATCCTGCTAAAATAATGGACAAGTACTTAGTTCATGATTACAGGGGATTTGAAATGAAAGGTCTCTTGCCAGGTAAGTCTCCTTACAGATACGCAATTTGTTCTCATCACCCTCGTGTCCCTGCGCTAATCTAAGGTGGCCTTTGAGCCTCCGGGGGTCACCCACGAGTGTTTGCTGTTAGATGATGCAGCGCTCCAGGGAGCCCAGCTGCTGGGCTTGGTGCCAGAACCCACAAGACACAGGTGTTGAATGGGAGGGAATTTGCCAAGAAGAGAAAAGTGAATTAAAGCTACAATGCTCAGGTGTTTATAATTTCAGCATCTGGGTATTGCAAATACTTAGTCCTGTTTATTTCTTTTAATTCACCACGTCTTTAGAGACACCAGATTTACCAGCTGCCTTTTTGTAAGTAGGGGCTAAACACTCTTGAGAAAGACCAATCAAGGAGGGAGGGTCTTGGGAATATGATATAATTCATCATAATTGTTCTTTGGTGGTCACAGAAGAGGAAAAACAATGAGTATGAACTTGCTCAGGAGCCAGACGGCTTGAGTTTAAATCTTAGGTTGTTCATAAGCTGTTTGACCTTCGGCAGTTACTTGGTTTCTTATAAGGTTTTGCAAATTGCTTAGCTAGAAGAGAGCCTGCATGTGGAGCGTGCTATATAAGTGATGGATGCATAAACCAGTCTCACCTTCCCCAAGAAGAGTCCCAGGAGCCCTCAAGCAGTACGCATGGGGACTGTTCCTTTCAGCTGGAGGGGACGTGACATGGCACAGTCAGCCGTCTTGGCTTCTGTCTAGGTTGCTCAGAGAGGAGGAGTCAGCAAGGGACACTAGATGTTAGCAGCCTTACAGCTCGTTATATTCTTTCACACTGTTATGGGCAAAGCTTCTTGTTCCCACCTGTTGTTCGTGGGAGTGGGCTTTTTGCGATATTTCGAGAAAATGAATTTTCTGAGATTCGCATGGGAGGGTGAAATCGTTTTATTTCTGTGGAATTACACCCCTGAGTTTCCCTGGTCCTATTTCCCTTTGTCGCACCAAGGAAGAAGTGTAGCTGTGGCGTCTTCAAAATAAAAGCCAGTGTCCAGAGTTTCCATTCCATGTTAGGACTAGTCCAGTTTAGCATTAGGCTAGCTTAGTTTGTGTTTCCTGCTGTAGCCCATTAGTCCAGTGCGTGTCGGGTCGGCATGGCCACATGGCACGGAGGAAGTACGGGGTGAGTGCAAGGATGCCAAGAGAGCCCTGAGCCAAGAGCACCAGCTCCTTTGTTTAGGGGATTATGTATTCCCAAATTTTCATGGGCTTGCATTGGCTCCACCTCTTCTAGCCAATGATTTCTGTTCCTAGGTTTGATTGATAAGTGTATTTCCTAGGTTCCGCAACTTCACTGCACATGCATCCCCCCTCCTCTTTGTCCTCTCCCCCAGTGATCTGCAGGAGATGGGTGGTGACTTGCTGGTGACTGCGAAATTGCAGCTTCCTGATGAAGCTGTCCAGATGGCCATGCTCATAATGTCTGGCCTCCCTTTTGCTCCTTTCCTACTATTAATAACTAGCTAATTACCATGGTATCGATGCTGTCCTTTGGAGTCTCAAAACAATCCAGAGAGGTCTGTACTGTTTTCTATGCTTTAGAGAGAAAATATGATCCAGAGATACTAACTGCCTTGTTTAGAGGTACACAGCTGATAAGCGGCAGGGGACCAGGCAACCATCTATTTGGAGAACACTAGTTTTTTTAGATGTGAGAAAGCTTCCGTAGAAGTTAATTCAGGTTCCATGTGCCTTAAGTGCAAATGTTTGTTGTTTAAACAAACCTCCAGAAGCCACCGCCTCTGAGGATGCAGGGACAAGAATAACACTGATGAGTAAAGCAGCCTTAAGGATCCCTGAGGTCCGATTGTCTGCAGCTGTTTTTTTCTGGTGGGAACCACAGAGAAAAATTAACTATATATTTCTGTCTTAGTTTTCCAGATTCCACCTTTCTGGACATTTTACTGCCTACCTTTTGGTTACACTAATGGTTATGACATTACTAGAGGCCCATGCACGAATTCGTGCACAGGTGGGGTCCGGAAGACCCGCCTCAATGGGGGCCGATCAGGACCAAGCTGGTGGGGGGGAAGGGACCAAGGGTGGTTGGCCGGCCAGTCCTGCCCCTGATCAGGGTGTGGGGGCTGATTGAGGGCAGGGCCGGCCAGGGGGAGGGGCCACGGGAGGTTGGGTGGGGCCATTCGGGGCCCTGATGGAGCTGGTTGGCTGCTGCAGTGCACATCATAGCGACCGTTAGTTCCAGGCGTTCCAGTCGTTCCGGTCGCTTGGCGTTTATATACATAGACACTCTGAAAGCAGGAAGGGCAAGGATACAGGACTTAATTCTCAATATATTTCTATTCTGAGTTAAGTCTTGTAAAGAAAAAAAAACAAAATTTGATATGGGAAGAGGTTAAAACTTCAGCTAAAATGACATATTTGAGTTGTCAGGTGTCTTTGTTACTTTCCATGTCCACAAATGATAGGCTGTCAGCTACATTCCATACCAATGAGCAGGAAGAAACTGAACTTTTATATTTTTATGGATTTCAGAGAGGATGGGAGAGGGAGAGAGAGAGAGAGACAGAAACATCAATGACGGGAGAGAATCATTGATCGGCTGCCTCCTGCACACCCCAAGGGGGATCAAGCCCACAACCTGGGCATGTGCCCTTGACCAAAATCGAACCTGGGACCCTTCAGTCCACAGTCCGACACTCTATCCACTGAGCCAAACCAGCTAGGGCAAGAAATTGAACTTTTAAAACACTTATGGGAGTTGCTGGGCTGCTGATACTGCCCTGCAATTCCAGAATAACAAGCACAGTAAATATGTTTGGGTGGGTCTTAGAAACACTACCTTGATAGAAACTACATGGGATGCGTTAAGAAAATAAATTTATTTATTCATGGTTGGCATTGGCCATAGTGCAGGGTACAGGAAGGCAGAACCCTGACCGTGTGCTTTTATTTGAGAGCACAGCTTACTAGCTGTGCAGTTACTGGAATTTTCTCTAGAAGCCATAATGCAGATGTGAACTGAACTGAATCAATAGTTTTTTCCCAGGGAGGGGAAAGTCTAAGTCTACTTCAGTGATATGATGATATTAAAATATTAAAGGCCAAGAAGTGACAGTGTAAGAAGGACAGGCAAAACAGAAGACTTTCCTAGACTAATCTGACATCTCTAAGGTCCTCTACACCCTGGCCCTACCATCGACCCTAGCTGTGTCTCCCTCTGCACCTATGAGCAAACCACATCAACTAAAACCACCTCCTCTGTCCCCACTCACATTCCTGGCATTCACTGGCTGAATGGTGTCTCCCTCCCACCCCAAAGGTATGTCCACATCCTAATCCTTGGAACCTGTGAGTGTTACCTTATCGGGTAAAAAGGGCCTTTGCAGATATAATTTAAGGATCTTTAGATAAGGAGATCATCTTAGATTATCCAGGTCAGCCTTACATTCAACAACCAGTGTCCTTATAAGAACACACAGAGGAGACCGTAGACGTGGAGAAGGTAAGAAGATGGAGGCAGAGATTAGAGTGATGTGGCTACAAGCCAAGGAATAACCACAGCCACTAGAAACCAGAAGAGACAAGAAATGCTGTTATGAATTGAATGCTTGTGTCTCCACTGGATTCATACTTTGAAGCGTTAACTCAGTGTGATGGTATTTAGAGGTAGGGCTTTCAGGCCTGGTCAGTGTGGCCCAGTGATTGAGCATCAATCTATGAACCATCAGGGCACATGCCTGGGTTGCAGGCTTGATCCCCAGTGAGGGGCATGCAGGAGGCAGCCAATCAATGATTCTCTCTCATCATTGATGTTTCTATCTCTCCCTTCCTCTGAAATCAATAAAATATATTTTAAAAAGAGAGAGAGACAGACAGAGAGAGAGGGGGTCTGAGGGTCTTCTGGAGGTTCATTTTAGATGAGGTCATGAGGATGATGCCCTCCAGATGGGCGTAGTGCCCTTATAAGAGCAAAGACACCAGGGCTCGTTCTCTCTCACGCTTGGAGGAAAGGCCCTGTGAACACCCAGAGAAAAAGCAGCTACAGACCACTCCAATTACACGCTCTAAGAAGTGGGTTCTCACCAGGAACCGAATCTACCAACACCTTGATCTTGGACTTCCCGCCTCGGTGTTTTGTTACAGGAGCCCGAGTTAAGACAAACCCATTCTCCGCTCCTCTGGAGCCAGCATGGCCTCCAGAACTAGAGATTACATTTCTGTGGTTTTAAGCCACCAGTCTGTGGTATTCGTCACGGTAGCCTTAGAAACCCTGCTTCTCCCTGTGTGCCAGCTTTTCCTCAAGTCCCAGCCCAAGTTCTCCCCCTAAGGTGGATCTGCCTACGGCGACTGTGCTTACCTGACAGCTGCAGGAGGTGGTTTGAATCTCCCATTCTGTATTTACAAGTTTTCATCCTTGGGCTCTCTTTATTTTCAACGTATGCTAACTTCTTGGCAGCCAGCATTGGGCTTTACATCTCTGCATCTCCAGTACCTGCCTGGTGCTAAGCCTTAGACCTTTGAGTAGACATTACCTATTAAATAGAAGCTCAGTAATGGCCTAGAACAGTGGTCGGCAAATTCATTAGTCAACAGAGCGGCAAACCGCGGCTCGCAAGCCGCAGTTTGCCGACCACTGGACTAGAATATAACACACAACACAAAAGTCAACCCTTCTTTCTTTCTTTCTTTCTTTCTTTCTTTCTTTCTTTCTTTCTTTCTTTCTTTCTTTCTTTCTTTCTTTCTTTATTATTTTTTGTTAATCCTCACCCAAGGATACTTTTTTCCATTGATTTTTTTAGAGAGAGTGGGAGAGGAGAGTGGGAAATATCGATGTGAGAGAGACACATCAATTGGTTGCCTCCTACACACGCCCCAACTAGGGCAGGGGATCAAACCTGTAACCCAGGGTGTCCTTGAGCAGGAATTGAACCTGTGACACTTCGGTGCACGGGCTGACACTCTAACCACGGAGAAAAAGTGGCTAGGGCAAGTCATTCCTTCTTGATACATAAGGCACTCAGGACCCGAACCTTCTGCTAGGTCCTCATGGGAACCAGTGTTTCTTGTACAGCACTGTGAAAAAATTCACTGATGATTTGGATCAAGGATAAGGACATTTATTATGCAGAACTTCTGCCTCCTGCTGCTATTACTTTTAAATCATGTTTGCTGTAATTATTCGGAATGGGTCTCTACTTTGATTGCAAATTTCAATTAGTTTTGAAAAATAGCTTGAGCACACTCTAAGAGAGAACACTGCTATCAGCCAGTGCCATCCAGCAGCGGAGGGGTTTCTCGAGGAGGTGCAAGGCCTGTAATTGGAGTGCAAGAAGGTTCTGTCTGAATATGGAGTGGGACTCACTGAGTACGGGGCTTCTCTCCAGTGCTCAGACACCAAAGGGCAGAGCGCTCTGATATGCCAAAGAAATAGGATTTTTTTAAAAATAAAAGGTAATAAAGATAAATTATGGGAACAGCGCTGGAAGGTATAAAATGAAGAGCAAAAGGCTCCCCCACTCACACCTCTGGCCCAGGCGCATACGCATAGGAGTCTGTAGTGGAGAGTTTCTTTGTCCTCACTTGGTCCATGCCCCTGTGTGGTGAGATAACCCAGGACCCCCTCCACAGCCTGTCAGCCACTGTGGAAAGAAGGCAGTTCTTAAGAAAGGGGTAGTGGTCGTTTTTCATCGTACTAATTACTAGAGAATCAGACAATCCATTCTTTTTTTAATAATATGTTTTTATTGATTTTAGAGGAGAACAGAGAGTGAAACATGGATGAGAGAAACATTGGTTGGCTGCCTCCTGCACACCTCCTCCTGGGTATTGAGCCTGCAACCCCGGCATGTGCCCTGACCGGGCACCTCTTGGTGCATGGGATGGTGCTCAACCGACGGAGCCACACCAGGCAGGGCAGACAGTCCATCCTTTATGAAGTCCTGAAAGGCAGGGCCTTGCCCTCAGAGCCTAACGAGTCAAATCCTAATTCCTGAAATAGCCCGTCTCCTACACAGTGGCTGCTCCAGGTGGGCCCATAGCCCCGCAGCTGCGGCCTCACCTGTGCAGGTGGAGAAGCCAAGGCCTCGCCCCAGACCCACTGAGCGGAAATCTGCATTTTGATGAGGTCTTCTGTGATTGGTGTGCACGTTACAGGACGAGAAGCACTGCATTTGATTGCGTGCACTACCACCCCTCCCCCAACTAACTTGTTCCCTTACTTGTATTGCTACCAGGCCCACTGGTGTTCACCAAGTCTTAGTTGAGGAAGAAACCATTGGTAAGAAGAAACAATTGCAAATCTCAGTAATTGAAATGTAAGCACAGAGTTGGTCTGACATATTACAGTTACTTACATTAACTGGAATTCTATTGACAAGTATTTCCATGTGTCCACAGTATAATCATAAAAGATTATATTGATGATCCTGAGGGTTTACAAGATCACAAATGCCTTTGATCTCTAAAGACACGTTAAATTATGATATACTCCATGTGATTTAACACTGAGTCTTGCTTTGTGATTTTTAAAACTCTGAAAAACAGACTCAATAAGTGATCCGAACAACCGACTCCCCGCGTCATGGCAGATAGAGGCAGCCACCAAACTTCCTTCCATCACACTCTTCAGCTGCAGAAGAATGAAAGTGAAGCCCTTTTCTATTTCTGACATCACCGCTGCCAGGGCGGTGCCTAGAATCAGCCTCTGAGAGGTGCACAGGAGATAAACCTGGAAGCAGCTGAGCTGGAGGGAAATGCTCTGGATTGGTGCACTCAGCAATATGGAAATGAACCAGCCTGTGTGCGTGAGCCAATGCTTAGCTGCCTTTCCAACCACAAAGAAGCGTTCTACATTTGGCACCTTTGAGATATTCAGTAAAACAGACTGAATTTAGTGCCAGATGACAGTGCCAGACTGTCTTCAGTTAACTCAAGCAGAAGCCTTAAGAAGCCACTTCCCCCACACCCCGTCACAGTTCTCTCTCCACCTGCTGTTCATGGTGAGCTTTAAGCCCGAAGCCCCAGGGCGGGACATCAGCCCAGGACGTTGGGCTAAGTCAGCAGGCCTTGCTCTCCCCAGGGGCCAAGTCCACCCTGTGCTGTGCATCTCAGCTCAAGGTGCATGCCCTGCGCTGGGGCACAGGGTATGTGAGGAACAGGTGGAGCCACTCCCTGCCACCCAGGCCTTTCAGCCAAACGCAACTGGCATCTCTGTCTTGTCTGTCCTGAGTACCAGTCTGCCCCAATCCAGCACACAGTACAAGTCCTTCACCCATGGGCCTCGTGGGGTCTCTTTTATACCCCACCCCCTTGCTCCTAAGGCGCATTCAGTAACTATTTAGGGCCCCTATGTCCAAAGCAGTGAGATTATAACAAACAATATTGAGCTCCTGTCCCCACGCATCCCGAATTCTAGAGAGGGAGGAGGACAATGCCAGGGAGGTTTGTGTAGGCGCCAAGGAGGGAGGGAATTCTGCCTGAGGAAGAAGTTTGGGGCTAAATGAGAATTCCCCGCTGAGCAGTAGATGGAGCAGACATTTAGACATACAAAAGGCAAGGAGCAAAGACTTGGCAGCATTGAAAGGCAAGGCTGACTTCGGCGCACCGCCCACCCCCTCACTGTGGGACTACCTTGCAGGAAACTGGTAGGTCTCAGCAGGATCTCAGACCTTGCTTGTCTTTGTCCATAGGGGGGTGTTTCTGAACCGTTGCTTCAGGATCTTGGCCACCTCCTTGATTTGCCCACCTGTTTCCCTGCCCCATGCATTTATTTCTGGATCATCATCAGAATTCACGTGTGTAGAGTATGGCAGAATATACAGTGTGCATACGGAGCAGAATGATTACAAATGTAGATTTTTCAGTTAGGTGGCTTTCCCCCTGGGCAGCTTTGTAGCACTGGGGAAGTTTTCTAATCCACCCTTCCTCAGTTTCCACATTCAAAAAATAAAGATACGAATGAATCCAATATCACAGGATTGTGCAAGGATTAAGAGCAATATTGTAAGTATGGTGATAAGCACACTGCCTGGTGCTTAATAAATCTTAGCTGTTGTAATTGCCTCATTAATTCGTTCAGCATATTGATACCTACTCTGTGCTGTTAAGTAGTAAGACAGGGAAGGTTCCTGCTTTCCAGTAGCTGGAACATATGCTCCAGTCCTTTTATGTGATCACTGTGGTATTGTTTACATTGTGGCATTTATGCATTGTTTCCGTCAGACCTCACTGCGTGGCATTTCCTGAGGCACTGTTCTTTGTGTTTTTCAAATGGCAGGCATTATGGGGTATCTAACGTCTCTGGCTCCCAGCCTCAGAGGGAGCAGTACACCCCCCCCCCCCCCCCCCCCCACTGAGAACACTGGCTGGATGTCGCTCAGGTTTCATCCCAGGATGGTGACAGACAGGGAAGTGGGGAGACAGGATTTGAATGCCAAGCCCAGAAGAGGAGTTGGCTGGGGTGCCTTCTTCCTCAGCCCGGGAGAGCCTTCACTTTCTTAAATGCTTTAAATCTGGTTTTTGGTAAGGGTTTTACATTCTGAGCCCAGGTAGAAGATACCATAAGGAAAAAAGAGGATATTTTGTACAAATAAATGTGAACCCTGTTTGGCTTATTTACCTTAAGAGCCAACAAACCCCATCTAATTCCCTGCTCGCCACATTGTCTCCTTGGTAGGAATGTCCTACATCTCAAGAGGTCAGGAGAATGGAAGCCTAATGTGAATCTTTGAAACATTATAGAAATTTAACTCTTCTTTTCCTTTAAGCTACAGGTTTAGTCTCAATCCACTTTTTTTCTTCTTCCAGTTTTGTAAAATATGCAATGGCATCTCATCCCTCCTGGCATTGCATTTTGCATAACTGAATGTATTGAGCAGATGTGCATGGTGGCCTAGTATTAGTACTCTGCATGTTACCTTCTGCTTGGGAGTCTTAAAACAAACAAATCGAAAGGACTTGATTCCCTTAGAACATGTTCCAGAAGATTTTCAGCCTTAACTTTTCACTGAACAATGATAACGTACACACACCCACTTTCGCAAATCCGAACGTGCTGTGTTCAATTTGTAAATAGTCATTTGGTCCAAATATATTTGGCACACTTCCAAAGCGTGCCAATTCATGGTACTCCAAGAACATACATCTGTTTGCAGTCTTATGCCAGGACCAAGTCTGTTCACGTGCCGATGGGATACATACTGTGCACAGTGCAGGCTAGGTGCTGTGTGGAATTCAGAAGTGAACCACACACACTTCAACCCTCAGGAAGTCTAGTGTCCAGTAGGGATGAGAAAACCGTAAGTAAGTGGTTAGCCATTGGAAAGGTAAATGGAATGCTGATACTTCTAGGGATGAAATAGTACTTTATTTGAAGAAGGCTTCCTGGAGGAAGTGGAATTTTTAACTTCATTACCTTTAAGATTAATTAAAGCTTTAACAGGTAAGACATTTTAAACTTTGAGGAATGGCTTTCTGAGCTGAAACAAATACAAGCAGAAAAATTTTGTGTATATGTGGCTTTCCATCACTTAATAATATGCATTTTCCATTTATTTTCTGGATGTAATTAAGTGACTTAATAATTACTGTAAAGAAATCTCATTTGACGTTGCTGTTTTTCTGAAAATGTTCTCTAATTTAAATGCTGAATTGAAGTTTTGCTTTTTCCACTGAATAATTCCCTTTTACAACTCCAGAGCCTGGGATACCACCGCCATGTTAAAACTCTCGAATGTACCTCTAACTGCATTCGCAGTAAAGTGCAGTCAGATAGAAGGCAGATCTGTCAGGATTGTTATATAAAGAGTTCAGTTGCTAAAATAGGACAGTGTTCTTGTCACCAGACATTTCCCATGTATTGACCTTAAGGACAACATGGAAACCAAGCCAGAGCACCCAGGACTTCCTGTGTTTCCCATTAGATCATCTTTTCTGAGACTTGAGTCTACTTGCTTCTGCCTCTTGGTTCTGGTCCAGACTTACTATCCATCTCCCAGCTCCTCTGGCTTCTACCCACACCACCTGCCTATAGGCTGGAGATTCGACTAAGAGCAAGTTAATCAACATGAAATCTTGGCCAAAGGACATATTTGTCTCTTGAAGAGATACCTGCACCCCCATGTTCATTGCAGCATTATTCACAAAGCCAAGACCTGGAAACAATCCAAATGTCCATTAATGGATGAATGGATAAAGACTGTACAACACACACACACACACACACACACACACACACCCCTCAGCCATAAAAAGAAGGGAATCCTGCCTTGTGTGACACCATGGATAGATGTTGAGGACATTATGGTAAGTGAAATAAATCAGATAGAAAAAGACAAATACTATACATTCTCACTTAGATACAGAATCTAAAAAAAGCCAAACTAATAGAGAGAATAGAATGGTGGTTGTCAGGTGGGGGGTTGGGGTGGGGGCGGTGGGGAGATGTTGGTCAAATGTTGGTCACACACTCCTAGCTATAACATGAAATCACCCATATCTAATGTATAGCATGGTGACTATAATTAATAATACTGTATTACATACTGAAAGTTGTTAAGAAAAGTAGACCTTAAATGTTATCTGCACCAACAGAAAAAGTGCTAATTCTGTGAGGGGATGGAGGTGATTAAACCATCACATTTTATGCCTTGAGCTTAGGTATATGTTATATGCCAATAATATCTCAATAACGGGGAATGTTTGTCAAAACTTCATTACCTGTGTTTGAAATGTTTCCTCTTTGATCTGGATGGTAGTTACAGAGGGTATAGGTGTATAAATTTATTCAGTTAGTATGATTTGTGCATTCCAATAAAAATGTAAAAATAATAATAACCAAAAACTCCATTATCGTAGCCACTGAAGTATTGCCAATTTTGGTCTATCTTGGGGTAATTTTGCAATGATTTATGTGTTGTCAAGCATGTAAAAATAGCTCTTCAGAATTTTTAGTATTTTTCTTTTGCATTCCTTTAAAAAAATGTTTTTGTGGATTTCAGAGAGAGGAAAGGGGAAGGGATAGAAACAACAATGATGAGACTCGTCCATTGGTTACCTCCTGCATGCCCCACATTGGGGATCGAGCTTGAAACTCGGGCATGTGTCCTGACTGGGAATCAAACCGTGACCTCCTGGTTCATGGGTTGATGCTCAACCACTGAGCCACACCAACTGGGCTTCATTCCTTTTTAATTTTTTTTTAATCAATTACTTGAAATAACCTAAATAGGGAACAGTGGAATATTAATTGTAACAATTGTTTATACATCTTCAAAATTGCAAACAAAAGAAAGGGGGAAAAGAACAAAATTTCTGGGGGGAAAAAGATGAAAATGCTTGTTGTAAAAGCACTTTTTTGATGCTTCAGGATTTTCACTAAAATACCTAGAATTTGAAGATATTAACCTGCAACTAAATCATTATTTTGACCACATTGTCATGTTTACCAACTTGCATCTGGTCTGAAACTTTTCAGCCAATTTACAAGCCAGTCTTCCCACATTCCCACCTCAGCCCACCCCCACTTCCATCCTCATGTCTGTAGCTTTTGGTTAAAATTCAGACTGAGATCTACTGGTGAGTAAACAGTAACTGTGTGATAATGTCAAAGGGAACAAAAATAGAACTTAACAGCGAAGTCTACCCCTAGCTGTGGTTGCCAAGGTTCAAGCACCAAAAGAGAGAGAAACATTCCCTTCTAAGAGAGCTTTGTTGGGAAATAAAAAATTAAATAAATTGGATGCTATTAAATTATAGCATTGCCAAAACCGGTTTGGCTCAGTGGATAGAGCGTCAGCCTGCGGACTGAAAGGTCCCAGGTTCGATTCCGGTCAAGGGCATGTAACTTGGTTGCGGGCACATCCCCAGTGGGAGGTGTGCAGGAGGCAGCTGATCGATGTTTCTCTCTCATTGATGTTTCTAACTCTCTATCCCTCTTCCTTCCTCTCTGTAAAAAATCAATAAAATATATTTAAAAAAAAAAAAATTATAGCATTAATACTGTAAAATCCAGGAACGATATAAAAATTAAAATTGAGTTTCTTCTCCCCAACCAACCCAGCCAGGCTCACCATCTTGGATGGATTTTCTGATAGCATGAAGTGCTTCTTAATGTCATTATTGTTTTGAAAGACAGGGATTTAACGTGACCTCTCTTGTTGGAACAGGACAGCTGGGAGGTGGTGGAAGGACTGAGGGGAGAAGTGAACTACACCCAGGAGCCACCAGTTCAGAAAGGATTTTTGCTGAAAAAGCGGAAGTGGCCCCTGAAAGGCTGGCACAAGGTAAGACGCTGGCCGGGGCCTCCCCTGTATTTTAATGTGAAGTTGAAAATGGGGACCAAGGGAAGATCGGGCATTTAAATGGAATGTGTTCGTGAATTATACTTCCTTCCCCACAGAGATTCTTCTATCTGGACAAAGGAATCTTGAAGTATGCCAAGGGCCAAACTGATGTAAGTCTCCTTGTTCATCAGTGTGCTGTTGAAGAATTCGGAAGGGCTAGTTGTTATCACCTCATGGACGAGACTGTGTCCGTGGCGGGGGATGGGATTCCATTTCTCTGAGCTGGAACCCCGAGGGTAATATGGAACAGGGGGGCTGCTCCCCAGCCCCGGGTTCTAGGTAGGCTCAGTTCCCCCGCTGAGTGGTGGTGGGGGCTCCTCTCAACACCCTACTGTGTACCCAGGGGTCTGTGCTGGCCTTAGGTCATGCTGAGGGGTACTCTGGGTGGGAGAAGACAGTTTCTCAGTGAGAACGGGAGGAAGACATAGGGCAAGTGTAACGGTGACTAGGGGGTTTGGTGGAGAACCCTTAGTGAAGGTGATATGATGGTCCCCTTGGTTCTGCCCCTCGTAGGGGCCCCTCTCTCACCCAGCACTTCTCCCATCCCCCTCCTCTCCTCGCCTCTTAATGGTGCTCATCTTATACGGTTGCACACAGAACATTTGGTGTAATGTTGGACCCCCAGTAGCCTGTCTCAGCTTCCTGTTCCTACCCCGCTTTTTAAACCACTTCCCTGTGAATTTAGCAGGAACAAGAATTGTGGGAGGAAGTGCCGTTAAAGGTGAATTCGCTGCTGTGGAGTCGGTCCACAGGGCTCACCTTCCTGCTTCCTCACTTACTGGCTGGGTAAACCATTTGTTACATCGCCCCTCACAGATTAAACAAGATAACGCATGTGCAGCACTTGGAACTCAGTACTGGCCCACAGTGGGTGCTTGATAAGTCGTAGTTCTTAGGGCTACGGTCAGTGGCCGTGGCAGGCGAAGGGGTGTCCAGGATGTTACTGTGGCGTCCGGTTCTCAGGCGCCCTCCTCCTGCCTCCGCAGATCGAGAGGGAGAAGCTGCACGGCTGCATCGATGTGGGGCTCTCGGTGATGTCTGTGAAGAAGTCATCCAAGTGCATAGACCTGGACACCGAGGAGCACATCTACCATCTGAAGGTGACCCCTCCCGGCTGCCGTCTCCACGGCAGAGCTGCTCTGTGTTGCAGTGCGGTACTGTTGACGGTGCCTTTTAATGTCCAGACTTCTAAATGCCCAGCCAACATGTAGCTCTTCCCTGTGAAAGCATTTCTGATGGCCCACACTGCTGGAGGTTTAGCCTCCTTGTCCCCACATCCCCCTGTACCCCTTCGTAATTATGGCAATGATCAATGATAAAACATCTTCCTGTTTCCAAATACAGGATCATGTTTAGTGAAGAACCATTTACTATAGGTTAAAATATGTTCCTTGAAATATAATATTTAATATTTAGCCTGACTTACAACTTTGGCTAATTTTATGTGGGTTCCATTAAATTTCTCCTATTGCATTGAATGTCAGGAATTTCCCCCCTAAAGTGTGGGCCTCCAAATAGTACTTCTGAAAGTGGCTTAACTGCCTGCAGGTGGCAGAGATGGTTGAAAGCATGAGACAAGAGCTTTGGAGGTTCAGATCTGGTTCCATGCTTGACCTGGCTATTTACTAGCTCTTGGCCTTTGGCAAATTATTTGATGTCTGAAGGCCTCAGTTTTCTCACACCCCAAAATGGGAATTATTATAGTGCTCGTCTTGTAGGGCCTCATGTAGAAAACTTGGCCTAATGCCTGGTCCATAGTAATCTCAATAAGTTTAGTTACTACATATAATTATTAGGTGGTTCCCAAATATTAGAAATTAACTGAGAAAATGTTAAGACACTTTTTCTTACTTGGTCACATTATTTGGACTTGGCAGTGGGGGCTGAGGGTTGGGAGCGTAAAAGCATGAGATTATGAGCTCCCTGTCCTCCCATAGCATGTATGTGTGTGGTGCTTGGGCAAATAGACATGTAACATATATATGTGATCCACTGACCACACAAGATAGTCAAGTCCATTCTGCTTCCTAACCCAGGGCCCCCCACCTGTGGGTATGGTGAATTGTGTAAAGCAGGGTTTCTTACCCTCAACGCTAGTGACATGGTGGGCTGGAGAATTCTTTGCTGGGGGGGCCTGTCCTGTGCATTGCAGGAGGTCGAGTGGCATCCCTGGCCTCTAGATGTTGGTAACAACCCCCTCCAGTTAGGACAACCAAAAAATGTCTCCAGACATCGCCAAATGTCCCTGAGGGGAGGGGTAAACCACCCCTGGCTGAGAACAACTGGTGTGAAGTAAAGAAAGCAGAGACATATAATCTTTTAAAAAAAAAAGCTTTAGGAAAGAACAGTTTCCCCACCCCCACTTAAATGGTCAATCTCCTTTACAATAATTTAGGTTATTTCTCCTTGTACCTCAGTGACTCTTAGTTCTGTGTTTTGACTCAGCCAGGAAATTATAGGTTCTTGTTCATCCACTATTCTAGTTTACCAAATAAAAGTGATTTTTAATTCCTAATTTTTAAAGAACTAGAATGCCTTTTAAGACACATTAAATGCTAATATCAGGACAACACAGTTTAATACTTCCCTGAGTTGAATCAGTTGAAGTTCTGTTTGTGCTTCTTGCTCATTCTCTTGAACGTGAGCTATGACTGTCAGTGTAGGTGTGCGTAGTTATCAGAAGGTTCTACTTAGTGGCCTCAGAGGCAGGCCGTTTTTAAATGTGGGTCATCCAGTGCCATTCTCTTACTTTATGGATGAGGGATCTGGTAGCAGAGTTACTTGGATATCCACCCACAGTCCTGGAACTATTTGACGGGCTGAAACGGAACCCTGGTCCATTATTTAACAAAGTGCTTTTATTCTTCTGTTGAACCAATACAAAATGAGTCAAGATGAACACTTTGGGCACTGATTTTCAAGGGCCTCTGAGAGCAGATGAGTGCACAGGATGACATAGATTCCTGTTAATCACACCTGGGAAATGAAATCTATTTCAAGGACATAATTTAGGGGAGTGGGGAGATGAGCCTGTTTGTATTGCTTGTTCCTGTGCATGACACATTCAAGAGCACCTGGAGAGGTTTTAAGTCTTGTACATCCTTCTAATAACACAGCAAATGTAAGAGCCAACCTACCATTTCCCAAGTGAATGATGCAGCTGACATTTAGTTTCACATCTTCGCTCTCAGCAGTGGCATTGGTAAAGATTTTAACAGCACTGACCTAAATTTTTCGTCTTAGAAGTGAACCACCATACATCCTTTGGGGGTATTATAAATTGTTACTTTATGGGTCTGTGTTCTAATATACAAGAATCTATCATTTTTCATTTTGGAAATATTTAATATACTCTCACACACCCACAGGAATATTGACTATTAAGAAATGTCTATGCTGCATAGGTGTTGGTAATATTTTTTGTAGTATTTTTATGAACATTTGAAATGTTTTATAATAATAAAAATTACTATTTACGAACAGTATTTTTCATGGAAATTAGATATTAATAGATATTTATGGAGAGAATAGCTAATTTTTAAAAAAAGTATATTGATTTTTGCCCAGCTGGTGAATGTTGACCTATGAACCAGGAGGTCAGGGTTCAATTTCCCGTCAGGGTACAAACCCAGGTTGTGGGCTCAATTCCCAGTGCAGGGGGCACGGGGGGTGGGGGGAGGTGGGAGGGGTGTGCAGGAGGCAGCAGATCAATATTTCTCTCTCATCGATGTTTCTATCTCTCTATTCTTCTCCCTTCCTCTCTCTAAAATCAATAAAAATGTATTTTTAAAAAGAATATTGATTTTTAGAGAGAAAGAAAGGGAGAGGGAGAGAGAGAAACATCTATATGAATGCAATATTGATTGGCAGCCTCCTGCACACTCCCTGCTGGGGATCAAGCCCACAACCCAGTAGGGGGTGTGCAGGAGGCAGCCAGTCAATGTTGTGTCCTGATGGAAAATTAAACCAGGACGATGCCCAACCAACTGAGCCACACTGGCCAGGGCATGAATAGCTAAATGTTTGTGTGTGTGAATTTGAAAAACCCTGGAAATCACCAATAATACTTTATCAGATTTTTTCTATTTCTGAGAGCAGGAGAAATGTTCTTTTAAATAACCTTCACATTTATTAACATATTCCTCAGCAATGTATCCTCTGACAGAGGTTTACAAAGTTAAATATCTTAGGAAGAATTTACTGAGTCATTCCAGTTCAGAGAAGATTGATCTGAAGAGTCCAAATTATGAAAGAGTTTAAAAAGAAAGCAGGGTGCTAATATTTTCAGCAGGGATAGGATAAGCTGGGACACAGGACTTGGAAATGCTTTGAGACAGAGAAATATAAATTTCCATTTTATTTGTTGTTTAATATAACCGGTACTGTTTTGCTTTCCTCCTATTAGTATAGCAATTGGACCCTTTCATGGAAAACCTAAGTGTGTAGTTTACAAAACCATTTTCACTCTCTTTCCTCCTCATCTTGTCCCATAGATCACATAACGTAAACTGAGTCAATAAGCTGACATTTCTACATGCGCCAGGAGATGCTGTTGAGTGACTGAGTGACGCTCTTGTTTCCTTCTTCCAACCTGACACAATGTAGGTCAAGTCAGATGACGTCTTTGACGAGTGGGTGTCCAAACTCCGCCACCATCGGATGTATCGTCAGAATGAGATCGCCATGTTTCCACACGAGATGAACCACTTCTTCCCGGGGCCCACCGTCACCGACTCTGGGCCTGGGGTCTTGGACTCCCTCTCAAGTAGGAAGGTAATAATTTGCCAATAATGAAGCTAACAAAGGGGTGGCTCTGGGGGGGAGTCCCCACTTGGGGAAGGGGCTGGGTCTGAGGAAGGAATGGTTGGAGGGGAGGAGCAGGGAAGCCTGAGCTGGTTTTTAACGAGCCCGTTTGTCCCATGAGTCACCAGGGCCAGGGAGCGTGTTCCCTCCGGAACGGCACCTGGAGAATAGCGTGTGAAGAGGAACTTTATACCCCGAATGCTCCACCTTCCTCTTGACCAGCTTGACTTTGGTTTTCTTATCTGGTTGTGAAATGCAGTCGGTGCATTTATAGCCACGTGGGATTGCAAAGTCCCCCAACATATATCGTGATTTTGATACGATTATCATTGGACAGAAGAAGGGCCGCAGTCCACGGCCTCCTGGCCTGGCCAGGTGACAGCCAGAGCCACGTTCTTCACTGGAGGGCTTTGCTAGAAGCTTCTTTCCCGGCCAGGCAGATGGCTTCCCTTAGGGGCTAGCCCACGTGGTTATCCATTTACCTTAGAGTGCTCCCACGGGCTCTGTCTTCATTGACACTGGTTTTTGTCATCTCGGGAACAGCGTAGCAGTATGTCAAAGCAGAACTCGTTTCAAACTGGAAGCAATCTATCCTTTTCCTGTGGAGAGGTTCGCGTCCCATTGTGGTTGCAGTCTTCGGAGGACATGGAGCAGTGCTCGAAAGGTAGGGCGTTTAAAAAGCGGCCTCCTTCCTTCCCCGCTCTTCGATCAACCGGGTTCAGCATTGACACCTCGGGCGCGCTTGCATCCCGCATCACTGTCCACACTCCCTCTCCCGTTTTGCTGATGAAGTGCACTCGTGATTAGCAAAGAACACTCTCCTTGCAGAGTGTTATGTCATCACCTTTTCTTTTCTATTCTTCAAGTACTGATGCCTGATTTCCACGTGGGCTTATTCAACCACAGCCTCCAGGGTGGGGTCTGCACAGCTGTTTATTTGTTTAAATGCCAAAAAGGATTCGGACACACATCTGAGATTGAGAATCACTGTTCTAGAGGCGAGCGGAGACCCACACAAAACAGGTGTTCTCTGCCCGGGCTGCACATTAGAATCACCAAGAGGCTTTCAAAGTGCAAGAATACGCATGACCCGGCCCCTCCCCCGAAGCATCTCTTTCAGTTGGTTTGGAGTAGGGCCCTGGCATCACTAATTTTTCAAAGTTCCCTAAGTGATTCTAATAAGGAGCCAGGATTGACGACTCTTGCCCTAAGCTGCTCAGTGTTCTCAACCATAATTAGCTAAGATCACCCAGGGAACTAAATAACAAAATAGTCACCTGTGGGGTTGTGGGTGTTCTGCTTCAGTTGTTTGGGGGTGGGACTTGGACATTTGAAAAATTTTCCCAGTTGATTGTAAGGTGTAGCCACGACAGAACCACTGTTAGAGAAAGACGCCAGGTGGTAGCCTTGAAGGCGGCATTTGCTTCTGGTGAGTGATATTACCATCTAGGGCCATGTACGTTTTGCCCTCTCAGTAAATGTCACTCACGAGCGTCACTGAGTAACATTTTGGGACAGTAGTCCTTGAAGCATCGTCTGAGGGGCTGGACCAACAGCACTGGCCTGGCCTCTGAACTTAGACATGCAGAGTCTCAGGACCAACCCAGATAGTCTGAGTCAGAAACCGAGGTGGACCCAGCCATCTGTGGTTGTATAGGTTCTCTGGGTGATTCTGCTGGCACCAGAGTTTGAGAGCCACCGTCTTAATGCATTTGGGCATTGATTCCTCGGCAGACACAGCTGGTTCACGCAGTAAACAGCAAATTGAGGACTGTTTTTGAGTTAGTGACCCAGGAACTGGTCCTAGACTATCGTAGGTCCTCTTAGATCAGTTTGCAGAAGTGCATCATTTAACTTGTACCAGGTCCTTATTAGTGGACAGTGACACCCTGTTATTGCAATATTAGAAGAGATGATGATGATGGCTCAGTTTGTGTTTACAATGTGCCAGCACTCTAAAAGCACACTGCATATATTAGCTCATTTAACTCACAACTGTGAGCTAGGTGTATAATTATCCCCACTTTCCAGATGAGAAAACTGAGGCACGCAGCAGTTAGATAATTTGCCAGGGACTCACAGTTCATTAAGTACATTCAAACGGAGGCAGCCTGGTTCTCCAGATCCATACCTTTAACCACGACAGTCTACTGCAGTGGTCGGCAAACCGCGGCTCACGAGCCACATGCGGGCGGCTCTTTGGCCCCTTGAGTCTGGCTCTTCCACAAAATACCACGGCCTGGGCGAGTCTATTTTGACGAAGTGGCGTTAGAAGAAGTTTAAGTTTAAAAAATTTGGCTCTCAAAAGAAATTTCAATCATTGTACTGTTGATATTTGGCTCTGTTGACTAATGAGTTTGCTGACCACTGGTCTACTGCCTCCCCTGGAAAAAAGGAAGTCACATTTCCTATCCTAACAGGTGCACATCAGATACCGATAAACGAGAAAAGTAGCTGTGCTAGCACAGCGGTGCCTAAATGCCCAGGTAAGTGCCCCTGAGTCAGCTTTTTGCTTTTCTCTCGCAGACCTGGCACACTGCCACTCCTACCTATTGGAAATGAGCCAGCTCCTCCAGAGCATGGACGTCCTGCATCGGACGTATTCAGCGCCTGCTATCAACGCCATCCAGGTGAGCCAGGTCCCTCTTCCGTTTGCATCTTGATGCTCTCCTGCTTTCCTTTCTCCTCCCCGCCTTTCACTAACAGTGGGATGTTGTCTGGTCCGGTGCTTGGGCCAAGTTCAAGGGGATGGAGGTGGTTACTTTGCTGTGCGTTTTCCCCTATTGGTTTGGTGGATCTTACTGTCTGTGCTCTCTTTCCCATTTTGAAACAAAGGGTGGAGCTTTTGAAAGTCCTAAAAAGGAGAAAAGATCGCACAGGAGGTGGCGGTCCCGAGCTATTGGCAAAGATACTAAAGGAACACTACAGGTAACCACTGCTTCCCCAGAGGACTGGTTCCTCCATTGGCCCTTCTCTGCACGTCATGTACTGGGGACTACTTGAACTCAAGTAAGAGAATAGAATAGACCGGTGAAGATTCTAATTATTCTATCCAATACCCTGTGCAGAGAGATGAATTCAGTCACTGAGATTTTCTGGACCCTAGAACAGGCATGTAATACTGGGTAAGGGGAAATGGCATGAGGCTGGCGGGACTAGAGCCATTTCGAAGGCTTTGGCTTCTCATTCTTCAATGCTTAGCCTGCCTGCTCGCTTCCCTGCTTGGGTAGATGTTCTGACCCCCTTCTTCCGTTGCTGCTCAGTGGGGTCCTCACCCTCTGAGCCCACTGGCTGGAGTTTCTGGGAACAGGACATTGTGCAGATGCTCGTTTCCTGTGTCACACTAGCTGCTGACGTTCCCAATGCATAGCTGAGCCGGAGCCCAAGATTTGCAGCTTGGCCATTGCATGTTAAATTGAAACAATATTAGGGTCCAGGTAAATCAGAAAGTTACGGGTAAGTCATCTGCTGTATTCTTGTAGACTCTGGTTCAAAGCACTTTATGGGTTGAACTTAAGTACTTTCAAAGTAAAGAGTGATCTGTGTACAAATATGTGAGAAGTTAGTTCATTTTCTAGAAGCACCAGGAGCAAATAAAGAAAACATTTCTAAACCTATCCACTATTAACAACCTAGACACTGGAGGATTATTTTTTCATTTCAATAAATCTTTATTGTTCAGATTATTAGAATTGTTCCTCTTTTTTCCCCCCATAGCTCCCCTCCACCCGGATCCCACCCCACCCTCTGCCCTTACCTCCCCACCACTGTCCTCATCCATAGGTGTACAATTTTTGTCCAGTCTCTTCCCACACCCCCCACTCCTTTCCCCCCGAGAATTGTCAGTCCACTCCCTTTCTATGCCCCTGATTCTATTATATTCACCAGTTTATTCCGTTCATCACATTTTTTATTCACTTGATTTTTAGATTCACTTGTTGATGGATATGTATTTGTTGTTCATAATTTTTATCTTTACCTTTTTCTTCTTCTTCCTCTTCTTAAAGAATACCTTCCAGCATTTCATATAATACTGGTTTGCCGGTGATGAACTCCTTTAACTTTTTCTTATCTGTGAAGCTCTTTATCTGCCCTTCAATTCTGAATGATAGCTTTGCTGGGTAGAGTAATCTTGGTTGTAGGTTCTTGCTATTCATTACTTTGAATATTTCTTGCCACTCCCGTCTGGCCTGCATAGTTTCTGTTGAGAAATCAGCTGACAGTTGTATGGGTGCTCCCTTGTAGGTAACTAACTGTTTTTCTCTTGCTGCTTTTAATATTCTTTGTCTTTTGCTCGTGGAATTTTAATTATGATGTGTCTTGGTGTGGTCCTTTTTGGATTCCTCTTGTTTGGGGTTCTGTACGCTTCCTGGACTTGTAAGTCTATTTCTTTCACCAGGTAGGGGAAGTTTTCTGTCATTATTTCTTCAAATAGGTTTTCAGTATCTTGCTCTCTCTCTTCTTCTGGCACCCCCGTAATTCAGATGTTGATATGCTTGAAGTTGTCCCAGAGGCTCCATGCACTATCTTCATATTTTTGGATTCTTTTTCTTTTTGCTTTTCCGGTTGAGTGTTTTTTGCTTCTTTGTATTTCAAATCTTTGACTTGATTCTTGTGATCCTCTAGTCTGCTATGGATCTCTGAATATTATTTTTTATTTCAGTCAGTGTATGCTTAATTTCTAGTTGATCCTTTTTCATATCCTCGAGGGTCTCACTAAATTTATCGGCCTTTTCTAGAAAATTCTTGAAAAACCTTATAACCGTGGTTTTGAACTCTATATCCAGTCGTTTGCTTTCCTCCATTTCTTTCATTTGTGATCTGTTTCTTTGTCTCCGCATTTTGGCTGCTTCCCTGAGTTGATAGAGTGGCTTTGTGTGCTAGGTGTCCTATAGGGCCCAGTGGCTCAGCCTCCCCAGTTACCTGAGGTGGACACTCTTGGTGCACCCCTTTGTGGGCTGTGTGCACAGTCTTGTTGTAGTTAAGCCTTGATTGTTGTTGGTCTCACTGGGAGGAATTGCCCTCCAGGCCAACTGGTAGTGAGGATCAGCTGTGTCTATGATGGGAGAACTTCTGTGCTGGAGACACCCTTATGGGGCAAAACTTGCTTCAGTGGGGCTTTGGTGCTCACTGAGTCTGCCCCCTGAGTGTGTTCCTTATGTAAGGAGTTGTAATCTGGATGGTCCCACTCTGACCCCTGGGTACACTGGCTCTTGGATCTCCAAGGAGGTACTAATTTAGCCTCTGCCTGAGGCCACTCAGCAGGAGCTACAGAGAGATCTGCAGATACCTCTTCTTTGTTTGGGTTTTGGAGGTGCTCAGATGAGGCCCAGCTGTGAAGCAATGCAAGCTGCTGCGGGGCCTTGGGCCTTCTTTTGGATGTTCTGGGTCTCTCTGACTCAGCTGCAGTTTGTTAGGTAAGTTTAGTTTTCAAAGGACCAGGCCATTCATATGCAAAAGCCTCTGTGAACAGCTTGGATGGGGCGGAGTCTCAGGGCAGAGCAAATAGCAATGGCTTCCCGTCAGCTCTGCCCTAAGAGGCACCCGTGTCTCAGTGTCCCGTGGTAATCGCTGCAAGCACCTCTGATAGAAAGCCGCCCTCGAGTTTTGCCCACTGCCAGACAGTCCAGTTTCTCCCCGTATGAGTCTGGGTCCCCAGAGTCTCACCCGGAACTGGAGTTCAGAGCAGTTGGGAGCTTTTGTCTCCCTCCCACTTGAAAAAGCCAGCCGTGTACTCAGTTGCCAGCCCTCTCCGCGCGCGCCTCCGTACCTCTGCCTTTACTTCCACAGCTCCTCTGAGTCTCAGTGTGCTTTTCTCTTTCCTTCTAGTTGTAGAATTTCCACTTAGCCAGCCTTCCTGTGGTTCTGGATGATGTCCATTTTGTCTTTTAGTTGTAGTTTTGAAATTGTTGTGCGAGGCAGCAGTTCAGGTGTTTACCTATGCCACCATCTTGGTTTCTCGACACTGGAGGATTATTGCTGGGAGAAAGGAACTGAATATAAATGAGAAAGAGCCCAGCAGCTTTAGCCATCATTTTCAACCTATAGCTTTAATACTTCTATCATTTCCAAAGAATATATCAGTCTCCCCTTAAATGCAGTTTTGCTTTCTGTGGTTTTGGTTTTCCACAGTCAACCGCAGTCCAAAAACATTAAAAGGTAAATTCCAAAAATCAACAATTCATAAGGTTTAAGTTGCGTGCCTCTGTGGCTCAGTATTATCCACAGTTTCAGGTGTCCATGGGGTCTTTTAACATATCCCCACAGATAAGGGCAGACTATATTATATGTGCTTTTTTACCCATTTTTTTAAAATATATTTTTGTTGATTTCAGAGAGGAAGGGAGAGGGAGATAGAAACATCAATGATGAGAGAGAATCACTGATTGGCTGCCTCCTGTATACCCACTACTGGGGATCAAGCCCACAACCCAGGCAGGTGCCCTGACCATCTTCGAACCAGGACCCTTCAGTCTGCAAGCCCATGCTCAGCCACTGAGCCAAACCAGCCAGGGCTTTCACCCATTTTTGTTTTTGAAAGAAGCCAGTCCAACTTGTGGTGGAAAGTGCTTTCCTGAGTTTTCATTTATTTTTCTTATAAGTAATCACTCAATAGTAAGACTTTCCTACATATTGACCTTTTCTCACTACTTTCTAATCTTAGAAACAAGTAAATATTCTGAGCAATTTGCATCTGAAAAGAAATATCTCCTTTTGGTATTACTTTAGGTGCCTAAACCTTTTGACGGCCCACAAAGACTGCATTCTTCCAATCCTAATTTGTCGACACTAGATTTTGGAGAAGAGAAAAATAATTCTGATGGCTCTGAAACCTCATCTGAGTTTTCTAAAATGCAAGAGGATCTGTGTCATATTGCCCATAAAGGTACGTGTTTAATGAAAAATATTAAGTGCATGTCTGAATGTGGGCTGTCCTTGGAGAAGGACCTCGGTTGGTTAATTTCCTGATCTTTTGAGATTTTAGGCAACCCGTTTTTTTTTTTAAATTTCCCTGAGAAGTGTCTTCTAAACTTATTAGGGGAGATAGTGAGAGCATTAGGTATGATTTAATAGCTGAGTAATTTATATGCTGCTGATTGGGATATAAATGGATACTTTAAAAAAAAAATCTGCCTATTCAGCAACTCCACTTTAAAGAATTAATTTGTAGGAATTAACTTAAAATTTATTCAAATAAAGATATTCATTTTAGCACTGTTTATTACATCAAAAATTAGGAATAAATGTTCAACATCATTAGCCAGTAGGAAATGCAAATTAAAACCATGATATTACCATGCACCTATAAGAGTAGCTAACGTTAAAAAAAAAATACTGATAGTACCAAATGCTGGTGGCAATGCAATATGATACAGCTACTCTGGACAGAAGTTTGGCAGTTTTATATAAAAATAAACACATCATGCAACCCAACATTCACATTCCTGGGCATTTATCCCAGAAAAAATGTACACTTAACTCGCCACAAATACCTTTACACATGTGTTCAAAGCAAGTTTATTTGTATTAGCCAAAAACTGGAACAACCCAAATGTTCTTCAGCAGATGAATGGTTAAACAAACCATGGTATATCCATACAATGGAATACTACTCAGCAATGAAAGGGAGTTGACTTCGGTTATACACAAGTTGAAGGAACCTCGGGGGCGTTATGCTGACTGAAAATACTCAATCTCAAAAAGTTACATAGTGTATGATTCCACTTACTAACACTTTTGAAGTGATAGAATTATAGAGATGGAGAAGAGATTAATGGTCACCCAAAGTTACAGATAAGGAGGAGAGAAAGGGGGAAAGTATAAAGAGGTAGCAAGAGGGATCTTGGTGGTGGTGAACAGTTCTGTATCCTGATTCTGATGGTGGCTCCACAAACCTACACAGATGACAAAATTACATTGACTTATATTTATTTACACACATAAACATAAATAAGAGCATGTAAAACTGGTGAAATCTGAATAAGAGCAGTCAATCCCAATGTCAATTTCCAGGCTTTGATATTGTACCATAATTATGTACGATATTTTACTGTGGGAAATTGGATGTAGGGTATCCAGGACTTCTCTGTACTGTTTTTGCCACTTCCTGTGAGTCTATAATGACTTCAAAATTGAAATGTAAAAATAAATTAGAGGTCACCTAAATGCCCCAAACAGAGGAACTGTATTTTTTTAATGTAATATAATCATATGATAGGATAGTCCATAGCCTAATAATAACAATAGTAATAATAATAATAATAATAGCTAGCTTATTTTGAGCTCAGAGCTGTCTGTCAGGTAGTTAGTTGTTAAGCACTTGTCTCGCACTGTATTTCATTTAATTCTAGCAACAACCTAGGGAGTAGGTGTTAGTGTAACCTCCATTACACAGGTAAGAAACCTGAGGCTTAGAGAAGCCAGAGAACTTCCTGCAGGCCACATGGTAGAAAACAGCCAACTTGAGAGTTGAATCCTCACCGGCCTGACCCCAGAGTCTGTACTCCTCACCTGGTGGCTCACTGCCCTTTCATGGGGTAGCCGGGGACATTTTTATGGAGACAGGAAGGGAGAAGTTCATAGCATATCAGTGAGTAAAAATACAAGGTCACAAAACAACCTATAGGTGTGACCCCATTTTTTCAGAAAAAATAAACTATATAAACCTGGTGTGTATAGGCATACTCAAAAGTCTGAATGGATATACACCAGCATTCTCATGATGGAGACTGAGATGTAACACTTATTATCTCCTTTGTGTTTATGTTTTTTTAATTTCATCTATTAATCATTTTTAAAGAAAAAAAAATAGGTTAAATATTTTTAAATGGGAGGGCTGTGCTTTCAGTAGGAAATAAGACATTCCCTCTATGTTTTTTAAAATATTTTTTATTGATTTTAGAAAGGAAGGGAGAGGAAGAGAGAGATAGAAGCATCAGTGATGAGAGAGACTCATTGATCAGCTGCCTCCTGCATGCTCCCGCCTGGGATTGAGCCTGCAACTCGGGCATGTGTCCTGACCAGAATCAAACCGTGACCTCTTGGTTCCTGGGTTGATGCTCAACCACTGAGCCACACCAGCCAGGCAGACATTCTCTCCATTGCCTTGCTCTCCTAGACCAGTGTTTCTCTTTCTTTCCTGTTATTAATTACTTTAGCTCTTTTTTTCCTTAGTCTACAAACCTAACACATGTTGGTTGTGGGGAAGCCATGTCATGCTCTTTGCAGATTCCTGCCTCAAACTCTTGCCCTCGCTCTCGCTGGAACTTTGTCCGTGTTTTGCGGTGCTGCTGTGTGTGAAATGGGCAGAATTACCTGCCCTGACCCTTTAAAGCTCCTCTCCCCGCCTCTCCCCCCATGTGTCCTCTACTATTAAAGCATCAGTTATAATTAGGCATTGCATGTTAGGTTTTGGGGGAGGAATGCCTATAAAACACCTTTACTTTTTAATAATATGAACTGTCGTTTTAAAAATGGGAAAATGCTGCCTCCCGGCAGAGGGAAATGCCTGCATTTTACCTACACGAGGAGGCTGCTCCTCAGCAGGAACAGGGTCCATTGATCCTGTCCTCCCGCAGAGGACGCGGCCTCGAGGCCGACTCTGACGGCCTTGGCCAGCTGCTCCGTCTCTGGGGCTTTGTGAAAGCCAGCCGGCTGCGGGGCTGCCACATACCCAGGCGAGGTCAAGGTCCGTGCTCGAGAAAGGTGCAGGCGCACGTATTCCACAACAGCTGGGGCCCGGGGTTAGAGACAGTAAATGCCACAGGGAGCCTAATGAGCGCGTTCCCTTCCGGGGACCACTCAACTAAAACTCAGCACAGGGTCCTAGCCAGTGTGGCCCGGGGGTTGAGTGGTCATTTTTAAATGGTTTTGAGCTTATGGAAGCATTGCATAAAAAGCCAAGTATGTCACAATGATGTCATTTTCATCAGTTAACAGTTTAAAAATATATATGGCTTAAAGGAAAACCAGACTATCTATCAAACATAATATAGAATTTGGCATAAAAATCTGCTGGGCAATTGTATTGAAGCAAATAATAATGAGTAAATAAGTAGGACCATTTAATGAAATTACTCAGTGTGTTTACATTTAAAGAACCTTTTAGATAAAACATGGGATAGAAGTATTTTAAAACCGTGGGCATTCTGTAAGGTTTGGAAATTAGGGGCTGCGGATTACAAAAGATGAAACCACCCCAGATATTTTACGTATACTAGTATTAACGTTTTAAAGAAAATTCACCAAAATGTTGTTTTCATTAAACAGGGAAAGATAAATAATGTGTCCTACGGTGGGTTGGATGCTATACAGTGGCATGCTTTCTCACTGTTTCCTGAAGGCATTCTTGAGATGTGGGCAATTTCCATACATGCAGATGTGGAGACTGAGGACTTGTCCAACATCTAAACAGTAACAAAGTGGTAGAGTAGGATGTTGGCTCATGTTTGCCTTTTTACAAACTTCTTTTTTTTTTTAATTTTTTAAATATATTTTATTGATATTTTACAGAGAGGAAGGGAGAGGGATAGAGAGCTAGAAACATCGATGAGAGAGAAACATCCATCAGCTGCCTCCTGCACACCTCCCACTGGGGATGTGCCCGCAACCAAGGTACATGCCCTTGACCGGAATCGAACCCGGGACCCTTCAGTCCGCAGGCCGACGCTCTATCCACTGAGCCAAACCGGTTTCGGTCACCTTTTTGCAAACTTCTTAACCTCGTACCATACTGCCACCAGGGAGGTGATGTCTGTGATTCGCATGTCTTCCTCAAGATCTTATTCTTTTCTGAGAAACTTCTAGAGAAGGGGCATATTAAAAAATAGAGCTCAGGTAAATTAAGGGTATGGGTGTCCTTCAGTACCAGCCTTGGCTATCCAAACATGCTCTCTGTACTCACACCATATAATTCAATAAAAGACAGCATGGACCTAGCTGGCGTGGCTCAGTGTTGGAGTGTCGACCTATGAACCAGGAGGTCATGGTTCAATTCCTGGTCAAGGCACATGCCCGGGTTGCGGGCTCAATCCCCAGTGTGGGGTGTGCAGGAGGGAGCTAATCAGTGGTTCTCTCTCATCATTGATGTTTCTATCTATTTACCCCTCTCCCTTCCTCTCTGAAATCAATAAAAATATATTGGTGGGGGAGGGGAGAGACGGCATGGAAGCCGGCAGAAACAGGAAAGGTGGAGATCACTAAGAGTCAATTGTATGATGCTTATGGCATTCCCTTTTGTCAGAAGGCCAACTTGTGTCCACTCTCTTAGAACAGTGAGGGGGTCTGAGAAATGGCTAAAGACAGTCTGGGAAAGAGATGAGTGAACAGAGAGGCCGCAATTGCCTTCCGATATTTGAAAGCCCCAGGAAAGAGGCCAATGAGGAGACTCTGGGGCAAATGTCAGTGTAGGAGCACAAAGGACTTTCTTACCCCAGAAGAGTGGACTGCTTTAGGAGACAGCGAATGCTCTGAGAAGCACGGGCCCAAAGGCCTTGTGACCAGGAGATGCTGGTCCTTCCATGTGGCGGTGGCCTTGCTGGTCTGTGAGGTTCTTTGTAGTTGAGCATCTAAGACTTTCCATGTGGTCTTGTTTATTATCAGATATCCATAGGTGTGCTACACCAGTTATCTTTCTTTTTCTTTTTCTTTGTCTGTAGCTTCATGTTAGAAATTAGTGAGAGAACACTCCTGTCATAGGGAATATTCCTGACCTCTGAGATTCTTAACGATTAATATAAATATGATCTCCTGTGAGCAGCCTTTAACCACTGCTCTGTGTGCTGGGTCAGGAGACTGCTGTAAAACACTGTATTTTTGTCCTCTGAGTGGGCCTAAGCAGTCATTTAAGAAATTTAGTGCATGAGGATCTGGTCTTCTGAGTCCCTTTGTCAGGCGGCTTTGACCTTAAAATTAAATATAGTGACTATATGAGTTTCTTTTGGCTTACTTAGTGCCCACCACAGTCTTGTCCACTATACATTTCGAACCAAAAGGTGCGTGTTCTGCCAAGTTAAAAATTTTAATAGGAATCTTCTAGCTTTAGTGCAGGCCTCTGAAAGCCAGAGGAATTGATTAGCAAAGTGGCAGCCAGCTGAGTGCCACATTTATTTAATTTAGAACAATAAATAAGACGGTGAAAAAAATTGTAACGAATGTTAACTAGACTTACTGTGGTGATCATTTTGCAATGTGTACAAACATCGAACCATTTTGTTGTGCACCTGGTACTAATGTCGTATTACCAATTATACATCAATTTAAGAAATTACAGTGAAGCGGTACCCCCCAGGGACCCACTCAGTTGGGCAACGGGTCCTGAGGAGTTGCAAAGGCGGGCAGTGCCTGTCTAATAGACATGAGATGGCGTTCTTAACTGTGGGGCTGTTGCTTTCCTGCTGAGGCTGCTCTTCATAGAACCTGTACCTGCATGCAGTTATTTATTGGCATTGTCCTGGCAAAAGACCGCGGAATCTTCCTGAAACTGCTGCAGAATTTCAGGAAACGAGTCACCACTTGCATTGTCCCATTTCTTTCCTCTCTGTCACCATTACTATTGCAGTAACATTTATGATTTATTGTTTGCTCTGCATTGGGTTAAGTGCATTATCTCAGTCAACCCCCTAATGATCTTACAAAGTAAATGCTATCGTCATCCCCATCCACACATGAGGTAACTGGAGTTCAGGTCCACCATGCACTTGTCCAGAGTCATACAGGGAAGAAGGGATGGAGCTGGGAGGAATCCAGGGCTGGTGTGGGAGCCCACACTGTTGGTCACTCTGTTGTGCTGCCCATTATTTGTTTAATCGATTCCGTTTAAATCAAAGAGCTGACGTTATTAGAAATTGTAGTATCTGTTGACCCTTGACCTCTGTCTTATGTAGAGATAAGCACCATACTGTGTGTGTGTGTGTGTGTGTTTAGACAGATTGCTTATTTGTACTGTGACTTTGTGAAGATGCTCTAAGTCTATCATTAAACACTGCAACTTCAGACAAGTTCAGTGACAATATATAGAAAGGTTCCATGGTCCTTGTGGCTTTGAAATGAAGGAAGTCAGTAATGCGTATTTCATTTCTGTGATACTAAATAGGCCACTCTTGAATAGCAATACCTCTAAAAATGCAACCCGTGGAATTCAATAATATGCCAACACACTTGAGCAGAAATATGTCTCTTCCTTCTTCCTGCCCTTCTAAGGCAAAATACAATCAAAGAGCTTGGAAAGATAACATCCATTATCAGTAATTTAGATGACAGTTTTCTCATTCTTAGGAGGTAATTTGTACATTCTTTGATCAACGCCTGCTGAATTTTGTTGTCGTGTGTGTTAATGGTTTTTAAAACATCAGTTCAGGCATCTGCTAAGCTCTCTTTATACCCGAATGCTCACTGAAGTGAGCAGAGTAGCCAGCTGCCAAGTTTAGGGTGGGGAGTTCTGGGTCAAGCAGCTGGAAAGACTAACAAGGAAGAGGGTAGGTAACACCTTATGCATTTTGAAATAATTTCAAACTCACCGACAAGTTGCAAGAACAATACAAATAATTCCCATATAACACTTTACCCAAACTCACCATTTTTAATATTTTTCCGTGTTTATTTTATCTCTTTCTACACACATCCACTTACACACGTGCTTATTTTTCTGAACTGTGTGAGTCAGAATCATGTCATGCCTTCTTTATGCCTTCATACCGCAGTGTGGATTTCCTAAGGATAGGGATGTTCTGAATCACAGTTCAGTCATGAAATCCAGGAAATTTAGCACTGAGACGGTACTGTTACCTATTCTACCTTCCATATTCAAATGTGCCAGTCATCCTAGTGATGCCCTTTCGTAGCACCTTTCCCCTTCAGTACAGGATCTAGGCTGTGATCATTTATTGGCTATAATTGTTGTGGCTGTTTAGCCCCCTTTAACCAGGGTCAGTTCCTCAGCCCTTCTCTTTGATGAAATTGACATATAGGCCAAATTTTAAAAATAGGATATTCCTTATTTTGGGTTGTCTGCTGTTTCCTCATGATCGGATTCAGATTGTCTGTCCCCGGTCGGCATACGACAAAAATGACATTGTGTCTTTTCAGGGTATTTCACCCCAAATAACACCAAGCCCATCTGACTCTCACCGGTGATTAATTTTGGTCACCAATTAAGGTGCTATCTGCTTTCCCTACTGCATTGTTACTGTTGTTATCCTGAAAACCAATAAGCTTTGTTTGCAAACATTTCCAGTCTTTGGAGATATAAACAAAACTAAATATTAATAAGAATCCAGAAGTTTAGTTCTTTCAAGTGTCAAAACTTCTTGATGATAAGTCATAAAATTATGGAATTTTATAGTGGGTAGGGACTTAGGAATTGCAAATGTGATTTAAAAATTTAATAGGCTTTATTTTTCAGAGCAATTTTTGGTTCACAGAAAAATTGTGCTTATGAACTACAGCGTTTTCATATACAACAGCCTCCTCCCCCAGCGTCCCCCTCCCCCCACACACAGCCTCCCCCACTATCAGCATCCCTCCAGAGTGGTCCCTTTGTTACAGTCATTAAACCTACATTAAAACATCATTATCACCCAGAATCCGTAGTTTAGGTTAGGGTTCACTCTGAGTGTTGTACATTCCAGATGTGTTTTTAGAAAGTCAATTTAGAGTTGACTTTCCTGCACTCTAAATATTCAGGGCTATTACTTTTCTAAGTTCTCTTATAAGAAACACGTCTCTCTGTATTTCATTTTTAATTATGCCTCTTCCTTCCTTCCTTTTTATAATAATTATATCTTTATAGTTTACTTCACTTTAAGGTCGGCTTTTCACACCATATCAACGGAGAGAGAGAAGCTGAAGCAGCTGATGGAGCAGGACGTCCCGTCCCCCTCCGCCCAGGTCATGGGTCTGAAGCGTGCCCTGTCATCCGTAAGTGCCATGTCTGTGTCCACAAAGGCCTGACAACGCGGCCAGGCTCCTGAATGTTCTATAGTTTCCATCTCCGTGGTTGTGTGGAAAATTCATGAGAAAACCAAACAAATTATTCAAATTATATTCTAGTCTTTCATCAGATCTGCTTATTCTACAGACCCAAACTAAGCCTATCCCCAATCTTAGTAGCTAGTGTTTCACTGAGCATAAGCTACACGTCACGTTTGGTTTCCTCCTCCTTATCTTGACTCTTCTGATTCTGTAGAGCTTTTGTTGTGTGTGTGTGTGTGTGTGTGTGTGTGTGTGTGTGTGTGTGTGTGTGTGTGTCTGACAGACATTGGTTTGTTTGTGCTTGCAGCATCTGACAGTTGGACATTTCTGTACCTAAGACTTCACACGCTTAGACTGACTTCCCAAATCACAGGCAGCAGAACTAAATTCTAAGTTCACCCTTGTCCTCCCTGCTGCACAGCACAAATTCTACTTACCACTCTTCCAAAGATATGAAAATGATTTGATTTGATTTGATTTGATTTGATTTGATTTGATTTGATGGTAGGAAACAGTTAGCTTCCCCCGGCCCATGGGCAGAGGGAGATGAGTCATGCAGCGTAGGGAACAGTCTGCCTTTGCACCACAGAAGTCAGGCCTCAGCTGTCCATCAGGAAGCCTTTCTGTTACTCGCTCTCTCTCCATTTTTTCATCAACTCCAGTTTATTCCTCACAAGAGCTAGGCTCCACTGAAGGGCTGTGTCCTAGAACTCTCTGCCTTGAACGGCTGATGTGGTCTGGCTGCTCACTTTGTATCTATCAAAAAGCTAGAGAAGTTTTAAAATGACATACTCATTTGCTTCTTCTTTTGCTCATCCTTTGGAATTCCCATGGTAACAAGAGAGTGTGCGCACCGTGAAATTGCCATCAGAAGAAATGCTGAACTTCCCATTTAGGGTCAGGTAGGGGAGACGAATTTTAGGATCTTGTTTTCAGAAGCCAGCTGAGAGAACTAGAAAGTAGCCATTCGTGTTTCCTATCACCATGTTACTCAGAAGAGTCATGTTCTTGGTGTAATGTTAATGGTAAACGCATTACCAGGAGTACATATTGTTATTGTAAAATACCCTAGGAATATGCACTCGGTTGAACATTTCAAGTATGTTGCCTTTGAAAGAAATAAGAAACAATGTGGACTGACTGCATGTCCAGAGCCTTGGGGAGCTCTGGGATCTTCAAGGTCATAGAGAGAAACACCCCTTGGGACTGTAGTCCCAAGCCTCACACTGGGTGCTGCTTTGGTTCCAGAGAAGCGAGGTGACGCGCGCTCGCTCTCTCTCTCTCTCTCTCTCTCTCTCTCTCTCTCTCTCGTTTTTTAGTTTATTTAGTGGCAAAAGCATTTCTCCTTGTTCCAGTAGGTTGCCTTTCAGAGGCACCTCTCCCCTGCCCTCGTCCTGTGAGGGCCGGCCTCCTCTGGTAGAGACGGTTGAGATGCATTTGGCCCTGGTGTCCCAGGCCACCGTCGTCCTTACCTTCGCTAAGAAATTCCCTCTCAACCCTACTCAGGATTTTGGAAACTTAAGATAAAACAGAAAGATGCTTTCCTTTCTGTCTTAGGTTCCTGATTAAATTGGTTTTTCAAAAATTGAAATTATAAGGCCATCTCAGGGCTATCAGAATGTATATGCTGTGTTGTGTGTGCAATCTTGATATTTTCCCTTCTTCTGCCTGTGGCAGATTCCAGCCCCTGGTATAGATTCTAGCCACGTATGTTAAGATGCCGACTCACTGGCCAGAATAAAGCAAGTGTAGAGAGTGTTGCTGCATGTAAAACCTCTGTTTTGTGTGTTTAGAAAACATTTACTCAGTGTTTCCTAAATGATTTTCAGGAATTTCCAAATAACCTATTCCATTCATGGGTACTAACAATAAAGCCAAGATCTTTGCTAGAGATCCAGCCCCGCCACATCCTCTGCGTTCTCTGCAGGTCGGCCCCGGGGGAATTCTTGAGAGATTCTTGGAAGAGATCAGGAAGACAGACAGACAGGCAGGCAGGATGGACCTGGGGGATTTCTGGGGGGACAGACCTTGGAGAGCAGTTAATCATGACGCTTACAGGGCAGAGGCGTGAAGGACACGCCTTCCTTTACCGTCAAGCCAGTTCCTTCCCAGTTGGGAGGTTGGGGGAGGGAATCAGAGCCGCCCAGGGAGAGGTCAAAGCCGCGGGGTAGGCCCCCGTGCTCCTGTCTTACACCTTCATTCCAGGGCCCTGGCTCTGAGCCCTCATCCAGGTAAGTGAGTTTTGTTTTCTTTAAAAATCAAATATCTTAATCATGAAGAATGAGTAAAACAATCAACAGCTAATAAACAATAAAATTAATCCTCCACAAAATCCTACTTTCCAAGATTTAATTCAACTGGTGTGATCATTAGATAACATTAAAATATGGCCAGTCATAAGGGGTGAGAGCAACATCTTTTTTAAAGATGGGAGGAGCTTGGAATCATTAGGGAGGGACGTGGCCAGAGACTGCAGTAGCCCTCTGTATCCGCAGGCTCCACATCCACGGGTTTAGCCGAACGAGGCTTTTTTTTTTTTAATGTATATTTTTATTGATTTCAGAGAGGAAGGGACAGGGAGAGAGGGATAGAAACATCAATTATGAGAGAGAATCCCTAACCGGCTGATTCCTGCACGCCCCCTATTGGGGCAAGTGCCCTTGACGAGAATCGAACCCAGAACCCTTTAGTCCGCAGGCCAAAGCTCTATCCACTGAGCCAAACCGGCTGGGGCAGAAAATACTCTTTAAAAAAATGTTAGGTTGTTGCTGCCACGGACCATGTGGTTAGGCCTATGATGCCTACGATGGTTGTGATGGCTGCGATGGTGGGGTCTATGCTGAACATGGACAGACTTTCTTCTTGTCATTATTCCCTAAACAATACAATATAACAACTATTTACATAGCATTTACATTATAATGCGGCACCATACGTAATCTAGAGATTTTAAAGTATATGAGAGGGTGTGCGTAGGTTCTACGCAAATACTACGCCGCTTAGCCCTAACCGGTTTGGCTCAGTGGATAGAGCGTCGGCTTGCGGACTGAAGGGTCCCGGGTTCGATTCCGGTCAGGGGCGTGTGCCTTGGTTGCGGGCACATCCCCGGTGGGGGCTGTGCGGGAGGCAGCTGATCGATGTTTCTAGCTCTCTATCCCTCTCCCTTCCTCTCTGTAAAAAACCAATAAAATATATTTTAAAAAAAATACTACGCCGCTTATGTAAGGGACCTGAGCATCCGTGGGTTTGGGTGTCTGCCTGGGTGCCGGAGCCCATCCTGGGGATCCCGAGGGACCCTGTAGACATCGCTGGGGAGAGGGAGGGCCCGTGAAACCGCTGGTCAGAATAGGAGCTGGGTGTTTGTGATTTCCTTTTCCACCAAAAAAAAGCCTTACTAACCTCTCCTTCCATCTCTGGAAATGAGATTGGAGAAGGGCCGTCGTGTCCAGAGTTTAATATCTTTTATTCCCCAGGCATCGCAGAGCCCGTGTCCTGTTGGATAGCATTCCAGGAAAAAGTCCAGGAGGTGCGCCCTGGGGGCCCTGCCACGGGGGCCCACGCTGTGCTTTTCTGAAACACTATTTTTAACGTGTTCCAGGCCCTAGCACAAAACACAGACCTTAAAGAACGCTTGCGCAGAATCCATGCCGAGTCCCTGCTCCTCGAGCCCCCTGCTGCTGACAGCCTGGCAGAGGTGGGTAAGGTCCGGTCTGGTAAGGTCTGGTGACCCCGCTGTGACCTCCCAGGCACCCTGGCTCCCTCCTCCCCTCCAGAGGGCTGCTCACACCCACGCCCCCCACCACCGGGGCGGGAGCCCCTGTATCCCAAGGCTTTCTTGAGTCTGCTGCTAACTGCATTTAAAAACTGCTCCCCTGGCCCCCAGAACTCTTCTTCCCTGTGCTTCTCTTCCCCCATTCTTCTCCTAAGCATCCCCCGGTTCACGGGCGGTACTGCCGCGGGAACTGTAGAGAGACACGTTTTCTCCCTTACTCTGAAGAAACCTCAACTTCCCAGTTCCCCGGGCTTCCTCTGTGAGACCCACCCTTCTTCTCGGCTGCTCCCTTCTCCTTTTCCTGCGATGCCTTTTTTCCTCCTTTTAAAGGCACAACCTTACCCTCTGAGGGGAAAAATACTTGTACAACGAAGGGGCTTGGCCCGTTGATACTACATTAAAAATGACTTTTCTCAAGACTTGGGATGTTTATCTAAAATACTCTCCGAAGGTGTTTACAATGAGAAATTTCAGAAAAATACAAGTGAATTGCTTGAGAAGTAGAAAAGGGTAATTAGGGTTACAACTGTTTTCAGTTATCTCTTGTGTTAATATGCCTTCCTCAGATGTGCTGAATTTTTTATTCACAAATTTATTAGGCTGAGGGCATTTAAAATAAAAAATAAGAAGGTAATATAAAAGGTGAGTGTGTGTGTGTGTGTGTGTGTGTGTGTGTGTGTGTGTGTAAATTTGAAAGCGGACTAGAGGCTGAAATGAGTCAGCGCACAGGCTGCCAGGCCCAGAGGCACTGGGGGTGATGGTTTAAGGATGGGCAGAATACCTACCTCAGGCATAAACACGGTTTTATATGTAAAATAAATAGACGTGATAGAAGAGGCTTAAAAACCAATGGGAAAGAGACGGATTATTCAATCAGTTAGGTTGGCACAGCTCAAAAGCAATTTGGAAAGCAGTTTAAATCTCCCATTGCACACTAAAATGAATCACTGGAGAATTAGAGTTAAATAGAAAAATTCAACCTGAAAAATGTTGGTTTAAATATTTATCAAGCCCTGGCTGGTGTGGCTTAGTTGGTTGGGCATTGTCTCGGGCACAAGGGTTGCTGGTTCGATTCCTGGTCAAGGCACATGCCCGGGTTGTGGGCTTGATTCCTCATGGGAAGGGGGGGGGCGGGTAGGCAGAAAGCGATGTGTCATTCTCACATCAGTGTTTCTCTCTCTCCCTCTCCATTGCTCTCTCTCTAAAAATCAATTTTAAAAATCTTAAAAAATATATTTAGTAAGTACCTAGATTAGGGAGGACTTACTAAATGTGGAAGTAATAGGAAGAGTTACAGAAGAAATGTTGACCGGATTTGGCTTTTTTTTAGGGGGAAAATGGTGCGTGTGAAAAAAGAATGCATAGTCCTATCTGGTTTGGTTCAATGGATAGAGCGTCAGCCTGCGGACTAAAGGGTCCCAGGTTCGATTCCAGCCAAGGGCACATGCCTGGGTTGTGGGCTCGATCCCCAGTAGGGGGTGTGCAGGAGGCAGCCAATCAATGATTCTCTCTGATCATTGATATTTCTATCTCTCTCTCCCTCTCCCTTCCTCTCTAAAATCAATAAAATATATTTTAAAACAAGAAAGAAAGAAAAAAGAATGCATATAATAGACTAGGAAAAATATTTTCAGAGAAAATGGCAGACTTAAATAATGCTAAATAGATGATAATGTATTTAATACTTAAATAATTAATACATAATAGCAAGCAACTTAAGACCTCAATAAATAAATGGGGGGGGGGCACAATTTACCCCAAGTACAGATAATTTTTGAAAAACCTTCCATTTAGTGATACTTATAAATTCATAGGAAAGTATAAAGAAATGCAGAGGGTGGGCCTCCTCCGATGTTAGCATCTCTATATCCAGTTTCTTTTAAAAAAGGACAAAACGTTCAACCTAGTTCTTAACAAAGAAATGCTAATTAAAACAAGCGCATTGGCACAAAGCATCTCTAAGTTAAAGTGTTTGGTGCCCTTACGCCTGTAGGGAAAGCAGAGGCGCTCTTGCTTGTTGATGCAATTAGGTGACATCTATTTTACCTTTAACGTTTTTAATAATTCTAGTTCTGAGAACTGATTCTGAGGAATAATGAGATACAATCAAAGACACATTTGCAAGCATGTTCACCATCTTTACAAATTTGGAGACACCTTTAATTTCCAATAAAGGAAATGGTTCCCTATGACACACAATTAAAATAAAACATTATCAGCTAAAGGTCATTGTGTCAGAGAACTTGTAACAGTCCAGGGAAGAGTTCACAATGTAATGTTACGTGACTTCAGCAGATTAGAAAGACAGTGGACAGTGGGTCCCAGTTTTTCATGCACAAAAAAATTACACCCAAATATTTTAATACAAAAATTATATCACCAGGTTAATAGGAGCCACATCTGGGGAACGAGACTTTAAAGGATGTTTGTTTTCTTTTTGTATTTTCTGTTTTGAACACGTTACTTTTATCTTCAGAACAGATGTTAATTTTGAAAATAATTATAGTGCAGTGTTGTTTGGGGGGAGTTTATAAAATTAAATGGATAGAGAGAGATTACAATTATTTCAAAGCAAAACTATTTGTGTAGAGAGGGTTGTAGAGAAATGTTTCAAAATAGTTGCTGTGGTCGCTTCAGTGTGATGGGATTATGGGCTCCCTCCCTTTTCCCTGTTTATCTTTTGTAACTTAAAACATAGACAAACTTGAGGGGACATCATTTCACTGAACTGACCGGATATGAATGAAGCCCGTGAGCTTTCGTAGGTGTTAATGGCAAGTAGCTGGGGGGGAACAGCAGAAGGGGCCAGGGCTGGGTGTTCCTTTCAGTGTTGATCAGCCCAGACATCCTCTGACACTTCAGTCTAGGAGGAGGGTGGAGAGCGCGTGACTGGTAATAATTAATGAGTAGAGCAGCTAAATAAATCATTAGGGTCTTAGGTGGCAGCGGCACACCAAGGACAGGGCAGTTCAGTGAGCATTACAGGAGCTCCTTCGCTCACCATGCTGTCTCCCTGTCCCTTGAGGCGGGGGCGGCGGGGGGGTGGCGTGGAGGGGAGGACAGCGATGGTGCTTATTTGTAGATCCCACAGTGGTGTCTGTTAGGGTAGAGAGAAGCCTGCTTTTCAGAAAGCTGTGCGGATATTAAAATGGGGCGGGTCTTTGAGCGAATGCCTCGGGCCAGCTGTCTTAGTTAGGAAGAATCCAAGACAGAGGGGTCGCGCATTTACATGTGTCCCTGAAGTAAGCATTTCGTAAAGAGGCCTTGCCGTGCATCAGTGATGAGAGTCTGCCGTGGCCCTCCTGTTTATCGCCCTCGCCTGCGCATCATCTGTGTATGAGACGGACGAGTGTGTCCTGAACTCGCAAAGCTTCTGGGGAAGACGGAATCTGCGCTACCCTTTGTTCCCCCAGTAATTCTGGGACGCTCTTGTCAGGTACATGACGACATAGAAGCAGCTCCTGTGTCGGCCCAGTGAGAGATGGGAGCTCCGGGAAGTTCAGGGCATCAATCTCCTCTGGGTGGGAGGAATCGAAGCCTCTTGTCCTGAATCCGTTCTCATTCCTCAAGGCCTGTCACTGTCACCTCTTCTGGGAAGCCCTCCCCAGACCGGAGCCGCTTTGGAACAACCTCACCTTCCTCTCCGCTTCTAGCGCTCTCTGTGTTCCACAGTCGTGGTCTCAAAATGCTGGGTGTGTTCTCTGCACCCCTCATTCAGGCCAGACGCCTGCTCCTATCCATCATTGTGTCCCTCCAGGGCCAGCACAAAGCAGTGGCTCAGTTTGCTGAAATACATGGAATTTTTCACTTACAACTTGCATAGAAAGTACCCCAAGTATTCAGGTCCTTCCCGGTGGGAAAGTATAGACCAGTGGTTCCCAACCTTTTTTGCTCATGCCCCACCTAAGCATCTCTAAAATCCCAATGTCCCTTCCCCCCGCAGGACATACAATTCTTATTCAAAAAGTAAACTCCTATTCATGTGGAGGAAGCCTAAAAGGCCATTGACTTGGTCTAAACAAGCTTCCAAAGAACCTGGCATCCTTGAAAGAGGAAAAATAAAAGAACAAAAGGACAGTTGAAGTACTGAGGAAGAAACCAGTAAGAAATTGTTGCCCTGACTGGTTTGGCTCAGTGGCTAGAGCATCCCAGGTTCGATTCCGGTCAAGGGCATGTACCTTGGTTGCAGGCATATCCCCAGTAGGAGGTGTGCAGGAGGCAGCTGGTCGATGTTTCTCTCTCATCGATGTTTCTAACACTCTATCCCTCTCCCTTCCTCTGTGTAAAAAATCAATAAAATATATTTTTAAAAAATTGTTAAAAAATGAAATTATATGAAAAATAGAAAATAAAGTTTTAGGACATATAACAGAGAACTGAAATGCATAAATGTCAATATATATTTATATACTGTATATGAGGCCCCTAGAACCATAAGAAATGCAAAAAATTCACTGTTAATAACTCATTCTCTAATTGGCCTCCTTAAAAATCAAACTGCCCGCCTGTGGGGCTTGTGCCCCAGGGATGGATAAACCAGGCTTCTGGCCTCAGTGGGAACCACTGGTCTAGACCCAGGGAAGAAGGGAAGGAGAGCCAGGCAGGATGAGAACATCGCGGTATGCTGTTGTGTTATTTGTGTAGCAGCCTCTAAAGGGGGGTGGGGACTTCCTTCCCTGGCGGAGTCTTTGTGGTTGGAGAGAGACAAAGAGAATTTATTTCATTCATCTAGCCATGAATAATGAATGATGTGCCACCGGGGGCACTTCTGGACCAACACACACTGTTTATTTGTCAAGGGACGGCTCGCAAGCAGCACGCTGGCCTCCGTGAGCACGTGGGGCAGAGAAAGCGAGGCTGCTCAACCCAGCCATGCAAGGACACGCATGCAGTGCACCTCAGAGGAACGTGTAGGATGAAAAGCAACATCCTGCAGCGGTAGAAAATAAGGGGTTATGATTCAGAGAGCTTTGGAATGTTTCCCTCTTAAATGCAACGAAGACTGGCCTGGACAGTCTCTCTCTGGCTCTGAGATTTGCTCATGTGCCCGAGCAGTGCAGTGCCTGTAGGTGAGGCGCCCATTCGGAGGAGACCTTCGTTTTTCATTTTATTTCGTGTGAGGCTCGTTTCTCCTCAACTCCGGAGCTGACCTCTGCTTTGAGCTGCTTGTTTGCATGGGCCTGTGACCTTGCGTATCATGCCACCAAATCAGCTGTGTGCTTTGCTTCTCTTGAGACTGTTCTAAATATGTATGTATGCTTGTTTTTGTGTTTTAAATAGGAAAACTCCACCGATGACAACCGGCCCCTGGTCCATCAGCTTTCCAATGAGAGTCGGCTCTCCATCACTGACTCCCTGTCGGAGTTCTTCGATGCCCAGGAAGTCCTGTTATCGCCCAGCTCTTCAGAAAACGAGGTTTGACCATTGTGTTCAGTTATGTGCCGCAGAGTCTCTTCTGTTGCTGTACCCACTCAGTAAATACCCGTATTTAGAAACACTAAGCTCAGTTGCTCCTTTCCACCGTTATATTCTGGGATCTTGTTACAACTCCTACCCCAAATTGCACAAAAGGCTACAAGACCTTAGAATAAAAAGTTGTGAAAGTAGGTGTTGATCATCCTTATTTCTGTTACTTGATTTGCTATCCCTCTTTTCAATTACAGGTTAATAATTTTGACTATTAGCGATTTGATATGTAATATTTCTAACTACAGGGCCAGAAATTAGCATCGTGGATATTTTTCAATCATTGAATTCAGCCTATACTAATTTACAACATACAATTATTCTATTATCATAATGTTGTAATATGGTCATTATAATACTTTATAATAATAACAATATTTTTTAATTTTTTGATTTTTAACAATATTATTTTAAATTGATGCATAAAATTCATACTTTCCTGAGGAGGCAAGTGTCATAGTTGGCCTTGCTGTGTATAGTGTGTATTGATAATTTTATCCCTTTAGAAGTACTCATTTTGCTTATTAATTTCTATAGAAGATTATTTTTTTCACAAATAGTTCAAAGACAAATTGTAACTCATTCTACCCAAACGCTAACACATTCTGAAAATGCAGCCTGAGTCAATAAGAATTTTAATAACAACTAAAATCTTGAGTTTACTTGTGTTTTCCTTGTGAGAACTTAAGTGCGAGGATTTTAATAACAGCTGTTTGCTGCAAACGCCCCTAGGCAGGCAGGCGATTGGCCCCAGTAAAAACAGCGTCCAGAATTACTCCTCTGGTTCGCGGAGTGGGACGGGAAGTGTTTGCTGATGGTGAGTAAAGGTTCTAGGAACACCTGGCTGTTTGCTCTCACTCTAAGGCACCTTATTTCTTCTCTCCCACAGGGTTCTGAGGACGACTCATATGTCAGTGACATAAGTGATAACCTGTCCTTGGACAATCTCAGTAATGACTTGGACAATGAGAGACAGACTTTGGGTAAGCCTTACGTGATCTGACCTCTGAAAGTCTGGATCTTCATGGAATACTAGTAAACATACAAAGAAAGCCTGCTGCAGGCAGAGAACTGTAACAAGAACTATGTAAGAAAATTCAGATATGGTCCCCTCTCAAGGTTTTACAGCCAGGTGGGAAGACAGTACTCACTCACTGACATGAGAAAAATGTTTTCATTCACATAACTTTGCCCACTTGTGTAAATTTCTATTTTCTAAAGTGAGGGTATACCAGTTATATAAATATCAAAGATTAGTGCAACAGATATCCCTTATTGGTCAAACATTCTCTCTGCAAACATATTAGAATATAACTTTTTGCCTTTAGGTATCTAGTGGTTTTCATAATTTAGGGATTCTGCGGGGCTTATATAATAAAAGGTCTGGTCTGAATGGTAATTTAGCTTCAGATTCTTTAAAAAAACACCTTTGGAGGTAATACACTTATACCTCCTAGAAGTGGGGGCTCTGAAGGTATTCTGAGGTGTTCATTTATTACTGGTTGATCCCAGGAGTGGAATTGATGCCCAGGAAATGTGTGAAGCACGGGACACCTGGAGTGTCTTGGCTCTTCCCAAACAGCTCTGACTTAGCAGTTCCGTGAGCAGACGGAGGTCTGTTAAGCGAGGTGCCGTGGGAGGAACCTGCCCATTGGACAGTTCTCTGCATGGGTCCTGCAGCATCAAATACTCCCAGTACTCGGTGTCCTCGGGTCTCTAGGCTTGCCTGTGCCATGCACTGGCTACCCAGAGCACCACCCGTTTTCTTATCTACATGGAGGACAGGCACCCGTCAAATCCTTTTGGATATTTCAGTGCTTCCCAGCTCAGTAAGTATATGTGAAATATGACGATGTTGAGTTGTTATCTGCATGCCAATGAGCCTACTCTTTGGGAACCACAAGGAAGGCAGGTCGTTTTATCATCCTGTGGGAGAACATCCTTTCAGCATCACACCTGCTGGAAGTCAGATGCTCATTAGGCTCTGTCTTGATTTCAGAGAGGAAGGGAGAGGGAGGGAGAGATAGAAACATCCAGCTCACCCCTTTCTCATATGTTGGTGTGAGGCAAAGATTTCATGTGCAAATAGGCGCAGTTGGGATGGGAGAAGAATTTCAGGGCACAAAGCAATGGAAGCTGTCACAAAGGGGGAGACTGATAGGAGCAAATACCTAACATGTCAATGTTTCATTCATCAGGAAACCACTGATGTGGCACAGGGGTTGCACATCAGCCCATGAACCAGGAGGTCACGGTTTGATTCCCTGTAGGGTGTGCAGGAGGCAGCTGATCAGTGATTTTCTCTCACCGATGTTTCTCTCTCTCTATCACTCTCCCTTCCTCTCTAAAAAGTAAATAAAAATATATTTAAAAACAAACACAAAAAAAACCACTGGACCACATTTAAAGTAAAGGTTAAGTGGGGATTAAGTTATAAAACAAATATAAAAACAAAGGATTATCTCTTACTATGTAAACAGGAAAGCAGATAATTCAGAAAGGAAGAAATGTTCGTGAAAGCATTCCAAACCACACAAGGAATTTTCTAAATGTAAATTTAAAACAAGGAGATAACACAGGTGGGAGGGCTAACAATTTGTCAGAAATTAAAATCGAATGATGACGAACCCGAGAGAGCCTCCGGAGGTGGGCACTCACCTATGCGGCTCACAGATGGGAAGTCGATGCCGCCTTTTCGCTGAGCCCTCTGTGCATATGAATCCAAAGTCTAAAAAATGGTCATAGTTTATGGCATAGTAAGCCCATTTCTCTATTTCCCATGAAAATAATCAGGGGTAGTCAAATACCTAGGAATATGAATATTCACCACTTGTTTGCATTATAACAACACATTGAAATAAATCCAAATCCAACAGTAGAAGAATGATTCAGTCAATTGTGGCATATCCATAGAATGGACCTTATTACAGTCATCATAAATGATGTTCTAGAAGAACTCTGAATAGCATGCAAAAATAACATGTTACCGAATAAGCAGGACAGGAAACTAGGCATACAGTGTGAGGTAGATGGGTGAGAAAGCACTAAATGAAAATACTCCAAAATATAGATGGCTGCTGTATCTGGGTAGTGGGATCATGGATGACTTCTATTTTTTTCATACTTATCCTGGAATAAACACAGTTGCTTTTGTCAGAATTTAAAGTGATTTTTAAGAGTTTAAAAGCTTTTATCAGAATTTGAAGTGCTCTTTAAAAAGAGGTTAACGAGTTAAAAGTGTAAACAGTAGCCTGCTCTGGACATAGATCCCAGTGTCCCGTTTTGTTATAAGCGTACATAGAGCTACGAAGAACTGGCTTTCCATTAGGGATTTGGCGACCTGTCTGCGTACGAAGTCCGTGAATGTTAGTGCATGTAATTTTGGTACTTAATTTAGTCGTGCAAAATTTCTATCGTATGACTTTCAGTCATATTCTGAATAACTGAGATTAATAGTAAAATTGAGTACTTTTTAGGTAAGGTTTCATTTATGGGTGTTTTTTTTTTTTTTTAAATAATGAAGTGAAAAGACTTGTAGAGACAACCAGGCTTATTTCCCTTCCAGGGTCGGCTCTTGAAAGCGGTGGGGAAGCCACGTGCAAAAGGAGGACGTGCCTGCCGGCGCCCTGCCCCAACAGCAGCAGCGTCAGCCTGTGGAACATCCTGAGGAATAACATCGGGAAGGACCTGTCCAAAGTGGCCATGCCCGTGGAGCTGAACGAGCCGCTGAACACGCTGCAGAGGCTCTGCGAGGAGCTGGAGTACAGCGAGCTGCTGGACAAGGCCGCGCACATCCCCAGCGCCCTGGAGAGGATGGTGAGGGCTCGGCCCACGGCGCTGTCCAGCCCCTGCGCCCCAGCGCCCTGGCCAGCAGGCCATCCACGCCGGCCAGCAGGACAGGCAGCGCCAGTCCCCGGGGGTCCTTGGCATTGTTCCTGTGATAGGCTGTTTCTCAGGGACCTCGGGTTCCCCTGTGCTCGGCTGGTCTCAGTCACACTGTCAGGACTTGCCATGTGGCGGGGAGGTGGGGAGGGCTTCCTTGTGACAGCTGGCGCCTGGGGGTAGTTCTGCTCTGTGGCTCTGCAGCTTCCTCTTTCTCCAGAACTTTCCATGTGATTGTTGTGCTAAGCCTGGCTGGAAAGCCTGCCCTGAGGGCTGTCTGGGCATTTATTTTTACTGTCCCGGGTGGACAGAATTTAATCTCTCAAGCTGTTTTTCTCATCAAGGGTAAATTTCCCTTGAGAATGATTTTATTTTTGGAATAATATTTCCACAGCTATTTCCTAGGTTTTCAGAAAATAACACTCAGGAGAGATTTTCACGTAAGAAAGGTTCTTTTTGTGTTTCCTTCCCTCCGTCTTAGTCTATAGAATTGTTAGTGGGTGCTTTTTGAAGCTCATCCGAGAGAAAGTCACCTTTGTTCTCTACTCAGCTTCCACTGAAGGGGCTCCCCAGCGTTTCTCATCGTTCCCCATTTGGGGGGACTCCACGGTGGTAAGACTGTGGACAGCTCAGCCCTCTCCGTGACTGTGGCTGACGTGGTTCTCCAAAGAGTGTCTCTTCTTCTTTTTGCTTGCTCACATGTTACCTGCTCAGCAGGGAGGTGGTTGTGTGGGAGGCTGGGACTCCAGTGTGCTCCCCAAATGCAGAGTCTCTGCCCTGGGCATTTGCTGATTGGCTGACTTGGAGTTGGCACGCCCCCTTGGTCTCAGGTCATAAAACCACCTTCCAGCCGAAGCTGAATTCTTTCCTAAGTTCTAAGCATTTTGCAGTTTCCATCCTAATTAAAACGTCATTACCTTCGTGATTTGAAGATTAAAGGGAACTCTAACTACGGTAGTAGGTGAAAGGTATCCCGGAGGCATTCCACACAGCCTCCAGGGACTTCTCCCATCAAGGAGGCTTTCTTGTTGCTAAAGATAATAAGAGTAGGAGAGAAAAACAGGCGCTGTGTCTTTTCAATCTTTGTTCCTCTTCCCCAGAGAATTTCTGCTGAACAAAGGGAAGCAAATAGCTTCTAAGGCAAGTGTCAAAAGTCAGCATTTGTGGACAGCTCTTTTCTTTGACGGAAAAGTTTGGCTTTGAAGATGACAGTATTCTTAAAGGTGCTTCATTCTTGCCACAATTAAGAAACCCTTAGGATGTTCAGCTGACTGATGGTTGTAACTGACCTTGAGAAGAAGTTTGAGCAAAGGATTTGCATTCCGGCACCAAGTGCAGGAGGGGAAACCCAGGAAAGCTGGGAGCCGGAACCTTCCCCTGGGGTTGTGCTCACTGCTCTGTGGGTCAGCTTGTGCCTGCTCCCTCCCCCCATCTCCCTCAGCGTTATGAGTGATTCCAGGTTCATGTATGCATTTTGGTCTAGTTTAAATTGGGAAGGCGACTCAGGGCTGGTTCAGCGTGCAGTATAGAGACCGTGACCTTGCTGTTTAACAGGTAACGGACATTGAGGAAGCAGAGAGAGGAACAGTTACCCAGGTTTCAGGAACAAAGGCTGAGTCGAGCATAGTGATCTGTGTTTATAAACCACCCGCCGCTCTAGGGTGCCCTTAGCGTGAGCGGGGAAGGTGGCCCCTCTCTGTGAGTGGCTAAGAAAAGGTGTGCGTCTAGTGAGCCCTGATGAAGGAAGGGCACTCAGCTTTTCTTCCCAGAGAAGCAGCTTCGTGACAGGGGCTGGCAGAGGAAACGTGGAGATGGTTGCTCGGTGTTAGAAAGTAGAAGCTGCTCTCGCTACTTAGGTTTAATTTTTTTGCTGCCCCCGTACCCCCACCCACTCACCCCCCAGAAAGACAGAAGAATGTGTGTTTGGGGATCCTGGAAGGGGAGCGCTGAGGGCCTCACAGCGAGGGCCATGAAGGGATCCGGTGACCTCGTGGTCACCCGTAGTTTTCCTTTGTGAGTTTCCCGTTTGTCCTCCCCCTAAAGCAGAACTTAAGCAAAGGCAGGCACTGTGCTCCGCCCTGGGGCTTGCTGCTCAGGCTCAGGAAATGACTCGCACAGACTTGCTTTTTTGCTATTTCTACAGCAGATTGGGAATGGTTAAACTTAGGGTGCGAATTCCTGAAATTTGAGGGAAGTTTGGCCTTTTATGCTTTTCTTCCTCCTTCTCCCCAAAAACCTAAGCAGGACATCAGGATTCTCGGGTGTTGTCAGGTCCAGAGGTGCTGGGCCAGGCTGAACAGCTCACAAACAGGGCAGTTCACGTGGTCCGTAGCGGCATGTTGAAAGGCTCTGCCTCGGGGGAGGCATCGGAACAAATGGGCGGTTTGAACATGTTTGCTTCCTTTGTCTCTGAGGCCACAGCGAACATTACTGAAACCTGCAGCTTTAAACCAAAGCTGGGCCCTGGCCAGTGTGGAGCATGTCCCGGGCACGCAGGTCATGGGTTCGGTTCCTGGTCAGGGTGCAGGAGGAAGGCAACCAATGGATGCTTCTCTCTCACGTTCATGTCTGTGTGTCTCTCTCTCCTTGTAAGCCTCCCTCTCTAAAAAAAGGGGGAAGAATCAATTAAAAATAAATAAATAAATAAAACTAAAATTTGAAAAAAATTAAACCAAAGGTGGTTTGGTTGTCTTTACACCAGAGGTAAATCTTTGGCTTTCTGAAATAAACCTTAAAGAGAGGAAGGAAGCCTTTATCTTGCTCACACCTTTGTAAAAATAAATGTCTTGGTCACAGGACAATAACGACGCTCTCTCCTCCTTCCCCGTAGGTGTACGTGGCTGCCTTTGCCGTGTCGGCGTACGCGTCCAGCTACTACCGCGCTGGGAGCAAGCCCTTCAATCCGGTTCTTGGAGAAACATACGAGTGTATTCGCGAGGACAAGGGCTTCCGGTACTTTTCAGAACAGGTGGTTATACACCCTCTGTTAGTTGTGTACGCGCTGTAGAGTTGCGCGCACCACTTGTCCCGGCGGAGCCGCTTACGCCTCCCACGACATGTGCTTTTGAAATATTTGTGTTCCGCCTTTCACCAGCTTCAAAGCAACTCAGATGATTATAGGGCTTTTACACATGAAGAGAGGGATCGCGTTCCCTTCCACGGAAACCTAGCCGCCACCCCTGGGCACGAAGGTCCCAGCACCGCTGAGCTCTCTCGCTTGGCCACATGAATCAGCGGTGCCCTTTCTGTCCCACGTCACAGGGAGAGGACATTTCTAAGGAAGAAGCATTTGCCCAAGCTGCCATTTAGGTTTAAAGGGTGCACCCTCAGCTCGTTGACACCATCATTCTAGAGCAGTGGTCGGCAAACTCATTACTCAACAGAGCCAAATATCAACAGTACAACGATTGAAATTTCTTTTGAGAGCCAAATTTTTTAAACTTAAACTTCTTCTAATGCCACTTCTTCAAAATAGACTCACCCAGGCCGTGGTATTTTGTGGAAGAGCCACACTCAAGGGGCCAAAGAGCCGCATGTGGCTCGCGAGCCGCAGTTTGCTGACCACTGTTCTAGAGCATGAACGGGGCTATCAGGATGGGTAGCACCAAATGAATGCATTGTTCTTGATTTTAAGAATAATCATTCATTCACGTATTTATTCACTCGGTCCATAAATACGTGTGGAGCATGTACCACGTGCCCGGCACTGCCCAGGTGCTGGGAGCGCACGGGCGGGGCTGCGGATGCCTGTCCTCGGCTGGGATGGACACACTGCATACCTGTGCAGCCGAGGGCCCTGAGCTTCCACGTGACCTCTCCCCTCTCAGGATCAGCAGAGAACGCTATTCAAGGACAGCACCTCTGGAACCAGACGGCGTAGGTTCCTTTTGTTGTATCGTAAGTCAGCGAGTGAGATACAGGACGCCTTAATGAGCCAATTAATTAGGAGCCTTTATTGCGCGTGGCCCAGAGGGAGGTGTCTCTTCCAAATCTCTGAGCAGCACATACAGGAAGTCTCCCGTATTTATACTTTTCCAGCCTCTCTGTTTGCAGATATTACAAAGGGCTCTGTGTGAGTTATTGTTACAGACAGTTGTAACCTGGAATACATAATGAGTTAGTGCTTGGCATAAGAATATGGAAATTATTATCAATATTGGTCTATTACATTGGATGGCTAGCTTGCAAGGTCAGACAGTTAAGTTTATCTTTTTCTATTATTTGAACTAAAAACAAAGTCATTTTACAGAATAAGAGACTGTCCTAAAGTGACAGAGTTTACAGGACCAGGGGCTATCTAACAATAGCAGAGAGTTCAAACAGCAGTTTTACATAAGATGGAGGTTATTATGCTTCACTTTCAGCTCCGCCTCTTTCTAGGTTTGTAACCAGGTCGGCTGCTTCCCTCTGTGCTGCCGTTTAGAGTGGGGGTGATGGTCATGCACAGACCTCAGATGGCTTTGCAAGGGTTGACGAGATGCTCTCTGCAAAGCTCTGAGGCCGTGAAGTAAAAAGTGTGGTATGCGTGTGCTCTCCTTACTCATGCTGGACGGCATGGTTTGCATTAGTGTCATATTGGCAGCCTCCAGATACATCAGTAAGGAACTGTTTAGCTAAAACAGGGTGCACAGACACTGAAAATAAAGATAAAGACAATTCTCCCCCACCACCACCCCGGTTAAAGCAGAGCCAAACATGCCCACCCTCCCTGTATCCCTCAGTGTCACCTGGGAACACTAACCATGATTGCTTTGATACATTTCTCTCCTCCCAATTCTTAGAAAGCTGAGGGGAAAGGGGCGGGGGGACGGGTTGCTAAAATATTATTTCCCTTCCTGACCTCCTGCTGCCCTCTTTATCAAAGGAGGTGCATTATGGGGTAGGAAGGGGAGGGGGTGTGGCTGTCAGGCCTATGGAAATGGTGCTTGTCTTAACTGCACATTGCAAGCAGCGTTCTCTGAAACTCAAAGGAAAATGGATACACGTTAATCCCAAAGCGCATTTTCAGGAGCTTTCCAGTTAGAGGCTAAAATGAGAAAGTAAACCCTGGTATCAGGGAGGTAGGGGGTTAAATCAGTAGTTAAAGGGATACGATAATCTGATTCAAATTCAAGTGGGTTATTTAAGCACTGAACCTAAAATGGAATGAGAATAAATGAAAATGTAAATTGGTTACCATGGCATTACATGCACCCATGTGAAGAAATAAAGGCCCCAAATAGCTCCAAACTCCAGCCAACAATCAGGACAGGAGGAGTAGGTATAGGAAACAATAGTAACGTGAGCTTGTCTGAAGCTAAGCTTCAACCCCGAGAGCCCTGGTGGGGCAGGGCCAAGTTCAGCACCTGCTTGGGTTTCTGCTGCGGTGGCGTGGAGAGAGAGAGCGCGCAGAGGTGGAAAGAGCGTTGCATAACGTAGTCTTTAGTTCTGTGAAACGGATCCTCAGGAAACAAGCGAGAGAGAGATCTGGTCATTGTTAGTAGCATGGGGTGTGCTGGGTAGAATGTAGACCTGCTTCCAGATCCCAGCTCCCCCACTTCCTCTGTGCCTGGCCTTGTATAGGTGACGTACATTTTCTGAGCCTCAGTTGCTTCTTGATAAAAATAGGAGTGGTGATGCTTAGCTCATGGGTGTGTAAGGCTTAGGTGAAATAATACACTGATGTATAGAGTAAACGTTCAGCATGTGGTTACTGCTCTTATATTTAGAGGCAACTTGAAAAATATTTTTTAGCATACGGTGTTAAGAACAGTAAGAGGAGTGTTGAAATGAGATGTACTGTATCTACGCTGCTAATTCAAGTGGTTTGAAGGGGGCATGATGTCACTGGTGAGTCTCTGACAGAAAGCCAGGCAGGAGGCGGCAGGAGTCCCCACGGCTGGCTTCACCAGGGTAATGCCACCAGTCCTGGTCACGGAGCCACTTCCCTTGCCTGGAACTGAGCCTTGTGGCCTTGAGTGATTGGTCCGTTTATTACACCCACGAATGCATGAGCCCCCCAGGGACAGGCCCACTAGCTAAGGTGACAAGAGACTGATACATGAACTAGACGGCTGCTCTGCATTGACTGTGGCAGACAGACCTGTCCTGGGGACCAGAAGGCTTGGTAAGCGTGCCCAGGCAGACTGTCCCCCAGACAGAGTACTGGGGGAGCCAACATTATAATCACGAGGTGAGGGCCGTGAGGAGGAGAGGTGGCTGTTTAACCCGATGGGCCGGGCTGCCCCAGGGGTGGGGAGAGTTTGGGCCAGGCCCCTCCCTTTCCTGCCAGCGGGAGACACCTCAGCTCAGTGTCCCCCGCTCCCTCACCTGCCCTTGGTTACACCGACCCGATGTAGAGACCTTCTACTTTCACATCTAAAGCGGCCAGGGCGTCTATTCTGTCCCAGGCGGTCCCTGCCAGCATGGCTCTCCCTGCCTCCTGCCCAGGAGATGTTCTCCCTCCGTGGAGCCAGCCACACACCACCCTCGTCCGTTACGTGGAGGCGACACAAACACTTCAGCTTTCAGATCGGGGCTCCTTTGCTTTCTTGTACCCCTACATTGAGCAGAGGTCACTGAACGACTAATAGCATAAACTGGGAAGGACCCCCAAATTAACATTTTGGGTGGAATTTTATTCTAACGAGGACGTTGATGGATATCAGATCTCCAAGTGAAAGGACCTCGAAAGGAACAAGCGTAGCTCGCTTCTCTACTGTGTTTTCTAGACGTTTGAGAAGTGGTGTCTGTCCCTTTCCTCCAAGCCCTGGGCGTGTTGCTTTGTGGTTTGGTGGGTCCGTGGATGTTCGAAGTGGCCAGTGGTCCGGGAGGTTGAAGTGAGTGCTGCTTCCCAGGGTCCAGCTACATTGAGCTCTGTTTTTCTCCTTAAAAGACCCAAAAATGCAATGTCAGAATGACTCAGCTGTCAGACACCAGAGGAAACATTTGCTGTTCAAATTTTCCTCGTAACAGTTAAGGTGTGCAGGGTGCTTTATGCTGTTCAGACTTTGAACGGGTTCTTATTTGATCTTCAGAATCCCCGTGTGCGGGCGAGGCAAGGGTCAGGTACACGCGCGGAAACCGAGCCGAGGGCATCGCACCTCCCAGTGCCCCTCGGCCACCGCCCTCCGTTTCCACCCCTGGTCCCTTCTCCGTCACACTCTTGGGGTCTCTTGGGTAGTTTAGGTGCTGTGCTCAGAGCTGCTGGACTTGGGCTGCCGATGGAAAATGGCCTTTTATACTGTTCAGACTGTGGGCTTTGGTCTGTCATCGTCACTCGGCCTTCCATCCTCCAGACTCACACAGGACGCTGTTCTGGGCGCCCACTGTGGCTGGCGGGTGGCCTCTGAGGAGGAGGTGCATCTGGAGTAAGTTATAGACATTCCTGTCATATGGTCCACCGTCTCGGGGAAGGAGCTTTCTTTGTGCCAAGAAATCTGATTCAGCCTTGGCTTTCTAAATAAGCTCAGAACTTGGGGGGGGGGGAGGGGGGGAGGGGGGGGAAGAGGGGTGGGAACTCGGCGGAAAGGACTTCCTTTCTCCTCCCACTGTCTCCTGCAGGTGAGTTACTGAGTTACTCCTCACTGGCTCCCCCTGCTGCCTGGCACAGAGCTCTGCTGTGTGGGCTTCATCAGCCTCTGGGGGCTCAGGAAACTCCCTTCAGTTGGCGTGGCTTCTCTTGGTACCTTTGGGAAAGGTTTGGTGTCTAAATTTAGGACGCACAGTTAAGCTGTTTCCTGAAAGTGGCTTTTTCTGATTCGCTGTCCCAGTCATTTTAACCTTTTACCCACCCATCCACATAATCTCAACAGAAAAGCCGAGTGGAGTTACTGAAAGTTACTAAAATGGAAGAGTCACCCTGGCCAGTGTGGCTCAGTGATTGGGGTGTCAACCCTCTGGAGGGTCTCAGGTTCAATTCCCAGTCAAGGGCACATACTTGGGTTGTAGGTTTGATCCCCACAAGTTGCCCTACAAGGTCAGAGGCCAGTCAGGAACTAGGAGGAATGTCTAATTAGGTCTCGGAACAGCTGCATAATTGATGTATTTAAGGGATATTTTTATAAATCCCAAAAAAGAAAAACTTACAAAATACACAAATATTGAAATGCATTCTTTTCTCATCTGCTTCCCTCCTCTTGGTACATTCAAAGCATAAATAAAAATGATTAGGTCAGGGTGAAGAAAGACCTCTGAAATATAAATAAATTACAGGAATTATTATTTTTTTATTGTTTAAAGTATTACAAATGGTAGTACATATGTCTCCTTTTTTCTCCCATTTACCTCCCCTGGCCTCCCCTCCCCCCTCACCCCCTGGCACATGCTCTCACCCCCCTAGTGCCTGTGTCCATTGGTTATGCTTATATACTTACTAGAGGCCAGGTGCATGGAATTTGTGCACTGGGGGGGGGGGGTGTCCTTCAGCCCAGCCTGCACCCTCTCCAACCTGGGACTCCTCAGGGGATATCCGTCTGCCGGTTTTGGACATCCCTCTCACAATCCGGGACTGCTGGCTCCTAACCACTCGTCTGCCTGGCTGCCTGATTGCCCCTAACCACTCTGCCTGCCAGCCTGGTAGCCCCCTAACCACTCCCCTGCTGGCCTGATTAACACCTAACCACTCCCCTGTCAACATGATTGACACCTAACTGCTCCCCTGCCAGCCCGATCACCCCCAATTGCCCTTCCCTGCAGGCCTGGTTGCCCCCAACTGTCCTCCCCTGCAGGCCTGGTCCCCCCACAACTGCCCTCCTCTGCAGGCCTGGTCCTCCCCAACTGCCCTCCCCTGCAGGCCTGGTCACCCCCAACTGCTGTCCCCTGCCGGCCATCTTGTGATGACATAGGGGTGGCCATCTTGTGATGATGTGGGGGCAGCCATCTTGTGACAATGTGGGGGCGGCCATCTTATGATGCGAGGGTGTGAGGGTCAATTTGCATATTACCTCTTTATTATATAGGATATGCATTTTAGGAGGTAGGTTTCTAAAAGGGCTGGAAGTGAAAATTGCCCTTGAGAATCCCATAGGCCCAGGGAGGGGCTGTGCTCTTAGGAGGCCTGTGGGAACTAGAACCATCCCGGGGCAGCAAAGGTGCATCGCCCATCTCATCTTGGATCTGAGATCTGTGCTCTTGAGAACTGAGAGATGCCACAGCTATTTAGATGTTTGCCTCTGCTTCTCTTCGGGCGAGCTGGCAGGTGAAATCCATCGTTCAATGTGTATGTGACAGGACTCTACATGAAGCTGCCCCTGCTGTTCTCTGCCTGCAGGGGTGGCACCGGAAGTGGTTTTCAGACCACGTTCCTGAGGGTCTAGAGCTGTGGATTTGAGCATCAGTCAGCCCCCACCCCAGAAACCATGCTGTAAACAGAAAATGCTGGGTTTTACCTTTGCTTCTTCCCTCTCAGTGTGTTTGGAAAACCTTACTCAATCGTTCTGGCTCCTCTCCTTGTTTGTAATGTGAAGCCTTCAGCTGGATGCTCTACACGTAAGGTGCTTGGCTAAGAACCCGCTGACAGAAGTTTCTGGAAACACCACTGGCAACGTTACTCTGGTTTTACTAATCCTGAATTACAATAACAGTGCACTTACCGTTCATGTGCCGAGTGACTGAGGACTGGTTTCCTCATTAGCACCTTCATCAGTGAATGACAGAAGTAATGACTCCAGTGTCAAAGGCAGGGAGTCAGCTACACCTCTGCCCCAGGGGACTCTCTTTTCTAGAATGTGATTGCCTATTTACTCAAATGGCATATTTCTGTTATGACAGAAAATAGCAGTTGACTAATATTTCTTCAATAATGGTTCGTTTAGCTCTTTGGAGACACGTGATTCTTTTTTAAAAAATGATCTTGAATTCATCTTCCTGTAGGTAATTTGCCAAGAGACTGGACATGTGATGCAATTTTCAAAAGAGTGAACTCTGCTGAGGCATTGAGAGTTTTTGTGTGCTTAGAAGTAGTGATTAAAAATATTTGTGATTTGACAATCTAATTAAATGCAGGTGCTTTCAGAACAGCTGATAGGGATTATGACATGGGTAGCTGATGTCAGAGGGTTTGTGAGCGCGCAGCCCTGGCATGCCCTTGTTTTTATTTTCACGTCTTTCAAAAGGTGGCTCCGTCCTCATCACTCACTCTGCCACCTTTCTCCCAGGCTTCCCTTCACCCCTAACAAACTGGAGCAAATTGGAATTGACCGCATTAGAAGCGCCCTCTAAAGGACAGACTTATTAAAAGAAAACTAAGGAAGCATTCATTCACTCTTAGACCCTGAGCGTTGTTACATCTCAACGCAAGGGCGAAGGAGGGACTTAACGAGACACAGAAGTTAATAATGTTTTTGTTTGTTTTTGGCCTTTGTTTCCAACAGGTCAGCCACCACCCGCCTATCTCTGCATGTCACGCTGAGTCTGAAAATTTTGTTTTCTGGCAAGGTAATGTGCTAATCTTTTCAACCCCATCATTTTTTGTGATGTTATAGATTTTTATTTTATTAAGGAACGGCTGTTAAATGCTGGTTAAGATTAAAAGTGTGCCCTGGGCTTGGAATTGCTGGGCAAGACTTGCATTTTGTCACCTGCTTCTCATCTCTCCTGCTCCTATTCCTTTCCCCATATTGCTGCCGGTTATCTTTGCAAAGTCTGTATCTAATCACATCAGTTCTCTGTCCAAACAAACACCTATTTTCCCTTGAGGCACACAAACCAGACTTCTTAGCCAGGCTGCAGAGCCCAGTGGCTTTTGTACCCATCTGTCTTCCCACTCTTCTCTCTAACCAAGCATGTCCTGTTCCATTTCACCACACAACAAACTCAGAGCCGGTGAGCTCTCCCAAGGGAGGGACTTCATCTTCTCATTAGCTTATTCTATATATATAAAAGGCTAATATGCTAAGTGTCCGACCGTTCGACCAGTCACCATGACACACACTGACCACCAGGAGGCATTCGCTCAACACAGGAGCTGCCGAGCTGCAGTGACTTGGCAGCGGCGGTTCTCAGGTGATGCACCCCAAAACTAAAGAGGAAGGAACCCGATTCCTCGTGGGGCCATGTGATTCCACCTTCGGCCGTGGGTTATGGTGTTGTTGCTGGGGCACTGTTGCCCCCGAATCTGGTTTGCCGCATACTTGTGTTTGCACTCCACACCCTGTACAACAGCAACTTTTCAGAGTACCCTCTCACACTCCGGGACCCCTCAGGGGATGTCAGAGAGCCAGTTTCAGCCCAATCCTGCCAGAGGGACCCTGCTCACTCTGCAGACACCCTTCAAGCCACAGCACCACCCCAGGTGCGGCTGGCTGGGGAGGGACCACAGGAGGTTGGCTCCAGGGCATGTCCAGCCCATCTCCCCCAGTCCTGCCCTGCCGGCCACCTTCTAATTAATTTCCTTTCAATGTGCATGAATCCATGCACCGGGTCACTAGTAGAGAATAAAAAAGTTATCCTGTGCCCAGCCAGTATGGCTCAGTGGTTGAGCATTGACCTATGAACCAGGAGGTCACAGGTCAATTCCCAGTCGAGGTACATGTCTGGGTTTCAGGCTTGATCCCCAGTGAGGGGGTTTGGGGGTGTGAAGGCAGCTGATCAGTGATGCTCTCTCATCACTGATGTTTCTATCTCTCCCTTCTTTTCTGAAATCAATAAAAAAATATATTTTTTTAAAGTTATATATGACAAAGGGTTTTATTATGAAGAGATTGTTCAATGTTGTGATTGATCATTTATGCATCCGAAGAACTCTTTTGTCTACCTAACTCTCCTGGTAAATGTGTAATGCTCGGTATTATTTCATTTCAGATGTGAGATGGAAAAACAAATTCTGGGGCAAATCCATGGAAATCGTTCCCATTGGCACAACCCATGTGACTCTGCCGGCGTAAGTGCCTCTGTGGTTGGGAACCTTAGAGAATTTAGGGCCAAGATGGCAGCCTTAGGAGCAAGCTGCTCACGGTCCCTAAGGTGCTGGTGTCTGGTTTGGTTTTTTAATCTGTTTGACAGTAAATGCAAGTGTTCCTTATTATGACGACCTCATATTTTATTTCCCTCAAATGAAAATGCTTCTGCGAGACCAAAATTACCAGAAAAGACACTTCTTTAAAACTCATTTATACTTGCTAACAAAACTAAGAATGATGGTTTTTGTTAACGTGTTGTCCTGCCTCACGGTCTGAGTTCCTTTTCAGAAAGGGATGGCCTGATCTTTGAGGGATGATTGATACTTACTCATAAAACAAAATGGCCCCTGGAGCCAGGCTGCCAGGACCCAGGAGCTCGCCCTGCTGCGTGCTGATGGCAGGTCCTGGAGGTTACTTAACCTTTCTGGTCTCCGGTGCTGCCGCCTGTGAACCGGGGATCACACACCACCCACCTTATAGGACTGTTGTGAACATTAAACACGTACACTAGTACTTGGCACATGGCATGTGCCGTGTAAGTGTTTGGTCTTATATAATTATTATGTATCTGTGGAACTGGAATCTGAATACTTTCTCATTGTAAAAGATTAAGATATATGTATCTTAAGATTTACACATATGCTATATGTGTGTATACATATAGGTGCGTAATATGCACACACGTGTGTATACCTATATGCATATATACATCTGTGTGCACATGTATGTGTGGAGAGAGAGCAGATTGTGAAAACCCCCATTCTTCCCCATAGCCACTTTCCTTCCCTAGTTTGGGGACTTTAGGTGAGTCACCTCAGCTCTCAGTTCCCTCCTCTGTCCCAGGAGGAGGCGGGGCTGGGGGGGGTGTGGAGGGTGGGGGACGGTGTTCAGGAAATCAGCGGAGGTAGCTAGGCCTCCGGCCGCTTGCAGAGAGCCGAGTCTGGTGCTGTCGCCCTCGGTGGCGTGCTGCCTCCCTGGAGAGGGAAGGCTCCGTGGGTGCTGGCTCCGCAGGTGCAGGGATGAGGAACTCATCGTGTGACTTACTTATTTAAAAAGCTACGCTTGTTTGCATCGCCCTCTCACCTTTTCCTCCTTTAGTTTCGGGGACCATTTTGAGTGGAACAAAGTCACCTCCTGCATCCATAACATCTTAAGCGGGCAGCGGTGGATTGAGCACTACGGGGAGATTGTCATCAAGAACCTGAATGACGACTCCTGCCACTGCAAAGTGAACTTCATCAAGGTGAGCGGCGGCCCTGGGGCTCTCCTCCACCCTGGAAAGGCCTTACAGAGCTGGGCCTCAGGTGCCTTGGGGAACCTTTCGCCTTCACTTCTGTGCCAGCAGACAAGCAGTGCTGGCAGGGGTCCCCTGGTCCCAGCCCCACGCTCTCACCTGGACCAGGGCCATAGCTCCTCCCGGCCTTCACCCATCCTCCCCTCTGGTCTGTCTTCAGGGCAACAGCCAGAGGGGCTCTTCTGAAATATGTCAGCCCGGTCAGCATGGCTCAGTGGTTGAGCGTCGACCTATGAATCAAGAGGTCACAGTTCGAGCCCCAGTGTGGGGCATGCAGGAAGCCGCAGCTTAAGGATTCTCTCCATTATTGATGTTTCTGTCTCTATCTCCCTCTTCCTTCCTCTCTGATATCAATAAAAAATATATTTAAAAAATAAAATAAAACATAAGTCATGTGCTTCAGTATGGATAGACCCTGAAGACATGCTGAGTGAAATATGCCAGCCATAAAAGGACAGACACTGTCTGATTCCATTCATGTGAGCTCCCTAGAGCAGTCAAAGCTCAGAGACAGAGCAGAATGGTGGTGGCCAGGGGCTGGGGCGAGGAAATGGGGAGCTGTTTAATGGGCACAGTTTCAGCTTGGGACGATGGAGAATTTCTGACAAGATATAAGGCAGCGGTTGCACAACATTATGAATGTACTTAATGCCACTGAATTCTACACTTATAAATGGTCAAAAAGGTAAATTTTGTTATATATGTTTTACCACAATTTTTAAAAATGCAAGTTGTGTGGAATTTGACCAAATCTTCTGACAACTTCCGTCTTTCTCACGGAAAAGCTCACATCCGTACGGAGGCCCACAGGACCCGCTCAGTCTGCACTGCCCGCCCCGCCCCTCCAGTTCACAAACACGTGTACACACACACGCACACTGACCTCACTCCTCTCCAACCTCAGCTCCTACCGGCCCCTCGTCCCCATCCTTCCTCACTGTCCTCTGACCACACTGGCCTTTCTCTCTTCATTCTCTCTCTCCCCAGATCCTTCCATCACCTGCCCTGTCCTGTTAGTGACTCTGTCACATCCCATTTTCTTATTACTGTCTCTAGTTAGCCGCCCCGTTGACTTACTTGTTTATTTTCTGTTCCCCACACCTCCCGCGCCATTCCTGGCTCCAGAAAAGCAAACGCCTGCTCGCTCTCACTCCTCACTCTCACTTGGGGTGCAGCTGCTGCCTGGGAATGGGGCCTGGCCCCCAGCAGACTCATCACAGGATGAATGAACAGGCTGGCCTGAGGCAGAACACCTGCCGTCAGCTTGGCCTTCCACCAGCCTTAGCTGGAGCCTTCCCCTGCCTTGCTTCCTCCTCAGATCCCCTCTTGCTGTTGCAAATCTCAAGTACTTAACATGGCCTTAGAGCAGCCGTGGGCAAACTACGGCCCGCGGGCTGGATCCGGCCCGTTCGGCTGTTCTATCCGGCCCGTGGAACCGAAAGAGCGGAGGGTTCTCTTGCTCTCCCCTCCGCTCCTTTACTTTGAATTTATATTAGTTCACACAAACACTCCATCCATGCTTTTGTTCCGGCCCTCCAGTCCAGTTTGAGAACCCATTGTGGCCCTCGAGTCAAAAAGTTTGCCCAGCCTGCCTTAGAGTGTCACCCCCTCAAAAAAATGTTTGCATTGAATTCAGATCAAAGTTCTAAGCAGAGTTATTAGGTTCTAATTGCGGAACCTCATGGGGTACCTCTCTGTACCACCGATAGCTGGTAGGGGACATGATGAAGAGATGGACTGGGGTCTTTCTTATACCCCATAAGTCAGACTGGGTTGTAGTCAGACATATACCAGGTAGAGACTCACATAAAATAAACATGGCCCTGCTTGAAAGCTTCATTAAGCTCCCTGCAGAGAAGAAGCAAAAGGCCATCTGGCACGGGAATCTGTGCACCCCTGCTCCCATGAGCCCCCTTGTCCAGCATTTTCCCCAAGGAACCCTGCCACCCACGTGGCACTTGCCCACTGAGGGACAGAGAGTAGGTGTTTGTAGCCATGAGAGATGAGAAGAGTCTGTCCTCTTCCCAGCAATGGACTATGGGCAAACATCTGCACGAAAAAAGTCTGAGTCCTGCTTCAGAATAAACTGCGGAGCCTGGACAGTATTTATATCTTCTCGTTTTTGCAGGACGCGAGGACTGGCCTATGAATCTCTGATTCAGGTGGAGATGCTGCTGCACTCCGCCCTTCCTCCCTTGTTTACCAGACTAGGAAAGTGGCCTGAAAACGCCGCTCAACTTTATAGGTTTCCAAATATAGATCCTGTTTTGGCTGAAAACAGTAATTGGATTTTCGACTTATGGAGTAATGCCTTCTTTTTTTTTCTCTCATAGAGATTTTGTAGGGCAGTCAGGTAATTGAAAGGTTTGGAAAAAATCAACTCTAGGAAGTTAGAGCTCCCTCTGCTGGGCGCGGTGTAGTACTGTATAAAACCCTCCAGGCTGAACGGAGCCGAGCTGGTCTCAGACCAGGACCAACCACAGTGTGAATATGCATTGCCTAAGGTTCCTGTGGTTGGATCAACAGATCTAGATTTGGGGGGTGGGGGGGGAATGCTAGAAAATTTCTTGGTTTACAAAGCAGCCACCTTTATTGGTTTACCAAAGACTGTCTTGTGCCTTTAGAGGAAAAAATTACATGAATTACATTTCTTTTAAATTGCAGTTGTCAGGCCCTAGCCAGTTTGGCTCAGTCAGTAGAGCGTGGGCCTGCGGACTGAAGGGTCCTGAGTTTGATTCAGGTCAAGGGCACATACCTCCATTGCAGGCTCGATCCGCGGCCCTGGTTGGCGCATGTGTGGGGGCTTACAGGCCAGCCACACTATTTGGCTGATGTAGAAGAACTGAGCTTTCCTATTTCTTTGCACGTAGAAAAAGTAGAAAAAAAGGTATCTTACACACACATGGAATTACCGAATGTTGGCTGGTTGAGATTGCAAACTCTAAAGGGCTAGCTATTAATTTTTATTAAGTAATTAAAAGTGTGATTTTAAAAAAGAGATAGAGTCCAAAACTGGCAAACTATATGCAATATAGAATTTCCCTTATGGTTCTTTCTTTTTCCTCTCCCCTCCCCCTCTTCATATCTGTACTAAGTTGACCCCAAAATACTAAACAGACGACTCCCCTTTGAATCCTAGGCAAAATACTGGAGCACGAACTCCCGCGAGATCGAAGGTACGGTGTTTGACAAGAGTGGGAAGGCAGTGCACCGGCTCTTTGGGAAATGGCATGAGAGCATCTACTATGGCGGCCCGTCCTCCTCCACCTGTGTCTGGAGAGCCAGTCAGTATCAGGGGAATCGGCCCCAGGGGATGTGGGGGCGTGGCTGGAGGAACTGTGGAGGGGCGGGCGTCTGCGGTGGGCATCAGCGGCCATGGAGTCTCCAGGCTGCTTCTGTGTCTGAGTTGTCGGTCCCTCTTTCTTTTTCTTTTTTAAAAATATATTTTATTGGTTTTTTATCAGAGAGGAAGGGAGAGGGATAGAGAGTTAGAAACATCGATGAGAGAGAAACATCGATCAGCTGCCTCCTGCACACTCCCTACTGGGGATGTGCCCGCAACCAAGGTACATGCCCCTGACCGGAATCGACCCTGGGACCCTTCAGTCCACAGGCCGACGCTCTATCCACTGAGCCAAACGGGTTAGGGCTGTCGATCCCTCTTTCATTCACCAGATCATGTCTGAGACTCATTCCCATGCTCATCAGCAGCACCTCTGTCGCGCTGGGAGGCCCTGGGTTCTTATTCCAGAACAAGGCCATAGCTAATGCATGACCACCGTCTTCCATCAGCACCCAGCCGCCTGCGCCTGTGCCCGGGCACAGAAGGGATATCAGTCAGGGACAAGAAGCTGTTCTTCAGCAGGACAAAGAGAAAAATGTCACCGGAAAAGCAGGGTGACCTGGGGCTTCTACAAGAGTTAGGGATCCCCCAGACTCATCCAGCACCACAGCCACTCTGGCCACGCCTGCCATCCCAGAAGGATGCTGAGCCCGGAAGCAGCTGTGGAAGGAGGACCAGGGAAGCCAGACCTTCCTAACAGGTTCCCAGAGCATGCTCAGACTTTAGTTCATCTTCTAAGTGTGTTTCCCAGTCATGGTCACATTATAAACCCGTTGTGCTGAGAGACCACCATTAGGATACTTTGGACCAATCAAAACAAAACAAGAAAACCATTCTAATGGTGGCTTAAAGCATTAGGCTATGTGCCCATACTTAGTGAGGGACAGGGGCCCAGGGTTGCTGAGAGGCAGCCTGTGTAGGGAGCACAGATCATTGAGGGCACCTTCTGTGACTCCCAATATGACCATATGTGTCCCTCGTGGATGTAAATGTATCTTATCCCCGCGGGGCAGCTCGCTGAGCAGGGAGAAGGGAGGACAAAAGCACTTTCTCCGCCGTGCCTCTCCTTCCTCAGGAAGGAAGTGTTTCCAGGGGCCCCCAGGAAATGCCTTTACATTTTGTCAGCCTGAAGCAGGTCCAAACCCATCCCACAGCAATCCTGGGCAACTGGGTAGGCAGGAGTCAGGTGGGTAAGTGTATCCGCGAGGGAGGACACAGGGCTGCCTGACCAGAGCAGTCTCCATAGCAAGGAAGGAAGGGAGATGCCGTAGAAGAGGCAGCCAACAGCATCTCTTTCAGAGGGTGGCGGCCTCCCCCTCCCCCACCTCAGAGGTCGCCTCCCAGTGGGAAGGGATTGCCGCCGCGTGAGATCCTGCACATGAAGCATTCACCTTCCTTTGCTTAAAGTGTGTACCACAGAGCAGAGCTACGTCCCCTCTGGGCGCTAAAGTGGAACCTTGATGAAAGAACACTGTGAGCTGCTGTTCTTGTTGTCAGTGTGGTTCACTGGCTGTAGGTCTCTGCCTGGGCCATGAGCATCCAGGCCCATCTATCTCCAGGGAAAACCACTGTCTTCACTCTGGGGGATGGAGATGGGTAGATTTTTGAAGGCACGTTAGGAAGCTTTGGCAGGATTTTCATGTTTAGGATACTCAGAGAATTAGACCTAGAGTTTGACAAAAAGGACTTCTGAAACTTCAAAAATGGTCTGCAAAAAAAAGGCCTGAAGAAAGTTCTTGGAAAATATTTGTATTTGTCTGTGTGAGCAACAAGAGCTCAGGCTTTGAGTGATTTTATTTGTAAATTTCAGTATTTTTAGCTTGATTTTTAGCTGGAATTCAAGCTAGGGCAGTACATCTCCATGAATCTGTTTGGACTGCTATAACAAAGTTCCACACACGGGGTGGCTTAAACAATAGAAATTTATGTTATCATTGTTCTGGAGGCTGGGAAATCAAAGATCAAGGTACTGACACATTTGGGTTCTGGTGCGGGACCTCTTCCTGGCTTGCAGACAGCCACATGCTCAGGGCCCCACCCTTCTGACCTCATTTAACCTTCATTACTTCCTTAGAGGCCTCGTCTCCAAACACAGCCACACGGAGGGGAGGGCTTCACCCTGTGAATTCTGGGAGGATACATTCAGTCTGTAACATTCTGCCTCTGGGCCCCAGATTCCTGTCTTTCTTTCAGGCAAAATCTATTTATTCCATCCCAACCGCTGCCCAAAGCCTTACCTCATTTCAGCATCAACTCTAATGTCCACAGTCGCCATCTGAATATCAGTCAGACATGGGTGAGGCTTGAGGTGTGATTCATCCTCTCCAGCTGTGCGCCTAGGAAACCCAAATGTGCTTCCAAAATACCGTGGTGGGACGGGCATAGGATAGGCATTCCCAAGGGAGACATGGAGGGGAAGACAGGCCCCCAGCAAGCCTAAGCTAGCAAGGAAAAAATGTCATTAGATCGTAAGGGTCCAGAATAATCCCCTCTTGGTTCCACGTCCAACCCTCTGGGCCCACGGGGACAGTGGCCCTGCCCTCACGGCCCCCAGGCTCCGGGTGGTGGCCACCTGGCATGCTAAACTGCAGCCCTGGGCCCACCCTTTGCCAGGTGGAGGCAGCCTCACCCCCTAGGCCTATGCCGTCTGGGCCTGCCATGGCAGCGGCAGCCTGGGGGCCTCTGAGTCACCCCAGTCTCCCCTTAGCTAGTGCACCTGGAGCACTCTGTGGTCCAGCCTGTGAAATGCCAGTAACCCAGTAGCTTTCTTCCTTCTGTCCCGTCATCTCTGTCCCCTTAGTCCCAGCGGCTGTGTTTCTGCCAGCATAATCCCTCTATTCCTGGCTTCTGCTGAGATGGTTTTACATTAAAATATGTGAGAAGAAGGGCAGGTATGGGAGAAAGAATAACATTTATTGACCACTTGCTAGGAGTTCAACACTATTTTAGGGAGTGGACAGTTTTAGGAGAAATTGCCATCTCTCAAATGAAAAATGGATTCTCAAGCCCGGATGGAGCAGCTCAGTTGGTTGAGTGTCGTCCTGTGCACTGAAGGGTTGCCGGTTTGATTTCCCATCGGGGCACATACCTGGGTTGCAGGTTCAATCCCCAGTCGGGGCACCTACAGAAGGCAACTAATCGATGTTTGTCCCTCACCTCTCTCTCTCTCTCTCTCTCTCTCTCTCTCTCTCTCTCTCTCTCTCTCTCTCCTCTCTCTCTCTCTCTCTCTCTCTCCCCCTCCCTCCCTCCCTCCCTCCCTCCCTCCCTCCCTCCCTCTCTCTTCATGTCCTTGGGTGAGGATTTTAAAGAACACACCTGGATTCTAGAGTGGCAGTCTTATTTGTCAGGAAAAATGGACTGAGAGCTTTTTTTACAGGTAGTTTATTTTAGTAAATGAACCATTTTTATAGCTTAAACAGTCTAGAAACTTCAGTGTTTTATACATTTGCTGTGCGACCATAGAGAGGAGGCCTTATCCTTGTAGGTAGGAGAAAACTTGTAGAGAAGAAAATGTATAGGGCAGTGTTCAGCCTCTGCTGGTTAACCAGGATATTTTAATAGAAATGGAAGAGTTCAGAGCTGAGAGACATTATGGCTGGTCTGAGATGAAAACAGTGAAGGAATTAAAAAGTAACATCAATGAAATAAAAAAGTAAAGTAAATGAAATGCAAGTTAGGGATGAATGATCTCTTTTTCTTGTAGATCCCATGCCCAAAGGCTATGAGCAATATTATGGCTTCACACAGTTTGCACTAGAATTAAATGAAATTGATTCATCCTTGAAGACTTTATTACCACCTACTGACACTCGATTTAGGCCAGACCAAAGGTAAGGATTTTTTTTTTCCAATCTTTATCTCCAGAGATGTAAAACTTTTTATAAAGACTGTTATTAACAGCTCCCGGGGCACCAGAGGGGCCTGAGAGAGAGAATGTCATCAGGAATAGAGGGCCACGGGGACTTGAGCAGCCGTGTGGCAGGAACGGAGCCCAGCTTAGCGCTGTGTGTGGCGTGACTTTAGTCATCAGTAGAGCCCCATTTCTACTGAAGTATCAAAAAAGTGTTTATTCTTAAGAGTTTTACTGCATTCAATAAAAATAAAACTTATTGTGTATTGAAAGAATAAAAAGCATCCACCCCTAGAATTTAAATTATTTTGATGCATTGAGAGCTAACCTTTGATTCTTTGCTGCTAACAAGCTGTGCGACATATAAGTCTTTTAATCTTTCTCAGCCTCAGATTCCTACTTTATAAAATGGAAAGAATTATCTCTCCCTTAAGGCCTTTCTAATTAAGACCCAAAATCCAGAAGAAGAAAAAAAAAGGGTAAAAATTTGACTTTATTAAAAAAAAGAAAGAAACCCAACAACACCCTTCATGGCAAAGTAAATAAAATACATACTCAGAGTGAATAGATAAATGACAAACTGAGGAATCTGTACTTGCAGCTCATTTCATGAATTGGTTCTAGAAACCAAGATCAACTCATTTAAAAAATGGACATAAGAAAATGAAGAGGTCACAAAATAAGAAATGCAGATATCCCTTAAACATGAAAGATGCTCCGTCTCACACAAAGATGACATTTTGAGAGCCCCATTGATGTCCCATTTCTTAACCTATCAGATGGAAAAGACTCACAAGTGTGGTGTACGCTGAGGCTATAGGGCAAAGGCACACCAATAACATTGCTAGTGGCAATGTGAATTGTATAATCCCCATGAAGGGCGATTGGTTATATGTATATTATAAATTCACCCTTTAACCCAGCAACCTCACTTCTAGAAATTTCTCCTTTCAGGTACACCGACCCATGCATACAATGACAGATACACATGGTCATTCACTGCAGCATTCATGATAAATTACCTTTAAAAATTGGGAGCGTCCCCAGTGTCTGTCAGTAGGAAATTATTTAAATAAACTCAGGTATGTCCACACAATTGAATGTAACGCAGCTACATAAAAAATGAAGATGTCTGTGTGCTACCAAGAAAGATCTCCAAGACATACAGGGTGGAGCAAAAGTAGGTTTGTAGTTGTTCATCTAGAAAATAATAAAATAATAATAATACAAGAATAAACTCTGTTTCAGGTGCTCGTAACTGTAAAGCTACTCTCTCCGCACCCCGTATTGATAGGTAAAGGTAGAACAAGCCCTGGCTGGTTTTGTTCAGTGGTGAGAGGTCGGCCTGTGGACCGAAGGGTTGAGGGTTCCATTCCAGGTCAAGGGCGCGCACCTCGTTTGCAGACTCAATCCCCGGCCCGGGTTGGCTGCATACAGGAGGCAACCAATCAGTGTGTCTCTCTCACATCAATGTTTTACTCTCTCCTCTCCTCTTCCTCCTTCCCATCCACTCTCTCTTAAAAAAAAAAAAAAATCAACGGAAAAAATACCCTCGGGTGAGAATTTTAAAAAAGGTAAAACAAAAGAAGCCACGGCGTAGACATTGTTGTAGCCTGCTGCCATTTATATTTTCAAAAGGGAGGGAGAGGTGAGAGTGTTTGCTTTATAGGTATAAGGACTCTCTAGAATGCACTAGAAACTAATAGCAGTGGGTTACCTGCGGAGTGACGTGGGGCGGGCAGGAAACAGCAAGAATTAGAGACGAGGATGAATGGGAGACTTTACTCCGAATTACTTTGTATAGACATGATTTTTTGATATATATGTATATATCACCAATTTAAATAATCCGATCTTCCCCGACTACCTCACAGTCTTGTTTGAAGGGTTGGAGAAGGGCCTTCTGTATAGGAGAGTGTTTGGAATATCCAGTTTGGACACCTGCAATTTCAGCAGTGACTTTGCTTCGTTTCTGCGGCATTCAGTTCCTCTATTTCTCCCTCCACGCCTCAGGTTTCTGGAAGAAGGGAACGTGGAGGAAGCCGAGACGGAGAAGCAGAGGATTGAGCAGCTGCAGAGGGACAGGCGGCGGGTCTTGGAGGAGAACAACGTGGAGCACCAGCCGCGGTTTTTCAGGTGAGTGCCCAGGTCCTGCGGGCTATTGGTTGGTAGGTACCTGATGCTTCTGGTATCTAGAGAGTGAACAGGGGTGTCTCCTCCCCAAATAAGAGGTCCTTGATGTGTTTCCAGCCTCAGAGTGGTGACACCTCCCCTCTGTGAGGGCCCGACCTTCTGTGACACTGGTCTCTGGCTGTCCCAACCTCTTCCTCCCCAGCGGCCCTGTCTTCTTCCCTCCTTGGCTGTGTCTCAGGGCGTCTAGCCCAGTGAGTTTGCAAGGAAGTGCTCAGTGAGTGCTTGTGGGAGAAGCAACAAGACCGCCCTCACCTGGCCTCCGGGGCCGGCCAGCTTGTTAAATCCATGTCTGAGCGCGGTCCCCCACCGAGGTGTGTTTTACACAGCGAGAGATCATTAAGGATCACCCCGCTGGCTACCAACATGGAACCAAGTGTCCACCCTGCAGAAGTTCTAATGCACTTGGGCTTGGAACATGTACCATTCATTTTAAAGTAACTTGCCAAGAAGTTGTCGTTAAAAAAAATAAAGCTGTGGAAGGGGCATCAGAGGTCATCAGCCCTTCGCCGCCTCTTTTATTTTAACTGAGAAAAAACCAGCCTGGCCGGTGTGGCTCTGTGGTTGAGTGTTGACCTGTGAACCAGGAGTCACGGTTCGATTCCCAGTCAGGGCACATGCCCTGGATGCAGGCTTGATCCTCAGTGTGGGGAGTGCAGGAAGCAGCCAATCAATGATTCTCTCTCATCACTGATGTCTCTCTCTCTTTCCCTCTCCCTTCCTCTCTGAAATCAATAAAAATATATTAAAATACACACAAAAAGAAAGAAATGAAGACCCAGAGAACGGGGGTGGAGGAGGGGGGTGTGATCTGTGGAAGGACCCCGTGGAATGTCCTGGACCAGGGCCTGGCTCTTGGACTACCAGGCCAGGGCTCTATACGGTTTTAGGGGTTCTGTTAAATACTTTCTTAAATGAACAGTAAAACAGACACTTGTGGAAAAGCCAGGAGCTCCTGCCCTCACTCGCCCTCTGAGTCTTGCTTTCAGGGCAACCAGGGGTTTTTGTGTTGTTTGGTTGGATGTTGTTGTTGATAGTTTTTAATGGGCAACGGAAGCACTTTTAGGAGGAATTAGTACTAATCTGCCACAGCAGCAGTAAAGTATGTTTTCCAGAACAGCAGTAAGTAATGTTCTAGCCCCCAAATACAATGCTTTTTCCTCCAAAACTGTGTGGAAGGTCCCTTCTGATCACTTTTACAAACTCGGGAGGTGAGCGAGTGAAGATTAACTGGCTAGAGTTCCATCCCAAAATATTCATAACTTCATATAAATATTTTTAAAATAAGACCTTAAATTATTTTTTACGGCAAGGTGTATAGATAAATGGATCAACTGACACACACATATACCCTTAAGAAGATCAGTTCTTTTTTTTTCCTCATAAATCTAGTGTCATTTTTAAACAAGGAGAGTCTGCATTTAGAAAGGTGTTCATTACAGTATCTTTCAGAATCATTAAACGTTGTGGGTAACCAAACCGGCCCAAGAACTAGGTACGGAGATTCATCAACTTGATCTAATGTGGAAACATCAAAAATGACTCACAAAGTGGGAAGCCGCTGGGAAGCAAATGAACATTAAATGCAAACTATAAAGTGTTGTTCGGCTACCCTGCACCTCAGATTCTGTCTGCAGTGGGAGAGGACAGCACAGCTGTGGCCGAGTGGCCACGGCCCTTTTTCCTTTGGGTTTTCTATAAAAGTGTCAGTATTGGACAGGGGATGACAGAGAGGAATGTGGGGCCTTGGGTGTCTCCGTTCACACCGCCGAGGAGCAATGGAAATGTCACCGGGAATTTCAGTGGAAACCAGAGCTTGGGCAGCTTCAGGCCTCTGTCTCGCAGTGAAGGATCCGATATGCAGGCCGGCTCCCTGTGAGCACATCCCTTTATTAGAGCAGGGAGACGTTGTGGGGGGAGTGTTCCTGAGAGTGGAACAACAGGCACTCGCTACTTTTGCTCCTAAAACGTGACAATATCCGTCAAAATTACAAATACAGATACTCTTTGACTCAGCAGTTCTCCTTACAGGAATTTTTAATGTATACGTATATAAAATAGGATATTACATGTTTATGATATCATTATAAACATGATTATAATAGCCAGAGATTGAAAACAACCTCCTAATTGCCCATCCTGTAGGTTAACTGTTAAATTGCGGTCCATCCCTGCAATGGAATATTAGGTAACTGTGTTTTTTAAAAATGAGGAATCTCTTATTGTCGGAGTCCCCAAACTTTTTCTGTAAAGGGCAAGTGGCAAATACTGTTAGCTTTGCAGGCCCTGAGGGCTCAGCAGGGCTTCCTCAAGCCCGCGCTGCGGCATGAAAGCAGCCACAGACATACTTACACCATGGCATGGTCACAGTCCAGTGCCACTACTACACAGGCAGGCAGGAGGCTGGAATTGGGCTTTGGGCTGTCGTTTGCTGACCGTATTGTGACAATGGAAAATGATCTCCAAAATATATTGTTATGTCAAAAACTCAAGGGGTAGGACACCACAGTGCTACCCATTGAGTGAATGGGAGAGGGGTGGAGTGTGTGTGTGTGTGTGTGTGTGTGTGTGTGTGTGTGTGTGTACCTCACGCATGCATGGAATTTCTCTGAAATAATGAAGCTGATGAAACCCTTGCTTCTGGGGGAACTGGGAGACAGGAGTAGGAAAACTCTTCTAGCTACTCACCTTTTGAACTTGAATTTACATATTATGTTGTCCAAGAATGGCGAGCCAGGCAGTTCTCTCCAGACCGTCATGGCTTCCTACCCCTTTTGTTTTTCATGTTAATTTCTCCCTTGATATGAGCAACCTGGTTGACTTAGTTTTACGCAGTCATGCGCAAGGCGGTGGCTCTCTTCTCCCAGAAGCACCATGTTTGACAGCCTCTGTTTGAGAACAAGCTCAGAAATAAGAAAGGTTTCCAGGTGTGAGTTTCCTCCCAGCTGCAGTACTGGACTGCCAGGGGCCTTGCATGCATGTGAGGGTGGCAGCGGGCCAGAGAGGAAGCGGGGAGGGCAGGAGAGGGCAGGACTGTCCAGAGCCTCAAGACCTCCTTACCTTCCACAGGAAATCCGCTGATGACTCCTGGGTGAGCAACGGCACCTATCTGGAACTGAGGAAAGATCTCGGTTTTTCCAAGCTGGACCATCCTGTTCTGTGGTGAAAAGGGCAAGAAGCACAATGCGTTCCTGTCCTCCCGTGTCTGCCTTCCCAAGCCACAAACCTGTGTCTGTGTTCTTACAAAGCCGTGGTCGGCAAACGGCGGCTCGCGAGCCACATGCGGCTCTTTGGCCCCTTGAGTGTGGCTCTTCCACAAAATACCACGGCCTGGGCGAGTCTATTTTGAAGAAATGGCGTTAGAAGAAGTTTAAGTTTAAAAAATTTGGCTCTCAAAAGAAATTTCAGTCGTTGTACTGTTGATATTTGGCTCTGTTGACTAACGAGTTTGCCGACCACTGTAATATAAAGCATTCCCTAGAATGATCACTGTGCTTAGCTTAGCGTTGTAAGTATTCAAGTATATATTTTCTTCGGTTAGGGTTCTTTACAATTTCCACTGTTATCATGATTGTTTATATTAATGTAGAGCACCTTGATATTGCTTTTTTATATATAAAGTATTTAATAAAAATGAAAGATTGAATGTTAATGTGTGGGTTGCAAACGAAGCTTTAACACTAATTTCCCAAAGGTTAGGAAATTTCAGATTAAATGAATGCCTTATAAAATTACGTTGGAGAGAAAACAATCCATGTCTCCCAGGTGCATTAAGAAAGGAGAAGGGGGAAAAAGAAAGAAAGAAATAAGAAGAATGCCAGGGTTGCTTACCCATGCGGACACCACCCAAGTTCAATTTGGTAGCTCCGTCTCTCTGCCTCGGAGCGCTCCCGACTTGCTCATACAGAGCCATCCTGCTGATGCTGGAGTCTGGAGAAGATCTGCATTTGCGTTTTGGTGGCTGAGAGGAGGTCATCAGTTCAGTGAAACGTGATTTATAGAAGATGCACATGGCGCCTTCTTGAAGAGGAAGCACCTGAGCTCATCCCTCCCTGTGGTGTGATTGCCTGCTGTGCAGAATCGTCCCGTCACTCAGAGGGACTACCATTAAGCCGAGAGATCCCCATGAATTAAACGTCAGAATGAAATCCTGGAGAGGCAGGAGGAAATTTCTCCTCAGTGAGAGCTGAGTCCTTGACAAGTGAAGAAACTGGTTTCTGCTCCCAGCGCCCCTGGCTTCCCCGCCCCGTGTGACCACATCTCTGCCGAGTGTGGGGTGTCCCCGTTCAGTGTAAAACCTCCAGCTCCTTCCACACAGCAGTGTGACTTTGTCACAGGTTATCAAAATAGCTGATTGTTTTAAAACACTCTCTTGGTATTTTCTACCTCTTCACAAGCACCGTGTTTTAGATCTTGTACAAAAAGTTGGACCATCTGCCTTAGAGACACGCGTAGAGGACTGATGTTCTCCCCGGTGTTGTGCCGGTGCAGCCCTCGATGTCGTGCCCCGCCCACACTTCTTACGTGTGCCCCCCTTTTGCGAGTTTTGCAGCCGACCTGAATAATGCGGATCATAACTACCGAAGGGGGAACTTGGTCTTTGTACATGTGTCATTTCAAACGACAGGAATAGAATTTGTGCAGCAGTTCCATTGTGTCACCAAAGCAATTCCAACTTCGGCCCAGATTACATGAAAACCAAAGCCTGATTCTTAAGCCTTTTATTCTAATGTTCATCATAATTCTGTGGAGTATGAAATAAAACGATGTGGTAAAAAAGGTTTCTCCCGAAAACACTTTTCAGATATTTATATAATAGCTTCGAGCGTGCAGAATGCTATGAATAAAAAGTAGAATAAATGGCAGAAAAAAGAACGCGTGAATTTTCAGTGTCGCACCAAGTAAGCAGTTGGACCGTGTTACATTTTCTAAGTGGAGAGGCATCTGCGAGTGACTAGCATTTTAAAAACAATAAACAACTCATTAAATACTGCACCCACCCATCGCATGTCATCGAGATGTCAGCGGGAACACAATGCATTTCCATTTCTGAGCAGTTAAATGACCAGCCACATTCTTCGGTGTGTGCTTTGTTCTTTTCTTTTCAAGCGTGGATCCAATTCTCCCAGACGGAAGGCGTGGGCTGCAGTTTTCAGTCCCCGGGGAAAACAGATCTAGCTTTCACAGTGTGAAGGTAAATGTGGACTTGCAGTCATATTGACTCTGAAAGCGGCCTGTTCCAGAAGCTACTCAAAAAAGGAAAAAACAAAACATGCAGCCTGGACGGATGTGGCTTTGTGTGGCAGTATTTGGAAATTCTTTGTCTCGATGCTGTTATTTTAACTGATAGGATGCTTTATTTTGGAATCACAAGGCTAAATAGACCAAATATCATCCTTGTAGTCATCTTACTTGAGATGGGGAGCGGGAGGAATTACAACATGATGCAGAACTGCGCACAGATTTCCAAATCTCCCCAGTACCAGCGTCTCTCAGGGCTTTCCCGAAGTTTGAACAGCGTGGGGACATTATCATCTTAAAACTGCCTTGAGGGAGTAATGGCTTCTTTGCCCCCCTTTAGTCCCTATTCTCAAAAGCACTTTCCCACCTAATTTGTAGTTCTGTGGCATTTTATATTTTTAAGATGGAGAAAACAGAAACATGGCATTGTTTGGGCAGACCTGAGGTAAAAATCGAGTTTTCCGGACTTTGAATCTCCTGATGAAATAATGCCAAACACTGCACCATTTGAGACCCTTGCTGTAGCTTGCATTTTATTCCTGGTTTTTCCATCCCCAGTTTACAGAGAACTGCACAGATATTCTTGGAAATGGGGCTTTGTGCAGCCCACCACACCGCCCTTCACTTATCCTGTGGCCACCATCCCCCCCCCCTCCCTCCACCCCTCCAGCTGCAGGAGATCCATCCAGACCCATTGGGGAGGAGCCCACAGGTCCATTGTGGCCAGGCAGCCCATCCTAGGTCAGTATTTCCTCCCCCGAGTCAACCGTACTAAGCCCTTCCAGGAGCCAGGCTGGGTCTGGTACTAATTAAACAGTTCACTGTAGGACAGCAATCCAGTCCTCCAGTCCCAGAATGCCCTCTTGTGGGACTCTCCGGGAGAGAAAAATATACAAAGCAATTTTTTAAATGTTTTCTTCATTTAGGCTGCGCCTTTTCTCAGACCCTGCTGCTAATTACTTCCCATAAGTCATTTGCTTGGGTTTTGAGCACTGTCCTTCGGCTGTATTTTCCAGATTTGTGATGAGTGGTCTTGTCCTACTATTACCAGTGTCAACCGTGAAAGAAAACGGGTAAACGGCAGAGTTTTCATTTGGCGGTCGCACCTTGCCGTGGGTCCGCCGCACATTCTATGAATTGCACATGTCTCTCAGCTGCCGTGGAATTTCCTCAGACCTTTGTGTTGCACGAGCAGTAAGAAGTGGTCCTTACGATCTTAGGAGTAATGGTTCCAATGTATTGGCATAATTTATTTGAATGTCCTTAATTTTGATGTGAACATCGGCACAAATCTATTTTTGCTACCAGGTGATCTCTGTTTTGGTGCGCTCTGTTTTCTTCTGTGTTGTATTCACGTTACTCAGTGCTAGTCTTTATTGTTCTGCATTGGAAATATGTATCATGCGTGTCTGCAAATGGTGACAGTCTGCAATGCAGACCACTTTGGGAGACTTTGGCTGGAGGGAACGCCATGAACAGAAGCTGCTCATGGATTGTGTTCGGGTGATTCGTGATCTGCCTCTGTGACCCTCCGCGGAGTCTATTTTTTTAATGGATATTTGTAAACCTTCCATCGAACCATTTATAAGATTATGTTGTGTTTAAATCCCACCCTTCGACTCGTCCCACTCCGACCTCCCCCAGCACTCTGAGTCCCTTGTTTACCCCCCTCCTGTAGCCAGTTGACTGAATAAATGCCGTGGGAAAGGCCACCTCTGTCTTTGTTTCTCCAGGTTGGTGTGCACATGGGGCTGCCGAAAGGGGACGGGCAAGGCTCCAGCCTCGGCTCTTGCAAAAGAAGCACGCCAGGTTCCTACAGGGATGGGGGTTGAAAATATGAATGTCCTGGGCGTAAAGACACTTGGGAACTTAGGGTCCCAACATTTCCGAGGTGTACTGCACAGGTAGGTCCCCCCGCCCCTAGCACTGGGAACCTGAGGCAGCTGGAGCCCAGGAGCCCCCAAGGAGCCCCTTCCCTTTGCCCCGGGGTGTTATGGGAATGGCATTATTTTCTGTCTGTCCTAACATGAAAAAGGAAAATGCTGACTGTTCATACCAATGTAATGGCCCTTACCAATGGCTGACTCATCTGCTCCCCTGCCTAAGCTTGTCTCTTGCAATGCCAGGAGCACAGCCGTCACTCAAGTTCCGTTGGATCCAGTGGATCCGATTGTGGTGTTAGCACAGCCCACAGGAGAGCAGTTACACACACAGCCCATCTCTGCATCCCTAAAGCACCTAAGAGGCAGCCAAGAGCCATCCATGAAATTGGATTGGCTTAAAAGAAAAGGGGGAAAAACACAAGCTATAAAAGAAATTTTGAGGACAATTAGTGAATTTGCATATAAACATGATGAAATTATTGCTAATTTTCACATATTTATTGTGATATTGCCTATTGATCGGAATTAAATCTGCCATCAAAGGAGGACCATTTTCCAGCATTATTCAAAATAATGTGTTATGAACACTAAAGGAAACCTTAAAAGGCAACCTCAGCATATTTTAACATGTTGGCCATCATAGGAATAGGTATTAAAGTATCGTAAGGTGTCACTTGAGGAGGCAATAAATTTGGAGGTACAAGTTCCAGGCCATCAGTCATACCAATGAAATACCAGCATTAACATAGTTGATGTCCACCAGTGACCAGCAAATCAGGACAACACTGTCCTTATGGACACAGTTAAGGTGCCTTATTATTGACGTATTAGTGGGGGGGTCCCTGCAGGAGATTTCAACACCTATTGGAGTTCAGGAGACTTAAATGAAGGGACTACCAGCTGGCCGAGAAATGGGCAGTTTAAGGCACATGAGCATCAGCTGGAGGTTGTTGCCGCCCAGCAGTGGCTGGGGCTCTGAGGAGGGGAGGGCCAGCACCGGGAGCTGGAGGACACATGACCTCTGCTGAGCGTCTGGACCAGAGTCAGTAAGAACTACCCCAAGTTCGTCTCCTCGGCCTCCATTCTCCCTGGTGCCTGAACCCAAGCGAGTCCAGGGGTCCCCTACCCACCCCCAGCCCAGTGCAATTCTTGGAGCTCAGACCTCAGACAGGCGGAGGGCTCAGGAAAACAAGCACTGGGACCTTGTACTCACTGGATTCGTTCATGTCTGCGCTTTCGGAGAAATTTCAGTAAGTAAATGGGCGTAAGAGGCTTTTTTTTAGGTTTGTTGTGTTTTGAGTTGTTTTTTGGAAAGGATAAAATTTGTTAAGTTATTTTTACTTCCAGTTACTTTACCAAGGATGAATTATGAGTAACTGCTTTAAAAAAATTCTTTGGTTCTTCATGTGGTGGTTGTAACATTTTTAATGAACTAAGGACAGCCTCTCTTCTTTATTAAATGCCATAAGTTAAACAGATATGAGACTAGGAAAGATATATCAACTTCACATTTGGCTAGTATCCTGGGGTAATTTTGTGTGTGTGTGTGTGTGTTTGTGTTTGTGCGCGCGTGCGCGCTCATAGATACACACACACACAGTTCACCCAGATGGTTCAGCTCAGACAGCCCCACGTAGCATGTTGACCAGCATTTGCTCACTGCTGAGCTGGGACACCCCCTTCTAATTTCATGACTGTTCTAGAACTTAAAAAATGACATGTTGGCAGCAATTATGCAGGGTTTTTTTTTGTATAAAAATTTGTATTTGCGATTGCACTTTGAGATGTAAAGACAAGGGCCTTGTCACCTCCCTCCCCTGTGACACCTCATGAGTACTGTAAAAGGGGCTTCAAGGCAGGGAACAGCCAGCAGCAACTATGATGGGTTCTTTGAAAAATATTTACTGAGTCAGGAATGGTCCAGACCCTGGAAGCAGGTGAGTCAGTCAACAAGCACCGTGTGGTAAGAAGGCCCCATCACATTCAAGTTATGGGGGAGAAGGGATGGGCTGGCCCTGGTCCCATGCACCAAAAGTTCTCTATGCTGCCACTCCAGGATCTCAAGATTAGGTGGCAATGTTCTTTAGTCAGTCAACAAATATTCATGAACCCCAAATATGTGTCCTCATGGAACATACCTGTCCTGAGGGATTCTTTTCTACTTTCTCCTGACAATGGGAACTCTTTGGCTGTATGGAAGAATTACATTGCATGCTGAGAAAATGCCATCAGCTCTGAGTCATTGCGTTTTTATGGAATCAACGTTATTCAAGAGTGAGCAGTTGCTGCAAGCCTGTGGTATGGTCCTTTGCCTGCACACATTCATCCCACCAACAGTGTAGGGGGTACAGGAATGAGTGAGAAACTGTCAAGTTTCTGTTCTCCTGGAGCTTAGTGCCTAGTGGGGCAGGGAGTGGGGGCCACAGACAGTGGATTCAGATACAAGTCTGGTGGAGGTGCTGTGGAGATAAATGCTCAAGCACGCGGCAGAGAAGACTAGAGGATGCTGCTCTATGGTCTAGAGTGGTGAGGGAGGGTTTTGCCATCTAAGACTTGAAGGGACTTGAAGAAAATGAGAAGGAAGAGCGGGAAGAGCAAACAAGCCTGCAGCAAGGGTGCGTCTGGTGCAGCTTAGGAGGGCATGTGGGTGTGGCAGCGTGAGCGGGAGTAAATCCAAATTAGTCAGGAAGGGGCCTGGGGCCAGAGGATTTGGTTTTTACTCTGAGATTAAGTCAATAAGAGGATTGGAGCAGAGGAATGACAGGACTTGCTTTATGGTTTTAAAGGGCCATCTGGTTGCCTGGTGCAGACTGGGTGCACAGGCAAAACCAGGCAGCCCAGGTTGAAGGTGATCAGACTCATCCAGAGAGAAATGGTGGACCAGGGTAGTAGTGGAGGTAGCGGGAAGCAAAAAGAGACTGGAAATACTCTGAAGGTAGAATCAACAAGGTTGGTTGATGGTTTGGATTTGGGAGGTGGGAGGAGAGAAGTCAAGGATGACTCCATGGTCTATGGCCTGAGCTACTAGGAGGCTGGAGCAGCTGTGACTGAGAGAAGGAAGACGATGAACAGGACAGATTCTGGTGCTCAGTGAAAAACCTAGCTGGTGATTTTCCCAAGAGGTACTCTTAAGTAGGCGGTTGGATATACGCTTGTAGTAAAGGGTAAGGCAGTAGGCTTGGGTTGCTCAAACCCTGCACATTTGAATGAAAAAAAAAAAAAAAAAGACTGACTCTTGACCATTTCCTGGGAGATACCTTCCAAGCCTTTGGAATATTGCTCCTGACAAAAGTGGTTTTTGTATATTTGGAACCTTGTGCCACGCCAGATAGTTTATGCTAGAAAAGTGATTTCTAATGGGGGCTTTGGGCCACGCTGTGTCACTTCGATCTCTGGAGGGACTGCTACCCAGATGGTGCTCCATGCCTCTCTGACCAACCCTGGACACGGAGGCTTCCCTGGTTGACAATACTCTACGTGTTGTCTCATATAGTTGCAGAGAAATCCTCCTCTGTCTCCCTCACCCCTTCATCCCCACGGTCATGGGGCAGAGTCCTGCTCAGCCTGCCTATGAAGTTGCCCTTCCTTAGCCCCACAGCCCCTCATCAGTTCTTGCCCGGCTGACTGGAGCCCTGTCTGGAGTCCTAACTCCTTCCCGTCCATTCTCTAAGCTCAGCCAGAGTGATGTTTCCAAGCCCTGGTCATGTCTTTAATCTCTTTAGAGCCCTCCTCAGCTCCAAACGCCTCAGCCTGGCGTGCATGTACCACCACCGTCAAAGCCCAGCCTTTGCAGTCAGAGACTTGGGTTGTCAGATTCCCCAGCTCTAAATTGGGTTAACCCCCAAGGGTGTTGTGGGAATCATTGGCCGCTGGCATGTGCCGAGCGCCCACTCTGTGCCAATCACTAGTCCAAGGCTCCCTTAACATCCCCACTTCCCCAGGAGGAAATTGAGACCTAGCTTGGGCAAGTGGCTCACAGTCACAGTCTCATACCTGATAAGCCGGGATCAAATGCTCTGAGCTTTTAAGCCAGCAGCTCTCAGAAGGTAGTCTGGGCATCCCTGGGGTCCCTCCACACCCACTAAAGGGTAGGGCAAGGTCTAAAATATTCTCATAACAATATTAAGACACTATTTGCCCTTTTTGTTGTTTCGCAAGTGTACAGGGAGTTTCCCAGGAGCTACACGACATGTGAGAGGACAGGTTAATGCGGAAGTGGGTGTGAGAATCCAGATGTCTTCTTTTAAGCTGGACTTTAACGTTCTTTGCAAAAACATAAAGTCACGCTATTCTTCCCGCTAACTTTTTTGTTTTGGAGACCATAGTTACGTTTTATTTAACTATGTTTTTTTTTTTTTTTTTTTTTTTTTTTTTTTTTTAATATATATTTTATTGATTTTTTACAGAGAGGAAGGGAGAGGGATAGAGAGCTAGAAACATCGATGAGAGAGAAACATCGATCAGCTGCCTCCTGCACACCCCCTACTGGGGATGTGCCCGCAACCAAGGTACATGCCCCTGACCGGAATCGAACCCGGGACCCTTCAGTCCGCAGGCCGACGCTCTATCCACTGAGCCAAACCGGTTTTGGCTATTTAACTATGTTTTTATGTCAACATATAATGAGTTTGTTATCAATATTTTAAATGCAGTAATCTTTTTCAATTTCTCAGTTTGACTTTCTAATACAGTGAATATCCACAGCTATAACTTACATAAAATGAAGTTCTCTGGGGTTGTCTATAATTTTTATGACAATAAAGTTTTTTAAGAGTGTATTTGATCTTAAAAAAATAGTGTGAGCCCTATCTATATATAATAACTAGAGGCCCGGTGCCTAGCCTGCACCCTCTCCAATCTGGGACCCCTCGAGGGATGTCCGACTGCCCATTTAGGCCCGATCCTGGCAGTCAGACATCCCTCTCACAATCCAGGACTGCTGGCTCCCAACCGCTCACCTGCCTGCCTGCCTGATTGCCTCTAACCACTTCTGCCTGCCAGCCTGATCACCCCTTAACCACTCCCCTGCCAGCCTGATTGACGCCTAACTGCTCCCCTGCCAGCCTGATTGACACCTAACTGCTCCCCTGCCAGCCTAATTGCCCCTAACTGCCCTCCCCTGCCAGCCTGGTTGCCCTTAACTGTCCTCCCCCGCAGGCCTGGTCACCCCCAACTGCCCTCCCCTGCCAACCCGGTCACCCCTAACTGCCCTCCCCTGCTGGCCCAGTCGCCCCAAACTGTTCTCCCCTGCAGGCCTGGTCCCCCCCACTGCCGTCCCCTGCAGGCCTGGTCTCCCCCAACTTGCCGCCTCTGCTGGCCTGGTCACCCCTAACTGCCCTCCCCTGCTGGCCTGATCACCCCCAATTGCCCTTCCTTAACAAGCCTGGTCCCTCCCAACTGCCCTCCCCTGCTGGCCTGATTGCCCACAACTGCCCTCCTCTGCAGGCCATCTTGTGGCAGCCATCTTGTGTCCACATGGGGGCAGCCATCTTTGACCACATGGGGGAGGCCATCTTGTGTGTTGGAGTGATGGTCAATTTGCATATTACTCTTTTATTAGATAGGAATTAGCCCCTACATGCTTTCCAAAGAGATTTGTGCATCTAAGAGATACACATCTATGTAAACACAGGAAAATTCAAGACCAAAAGAGATCAGGACCATGAAGAAAAAGCAAGGAGATAGTACAAGGAACAAAGGAAGACGTGATAAGGCATTGGAGCCTTCTGGTAAACCCCAGTGGCAGGAGTCAGTTGTCCATAGCTGACAGAGGGCGTTATCCCAACTCAGGAGAGTGCTAGATCTGAGGAAGCATTTCTTCCAGGGCACATTTGCATCTCTGTGTGTTTAAGCGCCTAGCTCTGCAAAACCCAAGGGCCGTGCCATCAATATTCCTGAAAGAGAGGCCAGAAAGGGAAACATGTGGACAAATTACAACATGACCATGACAGATAATTAGTCTCAAAGATTCCTTAAATGTGCCTAATGTATCCGAAGCCAAGAGTCTCCATAAAACATGAAAATAAGAGCAGATTACAAGTCAGTAAATGGAAGAACAACATGAACTGCTATCTAATATGAACACAATTAAAATGAATTAGTCATAAACTATATTAAAAGGAAGGCCACGAATATGTGGATTTATGATTTGCACTAAAATGTGAAACAGTAATCATAGCACTTTATCTTAAGCTATCAGCATTCATTTTTTTCAATGCGTTACAGGTACTGGCTATATAACTTGAGATGTCTAAATCATAAAACAGAATTATAGCCTAGATGATTTAAACAGTGACGTAAAACTAAACACGGAGTCTGTTTACACCCGAGTTTATAAGTGCCTGAACAGAATTGAGTGCATGAAGAAAATAAGATGAAATAACCTTTTTATTGACACTGATGAGTTTCCGGGAGATTACAGACAGACTCTTCAGGTATGGAGGTGGGGACAGGGGAAACCTGGTCTGTTGCTGAGTGCTGGCTTGCACATCACCTGTGCCTGCTGCCTGCCACACTGGGAAGGCAGCCCAGGGCTCACGAGCATAGAGTCCCATAACAGTGCCATCCCACAACTTAGCCAGTACCCACTACCCACGCCATCACTGCAGGTCCTTGAGTATTACTGGATGTTTCATTGCTTGAAATAACCCAAGTCCCATTAAAAAAAAAATTAAACTTAATTAAAAAAATAACCCAAGTGCCTGGCAGTTATGTTCTTTATCTCTTACGTCAAGTCTCATCTCATGGGCTTCTTTATAAATAAAAACACCTTGCTTAAAAAATATATATATTTTATTGATTTTTTTACAGAGAGGAAGGGAGAGGGATAGAGAATTAGAAACAACCATGGGAGAGAAACATCAATCAGCTACCTCCTGCACACCCCCTACTGGGCATGTGCCCACAACCAAGGTACGTGCCCTTGACCAGAATCGAACCTGGGACCTTTCAGTCCACAGGCCGACGCTCCATCCACTGAGCCAAACCGGTTAGGACAAAAACACCTTTTTTAAGTTGTCATGATCTGGATTTCTGAAAAATTACTGAACCCTATGGACATCCATTTCTAAAATCCCAACACCTTTTGCAAATCCACAAAACAAGTTAGTCATGGAAACGACTAGCCTTGGATGAGAAAGAAGTCCAGAAAATCAACAGCTCTTATTTATTAGGCACCATATATATATGCAGGCACTGTGCCAACTGCTTACCCTGCAGTTGGTGGAGAGAAAAGATGTACGTGGTGACTCCGTGTTGTTGTGTGAAGTCCTCTCCAGGCTGCTCTCAGCCTCCAGTCTCCGTCCCCGCTCCTGCCCCAAGCTCTGCAGTGCTCCACCAGCTAGGGGTGTACTCTCCCCAGCCCCGTCCTCGCCAGCTCTCTGTCCACTGGGGCCCGGCACAGCACCCCTCTCCGGTGCTCCTAGGTTTGGGGTCCACAGCCCTGCATTTGAGCTTCCGACCTAGAATCAAAGTGTGAAGTGATCTGAGAGATGGAGTTTTGGAAGTGAGAAATGTCCAGACCTGTAGAGAATTTTTATGAGTATTTGAGCCAAACTAAGGATTGCCTGGAAGCAAAATCTCAGTAGACTGAGAAAACGCTCCGGAGAATGGCTGCTTTTCAGCTTGCTTTACACATTAGAATAAAAAGAGGACACATCAGGAGGGTTTCATAAACTCCTCTGGTGGTAGATCCAGAGGGTGGGAGGAAACAAAGCAGGGAAATCTCTGGGATTGGATAAAAAGACAAAGTAGAGAAACACGTATTTCTTTTACATTGGTGGGTACAGGATAGTTCATAATAAATGTTTACAGCACATAGAGATGGTGTCGGGAACAACTACCAATGAGGTGTTCTGTGGCCTTTTTTCTTTTTTAAAATTTTATTTGCTGATTTGAGAGAGAGAGAGGGATTTGTTGTTCCACTTGTTTATGAGTTCATTGGTTGGTTCTTTTATGTGCCCTTACTGGAGATTGAACCTGCAACCCTGGCATATCTGGACGACACTCTAACCAATTGAGCTACGCGGCCAGGACAGGTGTCCTGTGGCCTTGTGCCCAGGTCAGCAGCTGTGGCCTGAGGGACTAAAAAGATTATTCTGACAGGTGTGTTGTCTTAGATGCAAAAAGACAATAGGCTCACTTACGGTAAAAATTGAGCTTTGTCAAGGAAGCTACAGGTACAGGCCTGGGATGCGCTACCCACCGTGCCCTGCTTTGCCTTAGGAATTTTCAGGTTCAGACCTTCCCACATGGTTACTTTCAGTCTCTGAGTTTGTAAGACCTGCCACAGAACCTCCCCTGAGCTTGTCAGGGTTAGTCTGCGGCCCCTTTTCCATCCACAGAGTTCAACGTTCGGTCTTCTGATAAAACACGTGGAGCCAGGGAGGTGGCGGGACCACGAGGCCAGCTGGGGGAAACCTTGAACCGTGGGTGGCCTGCTCTCCTGCTCCTTCCACCACCCACTTTAATCTCTTTTGCTCCTGGTGACACTTGATCATTTATTGATGGGTGAGAACTGACACATTGGAGAGTCTATATGATCTGTAGCAACAGCCAGATGGTCCTTAATAAAACATTAATAAAGCAAACGCAGATGGCATTATTAAAATCTCATACAAACAGGCCGGAGGGCCAACAGCAGCATTTTTTTTCTGGACCTGTTACTAACGGAGACTTTATCAGACCAGACGTAAAAGAGATCAGCCTCTACATTGTGATCTGAGAAAATGTTTTGGTTCTTGTAGGTATTTTGGATAAAGAAGGATTTTAAATGTAATTTGATCCCAATGACAAAGCTTAGTCGCAACAGGAGGGAGGTCCGACAACTTCCTCCTTGCTTGACAATCCAGCCCCAAACCAGGCTGCCCCATTTCCCCACTGTCCTAGGAAAGGAGGTTTCTGGGTGGCATACAAAAAGATACATTTTAATTTCAGAAATCAGTACGCTGGGCTTCAGGGGAAGTTGTAGGAGTCACTATTCCAGGGAACTTTTAAAAACAAAAGAAATAACAACCCGCTTTGAGTGAGTACATATTCATTGACCTGGAAGTGAAAAGTTGGACTTTCTGATTTGCATTTAAATGTTTGACTTCCTCACGAAATTTACCTGTCAGGGAGGAGTCAAAGGTTAAGGCCTGGACTCAGATCTGAGTTTAAATCCTGGTCCCAGCAGTGCTAGATGAGTAGGGTGCCTCTAAGATTTAGTGTTTTTCTTCTGTAAAACAGATAATCGGACTCTTTGGAGTTGTACAAAGATCCATCGAAATAATGTATGTGAAGGACCATGTTGGACACAAAGTAACCATCGAACATGGAGCCATACTCCAAACGTGGTGCCCACTGTTCCAAGCTGAAAGGAGCAGTTGTGGAATAACTAGTGGTCTCTCTTTGTAATCCTTCCTTCCATCCCTCCGCTTCCCGATCAAACCCTGCTATCCAGCACTGACCCGTGTCAGCATTTATGCCTCCATGTGATTGGTCGTTGCAGCGTGACTTCCTGTGGGAATATTTACATTTGAGCCTATTTCTAATTCTGGAAGATGAGGCTAATCATTGCTGGAGGGAATGTCTGGCATTACCCTGTGGGGGGCAGGGTTTTGGGTGAAAGTCAGGACCAGGGACGCCAAGATCTGAGGCAGAGAGAGCATATCCCCTCCTCCACCTTCTTGTTTTGCTCAGGGTCTGAAGGGATTGGAGGGTGCCTCCTGCCTGGGTGAGTGAGGGTGTCTTCTTCACTCGGCCCACAGATTCACATGCTAATCTAGTTCCAGAAACACCCAGAAAGGATGTCTCCCCAGCTCCCTGGTCATCCCTTAGTCCAGTGAAGTTGATACATACAATTAACCAGCGCATGTTGATGTTTTCAATATGAGAACATTAGCACAGGAAGAGGGCTAACATTCAGAAAGCAAGCCTACTTGAATTGAGAGGTCCCTGTGCATCCATTTCCCACTGGCTGTCTAGATTCCTGAGAAACCCCGCCTTCTCACCAGCAGGCACACTTCTTCTCATGGGAAAAATGACGCTCAAAGATTTCAAAGTATACTAAGAAAAAAAGCCCTGGCCAGGTGACTCCATTGGTTGGAGCATCATCCAGTACACCAAAAGGATGAGGGTTCGATCCCAGGTCAGGGCACATACCTAGGTTGCGGGTTCGATCCCTGGTCAGGACGCATAAAGGAGGCAATGGATGGATGTTCCTCTCCCACATCAATGTCTCTCTCTTTTTCTCCCTCCCTCCCCCTCCTCTCTCCCCTCTCCCTTTCCCTGTCTCTCTCTTCTCTTTCTCCCCCCTCTCCCTCCCCCTCTCCTTTTCCCTATCTTTCTCTCCCCGCTCCCCTCTCTCCTTCCTTTCTCTCTAAAAATCAGTAAAAACAAAATATATCCTTGGGTGAGCATTAAAAAGAAAAAAATCCATCTCTACCAATATTTTGAAGCAAATTGAATTCTCAGGTGCCCAGAGGTGGTGGGGACTTCACTTCCCGAGCTGTTTGCTCACGGGGTATAGGCTACAAATTTGTTGCACTGGTGCTTTTCTTTATTTTATTTTATTTTATTTTAAGTATTACATATGTCTCCTTTTCCCCCCGAATGACCCCCCCGCCACCATTCCCATCCCCCAGAACAAGCCCCCACCGCCCCAGTGTCTGTGTCCATTGGTTATGCTAATATGCATGCATACAAGTCCTTTGGTTGTTTTCTAGCCCTCACCCCTCCCCTTCCTTCTCTCTGAGGTTGGATGGTCTGGTCAGTGGTACCTTGTCTCTGGATCTATTTTTGTTCATCAGTTTATGTTGTTCATTATATCCCACATATGAGTGAGATCATGTGATATTTATCTTTCTCTGCCTGGCTTATTTCGCTTACCATAATGCTCTCTAATTCCATCCATGTTGTTGCAAATGGTAAAAGTCCCTTCTTTTTTATAGCAGCATAGTATTCCATTGGGTAGATGTACCACAGTCTTTTAATCCTCTCATCTACTGATGGGCACTTAGGCTGTTTCCAAATCTTAGCTATGGTAAATTGTGCTGCTATGAACATAGGGGTGCATATATCCTTTCTGATTGGTGTTTCTAGTTTCTTGGGATATATTCCTAGAAGTGGGATCACTGGGTCAAATGGGAGTTCCATTTTTAACTTTTTGAGGAAACGCCATACTGTTCTCCACAGTGGCTGCACCAGTCTGCATTCCCACCAGCAGTGCACGAGGGTTCCTTTTTCTCTGCATCCTGGCCAGCACTTGTCATTTGTTGATTTGTTGATGATAGCCATTCTGACAGGTGTGAGATGGTACCTCATTGTTGTTTTGATTTGCATCTCTCGGATGATTAGTGACTTTGAGCATGTTTTCATGTCTCTCAGCCTCTGTATGTCCTCTTTCGAAAAGTGTCTATTTAAGTTTGTTGCCCATTTTTCGACTGGATTGTTTATCTTCCTTTTGTTAAGTTGTTTGAGTTTCCTGTAAATGTTGGAGATTAAACCCTTATCGGAGATAACGTTGGTAAATATGTTCTCCCCTGCAGTGGGCTTTCTTGTTGTTTTGTTGATGGTTTCTTTTGCTGTGCAGAAGCTTTTTATTTTGATGTAGTCCCACTTGTTTATTTTCTCCTTAGTTACACTGGAGCTTTTCACAATCAGTCAAGATTGAGTCAGATGCCAAGATCATTTTTTCTTGCCAAATTGCTTTTTTCCATTGCAATTAGCCTTTTTTGAAACCTTACCAAACAACAAATGTGTACACAATTCCCACTCTCCCCAGACAATTAAAACTCAGCTCAGAAGTTTTATCTGTTAAAATTCTTATAGATGAAAACACTATCTTCACACTATCACCTGTTTTTCCATGTATTCTTAGATATCCTCTAAACCAGGTATAGGATTAAGAGAGATTTAGTTTTTTAATCGTATGTGTTCTCTAATCCGAAAATGAGTTATTTAAGCTAAAAACAGGGTAGCTGTCAGAGTTTCCTTAATTGGGATTCTTATAAAAGCCCTGAGCTTTGCCAACACCTTTTTGTCCTCTAAAAGCACTTTGAAGTTGAGTCTGCCACTGCTCTTGGAAACCCATTTTATCTTTTATTCCTGGGCTCAAAGTCTATATTTTCTAGCTTCTCTTGTGGTTAGGGGACCATGTGACTGCTTTCTGGGCCAAGGGAGGTACGCTGAAGGGTCTGGCCCATGAAAGTCTCCCACAAGGGAGCCTCCAGGTTCCTTTCTTCTCTACCTGCCGGAGACGTCCATGCCCAGGCGCCTTGGCAGCCTGGAGTGGAAATGGCAGCGCCTCCATCAGCCTGGTTCCTAAGGAAGCAGAGACCACCCCCCTCCACCCCCGCCACCCACACTCTGGATCTCCCTCCCATTGCTCACTGACGTCCCTGGGCTCAAATACCTTTCCTCCTCCACCATGTTGGATGCTCCAGCCACGCCTTCCCATGGCCCAGGTCCATGGAACTTCTCACCCTTTAACCTTATTCTTTCTCTGTCTGCCTTCCAGGTAGACTCCTGAGCTCTGTGAGGCATGGACCGCATTTCCCTCCCTCACCATTGTATCGTCCATATGCTTGGCCCATAGTAGGGTTAATGTTTTCTAGATTAACAAAACGGCGGATGCATGGCTCTGCCCTTTTCTGTGCTGGGCACAGCACAATCAGATGCTGAACCGTCTTTACAAATAGTGACAATGAGATGAGAAGAGCAGGTGCAGCTCTGAATTGCGTTACTCTTACATGTCTCCGCCCACCTGGCATCTGGCCATAACTAGTGGTCTTTGTGGCAGATCTCCTTTTTTTTATTTTTTTTTACTTAAACTTTATTTTATTTATTTATTTTTTAAAATATATTTTATTGATTTTTTACAGAGAGGAAGGGAGAGGGATAGAGAGATGGAAACATCCATGAGAGAGAAGCATCGATCAGCTGCCTCCTGCACGCCCCCTACTGGGGATGTGCCCGCAACCAAGGTACATGCCCTTGACCAGAATCAAACCCGGGACCCTTCAGTCCCCAGGCCAACGCTCTATCCACTGAGCCAAACCGGCTAGGGCTGTGGCAGATCTCCTTAATGCTGGCAATGAAATGCTTCTACATGAACAGTGGACACAAACATAGGAGTCCTGACTAACTTGGTTTACTCAATGAGAATTTCCTAGAAACAAGTGTGGTAGAGTGAGAAATCCTGGAAACTCTTTGCTGTGTTTCCATCGAGAGGGGTAAATGTCCTCTCTCAGAAGAGGGCCCTGCTTCAACACTAGAACGCTGCAGAAGTGACAACAGGAGCTGGGTCATAGACATAGCTCCTGCCTTCTTTCTTGGACACTCCCTTTGGGAGCCCTGAACCTCCACAGAGGAAGTCTGACCGCCCTGGGACTACCATGATAAAGGGGGCCCACTCGATAACCCCAGCTGAGTGTTGCCTCCCAGCCGTTCCTGCCAAGGCATTGGACATGGTTGAAGCCATCTTGTCAGGTCGCTCAGCTGACAAGTGGTAGCCTGGATCTGACCCCAGTCTGATCAAGCAAAGCCTGTGTGTGTGCTTTCTCCTCCAGAGAGGCGGTTCACCTAGGAGTGCAGGTAGTGTCTCAGTGTGGTTTAATTTGCATCTCTCAGATGAATAGTGACTCTGAGCATCTTTTCATATGTCTGTTGGCCATCTGTATGTGCTCTTTGGAGAAATATCTATTAAGGCCCTCTGCCCATTTTTTAATTGGAATGTTGCTTTCAGATGGGTTCTAGACTTATCGGGGCAATCACTTCATAAATTATACAAATGTCCAACCACTGTGCTGCACACCTGAAACTAATATAAGATTGACTATCAACTGTAATTGGAAAAAAAAAAAAAAAGAGTGCAGGTCTCTCCAAAAGTGGCTTCCAAAGAACTAGAAGGTGCTTGTGGCAGAAACAGAGCTGGAGCATTAAAATGGTCATTCATGAAATATACCCCCCTTAATCAAGTTTATCAATTTTTGCTGGCCTTTACAAGTTGGTTACTCAGTAAGGATCTAGGGATAGAGTAAGGAATACAGGAGTCCCCATGGGTGTGTTTCCAAAGTTCTGTAACTTGAAACATCCTATCTAATAAAGAGGGAATATGCAAATTGACTGTCACACCATAACAAAGATGGCTGCGCCCCCAGTGGAGGCAGGGATTCCGTAACACAAGATGGCTGTGCCCACAGCAGAGGCCAAGTTCCCGTAACGAGCCTTAAAGAGCAATCAGCAGGGACCTGAGGCTGCGTGGCGCTGGGCCAGGGCAGGGGACCTCAGGCCATGCCCCCTGCCTGGCAGGGCTTGATGGGGGACCTCAGACCGCATCCCCCACCCGGCAGAGCTTGACAGGGGACTTCAGGCCATGCCTCCCGCCCCGGTGCCAGGCCAGGTGACCTGAGGCCACACCCCCCACCTGGCGGGACTTGATGGGGTGGGCCTGGCCAGGTCTGGATCTAGCCCAATGGGGGTGGGGCTGGCCAGGTCTGGGTCTTGCTCGATTTTGAGGCGCACGTGGGTGGGCAGGGACTTGACTCTGGTTCCCGTGCCCCAGACTCTGACAGGAGGAAGATTTTCATATACATTTTACTAATTTTCTTTCATCTCTGACACTTCTATTATAGAGAAAGAGCAAATAGCAATATTAAAATATTTCCTCTAATTAATTCCCTTTTAATGTGCACGAATTTCGTGCACTGGGTCAAAATTTTTTATATATATAAAAGCCTAATATACAAATTGTCCCCTAGGGAGTTCGATTACTCACTATGATGTGTGCTGACCACCAGGGGGTGGCATGGAATGAAGGAAGGCCCCGGCCGGCAGTGGCAGCCAGGGAAGGGAGGCCCCGGTTGGCAGCTGGCAGCTGGGGAAAGGGAGGCCCCAGCTGGCAGCCAGAAGGCCCTGATCAGCCCTGATTGCCAGCCAGGCCTAGGGACCCCACCCGTGCACGAATTTCATGCACCAGGCCTCTAGTAGTTTATATAATGAATCTTTTTAAAAGCAAAGGTTTATCATCCCTATGACCACCCGGTTTATCTGCTGTAAAATTCTGTTTCCACACAGTCCCATTTTCTTAAAGGGATATATCTACAATGGAGTGAGATTATTGGGGTTTGATATTTTCTTTTTATTCACTTTTTTTTCTCGTTGGGCTAAAAATTTCCATCTTGTATTTGTCCATCTGTCTTCAAATGCTTTTAATTCATAATAATAAGCACAACTGTTAAAAATAAAACAGAAAAGTAGAGACTCAGGTAGGGCTTTGCCAGACTTCTGCTGATCTCCGCCCCCCCCCCCCCATGGGACAGGGAGAGTAGTCCTAGGAGGGGTAGGGAGGAGAGTGGATCTGCTTATACACAATTCATCCCGCCCTCTCAGCACACACAGATGTGTTCAATCACTGTTCAGTGATGTAACTCTTATGGTGCTTCCTATTTTCTGTTCTGAAGAGACCGTGCTGTCTGGTGGTTTAGAAGCTCAGATGGGTGTCAAATGATCTGTGTTTAATCTTGGCTTTGCCTCTTCCTGGCTGGGTGGGCTTCCCAGCTTGTTCCTCAGTTTATTCATTTGCAATTTAGCAACTGGCTGCTGTGAGGATTAAATGAGCCAATCAACGCAGGTAATGTCCTCAGAGCCATGCTAGGCAACAGTAAGTTGAAAGTGCAATATAAAGATTAGCTGCTTCCTCAGACATTTAATTGAAAGGCAATGGACAGGACAAAAGGAGTGAAAGAATTTGAAGCCACTGAGTAACTGTTACACCAAAAAGCTCATGCACTCTTAGTTATAAGCTGTAACCCATGCAGATAGAGAACTGGGCTTGTGGGGTGGGTGGGGACCTCATAAACATTCTGTTCTTAAGAATAATGGCCTGTGTCAGGAGGCAATAACCTCTGATAACAAGCCAGAGTCATCACTATATGGTTTTATGAAGGTAGAGAACCAATAGCCTGGATGCAATGTCTCTAGACAGGGCCAGGGCAGTGCTTATCCCTCCCTCCCCCATACCTGATCCCTTTGGCAAGGCAGGGACCTCAATAGGACCACCACGCTCAACCCTTGCTATTCACTCATTCATCAACAACCGTTCATTGTGCACCTACCTTGCGCCAGGCACTGCAAAGATGAGTGAGACCCTACAGCCTCGTTGGAGAAACAAACAGAGGGATGCTTTAATGAATTTCACAATTATTTACTGATTACCAGGCATCTAGTACTATGTTAGGTGCTGGGTATTGTGAACAAAACAGACAGAAGACCCTGCCCTCATGGAGCTGGCATTCTAGGGAAGGGAAAGATAGAATACGATATGAAAAAAGGATGACATGTGCATATAGTCTCTCAGGTGGGGAGCAGAGCAAGGGAGAAAAATAAACAGGAGAGCACCAGGAGTGTTCCTGCGGGTGGGGGGACTGTCTGCCCTTTTAATTTGAATACACATGGTCTCCGACTTACCATGGTTGGACTTAGCATTTTCTACTCTACGGTGGTGTGAAGCAATATGCAACCAGTAGATGGATTCCTATCTAGGAACATGCTAGGGTACTTCCAGCGGCAACCAGCCACAGCCCCCAGTGAGCCGCAGCAGCACCAGCCTAAACACTTGGTACTACGCAGTGTGTTGGATGATTTTGCCCAACCGCAGGCTAATGGAGCCGTGTTCTGAGCACGTTTAAGCTAGGCGAGGCTGAGCTATGATGTTTGGTAGTTTAGGTGTATTAAACGCATTTTCCACTTGTGATGGGTTTATCTAGACTAGATGTAAGCCCATCTTAAGCTGAGGAGCAGGTGTAGACAGGAACGGCTTTGCTGAGATAAATGCCAGGAGGCGGGGTAACTGGGGTCACTGTAATCCAGATCCAGAGCCTATGGGCCCGGGAAAGCCCTGCCTCTTCCCTGGCCCAGTTTCAGGCGGCAAGGAAACAATACTCCTGCGTGGAAGTCCTCAGGGCAGCACTTGCGTTCCCCACGTTTCTCAGCCTGGCGGAGCGCCGCCAAGAAGATACCCAGGATACTGCCTGGAAGCATGGATGTTCGTCAGCCCATCAGCAAGCAATTGGGGGCACCAACTATGCTCAGCCTCACTGGGCTCTCGCTGAGCACCTACTGTGTGAGAGATGTTGGATTCTGCCCTCGAGGAACTCGAGTATAGTCACACGAATTATCAGTAAGCGTCAGGACCGCGTGTAGGCACAGTCACACCACAAATCCGGACACTCCCCGGCACGTGAAGCCACAGTGCCAGTCCACACGGCGTCGGCGGCGGGCGGGTGCGGCCACTTCCAGGCGCAGCGGGCGGCAGGTGAGGCCTCGGGGCGATCCCTAGGGCGCCCAGGACCCGCTGCGGCAGCCCTTGGTCCTTGAAGAAAGGGAACCTGCTCTCTCCGGGCCTTTGGGCAGGTCTCGGGACGCAGCCGGCCATCCCGGTCCCACCTCGGCTGCAGCCCGGCTCCAGGCCCGCGGCGCGCGCCAGCCTCCCCGCGCCGCGCACAGCGCCCCCTCCCGCCGCCTCCGCCGGGCGCGCCCGCGGCCCCCAGCTCCCGCGCGTCCCGGGCTCCAGGGGGCGGGGACGAGCAAAGGTCCCGCCAGACCGCCCTTGGCCCCGCGAGCCCCCGCCCCCGCCCCCGCCCCCGCCCTGGCATCCCTGACTTGGTCCGCGCCGGGCGCGCGGCTGCGGGGGCTGAGCTGCGGTCGCGGGAGGTAAGTGTGGGCGCCCCTTCCCTCTCCGGGACCCCCCTCCTCTGTCCCTTCTAAGGGAGGTCCGTCGGCTGCCGGCGTCTGGACAGCTGCCCGCGTGGCGCCCCCTCCTGTCCCCCCTTCCCAGTACCCCTCCCCTAAGCCCCCCAACCCCTTCCCCATGCCCCTCCTCCCCTTCGCGCTGCCACTGCCTTCCCCGCTGGTTGCCAGGGCAGCTGGCATCGTCTTCCCGCGCCACCACCCCTCCCCACTCCTTCAGGCTTTGTTCCTGTTTCTCTGCGGGGTGTGCGTGCGGAGGTTTCCCCTCCTGGGGGCCGGGGGCCGGCAGAGCGCCCACAGACACGGTTTCAGTCTCTGCACCGGAGCGAGCCCCATCCGCCTGGGTCTGGATGGGGGAGCCAGGTCTCCCGTGTTCTCGGCCCGGGTGGGAGGGCGTCGCAGCTGCCGCCCGGCCCCGGGGCCCTCACGTGCGGAGCCGCTTCCCAGAGAGAAGGCGGCTCCTGGGGGGCTGGTGCGGGGCGTTAGGTAGCATCCTTCGTGGAGCGCCTCCTGTGCGCCAGGGCGGGAGCAGGGATGAGGGATGGAGGTCTAGCTGTCGCTGTCCCGGGAGGCAGATGGACAGCGGAGTCCCCGTGGAGTGGAACGGGGCTGTGCGGCCGGAGAGACAGCTGAGTAAGTCACAGTAAATGAAGATCCACCGCCAGCGTGCCCCTCTGATCAAGGCAAACAGCGGGGAAGCTGAACGCAGGCAATTAGAGCCGAGAAATGGGGCCCAGCTCCCAGCTGCCGCCCCTCAGCTCGTGCTGTAGGAGGAAGCTGGCAGGTCCCGGCCCTGCGTTTCTTTTTGTTCTTTTTTGAACCCTAAAGGGCACCAGTCTTCATCACCCTCTCTTCCCAAAAGCCTTTGCTGCCTTACCTTGACGCCTTTCCCAGCTCCTGCCTGTCTTGTAACCATCATTTGTGTGTGTGTATGTGTGTGTGTGTGTGTGTGTGTGTGTGTGTGTTTAATTTCATATAATGATTTTTAGTTCAGAAAGAAATGATAGGGTACTTGGTCTTGAATTTGTCTTACAAAAGTAAGCTCAGCTACTAGGGCCCGAGCACCAGAGATGACATAAAAGAATGACACTGTTTCAATAGGTTCTCTTTCACCGTGTTATTGAGGAAACTGAAAATAATCCAAAACGTGAAGCAGTTCACTGTGAGACAAGTCCAGTGCTGTCTCATCCCCTCGGGAGTGGGGAAACAGCGTGCTCCAGAGCCCTGATTTTTGCTTCCACCATCACGGAAGTTTACCCTTTCGAGCACACTTTCTTTCTTTACAAAATGAGTCACTTGTAGCCCAAATTAAAAAACAAAACAAAACACCAAAAACAAATTAAAAAAACTGCCCGAGGAGTCGCCTGAGTAGGGTGCTGAGGGCTCAGGTTGGGAGGCAGGTGGGCCTCGTTGGGAGCCAGGCTCAGCGTTAACCCTCTCATGTGACATTGAGCTCCAAGTTGGGTCTGTTGCTTGTTGCACCGAGGGAGACACACCAGGAGGAACCCTGGGGGTGTGGGTCTCAGTAAGGGGGTGTTAGAAAGGAGTGAAAGGGTTTGGGGGAGAGGTAAGGAAACGGGACTTGGCTCTCTGATGGCCGCTGCCAGGAAGTGGGGAAATTGTACTGAGTAGCTTCCTAAATCTTGTCTCCAAGGAGGGAAGGCTGACGCTGTGGTTGGCAAGAAACAGCCGTCAGCCAGGCGTGGTGGCAGTAGTGGGGGTGTGTGGTCATTTTTCTGGTTTGGACAGTTTTCAGATTTTGTCTATGTTCAGGCAAGATTATGAGAGGCCTTGGTTTTCGTCTTGATTTGTCGTGGCCAGCGTGGCCTTGCCTGACGTCCTGTGACATGTCGGAGTTCACCGGGGGATGCCTGGCCCGCGCCTTGCACCACCGGGGCGAGGTCATAGGACCCAGCAACTTCTGGATGTCAGGGCTGCTGCTGCTTTTTCTTGTGATGTTGGGCAGGTTACTTTGAACTTCGGTTTCCACATCTGTAACATGCGCACCGTGCCTCCTCAGGGCTGTTGTGCAGATTAAACGAGGAAATGCGTCGAGAGGATTTAGCCCAATGCCTGGCACATAGCGGGCACTCAACACACAGTTACCCCTTCCCCTGCTTGATGTAGTTTATTTTGACATTGAGGTTTCTTCCCTGGAACTATGCAAGCGGAGGCCTGGTGATCAACCAGAGCTGCTCCGGAGGGGAGTCTTGAATTGAAAGATTTTACTCCCATCGCTCTGAATCAGGCTTAAGTCCGGACAGTGGTGGTCACAGTATCTTCTCATGCATTCATTCCTTTGGCAACTACCTTTAGGACTCTGCTCCCTGGAGCCAGTGGCCCCAGTTGGCCATGTGCCCCCCTTCTCCTCCTCCTCCTCCTCCTCCTCCTCCTCCTCCTCCTCCTCCTCCTCCTCCTCCTCTTCATAAATCTTTATTGTTCCGATTATTACAGGTGTTCCTCTTTTTTTTCCCCCATAGCTCCCCTCCACCTGAATCCCCACCCCACCCCATGCCCTTACCCCCCGCCACTGTCTTCATCCATAGGTGTAAGATTTTTGTCCAATCTCTTCCCACACCCCTCACACCCTCTTCCCCCTGAGAATTGTCAGTCCACTCCCTTTCTATGTCCCTGATTCTATTATATTCATCAGTCCATTCTGTTCTTCAGATTTTTTATTCACTTGATTTTTAGATTCACTTGTTGGTAGTATGTATTTGTTGTTCATAATTTTTATCTTTACCTTTTTCTTCTTCTTCCTCTTCTTAAAGAATACCCTTCAGCATTTCATATAATCCTGGTTTGGTGGTGATGAATTCCTTTAGCTTTTTCTTGTCTGTGAAGCTCTTTATCTGACCTTCAACTCTGAATGATAGCTTTGCTGGGTAGAGTAATCTTGGTTGTAGGTTCTTGCTGTTCATCACTTTGAATATTTCTTGCCACTCCCATCTGGCCTGCATTGTTTCTGTTGAGAAATCAGCTGACAGTCGTATGGGTACTCCCTTGTAGGTAACTAACCATTTTTCTCTTGCTGCTTTTAATATTCTCTCTTTGTCTTTTGCCCTTGGCATTTTAATTATGATGTGTCTTGGTGTGGTCCTCTTTGGATTCCTCTTGTATGGGTTCTGTGCGCTTCCTGGACTTGTAAGTCTATTTCTTTCACCAGGTGGGGAAAGTCTTCTGTCATTATTTCTTCTAATAGGTTTTCAATATTTTGCTCTCTCTCTTCTTCTGGCACCCCAATAATTCGGATTTTGGTACGCTTAAAGTTGTCCCAGAGGCTCCTTACACTATCTTCATATTTTTGGATTCTTTTTTCTTTTTGTCTTTATGGCTGGGTATTTTTTGTTTCCTCATATTTCAGATCTTTGGTTTGATTCTTGAGGTCCTTTGATCTACAGTTGAATTTCTGTATATTCTTTATTTCAGACAGTGTATGCTTAATTTCTGACTGGTCCTTTTCCATTTTTTTGGCATTCTCATTAAGGTCCTTGAAGGTCTCACTAAGCTCCTCAGAGGTCTCATCAAGTTTCTTGGCAGTTTTTAGAAGATTCTTGAGTAACCTTATAAATGTGGTTTTGAACTCTATGTCCAGTAGTTTGCTTTCCTCCATTTCTTTCATTTGTGACATGTTTCTTTGTCTCCGCATTATGGTGCTTCCCTGTGTTGATGGAGTGGTTTTCTGTGGTAGGTGACCAGTGGTTCAGCCTATCACCTGAGGTGGACACTCTTGGTGCACCCCTTTGTGGGCTGAGTGCAAAGTCTTGGTGTAGTTAAGCCTTGATTGCTGTTGGTACACTGGGAGGAATTGACCTCCAGGCCAATTGGCTGTGAGGACCCGCTGTGTCTATAATGGAAGAACTGCTGCGCTGGAGACACGCTTATGGGGTAGGACTTGCTTCAGTGGGGCTTTGGTGTTCACTGAGTCTGCCTCTTGAATGTGTCACTTATGGATGTGAGGAATTGAAATCTGGTGTCGTCTCACACTGACCACTAGGTACACTGGCTTCTGGATCTCCAATGGGGTGCAGGTCAGCTACTGTCTGAGGCCACCCAGCAGGAGCTACAGCGAGAACTACAGTTTTCTCCTCTTTGCTTGGGGTTTGGAGGTTTTGGAGCTGTCTGACCAGAGCTGCAGTTTGTTAGGTTAAGCTGTGATAGGGAAGACTATTTATATGCAAAACTGCTGCATGGAGCTTGGGTGGGTTTGTAGATTGTGCAGGGTGGTGTCTCAGGGAGTCACTAGGCTAGGGCGTGGCAAACAGTGATGGCTGCCAGTCAGCCGTCTCTGCGTCTCCGCGTTTCCAAGTCCCCGCGCCCTGCGCTCCAGCGCAGTAAACAATGATTGCTGCGTGCACCTCTGCAAGAAAGCCACCCTCACTTTCCGACCCGATGGCAGACAGTCCAGCTTCTCCCCATAGGAGTTTGGGTCCCCAGCGTTTCCCCAGAGACTGGAGTTCAGAGTAATCAGGAGCTTGTTTCCCTTCGGGTTGAAAAAAGCAGTGCTCCCAGTCGCCCGTCGCCAGCCCGATTCGCGCGCCTCCGTACCTCAGCTTTTCAGCGCTTGTGCACGTCTCACTGCTCTTTTCTCTTTCCTTCTAGTTGTAGAACTTCCACTCAGCCAGCTTTCCCGTGGTTCTGGGTGATAGACGTTTTGTCTTTTAGGTGTAGTTTTGAAATGGTTGTGCGAGGCAGCAGTTTAGGTGTTTATCTACGCTGCCATCTTGGTTCCCCTTCCATGTGCCCTTCTGACTTAGTGTTGTCTTGCTTTCTTGGTCTCTTCCTTGGAGCCTCTTGTCCAGGAATCTGAGTCAAGCATGCATGCCCTGACCACATTCACCTCAGCTCTCTGAGTCCTGCTTGGAACTGGGAAGCCACATGGCAGGAGACAGGGGCCATCTGCTGATAGAATTCTCACAGTGAGAGCCCAGGGCTATGGGGCAGTGGAGAGGGGCAGGGGGGTTTGGGCCACGAGCATTTAGAGCTGGATCTCTCCTGACGCCATTTTCACCTCCTTCCAGGTGGGAGCATTCTAGAAATTTGAATCTGAAGTCTGGCTTCTGCTTAGTTGAGATAGTTTCGTGCTTGTCTGTCAGGCAACATGGGCTTTAGATCCTTCCGTTAGCGCTAATTCTTAAAAACTAAAAATTACTGAATTCTTCCTGGCCAGACAGTTACATTAGATGTTTCAGAATGGTATGGCAACTTATCTCCCAATGACTAACTCTGTTGTATTGAATTTCTAGCCTAGAGCCTGCCTGATTTATTATATCAAAAGTTGCTAGGAATAAAGAAAGAGAAAGAAAAAAAGAGGCAATAGAAAATGGGCCAGTGTCACAGTTAAGAAACAGAAATACATACACAAGGCTTTAAATAAGAGAGGCTTATGTCATTTATATTAAAATAATGTAACTTGAAACTGTATTGAGATGCCATTTTTCACCCATGAGACTGACACAAACACAAAAAATGGATAACACTGTTGTTGATACTGATAGTTTCATATCTCATTGGTGACTACAAAATGGTACAACCTATGGATTATAGATGCATTTACCCACTGACCTTGCAGTCCCTCTCCTAAAAATCTCCCTTCAGGTACTCTTGCCCATGTATGAAGAAGACATACATTTAGGAGTATTTAGTGTGGCATTTTTTTTTTTTTTTTTTGCTTCTAGAATGGACTTTATTAATTTATTTTTAATAAATCTTTATTGTTCAGATTATTACAGGTGTTCCTCTTCCCCCCCACCATAGCTCCCTTCCACCTGATTCCCCACCCCACCCCATCCCATGCCCTTACCCCCCGCCACTGTCCTCATCCATAGGTGTAAGATTTTTGTCCAATCTCTTCCTGCACCCCTCACACCCCCTTCCCCCTGAGAATTATCAGTCCACTCCCTTTCTATCTCCCTGATTCTATTATATTCACCAGTCCATTCTGTTCTTCAGATTTTTTATTCACTTGATTTTTAGATTCACTTGTTGGTAGGTATGTATTTGATGTCATTTTGTTGTTCATAATATTTATCTTTACCTTTTTCTTCTTCTTCCTCTTCTTAAAGAATACCCTTCAGCATTTCATGTAATCCTGGTTTGGTGGTGATGAACTCCTTTAGCTTTTTCTTGTCTGTGAAGCTCTTTATCTGACCTTCAACTCTGAATGATAGCTTTGCTGGGTAGAGTAATCTTGGTTGTAGGTTCTTGCTGTTCATCACTTTGAATATTTCTTGCCACTCCCATCTGGCCTGCATTGTTTCTGTTGAGAAATCAGCTGACAGTCGTATGGGTACTCCCTTGTAGGTAACTAACCATTTTTCTCTTGCTGCTTTTAATATTCTCTCTTTGTCTTTTGCCCTTGGCATTTTAATTATGATGTGTCTTGGTGTGGTCCTCTTTGGATTCCTCTTGTTTGGGTTCTGTGCGCTTCCTGGACTTGTAAGTCTATTTCTTTCACCAGGTGGGGAAAGTTTTCTGTCATTATTTCTTCTAATAGGTTTTCAATATTTTGCTCTCTCTCTTCTTCTGGCACCCCAATAATTCGGATGTTGGTACGCTTAAAGTTGTCCCAGAGGCTCCTTACACTATCTTCATATTTTTGGATTCTTTTTTCGTTTTGTTTTTCTGGTTGGGTGTTTTTTGTTTCCTCATATTTCAGATCTTTGGTTTGATTCTTGAGGTCCTTTGATCTACAGTTGAATTTCTGTATATTCTTTATTTCAGACAGTGTATGCTTAATTTCTCACTGGTCCTTTTCCATTTTTTTGGCATTCTCATTAAGATCCTTAAAGGTCTCACTAAGTTCCTCAGCGGTTTTTAGAAGATTCTTGAGTAACCTTATAAATGTGGTTCTGAACTCTATGTCATCCAGTAGTTTGCTTTCCTCCATTTCTTTCATTTCTGACATGTTTCTTTGTCTCTGCATTTTGGTTGCTTCCCTGTTTTGATGGAGTGGCTTTGTGTGGTAGGTGACCTATAGGGGCCAGTAGCTCAGCCTCCCCAATCACTTGAGGTGGACGCCTTTGGTACACCCCTTTGTGGGCTGAGTGCAAAGTCTTGGTGTAGTTAAGCTTTGATTGCTGTTGGTACACTGGGAGGAATTGACCTCCAGGCCAATTGGCTGTGAGGACCCGCTGTGTCTATAATGGAAGAACTGCTGCGCTGGAGACACACTTATGGTGCAGGACTTGTTTCAGTGGGACTTTGGTGCTCACTGAGTCTGACTCTTGAATGTGTCACTTATGGATGTGAGGAAATCTGGTGTCTCACACTGATCACTAGGTACACTGACTTCTGGATCTCCAATGGGGTGCAGGTCAGCTACTGTCTGAGGCCACCCAGCAGGAGCTACAGCGAGAACTACAGTTTTCTCTTTGCTTGGGGTTTGGAGGTTTTGGAGCTGTCTGACCCGGGCTGCAAGTTTGCTAGCTTAAGCTGCAATAGGGCAGGCCATTCATATGCTAAAGCCGCTGCTTGGAGCTTTGGTGGGTTTGTAGATTGTGCAGGGCGGGGTCTCAGGGCATCACTAGGCTAGGGCGTGGCAAACAGCGTTGACTGCCAGTTAGCTGGCTCTGTGTCTCTGACTGCGTCCCCGCATCTCGTGCCCCAGTGCAGTAAACAATTATTTCTGTGCGCAGCCCTGCAAGCAAGCCTCCCTCACTTTCCAACCCGATGGCAGACAGTCCAACTTTTCCCCGTAGGAGTTTGGGTTCCCCACGTCTCCCCAGAAACTGGAGTTCGGAATAATTGAGAGCTTATCTCCCTTCGGGTTGAAAAAAGCAGCACTCCCAGTCGCCCGCCGCCAGCCTGATACGCGTGCCTCCGTACCTCAGCTTTTCAGCACTTGTGCATGTCTCACTGCTCTTTTCTCTTTCCTTCTAGTTGTAGAACTTCCACTCAGTCAGCTTTCCCGTGGTTCTGGGTGATAGACGTTTTGTCTTTTAGTTGTAGTTTTGAAATTGTTGTGCGAGGCAGCAGTTTAGGTGTTTACCTACGCCGCCATTTTGGATCCTCTCCTAGTGTGGCATTTTTATAATAACAATAAATGTAGAAATAACCCAAGAGGTGAGCGATACAGGACCGATTAAATAAACAGTGGTGTGTCCTGTGATGGAGCATTGTGCGGCTGTGGTGAAGGACTAACATGAAAAGCTCTCCAGGATATATTGCTACAGGACAGAAAGCCAGGTGCAGCTCGGCGTAGACTCCTTTTTACTTGTATTTGTATAAAGAACACAAAGGCGATATATCCGAAGGGGAGAGGGATGAAAGGGTAGATGGGACCAGAGAGGAAAGGTATTTCTTGGTGTGTATATTTTTTTATAGTGTAGATAGTTGAGCCATGTCAATATATTGTGTATTCACACGTAATAAAAAAGAACCCTCTAATTTAACTTCAGAAGGAGAATATTCGCAGAACTCCTTGATTGGATGAGCCTGATTAGAACAAACACCTACAAAGCAGCAGCCACCTCCATTAGCTCTTCCTAAAGCAACCTACCCTGTCAAGAAGGAAAAAGGGCTGTTTGATGTTAGATGAAGAAAGTCAACTTAGGAGTTCCCTTTCTTTTTCCTCAGTCCCTCTGGGAGAACTGGTGTCATTACCAAGGCTTTGCTGTTCACCACACCTGGGTTTTGTGAGCTTTTGCTTTGTTTTGTAATGGCAACCTGTTCGATCTGAAGGCAAGTTAGTGAACTTCCTTTCAAGTTGTTCCAGAAAAGAAACCGTCAAAGTAGAGGTCCTGAGATCGATGGGAAACCGAGGCAGACTCGGCTGCAGTTCCTCTCTGGGACAAGCAGGGTGAACTCCCACAGGCCACTGGGGGGAACTTGTTTTGTTAAAACGTCTTTCCTCCCGTGTTTGGCAAAATGAACCCTGCACCTTATCCTACACAAGCTCTCAGCCAGTGCAGCCTTATTGTTCCCCACCCATCTGCTTCCTCCTGAATTCCCTCTCTTGGTCCCAGGCATCCCCATCTCATCAGCCAACCCACCCTGAGCCTCCCTTTCTTCCCCACCCTTACATCCAGCCAGATTCTGGGGAAACCACCAAACCAGCGTCTTTTCTATCCTTCTGCCACTGACATGGTTCAGCACTTGTTCACCTCTAATCCTGTTCCCTTCCAGCGGTTTCCTATTTTGCTTCCAAAACGTCTTTTTAAGTCACCACTCTGATCACATTGCTCTCTATACCCGTGTTCCCCCCGCTCCCCCTCCAGGGCTCCTGCTGCTGGGGCCCCCAGCGGGAGGCATGCATCTTCAGGACCTTGTTTGTACACAGACTCAGGGAAAAGCCCGAGACTGAAAATCTACCTCGTAAGTGGAGGGCAGGAAAAGACAAGAAGAAAGACGCAGGCACTCCGGTCTGGCAACGAACAGAGTTTATTCAGGGAAACTTACGGGGTGTATTGGGGCGACTGCAAATGAAGTGGGTGTCTTCCATGCCGCTTGACAGATGCCAACTAATTAAATAGAACAGGGCAGTATGGATGGTATGGGATTGGTCCCAGGTGCGGGAAATACCTTACAGGCTTGCCTGGGTCAGGAGAAGGCCTGTTCCAGGAGCTAGCACCCCTGGGGCACGGAGAGGTACCGGCTTAGGTCAGAAGGAAAGCATTCATTACAGTCAGACAGCCCTGAGGCGGTGTACGGGAAGCAGTCTATGTTCTGGCCCGGGTCTAGCTCATGGGTACAGCAACGGTCACATTGGCACGGTCTCTCCTCCCCAGACCTGGGCTGAGGGCCCCTCATCCGTGTCCTTTGCCCTTCCCCACTCTAGAACCCTCCACTCTGGTGCAGGAACCAATCCCAGAGCCTGAAAAGCAACCCCAGGTCTGTCGAGGAAGTGGGGATGGGCATCTCCACACAGAAGGGTGTCTCCTGGACATCATGTGTCTGCTGGTCACCAGTCTCGCCTCATGTTATGCTCCCCACCTCACCGCCTCCTGCACGCGCGAGGCTGTTAGAATGGCTGCTCATTCGCTAGAGTCCTTATGGTGCTCTTAGCCCACAAAATGCAGCTTGGGTGCCACCTACTTCGGGTGGATGTAGAAAGACCAGATGTGCTTTCTGTGACCCTATGCTTCTCTCCAGTTGGACTTAGATGCCTTTTTCTTGCTTCATTCCTTGTAGCAATCTGTGCCAATATCCAGGTAACACTTAGCTGCTCATTTCTCCACCTGACCGTCAAACTAGTAGCTCATTAAGGAGAGAAACTACTTTTTGTGTCTGTATCCTAAGTGCTTAAACATGGTACCTGGGTATAGTAGGTGCTTAATAATTAATGAGTGGTTCCATAATTGTTTCGATGAGTGAACGAGGGATCCATTGCATGTAAGATCCTTGTGCTTCGTAGAGTGATAAGTATAGAGATGAGAACCTGAGCATATGTACTTTTCCTTCTTTGCAGCTCGCTGTTGAACAGAAAGGAACTTTTTGCGTGTTTCAGAATTTCTTCCTTAAATGTTCATTCTTGTTAATGTACAAGAACAGAGTTAGGTAGCTGCACATTAATCTAAGAAGAGTTTTTTTAGTGGAGACCTAGTGATAGGTAAAGAGAAATGTTTTCTGATTTCCCGGAGGAGGTTCACATGAAAAAAAGGGTGTTAAATTAGTTAACATATAAGATTATTCCCAGCTGTCACATTCTATGATTTTATTATCTATGTGCCCGCAGACACCAAGGTACAAAAACAAATAAAACACAGTTCTTGTCCATTAGACATTTTAACCTTTGACCATGGGAAGTTTTAAAAACTGTTATTTCAGCCCTGGTCGGTTTGGCTCAGTGGACAGAGCGTCGGCCTGCGGACTCAAGGGTCCCAGGTTCGATTCCGGTCAAGGGCATGTACCTTGGTTGCGGGCACATCCAGTAGGGAGTGTGTAGGAGGCAGCTGATCGATGTTTCTCTCTTATCGATGTTTCTAACCCTCTATCCTTCTCCCTTTCTCTCTGTAAAAAAATCAATAAAATATATTTTTAAAAATGTTATTTCAGTTTGTGCTTTTTTAAAAGAATGCTTATATAGGTGTGTATTTGTGTGTGCAGACATGTATAGTTATGTATTGTGAATTGTTAATAACCTTTGCTTATGTTTATACTATAGCATTTTAAAAACTTTATCTGTGAAATTCTTTATAAAGTATTCTAGTCCTTTGTTATAAATACTACAATTTTTTTTTCAGTTTTTCATTGTCTTCCTAAAGGCCTTTCTCATTTTACAATTGTATAAATATTTCTGTATTTTCTTATAGTATCTTTATGGTTTCATTTTTCCTTAAAAAACACACCATATCCAATCTATTGGGAATTTGCTCTTGTGTGTGGCATGAGGTCGGGATCTGACTTTATTTTTCCCAGATGATTATACCAGTGGTTCTAGCACCATTTATTGAATGGCCTATAATTCATTCACTGAATACAGTCCTTTAATATCTTCCAATGTGTCTCTTCTTTCTTCCTCGAGCTGAAGAGTGAGGCCTTCATTTCTGGGTTAAAAAGTACTAGCTGGTTACTTTCCATTTATGAATAGGGGAAATCACACAGGGCAGAGAAAAAGTCCATTAGAAGTGGTCATATGTAAGATCAAATCGGGGTGGTCAGTATGTTGTTCCGCAGATATTTCCAGGTCTCTGCCTTCCAAACACTTGGTGTAGGATTGTATTTCCTGAGCATAATCATTGGCTGAAGCCATGTGACTAGTTCTAACAAACTGTGAGCAGACATGATGCATGTCAGTTTGGGGCCAGAGCATTTCATTGCTTGGGTGAGACTTTCAGATGATGACTGACCCTGCTCGGGTGCTGGCTGCCCCTTCAGTCTGCATCCCCAAATGACTGTGATGCCGTAGCTCACCCGTCCTCCTATATTGGCCATGTAGTGGGAGGAAGAGATACACCTTTTTTGGCACAAGCCACTGAGATTTAGAGGTTATTTGTTTCTGAAGCAGAGCCTCACTTATCCTGACTTATACACACATTTCTTTCAGTTTTCCACTTTGATTTCTTTTCCATCTTCTGAACTCAAGCTAGAGAATTTTCTAGAGAGAAGGTATTTTTTCATGTATACTGATAGATACGAGGGAGGAATCAGGTAATTTTAGGAAAAAAGAGTCACAAAATAATAACTTATTTAATTTGGGATAACCTTATTTTTCCAGGTAATCCGGAGTTCTCAAAATGTTTGCCAAAGCAACAAGGAATTTTCTTAGAGAAGTTGATGATGGCGGTAACCTGATCGCAGTATCGAACCTGAATGACTCTGATAAGTTACAGCTTCTAAGTCTGGTGACCAAAAAACACAGATTCTGGTGCTGGCAGAGACCCAAATACCAGTCTTTATCCGTCGCCCTTGGAGATGTGCTTACAGAAGACAAGTGTCTGAGTCCAGGTATGTTTCTTCTTGTTTGCAATTAGCCCCAGAACAGGAGATGATGATTCTTCTAATCTAGACGCAGATTGTCTTGAGTGACTGTAAGGTGGTACCTTGTGATTTTTCCCTGTTCCTTGCCTATCGCCTTGAAAACATCTCTTTTCTTCAAGTGACATCATTCTGCAGACCTGACATGAAAAGTGATAGCTTAATTTTTTTTATTTTTTTGTTAATCCTCACCCAAGTATATTTTCCCCCCATTGATTTTTAGAGAGTATGGAAGGGAGGGAGAGAGACAGAGAGAGACACATCAGATGTGAGAGGGACACGTCGATTGGTTGCCTTCTGCACATGTCCCGACTGGGGCCAGGGATGGAGCCTGCAGCTGAGGTACGTGCCCTTGCCCAGAATCGAACCTGCGACCCTTGGGTCAGGGAAATGGAAAAAGCCAAGTGTGAACTTCCTCAGAGACTCCCAGGGTACGTTCCGGAGTGATGATGACTGAGGCTGTTTTTGTGATGGTTGGTATTCGGTTGGATGAAAAAAACCTAAGCAATAGAAATCGGGAGAATGGCCGCTCAGGTATGAGATCATCAGGTATTTATCTTTGGTGGTCAGATAAGGGCAGATCTCTAAGGCAGCACCTGGGTATGACCAGATGAGGCGCTTGGCAGTTCCCAGGAGACCTGCCGGAAGCCGGACACCAGGTGGGTGGTAGCATCTTCCTTAGTGCCTGGGCGCCGGGGAGGAGGAATGGAGAGTCTGGAGCTCGTGTGTTCCGGGGTGGTGGTTGAGGGAGGGGGAAGGGCAGGCCCGCTGACGGCAGAAAGACAGAGATAAGGAATTGCGTGACAAGGAACTGCCTGCCTGGGTAGAGGTCAGATATCATCAGATAAGTCTGCGAAGGGACTTATTTTCAGGGAGATGGCCGTGAAGGCCGGGGGAGTGTTCTCCAGGACCGGTGGGTGGGAAGGGCAGATCCCCACGGGTGAGGCCCGGTGGCCAGCCTGCCAGCTACCGCGTAAGCAGGACTCTGGTGTGTGTCCTGGCTGGGCCGGCTCTTTTTTCTGTTTCCATGTCATCGTCACTCGTCCTTTCACCCCGGAAAAGCACCCATTCAAAATATTCTATTTCTTCACCAGGAGAATGGTTAAATGGATGTTTACTTGACAAATATTCATTCAGTTCCACAGGTACTATATGTGTCCTTGTTTATACATGTTTGTATTGGAATTGAGAGATAAAAAAACCAAAAAAGTCCCCAGTAGGGCCCCTGGCCATCCGTGCACTCACACCAGCTCTCAGCACCCAGGTGCCCACACACGGCGTGGCGGCCACCTTTCCATTTGGGGTGCAAGCCTCGTGTTTCCCACGGGTCCGCACAGGATTGGAAAGCGAGGTGACCTGAGGCACAGAGGGGGCCGTGTCATCATCAGATACACGTCTCATTTACTGCAGTGGTGGTGGAGTCGGACTTTGTGAAATACGAGGGCAAGTTTGAAAACCACGTGAGTGGGGCCATCGAGACGGCACTGGGGAAGGTCAAGCTGAATGTCGGAGGCAAAGGCCTGGTGGAGAGTCAGTCCTCGTTCGGAAGCTTGAGGAAGCAGGAGGTGGACTTGCAGCAGCTCCTCGGACAAGCCGTGGACAGGTAAGGAGGATTGGTTTGGCACTTCGCATTTTGACGCATCTCGTGTTTAAAGTTGGATCTTTGTGGAAAGGGTGACTGGTGGAAACCTGTCAGGTCAGTAAACATTTGGAACGCTCGCTGCCTTTATTTTGTTGGGGTGTGTTCCCTCTGTTTTCCCGCTTTGCTGAAAGTTTATCACAAGTGGATGCTGGGTTTTGATAAATGCTTTTTCTGCATCTATTGATCTGATCATATGATTTGTATCCTGCATTGAGTTTAAGTGGTGTATCATGTTGCTTGCAGATATTGAACAAGCCTTGCATCCTGGGGAAATCCCACTTGCTTATAGTGAATGATCCTTTTAATGTATTGCTGAATTCAGTTTGCTGCTATTTTGTTGAGGATTTTTGCATCTATGTTCATCAGGGATATGGCCTGTAATTTTTTTTGTAGTGTTTTTGTTTGGCTGAGGAAAACCCAGATAAAATTATGGCAGAGAGCCCAGCCGGCATGGCTCAATGGTGGAGTGTCAACCTATGAACCAAGAGGTCGGGGTTCGATTCCCGGTCAGGGCACATGCCCGGGTTGTGGGCTCGATCCCCAGTGTGGGGCGTGCGGGAGGCAGCCGATCAGTGATACTCTCATCATGGATGTTTCTCTCTCTCTCTCTGAAATTAATATAAATATATATTTTAAAAATTATAGCAGAGAATGTAAAGGCAGAGGCATGAGTCCGGGTCCCCAGTGAGGGTGCCCGGGAGGTGGATAGTGAGTGGGCTGCGTCAACCTGAGCAAGCCCAGGTGCGTAGCTAGGGCTGCCCGCCACGGGGGAGAGCACCTTGGGACGGTCCTCAGAAACCCTGTTCATTGTAATCCTCCGAAGAGTAACACATTAATTGAGACCATTTTGTGATGATCCACATTCGTGTTTTGTTCTTAGGATCATGGATCATCCTGTAATAAATTCTGTACTTTTTCTGCCTGGTCTTTCATGGTCAGCTGCCACAGGTCACGGCCCTAAGAATAAGTGCCACACCCACCCCATCTCTGCCTCGGATTCATTGCTTCTAATCAGCTCGGGTCTGGGAATTTTATTCCTGGGAAATCATTCCTTCTACCCCTGCCCCAGTTCAAGGGGGCGGGGACAGGTGACAGCAGGAAGGTGGTAAAGGACAAATTTAAAGTCTAGAAATGGGAGAAGTGTCTCATCACAGAGCCACCTCTTCCTGTCTGTTGCTAAGAGGTAAAAGTGAGGCACACCATGGGTTGGATATATGTAAGGCTAATGTTCTTGCTACTTTGCTGGAGCCATAAATTCTTACCTACATCACCTGCCCGTCTTTGGACGCCCACAGTATCACTGGATTGATAAGATGCTATTTGATTCACGTGTGGCCTTGGGCGTGGTAGTTAGTAATGGCTTAAGTACTGTACGTTCTTGAGGGCTTATTTGCATCAGCTATTTTTATTTCAGGCCATTTAGATAAGTTGTCATCTGTATACAGGCTATTTAGCCCTCAGAATCCAGAGTGCTCTGTTTATTGTCCACGAGATGTGTGCACATCTCGAAAACAAACTTCAGCTGGCCCACAAGAAGCAAGTGTGTGTGTATAATGCTTATCTGGCACTGCCGGGCATGAAGGCATGCCACGGGAACGAACCTTCCAGATGCACGGAGGGGACCCCTTTGAATGAGAGCTCGACGTGTATCTTAAAACAGTCGTGATGGAAACCCCGCTAAGATAGATCACGTAAATCTCCTCTTTTTTGAATGAAGGATAACACATTTGTAGAGACCATTTTGTGATGACTCACATTCGTGTTTTGTTCTCAGGACCATGTCTCATCCTGTACTTTTTCTGCCTTGTCTTGCATTGTCAGCTGCCACAGGTCACGGCCCTAAGAATAAGTGCCACACCCACCCCATCTCTGCCACAGATTTACTGCTTCTAATCAGCTGGGGTCTGGGGAATTTTATCCCTGGGAAATCATTCCTTCTACCCCTGCCCCAGCTCTCCGCTGTAGGTGCAGTAGTCGGCCCAGCTGACCTTTGAGGGTTTTCTCCTGGCTAATGGTCGGATGTGAGGGTCATGCCAGCTCCTTCCCTTGTGTTCAGGCCTTGGTTCCAGCCGGTTCCCGAGACGGTGCCCCTCTGTGCTTTGCTGGCTGTGGTGGGGTTGAGGTGGGTGTTAGCATACAGGCCGATCCCACTCTAGTTCTTTGTCACATTATAAAGCAAATTCTGGCAAAACCGACCACACTTCTCTGTGAATACCCGATAATTAGAAGTTTGGTTCTTGTTTTTTTTAAAATATATTTTATTGATTTTTTACAGAGAGGAAGGGAGAGGGATAGAGAGTTAGAAACATCGATGAGAGAGAGCCATCGATCAGCTGCCTCCTGCACACCCCCTACTGGGGATGTGCCTGCAACCAAGGTACATGCCCTTGACCGGAATCGAACCTGGGACCCTTCAGTCCGCAGTCCTACGCTCTATCCACTGAGCCAAACCAGTTAGGGCGAGAAGTTTGGTTCTTTATGAAGTGACATCATGTAAGCAATGGTGTGCAGTGATAAACCTTTGTAATTATTGAAAGTATTTTTTATAAAATGTATTTTCATTGATCTCAGAGAGTAAGGGAGAGGGAGATAGAAACATCAATGATGAGAGAAAACCACCGATTGGCCACCTGGAGCCCTCAACCCGGGCATGTGCCCCCGGCCAGAATCAAACCCGGGACCCTTCAGTCTGCAGGCCGATGTTCCATCCACTGAGCCAAACTGGCTAGGGCTATTTAAAGTATTTAAACATTACACTCAAAGTCTTATAGCTAACTAAGTTTTATACACACACAAAAAAAATATTAGGCCGAAACCGGTTTGGCTCAGTGGATAGAGCGTCGGCAGCTGATCGATGTTCTCTCTCATCGATGTTTCTAGCTCTCTATCCCTCTCCCTTCCTCTCTGTAAAATATCAATAAAATATATAAAAAAAATATTAGGTGCTACAGTTTGTTATGGCCCACATGTGGCCTCTGTCGTGTTATTACAGGAGCTCTTGTGAGTCTTGTTTCACCTGCGGAGGTTTTTGAGGGGAGGGATTTGAGGGCCTGTGTCTTTCATGAGGAAAACACTCAGTGAAATAGGAACTGGACTTTCTACTTGGTAAACTGCCCTGTGGCCAGCAGAGGGTTTGAAAATCATCCCATTTGTCTTCGTGTTCAACTCAGTGCTGTATCGTTATCTATATATATAAAAGGCGAAGCGACTGGCCGACCGGCCGACCAGCCGACCAGCCGATAGGTATGATGTGCACTGACCACCAGGGGGCAGACGCTCAATGCAGAGCTGCCGAGCGACAGCAACTTTGCAGAGTGCCCTCTTGCACTCCGGGATCCCTCAGGGGATGTTGGATTGCCGATTTCAGCCAATCCCCGCAGGCCAGGCCAAGGGACCGACCTGTTAGAGGGACCCCGCTCACTCGCTCACTCCGCAGACAGCCTTTGAGCCCTGGTGCCACCCCAGGTGCAGCTGGCTGGGGAGGGACCACGGGAGGTTGGCTCCAGGGCGTGTTCGGCCTGTCTCACCCAGTCCTGCCCCGCCGGCCACCTTCTAATTGATTTCCTTTCAATGTGCACGAATCCGTGCACCGGGCCTCTAGTTTTTAATAAATAGAGTTTGTGTCTAACACAGGGGTGGGCAAACTTTTTGACTCGAGGGCCACAGTGGGTTCTTAAACTGGACCGGAGGGCCGGAACAAAAGCATGGATGGAGTGTTTGTGTGAACGAATATAAATTCAAAGTAAACATCATTACATAAAAGGGTACGGTCCTTTTTTTTTTTATATTTCAATAGTTTTATTCATTTCAAACATTTTAACAAGAATGTAAACACTAATTATTATAATTTGAAACTTCAAAAAATGGAGGAATCATAGCACAATAACATACCTTATATTGAAGATGGCAAAGGCAAAATAAAATTGCCTAACAAAGGAAAGGTACAAAAGCCTTTCAACTTAAACTTAAATATAATAAAATAATTTAAAACTAAAACAAATAGAAAAGAACAAAATGTGTAAACAATAAATTAAACATTTTCTTTAGTGTAACTTCCAAATTATGCCCGGGACGTAGATGTAGATGGCAATGTAGACTGGGTTGAAAGGTTTTTGGTCTTTAAAACATCAACTTCAGTGGGAACAGTGTTGTTGGTCTCCTTTTTAGCTAATGCCCTGATGCTGTGCTCTCCAGGGGCGTGTCTCCCTACATCACCACGATAACGTGTCTACGCATTCCCAGGGTGATGTTGGGGGACGCGTCCGCAGGCATTACAAGGAGCCTCTGGAAGATTGAGAGGTTGTTCCTTCTACTGAATGGGGATATAAATCCGCCCACTCAGAAGAAGGAGCTGCGGCCGTGTTTCCCGACGTTGCCATGTTAACACTGCTGCTGGTGAAGGAGCGGAGGGGAGAGCAAGAGAACCCTCCGCTCTTTCGGCTCCGCGGGCCGGATAGAACAGCCGAACGGGCCGGATCCGGCCCGCAGGCCGTAGTTTACCCATGGCTGGTCTAACACTTTAAAGACCTCTGGCCACATGTAGCTGGAGAACAAGAGTTTCCTGAATCTGGTTCTTTTGCTCGCTCGCTCACTCTCTGTTTCTCCTTCAGGAGCACCCTTCACCTAAAACCAGGCGAGGGCATCCCGGGTCTGGGGTGGGAGCAGCTGGATGTTCATCCGTCTGTCTGGCTGGACTCGGGGTTTCAGCCCAGGTCCACGCCCACAGCCTCCGGCGCGCCGGGCCCTCCGTGTCAGCTTCTCCGTTACCATCTCTCGGAGCTGCTGCCTCTCGCCACCTGGAGGCAGTCAGTTCCTCCAGGGGAGTGAACGTCCATCCCTGCTCAGCCACTTTCCCGCTGGCCTCCTCGGTGTGTGGGGTGGGAGCGGGCTGGGTATGACACAGACCATAATGTGAGCAGAGGTGGGCAGCCACCGTGGGGCGGCCTGGTGATCGGTGTGGTGAGCAGGTTTCTGGAGGTTTCCTGCCGGAGGCTCCGGCTGAGCAGCTCAGGACGTGGGACGTTTCCTCTGTGGTGGAATGGAGACTCTGTGGGAGCCCCCCCCCCCCCTCCCCTGCTGCTCTGGTTCTGAGAGGATCCACTGATAGTCTCTGGGGAGCGCTCCCAGGAGGACTGGGCAGAAAGATTTCCTGTTCGCTAACAAGCACGCATTAAGTGCCTTCTGTATGCAGGGCCCAGGGGAGTCCAGGAGGCAGAGGGAAGAGAGGACAGGGCTTCGGGGACAGACACGCCCACTGCATTCTCCTGGCCCTTGTTAGCATGTGCCTTTGGGTTATGAGCTCTCTGCTGCGTGTCCCTCTGTGAAATAAGGGTGACAGTCACTTTATGACCCAGTTAGGGTGTCCTTAGTGGCAAAGAACACCTGTAATTGCCTCACACATGAAAACACCTGAGGGTGGGTGCGTCACCCTGACCCTGAGTTAATGGTAGCTGGTTAGTTCGGTAGCTCAGTGGAGCCCCCCTGTGGCAGCTTCCACGCATTGCTGGTCTCAGCGGCCTAGTTCTCTTGATCCCCAAATGGCCACATTGAAGATGACAATGCAGAAAAGGGGTCTCTTCCGTGTGCCTCTTTGTGAGGTTTCCTCATGAGTCCCCCCATCAGACTTCTCAGGTCTCAGGTCAGATCGCCATGGATGCCCCATCCTACCCCACCCACTGCTAACTGGGCAGGATTTGGGGAAGAATCCACTCCAGAGGTTGCTTTGCCGGATCAGGACAATCCACTTTCCCTGCCAGTTGGGGACCTCTGTCTGTCTTAGGTCTCGCCTTCTAACTGAGGCGAGTAGCTTGTCCAGTGTTCGGTTCCACAAGGTGGCAGCAGTGCCCCAGGAAACAGGACCCAGCCACCCGGAGAGCCCGGCAGTGCCCAGAGGGAGGAGACAGGCAGTGAACACAGAGAAACGGCTATAGAAGCACCGGGTGGAGCTGTGCTCTCTGAAGTGGTCTCAGGACGTGACAGTGGGTAGGGGTGAGCAGGGAACACCGCCTCCCCAGGTGATGAGTGCCTGTGAGATGGGGTCAGGGGTACCTGGTTCCAAGGCCGTGGGTCTGGCTTGTGCCTGGCATGTTTAAGGCACAGGGAGAAAGCAGGAGGTGGGGTTGACTAGGGCAGGCCAGGTCCAGAGGCTTTGTGTGTGTGTGTATGTATGTGTGTGTGTGTGCGCACGTGTGTATGTGTGCACACACGTGTGCATGTGTGTGTGTGTGTGTGTGCGCGTGAGTGTGTGTGTGGTGGGGCTGAGATGCGATGTGGCTGTGAGGGCTTCTAAGTAAGTGAGTGGCATGACAAAGTACCTCCAACCCAATTAAACAGCTGCAATTCTGTCACAGGTGACAGCCAGCATCTTATTTGTGGGCCTCAGCAGAGGGGCCCAGGGAGGTGGCTGGAGTCGGCTGACATTTGTGTGGCATTTAACATCGTGGCATCTAACCCTTATGACGATCCCGCAAGCAAAGTGTAGTTCCCGTCAGTGAGTCCATGAGAGGGCCCAGGAGAGGTGCAGACATGGAGTGAGTCACTCAAGGTCACCCACCCAGAGGGGCGGAGCGGGGATTGGCACCCAGTGGGGCAGGCTCCCAGCCCCGGCTCTGTACGCCTTCCGAGAATGGAGCCTTGGGTAGCTGTTTTGTTGTTGCCGTCTATTTATCTTCATTACTCAGCTAATATGTGTGAAACATTGTTATAATTTGCATTTCTTTAACCACTACTGAGATGCTTTACTTTTTTTATTGTGATAAAATATATATAACATAAAATTTGTCACTTTAATTATTATTATTTTTTTAATCCTCACCCGAGGACACGTTCATTGATTTTCAGAGAGAGAGGGAGAGGGAGGGGGAGAGAGAAAGGGAAAGGGAAGGGGGAGAGAGAGAAAAACAGACACATCGACCAGTTGCCTCCTGCACGTGCTCTGACAGAATCTGAGGTATGTGCCCTGCCTGGGAATCAAACCCAGGACCTCAGGGTGTACAGGAGGTCACTCCAACAGCTGAGCCACACTGGCCAGGGTGCTATTTTTTATTTTTTTTTATTGATTTCAGAGAGGAAGGGAGAGGGAGAGATAGAAACATCAATGATGAGAGATCATTGCATGCCCCCTACTGGGGATCGAGCCTGCAACCCAGGCATGTGCCCTTGACTGGAATTGAACCTGGGACCCTTCAGTCTGCAGGCTCATGCTCTATCCACTGAGCCAAACCGGCTAGGGCTGGGGTGCTATTTTTAAGTGTATAATTCAAACTCATTAAGGACATTCACACTGTTGTGCAGCCAACACCACTATCCATTTCTAGAACGTTTTCATCATCTCAAAAACTTCCCCAATACCCCTTCTACCACCCTGACTACCTCAAATCTCCTTTCTGTCGCTATGAATTTGCCTAGATCGTTCAGATAAGTCCCGCTGTTCCACAGAAGCAGAATCATTCAATGTTTCTCCTTTTGTGTCTGGCTTATCTCACTCAGCATAACGTCTTCGAGGTTTGTTGATGTTGTAGGATGATTCAGGACTTTATGTTTGAACTAGTGACCCAGTGCACGGATTCATACACATTGAAATTAATTAGAAGGTGGCCGGCAGGGCGGGTCTGGGCGGGGCGGGACTGGGTGAGATGGGCCGGACATGCCCTGGAGCCAACCTCTCATGGTCCCTCCCCAGCTGGCTGCATGTGGGGTGGTGCCGTGGCTTGAAGGGCGTCTGCAGAGTAAGCCAGGTTCCTCCAGCAGGTGGGGTCCCTCGGCCTGGCCTGCGGGGATCGGGCCGAAACCGGCTCTCTGACATCCCCCGAGGGGTCCCGGAGTGCGAAAGGGCACTCTGCAAAGTTACTGTCTTACAGGGTGTGGAACGAAAACGCAAGTGTGCAGTAAACCAGAATCAGGGCCGACAGGGCCCCAGCAACAACATAACCCACGGCCGAAGGTGGAATCACAGGGGCCCGTGAGGAATCGGGCTCCCTCCTCTCTGGTTTAGAACCGCCGCTGCCAAGTCACTGAAGCTTGGCAGCTCCTGCTTTTAGCATCTGCCCCCTGGTGGTCAGTGCACGTCATAGCTACCGGTTGGACGGACACTTAGCATATTCGCCTTTTATAGAGAGATAATATCCCATTCTGTGCATGCGCCACAGCTGTCCGTCCATTCCTCTGTTGATGGACACCTGCTGTTTCCTCTCCAGGCAGCTTGTTACGTGGGGAGAGGACCTTCCATCTGCTCGCCGCAGTTCTGGGGGCACTTTCAGAACCCTGAGAGCTGCCTGCCTGAAGTGGGGGGCGGGGGGTGAGCTGTGGCTGCTGAGCTTTACTAACCTTGGAATGTTTACGTGGCCAGGATGAGCACTATAACTGTTCTCATGCCAGAACCAAGTCTAATCTGTTCTCTTCCTGTCCACTTCATAGACTCAGAGTGAATGAAATCTCCCGAGCGGTTATTTTGTTGTTTGCTCCTAAGTGTGAAATCATCTCCTGTAGATGGAAATTTAGCTTATTCTTGAAATCCCCCAGAGTCGCTGTGTGGGAGCCCCGAGTCTGCTGGGTGACCTTGAGCAGGCCATGCCTCACGGGCCTCGGTTTCCCCATCTGTAAAATTGTGTAAACCCCCTTTGTAAAAGATTAGACACCCTCCCGGGACTGACAGGTGAAGATGTCCCATTTTCATTCAGATCTGGTATCTTCACCGCTGCTGGCACCGGAAGCCTGCCCTCTCCTCGGTGAGGACCTGGTCAGCACCCCCCACTCCCCAACGGTCACCCTGGACTTCTGGGCCCGGGCCGGGCTGCCTGTGCTCCCTCAGCGCTGATTAAAAAGGGGCCCCCAGGTGTAAGGCAGGCGGATTGCGGTTCCTGTTTGGGTTGTGTTTCCTTTCCGCCTCCTTGACAACCAGCGCTGCTTTTGACCAGGGCTCCCCTCCCTGGCAGCTCCCAGCGCCCCGGGGGAGTGGTTGATGCCTTCCTGCCCCTCCTCTCATCGCAGGAAATAAGATGCTGGCTGTCACCTGTTCACTCCTCGGCCACGTGCTGTGCCCGCGTCCCCTGAGGCACGAGGCCACTCACGGCGTCTTTCCTTTTCAGGAGGCTCAATCTGAAAAGCCCTCTGCTGCAGCAGGTGCTGGAGAAGCGGAACGAGGTCCTGTGCGTGCTGACGCAGAAGATAGTGACCACGCAGAAGTGCGTGATATCTGAGCACGTGCAGATTGAGGAGAAGTGCGGCGGCATGGTGGGGATCCAAACCAAGACCGTGCAGGTACGCACGTGGGGGGCGGCATGGCGGGGTCCAAACCCAGATGGTGCAGGTGTGCATATGGGGGGCGGCATGGCGGGGATCCAAACCCAGACGGTGCAGGTACGCACGTGGGGGCGGCATGGCGGGGTCCAAACCCAGACGGTGCAGGTACGCACGTGGGGGGCGGCATGGTGGGGTCCAAACCCAGACGGTGCAGGTACGCACGTGGGGGGCGGCATGGTGGGGTCCAAACCCAGACGGTGCAGGTACGCACGTGGGGGGCGGCATGGTGGGGTCCAAACCCAGACGGTGCAGGTACGCACGTGGGGGGCGGTATGGTGGGGATCCAAACCCAGATGGTGCAGGTACGCACGTGGGGGGCGGTATGGTGGGGATCCAAACCCAGATGGTGCAGGTACGCATATGGGGGGCGGCATGGCGGGGTCCAAACCGAGACGGGCAAGGTGTGCACATGGGGGGCGGCATGGCGGGGTCCAACAGACCGTGCAGGTGTGCACGTGCCAGGGCGTTGGCACCGGGCAAGGCCACAGCAGCCTCACTGGTTCCACCGGGAGGACGTTGGTCAGGGTCCTCGGTGGTGGTGTCTTCATTCATCAGGGCTCTTTGTGTAGCAAGTTAACGGAAATCAACCTGCAATTGGCTTAAACGAGACAGAGTTTATTGGCTCCTGAAACTGAAGCCTTCAGGAGTGAGTGGCTTCAGCCACTGCTGGGTCCAGGGCTCGGGGAGGATGTGTGAGCTGCCTCCCTGGGGGTGGATTCCCTCAGATGGGCTCTCTCCTCGGGTCTCTCCCCACCTGCTGGGACCTGAGAGGAGAGCTCGGGCCGGATCTCAGGGCACCGTCCTGGGTCGCCCATTCCTGAAGTGGACCCAAGGCCAGGGCAGTGGGACACTCAGGGAGGGCCATGCCAGCTGGTCAGGCACAGTCCCTAGGAAGATGGGTCAAACAGCACCAGCCAGGCCAAATCACCCCCAGAGCCCCTGGGGGTCAGGGGTCTCAGAATGGCTCTGGGATTGGCTGCCTCGAACCCTTTGCGGATTGAGTTAGGGAAGGCAAAGGTCTGTACACCTGTCTCTGTCTAAGCAGTGCTTCTGGATCACATTGTAGTGCCTTAGCAAGCTGGCCCCGAGCCAGGGCTGAAGTTGGTGGGGTAGGGGCTCTGCACCCCACGCCGCTTCCCCTCCAGCCTCCCCTAACAGCCCAGCTGCACCACGGGGCCTGGAGTGACACGAGGGGGCTCTCAGCTGGGTTCTCCCTCGGGCTTTCCTATCGGGCAGGCTTTCATCAGGACTTCAGGGCAGTTTCTGTAATCCTGTGAGAAAACTGGGAAGTTAGCTTATTTGTCTTATTACCTTGATTCATCACCAGAGACCGAAGTTCACTGTATCCCGATCCCTGGAACCTCACTTTGTGCCACCAGGTTGGCCACTTACGGGGGACTGTGTGTAGGTCATGAGGCCGCTGGCTCCCCCTTCCCACTCCTTGAGGGCATGTGCACGAGGCTCCAGGGGAGGCAGAGGGGCCCGGGGGGCTGGGCGCACAGGTCAGAGTGTGCTCTCGCCCACAGGTGTCAGCTACAGAGGATGGGTCTGTCGTCAAGGACACCAACGTGGTGCTGGAGATCCCGGCTCCCACCACCATCGCCTACGGCGTCATCGAGTTGTATGTGAAACTGGACGGCCAGTTCGGTGAGTGCTGCCTCCTGCTGGGGCTCTTGGCCGACTGAGCCAAGGCTGAGGGACAGGCTGTCTTCCCTGGGGCGCACACTGGGGGTGGCTCTCCGACCGCCTCGGGGATGGACGTGAGATCCTGAGAGTTCGGGGCTGTCCCATGACAAGGGACAGTGGCTGCGCTGGGAGCGTGTGGGGTGCGGTTTCGCCAGCACGACGCAGGGGTAAGAAGTGTCCTCTGCCATCAGACTGAACCGGTCCTGGGCCCGTGCTGCCCTGAGAGGCCTCGGCCAGCTGTGGGGTCTTGTCCGCTTGGGAGGGGGCTCCCGCACGGGGCTGCGGGAGGACTAAATAGGTGAGGCACAGGGAGTGCTGGCATCGTGGTCATTTACCAAATTCTCCACCTCAGGGATTAACATCGTCATTTCACACCCCTCCCCCCAACACGAAGCCAGAAACGTTGCTCTTGGCCTTGCCCTCTGGTCACCGGTTGTTTGAAGCTGGCCCCTCCTGGTTATTGGGTCCTTCAAGAAAATAGGGCTTGGGGTTAGCAGGCGTCGGCTGAGCTCAGGTTGCACGGCCCCTCCCCCGCGCTCCCTGAGAAGATGGTGTACCGAGTCCAAGAGAACTGTTTGCTTCTCGGGACGTGAATGAATACATGTGACATCAGTGGTTGCTGACCTTCTTAGGTATAGCAATCTACACTAATAAAAGCGTAATATGCTAGTTAGACCGGACGTCCTTCCAGATGACCCTTCTGGACGAGCTGGGGCTGCTGGTGCCAGCAGCCTGGGGAAGGCCTGCTCTTGCACGAATTTCGTGCTTTGGGCCTCTAGTATGTTTATAAAAAAGCCACCTATTTTTTAGAGCTTTATCGCGATGTCTTCACAGGTGACACGGTAATGTCTGCCGTTTGCGGAAGAAATCTGGATGGAGAGGAAGGTGGGGTGGGCAGAGCTGGTCGGTGGGTGTGTGGAGGTGCATTGCATTCCTGTTCGTGTGCGGTTTCCCGTTTTCACAGTGGAAACGCTTAGGAAGTGAGCCCCAACCGGCCGCGCACACCTCTGTGCTGTCTCCTGCGCACCCCCAAGTGGTTTCTGTCGGGGCAAGGACAGGTTCGGAGGAGGAGGTCCTGTGGGCGCCGGCCTCTGTGCTCGCCACACGCGTTGTCCGCTGTTGGCGGCGGCCACAGGCACTCAGAACATTGACTGTCCTTGTGGGCATGTGAGGACCCACAGGAGGGGCAGTGGGGGCGCAGAATGCAACCCCGGGGCCCCCCTTTCACACATGGAATGGCCTGCCGTTGAGGGAAGTGGCAAAAGGGAAGTGTCCGTGTTGAGAATTTGGTCTAGAGAAGGTGGGACGGGGACATTTGGAAAACAGGACACCAGGAAACGTGACCTGCGGCTTAGATGCCTGGTTCCAAATTGGTGTTATTTTATTCTTTGTTTGGAAGCCGTCTGTGGAACAAACTGCGTTAAGATGATTTTGTTGTCAGTATACGATAAGCTGTGGTACCACAGGCATGGACGTGGTCCCAGCGGGATATTTACCCTCTGGTGAGTCTGTCCAGATGGGTTGACGATGGTCCAGGTGTCACTTGGCAAAGCTTCACTGGCACCCAAGGGTGCTCGTGGGTGCTGTGAGGCCTCTGGGTGGCTGGGGGCCGGGCCAGGGAGCCACTCTGGGCAGTGGGGCTGCGGGGGTGTTTCTCTGAGGTGGGTGCCTGCCTGCCTGCAGCTCTGGGGCACCCGTCCCTCCCCCAGGGGCCTCTCCCCTCAGCGGCACTTGGAAAGACAGCCTGGCCTCTGTGGCTCTCCTGCTTGCATTTCGATTTCAAGCCTTTTATCGTGGCTTTCGCTCTCAGAGCACAAACTCCTCTTAGTGCTGCCGAGGCGGCGCCTGGGGAGTTCTCCAGGGTCCTTCGGCTCAAGTCCAAGCCCGGCCCGGGAGCCCGCTGCGTTCATTGCCATCCGCGGCGGCGGCCCTGCGGCAGCTGCTGGCCAGGCCCTGGTTCTGTGGGACTCCGTGGCTGCTTGGGAGTCAGTTCGGCTTTTATTTCCCATCTGTTCTCTGTCGCTGTTGCCACAGAATGTTCTGATCTAGCTTCATAAACATGGGCCTCAGGGCCTGCCTGACCCCCTCCCGCCTTCTGGGGGAGCACAGCTCACAAGCCTCCTGCGCACCCCCTCCCTGTTCCTGGGAGCCGTCAGCCCCCACCCCCGTTTCCCACCAGGCTCCCCTGATGCGATTATTTAAAAGTAAGTTTGGTCACTTCACTCACCTGCTCCAACACCTCCCGAGGCTCCGTGTCCCAGGAGAAAGCCTCCCCTGTGCGTGGGGGCCCTGCCCGTGTCCAGCTTTCCCTCGCCGATGTCCGTCTGTGATCAGCTGTGACACCACGTGCAGACGTGCTTCCAGCCTCTGCCGTGTCTGACCTGCGAGTCCGTGTGGAGCGCGCTCGCGGCCTCGGTGCCCGCTCACTCCCACGGAGCCTTTAGGAGGTGCCCGACCTGCCTCGCTGGCTTCAGTGACCATCCGCCGCCTCCAACACCCTACTCACCCCGCCCCACGCGAAGCATAGGGAAGGCCGGGGCCCTTTCCTCTCCCTGGCCCCCAGCACGGCGCCCGAAGCTGAAAATGAAAGGACTGGCAGTGCCTTCGGGGCGGTGCATGCGCCCAGACAGGAGTGGTGCTGGTGCCATGGCTCCTGGAACCAGTTGGGGGCTCCAGGGTGCAGGCAGGATCTGAGGCTGTGGATGGTCCTGTCCTGTCCTTGGGGAGCAAAGTCACCCCCTGGGGGCGGTCCACTCTCACCCACCTCAGTGCCTGGTGTCCTGAGTGCGGTCCCCCGAGTGGGTGGGGGATTGTTTCATGTCTTAGCCATCCTACCTCTAGGAATGCCATCAGTGCCCAAGGCCAAGGATGGTGTGTGCCGACACCACGCCTTCCACACGCAGGCTCATGAATAGGAGCCCAGGAAGCACCCCAACTCATGAGTCACTTGCTGTTTTTGCTCACATTTTTGCCTACAATTCAGATACCTTAGTTAGGATCTCAAACATGGACATCTGTGATGGGGGCGGACGGGCCTTGCCACCCCTTGCCACTCCTTTTTATTTAAAGTTTTTCACACGTTTAAAAATAGTGAAAGTAATATAATGAACCCCATGTACTTCCTGCTTTAAGAATGAGGGCAATTTATGTTCCATTGGTAATTTCCCACCTCTCTCCACCCCCACTCAATTGTTTCAAAGCAAGTCCTAGGTATTCTATTTTTTTTTTTTGTCTATAAATATTTAAGTATCTAAAAAAAATAAGGCTTTAAAAAGACTAGTTTTTCACTCAGCATTTTGAAATTCATTCATAGAACTGTAGAAATAAGTTCACTTTTTCGCACTCATTTTGTGCACCTAACTATACTGTCAGTAATTGTGTAATAGTATCCGTTCAGTCAAATACCATCTATCAGACTCAGGTGTTCCCAGCTTCATCCACACGGTGAGCTCTGCTGCCTGCTTCGGGCTGGCTTGTGGAAACCGGGCTAAGGAAAGGCTGCTGTTGAGGGCACAGAGGCGAGCCCTGTGCCAAGAACCAGCTCCTCCGGCATTTCTAGGGGGTGAGGAGTTGGATCAGACAGCGCCGCGCCTGCAGGAAGCGGGTTTATGGGGAGGAGGGAGGGCGTCTCCCCGTGCAGACCTGTCCTCTCCCCTGGTGTTGCAGAATTCTGCCTCTTACAAGGGAAGTGCGGCGGCTTCGAGCACGAGAGAATCGACTCCATCTTCCTGGACCCCCTGCCCTTCCGAGAGTTCGCGTTTGGAGACATGGCAGATGCTGGGCAGGGGCTGCCTGTCCCCAACGGACCGCTGCGTGTTTTGAAACAAGGTATTGCCAGCGGGGCGGGGCATGGTGGGCCGATGGCTGACGGAGCACTGTAGCCCAGGAGGTGATGTGACCCAGGCGGTGAAGTGGCCTGCAGGAGCGGTGGTCCGGTGACTTCACCGAGAGCATTTGAGAACAGAGAGGGCGGCACCCGAGTCAGGCCTGGTCCACTCAGGACTCACCTGGGTCGGATCGCAGGGAACCTCAGTCTGCGGTGCCATGTGTGAGACAGGTGTGTCAGAGGCAGGGACCTGGCGTTTTTTTCCATTTTAACATATAAGCCTGGGGACTAAGAACAGCTAGTCAGCAGCGCGGAGAGAGCCCGAGGTCTGCATCTGTTCCATCCAAGTCCAGGCACCACGGCAAGGCAAGCCCGGCCTGGTCAGCACGCCGGCGTCTCCTGGAGGCTCTTTATCACGTGGCCCGAGGCCGTGGGTGCGGCATGGGGGGCGGGGGAGGACGACCTATGACTTGCCTGCAGCAACCCCTTCTGCCCCCCCCCCCCCCGCAGCAGTTTTAAAACGTTGGAGGGGTTTGTGGGGGTGGGGGTGGGGTGGGGAGGGCAGTATATGGTAGGAGATGAGCAAGGAAAAGGAGGAACAAATGGTTATGGGAGAGCTTAGTACAAGGAGCCGGGAGCGGCTCAGGTGTGCTGGCTGGAGGTGAGGAGTGAGGCTCACCAGCGAGGCCCAGACCGGAAGACGCTTTTGTTTCCGTAGCAAAGTGTTGGGAGAAACGGCAGTGAAGGCCCAGTCTTACGCAGGAGTGTGCACCTACACACAAGCCTTCACACCCGCTGGGCTTCCCTCACTAGGAGCTTTGGCCTATCTTTAACCCTTCGTACGCCATAAGCATCTATAGACGCAATTAAATTCAAAATATCGTGGCGTGTGGGGACGGTTTCCATTTTGGACGTGTGGCAGTTAACTGGTTAAAAGAGGAGGATTCTAGGAGAGGCTCCAGCATCCTGCAGAGGGTGAGCCGGCAGTGGGGCCGTGCACCCGTCTCCAGGACAGACGGTGAAGAAGGGACCGGCCAAGGGCAGCAGCCGTGACGCCATGACAAGGGGGGGCCAGCCTCTCTGACGTGCATTAGGTAGTAAAGGATACAAAATGGACCACGTGTTCGCAGAAAGGATGGAAAGTGACACTGGGATCCGCCTGGCTCTGAAGCACCGTGCAAGTACTGACTCTGTTCAGTAACTCAGCCGTGATCATTTACTTCTGTGGAAAGGAGCCCAAGTGGCTTTTCCAGAAAAAGAGTCCATTAGACGTACTACTTAGTGAGTCTGAAACGAAGCGTGGCAGCCCCCCTTCTCCTAACACGCAGGGTGGTGGTGAACTCGATGTCCTTTGTCTCCGCGCTCCCCGGCGGGCTGCGCAGCTGACGTGTCCATGACAGAGCTGAGGACAGCTGGCTATAGCAAGCGCGAGCTGCCGTCGGTTCTGAGTGCACAGCCGTCCTGAGCCGGTGTGCTTACGCCCACAGCCACTGTGCCCTTGGAGAGGAACTTCCAGCCCTTTGTGCAGCTGCCGGAGCAGCAGCAGACAGCGCTGAGCCGTGTCCTGCAGGCGGTCCTGTTTGATGAGGAGTTACTCGAGGTCCTGGAACAAGTGGTAAGACCAGCGGCGTCTCGAGGCGCGGGGTCTCCCTGAGATGTGCGCAGGCTGGACCTCTTGGGATAGGCTTTGACCTGAGCTGGAGACACAAACTGCGTTTAAGATTTCCCCACCTCTCTTGAACACTAAAGCTTTTCGCTTCTTATCCCCAGATCCTTAGTTCTTACTGCAGAAAGGGAGCTGATGCCAGGAATCTAGGTGTGAATGGTTCCCTATGGCTGCTGTGACAAGTGACCACAAACTTCTTGGCTTAAAACTAGAAATTGATTCTTTGAAGGCCCGAAGGTGTCAGCAGGGCCATGCTCCCCACAAAGGCTGGAGGGGAGAACCTCCCTTCACTCTTACAGCTCCTGGCATTCCTTGGCTTGTGGCTGCATCGCTCCAGTGTACACTGTTTTCCCCTGGCCTTCTCCTCTGTCACCTCCTTTTCTGTTTCTTAATGAACATCCACCAGTGGATTTAGGGCCCACCTAGGAGGATTTCATGCCAAGATCCCTACCTTAATTACATTTGCAGACACTCTATTCCAAATAAGGTCACATTCTAAATAAGTTCTAAATCCTATCTAATAAAAGAGTAACATGCAAATTAACCATCACTCCGCTACAACCACAAGCCACGCCCACCAGCCAATCAAGAGCGAATATGCAAATAAACCCAACCAAGATGGCTATGGCCACAGAGAGCAGGAGGGAGGCTTGGGTTTCCCCGGCAATGGAGGAAGCCAAGCTTTCCGCCTGCCCTTGCCGGCCTAGGCCTCCACTCAAGGCTACAAGGTTTCAATGATAGAACATACATAAAACCAAACAGAAATGGCAGTAGCCACAGAGCTGGAAAGAGCAGGAGGCTAGGGTTGCCCCCGACAATGGAGGAAGCCAAGCTTTCCGCACACCCTGGCCGGCCCAGGCCTCCGCTTAAGGCTACAAAGTTTCAATTATAGAAGATACATAAATCCCCCCAAAATGGCTGCTGCCACGGAGCAAGCAGAAGGCTTGGCTCCACTCCAGGCTACAAAGTTTCAATTATAGAAGATAAATAAACCCCAGATACCAGGGCCTCCGCTTGGGTTGCCAGGGGGTGTAGCCAGCCTGCAAACCACCACAGGCCCCTCGCCCAGGCCACCCCACACCCCAAGGGAACCCCCACCCTGATCCAGGACACCCTTCAGTGCAAACCAGCTGGCCCCCACCCATGCACCAGGCCTCTATCCTATCTAATAAAAGAGTAATATGCAGATTGACCACCACTCCAACACACAAGATGGCTTCCCCCATGTGGTCAAAGATCCTGCCCCCATGTGGACACAAGATGGCCACCACAAGATCGCCAACAGGGGAGGGCAGTTGGGAGGGACCAGGTCTCCAAGGGAGGGCAGTTGTGGGCGATCAGGCCAGCAGGGGAGGGCAGTTAGGGGTGACCAAGCCGGCAGAGGAGGGAAGTTGGGGCGACCAGGCCTGCAGGGGAGAGCAGTTGGGGGGGGGGGAGGACCAGGCCTGCAGGGGAGGGCAGTTAGGGGCAAACAGGCTGGCAGGGGAGTGGTTAGGGGGTGATCAGGCTGGCAGGCAGAAGCGGTTAGGGGCAATCAGGAAGGCAGGCAAGCGAGCAGTTGGGAGCCAGCAGTCCTGGATTGTGAGAGGGATGTCCCTCAAGGGGTCCCAGATTGGAGAGGGTGCAGGCTAGGCTGAGGGACACCCTCCCCACCCCCCTGCATGAATTTCGTGCACTGGGCCTCTAGTAGAAATATATTTGGGGATGGGGGGTGGGGGCACTGTTCAACCCACTTCAAGGGGGCTATGTGGTAGAGCCCAACAAGTCAACCTATTTTATTTAGAGCAGACTGGAAAGCAGGCCTTTGTGTTTTTCTGGGGAGGTTGAGTTCCTTAACTGTTAGTTGGAGAAACGGCGAGGGACACACCAGCTGCCAACCCCGTCCACCTGGGCTTTCTGCTCTGCTTCCCTGCAGGAGGCTGAGGAGCTGTAAGCCTGCCTGATTTCTACTGTGGTGGTTTTGGTCTTTTTTATTTTCTTTTATGCAGAGTCTGAACTCTGGTTTTCTGATTTAATGCTTCATGGCGTCCAGGAGAGCATCCATATTATTTTTCCCCTCTCAAAACTGGATTGTGTTCGTAAGAGCTTAGCGACTAGCGATGGAACCAGCCGTGTTGAAACAGTCAGCAGCCAGGACGCCCGCTGTTCTGGGGGATGCAGAGCTCCTGGGGGGGTGTGCTGCCCCAGGGGGCGCACAGATGTTTAAAAAGCCTACTGACTTTTACTTTCTAAAATGTCTCTTTCAAGAGAGAAATGTCAGGCCAGCATCAGCTACCTGGGTGGTGGTGGTGGGGGAGAGGGGGGGCGCGCAGGCTCTCATACGAATGCATCTGCAATGGCTGGGCGGTGCCAGGTGGCCAGGGCAGCCCTTGCTGGCAGGACCGCCCACCCCCACGCCAATGGATGAGGCTCCCTGGGCCCAGGTGGGAATGTGGCTGGGGCTGGAGTGCTGTGTTTAAAGCTTGAGAAGCATGACAGGACGATGCCTTCATGTTCCCCTCAGCTCTGTGTGCAGTCACTTGTCTAGTCCAACCCGGCAGACCCTGCCCTGGACGACGCTACTCACAGCCCCTGCTTGCCTCCTCGCCGTGCAAGAGCAGCACCTGGCAGGGCTCGGGTTACTGTCTCCTTGTGAGAAAGCCTGTTAGGCTTGCTGTACCTGGGAGATAGCAGCAGCGAGGGGCTGCTACATCACCTGGTCTCTCTTTTCCTCCCCTGCAGTGTGACGACGTGGTCAGGGGCCTGTCACCCTCACAGGCGATCCTGGGGGAGCTGAAGCCCCCCCAGAGGCAGAGCCTCACAGCCTTCCTGCAGCTGGTGGGGTGCAGTGTGCAGGGCGGGCGTCCGGGCCCCGAGTGTGCGGTCAGCGACCAGAAGCTCTTTTCCACAGCCTACTTCTTGGTCAGTGCGCTAGCAGGTACGGCCCCGAGGGTCCTGTTGTTGCTGTGAAATCGCTTTGCTTACTGTGGTGGAGACGGGGGCATGTGGTCCCCTCCTTCCGGCAGTGGCAGGGGAAGAGGTGGAGGGCGGTGGAGGTTTGCACGGTTTGTCGCCATGAAGTCACAGAGCCGAGCATGGCGGCCCGTCCACTGCCAGCTCCTCTGCTCTGGGCAGAGCCCTTCTCTTTCCTCCCGGGGAGGGCTGTCGGCGGGCTCGCCCCGCATCACCCAGGAAAGCGTCTCCCAAAATACAGCCTGTCCGTCGCGTGCGCCGGCAGTGCTGAGAGGCAGTGGCTTTCCTGCGGCAGCAGTTCTCCCTCCAGGGTTTTGGTCCTTCTGACCCTTTACAAACCTACCACCCGAGTGGCGGCCATTAGGGCAGGGAGGCTGTGGAGAGCCTCCCGAAGGAAGCCCCAGGCTGCTGGGCTCAGCAGCTCCACAACTTGTAGAGCGGCCTCCCGAAGGAGCAGCGGCCCGCCTGCCGCTCCTCTACCCGTGGCCCCGAGCTCACCGTGCCGGAGGGTGGACCTCCTACATGAGGAGACAGGGCTTTCAGTCTCTGTTCAGAAAGGCAAGACCCCACTTCCTGGTCCTCACAACTCCCCTGCGAGGGGCATTAGTCAGGGCACTGAGCTCCTGATGCATTCAGGGTTCCTCCCTGTACAGCAACAGAGCCCGGGAATTTCCAGTTTTCGAAGAATTACAAAAGAGAATGCCTTTCCCAGGCCCATATGCTGATGAGTCGTACATTACATGCTCATGACTTACTTTTTTAAAATTGTGAATGTATTGGGGTTATAATTACAGCTGCTAATGAAGGCAGGGGGTGGAGGGAGCGCATAAGTGGTCTCTGGGCCAGATGAGTCAGCAGGTGATTCGTTCTCTTTCTTTTGCCTTTTCAGCTCAAAGGCCATGTCCCGGAGGAGTGGGTCCTTCCGGGAACTGCATCTGTTTTACCGGGGAGGGAGTAAAACCAGTTCTGAATACACTGACCTGGATTTCCTTTCCCTGGGGCTTGACAGTGTGGTGCCTGCAGAGTCTTGGGTTCCAGAGGTCCGTGTGCCGTCCCTTCGTCAGGCCACACTACGTTTTCTTCCTAAAAAGGACTACAGGGTTCTAAACCCAGGTCACTATAGTTTACTCAGCTCTCTAACACACACACACACACACACATCTATGGTTGATCCATTGAGGAAACATGCTCGGAGTGGTGAATGCAAGACACACCCCAAATACGCAGTGACGTACCTCTTCTGTCACCAAAGTCCAGGGTCTTCCTACTTTCCCTTGCATTCCCCAGGTCTGTGCAGTTCTTCCTGATGGGCACGTCCTCTGGCGAACACACACCTGTTTTCACTATTTCCTGAAAGACCCTTTCTGCCTGTTGAGCACCATTCATTCACTGAACAATTATGAGCAGAACCTCTGCCTGGAGAGCAGGAAAGTGTACATTAGGCAGAGCCCAGGGCCGGCTCTGTTCCTACAGATGCTTTTATTTTTTAAAGTGACTGATTTTTGTCTTCTGCAGAAATGCCAGATAATGGAGCAGCTCTGCTGGGCACCTGCTGTGAACTCCAGATCATTCCTACGCTATGTCACTTGGTAAGGAAGGGACCTGGGGGTGGGGCAATGATGAGAAGAACACCTCACAGCTGATAAAACACTTCCAGTCTTTCTCATCCTCAACAGCCCTTCAAGATAGGTTACACGGGTATTATTAAGTCCACTTTTTTACACCCACCGACGCCACACACCCTACCTCACAGGAAGACTGAGGTCCAGAGAGAAAGGATTTGCTCAAAGCACTTGCCAGCATTTGTCTATGGACTCCAAGCCTTATGCAGCACTGCAGGGAAGGAGCCAGGCCTAGTACTGAGCTCTGTACCACACTCACCTGGCAGGGAGGACGCAGAGGACTGATGGTCCCAGAGAGACGCTTCATTCTCTCTTAGGACTATCATTAGCTTTGTGCCCTCAGGAGATGTCATGGCTAGACCAAGAGTTAGGTAATGAGGAGCTTGGCCCTGAGATTCAAGATTAAGCTTTTCCTCTTTAAACTACAAATTGGGTCACTGATAGAAGGAAATGGGGCAGCTCCTCTCCTGTAGCTCCTGCTCAGCCTGGGTCAGAGTAACAGAGCACACCTGCCTGGATTATTTAAAGGCCTGGCGACCAAGGACCAAGGCCAGCACGCTCTGCAGGCCCAAACCTCAGAGCTCGGCTCCCAGATCTGGGAAGGCGACACTGGGGTAGACCAGTGGTCGGCAAACTGTGGTTCGCGAGCCACATGCGGCTCTTTGGCCCCTTGAGTGTGGCTCTTCCACAAAATACCACGTGCAGGCGCGCACGTACAGTGCGACGGAAACTTTGTGGCCCATGCGCAGACATCGGTTTTCGGCTCTCAAAAGAAATTTCAATCGTTGTACTGTTGATATTTGGCTCTGTTGACTAATGAGTTTGCCGACCACTGGGGTAGACTGCCTAGCCAGGGCCCTGAAATGGGACACATCCGGGGAGATCTGAGCACTGTGGTTAGTGCCTTTGGCACTGCTCTGCACAGGAAAGGCATCTGAAGTGTGCGGCCAGGCGCCATGCCAAGGAACAGTTCAGTGTCATTCACCACCACGAGCAGCTCCCCCACCCGGGGGAATGCTGCATTCCTGCTCTTTGACCACAAAAACGGAACTACTTGAAAATGTGCCGGCATGCGTGTCCTGTGGCAGCTGAGGGTAAAAGCTGGCGGTGTAGTGAGGTTATGGAAACGCTACGTTTCCTAGCTGGCTGTCAGCGATGATGAGCACGCAGCAGCTCTGCTTCTGCAGCCCAGCTCCGTTTGTACGACAGCCGAGTGCTTAGCAAGTCTACAGGAGGAGAAAACACTGCCAGACCACATCAGCGAAGCCCCTCTTCCTTGCAGGTCAGCTCTAGGCTCTGGCCTTTGTGCCGCTTCCCAGTTGGCTCTGCTGGTCGGGGAGCAGCCCTTAGGAGTTCCAGAAGGGCTGCTATGCTACTCGGCACAAAACTCCCCACCCATAGAGTCCTTTGTCCGCCTTCATGGACTGCTCAACACAGACAGAAATCCTTTAAAGAAAAAGACCTTCCTGGGCATCTTCACACAATCGCCCCTAGATACAGCTTTTAAGACAGTGAGGTTCCTGCCTCCTGTCTTGAGGAATCTGGGTATCGTGTTTCCTACAGGCACTTACTTAGAACGGGGTGTAAAAACCCACCTTGGCCGTAACTGGTTTGGCTCAGTGGATAGAGTGTTGGCCTGCGGACTGAAGGGTCCCAGGTTCGATTCCAGTCAAGGGCATGTACCCTGGTTGCGGGCACATCCCCAGTAGAGGGTGTGGAGGAGGCAGCTGATCGATGTTTCTAGCTCTCTATCCCTCTCCCTTCCTCTCTGTAAAAAGTTAATAAAACGTATTAACAAAAAAACCTACCTTGTCTGGGGGCCAGGGTAACCATGGAGGCTTTCTGAGGCCTTTTGAAAGAAACACATCTGCCAAACTGGTAAGAGGGCGAGTTAAAACCATCCACAGAGTTAATTTCACCCCCCCTCCCCGTGACCGTCATCTCTTTTATGCCTAGAAGTGCCCCTGGGCGCGCAGGGTTGGCAGATGTTCAGAGAAGGAAGCTGGATGCTGCCCAGCACGTCTCCATCAGACCTGAGCCCGCCGTGCTGCTGGCGGCCTTCAGCTGGGCCCACGGAGCTCGTTCTTAAACCGTGGCCCATGATGCTTGTGTTTAAAGAGCAAGTTAATCCACTCTCTAAAGCACAACTGACAGTTTACCGACTGGCCCAAATGGTAACGCTAAGCCTGTGGTTTCACTGCAAGTTGTATTTGGCGCATCTACAAGGTGTAGGCTTATAAGGCTGACTTTGATAATAGACACCCGAGTGCTTTTGTATTCCAATGAGTGCCGCCCTCCCGCCAGCGGGCGCGCTGCACACGTCTTCCGGTAAGGTTGCCATTGCTGAGAATACTTCGGGAATTCTTTACTCATGCATACTTTAAAGGCTTCACTTTTTTATTTTGAATTTTACTCTCTACATCCCTAAACTGACCTGGTCCTGAATACCTATTTAAAAATCAAATCTACTGGCAAATTTATAATTACTGAAGATAAATAAAGTGTCACAGGCACCGTCAAGACCCCAGAAAGCAAAGTTTCAAATGTTTTCAGCGGCTGCAATTAGAGCAGCGACCACTGTGAAGGTCTAGTTCTGGGCAGGGTGGCGGGTGACACAACAGGCCAGGTCCCTGCTCTCCTGAGCGGCGCAGGTTTCAGTTAAGGATGAAGCAGTGATTGTCAAGAAGAGAACTGCAGACACAGGGGCAGATGGGGACAAGATGATGATGTGCTGGTGGCTGGGCTATGGAGAGGGGATTAGGTCAGGCCCTTCTGATGTTGAATTTCAACCAAAAACCGAGAGACGAGAAGAGAAGAAAGGTCTGTGTGGAACTCAAGGGAGCGTCTCCAGGTAGAAGGAAGGACAAGGACAGCGGCTCTTGAGGCAGGAAGCACAGAGTAAGCTATGGTACCCAGCCCTTGGAGGAGTTTGTGCACATGTTCTAAAACCTTCATTTAAAAACCAAGCCTTACATATGTGTGTTCTACTGGTATCTAGTAGCAGGCAGAGCGCACAGAGGAGGGATTTAGGACTCCAGACGCCAGCAAATTGGAATCATCAGGCCTGGGTCACATACCTCTTGTTACATCTTCATCTTAAGGGTTTTCCTGCTCCATTTGGGAAATTTTTTTAAAAAACAAACACATAACTGTTTTCATAATTAACTAGACGTGCATTGCTATCCAGCACCGAGGATTTCTGTAACATGTTTCAATGACGCGTCTAACATGTGCCGTTTCAGCTCCGTGCACTGTCTGCTGGTGGAGAGTCTGACCTTGAAGACACAGCCCTGGCTCCTCTGAGAGACGCGGAGCGGTTTGGGATTGTGCAGCGCCTGCTTGCCACAGCCGACATCAACCTGGAACGACGACAGTCGGCCGTCAGGGCTGTCACCTGCAAAGTCCCTAACCTTTCCCCACTTGTTCTTTATGTGAGCCTGAACGGACTCCGTGCTTTAGGCCGAGCACATCAGTAACGTCACAGGTGAATCCCAAGCTCACGTCATCAGCCGTGGGCACTTTCCACACCGTTCAGATACCACTTTGGGGCTTAGTTCAGAGCCAAGTTAAAAGTCAAGGAAATGAATTCACAGAAGAATTTAAGGAGTGAGTTTTTGCACTAGCAGTCACCCTGAGGTTAGCCAGCAGGTACTCTGTAAGCGGTTTCTTTTTGGAAGAGGCCCTCCTGCGCTGGGGACCCCGAGAGCAAGTGCAAGCCCACACCCGAGGAGCTGGACGAGGGCTGCAAATCCTAAGCCAGCACACAGTCAGACCTTTATCCCACAGAAAAATGGGTACTCTCTCCCCTTCTTCCTGTTACACAAAAACAGATGGGGCTGACACTTTGATCCAAAATTCATTTTAAATTGTGAACGCTGGGGAAGCAATTTCTCTCCATTGAAGGCTACATTTTGGACGTTCTGTATGCTCTTCAGTGACTAAACAATAAAGTGGGAATGCTACTGGATTACATATATTCTGCTAACTAAACTTGTACTGAGAAAGTCTAATACAGGCCGCCTTTCCAAAGGGGTCTAGCAATAAGCAGTTTATCTGACTTTGCCATGCTTCAATGAACGTACTATGTCAAAAACCATGTGCTGATTCCCCACGCATGATGGGTGTTTAATTTATAAAGTACATGTTATGTCAAAGGAAATGCTGAACGGTGTGGATTTTGCCTTTTCTTGTTTCCACAGCCTTCTATAAATAGCCTGGGCTGTCTCCTGGTCCCATTGCTAATGTCCCCTGGGACCTGCAGCCCCTTGCTCTCCCTCAGCACCACCTAGTGCGGCCGCTGCGAGGCCTGTCCAGCGTGGGCGCAGGGCGGCTGTGGGGAGCAGCAGTGGTTAGAGAGAAACGTGCTACGCGGCACAGTTTTCCACCTCACTGTCCTCTACTTCCCGCTCTGAAGATTTTAATGCTAATGAACCAACAACCCATCACTTCTGAAAAAGAATAATCCTTGTGCAAGTACTTGCATAAATAAACCTATGATCCGTGAGAAGAAAAGGATACAGCGGTGTACACTGTGGTGGCAACAACATAAAAAACAAGCGCCTCGTGCACAAATTGGAAAGGAACACGCCAACGTGAAAACAGTGCTAAAATGGTGGCACGGTCCATGTCTTTGGTTTGGTTTTCTGAAATAAAATAAATATACAGAACGAACTGTAAACGGGATGTGTAATGTGAGTCTACTTGTGTGAGAAAGAGAGACACAAGTACCGCCGTGCACGGGACAGAAACCTCACTGACGAGTTCATTAGAAACCCAATGGGCTCCTCTGGGGCGGGAGGGAGAGGTTGGGCAAAAGGCGGGAGAAGGGGTGGCTCACCCTTCTATTCCCGTTAGAATTTTGTACGTATTATCCTCTAGATAACAATAAAAAAGCCTACACCAAAGCGCGCACACACAAAAAGACAGACGTCAGACAGAAAGAAAAGGTGCCATCCCAGCAAGTGTGAAAGCTGGGGTTACATCGAACCGGCGACTAAGGCATTTCATTTCTTAGCTGTTCCACAGCTGCCCCAACACTGGTCAGTTACCCTGATGGATGGTGTCTTAAAACTTAGCTACTGGGAAGGATGTAGCCTGAGGCTGCACCAGGTGCTCCTGGCCCCCCAGAACTGAGATAAGAAGCCTGTTTTAAGCTGCTAAATTTGTGGTGATTTGTTAGTGTGCTGATAGAAAACTCACAGGTAGTAAAAGACGCAAGTCCTCACTTGACGGCCTCCATAGGCTCTTGGAAACTGCGACTTGAAGCAAAACAACATGTAATGAAGCCAGTTTAAACCGTAAGCTAACTGATAGAAACACGAGACAAGTTCCTATGGCCTATTCCCCGTCACAAAAGCATCACCACACTTCTAAATAAAGTTCTCAAACACTTCAAATATTAAACAATGAAACAGATGTGAGCTATTCACACATGGAAGAAAGAGGAATAAAAACAAGAATGATTTTCCAAACCGACGATGCCAGTTCCTGGTCCCAGGTGGCCGAAGCCTTTCCAGCAGCTCAGGGCGCAAGGCGGGAACCCGCCTGGACAGGACGCCCTTCCATCGCGGGGCCACTCACACCCACACACAGACGGGGGCAGTGTAGACACGCCAATCAATCCAACACGCCCGTCACTGGGATGTGGAAGGAAACCGCACACCCAGGGAAAACCCACGTGCACACTCCATAGACAGTGGCTCTGGCCAGTAATCGATTTCCCCCTCATCGACGTTAGAATGAAACGACAATGAACGAAACCACGGTAATCCAGGAAGTGCTGTATGTCACGAGGTACAGGGTCCCAGAAACCAGCTGGGGAAAGAGTAGCAAAGTACCTTTTCTGGACACAGGCTTCCTGCACGCACCATGGCCACGCCTCCGGCGCTTGGCCAGCCAGGTGGGTGGGTCCGCCTTTCACGGAAGGGCTGGGGCTGAGCTGCCGGCCACAGCACACGGCTTTCCCACCAGGAGTCTCTGGGCAGGGGTCCTGGTAGCATCTCATGCCCTCTAAGCATAGAGGCCTCTTCTTGATCCTGCATTTTAACAAACTTCTGTCCTGGAACTGCTTTCCTTGAGTATGTTGTGTTTGAAACTTGGGCTGGCACAGAAGAAACAATGGTTAGGGTTTCCTTGTTAAAGAGAAGAGGCAGGTGAAAATTTATAAAACTAAATTACATTAGAGGCTTTTTATAAAACTATTAGCATTTAAAAGAAGTTTCCAAAGCTAACCTCATAGACTCTGTATTTTACTGTCTGTAAGCTTCAGTTCTACTTATAAATGAAACACTACATTTTCCCAATATTAAATATTTATTTCTTTTTACATACAAAAATATTTTACCAGGCATATGGAATTTCACAGATTGAACATTTCAATAATTTTTGTTTGGGGCAGTATCTGGAAATATGTGAAAAGAAAAATTTTATAGGGACAGTTTCTGAGAAATCAATAATTGAATAACAGAAAAATTTTATTTATACAAGGACAGTAATATTTCTTTTACACAGGACTTAGCAATACAATTACTTGGAATGCAGTAGCAATTAGTTTTTATTTTTAAACGTTTTCATCAGAAACTTACGTTAGCAGCTTGTTTAGCTTTGATGTTTAGGTTGCCAACAAGATTTTGTCCTCCATTAAAAAAAAAAAAGTCCTACAATCACTTCACAGACTAGAGGTTACAAAAGAGCATGCATCTGTGTTCAAAATAAAGGCATACCAAAATGGAATGGGGGAATCCCCCAAAGCAATGTTTTCACAACAAATACTCATCAAGGGCCCTAACGGACAGGCAGGAAATGACGCTTGGTGCCAACCCCTCGTGCTCACTCATCTACAGCAAAACCCGCGGTGCCACTTCCTTAACAACCGGTGTTACTGAAGAGACAGGGGCCCGTTCTTTTTTAAAGACAGCACACAGCCAAGAGAACGGTCCATCTTTTGTTTCAAGGACAGAGGGAGATGAGCTCTCCCTTGAGTCTGGTTCCACCTGGAAACACAAAGGCTTTTCTCATGTGGACCATGTTTCCAGGACAAGCTCTGTGTGCTCCAAGCAATGTGACTAATGCCGCTGCCCCTCTCTCCTATCGAAGGATAAGAGGAAAACCACATCCTCACAGCTGAGAGGTTTTTAATGCTACGCGTTTTCCCTCTTCCTCCACGCTCCCAGGCCACCTTGACTGATGTGTGGAAAAGCAAATTTCAGGCATGGCCTGTCAGATTTATGTCTCTCCCCTGGCTTGCTATTTCTGAAGTACAATACGGACCTCCATTTCCGACTTTTAAAAGCAGGCCTTTGGGCTTCTGCTCATGGTAGCCTGTTCAGTGGGACCCAAAACAGGCTTACAAGCATCGAGTCTTTCATCTCCCAAGTTATAAGCACCATTTACGTTCACTGTAGATGTGTCATTTAGTTTGTGCTGAAGATTAGAAAATAGTAAAAGCTAGCAGTAAAAAAAAAAAGAGAGAATCTTTGCTTCTGACAGACAGACTTAGGTGTGTGGAGGTCAGTTACCATCACAACGCTGCACCGCCAGCCAGCCAATGGCTGTGAGGCATCAGAAAGGGTCACTGAAATGCATTCGGTCACCAATGACCTGAGAAACAGACCCCCTTCAGACTTAATACCATCAGTTAAACAGCATGGACTGCGGCGACAAGTTTCAGGCGTGAGAACAGGGTAGAGCAGCTTTAAGGGGCAAAGATCAGTGTGCCTTGTGAGTAAGAGCACTGGGTTGCTTACTTAATTGATTTGTGAGTGGTCTGGTTGGCAGCAAGGAGTTGCTAAGCGTTTCAACTTGGAAAGGGATTCTAAACTAACATGGACCTCCTGCCCTGGGCCACTGGGAGCGGAACAGACCCTCTTCCGGCTCAGAGCTGTTTTAAAGCTGGAGACCAGAATCCAGGATGGTGTGCACCAGGTTCTGTGAGCTCCGGAAGAGGGACACTTTAACAGAATGAAAAGATAAGTAACCTCAATGCCAGCGCATACATGTAACAAACAGACCAAGTAGACTTCCTAGTTTAGCAGTTACCACATCAGAACTACAGATTACGTTTTGTAATTTAAGCTGAAGACAAACATTAAGTTAGCCTTATTTAACAAGTGGAATATTAAAAGTAAAGGGACATAAAAATTTTACTAAAGGTGAGGAGTCAGAATTAGGATCTCATTTTTATCAAAAGAGCAACTTTTAAAGAAGGTAGTGCAGTATACTGCAGAAGTGAAAACTATGCTTTTAAATTCTTACCTTAGAACATTTGATATCATCATTTCCTTCACTTTTTTGGCGATTAAAGACTCATTTTTTATTCTGTGCACTAAATCATTCCAGGAACACAGAAAGTAACATGACAGATTATGGGAAATATTTTAAAAATGAATAAAACTTGAAGCTAACAAAAAATTATTTAAAAAATAATCTTACCTTAAAAAATTACATAACTGTTATCTTCCTCAGCTATACAATGTCTATTTACATAAAAATGAATATGATGCTGAATTATTAGTCAATGGAATTCATTCTTAAGTTTGTGAATAATTTTCACTTGTACTATATACAATAATCTTATCATTAAAATAGTGAATCTGTCCTAAGAACTCAAAATACATTATAAATGTTATTACATGAATTCTCACAGCACATCCTTTGGAACAAGAGGAGGGCAGGTACCATAATCTCTAAGCCTGAACCATGTAACAAATTCATTAGAAGGTCGAAATAAGAATTTCTCAAGAGGTTTCCATCTAGCACTCTCCTTTTTCCTTAAGGAAATTAAGTTATAATGTTAACTTTATGGGCTTAATACTTCATTTATTTTTCAAAAAGGAGATTAGTATCTGACTTCAGGTGAGCCCTTTCAAACAAAGTGAAAAAAGTTCCTGAATGCATAAGAATTTGGAAGGAATAAAAAAAGTAAGAATATTAGTTATAATTACATGAGTGAATATATTTAGTTTTATTACTCATGTATTTTGGGAGAATATTACATATTCTACACATAGCTGTATATATATGTATGTTATATATATATATACACACATATATAAAATATATATATATATATATATATATATATATATATATATGGTGACTCAAACATTTAAAAAATGACCTGCTATCTATATACACAAAATTTCAGGATTGCCTTTTCCATATTTAGTATAAAGGTTCATTATTAAAAAATTATTGGCTCTCTAGCCTGTGATTTCTGGAAAAATTGAGTATTTTTTCAGAAGTTCTAAAAGTGCAATGTTAAGCAGGTCATTATTTTGATCAATTTTCAAACTTCTAATGCTCAGTGTTTACCAATTCAAAATAATTGTACCTAACTCCATGGCTATCCACCTTGAAAATCAACCCCAATCATGATCATGACACTTGTTATACATAAATTAAAATTTTAAAGTAAAGCTCATCGCTATTGTTATTAGGATATTATGGTCAAAACAACTAGTATCTGGCCATAATCTATAATGCCACATTATTGTATTTTATTGCTAGTTTGTATTTTCTAAATTTGTATTAATTACCAATTTGCTCTTTTAAGGAAAACATGTCTTTATCAGCAATTATAAGTAAATTTTGCTAAATTATAGAATTTAGGTTCAAGCTACTTTCGCTGTAGTCATATTGGGTTCATGAAAACGATTTTTAGTAAGCTATGCTCAGCAATTGTATAGAGTTGGCAAAAGTAAATCAAGCCCTGATGTACTGGATACTTGATATTACCCAAGCATCAAAAAGAAATTGAGAATGCACCATCAAGGCATTACTGTAATCAAGGTGAAATTCCACTTACAGCACATCACATATATCCCAGTAATTAGGGTTAAATTTTACTTAACCAGAGACATCAACTCTGGATATTTTTACATTTGACAGTGAAAGATATATGTATGACTACTTGTATATAAATAGTCATGCCCTGAATGCGGATACTCGCCTGCCCACAAGGAATCCTCGGGTCATTAATGTCCAAACAGGCACAGCATGTTTCCCAAAAGCATAAGCATTTGTGTGTGCGCACTGTAACTATTAGCAATCAATCAACATCACTTTAAACCATTTTCTCTTCAGCAAAGCTAATCATCTTAGCCCTCCTCACTGCTGCGGGAGAATCCTGGGGCCGCTGGCACTGCTTGCCCTGGGATCTCTGTGGTTCCTGCAGACTCAGGTTCAGTGGCTTTATTGAGATACATGAACTTTTCTAAATGTATTCTCTTCAACTCTGGCTTCTAGGCTGAAATGAACTAAACTGCGTTGCTTATTTCCTATTAGTAGGGAACTAGTGTGTATTAACTAAGTAGTTTCTGATGAGTACCATTTGTAATAGAAATAACTTCTTTACATATAGACTGTTTTCTAAATAATATGCACTTTATCCCATATGATAAAGCTAAAAATACATAGGATGTAAAAATCATCTCTATTTTGCCAAGATGATTGAAATAATCTGTGGATAAGCTGTTTGTGCTGCTACAAGGATCCCAAAGCTGTTCACAGACGAAGGCACGTGGAGAATGTGGAAGTGAAATTCCTCTTAAAATTTACAGTGTGTGGGAACACAAAGTCACAGGACCTCACCTCAACACTGCTTGGATTCATGTTGCTCGGAGAAGCCAATAATGTGACGTAAATATAGGCGGTTTAAAAGTTATCAAAGTTATTAAATGAATGTGATACATTTTGCCACCAATTTCCTATCCTAGGACAAAGAACATGAATTTGTGTTCTGGATATGAAATCCTGGAATTTAAAAATATTTATGGATTTCCACTCTTAAAATACAGCAACTTGAGTGTTTTGTTTTATTGTGAAAAGGTTTACAACAGTGTGTGTGTACCCCTCACCGCCTGCATTTCCTCCCCCTCCAGCCCTCCCGCGGGCATTCCAGGTGACAGCCCTGGTGACGGAAAACATGCAGCAGCCACCGGACAAAGACAACCGCCACCGGTTAAGTGCCTAGCCCTTTAAGTGTGAGGACTTCTATGTGAAAAGCTAGCAGCAATATAAAATACGGATGACTTACTTTGATGATGAGCCGCATCTCTGAATACTTTTCAGGAAGAATTTATACCATCCAAGAATCCTAAAGGAAGGTATTACTAACTGAGGTTGATTTGGAAATTTGTATGTATTAATGCATCTAGAGGAGAACTGTTTTTTCCCCCTAATCATTAAACAAAAGTGCATTTCCTTACAGAAATGTAAAAAAAATTAACATATATTATATAATATATACAATGTATATATTATATAATGTATATGTTATATATAGGTAAAACAGCTGACCATTATTTCCAAATTTTAAAAATCATTCAGTGGTCTGGGTTTTCTACACAACAAAGCGAACAAATAACCTTAATGATCACAACATACTTCAAAAAGCACACTGGTTCTTCACAGCCTCACCAAACGGCAACCTCAGAGGCACCTCTACACATCACAGAAATATGCAGAGGCATGACAGAGTTGCTGACCATATCCTAATAAAAACCTGTGTAAGACGTTCGTTTTTGTCCATTAAATTTTTACCTGTGAGAAAAAATATATGGCAAGTGTCATTTTGCTGTTTTACAGGAGGCACTCTGAGCCCACCCAGCTTGCTTGCCGTGTCCATGGTAACCTAACATCAGCCAGTCTTTGCGACAAACGAGAGTGCAAGGTATTGCTCTTCATGTTTTCACTGAAGACAGAAATGAAGGGGGAAAACCCAATATATCTGTATAAATCGGAACGGACAGCCATGGACCTCTGAAATAACAAAGCTACGGAGCACTGAGCAGACTTCTGATGTCAGGTTTGGATGGTGGTGGACTCGCTGTAGCACTGACATTCAGGGTCTGCTTCTGTAAGAAATTACATTAGGAAAGAAGGCCAATAACGACAATTTTCTAGAGTAACTTCCCCTTCACTTGTTAAATACTGAGCTAAATGGCAACTTTACAAAACTATTTCAAGTATTCATTATCACAGTGAAAATGTGAGACCAAGGTTCGAATGAATGAGTTGGAAATTCTTGTGATGAAAAAGGCAAGGGCACTAAATCAAAACATATACAAAATGCTTCAACGCATTTCTTTATGTGATATGAATAGATTGTCCATAAAAAGTTAGAAAAACTAAGGTAAGTTATATATTAGTACACCTTCCCAACCACCTTGTCTATAAAAATTCAGAAGAGTGTACTGGCATGTCCATCTGTGGTGGAATGCCTGGCCTTGGCAGACAGCTCCTCAGTGCACGCGTTTTCTCAGTAGCAGGTTATTTGCTGTAGTCGCTTTCTAAAAGTTGTATTTTAATTGTGAACCTTACTGACTCATCAGTAAACCCAGCTGATGGGGACCCACTGTGGCTCCATTCTCAGGTTCTCTATGGCAGTTTGTAGTTTCTCAAAGGCTTTGTCTAGATTGTCGTTTACGATGATCAAATCAAAATAGTGGTTGTATGCTCTCTGAATTCGTGCACTTTCATCCACTGTTTTCTTCAAGTCAGAGTCCTGTTGAAGAGTTTTAAAAGGAAATGTTTTTATTATAATGTATATTTACTTGCTCAAATAGCAACTCAGAGTGAACACAAGAAATTAGTAGCTTGGATAATTTTTTATTGTGATTCTGATATTAATTCTCAAAATCTAATCCATAGAGTGTTAAAAAGACATTACTATCTGTTCCTGTACCCATCTTCCCAACCGCATTCATGTTTGTGCCTATGAGTGCCCTGTATCTTCTGTTTCATTGACATTAGGGTAAGATTCCTAATTTAAAAAACTGCTGACAATAAGTAGGATGAAATCTAATGGACTCTAGATTATGGAACCCAATTTCTAGTGACTGTTAAGCTCAAAGCTAAATTTGCTGCCTATTTCCAAGAAAGAGGATCTTACAAATGTATTCTGAAGACTAACTTCACATTATTATTTTTTTTGCTAGCATTATTTATATATCATAGAATATTTCTAGTCATTTTAGAATGATGTGGGGGAATAAATAATGGGTTCTGCACGACTAAGAAAAGCTTTTACAAGTGTTTTGAAATTTCACAATTCTACATGTTCTTCAAATACTTATTGAGTTTCTATTAAAGTGTCTACTGTGTTTCATTATTTATGGATATAACAATGAATAGGACAAGAGGAGGTTCCAACCCTATAGTGAAGGAGACAGATAAAGGGCAAATAAACACAAGAACTTGTGAGTTTTAGTAAGTTCTATAAAAGAAAATAATCAGGAACAACACATTTTAAGGGATCTACTTACAAAGACCCCGAGTACATTACTTTTAAACTGAGAACCACAATGGGAGAAAGAGCATTCCAGGCAGAGAAAACAGCAATGCCAAATCCAAGTGGGAAATGACTGGATGTGTGAAGACACAGAAAGACCAGGTGGCCCAGGCAGTTAAGGGGTGAGGGGAGTAGTAAGTTGAGATGAACACAGAATAGGTCATGACGGACCCAGATGCAGTGGAGACATCCCTGGATTATGATGGTGGCAAAGGGTATGGAAATGACCCAGACTATTTACCTATGTTGGTGATAAAATCATTAGGATTAGCTGACGGGCTGGATGTGAAAAGTGAGGAAAATGACTGAATGGAGATGCTCTTGGGTTTCTAGCATGAGTTAAGCGGGTGGATTTAGAAGATGCAGAGTTGGGGAGTAGGGCTGGAGAGAACATGACTTTTTTTGGGGTGGGGGGTTACGGGTGGGGGAGGGAAAGCAAATGTTCTACTTTGTACATGTTAAGTTTAAGATGCCTGTGAGACATCCAAGTACGCAAGTCAGAGCTCTGAGGCCCGAGTTATCGACATATAAATTAGGAACCACCAGCATGACAATAGGAAAAGGACAAATTGTAGGAGGAAGTAACATTGTTAACCTAAAAAGAAGTGCTCACCGTCAAAAGCTTGGTAGCAATGCCAGCGTCCACCACAGCTTTGTGCATGGCGCGCAACGTCTCCAGCTCTGGAGCGGCGATGAAGACAACGTAGGGCATGAACTCCGATGTCCTCAGCACCTTCAGGGCCTGTGCAGGACAACAGTCACACACCACTTACATAGGATTCGAATTTGTATCCTTTCCCTTTACTTTTCACTAAATAATCAAAGTCTATCTGCCTCTTCCTAAGGATTAAGAATATAATTTAACACTTGCCCCACTTCTATCCTTTGATTCCATACAGTACTTTCCTAAAACAGTGATCCATTAATTGTGTTCTGACCTCTTCTACCCTTTGAGCTTCCTGAACAAAGGAAAGCATTACATTAATGAAGGACCCAAAAGTCAGCAAGACCGCTGTAAATGTTTTTATGTTAATGGTAGAATTCTGCTAATACTGAAAAAGCTAGAAATAATTTAAATGTCTACTAGCTAGAGAGTGGTTACATAAGTTAATATACGTCTATATTATGAAATACTATGCAGCAATTACAAAGATTAAAAAAAGCTCTACAGTAATCAACATGAAAAGGTCTTCAAGAAACATTATTTAATAAAAAGAACTAAAGAATTTGTATAGAATTTTTCATTTATGTAAAAGAATCAACAAAAATAGAAAATATATATATGTATACACACTTTAACGGCTGATAGCTATTAAAATGAAATGTATTTTAATGAACACTGCTTTTATAATTATTCAAAGTGCGTGTATACATTTTTTGGGAAACCTTGTATATGTGTGTGTGTGTGTGTACACACGCAAAAATACATAATTTTTTACTTAAGGCCTAGTAAAAAGACAGGAAGATACACACCAAACTCAATAATATTTACCTCTGAGTAGGGAAGTGAGATTGGGTTGAAAGCAGAAGGGTGGTAAGAGAGACACGGAATGGAATGAAAATGAAATGAGTATTTGTGTGTGTTGGGTGGGAAGGGGTGTGACTACAAATTTTTATTCTTTTTAATTATCTTTAATTTAAAACATTCTTTCAACTACAGTTTAAATTCAGTATTATTTCACACTAGTGGCCCAGTGCACGAAATTCGTGAACATTAAAAGGGGATTATTAGAGGAAATAATTTACTATTGCTATTTGTCCTTTCTCTATAATAGAAGTGTCAGAGATGAAAGAAAATTAGTAAAATGTATCTGAAAACCTTCCTCCTGTCAGAGTCTGGGGTGCACCACAGGACCCAGAGTCAAATCCCCGCCCACCCACATGCACCTCAAAATTGCGTGAGACCCAGACCCGGCCCCCACATTTGGCTAGATACAGACCCGGCCAGTCCCACCCTAGTCAAGCCCCGCCGGGCAGAGGGCGCAGCCTCAGGTCCACCATCAAGCTCCACTAGCAGGGGGGGGGGGGGGGCGCAGCCTCAGGTCCACCATCAAGCCCCGCTGGGTGGGTGGGGGGGGGGGTGGGTGGGCATGGCCTGAGGTCCTCCATCAAGCCTTGCCAGGCGGGGGTGTGCAGCCTCAGGTCCCCCGGGCCAGCACTGGGAGGGGGGCGCAGCCTCAGGTCCCCCATCAAGCCCCGATTGGGGGGGGGGGCATGGCCTGAGTTCCCCTGACCCAGCACTGGGGGTGCACCTTGAGGTCCCCTGTCAAGCCCTGCTGGGTGGGGGACACGGCCTGAGGTCCCCTGTCAAGCCCAGCCAGGCAGGGGGCGCAGCCTCAGGTCCCCTGTCAAGCCCTGCCGGGTGGGGGGTGCAGCCTGAGGTCCCCTGTCAAGCCCTGTCAAGCCCCATGGGGGAGGGCGCAGCCTCAGGTCCCCTGGCCTGGCGCTGGGACGGGGGGACGTGGCCTTAGGTCCCCCAGCCTAACGCCAGGGCGGGGAGCACGGCCTGAGGTCCCCTGTCAAGCCCTGCTGGGTGGGGGGTGCAGCCTGAGGTCCCCTGTCAAGCCCTGTCAAGCCCCATGGGGGAGGGCGTAGTCTCAGGTCCCTGCTGATTGCTCATTAAGGCTCCTTATGGGAACTTGGCCTCAGCTGTGGGTGCAGCCATCTTTGTGATGGATGGTCAATTAGCATATTCCCTCTTTATTAGATAGGATTAGTTTCAGGTGTACAGCACAGTGGCTAGACAATCATAGACTTTATAAAGTGTTCCCCCTGATATTTCCAGTACCAAACTGGCACCATGCATAGTTACTGCAATATTACTATATTTCTAGGCTGTACTTTACATCCCCGTGACTATTCTGCAGCCTGGTTTAAATGTTAAATTTCACATTTTCTAATGTATGCATTTATGTATTACTTGAACAAGTAAACAAATACTGAACTTCTGTCATGTTTCTAGTGCTTGGCTACTTGGTCAGAGATTTATTTAACTAGCGGATGCATAACAAGGTTCTCTATCACCAACAGGTAACGGAGGGAAAGAGCTACCTTCACAATCCCAAATCAAAATAGAACAAAAACGCCACGGGAAATAAAACTTAAAATCAGCTCTGGAATCCACGCAGCTTACTTGTGGGTTGACATCCAAAATGCAAGTTCGTCCAGTTTGGACAACTTCAAGAATAGAGTCAATCTTGGTTCCATAGAGATTTCCTTCATATTCCCCATGTTCCAAATATTTTCCAGCTTTAATATCTGCTTCCATCTCAGACCGTGACACGAACTTATATGCTTGGCCATCTTTTTCATCTTCCCTTGGTTTCCTGGAGGTAACTAAATAAAATCATGTCGAGAATTTACACAAAGAGAATGCAGGATTTTAGAAAACAGACTAAAATGAACAGGGTAGCTTAAGATGCTTCTGTTTAGTGCCTACGGCCAAATCTGGCCTGCTTCCTATTTTTGCAGATAAAGTTTTATTCGACCACAGCTACACTCATTCTTCTTACCTATGTTTCACTTGTTTTATACTAGTGGAGGAGTTGCGAGAGAGACTAGATGACCTGCAAAACCTAAAATATTTACCATGTGGCCCTTGAGCAAAATAGTTTGCTGATCCCTGATTTATAGGAATGTTTTAAAAGGTAGTTCCCAAATATACAATTTGTATTAAAAAAAAAACGTGCTTGATAAGGTCAGTTTGAAACTCAAAATATAGTTACCTGGAAGCAGAGTCCTGCATTTAAATTCTTAATTATGGTGAATCCTAGTAAGTGTGAGGTATATTGCAAGTGAGTATCTTTTCCAGCTGACCCGCACTTACTCCCCTTTCCTCAGGAATATCAATATGTCCTCTCCTTTCACTTTAACATTTCCTAACTGAGTGCCAAGCATCTGAGCAGTTCTCCTACTCTTAGTTGGTATTATCGATTTTCTGAAGTGTACTTTTACCCACAAATTATCCTTTATTTTGTCTCAATACCTTTATTTCAGCTTCCTGCTTACTTATACTCCTAATTATTATATTTTGTGCATTAGTGGTGGAACTAGCCACCTCAAAGGTATTAAGGTCTATTAACTTTCTCTATTCTGATCTGATGTGTGTATTCTTGCTCAGAGAATGAGAACAAAGAAACCAAGTGAAAATTTAGAGGATCCTTTGCCTGACATTTTAGAGCTTTAAATACTTGCAGAGACCTACAACTCCCCTGCAACTTGGGCCACGCTAGGAATGGACTATTATCACCTTTCAAACTGTTGCAAAGATGCAGAGTCAGGTACTCTCTGCCAGCCTGTGAATACTAGCTTGGAAGGAGGGAAGGAAGCGGGGAGGGGCCACAAAAGAGAGATACTTTCAAATTTAGCCTTAATCTGAGCTTGGCTGGATCAGATATAAAAAAGTTTTCAACTTCTAATCAAATACTTAACACATGCAGAATGTCTGAAGAAACCATCAAACACATACACTTAAAATTAGAAAATAATCCAGATCAAAAGTTGATGGTATTTAGACTATTTATAATAAACACAACACATCAAGAAAACTTTTGTAAGAACAAAATGAACTTCAAACTCAATAAATCAACAAACAAGTGTTGCCAAGGATGTGAAGAAAAAGGAACAGCCCTTGTGCACGGTTGGTGGGAACGTAGATTGGTGCAGCCAATGTGAAAATCCATATGGAGTTACCTCAAAGAATTAAAAGTGGAACTGCCTTATGACCCAGCGATTCCATTTCCGGGGTATATTCGAAGAAACCCAAAATACTGATTCGAAAGAATATATGCACCCCTGTGTTCACTGCAGCATCATTACAATAGTCAAGATTTTTGGAATCAGCCCAAGTGTCATCAGTACACGAGTGGATAAAAAAACTGTTGTACATTTACACAATGGAATAATGTATGGTGGACCTGGAGAGCATTACGCGGCGAAGTAAAATAAGCCAGTCAGGGAAAAACAAATACCATATGATTTCACTTATATGTGGAATCTAATGAACAAAATAAACTAATAAACAAAATAGAAAAGAACTCCTCATAGATACAGAGAACAGACTGGCCGCTATCAGAGGAGTGTCAAGGAGCTGAGTGAAAAAGGAAGGAATTAAGCAAACAACAACAACAACAAAAGCCCCTCATAGACACAGACAACAACAGTGCAGTGATTGCCAGAGAGAAAAGAGAGTGGGGGGAGGGAGAAGAGGGTAGAGAGGGGTAAGTGGTGATGGAAAGAGACTTGATTTGGGGTGGTGAACACACAATACAATATACAGATGATGTGTTATAGAACTGTACACCTGAAAGCTGTTTTATTAACCAATAAATTCAGTATTTTTTTTTAAATGGGGACCTTCACACATTGCTGCGAGTGTAAAATAACATGGCCACTGTGGAAGACAATGTGGCAGTTTCTCAAAACGTAGTCACAGGGTCACTACTGGACCTACCAATTCCGTTTCTGAGAAAAGAACACATACATGTCCACAGAAATACCTGTACGCAAACGTTAATAGCAGCATTATTCATTACAGTTGAGAAATAAGAGCAATCCAAGTGTCCATCAAGTGATGAACAGATAAACAAAATGTGGTGGAGCCATAAAATGGAATAGCATTCAGCAATAAAAAGAAGCTAAGTGCTGACACCAGCTGAAACATGGATGAACCTTGAGAACGTTGGTAAATAAAGAAGCCACCATAAAACATCACATACTGCATAATTACATTTCTGTGAAATGTCCAGACAGGCACATTTTATTGTGGCAGAAAGCCCACTAATCATCAGCATCAGTTAAAAAATATGCACACAAAGGCACATCATTATTAAATTCAAAATACTGAAAAACAACAAAATATAACAAAAGACCCTGAATATCTTTGAAAGAAAACAGGTCACGCACAAAATAAGAAATAAAAAAATATATTTTTGGTTGATTTCAGAGAGGGAGGGAGAGGGAGAGACAGAAACATCAATGATGACAGAGAATCACTGATCAGCTGCTTCCTGTTCCTACCCACTACTGGGGATCGAGCCCGCAACCGGGAGTGTGCCCTTGACTGGAATGGAATCCAGAACCCTTCAGTTCTCAGGCCGATGCTCTATCCACTGAGTCAAAACAGCTAGAGCCAAAATAAGAATGTGAATGACAGTGAACTTCCTTTTTATTTTGTAAATCCTCACCTGAGCATACTCCTCCTTTTTTTTAACGAGAGTAGAAGAGAGAGGAAAAGACAGAGAGAAACATCGATGTGAGAGAAACACATCAATTGGTTGCCTCCTGCACGTGCCCCAACCAGGGCCTGGGCCAGGGAGGAGCCTGCAACCAAGGTACGTGCCCTTGACTGGAACCGAACCCGGGACCTTTTGGTCTGCAGGCCGACACTCTACCCACTGAGCTAAACCGGCTAGGTCTGACAGTGAACTTCTTAACAGAACTGGATTCAAGAACTACATCTTTTGAGTTTTACAATCTAGAATTTCTACTCTCTGTTAAATAATCAAATATAGGGCAGAAAACATACATCTTCAAATACAAAGATGCACAAAGACATCCCATACACCATTTCTTGTGAAGTTACAGGAGGATGTGCCCAGCAAAACAAGGCAATAAACCAAGAAAGAAGAATGGGGTCCAGGAACAACAGCTTTGAGCCAGGACAGCAGCAAAAGGAAAGACATCACCGTGGCAACAACGGGGCAGTCGAGACAGCCCATGGTGCTCACGAAAGTAAAAGGACTGCGGTCTGAGACAGAGGTCTCCAAGCAAAAGTCATGACTTCACAGATAAGTGAGTCTTTGCTTTAAAACAAAACTATACACATAAAACCAAGGTAAAGAGAAGAAAACAGACGTCTAGTGATTGCTGGGTGGGGGAAGAGGGAGAGAAAAATAAAAAGGGGTTAACGGAAACTATAGTTACCTCTAAACGGGGAGGACAGTCAGGAAGTCAACAGATGAGGCCCCCACTGGACAAGGCAAGAAATAGCAGAATGAAGACAATTAAGAAACAGGGAAGGCTATCAGAAGAAATAGCAAAAAGAAAGAAAAGCAACTGTTTCTAGTAAGTAGGCCCAAGGCGGGGGTGAGGAAAACGGGGGGTTATATTTTCCATTATTTAAGTACTACTTGATTAAAATACTGTACATGTATTAACTTGCTAAAAATAAAATACTTTACAATTCTTTGACCACAGTGAGGCTTTAATAACTACTGAATTAGGATTTGTCCGAGTTGTGTGATTCAAGTGCTTACAATGGAAAGCCTTCCCCTGAAGGGATTACAAACAGCACATGAGGGCAATGGTAAGGTTACTCCTCCCACCAACCCCTAAGAACTTCAGCAATAAGATCACTCACTGAGAATTAAACCTCAAAACTGGGTAACAGAGAAACTCTGAAACTCATCGTAAAGAGATGGAGTGACGTCAGGCTATGATCTGACTCAGGACAGCTTAAGGGCACTAATATACGTTAAGAAATACTGTGTTAATCACGAAGGGGGCGTGTTCAGCAATAGCTGCACAGAAAGGCGAGCTGCAGAGGCAACACTGGCTTGTTTAGGTACAGCACATGTAAGTTCCGAGAAGGGAAGGCTAGTGCATCTTCGAAATAAAAGCAAATGTGTATTAGTCCTTATAATAAGTCAGTGATATCATCTAACTCCTTGATCTAATCCCATTCTCATCAAGCATACTTCTGACAATACTTTCCATGTAAATATGCAAATAAGGAAAGAATGCAAAAATCATAAAATGAGTATTTGGTTCACTTAATGGTTATACTTCCCATCAGCATCATTTCATTTTTTCTATCCATCTCTGTGACCTTCATTAATGCTGCCTGTCCTGGAAGATGAATCCCCCCCCCCACTTTTTTAATTTCTTTACTAGAGGCCCGGTGCACGAAATTTGGGGGGGGGGGGGCGGTCCCCCTGAGCCCAGCCTGCACCCTTTCCAATCCGGGACCCCTCGGGGGATGTCCGACTGCCAGTTTAGGCCCGGACATCCCTCTCACAATCCTGGACTGCTGGCTCCTTATCGCTCACCTGCCTGGTCTCCCCCAACTGCCCCCCTGCCGGCCTGGTTGCCCCCAACTGCCCCCCCTGCCAGTCTAATCGCCCCCAACTGCCCCTCGCCCGCCGGCCTGGTCGCCCCTAACTGCCCCCTCCACCCCCCCCGCTGGCCTGGTTGCCCACACAGCCTGCTGTTCAGTCGTTTGGTCATCCCTCACTAACCCCACTGCCAGCCTGGTTGCCCCACGCAGCTTGCTTGTTCAGTCGTTTGGTCATCCCTCACTAACCCCACTGCCAGCCTGGTCATAGGCAGCCATCTTGTGAGGGTGTGACAGTCAATTTGCATATCAACTTTTTATTATATAGGATTAAGGTATTACATATGTGTCCTTATCCCCCACTGCCCCCCCACCCCCTCCACTCATGCCCTCACCCCCCTGGTGTCTGTGTCCATGGGTTAGGCTTATATGCATGCATACAAGTCCTTTGGTTGATCTCTCCCCCTTACCCCCACCCTCTCCTACCTTCCCTCTGAGGTTTGACAATCTGATCAATGCTTCTCTGTCTCTGGATCTGTTTTGCCAGTCAGAGAAAGATAAATATCACATGATCTCACTCATTTATGGAATATAATGAACAACATAAACTGATGAACAAAAACAAAAACAGATGAATCCCTCTTGCTGTGCTATCCAAAACCAGGATTATGACCTTGCAGGCTCACACAAACTAACAAAGGGATTGCCAGAGAGGTGACTGAGGACCCAGCAGGTTTCTCCCTTTTTTTTACACCAACATGGGTGAAAAATACAACTTTTCACATAGGCATCGGAAGTAAAGAAACTACAAAGTTAATGCTGCTTTTGCACAACTCTTACTACTTGTGTTTAGCGTTTCTGAAGTACAGAGTTTGGAGGAGCGACTGCCACCAGGCGGCAGGCTGACGAGAATATGCTACTTCCAGGCCGTACAGGAGCTGCCAATATCTTCTCTTTGCTTGTTTTCACTTTCATAATAAAAACCTATTTGGGACTAAATATCACAATTATGTGCCCTCACCACATTTTCTTGCCAATTAAACAGAGAAGAAAACACAAAACTTACATGGCACCGTGGTTCCAAATCTAGTGGGATTCAATACTATGAACCTGTTTTTCAAGCTTCTTCGTCCCACACCTTGAGCTCCTATTAATACTAATGTCCTTCTCTGGAAGGGAGGCATTCTGGCTACCTCCTCGTAGATCTGGATTTCATGACGGTCAAATTCTGCAGGTAAAGGAAATGGGAAACACCACATTCAATTGTCTTTCATGTGGATGAGAAACTTCTGCTATTCTGTTCAGTAATGACTTAACAGGCATAATAGTGAAATATCACTTGAATTGTACTCAGTACAGATTTGTTTTTATTAATTTGATAAAGTACAAGAAATTATTTTACATTTTGATTTAAACATCTGCCATCCATTTGTTTCTTAAAAATTTGACTAGCCAAGCTAGAAAAATGCCCGTGCTTTATTCCTATCAGATATTCTACGCATAAAACCTTCTTATCAATTCGTGAGTAGAAATAATTCCTTTAATATAAATAATCTGGTGACAAATAGTTTATATAATTTATTCAGCTAAAAACTGTGTATCAAATATGGAGGACAGCAGTATACCTAGCGTGGCAGCTTCAATAAGTCCTTACAGAATGAGTGTGCCCTTCCAGGGATATCAGTGATTAAGTCCTTATAGAATGAGTGTGCCCTTCCAGGGATATCAGTGAGTAAGTCCTTACAGAATGAGTGTGCCCTTCCAGGGATATCAGTGATTAAGTCCTTATAGAATGAGTGTGCCCTTCCAGGGATATCAGTGAGTAAGTCCTTATAGAATGAGTGTGCCCTTCCAGTGATATCAGTGAGTAAGTCCTTACAGAATGAGTGTGCCCTTCCAGTGATATCAGTGAGTAAGTCCTTACAGAATGAGTGTGCCCTTCCAGTGATATCAATGAGTAAGTCCTTACAGAATGAGTGTGCCCTTCCAGGGATATCAGTGATTAAGTCCTTATAGAATGAGTGTGCCCTTCCAGGGATATCAGTGAGTAAGTCCTTACAGAATGAGTGTGCCCTTCCAGGGATATCAGTAAGTCCTTACAGAATGAGTGTGCCCTTCCAGGGATATCAGTGAGTAAGTCCTTATAGAATGAGTGTGCCCTTCCAGTGATATCAGTAAGTCCTTATAGAATGAGTGTGCCCTTCCAGTGATATCAGTAAGTCCTTACAGAATGAGTGTGCCCTTCCAGTGATATCAGTTAAGTCCTTACAGAATGAGTGTGCCCTTCCAGGGATATCAGTGAGTAAGTCCTTATAGAATGAGTGTGCCCTTCCAGTGATATCAATGAGTAAGTCCTTACAGAATGAGCGTACCCTTCCAGGGATATCAGTGAGTAACTCCTTATAGAATGAGTGTGCCCTTCCAGTGATATCAATGAGTAAGTCCTCACAGAATGAGTGTGCCCTTCCAGGGATATCACTGAGTAAGTCCTTATAGGATGAGTGTGCCCTTCCAGGGATATCAGTGAGTAAGTCCTTATAGAATGAATGTGCCCTTCCAGGGATATCAATGAGTAAGTACTATCTTGGTGACTGCAAATAAGTTTGATTAATAAATGCATACAGACAACATAATGACATTTAAATATTAAGATTCTGAAAATATGTATATAATAAAATATAGGATCCAAATTATTTTCAGTGGAAACACATTCCAAAATTATATTAATAGTCAATGGTAAAATTACAAATTTTCTATTTTATAAGAAAGGCTTAAGAACACATATTTCATAAATAGTAAGGCTAAACTGAGTATAAAATATTCTACTGCCATCATTATGACTATCACTCTAAATTTATAGTAAGAACACTTCTTAGGTTATTTTAACAGCAACTCTTTGCATAGTTTCCCCACAGGAGGGAGAGCCTATTTTCTCCTTATGTATTATATTCTAATTTACTATTCAATTATTTCCCTTAGAGCAGTGGTCGGCTCTGTTGACTAATGAGTTTGCCGACCACTGCCTTAGAGTATGCTATTTAATTCATTACCAGTGGAGAGGCAGCTCTGAAGTAAGAAAGTGCTTTAAAACTGACAATCCTTCGAGTAAGCCTCCAGAGCTGCACGTCACTCCTATCAGCCTCTAAACTGAAAGGAGCAACTCCGGTAGTTGTCATATTTATCTTTCCTTAAGTCTAAAAGATTTAAGAAAGAGTCCTCCTGGATCAAACTAAGATTCATTTGGTCAGTAATATTTTCCCCAAAGAGCTATGGACAATGTTATGCCTGAATATAGTTGCCTTTAATCATAACTCTTTCATACCTTCATAAAGGCATTTTCCTCTTTAGAGATGACACATAAATTATCAAAATTCTCTGAACAAATAGTTTCAATTATAACATTGCTCCTTTATTAATATAAGCATCCTAAGCAATTCACTGTGTTGTAAACTATACTCATAAAATAAGCACATTGGTCATAGTATAAGCATATATAACATCAGGATTTAAATAATGTCTTCATATTAAATTGTACCATGCGTTCACATGCCAACCCCTTGAACTAGGTACTAATCTGAATTATATTCATTGAAAATTATATACGTAGACTTTATGCCACACCGATTAACAATATAAAGCTATTTCACTTGGACTTCTCAAAAAGTACTGCAAACACACCTGCATTTCTGGTGGTGAGATACATCATCTTTTTCTTTTTTTTGCTACTTATGGTTCCACAAAAAGGTCCTGAAGGATGAAAAGACAAATATAACTTGAACAGAATGTCAATGATACAACTGCCCTGTGGATTCGACAGGGGTGGGAGCATGATCTTCCCAGTGTTGCATCCTACAAAGCAGAATGGGGCAGGTGAGCCACTGAATTCTGGTACCATACCAGCAGGTGGCAGAAAGGGATCAAAAAGTTTACTTTTGAGGGAGACACAATAAAGCAGATGGGAGGGATTAATTCTACACATACAGTAAATAAATTCACTTGCTAATTCAGATGAAAGAGGCAAAGAAAAGTGTCCACAAAGGACAACTTGTTACTTATTATGTGGAGCTCATCACCTGAATTGTCCCAGTCTCTTCTAACAAATGCCTTTCTCTTCTCTTCCAGGAACTGGCTTGGAATGAGACCAGCGCTTCCTCCCTCTTTTACATGGCTAGCCTAGAATCAAATTAATGAATTGCATATCTCAGTGACCAAAACTTGAGACGATATTCTAAAAAGTAGAACAAGCAGTAGTCAGTAAAAAATACCACAATTGCTCTTAAAACTGACCTTGAGATTTAAACCTATGGCATTGCAAGTCATTTAAACACTTTAGCACTGAGGAGTCAAGTGGCACCTGTCAACCCACCCACCATCTGTAAGGAAATTTGGGGACCAAAATAAGAAAGTACACAGGCTCTTTAAATTACTAAAACTTTTTATTTATAACACTAAGTTAGTCGAAGAATAGAAAGGAATAAATGCTACTCTATGTGTTTACAGGACATTTTACCTAGCATCCTTTAGTAAGATATTACTATCAGCCTTAATCCTACCATGTTGGTGTTTCCTGAGGCCAAATCAAAGAGAAAGACAGCATCAGGGAAACAGAGGGGAGCATTTAATTCAACGCTATCAGCAATCCGAGTATCCTGAGAAACAGTAAGTTTGAAAGAGTAAAACTCCACCTACTGTCAAGAACTAACTTTCAAAGTAAAATCCAAAGAAGTGCTAGCTTAATATAGTGGCTGGAGAACTGGCGACTAGTGGCTTATCCCACAAAGTTAGTGACTTTATTCTAACAAACTAGCATTAAAAAAATCTGGTACATTTTTAGCAATTAAAATCCTGGAAAAAAAAATAGAATTAAAGGAATAGACCATGAAATGCAGGAAGAAACTGAAATAATGGTGAAAAGGATTAGATGACAGATGGCATTCAAAAAGTGGGGGGAAAAAAGACAATATTGGAAAAGTTCAATAAAGCAAACAGCCACAGAAGGCAGATTTTTCAGGTGAGCAGTCTAAGAAACTCAGTGGAAACTTCTTGAAATCATGAATTCTATTTAATTTACTCGTTTCTTAGTTTTCTAACCTGTTGCACAGAGCAGTTGTACAGATTGATGTCTTAATTTAAATATAAGGACACACCAGTGAGATTGTTCTCATTCTTGTAATTCATTCCCCTTAGAAGCCACTATAACTTATTAGAGCTAATGTGAGTTTCTGGTATCTCCGTTTGGTTTAGAGTTTGGTGCTAGGTCCTGGTCCTTTTCTCTCACAGCTTGTTCTTCAATGAGACTCTGACAGTTTAAGGGAGTTTAAACTTTCCAATTTGTTAGTTTTCTCCAGTTCTGAACACTGTGGTTGTTAGCCAATGTAAACAATGACAAAAACAGACTTATGGCTGCTAGAGATTTCTGAAAGCTGTATTAAGGGAAGGAAGAAGAACATCATCACACAGCTTTGGAAAACGGAAGGGACAAAATACAGTGCTAACACACATCCTTTCCATACACACAAAATTCAAACCACGATCAAAAACAACACTGACAATAAAGCACACCTTCATTTCTCAATAAATGAAAAGAGATGGGCAAATAGATTTAAGAGCTTAAAAATTATGCTTTATTTGCCATGAAAGTATTCGGAGGGAAGGGAAACAAGAGAAAGACTACTACAACCACAATAAAAGACTCCTTAGTTAAAACCAAGACACTGAAAAGGGAGGACCTCAAATGAGCTGTTCCTGCCTGATTCTGTTCTTACTGCACTCACCCATGGGGAAGCACCAACAGGCCTAATCCCTAAACCAGTAGTGGCACCACAGGCTAGTTCATTCTGCATTTATTAACAGCCATTCACAAATTCCCTCTCAATTTGGCCTTCTGTCCACAAAATTAGCAGCCCTGCAGCCGGAGTTGTTCATGCAGGTAAAACCATTGGAACGAATGCTAATACCTCTTTCCTGAATATGCAGATATTGGCCACATTAAGGTTGAAAATAAAAAAGCAGGTGAGAAAATTCTGAGTAGCACACTCACCTGCCACCAATTTGGATCTTCTCTGTTTACAATCTGAAGAATTTCTCCTTTTGAGAACTTCAATCCTGCTTCTTTGCAGGGTATCAGGTTATCGTTGTATGGATTATAATCAAAATGACATTTCACAAATACCTAAAACACACAATTAAAAGTACTATTAAAACAATGAAATGAAATGAAAACAATTAAAAGTACTATAGATGCACCATTTATCACGGGATTTTTGAAATCTTTTTCAAATCACGTTGATTTTATTGTAATTGATAATGTATTTAATACTTCAACTATGGAACTTGTCTCTCTCAAATAAAAATTAAATTATTAGAACATTAATAATTCGGTATCAGAAAAGAAAATATGAAATAAACATTAGCTCTACATTAACATCCTAAACAATATATGCAGTTGATTTAAGGCATGTATTTCAGATACATTAGGACTGACTTTTTGAAAGGGCTCTGAAACCAAATTAAATAATGAAAGTTCATGTTGAAGTCAGACCCAAAATATATTTAGTAATCTTAAAAGGTAACCACATAGACTTACCAGTACACGGGCCAAAACTAGTGTGGAAAATACTTTTCTGGAATCATCTTGCTCTGATTTAAATTATCAGTATTAAATTAAATAAAATAAATACTGAAAAAGCCTGGAAACTATTTTAAATTCATTTAATTATACAAATTTCTTTTGAATCTGTTTTATCAATATAAGTATGTCAGTTACCAGTTAGTTATGATCTCCAGTATCTAAGAGTATTTTGCTTAGTCACTTTAATTTGAATTCTAATTAAGCTAAGCATTTTCAGTATTTGATGGCAAGTTCAGACAGATTACTTTCTTAAAACAATTTTTTTCATGCATATTTATAGAGATTCAAATTTTATCTTCTAAAGAACTTACTTAGCATTAATCAGCAGGTAAACTTTAACAAGCAGGGAAACACATAATTAGTCAAAATAATGTTATTTTTCTACTTATCATATTTCTATAAATATAACCACACAAGATATTCAAATAACACAAGCAGATACATTATATTATTAGTGTAGTAAAATGCAATATTGTGGATGCATATTGGAAAATTTGATAAAATTTTAGTTATTTACAATTAGATGATTTTCAAAGAAAGCATTCTGAACATTTTCAATAACTTTGGAAAGGCTAAATATTAATGCTTAAAAATCAGTAAGCCAATAATTTTTTATGATATACAATTTTAGAAATATCTAAAATTCAAGCATACAAGTAATATTAAGCTTGCCTAAAATGTGACAACTGGCTAACTTGACAATAGCATGCAGCTCAATGATTTGGCAATGGAGAAAATCCAAAATGATTAAGTTTAATCAAGGTAGATTTAGTTGTCTGATAGGACAGAAAAATGGAGTAGCACAGAATGCCCTGGAATAACATCATACCTGACGGACGTGGGCTGGATGCCTCTCCATATTGATGCCACTCTAAAAATACATTTTTCATTGTATAAATAAAGCCAGGCTTTAAAGGGATAATGAATCAACAAAATATAAACAAACACTGGCCCATTTTATTACTTCACTCATTTAGTCAAGCAACTACTTCCCGAAAGAATTGTCCATATCTGAACGTTATAAATCAAAGCAGCAAAAAGATAGAGGGGTTTGAGATGAGGCACAGAAAAAGATGAGTATGCAAAGTTGTAAAAATACTGGGATATGCCTTACTTCTCAAGAAAGCTGCACTGAATGAATAATAAGGGCACCCTGTCATCTAACCATGCCTGTTTATTATTCTTATCTGTGGACAGAATATGTTTTATAACCATAAAGCTTACACTTTCTGAGGAAGTCCAAATTTCAAACATTCATTCCCCTACTCCCATCAAATTGTTCTGAAAATGTCATTATTTGTGGAACAAAAATTATAGCTTTCAAATGTAAAGAATTCCTAAAAGAAATAATTTTTATTTATTAATTTATCAAATTAATTTTGGAACATATTAAACTGGCTTTACTTTGAACTTTGAAAATTTGTCTGAAAAAAATTAATGAACCCAATCTTTGATCTAAACATTTTGTAATGACCTTAAAGTCATTAGATATTTGTCAGGTATAATTACATTTTATTAAGTGCATTTTAAAGTGTTTCACTAAGAGGCTATGGATGTTAACTACTCACTCGTTATTAAAAAGTTGCTAAACACAACCTAAAATATTTCAATCCCATATTCTGAATGACTAAAATCTAAAGAAGATGCAAGAAAGAAAAGGAAGTACAAATGGCTTTTAAACACAGGAGGAGATATTCAAATTCACTCAGAATAGAAAAATAAATTAAAATTATATTATATTATAACATTTCTTCCTGTCAGATTAGCAGAAATCTAAATACTTGATATACCATGGCTAGGTCTATGGGCCAAGAGCCATTTTTCTAACAGATTGGTGAAAAAACTGGTTCAATTCCTTGGGAGGACAATTTGGCAGTAACTATGAAAATCAGAAATGCAAAAACCTCCAATCTGGCAACCCACCTACGGGAATGTATTCAACAGCAATGCTACTCAGACGTATACAAAGTGACTTATGTAGAAGACTATTAGCAACTGATTGAAAAAGATCAGACACAACTTAATTACTTAACAATAGGGGCTGATTAAACAAATGATGGCAAACCTATGTAATATAACACTGCAGATATTAAATTAAAAAGGGAGGATATATTTCAACAAGCAGACTATGTACCAAAAAGGAAAGATCCTCAAGATAACATAGTTAATTGAAAAACAAACAAACAAAAAAAGGTTCAGAGTGTGCATACTATGTTATGTAACCTTTTCATTAAATAGGAGGTGGAAGGGGAAAAAGAATATATAATTTTTACTTACTTGCATATGAATAAAGAAACGCTGGAGAGATACAAATAGCATGGTATCTTATGGAGAGAGTGAGGTTTAAGTTGGTAGAGAATTAGGAGGGAGATTTTAACTGAATACGAATTTATATTGCTTGAATTTTGAACTGTGGGAATGATTCATTTATCCAAAAATTAAATTTTTATGGTAATAAAAGATAAAATGACTCCTGCTTCTAAGATGAAATAACAAGGAACCTCCAATCTGAAACAACTAAAAAACTGGACAAAATATATGAAACATTTGTCACGCTATCAGACAATGAAGACGGTGATTCCTAAAAAGGGGAAACTAGGTGGGCTATACCCGGATCCAGCTAACTGCACAAAGTTTCCACTTGCAACTCGGGAAAGGAAAAGCTGGTGGAGCCGGGCGGTCACCAAGGTGAGGAGATGAGAAGGAAGACCAAGATGGCCTAACACGGGGCTAAATAGCCTCGCATCTCACATCATTCAGATTAGTTTACCAATTGGAGAATTTACAGCGGAATTTAGGCCAAAGTCCTAGCTATTAATATTACAAAAAATCATTTTTCCCGCAAAAGTCCATACGTTCATTGTGAGCTGGTAAGAATTCTGGAGTTTGGACCACAGGGGCACTAGAATCTTTCTAAGTATCAAAACTAATACGTAATTTTAAAAAGTAAATCTTTGGCTCTACTTTTCCAGATGGAAATGTGCCAATTCATGATTCTTTTCCTTGAAGACAAGCTCTCTACCTTCATTTCACCAAAGTTTATTATAAGCCTATATATATATATAGTCCAATTTACATACTAAAATCATGACTATTTACATACTAAAATCATGACTAAATATTGTACCCTACCCTCTAAACAACAATATAAAACAGGTATTCAACATGTTATTTCAAAGAATTACATAGAAATACAAAAACTAGCCTTTTAGACTAGTAGCATCTTAGATTAAAAAAACACAATTTCACTCACACATGAAACGATAAATTTCTGGAATAAACTGAACAATTAAAGATATCTAAAACACTGGTAGATATTTCCTATTTCTACATTACTTAGGCTTGAAAACCCTCTCCTCAGTTCCAACATTCTCACCATAATCGTCAACTGCTTCTTTGTAATTAATAATTACTTCATTATTTTTTCTGCCTTTACAATTCTATTACATCAGCAATTTTTAACCTTTTTCATGTCATGGTACACATAGACTAATTACTAAAATTCTGTGGCACACCAAAAAATATATTTTTGCTGACCAAAAAAAAGGTATAATTTTGAATCATTCACACCAGACTGGTATTGTGTTGTCTGCTGTCATTTTTTATTTGACAATCTAAAGGAAAAGAGGTCAGTGCCCCTAAGTAAATACTCAGGTATTGCACCGTTTTTGGTTTGTTTTTAAATATAAATGTGTTTTTTTAAATTGATTTCAGAGAGGAAAGGAGAGGGAGAAAGAGAGAGAAACATCAATGATAAAAGAGAGTTGATCACCTGCCTCCTGCATACCTCACACTGGAGATTGAGCCTGCAACCTGGGCACATGCTCTGACTGGGAATCAAATCGTAAACTCCTGGTTCATAGGTCGACACTCAACCACTGAGCTATGCCGGCTGGGCCAGGTAGTGCATGTTTTAAACATTCTTGCAGCACAGGGGTTGAAAATTGCTCTTCTAGCCCATCCCATGCACACTAAGGTATAGGTGGTTGGGACTACATTATTCTCTCACAGGGGCTGGAACATAACAAGATCAAAAAATATTTGCTAGCCCTAACTGGTTTGGCTCAGTGGATAGAGCATCAGCCTGCGGACTGAAAGGTCCCAGGTTCGATTCCGGTCAAGGGCATGTACCTTGGTTGTGGGCACATCCCCAGTAGGAGGTGTGCAGGAGGCAGCTGATCGATGTTTCTCTCTCATTGATGTTTCTAACTCTCTATCCCTCTCCCTTCCTCTCTATAAAAAATCAATGAAATATATTAAAAAATATATTTGCTAGATTAATGACTAAAAGGCTTTATGGTTTTTCTTACCTAGCTGTATGTTACTAAAATGGCAGTTTGTGGTGTTCACAGGAAGATTTCTTTACTAATTCCTTTATAGCAGTAAGAGAGGTTGTTTAAAAATTCAAAAATTCACAAAATAAGGCATTTCAGAACAATTAAATAAGACAGTTCCCCACCCCCCCCTTTTCTTTAGCAAAAGAGTAGCAACTGGTGGCTAGTTATATCCAACAGTGTGATTAAAGATAAAAGTAATCTAGAGATTACCAAGAATCTTATTACTAACCTGCTGAGGAATAATGGTATCTCTATAGCTTGGTAAAATTTTTAGGGTGACACTTCCACTAATATTTTTCAGTAATTCTTGTAATTCCTTTGGATTATTTCCAACCTCGTGGCCATTGACTTCTTTAATGATATCTCCCACATGGAGCAGACCTTGTCGATCTATCATGCCTCCATGAAGGATTCGGGCGATTACCAGGTCATTATTTTCAACCCTAAAGGTTACACCCTAAAGGAAATAAGGAACGGAATTGTCATTGATTTTAGACTTAAAAATAAATCTTAAATACTCATGAATATATATATTCCTGTGTCAAGAGTCTAATCTCCTTAAACCATGTGCAATTGTGACAATATATACCACCCTTAAAAAAGGACTTCATGGTAAGTCCTTTTAACCTGAAAAAATGAAACGTTATTAGGCTGCACTCCACAGGATAAAGGTTACCTCAAAGGAACAAGAAAAGACAGATAGGCCTTGTTCCTGGCTTTTCTTTTCCCCATTTCACTGTATTTATAGTCAGGATCCAAAAATAATAATTTTAAGTAGGAAATTGTAAACTTCACTACGTATAGAACCCTCCCTACCATTTCTTCACTTTTTAATAACAACTTTCTTCCATGTTTTGCTACTTCATTAGCAAGCAACCTGAGCTGATTTCTTCAAAGGGCATAGGAAAAAAATAAAGTACTTATTTTCTGAAATATTTGCTACCCACTGGCAAACTTCTGGCCTCTATTTCAGTTTAATTTTTATCTTGGTTTAATTTTGTATGCTAAATCAAGCTGAAACAGCATCAGGAGTGTATTTTAGACAGAGGCCAAAAACCACATAAAACAAATACAAATGAAGTTTTCATGATACGGGTTATGAAAGCGAAGAAAATGAGAGCAGGACTGAGCTACAAGTATGGCAGCTTCAGTTTTAAGAAGGCACCAATTTATCTACTCACCAATGGCTCCCCAGCTCTTTTGTGAATACCAAGAATACGAATGGCATCTACTGGTAATAACTGATTATTAACAGAATTATTAATTTCCGGGCTTGATGGAGGTGAATCATAACACTTCGATGCCACAATATCATGGGCTTCCAAGAGCGACTGTAAGGATTCAAAACATAAAGCTAAGTTAAAATTTTTTTCTGAGATGTTAAAATGCAAGTTCAAAAACAATAAATCAAAATACAAAGAAGAGCCAGCTGGCATGCCTCAGTGTTTTGAGCATAGAGCCATGAACCAGGAGGTCACTGTTCAATGCCCCATCAGAGCACATGCCCAGGTTGTGAGCTTAATCCCCAGTAGGGGGCATGCAGGAGGCAGCTGATCAATGATTCTCTCATCACTGATGTTTCTAACTCTTTCCCCTTCTCTCTCTGAAATCAATAAAAACATATTTTTAAAAAAATATGAAGAAGGGAGCAAATGTCAACTGGTTCAGAATATAGATAATTAACATATAGGCTTTATTGATAATTTCTGGCTATTTCATAAAAATATGTGTAATAAATAAAATTTTCAAAAAGGAAAAGGGAGCCTCCTTCACCTAGTGGGGAATCAAGCACACAACCGAGGCATGTGCCCTGACTGAGAATGGAATCGGGGACCTGTTGGTGCTTGGGTGGATGCTCAAGCCACACCGGCAAGGTGCTTTCTTCCTTCTTTCGTCAAGGTGCAGGTATACCTAAAAAAAATAATAAAAAAAAAAAAGGAAAAGGGCACAAATCCGTTTAAGAGGATTATTCCTATAAATGCTGAAGTCACTCAAATCTCTAACCTGGTCTTTGTTTTAACTCTGTTCTCTACTCTTAGGAAATATTCATTCCTGTGACTTCAACCACTATTTATATATTGTTAATTCCCAATTTTATACTTTTGGTCCAGATCTTTCATTACTTCAGATTAACAGACTAAAAATCTGCCTACAACATAACACAATTATGATAATTTGAAAATCAAAGAGTTAAGCATTGTAGAGGACTGAAACATATTGAATTAATGAAAAATCCATAACTCCACAGTGCTATTTAAAAAACAAAAGACTGAAAACACTCTTCATTAATATAGACCAATGCTATTTTAAATAATTCTTTACTTTGAAAATTGGTAAAGGGAAGGATCAAGCATTTCACTGACATTTCAGTGGGAAATGCATTACAGAGTAGCTCAATAGCCCACTTAAGGAAAAACCCTTTTTATATACGAACACTAGCTAATAAATGCAGAGTGAGAGAATCTGAAAAATGTCATGTACAACCTCTAATGAAAATATTGATTCAGGCAAGGATTATTAATGTAGGTAAATGGTTGAAAGGAAACAGCATTTGTATAATGCTAGAATAATAACATACTAGATTACTTCTAGTGGAAAAGCTTTCAAAGGAAGGGTTAGACTGTCATTGCCCTTAACCAGGGACCAAACTCAGCATCAATAGCGATGGGCCAACCAGTCACTACACATTTCTGATACAATTTAATTCATGTTGCATCACATCATTTAAAATGAATTCGAGTTCCAAATAATTAACTTGAATACCGACTTTTTAGATAGAACTTCTGTTTACAGGAAATGGGAAGGATAACTAAACACAGAAGGGAAGGAGCCAGATACATCCAGAAAGTTGGACATGCTACAGGATAATAACCTGACCTCTTCAAAAGGTCAACACCATAATCAAGGGAGAGAGAGGTGGTCCAACCAGATGCTGCACGTGGACCGAGGTTGGAAGCCTGTGTGTGCAAACCAGCTGTAAAGAGTATCTTGGCATCAAATAAAGACATTTGAATAGAGCATGTACACCTGAGACGGAGGCCCACTTAAATGGAAAAGTGGCAATCAATGACTGAAAAAAAGGGTGAATTACACAATACCTTGTGAAAAATGATCTCAATTTGTAAAGAAAAGAAAGTACATTTATGCACAGAAAAAAATGAAGGAATATGCACACTAAGATAGTACAGTAATTTGGGTCATAAGAATACAATGCCTTAATTTTTGTATTTTTGCTTGTTATTTTCTAGTTTTATGTATTTATTAAACTTTATATAAATGTATACTTATTAAGTTTTATGTACTTACTTAAAATATAGATAGCTTGCCTAAAAGCACTACCCAGATGCTCCTGAGGTATCACAGACCTAACATGGCCTCAACATTCACATGTCCAGTTTCTCCTAGAGTATTCCTAATCTTAGTGATGCCAACTGTCATAAATTCTACCCTTAATCAACTTCCCACATCTCTCTTCTGCAACTGTCACATGTAACCAGTCACCAAGTCCTGTTGATTTTATGGCTTACCATTGGAAAGTCCTCATTTTATACTGCCATCACCATTTCTTGCCTCAGTACTTAACAATCTAGCTCCACAATCAGACCTCTCCCTGTTAAATGCCTCTTCTCATCCCCACCCAGGGTTTTCTACTGTCCTGAGGATCAAGTCCCAATACCTGAATATGTTTTATAAGGCATTGATCAACTGGCCCCTGCATAAAGGGTGTCTCTGATGTGTCCATGTTTTTGTACCTAAGATACTGATTTATATAGGAACCATCTCACTCTAAATCTTCATATTTTACATTAACATTGTTGGAATCAGACAAAGTCTTTGAGGAAAAAGCAAGGGGTGCTGCCCCCGTCCCAAGATCTTCAGTGGAAAGCAAGTGACACTTTATTTCTCTATCCCACAACCATTTATTACACAGTCCATTCTTTCCCCTCTAAAATGTAGTATCTCTATCATAAGACAGGTTGCCATATGTGTGTGGATATACTTTTGGGGTTGCTATTCTTGTCGATTAATCTATTTTCCTAATGCTAACCCAATACCACACTGTCTTCATTACAGATTTATAAGAAATCTCCTCCTCTCCCTTTTTCTCCTGAAACTAATTTTTCTTTGTTAAAATGATTAACTCTTCATAGACCAATGCTTACATTGCACTTATTTTTTGTATCTATCAAAAGTATGTTATGTTATACTTCCTATCCTTACATTGCTCTCTGATGTCCCAAGGTTATCAACTACACCCCAATCCTAGAAGCACCACTGAAAACGTGTATGACTGGTCACAAGGAGGTCTGGGAAACAGTGGTAGCAAGGAAGAAAAAGCCACCATCACGGAGAAAGACGTTTCTAGCATATGGTCTGATGGTGAATCAGATATGGCTTTTTTTTTTTTAATGACACAAAGAAAAATCCTTTCTGATGTATTTTTGTGACAGACTTCATATAGTTATATAATGTGTTTTAGTTACACGTGTGTTTTTGTATCCTCAGAATATCAGATTAAAACATCTATGCTGGAATTTACATATTGCAAAATATGGACCTAAATAATATTTAAAACCTCATCTCAAACTGGAACTTAACACGAAAGGAGACTATTTGGGAACATAGGGGACTTGGAGAGAAGAGCTAGGAAGTTTACCTGGAAGTGAGGCTCTTTGAGTATACCAACCAGTTCTGCCACATTTTCATCCACATTGATTAGAGGAGTGATATCTTCAAGAATTTCATTGACTAATTCCAAGTTATTGTCACTGACAGCTTCTAGTTTTGAATCTTCCAGCCTCTCATGAGCCTTTGAAAAGATAGTATAGGAAAAGTAATAACACATATTGTTTGACTCCAGACTGTGGTTTTCCTCTTGATTTGCTTCTTTTCATAAAGTTTTGAAAGATATGACTTAAAAGTGTGTTTCATTGAAACCAAATTTAATATTTTAATCAGAGGCAATATATAGACTTTTTAAAGTAAATCTTTTCATGCAGTATAATAAATCTTGGCCTCTATTCCTATCCTAGGCCGTGAAAAACTCATTTTTATAATTAAACTATGAAAAAACAAACAACGAAAAAGGCCATGCCAGGTTGGCATGGCTCGGTGGTTGAGCATCGACCTATGAACCAGGAGGTCATGGTTCCATTTCCGGATGGGGAACATGTCCGGGTTTCGGGCTCGATCCCCAGTATGGGGCGTGCAGGAAGCAGTTGATCAGTGATTCTCTCTCATCATTGATGTTTCTATCTTTCTCCCCTTCTCCCTTCCTCTCTCTGAAATCAATAAGAAACAACAACAGCAAAACTAAATAGGCCACATGACAATAAAAAACATATTTCTTATCCAACAGAATTTCCTAATGACTTTCTAGTCTAGGCTCAAACACTAGATGAAGCTTTATTAGGAACATAATCATTATATAAATCACCATTCAAAAAATCATAAAAATCATTTTGGGAAACTAGAGTCCAAATCAGCAAATAAATCAGTTTGGGGAAGCAGTTCTTGAAGTGGACCTTGAAGGACGGTGGTATTTCATGTCTAAATATCTTAAGCTGTTTTTTTTTTATAAATCTCATAATCTTTTCCACTTAAAGTGGACCATGAATCACACTGTCACAGAAAATCGTAGTCCTAATTACCCTTTCATTGAAGGAGTAAAGCAGAGTTTTACATTCAAACCGAGAATAAACACTATGCAGTCTTCATATTTCAGTGTTCTCTGTGTTTCTGGTAAATGCTTGCAGTCTGATTCTGAAGATAGCAAATCGTAATTATTAAGATTTAGTTTATAAATGAAACCACGTAAGATGTCAAGTCTTACACATAATATTTTAAGATTCATTTCTGTAAATGCTGAAGGAAAATCCAAATTTCAAGTGGCAACTATCAATTACTTTATTTGATACCTATAATACTTAAATGTTATTTCTATCATAGAAAGAATCCTTCAGAGTCCAAATACACATTTTAATTTTTAAAATGCAATTTTTCACTTAAATGTATTTTTTCCTACATGATTCACAAAGTAAAGCAAGTTTTTAAGTGTAATGGGGGCTATATCTTAAGCAACATTTTAAAGAAACACCCCAGAAGAAATTTTAAATCACATGAAATAAACTGATAAAGAAGAAATTATAACTGCTTTTAAACACAGAAAAATGTCAAAAGACCAAATGTAATTTAAATAGAAGGAAATGTTTCTATTAGATTTAGATAAGAAAAAATTAATAAGACTAGAAATGCCACAGAGAATGAGAATAGGCAAGTGTGTAATATTTTGAAAGTCTGATAAGAATAGGATAATGAAGACATTCAATACATATCATGGAATAAATAATATTGGAAAAAACTAAAGTAACATAATTAGTTAACTCTTATAAAAAAAGCAAGAATTACTGTTTTAATACAGATACTTACTTTAATAAATATCTGATTTAGCTTCATTAACCTTGCAATATTCTAACTCTCTTAAGATAGTATAAGAAAGCTTAAGACAAAAAGAAAACAAGTTAACATTTATTGAGGGCTTGTGCCTGTGTGTGTGTGAGGAACTATATATTCTGAGTATAGTGTGAGAGAGAGAGAGAGAGAGAGAGAGAGAGAGAGAGAGAGAGAGAGAGAGAGTGTGTGTGTGTGTGTGTGTGTGTGTGTGTGTGTGTTCAGCAAAACTAGGTATGTTATAATCACCCTCCTTACAGACACAGACACTGATGCAAAAAGAGATAAGGTGATTTGTTTAAGTTCACAACGCTAGTAAGTGGCAGAGTCTGGTAGTATAACATCAAGGCTTGAGCTCTTACCTACACAACTTATTTGACTTTTTCACTATACAGACAGCCATGCTAACATCACCTTGTTGTTACAATGGCAAATGGGATTGTTTTTTTTTTTAACATATAGCTTTTTAGCTCTAAGATTTTGTGAAAGAAATTTAAAGTCAGAATTTATTTAATTTCAAGAGACAAGAGTACCAACTGGAATTTACCTAATCAAACCAAGGACAAAGGAAACTCTGATAGATGAATCACGTGCATTTGAATAAATGGGTCTTGTTTCCTTTAAGAAAAAACACTACTAGAAAGCTACATAATTCAGTAAAAATATATGTCACCTGCCACAAGTGCTTGGAAGAACACACAATGACTGGCCTAGCCTTCTTGTATGGCCAGTTCTGAGAGCCTTATTCACCACTGCACCTTAGAAAAATAAACTGCAGAGAAGAAAATGCTCTTCCAGAACTTACAAGTATTTCACCCAAGCACAGTCCAACCATGCTTACAAACAAAAAACAACCTTTTTAAACAAGAATTGTGGGCTAGCCGAAACCGGTTTGGCTCAGTGGATAGAGCGTCAGCCTGCGGACTGAAAGGTCCCAGGTTCGATTCCGGTCAAGGGCATGTACCTTGGTTGCGGGCACATCCCCAGTAGGAGGTGTGCAGGAGGCAGCTGATCGATGTTTCTCTCTCATCGATGTTTCTAACTCTCTATCCCTCTCCCTTCCTCTCTGTAAAATATCAATAAAATATATTTAAAAAAAAAAAAAAAGAATTGGGCTATATCTAAAGTGACAAATACTATTCTCTATTAATGATAATAAAAAAGATGAAATGTACAGCAAGATTAATGCTGGCGCCGGGCCTCTAGTGTATATATATAAAACTTCCAGTGGGCAATCTGCAAGTGGCTACCTAGGGGCCAAAACCTTTATATCATGTGATCTTAGAAAGATTAAGTTTATGAATAAAATAAAGAATCTGCATCATTAATTAGCTCTCACCAATGGAAAACTTTGTAAAAGGTATGGTTTTTCAGAAGTCTCAGGAAAAAACAAGTGGCTAAAAAATGATCAAAGGAGAGCGTGAAATCAGTATTCTGGGAATGACAAAGGCTATGTGAAAAAAAGATCAGAGAGCAAGAACCATTTGGTGAACCGGAGGAGTGGGAGGGCAGGGCTGTGAAGCAGTGATGCACTAAGCTTTAGTGATGTATATAAAAATTATTCCAGGAAAATAGTATAAGAGAAAGAAACTGGGCCAAAAATAGCTATAAAAGATGAATGAGTTAAAGAGATTATTACAGAGCTGATATGGAAATAGACTTAAAATACCAGGGTTATCCAAGAGAAAATAAGATTTCAAAAAGTACTAGATATAAGAAGTAAAAAATAGGTGCATGGTCTAATGTAAAAAAAGAAAACCAGCCCCTGAAATCTGTATAATTTTATTACCCAATATTATCCCAATAAACTCAATTTAAAAAAAAAAGAAAAGAAAAAAGGAAGTCAGCATTTTGCTGTTGTTAAAAATGAAGATAGAGCCAGGATCTTTTTCATAGGGCCCACTACACTATAACATGATGGTTCAGTTATGATTTCCCTAAAATTTTAAATGTGTTGTAACAAATTTTGATGTATACTGAGATTTCATTATGTGGTAAGTATTATTTGCTAACTAAGCCTAAGTTCTAACACAGCAATATCTGAAAAGACCTCTGTAAAAATACTTTTAAAAAATAATTTAGTAATCTTATGAATAAACCAATATACCTTAGCAAGTGATTTTACGATTGGATTCTCCATAATCCCCTTGAGGAAAATGAGGTCTATCTCTTCTGCTCCTGTAGATGAGGGCAGCTCCGTAAGGTTATCCAACACTTGCTGCATTTCTGCTGAGATAAAAACAACGTATTAAAAACACCTTTGGTGAGCACACAATGCAGAGATGATGTATTATAGAACTGTACACTTGAAACATATGTTATTAACCAATGTCACCTCAATGAATTTTAAAAAGCCTTAAATTCCAAGTCATTATGAAATACGATTATAAAATAATTCAAATAAAAGGACATTAACAATGAACACTCTTTTGAAAAATCACATTTTAAAAAATTGAATTGCTAAATATTATGTTTCAAACTGACTTCCCATGAATTAGTAGCAGGACAGGTTTTTATATGTAATTTGGGCTTTATCCGACTACCTTATACATGCTTATAATCTTACACTTATTTTATAACTTCAAGTTAAAAAACATTACCGAGGAAGAAATAAGAAATTTTAATAAATTTTTAAAAGTATAGTAATTAGTAATCAAGAAACTTCCCATAGCCCTAGCTGGTTTTACTCAGTGGTCAGAGGATCTCAGGTTCAAATCCGGTCAAGGACACGTGCAGGAGGCAACCAACCAATGTGTCTCTCTCACATTGATGTTTCTCTCTCTCTGTCTCTCTCCCTCCCTTCCTCTCTATCTAAGACAATGGAAAAAATATCCCCGGTTAAGAATTAACATAAAAAAAGAAACTTTCCATAAGCCCAGAATCAGATGGCTTCACTGGTGAATTCTATCAAATATTAAAGAATTAAAACCAATTCTTCACAAACTCTCCCCAAAAAAGGAGAGGAGGAAACACTTCCCAACTATTCTGTGAGATACCAAATCCAGACAAAGACATCACAAGAAAATGACAGTCAATATCCTTTATAAATGAAGATGTAATAATCTTTAATAAAAAACTAGCAAACTGGATCCAGCAACACTGAAAAGGATTTTATACAATGACTAGTACAATTTATCCCAGGAATGCCAGGGTGGTTCATCAACACATGAAAATCTATCAATGTAATACACTGTACTATTAATAGGACAAAAACAAAAAACCACACAATATCTCTCTGGATAGACAAAAAACATTTGACATAACCCAATATTCTTTAATGATTAAAAACCATTAACAAATAGAAGGGGAATTTCCCCAACTTGATAAAGAAGATCTATGAAAATTTCCACAGTTTACATGATACTTAATGGTGAAAGACTGAACAAGGCAAGGAAGTCTACGCTTGCCACTTTCACTCAACACTGTACTGGAGGTTCTAGCTGGAGCAGTTAGGCAAGAAAAGGAAATAAAAGTCATTAAGATTGGAAAGGAATAAGTAAAACTACCTTTTTTTGACATGATCTCATGTATTTAAAATCTTAAGGAATATACAAATACATTAGAATAAATGAGTTCAGCAAGGTTACAGGATACAAGATCAAAATACAAAAATCAATTGTGTTTCTATATACTAGCATTGAACAACCTGAAAATGAAATTAAGAAAATCATTCCTTTTACAACAGTATGAAAAATAAAACAATTATTAATAATGTAACAAAAGAAGTGCAAGATTTGTATAGTGGAACTATAAAGTGTCATTTAAAGAAGACAAATAATAGAAAGATATCCCATATTCACAAACTGTTAAGATGGCAATGGCAATATACACAAACTGATCTACAGATTTAATGCAATCCCTATCAAAATCTCAGATGCCTGTTTGTTCGTTTTCGCAGAAATTGATAAATTGATTCTAAAATTCATATGAGAAATGCAGGGGACACAGAATAGCCAAACAGGCTTCAAAAAGAACAAAGCCGGGAGAGCCATACTGAATTTCAAATCTGACTAAGAGCTACAGTACTCAAGAAAGGCATGAAGATATAACTAACTGAGAATCCATAAATTCACAGTCAACTGATTTTCAACAAGGGTGACAAGACAACTCAATGAAGGAAAGAATCATCTTTCCAACAAATGGTACTGGGATAACTGAACACGCACATGTCAGAGAGTGAAGCTAGACACACACACCCACTTCATTCACTATCACTCTTCATTTTATTCAGTTTAATTTAGAATAATTCTTTAGAATAAATCTAATATTGTAGTTGTCTGGTTGTAATATATGCTACTTTTATTAAAATAAACATAAACATTAAAAGTCAAGTTGTATTACTAAGTGGCTTACAATGAAATACAGCAGTTCTCTGTTCCACACTACTGCCGCTCTCCAACTTATCCCACCTCTCCAAAAGGAACTACTTTAAGTCTCTTTTAATCACATCTATGTTTCTGGATAAATGCTCACATTGCTACTTTTTAATTTACCCACTTCGACATTATCTCTTCATTTTCTGTTAGAATACTAGACCCGCCCACACAGCCATGTTTTCTGGCCAAGTCTGGCTTGATTTTCCCCCAAAAGGAAATGGCCAAGGAGCTCCAGGAAAGCTGAGCGCACACCACACGGCAATAGTGTGCCACAATGTTTTTAAAACATGCAATACCTGACTTCTTAGTCAGGGGCAGTGACCCCTTTTCACATAGATTGTCAAATAAAAAAACAACAGCCAACAAAACAATAGCCATCGGTGTGAATGAATTAAAATTATACCTTTTTTTTAATCAGGCAAAAAATATATTTTTGGTGTGCTGCAGAATGCTAGTAGTTAGTTTACGTGTGCCGTCAGATGAACAAGGTTGAAAATCGCTGCCGTAAACCCATGAAGTTCTGCACAAGGGTGGGGAGGCCCTGGCAACTGGCAGCAACTGGCTGTTCAGGGTGAATGTGATGCTGGTGAAGGTTGACAGCAGCCAGGTGTTTGTACGGCTGTTTATTTTTGTGAAGAAGCAAATCATGTACTTTTCAATGAAATCTTGAAGAAGACCTCATTTCCCTGTGGGACTCAGGCTCCCAAAGACTTGAAAGTGGAGACATACTCAACAATTCCGGCTTCAGTGTATCGAGGAGGAACCCCAGCCCCTTGCGGAGGACGATGCAGGACTGCTACAGCTGGAAACCCCGGAAATCAGCACACTGCCTGTACAGGAGGAAAGCTCCGGATGCCACCCACGCCAGGCTCCCATTCCTAATGCGCGAGAACTTCTGCTCCTGCCTGCTAGATCTCTGAAACACCAGTACCTCTTGCGAGGGCGTGCCTCCTAGACAAACTGGTGGAATGCCCTCTGGGGGACACAGGTCTGCAAATAGAGAGAACCTGCACTATCAGCAGGCACGGACTGCCTGCGTGGGCCACCCTGGCCAAGCACAAAGGGAAAGCTCTCAGCAACAATACCAGTCAGCAGCCAAAGACCTAACCGGGTCTCCTGAAGTCTCCCCAACACCCAGCAGGTGACATACCTCCCCACCAGTCAGAAGAGGACTAGTAAACTTGCAGCACTTCAGTACTTCTGCGAGTTGCAAAGCTTTGTGGACAACTGTTAACACACTGGGGAGTGCTGTGGGAGGGAGCTGAAGGACTCTCGCTGAAGATGGAGCCAGACAGACTGCACTGTGCTTGCAGGCAGCCCCCAGCGCATCCGGCTCAGCAGGTGCAGACAGGGCCAGCCAAGCCCCATTGAGCCCAAAGCTCAGAGGATCCGTCCCAGCCCTTTCTTACGGGCAGTTTCAGAACATCTGCTAAGACTATTTTCCCCTGGTGCACTTTTTTTTCTGAAGTTGCAGTCAGATGTTATTCTTAATGTTCCTGTCAATGCTTCTTGAAACATCCTCACTTGGGCCCTAGCCGGTTTGGCTCAGTGGATAGAGCATCGGCTTGCAGACTGGGGAGTCCCAGGTTCGATTCCGGTCATGGGCATATGCCTGGGTTGCAGGTTCGATCCCCAATGGGGGACATACAGGAAGTGGCCAATCAATGATTCTCTCGCATCATTGATGTTTCAATCTCTCCCTCTCCCTTCCTCTCTCTGAAATCAATAAAAATATATTTTAAAAATAAAATAGAAGTCCTCACTTGGTTTTTATCACAATTCACTTTCCCTGCTCCAGGCTATTTAATCCCAAAGGTGAAAGTTGGGGTGAGGGGACTTTGTGTCTTTCGGATCTTCCCCTTTGTACATGGTTAAATGGGACCTATGTGGGGCATCTCAGGGTTGACTGGTGGGAAAGCCAGACAGAAACTGGTGGGGAGGTTAGGTGAGGTGATGGGTAGGTAGGTGTAGAACAAGTTGCCATGGGGCTCCGGTTAAACCAGGAAGTCAAAACATTAACACAACTTCTCTGCCATGCAAGGATCTGTCCTAACACTTTTGTTCTACACTCTGTTGTGAATAAAATGGACAATGTTCTGACACCTGGCATACTCCCAAAATGGACAATGTTCTGACACCTGGCATACTCTCATGCCCCCTCTTTTACTGAGGTGAGATGTGACAGTATGGAGGAATGGTTTCCCCTAACAAGTCAACAGTAAATCAGTTGTCTAATAAAACGAACTATTAAAAAATACAATTATTCTTACTTTAAACTAAATTATCCTAAACACATGACAAAATGAGAAAATATATAAGATATGAGCGATAATTAACCTTATAAAATATTAAAATGTTAACTGAATCTATAATTACTCAGACATGGATAACCACAAGGCAACTCTAGAGTATGTAAACGCTTAATATATGAGTTAGAAGTTCTCTGTAGTGGGAACCTTGCAAAACTGGGCGGGAGCCAGAGAAATGGGGAAGTGTCCCAATGTACTCAGAGATTCCAGGAAGAAAGGAAAAGTCCCGAAGCTCAGAAGGTCAGATTTTTGCAAGTTCCATTCCTCCTGCATAATCACCAGGACAGACCCTTTAATCAGAAGCTAGATTCAATGACATATAAGTGGGATTCCTATTTGAGCTCTAGAAAAATTAATATATTTAATCTAGACCCTTCAATTACAAATATGAACAAATCAAGAATCACAAAACACTTATGAAAACGAGCAGCATGAATGCAACTCAACTAATTCAACAAACAGAAGCATTATCTGCCAAAGAAACAGAATTACTTGGGAATGTGTTGGGGAGAGAAAAGAAAGCAAAATGGATAAAGAAAAAGATTAAGTTATAATGTGTAGGATGATCAAATTGAAGAATTCTCCCACTAGAAAAGGGCAATAAGAGAGAAAGTATGAGAAAACCACTATGGATCATGAAAGACTAAAATTTATAAGGTAATGGGAAATTCAGAAACAGGAAAAAAAAGAATGAATAATAGGGAAAGAAGAAATCAATTCAAAAATAAAGAACCATAGATTTGGTCAATAAGCTGGCTTTTTCAAAAGACCAATAAAAGTAGACAAGTACTTGGCTAGTCTGATTACGATAAGAGAAGACACACATAACATTAGAAATGCAATGAGAAAATAATTGCAGACATAAAGATTAAAAAGAGAACACAAAGAACTTTATTTAAAATTTAGTCAGTATAGAGATTTTCTCGGAAAATTTTAATTATTGAAGTTTAGGAGAAAGAGATAAAAATGAAAACAGTTCAAAATAGGAGAAATTGCAAAGGTTTTCAAAGATAACCTTTTATAAAGACATTAGCCCTAGATAGATTTAAGAATATAGTCTATAAAACCTTGAAGAAAGAGGTAATTCTTGTTTTTAAAATAAAACACAGAAAAGATCAAAATCTTTCCAACTTCTATATGGATTTGGATTTCAAAATTCAAAGAAAATTATAAACTCAACTCACTGATGAGCATATATGCAAATATCTTAAACATATTGACAAACTGAATATAACAATGTCTTTTAAAATAACAATTAAGAGTCAACTATAGTTTATCCTAGTAATATAAAGATGGTTCAACATTTTAAAAGTACATAATATATTTTAATATATGTTCACACTATAAGAAAAAAACCCCCACAATCATCTCAATGCTTCTAATATGTCAAACAGAACTCAAACTCGGTTCTAATGGAAAATTTTACCACAGTAAGAATAGAAGGAAACCACCTTTATGTATCTAATTCACTGGCACCCTTCAGGAGCAGGATACCTATGTCCCTGGCTTCCCCATTAGGATCAAGTCTCCTAATGCATATTTTCATAGTACCCTACACTTCATAACTCTGACAAACTTGTAATATTTTTGGTATTTGTTTAATGTATAATTTCCTTTCTAAACTAACTCTGAGCACAGAAATGTCTGTCTTCTTCAAACCTATATTCCCAGCAACTACACCACAATCTGGTACATCCTAAGTTCTCGATAATACAGTTTCAGTTACAAAAATGTAACATTGTCCTGTTACCAAAATTAAGACTAGTTTTTAAGTTAAATCCTAACTAATAAAAGAGTAATATGCAAATTAACCATCACTCTGCCACGCCCACCAGCCAATCAGGAGCGAATATGCAAATAAACCCAACCAAGATGGCTATGGCCACAGAGAGCAGGAGGGAGGCTTGGGTTTCCCCAGCGATGGAGGAAGCCAAGCTTTCCACCTGCCCTTGCCGGCCCAGGCCTCCACTCAAGGCTTCAAAGTTTCAATGAAAGAAGATACATAAATCCCAACAGAAATGGCGGCAGCCACGGAGTTGGAAAGAGCAGGAGGCTAGGGTTGCCCCCGACGATGGAGGAAGCCAAGCTTTCCGCACACCCTGGCCAGCCCAGGCCTCTGCTTAAGGCTACAAAGTTTCAATTATAGAAGATACATAAATCCCAAAAGAAATGGCTGCCGCCACAGAGCAAGCAGAAGGTTTGGCTCCACTCCAGGCTACAAAGTTTCAATTGTAGAAGATAAATAAACCCCAGATACCAGAGCCCCCACTTGGGTCGCCGAGGGGCGTGGCCGGCCTGCAAACCACCACAGGCCCCTCGCCCAGGCCGCCTCACGCCCCAAGGGAACCCCCACCCTGATCCAGGACACCCTTCAGGGAAAACCAGCTGGCCCCCACCCATGCAGCAGGCCTCTATCCTATCTAATAAAAGAGTAATATGCAGATTGACCATCGCTCCAACACACTAGATGGCTGCCCCCATGTGGTCAAAGATCCTGCCCCCATGTGGACACAAGATGGCCCCCACAAGATGGCCAGCAAGGGAGGACAGTTGGGAGCGACCAGGCCTGCAAGGGAGGGCAGTTGTGGGCGATCAGGCCAGCAGGGGAGGGCAGTTAGGGGTGACCAGGCCTGCAGGGGAGGGCAGTTAGGGGTGACCGGCCTGCAGGGGAGGGCAGTTAGGGGAAAACAGGCTGGCAAGGGAGCAGTTAGGCATCAATCAGGCTGGCATGGGAGTGGTTAGGGGGTGATCAGGCTGGCAGGCAGAAGCGGTTAGGGCAATCAGGAAGGCAGGCAGGCGAGCAGTTGGGAGCCAGCAGTCCTGGATTGTAAGAGGGATGTCCGACTGCCATCTTAAATGGGCAGTCGGACATCCCTTGACAGGTCCTAGATTGGAGAGGGTGCAGGCTGGGCTGAGGGATACCTCCCCGCCGTGCACGAATTTCATGCACTGGGCCTCTAGTGTTATTTATAAAATAAAATCTCTCTATAATACTTGGAATCAGCAAAATGTAGTGTTTAGAAAGCAGTAATCTTAAAGCTATCAATTTCTCACGAATTGTACAAGCCATAAAGAAGGAAGTGGTATCTCTTTCAATGGTTAGCCTACTAAAATGGCAAAATACTTCTTAAATATAAATCTATCTCTAACTTTCTACAATATAGTTCAGTATGTGAAGCAAATTTAATAAAACACACAGTATTTACCCACCTATATTCTGTTCTAAAAGCTTTCTAGAATTGTTTTACATAAGCATTTCTACCAAGTTTTAGAATTAAATAAACTAGTCTTAATAAATTAGAACTGGAGCTTATTTTAATATTAAAAATCCTTTTGTAAGCACATTTGGTGGTATATTCACGTCAATTCAACAAACTGAATTCCCTATTAAAAATGGCAGGTAAATTAAGTTTTCATAAGATGTTAAAAATTATTTCTGCAAGAATTTTATAGATAAAATAATTATTTCCCTAGGACCATGCTGCACAATTTACAGAATCCAGGATATGAAAAACAAAATCTCATTCTATGTGCATTTGGAAAGATTTAAGCCTAACTTGAAAGGAGGTCCCTAAAAGTTAGATTACTTCTAATGTACTTGCAGTAGAGCAGCAAAATTCTTTAAAAATATACATTTCCAAGGAGTGATATAGAAAAAAAAGAACCTACTGAAATGTGGATCAACTCAGGTTTCTTTGAGGTTACATTTTGACACAACTATTTTCACACAACTGACTGGACCATGACAGCTGAGTTCTTCTTGTAAACCATTAGTTATGCCAATCAGACAACTGTTTTCTATAATATGACTATATGCTGTCAATACCTTAGCTCTAACTAATATCTTGAAATTCTAATTTGGTTATACTGAGTCAAAGAAGAAAAGAAACATTTTGAGGTGCTAAGTTAACTTAGTCCACATTAATTGAGTGCTTATAGGCCACACATAATGTTAGATGTTGAAGAATACAGATACTCTCTTTTCCCCCAAAATTCAATCTGGTAGAGTAGAACACAATGTGTGAACATGTGTATGAAGCACAATGATAACACTAGGAAGGAGTCACAGTTAGATGATGCAGCTTAGTGATTAAGGACCTGGACTCTTCACAGTCCTGACAACCCGAGTAAATGACTTCCCCTCCCCAGGCAGAGTCTTCCACCTGCTAAGAGGAGAAGACAATGGTGTCTGTCTATTTCACAGGGTTGTTGCTGTTAAATAATACATGGGAAATTCCCAGAACAATACTTCCTATTGCATTATTAACATGGAGGGAGTACAGGAAAGGAGTAAAGTGTTTTAACTCTTTCTTCGATGGAGATGGCAGGGTGACGAGATGGGAAAGAAGGGAGACACCAGTGGAAGGCACCCTAATAGAAATAACCAAATTCAGCTCCTCCTACTGAAGTTCTTGAATGCACGGTCAACATTTCACACCTTGAAACAAAATGTGGAGCCGTATTTTCCAAAGCATTCTTAGGGAGACTCTAAGCTTGGCATCAACAAAGGGAAAGGACAGGCGCAGTGGCGGAGCAGGGCAATTAAGGAACCCCATTCGCAAGAGCTCCCCGCTTTCTGGCCGAACCACCACCAAGTTCTTTCCAGAGATACTGGCTGTTTGTCCTGCATGGGGGAGGGTTCCTAACACAGATGATGAGTGAGAGGTTGGGGTAAATCTGGTTCTTCATAACAGAACTAAAGGAGGCAGGGGTGCAGGAAAAGACTGTCCAGGAGTGAATACACTAAAGCAGTGTTTCTCAAACAGGGAACTCTTGGCATTTGGGGAGCAAATATTCTTTTTGCACAGGACTGTTCTCCACCAGATGCCTGTAGTGTTCCATAATTATGACAACCAAACTTCCCTTACACCCTTCCCAACACTCACCTTCTGTTCTGCCAACTTAAAGCACTGCATTAATATTAATATTAATGTGTTCTATCTCGGTAAGTTCTTAATTTAGCTATTATGAGGGCTCCCAGCTTGCTCACCTGGTCTTGCCTACAAATGTAAAGGAGAAGCCTGCCTGAGGACAGGCTCACCACTTACTCAGTCCTACTCACGCCTCCCATTTCAGAGAGGGCAGCCTGCACAGCTACCGAGGAAATCCTCATCAGACACATATTCTCCATGAACCAACCTAGTCCCTCACTTATAAATATAAGCCAGCTGTTCTAGATCACCAGACATTTGAAGAAAATATCAGTGACAGTAGACAGAGCTGAAAAGACTAAACTAGGGGGAAAACAGATGGTGTTGAGAACAGAACTTCACAATTTATTTTTACAAGCATTCTCAGAGGTCCGTGAGAGACTATTACACTCTTAAAGGAATGCGCCAATAAGAGGGAGAAAATGGAGCAACCCCAGAATAAGAAGAAGTTCCTGGCAATTAAAAATATTGTCACACTGTTTAAAAATCAAACATCACACTAAATGACAGAATAAAATTGAAACTGCTAATAGGAAAAGTCAAGTCAGAGTAAACTCCCAAATGCAGAACAAAGAGGAAAAGATAGAAAATATGAAAAAACTGAAAACATATAGGCCAAGTCCAACAGTACCTATCAGGAGCTTCCTAAGACAAGATCAGAGACAAGATGGGAAAGAAACAGCTGAAGAAATAATAGAAAAAAGTCCCTGCGTTTTTTGTTAATTTTCACTTGAGGATATTTTTCCATTAATTTCTACAGAGAGTGGAAGGGAGGGGGAGTGACACAGAAAGAGAAGCATCAATGTGAGAGAGAAAGACACTGATTGGTTGCCTTCCCGGGGTGGAGGATAGAGCCTGCATCAGAGGTATGTGCCATTGACTGGAATCAAACCTGGGACCCTTCAGCATGTGGGCCAACGCTCTATCTACTTGGCCAAACAGGCTTGGGCAAAATGTCCCTGAGTTTTAAATGACAAACAAAACTTCAGGATGAAAGGCTTGCCAAGTGCAGAGCAGACAGAATGGAAAAGAGCCAAATATGGACACATCTATAAAAACTCCAGGCCCGGCCGGCATGGCTCAGTGGTGAACATATTGCCTATTCCTTCTTCCTATTCTTATCCCCCAAATATTGCTGCACAGTTCTATTACTTACCATTCCTATGAACCAGGAGGTCACGGTTCAATACCCAGTCAGGGCACATGCCTGGGTTGTGGGCTCGATTCCCAGTAGAAGGCATGCAGGAGGCAGCCCATCAATTATTGTCTCTCATCACTGATGTTTCTCTCTCCCTGTCCCTTCATCTCTGAAATTAATAAAAATATATTTAACAAAACAAACAAGCACACAAACAAACAGAAAACAACAAAGAAAGCTATAAAACATGGACAAAAGAGTAACTGATTTAGCAGACCCAAAGTGGCCAAACTCTAAAGTAGCTGCTAGGAAAGCAGAAAATTCCATTCATAAAACAAATCTTCCAAAGGCTCAGGAATTAGGAGCATAAGTTACCTGAGGTGAGGTGAACTACAATCAAGAGACCCAGGTAATACTAGGTCAGTATTCATCAGCCTACTGCAGTTACCTTTCTCTATTCCTGCATTGCCATTGTCTTGGAATTACTATCTATTTGCTTAGGTTTTCATTATACTACTGATCAACAATTCAACCCCATTCTCCTTGCAGGGTAATAATTGCTGGCCCCTCACCCTCCATCACACAAGACTGAAAAATAGAGGTTTACATTCTGGAGAAAGTAAGATAAAAAGTGTACAGGTCAGTGAACTCATATGGGAAATGGGACTGCTGAATACTGAGACAACACCTTCACCTGCTTCACCCCTTTGACTACCAAAGCATTTGGCCTGGACTTTACCTTCCAGGCAGATGTGAAAGGTATACGCTGGAGAATATGACCAGCCTGAGAGGAAAGGCACAGACATCAAGGTCAGGTATTCAGCCCAAGCAATCCAATCACAGAATGGCTACAGGGAGCTCACCATGCAAACAGAGCTTCCCCACTCTTAACAACGAGCAGTAGCCCTGGGATATTAGGTGCCGAGAGAAGCCTGCAACATGAAAGAGAGACAAGAATAAACAACAAACGGGTAAAATCTACTTGAAACTATTCAGAGTGAAGACAACACCAGTAAGTATCTCAGAGAAATAAGAGAATATTGTATTCAAGAAATGACAGTAAGACTGGTATAGAAGAACACCCAGAGGAAACAAAAGAGCTTAGAAATAGAAAAGCAAAAGCAGAAATAAAAAATATTAAAACTGAAAAATCAAGAGTTAGCAACATAAGCATGCCATTTACGGATGCGGAGCTAAATGCAAGAAAATCAGCTAAAAAAGTTCTAAGTGCCAGCCTCTGGGGAGCAAGAAATAGAGATAAAGAGAACTGAGGAGCATTGTTAGTCCTTCATCTCTATGCATTAACAATTAAAGAAATTAAAACCTTGCCCTAACCGGTTTGGCCCAGTGGATAGAGCGTCAGCCTGCGGACTGAAGGGTCCCAGGTTCGATTCCGGTCAAGGGCATGTACCTTGGTTGTAGGCACATCCCCAGTGGGAGGTGTGCAGGAGGTAGCTGATCGATGTTTCTCTCTCATCCATGTTTCTGACTCTCTCCCCCTCTCCCTTCCTCTCTGTAAAAAATCAATAATATATATTAAAAAAAAATTAAAACCTGCAAAAATACATCTCTCATGTGTAAAGAGTAAACTGTTTAAATGCAGAAAAATCAGAGAATTGTAAGCATTCTTCTAAAATTAAAAAGAAACAAGGCTTTTTAAAAATTTTTTAGGCAAAAGCCTGGGGAAGACCAAGTTATCCTTGGGTGACATGTTTTATTTTATTCTTTGTATGTATTATGGCAGACATATATTTTAGTAAAACATCCCACTAAAATATAATGTGTAAAATCAATACTTAAAAATCACGAGTATTTTCAATTTTTAAAAGATGTATATTCTCTATATTCATAGGTATAAAGATTTAACTTAAAAGAAAATTCTTTAGTCGATCTTAATTCATCATAAAACTGCTTCCATTCACTGCCATGTTTATCTAGTGTCAACCCACGTGATTGTCCTTAACTCACACACTACTGATCTATAATCAAACACAAATCAGAGTCACTGATCTATAATCAAACACAATTCAGATATACCACTATGTTATACTAACATGAGACAGATCTATCTAAAAAATATTTTTATAAACTTCTAGATTAGCTATCAAATTACAATATTTTATTCTTATCTCACTTAGCACTCAAACTGGTCTTCAATTTTACTTACACCAGCTTTTGAAGCACTGAGCAAAACACCACACACAAGTAAATACAAGACACAGCATTAAAAATAAGCACACAACGTTTTTGTTGACGGAAACATTCTCTTCTTAAAGATATAATGCTGCTCAATCATGCCCTCTGGATAGGAATGCTCCGTTAGAAGACAGGGGAACACAGGCTCCCCATGTAAGGGGTCCTTGTACGAAATGTCAAAATATAGTTTACAAAAAATAAAAAATTGAAAATATCCTATATAATAAAAGGCTAATATGCAAACTGACCAAACGGCAGAACAACCAGTCGCTATGACGCACACTGACCACCAGGGGGCAGATGCTCAACGCAGGAGCTGCCCCCTGGTGGTCAGTGTGCTCCCACAGGGGGAGCGCCGCTCAGCCAGAAGCTGGGATCATGGCTGGCGAGCGCAGCGGCGGTGGCAGGAGCCTCTCCCATCTCTGTGGCAGCGCTAGGGATGTCCGACTGAGGGCTTAGTCCTGCTCGCCACGGAACTAAGCCGTCAGTCGGACATCCATCCCCCAGGGCTCCCGGACTGCAAGAGGGCACAGGCCGGGCTGAGGGACCTCCCCCCGACCGAGTGCACGATTTTCATGCACCGGACCTCTAGTAAATACATAGTTTAAATGTTAGAAAACTTTGATTCCATGTGTCCACACGAAAACCTTACGTAGAATAGCCTTACTAATTATTTAACAAGTTTTAGGAATTTAGAAAGTCCACAGAGGTACTATACAGCCTATCCAAAAGGAGAGATTATTTTAGGCTTTAACCTCACATTTCTTATCTGAAGACTTCCCGGTTGTAAGAAAGAAACTTAAGGAATACGCAATATGTTCAAAGTGGTGAAAAAGCACTCTAAGTAGATGAAATGACAACTGAACACTAGTACTATTTTAATCTTTCCCATTGCAAATTTCCCGATGGCAAGCATGAACACCAGATCAACTGTACATCCTTGCCAGCCCCTCACTTCTAGCAATTAAGGATTGAGTGGATAGGTATTTTGAGAATGTTGGTAACAAAATGAACTAACAATATGGTAATCAGTGTAGTTTTTTCATAAATCTTCAAAAGGTTACACAAAGATATTGTTTCAAATATTGCAGAATGTTGTACAACTCATTTTCTATAATGATAGTTTCCTGCTTTAACAGAACTTCCTTTATATGCTTTGTGAGATCGGATAAAATGGCATTAATGGTGTAGTTTACATTTAGACTCAGTGAAAAGAGTCCCCAGTGGCCTATCAGGTGCCTGCACTCATTTCAATATAGGTCGCCCAGGACAAAATGGCCGGGGAATCCAGTTGGTCTTCATACCCCCTCACCGCTCATTCCCACAGCTCTTTCCTCCAACTCAGAGCCCTTCTTCCTATGCTTATCCCCAGATTTTTCATGCTCAAATTTCCCTGGTTCTCCAAAAATCAAGGTCCCAAATATTGCTGCACAATTCTATTACTTACCCTCTCTAGGGTTTCTCTCACATCCCCCTATTTAAAACATTTATTACACTAACTAAATTGTCAGCAGATGATTTTGTCAGGAGGGAAAGGAAAAGAGAGGCTATCATTTATTGGTTAGCGATTCCCAGCCACTTGTAGAATCAAACATATTAGCACTTCCTTACCGTCTTCTCAAATCTCAGAAGAAAATATATCCTCTCCCCCCCCCACGGGGCTGCTGCCTATGCAATGAATCAAGTCCCACCAACCCACTGTGGGACCATGATCCAAGGGTTATCCTTCTACTGTAACTTCAGTATTTTTCTTTAATACTCCCACATTTATAAATGTGCTAACATCTTCATCCTTCAGTAACAATTTCTTAAAAGCCCTATTTTGAACCCCACTTCCTTCTTAAGTCACAGCCTTCTCTCTCCTTTTCTCCAGCACACTGGGTATCATTTCTTTGGTTCTCCACTTTCCCCATCTCAGCCATTACTGTCTTCCTACCACCACACCCTTGACTTTCTACAGTAAGTTTAGGAATGGCCTAATCACACATCCTGCTGAGGACAGACCTTCACTACCGATAGCGTCCCTCCGGTTCTCATTCTTTACTTGAGTGATCTCATTCACTTCTAGGGCTTCAGCTAATTTCCATGAGTATGATTTCCAACTCTGAGTTACAGGTCTCACCTTTCTCGGATACCTTCTTAACATACGTCCCCGGGGAGTCAGAAAGCCTTTATCGTTTTCAGAACTCCTCACCCTAACTACTCCTCCTACTGTAGATTCTAGCTCTCATTATTATGACATCACCTCCCATCCATTCTCCAAAGCTTAAAATCTCAGAATCATCCATTTTTCTCCTCTCCCTACCCTCCAGACATCTACTTCTTCCCCAAATCTTTCCTTCCTCTTTAATGTTTCTTTAGTCTCAAATTCATCCTCAACACAATTTCCACTCTCCAACTTCTGGTTCAGTTTTTATCTTGCTTTGTCTGAACTATGTTAAAAGCCTCTTAATTGGTCTACTAATCTCCAATCTTTCTCCACCCTAGTCGCTGCTCCAGACTGTATCATCCGTAAGTATTCTGGTTAAAGTGCAGAACTCAGCCAGAGAAGTTAGACATACATTCTTTTTTCAACAACTCAATAGGTCGTGTTGTTCCTAATCTGCTCTCACAATGTAGTAGCCCTGCTCTGAATAGATTTGTATTAACCTAACCACTAACAAAGCCGGTCAAAGCCTCATTATTTTATTACAAGAAAATATGTAGAAGTGTAACTGAATCAGCAGAATTATCTGAAAGTGCTTTTACACAACTAATAAACACATGACTACAGAATCATGATCCAGATGCTATTAAATATTCAAATTTGAATCTTTTTTAGTATCTCAAAACTAGATTTTAGGTTTTTTTTTTCTAGATAACAGTTTATATATGCACTTACAAATACCTAGAATTCATAATACCGCCATCCATCTAGCTCAGTTGGTTAGTGTCGTCCCTATGTGCCAAGGTTGTGGGTTTGACCCCCAGTCAGGGCACATACAAGAGTCAACCAATGAATGCGTAAGTGGAACAACAAATCAATGTTTCTCTCCCCTCCTTCCTCTCTCTCTAAAATCAATAAAATAAAAAGTAAAGGGAGAGAGAGCTATCCTGCTCGTTAATCAACACGGATCCTTCCTTCAGAGCACCAAGGACAGAAGCCGTGCACTTTACTGCGGAATTCCTAGACTCAGAAGAGCAGCCTCTCAAACACTTAGATATTTCTCAGGTAATGTGTCTTCAGAATTAAAGCGGGCTTACTGATGCTGGTTGTGTGCTCATGCAATGAGGACCTGACACCTCTTCGGGGAGGCAGCAGCTGCAACACCATGCTCTCCATGGCTGGCAGAGATTCACCAAAGAACGTATATGCATATATGTATAACGGGTGGACAGAGACAATAGTGTGGTGAAGGCCTGGTGTGTGTGTGGCGGGGGGAGGAGTTAAAGGTGGGGGCGAGGACATCCATAATACTTTCAACAATAAAGATAAATTGTAAAAAAAAATAATAAGCATACACATTTGATGTGGTGGGGTAGGACAGTTCGGGGGGGGGGCAGTTCAAAAATATATCACTTGGTAAACTAAGGAATCCTATTGTCAACAACTGATCTATCTACACAGAACAGACTAATGGTCGCCGGAGGGGACAGGGATTAGGGAGTGGTACACCTAAAACTAATATGTAAGTAGAAAAAACAACAATTGATCTATCAATGAGGTATTATCAGTTTTAGATCAACGGAAGGCCAATCAATGAAACATTTCCACTGATGACAATCAAGGATTAAGATACAATTGATGTGTACTAGGAGGAGACAGGAACTATTTACAACAAAGAAAATTCAGAACACATCCACACTCACCACCCTGACTGCTATGGAGAAGTTTCCTCATACTTTGGTTTCCATCACTGCTCCTTTATGGCATAGGATTGTTAGCAGACACAGGCTTATTGCACTTACGTTTTACTAAATGGCCAATGTGTTTAGAGCAACATCAACTGAGTTAGGTTAAGGAAAAATGAAGTGGCTCTTTGAAAATATTCCCCTTTTTCCATTAGTGGTATATTCATTCAATTTTTATCTTTATATTCCAATGACTTATTTTGTTCTGTTTGACACAATAAAATCAAACAAAAATCCTTGCATTCTTTGTTTCATTCTAGAATTTCAATGTTTTTCACTTATTATGAAACCATGATAAACCATTTTGTATGTAGTTGTTATATGTAGGAGAATTTTATCAATAAGCAGGAATATATTCAATTCTAAAAAAATACTACCAGATGCTAGTAGTATTTGTGAAGCATTTTATTTAAGCTTCTTGCTTATAGAAAAAATTAGAACAGGTTCAAATACCGTCAGAAAAAATTCTTGCATAAAATAGCTAGAACCAACACTCTCAGAAAAAAACCTGGACTCAAGAACTAGCTCAACCCAGGAAGCACCTTGAGCACGTGAAAAGCCCTCATGCAAAAGAAAGTACTTAAGAAATCATGTCAAGAGGCCTTCAGAATTTGGAAATAGGGTGATTCCTTAAGAACTAAACTGTCAAAGGAAACACAAGACAAATAAACTTAGCAGAGAAAAGGACACCCTAAGAGGAAATAGTTAAACGTATTTGGAAATATTTGTCTAATCAAAGTGTCTAAGATATATCCTAGGATAAGAACACAATAATGAAAACAAACAAAACAGTGACAATCAAGTTCATTGTGAGCTGTTGGAACAGTGTGTTAACAGAAGGACAGTATCTGATCAAGCCTAGAAAAAAGGGAGTAATAAATTGACCCAGGTCTCTCAATTCCCCAGGGAGAACTTGCCTACTCTGTATCCCAGGGTTCTCAGTCTTGGCACTACTGACATACTGGGCCAGATAATTCCTCGTTATGGAGAACCATCCAATGAATTGTTTTAATAGCATCCCTGACCTCTACCTCCTAGATGCTAGTAAGCACTCTCATCCCCATCCCAACTGTGACAATAAAAAAATGTCTTCAGATGTTACCAAATGTCCCATGGGAGGCAAAACTGCCTCCTTAAAAATCAGTGGTATATTCTAAATAATTCAATTAGATGCACCAAGCTAATATAGTTTGATATTTCTAGCATCAAACTCATTCTGCTTTTTTTGCTCATCTAGTAAATGTCTCATAATAATTTAGCTTTCTAGAGAAAAGTGTGGTCATGTTGCAAGAGGTATATACTATACAGTTCTTTGGTAAAATTAAAAAAACACTTTGTATGTGTTTTCTGATAATAAAAATGAAATCACACACTGCTCATATTTCCCTACAACTTGTAATATCGTTTTAAGTATATGTCATGCATTTGGACATTATAAAAATTGTTAATTCTTATAAAAATTGTTATTCCTTGTTTCATATTCTGATCTTCCTTACCTCTATCAGTATCTTGATTTTCTAAGTTTCCCCTTTTCCTACTTTATACAGTTCCTCTGCGCCTCTCCACTACAACACCCACACAGATCGTCCATCATCATTACTGTAAATTGAAAGTTGACAGTATTATCATGCAGGATAAATGAAAAGAATTAATACCCAGGTAAATGGTCTTAAAAGAACATTTTTATTTTTTAATAATGTAGTTGGGAACACCTGCTTAAATCTAGGTAATATAACAACTTATTTTTTAAAAATAAGAATCTAAATGAACCTTTACAACACAATCAGGGCTTATTTTGTTCCCAAGCCCTGAAAATCTATGGACTGTCCTTTACCTAGGAATCCCTTAGAAACTTCAAAATAGCTCTACATGCCATTTGACTGGCCATGGTGAACTCACTCTTTCCCTATATTCATCTTTCCCTCCCCTTCCCTCTGCCACCAGTCTTTCAAGTCCTCATTACCTCACCTTTAAATTATCACTGCAAGGCTTTGCCCACGTATTGTCTCTTTCACTGTGGTCCACTCAACATAAGACTATCATTCTATTACACAGATCATGTTAAAATATCTTTTTAACCACAACAGTGCATTAGAAAAACATGGTTTTCTGTCAGTTGAGAATGTTTACATTTCTCTTAAAAATCTAGCTTTCTATCTAGTCAACCTAATTCCTCTATTCTCTAATATAAACTGTTTTAACCAAATTGATCTACTTCCTATACACATAACCACATATCTCACTCCCGTTTAAAATGTCCTCACTCATGTTACTTCAAGCACTATTTTTTTTTTTCTTCTTGGCTATTCAATGCCTACTCAAATTATAGCCTACTTCTTGATTTTTTAAGAGTCAAAGATTTAGAGCTACAAGAAATCTCAAAATTTATTCAGTCAAATGAGTAGCAAGTCCTTTCTCCACAATGAGAATTTCTTTTCCTATACTCTTTCACAACTTATAGTCTGCTGCCTGTAATAAAATACTCCTTATATGCTAATCTGTGTCTCTTCCCAATTTATCCAATAACTAGGGGCCCAGTGCACAAATTGGTGCACTTTGAAAGGAACTGTGGGGTGTGAGGCTGCAGTAGGCACAGGGGCGGGTCTCGGCCCACCCTCCATGCCCCACCCAACTCCTCTCCGGCAGCCCCTGGTCCTGTCTGCTGGCAGCCCCACTCCCACTGCCGCCGCTCCCACACGCTGATGGCACCGGCCCCGCTTGCACCCGCTGATGGCATGGAGTGATTGGGGCCGGTGCCAGCAGCGGGTGAGAGCGGTTGCTGCTGCCTTGATCACCCCTCAGGAGCAGGGGGAGGTGGAGAAGCCCTCAGGGGTGATCAGGACCAGCAGCCGCCGCTCACACCTGCTGATGGCGCTGAGTGATCGGGACCGGCACCGGGCACTGGCAGCGGGTGCAAGCAGGGCCGGCATTGGCAGCGGGTGCGAGCGGCGGCTCTGGTGCCAGCAGCGGGTATAGGCGGGGCTGGCGCCAGCAGCAGGTGCAAGTGCCAGGCTGGACTGCAACAAGCAGGAGCAAAGCATTTTCAGTAACCACCAGAGGCTCGCCCCGAAGACAGCGACTGGTGCCCCCACCTTGGTCTAGCATCCCCGCTCACCTGCTCCACCATCCCACTGTGGCCAACACCCTCCATGTACCACACACGCCCCCTGGTGGTCGGCACACGTCATAGCGACCAGTTGTTTGGTTGTTCCAGTGTTCCACCATTTGGTCTATTTACATATTAGCCTTTTATTATATAGAACTAGAGGCCCGGTGCACGAAATTCATGCATGGGGCGGAGGGGTATGTCCCTCAGCCCAGCCTGCACCCTCTCCAATATGCGACATTCCTCTCACAATCCAGGACTGCTAGCTCTCAACTGCTCACCTGCCTGCCTTCCTGATTGCCCCTAACCACTTCTGCCCGCCAGCCTGATCACCCCTTAACCACTCCCCTGCCAGCCTGATTGATGCCTAACTGCTCCCCTGCCAGCCCGATCGCCCCTAACTGCTCTCCCCTGCAGGCCTGGTCAACCCTAACTGCCCTCCCCTGCAGGCCTGCCCCCCCCCCAAATGCTCTCCCCTGCAGGCCTGGGTCCCCCACAACTGTCCTTCCCTGCAGGCCCGGTTGCCCCCAATTTCCCTCCTCTGCTGGCCTGCTGTCCCCTAACTGCCCTCCCCTGCAGGCTTAATTGCCCACAACTGCCCTCCCTGGCAGGCCTGGTCCTCCCCTGCTGTCCATCTTGTGGCGGCCATCTTGTGTCCACATGGGGGCAGCCATCTTGTGTGTTGGAGTGATGGTCAATTTGCATATTACTCTTTTATTAGATAGGAGGACAGAGGCCTGATGCACTGGTGGGGGCTGGCTGGTTTGTCCTGAAGGGTGTCCCGGATCAGGGTGGGGGTTCCCTTGGGGCATGGGGTGGCCTGGGTGAGGGGCCCGTGGTGGTTTGCAGGCCAGCCACGCCCCCCAGTGACCCAAGCGGAGGCCCTGGTATATGGGATTTATTTATCTTCTATAATTGAAACTTTGTAGCCTTGAGTGGAGGCTAGGGCAGGCGGAAAGCTTGGCTTCCTCCATCGCCGGGGAAACCCAAGCCTCCTGCTCGCTCAGTGGCCGCAGCCATTTTTGTTGGGATTTATTTATTTTCCATAATTGAAACTTTGTAGCCTTGAGCAGAGACCCAGGCAGGCCAGGGCTGTGGAAACTTGGCTTCCTCCATCGCTGGGAAAACCCAAGCCTCCTGCTCTCTCCAGCTCTGTGGCTGCCGCCATTTTTGTTGGGATTTATTTATCTTCTATAATTGAAACTTTGTAGCCTTGATGGAGTCCACGGCCAGCGAGGTGTGCGGGAAGCTTGGCTTCCTCCATTGGCAGGGAAACCCAAGCCTCCTGCTCGCTCAGTGGCCGCAGCCATTTTTGTTGGGATTTATTTATTTTCCATAATTGAAACTTTGTAGCCTTGAGCAGAGACCCAGGCAGGCCAGGGCTGTGGAAACTTGGCTTCCTCCATCGCTGGGAAAACCCAAGCCTCCTGCTCTCTCCAGCTCTGTGGCTGCCGCCATTTTTGTTGGGATTTATTTATCTTCTATAATTGAAACTTTGTAGCCTTGATGGAGTCCACGGCCAGCGAGGTGTGCGGGAAGCTTGGCTTCCTCCATTGGCAGGGAAACCCAAGCCTCCTGCTCGCTCCGTGGCTGCAACCATGTTGGTTGGGTTAATTTGCATACTTGCTCCTGATTGGCTGGTGGACGGGGCTTGTGGGTGTAGCAGAGGTACAGTCAATTTACATATTACTCTTTTATTAGCTAGGATAAGTATTAAGCATCACCTATGATCATGGGACAATACTTGGCTTAGAGGATACAAAGACAGTTTCTTTCCTCAAATACACTATACAAAGTAACCCTTTTAATATGTGAATTTCTGCTATATACACAGATTTACTTCTGGTGAAAATTTCTACAAATTCTAAGTTGCTCTTTACGGAGATATCTTGGGAAAGAGGGAACTGAAGATAAAAGAAAAGGGAAATAAAGAGATAGCAGAGAAGGAGGTGAAGATATTTGCAGTGCACTCTTAGAAGCAGAGACAGACAAATCTCCATCCTTCAACCTGGAATAGTCTGTTGGGAAGAAGAGGAAGGAGATGAGAATGAGAAAGACAGACAGAGCCAAGTCAGTGTTACATTATGTTATGTTCTGAGGAGTACTGCTGAAATTATCATAAGTGGAAAGAACTATAAATACCCACTTGGCTGTAGCAAGCTGAGTTAAATAAAGGTTACTAAAAGCATTATTTTTTTTTAACTCTCAAACATCCAAGTTATGCTATCTCTAGAACCACCACTGGAACCATAAGGTGGAGTCAGTAACTTCTAAGTGAAAAAAAGAAAGGCTCTGAATAAGACACCTACCTAATAAGTGCTTCTTAGAATTTATGAGCACCCCCTCCCCCCCCCAGGTTGGAAATCCTGAAAGTAGTGGTAAATGAAAACTAATTGTAAAGTACCTGGTATTTCCAAATTGAACTGCATTAAATGTCATTATCTGTTTGACATATTTTACTTAATGTATTAACTGGGTGAACATTAAAAGTTTATAAGGATTTTTAAAGGTTCATTCACAATCTCAGGCTACTTTTCCCCATAACATCCTAAATTCCTTCAGGGAAAATTTCTCCACCTTGGGGTATTCGAGAACCTAATGCTAAGGATGGCATGGGCATACTGTGACAACTTTGCCTATTTGCCTCACATGGTGTTCCAACCTTCTTTAAAAACGTACTTTAAATTGTTTTCAGTTATCCCCCATTCCAAAAGATTACTAGTTTTAAAAAGAAAATGAAAAACATCTGAATCAACTTATATAAAAAATGTGCATGACCATTGTTTAATTTCTAAAATAAGCAACTTCAATTAGTTAAACTTAACTCAGTTACCCAAGTTTCTTATACCAAAGTCCCAGATAGAAGGTTATTTAATAGATGAATAGAAAGGAAAATGATCCCTAGCCGGTTTGGTTTGGCTCAGTGGATAGAGTGTAGGCCTGTGGACCAAAGGGTCTCAGGTTCAATTCCAGTGAAGGGCACATACCTTGGTTGTATCCTTCCCCTCTGGGTCCCTGGTTGGGGCTTGTGTAGGAGGCAACCAATAGATGTGTTTCTCTCATACTGATTGTATGTTTCTCTCTGTCTCTCCTTCTCTCTTCCACTCTCCCCCCGCCCAAAAAAAAACAATGGGAAAACATCCTCAGGTGAGGATTAACAACAATAAAGGCAAATGATTTTATTTCTGTAATGCTAAATTTTTTATAAAACGTTTTATTATACAGGGTGAGGTAAAAGTAGGTTTATAGTTGTTCCTATAGAAAATATTACAAAAAATAAATTATAATACAAGAATAAACTATGTTTTGCATATTCATAACTGTAAGCCTACTTTTGCCCCACCCTGTAGATATACCAACATGCATATTGTAGGTAAAATAAAAGGACAAATCCACTTAAAGAGAGCCACATTCATTCTAAACAGTAAAGAATTCCTATCACAACATGTGATAATGGACCATTATAAACATACTAGAGGCCCGGTGCACGAAATTCGTGCACCGGTGTGTGTTCCTCAGCCCAGCCTGCACCCTCTCCAATCTGGGATCCCTCTCACAATCCAGGACTGCTGGCTCCCAACTGCTCGCCTGCCTGCCTTCCTGATTGCCCCTAACCACTTCTGCCTCCCAGCCTGATCACCCCTTAACAACTCCCCTGCCAGCCTGATTGATGCCTAATTGCTCCCCTGCCAGCCTATTTTCCCCTAACTGCCCTCCCAAGCAGGCCTGTTTTCCCCTAACTGCCCTCCCCTGCAGGCCTTGTCCCCCCAAACTGCTCTCCCCTGCAGGCCTGGGTCCCCCCAACTGCCCTACCCTGCAGGCCTGGTCACCCCTAACTGCCCTCCCCTGCAGGCCTGGTCCCCCCCAACTGCTCTCCCCTGTAGGCCTGGGTCCCTCCCAACTGCCTTTCCCTGCAGGCTTGATTGCCCACAACTGCCCTCCCTGGCAGGCCTGATCCCTCCCAACTGCCCTCTCCTGCTGGCCTGGTCCCTCCCAACTGCCCTCCCCTGCTGGCCATCTTGTGGCGGCCATGTTGTGTCCACATGGGGGCAGGATCTTTGACCACATGGGGGCAGCCATCTTGTGTGTTGGAGTGATGGTCAATCTGCATATTACTCTTTTATTAGACAGGATAGAGGCCTGGTGCACCAGTGGGGGCCAGCTGGTTTGCCCTAAAGGGTGTCCCGGATCAGGGTGGGGGTTCCCTTGGGGCGTGGGGCGGCCTGGGCGAGGGGCCTGTGGTGGTTTGCAGGCCGGCCACACCCCCTGGCGACCCAAGCGGAGGCCCTGGTATCTGGGGTTTATTTATCTTCTACAATTGAAATTTAGTAGCCTGGAGCGGAGCCAAGCCTTCTGCTTGCTCCATGGCAGCAGCCATTTTTTTGGGGATTTATGTATCTTCTATAATTGAAACTTTGTAGCCTTAAGCGGAGGCCTGGGCCGGCCAGGGTGTGCAGAAAGCTTGGCTTCCTCTGTCGCCCGGGGCAACCCTAGCCTCCTGCTCTTTCCAGCTCCGTGGCTGCCGCCATTTCTGTTTGGGTTTATGTATCTTCTATCATTGAAACTTTGTAGCCTTGAGTGGAGGCCTAGGCCGGCAAGGGCAGGCGGAAAGCTTGGCTTCCTCCACTGCCGGGGAAACCCAAGCCTCCCTCCTGCTCTCTGTGGCCGTAGCCATCTTGGTTGGGTTTATTTGCATATTTGCTCCTGATTGGCTGGTGGGCGTGGCTTGTGGGTGTAGCGGAGTAATGGTTAATTTGCATGTTACTCTTTTATTAGATAGGATTGAAAGTACAGTCATTTTATTTTCTTTAAAAATTTTTTTTTTTTTTTTAGAGAAACACCTATGTGTGAGAGAAGCATTGATCAACTACCTCCTGCACGTGCCCCAACCTAGCATCAAACCCACAATCCAGGTATGTACCCTGACCAGGAATCAAACCGGCCTCCTTTCGGTGTACAGGACGACACTCCAACCGAGCCACACCAGCAGGGCAGTAAGTATGGTAGTTTTCTTCATTCAAAATAAAATGCTACATTATCAAACACCACTTAATTTTGTAGTCCTTTAGGGAGGGGAGCAGGAGGAAAAATTGGGACTGTGTGAATTTTTAAAAAATCTTTAGATTATGTTGGGAGAAATTTTTGAGGTCACATAGTCATCTTTCCATCCAATATTTAATTTGCTTTTTAAACACACTGAAATGTCATGTAAAAATAAGACATAATCTTATTCAACAACACATAATTTACTGGACTACTTTAAAAGCAAAGGTCTTTTAAAAATATTTACTAAATAAAACAGCTCTTATATTGGACAGAAAAAAGTAAAGGTTATGAACTGAGCAAACAAAAACATGTTTACTCAACAAATAGTATCCGCTGTACACAACACTGCACCAGACAGTAAGAGAAGGAAAAGGATACTGACTCTTACTGAAGACATCAAGTGTACCGAGCTCCCCGCTGGACGCTTTGCTTATGTTATGCAATTAAAATTTTAAACCAACCCCACAAAGTAGACATTACAATCCCTGTTTTAGAGATGAGGTATATTGAGTTTGGTAGTAACAACTATGACTAAGCTCCAAGCCCTTGGCATCCAGAGGAAAAAATAAGGACTTGCAACAGTAAAACCTATGTGCGAAGTTCCCATGAGTGAAAACACACAAACCAGTCATTTATATGATGTGTACTGTACTTGCAGTTATGTGTTCTGTTCTAATTTGTCCTGTACTGAAGAGGTAAACTGTGGATGAGACCAGCATGACAGCTTCTGGGCGGAAGCAAGCCTGAACACTTATTAGCAGAGAAGAAACAAGGGGGCAAAGGAGAGTATGAAATTGGGCAAAGCAACGGAAACTGACTAGCTGTTTGTACAGGTGCCAACCTGGCTGAAGTAGAGACCACGGTGAGACAAACCAAATTCTAGGGTTTGAGTTATCTAAGTGGTGCAGAACCCTAAAAGCTATGCTGATTGATTTGGCTATAAAACAGAATATTTATAGGACTCATTATTTTACAAAATATTGGCTCTTGGGGACTTGAAAAATATAAACATGCTCTGGCCCCATATCAGACCTACTAAATTAGAACCCTGTCGCATAGGGCAGCTCTAAAAGATTTTGATGCCCCCTTAAGTGGAGAATCCCTGTACCAGAGTCAGTTCCTGGTAAAAATGACCTACAGAACAAAAATATCACCAAAGTATATGCTGTATCTTCAAAGTATGTCTTCAAATAAATCAGCTTAGCATGTTCCTAGGTTAAAACTCCTCCCAAGATGTAGCCTCTTTGGGCCCCACTACAGACTGTCCCTAAACTAAACCCTTCACTTTTCCTTTCCTAAGCTTATGGCCTTTGGTCTGCTCAGTGTCCTTTTCATCACACTTTCCAACAGTTTTTTCTAGAAAAGTTCCATTCATTTTCAGCTGCCCTCCTCACCTTTTCACAACATTTATCCAATCCAACTAAGAGCTAACAATCCTATCTAATAAAAGAGTAATATGCAAATTAACCATCACTCCGTTACACCCACAAGCCATGCCCACCAGCCAATCAGGAGAGAGCATGCAAATAAACCCAACCAAGATGGCTGCGGCCACGGAGCGAGCAGGAGGCTTGGATTTCCCCACCAATGGAGGAAGCCAAGCTTTCCGCACACCCTGGCGGGCCCAGGCCTCCACTCAAGGCTACAAAGTTTCAATTATAGAAGATACATAAATCCCAACAAAAATGGCAGCAGCCACGGAGTTGGAGAGAGCAGGAGGCTTGCGTTTCCCCGGTGATGGAGGAAGCCAAGTTTCCGCAGCCCTGGCCTGCCTTGGCCTCCACTTCAATTATAGAAGATAAATATATCCCAACAAAAATGGCTGTGGCCAGGCCACGGAGCAAGCAGGAGGTTTGGATCTGCTCAAGGCTACAAAGTTTCAAGTATAGAAGATAAATAAATCCCAGATACCAGGGCCTCTCTTGGGTCGCTGGGGGCCATGGCCGGCCTGCAAATCACCACAGGCCCCTCGCCCAAGCCACCCCACGCCCCAAGGGAACCCCCACCCTGATCCAGGACACCCTTCAGGGAAAACCAGCTGGCCCCCACCCATGCACCAGGCCTCTATCCTATCTAATAAAAGAGTAATATGCAGATTGACCATCACTCCAACACACAAGATGGCTGCCCCCATGTGGTCAAAGATCCTGCCCCCATGTGGACACAACATGGCCGCCACAAGATGGCCAGCAGGGGAAGGGCAGCTGGAAGGGAACATGCCTGCAAGGGTGGGCAGTTGGGGGCGATCAGGCCATCAGGGGAGGGCAGTTGGGAGGGACCAAGCCTGCAGGGGAGGGCAGTTAGGGGCAATCGGGCTGGCAGGGGAGTGGTTAGGGGGTGATCAGGCTGGCAGGCAGAAGCGGTTAGGGGCAATCAGGAAGGCAGGCAGGCAAGCAGTTGGGAACCAGCAGTCCTGGATTGTACATTCCTTCCATAAAAGAAATAACATTTCTTTTGAATATCACCAGGAGCGTGCTTTTCAGATCTTCCAACCTCATATACCAGCAAAATTTAAGAGAAGAGAAACTTGCTTTTTGGGGGGTGGTCGAGTGTGAATATTATCACTGGGGCACCTACTTGGGTTGCCTCTCCAATCCCAGTTCACATGGTTATAGCAAGTACAACCAAGTTCTAAGAATACAACATAGTTTCTGAAGAGGGGCGGTGCCGGAAGCCAATTTCAGCATGTCAGCAGCGCTGAATCATCTGGGAACAGCTAAAAAGCATCTCCCCCAAACCCAAATAGGACATTTCCCCAAACCTAAAGATTTGTATATATTATTGTCTTCTGCCAGACAGCTCAGGGCATTTTAATCTGCATGTTATTGCCTCCTGTTGGCAAACACCTGAACAGCTGTAGGCTGTCCCCCAATCTGACAATGTTTCCGTAAACCCTACCCTTTGAAGTGTATTATCACCACCTTGCCTTAGGACAAACTGTGTTAATAAAAGCAGGGTCCTGAGTCAAGGAGGAAATCCTTAGCTCCTTTAGCTGAAGCTCCTCTGACCCCCAATGCCTTTCAAAACTATCTACGCGCAGCTCCTTTCTCCAGATCGCTGACCCCTTTGTAATGCTGGAACAAGAACCCCGGCAGGGAGGGAGAGGTGCTGGAGGAATGTTTCCTGTTGTCTGGGTGGGTACAGGGAAAACTCAGTAGCTGTTGGTGGCGTATTTTCCATTAAGAAGACTAGGAAGGGGTGCTCTGCAGCAGGAGCAGAAATGAAGGAAAAGCACAGTGAGGAACAGAGAGAGCAAGTGGATGGTGCTGTCTCTGGAGCCCCCAGTCACAACCGCTGGACTTCATTAGACACACCCTGCATATTTACCAAAAATGTGTCCTCCTGCTTATCCCAGTCAGGTGGATGTCTATTACTTACAGCCAGAATTAGCCTACTTAACAGCACTACCACCTACTCCTTCCATTACGGGACATTTAACACCAAAACCTCAGGAAGAAGAGAACCTCAAACTTTTTTTGCTATTGTTGTTTAAAGGGGAATGTTTACTGAATGGTAGCTGTGTACCAGGAACAGATCTAAGTCCTTGAATTATGGCGTTAAACAGAAGGGATAAAGCCACTCTTTTCTCGTGGGGCTTACATTCTAGAGAAAACATACGGATAATGAAATAAATTCCAGTTGTGTTGCAGAAAAAAATTTAAAAAGGGGTGGTGGGAAATGAGGACAGTGTCATTTTGAAAGGGTGGTTAGATAATACTGCTTGTCTGAAAAGGTAATATTTGAGTAGAAACCTGAAATGATGAAAAGAAGCCAGTCGTTTAATGTTTTAGGAAGAGAACTGCAGGCGGAAGGAACAGTACTAAGTCAGAAACAAGCCATAATATTCCTGAGGGACATGACAAAAGGGCAGTGTCCATGGAACACCGTGAACAAGTGGGTGCGAAAGAACGGGCAGAGGAGGGATTGACCTAAGAGGAAAAGGTGAAAGGTGGTGAAGTGTAGGGATCTGATCAGGTATAGAAACGAGCAGGCAGTGGAAAGGATTTGAAAATAACTTGAGCTTTATGAAAAACTCACTATATTATCTTTAATTTTAATTTTGCCTCACGTCGGTGATAACTTTAACACCCAGGTCTTTGGAAATTATCATCCCCAAGTATTTGACACAATCCTGAGATTAGCCAGGAATGAGCATTTCCTATGCAGAAAATCGCTCTTCTCATACACTTTGAATTTTTTTTTTTTTTAACTTTAGAACAAAATCAAAGCCATCTGAAAGGAAACAAGAAGAATCTAGGATGACAGAAACTACTTTAAATTCTATCTGGTTTATTATATTACGAATGAATCTACTATGAACAAGACTGTACGAAGGTAAAGGAAGAACGTTAAAAGTTAAGTTCTAGGCTCCAGTAAACATAGCATCCTTTGTTCACTGAGTTCACTATTATTGAATTGGATATTACCATGGTTAAAAACTGTCAGATGAGAAAAAGTGAAAACCAGACTTCTGACTTTAGAACAGCCACTGATTACTGGTCAACAAAGTTTCAAGTTTTAATCGTATCTCTATTACTATGACAAGGAAGAACTTCCCCTACGTGGTGAAATTAAGTACCCCAGATGCTTCAAAATCTCTCCTCTGAAAGCTTCTGAGACAGGAGACAAATCGGTTTAAAGAGTTTTAGATAGAGTACACCCCACAGAAGAGGGATGTTCTCTCCAGACCTTTCCAGAGAACCAAGTGTGTACACTAAGCCAGTAATTACACCTCCACTGCTTCTAAGATAAATGTCGGTCAAGTCAGATCTTTGAAAGCTCTTATGTATTCATGAATCTCCTCTTTCACTATGTTAGATATTTAGGTAGCCCACTTAACGGCAGACCAAAAAGTAGGCTGTTATGAATAACACAATCTATAAAGGGAGGTACTCTGTGAGTGAAGTGAGCTAACGAAAGAAAAGTCATTACACACACACCTTGATCAAGACTTGATTCTGAGTGCAACCTCAACACATTTCCAGCAGTTTGGCAAGGCGCCCAGGGGTGATTAGCAGCTGGTGCATGTGAGGGAGGGATGTGGTCTACCTGAATTGTACAGTCTCCCCCCAGTGGTCACATACAGATAACAGACAGAGCAGGGGATCACTGCAGCTTCTGAGCAGCTAACCAAAAATACTCTAAGCAGAACCTGGTCCCCACAATGAAGAAATAAAACCTCTAAATCAGTGCTGGCACCATATCAGTAAGGAGGTCTGTTATACTAATCTGCTCTTAGGGCAGTGGTCGGCAAAATGCGGCTCACGAGCCGCCGCGGTTTGCCCCTCTGTTGACTAATGAGTTTGCCGACCACTGTCTTAGGACATTCATAAATGTGAAGACTATTTTTGGAAGACAAGAAGCTACAGGTAAAACAAAACTAGCATAATTTTTCTCAGTGTAATTTTTTAAAGGAATAACTTAAGAGTATTCTCAAACAGCACAATATCTGTTTTACCCTAATGGGCAGGTGTTCGTCCTTCCTGAAAGAAATACCGGCACATCTCTTGCAAGTTAACCACACCCACCTGAAGTAGAGTTCTGATACAAATGTAGACACAAAATAAATCACCTTGGAAAAGAAAATTATTATCAGTAGTATATACCTAATATCTAATTTGCAAAACAATACTTTTCAAAAACCACCTATAACTAGGTAATTTATAATAAAGTAAGTGATGTCAAAAATACAAATGGGTCCTCTTTTAATATTTATTTTCTTAGTGTTTTTGTAATTAGATATCCTTTGAATAACACTATCCCTGTATTACTTGCAACTCCCAGCAATAATTTGCTATTACTTTTAACAAAGCTTGGGTGTCAAAAATGTGAAAGGGCCTTTAATTAAAATGTAGGTTGTCTTCTGCTAACCATCCATTATTAAATGGTGAAGTATATAAATAACCTTCAACAAATAAACAACTTCAATTTTTAAAAAGGCTTTTAAATAAGGTAACATAAACAGACAGGGTCTCACAACTATGATTTTCTTGGTTATCCCAAGCTAAGAAGAGGGAAGAAAGGAAGGGACAGCAGCCGGCTGTGTAGTCTTCTGGAATAATTTTAGCCTGAAATGAGACTCAGAAGAAAAAAAAAGAAAAAAAAAGCAAACTGCTCCCTCAAATGTTTAAGAAAAATATGATTCATTTTAAAAAATCCAACAGTTGGCCTAGAGAAGAGTAAAAAATGATTGTCTTGCATGGAGCTATCAGACTTGCTTAAGCACCTTAATTTTTCCAGTGTTTATTTAATCTAGAATGTTAAAAAAAATCATTTTGAAAGTCTAAGTGGGAAAAGAATTAAGGTGGCATCAATCAGAAGACTTTTTTTTCATATATTCAGTGTCTATAGGACAAAATAGAGCAACTAAAAGTATTACCATTTGTACATTATGTAACCCTAGTCTACAATAAACATGGACCTTAAAGAGTCAGACATTCTGCAAACATATATTTACACACGTATTTAAATATATGATAAATTTCAGATACAAATGACCTCAAAATGACACAACTCATAAAAGTTCTTTGTTGACTGTATTAAGGCCTCAGAAGACATGACTATAACCAGGCCTGATGCCTTATCATTGCACTGTAGATGCCTAAAATGAGCAATAATTCTGTGAGGTCTGGTGCTGTTATATCCACGCCCCGCAAGGATCTCCGCATTGGTAACAGCGTGTTACCTCGCCTAATACATCCGCGATGCACAAGTTTCCAAACGACCATTTCAAAGACTTCATGGGAAGAAATGGCTGCTAAGTCATATTCCAGTTGAAGAGCATTTTAACGCTCCTCAATGTTCCAAGCCACAGGAACACTAATTCAGGAAGCAGAAAGTACAATTCCAACAATCCCCAAAGACGTAGGAAGGAGCAAAACGTGGCGAGCTTGACCTTAACAGGCTGTTGGTAAGTAATGCGGAGGATTTTCTGAGCCTCCCCATCACCTGCAATTCCCTAGCCTCCCTTCCACACGCGATGCCTCAGCTGATGGAAGTTTAAGGGATGAAATCCCAGGAGCGGGCGAGATGGAGACGCAACTCCCAACAAAGTGTTAAAAAGTCCTTCTGCAAAATACATCCACCAGCCAATCCACATCCTGTCATCACACCGATCCCTCCATGGACTCCCTCCTGTCCCTTCACCCAGCCAAAAACAACCCAAAACACAGCGGCGAGCCCAGGCACCTTTCTGGTTCCAGATCGATGTACCCAGGATGGGAAAGCACCGCCTGGGCAGCGACCGCCCCCGGAGCGGCGTGTGCGCGGCCCACCACCCCTCCCGCCGACACCCCGGTGTCTCGCGCCCGGGAAGTGGCGGCAGGAGTTGCAGAAAGCCCCCTCTCCCGGGAACTCGGGGCCAGGCGCAGCCAGGAGCCGGCCCTCTCCGGACTGACCCGAAGGTGTCAGCCACGGCCACTGCCGCCACGGCGCGGCTCCCCATTCATGCCTGGCCGCCGCAGAGGAGCCGGCCCCGCGCCCCAGCCCCCGCCGGGCCCGCGGGGAGCGCGAGGGGAGAGCCGGCGCGGCGGCCGGCAGCATGCGCCAGACACGTTGTCGCGCTCCGGCCGCCCGCCCGCCGGGGAGCCGGGGGCCGGGGGCCGGGGGCCGGGGCCGGGGGCGCGGCGAAGGCGTCCGCTCCGCGCGGGCCGGACTGGAGCGCCGAGCAGCCCTCCCCGCACCGCCGACCCGGCCCCAGCCCCAGCCCCGGCCCCCGGCGGCTCGAGCCCAGGTGCGGAGGGGGCGGGGCGGGCCCGGGTCCCGCGTGGCGCGCGGCGACCAGCAACAGGGCGCCCCCGCCCGACCCCGGCGCGCGGTGAGACCGTTACCCGAGCGACATGGGACCCCCGGCAACTCACCGGCTTGCACCTCGGCCGCCTCCGAGCCGCCACCGCCGGTCCTCTAGCCCGCCGCCGCAGCCGCCGCTCTCCTTCAGCCGCAGGCGCCGCCGCGCAGCCCCATCTACAAACTCCGGGCGCGGAGTTGGGAACGGGAAATGCGGCTCTCGCTCCCCTGCGCGGCCCCTCCCTCTCTCCCCACTCCGCCTCGGCTCGGTCGCCCGCGCCGCCGCCACCACGCGCGCGGCCGACCTCCCCGCGGCTGCCCTCCTCCCTCTCCTCCTGCTCCTCCCGCCGCCACCGGGGCGCGCTCCCTCCCTCCCGGCCCCGCGCGTGCGCCGGACGCCCAGGAGCGCGCGCTCGGGCGCGAGGGAGCGCCGCCGCCTCCGGGAAGCCGGCCCCGCCCCTCGCCGCGCGGCGCCCAGGTGGAGGGAGCCCCTCCGAGCGCCCGCAGGCGGCGCCCCGGCCTGACAGCGCCGCCCGCGCCCGCGGCCTCTCCCTGGTCCTGCCGCGGAGCCGCGCCCGCGGGGACTCGGTCACACCTCACCTCCGCCGGGTCTTCCCGGCCTAATTGCGCTGTCACTCGCTTTTACTGATGGGCAGCGGACTCCATGGGCCCCATCGAGGCTCCTCCCTGCCCTTCCCAAGAGTTTACACTCAAAGAACCCAGTGGCGGGCACAAAGCACACACAGACCTGGAAGAAAGGCCTCGGAGCCCCTCCCCCGCCCTCACGCCCCCGGCTCCGATGTGTGTTTGGCAGTCTCTGCACAGCTGACGGTGTCCACGAATTTTCTCCCAAAGGCCCAGCCGGGGGGTGTGATTCACACCCGAGGAAACGGACGGACACTGGCTCCTTTCATAGCCCCGAGGCCCCGAGGAACTCCGGGCGGTGCGGGACACTCCCCGACACCCCTCGCTCAGCTCCTCCCAAACATCTGCTCTCCAGACCTCAGCGGGGGCTCTGCACCCTTTCACCTCGCCTCTGCCTGGCGGGTGGTGAACGGGGCTGAGTGTCCGGTGTGCTGATGACACGTTTCGACGAGAGCGCAGATTTAATTTTTCCGTTGAAAGAGACTTGAGCCATGCAGGGCAGCAGCGAGACAAGCAGAGAACTTGGGTTCCCTTAACATCTACCTCACCCCCAAAGATCTCCCTGTGAACCCTCAGACCTGTAGCGGGGGGGCGGGGGGGGAGGCTTTTGTTGAGGATGTTATTTAAATTTTACAAAATGTGTTTCCTGCGTTCTTTTCAAATCGTGAATGTAGAAAGAGCAAGTAAAACTTGACAGGAGAGGAATGTCACATCAGGTGACCTCCAGCATGCAGCCTTTCCCGGCTTCTCTTGGGCACGTTGCACTGTCCTGCACCAAGCAGGCATTTGATAAATGTCTGCAGAACCAGTGAGTGCATCGTGGCCTGGTGGATTCATTGATGGAGTTTCAAGCTGTATTGTCCCCGCCTCCTCCCCTCCCCCTACTCTGTGAGTGTGGTTGGCATGGGCGCCAGGGAGCAGATACTATGGATGGGGTGTATTAAGAAGGCCCAGGTCCCCAAAACTGATTTTTCTCCGCAGCCTCAACCAAGCAGCAAAGATTAATTTACTTTTCCTTGGGATCATTAATTTTGCAAACCAACATTCCGAGGGAGTTTGTAGAGTATTAATTTAGAACCTTCTGTCCTGGAACAGCAAACCTGAGGAAGGGAAACTGGAAGCATCTGAGGGGACCAGAATGTCCTAACAGGTACAGAGTAACGGTAGTCAGCGCAGCTGCATGAAATGGGGCAGAGTGGGTTGTGTGCCCAAGAGGGAGGCAAGGCAGAGGCAGAGAGGGAGAAGGTTTCTCTTCTCAGGGAGTCAGCAAACCTTTCAGCAAACCCTTTCCCACCTCCTTGCTCTCCAGGCCCATTTGCTGGCCACAGGCTATGCAGAGCCTCATTCCTGCTGCACCCTTAGCCAGGCCTGTGAACTCATTTCTCTCTCCGTCTGACTCCCAACCTCCTCAACCTCCTCCTACCCAGCTAGTGGCCTGAGCGCCTCCGGGGGAGAGGAGTGAATGTCACTGCTGGGAGTGATCCTTTAATTTTCTCAAGGGTCTTCTGGAAACAATGTCCTAACCCCCTTCTCCACCCCCATTCCCTGCAAATAGGATAAAGAAGTTTGCAGGAGGGCGAGATAGCGCATCTCTGCCCCTCCAAACACAACACCTAGACCTTGACTTACAGCTAGGACCAGCCTGCCAGCTCCCTTATCCCTGCATGTGCCAGGGACACAGCATTTGGGAGCAGGAATATAGGAACGATTCTCTTTCATGTACAGTTCCAAGTCTGTTCTCTAAAAAAATGACAGCAGTTTTTAGATGTAGGCTTATCATGGCTGTATGGCTCAGCCTCCTCCTCAGAGCCAGAAAAAAAAAAAAATGATTTTGCTCCACAGCCATCTTCAATTGCTCCTCTTCAGGGTGCTCTTGCCGGGGAAGTTTCTCTTTCAGTGTTTATATTTTGTCAAATACTCATAAACAACTTATATTATGAAACACTACTTCTTCTGAATAATAGTGCCACCTGATGACGTTCCGCCCTTCCTCTCACTTTTAAAGATGGGACATGCCAAGATAAACTTAAAATGATTCAACAGGAACATTTTAAGGACTCTCAGTGTTGCTCACCAGCCCACCTTTCTGAGAAGCCATCATTTCCGAGACACCACCCATCCATTTCCCGTGCCTGTTACACATTTCTTCACTCCAGCAGAGGGGAATGTTATGATTGAAAATGATGGGGAATCCTTCCTTCTCTTCAGTATCCTTAATGGTCTGACTTTTCATTTCCCTCAAGGTTACTCAAAGGGATCATCATTTTACCACAGCCCAATATCTCTCATCATAACTCAATTTAAAGTCTAAATTTTGAGTCTTAATTCTGGAGCATCCGTCATTGGTTTTATTTCCTCCTTCAAATATGAACAAAAGCTTATATGCTTTTAATAAGATTGTATCGTCTCCTCTGACCTGCCTTGCTGCTTCAGAAATGGAGCATTTTGCTAATCTAGCCGCAATTTTTAGCAAAGCAAGTCCTACCTGCTCGTCTTCCAACTAATCCATCATAATAAGAGCAGTGATGGTCCTGGAATATAGCTTTATGAAAAATTGCAGCTGACATGCATCACAAAGTCCAAGCAAGCGTCTCTGCAGGATACTTTATTTAGCTTCAGCCCTTTAATCTCCGCTCAGACAGCTAGGTCAGACTCCGCTATCCAGCCTCCTCGCTAACCTTCCTAATTCAAGTCTCTCTCTTGCTTGTTTGCAGCTCTCCCTATACTTAGAACAGTGCTTCTCGCTTTGGGCTCACCCAGAGAACGTTAAGAAACAAACGCAAAAAGCCCACCGAAGGCTGGGTCCCACCCTTGGATGTCATTGTTGCGGGCAGGGTTTTCAGAGCTCTCCAGGTAATGCTGGGAGGCAGCCAGAGTTAAAGACTTCGGAAAGGAGCCACCTTCCACACAACATTTATACCCAGTCTTCTCCGAACATGGAGGTGGCTCCAAATTACCTCAAGTAATCAAATTAAAATACCTAAGCCTGCGCTTTAAGACTCTTTGCCAATTGACTAGAATAGTCCCCTTTCAAAACAGCTTAAATTTATCTCCTTCCTAAAGCTTCTCCAGATTAGCCTCACCTGGCTGCCTCAAGATTGCTGTTCCCACTTCTCCGAGCATTCCACTGGCACGGGTGGACCAGAGCTGATGGTGCCTATCACTGTTTTAATCCAGCTTTCATGAATATCTGTCCGAGCTTTCCATGTCATCTACGTCTCTCTGCAGTCCCACTAGGTCAACAGTCTGAACAGAAATGTCATTTTTTAACAAATGTATTGGTTTGAGAGAAAGAGACATCCATTTGTGTTGTTGTTTTGTTTTGTGTGTGGTTTTGTTACTCCTCACTAGAGGATATTTTCCATTGATTTATAGAGTAGAAATGAGGGGGAGACACAGGGAGAGAGAGAGAAAGACATCAATTGCTTGCCTCCTGCTCATAGCCGGGGATCGAGTCTACAACCAATGTACTGGTATATGCTGGTTACCAGAACCGAACCTGGGACCCTTCAGTCCACAGGCTGACCCTCTATCCACTGACCCCAATTGGCTAGGGCAGAAATGTCATTCTTAGCAAGACTTTCTTCTATCTACATTCCCTGACACAATGGCTGTTCATTCTTTTTCTTTTTCTTTTTTTTTTTTTTTTTGCCACAATTAAAGCCAGCAGTTTCAAGAATTTACGTGTTTGGGTGTTTTTTGTTGTTGCTGTTTCTTACAAAGGAAAAACTATTTCACTATATCTCCCTGACTCTCTTTGCCACCATTCATTTACTGTGGGCCTTGGAATTGGCTTCTACACCCACCTCCATACTTAAGTTACTCTTTGCATCGCAACTGATATTTTCATTCACATGTTTATTCATTCATTCATTCATTTACTCATTTATTAGTGGTAAATGCTGGGAATAAAATAATCAACAATATCAACTTACCCCTCCCCAATTAGTGAAGAACAATAAGCAATTAAAGTATCCCGGAATAAGTGCTATGTTAATAGTCTTAACCAGACACAATGGAACAGTGGGGAGAGTCTTTGCTTAGGGTTCAAGCAATCCAACATCTCTGCAAGTGTTTGAGGTTAACCCACACACCCCCACTTTATAAGCCTCTCTTTTCCTTCCCCTTCCATGATACTATACAACCCAGGAACTCCTACTTCTCTGATAGGTCCTTCATTGACCTCTTAACTTGTTGCATCATCTCCTCCCACTTCCAAAATAAAAACGTTCCACCAAGAATGGAAGAGATTTTTGAGGGAGAAAGTATCAAAAGAGGAGAGGCTACTGTTTCTCTCTCAAGAATCTCCTGGACCCTTAGGGCTCTATCTTCAGTCCTTCCGCATCTACAGCCATAGTTCTACTCTCCCCTGGAGCACGTTTTCCACTTCCAGCGGGATATGTCCACCTGGATACGTCATTCATTCCCAGCTGGAATTAACATCTCTAAAACAAAGTCCTTGCTTCCACCATCCCCCTGCTGGTTTCCCTCACTCTTCCTCCCGCTCTTCCCGCTCCACTCTTTCCTTAACAGATCAGCCCGCATCTAGGCCCCTTGAAGTTTGCTTTCTCAGTGCCATGGGAGTGGATTCTCTTGTCAGTTTCCTCTGGCCCTACAGGAAGTCTCCTTGCCCAAACCCTGGTGCACCTTAATGCCAAATGTCAGTCACCTCGCCCCAGCCTCCTCGTGGCCTCCATTCAGAAGGCCATTCACAGTGATTGTCAAGGCTCCCCAGCGTGGGGATATTACATGTCAGTCATATTTCACACCTTTATTCAGGGGTGGGCAAAAGTAGGCCTATAGTTGTGAGTACATGAACCAGCATTTATGCTCGTATTGTTATTTATTTACTAAGGATTGTGTTACAGCTGTGAACCGACTTCTGCCCACCCGGTGTTCCCACCCTCTGTTTTTGCAGGAGTACGGACTAGAATCCAAGTTGTTAGCCCATCTCACCTTCTCCTTTTCCATTAACCTTTCCTGCCCGCCCCAGACAGAGACAGCCGCTTTCTTTGAAGTTCTATAGCCCTTTTCCTATTCTGCTTCACAATAGTATCGTTTACATTTTTAAATATTTATCTTAACACGCTTTTCACCACCACCTCCTCCACCACCACCCCCAGCCCCATTCCCATCTTGCTCACAGATACGAGTCCAGGTGCCAGGTACAGGAATGCCTACAGAACTTGGCACCATACCGCTCTTAGAACAGGTTTATTTGTTGGAACAGATAAAGTTGTTTGTTGGCAGACTTCTAAAACTAGAGAAAATTAAGTGGGGGCGAAATGTTGCTAATTAGAATTGAACTCGTGTTCTTGAATATGCAAGTTACAGCTGAGAAGCTCTTACAAGGACAATCATGTTTCCGGCAGAGACCCTAATTGCTCTAGTTGAGTTTATCCGTCAACAGCCAGTTTCTCTACCTAATTAATCCGTTGGGATTCTCAGTTAAAGTTAGCTTCAAAATGACATCTCCTCCATTTCTATATGAGCTTAAAAAATAAAATAGATCTTCTACGTATTCAGGTACTTAAAGCAGCCGTGGGCAAACTATGGCCTGCGGGCCGGATCCGGCCCGTTCGGCTGTTCTATCCGGCCTGCGGAGCCAAAAGAGCAGAGGGTTCTCTTGCTCTCCCCTCCGCTCCTTTACTTTGAATTTATGTTAGTTCACACAAACACTCCATCCATGCTTTTGTTCCGGCCCTCCGGTCCAGTTTAAGAACCCATTGTGGCCCTCGAGTCAAAAAGTTTGCCCACCCCTGATTTAAAGAAAAGTTAAAAAGATATGGTCCGGGCCAGCATGGCTCAGTATTTAAGCACAGACCCATGAACCAGGAGGTCACGGTCAGGGCACATGCCCAGGGTTATGGGGTGTGCGGGAGGCAGCTGATCAATGATTCTTATCATTGACTAGAGGCCTGGTGCATGAAATCCATGCACTCGGGGTGGGGCGGGGGGAGGATCTCCTCAGCCTGGCCTGCACCCTCTCGCAGTCCAGGAGCCCTCAAGGGATGTCCGACTGATGGCTTAGGCCCAGTCCCCTAAGCCGGCAGTCAGACATCCTTAGCGCTGCCACAGAGGCAGGAGAGGCTCCTGCCACTGCCGCTGAGCTTGCCAGCCATGAGCCTGGCTCAGGGCTTCTGGCTGAGCGGTGCTCCCCCTGTGGGAATGCACTGACCACCAGGGGGCAGCTCCTATGTTGAGCATCTGCCCCCTGGTGGTCAGTGTGCATCATAGCCACCGGTCATTCTGCTGTTCAGTCGATTTGCATATTAGCCTTTTATTATATAGGATGTTTCTATCTCTCCCTCTCCCTTTCTCTCTGAAATTTATATATATATGTATATCTATATATATAAAAGGCTAATATGCAAAGTGTTCCCTCAGGAGTTTGACCAGGAGACCAGGAGTTCGATCACTCACTATGATGTGTGCTGACCACCAGGGCGTGGCGTGGAACGAAGGAAGGCTCTGGTCGGCCCTGATTGCCTGACAGGCTAGGGACCCTACCCGTGCAGAATTTCGAGCACTGGGCCTCTAGTGTATGTGTGTGTGTGTGTGTATATATATATATATATATATATACACACACACACACACACACACACAACACACACACACATATATTTTGCCCACCCACAAAAGCAAAAGGTAAAACTCTGAGTATTACCCTTCATATATGTATAACTAAAATTTTTTTTAAACTGTGAATGTATCTGGATTGATTGGTCAGTTGCTATAATCAGAATATGTTTTCTCAGACTATGTTTGGGATTCAGAAGAATAGGCTTTTTGGCCATCATTGTTCACTCATTAAGAATGCTAGCAGTTTTTTTGTATAAAGAGACCTGCCTTTAAACCGCTCATTCTGAACAGTTTAGTCACACTACAACAGGTTTGGCAAACCTGTGGGGGAGGGGTGAATATAAAGTTTCCTCTTTTTTTATCTGTTCCCTTTGCCCTTTGAACTGCAGATTTTTTTTTAAACTGGGGATTTGTCAGTACTTGATTAAAGATTGACTGGAATTCTCCATGTGGTTATTTGTGTCATAATTTTGTTTCTGATTTTTTTGCTCCCCTGAGTATATGCTTAGTTGTTGAGTATATGTATTTGGAACTATTACTAGTAAATTTTTTTTTGATGTAATATCAAAACCAAAACAAACACACAAAACTGGGAGCGTGCATGGTGCCAGTGTGGGGTGCTGGGCTCACTGGAGAGGCAGAGAAGCTCGCAGTCCTGGAGGGCAAGGGAGGTCTTTGTGAGGGGTTTATGGCTTCAATCAGAAAGAGTGTGTGCCTCGTGGTTATGCACAAAAACAAAGGGTAAAACTCTGCGTCTGAGGCTCTTCCGGAACACTAGAGAGCAGTCAGAGGGTAAAACCACGCCATGAGGATAGAGGCACCTAAGTCATTTTTGTTATGGGAATGAATGAAAGATGGTCAGGATCATGGGGCTGGGGACAAAGATGGACGTGTGTGTGGGTGTGTGTGGGTGTGTGTGGGTGTGTGTGGGTGTGTGTGTGTGTCGAGGGTGGTCAGGGCAAGCCGCTTTGGCTGTTTAAAAAAATCTAAGAACTTAATAGCCTGTTCTAAAGTGATGCCATCTTCATGCTAGAAGTCCAAGGCATTTCATTCCTCCTTAAAATATCAGCTGTTTATGAACACGAAAGACCAGGTTTAAAAAAAATCCTGCTTTGGTAATAATGATAGTGAAGGACAACTATCTACTGAGTTCACTCCTAGGTGGCAGACAATGTTTTATGCCTTTTATATCCCATTCGAGTCATTATCATCATCACTTCAGAGACGAGGACACAGGGAAGAGCGGTTAAGTAAGAAAGGAATGGAGAGCTTCATATCAGCTTCACTCTGTGTAAACCCACTTCTCTCCCAGGAAAGAGTAACACGAGGATTAAGCGAAACACCTTTTTCAATACAATTTATAGCTTATCTATAGCAGAGTATTGCAAAAACTATGGGGGTTTTTGTTTGTTTTCCCCCCGCATTGCCTGTCAACTTCAGCTTCCCTAGAGAATGTAGGATGCAGACATCCTCCTCACATCTGCTTTCAGGGAAAGACTTGTTGCCCAGCTGCAGGAGGGCTGTCAGAAGAAAGCCTCCAGCTGTCAGCCCTGGGGATGCCTCAGCTGCAGAAAGCCCGCATGCTCACACTCACGCCCCCAGTCCTTCCCAGGTGGTCACATTAAATGACTGAGGAAGGGAGGAATATGAAGGCTCGGATGCTGCAGCCGATGTGGCAAGTCTGAGAGGCCACTTTAGCTCCAGAGCCCACTGTGGGGTCAGCTGAGGCTGCTATTCAGGTTTGCCTCCCACACGGATTTCTCTCTGGACCCAATCTTGCTACCCTCCCCTTCCTTCCACAGGTGTTCATCCGTGTACCTACTGGACTGGACCCTAAACTGTCTCAGAGAACCCACCAGGTGACACAGGAAAGGGACCCGTTTTGATTCATATATCACATATTTCTTTACTTTAGGAGGAGAATATAATTCATCTATGCTAATTCAATCGTTTCAATGGAGGTTCATAGCTGACTCTGAATCCATTTAATTATTTGCACGTATGTATATATTGTTTGTCTGTAGTTATGCATTGTTTGAATGTCTTCTATCTACATAGACACTTTGCTAGTTGCTATGAGGGATATAAGTAGGGGAAAGAAATTTTGTTGACTTAGAACAGCATACAGTTTATGATAGATGCCTGTTATTTTGATCTAATAGTCCCTTCCTTGATCTTCTGATAACCACAGCCCCTCTCTTTCTTTGAGGAAATCTTTCTCTCACTACTCATTGCCTTAGATCCTGGTGGTGCTGCTAGTAACCATATCCTTCCCTTATTCTCATAGGAGTGGCCATGTGACTGAGGCCTGGCCAATCAGAGGACCCCATCCCCTCAGCCACAGTGATTGGTCCAACAAGTAGGCATAATACCTAAATCAAGAAAATTTTGGATTTTTAAAATATAGTATAGCAGGGAGAAAGATAATTGTTTTCTTCCCTCAAGTCAACACTTGGGAGAAATTCAGAAAAGGAAAATTTCATCATTCTTGAGGCCAGCACTACTTCTAGACTTCTCTGGTCACATCCTATATAATAAAACCCTAATATGTAAATTGACCGAACGGCTGAATGACTGGTTGCTATAACGCGCACTGACCACCAGAGGGCAGATGCTCAATGCAGGAGCTGCCCCCTGGTGGTCAGTGTGCTCCCACAGGGGGAGTGCCACTCAGCCACAAGCTGGGCTCATGGCTGGCTAGCGCAGCGGCGGTGGTGAGAGCCTCTCCCACCACCTCTGCTGTAGGCAGGTGGTAAGGAGCAAGAGGTCCTGGACTGCGAGAGGGTGCAGGCCGGGCTGAGGGGACCCCCCACCCCTCGTGCATGAAATTTTGTGCACTGGGCCTCTAGTAAGTACACAAGAACCTTTTTCACTAAAGCTAAACTGAGTTGGGTTTCTATCACTTGTTACCAACAGAGTTCTGACATGTAGACAATCTAGTTGGGAGAGAAGTTATGCACTTATTAAATGTTAAGTCACAATTCAACAATATATGATTATATGGTACAGTGAGGTAAATAATTATGAAGATATTGACATGTTGTGGAACTTAACATTTATTTGATTAATGGTTTTAAAATTAAGAAGTGATGATTATAATTTATCTTATGCTAAGTCAATATATAATTCTCACAAGTTAAAACCTTCCTTAAAATGTTTTACTTATACTTTAACCTATACCTACTTACTGAATCAGAGAGATACATTTACATATGTCATAATTAAGTCATTATGGTATTTATCTAATGCAAATAATATGGTACAGAAGAAGAGTTTAGAATCAGAAAGCTCTAGGTTCTCTTTCTGGATTCACCACGTATGAGCTCAGCAACCTTGGATAAGTTATTCAATATATGAAAACTTTCCTTATCTGAAAAATGGATATAATAGGCCCACCTGCAGGATATCGTAAGGATTCTAAATTAAATCTATAAAATGCCTGATACAGTTGCCTGCTCAGATAAGAGAGTAATTATTGACTATTATTTTTCTTTTTTCTTTTTTTTAAATATATCTTATTGATATTTTACAGAGAGGAAGGGAGAGGGATAGAGAGTTAGAAACATCGATGAGAGAGAAACATCGATCAGCTGCCTCCTGCACACCCCCCACTGGGGATGTGCCCGCAACCAAGGCACGCGCCCTTGACCGGAATCGAACCCGGGATCCTTCAGTCCGCAGGCCGACGCTCTATCCACTGAGCCAAACCGGTTTCGGCGATTGACTATTATTTTTCACAACGGTTGTAGAACAGCAAATGACCACTAACTAATTATCTTTAGTGCACAATTCTGAGCTATAAGAATGTTCTTAGATTTTCTTTCCTCTCAAAGAAGACAAAGTTTCCATTATATCTACTATTGTTAAACATTGGTCAGAAAGTTCTAGCCAGTGCAACAGACAAGAAAGAGAAGAGATATGGTATTATTAGAAGGGAGAGACAAAGTTATTATTTACAGATAATGAAATTGCCTCTCTAGATAACCAAAGATAATAAAATAAAAGAGCTAATAGAACTAAAAGGATTGGAAAGATACTCACATCTGGTCAAAACTCATAGAATGCAATTATTTTTCCATAGACATAATAACAAGATAGAAAATTAAACCAAAAAAGGAAATACCCCATTCACAATAACAACAAAAATGTGTCATACCAGAAACTGAAAATAAAGCCAACATAATTTAAACATACATTACTGAGAAAGAAGGGATGGATAGATTAATGACACAAGAGTCAAGAAATACATCCATGTATATGTAGAAATTTGGAAATGCAAAAGTTGTTATTTAGAATTTGTAGAGAAAGTTTGAATACCTCAAAAAACTGGTGTAACGATAACTGGCAAAACATTTCAAAAATACCATCCAAAAAATAAATTCCAGATGAACTAAAGATTTAAATTTAAAAGATTAAACCATATAAAGAGCTAAAAGAAAACACACCATTACACCAAGACATAAACGATAATCAAAAGACTAAAAACTGACTACATAAAGTTATTTGGAGAAAAAAATGCCTTAAACAAAGTTGAAAATCAACTGGTAAATTCAGAAATAAAATTGAAATTCATGACAAAGTCTTGAGTCATCATATGTAAAGACTATCTAAAAATCAATATAAATATAAATAACCAGATCTAGTTTAAATTAATAAATGACAAATGTAAGCTTGATTGAAGCAATGTTCTTCCAGATTGACCTTTACCCTGGGTAATTTATGAACTCGTCAATGGAACAGGATCAAGCTTCTCAAACTGTTCTTTAAAATGAAAACGAAGTATCAGGAAGACTGCGTGAGTGAACTTGATTCCCGAAGTGTAGGGATTGTACTTGCTGCTTTAACTAAAGCCTTTTGTGTAGTGCCTGGCTGGGTGGCTCACACAGATGGTATTTAACGATAATGATGCAGTCTATAATCATGTTCACATAATATGTGAAATATTTTGTAATCATGTGAACTTCTTTATAACAGCAAACATGACTGATCAGGTCAATATCACTTGCATATCATTATGGGCTTGATTTTTAAAATTCTCTTTGTACATTTTCATGATATCTTAGTATGCTCAAAGAATATTAGCAGAATTGTGGCAATGTTTCATAATATATCCTTTATGGAATTCTGTGATAAAAATGTGGTAAGGTCTTATGAGATGTTACTATATAATTGGAGTACAGATTGCTTTGGAAATATTGTCCTATGATTTTTTTTTAATCCCAAGTACAGTATAAGCAAAAAACACACCAAAAAACAAAAACAAAAACAAAAAACAACAACCTACTTGATATCTATTCCTTTCCTGGTACAGTTGTTTACCTGGCGTTAACTAAATTAACCAATTCAACTAATACTCATTTCAAGCACCTGATATGTGTCAGGTAATATGAGGACAAAGGTGACTAGGAAGGCATGGTTCTGGTCCTCATGGCTCCCACCATCCAGTCAGGGAGACATGCAAGTGCATTAGATTCACCACAGGTGCTCCAATAGGGCAAGTCCAGCTGCTCTGGGAACACATGGTCACTTACTAGTCCACCAAAACCTGTTATTTCCTTAACACCATATGTATCAGCAGAAGAATTATATCGATTATGTACCATAAGAAGGGTCCTTTTAGCCCATAAGCTTTTCAGGAGTTTGAAAATATCTGAGAACCCTAAAGCTTCATTGGTTTCAAAAAATGCACATGATAAAGAAAAAAGATAAAATATAAAATAAAAGTATTTCATTAGATATTTGCAAAATATCATTGTTCATTTAGTATTTCATTATATTTAAAAGTAATTTCTAGGTCAGGTTTCCTACTTTTTGTGAGAATTGCGAGTCTGATTAATGTTTGCATAGAAATCAGAGTTCTTTCAGAATTAAACTAGTTATTTGTAGCTAAGTAATTTGACGGGCAAAATTACAAAATCATTTCAAAATGTCATAGCAAAAAAGTTATATTAGTTACTAAAGGCCCGACTTGCATGAAGATTCGTGCAAGAATAGGCCTTCCTTCCCGTGGCTGCTGGCATCACCTTCCCTCTGGCTAGACCCGCCTTTCTGCCTTCACTCCAGCCAGAGCCACCTTCTGCCTCTCGCCTTGTAGTGTCAATTTGCATATTCCCTCCTTATTGGCTGTGGGCACCACCATCTTTGTCACGGAGTTACGGTCAATTTGCCTATTCCGTCTTTATTAGATAGGATGGGATGTGAGTTGATGGTAATAGATTCAATATAAAGTGTGATAAGGTCTAGAGAAGTTAGTTAAAATGGTTCTATCTGTTAGGGGTTGGCTATGTTAGGCGACCCAGTGTGTGACCTCAGTCCTCAGGGAACTCAGAAACAGACATGCAAATCCTATCACACTACAGTGCTATAAAGGATGTAACCATGTTTTATATAAAGTATGGTGGTGACCAAAAGGGAGCCTAAGATCAATTACAGAAGTCATTCAGAGAAAATTCCTTAGCGTTGGAGATGCTATGGGTGGGACTTCAGAACTGAACAGCAGAGGTCAGGTGAACAAGGTTGGGAAAAGAGAAGGATTCTTGCCACAGGGACCAGAAGTAGGAAGTCTGGAAGGTGTGAGGGCGTGTTCTGAGGAGTGTGCAACCTCAGCAAGCATTGAGAGGGGAGATAGAAAACAGTTCTGTAAGGGCAGATGGAGACAGTGAATGGAGCCCTTGTTCTGTGAGTAATGGTAGGACACTAATCGCTTCTTAAACCATCATATTTCTGGTTTAGAAAGGCTGGTCTGGTGGTAGTGTGGATGTTCTTCTAGAGACCAGGGAATCTATTAGAAAGCATTGATCAAAACAAAAGAACCAAAAAACGGGTCAAGGAAGGAAACCAATATTTGTTGAAGACCTACTCAGTGGAACAGCACAGTAAGTCTCTCACACATGAGGGATGGATTTGACTCCCATTTTAAAGAGGAGGAAGCCTCAGAAATGCCATTATAGTTCCAATGTCAGGACGTTGATAAGCAGTGAGTCAAGCATGGTCTCTGTGACACCGAATCATCTGTGTGTTTGTTTCTGCATCGCGCTGCCTCTCCAGGGCATAAATCATGAAGGCTTGAATCAAAGCAAGAGCAATAACGATAGAAAGAAGGGGCAGTTTGCAGAGAGGTTCAGATGGCAAGGTCTCCCAGATGTGGTTTCTGGACATGGGGAATGAAGAAAGGGTTTGGGATAACTCTCAGAGGTGGGGAAAACATGGAAGGATGTGGAGGAGCTTATTTGGGGTACAACAGGGGGTTTCTTTTTTTTTTTTAAATGTATTTTATTGATTTTTTACAGAGAGGAAGGAAGAAGGATAGATAGTCAGAAACATTGATGAGAGAGGAACATCGATCAGCTGCCTCTTGCACACCTCCCACTGGGGATGTGCCCACAACCAAGGTACATGCCCTTGACCGGAATCGAACCCGGGACCTTTCAGTCCGCAGGCCGACGCTCTATCCACTCAGCCAAACCGGTTTTGGCAAACAGGGGGTTTCTGAAAGCATAGTGGGAATGACTGGGAGGGCGGGCAGCCCCAGCAAAGCGGTCCTTGGGGAGGAAGCACAGAGCGGTGTAGATGGACGCTCTCCCAGTATTCAGTCAGAACTAGACCTGGGCCAGTGACATAAGGAGCAGTTCAGGTGATCGGGGGCATCTGGACACCGTCTTCACCACTTGGCTAGGTCCTGAGTGGTCACTGCTGAGTGGGGACACATATACGAGAGAAAGTTTGCCCAGACATTTCAGTTTATCTTCATGTACCAGATCAGTAAAGATTATTAGAGTGGGAAAAGGATGAAATACATAAATTCAAATTGGTTGTTTCATTAAGGAATTCTAGTGTCCCTATCTATTGTCAAAGACTAGAGCATCCTCAAGCCTCACCTTGGAACCTGCTAGAAATGCTAATTCCGGGGCCCTCCCTAAGACCACTGGACTAGAGCTGCTTTCTGAGAAGAAAAGGCAGTGATATGCATGCCTCAAAGCACTGCCTACCCCTCCCCTCTCTTCAACTCTTTTCTCCCCCCAATTCCTTCTAAAATGAAGGGATCATAGTATTTCTCTCAAATCCGAGAGACATTCAGAATGTGTTCAACACAGTTTGTGGTTATTCTTTAGAGTTAGAAAGAGTCAAAAGGTGACAGCTATTGAGGTGGGAGAGGCCTTTCTAAATTACAAACCAGAGTAGAAGTTATAAAATAAAATTATTGGTAAATATGACCACAACATTTTTTTTGAAACTCCTCAAGGTCAAAATTCAGTAAATAAATTAAAATGCAAGTTATAAACTGTGAAAAAATAGCTGTACCATATGATGACAAAAAGTCATTATATACTTTAAAAAAAAAAACACCCACTCTTACAAATAGGAGAGAAAAAGATAACCACCCCAATAGAAAAGTGGTCAAAGAATAGACATGAAAAGGCAATTTGCAAAAGATGAACTACAGGGACCAATGGATGTTTGACCTCATGAGAAATAAAAAAAAAAAAAAAGCATATTAAAACAATAAACCAATTTTCAACTACAAATTGGTTTAAAAATTTAATAATAAATGCCTAATGTTGTTGAGGGTATGGGAGAATAGACATTATCATAAACTACTTGAAAATATAAACTGCTATAAATATTTCTGGGGAACAATTTGATAATGCATCAAAAGTTTTGAAAATATGCAAATATTTGACCCAGCAAGAGAATCATGTTGATCTGAAAAGAATTCATCTGAAGGAAATACTCATAGATATGCATGCACATTTGTCTATATAAATATCCATCTTAGTATGTCTGTAGGAATAAAATATTGAAAACAACCTGAATTGTAACAATAAGTTGAAGGTTTATTAGGTAATATACATCATATCTCTAAAAAAATTACTGTGCAGTTTTAAACCACTATGGGGTAGATGAAAATGTAATAAAATAAAAACATGTTTATAACATAGTATTATATCAAAAGTTGCCTAATAAAAGAATATGCATAGTAGTATCCCAGTCTTATAAATATAAATGTGTATTTGTATGTCTCTATTTCTGTCTGCATCTCTATACATCTCTGTCTCTAACATCTATATCTATAAGAATAAAGAAGTAGAATGTCTTTGAGGTCAAGGATTTTGACTAATTCACAGTGTAACTTCAAAGCTTGGAATAGTTGCTGGGCACATAGCAGACATTCACCACATATCTGACTGTCAAAATATTGAGTCTTATTTCCAATTGGTGAGCTTAAGGCACATAAAGTTTTTTTCTTTATGTTTATCTAGATCTTCAAAACTATCTACAATAAATTTGTATTCCCTTTTTTTTTCCTGAGTCAGAAAGAGAGTACATTCTACTTTTGAAAAAAATGTTAATGGATAAAATTAGCTATCTATAGACCCGATCCTAAGAGCTAATTGTCAGTATGGGGCTCATAAAATTGAAAACACCCAATTCAATCAAGATGAACTGAGCAGTGTTGTAGGAAGGTTGACAAAGATGTGATTATAATCCAGGAAACTTAAGTCTATTCAGCTCTTTTGTATTGTCCTTGGAGTATGACTTTAAAACCTTCCCACCAAGTATCCTAAAGAAAAGATCTCAAGATTTTTAAATTTAAGGGTGAAGTTTCTTCAAGGTGTACCCATAACATTCATTTAAATTTTGCATTGGGCTTCATACAATATCCAGTTTATTGCATATAAAAAATACTTGAAATTATGTAGCATCAATTAAGACTGGTTCTCTGGAAAAGTCTCCATGTTATTCTGTGGCTTGTGTGCCCAATGGCATTCGTTGGGTCTCTTTAGGAGTATTGCGTAGGCAAGGCTGGAAAACATAGTGTGTTAGCAGAGCTGAGAAAGTGGAGTCAGAGAGAATTTGTTAGCATGCATTCAGAAGTAGGTTGACTAATTAACATCAATGTGCCATCTGCTTGGCAAGTATGTCTCTGCAGAAAAATCTCATAGGGTGAAAATTAAATGAGATATAAAGCGTTAAATGCAACACCTGACATGCGGTAAGCTCTCAATAATGCTAGCTAGTTGTTATTAATTATTATTACCGTAGAGAGCTTTCACACCCAGATGTCACTACCACTTACATTATCAAACTAATTTGCTTTACTCTGATTCAGTGTGTGCCACGCCACATTCTCATTCGACTACCCACAGGGAGCGAATGATGGAAATAGGTTTGTGCAGCCATGTTTACCTTTGGGAAGGAATGAATCCGTTAGTCCTCTGATACTCTCTTCACAGGAACCGCCATCAAATCTCTTTACCTGTGGACCGGAGAACTAGACCTTGGAACATGGTGATGCTATTAAGGTAAGGCTACTACTCTGTGAGGCAAATGAAGACCATATGTCTCTTCTTTTTAACTATCATAGCTTATTTCCCTAACTTCATTGACAAGAGTAAAGTTTTCTAGTAAGTTCCATATTCTCTAAAGTAGAAGATGTCAAAATATGTTGGCCATGGGCCATAGTAAAAAAAAAAAAATACATTTTATAAGGTGATTCAGAACTTAACATTGAAAATTTCATGAAAAAAAAAAATACCTACCCTAATTACGTTAATGACCTAAAACTAGAATTATAGGCAAATAGCTGCTGTCCTGGGATCCACAGGAAAAAGCTGATAGTGCCTTCCTGTTTAGTCTGCATTTTCTTGTCTTTCTGTTTATTCTGTTGTCCAATCTGAACTGCCTGGGTCCACACCCGACACATATGATCCTCCACCTGTGACCCCTGGCCAGCCTTGAGCTCTCAACATCCGTATGAGCCCACATACTGCTTATCCCTACAGCAACCATTAGTCTTGCCTGGAGTTTTCAGGACACTTTTAATATTTTATTCTATGATCCTAGTTTGGTTTAGAATATATTGTCTTTGGCCTAAGTCCCCTGGTTTGCCCTGGTCCCCTAAATTGCGACCTCAGCTTCACCCAGAGGACTTATGGTGACTGAAAACCCTTTTCTCCCTATTAAAGGTCCCCATTCACTCTCTTATTGTGCTGGGCACTGTTCTCCAGCCCACCAGCTCCAATTGGCCCACACTTTGTCCATGCCAGCCCGCCTCTCTCTTCCAAATAGAACGGTCTCTGTCCATTCTAAGAGGGAGTAAGGCCTTCTGTTTAGTGTTCACTGTGTGTGGGGAGCAACTTTATGAATGACTGATGAGTGCAGACACAGACTACTCCCCAAGAAGGTTCTTGGGGTGTCCCTCAGCCCAGCCTGCACCCTCTCCAATCTGGGACCCCTCGAGGGATGTCCGACTGCCCGTTTAAGCCCTATCCCGGTGGGATCGGGCTTAAATGGGCAGTCAGACATCCCTATCACAATCCAGGACTGCTGGCTCCCAACTGCTCGCCTGCCTGCCTTCCTGATTGCCCCTAACTGCTTCTGCCTGCCAGCCTGATCACCCCCTAACCACTCCCCTGCCAGCCTGATTGATGCCTAACTGCTCCCCTGCCAGCCTGTTTGCCCCTAACTGCCCTCCCATGCAGGCCTGGTCCCCCCGCAACTGCTCTCCCCTGTAGGCCTGGGTCCCTCCCACTGCCTTTCCCTGCAGGCCTGGTTGCCCCCAACTTCCCTCCTCTGCCGGCTTGGTCACCCCTAACTGCCCTCCCCTGCAGGCTTGATCACCCCCAATTGCCCTCCCTTGCAGGCCTGGTCCTTCCCAACTGCCCTCCTCTGCTGGCCATCTTGTGGTGGCCATCTTGTGTCTACATGGGGGCAGGATCTTTGACCACATGGGGGCAGCCATCTTGTGTGATGAAGTGATGGTCAATCTGCATATTACCCTTTTATTAGCTAGGATAGAGGCCTGGTGCATGGGTGGGGGCCAGCTGGTTTTCCCTGAAGGGTGTCCTGGATCAGGGTGGGGGTTCCCTTGGGGCGTGGGGCAGCCTGGGCGAGGGGCCTGTGGTGGTTTGCAGGCCGGCCACGCCCCTCGGCGACCCAAGCAGAGGCCCTGGTATTTGGGGTTTATTTATCCTCAATAATTGAAACTTCGTAGCCTGGAGTGGAGCCAAGCCTTCTGCTTGCTCCGAGGAGGCAGCCATTTCTGTTGGGATTTATGTATCTTCTATAATTGAAACTTTGTAGCCTTAAGCAGAGGCCTGGGCCGGCCAGGGTGTGCGGAAAGCTTGGCTTCCTCCATTGCCGCGGGCATCCCTAACTTCCTGCTCTTTCCAGCTCCGTGGCTGCTACCATTTCTGTTTGGATTTATGTATCTTCTATCACTGAAACTTTGTAGCCTTGAGTGGAGGCCTAGGCTGGCAAAGGCAGGTGGAAAGCTTGGCTTCCTCCATTGGCCGGGAAACCCAAGCCTCCTTCCTGCTCTCTGTGGCCGTATCCATCTTGGTTGGGTTTATTTGCATATTTGCTCCTGATTGGCTGGTGGGCGTGGCTTGTGGGTGTAGCGGAGTGATGGTTAATTTGCATATTACTCTTTTATTAGATAGGATGGAGTAGTATTTGCATATAACCTATGCACATCATCCTTTATACTTTAAATCAATTCTAAATTATTATAATATCTAATACAATATAAATGCTATGTAAAGAGTTGTTATACTGTATTGTTTAGGGAATAATGACAAGTAAAATGTCTGTACATGTTCGGGATAGATGCAATGCTGTAGACCTAACTTCATAGTACACATCAGCAACAACATAACATTTTTCCCCTCAAGTATTTTTCACTAGTGCTTGATTGCATCTGTGGATGGATATGGAGGGCCGACTGTACTAGTATATTCTGGTAGCATGGTAATGTTAGCATGTCTTAAACATTCACATTAACCTAAAGGCTTCACGTGCCTTATTGGATCAACTATGACTTATCTTAGAGCAGCTCAACAGGGCTCCTTATCATTTTGTGGATGAGAAAAGTAGAAGTCCAAGGCCAAAGTCACAAAAACTGGACTTGAATCCCTAAACTAGACGGGTGTCCAAACTTTTGACCCCATTTATGGTATAAGATCCACTGGGGTCAGAATTCTCTACAGATTGGATTCAGGTTGCTCATTATACTAGTATACACCTGTCTAACTACATTTCTTGCCTCTCCCCAAGATGAGGATTCTAGGCTACTTCCCATTCCTCTTCACCCTCCATTAGGTTAGGACCATTTGGAAAAATCTTTGGGCTGAAACAGTTGGAAGAAGCAGGTACAGGTCCTGATAAAAAAAGCACTTACGGTGCTCGCTTCGGCAGCATATATACTAAAATTGGAACGATACAGAGAAGATTAGCATGGCCCCTGCGCAAGGATGACACGCAAATTCGTGAAGCGTTCCAAATTAAAAAAAAAAAAAAAGAAAAAGCACTTACGAACTCACCATTTTGCACAATTCTGCGGTGGTCAGTACCCACCGTTCTGAGTAACTGACTCAGTCCAAGGCTAAGTGGGTGGGGGCTCCGTCTGGCATTTAGTTTACTGCTTAGCTCACGGACTCCTGCCTTGACGGACAGCTTTTCACTTTGTGTTCATTCCAGAGGCCGTTGGGTTAGTCCGTGCCTGGTCACAGTCCATCTGTTTGTTTTGGAGAACGAGTGCTTGTCCAGCTGCTACGTTTTCCGCCTTCTTCCTTGTTTCCCTAAGGCTTGAACTTTTGAGCTTTTAGCACTCATGATGTTTTTCAAGCTCTGAGGCCAAAACTAGAATTATCGCTCTAGCATTTCAGAGGACTTGCCTTTGTCCATGTTCAGATTTACATAAAACCCTGACGGAAAGAACAGCCTGCTGTTATACTCCAAGTATAATCATACCAGAAATTATTTAACACCTGGCAAAACTAGTTTTCATGACCTCCATTTGATATGTGCACCTATACATTTTTCTTCTTTTCATTGAATTTATTTTTGGAATATGTAAAATCTGTACATGATTCCAAAGCCAAAGCTATATAACAAGGTGTGTTCAATCAAGTCTTGCTTTCCATCCATCTTCTCCACCCTGTTCCCTCCTTCCCTTCCGATTTATTTATATTCTTTTAAATGATTTTAAAAGTATTACATATATACATATATATAGATGTATTCACATCATAAATTTACAGCTTGATTAAATATATATACATATATATGTGTATATCTATCTATCTATACACATATCGATTCCAGAGAGGAAGGGAGAGGGAGGAGAGAGATAGAAATATCAATGATGAGAGAGAATCATTGATCAGCTGCCTCCTGCACGCCTCACACTCAGGCATGTGTTCTGACCGGGAATTGAACTGTGACTTCCTGGTTCATAGGTCAATGCTCAACCACTGGGCCATGCCAGCTGGGCAGCTTGATGAATTCTTATAAACTGAACATACCCGTGTACCCACCACCAGATCCAGAAACAGAATATTTCTGGTACCCAGAAATTGCCCTTCCCACTCCTATGCCACTCTTCTGCAGAGACAACCACTCTTTGACTTCAGACACTTTCATTTTGCCAGGTGTTATTTGTTTGTGTTGTGCTTTTTTTCACTCAACAATATGTTTATGAGATCCACCCATGTTGTTGCGTGTAGCAGAAGTGCTCATTCTTTCATTGCTGTTAACATATTCCATTGCATTGCATACACGGTATCCCATATTTATTTATCCATTTTGCTGTTGACGAAGATAAGACTTTTTTAGTTTTTGGCATTCACCAATAGTGTTTCTTAGAACATTCTTATGTGCATTTTTAATGCACACATATATTTCTGCTGAGTATATTCCCAAGAGTAGAATTGCTGGGTCATATGGTATGTGCGCATTCAGGTTTTAGTAGCTATTGCCAAGGAGTTTCTAAAAGTAGATGTTCCAATTTACACTTCTTGCAGCAGTGTGCAAGAGTTCCATTTGTTCCTCATCTCTTCCAACACTTGATAATTTGTGTTTTAGTAATATTATCTCTTCCAGTAGGTATCTCACTGTGTATGCTTTTATTTTGCTTTTCTCTGATGACTAAATATTTTCACTAGTTTTTGGTTTATTCTTCCACTATTTATTTTTACAGAAAATTATGTATATAGACACACACATCCTTTTATCATACAAAGGTTAGCAATCTCTTTATATACTGTTTTCTGTTTTGCACATTACTTTTTTCACTTAAATTACATTTCCTAGAGATCTTTATATAATATTGTAGGTCAAGATGTCCCTCATTTCTTTTTACATCTGCATAGTATTCAGTTGTGTGGATGTACCTTGGTTATTCAATCAGTCTCCTATTGAAGGACAGTTAGGTTGTTCCCACACATTTCCTATTATAAATATGCTGCAATAAATTGGCATGTTCAGATATTTTCATATTTTTGCTATTGTATCTTTTTAAAAATGTATTTTTATTGATTTCAGAGGGGAAGGGAGAGGGAGAAAGAGATAGAAACATCAATGACGAGAGAGAATCATTGACTGGCTGCCTCCTACACACCCCTCACTGGGGATTGAGCCCACAACCTGGGCATGTGCCTTGACTGGGAATTGAACTGTGACCTCCTGGTTCATAGGTTGACCCTCAACCACTGACCCACACTGGCCGGGCTCTATTGCATTTTTGAGATACCGGTAGATTCTTAAAAGTAGCACTATGGTCTCAAAGATAAATTACTAGTAATATGCACTTTTGTTAGATATTGCCAAACTTTCCTCTATTCAGATGTTGTGATTTTATATTCAAGTGGTCTATGAAACACATCGCTATATTTTATAGACCTTTTCTCTTAGAATATTCAATTGCTAGGGAATTAAGACACTCGTAAATTGTTTTTTTTAAAGTGAAGAATCTTTGAAAGTAAAATTTTAATGATCTATAACACTAAAGCCTCATAAGTATTTTAATGTTCCTTAAATGTGTATGCATTTAAATTGAGTTAATAACATAATGTGTATCCTTACCTATTTATGTAAAATATGGTTCTTAAGAATAGCAGATTAATCAATAATCTTTTAGTTGTGAGGCATTTATTGATTCATGTAACTGGGACAGGACAAGCTTCCATTGCAGGGCCACTCACACCCCACTTACACTCACTCAGACTGGGCCGGTTTACATGCGCCAACTCACCTCACATGCACATCTTGGGATGTGGGAGGAAACTAGAGAAAACCCACACAGACATACAGACAATGTGCAGACCCCACACAGACAGTGGCCCCGGGAAGGAATCTTTTTTTCTTCTTCTCATCAATGTTATAATGAAACGTTGAACAAAATGACATTATTCAAGGGCCTGCTGTATCTGAGATAGCAAGTTAATCTGTATGAAGCATATGACTCAGGACAAAGAAGTAGAATACCTCTTTGTTTCCAGTAAATCTTACAAGGATCCAGTGTGGAATGCTATGGTGCCAAATGAAAAACATTTAGTAATGTTTGAAATTAAAAATGTCATCTTTTAAGCAAGAATATGTATGATGATAAGGTGTTAAATTAGGCTAATCTGATCTTTGAAAAGTGGGAACTGGACAGGGATTAACACCAAATTGAAAAGGCAGGGTGTATAAAAGAAAAAAAAGTAACAACGATAAAGGGCACATGCCATAAATAACACGGAGATAAACAGAAGCATTCTGTTTTATGCTCAGCATGGGGTTTAGTGAGCTGTTCATGGAAGTAACGTTAGAGCAATTTTGAATGAACTGAATTCCTCTGCTGTTACTGGGAACATCTATGATTATGTCAACTACCTTAATGAGGGTAGTCAACTCTCACGAAACAGGGCATTAACTGCGAGCTTGTCAGTCAGTTGAGCACCTCGTGGGCACGTGCAGCATTGTATATTGGCCTGAATAAGCTTTGGGATGGGGATGCTCAACTATCCCACAAGAATCCAGCTAGAGAGTCCTGATGGAGGGAGAGTATAGTACTAGACAGGCTGATGATGTGATTTGATACAGGAATGTTAATTCTTACTCAAGAAATGAACACATGCATTTGGTTCTGATACATCTTATTTAAAGGAGAACATGATCCAAATGAAGACATACCTGATGCCGGGCACAGAGCAGGGATTTAGATACAGGGTCTATGAATGAATAAGTGAATGAATAAATAAAATGATGAGTGAATGAATGTGACAGATATTTATTGAGTACTTATAACGTGCAGGCTAAAGGGAGGGTCTATTGATATATAAAGATACATAAGTTAGCAGACTCTCTAGTGAGTGAATACCATCCTCTCATTTGTGTTGCATCTCTAATTCTCACTACTAAATTAACTGTATGACCTTGGGCAAGTTATTTAATGTCCCTGGGTCTTAGCTGATTCATCTCTAATATTGGGTGTGGGTGGGGGCATGAGATACCAAGATGGATGATCTTTATGGCTTTTTTATAGTCTTGAATTCTGCTTCTGATGCTTTACTCCAGGGTGGGAGTGCTCTCATTTGTTAATTTCTTCAGCAACATGTATTGAGTATGTGTAAGACACTGTGCTATAATTTTCCATGACTTATTGAAATTGCTTTCCTTTTCATCACTATAAAACAGCACCACTAAAGGTCAGGGAGAAAAATCTTCATAAATGGATCACCATAAAACTCAGGCCAAAATAGTAAGCCCCCTTTGGATCCTGGCACAGCCCCAGCCAGGGGTTAGCTTCTCTCCTACCTGCTCAGCATTTTCAGGTTCCAAGAAGTGACCATTGGAACCCCTGTGGTGGGTGCTGCCTCTTCCTGATGCCTTCACCAAACGTTGTTCTGCAACAGCTTTCCAGGATTTTCCACCAGTGGAGGGGTCTAAGAGGGGCAAATGGGGGACATCTGTAATACTCTCAACAATAAAATAAAATTTTACTAGTAAAAAAGTTTTAAAAAACCATTTTAGAGGCATTTGGTTAGGTAAACACTTGGGTCTCTATAAACACATCCAATCCCAGGTGATAGAGAAATGGGACTAACAGATGTTGCTTGGTATTTTCTTTTGACCTGGGGATTTCACGGTATCTGTTTTTCAATTTCCAACGAAGTATTAAATGCTTGTATAAATTAAGCGTTTCATTTAATTAAGCTTGAAAATGTATTTAAACTTTAGATCAGCCTAGATAACTTGAAAATAGAAACAATTGGAGCAATTCTGCCATTCAGGCTTGATCTAGAGTGCATTCCATTTCGAAAGATGTAGAATTGAATAAGTATCGTTTTAAAGGTTTTTGGGCAAATGCACTCTAAATTCTTGAGCCTTTCAGGGCTGTATTTAGGCAAGAAGAATTATCACATTCTATCTCTGCCTCCCATCATTTAAAAATTATCCCGTTAGAGCAAGTTCTGGTCAAGATGGAGGAATGGGTAATGCTGTGCTCACCAACTCCTATGACCACATCAAAATTACAACTGAAATATAGAACCAACCTGGAGAACCAACTGAAGACTAACTGAACAGAAATCCTATAACTAAGAATATAAAAAAGAAGCCACATCACCCTGGCCCATATAGCTCAGTCCAAGGCTAAGGTGGTTGAGTGTCTTCTTATGCACCAAAAGTTCATTGGTTCAATTCCTAGTCAGGGCACATGCCCAGATTGTAGGTTTGATCCCTTGGGGTGCATGCGGGAAGCAACTGATCGATGTTTCTCTCTCTCTCTCTCTCTCCCCCAACCCTTCCTCTTTCTCTAAAACAAACAAACAAACAAAAAATGAAGCCACATCAAGACTGCATGTATAAAATACAAAAACTTTAAAGTGCATTAATATAATCCTGTTTAGATAAAATTATGTGTGTTTGGATATATGTATATGCATATATATGTATGCAGAAAATATAATAGAAAGAGAGACTAATATATATGAGTACTGATTTGTAGAATAATGATAATAAATATGAGGTAAAAAAGGGAACAAGTAAAAATTACCCCATTCTTGGGCCTGAAATGGGTGAGGAAAAAGTCTTTTTTTTTTAATATATATTTTATTGATTTTTTACAGAGAGGAAGGAAGAGGGATAGAGAGCTAGAAACATCAATGAGAGAGAAACATCGATCAGCTGCCTCTTGCACACCTCCCACTGGGGATGTGCCCGCAACCAAGTTACGTGCCCTTGACCGGAATCGAACCTGGGACCCTTCAGTCCGCAGGCTGACGCTCTATCCACTGAGCCAAACCGGTTTTGGCAGGAAAAAGTCTTTACTTGAAGTTGCAAAAGGGTGCCAAGTCAGTAGCATGATGTACCTGCACAGCACGTTCATTAGAGCAGAAGAGCTTGACACAGACATTCCCGAAAGGGTGTCTTTACCTACTCGATTTGAACATCTTGCAACTTCCCATGCTTATGCGTTATTGCTCTGCCTCTTGAAATATAATTGAATCCAGTGGTTTTATTTGGCAAAAATGAATAAAATAGGTTACTGATTGTTTGCCACACTGAGTCTACTAACTAGACTTAGTTGAGAAGAATGAAGGGTGATTTACATGCCCATCTACATCGGTGATTTTCCTCAGGGATGCGAAGGGCAAGATCTGACGATCACAGACAGATTTGTAAAGTATGATCATTCCTTTTTAATGAATACGTGCTCCAACCCACATCTTTCCTTGTGGGGGTAGTGAAGCTGTACTCTGTATCACAGAAGTACTTCTTTTTTTTTAAAATATATTTTATTGATTTCTTACAGAGAGGAAAGGGAGAGGATAGAGAGTTAGAAACATCGATGAGAGAGGAACATCGATCAGCTGCCTCCTGCACACCTCCCACTGGGGATGTGCCTGCAACCAAGGTACATGCCCTTGACCGGAATCGAACCTGGGACCCTTCAGTCTGCAGGCCGACGCTCTATCCACTGAGCCAAACCGGTCAGGGCAGAAGTACTTCTTTAAGACATTTAGGAATGTGTCCTAGATGTGTACTGCCCCCTGCAGAACCCAAGCAAGTGAATTCTTCCTGCTTTTCCACTTTCCAAGAGGTCAGCTCTGAGCCTTTACAGACCTAGCCCGAGGATGAGAACTTGCCAAATCCTCCATCATCTCTCCCCGACCCCTGCTGCCTCCGACAGCCTTTGACAAATATCTCGAGCCTGCTGTGCCGTAGCCACCTAACGGTCTTCCTGTCGCAGGATTTCCTGTCTGTGTCCACGCGGAATCCTGCTCATCTGAAAATGCAGACTCAACCACATCACAGCCCTACGTGAAGCCCAGAGGGTTCTCATCACCTTTAGGATGTAGTTAAAATGCCTTAGCGGTCATAATAGGCCAGTGGTTGGCAAACTGCGGCTCGTGAGCCGCGGTTTGCCGCTCTGTTGACTAATGTGTTTGCCGACCACTGTAACAGGCCTATCCTCACCTGGCAGCTCCTGCCCCTGCAGCTCCATTTCCTATCACTTGGATAGGAAATGTTCTCTCCTTCGGTCTTACCTGGGTCACAGTCCTCCAGTTCACTCAGGTCGTTCTTTCTGCTCGGAGCACACTTTTCTAGCTTCTCTGTTCAACAGATGGAAATGCATCCTCCACTTCTGAGGGGTGCTTCCTGATCTCCATGCTGAGTTAGCTGCCTTCTCTCTCTGCTCCCACAGTGCCTTGTGCATGACATTATCACATACTTAGGACACCTACTTATTCATCTGTTCTCTCTTTCATTTAACAAGAAGCCTGCCATTTCTGTAACCCTAACCATTAAATTCCTCCCCTAACTACTGCATCTCTAGCAATGACAGCAGTAGTTTCTCAATAAAGACAGGTTGCAAGAATGAATTCATTCACTCATTCATTCATACTTTGGTCAACTTTATTTTAAAAAGTTCTGTTAACCTGAGGATTTGTTATGCTAGCAGCATTCTATCCAGGACATCTGTTTCAAGATAATTCTGTGTTTAATTGTCGCATTTATAGGATCTCACATTAGCATTATTATCCCATAACATCACCTGGGCTGCAATATTTTATGTAGCATGGCAGCTCATGCCAAAAGATAATGATGAGAACAAATTCTGGAACCCCAAGCAAATATTTCAGAAAGATCTACTGTATACTCACTGAGTCATCGATAAAATGTTTCCCAAGGTCTGTCTTTTTATAGATTCTCCCACAGAATAGGACCTACATCTGTCTCTGCTATTTAATGGTTGAGTCAAACGCTTCTACATGCATTGTTAAAAATGTTCCCCCCACCCCATACCAGTTGCACCTGTAATGTGTTCACATAAGCACTTTCTTCATTATCTGCTGGTGAGCAAAATGAAAAAAGCCATTGGATTTCAGGCTGCAAACACCAGCTTTGAATTTGGGGGTGTGTGGTTAGAAAATAGATTTTTTAGTGTGCAAATTAACTGTGCCCAAGACTTACCTTTCTTCTTTTCAAGACTTCCCTTTGGCTACACAGAACTCAGAGCTGCAGTAGTTCTTATTCTAGAATAGTGGTTCTCAGGCAAAGCAAGTTGACCCTTCAGGGTACACGTGGCAGTGTCTGGAGACATTTTTGGTTCTTGCACCCTGGGGAGAGTGGGGAGAGTGGAGAGAGTGGGTAGAGGCCAGAGATGCTGCTGAACCTCCTACGAGGTCCAGACAGCTCCCCACACATGAGATTATCCAGCCCGAAATGTCTATAGTGTCGAGGGTGAGAAACCCTGTACTAGGGTGAAACAATTAGATGCTGGAAGTGAGAATGCTGGATGCCTGTGATTGATTTTTCTTCTGTGATATGTTGCCCTTCCAAGGTCTGTTCTCTATGAGCAGTCCGCGGCATGGCTGATTGCTTCTTCAAGGCCAGCAGGCGGGCCTCTCTCGCTCCAGTCTGCTAAGACTGTGTGTTATGTAACACTAGAGGCCTGGTGCACAACATTTGTGCACTTGGCGGGGGGGAGAGGGTCCCTCAGCCCGGCCTGCACCCTTTCGCAGTCTGGGAGCCTTCAGGGGATGTCCGACTGATGGCTTGGGCTTATGGGAGAGGGCCTAAGCCGTCAGTTGGACATCCTTAGCGCTGCCGTGGAGGCGGGCCACTGCGCTCACCAGCCCTCAGCCCGGCTTGTGGCTGAGCAGAACTCCCCCTGTGGGAGCGCACTGACCACCAGGGGGCAGCTCCTGTATTGGGCGTCTGCCCCCTGGTCGTTAGTGCACATCACAGCGACCAGTCTTTCCTCCGTTCAGTCGATTTGCATATTACTTTTATTATATAGGATAATGTAATCACAGGAGCAATCCATCACCTTTGCTGCATTGTATTGATTAGAAGCAAGTCGCACCTGCACTCAGGTGAAGGGTATCATACAAAGATGTGGACACCTGAGGGCAGGAACCATGAGGACCACCCTATGCTTTGTCTACACAACTTATTGTCTTGATGGCAGATAAGGGGTTTTGTGCTGTGTCGACCTGGTTAAGCTGCATGATATTGGAAGGCAGAGGGATGCAGTGGCTGTTACTCTCTGCTGGTAACATCTGTCAGGTCAGTGATGAACAGACGCAGAGGGACCTGGCCAGTCCCAGCTGGTCCGTGACCAGCTCCTCTTCCCAACTTCTGATCAACAGCTGCCCAGGTCACCACCAGCGACTGACAGAAACCTACGGAGACCATAGCCGCACTGAGGCAACGGCTCCTTGTCATCCTCCTCCCGGCTCCCTGTCTTGGCTGGATTTCTGAGACTGACCAGTTCATTACTCCAGCTCCACGGTGGGACCTTCACTCTCCAGCTCCTCACAACTGTGTGAGGTCAATTCCAGAAGTCCCTTCGTTCATCATACTCAGAGAACTGGCCTCCACTCTCCAAGCCCTGTCCCATACAGAGAATGTTCGCATTACGTTCAGAAGCTGTAAGCGTTCGCTGTTGCTTCTCACTGTGCTCAGTGCTGTGGTCAGTAAGCTCGAATATCACATAGTACTCCCACTTGGATGTAACCTCCCTTTCTAGGCTGGCTGTAATAAAAACGACAACCAGCAACAAGTGTGGGTGAGGATGTGGAAAAATTGAGCCCTCGTACTCTGCTGGTGGGACTGTAAAATGGTGCGGCCACTTTGGAAAAGTCCGGCAGTAACTCAATAAGTTAAGCACAGAGTTACCATAATACCCAGCAATTCCACTCCTCAGTATGTATCCAAGAGATAATAGAAACATATGTCCACACAAAAACATGTACAGTCCATGAATGTTCAGAGCAGTGTTGTTCATAACAGACAAAATGTAGTCAACTGAAGAATGGATACATATAATGTGACACATACTAGTACATGCAAAGCAGTATTATTCAGCTGGAAAAAGAATGAAATACTGATCATGCTACTACATGGATTGATCTTGAAATATTGTGCTAAATGAAAGAAGTCAGTCACAAAAGACTATGTATCGTATGAATCCATTTATATAAAATGTCCAGCATGGGCAAATCTGAAGAGACAGAAAGTCAGTTAATGGTTGACTAGGGCTGGAGGATGGGAGGTTAATGGGGGGTGACTGCTAATCTGTAGGGTTGCTTTGTAGGGTGATGAAAGTGTTCTAGAACGGATTGTGGTGAGGGTGGTACAACTCTATGACAATACTAAAAACCTTTGGATTACTCCTGTGCTGAATAACGATGTTTTGGCCAACAATATACTGCATATTTGATGGTGTTCTTGTAAGTATTGCCTAGCCGCTCGTCACTGCAGAAACATCCTGATGTAGTAGTGCAAGGCGTTACTCGGGTGTTTGAGATGATGCTGGTGTAAACAAACTTATTGTTCTGCCAGTTGTAGAAAAGTATAGCAGATACAATTATGTACTATACATAATACCTGATAGTGATAATAAATGACTATGTTACTGGTTTATGTGTTTACTATGCTTTTTATTATTATCTTAGAGCGTCCTCTTCCCAGTTATTAAAAATTGTTTGCTATAAAACAGTATGCCATGTTATGCTGGCAACAGCCTCATAATCTTGATTTTACTGCATCTCGTGTGCTTGATTTAATCTCATGTTGTTTTGTACAGTAAGGTGACGCACAGGCTTATGGCATAGTAGCCAGGCTGTGCCACCTATGTCTGTGTACGTGCACTCGATCACCTTTGCTCTATTGTATTGATTAGAAGCAAGTCGCAGGTCCCACCTGCACTCAGGTGGAGGGTATCGTACAAAAATGTAGCTGGGTTCGCACAACGACGAAATAGCCTAACGTTGCATTTCTCAGAATGTATTCTGTCATTAAGTGGAGCAGGATTGTATATACTTTAAGTGGGTGAATTGGACAGTTTGTGAATTACATCTTGTTAAGCTGTTATTTTATCTGTATAAGGTATACACACACACATATATATACTCTAAATATACTTAATTACACAAAGTATATATTCTTTTTATATTAAAAAACTGATATGAAGTACACTAAAAATGTTCTCCAAACATTGGCCATATGCTTCCTGGATAGTCATATGGATAGAGAGACCAAAGGTCCTAACCCTTCCTCTTCCCAGAGTGCAGCTGAGTGGGCGGATTTATGGCTCTCTGTGGGAGCCGGGGGTAAAGCCCTATCCAACAGAGACCTGTGGCTTCTGTGTCCCCAAACTTCGGTTAAAAGTGAGTCAGACTCAACAGTCGCTTTAAGGAGTCTTACTTCCCTCCTTCTCTCCTTGATCCCTAAAGTCTTGACATATCTTAAAGTGCCTAAGCTCATCATAAACTTAAATAAAAACTAAAAAGCAATGCTGAAGTCCATGGGATCTCAGCAAGGAAACCATGGGCACACTTTTTTAAAAGGGAGGGTTTTATTCTTTTACTAGAGGCCCGGTGCATGAAATTCGTGCACTGCGGGGGGGGGTGTCGCTCAGCCCAGCCTGCACCCTCTCCAATCTGGGACTCCTCAAGGGATGTCCGACTGCCCCTTTAGGCCCAATCCCACTGCTGGCTCCCAATCGCTCGCCTGCCTGCCTGACTGATTACCCCTGCTTCTTCCTGCCAGCCTGATCACCTCCTAACCACTCCCCTGCGAGCCTGATTGATGCCTAACTGCTCCCCTGCTGGCCCGATTACCCCCAACTGCCTTCCCCTGCCGGCCTGGTCGCCCCCAACTACCCTCCCCTGCAGGCCTGGTCCCCCCTAACTTCTCTCCCTTGCCAGCCTGGTCACCCCCAACTGCCCTCCCCTGCTGGTCTGGTCACCCCCAACTGCCCACCCCTGCTGGCCTGGTCACCCCCAACTGCCCTCCCCTGCAGGCCTGGTCCCTCCCAACTGCCCTCCCCTGCAGGCCTGATCACCCCTAACTGCCCTCCCCTGCAGGCCTGGTCCCGCCCAACTGCCCTCCCTTGCAGGCCTGGCCCCTCCCAACTATCCTCCCCTGCTGGCCTGATCACCCACAACTGCCCTCCCCTGCCGGCCATCTTGTGGTGGCCATCTTTGACCACATGGGGGCGGCCATCTTGTGTGTTGGAGTGATGGTCAATTTGCATATTACCTCTTCATTATATAGGATTTTTGTTTGCTTTCCTGACAGCAAGCGAGTGTTTGTCCGTCCTTTAGATCTGGATTACAAAGTAGGTGTTACATTCAAACCCTGATCATTTCTAGTGTTTTATCTACAACTAGTGGTCTGGTGCACAGGTGTGTGTACACTGAAAGGAAATTAATTAGAAGAAATATTTTAATATCACTATTCGCCCTTTCTCTATAATAGAAGTGTCAACCAAATTCACGATCAACAATGACAGATTGAAACACACGTGCGATTGGCGCAAGAGAAAGCTTTATATGTATTGCACATTCACAAGTCAACTTAGCCTTTTATAGATATAGAATAAACTTGCTTAATTAGACCTGCTTTCTGATGTAGCTAAACTTTTTCGAGCCCAGTGAAGCACCCCAACTTCTCTTTCATGTAATTGTCAGCAACACAGCAGTATATATCAACACGAAGCAGATTATTATTGTGGATCACGCAGGGAGAACAAAGGGTAAAATATTTAATTGCATCACTGTTTGATTATATTCTGCACAGTGAGAAAACCTGAAGTCATTTTCAAGGTCCACCATTTCTTACTTCTTTTCATTCGGGTTAAGTTTCTAAGCTTTCTAAATCTCTGTTTTCCGGCTAATGCAAAGAAAATAGGAATCCACCGAGTCTCCTATCTACCTACTCCAGGACTTCTGTGAGGATCAAATGAGATGAGGCATGGGAAAATGCTTCACAGACATTTGGTTAGAGTGTAAAATGCTTCCACCTGGCTATAAAGCAAGTTGTGTTCCTGGGCTGAAGAAACTTCAAGGAGGCTAGTCGTCGCTAGGGAGAGGAAGCTGGGCGTTGCTACGTGATGTCATTACCTGGACAGACACTTAGCATATTAGCCTTTTATATATATAGATGGCCTGTCGCTAGAGAGAGGAAGCCAGGTGTTGCTATGTGATGTCATTACCTGGCACCGACAGCCACCGTTTCTGGGGCTGGACTGGACTGTGGGCCACATTTTGCACCATGGGGTCTCAGCAGTGTTGGCTGCGATTTGGTGGGCTGTCACTCCGGGGTGGTGGCAGGGCCTGTGTCTCACTTGGGGGAAGCCGAGTGTTGCTTTGTGGGCTCCAGGTATGTGCTTGCTGTTTCTCTGTAAATGGCAAGTAGCATCACGGCAGCTCCTGTGTTGAGCGTCTGCCCCCTGGTGGTCAGTGTGCGTCACAGCGACTGGTTGGACAGTCGGAGGGACACTTAGCATATTAGTCTTTTATATATATAGATAATATTGTCTCATTCATTGCTACAGTACTCTGTGCCGAGCACTGCGCTTGAGTTAAAGGTACATCAGTGCCAAGGTTAGGCACATTCCCCACTCGCAGAGACATCCAATTCAATGAGAAAGACAGACATTCCCGAGATCATTGTGAAGGGAAACTGCTAGATGCTATGGGAACGGCTAACCTGTGGAAACAAAAGCGTTTTGTATGAGGCGGTGACTTTTATGCTGAAACCTGAGGGTTGAGTAGCCACAGGGGAAGGTGGGTGGCAGGGGTGGCGTGGCAGAGGGAAGAGTGTTGCAGGCTGCAGAGGAGCATCCGAGCAGGTTCTGGTGGAGAGAAGCCCAACAGCAAGTGTACGTAGCTGGGTGCGGAGCCGGGGAGAAAGGCTGTGAGATGGGACTGGTGAATTGGACAGGGCTGGGACAGACAAGGCTTTAAAGACTGTGGGGAGAAGTTCAGACTGTTGTGGCGTCAGTGGAAAACCCCTGAAGAGTTTTTAGCAGCGGAGAGCTGTGATCAGATTTTTAAAGAGATCCCTGTGGCTACTGTGTGGACAACTTTTCAAATTTGCATATCGTGACAGAAAAACTTTAAAAATTCAATTACGCATCTTTAATCCAACATTTTCTTAGTTTCCCCAAATCACAGGAAGCTTAAAATTTCTTTATAAGAAATGATATATAAAATTCCACATTCCACGGATCCGATTTAATCACTGGGTTATTTAGGGACAAAGCATAGAACATTGGTTTTCAGCAATATTTTCCCTCATTCCAGACATTTGAATTTTGAAGTCCAATAAAAACATGAACAAAGACCCTTTTTAAATTTTAGAACAAATGCCACAAAACAAACAAATGGAGTGTAAAAGAAATTATATGAGGCTCAGACACGAGGGGCAGTGGGTGGCAGAGTCTGTGGGTGGCGGTATGCTGAAAATCCAGGCCCTTCTGCCTTGGCTTTGAACCGAATTGAGTAGGTCCTAATGCCCAAGTCCTTGTGGACGTGTGACAACACCCCGGAAAACCACAGCTCTGCGCAAATGCAGAATTAGAGGAGTATTAGAAGAAGGGAAGATTCGTTTCTCTTTGTGACTTAGAGACATTTCTCCTTAATTCCAGTCTTTTGATTAATTCAACAAATACTTATTGAAAGTCTATGTTGGGTAAGGAATGGTACTAAATACCGAGAGATATATGCAAAGATGTGGAACCATAGTTATCTGTAGACAGTCCATCTGTTCTATGGAAGTCACTTTTTATTATGAAGAGTCCCAGTGTTTATTTGAAGGAATTCATAGAACAGATCTGATCTTAAACCCTCCCCCCCCAAAAAACCAATATTTTTCATAAGTTATTTATATAACAAATTAGCCTGTAACGCCAATAAGCCATGTTCTCATGAATAAAAGTTGGGGTATCTGGTATGAAAGGTATATTTATGAGACAATAGGACAAAATATTTGAAATCACACCGTCTGTGTTATTTTAGGAGGCATTGTCGTTTATCTCTGTCACCGCACTGCTAGCATTACAAAAGGACTCCATGGTGATTGGCTCACGACAGGGGTGATTGAGACACTCCACTCTGATCTGTATAACACATACTGTCAATCATCCTAATGCTTCCTGCATTCAGGAAACCAAGGGGCTCACACCATGACTGATTTTTCACTTTCTATTATGATTGATATCATTATTCACATTCCACCCTACTCTCTTAGGAGCGGGTTGGTTAACATTCCTGTTTGCCGCCAATCAAATTTTGCATCTTTCCTCACCCTTTCCTCACCCTTTCCTCATGTCTGAGCTATAGTAGAGAACAAGACAAGAATAGAAGTTTCGTCATAAAAAAATAATCACAGGATATATGAGCTTTAACCAACATTTTGATCATATGCTTAAAAAAATAAGATCTATAATTAGAATTGACTAATGCCAATAAGATTCAGTCATTTGTATCATTTCCTTGTATAAACAGAAGTTGATAAATGAGCTGAAGTGGAAAATGATTCTTAAGATTTAATGCGGAATGATTTCTTTAAAGCAATGACTGAGTCGGAACACTTACTCAATATATTCACTTAATTCAAAGCATCCACTTTGATTAAACCTTATTTCAATAATATTGGGCCTCGAGACCTTCCTGCTTATAGGTTCCCCCCCCTAGTAAACAGGCATTTCTTTGAAAAGAAATTCCAGATTTATAAACAGATTAGGGTGCTGATGCTAATTCCTTTTTTTTCTGGGAACTTAGACTTTCATATTTGGAAAGATCGTTTTTTTTGTTTTGTTTTGTTTTGTTTTTGTTTTTATAATAGCAAACATTTAGCAGGTGTTTATTAGGTGCCAGATCTAGCTTTTGATTCTGAAACACAAAGAAACGTCCTGTTTTCCTGTTTTGAAAAAAGTAGGTATGTTGAAAAAAACAAAACGAAAGGAGATCCTAAAACGTGGAAATGCTAACAGGTAATGGAAGCCGGGTAGGAGCTCTGAAGATAGCACCTTGAGGAGGTCACACTGAGCTGGAACCCTGGCAAAAGAGGAGTTTGTGAGAGGAAGGAAGAGGGGAGGCATCTCACATAGGACGAACAACAGTGCCAGGGTTCCTTAAAGGGCCTGGTGTCGTGGGGAATATTGGCCTGAGCTAAGCGTTCATGCGGTGAGTGCAAATGAGGTCACAGTATAAATCGTCCAAGATAATAGGTGAAAGGTCACAGCATTCCACCAAATTCTTCCAGACATTTGCTGTATACATTCAAATTATCTTTCCATCTTTCTCCTCATGTGGTATCCCACTATACACTATACATAGGGTGTGACCTGCCTTTTCTCAATACATCTTGAGTGGAATACAAATCAGTAGGTAGAGGTCTGTTTCATTATTGTAAGCACCACATCCCTAATATGAAGCAGACGTTCAGGCAGAGCGTTCAGCTTTTTAACCTATCAATGCCTTTAGATGTTGTAAAACACTCGAAATTCATTAAGGTTTTCTGAAAAAGAACTTGGATACCTTGTATCAAAGTCCACTTCCTCCTTCCTCTCTCAGGATCACTGTCTCCAATGACTTATGTCTTGCAAACCACTGTTTCCTGCAGTTTGTCCATTTCTCAGTTGTTTCAGGTGCAGGGAGGAATCCCGTCATCCTCACTCCATCCTGGATGGAAGCTGAAGTGAAGCTCACAGTGATATCTTTACCCTCTCAGCTCCTAGTCAGGTTGAAATATCTTGCTGCCAATTTGTTAGCAACTTTGGTTTCTTGTCCTATGGACTGTTTGTTGTCGGTGCTCATTTTTATTGCAACTTTATATTTAGAGCACTTCGCGTATAATTTTTTGGTCTGTGTTATTCCGTCGATGACTTGCCATTAGAAGTTTGTTTTGCTGTAAAAGCCTCCCATAAAGGGTTATATAAAGCAGTGTTTGGTTCTTACCCTTTTCTTGACCTAATACATTTGAAAGGTACAATGCACTCTCATCAGTAAGAGTGGCTTGCTATAGCAATCATAACTCTGCGCCTCTGCCCCTTCCCAAAGGTGGACCAGTTTCTCCGCAGGGGCTCAGGGAAACGTGTAGCTTGAAAAAGTACCTGAGGCAATTTTGTTAAACCTGATTAAGGCGGCTGCCTACTCTCTGCTGAGACACACGGATATAAACACTGATTATGAGAGTGGGGATTCCTTATTAGAGACCCTGGAAGGTAGGAATGAAGGTAGGAATGAAGTTCTTTCTCAGAATGTCTAAAACCTTAGTGAATTTCTAGTGTTTTAAAACATCTAAAGGCATCGATAGGTTAAAAGCTGAAAGCTAAGCCTGAAAGTCAAGTTTTTGTTTTTATCTGGAGTTCTATCAAATGAGTTTAGTAGCACTGTCTCGGGTCCTCGAACTACGGCCCGCGGGCCACATGCGACCCGCCGAGGACATTTATCCGGCCCGCTGGGTGCCGCTGCCTTTCCTGCTTAGCAGCCGACTCGTCCCGGGCCCGCAGTGCGCATAGGAATTTGTTCATAGTTGTTTTTTTTTAAACTATAGTCCGGCCCTCCTATGGTCTGAGGGACAGTGAACTGGCCCCCTGTTTAAAAAGTTTGAGGACCCCTGCATCATGCCAATCAGAGACCCAATAGGTAGGCATGTATGTATTATAGAACTGATAATCAGAAAACAGGAAATGAATTATTTAATCAGAGTAATTTGTTAGATATTATTTAGTAGACATTGCCTTAGCATGCAATCCTTGCAGGAAAATAATAAATAAAAGTGTTCATTTCAATCAGAGAGCTGAAAACTCTATGACTGAGAAACCACATCCTTGGATTCCTTAAGTACAGAATTGCATTGGGAATTCACATTCTCTCAGAAGACAGCTCTTAAGCAAATTGAATTAGACAGGGAGAGAATCAAGGACAGCCCCTTTCTCACACGGACCTGGGAAGTGACTGTTTTCTGCGGTTACTTAGACTCTGTCTTACTTTCAAAGTCATGTCACACACAACCCAAATTTCACTCCTTTCTCAGAGGCTGCGATCCAGATCTTCTCGCCAGAAAGAAATCACAGCACTGCCCTGCTGTGCTTTTCAAAAGCATCGCACACGCAGAGCGAAGCTTCTCACGTGTCTAAAATACCCGAGTTGCATATGGTGGTCAAACTCCTTTAATTCTGGGGAACACATTTCATATTAAATTTTTTTGTGTGGTAAAAGACACAACATACATTTTAGCATTGTAACAATTCTAAAGTGTACAATTCGGTGGCATTAAGGACCTTTACAATACTGTGCAACCATCACCACGGTCTAATCCCAGAACTTTTTTATCACCCCACATGGAAACCCTCTGTTATAGTTTTGAGTTGAAAGATATATAACTGGCCCTGGCCGGTTTGGCTCAGTGGATAGATAGAGCATTGGCCTGCGGACTGAAGGGCCCCAGGTTCGATTCCGGTCAAGGGCATGTGCCTTGGTTGTGGGCACATCCCCAGTGGGGGGTGTGCAGGAGGCAGCTCATCGATGTTTCTCTCTCATTTTCATCGATGTTTCTAATTCTCTATCCCTCTCCCTTCCTCTCTGTAAAAAATCAATAAAATATATTTTTTAAAAAAGAAAAAGAAAGATATATAACTGGCCATGGTAGAGAGGTTTTTAGAGACTCTCTGTAATTCTTTCCCCCTAAGGAGAGGAGATGATGATGATGACGATGATTGATTCAGAAGCATCACATCCAAGATCCGATCTAGAAATTGAAATCAATCAGATGAAATAATTCCAATGAAAGTAACTGGTTCAATTTAAAGTATTAAAATACTAATATAAACACTCAGTTGAGTAAAACTCAATGGCAATACTTCACACACTCTCATGCTCTGTATATTTTCCTGTTGAGAGAACGCTGTTTTGAATACTTGTTTCGTCTCTTCGAAAGCAAATAGCTGAGTGGTGCCATTTGAAACCCTGTCTGTACAAGCAATTCTGCTCATATTTCCCTTCTCCCAGGGGATGGGAAAACACTAGAGCAAGTCGGAAACCTGAGTGAGGGCTTCCGCTCATCCAGCTGCGTTCATTTGACACAAATGTTTACTGAGTGCTCTGCCATGGACCAGGCACCACTCAGTGCTCATGTAATACAGTGAGGAACCAGACCCACAGGGCCTGCCCGTTCCCCAAATTCTTTCTCTTCATTTACAGCTACTCTGAACACTCAAGACTTAAAGCTATTCTTTTTACTTCCTCTGTTCAGACACATCTCCTAACTGTCTCTTGCCATCATTCATTTATTCAGTACATCATGGTTGAGTGATAGGTGATGGGGATACCATGACTAACAAGAGAGGTGGGAAGCAGAAGTTCAGTCTAGTGGGAAAGACTGGCATTCAAAAAGCGTGGGAATACAGTGTAATGAGAGGAGAGGTCCAAGGTGTAATGGGAGTATCCAATGGGCAGTGGGGAGCTTCGTTTAGTCAAGAAGGTAAAGCAAGTCATCCTTGAGAAAGTGGAAGTTAGGCTAAAATACAAACCAAAAGGATAGGTAAGTCCACTGTTCCAGGCAGAGAAAACACACCAGCTGGAGTTCTAGAACAGGTGGGAACAAGAACTCGCTCCTTTGAGAGAAGTGGAAGAAAACCCACCATGGTTGGAATTGAGACCCAAAGAAGTAGAGGTGGTATTGAAACGGGATGGGAACCCTGGACCTGACTGAGCAAGGATTGTGAGTGCTGTTAAGGATTTTGGCTTTTTTTGTAAGGACAATGGGATGCAAAGCATTATTTCAGTGGGGAGTGGCCTGATCTGGTTTGCATTTTTAATTGGCTGATGAGAATGGGTTGGGGGACTCTTCGGGGACTGATGCAGTGATACCAGAGAGGATGGTGATTGAATGTGGGTGTGGGATGATGAGATAAAGGGAAGGTTGGGTTCTGTTCTATTCTTCAAAATCCATGCTCTGAACTGTGGCTGAAGTGATCTTTCCCAAACACCCATGTCCTAGTGGTGCCCACTGGAGACTGTGAAGTAATTTCTATTGCTGCTGGGTAAACTACAGGCTCCTGGAAGTTTTAGGCTCTTGCTGGGCTGGTGCCAGCTTACCCCTCCAGTTATCCTTTCACTCTCCAACATCCACCTTAAGCTTCAGCCTTATTGAGTTGGCTTGTGTGGTTCCCGCGGTATGGCACATTATGTTCATTGCATGTCCCTGAGACCAGCGGTCGCCAGCCTTTCGGACTTCATGGACCACCAGCGGCCCGCGGACCACCGGTTGGTGACCGCTGCCTTAGACTGCCTTGTACCAGGTTCTCTTTCTTTCTTTCTTTCTTTTTTTTTTAATATATTTTATTGATTTTTTACAGAGAGGAAGAGAGAGGGGTAGAGAGTTAGGAACATCAATGAGAGACATCGATTAGCTGCCTCCTGCACGCCCCCTACTGGGAATGTGTCCACAACCCAGGTACATGCCCTTGACCGGAATCGAACCTGGGACCCTTCAGTCCGCAGGCCGACGCTCTATCCACTGAGCCAAACTGGTTAGGGCAAGGTTCTCTCTTTCTTGGAGCACCCTTGCACTTATCTTCCTGCTTAAGGTATCAGCTTATTCATAACCTCCCTTCCTAAGCCTGGGCAGGGGCCTTTCTATGTGCTCCCAAAGTACCCTGTCCTTACCGCAGAGTAGCACTTCTTCTGTTTTCTCCCCTGTCTTTCCCAGTAAGGCTAAGCTCCGTGCAGTCATTTGTCCATAATTGAATCACCAGCACAGAGATAAGACTTGAATATAATATGAGGTCAATATGGAATGAATAAGTAAATCAATGAATGAATGACAGCACTTTCAAAGACCTGGTTTAATAATCAAACATGGAGTCTCAGCAGATTTGAGAAAGATTGCTTTATGAATTTTCAAGGACCCTAAAACCCAGGACCTAAGAGAAGACACGCTTAGCTTAGAATATCCATTCTCAGGCCATTGAGCTGCAAATATGATCCATCATGCCGACATTGTTCTACAGGGTGCTTATCTCCACAGTGATCTGGAATATTCAGCATAAAGATTCTGACATCAGATCAAATAAGCAATATTTTAATGCTTGGTAAAGTTAAAAGTTTTAAATAAACACTTTTTATTATAAAGCAAAGAAAGGTTATTTATTTATTTATTATTTTTTAAATATATATATTTTATTGATTTCAGAAAGGAAGGGAGAGGGAGACAGAAACATCAATGATGAGAGAGAATCACTGATTGGCTGCCTCCTGCATGCCCTATAGTGGGGATCAAGCCCGAAACCCAGGCATGTGCCCTTGACTAGAATCGAACCTGGGACCCTTCAGTCCACAGGCTGACGCTCTATCCGCTGAGCCAAACCAGCCAGGGCAAAGAAAGGTTATTTAAAGTTGTATAGTGGTTGAATGCATTCTACTGCTGACAGAGTCCAGAAATCTTTCTATTAATGTAGAATGAAAACAAAAAATGGCGAGTCATATTTTGTCAAACAATGGAGAGTCATATTTTGTCATCTAAAAGCAACTGGTAGGGGTGTGTGAGCAGGGAGATTATAATTAGCCTCGCTGTAGTTTGGAGAACAACCACAAGTGCCTGAACGTTTCTTAACGATTTGCAACCATTTTGGTTTTTATATTTCACTTGAAATGACACCCAGATCTTTTTATGCAAAATGCTGGGATATTGAGTTATGCCACGGAGACGGACTTGGGTAATATTCTGTCAATACCCTGGCAGCTCCCCCTCTGAATTCGATGGGTTTCCATGGCGAGGGCTGGGCCTGGAGCCAGAATGGGGCAGAGGGCAAACAAATGCACCGTCAGGTCAAGTCCTCTTCGGCTCTTCTTCTTTCACGATTCAGCCCATCAGATTCTGTTGGTGCCCACTTCACAGTACATCTAGAAGACTCTGACCACATCGCCCTACCTTCTCCATTTCCATCTGGGTCCAGGCCACCATAACCTCTCACTGGGGTCCTGGAGATTTCCTTCCCACTGTTCTCCCTGCTTTCACCCTTGCTACCCATCCCCCCATAGTCTATTCTCAACACAGTGCTCACCAATCCTTTTATTTATTTATTTTTAAATATATATTTTTAAATTGATTTCAGGGAGGGAGGGAGAGGGAGAGAGAGAGAGAGAAACATCAACAATGAGAATCATTGATCGGCTGCCTCCTGCACACCCCCTACTGAGGATCAAGCCTGCAACCCTGGCATGTGCCCTAGACCGGAATCGAACCTGGGACCCTTCAGTCTTCAGGCCAATGCTCTATCCACTGAGCCAAACCAACCAGGGCTTGACAATCCTTTTAAAACACCAGTCAGACCATATTCCTCTTCTGCCCAAAGCTCCAATCCTCTCTGTCTCGGAACAAAAGCCAAAGACTTTATGACAGTGTGGCAGCCAGCCCCCCAGCATGCTGTCACGGATCCTCCCATCCGGATTGCCAGGGCTTTCTAATGCCCTGCCACACACAGTGGGACTGACAATTTAGAGCAAAAAGGCACCACACTCTGCCTCAGCCTCTCCCATTGCTCTCTCTGGGGGAAGCCAGCCACCACGCAGATCCTCCAGCAGCTCCACAGGGAGGACCCCAGTGTCCCAGGCAACAGCCCACACCAACTTGCCAGCTGTGTGTGAAGCATCTGACACGGAGACCCTCCAGCCGCGGAGTCTGTGGGTGACACAGTCCCAGCTGACCTCTGACTGAACCTCAGGAGGAACTCTAAGCCAGACGGCCCTGCTGCCACTCCCAAATTCCTCACACAGAGGCGTGGGAGGAAATGAGCCGTCATTGCTGTTTTAAGCCACCCAGTTTGGGGGGGACTTGTTATGTAGAGAGCTACTACAGTCTTCCCCTGGGTGGCCTCACCGCCAGCCTCATCTCCAGCTTCTCCCTCCCTCCCCTCTCCCCCTCCCCCTCCCCCTCTCTCCCTCCTTCCCTCCCCAGGCGGCTCCCACTTCAGCAAACTCGTGTGCACTCCCTCCCTCCTGGGCCGTTTCCCTCAGGCGTCCCCAGAGCTTGGTCCTTTCCCTCCACAGCTCCACTTATATGACCCACCACCCTGCAGATTTCTCTTCTCCCCTTCGCCCACCTCCTTTTTCTCATCGTACTTACCCCTACCTGACAGACTATTTATTTGCTTGCTTATTTGTGTATTATCTGTCTTCTAGAAGGTACACTCCATGAGGACAGGAACGTTTACTGTTTCATTCAGTATTCAACCCCTAGCACCTACAGTACAGCGCCTGTTACTTAGAGGCACTGTCAGTATTTGTTGGAAATACTGAATGCAGGCAAGAACAAAGCAATACGCGGGGGAAATGTTATCACTTCAGAAGGGCTGTAGAAAATTATTATGATACAAGGGGTTTTATTTTTATTTTTTTGCTTTATCTCAATTCTGCCCCTGTGACTTTGGTATACTGGGAACACATGCCAATTTCTTTCGGTGGTTATTTAAGTCAAGAAACCCTGGCATTACTGTAATTGTAACAGTATTTTTTAAAATTGTTATCCTCAAAATGCTACTTGCAAAATAAGTTCTGTGGCTAAATACCCCTTAGAAACACTACATATTATATTCCCCCCAGAGGAGGCGTGGTGTGCCCTGGCATACAAAAGGCACTCAGAAATCCTGCAACAAAGAAACATTTACTTGGTTTAATTCGGTATTTCCCAAATTTACTTGCCTAAGAAATGCTTTTTTCTTAGTACAAAACTGGAGTTCTAATTTATAACAGCCAATATTCACTGAGTGCTTCTCCTATGTCAGCTCCTGTACCCATCGCATCCTCTCAATAATCCTGTGAGGTGTCCATTTCTATGATCATCCCCATGTTACAGGTGAGTAAACTGAGGCACACAGAGATTTCATTGCTCAGTGGATAATCAGTTAAGTGGCAGGAACAGCATTCACACCCAGATGCCAGTGTGACCACAGCGGTGACTGAGAACTTTGAGCTCCTTCACTAATGACTCTACTTTGAAAGTTTGCCCTTTTTATTAGCTGTAAGAGCAATCATTAACCATGCCCTTCATTTTCAGAAAACAAAGCTCAGGATGCTTTTCTCTGCTGCAAGGAATTTGTACCGCCCCAGCCACCCCACACGAAACCTGTTCGCAAATTGCTGATAAGAACTTAACTTACTATATTTCTAAATTTATCTGTGGTTTCACAGGAGACGGCCTCTAGCTCTAAAGGGATCTCATCTAATGATAGAAATTGACACAAACACCAGAGCATGGGAGACAATCCTCGGGGCTCTGGCCCAGAGTTCACGGACAGGGTGCTTCTCTGAGTGAGGCCTTCAGAGCAGCCGCAGCAGCAGCACCTGGGAACTTGATACAAATTCTTGGCCCCATCCTAGGCCTATGGATTTGGAATCAGAAATTCTGTGGGCGAGAGCCCTCCAGGTGATTCTGATGCAAGTTTGAGGTGGTTATTTTTATGCATTTGTGTGTGTGATTCAGCCCTGTTAATATGAGTGTCCCGGAGAAGAGAGGTCAGCATTCTCTCACCACGCATGCGTTTGTGCTTGAATATACTAATTGGTGAGTGTAATAGCACTTCTATTGAATCGTTAAAATATATTTAGTCATACATCCTGTCTACTTTCTTTAAGTGATTTTCTCAGGTGGCAAAATAAAAAGAAACACTTTGAAATTTCCTTGGCTTTGAAACAGAATCTATTTAAGGTAATGGATAAAGGGCCTTCTTTAGAATCCAAAAGGAGGGCATTGAATTCATGGTTCAACTTTATTATAGCTAATGATGTAATTATGTGTTCCCTGTCTGGCAAAGTGACAATTGCCTTTTAATATCTTGCTTTCCTATGTTGTAAAACACCCAAAAGTATATGCACAATAAAATACAGTGGTGTGCCAGAGCTGACTGGATCTGCTGCAGAGAGCTGCCTGAACACATCTCTTCCTATGTCTACCTTCTGTTGGATGGCAAAAGTTGCTTGAAATCACCAATAGTGGGAGTATTTACACCATGGAAATAGGCAGAGCTTATAAAGCAGTCCTTTTTTATTTCTTTTAATTGAGAGAGCCACTGTTAAACCTTTACCAGCATACCACTGAAAAGGTGTGAATGAATGCTTATTGAAACATTGTTTATGATAGAGGAAAATAGGAGGGCTACGTGATTATCTCTAGGGGACTGTTGAATTCAAAAGAATACTATGCAGACATTAAAAAAAATCAGGTATATCATTGAAAGAGATAATTGTTGAGTGAGAAAAATTTGCAGGCTAATATGTATAGTATAACGCAAACATGTATGTGTATGAGTGTATAAATATATCTATGCACATATACCTAATATGTTACCTGTTAGCATGTTACTCTTACTGAGAATTAAGAAGGCAAAACAGCAGAGGTCTTTCCCTATTTATTTAATGTACTTCTATAATATTTGGATTGTCAAAAACTATGTGCACCATACACATATGTGATGGTGATGAATAATTTCTGCTTTTGTATGATTAATGTTTAAAAACCACTATTTCTGATGGTGTGATTATCTATACATGCTTACCTCTGGCTCTCCTACTAGATGGTACATTGCTCAAGCCCAGGAGTCTGTCTTCCACGACTTCCTGCCTCCCACAGCATCTGGGAACACAGAAGGAACACAGTAAATGCAAGTTGCTAAGTGCAAAAATTTTAAAAACCTTTAATATTTGCAATGAAGTTGTTTGGTTATCCCGACACAGCTCTTTTGCAGGACGAGCAGTCTTTACACAGTGCAGTGCCAGCTTGGGATATAAGATCCGGAAAGACAGATCCAACTGGAGAAGAGAGAATGGTAGAACCTCATCAGAGAGACTGCTGACAACAGCCTCAAGGTTCTGTGCTTGCTATGGTGGGCAAAGGGGAATTGTAGGGTGTTCTTGAATAGGAAGCTAAAAATGACCTCCTTCTACCCAAACCATATGGTTTTATTTCTAGTACTTCATCTTCTTCAACTCATCTGCATGATTGGACAGGAGGGGCCACCCACTCTTTGAAATGCGGCCTCCAGTTGTTTTTTTGTAACAGTGCTACTTCCTGGTTTTTCTTTCATCTCTCTTGCTGCTCTTGGACTTCCTCTCTTGTCAGCTCCAAGTCAGCCTTCTTACCATCTCCCTCTCTTCCGGGAGCTGATTGCCTGCTCCACACCCTGTCACTGTCTCCACGGGAAAAATGCATCTAATGTTAGTTTCCAATCTCACACCTATGTTGGTTCCTAAAGTGCATTTCCAACCTTTATTTTCACCTACCTCCAGCGCAGGTCATTTTTAACTTCCTTGAGATTTGTTTCATTGTGTGGGGGGATGTTAGTGGTGGAGTGGGGTAGAAGATTTAAAATAAATCAGATGTTGAGAGATAAGTATAGGAATGGGTAGCAAAAGTCAGAAGAGAGAGCTAGTAACCAGAAGGGCTCAAGAGGGTCAGTCAATACTTTGTAAGCTTTTTTTTTTTTTTTAATAAATCTTTATTGTTCAGATTATTACAGGTGTTCCTCTTTTTTTTCCCCCCAAAGCTCCCCTCCACCTGATTCTCCACCCCACCCCATGCCCTTATCCCCCGCCACTGTCTTCATCCATAGGTGTAAGATTTTTGTCCAATCTCTTCCCGCACCCCTCACACCCCCTTCCCCCTGAGAATTGTCAGTCCACTCCCTTTCTATGTCCCTGATTCTATTATATTCACCAGTCCATTCTGTTCTTCAGATTTTTTATTCACTTGATTTTTAGATTCACTTGTTGGTAGGTATGTATTTGATGTCATTTTGTTGTTCATAATTTTTATCTTTACCTTTTTCTTCTTCTTCCTCTTCTTAAAGAATACCTTTCAGCATTTCATGTAATCCTGGTTTGGTGGTGGTGAACTCCTTTAGCTTTTTCTTGTCTGTGAAGCTCTTATCTGACCTTCAACTCTGAATGATAGCTTTGCTGGGTAGAGTAATCTTGGTTGTAGGTTCTTGCTGTTCATCACTTTGAATATTTCTTGCCACTCCCTTCTGGCCTGCATAGTTTCTGCCGAGAAATCAGCTGACAGTCGTATGGGTACTCCCTTGTAGGTAACTAACAGTTTTTCTCTTGCTGCTTTCAAGATTCTCTCTTTGTCTTTTGCCCTTGGCATTTTAATTATGATGTGTCTTGGTATGGTCCTCTTTGGATTCCTCTTGTGTGGAGTTCTGTGCACTTCCTGAACTTGTAAGTCTATTTCTTTCACCAGGTAGGGAAAGTTTTCTGTCATTATTTCTTCTAATAGGTTTTCAATATTTTGCTCTCTCTCTTCTTCTGGCACCCCAAAAATTCGGATGTTGGTACGCTTAAAGTTGTCCCAGAGGCTCAATATACTATCTTCATATTTTTGGATTCTTTCTTCTTTTTGTTTTTCTGGATGGGTGTTTTTTGTTTCCTCATATTTCAGATCTTTGGTTTGATTCTTGGGGTACGTTGATCTACAGCTGAGTTTCTGTATATTCTTTATTTTAGACAGTGTATGCTTAATTTCTGACTGGTCCTTTTCCATTTTTTTTTTTTTTTTGGCATTCTCATTAAGATCCTTAAAGGTCTCACTAAGTTCCTCAGCGGTTTTTAGAAGATTCTTGAGTAACCTACTAAATGTGGTTCTGAACTCTATGTCATCCAGTAGTTTGCTTTCCTCCATTTCTTTCATTCGTAACATGTTTCTTTGTCTCCGCATTTTGGATGCTTCCCTGTGTTGATGGAGTGGCTTTGTGTGGTAGGTGACCTATAGGGGCCAGTAGCTCAGCCTCCCCAATCACCTGAGGTGGACGCTCTTGGTACACCCCTTTGTGGGCTGAGCGCAAAGTCTTGGTGTAGTTAAGCCTTGATTGCTGTTGGTACACTGGGAAGAATTGATCTCCAGGCCAATTGGCTGTGAGGACCCGCTGTGTCTATAATGGAAGAACTGCTGTGCTGGAGACACGCTTATGGTGCAGGACTTGTTTCAGTGGGGCTTTGGTACTCACTGAGTCTGCCTCTTGAATGTGTCACTTATGGATGTGAGGAGTTGAAATCTGGTGTCTCACACTGACCACTAGGTACAATGGCTTCTGGATCTCCAATGGGGTGCAGGTCAGCTACTGTCTGAGGCCACCCAGCAGGCACTACAGCAAGAACTACAGTTTTCTCCTCTTTGCTAGGGGTTTGGAGGTTTTGGAGCTGTCTGACCCTGGCTGCACGTTTGCTAGGTTAAGCTGCGATAGGGCAGGCCATTCATATGCTAAAGGCGCTGCTTGGAGCTTGGGTGGGTTTGTAGGTTGTGCGGGGCGGGGTCTCAGGGCATCACTAGGCAAGGGTGTGGCAAACAGCGATGGCTGCCAGTTAGCCGGCTCTGCATCTCCCACAGTGTCCCCGCGTCCGGTGCCCCAGCGCAGTAAACAATTATTCCTGCACGCAGCTCTGCAAGCAAGCCACCCTCACTTTCCAACCTGATGGCAGACAGTCCAGCTTCTCCCCGTAGGAGTTTGGGTCCCCCGCGTCTCCCCAGAAACTGGATTTCAGAGTAATCGGGGGCTTGTCTCCCTTCGGGTTGAAAAAAGAAACGCCTGCCGCCAGCCCGGATCGTGCGCCTCCGTACCTCAGCTTTTCAGCGCTTGTGCACGTCTCAATGCTCTTTTCTCTTTCCTTCTAGTTGTAGAACTTCCACTCAGCCAGCTTTCCCGTGGTTCTGGGTGATAGACGTTTTGTCTTCTGGTTGTAGTTTTGAAATTGTTGTGCGAGGCAGCAGTTTAGGTGTTTACCTACGCCGCCATCTTGGATCCTCTTTGTTAGCTTTTTTAAGATGGGGGAGAGCTGAGAATATTTAAAGGGGTAAAGGAAAGGACCAACTAATGAGAATTAAAGATGGTAGGTAAAGGGTGGATAACTGCAGGTAGGAAGAGGGAGCTCACCTTCTGAGATCGTAGAGAAGGTTAGGGGGGAAGATGGGATGGGATGAGGTGGACACATGAATACATAAGAGAGCTTAGGTCAGATGAGTTTAAATTCCACTGTGAGATAGAGGGGTCACCTATACTTCATGGGTACAGACACAGCTATAGAGCAGCCGTGTGGCAAACTACGGCCCGCGGGCCGGATCCTGCTGTTCTATCCGGTTCTCTTGCTCTCCCCTCCGCTCCTTTACTTTGACTTTACATTAGTTCACACAAACACTCCATCCATGCTTTTGCTCCGGCCCTCCGGTCCAGTTTAAGAACCCATTGTGGCCCTCGAGTCCAAAAGTTTGCCCACCCCTGCTATAGACACAGCAGTTAGGGTCCCAAGGAATGAGTGAAGGTTTGGAATAACAGCTCTGAATGGTGTGCTAGGGAGACAGTCCAAGAGGCGTTAGAAGGACTGTAGAACACTGGTTTTAAACCACACTGGGTAATAAGATGCAATTGCAGGCGAGACCAGTGTGATTTTCTGTGGTGCAAGCTTGGGAGAAGACCAACCAGGGTGTGAATTCCTTCCTAGCAGCACGACTCTGGTCACGTTATTTAACATTCCTGGGCACAGTTTCCTCATTTGTGAACAAGGATCTGAATACCTTTTTAAGGTTATTATGAGACTTAAATTAGAAAGTGCCTCACCCAGTGCTAAGGAAGGTAACAGATAAAAGTTAGTATTTTTCCTTTGGGAGCCCACAATAGCAGCAAGGGAAGCAGGTAATGGATATAATCTTGAGTGGATGACTTGTGCACTAAACATGACAGAAGGTCAGAGGTCAGGGGTCAGGGAGAAAAAAGGATGTCCTTCGGTGGTAAATTACAGAGTCTAGCGTTCAGAGGGTGCTAATGAGCCAGGTGAGTGACAGACCCAGGGAGATTTAGGGGTGGGACAGGCCATGAGAGGGTGCAGGTAGCACAGACATGTGGACTAGCCCAGAGAGCTCCCCACAATGGAGGGGCTGGTCTTTCACTCAGGAAGCTGGTTTTGTCAAGGTGTGCAGAGGCCAGTAGGTCTTGAGGATGGGTTCATTGGCCGCTATAACAGTTAGGATAACTTTCGTAGTAAATCATGAAAAAATCCAATTCTAAGTGGCTTAAAGGGGCAATTGGTTAGCTTCTCTATCGGAAAACGCAGCAGCTGGGCTCTGTAGGGGACATGCTTGTTGCCTGTCTGATGTCCACCTCGCCCCTCCTCACTGTGCAGCAGCAGTGCGAGTTGAGAGACTGGCGAGGCTCTGAGGGTTGGTCTTCATTAATTTGAGCCAATCGTGATAATCCCCCTTCTTCCGCTCCCTTGACAATGGCAATGAGCGGTTCAGGGATGGGCAAACCTATCCCAATCTGTACTAATGTGATAATGAAGGAAGAAGCACCCTCCCTTTTGAGAGACAGAAACATGGAAATCCAACCTCTCCCCCTGGATGTGAGGGAGGAAGTGGGTCGCTCTGATTGTTGCCAAGGTTACCCAGTCAAGTAGGAGAGTTATCAGATTTGGGATGAAGCACCATGGGCAGTGGAGCAGAGAAAAGGAAAGACCGTGCCTCCTTCATGACATCACCGCCCTGCTGGGTCAGCTGGCCCCGAAGCCTGTTCTCCCACTGGGATTTCTGCTTTGGCAGTCAGACATTTCCACGTTGTTTATGGCTGGGGTTTTCTGTGGCCGAAATCGCCCTGGCTGACACACGTGGGCTTCAGGCTGGATTTGACCCAGGCTCTGGCTTGTGTTCCCCACAGTAGTATTGGTTCTGCTCTCTTCTGCATGTCTGCTTTGTGCCCCGACGGTAGCTCACTGGGGGTCCTCCACAGAAGCAGAACCAGTGGGAAATCTCTCTCTCTCTCTCTCTCTCTCTCTCTTTCAATTTATTTTAAGGATTTATCTCTAGTATGACAAGTCCAAACTTTGCAGTGCACGCTGGCAGGCTGGAGACCTGGGGGAGCATGGATGTTGCAGTCTTGAGGCCAAAGGCAGACAGAATTCCTGGAGACGGAATTCCTTCCTCTTTGAGGTTCCTCAGTCTTTTCTCCTAAGGCCTCCCACTGATCGGATGAGGTGTATTACCCACCTTTGGAAGGTAACCTTCTTTAATCCAAGTCTACAAATTTAAATGTTTCTCACATCTAAAAAATACCTTCACGGCAACATCCCTGCTGGCGTTTGACCGAGCAATCGGACACTACAGCCTTGCCACACCGACACAGAAAACTAACCATCATTAGTGGCCACCTGGCTCCCAGCAGCATCCAGGACTTGCATGCTTTCTTCTTCATCATCAAGAAGGAGGTCATCTTTGTCTCTGCCCCAGTTTCCTAAGAAAGACTCTTGAGTTTTGTTTAGGTTAGACTGGTGTAGCTCACATGCCAACATCTGAATCAGTCACTGTGGTGGTGGTCAAATAGGATGATTGGCATAAGACAGTCATGGCCCACCTGGAGCTGGAGGTGGGGGCCAGCTAACCCAGAAGCACAGGGTGGAGGGATAGTTAACTAAATAGAAAAAGGTTTACTGATTGGAAGGGAGAAGGGGAGATGGAGGCTGGATAACAACCATAGCTGTCCATTATACCGACCAAACAAAGGAGACAGATCCGGGGATCATAATGCCTACTTACTTCATCATTGCTGGCAAAAATAGAAATGTAAACCAGGCTAGGAAGTTTGTGTCAGCTAATCAGTACATTGCCTGCTCCCAGAAAAAAATTCACAGGAAGCCAAATTGTGATCAGAAAGTTGCTTGGTGAGCACAGAATCCAACTTAATTCAATTCGGTGCAAACCAATAGTTATTGAATGTCTACCAGGCAGGATGAAATTAACAGCTGGTGCCATCGAGTTATGACCGACTAATATCCTCGGTGCTACCGCTGGGCTGCGCCTCCAAGCCTGCTCTGCTGCTGGAGACACACAGTGAAACGCTCACGCTCTCTGCTCCTCCTGCTCTAGCCCCAGGCTGACATGCTCTTGTGGTAATGCAGTCCTTCTTCAGACGGAGTGTAATACAATTGAAAAGATTTCACCTTCTGTGCATTGCAATCACCTTCCTTGATTAGGATTCAGAGGATTCCGCCGTCATCACACGTTTCAAAGCCCTAACATCAATTTGTAGGGACATTTTGGTGCCACAAAGAAATTCCTCCCTGTGATTGTCATAACTGTTAACCTTCCAGCCCATTCTCTGCACAGTATTCAGAGTGATTCTTTCTTTCTTTTTAGTGGATTCTGTTTTTTTTAGAGCAGTTTTAGGTTTATAGCGAAGTTAGTGGAAGGCAGAGATTTCCCAAGTACTTCCTTTCCCCCCATAGGCCTCCCCCATTACCAACACTTCCAGCCCTCCTCTCACCCCCATCAGAGTGGTATGTTTGTTACAATTGATGATCCTGCATTAACACATTATCATGCAAAGTCCATAGTTTACATTAGGGTTCACCCTTGGGTTTGTACCTTCTATGGGTTTGAACCAACGTATAACCCATGTATCAATCATGATGAGGTCATACAGAGTAGTTTCACTGTCCCAGAAGTCCTCTGTGCTCTGCCCCCAGGGCAACTACTTATCTTTTTATTATCTTCCATCGTTTTCCACTTCTGGAGTGTCATACAGTTGGAATCATACAGTAAGTAGCCTCTTCAGATTGGCTTCTGACTCTCAGCAATCTGCATTTAAGTTTCCTCCATGTCTTTTCATGGCTTCCCAGCTCATTTCTTTTCAGGGTGAATAATATTCTGCCGTCTGGTTGTATCACAGTTTATTTATCCACTCGCCAACTGAAGGACATCTTAGGTGCTTCCAGGTATTGGCAATTATGAATTAAGTTGCTATAAATGTCCATGTGCAGGTTTTTTTTTTTGCGGACATAAATTTTCAACTCCTTTGGGGAAATACCAAGGAGTTTGATTGTCGGATCATATGGTCTGAATATTTTTAGTTTTGTAACAAACCCCCGAACTGTTTTCTAAGGTGGCCGTACCATTTTGTATTCCCATCAGCAATGAATGAGAGTTCCTATTGCTCCACATCCTTGCTAGCATTTGGTGTTGTCAGAGTTCCAGATTTTGGCCATTGTAATAGGTGTGTAATGGCATTTCATTGTTATTTTAATTTGCATTTCTCAGATGACGTATGTTGTATAGACAGAGTGATTCTTTGAAAACAAAATGAGATCTCATCACTTTTTTGCATAAAGCCTTTGGATGTTTTCCTGTTATCCCTGGTACAAAATTGAAACATTTGTAGATGGCTTTAGGCCCTTCCTTTCCTTCTACTTGCCCTTTGCAGCCCGAGTGCCATGCCCCCCACCCCCCTTCTGTGTTCCTTTCTCATCTCTTGGCCTTCGTACATACTGTTTCTCCAGTCTAGAACACTTTCTCTTCTTCATGTGTGTAAATCCCCTTCGCCCCCCCTCCCCCACCCGCCCCATCCTTCATGTGCCTGTTTAATTATAACATTCTCCAGGAAACCTCTCTCACCACCCTGCCCCTCTGGCATTTGCCCCTGCTATGCCTTCCCCAGCTCCTGGCCGCCATATGTCTCCCACCCCAGCACTCAGCACTTGCTCTGTGGTTTGAGTTTCCCTCTAGACTATAAGCTTCTGCAAGGCAAGGATATGTCTATATTGCTCACATTTTACTCCCAGTTCCAGATCGGTACCCACCAGAGAATGATATTTGATAAATATCTGTGGAACAGTGAAGGAAGTGAGTGAATGAAGAGATGAGTGGCTCACCATTACTGATATATGTATTAAGTGCCTATTCTGGACAAGGCATTGTGCTTGGCCACTGGAGATATGGAAGTATTGGATTAGTTCCTATGGATAACATAGTGAACTAGGTTGTCAAAAACATAGAATTCACAATAGGAGAGGACCTAATTTTAAATCTCGGTGTATCATATAGATCAGGATTTCTCAGACTTACACTATTGATATTTTGGACTAGGGAATTCTTTGTTGTGGGGACTTGTCCTGTGCATCGTTAGGATGTTCAGCAGCATCCTTGGCTTCTAACCCCTAGATACCAGTAGCACCTTCTTGCCCTCAGTTGAGACAACAAGAAATGTCTCCAGACACTGCCAAATGTCCTAGGGTGACAACATTACCCCTGGTCAGGAACCATTAATGCAGACATGTTCTGGAATGAGGGTGGGGACTTCAGAACCGAGCAGAAACTTGAGAATCACGGAGTCCTGGGAAGGGCTCTGTTGGTTGGTTCATATGGAGACAGCACATAAATCTGAAGCCTGAGAGGCCAGAGAATGTACTAGATTATAATGTGGAAGGAGTAGGTTGGGGAGAAAGGAAATAAGGCAGCATCCAGTGTGGCTGCTCAGTGGCTATATGATTTCAGGCAAGTTACTTAGTTTCACTAAACCTCAATTTTATCACCTGTAAAAGTGGGGTAGTAATCATATCCTCCTCATAGGGTTAGAGAATGTAATGTATTAAAATGCTTTGTTCTGGTTTCAGAGCAAGTGCAGTGAATGTTAGCTACTAGGCTTTGAAAAAATTATAAGAGATATTAAATTAAATGAAAACTCTGAAGTTCTAAGTAAAACGTGGGAACTATTAGGTTAAAATGCAATTAAATTAACCTAAATAAATCTAAGTAAGTTCCATAAAACAAAGTCAATTATCATCACAGAAAAAATACACTGGCATACAAATCATGTGGCTATAAAAACTGATATGTGAGCCCTGACCGGTGTGGCTCAGTGGATAGAGCGTCGGCCTGGGGACTGAAGGGTCCCGGGTTCGATTCCGGTCAAGGGCATGTACCTTAGTTGCGGGCACATCCCCAGTGGGGGGTGTGCAGGAGGCAGCTGATCGATGTTTCTCTCTCATCGATGTTTCTGACTTTCTATTCCTCTCCCTTCCTCTCTGTAAAAAACCAATAAAATATATTTAAAAAAAAAAACACACAAAAAAAACTGATATGTGAGAAAAGGGCTTCCAAAGTGAAATGTGCATCAAAAGCTTGGTTTCTCCTTTCCCAAGTTTGACCTAGAATGTGTAGGTTTCAGAAGTTCCAGGAAGTAAATTGTTTAGATTTGCTTTGGTGTTCAAGGTACTTCAATACCTAGTTAATCTCATAGGATCACAGAAACCAATTAGGAAGAAGGCTGCTGGGAGCCAGGCTTCTGAGTCCAGAGATGAGGTGCCATTGTCTCAGCGTCACTGTGGCTGCCACGGCCTCTAGCACACAGACCTCCTGGCATGAGGTAGCTCTGTGTTTGTAGAATTGAATCTAATTGTCTTAATAAACCTCAAATAGGACTTCAGGTGACTTTCAATGAAACCAAACCAGTTCCCTCACCCTCTTGTGGCTCATCACCAATGGGAGAGAACCCATATCACATCTTCTCCGAAAGGAAAAAAGCTGCTGGCTTAGACATGAATCTGGTTTTGTGCTTTGGTAACAAGTTAAAAATCCAACTCCCAACAGTCCCATGTTGTAATTGTGATTTGCATTGTTGTCTGTTATTTCAAGGTAGAACAAAGAATGCCACCAAATGATTAACTACAGGAGAAAACCTAGATGTAGGATCACTCAAAACAAACTCTCTGATGATAGCCTGTGTTTCCAGGATTTGTTTTAAAAAGCTGCGGAAGTCCTCTCTTCAATGAGAAGACCGATACCCGGCGGAGATTTTTATTATAGCATTTTCTGATCCATTCAAGCTCTGTCAATGAGTCAGTATGTTTCTCTTATGGCTTCATAAAAATTCAATGAAGTCACGTAAACAATGAGGTCTTTTTTTAAGAAAAGCAAATAAATACAGTTTGATTGACGCTATTGCCTTGTAGAAATTGGATAATTTCCTGTTCTAGGACTTCCGAAGGATCTTTAATTCTTAAGTTATTATTTCCTAGCAGAATAAATCCATCATCTTTTTGATTTTTTGATTTCATGGTTGGAGAGAGGGAGAGAGAGAGAGAGAGAGAGAGAGAGAGAGAGAGAGAGAGAGAGAATCTAATTATGACACTTGGAATACAGTCAGATAGAACTACTGTGTAATTTTTTCCCCTCAGGGTTCACCACCTTAACTTTCCTCCCAGGACTGACTTTGACTTTCCTGTTGTCAAATCAATCTCAAAGTCAGAAGTCAATGGCTTTTTTTTTTTTTTTTTTTTTAGTGAAAAGCCCTTGAATCACTTGTCAAGTCGTCTGTCTCTCACTAGGAGTGTTGTTGATTCCATTCATAAAAGAAGACCATGCCCACTCCTTTCTGCTCCATCTGCCTCCCAACAATGGCAGGTGGACTGATGGCAAACAGCTGAGACAGGTGACAGTGAGCACCAGGCTCATGATGCTTCATCAGTGAGATTCTGAAATTATTAAGCTCTGATTTACTCAGGAGGGAAGCAAAATCCATAGAGGGTGCTTTGTACTAAGGTGGACGTCTTTACCTTCCAGTGTGATCTCCCAGAGCAGTGATTTTTCAACCGGTGTGCTGCAAGAGTGCTTAAAACATAGTCGGGAGCACTGCCCTCTTTCCCCTTAGATCGTCAAATAAAAAAATGACAGCAGCCAACACAATAGCTGTCCAGTGTGAATGAATCAAAATTACACCTAATTTTTTTGTTCTGATCGGCAAAAAATATATTTTTGGTGTGCCGCAGAATTTTAGTAGTTTGTGTGCCACGAGATGGAAAAGGCTGAAAGCCACTGTCCTAGCGAAAGCCACTCATTGGGCGGGGGGCTGCCAGGAAAGAGAACTGAGAGCTGGAAGGCAGAAAAGCCCAAAGTGTTAAATAAAAACGAGATCCTTCAATCCACGGAGCATTTGTATTGGGCACAAGGTGTAGAGAACTCAGCTTCTGATGAGTATGCTTCCAGGGGACAAACAGATCCTGACACCCCGGAGGCACTCAGTCAGTATTTGTTGAACGAATGAATAAATGAATGAGTAGCTGAACTGGACTGTGTCAAAATTGGTCCCACTGGGTTATTCTTAAACTGCCACGTCACAACACGTGTGTTGAGACAAGTTATAAACCACAGAGCAACTAACTGGTCAATATGTATAAAATATTGGGATTCTGGAATAATTTCCCTTTTTTAAAAGAAATTGGAGCTGATTTAAGGTGATGCCACTTCACTCTATGCCAATATGATTTCTTTTGATAGTTACGGATGTGCTGTTAGAGTGATACTTAACAAATGACCATGCAACTTGTGCTCACAGCTACTTCTGTTTATTTTTAAATTTTACCCATGAATAGATTTGTCACAAGCAAGAAGGCAAGGGTAGAGGAAGGGCAGACAGAGCACATCTAGGTCTGGCCCGTTGGAGAGCAAGAATGGTGCTGGGCACGTACCTGTCAACAGTGACAAGCGGGTGATCACTGACTCACAGGCTGAGCTACGATGCCAGGGAAGTGTGCAAGAACATTGTTTTTATTAATAACATTAAAATTGTGTGTTTTCATTTTTTATTTTTAACAGTAGAAATAGTGTCTTAATACTTATTTTTGAGTGGTATTCACTGACTTTATTCATATTAACTTGGAAATGGAGGTCTAGAGAAAAATGTTCAATTAAATAATTATATTAGGCATATTTATTATTGGAAGACTTTATATATATGTTTTTATTGATTTCAGAGAGGAAGGGAGAGGGAGAGAGAGATAGAAACATCAATGATGAGAGAGAACCATTGATCAGCTGCCTCCTGCACGCCCCACACTGGGGATTGAGCCCACAACCCAGGCATGTGCCCTGACGGGGAATCAACCGTGACCTCCTGGTTCATAGGTCGACACCTAACCACTGAGCACACCAGCTGGGCTTTTTTTGGAAGACTTTAAATGGCTGATTTCATTACTCACATATAAGTATTTTAATACATGCCATGTTACAAATAAGAGTGTGTGGCACCATTTGCTTTATTTCACTGTAAAATTGGGAGAGGTGTAAAAAATCAGGAGCATCTCAAAAATGCTGTTTTATATGCTTATCTCATAATATCTGCCAGGGTGGAAGAACAAAACAAAAACAAAAACAAAAAACAAGATTGAGAGCTTCTGAGAGGCAGTAGAGTCTAGCAGCGAAGAGCACAGGTTTTGGTGCCAGACTGTGTGGGTTCCAATTCTGGCTTTGCCACTCGCTAACTGTGTGACCTTGGGAAGGTTCCATGCCTCTCTGCTGCTCCATCTGTATCTGTCAAGTGGAATTACTATACCAAATACACACAAAGCACTTAGAACACGCACGGCAGGAAGCCGGCATTCAATAAATGTAAACAATTATTTCTACCGAACTCACATCTCTACCATGTGACATTCACTCGGTCTTCATGGTAGACGTTTAAAAAAAAAAAAACTCGTAGCAGTAAAAATCATTTTACAACTAAAAATATTTCTGACTTAGACTGCTGTGTAGGACTTCTCTGTCTCCTCAGCTCCACTGACATATTCTCTCTTGCTAATTCAGTGCTACGGGTGTGTGTTTTGGTAGCAAGTACAACTTGTACCTCGTCACTCCCTGCATCTCTTCGCTGTAGCTCTCAATTAAGTGTTGCCAATTGTTCAGCAAGGAGAGAATGGAGACCCGTGCCTTCCCCTCTCAACACCCTTTCCCTTACAAGGGCTCTGACCGCTTCACTTTCATCCCTGCGGGAGCATCAGATTCCTGGCAAATTAAGAAAAAAAGAGTTATGTTCCTGGCTCCTTATTATGTAGCCAAATTGGTTTTAATTTTCTGTTGGCAAGGGTCGTGGCCCCAAGCGATTGCACAACTTGCTGTGTGTGAGCTGAATGCAGAATCGGGGGAATCTGTTTTCGTCCAGGAGTTTTTAGCACGCGGGGTACCACTCGGGGAGAACAAACACTTCAGCATTTGTCTTGGCGAGGACAGAATAGCTAAGGGAGGGAAATCTTCCACTTAAGTCAGAGCCCGGGCTGCATGCAAGATCAGTGCAACTCACACACACACACAGAGTGCAGGCCACAGACGTGGACCCTGCCTCAGCCTGCGCCCGCCCGCCCGCTGCTGAGCCCCAGCAGGCAGGCATTTGCCAGCTTTGCTGGGAGCTGACCTTTTAGGAGATCAAAAGGCAGAGTGGGGCGCAAACCCCTACAGCATCATAAGACTCGGTTCTGCTTGAGCCTGTCTCACAGCAATTTGCAAACTAAAACATCTTACCTAGAAGGGGATTTTTGTGCTGCCTGGATTTTTAATTCCCTGGACTGCTTGGTATAACTACTAAAATAAAATAAAATAAAATAAAATAAAAAATAAAAATAAAAATCAATATGCCCTGAGCTGAGCTGTGTAAACATAAAGCCCTGCAGAATGCTGCCAGCGCCTTCCTTGCTGGAAGTAATGTTAGGGCCGGCGCTCCCGGGCCCCCAGCCGCCTGCCTGTATTTGGGGCTCATGAAGCACAGCACCCGCCCAGCGGAGTCGTGCTCTGCAAACTCCGTCGCATGCACAGGCACGTGCAACCCCACCGTCACTGCTTTTCACAAACGGAGCTGCGACTTTCTCATCCTGGGGGCCCTCCCTCAAGTTTGCTGATCTGTGGGCGGAAATGGGACAGTCTTGGCATCGCCGCCCAGATGTGAGCAGATGTGTGTATTTTTAGGTGTATCTGGCCGTTTCTCTGCCAGGGCTGTCACCAGACGACCCATTTGGAGCTCGTTCACGGAAAGCCTCCGCAGCTTCGGCAGCCCCTCCTGCGCTGCTCTGCCTCTCAGGACGGCGGAAGAGAGGTCTGGAGCTTGTCCTGCAGTTCCCTCCTCACCGGGCCCTGCAGGCTGCCGCCCAGAAACCCCTCAGCCAGCCAGGCTCTTTCTTCTGCACACGCTCTTCTCCGCCTGCGGTCGTGTTCCCAATCAGAACTTTTATTTTTATTTTTTTAAATATGTTTTTGTTGATTTTTAGAGAGAGGAAGGGAGAGGGATAGAGAGATAGAAACACTGATGAGAAAGGAACATCATCGATCAGCTGCCTCTTGCACGCCTCCCACCCGGGATCTAGCCCGCAACCAGGGCATGTGCCCTGAATGGGAATCGAACCCGTGGCCTCTTGGTTCTGGGGTCGAAGCTCATCCGCCAAGCCACACCAACTGGGCTCATCAGAACTTTTAGAAACCTACATTGTTTGCATCTAAGGTTCCAGGTACTTCTATATTAAGGATGTCTTAATTTTTTCCTCATTAACATTAAACATCGTTAATCTGCCAGTATTTCCAAAATAGAATACGACCTGAGACCGTTCGGATGTGGTTGTTTAGCTCTGAGACACAAATGCTGGCAGGGCCCTGCCTCCACGATGTCCCTGCTCCGAGAGGGGCTCTCACGGGAAGTCAGGCACCTCTGACCTCCGCTGCCTTCCTGGCAGAAATGGGAAGATGCTAGCCTGGGCTTCCAAACCCTGCTCTTATCTTCCTACCACAGCACCTGTTCACCCCACAGCCTGTGGCCTGTGCCTTGGCTGCTAAGGAAGAACCAGTTTCGTGTGGCGTCTTTGCTACAAAATGGAATGACTTCTGCACAGTATTACAGCGAGAAGCTCAATCACCTGTTTCCGAAACTGTGTGTTTTAGGACGAGCCAGGCAGAGGATAAAATTGGGCCGACCGCAGACCCGCTTCCAAACACTAAGCAAAGTCTTATGAATCATCCTCTCCGAGGAACCCAGCCCAAAGAAGATGTATTCGGAGCCGAGATGAGAAGGTCAGTCTTGAGTTTTGTGTATTTTAAGGCGTACCCGTGTTTTAAAGACCAGATGGTTTTACTGAGAGATGATTTGAATCCTGGCTGGGGCTGCAGAGAGGGAGCTGCAGGGTTGAGGCATCAGACATCCAATCTCTTAGCAGAAAAAACAACTTTAAAACATGAAGCCATTTGTGAGTTTTACTCAGAGTGTTTAAGAGACTCGGGGGTGGGAGGGTGGGGGGAATCAACCAAGGGGCTTGCTGTTTCTCCTTCCCCCCTTGGACTCTAAGGCCAAGAACAAGACAGAGACACAGACAGACAGACAGACAGACAGCGAGAAAGACGATTCTGTTGCACTCTGGCCTCAGGTGCTGCTGAAGGAACATTTTGATGCCAGGGTGGGTCCTACCAGAAGCTGAGGTCTGAGGTCACATAAAGGGCAAAGTTCATGTGTAATAGACACTCTCCTTTCCACCTCCACGGCTCCTCCCTTCCCCCATTTATTACTGCATCCTCCCGGGGGGTTCCGAGGGATTTTTAAGACTCAGAAGAGATAAAGAACTGCATTAGAGAAAAATGTCCTCACACAGACAGAGAGGCAATATAATCCAGCAAGCCTCCAAATTCAGCATCTTAGATTATAATTCTGGCTCCGACAATTACTTGCTGTGCAAACTGAGGAAAGGAACTCGATTTCTTTCTGTTTCCTCTCTCACCTGAGAGTGAGGGCTAAATTGCATGAGAAGTTTCATCAAACAGTGTGTGACTGCTAACGAAGGAGGCTGTGACTTTTGACATTCTTTCCACAATGATCATCACGAGCCTGGATGGAATGGCATGCATGCAAGAGGATGAGGCTTCTGTGCCCGGGACAATTTGGGAAAAGGCAATTTGTATGGAAAGCAAATCCAGAGCGTGCCTCCCGTGCAGGATTGCCAGATGGAACAAGGACACGCAGTTCAATTTGAATTTCGCAAGCGATGGGTATTTTCTTAGCATAAGTGTGTCCTACATGTTGCATGGCATATACTTACCCTAAAAAGAAAGAATTTAATCACAGTTGATCTGAAATTCAAATTTAACGGAGGCCTGTGTCTTTATTCGCCAAATCTGGCAAGCCTAATCTAGAAATAGGGGTCTGACCCCAAAGGTAGTCGGAGGAAGATATTAGAAACGAGGGGCTCTCCAATCTGAGGGTCATTCTGAGTTGGGGAGTCGTAAGTCAGGATGGGGGATGAGCTCCTAGGGCCATGCAGACAATTCTGGCCTTGGTGTCTGTGTTGTGCTTTCACACGATGTCAGAGGCCACCCTTCGGTGTAGAATCACCCCAACCACCCTTCCCTCCCCTGGTAGCCCTCGCAGAGCACAGATGAAAGTGAATTCCTTCTGGGAGGAATGTCAACTCTCCGTCATTCCACCAACGCTCACTGAATGCCTGCCACGTGTTAAACACCGAGCTGGCGCCTGAGGAGTGGACAGATGGGCATAGCCCGCCTTCATGGGGTGCCCAGTCAGGGCAGACCAAGATCAAGTTTCCCCTGGCCACTGGGACTCTAAATCTGCCTCCTGGATTCAGAACTCCAGCCAAGCTTTTTTCCCTTCCTACCTGCAATTCAATACCTGCTAGGTACAAATGGGGTTCTACGGGTGCGGGAGAAATGAAGATAAACAAAATGTAGTTCTTAAATGGCAAAATGAGAGCCTTATGCCAACAACTATAACCCCAAGTGGAATGTGCTAAGAACAGTAAGTGGGACGGAGTGGGGGAGGACAGTCTTAGAGAGGATCATCACATGAGTTTGGGGGCGCAGGAGGGTTTCCTACAGGAACTTGAGCTGGGCTTTAGGGAGTGCTGAGATACCCCCCGTAACTCTGGACTTAGAATCACTTGGTCATGAAATCTGAGAAGCAGAAGCATCCTCAGAATTCTACATATCCAAACATTCTTTCTGTAGCCTCCCTCGCTCAGGACCATTTAGGTTTTGCTTGAATTCTTCTCATCTCTTCCTAAGAAGTTCTTTCCATTGTCAGAAAACTAATGTTAGGAACATTTCAAGGAGTAGAAACCCTCTATTTCTAAGCTGCCCCCATTGATTCTATATTTGCTATTCATCCTGCGTACCCCTTTGATCAAATACCTGGGAGAAGATAAGGAGAGGAGCTTACCATTCCCCCCGTAATAGACGTATAGGAGTGACAGTGAACACTGCAAGCGACACGGAGAAAGTTCAAAGCTAACGTGGTGAGGTGCAGTAGCGATCCATGTAAAATTCTGCATAGATTCAAAAACGCCAATTCCAGAACAGGAGAGAACTGCCTTGGTAGGCGCTCCTGGGAAAGAGACCTAAGAGTTCAAATTAATTCTTAACTTAATGTGCTCCAACGATGTGATGGGACTGCTAGAAAAGCTAATCATGTAGGACCGCACAGCTAGAAGACTGTCAGGATCACAGGACACTGGTCAGGTTACATGTGGATGGCGTGTTCAGTTTTGCATACTGAATAAGAGGCTTATGGATACAACTGCTCTCGCCATGACACCTGACAAGGGGGCCCACATGTCACAGACATCAATACAGAAATGCTTTTGTTTCTCCTTCATGTCTCCTGAGAACCTTTTTGGGAAGTTCAGTGCTCATTGGTCAAATGGGAATTTTGGGAAAAGGACACACATGCAGACCGGGACACCACCCCATTCTTCCCCGAGGATGGGGGTTGCTGGGCTAAGGTCACGATGGGGCAGCGGGGATGAGAGGGGACGTTGGTTAGAAGGAAAACACAGCCTCTGCCTGGAAACCAGAGGAAGATCTGGGCTGCTCTGTCTAATGCTGGCCAGTCCAAATCCCCTAAACTCCCCCAAAGAGGCTGTCTAGGCAGCTGGGTTTCCCAGCTGGTGGCACTGCTCTGTGGAGCACTTTGGGGAAGCATGTAGCTCCCCTCAGCTGGAAAAGCAAGGCCGGGTGTCGGGGAACTAGATGGCTGGCTCAGGGCAGTGGAGGGGACTGGGTGGCCCGGCCCGCCCACATCCTAGTGCCTGTCCTGGGTCCTGGCCCAGGCATGACTATCAGCCTCTGGATTTCCAGGGCAATCCCCTAGGATGGCAGCGGGGCACTGGGTGGAAGCGGGCTGGACATAAGCAAAACTTCACTTCTAGATATTTATAACTTACAGTTTTTAAATATTTACACATGGTAAGTGGCTTCCATTTATATTCGTTTATTCAGCCCATAAGTGTCAAGATATAGATAAGACACTGCAGCGCTAATTTAGAGGAGTCTCTGTGAGAGTTATACTGATTTCCTCAAACAGGACCTGACCATTTGAATCCCTATCCCTCTCTTTGTTATTTTAATAACAAACAAATCAGTCTATGTAAAATACCTACTGCAGAGGCCGACACACAGTAAGTGCCCAGTAAATGTTCTTTTTACCCCTTACCTTCTAAGCACAACTGCAGACATCAGCATTTTTCACAAGCTTCACCTTGATCTGAGCTTTGAAATCCTCTTCATGCAGGACCCTTTGCATTTGCCCTTGATTCTGAGCCCTTCTTTCATTTCATACATGTCTTTTAAAAGTCAGAACTCCCCAAAACTCTTTGATATTCACAATGTTTTCAATATGTTTTCTCTTTTAGTGTGTGTGTGTGTGTGTGAGAAAAAGAGAGAGAGAGAGAGAGAGAGAGAGAGAGAGAGAGAGAGGATTTTCTTTCCTTGAATTCTCCACTTTTTGTGAAACAATTATTTCCTTTTATAATCTCTAGTCGAGTTTCTTTATAAAACTTCCATACCTATCAAAAAGATTTGAAAACAATTTACATGATCAGTGTACATGTTTGGGTAAGCTTCAATTTTCCTTGGTATCGGGGTTCTCTGAATCTAGGTTAGAAAAATAGACGGATGTAAGGAAACAGGTTTTACTGCAGGGACGCAGTGGGGCTCCCAGGCTTAAGGGAAGCAGGTACCCTCAGGTGGGAAGACCAGCACTCAGGCCGGCTCCAGGGGTTTCAGAGAAATGCTCGGGTGATTGAGACTCAGCTGCCACTGCCGGCCTGTGCATCTTTGCTGCATAGGCCATGTCCAGGGCGTGAGACGGATTGGCCAGCCTGATCAAGAGGCGCGAAGCCCTGATTGGCAGCTCCAACAGAACCTCATGGGCTCGGACAGAACAGGTCCCTAAAGGAAGGAAAGCCAGGGAGAAAATCCCACACATTTTCTTAGCAATGATTGAGATGATCTTTGAGGTCTCCTTCATTCTCATATTGTCAATATGTTTAGTTTGAAGGCTAGAAAAATACATTTCTTTCATGGATGTCTGTTATCTCTTCTACCTACTTGAATCTCTAAGACTCACATAAGGAGAGGAGAGGAAGACGGGGGTAGGGTGGGGGGCGAAAGAACAGGTTTACATGGTTGGGGTAGGAAAGGTGGCAGATTTGATTTTGAATTTGTTGTGTGAAATACCACCGGGGCAGACAGGTTGCACCATCCCAACACCCAGCTGGAAATATGGGTCTTACGCCCACAGTAAAAATCAGGACCTAAGGATGTAATTTTGGAAGATAGCTACATATTATTCATTCAATCTTTTAATTAGACATTTAAGAAGCAATTATTTAATGCCTACTACATACCAGACACTGTATCAGGGGCTAGAATCACAAAGTGGAATAAAGTTAAGGGAACAATTCTTAAGAAGCTTATAGAGGCAGTGGACAGGTAAGTCAATAATTGTGATATGACATCCATTCAGGCAGGTTTGGGGTTTACTCCAGGGCGCCAGTGGACTGCAAAGAAAGGGCACCTGCAGTGATTCCAGATCCATTGCCCAGGTGTCACATGCATTAATTGGATATGCTCCCACTCCTGCCTCTGCTCTGATCATTGGAATTTGTCCCGAGCCCTTCCTTTGCCCCCGCCTTGTTAGACCCGCCCCGACACACATCTTGACTGGCCTGTACCATTCTGCAGCCTCCATAGTCCTGGCACTGACAATAAACACCATAGCGGTAGAGATCTGGACTAACCATGAACGACTGATGATAATAAAGATATTCCATTAAAAATATATTAAAGATATACAGATATGACCCCCCCCAAACTCTTAGTATCTATTATTTTTGATACTCTGTTCATTTCTCAATAATCCTTAGTCAACTCCTTCTTTTTCAGGCTAATTAACTACTATAGCAGAAAAGGTATACTTAGAAAATAACCCTCTAGTCATCCAATGAAAATTACTATTTAACTTCATTAAGACCCTGGAAGAGATGACCTAGAACTGAAATAATTCAGAATTCATTTCCAGTCTTCTCAGCTACCAAATCTCTTTGAGTGCATATTTGTCCATTGGTTTCAAACACTTGTTCCAAAAATAGAGTACACCATGATGTTTTGCTAAGGAGTGCTAACACCTTTTAGTCCTAATGCTTAAACTGCATTATGTTATTTTTCTAATTGCATTGTATAAACATTTACTACACATCAGTTTTAAAAGATGTTAATGAGTGTTGTGTAATAGTCTGCTTTTTCCAATTATATAAAGTACCCTTTTCTTCCCTTAATATTTTATTATCTTTAAAAGAATGCTTGATGTTTTTATAAAGTAAGTACACATAAAAGCCTATTTATCAACCTTCAGAGGAAATTTCAATCTTGAAGCTCTTGTACAGTCTCCAAGTAAGATGTTAAAGGGAAGCCAGCAACTTTAGGCAATTAAAATTTTTTTTTTTGTTAATCCTCACCTGAGGATATTTTTCCATTAATTTTTAGAGAGAGTGGAAGGGAGGGGGAGAGACACAGAGAGAGAAACATCATGTCAGAGATGTTTGCCTCCCACATCGATTGGTTGCCTCCCACACAAGCCCTGAGCAGGAGCCCCGACAGGGGCGGGGATCTAGCCTACAACTGAGGTACATGCCCTTGATCGGGATCAAACCCTGGACCCTTCAGTCCTCGGGCTGACACTCTATCTACTGAGCCAAACCAGCTAGGGCTAGTCAATTTTTGATTCCCTTTCTTTTCTATCTTACCTAGCCTACCACCTCCAGGAGTCTTTTGACCAAGGAGACATAAAATAAAAATATTCCCAAATATAAAATAATCATCTCTCTGGAATTACTAAATTCTAGGAGATAATTCTACCGGTAGATGTATAACAAAGGAGAGAGGCTCCACATTGCTGCAGGAGAATGAGAAAGGGAGAGAACAGTAGGAGATGAGGCTGGTGAGATCCTAGGAGAGGAACTGGGCTTTTACACTGAGATGGGAGGCACTGAAGGTTCTGAACAAAGGAGCACTGTGACCTGACTTAGATTTTAATAGCAACACCCGGCTGGTGTATTGAGACTAACCTGGAGGGAGTGGGAGGGGGACCTGGGACAGGAGGCCAGTTAGTGACCTGGTGAGAGAAAAGGATGACTTGCACTGGGGTGACAGTCATTCAGGGTGGTGAGAATGGTTGGATTCTGGATATGTTTTGAATATAGATCCATTGGGGAGCAACTTCACCTCAAGGTAAGGAGGACCCAGGGCCGTCTGTAGGTGGGGAGGAGGAGGAACAGGGAAACGATATGATTGACTTACTAAGACCTCTCAAAGACATTGCAGTCCAAGTAACCCCGAGTCGGGGCCACTCTAACCTGGTGACATTGAAAAGAGTCCACGTGACGTGGACTCTGGGGCCTGTCTGCCTGGAGATGGCAGAGTCTGGCGGGAGATGTAGTGTTGGGGGGCACTGCAGAGGAGAGCGAGAGGAAAGACATGTGAGCACGTCAGACCCCCCAAAGGCTCCATATGGCGTAGGGGGACACAGGGTGTAGTCTGTCAAGGCAGGTGTGAGATTGGGTCATTACCATTAATGTGACCCCAGAGATTTGTGAAGGTCAGAGAACTATGGTATAGATCAGTGGTCGGCAAACTCATTAGTCAACAGAGCCAAATATCAACAGTACAATTGAAATTTCTTTTGAGAGCCAAATTTTTTAAACTTAAACTTCTTCTAACACCACTTCTTCAAAATAGACTCGTCCAGGCCATGGTATTTTGTGGAAGAGCCACACTCATGGGGCCAAAGAGCCACATGTGGCTCGCGAGCCGCAGTTTGCCGACCACGGGTATAGATCAAATCTGCCTGAACCATAGGAAGGACATTGGCTCTGCCCCCACAGCCATAATGAGACGTTAGGCCTATCTGTGCTGGGTCCGACTGCCACTGAGTGCATTCATAACAGGTTAGGACATCGGCTCAGTGGGTAGATGAGACTTCTGAAGCATGCCATGTCTGTGTGGCAGAGATGCCATGAGAAGAGGGTCTCGGGCCCGGGAAAGTGACTTGTAACAAACTGGGATTATTGCCGCTTGCAATTACGGATGGCCTGACCACACCCTGTCTACCAGTTGGCATGTGACTGCTGCTCTGTTCACACAAATGCTGGCATAAAGACAGGGGTACCTACTCCCTTTCCATTCTCCCACACCCTAGAACGCCAGTGCATAGATGCTTTTCAGAGTGTTCTGGCCCTTAAAGTAGAGATTGATAGTGATGTTTAATCCAAGTGGACATATAACAGATTCTCATCAACTTGTGCTTAAATTATTCAATTAACTTCAACATGTATTGAATGTTTATTAGGTGCCAGATACTATGATGAAGCTATGGAAATGAATAAATCATGGCCTCTCTATCCTTTTGGAGTTCATAGTTTAGCAAAAGGAGACTGGCACAGAAAGTCATTTCTGTACAGTGTGGTGACGTCCTATGGTAAGTCACGCATAAGCTGCTTGCGGGTATGAAGGTGGAACTCCAACCAACTCAGGGTTAAGGGAGGCTTCGGAAGCAGGGGCTGCCTGGACTGTGCTGGAGGCTGAGGGGATGGGGAGTGGGTCAGCAGTGCAGAAACAGGTCTCCCAAGAATGAAAAGGGCAAGACCAAGAATGACGTGCATGCAGTCCCAATAGTGCAAGACAGGAAGAGGCTGAGGCTAGACACATCTGCAGGGGCCCTCCCTAGAAAGCCTTCCGTGCCACCTGATGAGCTTGGACTTCATTCTGGGGCTACCAATAAGCCACTTAAGGGCTTTCGGGGCAGAGGTATTCGGAATGAAGAGGACACGGTGGACATGAGAAATATCAGTTTGGCTATAATTTTGTAACCAGAATGAGACAAAACGTTTTATACTTATATAGAATTCAAATATTACTTTAACACACATTTGGAAAGTGAAAGTTTATCCCCCAAATCATTAACGATTGGGTTACTATTCCTTTCATTTGTTTCATTGTGTAAATGCCTTATTAATATTGGGGTGGGGTAAAAATCATACCTATTTGTGACTAGCTTTTTTTATTTTTAATGTATTTTGGACACTTTTGCATTTTCTTATAGATCTACTTTATTTTTTTTAAGTGGCATATATTCTACTCTATGAGTGAAACATTTTTATTGAACTATTTGTTGATGAATATTTGGATGCTTCCAAACTTTTCTTTCTTTTTTCTTTTATTTATTTTTTCATTTTTCTAAATCAGAGAAATGCATGTAACTAGTTTAGGAAAGCAAATAGCACTACTGGGCTTATGATGACAAACATGAGTTTTCTGTCCCTTTCTCCTCCTGCTCCCTCCACTCTCAGGCAACTCCCATCAATTCTGTTTTTTTAAAAAAGTGTTGTTTCTTGATTTTTCCAATTTTACTTGTTATTTATTCATATTCTAAAATGAAAGATATGAAACAGGCTCTCTCAGTCTCCCCTCTCCCTGGCATCTACACAAAACACTTTCTTTTACCCCATCTTTCTGGTATAGTTATATCCATATTTTCAACCAAATCAATATTCAGTGTTGACATTATTATGATTATGGGATTATTATTCAGAGTTGAGCCATGTAGGTTTGAATGATTTCATACACACACACACACACACACACACACACACACACACACACACACACACACAGGCTTTTTTCTATGAAACAGCCACTAATTCATCCCAAAACCTTTGCCAAACTCTAATAACATCTACTGTGTGTTCCAACACATCGCATGCTCAGCAGCGTCACTTTCTTCCGGAGGCATCGGGCAGGGTCCTCGCCATCCTGCTCCCCCGGGATGGGCTCTGTCCTGGTCTTGTGGAGCAGCCATTGTCCTGGAACTTCTTATCCCCATCACCCCGGGGTTCCCTTCTCCTCACTCCCATCTTGGGGGCCTGTTTCCTAGTTTCCATAGCTTCCTTTACTTGGTTTACTCCCTTGTTTTGATGCAGTGCATCCTCCAGTAGCTTCCTGAGAAATATGGTAAGGCATTTCATGAAATTTTTAGGAAGTAGAATTCACAGACTTAAAGATAAATTGGATGCAGGGTGAAGAGAAAGAGGAAAAAATAAGAATCAACCCCCAAGGTTTTGGATGAAACATCTAAATGGCTGAGTATATAAGAAGTGAGTGGGGATACTGGATGCACTGAGTTACCTGAGGTGTCTGCGTCCAGCAGCTAGCAGATATCTGCCTGAATTTCAGGAAAGAAGTCAGGGACAGAGATCCTGGATTTGTAGTTTACAAATGGTTGCTAAACTATGAAAGTGAATGAGATTGGTTGGGAAAAGGATAGAGAAGGTAGGGAAGAAGGAGCTATGGATAAAGGCCAGTTACATGTGAATGTTTAAAGGGCAGACCAGGGAAAGAGCCATAAAGAAAGCTGAGGAGAAGCCGTCAGAGAGGTAGAGGAACCAGGAGGAATTGGAGCCCATGGACAAGGGGGCCGAATCATGAGAAGGGACAGTGTATAACAGAGAATTTTAAGAAGGAGGGGGTGGAGGGTCTATTAAACTAATGGTCAAATGACAAAAAAAAAATAAAACTGTTTACTGCAACATGGTTTATACAGTAAAAACTGGAAACAGACTTTAACACCATGCTCTAGAGAATGTGTTAGATGAGTAATGGAATACGCAGTCACTGGAGTACTAGGCCCCTATCAAAAATGTCAGATTTATGCTACTGACACTTATACTTACTGTTCTAGGAAACTCAATGCAAGTTACTGAAAAAGAAGTATTATATGTTCCAATTTATGTAAATCTCTATACGCACAGCCATCTGCTTGTGCACGAAGGCATAGACCAGAGAGATGTTTGCAAGAATGCTCACCAAAATGTTAACGGTAATTATCTCTGGAAGAGGAGATTTGGGGTAAGTTTTACTTTCTTTTTTGCATTTTAAGTATTGCTTAGTTTTTTTTTGTAATTATAATCATGTAATTATAATCATTATGTAATTAACTAATTACATAATTAAAAAATAAAGCTGCATGTGTGGGGACAGGAAGAACATGGGGACTCTCTGTTCCTTCTGTTCAAATTTGCTGTGAACCTGAAACTGGTTTAAAAGGAGCTTAATAAGAATTTTTAAAAAAAATAAAGATGTTTTCAAAAAATAAAATGCTCATGATGTTAAATACTGCAGGATTGAGCAATTAAATGCCAGGGAGTGGGAACAGAAGGTAAGTTAGAATAAACTGAGGAGTAAATGTGGCTTAAAGAGAAAGAGATGTCAAAGACCTTTCTAGAAGCTGGAATGTGATGGGAGGGAGAGAGATATATGATAGGCAGAGTGAGACAGTAACTCCATTTTCCCTTCTGACTCCTTCTCTCCACTCCTCTAATTCATTCTGAACACCGTTGCCAGGTAAATTCCCCAAACACCTCATTGTCTTGTCATTTCTATCCCAGACCTCAGTGGCTCACACCCAAAGAAGCCTGAATCCAACCACCATTCCCCGTTTTATCCAATGAATGAAAAAAACTTAAATGATACTGTTTGAGCTGGTACTGTGGGCCAGGCACTCCTAAAATCACTGGGCACACAAGGACAAATGCATCATGGTCCCTGCCATCACTGCAGTCGTAAACCAGTGGGGATGCCAGACTCACACAGAGCTAACCATAGCACAGGGTAATGTGGGCTCAACTGATTTATGGGCCAGTTGTGTAGCTCCCATAGCGAGAGTCCATTAATGCCCGTATTTGCATCTGCTGTGGCTTCTGGGATCCATCACATCACCTCTTTATTCTTTTAAATACCTAAATCCTCCTAACCTTCTATATCCTGGGTCAAATCCAATCTTGACATCTTTCTTCTTATGACTTGCACAGTACTTACTTTTTTATTTTTCTTTCTCTTTTTAAAAGTATGTTTCTATTGATTTCAGAGAGAGGAAGGGAGAGGGATAGAAACATGAATGATGAGAGAGAATCATTGATTGGCTGCCTCCTGCATGCCCCACTCTAGGGATCAAGCCCACAACTCAGGCATGTGCCCTGATCAGGAATCGAACTGTGACCTTCTGGTTCATAGGTCGATGCTTAACCACTGAGCAACACTGGCCAGGCTTTTTCTTTATCTTTCTGATCACCTGATACCTCCTGTTCTTAGTTAACTATTTGTGCGGATGAACAACCTGGTCGCAGTGAATGAATTCTGCAGCCATTGTAGCACCTAGCACAGGGTTAAACGTGCAAGGTGTGCAGTCAATGCCTGCTGAAACTTCCCAGGACACTTCCCACCCAAGCTCTTTAATATTTAAAACGAAAGTAACGTTAAAGGCAGTGTGCATGGAAGCATCCTGATGCACTCTGAAGGTAACATCAAGTCTAAGGGCTGAAGGGGTGGGGCTGGAGGGTGTGATGATAGGAGGAGGTGGTTGCTAAGGCTTTAGGAGGATGGAATTTAAAGTGATGAGAAAAAAGTAGAGAAAAAATTGGATGATAGTCAGAACCCAATCAAGAGAGCATACACAATAAATAAATTCAACTCAATTACTATGCAAGACAGGAAATAAAAGCTCAATTATTATTCAAGAGTATAAAAGCATAAGAATCCTCTAAGTAAAGGTAGCATTATGATTCTGCGGTTACAGAGAGAACGGCAATAATGAATATGTAAACAGCAGCATGACCTTGCCAAGGCAGGGAGGTCATCTTGGTACTGAATGTGATACAAATGGTACCCTTAACAGGAGAGCGCATCCAAGCTTCTACCTTCATATTTAAAAAGGAAATGTGCAAACATCGTGGAGCCCTGTTTCCCACATTTTATCCCACGGAACACCAGGGCAGAAGGATGTCAATGGGTGTGCCATTTTTTAACGTGGCCTAATGAAACTGAAAAATGTTGTTATAGAAGACCCTGGAACCTTTTGATTAAAATGACGTGAAGGAACTATGAATAGAGTTTAAAAGAGAAGGGGTTTTTTAAAGGAGTAAAATGAAATGGAGGGGAGGACTAGTGGCTGTAAGTAGTAGGAGGGTTATTATAAGCTAGGTACATTGCAGCTGCTTTGTCTCCATAAAGTCCAAAATTGACATTTTGCAGCAAGAGAGAGATGGGTTAGAAATGGACTGGCTGGTGAGGGCATGAGAGGAAAATATTAAATTATTAGTGTGAGAGAGCATATCATCTTCAGCTTTGGGCTCTTGATAAAAAAAGAAAACCACTTAAGGATGATGTATGTGCCTTGCTGCTCGAGCTGCCAGGTAGGTAATCTCTTGCATTTCTTTCTCACTCCAGAGTTCCATGAACCCAGCGCTGTGGGCCCGGAGGCGGCAGCATGACTGGAAGAAGACTGGCCCAGCTCTACCTCTGCACCAACCTACCGAACCCTCTAGAAATGGCCACCACGATGTCCCAGGATCCCCAGGGTTAATTACACGGCGCTTGTAAGGTGCCTTTGGCTCCTGGAGAAAGACACTGAATGTTGTCTTCCATGGTAATAGGTTGAACCATATGAAATTGCTGCTATTTGACCATTTATAACCTATAAAATGGCAATTTCTTTGGTTTAACCCAGTGGTCGGCAAACTCCGGCCCGCCGCTCTGTTGACTAATTGAGTTTGCCAACCACTGACCTAGACTCTCGATTCCAATAATTACAGGCTGTTGTTGTTCCTTGTGATTAAGCCCCTATCCCAGTGGTCGGCAAACTCATTAGTCAACAGAGCGGCAAACCGCGGCTCGCGAGCCGTATGTGGCTCATGAGCCGCAGTTTACCGACCACTGGTTTAACCAAATAAAATGTATCATTCATTGATTCTGCTTGCGTGGCAGGCATAGGCCGATTCTAGAGATTACAGATGATTGAGACATTATTTCTGCCCTCAGAGAGAGTCTCAGACCAGGGAGCGAAGTGGACACTTGAATGAAACTGCAGGTGGACAAGGCTAGAGGGGGAGTGTCACAAGAGGCCGTGGATAAAACAGAGCGAGCCTGCAGATAAAAGAGAGAGAGAGAGCCTGTGGTTCCGCTGGACCAGGCCGGGGAACAGGCGAGCACAGGGTGGCTGTAGAGGACACAACGTTAATTTAGGCTGGATTTTGAAGGTTGAGGAATTCACCAAGTGGGAAGGGCTACTCTAAGCAGCGGAAACAGCTTTGCAAAAAATAAAGAGCATGAGAGGTAGTGGAAGGTAATGAGGAAGGAGGCTCACTGAGAAGTGGTTGACCAGATGAACCACCACGATAGGATTCAGGGTGTGCAGGGAAGAAAGGAGAGCTTCCAGATGGGTCTGGGACAATGAGCAGGTCTTATGAGGTCTGAGTAGGCAAGTACAGTCAGAGCAAAGAGAGAGAGGGAGTTAGCTACAGAAGAGGATATGGTGAGCCGCGGTTTGCCGACCACTGGGTTAAACCAAAGAAATTGCCATTTTATAGGTTATAAATGGTCAAATAGCAGCAATTTCATATGGTTCAACCTATTACCATGGAAGCCAACATTCAGTATCTTTCTCCGGGAGCCAAAGGCACCTTACAAGCACCATGTAATTAACCCTGGGGATCCTGGGACATCGTGGTGGCCATTTCTAGAGTGTTCGGTAGGTTGGTGCAGAGGTAGAGCTGGGCCAGTCTTCTTCCAGTCATGCTGCCGCCCCCGGGATATGGCTGATCCAAGTTCAAGGTCTCAGTGGTGGCGTAGTTCATGGTCACAAGATCCCAGTGTGAGGTGCTCAGGTGAGGCAGAGAGGAAGGCAGATGGAGCCAAGTCGATTAAGAAACTCTCGGGCCAAGGTGAGTGACAGGTGTTCTGCAAGGATGTGTCCTTGCTCAGCTTGGTGGGGGAGTTCGAGAAGGCAAAGACTAAGCATCAGGTGCCAAATTGTCGTTTAGGAAGACATACTCAACCAAAGTCAGTCTCTGAGCATATTCTCCGTTTCACATGCCTACATCTGTGTAACACCCTTTTCTTTTCTTCCCTTGTGATGGGATGAGGAATGACTCCTCTTGTTTGAGAAGAGGGACCAGCGCTTGCTCTTGCTCTCCTCCCCCCCAGCCTCCCTCTGCTTCCCGTGATGCTGCCACCGAGGCTGGTGGGTGGTTCCTCCCCAACCGCCTTCTGCTCTTGGCGGTCAACACTCAGTTCACCTGCCCGAGCGCCGATGGCAATGCTTTAGAAGCCGTAGAGATTTACTCATAGATGAGTGGACATTTCAGAGCCCAGATCCTGTTTCTTTTTCCCCAGCGTACTTTTCCAATCTGAGCTCAACGGTTTCTAGATCATCCTGCCCCCACACACAAGGAAGCTGTCAGTCTGCCAATCCCTCCTGCTCCCTGCGCCTGCCAAGGCTGCTCCACAAGTTCAATGTGAACAGTTGGAAATGGATGTTTCATCAATATCACATATTAAACTCTCAACCCACAAAGGGACACGACCGTTTTCCTTCCTTCCTTCCTTCCTTCCTTCCTTCCTTCCTTCCTTCCTTCCTTCCTTCCTTCCTCCCTCCCTCCCTCCCTCCCTCCCTCCCTCCCTCCCTCCCTTCCTCTCTTCCTTCCTTTCTTTAAAAGACAGTATCCTAAACATGAAGCTTTAGGATTTTCCTGTGGACTCTCACTCTGCTGCCCCAGTCCTTCCTGCAGCAGGAACCGCAAAGCTGTGTCGAGTTAAAAGGCTAGGATCAGAAACACCCAGTTTAGCTTTCTTTTGAGTCCTTCTCGGCTTCGCATGACCCCTCTGAAGTGAGTCAGCATTTCTGTGTTTGTTTAACTTCTAAGGTTACTAAGACGCCAGGGGAGACCATGTGTCCAAAGTCACACTGCAGGATCGCAGCGGTGAACATCAGACAAAGGACTGGCTTCCGCCAGGCAGTCCTGGAACCTGTGCATGCCTCCTGGACACGGTCATGCGACTCGGGTCCTGTCCTGCTCTGTCTTTAAATAGTCCCTGGCAATCACGATGGTAGGTCCCTTTCGGGGTTAGTGCAGGCCCTGTGTGAAGTTCAGACCGTGGTTTGGAGGGATCCTGACAGTTCCTGCCAAACATAAAATTAAATCTCGGAGCGAGAAAACTGATGCGAGACAGCAGCACTATCAAGGGGAGACAGAAACAGAACGGCCCTTCCTCTGCTTTGCAACTGGCGGTCGGACCCGACACTCCTTTTTCCCTCTGGAAAATTCTTCTAAACCTCAAATCATGAGACAGTGAGATTGATGGTCGGGATGCACGGGTATCCTGTGCCCTGTTATTATTAGTCTCCAGTAACCCGTCATACTAGTACAGTGAGCCAGGGGCCGGGGCCGGGGCCAGGAACAAGGGTGGTTTCGGATTAATAGCCTTATAAATGTATCATGCGTGCTCTCAGCTTCTTGTCCCTGAACATAATTTTGAGGAGGCAGGAATCCAATAGAATGGATGTGGCCTTTTGTTACGTACAGCTTGTTACTTTCCTCCCCGTTAAAAAGTGTAGCCCTCTTTCACTAGCAATTGATCATAAAATTATTGATTGCCATCATAAACAACACACACACGGTGAAGGACCTTCCCTAGCAAATGAAGGTCTTAGAATTGAAGGGGGCGTTGGACATCCTCTGGACCAGTGGTTCTCAACCTTTCTTTTTCTTTTTTTTAAATATATTTTATTGATTTTGTACAGAGAGGAAGGGAGAGAGATAGAAACATCGATCAGCTGCCTCCTGCACACCCCCCACTGGGGATGTGCCCGTAACCAAGGTACATGCCCTTGACCGGAATCGAACCTGGGACCCTTCAGTCCACAGGCTGACGCTCTATCCACTGAGCCAAACCGGTTAGGGCGGTTCTCAACCTTTCTAATGCCGCGACCCTTTAATACAGTTCCTCATGTTGTAGGGACCCCCCACCATAAAATTATTTCCGTTGCTACTTCATAACTGTCATTTTGCTACTGTTATGAATCGTAATGTAAATATCTGTGTTTTCCGATGGCCTTAGGCGACCCTGCTAGCGGTTCTGAACCTGTGGGTCGCACTGCTCCGGACCAACCGCCTACACGAAGCAGGACTCTGCTCCCCAGCGTCCCTGACAGGTGCCTAGCTCAGTGGTTTTCAAACTTTGCTGCACATTAGAGTCATCGGTGGAGTTTTTAAAGACCCCAATGCCGGGGTCACCCCAAATCAATTAAATCAGAATTGCTGGCATCAGCATTTCAAAACATTCCCAGGGATTGTCACCTACAAACGAGCGCTGCCTGGTGATCTAGCTCCCGCTCAGCTGTGCCCCGAGATGAAGAGTCCCTGTCCTGCTTTGGGGGTGGGGGGTGGCCATTCACTGATGGAGAGCCTTTTCTGTTAGAATGAGCAGGAAGTGATTCCTCTTTGAAAGCCACACAGAGCCAGTCAGCTCCCTCCTTCACCGGCTCGCCCTTCGGACATTAAAGCTATTTGCAACCTACTACACGCCGTTATCCACAACGTTTTCCTTCCTGTGATGCAAAACATCCTTGCATTAAGCTCTTACAAATACTACTTCGTGATGTGGGTTTTGATCTACTCTATCCCAGTTTCATTATTTCGGCTTCTAGAAAAAACAGTTTGCCAACCGTAGAGAGAAAGGTGACGTGTCTGTCGAAGCTAAAGCGAACAGATTTCTGAGGAGCCAGGGTGGGACCCGAGGTGTCCTCCTTCCCGCCAGCTGTCATGTTCCGGCGGCCTGGTTCTGCCTGTCCCTGCGCCCTCACTGCCTGTCGCTCCTGGCTCTTGTCGCTGTCCCTCCACTTTGCTCATCGCCAGCGGCTGAACCTGGGTGATGGCCAGCCTGCAGACATGCGGCAGAAGGAAGACGAGGAGAGGAGAGGAAGGGAGAGGTTGTCATCGTCACACCACGATTGAGGCGCCTTGCTGCCGCATCCCAGAGGCCAGATCTAGCAGCAGATGATAAATCCCAGACTCATCTACGGGATTGGAATCCTGGCTTCCCCACTCACTGCAGGGACAACCTTGCAAAAGCCTCGGAACCTGTTAGAGCCTCGGTTACTTCCTCTGTGAACCGAGAGTAAAAACCGTCACTAACCTCTCTCTATGAAATGAACGTAATCTGTATAATGTGCTTGGTACAAAGCCTGGTGTAGAGCCGCTGCAGACAAAGAATGAACGTTACTTGCCTGATTACAGCCCCTGCCCGCCCCTCCCCCAAGCTTGCCAGCCACCTACAATGTTCCAATCCATTTCCAACTCCGGCTGCCCAACAGCACCGTCCACCCCAGCCTCCGCCAGCCTTGTCTTCCAACACCTGTCCGGTGCTTCACTTAGGTTTTCAAGTCCAGCACCTTGCCGTTCAAGACCTCACCTGGGCTCCGAAGGCCGCCACAGGCACAAGGGCGTGGGGGTGGGCAGTTAATATGAGCTCTTGTCCCACCGGCTCACGGGGGTTGGAAGGGAGGACCAGCAGCAAAACTCTTGGTCCTGATCAGAGTTTTTCTTTTCTGCCTTCGGCTGTTTTCCTCCAGGGGCCGAATGCAATTGAACCTGGAACTAGGATTTGGCCTCTCTTCGCAGCCTGCCCGGCAAATCATTACGTTTGTCGCAGGCACCGGAGGATGGACTCTTATTTCCCTTTCCGTTTAACAAACATTACATTTCTGACCAGGGTTTCTCAAACTCCGCGTACCAGCGATGCGGCTTTCACTTTACTGGCTTCTTCGTTTCGTGTCGCCAAGACTGCCAGCAAACCTCTGGGAAAGCGATCTGGGAGGCCCCGCCTTCACCAGCCAAGATTTGAAGGGCGCAACAGACCGGAGATTTTCCAGCTACAAAACGGTGCTTCCAATATGTGTGCGGTGAGCAAGCAAGGCTTCCTTGTGGGAGCCCTTGCTCCCCCTGTTGGGTGAGTGGATGACTTTCCAGGGATCCTGCATACGAGCGTGATGAAGTGAAAATGGCTGGAGGCAGCTGCAAGATGGATGCCGCAGCCCAGTGTACATTTCTGGCTGTTCCAACACAAGTGGAAATGAGGTCCTCTAACCATTCAGCCACGTCCCCTGAGGTGTGTACACGAGTCACTCACTAGTAAAGGGAAAAGGAGGTGGTACATTGAGTGTTGCTGATAGCTCCTGGGTACCTGCACCCCAATTGTCAGACTGGTTTTACATGGATTTTATCTAAGTCCCCCATCTTATTACGACCACTGGCTTACCCACAGTGGTTTCAAAGCAAGCAGCAAACAGAGAGAGCAAACGGGAGGAAAATGCCCCAAATTCCACCAAGAGATGAGAAAAAAATGTTTGATTCTAAGAACTCAGAATCACTTTAATTAACACAAATCCCAATACTGTTCTCACTTCAAGTTACAAGCTCTCATTTTTTCCATCCTAATTTCCAGTCACTTGACTTGAAGTGGGTGAATCTTTCTGGATATCATGGTGGGCTTGCACTTCCTTATCCAAAGACATGATTTGACCTTGCCTGCACAGGTGGGGAGACACATCCACCAATACACTGCGGGCATAGTGCTTGCAGAGGTCCCAGCAGCTAGGCCTGGCCTATACATGAAGAAGACGTGCCTTCTGTGGTCACTCTGCAGTGGTTCTCAACCTTCCTAATGCCGCGACCCTTTAATACAGTTCCTCATGTCGTGGTGACCCCCAACCATAAGATTATTTTCGTTGCTACTTCATAACTGTAATGTTGCTACTGTTATGAATCGTAATGTAAATATCTGTGTTTTCCGATGGTCTTAGGCGACCCACAGGTTGAGAACCGCCGCTGTAGAGCCTAACACCATCGGAAAACACAGATATTTACATTACGATTCATAACAGTAGCAACATTACAGTGATGAAGTAGCAACGAAAATAATTTTATGCTTGGGGGTCCCCACGACATGAGGAGCTGTATTAAAGGGTCGCGGCATTAGAAAGGTTGAGAACCAGTGCTCTGCAGGCATCCTCAAACTACGGCCCGTGGGCCACATGCGGCCCGCTGAGGACATTTATTCGGCCCGCCGGGTGCCGCTGCCTGTCCTGCTTAGCAGCCGACTCATCCCAGGCCCGCAGTGCGCATAGGAATTTGTTCATAGTTTTTTTTTTTAAACTATAGTCCGGCCCTCCAATGGTCTGAGGGACAGTGAACTGGCCCCTGTTTAAAAAGTTTGAGGACCCCTGCTCTAGAGGGTAGAGTGCATCTTCTAAATTCACTCTAAGGCACAGGACATCTGCTCGGAACCTAGTGGTGATGGGCAATAGTCCAGACTGTGTATTGGAGCAAGAAGTAGTCCTACATTATTGACTTTATAACATCATTACAGAACCAACTATATCAACTACGTCCAGGTAATTAACACACACATACTCACAAACATCTGCCCTGAAATAAACATTATGTCATTTCCTGTCATGTGATGCATTCCGTTATTTGTCAAACAAGTGTTAATTCACTCACTGTTAATACAGAAATGAAAATATGAGCAGCACAGTTACTGTTTCTAAAATTCATGTTCTGAGTCTCCCTTGTCCTTGAGGTACACAGATACCAGGATAAAACAAAGTCAATATTTGTTCTCTTCATCCTGCATAAATATTTTCCCAGACAAGTGGCTATTTACGAGCCTGCGTCAAGATACGCTGCTGGAATATAAGGTTTCCTGGAATGTTCTCTCCTCCCGTGGGTCTGCTACCACGGCCTCAGAGGCGATGCAAAAGGGAGAGGAAAGACATTGGTTGTGGGCCTACGACCGTGAGTCAACATGCTAGACATTTACATGCGTTCTAGCACTTCATCCTCATAACGCCCTACGAGACAGCTACTTGTATGCACCTCGCTTTATAGACGAGAAAACTGGAACTCTGAAAGGTTAAGTAAATTTTCTTCTTAAAATGTTTCAACGACACATTTTCCCTTTTCTTCCCCTTCTCCGCCTGTTTGCTCTTTCTCCTTCTCCTCTTCATCCATGGCTCAATTTTGGACATTCTCCATGTACCTGCCCTGGTGATCGCATCCAGTACAAAGGCATTGAATACCATTCGTGTGCTCATGGCTCTCTAATGTGGCTATGCAGGCCCTACATCTACACTTACATGATGGGTAAGCATCTCCAAAATTATATGTCTAAATTGGAGACCTTGATTTTCCTTTTCTCTCCAGATCTCTTCCTTCCTGATTTTGAACCACGTAAGTGAATGGCTATATTATTCACACAACTGCTCAAAAAGTCATTCTTTTTTTCTACCATTTTCCCAATCCATAACAAAAATATTTGGTGAATCTGTTTCCATTTCCACCTTTGCTCTGATTGCTGGTAATATACCTCATCTCCCTTCCTTCCTCTTCTTCTTGCCTAGAATGCAGATTTGATGGCTGGAGCTGCTGCAGCCATTTGTGAGTATGAGAGAAAAGGCACCAGAGTCACAGAAACGTTAGTTCTGAGAGAATAGATACAAAAGCCACACTTCCAGACATCATATTCTCAGTAAAAATAACTCTTATTTTGTTAATCCAAAGCAGTCATATTATTTTCCTATTACTTGCAGATGAAAATATTCCTGATATACATTTTCTCCCCACCCCCATCTATCCATAGTCATACAGTATCTGGAGAGAACTTTTATTTTTGTAAACATTGGCAAGATTTGTTCAGTAACCAGATATTTACTAAGCACATATTATGTGCACACAGATACAAGATACATCAATGAACAAAACAAACAAAGCTAGGACACATCTGTGAACAAAGTAAAGACCCTCACCTTTGTGAAAGGAAGAAAAATAATAAGCATAATAAACATGTGTATTACATAGTATGTTAGAGGGTGATACGTGCTATATGGGAAACAGGGAAGGAAAAAATAAAGCAGGGTTGATCAGAAGTGAGAGGTGCAGTTTTAAACAGTGTGGTCAGGATAGGCTTCTATGAGGTGACATTTGAGAAAAGACAGGAAGGACCTGGGTGATCGTGGAGATAGGACAGAGTTGCCATCAGCTGAGATGAGGAAGGCTGATGTGGTATGAGATGGACATCTCGGTTTTAGCCATGCTGAATTTTAGGTAGCTATCAAACATTTGAGAAGAGATGATGTTGAATTGCAGGGAAATGTGCAAGTCAAAAATTCAGCTAGCAGGTCTGCACAGCAGATGGAAATTTGTGAGTCATGGCTATAGTTGGTATTTAAAGCCGTGAGATCACTAAGGGGGTGAGTGCAGTGAGATAACAAAGAGGACCAGGGTCCTAGAGCTCAATTAAAAAAAAAAATATATATATATATCATTGATTTTTTTTTTAGAGAGAGAGAAGGGAGAGGGATAGAGAGATGGAAACATCAAAGAGAGAGAAACATCATTGATCAGCTGCCTCCTGCACGCCCCCCCACAGGGGATCGAGCCAGCAACCTGGGCATGTGCCCTGACCAGGAATCGGACCAGTGGCTCAGTGGTTGAGCATTGACCCAGGACAACATAAATACCTGGGGAAAATCATACAATTTACCCCACTACCCAACACCTGGCACACATCTTCAGTATAGCCCAAAGAACCCTTTATTTGTTTAGCTATCTTTCTCCTCTAGACTTTAAGCTCTTAAGGGTAAGATAAGATCTGATTTATTCTTTTATACCTTGCCAGGACTTAGTACAGTTGCTGAATGGGTAAATAAATTAATGACTGACCCAAAAATTCAAGATGGGAAAATGCAGGAAGAAGATTGAGTTTGTTGAAGATAATAGGTTCAGTACCAACCTCATAGACCAAATATGTTCTGAGCACTGTCCTGGTAATGGAACTGTCATTTTTAATACAATCACTAGTGGCTAATGTGTTCTGAGTTCTATACTATCAACTCAGAATCACTTTTTTGGAAAATCTAAAAACAGTCTGTGATTTTAAAAATAGATTTTTCTTTTTAGAGAAGTTTTAGGCTCACAGCAAAATTGAGTGGAAGGTAGAGAGGTTTCCTACACCCACCCATGTATAGCCTCCCCTATTATTAACATTCCCCACCAGAGTGGAACATTGGTTACAATTGATGAACCTACACTGACACATCAAAATCACTCGAAGTCCATAGTTTACATGAAGGGTTTACACTTGGTGTTTTACGTTCTATGGGTTTGGATAAATGTATAATAACATATATCCACCATTATAGTATCATAAAAATAGTTTCACTGCCTTAAACACGCTCTGTGCTCTACCTATTCATCCCTTTTGACCTCTACCCCCAACCCAGGGCATTCACTGCTCTTTTTTTCTTTTCTTTTCAATCCTGACTCGAGAATATGTTCTCATTGATTTTTAGAGATAGAGGAAGGAGGTAGGAGGGAGGGAGGGAGGGAAGGAGGAAGAGAGAGAAAGAGAGAGAGAAACATCAATGTGAGAAAGAAACATTGATTAGCTGCCTCTGGAACCTGCTCCAACTGGGGATTGAACCTGCAACCTAGGTATGTGCCCTGACTAGGAATCGAAACCACACCTTTTGGTGTACAGGATGACACTCCGACCGACTGATCTTTTTAATGTTTGCATAGTTTTGCCTTTTTCAGATGTCAGATAGTTAGTCACATAGTATACTAGAGGCCCAGTGCACGAATTCGTGCACTGGTGGGGTCCGGCTGGCCAGGCTCCGATCAGGGCAGATTGGGGCTGGGCCTGTCAGGAGGAGGAGATGGTGGGAGGTTGGCTGGCTGGCCCACCCTGATCGGCTGGACTGGCTGGGGGTGAGAGGCCGTGGGCAATTGGCCGGTGGGCCCCGCTCCTGATTGGGGTGGGGGGGCCAACTGAGGGTGGGGCCAGCCATGAAGAGGGGCTGTGGGTAGTGGGCCAGCTGGCCCCACCCCTGATTGGTGTGTGGGGGGGCCGATCAGGGGTGGGACCAGCCAGGGGGAGGGGCCGTGAGCTGATGGGGTGGGGGGGACTGATTGGGGGTAGGGCCAGCCATGGGGAGGGGCTGTGGGCAGTGGGCCAGCCAGCCCCACCACTGAGTGGGGTGTGGGGGGCCGATTGGGGGCCAGCAGCCAGGGGAAGGGGCCAGGGGTGGTTGGTTGGCTGGCCAGTCACACCCCTGATTGGTATTGGGGGGGGGACTGATTGGGGGCGGGGCCAGTTGGGGGAGGGGCCACAGGCAGTTGTGGCAGGCCGGCCCTGCCCCTGATTGGGGTGGTGGGGGCCCATCGGGGGTGGGTCTAGCCAGGGGGAGGGGCCATGAGCTGATGGGGTGGGGGGCCTACCAGGGGTGGGGCCTTCTAGGGGAAGGGGCCACAAGTGGTTGGCTGGCCGGCCCCACCCCTAATCAGGGTGGGGGGGCCGATCTGGGATGGGCCGGAGGGGAGGGGCTGCAGGAGGTTGGCCAGCCAGCCCTGCCCCCTATTGGGGTAAGGGAGCAATCAGAAGTGAGGCCGGCCAGGGGGAGGGGCTGCGAGAAGTTGGCCAGACTGCCCCACCCCCAATCCGACTGTTCGCTGGCTGCATTGGGCTTCATAGCGACCAGTCGTTCCATTACAGCGTTCCAGTAGCTGGCTTTTTATATAGATAGATAGATAGCCTTTTCAGATTGGCTTCTTTCACTTAGTAAAATGCCTTTATGTTTCTTCCATGTCTTTTCTTGGCTTGATAATCCATTTCTTCTTAACGCTGGATAATATTTCATTGTCTGGATGTGCCAAGTATATCCATCCATTCATTTACTGAAGGACAGCTTGCTTGCTTCCAGGTTTGGGCAATTATGAATAAAGCTGCTGTAAACATTCATGTGTAGGTTTATGTGTGGACATAAGTTTTCAACTCCTATGGGTAAATTCCAGTGAATGTGATTGCTAGATCATATGGTAAGAGTATGCTTAGTTTTGTAAACTGTCTTCCAAAGTGGCCGTACCATTTTGCATTCCCACCAGCAATGAGTGAGCGTTCCTGTTGCTCCATATCCTTGTCAGCATTTGGTGTTGCCAGTGTTCCAGACTTTAGCCATTCTTACAGGTATGTAAGGATATCTCATTGCTGTTTTAATTTGCATTTCCCTGATGACATATGATGTGGAGAATCTTTCCATGTGCTTATTTGTCATCTGTGTATCTTCTTTGGTGAAGTGTCTGTTAAGGTCGCTGGTCCACTTTTTAACTGGGTTATTTTCTTACTGTTGGGTTGCCTGTAATTTTTTGATTGACCGATAACCTTGATCTTAAATGTTCTCGAATCTTAAAGTTAAACACCAATAGTTTTAAAGTTGGTTTTCCTACTTTTAGAAGCAGCCATCAAGGAAGACTAGTTACATAGTTGTAAAATCTGGTCACAGAACTTAAAAATAACAGAAAAGGAGAATGGAAAGATAGATAAGAGCACAGTGTTTTAGACTCCTCAAACCTCTGAAATTGCAAAATTTGGAGTGTGTACACGTGCGCACTTGTCTAGAGAAAGGGACTACAGTCTTGCATTGGAGTCCTAAGGGGATTTGTAAATCACCAAAGTTTAAATAAACCACTGTTGCCAAGAGAAGACAGAAGGAACATCATTTTTATTTATTCCCAGATGACCGTATTAACAGTCATTTATTGAACATTTATTTTGGGGTTGGCACTGTTCTAAGCACTTCTGTAGATATTCTCATTTACTTGTCAAAACAACTCTTATTAATATCTTTAATTTTTAAATATGGAGACTAGCATTTAGAGAAGCCCTATAGTCCCACGTCCTGTGCCTCGTCCGTGGCAGAGAGAGATGCCGGAGCTGCCCTCTTAACCACGATGCCGTCTTTCCTTCAGTCCTCTACATCACTTTACTTTACCCCTCTGTGCCTTCCTTAATAATTTTGGTTAAAAAATAGCTTTTATTTTTAGCTCCCTGGCAGTCACACACTGGACAGTTCTCAGGTTTCTGGCAAAGCAACCCAGTTTGCATGTCATAAATATAACTGAAGACATAACTGGCCACTGAGATACATTTTCATTATTGTGCAATCTTGCTAATGGATTGGCCTCACAGTCCAAATGGAAAAGTCCTGGTGCCTCACCTAATTGACAGGCATTTTCCAAGTCCTGTTCAACTACTGAATTCTGCTCATTAGGTTAATGAAAAGCAAATTTGCAGTATCCCTGCAAAGGCAAAGCCTTCTAGTAGCAGCACTACATTTGCATGAAATTTATGTATCAGCTCTGATGTAAGTACTTGCAAACCTCCAGAAATGTCCTGCATCTGATGGCAATTCACTTGCTGCAGATAACACCGAACATCTTTCCAAAGGTCCTCTTTCAGAGAAATATTTAAATGAATGACATTAAATTGCTTTACCCAATGTGATGAGTGAAAGGCCATATTGTGTGTGCACCGGAGTGGGTGTTGCTTTTATGATCTGCTGAAAGTTAAAGATAAATCAGTGGTAGGCACTTTCCAGGAGGGTTCAGCTCTCCAGGAACCTTTACCTCTGAGTGGTTACCTTGCAGATTTGGCATTTACATTTGCAAAGAGCCTTTGTCCTCCACTGGGTGTTTTGTGACTGCTAGTTCCAAGGTGGAGTGGCTGACTGGGCTGGAGAGGCTGGAGTGGCTAACAGGGCACCTCTGAGCAGCCGCTGTGGTCACTTGTTCCTCTGACACGACTGTCCCTGTGTGTCTCTTTTATTTGCTCCCTCCCCCCGTTTCCTTTCCTGTTTTTTTTTTTTCCTTTCATGCTTCCCAGTAACACTGCACAAATATGACTACATGACAGGAAGCAGCACAGAGCAAAGTGCTTAAGGCGAGGAGTCCAGAGTCCAACTGACCCAGCCCAGCTGAGATGACCTTGGGCAATAAACTCAACTGTAAAATGGGGCTAATAAAAATATTCCTTACAAAACTGGTACGAGGATTTTAATTCAGTTAGATCACCTATGTCAGTGGTCGGCAAACTGCAGCTCACGAGCCACATGTGGCTCTTTGGCCCCTTGAGTTTTTAGCAAAGGCCAGCTTAGGAGTACCCTAATTAAGTTAGTAACAATGTACCTACCTATATAGTTTAGGTTTAAAAAATTTGGCTCTCAAAAGAAATTTCAATCGTTGTACTGTTGATATTTGGCTCTGTTGACTAATGAGTTTGCCGACCACTGACCTATGTGTAGTGCCTGTTGTAACTTTTGCTACCATCAGCAGGAACAAAACAATATAGGGCAGAATAAATGGAAAGGGTTACCTCTACGGTGCAGACCATTGGCTGTGGGATTTTTATTAAAGGAGAAGTGACTGAGGTCTGGAGCACCCTGGGGTGTCTCAGGGGCCCAGGAACACGTAACCGGGCTGCAAAGGATGACAGGATTTTAATGAGCAGGTGGGAAAGAGAAGGAACAGTGTAACTGGGCAACTGGGCTGTTTTTAAACATGTTGGCAAGTTCTTGGACATGTCTTCCATGAAAGAAAAGTCTAATTCCCTCCCCTTGAAGGTGGGCTGGCCTCGCTGCTTGCTTCTAGTGACTAGAATGTGGTGAAGGTGAGACTGAATGATTTCTGCTACTAAGTCAGAAAATGTGATCCAGTGTGTCTGTCCCTCCAGTACCTATCTATATCTATCTACCTACCTACCTACCTACCTACCTACCTACCTACCTACCTACCTATATATCACCTTTAGAGTCCTGAGCTACCCTGTAAGAAGTCAGGCTACCCTGAGGCTCCCATGGACCACGTGGGGAGACCACACAGAGTGAGGACACAGGCCCAAGGAGCCCCAGCTTTCTCAGCTCTGGCATCAGATACGTGCGGGAGCCTTCAGATAACTTTGGTCCCAGCCACCACCTGACAGGAACTATGTGGGGGACTCTGAGCGACAACTGCCTAGTGGAGCCCAGTCAACCACCAGAACTCCCCCAAATAATAATAAAATGTTGTTATTTTAAGCCACTAAATTTGGGAGTAATTTGTTACCCTTAGTAACTGAAACAACAAACTGAAAGCATTAGAGCACTTACCAACCAAAGCAAATTTACAAATGAAGTAATGAAAGTACGAAACCAGTCATTTTCAGCTCAAATAGGTTTATTTATTTTGATGGATGATGTTTTGCAGTAGCCAAATTGATGCTGACGTCATTAAAAGCCAAATGCTACAGCACAAGCGTTCATGCAGCAGACTGATACACGCGTGTCCTGAGATGACACAGTGCTCCCACCCCACTGCTCCATCCCAACCACCAGGCAAAAGCTGGCTTCCACGTAGCGCTGGCGTGCCATCATTGTGTTCTGGTCCTGCCTCTGTTCTTACACATCAGCCCAGAGCAGTAACAGATGCTCTCCTTGATGCCAACGTGATCCAGACCCCATACTGAGGCTCCGAATTTTAAAAATATTGATTTCTTTTTAGATTAACATGAAAATAAACATACAACATTTTAGAGGATTATCCACAATATAGAAAGTGTTAGACAACTTGATTGAAAAGGAAAAGAGAGAGACACTCCAGGTAGTTCCACGTAAAAGGTGTAGCTAGAGTGGAGTTGGGTTAGGAATGGCCCTACCAGCCAGCATCTGGAGTCCCCACTGTTACCTTGTAGTCATTATGGAGTAGGGAGAGACGTGATAAAAGCTCCATTTAAGACCCATCTCCGAGCTGTGTGTGTCTGATGAATTAGACCACGGTGAGGCTGGAGTCAGGGAGACACTGGCTAACAGTCTCTTTTCTATACTCATCCAGGACTTCAAATATCAGTGCCCACCAAGCTCAGTGACTGTGGTGCTCCACTGGGCTCTTTGAAAACACGGGATAGATCACGAACTGGATGTCGTTTTCGCGCTGGGGATTTATGGTGTTCTTCCTCTACTCCAGCTCGTCGTTGATAAATAATATAACCTTGGTCCTACCATTCATGTCCCAGCACCTCTAGGCCTTCATTTATCAAACAAGGGACAGTGACATATATATTCTATTCATGTTATAAATATTAAATGTTGGATATATGAAATCTTCAAGAAGCTTCAAGCCTTCACGGAATAGGATGAGTTTATACTCTTTAGAGTACACTGTAGAGTTAGATCATACTTACAAGAGAACATTAAACTATTGTAAAAAAAAAAAGAGGCATACGATGTTTCTTTTTTATTGCACAAATTATCTTGCACAGCGTTAATAGAAATTTTTAAAATGAATAAAAGCCCAGTATTCCACAGCTACCAAATATCAACCTTTTATTTTCCATATTTCTTGCTAGTTCTTATTCATATACATTCACACATTTACAAGGCATAGTTTAGATGCACTGTTGTATTTTGCTTTTCTCACATAAACATTAGCATGTTCATGTCATTCTGTACTGTTCAGAATTGTAATTTTCTAATAGTCCATCAAGTTGATACACCACAATTCAGTTAACTCTATGTGCTTGAAGCACATCTGTATGTGTAACCTGTTCCTCCCCACCTTCCTCCCTGCCCCCCTCCCGACCCCTCTCCTTCCCATCTGTGGGAGAGGAAAAACAAGCAGATCAAAAAGCACTAGGAATGCAATTATCGAGACAAAGAGAATGAATATTTTTATTTTAAAATAATTCATTGAGCTCTTTCTTTAAAAATTAGAGGATACTATGTTTTATAAAAGACAAACTTTGGAGTCTGATGAAAACCCTGCACAGACAGGATTCAGTCAGCAGATTTCTCCACTGACATTCTCCATTTCTGACGCTTGGTTTTCTGTCTTGGTGGCAGGCAAGAAAGTAGGAGTCGCTCTCTGAATCCACTCGGAAGAGTCTTTTGAGGAGTAATACGTGGAAACACGGGCTCCTTGATTGAGTTAACAAACAGGTGATTGCATTAGCCCTGACAGAGGCGCGATTTAGACTAAGTACCGCCTTAGTGCCTCGCCTATGACGTCAGACCACATCAGTTTGAGGAAATCTTCAATCCCAGCCAAACAAGGCTAAGCTAGTGTATTAAGTTGCAGGTCGTTCTCCGATGTAGGGACACCCGAGGTTTAGCTGCCTGCTTGCTAATCATCCAGGGACAGCTGCTGGAGGCACAGGGCTGGGCCCGGACACCAAGTAAACAAGGTCACGGAGCCAGGGGACAAGCTCGCAGGCACGAGGCCACCCCACGCCCCCCATTTTTTTTTTTTAAACCATCACATTCTTTTTTATCAGCACAGAAGTCTTTTTATTTCCCCCACTGACCATGCCATGAATTCACAGGGAATGGGGTCCAGCACCCAGGCTCCTGTCCATTGGTTCTCACAGTGTGCTTCTCCGGGTGGAGCAGGCTGACGCTTCAGGGCAACCCAGGTGCCTTTCTCTTCTCTTTGGCTTCCTTCTTTTTCCGGTCATTTTCCTTCACACGTTTCAGGAAGCTAGCTCGGCTCTTAGAGTGCGTAATACGCTCAATACGTACATTCATTCTCTTGGCAAGAACCTTGCCCTTAACTTGCTTGTTCACGATAATGCCCACGGCATGCTGGGTGACACTGCAGACTCCCAGTTTTGCCATGGTAACATGTGTGGGGCGTTCCTTTTGAACAGGGCCCATTCCCTTGATGCCCACTTAACTCTGTGTGCTTGAAGCACATCCGTATGTGTAACCTGTTCCTCCCCCGCTCCCTCCCTGCTTCCCTCCCCACCCCTCTCCTTCCCTTCTGTGGGAGAGGAAAAACAAGCCGATCAAAAAGCCGAGGAATGCAATTAGTGAGACAAAGAGAATGAATATTTCACCTTTCTTGTAGATTCGCATGTCGGTGGCCAAAGGAACCACTCCATGCTTTCTAAAAGGCCTAGAGAACATAGAGCGGGGGCCTCTCCTCTTTCCCTTTGTGTCAGTCATTTTGGTGAATTACTGGAAGATGGCGGTTCGGGCCGAAAAACAACAGTCACATTCTTGAAGATTAGGAACTATAACGTGGGACTCGCAGTCTGAGGCTTTGACAGTCCAAGTACCTGAACTCTGTCACAGACCATGGACCTGCCATCAGAGAAAGTAACCAGAGGGGGAGGCAGCCGACTCTCTCCTGTGTGCCGTGGCTCCGGGACACCCTAAGCTGTTTTGTAAACTGTATAAATATTAACTGTGCCTGTTGCATGCCAAGCCAGCGTTGGGCATTATGACACGGGGATGACAGCCACTGAAAGCTAGACTTCGTCAGGCAAATGACATAAGCATTTCAGTTTTATCATCTGCTTTTGATGGGCGTGTGGAAATGTCTGCCTCGAGGAAGCAGCAGACGGGCTCAACTCCCTAAATCCATGATTCTCAACCTTGGCTGACTTCAGAATTCCCCAAATACAGAAAACTAGGCTCTGACCACTTCAATTGAATCTGAAATTTCTGTGTGTACGTGGGGAGGTGGGGAGGGGACTTCGGGAATTTTGAATCTTGAACCCAAATTGAGCATCACCATTCTCACACTATGGCAAAAAGTGCCTGAGATATACTTAAATAATTAGTGCTAACTGTTACCTAGATACCCAAGTTGTTTGTTTAATGTCATCAACATTATTATTATGCAAAGAAATCCTGCCCCCTTTGCATTCTTAGTGCTGGCTCCTTATCTGTTGCTTCCAATGTTTATTTCTCCTGAAGTTTCTCCCAAACCACAACATGGATTTGGGCAGGCACAACCTATCATCTCATCGACAGCACCAGATACAGTATCATTCAGTGACCTCGTCGGATAAGGGAAAAGTTCAATCTTTGCCAACAATGAGCGCCAAATGTTCAGCCAGGCTCCAGAAAGGGCTCGTAGGACGCCTTGGAGAATCATAGAACAGAAGGGAACACAGCATCTCTGCATCTTACGGGTGAGGGGATTGAGAACAGAGAGGTTGGAACTTGTTCATGATCACACACAGCCAGGGAGTGGGACAGTTGGGTCTGGAACCCAGGCCTCCCAGTTCCCCTGCCCCACATGGGGAGAGAGGATGGGGCCCTTTAGGGGGAGGTGGAGTGGGCTTGCTCCCCCTCTCCCACCAGGCAGCTTTGCTGAAACCTGTTTTACGTAAGAGGCTTTAGGAAGGGGGGAGCATCCTGACGGTTCTGGTGTCAGTCACCATGCTTTTTGCAGGTTCAGGTAATCCAGTAGAACCTGTTTACAGAGCGCTGACCGGAGAGGTTTCCAGGTCTTTAAACAGAACACGCACAGACACACACTCCTTTAGGGACTCCACCAAATTGGACTCTAGAGATCAGTGGTTCCCTTTCACTTAATCCTTTTAACTTGCAAAAGGGCCAAAGATCACTGTGTCTTGGACATTCTGCAATGTGAGAAGTTAACCTTTTCTAAATGAGTGAATGAATGAAAGAATGAATAAAGTTAACCTTTCCATGCCTCCACGCAAGAGCACTTTTCTAGGTTTACGATAAACATTCTTGATGTTTCACTGCCTGACCTCTTCAAAGTTCTCTTCAGATTATGTATAGATATGCAAATTTGTAGCCATAACCTCTATGTCAATAAATACAATCATAACAGTTTTCTATGTTATGTAGTCTGTAAGAATTATATCATTGAATTCTCCCAACAACCCAGTTATATTAGTTCCATTTTTCAGAGGAAGTCACTGAGAGGCTGGGTTCTTTGCCAAGGTTGAATATGTAATAGAAAGAGATTTGTCCACAGATTGCTCTGGCTCCAAAGCTGAGTCCTTAATCACTGAGATCAAAGCACATCTCACCTCATAAACAATTATAAATTCACTTTGTATTTGGCTGAGGCATATAAAAATCACCTACTTTCTTTTTAGATCATCTTTAAATAGAAGGCATTTTGCCCACCTCTCATTTATCTGAAGAAACGAGCCCAGTGAATTATTTCAGGAATAGCTAGAATTGCCACAACCTACATCAGATGGGAGCTGCACCCAAAGTAGTGTGGTAAGGCCCAACTATGAATGGGGGTACCACCAGCACCTGACATGTCATTTATTCAGTATTATATGCACTGTGCTAGGCAACGCAGCTACAAAGTGAGATAAGAATGGGCTTTCTCTCTTGGTGGAACTCACAGTCTAGAGGGGAGACAAGACTTATAAATGTAACATTTCAATATAATATGACAAGTACTCAATTAGCACAAAGCACAAGGCAAGTTTGGAGTACAGAGATGAGTCAATGAGTCGAGGAAGGGGTGGCCAGAGAAGCCTACCTCAAGGTCATAGCCCATACCTATCTGGTAAGTCTGGACGGAGGAAGGGGAGCTAGCCAGACTGAGAAGATGGTGAGGAGCGGGTGGGAAAGGCACTGTAGACAGAAGGAATGGCACAAAGAGTAGAGCAAAGGATAACACGGGGTGCAAGGGAACTGTGAGTAGATCCAGAACTGTGGGGTGTAGGAGGTGAGGTAGGAGGGAGGTCGTGAGCTCACAGATGGCCTTATGTGTTTGGCTGAGCTAGGGTTTCTCAGTAGACACCGGGAAATTGTTTAAGAGCCTTAAGTTCATGAGTGACATGATCATATTTGCATTTTAGTCTCATCACCCTGACCAGCTACCTCCTGTTTGCTGCTATCACCAGTGACTCATATGTGTGACATTCTCTCATGAGTTTATCCGGTGGTTATGAGCAACCCCCCAAAAGGGTAAACTCAAAAGAAATCCACACCAAGACACATCATAATGACACTGCCAACAACTATGGACAAAGGAAAAAATCTTGAAATCAGAGAAAAATGTCACCTTGTTTACAGGGAAAAATAGTGAGAATAACAGAAATGACAAAGGCACTCGTGCTGTTTTCACAATGCTGAAAGAAAAGATTCATCCAGAATCTTAAACCTACAGAAAACAGTATAACTGAATCTGACTTTATCAAAATTGAAAACTTTTGTTCTGTGGGAGGCCCTGTGGAAAGTATGAAAAGATAGGGTACAGAATGGGAACTTATTTGTAAAACATATCTGACAAACAAGCAGGATCGAGAATATGTAAATAACCCGAGATCTGATGTTTAAAAAATCTAATTAGAATGTGGGTAAAACACATGGAGAGACATTTCACTGAAGAAGGTATTCAGATGGCAAATAAGCCCATGAAAAGATGTTCAGAATCATTAGTTGTTGGGAAATGTCCATTAAAATCACAATGAAATGTCTGTATATACCTATCAAAACATCTAAAATAAAAAATAGTGACACCACCAAATGCTGGGGAGGCTGAGGACAGCCTGGATCACTCATACATCTCTGCTGAGACTATAAAAGGGGACACACACTCTGCAAAACACTTTGGCTTGAAGAGGAGTGGGCCACAGAGAAGTGGGCGTGTCTGCAAAGTTCGGCGGGTGGGTACTTGTGGTGAGGGACTGTCTGTGACTTGGCTGTGTCAGTGTCCAGGTCCTGGTTGTGATATCCTCCTATTGTTTTAGACGATGATACCATTGGGGGAAATGGGGTGAAGGGCACGTGGTTCCTCTCTAATAGTTCTTACAACTGCATGTGAATCTGCAATTATCTCAAAATAAAATTTAACTTAAAAATAAATTTGTCCTTGAAATGCCAGTGAATGGTACTACTTGATAGTTTCTGTAATTAAAAAAGTTTGGCAGACACTGGAATAAACAAAATTTATCAGGTTTCCTTACTGGGGGGCTCCTCAGAGTCCTGCATTTGTACTTTCTTTTATAAATAACTAGTGGCCCAGTGCATGAAATTCGTGCACATTGAAAGGGGATTCATTAGAGGAAATAATATTGCTATTTGCCCTTTCTCTATAATAGAAGTGCCAGAGATGAAAGTTAATAAAATGTATATGAAAACTTTCCTCCTGTAAGAGTCTGGGGCATACCACGGGACCCAGAGTCAAGTCCCCGCCCACCCACATGCACCTCAAAATTGCATGAGACCCAGACCCGACCGCCCCCCACCCCCATTGGGCTAGATCCAGGCCTGGCCAGTCCCACCCTTGTCAAGCCCTGCTGGGTAGGGGGCGTAGCCTCAGGTCCCCTGGCCTGGCACCAGGATGGGGGGTGTGGCCTGAGGTCCCCCAGCCCAGACCAGGGTGGGGGACATGCCTTCAGGTCCTCCGTCAAGCCCCACCAGGTGGGGTGTGGGGGTGCAGCCTCAGGTCCCCTGTCAAGCCCTGCTGGGTGGGGGCACATCCTGAGTTCCCCTGACCCAGCACTGGGGGTACACCTTGAGGTCCCCTGTCAAGCCCCGCTGGTCTGGGGGGCATGGCCTGAGGTTCCCTGTCAAGCTCCACCGGGCAGGGGGTGTAGTCTGAGGTCCCCCAGCCTGGTGCCGGGGAGGGGGGCATGGCCTGAAGTCCCCTGTCAAGCCCTGCTGGGTGGGGGGGCGTGGCCTGAGGTCCCCTGGCCTGGTGCTGGGGCGGGGGGAGCAGTCTGAGTCCCCTAGCCCAGCACCAGGACAGGAAGCGCACCTTGAGGTCCCCCGTCAAGCCCCGCTGGGCAGAGGGCATGGCCTCAGGTCCCCTGGCCTGGCACTGGGGCGAGGGGTGTGGCCTGAGGTCCCCAGCCTGATGCCAGGGTGGGGGACGCGGCCTGAGGTTCCCTGTCAAGCCCCATGGAGGTTGGGGAGGGCATAGCCTCAGGTCCCTGCTGATTGCTTGTTAAGGCTCCTTATGGGAACTTGGCCTCAGCTGTGGGTGCAGCCATCTTTGTGATGGAGTGATGGTCAATTAGCATATCCCCTCTTTATTAGATAGGATGTGCCTAATGTCTTCCTAATAAGGCTGTTGTTAGGATTAAATGAGATGATCCATGTAAAAGGGTATATAATATCTGAAACAAATGTTAAGATTATTATTACTATTATATTTACTCTTTATCATAAATTTGTCATATTGGTGTTATTACATTAATTTTAAAAAATATGGAGATTGAGGCTTAAACAAGTTAAATAATTTGAAAGGAAATAGCTAGCAAGAGGCAGAGCCAGGATTTGATCTCAGATCTGACTCTCAAATATCTGCTATTAATTTTGATGCAATATTCACTCAAAAAGTATGGTTTCTTTAAAAAGTAAAAATTAGAAGACAAGGGACAAACTAGGAAAGTATAAAGAATTTCATTCATTACCTTCATAAATCAATAAACTTTTCTAATATAACTAGAGGCCCGATGCACGAAGATTTGTGCAAGAATGGGCCTTCCTTCCCCTGGCTGCCGGCACCGCCTTCGCTCTGGCCAGAGCCCTCTTTCTGCCTTCCCATGCTGCCCAGAGGCCCAGAGTGGCTGGGGCAGTGCAGAATGCCCGCATCATCGCCATGGCAACGACACAAGCATCCCACCCCACCCCCAGCCGCTCAGCGCCTGCGTATGCAAACTAACCAGCCATCTTTGTTGGGTTAATTTGCATACTCACTCCCGATTGGCTGGTGGGCGTTATGAAGGTACAGTCAATTTGCATCTTACTCTTTTATTAGTGTAGATAATGGGCAAATCACCAATACATCAATTCATGATAGTACCCAAAGGACATCTCAAAGTGTTCAGACAAAGTAAAATGAAAAAGATCCCTTTAAATTAATTTTAAATGCTATTTTTCTTTTCTTTTTTTTCAAAGTGAGGAAATCTTATATTCACTCATATAACAGCTGTGGTGAAATAGGTACTTTCAAACAGCTGTCCATGTTTAGCATAACTTTGGTAGTGGGGAATTTGCTGTAAAATACTTACTTTTAACCTAGTTTTTTTAATTTCTAGAAATCAATAATATTAATTAAAATTTTAAAAAATGAAGCAGATACATAAACAAAGATTTAATGCTCAAGGATGTTTATCACTGCATATTCATATGAGCAAAAATGTGAGAAGAACCTTAATATCTCTCAGTAGGGAATGGTTAACAAATTATGGGGCATTCATATGATTGCAGTAATAGTCCTGTTTTTAAAAAGTAATGATATGAGAAAAATGCATATATTTTTACATAAAAAAGCAGAAAACCTCTAATTTTATAAAATCAAAACGTGTGTGTGTGTGTTTGAAGAAAATACATCAAAAGGTCAAAGGTGTCTCTGAGATGAGGCTTTCATGAAGAATGCTTATATTCTTTACTATAATTCCCACAATAATAATTCAGAAAAACCAGCGATAATCTGCCTCTTCCAGTGGGTTAAACTCAACACTGATGTGAACACCATTACACCCTGTTTTGTGGGTACCTCCCAGTTGGAAGGACTCCGGGGTCAGGGTGCTATCTCCCAGGGCCGTGGGAGAGGTGAGGGTGGGGAAGGGAGCAGCAGGACAGTCAGCAGAAATTCTCTCCCGCACCAGATACTAGTCAGCAGCAGGATGAAATGTGAGAGGACTCGCACTTGGCTTCCCCCACATACGCTCCCCAGCCCCTCCTGCTCACTGTTTACCACAGACAGGCTGCAATCACAGGGGCGCCAGGTTAGCTGTGTGCTGAATACCAAATGACTGTCCCAAGTTATTTTTTGCCAATTTGTTGAAAGGGATAATAACATAGACTAGTATTTGACAGCCTGAGTACACTGTTGTTCACACCAACTATTATTTAGATCTTTTAAAGTGTGGAGCTGCTGTGTTTTTAACGTGCTGTGTAACTGTCCAGTACACTGAGTGTGCGACAGGTTATTTAGTGCTTGCTGCCTAACAGGCATATGACACTCAACTTGTCTACAGGCCTTTTGGGCTCTCCTACCAAGTCTGTTCTCCCAGTTTTCATCGTCTCAGAAAAAGGTGCTACCACTAACCATGTTTAACTGCCAGCCTATGGATTGGTCTTGTTTCTTCACTTTGCTAATACCTCTGATCCCTCCAGGTATCCACTCTGCTCCCCAAATACAAGGTCCCCCCCAAAAAATGTATACACGCTTTAACAGCTGATAGCTCAATTGATGTTTCTTGTCAGATTTAACCCATTGGGATTAATAATTACTCAAATTGTGTACACATTTTTTTTGCGGGGGGGGGCACCCTGTATATTCAGAATCCATCCACTTCTTTCTACCCACATTATAACCCATTAGTCCAAGCCAAACCAAATGCATCTGGATTGGTACATTTTTCTTTCTGAGCAGGTCTCCTGCTTCCGTCCTGCCTCTTACAATCATCTCTGCCTGTGAGTGATGTTTTATAACATAATGACTCTTAGAAAAAACTCCAAACTCCTTAAATGGGCTTTAGGTTCAACCTGATTTGACCCTGCCAACCTCTTTGATTTCACCTCCCACCACGCCCACTTCCATAGTCTTCCTATTGGTCCCCAAGGATGCCCGGCTTGTGCCCACCATGGGGCCTTGTCCCAGCTCATCTCCCTGCCCCGAACCCTTTCCCCCCAGACCTCTGTTATTCAAGCCTTTGTGAAAATTCACCTCTGCATTAACTACCTTCCTTAACTTCCCAATTCAAAGTCGCTCTATCGCTTCCTATTCTTGCTTCATAACAATTACAATTCTGCACTTAATATTTCATTTGTTTAATGTCTGTCTCAACTGAACACAAGTCCCATGGAGCTGGAGTCTGGTCTGTCTGGTATCCTACACCCCTAGAATCGCGCCTGGCAGGTAAAATATTTATTCATGAATAAACACATGTCTAATCATATAAAATATAGATATTCTCTGATTGACCTGCTGGGTCAGGAGAGGGTTCCACTAAGTGCAATGGGGTGAGAGAAGGAGAGGAACTGACAAGTCAGATGGGGCTGGGAGCAGAGGCAGGCCCAACGGCAGGGACGAGGGAGACTCCAGGACAAGGAGGACAGTGACCCAGTCTGGCAGGTAATGACCACCAACAGGAGTGTGCAAAGCACAGCACAGGTGACGTAGGAATGGACGATGACTTTAGGGACAGTTGTCTGTGAATGGCAAGCTCCAGGCAATTCACTAAGTTGCAGGTAGAAAGAATACAGGTTGAGGAGAAATGGCAAGCCGCCAGAAGTCCCCACGTAGCAGAAACTGGAGTGTGAGGCAGGTTTTTCAGACAGGAACGCAGACACAAGGGGCAAGGAGGGTCTCGGGACTCAGGACTGAGGCGCCAGACCAGCCTGGGTGTGGAGACAGAGGTTGAAGACGGCTTTCTGCCGGATCCCCTGTTCATCTGGCTGGCAGCCAGCGCTGTGACTGTGTGTGCTTCAGCAATTTTACTACATTCAAGGGTATTTAATAGAACAAAATAAAAAGTATCCTCAGTCAGCAGGAGAAAAGGAACATCACTGGCCCTTTCGCAGTCATGTCTGGGCTTAAAGGGAAGAGAGGCAAGGTGACTTCCCGGAGGCTTCATGCCAAGTGCCACGGGACTAAAAGCACCTACAATAGCACCTTTAGGTAGATAGGTAGCGTCATAACCAGCCATAGGCCAGCGGTGTCATCAGGATCCTATCAGGAAAAGCACTCCTCTTACCTGTGGCTTCACATGCACACGTGGCAGCCGGGCCGGGTCCCCTGCATGCTGTCGTCGGGAAGCAGAGGTGGACCTCCAGCAGGGGGTGGGGGGGCCAGGCCAGGCCCTCCCTGTGACACCCTCTCTGCCGTCACGGACCCCAGGACCTGGTGCTGGGCAAGGCTTCCTTTCAGCCCTCCTCCCGGAGGTCTGCGTGACCCTGGAGCAGTGCTCTCGGCAGTGCCTGGCGAGTGGGATCACCTGGAGAGCTGTAATAACCACCTCAGCCCGAGTCCCATACTTTAGGGAGTCTGATGTGATTGGCCTGGGGTGCAGGCCCAGCCTCCGGGATTTTTAAAAGCTCCCAGGTGGGTCTAATGTGCAGCCAAGACAGAACCTTGGCCCTGGAGCTGGATTGAACACAAATGGGGGGGTCAGCTGTGTCAGTGCTAGTGGGGAGGGTGCTGAGGGGTACCCCCGACGTTAAAATCCCAGCTTGGCCACTTCCAAAATCCGCAAATGAGCAGTGAGATTTAGAGTAGCACCCATCTGATTCAGTCTTCATAAAAATTAAATGAGCTTCTATATGTAAAGTCCGTGGCCTGGTAACTAGCCTATAGTAAGATACTCTATTATCACTTCCGCATCTTAGTACCCATTTTCTTTGCTGAAATCTTTCCTTACAGGTTGCAGCGTTCATTTCTTAGATGCACTCTCATTTAGGCAACTTAATGTAAGCTTTCACAATAGTTGCATTCTATACTTTGGTATTAAGTTTCTTTTGGTTGCAAAAAGCAGAAACCAGCTCTGGCTTCCTTAAGGCAAAAAAAAAGCTCCAATTTTGGGAGGATAGCAGGTATGCAATAATTACAACCAAGTCACAATGAAGCCAGCACTCATTCAGAGCAGCTCTAAGCCGCACAAGTCTAACCGACAGCATTGAAGTTTTCACCTTTATTTGCCTTGTGGTTTTAAGTAGCGTTATTTTTAAATACCTTGAGCTTTTTTGAAACCATGTGCAACATGGACGAGGGCTGCCCTCCGCAGAGCTGGCTGTGACTGGTGAGGCAGCCCTGAAGCACCCGGTGAGAGGCTGGCACAGGTAGGCGCCCAATACAGGTGTGTTTTCGATTCTTTACATTGGTTTCCCTAATTTTTAAAACAAGATGTCCTTTGACCTATTGCACTTGATAAGGATGCCTCCTTCAGGATTCCTTCTTCTCTGCCCCACGTGTCCCCAGGCCTCAGCACTTCTGGGGGATAAATGAGGTCATATATCTATACCTATGTTTGCTGGCCTAATGTCTCCACTACACATGCTGCACCCCTAGTCCATTGGGAAGCCACCCTCCTGCCACCCACTACAACTGCATGTCCCAGAAGGTGTCCCTCATGTACACGATGGCCCTGGTGACCGTGGGACTGGCTGACTTCACCACTCCCACGGGAGTGTCCATTCTCTCTGCCTGTGGCCACCGTACCCTGCTCTTCACTCTGCTTAAAGGTCTCTTTAAGTATTCTTCTTTCTGTAGATAAGTTCTATTTAAAAAAAATATTTTTTATTGATTTCAGAGAGGAAGAGAGAGGGAGAGAGAGATAGAAACATCAATGATGAGAGGGAATCATTAATCAGCTGCCTGTTCCACGCCCCCATTGGGGATCGAGCCCGCAACCCGGGCATGTGCTCTGACCTGGAATCGAACTGTGACCTCCTGCTTCATAGGTCGATGCTCAACCACTGAGGCATGCAGGCCGAGCAATAAGGTCTCTCTAAACAAGCTCTTCAAACCTCCCCTTCCCCCAGATTCCTTATGCCCCGCACCTGGCCTTCAGCTGAGTCCAATGTCTCTGAATCCTAGCACTGGACAGACCTAGTGTTGTCTCCCAGGAGGCTCTCTAACAGCCATGCCCAAGGCCCCAGGGAGGCCTGCCTGTCCTGATAGTTCAACAGATGTGCCGTAAGGTCGGACCCCAGAGAACTAGAAGTCTCCAAGCCAAGGTCTTTGCTATGTCTCAATCAAAGCATCTCCAATTTTTCTCCTCTTCATTTTCTATTTTCTCTCTTTTCATTTATCTTTATGAAATTTTAATTCAAAGGGTACATCCTTTTGAGTTTTCTTTCCTATTAACAACAGAAGAATTTCAGAATGGCCATAAGAAAAACAAAGGCAATAACAACACAAAAATCACCTGAGCAGTTGATGAAGTCGAATTTATCATTTCAGCACCGACAAAAAATATTATGGTTGAACAGAAATGAGTAAGAGAAAAATGTTTCTTACTCATGGTTTAAAATCGTCAGTGGCATAGGACTTCTATCTCCTATTTGAAATGTCCCACCTGGGGCGTATTCAAAGTCTAAAACTCCAGCAGCAATTCAATTTAGTATTTAAAAAAAGAACTATGTGTCAGGATGTAGTACTATTGCCAGAGGAGCCTTCCAAACAAATAAAAGCCAGGCTAAAGATACAGCAGACAATTCAATAGAACAGACATTCAAAGATTTAGCCGAACAAATGTTTGTGAAGTGGCCAGCTCTTTCTTAGTGAGTAGGTTCTTGAACTTAATAGTCAGAGAATTATAAAAATGAAGTTAGTCTTGCTATCTTTGCTAGGCTTCTAAAATGTTTTTTAGTGTTTTTTTATTTTATTATTTTAACACTGAGAAAAGAAGCAATGCTTTCAATACATTAGTGAAATATTCCTTGCCAATTGCAGCGTAATCAGGAAGCAGGGTTTCTCTTCCAGTAAGTGATTTCTGAAGTGTTTACATGGAAGAAAGGTTCTCAACTGGCACTATGTTAAAAATAGAATTTTATTGTGTTTTGTAGTATCATCAGTGCCAGATTAGCCACATCTGTCACATTTACTCTGCAAACCAACGAGTTGTTAGAATCTTGTTCCTGTTCAGTGAGGAACACTGTTTTGTTGTTTTTTGAAATGCCACCTAAAATCTGTGAAGTAGGTTTCGTTTGGCATGAGGGACTTGACAGCGTATGGGGGAGCATGTGCGTGGTCCTGTGCGCAGGCTCAGTGGGTGGCCCCTGGGAGCCTGGTAAAAGCTGGAAAAGAGGGGGAACAAAACTGCTACTTACACAGGCTGAGCATTAATTACCTCCATCCAACACACGCAGTATCAAAGCGAGCCGGCCTCACTCACTGTCAGACCCTGCGGAGCTGAGAGGCAGATGATGATGGTTCCATGGCCAACACCCTTTTGCTGCATGTTCTATGTGTCGCTAGTGAGATGATTAAAAGATGAGTTCCAATCCTGAGGCATTTATAGCGCCCAGCTGTTGTGGCTCCTCTGATTCTTTCTGGGCTCAGTAGACACCTCTGGTTAAAAAACAACACAACACAACCCTCTTTAACATTTTACAACAAGCAAATGTAACTGAAGTGCTGCTAGACCACTTTCCTGCCTGGCCCCAAATGCCTCCAACTAATACACAGAGATCCTTGAAAACACCCCAAATGTGACTAATTATCCAGCAGCATGTTGTTCAGTAGCAAATGAAAAACCAAAAGGCACGGGAAGGAGAAATGTTTCAGGACTAAGAAGCTAAACCAGGAATGCAAATTTGTTATGATTGAAATAGGAATCACCACTGGGACTACATTTTTAAAAATTTTAATGAACCTCATCTTTTCTCTGTCAAATAGAATCTCTTTAGCCAAGTGTCTGATCTTTTTTCAATGGAAAATAAAGCTAAGCATCATTTTACCGAGTACTTATTTTCCCATTTTAAATAACCAGGTAGATTCCAGCTTGTACACAATGTTAGTGAAACCCACAGATTCACAACCTCGTGGTCTATCTTTCTTGGCATCTATGCAAGAGAATGAACAACAACAAAAATACTGTGACACTGAAATTTAACGTCTAAGTGAGGATGTTTATGGGGGTTGCCTAATTTTCCCATTCACCTCTGCAGTCCTGGCATGTTAGGGGAAGCAAAAATGGGTCTTCTTACAGGGGGCTCTCGGTGGGAAAAGTAGCAAGACATGGTGGAGTTGCCCTAGGCTCAGCATTGAGACGTGTGAAGGAGAAGCAGAGGGGGAAAGACTACCCCTCACCAGTATGGGTAGGGGGCTTACACTTGGGAACAGAGTGGAGATATCAGAGCTCAGTCCTGGGAGGTGTAACACTGAGTGAGTCGCTATGATGTCATTTTGTCTTCCATCTCTCTAACCTCAGTGCCTACCCCAATACCTGGCAAATATTTACTTAATAAATATTTGTTGAGTTAGTTTATATTTTCTTTCCACCCAAATTCTAGGGGACTTGCTCAGGTTTAAAGATGCAAAGAATCTGTGAGAAGCAATGAGATAAATCACAGCTGTTATGCTAGGAGCACTTTCAGAAACAAAGAAAACAGGGCCACAAAATTTTGGAGTTGTATTAGTCAGACATGTTAAGTTATGCTGTGGTTACAAACAACCCCTTAAATCTCAGAGACTTAACATAATAAAACTTTATTTCTAACTTATGCAAAGTCGAATGCAGATGTTCCTGGTCAGGTCATTCTCCTAGGTGGCTCTCTTTCAGGTGGTAACACAGGGATCTAGACTCTTTCCTTCTAGTACTTTCATCATCCCCTATGCCACCACTGTCCTCTGATCTACCCTGTTAACCGGCCAACCTCAAAGTGAAACAAGAGCATAGAGAAGGTGCACCCACTTGTAATTGTTCCATCCTGGAAGCTATGCACCAGTTCTGCAACAAATTTCCATTATTGAGAACTAGTCACTTGTCCCCAACAGATAGGAGGGGCTGGAAAATGTGGTTTAGCTATGTACCCAGGAAGAGAAAGGGGTCTGTGAGTATCTAGCCAGTCTTTGCCATGAGAACCTGATCAAAGCACTGATTAAGACAGTAACAAGATAGGTAATAGCTGGAGAAGCCAAGCCACAATAATAATGTCAGTGAGTCAGAAGACCAGAGGAGGAGCAATCAAACAATAGCAGCCAACCAGGGAGGCAGGTCAAGGTCAGTGAAAACACCCAGATCTATCGCAGATGTCCGGAAGTGAATGCCATGGGTTGGAGGGTAAAGATAATTTCTGTCTCCAAGGAGAACCACCTTGAGATATTGCTAGGAGAAGAAAGTTACTTAGAGGAGCTGGGGTTTAGGCAGGCCTCCTGTGAGGATACATAGACTATTCTCAGAGTTATCCACTTAGTACTTGTAACCTGTGGGCTCTAGGAGGGTGGAAATTACTAGGTGCATGTCACATAATATTGGGCATATACACAAACATGCTAGTAACTTGCATCTATTGAGCATCTGTTTTCCAGGCACTTTATATATATCATCTCTAATTCTTCCACTAGCTTTTCAGTATACTAGTTTTTCCTAGTTTAATGAGGAAACTAAACTTCAGCGGGATTAACTTGTCACACATTTTGTGAGTGATAAAGCTGGCACGTGAACATGTGAATCTGATACTAAATTCCAAACTGCACTGTAATAGCATCTCAATCTATTGCCATGTAACAAAACACCCCAAAATATAGTGGCTTAAGAGGAATGCTTCTTTATTTTCCACGAGCCTATGGGTTGGCTGAGCAGTCCTTCCGATGTGGGCTGGGTTTGGCTGGTTCTCTTGTGCATCTTCGGCCCGTGGGCAGGTTGGCTCAGGCTGCCTGATCTGGAAGGGCCTCAGCCAGGGGACTGGTTCTGCTCCAGGTGTTCTCATCCTCCAGCTCCTCGTCCAGGTTCCAAGAGAGAATGGAAGCACGGGGCCTCATGAGGACGAGGCTTAGAACTGGCACACACCACTTCTCCATGTGGCCAAAGACAGTCACGAGACCAGCCCAGGTTCCAGAGCGGGGAAACAAAATCTCCTTCTTGATGGGAGGAGCAAAAAAGTCACTTTGTCAAGGGCTTGGATGTGAGGAGGGGTAGAGAACTGGGGCCATTTCTGCAACCAACCTACCATAGCTACTATCTTAGATATTTTCCCCTAAAAAAAGTAGTGTTTGCTTAAAACGTGTTTTTTATTAATTGGTAAAAAAGCATGAGTCTTCCAAAGTGTATGTGTTGTCTAGTCCCTCTCTAATCTGAAAATCTGAGACAATGTGCTAAATATCTTTTTTATTTAGGGAGGCAGGACACAAAAATATCCACCTCCAGACACCGGATCTATCTACACAGAAAATAGTCTTGCAATAGAAGATTTTTAAAAAGGAAAATAAAACTGAAAATTGTACTTCCTGCATGCCCTGCAGAGAAGGGAGGGAGGGGTAGTGAAAGTGTGATGAGCAGCTGGATTTTATTTTTAAACACATAATATTGCTTCCCAGTTTTTTTCTTCTAGAAAAATGGAAGGAGACTTACTAAGGAATTCTAATACACAGGAATATCATTGGAGTGGATGCTAATGTAATTGACATGGTCTTTTCAGAATAAACTCTTTTCTTTGTAACCTATTTGTTTTGTTGACAGAGTGGGAAAAAGAAATATACAATGAACGCTGGAAGATGAAAAATGCCATAGATTCTCATTAGGCCCTCAAGAGAGGTTTGAAATGCCTGATTCGGGCTTTATTCACTATTGACTTTCTTTCCGGGGGCTCAGTTTTGAAGTTCATGGGCATGAGAACCCAAATCTCATAATCCTCTAGCACTTGAGGCCTTTGTTGGAAGGGAATAATCCAATACCAGCAGGGGTGACTAGGGTGCTGCAATATTATTTTTAGGTCCAAAGTTATGAGTGAACTAAAGGCATAACATTAAGAAAGCCTCAGGGAGAGCCAACCAAATGCTTCTGCTTTTTTTATGAGGCCACTTGGTGGTAAATCTGGAAATGATAAGGCAACTGATGCATAACCAAATTGTCTTGCAGGTTTTATGGTCAATTTACGGGACTAATTTCTATAAACTCTCACCAAGGATTACAAAACAAAGTAAAATGTCCACAGGGATCAGTAAGGTGGTAACTAAAGCCAGCAGGGAGTATGGGGATTATGGTGAGCCCCACCTAAAGGGAACTGATTGAAACTTAAAACAAACAAGAAACGCACAAGCCAAACCAAACCAGCCTGTGGGCAGCTAGGCCTGCACGGTGCCAGCGTGACTTCTCTAGGTCAACGCCAGAGCAACAGAAAGCCGGGTCCCTCCAGTCATGACGACTTGTACCAAATCAACACAAGAATTAAAGACATTTTTGTCTGGCTCCTTTTCTACTCTCTCATTTTGAAACTTAAAATAATATCACAAAATTATGTGCCAGTCTCAAGAAGTACATTTGTACGTGATTGACAACTCTCAGGTTTCACCTTGTGTCTTCTCTAAATTGTCTACCAGGGGTCCTCAAACTTTTTAAACAGGGGGCCAGTTCACTGTCCCTCAGACCGTTGGAGGGCTGGACTATAGTTTAAAAAAAAACTATGAACAAATTCCTATGCGCACTGCGGGCCCGGGACGAGTCGGCCGCTAAGCAGGACAGGCAGCGGCACCCGGCGGGCTGGATATGTGGCCCGCGGGCCGTAGTTTGAGGATGCCTGGATATCAAGGAATGCAAAAACAAGTATTTCTTTGTGGGGGGGATAAAAAAGTTTCTAAACACCACATTTTCTCTTGAAACATATATGAAATTCAGATAAAAGGGTTATTTTTACTGTGTTGTTAGATAGCCCTTAGAGAATATATTGTGAAAACTGACTATAACTGAGACCCAACGTGGCTTAGTGCATGTACTATGTCAGTTCAAAGAAAAGTACAAAAACACAAAAGAAATAGACATTTATTTATGTCTCCATGTAAAAAACCTAGATATAAAGAAATCCCCCGTTTTCCCCCAATAAGAAAAATCACTGAAAACATGACTACAATCACTTTTTGAATCATTTCCACAATTTCCCTCTAAGCTGGCCAATCAGCACTTTCTGATTCCATGAATGAGGCTGTCACGGGAATGTTACCTCAAGGCACAAGTACCTGCTTGTATAATGTTAGCTCTCATGTCTTCCTTTTTATTAATCTTGCTGGTGCTTATGTTTGATCTCCCGAACATGAATACTGTTTGCTTTTTAAAGACATATGAAGATCTAGTTAAAGATTTATAAAGAACTATAGAAGATGTTCTGTAGACGATATCACCAGTTGCCATTGTGAGCTGATACCCCCAAAACAAACAACTAAATTTATATTCAGTATTTTTGCTTTTTTCTTAGATGCCACCAGGTGATTTGTAGACTCACTCAAAAAATAGATTGAGATCTTTTAGGTCAGTTGCCTTCCCTGGGCGGCACGTAGCTGTTGAAAATAAAGTAAATGAGAGAGGGCCCCAAATAGGAGAAACTCTGTAGGGACTTGGCTATGATTCCTCTCTTCTAAGGGATACTTTAGGGGGGAAAAAAATCTCAGTTTACAACAGGCTCAGATGATAATCAAACTAGTCCAATGCTATTTTGTCTTTTACAAAAGACCAAAGAACTGGGGGTGGAGATAGTGTTCCTAACGTCCAATAAAACCTCTTCACAGCCCTCTCTCTGCTGGCACTAGTTCCACACGGGCAGCAGCTGCCACTCCACAGATCTCCCCATTCCCGGTTGCCCACTCTAACATTCTCCCCCACATCCCCCGGCACAGTGTCTCCCACACACAGAAGTGGCACCATGGCTCACAATCTGCTCCTTTCTCTCCCATCCACGCTTTCCCCTTACCTCCACATGGCTCCTCCATTCTCTCTCCAGCCCACCCCCCACCCCCAGGCCTCCATTTATGCTCCCACACAGACTCTCTGGGAAGTGTAGTCTACTCTCACCACAATCCTTTCTCTTGGGACAATGTGTCCATTGCCCAGATTCTACACCCAAAAGGCAAGTCCAGGTGCTGACAGAGCCACCCAGCAAGAACCCTTCCTTCTGGAAAAGCAGAGAGAGGGAGACAGGCATTTCCGTTCCTGCCATACTTGAACAGGCACACCCTGCGCTGTGTGCTGGGGTTGTACAACTATGCCGAGGGAGGTGCGAGCTCCTACACGGCAGTAAAGATGTAACCCTCCTCAAACACGGTGCTAAACCCTCTCATTTCCCAAACCACCTATTGTTTCATCGCATTTGCTCTTATTTCCATCCAGAATTTTTGGACGCGTGTTTTGTGGTAGGAAAAATTAATTTTCTCATGCTCTAATATGTAGAGGCCGATTGCTTGAAGCTTTACCTTGCATTAACCAAGAGGAGGAAACAAAGAGATTCGGTGACTCTGTTAGATTTTAAGTGGAACAAGAATAATATACTAGTATTTTAGTTAATCCAGTGGCTTTTCATCCATAATCTGCTTAGGCAACCCACCTACATTTAGTGATTTCAAAGAACATTCATTCTTGTGGGTCATGAATGTGGGCAGGGCTTAGTGGGGTGATTCTTCTGCTTCCTCTGGCTTGGGCTGGGCACAGTCGGTGGAAATAGGTGGCAGCAGGGCTTCCCTAAAGGATCCATGACAATATCACTCACATGCCTGGCATGTTGGGAGGGACGGCTGGAAGGCTGGGCTTCACTGCACCCCTCTCATCTCTGTATAATCTCAGGGCCTTTCCATATGGGTAACTGGGATTAAAAAAAAAATTTTTTTCTAGTAATTTATTGGTTTGAGAGGAACATTGATTTGTTGTTCACTTATTTATGCATTCATTAGTTGATCTTGTATGTGCCCTGACTGGGGATCAAACCCACAACCTTGGCATATCAGGATGATGCTCTAACCAACTGACCTACATGGCCAAGGTGGTAATTGGGAGTTTTATGTGACAGTTCAGAATTTCAAGAGTGTTCCAAGAGTCTGAAAGAGGAATCTGCCAATCTTTCAAGGACTGAATCAGAAATGGGTTTATTGCCACTTCCACTGTAGTCTTTTGGTCAAAGCAATTACAAGCTCTCTAAGTGAGGCTTCAGAGAGCCACCATTTGATGGCAAAGGTGTAAAAAAAAAATGTGGCTATCTCTAACTCACCACACTTCCTTATCAAGATCTGTACCTGGAGGACTCAGCTCCACTGGTTTCTTCCACGGCAGGGGCTGGCACACAATGACTACAGACCAAATCCGGCCCACCTCCCCTTTTTGCAAACAAAGCTTTATTAGGGCACAGACTCATTCACTGACATACCATTATGGCTGTTTTCATACTACAACAGCAGAATTGAGTAGTTGTGACAGGCCCAGAAGCCCAAGATAATTACTATCTGTCCCTTTTATAGAAAAAAGTGTGCCAACTCCAGTTCTATAGCATGAAGAGAACCCAGTTATGACCGAGATAACAGAAAGCATACTTCTTCCAGCCCTGGCCAATTGGGAGGCAACGAGCGGGAAGAGCTGAGACATGTGTGTGTCTCATTGTGCCCCCTAGGAGTGGGTCTTCCAGGGAGCTGTAGTAAAACAACCAGATGAAAGGGAATCTAGGGTCACCAATGGTGGAGGGCTGGTGGCATTCTCCTCTGGGGAGGCGAGGCAGGGCAGCAAGCCTAGGAGAAGACCTGTGTCCAGGCCCCACTGGCATGGAAGGGCACAGTATCCCGGAACTGCTAGCAAGGCGCTGCCTGGATGAGCTGGGGAAGCTTTTCTGGTGGGGCCTTCTGGGGGTCAGAAGGTCCTGTGTGCTTTGGCAAACAGGAGCACAGAGGAGGGCATGTTTTGGGAGCAGCTTGGAGAGTTTAGGAACGGGAAAAATGTCTGGAACCAGACCCGCCCTTGTGGCCATCAGAGAGACCCCCAGGTCATGCTTGCTGCATGGTCCCCCACTGTCCCAAAAAACAGCAGGAGGGAGGAGAAGCTGAGTCCTTTAAGACAGTAAGAAAGATGGTTCAAACTGAAAGAGACTGTATTTCCATCACTTATGGCAAATTCAGACTTGGTATTTGAACCTTCCCTTGCCCTCATCCCTGCACTAATCAATAAGGTAACCCTGAGAAATGGCAGATGATTTATAGGAGTAGATAGACTACATTTTTACACACCTGAATGTAGAGCATAAATTTTAGATGCTGTTACAGTGGGAGTCCACACATTTCTTATATTCTTTCAATTAAATCCCTATTGTAAAGGTCTTATCATTATTGCCAGGTCTTAACATCAAACTTCTAATAGGACTGGAATGAATCTCCTTCTTGAGAGATGGAGGGCATTCCTGTGGTAGGTCATGAAGTGAGGTTTATGAGCACTCTGGCCCAGTTCCACTGTGGTTTGGCTTGATAATGACCTTGGGCAATGCAGTGTAATATAATGTTGCAAGAAGCCATTACGGCCAGGTTGCTCCCAAGAAAATAACAGTGGAGTTGATTCAGATGACTCCAGGGTAAAGTTCCTGCCTCCATCCTAACAACACTATTTCACTGTTCTACAATGCCAAAGGGTTCATAATCAAACTAGTTCAGTGCTGTTTTGTCTTTTAATGAACAAATCATTGGCTGTTGGAAAACAGAGCTGAAGGAGTAGTTTTTAGCTGGTGAGGTCAAGTGCAGAAGGTGTGGTAGTGTGATTTTTCTTAAGCTGGGGCTCCGGCATGGTTGACTGTAACTGCCTAAGGAAGGGGCATCCTGGGTTTGAAAATAAGGGCAACCTTTCTCTGGGATCCCTACTGGGTTCTTACGGGGCACAAAGCCACCCTGAAAAACTGAGCTTTTAGTAGACAAAGTGTATATACCTTAGGTTACATTTTAAGGTAGATCATCCACTGCTGTGTAACAAACCAGCCCAAAATTCAGTGGCTTAAAACAACAATAATTTTATCTCTCATGATGCTGTGGGTTGACTGCACTCAATTGGGCAGTTCTTTTGCTCCATATGATGTCATCTGGAGTCAGTCATCTGAGGGTTCATCTGGTTTTGGAAAACCCAAGATGGTGATGAATTCTCAATGGGATCTATTTACTACTATTCCACATAATCTCTCTATGTGGCTAGGGCCCAAATCCTGGTGGCTGGGCTCCAAGTGGGAGCATGCCAAGTGCAAGCATCCCAAGAGGAAGGAAGTGAAAGTTCCAAGTCTCTTAAGGCCTGGACTTTGAAATCATAGAATTTTATGTCTGCCATATTTTATTCGTCAAAGCAATCATAGGGCCAGCCCAGATTCAAGGAGAGGAGAAATAAGCCTTAACTTTGGACATGAGAAGTGGCATGGCTATACACTATATTTAATCTATATCTATATATCTCTATCTCTATTGCGCTCTCTCTCTCTCTCTCTCTCTAGAGAGAGAGAGAGAGAGATTTACTGATTTTAAGGAAGACACACATGATTATGGAGGCTGACAAGTCCAAAATCTGTGTGGTAGGCCAGTATACTGGAGACCCAGGGAAGAATCACAGTTTGACCCTAAAGGCAGTCTGCTGGTAGACTTTCTCCTTGCTTGGGTTCCCCAAGGGAAAGGTCAGTCTTTTTCTATTAAGACCTTCAGCCGATTAGATGAGGCTCACCCACATTATGAAAAGTAATCTACTTTATTCAAAGTCTACTGATTGAAATGTTAATCTCGCCCAAAATACATCTTCAACAGCAACATCTAGAACGATGTTTGACCAAATATCTGGATACCAGGCCCTAACCAGGTTGACATAAAATTAACCATCACAGAGCCAACCTGGGAGCCTGGCTACCATAGAGGCCAGGTTCCTTGTGTCCATCCCCCTTCTGCTCACTCCTCCCCCCATTCTTCTACCCCACCCCTTTTGCATAGCTTCTTTTCTTTTCTTCTATCCCTTTTGGACCCCACGGTCCTCTTCTCTGCCCCAGCCTCCTGTATGTGGCCCTCTCTCTCTTCTAATGTTTTATTGACCTTAGGCAGAAAACTGAATGAAATATTTCCAACCTCAGCTATTATGCAGGGATGCCTCATTTGTTTGGTGCTCAGGGAATGAGGCACTTAAGGACTGTGGTGAGGTGGAAAGAACCCCAGGTGAGGGAACAGGCTCCTGGTGCTGTGGGATGTGACTGGTAACTTCCTCTCTGACCCTGAGTGTCCCCTCCTCATGCAGATTGAGCCCAAGTTTCTCTCTCTTCTCCCAGGCACCACACGGACTCTGCGACAATGGCTATCTGGGGACAGTGTGGTCTTTTCGGTTTTGCTTTGTTCTTAAACAGCAGAAATTTCTAAGATGATGGGAAGAGAGAGTGGCACCTTGTCTAGGCAGTGGGAAAGCTCTATTTTTAGCAGGTGGAACTTGAAGAGTGGCGGTCAGATCTTTGTGGGTAAACAGCGGCCACCTGTGTTTATGTGGGAGTGTGAGTTACCCTCTGAGCTGGGTAGAAAACATCTCACAGAACTTGCATTTCGTACCTCTGGCCCCGTGCCTGGCTGTGGGATGAATGCAAAGCAAGTCTATCCATTTTTGCAATTTCTAAAAGCTTTTGCAATGTGTTGACTCATGGACGTCCCTTTGTTTGAATTTTTCTCTCTTCCTGGGAATGATTATTCACACACACACACACACACACACACACACACACACACAAACTTGAACGGATTGCTGAAAATACAGTTCTAACTAACAACTATTAGAAGAGTAAACATTATCTCCGGTATCTGAGAGAAAGATAACAGGTAGTTAAAACTGCAAGACAGAAAAATTGAGTTTAAAAATACATATGAGGGTCTCTACCGCTATGTATTTATGTAAATGCATAGAAAAGGTTCTGGAAGGGTAACTACCCAATATAACCATGGTTATGCTTGGAGGGGACAGTATTGGCATGGTGAGGGGGGCATTTCACATTTGATTCTACATCTTTGTGTATCATTTTAATATCATATACCAAGCAAGGGTTCCTGTTTTTCTTCGGTTTTTAAAAAGTGTGGGATAGCCTATATATTAGCAGCTAGGGCTGCTATAACAAAGTAGCACAAATTAGGTGGCACAAACAACAAAAACGTATCATCTCACAGTTCTGGAGGCTTGAAGTCCAAGATCAAGGTGTTGGTTGCTGCTGAGGGCTGTGAGGGAGGATCTATTCCACGCCTTCGCCCGGCTCCTGGTGGTTGCCGGCAATTTGGGCAACCCTTGGCTTGCGGGAGCCTCGCTGTGATTCCTGCCTTCATCTTCATGTGACGTTTCCCTGTGTGCATGTTTGTGTCCGGTTTCCCCTTCTGATAAGCAAACCAGTTCTATTGGATAGGAACCCCCCTCCTCTGGTATGACCTCCTCTTAGCTCATCACATCTGCAATGACCCTATTTCCAAGGAAGGCCACATTCTGAAGTGGGTAGGGCAGGGGGGGGACTTCAACATAGGAATGTTTTTTTGGAGGGGGGAGACAATTCAATCCTTAACAGAGCATAAGAACACAAATGAGTGTCTTGTAATTGTTTTTTAATGAAAGACACTTTTTGAAAGAGTTGTGGTCAGCACCCTGTGGTGCATAAGTGCCAGCAGGACCATGCCCCGTCTTTATCCTCTCTAAGCTTCCCTTCCGCATCTATGAAACGGGGCCAAGAATATCTGCCTTCATTTCCCGTGGAGTTGTGGAGAGGGTCGAGTGATACAATGCACCTCCGACGGCTTTACACCATGCACGGTCTGTGTCAAGGTAAGCTGATGGAGGTTCAAGCAGGGGAGTCAACCTGCTCACATACTGTGACTGAAGGTGACCACGAGGTGACAGATGCCACATCTAGCTTTCCCACAGAACTGTAACGTGCTGTCATACACTGAACCTGTGGGAAGAGATGTCAGGCATGCAGTTCAGGTATTTAAGGCTCTAATTCGGTGCACAGAATAATCCTTTTCATTTGAACAGATGCTTATTTTATGAACTTCAAAATGTCAAAGGGATACACAAAGGTCAAGGGGAAATAGACGTGTGACCTTGGCTTAGAAAGCAACAGTTCTTAACCTAATCTGTGTCACACATTCTTTGGAGAATCTGATTTTTTAAAAACCCCATAGATGCCTACCTTAGAAAAAAGCACCCACACAATTTTGCACATAATTTTCAGGAGTTTGTGAACATCCAGTTCAGAATCTATGATTTGAATAAAAGTTCTTAAGATAGAAGAGACTTGAATGTTCAAAGAAGACTTGAGAAAAGCAATACTTTGGAAGGAGCCAGATTTTTTCCTGGTTTAGTTAAAAAGGAACTCTCAGTAAAGAGGCTGAGTTGCAAATGCTTCCTATACATTCCATTGTGGGTTCTGGTATCTTGGGAGCACCCAGTGCCGTGATTTGGAACTAGGTTTTCTGGAGGCACACTGCCAGATGACTCCTAATTCCCAGTGGTGGGTAGTGGTGGTCCGAACAGTGACACTGTCCCATGGGACTTGGCCTCAGGGAAGAGGTGCCCAGCAGAGCCAAAGCAGCCTAGTTGGGCCTAGTTGAGTTTCAGAAGTTTAGGCCGTGCAGATCCGAGAGAATATCTGATCATGTAAGAGCATGGTGTTCTGTAAGGGAGCCGGTAGGGTGCCCAGGGCCCTGCGTTACACCATTACAGGGAAGAAAGGAGTTGGGGGTCCCTGAGATGGATTTGGGGCCTTGCTTCTCTCCCCACTGGGGTAGAGGAATAAAGCCTCCAGGTGGGTGGAGGGAGCTGATGACAGGGCTGGCCTGTGGTCTCACTCCCAGATGTGTCTCCTTTAAGAGGTGAGGCTGAGCTCCTGGGCCTCAGTGTCACAGGATGCGGGGTGGGTGGGGGGGCATTTTGCATGCGCCCAAGAGTGGCCCAGAGGTGGTGGAGGGTCTTAGGCAGATCCACAGAGTTTCCTGCCCCAGTTCCAGAAATAGCAAATGATTTTGAGAGCCTGTTAGGACATGGTGGTGGTGGTGGTGGGGTGGTGGTGGTGGGGGGGGGGGGCGGGCGCGGACAAGCTTGACCTAGAAGGGCTGTTTGGTTGGGAATGCAGGACAACTCTGCCCACCCCACATGGACTAATAACCAAAGGTCAGAGGGGAGTTGGGTGTCTCTCCAAAGGCAGAGGTGGGATGACCTCAGGGGGAACCTCGGCAGTATACACACCTTTCCCTTCTCACCCGCCACCTCCCAGCTCAGCTGCAACCCCATATCTACTGAATGACAGAGCTAAGTGGGAACTCCAAACAGAAACAAAAATTAAGTACTTATATGCTTCATTTCTTACTTTTGATGGGATTCAGGACACTACCCCCAAATATGGTACCCTGGCATATGAAATATCTTAAGCTGAAGGAATTTTAAACACTGGCAGGAAGGTCACTCTGACCTCTTCTCATCCTTCTTCCTTGAAGTGGATCATAAGCTTCCATGTGAAGGCAGCCTCCCTGTTCCAGGAAGAGGGACGATACTGTTATTACCAGAGATGGACAAGGAATCTGGGGTCCAAAATTCTGCACAAACAAAACTTGTCAAAGCAGCCCTTATCTTCCCAGTTACCTCTTCACCATTTGCTACTCCTGCCTAAACCCATTTGTCTTGCCAATTCTCTATAAATGTATTGTTTCTTTGTTTGAAGGGATGAAAGCTTCCTGCTCTGATCACTCTCTTGGGTCTTCTTTTTCTCGTGAAGGCCCCCCGTGTACATGTAGAAATTCAATAAACTGCATATGCTTCTCTCCTAGTAATCTGTCTTTGTCAGTTTAATTTTCAGACCCAGCCAGGCACTCAGAGAGAGTGGAAGACAACTCTGTTTCTCCCCTACAGTTGCCAACGACTGTGGCCTTTTGAGCCTGCCACACTTTCTTGTGGACCTACGTTAAGGAGCAATTCTTATTACTTTGGATCCAGAACATCTCATTGTTCTTTCCTTAGAAATTTTGTATAAATGAACCTCAATTATACTTGTAACTGAGAAATCAGCAGCTTGGGTTTCCTCATTCTTCTACAATTAGGGGGGTTACCCTTTTCTGTAATATGGAATTAGAGTGGCTTGAGCCACCAGCTCACCTAAAGGGAGTTGTCTAGAGTGCCTCTGGACGTCTCTGGGAATCCCCAGAGGGCAGAGGCGTCTCTAGTCCATCCTGGCTCTGGCCTCAGATCTGTGTTTCCTGCTGTGTTCGGAGCTTCTGGTCCATACACACCTCCTCACACCCCAGACATCCCATTTCCCACCCCTCCCCCGGTAGCTTGGACATAGGCTGTGTTTGTGGCAGATTTGACGGAAGTTTTGGGGAGGGACTGCAGAGAGAAGCTACAGCACAGACAAAGACCCGCAATCCAATGTCAGATGTTCCTCAGCCATTCCTGCCCCCGGCCCCTGCCCTGATATCCCCTGGGTGACCTTCTCTTCTCTTCCTCTTGTCTTTGTAGAGCAATGCAGCCCTTTCTTTGCTCTGCTTTCTTAGGTATTTTGCCCTGGAGCCTCATTTTTCACATCTAACCGGGCAGTCCACAATAACAAAAGGCCCTCCTTAAGAGGGTTTTCATCAGCAGATTTGAAATAATTGTTTTTCCTCAATCCTTCTCCAGGGAGAATAAATGGGCACAAATCCCACCCTGATTCAGAGATGGGGGGCAGGGGGTGGTGTTCATTACAGTTTCCAGTCTTCAAACTAGTCCTTCTGCCTGGCCATCATCTACTTTGCAGCCACTTCCAAATGGGGTGGGTGAGCAACAGTACCAAGCAATGTGTTCATTTTGGCCATTTCTCCTATTGATCCAGGGGCTGCAGATAGAGCGGTTTGGGAGTGATCCACCGTCAGCATCCTGACAACCCAAACAAGCAGGCAGCCAGCACAATCTGGTCTTCTCATACATACCACACAGCCCACGCCCTTCTGCAGGAAGAATTACCTACCTGAGCTCCTTACCAGTGGGAATGAATAAAAAGGAGTGCAGAGAGATGAGAAGCCCTAGATAAACGGTGGCTGAAAATAGCAGTCACACAAAGCAGGGGAGCTGCCTAGAATACTAAGAGCGAGAGACAAGTCAACAGTAATTACCCACATAAAAACGTTAGCTTTATTCTTTCCTCGGGTTTCATACCTTTCATGCCTCCCACTAGCACTTCGGCCGGAAGGAATTTACTTAGGGAAAATCGAATATGCTATTACCTTTAAAATCACCTGGTTTAATTTTAAGGATGTTTTTAGTTAAGGGAGAAAACAAGGTGGAGGAAATATGGGTACAGTTCTTATTACAATCTGAAGCAACTCGGGTGGAATAAACTGGAAGCATCCATTTCCTACCTCATACCAGCTGGGGCTGCACCTGTGGGTGATGTGTGGTGGCTGAGAGGGTGGGCAGGGGGCCTGCCACAGAGAGACCCTTGTCAGCAGCCTGCGGAACCCACAACCATTACTGTGAGACAGAATGAGCTGAGCCCTGCTATGTCTTCAGCATGGACCAGGCCTTTCCAAGAATATGAACAACCTGAAGACAGTCCCTGCACCAAGACACCTCACTGCTTACTTCTTTTTGGAGTTGACCCCTCCCCTGCCCCCCCCCCCCCCCCGCCCTCCGCCGAATACACCATTTGCTCTAAACATCTTTTTTAAAAAAAAACCAAAAAAAACCCCACACAAATTTACATAAAGACAGATTTCCATCAACTGAATACACCTATACAACTGGCTTATTGAAGTTCAAGGCTTGCATCATATTAATTAGGTCCAAACAGATGTGGCTTACCCAAGGCAACTTCTGCCCAGGAACCCATCCTCCAGACCTGATGAACACATCAGCCCAGACCTGGTCAGACTTCGAATCTAGAATACGGGCCTGATGGAGTCCAGACAGAACTGCCTGTGCATCTCCCAGCCCAGCAGGTTTCCTGGGTCACCACTGCTCACTGCCTGGGGACATTAAAATGATTAGACATAGCCAATACAAATGAGTCCAGGTCACACTGCACAGTATGAAATACCAAGGAATTGAGATTCAGACCCAGAGACGGCACCATCACTGGTCTTAGAGGTTTACCTCTTGCACTCTGCCTGCGTAGACTCTTACCTTGTTCAATTTTAAACCCAGGCCCCTGTTTTTCCAATGTGATAACTTAAATCATTTACTGAAAAGAAAAACATTTCCTCAAGCTTTGTGTCTTTCTTATGGTCACTTTCTTATCCTCCTGGGGTCAATTTAAAAAACACTTAGTGATGATTTAGCCTCCCGACTCCTCAGCAGCACATATCAGGTGGATAATTCTCCCAGCTTGGCCATCAAAGCAAACCCTATGCTTACGAGGTGGTTTCTGTGTGCAATTTTGCCTGTCACACTGATTCAGAGAGAGGCTGGCCAATGAGGACAGCCTCCCCTCCTGCTTTTAATTACTGTGGGCCCAGAAATAAATGAAAGTCCTTGGTGCGTGTATACAAAGGGCCAGGGTTGTTGAGGGAAGGTTGCCTGAACTGTGAGCTTCATCTTTGGACTTCATAAGCCACAGGCCAAGCTAAAAAGAAAGTCACTGAGCTTGGTCAGCAGCCTGGGGCCACCAGCATCAGCATTAAGCTAATGAGACAGAGACAAATTAAAACCGTTTTCAGGATCAACAGCTGTCCATGGGCCTCCTGCTCATGTTATGTTTATGTTTTCCAGGGGCTGCTGCAGGTGCAGATCTGGGAAGAGAGAGAAAGTGAGGATTGACTAGAGAGGCAGCCCTGGCAGGTTGGACCGCTTAGAAGCTGCCTCTCTGTTCCTGAATTCTACATGAGAACAGAGGGACAGTCACAGAGTTGAGACAATAGGAGGGAGAATTGATCCCAAATAGAAACAAATAAATCAGGAAACTGGGAGACATAGCTGCACAATATACAGGAAACTCAACAAGGCAAATAATAAGAGTGACCTAATAAAAAGAAAGTGAATAAAGTAAGGATGCAAAAAAAGGGCAAAAAGGATGCCCAAGGTGGTTTAGAATGGATGAAGAGATGTAGAATTCGACAAAAGAGGAGACATAGAAAAGATACTGTAAACAGAAATTGAGATGGAAATTTTATATACATATATATATATATATATATATATATATATACACACACACATATATACACATTTGTAAATATTTGTATATAAAATAAGTAATATACACTGAGTGGCCAGATTATTATGATCTCTGAACGCATAATAATCTGGCCACTCAGTATATATATATATATATATATATATATATATATACACACACACACATATATATATATACACACATATATATATATATGTGTGTGTGTGTGTGTGTGTATATATATATATATATATATATATATATATATATGAGGCCTGGTGCATGAATTCGTGCATGGGTGGGGTCTAGCCAGCCTGGCCAGGGGGAGGGGACATGGGCGGTTGGCCAGCCTGCCTGCTGGTCGAACTCCTGGTCGAGGGGACAATTTGCATATTAGTCTTTTATTATATAGGATATACACTGAGTGGCCAGATTATTATGCGTTCAGAGATCATAATAATCTGGCCACTCAGTGTATATTCATTATAATAAAAAGGACATGTATGATGTAGAACATTAATATCCTCAATAGTTTCCACTTAGATTCTTCCCTTTAAAATAACCACCCTTAACAGTTTGGTGACTCTGTCAGTTTTTCCTTTTGCATGTAAGTGTGGATATTACTATGTGGATGGTAGAGCAAGGGAAGCGAGAGTGGAGGGAGCACTGTTAGGAGGTGATTTTGATGGGTAGATGTGGTCGGCGCTGCCAGGATCTCTCCAGGTCCTCTGCAGGCTGCCTGCCAACCTGCCAAGCTGACAGCTCTGGCACTTGGGCTGGAGGAAAATCTCTTGTTATGAGAGCCTGTGGGCAGCTTACTGGACAAGATGGAAGAGCTAGAGAGCTAATGCCCCAGGAACAACCTTCACCAGTGTGGAATGGGCACTGGGGCTAGCTATCCAGTTTCCTCCCCCCTCAGGGAGACCATTCTGAAGTGTGTTCCACATAGATTATTGAAGGGTCCCCAGTGGTATTCAGTTCTGATTTGTTCCCAGGGGTAATCTGCTCATGAATGCACCCTTTATTGTGTCCTTTCTTCCCTTTCTCACTTCCCCACTAATAAAACAAAAAATAAAAATTAAAAAAACAAACAAAAACCCAACTAATTATTTGTACCCAAATCTCTCCTTCAGGATCTGCTTTGAATAAAACCCAAGCTGAGATGGAACAGATGCAGCAGCAGTGAGAATGGGAAAGGTGGACGGGCCTGTGATGCATTTAGGAGGCAGGGGAACATGATGTGTCCAGGCAAAGAGCAAGGAGAGGGGTGAGGAAGAAGGGTATGCCACAGCTGACTGAAAAATAAGTTTTAAACTGTTTCTCTAAAAAAGTAATTTATGACATTACTTATAGTTATACTCCATTCAGTCCAAAGGGGGTGAATGAAAATCTAAAAAAATGGACGATAGAATGTAAAACCTAAGTGTAGACCAGTGGCCGGCAAACTCATTAGTCAACAGAGCCAAATATCAATAGTACAACAATTGAAATTTCTTTTGAGAGCCAAATTTTTTAAACTTAAACTTCTTCTAATGCCACTTCTTCAAAATAGACTCACCCAGGCTGTGGTATTTTGTGTAAGAGCCACACTCAAGGGGCCAAAGAGCCGCATGTGTCTCGCGAGCCGCAGTTTGCCGACCACGGGTGTAGACGAATCTAGACTCAAGATTATGGGGAAAGAAAGTATAAAATGAGAAGACAGCAAAAAGCACATGAGCATTAATTACAAAGATTAGAAAATGGGAGAAAATGACATAAAATAAATGAGGTAATGGGTAAAATGAGATGAAGAATGATCAAGGAGTGAGGAAATATAACAAATGAGATGAGTAATAAAGGAGTGAGTGAGAGAAAAGATTACAAAGTAAATTAGAGATCGTCATTTTATGGGTAAGGGAATGAGGAAATGGGAAGGAATATTAATAAAATTAATCATGGCAACCAAAACTGTGAGAAAATGGATAATGAATAAGTGGGCAGGAAGAATGGATGAAGGAGTGTAAAAATTAAAAAAAACACACACACAAAAAAACACGTGATTGAGTGATTGTGACCATGAAAATGGCAACAGAGGAAAAACAGACAGCTCTAAAGATGAAAATAAAATAAAAGAAATTGGAAGGAGCAGTCAGTGATAAATTAGTAGAACGAGGAAAGAGACATCTGCTGTGAAAAAATGAAAAGGGGAATGGATACTTCAATCAAACCTTTTGTAGGGTCCTGAAGTTCTCTCTGGTAGCCACCTGCTGTCTTCCCCCAGCTGGATGCAGATGGCTGAACAGCCTGGAGAGAGAAGAGGCAGGAATTATAGAAACAGTGAGGAACAATAGCCAGGGAAGCCCCAAAATCACTGGGGTGCAGAGATGCAGCCAATGATTACCTCCACTTAAATGTCTTCCAAAGATAAAACCTTAAACTTTATACTTGGCTTTATCATTTTCATTTATCTAAACTTCTTTAAAATCAACGTTTTCTCCACTAATGTTAATTATCATAAAAAGAAATAGAGAAATGAGTCTTGCTGTTATTATTAGAAGACCATTAAATAAAGTTCTCATTGTACTGTGGTAGATTCCTAAATGGCTCCCTAAATCTCTTTAGTTTGGCACATTGCCATCCACCCAACAAAAAACTACAATTCCCAGCCTCCATTGCTACTAGGTGTCCATGTGTCTATTTGGCCCAATAGGCTGTGGGAAGAATTGAAGTACACCCACCACTGGGTCATGCCTTTAACAAAACTGGCTATGAATTCCACTTTCTTCTTCATTCGGGCTGGCTGAGAGATGGTGAAGGAAGGTGAAAGCAATAGCTACTTCAATCCAGCAGTGGAAGCCACAAGGTCTGATGTTGACCTTCGTCTTAGTAGCAATGGCCACAGGGCTGGGTCACTTGATGCAACTTGACTTCCCCGACCTAATCTATCGGAGAAGCTCTGAGTGGGAAGAGAGTGCCTTAAGCACACAGCCACTCCAAACCCTATCATTTAGAGCTAAATTGTGCAAAGGAAACTTAGATTGGTGTTTAGATAAGAAAGTAAGTAGACTTGGTCATGGGAATAGATCAGGGAGACAGAACTGGCTGCCACCACTAGATAGGTAGCATCATGACGCCCATAAAAGGAGATAACAATACTCAGTGAGAGAATATGGAGAACACGATGGCTACAAAGCGGTCATGAACAGGAGAGGAAAGTCTCATTAAAGAGACTGAGAGTCATGCTATCAAATGCTCCAGAGAGGTCAAAAAGAAAAGGACTCAGAACTGTCTCCTGGATCTGGCAATTAGCAAAGCTGGCAACTTTCATGGGAGCAAATTAGGGGTAAAGAGGGCCTGATATGGACAGCAAAGCGTTAATCAGAATGTATGGAAGGCTAGGAAGTAGTGAGTGTAACTACTTTTTAATTCTGTTCTTGAACCCATTTACTTAACTTTCTACCCATTAACTTTTACCTAAGACCTATTTATTTTTCTCCATTCTTTTTTTTATAGAATTGTTACTTTTTTAAAGACTGAATTCTTTAGGATTCTGTTAGATTTTAATGATGCAATATCTATACAGATGTCTTGGAGGATAACAATTATTTTTTTCCCTTCAAGTTCTTTTTTGTTTATTAAAGTATATGTCCCTTTGGGGTTATAATCCCCCCCCCCCCCCCCCGCCTCGCCCTTGTTTTCCTTGGTCTCTTTCTTTCATGTTGAAGGCTTTCCTTAGATGTCTCAAAATTCTTGGGAATCCATTCATTTTTAAGGATGAAGCTTTAAAATTGATTGAGAACTTGATCTGAATCAGGTCATTGGTTGGCAGGCTTTATTTTATGGTTCGTGGGCATGGAGCTGGCACTTTTGTGGGAGCTTCATAAATGCCAGAATTCAGAAGGCTTTGCCCTGTAACCAGTTATTTCTATAGAGAGCAATCCTCCAATTAGCCTGAGGTAGAGAAGATTATGTAAAAGCTCTGTCGTCCTGAATTTGAATTGGAAATATTAGCATGAACTCTTCTATCTTTACATCTACAATTCCTTTTTGAAATACAGAGAATCCTGGTTTTCAAGGACATAGGAGATATTAGAATCTGCTTCCACTTTTGTGCCCAGCTGACATTCAGCAGCCTGAGTACTCTTTAAAAAAATCATTTTATTTTAGAACACTTTTAGATTTATAGAAAAATTGTGACGGTAGTACAGAGAGTTCCCATTTATCCCACACTCCATTTCCCCTATTACTTACATCTTAGATAAGTATGGTACATTTGTTACAATTAATGAATCAATATCAATACAGCATCTTAAACTAACGCCTTAGTTTCCATGTAATGTCCATTTCTGGTCCAGGATCCTATCCAGGAGGCCACATTAGTCATTGTGTCTCCTTAGGCTCCTCTCTCAGACACTCCTTGTTCTTGATGACTTTGAGGAATGCTGGTCAGGTATTTTGTAGAATGTCCCTCAAGGGATTTGTCTGATGATTTTCTCGTGATAGTTAGACAGAGTTAGGCATTTGGGGGAAGAAGGCCTCAAAGATAGTGTCATTCTCATTACATTTATCAAGTGAACTTACTGTTGACATGACCTCTCATTGTTGATGTTGACCTTGACCAGTGGCTGAGGGAGTGCCTGCCTGGTGTCTCCACTGTGAAGTTACTTTTCTCCTCTTTCCATGTTGTATCCTTTGGAAGGAAGTATGCTCAGTCCACACTTAAGGAGTAGAAAGTTATGCTTCACCTCCTTGAGGATGAAGTCTCTACATAAATTATTTGGGATTCTGCACAGAATGCTCTTTTAAAAGCAAAGTCAGATTACGTCAAGCCCTTGATTAAATGACTTCTCAGCTTCATGAGCCTAAAGTACCAACTCCTCACATGACCATGACCCTATGTCATCGGGTCCTCACTTTCTGTGATCTCCTGGACCATGGCCCTGTGCGGTCTGACCCTATTCCTTACTCTGGGCCGCCTCCCAGGCTCGGATCTGCTCCCATTTTCTCTCTGATGCCATCCCATTCCATTCTTCCCTTCTCACAGTCACAGTGGTCTACTTCCAATTCCTTAAACATGTCAAGTGCATTTTCATCTTAATGCTCTTGCCCGAGCTATTCCCTTCTACCTTTTTTCAATTTTATTTTTCAATTACAGCTTACATCCAATATTATTTTGTGTTGTTTCAGGTATACAGCATAGTGGTTAGACAATAATACATTTTGCTGTTTCCTCCTCTCTCTGTAGGGCTGGTTCTTTCTTATTTGAAGTCTTAGCTTAAAGGCCCCTGACCACATAATTTAAACCAGCCCCCCATCTGCTCTCTACCAAGTCATCCTTCTTCATTTTCATCCCATTAGTTATCATACTGTTAGTGATTTCATGTGCATATTTTATTCATTGTCTATTCCTACCCATCTAGAATGTCCAAGTGTTGTGAGAATAGTATTTTTTTTCCATTGCCCATTCCTATAATACCTCTACCCAGAACTGGTTCTGATACAGAATCAGTGAATAAATTAATTAATTCATTTACCTTCCTCTGGAGGCAGATGGAGAGGATATACAAATACCAAGTCAGTCCACCCTCTTGAATCAGAAATTTCTGGAATTGTCTGAGGAGTAGAAAAAGGGTTAAAGCTGATGATTAACTGAGAAATCACTAAATAAAGGCAACGGAGACTGCATGTTTTAAAAGGAAATTTATCGCATGGCATTCTCCCAGGAAAGCACAGAGCTCTCCATGCCTGGCTTTTCAGTTTTCTCCAGGTGAACCATAACTAAGTTGGGAGTTTCATTATATCTGCATGGTTAAAGGCACAGTCACCTCCCATAATGCTGTTTTCAATAAAAAGCAGGTTCCCCAGACTTAAAATCTGCACTAATATATTCCACGGTCATGGATTAAATGGAGTTGGGAAAAACTTATCTCCCCTTCCTCATCAGTATCTAGAACCAAACTCTCCAGGTGTGAACTGTTCTTTCTATCACAGAACACCACTGACCAGCACCAATGGGCTCTCTTGTCTTTCAAGAATGGAGCCAGAGGGAGTCATCAAAGAAAGAGGATTTCTGTTACAAGTAGATATGTAGATAGTGTATAGTTACTTAGCAGAAAAGGGAGAGTAATGGACACTTTGCAGCCTGTTCTTTAAACATATGCCGTAGATTTGGTATGACCCAAGTTTAATGTTCACATTGCAGTTGTACATTCAGAAGGGCTAGGGGCTTTGTGGTCTGCACATAGTGCTAAGCACTGCCCTATAAGCTCTGCCTGCCTATCTCATGGGACACTGGGGCTCCCGACCCCATCAGTAGCCTCATCACAACCAGCTTCTGGTGTCTTCCTTCCTCAGCTCCAAGGGGTGGTCAACTATATCAAAATCATCATGCTGTGCACAGAGCTTGGTGAGCCTTTGGGCCCAGAAAAGTCCGTCACCTTGAGATCCTGTGATTTTTCATCACCATCGGATGATAGGAATCCTCTTCTTATTTGTGGTTCATTATTTCATTTTGTTTCTTTGCTACATCGCTGTTATTTTGTTGCTCGCTGTTATTTATTGTTGACCTTATTGTTGCTGCCCAACCCAATCCTGCACAGCTTTTACGCTCTTGCTACTTATGTGTGGCTCATGGCCACATTTCAGCATGACCTGGGAGCTTGTTAAGAATGCAGATCCTCAGGTCCTGCTCTAGACCTACTAAATCATAACCTGCATTCTAGCAAGATCCCCAAGTGACTGCTGTGCCCATGTAAGTGTGAGAAGCACCTCCAATCCACCAGGCCTGCCGCACCTGGAGACGGCACTGCACCGTAACAGACCTCCAGGGCTGCCACACTGTACAAGGGCTTCGTTCTGAAGCCCCCCTCCTGTTTCTGACCCTACACTTGTCTTTCTTCATGTGGCCTCCCTGCTCATACGTGGGTTCTGACATTAAGACTGTGGCTTTGGCCTTTCCTTCCCTCCTTAAACAGGATGGGGACTCTTCCTCTGTTTCTCCCACCACCGGGAGGAGGGACTGATGGGAGACAGCAAGGATACTGAGAGAGCACCAGAAAGGTGAGGAACAGAAACCATTTAAAGGACCTCAGGTGCAAGTGTTTCACTATAAAGCTACAACTTTCCTGGACACTTGGAATCAGAGCCACCCCAGCGCCCTCAGCAGGAGTAATTTATGGACATTTGCACCAGTGTTCCCTTGTCAATGTGCTTCAGTTACCATTTAACTCAGCTGCTGTATTTCTTAGGCCAAACAGGGGTGGGGGTGGGAGGGAGGAGAGAGAGAGAGAGAGAGAGAGAGAGAGAGTGAGTTTGGCTTAGTATGGCCCCCTGAGTGCTTCTCCATGCCTCAGGGGGATGCTCTGGACTGGTCCAGTCAGCTGCGGTTCAGGATGAGGTTGCAACGTACAAATATGGCAGCTGGGGTTGAGGGTGAGACAGGTTTTCTCAAATGTGCCAGTGGTTGGGGGAAATTAGCATCTCTACTACCAATACCTTAAAACACAGAGGGAGGTATGCGCTGAGCTCTGGTGTAACCCTTACTTCTCCAGACCAGCTAGCTGTCCTAAAATATACACTTAGACTTCTAGGCTCACTAGAACATGCCGGTTACGTTAACATGAATTCAGATGTGTTTATAATTGTCTTATGTATTTATAAAGCAGAGTTTATATTTCACCATGCTAGCTATATCATTTCTTAAGACAGTCTCCAGCTAAAAAAAAATCATTAATAGAAATAATCTGTAAGTGACCGATGGGAGAGTTTCACATACATTTAAATATTAGTTCAGTTTAGGTTTAACTCAGAAGATGTTGATATTTCAGTTCAAACGTTTTAAATGAGTACCATTCTGAATCCATCTGTTTCAGTCGATGTTTTCTTAAAACTTTTGGTTTAGCAAAGAAAAAATTAGATGTGGGTTTGGTTCAGTGTTCTGCAAATAAAGATAGCTCATTCCTGTTTTTGTAAACAGGATATTCCATGCAAGTTCTAGACGTGTTTATAGTTATACAAGCAGGCCGTAATTATCATTCTCCAAAAGGAAGGGGAGAAAACTGAAAGCCCTTTTTGTTCTCCCTGTTGCCAGATTGGTTTCTAACTAAACCATCTTGATTAATGGGTTTTTGTGATATTTTAAAACTCTTTCTAATGATGGAGATGCCAAACTGTCCTTGGTTAGACCATTCCGGGATGCTTTCCTCACGGGATGTTCTTCCGTATAATTACCTGTAATTTCCACATGGCAATTTGCGTTCTTCGTCTTGTTTTCAACTGGTTGGGAGAATAGCTGGCTACTGTCTTCTGTCCACTGAGTAAATGAAGAAAGTAGCCTTCCTAAGTCAAAGATAAATAACCACACTTTTGAGTACAGACTCCTAAGAGACAACAGAAGATGTAATTAACTTGTCCTCAGTTTGACATACAGATGACCTGAGAAATGGTAGCTACAAGTTTCAAGTACATCTGATAGCCACATACGGATATAATGTTGGGCAGTCTTAGGAAAGCTAGCTGGCTAACACAAATTTAGCAAGACACACAACGCTTTTGCCTTTAGTGGAAGGATACTGTTCTACCAGAATGAGTTTCCAGGGAAATGGAGACAATTGAGAATGACAGCTGTAAGATGCTGTAAATCTTCATTAGCATTAGCTTACATTTCCATACCCATTAAGTGGACTGGGGGATGGATAGGCACATTTATAAGATGGAAGAGAAAAGACCGACAGGGAAATAGGACTATCCCGACATAGAATTCATGAGGATGTAACAGAGAGGATGATATTTACATCTCTGATTACTCAGGAAGAGAGGAGAGACATTTCAAAGTACATTAATGGGATGTAGAGAATTTTAGGGGCCATGTTTAGCTTGCTTAAGACAACAAGCAGCCTAGTTCTTCACATTTAATATGCAAATCTTAAATGATCCTTCTTATTTCTTCAAGCCAACGTTACCAGAAATAGTTTATGGAAAAACATTGTTAGCAATGTACTTATAATAATTCTGTGCTTAAAAAGAAGAAAAAAATAAAATAAATAAAATTCTGTGCTTCAAAGTAATAGAATATTTTAATTCAGATTCTACTTTAATGTAGTCTTGCCAATTACTTAGACTTTATTACTGTATTGATGTTCCAGAAATAAATGCTTAGGGACAGGGAGTATAAAAAAGTTGATTTTTTTTTTTTTTTTTTTTTTTTAGGAAATATAATCTAACAGGGAATAGATCTTCCCAGCCTCATCTTCAAGTAGAAAGGAATAAGTGAACGTAAGCAGCAAGCGGGAACTTTTTACATCCAGCCAGCTTGGACTGAGGTGAACTTACGCCGCCTCCCCCCCACGCTGAGCATTCACCATATGGTCTCCACACTGGGAAAGGGAGGGACAGTGTCTAGTCTCCTAAAGACCAGCTGGGTTTCCTGCCATAGGAGGGCAAACGATTATGCAAGGAGAAAGGTTTATTCAGAGGGATGCACCGTGAAGCTGACAGCAGTGGCATTTGCTGTCAAGCCCTTTAGATACTCCCCTAAACTCACTCTCGCCCTGGCCTCATTCTCCAGGGAACACAGGCGTCCTGGCCCGGGCAGTGCCCGGTGCGGTGCAGGCTGGCTCAGGCAGCAGTGGCTCTGTTCGGGCAGAGAGGCCCCGATGACTGCTCTGCTCACAGTGGAGAGCCCGGTCAATAGCTGTCACAGCTCTCAACCAGGAGCCGAATCCTGGCTCTCAGGGCTGCTCTCTCTGACCCCAGGGCTTCATCTGTTGAGCAGGTCAGTGACTGTGACTTAAAAACCTGATGAGTAAGGTTTCAGCCCAGTCTGCCTCCAGGGATTCTCTTTAAAATGCTACTTGTAGCACATAATCAACATGACCCTATTGGTAAGAACGGTATCAAACTGACGAACCTTCTGATTTGCAAATTTGACAATTTTTGATTTCCTGCCATGTGCCAGTCACTTGCTAGGTGCAAGGGGGTTGAAGAAATGCCATAAATTTGACAATTTCTGTGCCAGGTCAGACTGCCTGAGTGGCTGCCTTCACTAATAAACTCTCAAGGCAGGTGCCTTGTGGTTTATTTCAAATGTGTTGATGTGGATTATAGGAAGGGAGCATTCTGGGAGTTGGGGGTTGGGTAGTACCCTGGTGTCAGTTTGTCAAAATTACGGTATAGGATTAGGTTGTTTCTGATTTGGCCCCTACATGGCTGTGTGATTTGGGACGGGTCACTTAACTTCTGAAGGCGACCGGGCTAATTAAACACCACATGGTCCTCTCCTCCAGGGAGACCTCCTCAAACTGCCTAAGTGAATGTCTCTCACCATCCCCCCTCCCCAGTTTCCCGCATGTGCACTTCTCTCATGTAACCAACGGCATTCTATTGAAGTTACTCATTTACAGTCTGTTTCCCTCACTAGGTCCTATTCTTCAACCCCCTTGCACCTAGCAAGTGACTGGCACATGGTAGGAAATCGACACATCTGCTGATCTGAACTGAAGGAGGGTCTCTGCAAGCTATGAAAGCCCATGATTCCAAATGGGGCAATGTTCAAGAATTTCAGAGAGAAGTCACCGTGGGAAGGTACTCAGGTAATATTTGCTAGTGTATCTAATGACAAATGGTGACCAATGAAGTTGAACTAATGATCCTCATCCCTGACTGCACATTAGAATCCTCTGGGGAAAGTAACAACAAATAAACCAAATGATGCTCTCTCCCCACCCCACTCCCAACTGACAAGGCTATGATTTAGTTCCCTCTTTTTTTTTTTCAAGGGGTGGGGAGGGGCGGTTCACCACTCCCAGACCCTTCTCCCCAGTCACACCTCTGTGCGCAGCCAGGGCTGAGTAAATCTTACCCACTCATCCAAACCTTACTCAAAGGGGGTGCCAAGCTATTACTATCCACTGACGTTTTTAAACTTTACATATGAATCATCAAATAAATATTATATGCTCATCATATTAAAAAACTTAGAAAAATACATAGAAGTAGGAAGATAAAAATCCCGGTTATTTTCAGAGCTAATTACGTTTTCACATTTTGCTATATTTCCTTCCCAGCATACATATTTCTAAGAAAACGCAGCTTCTGATTTGTAACTTGCTTTTTAAACGTAGCAGTGCACTGTAATCACCTTCCTATGTCAACAGAAATATTTCCTCACCGCCACTGATTAATTTTTCATGGGCAGAACAACCAAGCTGTGCTTCTTTCAACCCCTTTCTCTGCAGACCTAGATAAGGCCCATTCTTGGAAACATTTAGAATTTAGATTCATTCTGAAAACAGTGTTTCCCTTAACATCTCAAACAAGCATTTTCCACGGAGTGCATCTAGTAAGGACTGTTTTCTGCTGTTGGTTTTCTGTTCGGTTGTAGGCACAGCTTTGGCTACAAGCGGAGGTCTGAGGACAAGTGACCATGCCAGATCGGATTCCTTTGGTGTGTTAACACCAACCAGCCTGCACTGAGACACACAATTTCCGTGGGAGATTTTTCATAAATGGTTTGAATCCTGTACATTGGATATATAAAACAATGGTACTCGGGTATCAAATGGTAGAAATTTCATATGTAAAAATTACACAAACTCAGTGTTTAACCTAAATTGTAGTCTAGAACTAGACCACCAAGGTTGCAATCTAATCTTTGTAAAGCGTAAGAAGAACATGAAATAATTTTCTAAAAACCACTGGATTATAAAATTTGGGGATTGTCAGGTTATCTCAGTACATCCTGAATCTCCGAGAGGTTCTGAATTGGAGACATTTTCCTTCCCCCATCAGATTCCCCACCCCCCAAGACAAAAGTTACAGGAACTCTGGAAACCACCTGCTGCACTGTGCCACTAAAGCCGACACTAATATTAATACTAATGCTAATGCTAATGCTAATACTAACACTAATGCTAAACATGAACACAGAGGGGATTTAATCTGGTCTCTCACGGTCACTAATTGCTGCCCTGGCGAATGTGGGACAGTCCATGGATTTACTGGACTCACCAGGCCTTGCCCTGTGCTTCAGTATACATCTATCCTTGCTTACCACCTTTAATACCTTCCTGAAACCCTGCCACTGAGTGGACAGCTGTTTAATGCAGAAGTACTTTCATTCATCTTAGTGGGAAAAAATATGCTTAATTTCTCCCCAATCCAAGATACTGAATTACATTTCACTAACTGACATGAAAACACTTCAGTTTAATAATCAAGACAAATTTATGTAAGTAATATACAACAATGTGAAAATAAGTAAATACAATTTTTGTAGATAAAGTGGTAGAGTTTATGAAGGAACAGGGCAAGGGGGGGGGGGAGGGGAGCCTGAGAATAGGTGCTGGTGATTGGATCAGATTATCTCAGTACATCCTGAATCTCTGAGATTCAGGGCACGGAAGATGGGCTGGCAGAGTGATTGACTTAGGCAACATTTCTGGGGCACAGGACTGCACTCAAACAGCATTTCACAATCATCTTAAAGCACAGAAAAACACCTCATGGCAATATGAAGGCAAGAGGCATGGGACACGTGTTGTAACGGCACAGGCGCACCAGAGACTGAGGAGCCACGGGAGCTGCTACCCTCTCCCCCCTGTCACTTGGTGTATGAACCAAAGCAAAATATTTCAGGTTCCTCCAAACCTAGGGAACAACTCAAATTTCCTCCCCATGCTTGCTAACTCGAAACTGTGGTACTCAATCAGTGGATAAGTGTGTTTTTGATGGAACAATAATGTCAAAATACCACTTCTCACAATGTGTTTATTTAGCATGTTTTTGAATGAAAAATTGTTATGGCAAAAGAAAAAACATTTTTTTTAAGGCATCAATGCCTGAAAAGTGGGTTAGCGTTTCAAAAGCCACTGTGGTGAAATGACATTAACTGAAAGTCTGTCGCGTAAGTCTGGACAAATACGCCCTAGTCTGTCCCTTTAGGCGTGTGTAATGTGGTTCTGGATCTTTCTTTTGTATGGGTCATTTCACCCATCTGGATAAATCCAAGAGTTCTCATAATGAGCCTGCTTTGTAATTTTTCTGATTTTAATTTCCATTAAAGAGATAGTTTAGTGGTAGCTCAAAGATTTATCAGAGCACATGATGGGTTTAAGAGAATGGTGGAATACATCATGGATACACAGAAAGGTTATAGAAAAGCAAGTGGCAGTTACCAGATTTTTCAAGAAGAGTTGAGTCCTGCTGAATGGCAGCATTCGCTTCTTCAGCCAGCCCCCTGTTGCTATGTTAACAGCACGGTCATATTTGCAGTCATTTCCATGTTTTCAGGCATCCGGTATCCCATTTTGTTAGGACACAGGAAACTTTTGACATTAATAAGTAAAAATTCATTAAATATGACTGGCTAATTGTTTGACATCAGCTAGTAAGTAATCAGAGCAGGCACCATTAGCAAGGGGATGAAGGAAGTTGATGGCTACGAAATAGGCTTCCCCTGACTTTCAGAAGACGAGGCTGCATTTTCAAAGCAAAGAATAAACCTTTGGTCTTTTCATTTAGAAAGTGTGATTCCACCTATGAATCAAGTCAGAAACAGAATGAAGCTGCAAGGAGTAATATTAATTTTGCCATTCTGTGTGTGAGAAGTTGGAATTAATATGTCTCTTTTTTTAATGAAAAGAAAACATTATGAAACTCTAAAACATTCTTTTCACAGTCTCACAGACAACCTACCTAACCTCCTACAAATTCAAGGCAGAGCTGCACGGAGGGAAGAGGCCTGCAGTGATTTCTATTGGGGCAGGGGACAGGGCTTGGAGGACAGAGTATAATAAAGGTCTTCCTTGTCTTGCTACTCTGCATTTTTACCCTGAATTTATTAGGTGTATGCTTTTCCTTTCTGTAATACATTATGCACTCCCTCTAGTGTCAGAATTTGTATATGATCCGAAACCCAGTTTGACAAAATGCTGCTATAAACATTAGAGTAAAGGTTCAAGCTCCTAATTATGCCATATTTCAAAGATATTAAAGGCTACCTAATAACACGAAGAACAGCCCAGCCTGTAGTCGCTCTGGCTCAGAAAAGAACACATATTTGTACCTGTGTTATGAAGAGACCTCTTCCACGCCTTCCTTTCCTCCCCAAAGTGATCTATAAATAAGCGTAGAGCTTTATTAAAGCTTTAAATTTCTTTAATAATATAGAGTACTTATTAAATTCTAAATTCTGTAACTAAAAAGAAAAATCCCACATAAAAACAAACAAACAACAAAAAACTAGCCAGAGATGAAAGAAAACTTCAGCTAGGAAGTACAGCATGCAGGAACATCATAAAATGTATTGTCAAGATTTTCAGTTTATTAGCTATATTCTTTCCATTTCTCTCCTAGGAATGGGAGGCTATAATGGCTATTGTTTGCTTCAATCACACCCCATAAACTCTGCTGCCAGTGGCCTATCCAGCCTGGATCCCCCTCTTTTCTGACTCACATCGATGCTCATCTCTTTCCCACCCAGCCCAGGCCTTGAGAACACTGCCTCTGACTGCAGGGATGGCCCTGAGTGACTTACTGGCAATCCCAATTCTCTTCCCAGAGATGGCTCAGGAATACCCCTGTGACCCAATTTTGGCCAGTGAGATGTATCAGAGATACTCTTCTTCAGTCTTCTGAGCCAGGTTCCAGAAGTGACTTTTTTTTTTAATGCTGGCATGAGCTGATGTGAGGCCTCAGCCATCCTGCTACTTAGCATGAAAAGGAGGATGACACTGTGGGGGAGACTAGAGGCAAGAAAATCATGGGGTGATGCAGCAGGCACCCCTGGACAAATCAGCTATGAACCCACCCTATTAGTGGGTTCCTAAGTATGGGAGCTGATATGTGCAAAATTGTTTAAGCCAGTTTAATTGGGATTTTTATTACTTGCAGCCAAAATAATCTTCAAACTTTCAACTATTGTCATATTTAATTAAAAAACTTCTTATATTGAAAACCCAATTACATAGAAACCCTGTTTTATATCTACTTTCATGCCAATTCACGCAGAAACATACAATATAATATAATGGTCAGTGAATGAAGTCTATATTCATTATCTAGCATTGCATAACCAACCAGCCCAAAACATAGTGACTTACTGTATAAACATTTATTATTTGCCAGAGTTTCCGTGGGACATGAGTTGAGAGCAGCCTAGCTGGTGGTTGCGAGTGAGACCTCAGCTGGGGCTGCACTCATCTGAAGGCTTGACTGGGGCTGGATGATGCTTCCAAGGTGATGCTCAGACACGGCCAGCAAGTTGGTGCTGGATATTGGTAGGAGGCCTCAGTTCCTTCCCACGTGAGCAGCTCCACAGGCTGAGTGTTCCCAAGAGTAAGTGCTGCTTCCAAGAAAGTAAGAGCCATTCTTTTCATGACCTAGCCTCAGAAGTCACATAGCCTCATTTCTACCACATTCCCATCATTGGAAGCAAATCTCTGAATCCTTCTACATTCAATGGGAGGGAAATAGGCTCCACCTTTTGAAGGGAGGAATGCCAAAGAATTTTAAGATCACCGTGAGGATACGCATCTATAGAGAAATGCCATTCCTCTCCCCTCTCCTGGCTTCCCTTCTTCATGTTATCTTTAGGTATCAGTATCTCCGTCTCCATGATCACTGGGCAGAGGAGCTTCAAACCAAGCTGCTCACTGAAAGGACCTCAGAGAGTTTTTAATGAAACAGCCCCTTCTGTTTTCACTTTGATGGTCTCCTGTACTCCCTTCACCCTCCATGTGCACACCTCCTTTCCTTGTACAGTGGAACCTTGGTTCTCCAACTTAATTCTTTCCAGAAGGCTGAATTGTTAAAAAATCGAATCATTTTTTCCCATTAGAAAAAATGTAAATTAGTCCATTCCAGACCCCCAAGTGATTCTGTTTTAACCTTTCTTATATACAGCACACGTCTAATGTACTGTTTAATGTATAAACACCTTTTTCTTAAATTTAGGGAACTACCCCCTGCCAGCCTTAAACGAATCACTTCTCGCACTTGTCCCAGGGTGTCTTTCAGGTCAGTATGCAGCATCTTTGCTTGTTCACATGTCACTGCCTCCAAAATGCTGTCACTGGCCAATGGCTTTTCATTTATCCAAGTCAACAACAGTTTTTCTACCTCTTCAACTGCCTTTGATCATTTCTTTTACACCCTTAGCAACATTAGCACTCTTGATGGTCTCTGTTTTAAAATTGTACTCATCAGAGATTTTGCCAGCAACAAAAGTATTCTTTTTATTTATTTATTGCCTGAGAGATGCTTTTTGTCATGCTGAGGTATGAGCATGAAAGGGTTGTCAGGTCGAAAACTGAAGTTTGGTTCCACACCCAAAACATTTGGTCGAGAACCGAATTGTTTGAGATGGGAGACGTTCGAGAAACAAGGTTTGACTGTACTCAAAGTCCATTTTCCTTAGGCCTCTCCCTTCGTAGACTCTGCCTGTTCTCAGGAAAAGGGCTCTCCTTGGATGCTATGCGGTCTCCATGCACGCCATTCGGGGCGGACCTCCTGTCTGGTTCAGCAGACATGTCCAGGGTCTGATTGCTTGAGCCCCAGCAGTGGACAGAGCTTAGACCCAATTCCTACCGCATTTAAAAAGAAAAAAAAATTTTACAAGATAAAAATCAAACTTTAAGAAAATGAGATTATCCCTAAACAATTCTCAACTATAAATAACTAATTTCCTTAAGTTAAAATAAAATGTCTCACTGGATACTTTGGACAGTTTAGAAATGTCACTTGTTACAAATCTTCCCATGTCTAACACATGCTCCTGAGGTTCCTCAGTTATTCTTTCCAGAAATATTCACGGAGCATCTACCTTCTCCCAGGCAAATGCCACACACAGGGAAGCCAGCACGGGGCAGACACTCATGGTCCCTGCTTTCATGGCAGGTTAGCTGAATGGGGTGTCATAGAATGGGGGCCACCATTTATAGACCCTACTGCTGAAATAGGGTCTTGTGGCTTTGAACATGTGGTTGAAACCTTTTCACTTCTAGATGCGACACATTTCACGGAAGGGAAACCAGGAGGCTTTGGAACGAGGTCCACCGAGGTCTTGTCATCAAAACTCTGGCATGAAAGCCCTGGATGCTGCACAAAAACATCAACATAGAAATTACAAGCAGATTAAACAGACAAAGAAGAAAAACAAACCGGGAAGGAGGCATAGATCTGTCTCCAGCTGAGTAGGGGGTAGGCTCCAGCCCACATCAGTCTCTCCCTATCTAATTTAGTGTTAATCATCGGCACCACACTATTTAGTGTCTGATTACTGCTCGTGCACTGTCTGCTACGATTTTGAATGACTCCAAGTCCATCCATGAAGGCAGGGAGTTAACTTCCTCCTTGGGGCTGAGCTCAGACTGGCCCTGTGGTGCACCCTTAGTGAATGTAACTGCAAGCTGACACTCCTGCAGGCCCCACTGTGTCTCAGGTTTCCCTAGGGCAGTGGTTGGCAAACTCATTAGTCAACAGAGCCAAATATCAACAGTACAACGACTGAAATTTCTTTTGAGAGCCCGATTTTTTAAACTTAAACTTCTTCTAACGCCACTTCTTCAAAATAGACTCGCCCAGGCTGTGGTATTTTGTGGAAGAGCCACACTAAAGGGGCCAAAGAGCCGCATGTGGCTCTCGAGCCGCAGTTTGCCAACCATGGCCCTAAGGTGTCCCCAACCCTTTTCTTCTTCAAACCCATCACTCTGGACATGGCCTTTTTGCTCCAGCATCCTCATCTTGCCTCCATCCCTTTGGGGCCTGTCTCTGTTATCTTCTCTCAATCCCCTCCCCAACTTGAAGATGACCTGCTTCCTACCTATTCACATAACGCACATTTCCTGGAGATTGCTATGTACTAGGGATACAAAGGCAACATGGCTCCTTGCCTTAAAGGGGTTTATAGTCCCACTAGTTGCCCAGTGCATGGATTCGTGCACACTGAAAGGAAATTAATTAGAAGGTGGCCAGCAGGGTAAGAATGGGTGAGATGGGGCCGGACATGCCCTGGAGCCAACCTCCTACGGTTCCTCCCCAGCCAGCCACACCTGGGGCAGCACTGTGGCTTGAAGGGCTTCTGCAGTGTGAGCTGGGTCCCTTGGCCTGGCCTGCAGGGATCAGATCGGCTCTCTGACATCCCCCGAGGGGTCCTGGAGTGCGAGAGGGCACTCTGCAAATTTGCTGTCACTCAGCAGCTCCTGCGTCTGCCCCCTGGTGGCCAGTGTGCGTCATACTTACCAGCCTGTCAGATAGTCGGATGGTTGTTAGCCTTTTATATATATAGATAAGGGGGTAGACCCAAGTGAATCAAGGACTATGGAATCAAGAGAAAAACACTACACAGAGACAGGTGCAGGGTCCCATTAGAACCCCTAGTGAATCAGGTGGGAGAATTAAATCAGACCTCCCAGGAATGAGAGGAGGAGTTTAAATTTTAAGGGAAAGGTGTGTGATCAACAGGTGACCCTAAAATATTCAATCTGCAAGAAGCCCATAGTGTGTCCCTTCTCGTAGGGTCTGTGAATATAACTAATCATCCTTTTAATGGCAGTCATCTCCTGTTCTGTTGGTGTCACTATATGGGACAGAATAATAATAAAATCAACACTTTATATTACCAGGATAGTGTTTTATCAGGAGCGAGAGGGTAAATATAGAGATGGACCAAGAAATCTCAGCTGGGGAAGGAGGAAATTCAGAGTGAAAGGGACAGAGGAACAGTCAAAAGTAGTAGAGTCAATAAACTAGGGTCTGATGGGTTGGAAAACTATTGCAATTTGTGGGAGGGAGACGGAAAAATAGGAGAGGGTGGTCAGACAGTGGGGTGATTGAAACTGAGAGCAATTATGGGCAGTGACTCAATCTAGATCACGGTGGGAGTAGACGGCTGACTGTGAGGGTGGAGAGGTGGGAGGTCATCAGAGCAGTGGCGGTTAGGGAGGAGAAGTAAGGGTTGTAGAAGAATCATCTGTGTGAATACTGAAACCACCAAGGATTCTGTCAGGGATAGCGTTGAGGGGGAGAGAGTTAACCAGGTGTAAAATCCTCCAGGGTTCAGGAGAAGCGACCTGGAGATGAGCAGATGACTATGACAATTTGATTACAGTCTTTAAAGGTGACAGCAGATCAAACATGAATCTGGGCACAGAACTGCAGCCCACGTAACTTCTTTCTGGAACTCAAGGAGAGGGAGGCCATTGATCTCTGCTGGCAGGTAAGTACAGCACCTCTTTTATAGATAACAGTGAGTGCAGCTGCATTCAAGGAGCTGTTCCATATTGCCCCAGAATTTCCTAGGGTTGCCCAAGGGGCTGCCAGATATGTGTGTGTGTTGCAGGGGTGGGAGCAGGAGAAAGAGTAGAAAAGAATTAACTGTTGGTTTATTGATGATAGACATTCTGATAGGTTCGAGGGAGGCTGGGTGAAAAAGGTGAAGAGATTAACTAACACAAAAAAAACTCACATCCCAGACAAACACATGTGATTACTAGAGGGAAAGCGAATGAGGGAAGGAGGAAAAGGGTAAAGGGGGAGTAAATGGTGATGGAAAGAGACTTCACTTTGGGTGGTGCCCACACAATATACTATAAAGGTGATGTATTATAGAATCATACACCTGAAACCTATATAATTTTATTAACCAATGTCACCCCAATAAATTCAATAAAAGTTAAAAGAATTAATTGTATAGTGCAAAGGAGAATGAAGAGATGGGGATCTGTATTCTCTGCTCTGTCCACCCAACCTAAGAAGCTCTAGTTTTTATTGTTTACATGTGGGGTTTTCATTTGTGGCATAAGGTGTACACAGGATACATGCCACTCTTCCGAACTTTTCCATGCTTATGGATTTAGGATACAGAGAGGATTCCAAATATATTCCTTGCAAAAACCATCAATTTACTATTTGGCTGTTTATTGTGTAGAACAATTATGATAAGGAGCAAAGGGATTTAAGTCATGGCCCATATTAGTCTATGAAATAATGGTTTGGGTTATAAAGATATTTTGGTTTATTTGAAATAAACTTTTCAGGAATTCTTCTTTTATTGGGAGCAGTTTCTTTCTCCTATTTTATTTGTAAAGTTTTCATTCCAGTGAGTGAAACTAAAGTTTAGGCGGAGGTATATAACACAGACAAATATAACCATTGATTTTTCCCCCCTCTGATATAATTTTATTGTAGCATATGTTTTGTCAAGATGTTGTGACATTACCTCAGGGTAGGCTTTATAATGTAAATGTTTTGACTCAGCAAATGTTTCCTTCAGGACAAACACTGAAAGTTGACAAATCCATTTTGCTAAAAACAAAACAAAAAAAACCTCCTGGATTATACACTATTCATCCCCAAAGATGCGGACAGGAACTCTTTTGTGTTTGTTTTAAATCACAGAGAAAAGCTTACAGTCATATGGTGACTCCTTTATGCGAAAGTCAAGAAATTGATCTTGCCCCCATTACCTTCTCCTGTGAAGTTGATCGTGCCTCTTCTTTTTAAAGGAAATTCCAAAATGTATCCCACCAGATGAACTGAACAAGCAATAGCTTTCTTGCTCCAGTGCACAACGTATTGAATAATAATAATTTTAAAAAAGACTTTGCTTATCCAGGCTTTGGGTAAATTTGCTTGGGAATCATGCAATTGGCTCACCCAGTTTTCCTCCGAAGTTCCGACATGACCGGAACAGCACTTGCTCCAGGGATTACTGTACAGACTAGATTCTTGCTCTCTAGGGCTGGCTGTGCTGAGTGGCACTGTGGAGGCCACAAACAATTTATGTGTGTCCATGTGGAAGGCTGGACTTGATATGTACTGTTGTTCCTTAATTACCACTCCCTGAGAGGTTCCAAGCATTCTTTTATGAATGGGGTTTTTCTCTATTGCGAAGGCAGCCAGTGGACATTCCTGTTAGCTGGTAGTAATGAGGCTTTGGTGCCAGCTGTCATCACTGTAGCAGACCATTTGGGTCACTGGGTCCCTCTCTGAATGACAGTTGGAACCTCATGATTAGAAAAGGGCTAGTAGAGGGACTGAGTATGGTGCACTACAAATTTAGACCTCAGGCCAAGCCACTTAAACCCAATCAGCTCAGAGAGTCTAGCCTCTTATACTCTGACTAGAGGACCGGTGCACGAAATTCGTGCACAGGGGTGTGTGTTCCTCAGCCCAGCCTGCACCCTCTCCAATCTGGGACCCCTTGAGGGATGTCCGACTGCCCGCTTAGGCCCAATTCTACTGGGATCGGGCCTAAACGGGCAGTCGGACATCCCTCTCACAATCCAGGACTGCTGGCTCCCAACTGCTCGCCTGCCTGCCTTCCTGATTGCCCCTAACCGCTTCTGCCTGCCAGCCTGATCACCCCCTAACCACTCCCCTGCCAGCCTGATTGATGCCTAACTGCTCCTCTGCCAGCCTGTTTGCCCCTAACTGCCCTCCCCTGCAGGCATGGTCACCCCTAACTGCCCTCCCCTGCAGGCCTGGTCACCCCTAACTGCCCTCCCCTGCAGGCCTTGTCCCCCCCAACTGCTCTCCCCTGCAGGCCTGTGTCCCCCCCCAACTTCCCTCCCCTGCAGGCCTGGGTCACCCCTAACTGCCCTCCCCTGCATGCCTGGGTCCCTCCCAACTGCCTTTCCCTGCAGGCCTGGTTGCCCCCAACTTTCCTCCTCTGCTGGCTTGGTCACCCCTAACTGCCCTCCCCTGCAGGCTTGATTGCCCACAACTGCCCTCCCTTGCAGGCCTGATCCCTCCCAATTGCCCTCTTCTGCTGGCCTGATTGCCCACAACTGCCCTCCCTTACAGGCCTGGTCCCTCCCAACTGCCCTCCCCTGATGGCCATCTTGTGGTGGCCATCTTGTGTCCACATGGGGGCAGGATCTTTGACCACATTGGGGCAACCATCTTGTGTGTTGGAGTGATGATCAATCTGCATATTACTCTTTTATTTGATAGGATAGAGGCCTGGTGCATGGGTGGGGGCCAGCTGGTTTGCCCTGAAGGGTGTCCCGGATCAGGGTGGGGGTTCCCTTGGGGTGTGGGGTGGCCTGGGCGAGGGGCCTGTGGTGGTTTGCAGGCCAGCCACGCCCCCTGGCGACCCAAGCAGAGGCCCTGGTATCTGGGGTTTATTTATCTTCTACAATTGAAACTTTGTAGCCTGGAGCAGAGCCAAGCCCTCTGCTTGCTCTGTGGCCACAGCCATTTCTATTGGGATTTATGTATCTTCTATAATTGAAACTTTGTAGCCTTAAGCGAGGCCTGGTCCAGCCAGGGTGTGCGGAAAGCTTGGCTTCCTCCATCACCGGCGGCAAACCTAGCCTCCTGCTCTTTCCAGCTCCATGGCTGCCGCCATTTCTGTTTGGGTTTATGTATCTTCTATTATTGAAACTTTGTAGCATTGAGTGGAGGCCTAGGCCGGCAAGGGCAGGCAGAAAGCTTGGCTTCCTCCAACGCCGGGGAAACCCAAGCCTCCCTCCTGCTCTCTGAGACTGTAGCCATCTTGGTTGGGTTTATTTGCATATTCACTCCTGATTGGCTTGTAGGCGTGGCTTGTGGGTGTAGTGGAGTGATGGTTAATTTGCATATTACTCTTTTATTAGATAGGACTAGAGACCCCAATGCACAAAATTCATGCAAGAGTAGGCCTTCCTTCCCCTGGCTGCCGGCACCAGCTTCCCTCTAGCACCGGGACCCAGGCTTCCCTCCAGCCGCCAGCAGCCACCCAGGAACCGGCCTTCCCTTGCAGCCCCGGCTTCGTCCAGAAGGTCGTCCAGAAGGACGTCCAGTCTAATTAACATATTATGCTTTTATTATTATAGATGGGGTGGTCCCTGATTTCAACAGGAGATTATTGGTTGTGAACATTTATTTATATTACCACATATCTGATAGATTCAAGGAGTCAGGAGAGCTCAAGACCTGGCTCTGGTAGTAAAAGTTCAGTAGTAGGACAAAGATCTCAATTCTCTGAGTTCCCATCTTTCATTTACCTCACAGAGCTGTCATGAGGGTCAATGAAACAACATAACAGCTTATTCAGATATGAGGTATATTTATTATGTCTGTAATTGTGTATCCTTGAAACACACTCAAAGACCCTATTGTTTAGCCCCTTCTTATAGACAAACTAATGGCCCAGTGCACAAAATTCCTGTGGGATCGGGCCTAAACCAGCAGTCAGACATCCCTCTCACAATCCAGGACTGCTGGCTCCTAACTGCTCACCTGGCCTCTAACCACTCTACCTGCCAGCCTGATCGCCCCCAACTGCCCTCCCTGCTGGCCTGATCGCCCCCAACTGCCCTCCCTGCTGGCCTGATCGCCCCCAACTGCCCCCCACTCCTGGCCTGCTTGTTCCCAACTGCCCCCCCTTGCCAGCCTGCTCACTCCCAAGTGCCCCCCCTGCCGGGCTGATCGCCCCCAACTGCGCCCCCCACCAGCCTGCTCGCCCTCAACTTCCCCCTCCCCCCCACCGCTGGCCTGATCACTCCCAACTGCGCTCCCCTCCTGGCCTGATCGCCCCTAACTGCCTCTGCCTTGGCCCCGCCACCATGGCTTTGTCCGGAAGGACGTCCAGAAGGTCTCCCTTTTATTAGTATAGATATATGTTAAGTTGTTCTTACGGGGTTGGCTAGATGTATACCCAGTGCCCAGTGTAATTTCTGCCACACATTCCTATTGATTTGCTACTTGCTGAATAAATGAATAAAGGAATGAAATCTTCAGAGACGTAAGTGTGTGGGGTCAGAATTCTATGTCCTACAGCAGCCACCACCAAATATAGTATGTGCTCACATCTCTCGTCGGTTCAGGGAAGTTTTGGGTGTCTCCAGGTGCTTTGAGGTAGCAGATGATCCCAACTGGTGGGTGCCATGGATAACCTAAGACATGGAGCTACCTGGAGGGGTGCCTTAGGCAAGTGAGGAGTGAGGGATATGAGAAGTCTGCCTAGAGTTGGCCCTGATCCCTCTTTCTTGGAATGGCTCCATCATTCCCAGCATGGCCATGGGCCTTCATGGGCCAAGGAATGTCTGTCAGTGGGTGGCTAAATTGGGAGGCACCTAATCAAGGACATTCTCTCATGTCCCACAGATGTGAAGCTTTTAGATCTCAGTTTTTACTTGGAGGAAAGAGGATTTCTTTTCATATTCAATATATCAAGTTCTGCTTCAGCTAAGACATAAAAAAGCTGCAGCGAGTGCCACTCCTTTTAAGAGGTAAAAGCTTGATAAACAACAAAGTCATAATTCTACTTGAAACCATTAATGGTCTGAGATTGTGGGAAACCAAATAGCTTGAAATTCAAGAAAATAGAGGGCCTTCCAAGGAGAGATGTCAGGGCGGTACTGGCTCAACTGTGTAAAGCACAGGTGGGAGAGATGCCAGGGCCACGCAGGTGAATAAAAAAAATTCCGCTGAAACCTGAAACAGTTGCCAAGGCCAAGTGTGGACTAGGGGGGAGTATAGCATCCTGGGCAGAGGAAGTCACCACGGGAGTTCACAGGTACCTCACAGACTCTTCTCCATGGACCATACCAGTTAGTCACTGAGAAAGCTGGGCACCAGGAGGAGACTGGCCTGGAGGAGGAGAGTGGCCAGATAATGGGAGTACATACCCCGCCCCCCACCCCCACCCCGCGCCCCGCCTCTAGGAGATGGAGTCCCCATCCCCTGACCGTGACTTGGACTTAATGAGTTGCTTCTGATCAATAGAGTATGGAAAAGTAACTTCATAGTGGAGAAAACTGGTCATGGCCAAGGTCACCATCACCAATGAGTCGTGAGGACATCCTGCCCCCTGATGGGATGTTATGATAAGGGCACTTCACCTCTGTGGTATTTTATCCCCCAAATCCACAACCCCAATCTAACCATGAGGAAACATAAGACAAACCAAAATTAAGGGACAAAATACCTGATCAGGTCATGAAAAGCAAGGAAAGGTGGAGAAACTGTCACAGATCAGATAGGATGACTAAATGCAAGATAGGATCTAGAACAGAAAGATGATATTAATGGAAAACCTGGTGAAATCAAATAAAGTCCATAGTTGATAGTAACTGGGTTTTGATAACTATACAATGGTTATGTAAGATGTTAACATCAGCGGGAGCAGGGGAAGGCTCTGTGAGAAAACCGTGCTATTTTGGCAAACTTTCTAGAAGTGTAAAATTGTTCCCAAATAAAGGGGTGGGCAAGTTTTGATTATAGCGGGAAGGAGGGAACTTTTTAAGATGCTGGAAATGTTGTATATGTTTGTCAAAACCTATATCCTTAAAAAGGTGAATTTTACTGTATGTAAGTTATACCTGAATAAATCTGACTTAGAATACACATACATCACATCACTGTTGGGGGCACATGTGGATGTGAGGCTTCAAAGAGAATGAAAGGGAAGGCCTCATTCTGTAGAAAAGTCACCATGCCCTATCCTCCCTCTATTAAGAATCTCATTTTCAATACAGGGGGAAATATCATATTTACTTCAAATTGTGTTTTTTTTAAGTGCAAACTATGGGAGATAGGCCAAATTTTCAATCTCTGTAACACAGTAGAAATAGTTATAGACATCTCAGCAGCTCCGATGTAAACAGAACCAGTGAGCCCAACACTGCAACTCAGTAGGCAAGGGTAGGTCAATTTCTCCTCTGCACACACCTCTTCCTGTTGGCGAAACAGCAGCAACCACAAGGGTGGTACTCGTAGCCACTGGTGGCTCTTTAGAGCAAAGGGGAGGAGGACTTGAAAAAATGATTTAAAAAAAACATGTTTATAGCATAAAATTGAAATTCAAAATAACCTAGAATTATTAACAACATTCCATTCACCTCTGTCCCTAGCCCCTTCAGGTAACCAGAGTTACTACTACGCTTCCAGAGATATTTTATGCTTATGCATGTATTCTTTTTAATGCAAATGGTAGCATATTTTATACTCCTTTCTTCACCTTGCTTTCTTTTTACTATTACTATTTTAAAAATAAGCCTGCTTCATTATAAGGTGAACCTGAAGCACTTCAGCACAATACTTATAAAATAATGGTTTAGAAAGTGAGATTAGAAAAAAAATAGAACAAAGTCAGGGATTAGTTTAAGACAAAATATTTGTCCCTACAGATGCTGAAGGGCTCCCCATGTGACTGATCTTTCTAGCAGCTAATAGAGAGTAAAACATAAGCAGTTACCTGACTATAGTGTCCATAACATAAAAGCTAGCAGTTTATTCTTTTGTCATGTCCATGTCCTCCCTCTGTGACAATGTTAAACTATTGAATTAAAAATAAAACAAAACAACATCAATACCAAAAACATTTTTTAAAAATCACTAGTTGGTTCTAAAAACTGAGTAAAATTCCTCCTATGGATCCTCATTTCTAAAAAAGTACTGAGTGTAACAGAAACTCTTCAACATCCTCACTTCATCTTGCTCTTTCACTTTTTATATCTAGAAGATCAATCCCTGTGTCTACACGCCGAGCTGACTCATTCTTGGGAGCTCGGAGTCCATGGCCACATAGTATTCTCTTGTGTGGATGTACCATGATTTCCTTCTCCGGTCCCTGATTCATGGGCACTTGGAGTGTCTCTAGGGTTTCTCTTTTTCAAACCATGCTTCTGTTACAAGTTCTTCCTGCATGCATCTTCAAGCATCTCTCTAAGGTAAATTCCTACAAGTGGATTTGCTGGGTCAATGTGTATGGCAGCTGTTTATTTTGACAGTGATTGCAAAATTGCTTTTCATGAACAGTGACTGATGTATTCTCTCCATCTCCACAGCAGATTGTGCCTGCTTCCCCAAGCCTGCCTACTCAACCCGCAATCCTCCAGCCCGATCTTGAAAAACAAGTATTGTACACGAGACTGAACATCACCCTGTATGTTTCAGCCCTTACTTTTTTCTTTCCTTTCCTGTGACCTGTCTGTTCAGATCCCTTGTCCATTTTTGTTCTATTGGTTTGCCTGTCTTTTGCTTAGGGCTGTAGGAACACCTTATATATTAAGGAAAATATGCCTTTGTGCTATCTGTTGCAATTTTTATCTTGTGGGCTTATTTATCTTTTGAATATGTTCATGGCATCTATTTTTTTGCCATGCAGAAAAATTTTATGTCACAAAATTTATCTACACAGTAATTTCTTTTATGGCTTTATGGATTTGAGGTTCCATTGGGCAAGGCATTCACCACTCTAAAAATTAATCACTGCTGCTGTCTTCCATTTCTTTTGCTTTAGTTTGCAATTTATTTCATGTAAAAGCGTGGGGTAGGACTCCAAGTTTATCCTCTTCCTGACAGCAATCCAGTTTTCCAAGGAGTGACTATTCCATCTCTGTGGCCTGATTTGCAATGAGGATGGGCAGCTTCTTGAACTGAAGGAACCCCATGGCAATCTGCAGTCTTCCTTTGCAGCAGCTGCAACCTGCACACACTGCTTTTGTACACTTTTGCCAGCAGGGGAAGGAAGACCTCTAGGTGAGGCTTTCAAGAAAGGCCAGTTGGGCCCACACCACTCCTCACTGAGCTGGACGTGGCAGAGGCACGAGTTGGCTGGCACCCATGATATCCTGCCATGCCTATGAAGATGCTGCACCCTCCTGCTCTCATTTCTCATGTTGCTCTGGTCAGACAATATTTCAAAATACCCTGTTCTTGAGGGTAAGTTTCTCCAGAAAACGTGATCTTCCCTAGGTGTTCCACTAGAGGGTGCTTCAACTATACACATTTACATATGCTTAAACATGCAACCTATGTTGTTTGTGTGGGCCGCACACATGCATGCCACACATCTGCTTTTTCATTGGCAACATATGACATGGGAGTATGACTGGATTTTTAATTCTCTCCCATTCCTTCCACACATGGTCCAATGACCCTCCCAGTAACCTGCCAGAACCCAAAGGTGTGGGAAATGGAGATTTACCAAAATTGAAGCAGTTAGCAATGACAGGAAAGGGGGGCCCATGAGCTGAGTTCCTCTCCTTGATCTCTTTCCCTGGAACAGTTTTTGGGGGAAGATAAGCGCTTACAGAAATTCCTCTAAAATACAGGAAATTAGGGAACTAGGGCTCATTAAAGTCACAGGTAAGTATCCAAAGCTCCAGTTACTTTGCAGTGAGTTGGGGGTAGGGGGAAGGGAAGGAGTTGTATGTGGGTCAGGATCCTCTGAGGTGAGTAGGGGTCCTTTTGGGATGTGGGAGGTGGGGTGAAGGGATAAGTGTCACCAAATAAGTGAGAAGCTTTGGGTTGGCAATCATGGGGAAGATGCTAAAAATGTAGGTTTTTAAAAGACAGTTCCCTTTTTGGAAGGGAATTGCAGAAGTGGGATTTAAACGGTCACTTTTGCCTAAAAACTCAAGGTAGAATAAATAAGAAACCTGGAAATGACGGCTTTGATGAAAATAGCCTGAAGTATTATAGAAGAATGATAATAGGGGCCTTGTAGCTGATTTTGAAGACAAAGCTAAAACAGGCATCTATGAGAGACAGTGAGCAGTGGTGCATATTATTAGAATCATCATCTGGAAGACTTTTTTTTTTTTTTTAATCTTGCTTTCTGGGACTGAGATTCATGCATAAGCATTTTTCAAAAAGTTTCCCAAGTGATTCCAATGTGCACTCAAGTTCAAGAAACAGTAGCTTTGGGGCCAGACGGCTTCACAGGGGAGTTTTACCAAACATTCAAGGAAGGACTAAAACCTATCCTCCTCAGACTATTCCAAAAAATTCAAGAGGAAGCAACACTTCCAAGCTCTTTCTATGAAGCCAGCATCACCCTAATACCAAAACCAGATAAAGACAACACAATGAAAGAGTATTACAGGCAAATATCCCTCATGAACATAGATGCCAAAATCCTCAACAAAATTCTAGCAAATCGGATCCAGCAGTCCATCAGAAAGATCATACACCATGACCAAGTAGGATTTATCCTGGGGATGCAAAGATGGTACAATATCCGCAAATCAATAAACGTGATACATCACATAAACAAATTGAGAGATAAAAACCACATAGTCATATCAATTGATGCAGAAAAAGCATTTGACAAAATCCAACACCCACTTTTGATAAAAATGCTTAGCAAGGTGGGAATAGAAGGATCATATCTCAACATAATAAAAGCCATATATGATAAACCCACAGCCAACATCATACTCAATGGGCAAAAACTAAAACCATTTCCCCTAAGAATAGGAACAAGACAGGGATGCCCGCTTTCACCACTCCTGTTCAACATAGTACTGGAAGTGCTAGCCACAGCAATCAGACAAGAAGAAGAAATAAAGAGCATCCAAATTGAAAAAGAACAAGTAAAATTGTCATTATTCGCAGATGACATGATATTGTACATAAAAAACCCGAAAGACTCCATCAAAAAATTATTAGACTTAATAAATGAATTCAGCAATGTAGCAGGATATAAAATGAATGCCAAGAAATCTATGGCATTTCTATACACCAACAGTGAACTTACAGAAAGAGAGACTAAGAAAACAATCCCATTTACTATCGCACCAAAAAAAATTAAGATACCTAGGAATAAACTTAACTAAGGAGGTTAAAGACCTATATGCGGAAAACTACAGGACACTGAAAAAAGAGATAGAGGAAGATGTAAACAGATGGAAGAACATACCATGTTCATGGGTTGGTAGAATCAATATCATTAAAATGTCCATACTACCCAAAGCAATCTATAGATTCAATGCACTCCCCATTAAAATACCAATGGCATATTTCACAGACCTAGAAAGAACTCTCCAAAAATTCATCTGGAATAAAAAAAGACCCCGAATAGCCACAGCAATCCTGAGAAAGAAGAATAAAGTAGGAGGGATCTCAATACCAGATTTCAAGCTGTATTACAAAGCCACTGTCCTCAAAACAGCCCGGTACTGGCACAAGAACAGACATATAGATCAATGGAATAGAATAGAGAATCCAAATATCGACCCAAACCACTATGCACAATTAATATTTGACAAAGGAGGCATGAACATACAATGGAGTCAAGACAGTCTCTTCAATAAATGGTGTTAGGAAAATTGGACAGATACATGCAAAAAAATGAAACTAGACCACCAACTTACACCATACACAAAAATAAACTCAAAATGGATAAAGGACTTAAACATTAGACGGGAAACCATAAAAATACTAGAGGAATCCACAGGCAGCGAAATCTCAGACATATGCCGAAGGAACTTCTTCACCGATACTGCTCCTAGGACAATCGAAACTAAAGAGAAAATAAACAAAGGGGACTACATCAAAATAAAAAGCTTTACAGCTAAAGAAACCATCAACAAAACAACAACAAAGCCCACTGCATGGGAGAACATATTTGCAAATGGTATCACTGATAAAGGTTTAATCTCCAACATCTACAGGGAACTTATACAACTTAATAAAAGGAAGATAAATGATTCAATAAAAAAAATGGGTAACGGACCTAAATAGAATCTTTTTGAAAGATGACAGAAGGAAGGCCAAGAGGCACATGAAAACATGCTCGAAGTCACTAATTATCCAAGAGATGCAAATCAAAACGACAATACGGTACCATCTCACACCTGTCAGAATGGCTATCATCAACATATCAACAAACGACAAGTGCTGGTGAGGATGCGGAGAAAAGGGAACCCTCGTGCACTGCTGGTGGGAATGCAGACTGGTGCAGCCACTGTGGAGAACAGTATGAAGTTTCCTCAAAAAACTAAAAATGGAGCTCCCATTTGACCCAGTAATCCCACTTCTAGGAATATATCCCAAGAAACTAGAAACACCAATCAGAAAGGATATATGTACCCCTATGTTCATAGCAGCACAATTTACCATAGCTAAGATTTGGAAACAGCCTAAGTGCCCAACAGCAGATGAGTAGATTAGAAAACTATGGTACATCTACACAATGGAATACTACGCTGCTATAAAAAAGAAGGAATTGTTACCATTTGCAGCAGCATGGATGGACCTAGAGAGCATTATGTTAAGTGAAATAAGCCAGTCAATGAAAGAAAAATACCACATGATCTCACTCATTTATGGAAAATAAAGAACATTATAACCTGATGAACAAAAAGATAGATACAGAGGCAGTAAAGCACGGAACAGACTGTCAAATTACAGCAGGAAGGCTGGGGAGTGTTGGGGAGGGGGGGAAAGAGATCAACCAAAGGACTTGTATGCATGCATATGAGCATCATAACCAATGGACGCAAGACACTGGGGGGTGAGGGCATGTATGGGAGTGGGGTGGGGGGGCAATGGGAAGATATGTACACATGTAATACCTTAATCAATAAAAAAAATTGGAAAAAAAAGAAACAGTAGCTTTCATCAGTGGTTCTCAGACTTGACTGAGCATCAGAGTCACCTGGAGGACTTGATGGCACACAGACTGTGGGTCCTACCTCCAGATGCAACAGGTTGGAGGTGGGCGACCAAAACCTCATGCTTGCAATGTGGTTAGTCTGAATTGAAATGTGTAGTAAGTTAAAAATACACACCAGCCGAAACCGGTTTGGCTCGGTGGATAGAGCGTCGGCCTGCGGACTGAAAGGTCCCAGGTTCGATTCCGGTCAGGGGCACGTACCTTGGTTGCGGGCACATCCCCAGTGGGAGGTGTGCAGGAGGCAGCTGATCGATGTCTCTCTCTCATCGATGTTTCTAACTCTCTATCCCTCTCCCTTCCTCTCTGTAAAAAATCAATAAAATATATTTTTAAAAAAAATACACACCAATAATATACTGTCAGAAAGAGAAACTAATAAAACAATCCCATTTACCATAGCATCAAAAAATAATAATAAAGGAATAAATTTAACTGAGGAGGTAAAAGACCTGTACTTAGAAAATTAAAAGACACTGAAGAAATTAATTAAAGATACAAATAAATGGAAGCATAGTGCTGTGCTCATGGATAGGAGGAACCATCATTAAAATGTCCATACCCAAAGCAATCTATAGATTCAATGCAATCCCTATCAAAATACCAATAGTGTTTTTCACAGAACTAGAACAAATAATCCAAAAATTTATATGGACCACAAAAGACCCTGAATAGCCATACTTCGAGAAAAAAAAGAACAAAGTTGGAGGTTATTACACTACCTGACATTAAACTATACTACAAGGCTATAGTAATCAAAACAGCATGGTACTGGCATAAAAACAGACACATAGATCAATGGAACAGAATAAAGAGATCAGAAATAATACCATGCCTATCAGGACAATTAATATATAACAAAAGAGGCAAGAACATACAGTGGAGTAAAGACAGTCTATTCAATAAACAATGCTGGGAAAATTGGACAGACAGATAGATGCAAGAAAATGAAATCATCTTCTTACACCATACACAAAAATAAATTCAAAATGGATTAAAGACTTAAATGTAAGACTTAATACCACAAAACTCCTATAAGAAAGCATTGGAAGTAAATGCTCTGACATTTCTCTTACAATATTTTTGCTGATATATCTCCTCAGGCAAGGGCAACAAACAAACAAAAAACACAAACAAACAAATGGGACTAGATCAAACCAAAAATTTTTGCTCAGCAAAGGAACCATCAAAAAAAAAAAAAGACAATTTATTAAATGGAAGAAGATATTCACCAATGGTATATGCGATAAGGGATTAATATCCAAAATTTATAAAGAACTCATACAACTCAACACCAAAAAAATCAAATAACCCAATTAAAAAATGGGCAGAAGACCTGAATAGACACTTCTCCAAAGAGACATACAGATGGCCAATAGACATATGAAAAAATACTCAATGTCACTAATCATCAGAGAAATGCAAATTAAAACCACAATAAGATATTATCTCACATCTGTCAGAATGGTTATCATCAATAAATCTACAAACAATAAGTGTTTATGAATATGTAGAGAAAAGGGAATCCTTGTGCACTGTTGGTGGGAATGCAAATTGGTGCAGCCATTCTGGAAAACTGTATGGAGTTTCCTCAAAAAATTAAAAATGGAGCTGCCTTATGATTCAGCAAACCCATTTCTGGGTACATATCTGAAGAAACCCAAAATAGTTATTTGAAAAGATATATGTACCCTTAAGTTCATTACATTACTTACAACGGCTAAGATATGGAAGCAACCCAAGTGCCCAAGTGGATAAAAACAAACAGTAGTACATATATATAATGGAATATTAGTTGATCATAAAAAAGAATAAAATCTTTTCATCTACAACAGCAAGGATGGACCTAGAGCAGTGGTTCTCAACCTTTCTAATGCCGCAAACCTTTAATACAGTTCCTCATGTTGTGGTGACCCCCAACCATAAAATTATTTTCGTTGCTACTTCATAACTGTAATTTTGCTACTGTTAATGAATCGTAATGTAAATATCTGTGTTTTCTGATGGTGCAGGGGTCCTCAAACTACGGCCCACGGGCCACATGCGGCCTGCCAAGGACATTTATCTGGCCTGCTGGGTGCCGCTGCCTGTCCTGCTTAGCAGCCGACTCGTCCCTGGCCCGCAGTGCGCATAGGAATTTGTTCATAGTTTTTTTTTAAAAACTATAGTCCAGCCCTCCAACGGTCTGAGGGACAGTGAACTGGCCCCGTTTAAAAAGTTTGAGGACCCCTGGTTAGGCGATCCTGCTAGCGGTTCTCAGGTTGCGACCCACAGGTTGAGAACCGCTAGCAGGGTCGCCTAAGACCATCGGAAAACACAGATATTTACATTACGATTCATAGCAGTAGCAAAATTACAGTTATGAAGTAGCAACGAAAATAATTTTATGGTTGGGGGTCACCACAACATGAGGAACTGTATTAAAGGGTTGCGGCATTGGAAAGGTTGAGAACCACTGACCTAGAGGGTATTATGCTAAGTCAAAAATAAGTCAGACAGGGGGGATGAGGACAAATATGTAATACCTTAATCAATAAAGAAATTAAAAAAAATAAGTCAGACAGAGAAAGACAAATGTCATACGATTTTACTTATATGTGAAATCTAAAGAACAAATCAAACAAATAAACAAAACAGGAACAGACTCATAGATACAGACAACAGACTGATGATTGCCAGAGGGGAGGAGGTTTGAGGGGGCTGGGTAAAAAAGGTGAAGGGATTAAGTCACAGCCGTGGGCAAACTACTGCCCACGGCTGTTCTATCTGGCCCGCGGAGCCGAGCCGAAAGAGCGGAGGGTTCTCTTGCTCTCCCCTCCACTCCTTTACTTTGAATTTATATTAGTTCACACAAACACTCCATCCACGCTTTTGTTCCGGCCCTCCAGTCCAGTTTAAGAACCCATTGTAGCCCTCAAGTCAAAAAGTTTGCCCACCCCTGGATTAAGAAGTACAAATTGGCAGTTAGAAAATACTCATGGGGAATACAGTCATAACATTGTAATAACTAGATATGGTGTCAGGTGGGTACTTAAATTAATGGGGGATCACATTGTAAATTATATAATTGTCTAACCACTATGATGTGTACCTGAAACTAATATAAAGTAATTTTTAATGTCAAATGTAATTAGAAAAGAAAACCTTAAAAAATACACACCAGATTTCAAAGACTTAGTACAAAAAAGTAATACTGTTTACAAATTAAAATGAGAATAATTTGTATCTAGTGGGCTAAATAAAACATATTGTTAAAGTTTATTTCACCTATTTCTTTTTACTTTTTAAAAATGTGGCTACTAGAAAATTAAAAATTACACATGGGCTCGCATTATATTTCTATGGAACTGGGCCGGTTTAGATTAGCATTTCAGAGGATAATCCTCAAACCACCTGTATGAGAACTACTTGGAGCGCTGTTAAAAAGAGATTTCCAGAATTTCAGGGGTGGGGCAGGGAATCTGCACATTAAACAGCGCCTTGGCTGAGCCTGAGGCACTGCCTACTTAGGTGAATAAAGCAAAGGATGGAGAAAGATAACTTCTTTTCATTTAGGAGTTGGTGCAATCATCACAAGGTCTAGGGCGAATGAGGAACCAAGAAAGAGAACACAGCATGCTCCCTCGTCATAAACAAAGCCCAAATAAGGGTGTCATCTGTCCTGGGCTGGTTAACTGGAGAAGCAGGAATTTGGACATCTGTCTCCTTGCTACTCAAAATGTGGACCTTGAACCAACAGCCTGAGCATCACGTGGGAGTTTGTTAGAAATGTAAATCTTAGGCCTCACCCGTAACCTACTGACTCAGAATCTGCATTTTAGCAAGATTCCAAGATGATTCAATTGCACATTAGCAAGATTTTTACAACTTTATTGAGGCTTATTTTACATATTATATAATTCACCCATTTCAAGTGTGCAATTCAATCATTCTTGGTGAAATTAGCAAATTGTGCAGCCATCACCATAAATCAGTTTCAAAACATCTCTATTACCCCAATAAGATTCCTCATGCCCATTTACTGTTAACCCCTGTTCCCACCCCATCCCAGGCAAGCACTGATCTGCTTGCTATCTCTATAGGTTTGCCTTTTCTAGAAATGTCATATAAATGGAAGAATACAATATACGTTCTTGCTTCTTTTGCTTAGCATAATGCTTTTTGAGGTTCATCATCTTGTACAAGTATCAACACTTCACTTCTTTTTATTGTCAAAAGATGTTCCATTGTAAGAATATATCCCATTTTGTTTATCTGTTCATCAATTGATGGGCATTTTGTTGTTACTTTTTCCAGTTTTCTGACTATTATGAATAACGCTGCTGAGAACATTTGGGTGCAAGTCTTTGTGTGGGCCTATGTAATTTCCCTGGAGTAAATCCTTAGGAGTGGAATCACTGGGTAAATGGTAATGTACACTAACATTTGAGAGACACTGTTCTGGGGCATTTTCTGCAATGGCTTCTTGTATAATGAAATGTGCACAGGTTTCAGGTTTGGGTGAGGCTTGCTTCTGTTACTAGCAATTTTGTGATGTTGGGCAAATAACTTTATTTGGTCCATGAAAGAGGTTTATAGTCCCTACTGCAGAGGGTTCCTATGAGGATTAATGAGATAGATGGACATAAACGGACATCACAGAGGGGGGAACCTAGGATGAAGGCTGATTTTGTTAGCTTTTATAATTCTGAGAAAGTTACTAAACCTCTCAAAGGTTCAGTTTCTTTATCTGTAAATGCTGGATAAATATACTCTTTGTGAAGTCAGTACGAGGCTTAAGTAATGCATATAATCATCTCAACACAATGCCTAATACATATTAGTTTCCAATGTATAAAGCCCCTTGCTCCGAGTGGGTGCTCAGGAAATGGTGGGTCACTAAAAGGTGCTTTCTAAAGCTGGTATGTGCATCGTTCCTGGGAAAGAAATAATTAGGAGGACACACATACACCTGTTACCTTGCTTTGTGTGAGGGAATCAGGGGTTTCACATAAGCAAAGTTAAACATTCTTGGCAAGCTCACATGTGATTAATAGATATTCAACTCCCAAGTCCAGACATACACTGAGGTTTAGTCCTGGGACATGGAAATGAATGCATCCTGCTGGGTGACAGGCTCAGATTAACTCAGCGGCCTCTTGAGCATCAGCTTAAAGAAAAGTTCACCAGGCGACCCTGGGCTGGATCAATTCCATCTAGCTGAGCAAAGAAACAACCTGCAGCCTCCAGAGGGGTCATGGGTCAGTGAACTCGACTGACCCTTTTTTTTAATCCTCACCCAAGGATATGGTTTTATTAATTTTAGAGAGAGAGGGAAGGAGGGAGGGAGGGAAGGATAGAAGGAGAGAGGGAGAGCGAGAGATTGAGAAACATGGTTCAGTTGCCTCCCCCACACACCCTGACTGGGGATCAAACCTGCAACCTTTCGGTGTACAGGACGACGCTCCAACCAACTGAGCCACTCAGCCAGGGCCCCCCTTTTTCAGATAATTCTATGAGCAGCTTTCAAGAGGAAATTTAATCCTGTCAACACTTCGGCTAGCCCCTGTTACCTAGACATAGACCTATGATGACACACCCTCTCCCTCCTTCTGACTTAGAGAACTCTTACAAGAAGTCAGTTACGCACAGGCACAGCAACACCTACTAGCAAGAACTTTTGCATACGACCCCTAAGACGAAGTCCAGTGCCCTTGGTCACCCTCACTCATTCCCTTTACTGGAGTGGCTGGAGGCTAACAGGATGGCCTCCCTCTCCGCAGACAGAAAACATTTAGTGAAATCACCCCTGCATCTCTACTGGCCAAATTGTGTCCACAGTCCGTTCTGGCTGGGAGGGTCTGCTCAGTGGAGAAACAAGAGAATCTCTTTCTTCTTCTCTTCCAGAAGTCCGCTGTGTTAGCTTGAGCTGCCATAACAAAATACCCCAGACTACGAGGCTTAAACCAACCACAGAAATTAATTTTCTCACAGTTCTGGAGGCTAGGTAGTCCAAGATAAGGTCTGGCAGGGTTCGGTCTCTGGTGAGGGCTCTCTTCCTGGTTTGCAGGGAGCCGCCTCAGTGGTCCCTTATACTATAGCCACACTGGGGGCTAGGGCTTTAACATACGAACTTGGGCGGGGGCGGAGGGGGTGGTGGTGCACAATTCCCTCCACAGCATCCACATACCAGAAAGATGTTTTGGAAAGATCCCACTGTTTTGTGAACACAACTGTCCTCCCCTATGAGCAGAGTGGGGACATGCGTGAGCTGAAATGAAAAGCACAACCTGGGAAGGCAATGTGGGTCATGTGTTAGGAGCTAAGCTCCAAAACAATAGTGTTCACGGGGATAAAATAATGATCACTGCAGAAAGGGAGGCTAAAGGCTGAGCAGTGGCTATCACTTCATCTTATGCATAAAAAGGGGGGAAAAGAAAAAGGCTTCTGACTCGGGCACCAATTGTGTAGCCGTCACTGTCTATGTGACTGCATCGTACCAGTGTATTCAGCATTTAGCAGAGTATTAAAGTGTATTAGATCCCACTGGGGCTTCATGACAGCAGGAACCATCCCATCCAGGAGGAAATTATTATTTATCTGGTGACCTTTTACAAAGTGCGAGTTTTCTTTCAGGATTTTTTTTTTTTTTTTTTTGCAATGACTGATATTTCCAATAAACTGGGCCTTTTCTCCCACCCTCAAAACGCGCCCCCAATCAATTGTTGGTATTTGAATATCATAAAACTAAAAGCTGTGAAATTAAGCCTGCTGTGCGAGCTATGAAAACGGGGAGCTGAGATGGGACTGGAGGTCCCTCTCATGTAATATCAGTGCGTTGTTATGATACAAACTAGGGGAAACATTACCAAACTCCAGGCGAAATGGACTGCTATGATGATGGGAACATGTACCCTTGAGCACAGTGTTGGTCTGGAAGGGTTCATGTCAACATCTTTAATGCCAAACTGGCCCGGTTGCTGGGCCATGCTGGAGGACTTCTTTGCAATCGCTTCCCTCATTTCCATCCCAACTCGCTGTGACATGGCGCACATTCTCCTTGGCAATCTGTGCAGATCTAAGGGCCAGGGGAAGGGGGCCTGGCCCTGCCTGTCACAACATGCTGACTTTGAAGTTGCATTTGTGTGTTGGTCTGAAGTGTCACTGTAAGTTCTAAGCACACGTGTTTTGGTGTATGTGTCATGGTGGCTCTCAGAAGCAGTGAGAGGGAGGTTGCCGTGACTCACAGGTGAGAAAGCTCTGGTCAGAGTGTTAAAATGTGCATTTTATTATTATTATGGTGTGGCAAGGCCAACAGATCAGGATACAACTGCGGTTGAAAAGCTAGCTCGTTACACCCAGAGATGCCAGGGGAGGGGACACCCGGGGAAGCACCAGATCAGCCAGGAGCGAAGGAACAAGGGGAAATGCAGGGCTTCCACAGGAAGGAATGGCAAGGCAGGGTAAGCAGACTGAGGACTGGCTGGTTGGAATAACTGTGGGAGGCTCTGGGGCAGGGAGGCTGTCCCCAGGTGTCTGGTACCTGGCCCCGGGACAGCTGGATAGAGGAGGTGTTTGGGGTGTGGGCTCTGGATTGCTTGGTTTGCATGTGGAAGGCACACTGGCAGGTGGGTCCTGTACTATCTCTAGGAGTGGGCAGCCCTGGGAGGGGCAGTCTCTGCAGAGTCACCAAGGCCTCAGGTGTCAAACCACCAGAAACATGGTTAATACACAGAGGAATGAGCTGCTCTGCATCAGGACCTACAGCTGGCCTGGGGCAGAATGACAATACAAAGCAAAGTACAGAGGTTTCTGGTACCTCACTATAAACCCATAGTTTTAAGCTGGGTAAGAGACCCCAGGAGCATCTTACCTTCTTATCTGGATGAGGAAATTGGGGGGAGAGGAGGTGACCTGCAGAAGCTCACTGAGCACGCACAACTCCATTCTCCTCTGTCCAGTCACTTTTGATACCATCTGCCCCGTCCATTACTTTTCAATAGTATGACCCTGACCTGCACCACATATCCCCCCAGCTCTATACACATGCACACAAGGGGAGGTTTCTCATTCATTTTCCTACACATGCCTTATGACAATGATCTACTTTGGTTTTGGCCAATGTCAGAGCAGAAGAAAATAGCATGTTGGAAGAGATGCTTCATCAAATCAGGCTGGCAAGCTCTGTTTCAGAGGAAGGAGCTCTCTACCCAAAATAAACAAATCTTAGGATTAGAGAGCCTCAGTGTGCCCTTTCCATAAACTCACCCCTTAGCACCTCACATCTCTTTCATAATGTGGCCTCAGGCCTGTAACTTTTCCTTTGGCTCTGTTCCAGCGACCAGCATCTATGTCTAGAAACTTCTTTTCTTACCAAGGTTAGAGAGTATCACAAACTTTTCAATGTGTAATTTAGTCCTCTACTGAATTTCAGATTTATAGCACGAGCCGCTTTCCCTGAGCGCAGGCTGTACGGTCAGTGAAGAGCCCATGAGTGGGTGTCAGCCTTGGCTGCACATTAGGGTCACCTGGGGACATGAGCTGACATCGGAGTCCCACTTCTCCAGATGTTCTGATTTAATGGATCTGGGGGTGGGGCAGGAAATGGGATACTTTTTAATGCTCCCCCGTTGGTGCTAATGTGCAGGCAGGAATGAGAATCACTGAAGAAGAGGGAGATGAGTGTGACTGACAAAATCAACCAACAGTGACAGAAAAAGGTGACAACTCAGGTTCACCTAAGAAGAATGATTCATAGATGGGAGGCACCGAAGTCACTCACCAGCTTGTCTTTTCATTTCACACAGGCCCTGCCTCTCAACAGATCAGGATACAACTGTGGTTGAAAAGCTAGCTCGTTACACTCAGCTAGCTCGTTACCTCCATGTTATGACTGATGGCAAACTCTATAGGAAGGGACACTGGTCACTGGGTAGTTTGAAGGAAGACCGTCTCATGTCAAAACCTGATGACATTGCACTTCCCCTTAAAGCCCTTCAATGGTTCTCCATCACCTGAGAATAAAGTGAAAGATCTGCAGCACAGCTATCTGGCTGCTACCGCACCATCACCAGCCGCCCCCAAAGTTCAACCACTTTGTTATGCTCCTGGATTCTGTGAGTCAGAATCCAGACAGGACCCACCCAAAAGGGACAGCGTGTCTGCGCTCCCTCGTGCCTGGATCTCGCTGGGAAGATTCAAGAGCTAGGAGTGGCCTGACAGGTGGGAGCTGGAATCATCTGGACGTTTTTTACTTACACATCTGGAGGCTGAGCTGGCTGTCGGCTGGGACTTCAGCTGGGGTTGTGGACCTGAGCAAGTACATATGGACCTTCCATGTCATCTGGTGGTCTCAGCACCAATAGGGTGGGCTCGGGCCAATTGGACTTTTTAGCTCAGCTCTCCAGAAACAAATATCTCCATGGACAAGGCAGAAATAGCAATACCTTCCCTGACCTTGCCTCGGAAGTCACATGGCATCCTGCCACTATGCACCACTGGTCACGGCAGTGATGAGCCCGCACAGATCCAATAGGGCGGGGGCATAACCCACCTGTAGACAGGAGAGGGCATCAAGATCACCAGGTAGGACAAGTGAGATGGGAGATGTCAGCAGAGTGATCTTTGGAAAGTGCAACGTGCTGCAATGGCATGGGAGGCACTGCAATGATTGCTCTAGAATCACATTATCTTCCTCTTGGACAGGCAGCCTGCACTCCAGTCAGGCTGAAGCACATATTTGCAATTTTCAGAGGACACAGTGCTCTTCCAGGCCACCTTCCCCCAAGTGTTCCCCTTTCTCTACAAGGGCTGTCTCCCCTGCTCAAATCCCCCATCCTGATTCTCATCTGCCCAAGGGCTCGGCCCCAGCAGCACCTTCTCGGGGAATGGGCTGGGTGATGCTTCTCAGGGTAGCCGTGTCTCTCTCTGTGTATCTCAGATATGGCTGTCATCTCACTGGGTACTGCTGCTTATCCACATCTCCCTCTCCGTCACTAATCTCTCAGCTTCTTTCAGGCAGAGTGTCTTTTATCATCCCCCACACTTAGCAATGTTTGGCTCATAGTAGGTGTTTAAAATACAGTCGCTTTGATTATACAGTTCTTACTATGGGGAATACACACCTTGTACAACTAAGATTGAGAACTTAGACTTGCCTCCTAGGCTTGCAATATTTCTCCAATATTAAAGGAGATGGAAATCGATGGGGGACCTGGACTCCCCAGGGGTTATCCTGCTTTGTACCACAGCACGAACTTGTTCCCTAGCCCTAGGCATCCATTTGCATCTCTCCTGTGTTCTCATTCCCATTACAAAAATGCTTCCCTTGAGTGTTAGTGAATACATTTATTAATGTTGGCAAAGTGCTTAGAAGATGGAAGGAGCTGTATGTGAGCTAAATATTAATAATACAGGTAGTAAGATTATTCATTTCCATGGTACTTCTCCTATTCAGTCTGTGCAAAATTAGAAATTGGTTGTGTTAAATTGGCTTACCTGCTCCATTTGGCCCTGTCAGGAAAATCAATGAGACACACGTGAATATTCTCCTATGTACATTTCCAAGTTAGATAATCTCCAATATTTTTTGTAAGCAGTTATGGAGAAAAATGGATGAATATTTAACATGTGAGAGCATTTGGGTTTTATTAAATCTACTTGGCCAGGCAAATTTTGAAGCTATATTTTGGCTTTAACTCACAACAGGAAATCCATATTTTTAATTTAATACATGAGCATGTTTGAGAGGCTGTCGCTGGCAAGGTCTCTGGAATATGAAGACAGAGAACAACTTCAGAATGGCAAAAGCTACTCTATGCCCTGATGCCCAACCAGAAGTTCCGGACACTTGGAACACTTTGCTTTGAGAGACTTTCTAGTTTTACTGAAAAGACTTCCTAGTATCAGAGATTCCCAACCTGGAGTCAACAGTGCTTCAGTGGACTGTAGACGCCCCCATGTTATGACTGATGGCAAACTCTGTAGGAAGGGACACTGGTCACTGGGTAGTTTGAAGGAAGACAGTCTCATCCCAGAAGCATCAGGGAGACCATGGAGCAGGAGGCTCTGGAAAGAGTGTTGAAGAGGGAAGTAAAAATGAGAGAGCTCTAATCCAGGTTTGGATACTAAGCAACTGTATAGCCTTCATTTCTGAGGCCTCCGTTTAATTTATAAAATTAAATAGAAGGTCTTTAATAATAGAAATCTAGTAATCCACAAAATAAATCTCTAGTCTGGACCTCTGTTGAACTGTAGACTTTGATGTCAGCCACCCACTTGAACCTCCCCTCAGATGTTCCATAGGCATCTTGTTAATGGGGCTCCAACTAAATCCCTGACCCTCCCTTCTCTGTAGGCCTCTCTGTACCAGTTCCCTCTGACTGCGGGGACAATGTCCCAAAAACATGGTGGCCCAAACAACAGAGGCTCAAAGTCTGAACTCATCATCAGGTTGGCTCCTTCTGAGGCTGTGAGAGTGTCCCAGGCCTCTCGCAGCTGGCGGTGGTCGCTGGCAGTCTTTCCCATTCCTCGGATTGTCAACCTCTGCCTTTATCTCCACTTAATGTTCTGCCTGTGCATGTCTGTGCTCACATTTCCCCCTTTAACCAAGGACACTGGTCATATCAGATTAGGGGTCACCTTACTCCAGGATGACCTCATCTTAACTCACATCTGCAACAATCCACTTTCCAAATAAGGTCACATTCTAAGATCCTAGGAGTTAGGACCCCAACATATGAAAAGGGGTGGGGTGGGACACAATTCAACCCACAAAACTCTCTGGTCACGATCTTTCCCATCTCAGTAGATGGCAACTCCATCCTTCTAGTTATTTAGGCCAAAAGCATTGGAGTCACCCTGAACCTTCTCTTTCTAATCCCCACATCTAATAATTATATCAACAAGTCCCACTGCCTCTGCCTTTGTAATTCCCATTACAAAAAATGCTTCCCTTGAGTGTTAGTGAATACATTTGTTAATGTTGGCAAAGTGCTTAGAAGATGGAAGGAGCTGTATGTGAGCTAAATATTAATAATGCTGGGAGTAAGATTATTCATTTCCACAGCACTTCTCCTATTCAGTCTGTGCAAATTTAGAAACTGGTTGTACACATTAGAACATGTCCCGAATCTGACCATCCTCGCCAGCTCTACGCTCCCACTTGGTTCGGGCAGCCCTCGCCTCTCCTCATGAAGCTGCAGTTTTCCACCTGGTTCCTTACTCCCCACAGGCTAGTTAACAACTCCCACTTCCACAGAAGCAAGAAGATCCATTTCAAACGTCGTTCAGATGATGTCATTCCTCTGCTCAAAACTCTCAAATGGGGCTGCATCCATTCAAGTAAGAGCCTGTGTCCTCACAAGTCCCTACAAGGCCCTGTGCTGTCCCCACCCCATGGCTTCTATAGCCCTCTATCTCAGCCCCGGTTCATTGCCCACCTTGCTGTGCCCTGAATACCAGGAATTCTCATCACTTCTCCTCCTTCTTCAGGTGTATGTCCCCTTCAGGAAGGCTTTCCCCCAAATACCCTAATTAAAAATGAAGCCCTTTTTTATGGAGCTTACAGCAAATGAGCCAGGGATGTTTTAGCCCAACATATCCTGCTTTCTGGTATAATTAACATCCTGTGTGCAAATTTTTAGAACTAATCTGTCTTCGAGACTACCCAGGTTTGCCCACAAACAAGCAGACACAAGCAGGTGCTCAGATCAGGTAAGTTTTTTAAAGTCCCAATTTTTCTTCTGTCGGGAGTGAGCCAGCTCAACACTGCCGGACAGCCAGGACTTGGCACTAGCCAATGTTGCAGGAGCTCATAAATCTTGCTCAAGGGCAACGTGGATGGCTCTTGCACCTCATACAACATTCATGGGACCCGGGCCATTTTCAGCCTGGATCGTGTTGTGGCCGGAGGACGTGAGCCTTGGTCTCAAAGGAAATTAGAGCCTTTACCCCCTAATCTCCTTAACACCCCAATCTTTGGCATGAGTGTAGCTCATGAGAATTGTAGGATGCTGCTCACAGCATGGACCCCACATAGCCTTTGGCGGTGAGGGTCCCTCACACTCGGCACGTTCCGCCAGACAAGGAGGAGGAAAGGGCTTCGCTGTCCCAAGCCTTGCAGAACTCTGCCTACAGGACCACCCTCCTCTCCGGAGCCAGCAATTGCAGCTGCTGCTTGCCCATTGCTTGCTGTGCTTTCTAGCCAATACAGTTGCTTCTTCAGGTATTTCTCCTGTTCTCAAGTCTGCCAGACACCCTGATGCTTCTGTCTCTCTCTCCTCCTATAACCTCCCACCGACCCCCTGGTACCCTGCGGGGTCTGTGAATGATGGAGGTTTGCCTCCACCTACTTGTATTTGGGGTGTGTGGGAGCACCTTCTCACTGGCCTTGCGGTAAATGTTGTCTCCCAGGTCACCATCCTCTATCCCCAGCCTCCCTCTTTCGTACCTTACGGCAGGATTTGTTATCCAAAGGATAATTCCAACTCCTGGACGGCGAGGACCTTGCTCTGGGTCTCACAGCTTGTGAGCTGTGGGTCTGGTGTTTGAGCTCCCATCTGTTTGACTTTGAACCTTTTCTCTTTACATTATTCAAAACTGCATCTCTCACTTAGTTACTGAGGTTGTTATTATTAACATTGGATATGTCATTTACTCTCTCTGGGAAAATTATCATTCTTTCTATCTATCCCTTAAATCTCTTCAATGTCTTCTGTTATTCTCCATTTGCTTTTTGGAGAAACAGATTCATTCTGGTGATTTTTGTCAGTCACTTTGGTAAAATATTTCTAACTATTCTCCCACTCTCCAAACTTCTTTCATTTGACCCTGCATCCCAGATCTTGCATTGCCATAGGGACATGAATATGGGGACTTGGTTTGACCTGTCTTACATTCAAATCTTCAGGAAAAAAAACAAAAGAAGTGGCATTGACCAGCACCTCCTTTCCCAGGCCCTTTCACTACGTTCCCTCCTGCCTGCTTGATTTCGCACCATCTGCTCCATTAAGGCCGAGTTCTCAGTAGGGTTGTCACAAGCATTACAGAGCATTACCAACAGCTGGTTAAGCATATTTATGCCACAGCGGAAACACGAGGATTAGATACAATAGCACAATATGGGCTCTTTGAGGGCATGGAAGAGTAATGGACGACAGATGTGGTACATGATGTTTCGGTGCTAGAGACCAGCATGACCTGGGCACCTCTCAAAGGCAGCAAACCCAGCTCCAGTCACTGGGAAATAAACACCAGACCCTGGATGACAGCATCCCCAGGAAGCCAGGTGGGATGATAAACTCTGGGGCCTGGGGACGGAGATTAGATGTGAGGCATTCAGAAAGGCACTGAGCTTCTCCGTGCCTGTTTCCTCACCTACAATGCTGGCAACAAGAGCAGCTAGCTCAGGGTTGTAATAAGGATCACGTGAGATAATGAACATAAAGCTCTTAGTCCAGTGTCTTCTAGCACATAGTAATAATAGCTCAATGAGTATTAATAATTATCATTATCATCTTCCTCATCACCATCCCTATGCTATATTAGGTTGATTATGTTTATTGGAAATTTGTGGTAATTTGGGAGGAAAGTATAAAGCAATGAAGAAGAAAAATGGGTTTTATTCATGTATCCATCCACCTAAGAAGTATTTATCAAGTGCTTCCCGTGCGCTAGGCACAGTCCCAGCAGCATTGAAGATACAAGACAGAAAAGGTGCCTGTCCTCTTGGGTGCTCTGCTCTGATGAAGGAAGACAGAAAATGAGCCCGAGAAAGAAAGAAATGAAAACTACAAACAAAAATATCGGAATGGGATATGCATTCTGCAAATTATTAAAACAGGCTCGGAAGAGGGGGGTAAAGAGGGGTGGGAGATATCTGTAATACTATCGACAATAAAAAATATATTTAAAAAAAACACAAACAAACAGGCTGCTCTGACAGAGACTGATACATTCTTTAAATTGGATGGTCTTGAACGATAAGGAAAAACTATCATGTGAAACTCAGAGGGTAGAGCATCCCAGACAGAAGAGACAGCAGTGCAAAGGCCCTGAGGTTAAAAAAAAAAAAGCTGGTCATCTAAAGAGTGAAAGGAGCCCTAGCAGATGTTGCTCAGTGGACAGAGCGTCAGCCTGCAGACTGAAGTGTTCCGGGTTTAATTCCAGTCAAGGGCACATGCCCAGGTTGCGGGCTCAATCTCCAATTGGGGGGGGGGGGGGGCGCGCATGCAGGAGGTAGCTGATCAATGATTCTCTCTCATCATTGATGTTTCTATCTCTCTCTCCCTCTCTCTTCCTCTCTGAAATCAATTAAAAAATATATTTTAAAAAAAGTGTAAAAGGAGGCCAGTATGGAGTGAGTATACAGGTGGACAGAGAAGGGAGTGGTGCTCGATGAGGTCAGAGAGGTAGGCAGAGAGCAGGTCTTACAGGGCTTTAGAAACAGCAGGGAGTTTGGATTTTATTCTAATTGAGAGGGGACAACCAGGGTACTTGGCACTGGATTAGTCTTCTTATAGTAAACAACTACATAACTGGAAAAACTATACGAAACAATGACTTTCAGACATTGGGTGGAGAGCAGGGCAAAACGGATTCCTGAGAAGAGAAATGCACGAATGAGGCCCCAATCACCATAGCTTTCTGTGTGGATGGACTTCCTAGAACACAGGGTAGGGCATTAGAGCATGTACAGGGACAGCAACCTCACTGAGCTGAGGGGGCAGAGACCCAAGTGTGGGGATGCTAAGGCGACTGGAGTTTTTCAGTGAGAATTCCAGGCAAACAAAATACAAAAACCCACAAAAGGAAAGAGTGGGGGCTACAGCACTGAGTAGAAGGCAGATTATAAAGGGATTTTTTTCCCTGAGCAGCGCAACAGTGAGAACCTAATATAAAGCTTTAAGCTTTAATACACTGTATCAATGTGTTGCACTAAATACACTTTATTAATACACTATTTAGTACCGATGTACCTAGGAGACATTCTGGGTTCAGTTCCAGACCACCGTAATGAAACAGGTATCACAATAAAGTCATACTCTTTTTTGCTGGTGGACAGTCTTGCTTCAGTTTGTAATGGAAAAAACAAACAAAAACATATGTGAAGCACAATAAAGTGCAATAAAATGAGATATGCCCATATATTTTAATACATGTATTTATATGGAGTAAGAAAGTCTCAAAGACTGATTCCTAGAAGCTTTATTGTTGCAGACCAAAGTCTAAAAGGCATTCGTTCATCCTGGGCTCTAAGATTCACGGAGAACCATCACAGAGGGCCGGGGTCCTGGGGTTCCCGGTGCCGAGGTAGAAGCTGTAGGCTAGGAGTGGTTGGGGCAGCTTCAGCCCCTGCATCTCAGGAGCCACCTGGGAAACAGACTGCACTGCCCACTTAACAACATCCTCTATCTTTGGTCAATTATTGGATTAGAAAAGGGAGTGTTTAAGACAAATGGAAGATTTTAACATTAATCATCATCTAATGATGACAAAGCCTGGGGGATGTCAGCCTTTATCAAATAGATCTATCCTGAAAGCGATATGCACACTGACAGTTGGGGAAGTCAATGGTTTGCCTGTATGGAGGACTGGCAGGATAGACCAGCTCTGACAGGTTGAATGCAGAAGAGGCTGGTGCAGAATGTACTGGTAAAAACGCCAACTTCATATTTTGAGTATAATGCGATTTTTGATCTAATTTCTAAGCCTTGCACATATGTTTAAATCAATGAAAATTCAGGAGAGAACACTGCCTTCGAGAGATGACATTAGAGCAGCATAGTGGATAAATAATTTAAAACTGGTATTTTCAACTGTGTACATTTTTTTAAATGAACGTATTTATAAATAGATTCAAATAAGGTGAAACAAAATGAACTGATTTTAGGCTATTTTCCATTTTATGTTTGTATGTAAATTCCCTGAGTCTGCAGGCTCACATGCCCAGCGCCACGTACCCACAGCTGCCTGGCGGGGAAGGCGGGTGAGCTGCTGCTGGAGGGGAGCACAGGTTACTGTGTGCAGGTGGCCACTGTCCCAGGATACTCAGCTTTTTCTGACTTTAAAAAAATTTTTAGCCCTGACCGGTTTAGCTCAGTGGATAGTGTCCGCCTGCAGACTGAAGGGTCCCAGGTTCGATTCCGGTCAAGGGCATGTACCTTGGTTGTGGGCACATCCCCAGAAGGGGGTGTGCAAGAGGCAGCAGATCGATGTTTCTCTCTCATTGATGTTTCTAAGTCTCTACCCCTCTCCCTTCCTCTCTGTAAAACATCAATAAAATATATTTTAAAAATTTTATTTAACAAACAACTGTACAGACAAGTGCTATGAGGGAAGCACTGTGCTTACCAGATACTTATTCATCTATCGGCATGATCATTCTGCTTTTCCTGATTCTGTTAATATGGTGAAGAGCATTCATAGGTTTTGTAATGTAGAATTACCCTTGCATTTCTAACAAATTCTACCTGGGCATGATGGATGATTCTTTCATGCATCGCTGGGCTTGGTTTGCTAATATTTTACTAAGGATTATTGCATCTGCGTTGAGGAGGGAGCTTAGCCTGCAACTTTCCTTTCTCGCTGTGTCCTTGTCTAGTGTCAATATCAAGGTTGTGGTAGCCTCTTACAACGAGACTGATGGGAGAGACTCCCTCTTCTTCTTTTATTGGGGAGGGTTTGGATATGATTAGAAATTATTCTGATATATTTTTAAAAAACTAACACATTCTGTGAAAGAACTGGCATTTTCTTATATAGCTTCTATATATGTGGTTTTTATTTTTATTTCTTTAAACATTCCTTATATTTTTAAACATTTGTTATGTTGCTTAAGTTTGCTCTTTTTTTAAGCTCTATCTAGAACATCGAATGGTAAACATGGTGCAACCTACTCTTTTCATTTCTGCTATGTCTGTGGGAATTATCCATGGCAATTTTCCAGCAATTCCAATATTTTTGTTCTCTGAGGTCTAACTTCATTTTTTAATTGCTCCTGCTGATTCGGCTCCTCAATCTTATTTCCTTGTATTTTCACTGTGATTTTATCTTTACTGGAACTCTTTGAGGAGTTGAAAGTGGATTTCTCCTGAAAGCACTTTTTTTTTTTCCGTCCGACAGCTGGGGCTACACATCCATTTGAAGTTCTGATGTTGCAGTTTTTCAGCCATGCCAATAGCATACATTTAGATCTGGAACCGGCATACTGTTTTGCCTATAATCACACATTCTCAAAGAAGCTTTTTATTTCTCCTTCACCCAGAGCAAGGCTAAGACAGAAGTCTCTCGTCTCTCTCTCAGTCTCTCTCTTTCACTACCCCCCCACCCCCCGCCTTTGTCCACGGGAATTTTTCTAGTTCACCCTTTCCTTAGCTGGTAGACTTTTGTGGTCAGGGCTTCATGAGGGGCGCTGTCCGTGTTCTCCACCCTGCGCAGCCCTGGTCTCCTGTCTCCACTGCACGTGGTGGGTAAACAGGAAGCTCTAGGCCTTCAGGGTCAGAGAGCAGCCAGTGGCTACTTACTTCTGATTTGTGAACTCATTCTGTTCCAGCCATTGAAAGCTTTCTGTACTCTGTTGTGGCTTAGACCACATTTAAAAGGGTGTTTTTAATACTTTAGCTAATATTCTCAAGTGTTTTATAGTAAGAGGGTTTCAGAATATTTAGTCCACCATATTGTGTCAAGAGAAAGTCAGACTTTTTAAAAAACCCACATTTAGTCCAGTTGACAGCATCTGGGGCTAACCCTTATTTCCTCTCCTGTCATTGTCCTCTAAAGTTTTCTTCCTCGTTTGTTTTGGGCTAAAGACCTTTCTTAAAAATTTTCATTAAGTAGCTATGTGGGTGACTCATGTATATTGTGCCCATTTTCAAGAAGTTTTATTTTATCTGGAAAGGAGATGCCATCTTGGATAGTAATATATTTTCTAAATTTCAGTCTTTTTCACTCTGTATAAGGTTGATGGATGTGATTTTACCATCTTCTAACTTTCTATGTTGTAAATACTGATATGATACTCTATTACTTTTGCCTAGAAGCTTGTCAAATTTTATTCTAATCATGTAGCTCTGGAATTTTACAAATCTATACTTACATCACAGGCATTTCTCTCCGATCTTGCTTGGAACTTGATAAGTCGATTCAATCCACAGGTTTTTCTTCAGCTAGGGAGCCCTCTTTTATTACAGTCCAAGTCCATGAAAATGCAAATCCTATTGCTGTGTTCTATGACCACCCCCATCTGCCCAGCTGCCACCTCACACAGGAGCAGCCTCTATGGAGATGTTCCCTGTGGCGGAAAGGAGGAGATAGTAGGAGTGTTGATGGCAGGCAGTACTGCAGGTGGAGAGACTGCAGGCAGCCTCATCTTAGGAAGTGGTCCAGTTTGCTCCTGGTCCAGTCTCCCCAGATCAGGTTGATGCAATGGACACCGATGAACTGGGTGATTCCTAAAATCGCCTCTGTTGACCCTACAGGTCCCAGCCAGCCACAACCCCCAGAATGGTCTCCACTGATATTTGACTGGAGCAGAGAGCTATCAGCAGGTAGCACCAAACCATACCTAGGCCCTGCATGACTCCGGATAACCAGGAGATTCCCAGTTGGCAGTCCACACAGGCTCCTTTGGTTGGGCTTGACCTCATGCTAACGTTCACCTCGCTTTTTACACAGTTGATTTTTTGGATTCCACTGTCTCCACTGCAGTAGAGTTTACCCACTGCAGTAGAGTTCAACTATGTTGATGCTGTTTTCCTAGTCCTGTCTCTCCTTTTGTTACCTACACATTAGATTTTCTGGGTCAGTTTTCCAATTATCTTACCTTTACCCAGAGGGTCCCTACCTGTTTGTATTTTTTTGTTCATTGCTTTGAAATATTACTTCCAAGTATCCTTGGATTCCTCTCTTATTCAATTAATCTACCCAACTGTTTACTTGAGAAATCACCATCTTTTAGCACCAGAAAGTCTCTTGTGTCTGCACACAAATCCTCCTCAGCGCTCTCGTTACCTCTCTTCCCACTGGCTTCTCCTCCTCCTTCAGCTCTCTTTGATGAGCACGGCTCTGTTTGCTCGTCAGTATTCCCTTTCTGGAAGTGGTTAGTACAGTGCCCAGCTTACAGTAAGCAATCCCCCACATGAATTCTTTTTCTTTGTCAGCTCACTGGGGCTCGTTGATAGGTGTTCGAAGTCTCCAGGTTGTGGCTGATTCTGCAGTGGTTGAAGGAAGAGTGTTGTCGTCCATAGGTGTTGACAGTGCAGCCAGCAAATAGGCTGCCAGGCCCCGATGAGGCATGGAGGAGAAGCCGTCTGACTGAAGGGCTCCCCTCGCTCCCAGGCTCCAGCATGGAGAGGATTCGGCCCACCCCTCAGCTCCTCCTTGACATGTGGGTGGGCAGGGACCGCAGGAGCACTCACAAGGAGCAGCAAATACATACAAATCTGTGTGTCAAGCTCTTTCCAGAAATTCTGTCTTTCCAGCCCTGCTCTGGGGGGCTCCCCAATGCTAGTCCCCAGGCTCTTCAGCAGCCCACAGAGGAGAAAGCCCTGCACTGACGCTCCTCCACAAGGCACCCAGGGTCTGCAGGCTCACAACCGGCCCTCAGCACCCACGGCTGCCTGGCGTAGGGAAGGCGGGTGTGTTGGTGCTGTGAGGGGAACACAGGCTACCTGTGTGCAGGTGGCCACTGTCCCAGAATCCTCAGCTTTCCCAGGTGTTTATAAGTTCACTGTGACTGTTCATTGTTCATGGACTCATTCAACAAGCATTTCTGGAATGCGTACTCTCTGCAATACACTTTAGCAGGAGATACCGGGGAGCCAAAGCAGGTATGCTTCCTGTCCTCAGGCGACTCAGAGTCCAGTGGGGAAAACCAGACTTCAATTAACAACCACATAAGGAATTAGAACCGCATAGCTGTTTCTTGATTTCCCACACCCATACTGCGGGCTCAGATCATGCAGAAGACTGAAAGGGAAGAACCAGGGAACATCAACCTGTCCTTCAGTGTTGCTAGAAGCTCATATGTTGTTGCCTCAGGGATGCTGGTCCCTGCACGAGTCAAGCCTGAACTCATGGCACCCATTTGGACACCTGCTGCCTGAGTGGATTTCCCCAACCCTACCACCCAATCCTGCTCTTCTCCCTCACAGCCACCTTTCCTAAATCATGAATTCACGATTCATGGTCAGGCCTGCCTAGTTATGATTTCCGTGACCTCTCATTTAGACATGGCAAGTCTCATACTTGGTTTTCCTGTTTCTGGTCCCTTCCCTCTCCAATTTGTCTTTCAGTTGCCAGATTTATCTTTTTTGAAGCATAACTCTAATCTGGCCTATCCCCAGCCAATGAGCCAATGCCTATAATAGCTCCCTATTTTTAGAGCCGCAATTTTCAGGCTCTGAACAGCAGTGCCTTAGGGGTTCACAGAGGTGGGTGTGGGGTGTGGGCCTGGTTGTCTGCTCCCCTCGTCCTGCCTGACTGGCTCTGCCTTCGTACCTGTCTTACATACCAGCCTCTGCTGTGTCATTACAGACTTCGTAGGATTGGAATTCATTATTTTCCAGAGAGTAAAGTAACCAGAAAGCAAGGCCTTTAGAAATCTGTATTCTTTGCTCTAGCTAAAACGAGCTGGTTTTTTAAAAATTCAGTTTATTTTATTGCATTGAAAATTAACTTCTTTAACTTAAAAGAATAGGCTCCAGTGTCTGACAGACGTGCTGAAATGTTTGAATTTATCATGTACTAGATGTGGAACTAGACAAGCTACTTAATATCCCCCTGCCTTAGTTTTCTGACCAGTAAATGGGAAGTAATATTCATGCTCCCCTCATAAGACTTTTTAAAAGGTTAAGTCAAACACTGTATAGAGGAGAAACCAAGATGGCGGCATAGGTAAGCACCTAAAGTGCTGCCTCGCACAACAATTTCAAAACTACAACTAAAAGACAGAAGGGACACCATCCAGATCCACAGGAAAGCTGGCTGAGTGAAAATTCTACAACTAGAAGGAAAGAGAAAAGCTCACAGAGAATTGGAAGTACGGCAAAGGGTCTTTGTGCGTGCAGAGAGGAAGGGCAGCTGAGAGCCTGGCTGACTTTCTCTGGAGGAAGGGGGAAGGAAGCCCCCGACCGCACTGAACCCCAGTTCTGACTGCACTGAACCCCAGTTCCAGGCGAGCCCCTGGGGACCCACACTCTTATGGGGGGAATCTGGACTCTCGGGCAGAGACTCGGGAGCCGGGGAAGACAGAGGTCTGGGGGCGCGCACATGCTCGTGCGCACAAAGGCTGCGGAGGTTGCCACAGGCTTTCCCTAGTGGAAGGGAGTCAGAAGCTCCTGACTGCACTGAGCCCCAGTTCTGACTGCACTGAACCCCAGTTCCAGGCGATCCCCTGGGGAACCACGCTCTTGTGGGGGGAATCTGGACTCTCGGGCAGAGACTCGGGAGCTGGGGAAGGCAGAGGTCTGAAGGTGCGCGCGTGCGTGCAAGGGCAAGGCTGACAGGAAGCCAAGATTGTCTGCTCCGCCCTGAGACTCCACCCCATCCAAGCTGAGCACAGAGGCTATTGCAATTTGGCAAGTCTAATGCTATAAGGCTGTCTCCAGCACCGAACTTCTCCCAGCATAGACACAGCTGATCCTTACAGCCAACTGGCCTGGAGGTCAATTCCTCCCAGTGATACCAACAACAATCAAGACTTAATTACAACAAGGCTGTACACACAGTCCACAAAGGGGTGCACCAAGAGTGTCCAACTCAGGTTAACTGGGGAGGCAGACCCACTGGGCCATATAGGAAACCTAGCACACAAATCTACCCTACCAACTCAGGGAAGCAGTGAAAATGCGGCGTCAAAGAAACAGATCACAAACGAAAGAAATGGAGGAAAACAAACTACTGGATATAGAATTCAAAACCACGGTTATAAGGCTTTTCAAGAATATCCTAGAAAAGGCCGATAAATATAACGAGACCCTCGAAGATATGAAAAAGAACCAACTAGAAATTAAACATACACTGACTGAAATAAAAAAATATTATACAGAGACCCAAAAACAGACTAGAGGAAAACAAGAATCAAGTCAAAGAACTGAAATACAAAGAAGCAAAAAACAAAAAAACACTCAAGCGAAAAGGCAAAAAGCAAAAAAAAAAATCCAAAAAGTTTAAGATAATGTAAGAAGACTCTGGGACAACTTCAAGCGTACCAACATCAGAATTATGGGGGTGCCAGAAGAAGAGAGAGAGAGCAAGATACTGAAAACCTATTTGAAGAAATAATGACCCAAAACTTCCCCCACCTGGGGAAAGAAATAGATTTACAAGTCCAGGAAGCGCACAGAACCCCAAACAAAAGGAATCCAAAGAGGACCACACCAAGACACATCATAATTAAAATGCCAAGAGCAAAAGACAAAGAGAGAATATTAAAAGCAGCAAGAGAAAAACAGTTAGTTACCTACAAGGGAGCACCCATACGACTGTCAGCTGATTTCTCAACAGAAACTATGCAGGCCAGACAGGAGTGGCAAGAAATTTTCAATGTGATGAACAGCAAGAACCTACAACCAAGATTACTCTACCCAGCAAAGCTATCATTCAGAATGGAAGGGCAGATAAAGAGCTTCACAGATAAGAAAAAGCTAAAGGAGTTCATCACCACCAAACCAGTATTATAAGAAATGCTGAAAGGTATTCTTAAAGAAGAGGAAGAAGAAAAAAGTAAAGATAAAAATTATGAACAACAAATACATATCTATCAACAAGTGAACCTAAAAATCAAGTGAATTAAAAACCTGAGGAATAGAATAATCTGGTGAATATAATAGAATCAGGGGCATAGAAAGGGAGTGGACTGATAATTCTCAGGGGGAAAGGGGTATAGGGGGTTCATGAAGAGACTGGACAAAAATCATACACCTATGGATGAGGACAGTGGCGGGGAGGTAAGGGCAGAAGGTGGGGTGGGAACCGGGTGGAGGGGAGCTATGGGGGGAAAAGGAGAAACAATTGTAATAATCTGAATAAAGATTTATTAAAATAAATAAAATAAATAAAATAAAATAAATAAAAACATAAAACAAAACAAACAAACAACAAAAAAAAAAACACTGTATAGGAAGTGGTTAGTACAGTGCCCAGCTTACAGTAAGCAATACATTACTACTGATAAATACTATGCAAAATATTATCTTCATTAATTTGAATTAAATCCAAGTATATCAGCAAAAAAAAGGCAACTTAACTTTGCTCAAGAATAAATGCCAGTGAAAGGCTGGTTATATTTGAATTAAAAGTTGAGTGATGTCATTTATGTCATTAATTTTGATTTTTTTAATGGTAAGAAGCATGGAAGCACTGACTAATATAATGAGATCCAAGGACAAACTTGAAGGCTGTTACTAATCCCTTTCTGCATTTGCTCACGTTATGTCCTTCACTTAAAGTTCCTCCCACCCCCAAATATTCAAATCCTATCCATCTGTGAAGGATCAAATGGTCCTTTCTCCATGAATTGTTCCTTGGTTTCCCTTGGAGTCATCTCCCCTAGATTCTGAGGGCTCACTCTTATGGTGTCTGGCTCCTACCTTATGTTGGTATTTCTTCGTAACATGTATACATATACTCCCCCAATGTGGAGTACCAAGAGATTCATGTCTTTCAACAACAAATGTTTGCCAAGCACCAATTTTGGGCCAAACACAATTCTGGTTAAGCAGCAGAAAACAAAACAAAGCCCCTGCCTTTGTAAAATGTGCATTCCTTTAGGGTTAAGAGATGACAAATGGGCAAACATGTAATGTCAGACAGTGGCTCATTCTGTGGATAAAAGCAAAGAAGATGGGAAAAGGGAGAGTACTGGTGGGGTGGGGCGTGCCATGAGGTCATGAGGGAGAACCTTTCAGGAAAGAGCATTTCAGGCATAGGAATCAGCAAGTGCAAAGGCCCTGAGGTGAGACCTATTTGAGGACTAGCAGGGGCCAGCTTGCCTGCTGCTGAGTGGGTTGGTTGGACTGACAGGAAACGATGTCAGAGAGAGCAAGGTGTGAGGAATTCTATAGACCGGTGTAAGGATTTTGACTTTTAGTCTTTTATTTATCCAATTAATTGCTTGAATACCCACATGCTTATGTTAGCAGAAAGTCTATTATCTCATCTTTGAGGCCTCTTTCCCGCTCCAAATTGTTCAACAACTGAGGACTTCTTTAGTTCAAAGGCATTAGTCCTGCTCCTAAGTGTCCAGAGAAAAAGGTCACTTTAGTCAGCCCGTTACCACTGCTGCCTTGGCACTTCCTACCTGGGATCCTCATGGGATACTTGTCCCAGACCCTGGATGGACACTTTTCCAGGATTGTGGCCAAGCCCTAAGCTTGAGCTAAAAGGTCACAGGTCTCATATGTCACAAACACATGCTCAGCCATTGTTAGTAAGGCTCTATCTCCTTGCCAAGAGGATGGGCTTGTAGTGGCCTCTTGCCAGGACTGGCCCCTGCACCCCTCCCCCCCCTCCACCAACCTCTAGACCAGGGGTGGGCAAACTTTTTGACTCGAGGGCCACAATGGGTTCTTAAACTGGACCGGAGGGCTGGAACAAAAGCATGGATGGAGTGTTTGTGTGAACTAATATAAATTCAAAGTAAAGGAGCGGAGGGGAGAGCAAGAGAACCCTCCGCTCTTTCGGCTCCGCGGGCCAGATAGAACAGCCGAACGGGCCGGATCCGGCCTGCGGGCCGTAGTTTGCCCACGGCTGCCTAGACCCTAACATAAACTCAACAGAACTCACATCTAGTAGAGTGGGGCCATGCATCTTTATGAGCCAAATTCAACTATACTCATTCAGCACCAATACACAAAGCTATGGATGTTGAGCCCTGTCTCAAGGTGACTTCACCTCTCAACACAGAGGAGGAGGCTGGTGTACAATTTAGATTGCACCTCACCAGGCATCAAAAGCTTATTTCTTCCATGTAGGGGAGGCTAACTGACAGGAGGAATCTGTCTTATTTACTTGAGTAAACCCTACAGCATCCAGTTCAGTAAATGGCACTCAGCATTTGTGGAATGAAATCTGATACATTTGAAATGACCAAATCAATCTTTCATTTGTCAGGAAGCATTTTAAATGGGCAACCAGTGAGAGAATGATTTTTCTATTCCCCAAGTAGTTGGGGACTGACAAGCATACAATGGTGTTTTCAAATTTTATTCAGACTCTGTGATACTAGGTGCTCTTGAATTTTTTTACCTTAACCTGAGGATATGTTTATTAATTTTAGAGAGAGAAGAAGCAGGGAAGGGAGGGGAGAGAGAAAGGGGGAGAGAGAGAGACAGACAGACCAATGTGAGAGAGAAACATCCATCGGTTGCCTCCCATGTAAGTCCTGGCTGGGGATCGAACCTGCAACCTAGATATGTGCCCTGACTGGGAATCAAACCTGCAACCTTTTGGTATATGGGGCAATGCTCCAACTAACTGAGCCACTTGGCCAGGGCAGCTCTTAAATTTTTGTTAGCTGGTCAAGAGAGGCCTTGAAAGTGGGCCAGGAGGCAAGGAAAAGGGAGACCAAAGGCAGGCACTCTGCTTGTATTCTTTGAGAGGGGAAGAGTGAGGGCCGTGAGAATGACTCCTTCCAAGAGCCTGGACACAAACAGCCGGAAACACCGGGGCAGGGGTGAGACAGGGACTAGGCAAGCCATCAACATCTTTTAGGGTCTCATCTGTGCCATTTCACATCTTGAATTCAATTGGCTGGGACGTTTCCACCTTGCTCTAGAAAGTGGGCAAACTGGCCTCTGAAACCCAAATGGTATAGATCACCGAGGAGAAAACATTCATTTCTACAGACCGCCTGGGGCTTCCATCATTCCTTTTGAGAGTCCTGAAAACCTGGATTTATCCACTGTGTCGCTTTTCTCTTTAAGCTGTGCCCTGGTGTTCCATTAATTAACCAGTCTCTTATTAAACCCACTCACGCTTCACCCTCCTTCTTGTGATCCTGCTGTGAAGTCCTAATGCTGAACTGGGTGCCACCTCTAGTTTCCATGACAACCAGCTATAATCACCCAGGTAAAAGTTATGCCTTCACTATAGGCTCCTGGGAGAGAGAAGCAGGGTGATGAGAGAGACAAGCTCTTATTCAAATACAAACACCCTCAACAATAGCTCCACAGGTCACTCTGTGAAGTAAATCAATTCACACAACCACTTCTTTAGTGAGGTTGCCTTCCACACCCCCACCCTGCTCCTGCTTCCTTAAATCTTTCTAAGGAGTGTGTTCTATTTACCTCCTTATATCAACTCACCTTTTAGAGGTCTGCTTCTGATGAAGAAAAGAGAATTATGATATGCTAGTCCTCTTGACATTCTATTTAATTAAAAGTTAATCTCCCTTCCTAACTTGTTCTTACCTTTTCACTATAAGCCTCCTCCTTCTCCCAAGTAAAATACATGCCACACACACACACACACACACACACACACACACACACGTGTGTGTACATATACACCATGAAGCTCATATCCTTTCTTTGACCACATCAAATATTTGTTTCCTAGGGCTGTAGTCAAGTAGCCACACCAAGGCGCTGGCATGTGATTTTACTCTTAACATCCAAGGTGAGGGCTGGTCTGGAATATGAGGATGATTCTTGCCTTCCCAGATTCCTGCACACAAACTTTCCTTTTGTTATTTTCTGAAGTGCTGCTGCTGAAGCCAAAGACCCCCCACAGTCCTACGGGACTCTGCAACAGGGATGCATAAGGACGCACTGCAACACCAACTCATCTCCCCCACTTTCAGCAACACATGTGACCCAGGCCCATTAAAGTGGGGCATTCTGGGAAGAGGACCCCTGCTAGGAAAACACAGCAAACTGCTCAGTCTCACATCCAGATTGCTGCTTCCCTTGGCTGAGTCATGGTGTGGGAGGAAGTTGTCTTTCAGTTGACATTCAGCATCACAGTCTGAGGGTCACATTCTTCAGTCTTTAGCTCCAACCTGTCCCTGGAGAGTGGTAAGTCCAGTTCCCAGGTGGCAATGCACAAACAGCCCATACTCTCACCCTCTTTATCATACTCATCTTCAATCTACTCTTTCTCTCGACACTATTTCTGAGTGGCTACACAACAGTGACCAGGAGACGGTTTTAGGGATAGGACAATTGCGAAGTCACAGGCAGGAAGACATCATCTGTGGTCAGTGTCACCTTTGGCCGCCACCTACACATTATGAGTCATTATGGGCCTTGAATGATCAGATTTCAGAATGCAGTATGAGCGGCTCCTACTTTGTCTTGTTAGAAGTGCTAGCTGGCTCCTGAAACGATGTGATAGGTGCCTTTGTGAAACTGTGTCTGAGCTGACTTCCCCATCAGGCACAATAGGCACAGTACCCAGGGCCCACAGTATTCTGGGGGAAAGGCTGTGAAAATATTTTAATTTATAGTCAGAAAAATATACAATCCAGCTTGGATTATATTAATCTTTAAACCAACATAATCATAAATGTTATATTTGGTGGGTTTTTTTGTTTTGTTTTTGAAGAAGGGGCCTTTGTAGGCAAAAGTAGCTAGATCCCATGAAAGTCATTAACTCAGCCCTGAGTCTGTCACTTCCAGGCATAACCCTCTCTAAACAGCAGATCGCACATGGAGATGATGGCGTTAGATGCTAATAACACAGCATGTGTGTGACAGTAGTTTATAGAACCAGCAGTCAGAGCTGAGTATAAAACTATTTGTCTCTCTAAATTGTATATAGTGAGTGTGTGTGTGCACGCGCGCGCGCACGTGTGCGTGTGTGTGTGTGTGTGTGTGTGTGTGTGTTTTGCTGAGTCTTCTACAAACCCAATTCCCATATCCTTGCCCTTGGTCAAGTAGCTTTCTTCTTGAATCTTTCTGAAAAATTAATAATTGTCCCTTATTTCCTGAGACACTAAGGAAACTAAGTTGGTCATTCCTCATTACGAAACAGCTCATGTTCCCAGCTCCTTGGAAAGGCTAGAAGATGCTTTTGAAAGCTGGCTCTTTCTGCCAAGAACGTTAATCATGCTGATTCTGCTGTCAGCTGAGGTTACACCATCTGATCTTCCATTTCCCTTGTCATAATCATTTATGCTCTACCCCTTGACATAAGACATAAGTCCTTTTTATTATGTTACACATTAAATATACCAGAACACACCAAAAACTCTGTTATCCAGTAAGATATAATATAAAGTGGGTCCATCTTGATCCCCTCTTACTAGTAAAAGCACCCAGATACTGAAGGGTGTAAAGGCCAGCTTAACCTGAAGGGCAATGAGGAGGCATGAAACCCATAAAGTCTATCATAAAGCTGCAAGAGAGGAAAAAGGATTGCGTTTTTTGCAGAGGGAAAGTCCTGGGAGGTTGGGTCAGTTTAGTAGATGAAAGAAAGGAATACAACAAAAACTGGAAAATTTCCACATGCCAGGCCCTATGCTAGGGTCTTTACCAGGTTATCTTCTCTGAGCCTCATCATCTTCCTGTTATCTTTATTTTGCAGGTGGAGAAACCAGCTTTCAGAGCATTGAGTGACTTGCCCATCACACAGCTATTCATTAGTAGAAACAGATTTAGATCCAAGTGTGTGTGAGACCAGGACCCATGCCCCTCTCACCATGCCTGGAGTCAGCGAATGCTTTCTGGGTCCGATATCAACTACTCAGTGTCACCGTTACAGCACGAAAGCAGCCATAGACAGTGTGCAAGCACACAGGCCTGGCTGTGTTCCTGTAAAACTTCGTGCACAGAGCAGGCAGCAGCGGCACGTGCCCATGCACTGTAGTGTGCTGACGTCTGCTTTACTCTCTGGGCCTCCCCCCTGGCTGCCATGGGAATCGCTGGGAAGCCTTCAGAACTCATGATGCACAGGACTCATCCCGTATGGATTAAATGAGAATCATGTTTAAAGCAACCTTCCCAGGTGATTCCCACAGCAGCCACCATGGAGAAGCCCATCTCTACAGTCTGTTCACAAATAAAAGCAGCCAAGTTACACACACACACACACACACACACACACACACACACACACACACACCAAAGAAAATTTACAGACCATCCTCTCCATCCATCCAAATCCAATTCTTCCTTCAGTCGCCAACCCCCTCAATTACATTTTCTTGTTCTTGATCAGAAAAATTGAACCTCCCTTACCTGAACTCCTACAAGATTGTGTTACAGAATTAGTTCAAATGCAAAATATTTTCTATCATTGTCTCAATGGTTATTGAAATTTTCTACAATTACTTAAAGTTCTCTGTGGGTAAACCTTGTCTTCGCAAACAGCCTGTAAACCAGGTTTGTGTGTGGGTGTTGTTTTGTTTGTTTGTTTGTTTTGCTTTACTCACAACATCTAGCACAGGACTAGTTTCAGCCTTCTTGAGAGGGTCAGGAATGAAAACGTTGGGGACTTAAAAATGGATTTGTATATTGTCTGGTAGGATTCAGTAATTTTTAAAAATCTTCCCCATTATTCCCTAATCTGCTCCTTCTTCAAATTCCCCATCTTAGTTAATATCCATCCTTAAGTATCTTGGACCTGAGCTTGACCTCTCTACTTTCTCTTCTACCACATAGAAATCAGATAGCATAAACTGGTGGTTCTGCTGTTAGTATAAGCACAAAATCTGATCATCATTTACCACCTGCACTGCTTCTGCCCTGGTCCAAGTTACCATCTCTCACTTGGATTAATGCCGAATCCTCTTAACTCGTTTCCCTGATTTTGCGCTGGCTCCATGCTCTGCCTTTTCTCAACACAGCATCCAGAGTGATCCTATTTGAGAAGTTTAACTGCTTAAAATGTCCCAATGGCTTAATTTTTTAATCCTCACCAACAATAAATTCATTGAATGTTTAGAGAGAGGGGAAGGGTGGGAGAGAGAAAACAAAACAAAACATTGATGTGAGAGAGAAACATCAATTGGTTGCCTCCCACTCCTGCCCTGTCTGGGAATCAAACCTGCAACCTAGGTATGTGCCCTGACCGGGAATTGAACCTGCAACCTTTCTGTGTATGGGACAATGCCCCAACCCACTGAGCCACACCGGCCAGGGCTCCAGTGGCTTTTCATTCACTCAAAGTAAAAACTGAAGGCATGCCATTATCTCTCTGACCTCAGCTTCTAATACTCTTCCCATTGTTCACCCAATTTCAGCTCCTCTGGCCTCCTTGCTAAACCTTGAATAAACCAGGCATGTTCCCATCTCAGGGCCTTTGCACATGCTGTTTCTTTTTGCCTGAGCTCTAATCCCTTTGACACCTATGTAGTCACCTCTCACTGACGTCAAGGTTTTGTTCAGAGTCACCCAGTGAAATCGTCACATACATTGAACCTCCCTGTCTCCTCTGATACACTCTGTACCTCTCTCTTGCTTTGTGTTTCTTCACAATGCTTCCCACCTCTGACTTACTGTATAATTTCTTATTTGCTTTGTGGATTGACTATCTCTCCTAACTAGAATGTAATCTCCATGAAGGCAGGATCTTTGCCTTTTTGTTTACCTGTATCTCTAGTACCTAGAACAATGCCTCGCACACAGTGAAGGACATTTGTCACTGAGTAAAGGACTGACTGCCATTCTGATAGGCCATTTCCTCAAAGCACATATGTTGGTGTGATGGGCACCTGTGGGTTTGATCCATGAGACACCATTCACCTCTCTTAGGATAACAGACGCCTTCTATTCTCTAAGATACCATGTTATTTGAGCAGAGCAATTTCTTCCCCCACCCCAGCTCCAAGGGTGGGCACGTGATTCTGGTCTTGGGCAGTTCTTGGCTATAGTTACTAGAGTTGCTGGCTTAGCACTGAGCATGTCTAACTCAGGCCAATCCAGACACTGCTGTGACCTCTCTGCTGAGAGCTGGGGAAGGTTATTGTTCCACTGAGTTTGCTATGTTGGCAGAATAAGGCTCTGGGGCTACTCAGACCATAGGGCAAGAGCCTATTCAAAAGATGCAGAGAGAAATGAACCTTGAGACTATTCTTTGAATGCCAGACTCACATATTCCTAAAACAAAACCTGCCCTGGTGTGTCAGGTAAGTTACTAAATAAATGCCTGTTGTTAATTTAAGCTTGGGTTTGTGTTAGTTAACACTAAAAGAGTGCTGAAAAATAAATCTGGTATGAAAAGACTCCATCTTATTGCTAAAATTTTTTAAAACTTTTTTTAAAAATATGTTTTTATTGATTTCAGAGAAGAAGGGAGAGGAAGAGAGAGAGAGATAGAAATATCAATGATGAGAGAGAATCATTGATTGGCTGCCTCCTGCACACCACCTACTGGGGATCGAGCAGGCAACCCTGGCATGTGCCCTTGACTGAAATCAAACTCGGGGCCCTTCAGTCCACAGGCCGACACTCTATCCACTGAGCCAAACCAGCTAGGGCATTTTTAAACTTTTTCAAAGATTCATTTCTTTGAGAAAACTGAAGTAATAAAATGAAGATTGAATACTTATGGAATTTATGAAAAGCTAATACACAGCCTTCTTTTATTGTTTGGTGGGAAATGGTATCTACTTTTTAAAAAATAATTAACTAATGAGCATATTTCGCATTATTAATTTTAAAATTTAGCTTTAAATTAATAAATTAATGCATGATATAAGTTAGATTCTGGAACACTAAATTATGAGGAAAGATAGGAGGGGCCTCCTGATGCTAGTTTGATTGCAAAATAAACAGCAGAAAGGACTTCTACCTTATATATATCACTCATCTTAGTATCCCCTTGCTTAGTGCCACCACATGGTTGATATTCAGGAAACTTATAAATCAAAGAACAATGGAATTATTGAGAAAGTAAATTGTTCTTAGCATTTTATTGGGTCACAGACTTCAATGAAAGCTGTTCCCTCAGAAAAAATGCTCACCCATGCATTTAACACACACACACACACACACACACACACACACACACACACTTTGCATAAAATCTCTAGGTCCTTAAAGTGCTTATAAGCATGCAAGGTGTCCATGACTCCTAAGTTGAGAACTGCTTTGAATAGTGCCACTGGCTTATATATGGCCCAGCCAGTATTTCCATCTAGAATTTCAATATTGAAAAGGTGATAAACGTGATTGAAAATAGACTATTTAGGCAGGTTATTGGATTGGCAGTTTAGTGGTTAAATAGCTTGGAGTTAGAAGTAGATTGCCTTTTGCTGATAAATAAATAAATATATATAAGTGACTTCAGGTAATTTAATTAGCCTCGTTGAGCTTGCCTCAAATAATAATAATCCAATCTCCCTCATATGTTTGTGGCAATGACTAAATTAATACTGCCTGTAGAGTAATTAGCATAGTTCCCACTATATAGCAAGCATTTAGTAAATGTTAGCTGCTAATGGTGTTAAAACCATTTACAAAAGGTAATATTTTAAACAGAGTGAACTCATTTTGTCTACCATAGCTCAAGTGGGAATGCTGCCAGCCAACAGTGAGGTAATTATGGGATCTCTTGCAGCTTCTTTGGGTTCTAGCATTTGTGATATGAAGTTATACTTTCTATACATTGTAAAAAGTTGATTCCTATAGGACATTGCCTACAGGATAGCAATGGCAATTCTTCAACCATCAAGATTTTATATAAGTAAAACCCTTTGGACCAGCCAAAGGTTATAAGATAAAAGTTAACCAGTAGCCTGTGAAAGACCCAGCCAGGATTGCCTTCTACCCAATCCTAGGCTTCCTCTTTTGTAACTGTCAAGAGACTCGTGTGCTGATAATAAAACTGGTTATATTAATTTTTCAAACCATAGGGACTTCTTTATTTGCTTAGGCAAATATCCTAATAAAAAAGTACTTTTATGGCATTAGAAGAAGTATTTAAAAATTTATGGGAAATGCAATGAGGTAACTTCAACTTCTTCACTGGCCAATTAAGAAGCATCGTTAATTATTTGTTCTGCCCTGCCCTTCTTCTCTACCAATACTGATTCACTCAACAGGATTTATAGAGGATCTGCTATGTGCTGGGCGCTGTTCCAGGTTGGGAGAGTCAAAAGATACCTGCACCCAGAATGAAGAGTGTTATAATAGACTCCCCAATCCTCCCCTTTGTAACCCCATCAGTACCTGAAGATTTTGCCTGTGTCAAGGCTCACAATTAAAGTTGAGTGAAGATGAACCATTCCTCATTCTCTCCATCTTAAGTGGTCTTGCTCTGAATCAAGAGTCTCAATCTCAAATGCCTTCTGGAGCCACAGAGATAGCCTAAAAGTGAAGGAGGCTGGATTAGGAAAACAGGAGATTTCGATCTCTAGGAGATCCTCCAGCAATATTCAGATCTGCTATTTAAAACATCGTGCTTGCCAATGTGAACTCGTTTATCAGCCACTAGGTTCTAAACACCATTCTTAACGAAACCCCAAAGGGAAAGAGATTAAATCAGGTGTCAGCAAAATTTTTCTATCAAGGATCAGAACTTAAATATTTTCAACTTTGTAAGCCACACAGCTTCTCTCACAAATGGTCAATCCTGCCATGTAGCGTGAAAGCAGCCATAGGCATACATAAACCAATGCGCATGGCTGTGTTCCAAAGGGATTTAGCCCATGGGCCACAATTTGCAACCCCTGGGCTAAATTATACCCCACCATCTCCTTTTTCAGAGAAATAAAGGAAGTGGGTCATACTCATCTTCCTATCCTTAACACTAAGCAATGGCAAATGCTTCAGGAAATGTTGGTAGATCCAAGGACTTCAGTAGAAGGTGTGTTTTTTTCACCCTTTTTTTATTGATGTAAAATTGGTATATAACATTATATAAGTTTCAAGTGTTCAATCTGTAATTTGTCATCTGCATACACTACAAAGTGATCATCACCAAAAATCTAATTATCATCCATCACCATTAGGTTGACTCTCTTCACCTATTTTGCCCACCCTCCAATCCCCTTCCCCTCTGGTTAACTATCAGTCTGTTTTCTGCATCTACGTTTGTTTTTGTTTTGTCTTATTTGCTCTTTTGTTTTTATTTTTGTTTTTTAGATTCTATATTTGAGTGAAATGATACAGTATTTGTCTTTCTCTGTCTGACTTATTTAACTTGGCACAATAACCTCCAGGTCAATCTATGTTGTCCCAAATGACAAGATTTTACTCTTTTGTGTGTGTGTGTGGCTGAGTTACATTCCATTGTGTATATACACCGTGTACTCTTTATCTATTCATCCACTGATGCACACTTAGGTTGTTTCTATATCTTGACTATTGTAAATAATGCTGCAATGAACATAGGGGTGCATATATATCTTGAATTAATACTTTATATTCTTCAGGGAAATACTCAGAAGTGGGAGAGCTGGGTCTTATAGTAATTCTATTCTTAATTTTTTGAAGAATCTCCAGTTTTCCATAGTGGCTGCACCAGTTTTTAATCCCACTAACAGTGTATGAGTGTTCCCTTCTCTCCACATCCTGTCCAATATTTGTTATTTCTTGTGTGTTTTTAAATAATGGCCTTTCTAACAGATGTAAGATGGTATCTCATTGTGGTTTTGATTTGCATTTCCCTGATGATTAGTGATGCTGCGCTCCTTTTCATATGCCTATTGGCTAACTATATGTCTTCTCTGGAAAAGTGTCTATTTAGAGCCTCTGCCTATTTTTAAATTGTGTCCGTTCTTACGTTGTTGGGTTGTGTGAGTTTTCAGTATATTTGGGGTATTAACTCCTTCTGAGATGTAGGATTTACTAATACCTTCTCTCCTTCACTAGGCTGCATTTCCGTTTTGTTGATGATTTCCTTTGCTGTGCAGAGCTTTTTAGTTTGGTGCAGTCTCATCTGTTTTTATTTGTTTGTTGCTGTTTTTTTCCCATTTTGTTTCCCTTGCCTCTGGAATCATATAAAAAATACATCATTTAGACCAATGTCAAGGAGGTTACCACCTAAGTTTTCTTCTAGGTTATGGTTTCAGGTCTTACATTCAAGTCTTTAATCCATTTTGAGTTCATTTTAATGTGTGGTGTAAGATAATGGTCTAGTTTTATTATTTTGCATATGGCAGTACAGTTTTCCCAACACAACTTATTAAAAAGACTGGTCTTCCTCCATTCTAGGTTCTTGGCTATTTCATCATAAATTAAATGTCCATGTATGTGTGGGTTTATTTCTGGGTTGTCGATCCTGGTTTATTGATGTATATCTGTTTTTATGTCAATACCATGCTCTTTTGATTACTATAGCTCTATAGCTTAGTAGTATAATTTGAAATCAGGGAGCATGATACCTCCAGCTTTGTTCTTCTCTCTCTAGATTGTTTTAGCTATTTGGAGTCTTTTGTGGCTCCATACAAATTTTAGAATTATTTATTCTAGCAGGTGCATTCTTGATGATCAAGCTGGTACTCAGAGCTCAAACCTCCTCTCCCAGATGAGGGCTGACAATGGAAGTCTATAACCAGAGGCACTCTTCTCTCTGAGCAAAGTCCAGGGTTGGACTCGATGGGCCCTAAAGTTCCTTCTAAGCTGGAAAAACATGTAGACATGACAGAAGGCAGAAAAATAAACTCTCTGGAGTGTATCCTGTATCCCAGCTCTCAGCTGCAAGTTTGAACAGATTAGGAGACGCCGAGTATGTAACTGTTTTGCACAACGAATAAGACCGTTCTTCCACTGACTTGGAATGGCCTGAGGCTGGAACATGATTTTGCCTCCTGCTGAAACAATCATCAATCTGCCCTGGCTAAAAAGTGCTACACCATGCCCTGCGCAATAGTTTAACCAGCTTAAACTCTGAGCTGCTCTCCAAGTAGAATGTAAAATGAATCTCTGAGCAAAGCGCCCATCACTGCTTCCCACTTCTGTCAAATAAAGTAAGCAGCTGCTCCACCAACCAGGTGAGTTCCTAAAGCCAGTTATAACCGCACAGCCGGAGCATGGCTTGTGTAGAGAGTGAAGATTTGTACAGAATAAAGAGAAAATGCCTCATGTCCTTTCCAGGAAGGAAAAAGAGGGGAGAGGAAAACCAAATGGAAAAGCCTCACAACCCTCTGATTACTGAAGCCAAGACACCAAAAGGTGATTCACACCCACTGTCATTGCGAATACAGGCATCTGGGTCTGGTGTAGACAGACTTTAAAAGCAGAGAAGGTAGCTTAAATGCTTTTCGCAGTTTATGCTTCCTTTGTTTCCCTGCATGTAGCACACATGTAAAAAACATATCTTCTGAACAGAAGCAGTCCAGCCTGTCTGCTGAGCCAAGGCCTGTCTCTTCAACACCAATAGAAGGAACAAGGGCAGCCTTGGAGAGCAAAACGAGTGGTGGGATTCGAAAATACACATTTTTTTTTAAATCCAGCCCATTATCTGGGTTTTATAGTCACTGGGTCAGGGGTTAGGTGAGGCTCTTCCTATGTGCAGGTGGGGTGCTCCATAACAAATATGGTGGAACACAAATGCTGCAGTCATCCCACTGACCTCAATCAGGCTGTACCCACATCCCTGGGCAGGTTCCTTATGTGCACTCTACCTCACTTTCCTTGTCTATAAAATGGAAGCAACAGAACAAGCTTGTAGAGTTAATGTGGATTAAGTGACAATACAATTCAGCATTAGCAGAGCCTGGCATATGGATGGAGTAGGTGCTCAGTCAATGTTGGCCACGGTCCTTTGGCTGGAGTTCTATTGGTGAGTAAGATGAATAAGTTTCAAGAGGTTTTTATTTATTTACATCGTACTCTGCTATTTATGGGAACAAGGATCCTTCAAAGCTTCCTGTTTTAATCTGTGAATACATGCAAAGTTAATTTTTTTTTATTTTTGGTCAATCCATAAGGACACCCAGGAAAAAACAAATTTATATTCCCTTTCAAATTCCCATAATGCTACCAGGGTCAGAAATGTCATGTTTTAACAAGAGGGCTTGGACAACAGATGACAGTTTGATTAAAAACTTCCACTAGAAAAATTGCCCTATGACTTTGGGTCCCTAAAGCACAAGCAGGATAAGCCAGGTGGTGACCTCCTCTAACAAATATAAATGACACAATTTACTTGGCACAATTTTAATTCGGCCTTAAAGCTCTCTACAGTCAATTCGGGTAACTGGTCTCCTCTAATGGAAAATTAAATGCCTTGAGGCAAAGAAAAAAATTTATTTTGGTACTATGAGATCAATAAGTCCGGGAAGCCACTAAATTACATAGTGGCCCTGACTGTATTTAACATGTATTTTTGGGTTTCGGTACAAAGTCTATTACCATGTTTTAAATATTTAAAAGAAGTTAATATTAATATGTGAGAAATCACAAGTGTGATTTTATTCTTCTGTCTGGTTTCAGGACAAAATTTATCTGCTAAATAAATTTTTCCAAATAGGTCAAATTGAATTACAAGTAAGATTTTTTAAATGCTCCACTGATATATTGGTCATTTAATTGTGCCATTTCTACTAAAAGCTCTCGAATATGAGCACTCATTTGATTCTGTAAATTGCTGAACCTATGTGCTTTCATCATGCAGCCAAAGACCACGTGAGTCCATGTTTTTCACTCAGAGACAGGCATTGTTTTCTCAATAGCATGCACCTGTCACTGGGAATGCTGTCTGTGCAGGGATCTAAAGGCTGCATTACTATTTAACACATTTATATTTGGCTCAGGCCCTGACCCAAAGGGAGCCCTGGATTTCAAATGTTAGCCTCTTCCTGTGGGGATGAGTATGTTGAAAGACCAACCAACAATCTCTATCTCTCTTTGAAGGTAAGGATAATGGCTAGGTCTGGAAACCTTCTAGAAATTCAGTAATTAAGTTTTCAACCTTACATACTCATGGACGCTACAGTTGTGCACATCTCTTTCAAAGTTTACCAAGTACATCTGACAGGCACACATATGTAGCACTAAGTGCCACACTCTGCAACACACCCCTGGTTTGCTTTTGGCAGGTGAGTGCTCTTCCTGTCTACAGGTTACTGGCCAGGAGAGGAAATGGAAGGGCAATCTCCTTGGGCATTTTTATTTTGATTTAAGTAAGAGAGAGAGAGAGAGAGAGAGAGAGAGAGAGAGAGAGACAGAGAGAGAGAGAGAGAGAGAAGAGAAACATTGATTTGTTGTTCCACTTATTTATGCATTCATTGGTTTCCCTGACTGGGATGGAACCCACAATCTTGGGAGTATTGAGACAATGCTTTAACCAACTGAGCTACCCGGCCAGGGCTCCTTGGCATTTTTTTAAATGTTTTTTCTTTTCTCTTTATTGATTTCAGAGAGAGAAAGGGAGAGGGAGAAAGGCATATAAACATCAATGATGAGAAAGAACCATTGATTGGCTGCCTCCTACACGCCCCCAGCTGGGGATTGAGCCCAAAACCCAGGCATGTGCCCCCACTGGGGATCAAACCATGACCTCCTGGTTTATGGGTTGACGCTCAATCAGAGAGCCGCACTGGCCAGGCTTCTTTGCATTTTTTACATTAGGGGACTCCAAAGGCCAGCTTCCTGTTGACCTCATTTCTTTTGAATTTTATGAGGCACAGGGGCAATGATGAATAGTAACTACAAGGAGCATGTCTAGGCTCCAATAATTCCCCAAGATAGACATGCAATTAAACTGTAGCAAACCTGGATTATATTGGACACTTACCCTGTTGCTGAAATGGGAAGCACTGAATCCCCCAAGAGAACAGATTATAAAGCAACTGACCTTATTTTGAGGAACTGTTCCCCTCTAAACACCTTAACTTTCTAAGCTCAGGTTTCAGAAATATATACACTCTTGACTTCTTGGTCTAAATGTGGTGCTACTAAACAGCCATCATACTTATATTTAACTTAAGCAAATTCTACTCTGGAAAATTGAGTGAGAGCAAGAGCGAGGGAGAGAACAAAAGAAAGAGGAAGGGAGGGAGGGAGCGGGGAGAGATACTAAGAGATAGAGACTGTGTAATCTTTCCATCTAGTCCACTCATTGACTGTGTGTACCAGAGCAGGATGAGATGAAAGCCTACTATTCACTCAGTGCTTTTACTTCCTTCTCCAACAGTGAAGGCATCTTGCTATAGAGTGTGGTCCTAGTATTTAAAAGATGTGTATTTTTAAAAAACGATGGCCACTAAAATTGAATCAACTACTTCATTGATGCTCAACTAAAGAGACAGCCATCCGCTCCAATGCTGAAAGAAAAACTGTATTAGTGATCTTAATCAGAGACTGGGATGGTCTCCCATGTGGTTCTTTCCCAAAGGGATTTTAAGAATAATTGTGCCTAGAAACAATGTTTGCTTTAGATCTTCTTTAAAATGGAACTGCTTCTCTACCATTTTTTGTGTGGTTTTTTTTTTCTGTAGCCAGTTTTCTTAAACTGAGGCTAAGAGAACGAATCCACTGCTGACCTTATCCAAAGGATTTATTTATTTGTTTTGGCTTAAAATTGCACACTCCTCATACGTTGCCTCAGGGGCAGAGAAACCACCTACCCCATATTAATCACATTATTATTATTATTATTATTATGGTACAGATCTGATTCTATTTTCAGGAGCATCTCACATGAAAGTTAGAGAAATTCATAACCGATAGAAGAGCTGTTGGCAATGATTGATGAACTCCTGAATGATGTGGCCCTGGCTGGTTTGCCATTTGTATCCATGTCTTTGCTGAAAGTTTAGAGGGCACATTGCTGTAATTTGTGATGACAGTAGTCTGGAAAGGATCGCAAATGCAATGGTGACAGAATGAGGATCCATAAAGATCAGAACAAGCTGAGAAATGGGACAAATCTAACCAGATGGATTTGAACAGTAATAGAAGATCAAAGATAAAACAAGCACTTAGATAAAACAAGCCAGGACTTATAGTACATTCCAGGGAACTTATTGATAGAAATCTCCAAGTTTGAGATAATTAAATGCAGGTACCTGGTGTGTATGTGATGCAGGGGGGGGGGGGTGGGGTGGGGGAGTTATGGTTTAGCAGTAGCAGGTGTGAAAAGACTTGAGAATCTTGGTTGAACATTAATTCTGGGAGTATGATGTGACTGCCAAAATCCAGTGGGATCTTCGTTTGCAGATATAGAAATAAAAGCAATGCTCAATTAGTCCTGGTAGTGGTGGGAGTTGGGGCAGTGGGGAATTGGAGTGGAAGGAGGAGGTCCAGAATGTCTTCATTGTTAGGAAATGTTTCTCCCTCATTTGGTGTAGCACATTTTCCCACAGCTTCCAGAGAATAAATGCAAGACAATTTTGACATATTTGATTTTTGGAAAATGTCATTATTCTACCCTCACATTTAATTGGTAATCTGAGTAGGGAATTTTAGGTTGGAAATATTCTCCTTTAGAGTCTTGAAGGTATTCCAACCATGACCTTCTGAGAAGGTCTCCCCTGAATATTCCTCCTATTATTGCTGCTGAGAAGTCCAGAGGCCTCTGCTCCTGAGCCTCTGGAGGTTCTGCATTGCATACCAGATTTACCATGGCTTTCCATCACTTTCTGAGGTATACACTACAGATGGCCCCTCTCCTATTCACTTCGTCCTTGTGGGTTGACCACCTTTTAATCACGCCATGCATTATGGTTTTTGTGGGTTTGGCAAGAAGGACATAGAGGTTAAAACTGTCTGTTTAACAAGAAGTATTGCATAAAGTTTTAAAAAATATATTTTTATTGATTTCAGAGAGGAAGAGAAGGAGAGAGATAAAAATATCAATGATGAGAGAGAACCATTGATCGGCTGCCTTCTGCACACCCCATACTGGGGATAGAGCCCGCAATCTGAGCATGTGTCCTGACCGGAATCAAATGGTGCTATCCCAGTTCATAGGTCGGCACTTAACCAGTGAGCCACACCAGCTTGGTAGTTGGTGTCTTTTCTTAAGGTTGAAAATTATCAGCCATTATTAATTAAAACATTTCTTCTGCTCTCTTTTCTCTTTCTTCTTCAAGTATTCCAATGACATGTATATTATACCTTTTGATATTGTCCCACAGTTCTTAAATGTTCTGTTTTTATTATTTTTCATTATTTTTTTCTTTATATTTCACTTTGGAAAATTTCTGTCAACCTATGTTCAAGCTCCTGGATTCTTTTTTTTTTTTTTTTAATATATTTTATTGATTTTTTACAGAGAGGAAGGGAGAGGGATAGAGAGCTAGAAACATCGATGAGAGAGAAACATCGATCAGCTGCCTCCTGCACACCCCCTACTGGGGACGTGCCTGCAACCAAGGTACATGCCCTTGACCGGAATCGAACCCGGGACCCTTCAGTCCACAGGCCAATGCTCTATCCACTGAGCCAAACCGGTTTCGGCAAAGCTCCTGGATTCTTTATCAGCCATATCAAGTCTACTAATGAGCCCATCAAAGACATTCTTCATTTGTGTTATAGTTTTTATGTCAAGCATTTTCTTTTGACTCTTTCTTAGACTTTCTATCATTCTGTTTACATTACCCATCTGTTCTTGCATGTTGTCTACTTTCTATATTGAGCCCTTAACACATTAACCATAGTTACTTTAAATTTATTGGCTAATAATTACCACATCTATGTCATATCTGAGTCTGGTTCTGATGACTACTTTGTCTCTTTAGTCTGTCTTTTTTCTTGCCTTTGACATACCTTGTAATTTTTGTTGAATATAGACATGTTTTATTTAATATGAACTGAGGTAAATGGGCCTTAGGATGAGGATTTATGTTAATCTGGTTAAATATGAGCTATGCTTAATGCTTGCTGTAGTTATAGGTACAAGAGGTTTCAAATTCCTCTGATTCCTTGCTTTTGTCTCCCCTGAATATTCCTCCTAAGAGAGTTGGTCCATGACTTGCAGCTCTTTCAGCCGCAATCCATCATTGCTATACTGAAACCCTATTGGTATAATAACAGGGTATGGAGAGGAGGTAGTATTCTATAACCTTCAGATTAAACCTCCTAGTGGGCTTATGTGTCTGGAATGTGACCTTCACAAGTATTTCTTCCAGTCCCCTAATTCTTTTCCTGGCCATAGCATTTTCAATACATTTCCTCCAAGGCGATCCCTATTACCTATGGTTACTGTTTCCGGGTGTTTGTTTGTTTGTTTTTCCCTTAGGTAAAATAGGAAGACTAGGGAGAGGTGGAATGGGAGGAATGCCCTTCCTCCAGCTGGGATAAGGCTCAGGCAAAGTGTTTCCCATGGAGGATATTATGGAGAATGCTCTGGGTGTATCTCACAATTATGCTTTTCCTACCATGGACAGATTCACAAGGGGATTTTTCTCTGATCTTCACCTTGAGAATCTGATTAGGTTCTTGAGATAAAGCCCACATAAAGAGCGGGGTCCACAGTTTCTCATTCTCAAGCTAGTCTGCCCTCAGTTTTCAGAAATTTGTCAAAATTAACATTTAAGTGTTCTTACCAGTTTATGGCTCCAGTAGCTTCTGTTCCAAATGGGCAGATCTCAACAATATTTTCTGTATTCTGCTTTCTCTTTAGATTTTGAGGTGGCAGAAGTAGAAAGACTTCTGGCGAGACAACATGGAGGAGATTCAGTATCAGAAGGGTAACTGGAGGGAAAACCCTTTAAAATATGTTTATCTTAGGTAGTTCTCTCACTCCTACTTCCCAAATCTGGCCATTCCCAAGAAGAGAGTTAATTAATAGTCTATGCAAATAAAAGAACAGTTATAACACTAATTAACATCTTCATAGCAACAGTCAGTCCAGTTCCGTGCATGTGTAAATCAAGACATCAGGGTCTCTGCAGCTATGGAACCTCACACTGGAAACTTATAATTATTTTGCTGTCTAAACAGAACTGAAATGCATAGAAATGGTGGCTTCTGAAAGCCTCTTTATCTAAGACAGTGTCCAAAAGGCCAATACCATGCTCTCTGATAGACAAATGATGAATCTCAGCTCCATCAGAAGACTGGATAGAGTAGTGAAGTAACAACCTCTGACATACAGGTAGATTAGCCTGTATGGCAGAGTGTCAGTCCCTCAGCCAGTATGGTGGTTTCTTCACCTCACCCCTGACCCCTTTCAATCACAGGAAACTAAATCTATACCTTTTCAAAATGTGGACAGACTGCATTTTGCTGTGCTTTGCTGGTTTGCAGGCACGACTTGTTAAAACAGCTCTCAGTGGGCAAAGCAATTGGGTGGTTGTAATTCTTAGGAAAGGGAATTGTGTCGGCAAAGGAATTACTGTGCTGCCATCAACAAAGTGGCCTCTCAGCTGAGCACTCAGCCCCAGAGACCCTCCTGGCTGTCTGGGGGGCTGTTCCCAAGTGGCTGGCTGACTGGACCCAAGAGCCCACTGTACAGACAGTTAGTTCTGTGTTCCACTGCAGCAATTTTGAAATATAGAGACAACTCAAAAGGAAATGCTTTTAGAGCTAAGTTCTTTTGTGTAAAATCAGCCTCAGCACCAAAATTGCCTCGGGGAATTTTAGTCTCTTCAGTACTTTGGATCTAAGATTAAGGTACTGGCAGATTCAGTCTGGTCAAAGTCCACTTCCTGGTTCATAGATGCCCCTCTTCTTGCTAAGTCCTCACATGACAGAAGGAGCAAGGAAGCTATCTGAGGCCTGTTTTATTTTATTTATTTTTTAATTTTATTGAATTTATTGGGGTGACACTTGTTAACAAAATCATACATGTTTCAGGTGCACAATTCTACAACACATCATCTGTACACTGTATTGTGTGTTCACCACCCCAAGCCAAGTCTGCATCCATCACCATTTTCCCCCTGGACCCTCTCCCCTCCCCACACCTCGCTTTCTGGGGCCTATTTCGTAAGGGCACACATCCCATCCAAGAGGGCTCTGCCTTCATGACCTAATTACCTCCCAAAGGCCCCACCAAATATCTTCACATTGAGGGTTAGGATTTCAAAATGCGAATTTTGGAGGGAAACATTCAGTCTACAGCATACAGCAGTGCTTGCCTATTACTGAAAGAACATTTATCCAAACATTGTGACATGATAAAGTGAAGATGATTTTAGCTTTATTCAATTTGCTTAGATATAATTTCAGAATTATCTAGAATAAATGAATGACCATGAACTCTCCAAGCAAGGACTCTTATTTTCCTTTGCAACACCAGCATCCAGCCTGGCCCTGGGTAAAGAGGGCATTCAGGAGATGATTGTTGACCCAGAGAATGGCCTGCAATTTCCAAGGATCAAGACTCTGATGGCACATTCCCCAGTGTCCCTGTGGTTGGAGCCAAGTGGTGTATAATATCTTCATTTATTTTACTGGCTGGTTTATTTAAGTGTGCTAGGCGTACTGTGGTCTGATCCAGGTTTAAGCAGATGAGAAAATTCTTATCAGTATGTGAGAGTCTGACTGGGTTGAATCGTGACAAGACTCTGGTTGGTATCCAGAGTTTTAGATGCTTTGCCATTCGCACTGCTGCGACTGTTTAATTCTGCTGAGATATGCTAGATGTTCTGAAGAAAGGGAGATTGCACTGGACTAATAGGAATGTTAATGGGTTTTGTCACATTGTTGACTTTCTTAAACCATACTATTAGGTATAGAATATTATTTAGAAATTGTTAAAATACATAATTTTGTTCCATTGATTTTATATTATCCATACCCATAATTTGTATTATGGATTTGTTTTGTTCATGTGCAGGCTCTTTAGACCTTGGGAATGGCAATGAACAAAGTGTTAGAGGTGCACTTGCTGGTATATGAAGGGCTGTGAAATGTAGCTCTGGCTTCAACAGATAAGCCAGTCAATTTAAGTCGTATTACCGGTAAATGAATTCACTTTTTAATACAGTTTTAATTTCAGCCTACTTAGAAAGGGGCAGGGATGATAGAGTGACATTTAAAGTCTTCACAATTTCTTTTTGGGACATGATTTTCCAGATTTGGGTTGGGAGGCAGCACATGATGATCGATTACAGTCAGTGCTTCAGGGTTAAAATAGAATCTTAGTCATTTGCATCAATCCCATACTTTCTCCTTCCCAAGTCAGATTTTACCTGGTGTCCTCTTATATCTAATTTCCCTGAGCTGTTACAAAGCCATTTGTTTTTAAACCTTATTGACTTATGAACCACAAAGAAGAATGTGCAAATAATGTGTATAGCTCAATTAACCCAAAGTGAGTACACTCATTACCCAAGTCAAAACACAGAACTTTGCCAATTACCACATGAGCCCTTCATTCCCCCACCAATCACTTCCCCCTTTCTCCTCCCCAAACATTACCTTATCCTGACTTCTAACAACATAGAACAATTTGTGTGATTTTTAATATAAATGTATTCATTCAAGTGGCTGTAGGTCATTCATTTAATTGCTCAATAGTATTCACCTATTGGTAGACATTAGGCTTATTTCCAGTTTGAGGGCATTATGAATCCTCCTGCTATGGACAATTCTGTTCAGGTCTTTTGAGACTGCATGTGCTTTTCTATTGGGTATATATTTAGCAGTGGAATTATGGGATCATATAGTATGTTTTCATTCAACATTACTATGTGATGCCAGTTTTCCAAAGTGGTCATAGCCCTTTATATTTTGCTAGTCATGTATAAGAGTTCTCATAGTGCCACATTCTTGCTCAAGCTTGGTCTTGTCCACCTTTTTAATTTTAGCTATTTTGTGAGTTTGTTCTACTATTTTGTTATAAATTTAATTTGTATTTTCAGGATTACTAAGGTGGTTGAACTCCATATAATATGTTGATTGGCCACTTGCTGAAGTCACATACCCATTTTTATTGGATTGTTGGCCCAATCCATTGTTTTATAGGATTATTTATGTTCTGCCCTTAAGTTATACGTGTTGCATATAACTTGTCTCACTCTGTGGCTTTCCTTTTCACTCTCTTAGTAATCCTTCCTGGTAAATCAAAGTTCTTATTTTTAATGTTCAGTTTACCAGTATTTCCATTTATTATTGTTGTTGTTTGCATCTTGTTAAAGAAATCTTTGCTTATCCAAAATTAAGAAAGTATCTTCCAATCTTAGTGTCTAAAAGCTACATTGTTTTATCGTTTTACTTTTAGATCTATGATCTATCTACCTGGAATTGATTTGAGAGTGTGATTTAAGATCAGATTTTGTGAGCCTTATCAGGCTTTGGAAGTCCCACAGCTAAATAGGAGCTTGATTTCTATAACTTATTTTATACCTCCTGAAAGAGAGATTTTAGAGGAATTTTAAAATCATATATGACATTCATGAAAAGAAAAATAGAAGCAACATGTTGGCCAGTCTGTGGGTATCCACCGCTTGACGCTCCAATTCCTTCTCTGTGTGTTGCAATCCTGCTCTAGGCTCTGGGAGTCGGAACTGCACAGTCTTTATGAAAGGGCTCCTCAACATTTGGATTCCAGTCAACTCAACAAATGTAGAGCACCAAGAGGGAGATCAGAGAGTGAAGGTCTGTAAGGGTGGAGTACTATTCTCCCAGCTCCCTCTCATCCAGGTCCCTTCCTTCTGTCAAAGACCACACACAGCTCCTACTGGTCACCCTTCTCAAGGGTTTACTCCCTCCCCTTGAACTTCAAGCAAAGAGGTGGTAAGTGCTCCGTGTTCTTCTGGTCCAGAGGTACTCTACTATCCTTTGCTGGTTGTCCTAAACACTGACTACACCTTTGTAAATTGCTCCTTTATTAAACTATACTCAATTCTCCAATTTGAATATACTATCTGGTCCCTGCTGGAACCTTGTATGATAAGTGATGGTATCCCTAAAACTTCTTTACCCACTGAGAATTCACCTCTCCTTCATCACTTTTCAACTCCTAGTCCTCAATATCCATGTTTTCCACCACAAGGTCATCTCTGAGTCTAGGCCACCAAGAGAATCAGTGATGCTGCATTTCTTAAACGAGAGCTCCACTAGTTTCTGGGATTTTCTTATAAGCTGCTGATGCCCATTTTGCAAAATTTGATCCACAGACCATGACAATTATATCACAACAGCTGCCTGGCCAATAACAAGCTGCTTCCTGATTTCAAAGATATTAAAATTTTAAATATGTATCTTATCATCCATGAAATACTAATTATAATTGTGATAACTATAAAAAATACTAGGATATTTACATATAACATTATCTCCTTGAATGCTAATGACAATCCTCTATGGCAGATATTATTATCCCCTTTTTGTAAGTGGGGGACCTAGAGCCCCACAATGTTAAGTACTTTGCTCAGGATCACACATCTAAGCAGTGGCAGAGCTGGGATTCAAAATCAAGTGTATCTAATGTCAAAGCCCATAGTCTGAACCACTTGCTATGGCTATGCAGCTGCCTAGAGAAGATGAGAGAGCATAGTGCATTGAGGGAATTCCTAATGATCTGGCTGGTGCCTCTGGTTCCTTCCTGAAACTCGCAACGACTCCCACCCTAATTCTAGGTCTTTATTTTATTGGCTTTGCCATCAGCCCCACCAAACAAGCCATCTATAAGAATAAAAACTGATTGGCACTGTTTCCTCCCATCACATGGCAGCTCTCACAGACCTTTCACCCATGGCTGATATCCCTCACATGGACTCAGGCATGTGGCTGCCTCCCAGTATGTCCTCAGTATTTCCAAATTCCATAGAGACAAAGCTTTGTTTCAAACAGCCTGCAGTGAACCAACTGTCTACCATGAGAATATGGAGCAATCAGGCTGGAGAAAGACACAGTAAGTCTCCAAATATGAATAACCAACATCAGCCACACACATAATGTCTCTGAGCAACACACAGGTTCTGCTCCGGGAGCCACAGTGCAGGTTCTGAGGAGGTGGTTAAGTACCACTGAACAGAAGGAGTACATTTTCCCCATCACTGATGCTACTCAAGCATCACACTTAAAAACTGTTCTAGTCTTGGCCCTTCTCAGGTCCCCTTGAAGGTCTCCTTGACATCTCTCCCCTCAGGGATGTACCGCAGCACTGCTCAGTCAGGGCCATGGATCAGCAGCAGCAGCATCTCCTGGGAATTCGTTAAAATGCATATTCTCTAGCTGATCCCAGATCTGCTTAGTCATAAACTCAAAGGCCTGGCAACCTTTGTTTTAACGAACCTCCGGGTGTTCCTTGTGCATCGGTATACAGTATTTTTTTGAAAATTCGAGGGTTTATCATGGCCGCAGTGTACTGGGACTTAGTTAGTGAATTAAAAAGTAAAAAATACAGTAAGTCCTCACTTAGTATTATTAATGCATCTGTGAATTTAACCCAAACAACATAATAACAAAACCAATTTTACCAGAGGCTAATTGATATAAATAAGATTTACGTTCCTATGGTATCTTATCTGTTATAATACAACAATGTTGAATGAAATATTCAAGGATCTGCTGTACTACATGTTTATTTTCATGCATCAAACATTACAAGATGTTTAAAATTCATCATTTTTCTCCTCTCCAGTCTTAATCTTCAGAGGTAACCAAGGCTAGTAGTGCAACAGAATCCATTCACACCAATCATAAATACACAATTTATTCACAAATACACAAACATATACTCTCCTGTATGGATTCTCAACCCTTTATCCCCACTTATTTTGTTGTTGTTGTTACAAAAATGAATTTAAATCCCAATACACACACTGCTTTAAAATCTGCCCTTTTCACTTACTAGATCATGGATATCCCTCTCAGCTGTGGGCAAACTATGGCCCGCGGGCCGGATCCGGCCCGTTCAGCTGTTCTATCCGGCCCGCGGAGCTGAAAGAGCGGAGGGTTCTCTTGCTCTCCCCTCCGTTCCTTTACTTTGAATTTATATTAGTTCATACAAACACTCCATCCATGCTTTTGTTCCGGCCCTCCGGTCCAGTTTAAGAACCCATTGTGGCCCTCGAGTCAAAAATTTTGCCCACCCCTGCTCCAGGTCAATACATGTAGTTCTAATTTTTTTTTTCTTTAGGATTTGTAAGATATTCCAAAGCATGAATGCTCCATATTTTATGCAATCATTTTCTATTGATAGACATTCAGTATATTTTCAGTTTTTCACAGAGGCTAAATTAGAGGGCTCCCACTGTGAGAATAATTTCAGCCTTGGATCTAGTCATAGGCTGAAATTGAAGCTGTACAGGCAAATGTATGAGAGTATACTTGTGCATAAAGAAGGGCCTGTAAAGATGGCCTGAGCTACTCAAGCCACCTCCTCTGTTTTCAAGGGTTCAATACGCATTTGTTAACTGCCTTTTCTGCGCCAGTCATTGCTGGGGATGCAATGGTAGACAAGATCTTGATCCTCATAGATCTCACTCCTGTGGGGTAACACAGAAATGCGGATGGAGATTATAATGCAGTGTGATATATGTCAACAGAGTTGCCAGGTTCTTGGAGGAGATGCCAAGTAATGGATAACCCACCAACTGAGTAGGAGTGAGTCAGATAAAGGAAGGGGAGTATTCAAAAATGGAGAGCAGCAAGGTGAGTTTGCAGGAATTTCAAGTAGGGTGAGAGAAGGATAAAGCTAGAGGCACAGTCAGAATCCTAGTCATGAAGCCACTTGAAAGTGTCAACATTTTCCTGAAAAAGTACAAGAAGACATTTTTACTGTAACGGAAGCATATCTGTCTCTTATATATAAGAACCTCGCATTAGAAATTGGAGGAACTGAATTAGGCAGAAAACTGAGGCAGGAAAGAGACTTGGACACATAAAGTTGAATATTATACCAGATCTTAAGAAGGCTCATTCAGTAAGCCCAGGCATAGAGCACCCTAATCAAGACCGTGGGTTTAGTTCATACTCTGGGTGAAATCTATGTTGATGTGCCCATTGATTCTCTCTCACTGAAAACTCAAAATCTGTAATATAGGAAAAGTACTTCCAACCAATATTTCTGAATACCAACTGGGTGTTAGATTCCAGGAATATAATGAGGTGCAGGTTTTTATTCACCATAGTCCTTGGGAATATGAACCTCATAAGGACAGACTCCATGTCCTGAGCACCTGTGCCACGTGTAAGCCTGTGTTTGGGGAAGATGAAGAAGAAGTGAGAACTGCCTGTCTGTGAGGGAGCTTCATAAATGAGAGAGAGGAGAGGAGATTTTAGCAGCGGCCATGAATGAGAGAAGAAGGTAAGATCGATTTCCAGGAAGTCTCTTGTTAAACCTTTATGCCACCACTTTATGGACAGCCACAGTAAATTCTCTGTTATTTCTCTGTTAATTAGATCAGTATTTATTTGCATGGGAAACTGCACTGAGCACAGGCCAGGAAGATGACAGTTATGTTTCAGTTACACATCTATCGTCTTGTTGAATCCCAGCAGGAAATCTTTTCAGCAGCCTTAAGGCTAAGTGCCCTGTCCCAGGGCAGGAAGCCATGCAAGGAGGATAATTACATTTAGACACCAAGGGGTGCTCTGCCCATGTCATCATACTGTCTCCCATCCATGTGATTGCATCACCATGTGAGTGTCTGCCCCCAGCCCCAGAGAGGTCTGTGACATGGCCTTGTTTCCATAACAACCCACAAGACAGTTAGGCCGCCGCCCCCCGCCACCACCACCACCTCTCTCTCTCTCTCTCTCTCTCTCTCTCTCTCTCAAAGTGGGCCTCGGGGTTCCCTAATTCCATGCTGCACTTCTCAGAGGTTTGAGTGCAACCTCTTAGAGGATCATTCTTTTTTATATTTGGCTAATATGTGCTCACTATAAAGCATGCAACCAACATAGAAAGTAGTAAGTACACCTCCACCTGCCACCTACTCTCAGAGGTAACCAATTTGATGTTTATTTTTCCAGAATTGTTTCTACACACACACAATACATTATTTATAGCAAATAAAAGATTTTACTATACACTCCATAAGGTAATTGCTTTTTTTGAAACACAATGTATCAAGGATATCTTTCCATGTCAGCACATGTAGAACCACCTTATTCTTTTTAACATACTATAGTTATGTTAAATGGATGTACTATAGCCAAAACCGGTTTGGCTCAGTGGATAGAGCGTTGGCCTGCGGACTGAAGGGTCCCGGGTTCAATTCCGGTCAAGGGCATGTACCTTGGTTGTGGGCACATCCCCAGTGGGAGGTGTGCAGGAGGCAGCTGATCGATGTTTCTCTCTCATCGATGTTTCTAGCTCTCTATCCCTCTCCCTCCCTCTCTGTAAAAAAATCAATAAAATATATTTTTAAAAGAAATGGATATACTATAGATGTACCGAAATTTAATGAATCCTCTGTTAATAAAATGTAACTTATTTTCAACCTTATACACAGGTCTATAGAGATACAGACATAGCACTGTATGCAGATACAATCTACTCTGTAGGTTAAGTTCCTGGTAATGGAATAAATGGCCCAACAAGAAAGCGTTTAAAAACCTTTCCCACACTCTTGCCCAAACTGGGTATTTCCAATTATTTTAATTTGTGTCTTTCTTAGAGGAAGGCCTTTCTCACACAAATGTTACAACAAATTTCCTTATATTTTCTATTACAGAGTTGTTTTTTAATGCTAATTCTAATCCAGAGGTCAGCAAATTATTGCCAAATCCAGCCTGCTGCCTGTTTCTGTGAGGTAACTTTCATTGAAACACAGCTACATCTATCGTTTGCACATTGCTGATGACCATTTTCTCACTGCAGTGGCAAAGCTGAGTATTTGTGACAGAAATTGTATGTCCTAGAGAGCTGGAAATATTTATATTCTGGCCCGTTTATTGTTTGTTTTTGTGAGGCAGAAACCTAACTTTATCTTATCAACTGACATACAGCCATTCAATAAACGGTTCATCTGTCCTTACTGACATGAAATGTCATCTTTGTCATATGACAAATTCCCATACCCCCTGGAACGGGGTTCCTTCAGGCTCTGTTCTACATCACTGACCTTTCCTGGCATAAATACCTTACTCCTCCATTTTTAGTTCTATACGTTTTTTCAATCATTTTATAGTGTAAGTTTTTTTTTTCGTGTTTGGTAGGGAAAGGCCTTACTTGTCCTTTGTCAAAAACATGTTTTGTATTCATTTTTGTTTTCTCTTTCAGATAAATTTCAGAATCTGCTTGTAAAAATCCCAATGGGGTTTATAATCAGTAATTCATTGACTTTAATTTGGGAGATAATTGAAATCTTTTCAATGTTCTATGGCAGTGATTATTTCCTCATGGCCTCACCCACATTAAATATTATCATCTTTTCACCTTTGAAAATTGATAGATACTAATAGTGTTTTATTCTAATAATAATAGACCACTGGACTGTGTAGCTCACTGGTTGGCACATCAGCCCATGTATCAAAGAGTCACAGATTTGATTCTTGGTCAAGGGCATGTACGTACCTGGGTTGCAGGTTCGCTCCTTGCCCCCTGGTTGGGGTGTGTGCATGTGCTGCAGGCAACCAGTTGATGTGTCTCTCTCACATGATATCTCTATCTCTCTCTCCCTTTCCCCCTCCCTCCCTCCATTCCACTCTCTCTGAAAAGCAATGGAAAAAAAATATCCTCTTCTGATGATTAACAACAATAAATAGTAGATAAAGTAGGTGTTTTTGTTTATTGTTAATTTTCCTCAGCTTTTTTAAAAGCCATGTGTTAAGATGAGGCATCGCTCTGTCATTAATTGATAGATGTGAAAGAGGAATTTGATTACATCGCTGGCAGTGCAGATTCCTATGCAGCAGAAACAATTTTAACAATTAGCCAATTGAAAGACACTGATCCCTAAAAATAAGATCTTTAGCAAACATCCTCTCTATTGACTCAACATTGCTGCTCCAAAAGGCTCCATTATTTCCCAAATTAATTTTTAATCAACTCAGGCTGTGTGAACAAGACCAGATAATTCTCCTCCTTCTGCACGCAGGAGAGCAGAGAATAGCCGTATCCGCTCTCTCCCTCATAATAATCAGCCCTGCTTCCGCGCTCCCTGGTGTTCACCCATCAGCCTCAGCCTGGCTGGAGGGTCTCAGCTGGATTCCCTGATCAGCCTCTGGACTTGAGATTTAGAGGTAGGGGATTCCTTGGGGAGTGCTCTTGTGACCAGACAGAGGGGGAAACGGACCGGCCATCCAGTTGCTGAAAAGGCCTCCACTAGTCCTACCAAGAGCTCTGGAGCTAAAATGGCCTTCAAAATTGTCCCTAATTAGAGCAAGGGGCTGGATATTTCTATATCTGCACTGAGTCATCATGGGTGGGGATGCTCCCAGAGAGGGGACAGGACCTTGGGCTGAGAGAGTGAGGCTAGTTCCCACTGAGAGACTCGGCTGAGCACCATCATCTGCCCAGATGCCCAGCACCCAGGAATCGAGTGCCTTGGATCTGAAGTGGCATTGGTTGGCTCAGCACAGGCACAGCATCCACCACAGGGCGTTCTCGACCTTTCCTCATATTCCCACTTGCCTCTGAGCAGGAACTCAAATAACCTTCAAGTGCATTGCTCAGCTTTGGCATTTAACCTTTTACACAAAGCTGTCATGCCACACGTAGGTTACATTTCATTTCTTCCAAGCACATCACCAGAATTCACAAGGCAAATATGAGGGAATAATGGCTGCAGAATTATGTTTTTACCAAAACCTCAAAAATGTATTATTCAAATAAATGATAGAAAAAAGTATTCACATTTTTAAAAAAGAAAACCTTATATAGTTGGTGAACTAGCATTTTGTCATCTCCGTGTACCACTTTTTGACATATAGTATATGCAAAAGTAAAGTTAGAGTACAAGGATATTTTGCAATAAGTCACATAATGGGTCGCAAAATTATTTATATGGTCTTCAATAATAGCATCGATAACTGTGGTTATCATTTGTATGGTGCTTCAGTGTTCACAAAGTACCTTCATATCATCAACTTGCTGAGCCTTATGAGAAGCAGGAATTATTGCAAATGTGAGGCTTAGAGGTGAGGTAATCTATGCGTCAGTCCAGATCCTGCAATAGCCATGGAGGCTACCAGTCTGCTCATCTCTAATCTCTCCTCCCTCCCATCCCTCATCCTCTCCTCCCAGCTCCGGACCACCCTCACCCAGTCCAGGCTCCACGCTCATTCTCTGCTGATACGCCCTAAGCTCCTCCACTCCCCAACCAAGATCTTCTCTTCTTAGGAAGGACTGTGCCCTGCTTCATCTTTCTCTACTTGTCTTCAGTAAAACCTGCTCTCAGCCACCCAGTGTGGCTCGGTGGATGAGCGTCAGACTATGAACCAGGAGGCCACGTTCAATTCCTGGTCAGGGCACATGCCTGGGTTGTGGGCTTGATCCCCAGTAGGGGGCATGCAGGAGGCAGCCGAGCAATGATTCTCTCTCATCATTGATGTTTCTATCTCTCTCTCCCTCTCCCTTCCTCTTTGAAATCAATATATATATACACGAATATATGTATTTATTATCTCCAGGTATATATTATCTGCATCTCAACAAATAGGATCACGTTGTGTTGGAATATGGAACAGGCTAATGAGAAAGACATTTTGGAGACAGATGATCCTTCCAACTGCCTGCTCCCATCCTATTTATATTATTTTACTGCTTGATTGATGAGGCATCAATCATGTAGAGCACTGGACTTGGAGTCAAAAGAACTGGAGTTGAGCCCCTGCGCTTGGGCAGGTATTTTGATGGCTTTGACCTCCACACCTCCTAAGTGAAATGATTGGCTTGTTTCACTTGGAAAGGTGACTGGAGCAACCAATGGCACAAAAATCTCAGTATTACAGCAGTTTTGTCAAAGCTCTGTGGCCAGAGGAACTTGCAGTTGGACATGGTCAAGGGTGATGCCACGAGCTCATTGCCCCCTGGGCCTCCCACCACTGGTCACCAGGGTCCCAGGAGGTTGCCCTGGTTCATGTGATGTGCTCAGCAGAACTGAACTCCGCCATCAGCTGATATTGGAGACTAGCTCTTCCCTATGTGCACAGCTGTCATTACATGTTTTGCTTTGGTTTGTCCTAGACTATGTGACAGGGATAATATCATTGAAATATCTCCTGACGCATTTATCCTCTTAGCAATTTATTTTTTAATGCAATCCTTTCTGCCATTAATGGTGTTTTATGGCCCTAGAGAAGGGGATGGTAAAAAAAATATATATAGGACATAGGGGTGTCAGACAGGAAAGGCAAGTAGAGGCCCTTTTGCCATATAGATGAGGTTCAGATATAGCGTTCAGACACTGCTGCTCTTTGGGATTAACTCAGTGTGTATGGGGAGAGGAGAGTGAGAATACAGAAAGCCCAGAAAGAATGAAGGGGTTGGTAGGACGTCTTTTTCCAGCACAATTGTCCAAAAGTGAAAGACAAGTGGTAATATGAAATTTTTAGGGGACAGGGCGGTAATAGAAACCCCATTACTTGCCTATGCTCTGAGTATAGCAGGAAAGGAATCTAGAGGTTCTCGGGCCACAGAGAAGGCAGCTGAGCATGCTGGCTGGGACTCAAGTGCTAAGGTGAAGGGCAAAGTGTTCTGCAAGCAGAGGGCTGAGAGTAGACTGAGCTGCCAGATGAAGAGACTTCACAGCCAGGCCTCCGTGGATCAGCAGCACAGCAACAAGAAAGTGAAGGCTCTGTGAGAGGGGACCCATCACCCTTGGACGCCCCTGAGAGAAGAGATCACAAGTTACTCCAGCCCACAACATGTCAACAGTGGATGGAGTGAGTGAGGAGTCACTGCTGCCCAGACACCAGTGGAAATAAATTTGGGGGCAAGGAAAAGTCCCCAGAGAAGGATGGCACTCGAGCCAAGAGTCTTTACTCCAACACCACGCTTCTCTTTGCACTAAGACTGTATCTTGGAATGAGGAAAGGGAATCTTTGAAGGAGAAAAACAATCCACATATGGAGTTCAAAATTTAAACTGATTAGTTAAAGCGAGGCAGAGGCGATTGAGTTAGGTTTTAATTGGCAAGTTGAACTAACCTCATCATCAATGAGCATGACACATGGCAAAGAAACTTAGCTCCAGTAGGACAGAATAAAGAAATCTCCGCCTGCACCACTTTTTTTTTAAACATCTGAAACACAGTCCATGCCACAAATAAATTTCTTCTCTATAGATGAGAAAAGCAGCCCACCCTTAGCATTCTGGCAAATTCCAATCTTATGAAACAATGTTAACAAGGCACATGACCACTTTTAAGTCTCCATTACAAGAATATAGCGTTCAGACAACTTCATTGCACCATTCATCCTATTATAATGAAAAACCAGCAACCAGCTCTGCTAGGGACTGATACTGGGAACAAGATTTGATAATTGCCAACAAGTTAACGATTTCTAAAGTCCCTTCTAATGCTTCAGCCTGTGGAATTCTGACATCAGTTTTGTCCATGTGAAGGAATAGCCAGGGGAGCCGCTGCCTTTCCCACTTACTGCCTCCCTCCACCCACTCAGAGCTGAGATGTGGGAAATAAAATCTGCATCAAGGGGAACTGTTCTACAGTTATATACGGGTTTCTACAAGACGTCAATATTCTTTGAAAGATCAGATTCAACAAACTTTTAAAGCAATGACCCTATTCAGATCTTCTGAGTGCAATGGCAGCCAGCTGTGTTGAGGGATCCCAGAATCTGAGACTTGGATACTGTCAATCATCAAGGTGCTCGGTGCTGTGAGTGGCGACAAGTCAGGGTTTGCATCTTCATTGACCTTTATTGCCCAAGTGAACCTTTAAGTACTCCAGATTTCTAAAGGCCACTTTGGTTATGCATCTAAATTAGCTGCTGAAATCCCTTTTTGACAAGTCATCTCTAATGAAGAACCTGACAACATACATACCTATTCTCTTTGTCTTGATGGAGGGAGGGAACTACAATTTATCGAGCACTTATTATCTGTCTGGTATTTTGCCAAGTATTTTATGCAATAGAAGTGTCTATTCCTTCATTTAATTCTAACAATTAGGCAAGATTGATTTTATTACTCATTTTTTTAAGAAGCTGAAACTAGGGGAGAGATTGCAATTAGCTTACTCAAGTAGTAAAATATGGAATAAGAATTAGCTCCAATGTACCTATTGTTCCTTTAGGATAGGATCTGACTTTCTCACTATACTGTGGTTTTCTTATTAGTTGTGGTATAAATTCATGTGCATCTTCATTTCTGTCTAATGGCAGCCTTCCTGAGACACTAGGCTAAATATACTAGTATACATATATACTTTTTTATTTTATTGATTTCAGAGAGGAAGGTAGAGGGAGAGAGAGAGAGAGAAACATCAATGATGAGAGAAAACCATTGATGAGTGGCCTTCTGCACACCCCACACTGGGGATCGAGCCCCCAACACAGCATGTGCCCTGACTGGGAATCGAATCATGACCTCCTGGTTCATAGGTCAATGGTCAACCACTGAGCCACGCCAGCCAGGTTCTAGGCAAAATACATTTTTCAAGTCTCTCACTTATTTACCAAGGGATTACTGCACTTTGTGCACACACAGAACATAGCAATGAGCAGAGAATTAGCATCTGTGAGATTCAGTTCAGTGAAAATCAAGTACAATGAAAACACACTATAGAAATCTATAATAAAAGCGTAATATGCAAATTGACCTAACAGCCGAACAGCAGAACGACCGTCCGGACGACCATCCTATGACACCCACTGGCGCTAGGCCAGCCAAGGCGGGTGCGATGCAATTGGTGGGGGGGCCGGCCATTGCCCCATGATCGCCCTGCAGAGGGAGGCCCAGACCACTGGCCACAGGGCAATCAATCGGAGGGCTCCACAATCGCCCCAAAAAGGGAGGCCCAGGCTAGTCAGCAGCAGTGCTGCTGTGGGTGGTTGGGGCCTACTTCTTTGGGGTGATCAATCGCGGGGCTCCCGGACTGTGAGAGTATGCAGGCCAGGCTAAGGGACCCCCCCCCCCCCGCCCGCCACCCTGAGTGCATGAATTCCATGCACCGGGCCTCTAATACTGAATAAATATATATAATATTTAAAATGCAAAACAGAGCTCACAACAAAGGGAGAAGTATTATTTAGGTACCAGAAATGAAAAGGAAACTAAAAGGCCAGCATCTAAGGAACTGAGCTTATGCTTCCTTCTCTTGAAGACTTTATTGGCAGGAAGTCCAAGTAACCTAGGAGCGCTGGTTTCAATGCCCAGATGAAGGCTGTAGACTAGCATTTCAGCTTGCCAACTGGGAAGGGGAACTGAGAATTCAGTATAAATACAAGACCCTCAAATAGCTGCTCATGGTAGATATAACAAATTATAAAAGGATGAAATAGAAAAAACTATGCCATTGGCTCAGCTGACCTACCTGTGCCAAGGCTCTGGATGGGGGAAAATGTCGCCATAGGAACCTAAAACACCAACTTCAAAATCATGTATGTTATATTTATTTTAACCCCATAATGCAGGGACTACTAAGATAAGGAATTCACATAAACTAGTTGGTAATTCCCCTGAGTCACCTGGCTGGTGCAAACACAAAACGACTCCCTCTCCATGCCTCTGTCTCTATCATAAACATAATAATTTTTAAAAATATTGTTTTTGATCTGTGATTGGTTGAATCCACAAATGTGAGACCCTGGACTGTATATTTATTGGAAAATTTTGTGTATAAGTGGACCCCAGTTCAAACCCATGAAGTTCAAGGGTCAACAGTAGTCTAAACACGTTAGTTGCAAGAGCTCACTGTTTACATTTTTTAAATAGCCGTATTCTGTTACAAGAAATGCACCTATAACTTAATGACTCAGAAAGGTTTAAGGTAAATGGATGGAAAAAAAATAGGTAAATAAGCTAGTGTAGCTGAATTAGTATTAGACACACTAAACTTTTAGGCAAAATCCATACTGGAAATAAGGGAGAGGGGTCATTGCATAAATAATAAAAAAAATCTAGTCTTTTCTGACATCAAAGTCTATCTTAACAGTTCTCTGTGCTGCCTGTCCCTTATGACCATAGTGATCATCCTATATAATAAAGAGCTAATGTGCTAATTAGACCGAACAGCAGAATGACCGTCCAGACGAAGCTGGGGCTGAGAGGGCCAAGCCTCTTACGTGAATTCTGTGTATCGAGCCTCTAGTATATATAATAAAACAGTGGGCTAGAATTCTACTGAAAGAAACACAGTGGCTTAAAATCCCCAAAGATGTAACACAAAGAACATGGGCTGTATAGTCCATCTGGCCTGGGTTGGAGTTCCAGCTCCACCACTTACCAGGTTTGTTGCCTTGTTTCACTTTACCTCTCTGCGCCTCAGTTTCCTCATCTGTAAAATGTGGCCAGCAATACCTGCCTCTCATAATTAGTATGAAGATTAAAAGAATTAAAAGGCCAGTTTATACTAGCTTCTCAACCAATGTTAGCTTCCTCATACCCTATTCTTTAAAGCACACACAAACAAAACCTTCAAAACATAACTTTAAAAGGCAAATAGCTATTTAGAATTTTGAGTTAAAATCTTTTTTCTTATAAAGAATTAATTATCCATGAAATTAAATATTTAATGCATTCACAGAACCAATGTATTTATAATGTTAAAATAGAAAAGTGACTCGTCTAGAAATTATAAGAAATTCTTAATGTCTTCACAGCTGGTGTTTTTCTATCATGGGAATATTTTTAAACTACCTTTTGCAATTATCCAAAGAGAACAGTGTACTGTAAGTTTAATTAGGGCAATAGCATGCAGTTGAACATTTATATTCAGGTGTATAAATGCTGATGGTTAGTTGACATGCTCACTTCTAAGTAGTTTGGCACTCAGAGTACACGGCGGGGGTGGGCAGAAGTAGGCTTACAGATGTAATACAAATAAACAACACAATAATGAATAAATACAAGAATAAACTCTGTGTGTCAAGTACTTACAACTGTAGAGCTACCCATCCCTGTATTTTCCCTTAACACAAGATCATAGTGGTTTGTTTCTCAAGTGGGGTGATCAGCTGTCCTGGTTTGCTTAGGACTAAAGGGTTTTTCAAGATGTAGGACTTTCCATGCTAAACCTGAGAAAGTCCTGGGGAAATCAGAATGACTGGTCATCCTACCAGGTCAACATCCCAAAACTGATTTGCTGGCATCATCACAACTGTTGGAGCCCTTCATGAGAACCCTGCCCTGCCAAGTGCCCGTGTCTCCCTCTGGCTGCTGGGCACAGCACTGGGTCTCTGCCGGTCCCCTGAGTCCCAGGCGAAAGTTGCCTTGGGGTCTGTGTGCAGGAGAGAAGTATCTCTTCTTTGTTACACTTTGTCACCTAGACCCCAATGCAGCCTATGCCTACCACATCACTTCTTTCAAAAACATGGTACGTTTGGCTTTGTGTACTTACTCTTCTCACACTGTTACCCTAAATGAGTGCCTCGTTTTCATGGGGAAGGTATTAGCCACCCTATCCCCTCCATGGTCCTACACGCTCATCCCAGCTCCCAGGAGCATCAACTCAATCCATGCTCACTCTGAGATGACAATCAACACTCACACTCAGATGGGTAGCCAGTCACCATTCCCCAGAAAACCACCTCAGAATACCAGTTGGAACTTGCTTAGACACCTGTACAGCTTTTTTTTCTAGGAACACAACATAGTTCATAATGATCTTGAGGTCCACAAAAGAGCAGCCTATGGAACTGTTGCCACTCACCAAGGAACATTTCAAATGACACTCCCCACCCCCGACACACACTACTGGGAGTTGTTTCAGCCCCCTGCTCTCCCACAGCAATTGCTTTGTGCTTCTATTCAAACCTCAGTCATGATCCACCTTGTATTACAGTCACTTAAGCATGTGTCTATCTCCTTATAAATTGTTAGGTCCTTAAGAGCAGAGAAACTCTGTTCTTTGTATCAGTCTTCGAACCTAGCAGACTACCTGTCACAGAGAGATTCTTTGGTTAGTGTTTCAGAAATTGGTAGCATCCTTGGGACTCTAGAAACTTATCAGAGATGAGCTGGCTCCATTTTAACTTGGTCAATAACTCAGTCTGTTAGGAAGAATGGCTATATTAAATATGTTCTGCCAACATTGCTTATTTTACATTAAAATTCACAGACCAGTTAATTTAGTGGGTTGCTATGATTTGAAAAGATTTGGCAGTGAGCGAAAAGATGTAGGAGTCAGAATAAATACAACTCAAATTATCTCAGGAAAACTTTAATTGAAAAAAATCATTTGAATGATGCTGTTCTCTCTAGTAGATAATATCCACAGAGTGAGGTGTCACTTAGTGAGAAGAAATGGTAAAATGTGATTTTTATGTTCTACTAAAAGGTTTGCATTTTAACTTTAATTTCCCTCATAATACCATAGTATAGCAGTCAAATTAATGAGTCAAGTCAAATTGTAAATAAATACACGGAACAACTCAAGTTGCAAACTTAACTTCTGGGAAAACAGAGAATCCTGAAATTAGGACTAGATTGGGAATTAAAGGAATCTGTGACTTTTAAGTTAATCAGTTTGTTAAAAAGACTCAAATTCTTTATATGTCTAAATATCAAAATAATTTGCCTAAGGACAAAAACACTTTTACGATACATCCCAAATTAGAGTCAATACATTAGTAACATGGGGAATAATGCTAATAGGACATTCCAGTAATATGGCAATACACTAGCAATATAACCAGTAACAATTTGCAATAACTCCAAAACGATCGTTAAACTTAGAGCCAGGTAAAAATTATTAGTGAGCCAAAAGACACTTCTGAAAATTCTGGTACCACAATAGTCAAGGTTGAAGAAAAAAGTTCTTTCTGAACTGCATACTAAAGGTAAAGTGAGTGAAACTTACGAGATGAAGGAAAGGACACTATCAACCAATAACTTTGAGGGCTCCAGGAAGGCATGGTTGAATAAACTCCTGTAATTTTGTAAAAAATGGTACCTGCACCTCCTGGAAAAATCACAACAAATCCTCTGAGGTTGTTCACCAAACACTGCACTTGTTCTGGCTCATGTGGGATCACTTTCAGTCGTCACACTCACCTCCAGACTGAACTGGCTTCCATCGAGCACCTACCATACGTCAGGCAACCAGGCAGGTATCATCCCACACAGTGCCCATAATTGCAAAGAGTTTCAATCCTGCAGCATTAGAATGAGTTCAAATTGATAGCTATTACTTACCACATTAAAAAATGAACCTAGGTGACATATAAGATTAATTATATGTTATTCCATTCTGATTTTTAAAAGATTCAGTGAGATTTCACACTGTGCTAATTTTTAATAGGCAGAAGAAAAGGCAATCATTTAATTGTGACAATATATCATAAAGCTCCTAGCATGAACCACAATAAAAGAATATTCCACCGAAATATCTTATTTAAAAGGCTGTTTTCCTTTATGATGATAGAAAAGGGTATTTGTTTCATTCTGATGATACTGTAACTAATTCCAATGTTCTACATGGAGGAGAAGAAACATTTTCTCTTGCCTACATAGTAGTAACCATGTAAGCATATGCGTGTGTATTAGAAAGAGGGAAACAATTAACTGCCATCATATTTACTTTCCTGTCATCAGAAGGGTCACAGAGTCTGCACGTGGGTGTAGCTTTAGACAGGAGCATCCGTCATCCTTACTTCACTCAGCGGGAAGCACTGGGCCACAGTGTGCAAATTCCAAACCAGAACTGATTTCCCCTTCTCTTTGTCCCTATCTGCTTCTCTGCCCTGGCCCTTATCTAGACACGGAAAGAAGCTGGAAGATATTCAGGAAGTTCAAATATCACAGAAGAAATAGTCCCTTCCTTCCTGAATAAGCAAGTAAACTGACCTCAATATATTTATTCTCTGAACTTGTAAATTTGTCCATAAGATCATGTTTAAGAGATCTCAGTCTGGGAAGTCTAGTCCTCATTTAGCTGAATGAAGAATACTATTCGGGGAGCTGCGGGGGGTGGGGTGGAGGAAGCCTGGTTTGTCCATGGAGCCACATCCACAAGAAGAGCAGGAGGTATTGGGATGAGGGGGGAGGGAAGAATGGCTGGGAGAAAAGAATTGGGCTGCCTAGAGCAGCGGTCGCCAACCAGTGGTCCGTGAGGTCTGAAAGGTTGGTGACTGCTGGCCTAGAGGACTTGCTTTCATACCAAATGGGGTTTTCCCTTTAAAACAGTAACCCAGTGGTCCAGGCCTAGCATATGGACAAATTCAAATAACTTACAAAACACTCAAAATATGTATTGCTCTCTCTTAACTGCATGTCCTCTGCCTCCTATCTCTCATTCTTCATCTGGCAACAGGTGCTCCTCCCTCATTCTCCCCAGCCTGGGGTGGGGGCCCCCTTCTGGAGCACCTCATGCCCACTTCTTGTGAGGTAGGGAGGAGATAGTTCAGACCCCACGACAGGGAATGACCGCTGTGAGCATGCTGTGTGTGAAGGACCCGAGCTGCAGCCTTGGCCCATCGAGGCTCTGTCCTCTCCCCATCTCCCTCAGGATGCCAGGCCAGCGGCTGTTCTGTTTCCTGAGGCCCCATTGCACTGTGGGCAGGGACGCTGTGTCAGAAGGCAACCTGCATTCACGAGTGCCCTTCTTTTCTTCCATTTGCTGCCGCATGTGATGGGCCGGCTCTTCTTCTCCATGTGGCTGTTTGGGTAAGTAAATTTGGCAAGGTCCCTCACCAAACTCACTAATTCCTGTCACTCACCACCAGAATGCTGACATTTTATATGGGGGAAGGGGATATTCCAGAGTCTTGGGCCTCAGCCCAGTGCCCTGACTCGGCTTAGGGCAGCCCTGAATCTGAATCATCAGATACTTGCCCATGTGGAATTTTGTTCTCTATTTGGCAACTGGTTCTCAAATCTACAGCTCCTTTGTCAGAAAACTGCAAAGGGAAGCATGATGAGTAGGACGGAAGAACCTAGCTATATGCAAACCTCTAACACTCTCATTTTAGCTCTTCTAAGAATGCACTGTAATTATCTGTCTCCCTCATTAGACAGTAAATTGCCTGAGATACTATTATTGATCTTTATATCCCCAGCGCTTAGTACAATGCCCAATATATACAAGGTGCTCAAAAAATGTTAAGTGAATGAGTGGACAGATGGATGAGTTTGGCCATTCTTGGACCTACTTCATCAATCCAACCCCTGGCTACTCTGCCCCTGGTCCTGTCATTTCCTACACAAGTTGCAGCTGTCCTACCTCTGAGTTTAGCCCAGCTGGTCACCTTACATAGTGTCCTCATTCCAGCTCAACGTTCACATTCTCCATTAAGCCCTTTCCAGCTGGTTCTGCCCACACTCATTCCTCTTTCTAAATGCTTCTTGCACAGTTTAGTACTTTGTTATTCTCTAATTTAAGTGTGCCAGTTATATTCTTAACTGGATTATATGTGACCTGGTCTTGACTTTCTTCTTCTGTGAGACAGCATCAGGCAGGGTAGATTTGTAACTAGAGGAGCCACTGTCTGGACCCCTAACCTGAGATAGAAAGTCACGTAGTTTCCCTGGGCCTCAGTTTCCTTATCTGTGAAAATCGGTGGAATAATTATCTACTTGAATGTGTCATGGCATTGTAAAGATCAACATAAAAATGTAACAGCATCTGCAAAAAAGTTATGAACAATTTATACTTAAGGCAGAACAGAGTTTGGATGAGAGGAGAGCTTAATAATGCTTATAGACTTATTTTGTTTATAGGCATCTATATATACAAAAGGCTAAAATGCTAAGTGTCCACCCAATCGGTCGCAATGACACACACTGACCACCAGGGGGCAGACAACGCAGGAGCTGCCGAGCTGCAGTGACTTGGCAGCGATGGTTCTCGGGTGATGCATCCCGAAACCAAAGAGGAGGGAGCCCGATTCCTTGCAGGGCCGCGCTATTTCACTTTCGGCCGTGGGTTATGTTGTTGCTGGGCACTGTCGCCCCAAATCTGGTTTACTGCACATTTGCGTTTGTGTTCCACACCCTGTACTACAGCAACTTTCCAGAGTGCCCTCTCACACTCTGGGACCCCTCGGGGGATGTCGAAGAGCCAGTTTCGGCTTGATCCCCACTGGCCAGACCAAGGGACCCCACCTGCCAGAGGGATCCTGCTCACTCCGCAGACATCCTTCGAGCCACGGGGTCACCCCAGGTGCGGCCGGCCAGGGAGGGACCGCGGGAGGTTGGCTCCAGGACGTGTCCAGCCCATCTCTCCCAGTCCCACCCCGCCAGCCACCTTCTAATTAATTTCCTTTCAATGTGCATGAACCCATGGTCACTAGGCTCATTAATGAAGGTGGAGTTGTTCTCACTGTCACTGAAGTGAGGATTATTATTTGCAATGACAGGTGGGTGATCTGGTGCCTTTACGCCTATTCCGGAGAGGATCAGCAGGCTGAAAATGTTTGGTAACTACTACTAGGGATCCTGTTGGAAGCAGTGTTGCCACTTGAGCCTGCTTCCTGGTTAATGAACAATGATCTTCTCACTGTGTCCTATGTGATAGTAAGGACAAGGGAACACTCTGGAGTCCCTTTCTATATGGGTATTAATCCTATTCATGTGTGCTCATCTTCTAATCACCCCCAAAGAGCCCACCTCAAAATACCGTCACACTGAGGATTAGGATTTCAACATATGGATGTGGAGGGACACAACATTCCATCTCTAGCAAGGGATTCGTAACCCAGCACAGGGATCATCAAAAACATCATCCTTACCCTCTTCCCTACTATTGCTTGCTTATAACAATACCTTAACTTGAATTTTAATCCCAGTATAGACATGTGGAAAGTTGGGCAGGATTTACTACTCTCATTCCACAAGTGAGCACTCACAAGTCGAGAGAAGATGAAGGTCAGAGAGCCTGGGAGCCACTGATCACACCACAGAGCTCCCTGGTGTGCAGGATTCGTCTCTTTCTCGCTTGACGAGGTGAAGAGGGGAGAGTTATAAATACAATGTAGACTGTTTCATGTTTAGCCTTTTAGGCATTGAGATGTGGTGGGAAATTCCCATTTTCTTTGATTTAAAAATTACATGTAAGAATCTAACAACATTGATTTAAAACTAAGCTCATACAAATAGGTACATGAAGGAAGGGGTTTAATAACTTTTAGCTAAATTGATTAACACACCCCATGTTGTGTGAAAACGTAATCATCCTGCTCAAGTGTATTTCTGCTCATGACTCCAATTCCAAGAGTAGTAGCCTAAGGAACTGTGTATACCTGAGCTGTCTAACATGGTAACTGCTAGAAACATCTGGCTATTTAAAGTTCAATAAGGTTTAAAACTCAGCTCCTCATTTCATGAGCTACATTCAAGTGCTCAAAAGCCACAGGTGGCTAGTGGCTACCACGTTAAACAGGGGAGACAGAAGACGTTTTTCAGGAAATGCTATTAGACAGCAATCCTGTCTGTGAACAGCACAGGCCAATGAGGTTAACAAGGAGCCCATGTGCATGGCAGGAGGCAGTTCATCAAATTGCTCCAAACTAGCATCCCCCTGTCCAATGTTTCCAAATACTTCTGTTACACACACACAGCTAAGTCTTGGCCATCATAAATCATCATATCTTTGTATTTTCCATAGCCACTGCTTTAATATTGGTGAAACAAGCCTTGAATTTGCTACTTGGGAGACCGATTTCATGAATAACTTAATGATCACTGTCGCAACATCAGATCTTTCATTGAGGAGCACACACTTTTGAATGCATGTTACTTTATTGAAACACACATATATACGACGACAACAGAGGAGAGCTGTGCAGAGTGGAGCACAGGGGCTGCTTGCATTGGGAGGACAGGCAGAGTCTAGCTTTACAGAATGAAATTGGGGCTGGAAAATAGGCAAAGCCCGGAGAGCAAGTTTCCTCTCCCCTCACCACATAGAGCCGTCTTCCAGCCTGTCAACAGAAGAAGCAGAGCGTGTAAGAGAAGCTCCCCAGCTTCCTGGGGGGCTGGCAAGAGCGAGACATTCTGTTCTGAACTGAAAGATGGTCAGAAACTGTGGAAAGGGCTCCCACTGGCATTCCGTGTGGCATATCAGAGCGGGAGACAGTGGCGCAATGTGCACAGACCCAGCTGAGTAGCTTTCACTCGTGGTCATGGGAGTCTTGGGCAAATCGCAGAGGGACTATTTAAAAGGCTCTGTGTTTATCAAAGAACCCTGCAGTATTTCTGAAGATCAAAACTAGGAACCACACGAAACTGTAACAAGAAAGTTATTGTTGCTCAACTCTGAATATGCTTCCTTTGTTTCCCTTCAAGGCTTTTTATGTAGGCAGACGCTATGTATTTGGACTATAAAGAACCCTTTTTAATAAAATAGCATTCACAGGCAACATCAAGGCTGTCAGGTTTTGTTTCCTTATAACTGCACTTGATTGTGGCTGTCAATCAGGATGCAATTAACTTTACTTCATGCCCTAACCGTGCAACTTCAGGCCACAAAACAAAGTAGGTCTGGATGGTTCTTTTTCTTATCCTAAGTAGATAGAGTATATCTTACCCTAAGCTTTTTACCGTAGCAAACATCATACGCATGTCCATGAAACATGAAAAAGCATTTACTGATTAGTATGTAAAAGCAATCCTTATGAATTTTCCATTTGTTTCCCTTGCATGTGTTATTGACATCTGGCTGGTACCTCCACAGACATGAGCACTGGAGCTTTATTCCAGTCCAAGTGGTTGTTTCCCTCGGAGAAAACAAACCTGACAACTCTAGAATTGCACCTTCACTCTGGCTGGCCATTGCACAAGGGACGGAGGAAGGGTTGGAGGGCAGGTCACCTGCTTTAACCTCCAAGGGGAACCCCAATGAAGAGTGACTCGCCAGTCACACTCACTGAGCAAGTGTTCTAGTGACCTCTTCTGGGGAACTTGGTTCTTGCCGTTGTCGAGCTCTGGGTTTAAGGCAGACAAGCTACCACAGAAATGGATGAACCATATGCCATGTGATCTAACTGGGGGTAGAGGCAAGAGGCAGCGGATGAAAACCAAGGGGGACCAGGCTTCCTTTTAGCAGAACTCCTTGTCCAGGGGCACCAGAGGGTCCTGGCCCAATGTTTGACCCTTAGATATTGGTGGGCATCTCTTCCCAAGACAGTCCACCCTCCAAGAAAGTCCCAAGGCTACAAGCCCCTAAGAATAATACATTGTTCAACATTCATTCACTGAATGCAATAAATTACTATGTGACATCAGTTGAACTAAAATATGTTAAAAAGTAAATGAGCTCCCTGTAATTTATCTAGTTTCATGTAAAACCAGAAAGATTGGAATAAGACTCATGAGGGACATATTCTCAAATATCCAGACACTCCACATAGTATATAAAAAACAAAGATTACCCCAGCCAAAATTGGATGATTGGTCATTTCAATGTAGAGATGGGGACTCATTGATGCTCCCCCAATTCTAACCCAATAGAAATTATCCATAGACTAATTTCTGCAGTAAAAGTCACTTATATTTAAAGTTTTCCAAGGAGCACCAAATAATTTGCAGTAGAAAATATTACCCCACAGTTTAAAGATTTACAAATGACTACATGAAAAGAAAGGTCCTTCCCACCTAATTCCCCATCCCCCTTTCTCTCCAAATCCTACCTGGTCTGGAAGACTCAGTTCCAAAGCTTCCTCCCCAAGCAGCCCTCTCTGATTCCCCCCCCCCCCAAAGTCCCCACACTAGCCTTTCCATACCTAGTTCGAGGAATATTCTCTGCGCTTTCACTCATCAAGAGGTCTGAAATCAGCGTCTCAGGGCTGGATCGTTTCCCATATCTACCAAAACCAAAAAAAAGGAAAAATTCTTTAAAGCAGGTTTTGAATATTCATAAAAATATTTAGGAAAAAAAGAAGATGGTCTCCCATTTGGATTATCAAACCTAAAACTGACTTTCAGGTAATTATCTGCTAACAGTAATTTAGGTGCACAAAGCACACATTATCATCAAAAACATCATGCCCTGGCGGGTGGCTCAGGTGGTTGGAGCATCATCCCATACAGAAAAGGTGGCAGGCTTGTTTGATTCCTGGTCAGGGCACATACCCTAGTTTCAGGTTCAGTCCCCAGTTGGGGCTCATGTGGGAGGCAACTGATTGATGTTTCTCTCACACATCCATGTTTTTCCCTCCCTCTCTCCCTCCCTCTCTCTAAAATCGATTAAAAAATAAAAAACATCATAAATATGACTTCAAATTAAATATGTATATAATTTTTTACATACTTAAATAACAGATTATTTAAACCCAACCAAAATTCCAAATTGTCTTTTTATACCACAAATAATACATGTGTAGATATATTTATAACTAGGTGATAGGAAATAAAAGTACATCAAAGTATGATTTTAACGTTTCCATAATTAGTTAATTGGCTATAGTTCAAATGATATACAGCAGTTTAAATCTTAAAGAGGCCAGATCATATTTAAGAAACATCTCTAACAACAAAATTGGTGACTAAAGCTCTAGACCCACTTGTGTCTTTTAATCTTAGTTTTTTCATTTGTAAAAACAAAATCATAACATACTTAAATCAGACTCTTAGTGAAAATGCAGTGTGTCACAATGCTTTGAAAGTGATACACAAATGCAAGTGGCTGCCGCTGAAATCCACACTTTCTTAGATAGCAATGGAACCTGGGTTCTACATTTTCCTTATTTGTTTGCGGTACCACAAGGTAAAAAAAGCTTTCTCTCATGCTGTGATTTTTTCGTTCTGTTTTGTTTCAAGTAGTCATATAGTTTTTATTTTATTGTTTGAAGTATTACAAATAGTAGTACAGATGTCTCCTTTTTTTCCCCATTGACATCCCCCCTGCGCCCCCCCCCCCAGTGTCTTGTGTCCATTGGTTATGCTTATATGTCATGCTGTGATTTTAAAATCTGCCCTGTAAGAATAAAGGAATCCTACTGGTCCATAGAAATGTTTCTGGTCTTTTTCTCCTGTTGCAGGATATGAATAGGACAATATCTGAATGCAAGGCTATGCTTTCCTGCCAGGATGGCATACGTTACTTACTCCAGGTGAGTGAGTAAATGGACCCATTCCTCCGTCCCTTGCTCGCTCTCGCGCTCTCTCTCTCTCTAAAGAGTCTAACAAGTGTACAGTACTAAACTGCATTTTTTTTTAAAGAGGCTGTTTGCCCCTTTTTCAAAAAGGGCACTGGACACCAACAGCCACTTTTCTTTCACAAATGGGAGATTAGCCTGGCTGGACTGATTAGCTAAGAGATAAAACTGAGGAACAGAGCTGTCAGAAGGCATACTCTGACTGCCTATCAAGCACAATTAAATCTAAATTTGGGGGGAAATCTTCCTATTATTGCTCCTTTTCTGGGACTCAAGGGAAGAAAAAAACAAGCAGACTCCCCTGTCCCCATCATTTGTGAGGTTTCCTCAAAGATTTCCTGGAGCTGTCTTATCAGACTCTAGGCTGCTGCTTATACTTATGTATTCTGTCCATCAGTTGATTTTACTAATCTTAAAACTCTTGGGCAACCTTCACTCATTTATCTTCATCATGCTCCAGTGAATGAAAGAACTGGCCGATATTTTCTCTAATTTATCAGGTAAAGAAACTACATCTACAATAGCAGGATTTGCACAGGACAGCACTGTTCACTGTTCTTCCTTCTCTAATTTATTCTGGATTATCCTTTTTCTCTACAATGCTTTAACTTTCAAAGGTATAGATTCTATAGAGGGAGAAATAATCCTAATCCTGGCTGCACTTGAGAGAGCTTTTAAAATTGCTATGAAGTCTAAGACCCACCCTTACCCCCAGGTTCTGACTTAACTGGTCAGGGGTGCAGCCTAACATCAGCATATTGTTTAAATTTCTCAGATGATTCCAAGGTGTCACCAGGGTGGAGAAACACTTACCTAGGACTGGGTTTCTCAACTGCAGCACTATGGACATTTGGGGCTGGCTAATTCTTAGTTGTAGGGGGCTGTCCTAGGCAGAGTAGGGTGTTCGTTCAGCTGCATCTCTGGCCCCTACTCACTAGATGCCAGTAGTACCACCCCTCGTTGTGATAACAAGAAATGTCTCCAGACATTGCCAAATATCATGGGAGCAAAAAGCCAGCCTGAGGCGATCTAACAAGATGTGGATCTACCATGCTCTAGAAAAAAATAACGTAGCTTTTGGAAGCAGTGAACCAGGGTATACAGCTTAAAAACATGGACTGTGTGGAAAAAGGGAGGAAAGAGAGCATTTATGACAAAGTCAAACATATATTCACAAATGACACCATAATCTTAAAAACACCAACATGTGCATCTGAGTGGGGGCATGTGGTGGGAAGGCAATACACATACAGGATGCAGATTATTGGTGCAGATTATATACCTCTGATAGTTTCTAAGGAGGAATTATATGAAGATGAGACAAAAATTCTGCTCTAGGGCCAACTCATTTCCACTGAATCTGAATCTCTTCCCATGAAACTCAAGTCCTTTCCCCTTACATTTTTCTCATCAAAGATGTTGGAAGTCATATTGATTGCTGATGGTGGTGACAACATCCAAGGAAAATGAGTAGGAGGGCTCCAATTTCACCACCCCTAAAAAGATTCCATGAAATGTTCTTAGTAAAATGGAGGTAATTATACTCACTCCAAAGCTCTGAGGTAAAGACTGCACAAACTAACGGCTAGGAAAACATTTTGAAATGCTAAAGCTTTATACTGTATAATGATAAAGCTCTATAGCAACTGTCTTTTCAAAACTAAGCTCTCCTGGGTGTTATAAATGAAAAACTAAAGAACAAAGGTTTTCTTGGAAAGTAACAGTATCTTTTTTATTTGTACAAGTTCTTTTCTCTGGTCTGTAAGATAGCATAAGCAAGAACTAAAAGCAATTAACTTTCTGAGAAGTCTATTAGGATATAAAACACTGTTGCTTTTCACTAATTAACATTATCAGTATTCAAGGACCATAAACCAATACTACTTAATTCTGGCACTCTCATGTATTTCTGATTCTATGTAAATGGGGATCTTTTAGAAAACTTCTCAGGATGAAACAGCTTTTTAATGAAACATAAAAAAGAAACTTTGTTTAAGAAATAGAAATTCTCTCCACTATGCATCCATTCCAACTATTCCCTGACTTGTAAAAAGCAAAAATATGATAAAAACAAAAACACTTTATAAAACATAATTTAAATATATTAAATAGCATTAATGCTTTTAAAGGGTTCATTGTTTTTTAGCTTATTAAGGTCATTTGATCTTGAGAATTAAAATAATAAAATATTGAATGATTTAGAACTAAGATGAACCAATTTTAGAAACATTTTAAATCCTAGATTATTTGTAAAATTGTTTGGATTTGATTTTTTTTGCTTAATAGTTAGTTGACATTAAGAGTGAAAATGTGGCATTTCATTTTCGCTTCCCGGGGTTCAGAATGAGGTTTACAATTTCTTGAATTCCATGCCATCTCTGGAATCATCCTAGAGTGACTAGACCAATAAGCTTCTATCTAATAAAGCACCAAGTAGACACTTTCTTTTCAGAACTCACCTGCTATAAAATGGCCAAACTTCTGCATTTTAGATCAACAGTTTTCTGCTAAATCTCTATTTATTTGGACCAGAATTTTCAAGTAAAGGTCTGAGACACGGTACAGAAGAGAAGAAAATAGCTCTATTTGTCTTTTCCTAAACACTGTCATTCCATTTGCTCTGGGCAGATTGGAAAGTCTGGCAATGTCTCTATCAACCAGCTCTTTCCTCCTTGGGTTTTGATATTTTTCCTGGACCACCCTGCCCTCTGGCTTCCTTGCAGCGGTTTTCCAGGGGCACTGCCCACCCTTTCACCTGGTACTTTCCCTTCCTGGTTCCAAAACAGTACCCGCACTGTTCTAAGAACAAAAAAGGCAAGGGAATGATGGGTAGGAGGGGATGCCAGCCACACAGTGCTGAGAACCTGATTCTGGGGATGGGGACTTTGTAACTAATTGCGGAGGGAAAGTATTAAATGCCCTGCACAAACATTCCCTGATTGGTGACAGTCCTGATTGGGTCCTGCCCTGGGATACAACGAAGGAGAAGAAATGGTCCCTGTGCTCTCTGAAACCTCAGGACCCTGGGTAAGCAGGACAGGAGGCTCCTGGAGGAGTCCCTCGCGGCCCACCCACCTCTGCCTGGTGATGAGGTTGATGTAGTGTCGCAGCGCAGAGTAGTATCTGGCCATCTCCTCCGCAGACGCGTTCTCCCCGGGCTTCTCGGGCTTGGAGGGGTACGCCTCCGTCAGCACGCCCAGGCACACGAGCAGGGACAGGGCGAGCGTCAAGCGGGACAGCCCCAGTCGCTTGCTTCCCAGCATCTGAGGGCACCAAAGGCACAGGGAAAGGGGTCGGGGGTTAAGAGGACACATGTCACACACAACCCCCTCGCTTCCCGGAGCCTGTTCCCCTGCTAACACCCAGGAGCCCCGAAACGAGCTAGACCCGGTGATACAGAGGTGAGCAGAGTGTGGCAAGCACCGCCCGGCTTAGGGTACAATCAGCGCGCCCCCCTCCATTCCACTTGGAAACTCCGTGCGACTCCGGTCCAAGTCACAGGCGGAGAGTCGTGTAGTGGGAGGCACCAGTTCAGACACCGTACACACAGAAGTTCCCCCTGCTGGGTAAAGGGACATCGCTTTCCTATCCTCCTTCCCCAAACCCTGTCCGGGAGGAAAGTTTCTTCCTGAGACTTCTGGGCTGCCGGCTGTAGGCGCCTGAGAGACGGCTGAGACCACGCGGGGTGGCCATTTGGGGGCAGGGGCGAGAACTGCGCCCGGGCCAGTCGGTCTCAGGTCGGATCCCAGATCGGACATGCTGCGCGTCCAGGATACAGGCTTCTTCCCTCAGGGGCGCTGCCTGGAAAACCTCCCTGCAGGCTGAGACCCCCAGGAAACCGCCAGCTGGGGTTGGGGGGGGGGGCGAGTTCTCCCTCCACTTCCTCCAAAAGGCAACCCAGAGGACCACCCAGCGGGAGGGTCTGGGAGAAGGGCGGCTGTAGGATCAGAGGGGACCAGGAGGGCAGGTGGAATCTAGTGGCCGGAGCGGCTGGAGCGTGTAGGGGCAGGAGAGCACCCCGCAAGACCAGCAGGGACTGGGGAGTGAGGCGCGGCCCTCCCAGCGCCCCAGGCTCCGCAGCGGGTGGGACAGGGTCCCGCACCGAACCCCTGGGCTCCCGTCAAGGCCCGAGGGCACTCACGGTGACGGTGGGCGGCGGGCGGACGGGCGTGGTGGGGCAGCGAGTACTCTGCTGTCCGGAGCGCCTCTCCCTGGTGTGAGAGCCGGTGATGGGGTGTCGTGAGCGGGTTGTAGCAGGGCTTTTATGGAGCTCCCGCAGCGACAGGAGGGGCCTCGGGCAATCACGCTCCAGTGACTCCCACCCTCCACTTCCCGCCTGGAGGCGGCAGCGGGGGAGGGGTTGGGACCGCTGCAGCTACAGTGTCTGCGGGGAGCCACCCACATTACACCCCAACTCTCCAGGCCAGGCCCAGCCCGGTAGTAGGGGGCCGGCACCACCTGAGGGAGCGAGGTGGGCACTCCCAAGCGTTGGACAGCCAAAGCCTAGTCCCTGCGCTCCAGCGGCGCCCAAACCCCTCTTCCCTTCACTCCCAGGAGCAGCCCAGCTCATCTTTGTCGCCTGTCACCAGGATCACCAACTCGCTTGGCACCAGGGTAGGGGGTTCCTGAGTTCTCTACTCGGTGGAGCATCTCCGAGAGCCAAGCGGTAAGCGCACCCACACCCACACAACTCCGGTGTGGGTTGGGGCAGACAATGTGGTGCGCACATTTTCCTGCGCTTAACGGCGGGATCGCCAGCCCCAAGCCCCCAGCAAGAGGGTCCCAAAGGCACCCTCTCCTCTCAGGCTTTGGCCCCTCTCCCCGGCTTGTCTTGCAGGGATATAAGCCCTTCCCAATAACTCGCCCAAGGGCGGGACCGAAAACTCCGAGTGAGGCAGCACATGGTAAACTCGCTTCCTCAGTTTGCTGGGAAAGAGCCAGGTTTCAAGGGTTGAGAGACCCCTTAAAGCTCAATCAAAAGGAACATTTTGTTCCCAAGCGACAGGTAGTTAAAGGGACAGCAATCTGCCATGGCCAGGTGGCTCCCTTGGTTGGAGCGTCCTCCGGTGCAGCAAAGGTTACAGGTTCCATCCCCCGAAGCTGGAGGCAACTGATCAATGTTTCTCTTTCTTTCTCTCTCTCTCCCCCCTCCCTTCCTTCCTCTCTCTAAACATATCCTCTGGTGAGGATTAAAAAGAAAGAAAAATAACAGCAATTTCTCTTTTATCAGCTAGCCCTTAATCTCAAATAGGTTCAATTAATGTTGATGAAGAATGTGTGTGCTAATGGAAATAAAACGGGTAAAAAAAAATCACTGATTTGTGCATCATTTAAACCTGTTGAATGAATATGAAAGACAGAAACCACTTTTACAGGTTCAGTACTTTATGTAGTGGACTACCTCTTTAAATTCCCTTAATGCTCCTGGAAGTCTGAATCTTTCTTTAAGAAAATGACACATTAGGATATTAAAGCATTAAGTTTGGTGGTTTTTTTTTTAACATTAAAATGACAAGTGAGTCTGTTAAACAGACTGTTTTTGTGCCTTTTTTACTGAATTGACTTAAATATCAATGACTGCGTAGCAAGCAATCCTGTTGTGTTAGAAATTTTGAAGACCAACATCCCTTTCACTTAGCTGAATACATCTTTTCCATACTACATGAACATGTGCCAGAAACACAAATACCAGGGCTCTTGGCGTTGTTCAGGATGCTTAAAGAGTTCTTGGTAAAGTTAGAGCAGAACACCTTTTAACGTAAGAGCCCCTTTCTTGATAAGGGGTAGAGCAAAGTCCACTTTTCAATAAAATAATCTTATTTCATCATCAGTTGAAACCCAGACTTGGAAGTATAAACCACCCCTCTATTCTTTCAATATCATTTCTGTTAAAAAGTGTTTTTGTAAAAGATGAATTGTTAACTAATTTGTAACCTGTGAAAGACTTCCAAAAACTAACTTCAAAGGAAGCTGATTCCAGCAACCAACAGTCTGGGTCCAGGAGATCTGCTGACTTTCAACAACAAAAACCAGACCTTCACTTGATCAGCTTTGAGATAATCATCAGAACAGACTGCGCTAACTTACACAGAGAACTTTCAACCACCTCCCCGATTTCTTTGTTCTGCTTTCTCTCCCCCTCCTAATAAAAACCCTGCCTGCCCTGGGATGTTAAGATGGTCTTTAGGACAAGAGTCCACCATCTCCTCAAGCTGCTGACACTTGAATAAACCCTCTTTCCTTACATTAGCACCTCTCTCTTTTGAGTATTAGCTTTCAAAAGGGGCAGGCCGTCAAACCTGAGTGCGGTATCAGAAGGAGTCATTGAATTACTTCTAAGGAGAAATTACTTTTCTAAGGAGATGTACTACTCCTGAGTGGGAAAGAATGTGTAATTTGATTAATTTAGCTTACGATAATATCACTGGTACCCAAAAAGGAGAGCTTATTCTCAGAGTTCTGCAATTGAGCATAAAAAATGGAGCCATGTGCCCTACATGTATCCTTCCATCCTCATCCCCTTTCTCTAGTCCCAACTGCATCCCCTGGCCTTGGGCTCTGAATAATCTGTCTCTTCTTTCAGGACTTTGCTCCCTTAATTGTCTCTTCTCTTTCCTATAATTCTCTATGTATATAAAAACATATACTTATACCTTATAAATTTGCTGGAGTTTGCTTCACAAAAGAAACAAAGCAAAACCGAATCTCCACCCCCAACAAACAAAGCCTCAGTCACTGTATCCAGGATATCCTTCTAGCTGCCTAGTCACTTCTCTCCTTTGTTTCAAAACTGTTTATTTAAATGTATATTTATTTTTACCAGCTTTATGGAGATATAATCGAGATATATTAATCTACTTCTGTTTAAGCTATTCCACTGGATATATTCTCACCAATATACTCCAATGAAGTCATCAACACAGTCAAGGTAATGAATACGTACATACATCACCACCAAGTTTCCTCCTGGCCCTTTGTAATTCCTTCTTTCTGCCTCTCCCTGCCTCCCTCCCCCATTGATCTGCTTTCTGTCATTAGAGATCTGTCTGCATTTTCTAGAACTGTATATAAATACAATTTCATAGTATGTACTTAGTCTGCCTTCAGCATCATTATTTTCAGATCTACTCATGTTATTACCCATATCAATAGCTCATTTCTTTTTATTGCTGGGTAGTATTCCATGATATAGATATATATTAAATGTGGTTTTTAAAAATCTATTCAACTACCCATGGACTTTGGGTTGTTTCCAGTTTGGACTATTACAAATAAAGCTCCTATGAACACTGGTTTACAAGTCTGTATAGACATATGCTTTTATTTCTCTTGGAAACAATACTTTAAGGGCAGAATGGCTGGGTCATATGGTAAGTGATACTCTCCCATACTTTATTGATGATCTGTTCATTTTTTATTGTTTTGCTTTTTTTCTGTGTGTGTCTTATTGGATAGTTTCTATTGCTTTGTCTTTGAATGGACTATTTCTTCTTCAATGTCTAAGCAATACAAAGCCCATGTAGCTTTTATCTCTAGAATTTCAATTTTGTTCTTTTTTTGTATCTTCCATGTCTGATCTTTAGCTTCTTGAATATACATTGATAATAACTTGTCTACTACTTCCATCATGTATATCATTTCTTCACAGAAATACTTTGGATTGATTTTTCGCTTCATTTTGGCTTATACTTTCCTTCTTCTTCGTCTGCCTGGTAATTTTCAATAGGGTGCTAGGCATTGTAAATTTTACTTGTTGTTTATTGGATGTTTTTGTACTTATAAACTATTTGTGAGTGGTTATTTTGGGGCATAGTTAAAAGCTTGGAAACAGTTAGATGCCATCAAGTCTTCCATTTAAGTTTTTTAGGAGGGACCAGAGCTGGCTTACTCTAGGTTTAGTTTTCCCAACTTCTGAGGAATATGATATTGTGTATCATTTATAGTCCAAAATATTTTCAAAATCCTTAAATTAAACTACAAGGCTAACATATTTTGGACCCTACTTACCCTTAGGGCCTACTTAACCTAATTGTCTTCTTTACTCCCTATATTCCTATTCATTGGCATGCTTTCTGCTCCTTAAATATGACAATTATCTTTCCCTACTTGGGCCTTCATTGTGCTTTCCTCTCTCTGAGATATTCTCTATCCTAACTCTTTTCCTGGCCAATATCTGTCCTTCTAGTTTCATCTTGAAATGTCACTTCGTCATGGAGGATTTTTCTGGTCCTCCAGAGTGGATTAGGTTCCCTATTATAAATTTTCACAAAACCCTGAACTTCTCCTAAATTGCACTTAGCTACAGTTGAATTTTGCATGTATTAGCTAGTTATTTCATTCTATTAGTTTAACACCTGTAAATTTTTCTAACCGTTTTATCCATAAGAGATTATGTATTTTTTATTTATATCAGCATAAAATCTGGTGAACATGGACTTACCTGAGGAAGTGATTTATATATACCATGTAAGAAGTCTGGATTTAAACAAATCAGGGCTTATACAGCCCTTCAAAAATGCCATCAAGGGACTGGGCTCTTTCTCTCCCTGCACCAACATCCTGAGGATGACTGACACACCTCAAGCATCAAGTTCAAATTTCAGTTATAAAGAAAGGGGAAGGAAAAGAGGCAGAACCAGCTAACTTGAGCTTATGTCTTATTCACCAGACCCCACAGAGTCTCTCCTAGCTGCAAGAGAATCTGGCAAGATTAAGTTTTAGCTTTCTTGCTTCTATGGTACAGGAAGGGTATGCAAATGGATCTCAAGTGAACTAGTTTACAGTGTGTACCTATTAGGTTTGTGCTTTCTAGAACCTGGTCCTATGCATTCCAAGTCGGGTCTTCATCCTTCATCACTGGGAGACCACAGCCACCACTTCCCCTTCTGCTACTGAGATAGGGCAATAAAGGGCAAAATAAAATAAATAAAACATTTTTGTGGTTTGCTTAGAATTTTTTCTAAGTGATAGAGCAAAATGATCAGTTGTCAGAAAATCCTGAATTTTAATCTTGTATTATTTATCCTAAAATGTCTCATCTCAGGCAAACCACTTTAGCTCCCTGAGTCCTAGTGTCCCACTTACAAAACGGAGGCATTGGACTTCAATATTCTGTTCTTCCCTCTTGCCTATGATCTCAAATCTACATAGATAAAAGCCTAAGCGACTGGAACAACTGGTTGCTATGATGTGCACTGACCACCAGTGGGGAGATGCTCAATGCAGGAGCTGCCCCTTGGTGGTCAGTACGCTCCCACAGCCAACCTCCCCAGGCCAACCAACCTCCCACGGTCCCTCCCCCTAGCCGGCAGGCCCCGCTCACCCAAATGGGGCTGGCCCCTGGGCTGGGATGGGGAACGGAAGGTAGGTGGTGGCAGATGCGGACCCTTTCGCAGGGGGGCTGAGGGCCTGCTCCCTCCTTGGGGCCGGTGGCCAACCACCTGTGCCCTGTCCCTCCCCGCAGCTGGCAGGCCCCGATAGGCCCGCCGCCCACCTGCCGTGGTGGTAGCACAGCAGTGAGGGAAGGAGAAGGGTGGAAGGCAGGGAACTGCACGGTGGTGGGGCACCAACGATGTCAGCGTACGGTGTCTGTTCCTTCCACGCCCGGCCCAGCGACAGTCACCTCCTCTCTGGCCCGGCCCTAATAGGCCCTGATTGCTGGCCAGGCCTAGGGACCCCACCCATGGCACGAAATTCATGCACCGGGCCTCTAGTCTTTATTATAAAGCCAATTCTCACCCATGCTACCATGAGAACTCAAAGAGGCCGGGCCCAGAGAGGAGGCCTCACCATGCTGCCCATCATCTTCATTTCCATCTCTCTCCGAGTTATCTCATAGGACCTCCCAGCATTTGAACAGGGAGAACTGAGGGGTGTAAAAGGAAATCAGAACCTGTGTAGTAAACTACATTTCTCATAGCCCCTATGTGACTTTTGCCTTAAAGGTATGAACTAGTCCAGGGGTGGGCAAACTTTTTGACTCGAGGGCCACAATGTGTTCTTAAACTGGACCGGAGGGCCGGAACAAAAGCATGGATGGAGTGTTTGTGTGAACCAATATAAATTCAAAGTAAAGGAGCGGAGGGGAGAGCAAGAGAACCGGATAGAACAGCCGGATCCGGCCCGCGGGCCGTAGTTTGCCCAAGGCTGAACTAGTCTAATCTTTGTTATTAGAACCACAATTCCCCCCTTCAGATAGTTGTGGCTTCGCTGGGATCACAAGCCACTGACATGATGTCACCTTCCATCTTTTCATTGCTTTTTAGCCCAGGATGGCCCGTGAAGCTACTTTAGAGCCCCATTCTTGATATTACAAGCCCTTTTCAGGCCCATGCCTGTATGATGTTCAAACTCTCTCTTCTAGTGATCCACATGAGGAGTGCACAAGGCATATTACTGAGGGGTTGACCAGAGAATGTGTCTTTAATGGTGAGCACTGAAAGGACAGAATAAGACCTCTGATAACAGCTCAACTGCTGAGACCACAGGGGGGGAAATAAGAAAGAATAAAAAACATAGATTATAACATCCACAAAAAAGGGACACCAGACCAGGAAGGAGCCTGATCAGTACTGTGGGGATAAAGTTACCAGAATCTAAGACTATGGAGATCTTTAGAATATGTGTGCCTGAGTCAATCCCAGCAAATGGTCATGCTGCTCAGATTAGCTTATTTCTGGAACCACATTACATGAATCATTTACCTGCCAGAAATCTGGTTGTAGAAGTGATCATTCCTGGTATCATTCTCATCCTTGTGCATTACTGCCATCCTGACTACAGGAGAGACATTGTGATTAGTGCTTTCACCAGCGTAGGAATACTTAGGGAAAACTCAGTGCTGCCCAGATGGACTCTGGTGTCAGTGATCAAGTGAAAACAGTGATGTCCAAAGCAAGATCAGAGGAGGGAGGCACTGAAAATAAAGGTAGTAATCTTTAAAAGTAGTAATCTTTATGAAATTTATAAGTAGTTATCTTTATGAAATATGTATGATATAGCCAGCTGGTAGTGTAATGCCTGTGGCAGATATTTCTCTACCTCTTTGCAAACCCATCAGACACACGATGAAGTGGGTAGTACAAAAAAAGAATAACAATAACACCGATACATGTGTTCAGGGGTTAAAATCCAAAATTTATAAAGAACTTATAAAACTCAACACCAAAAGAACAAACAATCCAATTAAAAGATGGGCAAAGGGCCTGAATAAACACTTCTCCAAAAAGGACATACAGGTGGCCAATGGACATATGAAAAGATGCTCAATGTCACTAATCATCAGATAAATAAAAATTAAAACCTCAATGAGCTATCACCTCACACCTGTCAGAATGGCTATCATCAATGAATCAACAAACAAGTGTTGGTGAGGATGTGGAGAAAAGGGAACTCTCATGCACTGTTGGTGGGAATGCAGGTTAGTGCAGCCACTGTGGAAAGCAATATGGAGTTACCTCAAAAAATTAAAAATGGAACTGCTATATGATCCAGCAATTCCACTTCTGGGAATTTATCTGAAGAAATCCAAAACATCAATTTGAAAGAATATATGCACCCCTGTGTTCATTGCAGCATTATTTACAATAGCCATGATTTGGCAGCAGCCCCAGTGTCCATCAGGAGATAAAAAAGCTGTGGTACATTTACACAATGGAATACTACTCAACTGTAAAAAAGAAGGAAATCTTACCCTTTGTGACAGCATAGATGGACCTGGAGAGTATTATGCTAAGTGAAATAATTCAGTCAGAGAAAGACAAGTACCATATGATTTCACTCATATGTGGAATCTAATGAACGAAGTGAACTAACAAGCTAAATAGAGACAGACTCATAGATAGAGAGCAGGCTGACAGCTGTAGGGGGAGGAGAGCTGGGGGCTGGGTGAAAAGGGAGAGGGATTGAGAAACAAAAAAAGAAAACCTATGAATGGACACAGATAACAGTGTGGTGATTGCCAGGGCAGGAAGGAAGTGTAGGCAGGTATAGGGGGGACAAATGGTGACAGACAGAGGCTTGACTTGGGGTGGTGAACACACAATATAGTGTACAGATAATATGTTGTGGAATTGTGCAGCCTGTATAATTTTGTTAATCAGTGTCACCCCAATAAATTCAATAAAAAGGGAAAAAAATAATAACAATTAAGGCCCACTTTGTATTAATCACTGTACATTAACTCATCCAATTCTAACAATAGCACTATGAGATAAATATTACTATTACCATTTTACTGAAAAGGAAACAGAAACTCAGATTACATAGAATTTATTGAAGTACAAATATAAGGGATAGGGCAGAAATTGAGAGGCTTAATGTAAACTAAAGTGAGTGACTGCCCTTACTGGCTACATATTTGTGAAAATAGGACTAAGTATACCTACATATTCATATATAAAGTATATAATTTTGCCCCTGAGATGGTCTCCAAGGATATGAAATTTGAACTTGACTTTTAATAGAAGGGAAGGTTTGGGACAGATGGGGCTGATGTGGGTTAACTCACAAGTGTGGAAAAGTACCTGTTTTGAGCAAATGTAGCAATTTAGCAAAGGGCAAGGGTTCAGACGGGAATAATGGAAAATTAAGCTCGATCAGAGATTGAGAAAGACCAGCGATAAAAGAAATGACTATCAGGCTAAGTGATTAGACTTCACACTGTCAGAAAGGAGATGTGATATGATTAAACAATGCTTCAGAAAGATTAACCAGACATCCACATAATAGATGCCTAGAGAAGGAAAATAACTGCATTTATGATGCCCAGTGGACAGGTATGGAGTAAGAGAGGCCTAGGTTCAGGTGGTGGCAGAGGGTACGTTAAGAAGGTATGAATGAAGAGTCATTTAGAAGAAAAAAAACAAGAGGATATGTCACAGACTCAAAATAAAATGAATAATAATAATAACTAACATTTATTCATTTATTTCTACAAATACTACTTAAGTGTCTTCTTGTACCAAGCACAGTTCTGGGCCCTGAGTATATAGCAATGAACATGATAATCAAGGCTGCTTCCCTCATGAAATTTATATGCCAATGGAAGATATACACAATAAACAAACAGACAAATGAAATATATCTTTAGGTTGGGAAATTGTGCAACAAATATACAAGAGGATTAAGGAGCTAGATAGTGAGCTTAGATCAGAGTAGTTGTCTCTGAGGGTATTTTAATATTTTTGTAGACACTTAAATAAAGCAGGTGGCCATGTGAATTACTCTGATAAAAGCCTTCCAGGCAGAGAGCAGGAAGTGCAAAGGCCCTGAGGCAGGTGCATTCTTCCTGCAATCAGAATGATACAGCAAGTGTAAGCAGAGAATGAGAAGAAGGAGAGTGGAAATGAGGCTGAGGGACAGCAGGGGCTGAATGGTGCAGGGTCTTGCAGGCAATGGTGAGTACTTCACATTGTGTTCCAAATCAGGTAAACATTGAAAAGTTTTGGGAAGGGGACTGACATGATATGATTTACATTTTAAAAAATCATTCTGACCACTTTATGTGAGCTGACAATGTGGAACAAGAGTAGAAGCAGGAGACCACTTAGGAGGTTATTACAATCATCCAGGTGAAAGTTGCTGGTGGTGGCTTGGACTAGTGGCGATGGTGATGAGAAGCAGTAGGATTTAGGATGCATTTTGAAGATAGAATGAACAGGAAAGACGTGGTGGTGGACTGTATGAAGTATGTGGTGGAGTAAAGAAGGAGAAAAATCAAGAAGGTACTGCCCAGCCAGCATGGCTCAGTGGTTGAGCATCGAGCCATGGAGATCACGGTTCCATTCCCGGTCAGGGCATATTCCTGGGTTGCGGGCTCAATCCCCAGTGTGGGGCATGCAGGAGGCAGCTGATCAATGATTCACTCTCATCATTGCTGTTTCTATCTCTCTCTCTCTCTCCCTTTCCCTTCCTCTCTGAAATCAATAAAAAAAAATTTTTAAAAGAAGGTCTCTCTGAGAGGCTTTCTGCTCTTCAGTATCTTAAAACCTATCTTGGGGTAGGGATTATCCTTGACTCTTTGATTCTTTTATTTCCTACATTCCAATAACCTAATCCATCAATATGTATGTTAGACCGAGTCCCCAAACATACCCTGTTCTCACCACCTTCCCCACACACACACTGGTCCATCCACCGTCATTTCCTTCTTAGACAATTGCACAGGTCTCAGCTAGCCTCCCTCCCTGCTCTGCTCTTCTTGCCTGTACACCTGACAGAATCTACAGATTGAATTGGCCTCTGCTAAAACCCCTTTAGTAGATTCTTGGAATAAGAAGTAGTTAGAATAAAATCCAAAATTCTAAGCCAGGCTTATAAAATCTTACCTAATCTGACCACTGGTGACTTTGCTTCCTTTATCTCATTACTCCTCCCCTTGCCTACTGCTCTCCCAGTTACTTTCAGTTTCTCAGGTGCACTCCACAGTCCCTCTGACTGGTAAGCTTTCTCCTTGTATCTTCTAGGCTCAACTCTCCATACTATTCAGCTCTCAGCTTAAATGCTATCTCCTCAGTCAGCTTTCCTTGTCGTCCTAATCACTGGTGACTTATTTGATCAATAGCCTGCAGTGGAAGTGACATTGTAGAAATTCTAAAGCTGTGTTCCTTGCAACTTCTCTCTGGGCCTCCTAGAACACCCCCACTTGGAGCCCTGAGCTGACACTAAAGGTGTGACTACCCCGACACTGCCATGCTGGAGGGCCCGTGTGAGGGCACTCCTGCCAACAATCCCAGCTTTCCAGCCTTCTCACCCAGGCACCAAACATCCAGACAACACCAGCCGTCTACTGAATACCACCCAGATAACGCCCCATGGAGCAGATTTACCCAACTGAACCCTCCCCAAATTTCCCACCCATAAGATTGTAAGATAATAAAATTGTTGTTTTATTACGCTCCTAAGTTTTGATGGAGTTTGTTATACAGCAATAGAACACTATTGTAGATTCTAATTATCTGCATAACATCCTATATAATAGAGAGCTAATATGCTAATTAGACCAGATGGCAGAACGACCTTCCAGAACAACCTTCCTGAACGACCAGTGGGCGGGGCCATGAGGCAGTGGGGCTATGAGGCAGCTGGGCCACGAGGGCCGAGTCCCTTGCATGAATTTCGTGCACTGGGCCTCTAGTTTATTATGATCTGATATTTTTCTTATTTATTTAGCTACTCTATATGCCATTTATCTATCTGTCTATTTACTGTCTATTTTAACTCCACTGGAATGCCAGCTTCGTGAGAACAGGGACCATATCTGTCTTCTTGTTTAGTGCTACATCTTTGGCACCTAAATGAGCACCTATACAGAGAGATGTTCCATAAACACTGTCGAACAAATGAATCTCTGCATTTCTGCATATTCATATCTTAAGAGCAGCAAGGGTGAACTGAGTTCAAGACAGATACAAATGCAGAGAGGAAAATCTGGGTAAATATCTCAAAATATTATCCTCAATGTTTACAAAGCTGGCAAAAAGCAGAGCCTGAGTTTAAACCCAGATAGTTTGATTTTCCATCTACAACCATAATACTATGCTCTAAGAAACAAAAGAGAAGGAACAGTCAATATTTCCAAGTTTGGTAGAAGAGGAAAGAAGGGAGGGAGAGAAGGTAAGAGGAAAGGAGTTACACAGGATCTCTCCCTCACCCCACTTTTTTTTTTTTTTTAATCATCACCAGAGGATATTTTTCCATTGATTTTTTTTTCTTTTTTAGAGAGAGTGGAAGAGAGAGGGAAAGACAAAAAGAAATATCGATGTGAGAGAAACACATCTATTGGTTGCCTCCTGCACTCACCCTGACCAGGGCCTGGGCCGGGGAGGAGCCTGCAACCGAGGTAGGTGTCCTTGACCAGAATTGAAGCCGGGATCCTTCGGTCCACTGAGCCAAACTGGCTAGGGCCACTTTTTCATTTCTAATTTATCATTTTAGGGCAGACAATTGCTGTGGATTTAAAAATAACCATCTGATTAAATTATTATGATCTTATTTCTAAATTATTTTATTAACTTTAATGTATTTTGACTTTCTGATAGTTTTCTTAGTGAATAACTATATTGATGATGAAAATGTAATTTTTGGATCCTTCTATAATGTTTACTAGTCATTTCTTTCTTGTCTTACTGTATTAGTTCAAACTTCCAGAAATAATACTGAATGATAATAGTGATAGCAAAGGTATCTATTCTAATCTTGATTTGGAATTCTCTCATTTAATATGGCATTTGCTGCCAGTTTGTGGTAAATGGTCTTCATCAATAGTAAGAACTGTAGTTTTCTTTTATTCTTTTTTACTTTTTAAAAAAAACTAAGAATGGCTTTTCAAATTAATCAAATATCTTAATATTTATTAATCATGCAGTTCTTTAATTTGCTAATATAATGAACTATATCAATTGATTTCTTAATATGGTACTATCTTTACATTCTAGAATAAATTCTATTTTGTCATGACTATTATTCTTTGATATAATATTCTATTTTGAAATCCTGCATTTCTATTTGTAAGTGAAATAGTTCCCTATTTACGTTCTGACTTTATAAGACTTTAATATTAAGATTATGCTAGAGTCCCTGTGGTCTGGAATGGTTCAAATAAATATTGAAATGATTTATTCTTTAAAGATTAGATAGTGTTCAGCTGTAAAACTACCTGGTGTGTTTCTTTTAAATACAGGATCTTTAACTATTGTTCTAGTCTTTAGTGATCTGTTTGATATTGTTTCCTTAATTGTAGTAAATTTTTGAACTAAGGAATTTTTAAATTTATTGCCTTGCACTTACATGTATTATTAATTTTTATAATCTCTTCAGAATCCATGATTCAGTCTGCTTCCTCCTTCTCACTTAATATACTTTCATACCTTAGGCTGGAAGTTGAAATTTTATAATGTTTTGGGGAAGACTTTTAAGGTATTTATGAATATTTAAAGTACTCAGCAATCCCACTTAGGGAAATTTAACAGAAATAAGAGCACGAGAATTTAGGCACAAGAATGCTTAGTGCAACATCATTTGTGTTGGCAGAAGAGTGGAAAGTGAATATCCAACAAAGAGAATTGGGGGACTAAATTATGGTACATAATATATAGAGTGTAAGATATTAGACAGGTATTTTTTAAAATTAGGTGGAGCTATAACTAAAAAATATCCTTGAAATACTGATAAACAAAGGAAACATGTTGCAGCATAGTCTAATTTGGAGGCAAAACTCACTCTATGCCTGTATTTTTGTTTGATCATGAAGGAAGAATTTTATGACACTGTTAACTCTAAGGAGAGGAAATGGATCGAAACCACCTTTAATTTGTTTTAGTATGCAGCACATATGTATTCCTTCTTTATTCATCAAAAAATCAAAACATGAGGAAAAATAAGAATAAAAGAAGTGCAGCCAAACTAAAAAAAAAAAAGGAATTTAATTTAAATGGTTTTTTGTTAATAGGTAATCTACAAGACAAAAGATAGACAAGCCCAGCCGGGTGTGGCTCAGTGGAAGAGCCTCCACTTATGAACCAGGAGGTTATGGTTTTATTTCCGGTCAGGGCACATGCCCCAGTTGCAAGCTCAAACCCCAGTGCGGGGCATGCAGAAAACAGCCGATCAATGATTCTCCCTCATCGTTGATGTTTCTATCTCTCTTTCCCTCTCCCTTCCTCTCTAAAACCAATAAAAATACATTTTTTTAAGACAGGCAATTTAGAGAGAGAGTTAACCAGTTTCTTAACAAGGGCCTGGGCTTCTCCCATGAGCTATATCATGAAGACCTCAGTCGTCACATATCCTGTCTGCTATATTGAGTCCCAGGTCTTCATTTAGGACTGTCACAGTGGCATGGATGGAGCCACTCACAGTCTTCACCCACTGCATCAAAGAGAAAAGCACCCGACTCCTTAGTCAATGGGGAGAGAAAGTTCACCTTGTAGCACCCTAGACTGCCCAGTAACTAAAGTGTGCATTCATCCTTTTACACAAAATGTACATACATATGGAAATCTTATGAGATCGGGGACAAAACAACTCTGGGGAAAGTACCTAAAATCATTATATTTTAGTGATTTAAAAATAAATTAACAGAGCTTTTCAAAGATACAGGCACTAAAGCTAAATAGAAAAGAAAGCTGAAATCAGAAAAAGGTTCATCCTTAACCACAGCAGAAGGACTTTCTGCCCAAACTAATTTCCGTTTTCCAGGTAAGTGGGTTTGCATTCTGACTCCACTAATGCAATAGTTCTATGTATGAGTAATTTCAGAATTCCACTCAGCAATTCTAACTCCACTGATAAAGCCTCGTGGATGAAATGTTTACCTTTATCAAAAATGCCTTTCCATCTAAGAGTAAATTGTTACAAACATAAAAAAAATATTACTACTAAGGATACCATAAACAAACCAGGGCTCTGGTCATGGCCACAAGAGCTTTCAGTAGCCACATATTACATAGCTGAAGTATAATTTTCTGATGGCACAATAGCCCCGAGCCGGTTTTTGTTTGTTTGTTATTTTTAAAGCATGAGGCATTATCCAGAAAGTACACTGCCTTCAAGCCCAATGTTATAGGAACAGGAAGGCTATTAATTTCCCTCTTTCTCCAAACACATTTTTCATTTCTCTTGCTGGGGTTTCAATAGAAGTGAGAGGAGGTGACTCTCCCCATATTTAATCTCATGGCTGTAAGGGCTGCTGTTTGGGGCGCCCATTTATTACTACTTCCTGCTTAAACATCCTCAATAATTTAGATACTTGGGGGTGAGCATGAGGGATGGAGAATATCAAATATTCTCCTCAAGCAAAAATAATTCAAGTTTCAGTGAGGTCCTGAGTACTCTCCATAATTTATCTTTATTTTTCTAATCAGATGAGTGTGTGGTTGGTTGTGTTACTTACCTTCCCTTTCTTTAACTCTTAAAGAGAATATCCTTAGTCAATTAAGTTTTAGCTTCTGTCAAAAAAATTATTTCTCTATCTTCACTATCCACGGGCACACTTTTTCCTCACCCCTTCCTCCTCCGCCCTCCCTGTAGTTGTGGTTGATGAGAGTATTGGAATATGCACGCTGCTGAATGTAAACAGCCCTCCTGCCTTCTGTGAACTGGATGGAAACCTCCATGCCAGATCTGTCAAGTGTCTGGTGGATACTTCAGGCTACACTTTCTATCTACTGAAGCTGGCACATGAGACTTATTGTTCTAGATATAAAATATCTTTTATTTTGTATTTTAAACTATCTTTAATATAAACACAGTTCATCTAAACTAGCACAATGCCAACCACTTATCAGACAATAAATATTTGTTAGCTAAATAGTCTTACTCAAGAATCTGACTCAACATACAAAGCTTAGGGTGATATAGATGAGAAAAATGTGACAGGGTGATAAGGATTTATAGTCAAGAAAATATGAAGGTGCTCCAATTAGTGGGCAATTTATCAACAGCTGAATCGCTTTCCTATTGGGTAGAGACCCATTTTATCCAGAAATTGGTCCCTGTAGATCCAACTAAGGTAATTGAAAGAAATGAACATTTAAGATATCTCCCAACAGATTTTAGCATCAGTTCTATGACATGAACTTATCTAAGCATCTAGAAAATAAGCCAAACACCAAAATAACTGCTCACCTCTAGAAGTGGGTAAAAATACATTATGGATATGTAAAAGAGAGCAGTAATATTCATCATTTTTATTATGAGTATATTTCTGTAGACTGATTGAATCGTGCACTTATTTACATGGATGTTCACAAATAATAACAGCAGCAAATGTTTAAAGATTCAAGCACCTTATATAATTCATTATGTAAAATTAATATTATTTTAACTGACACAATCTAAGCAGAATGTGTTAGAACAAAATTCCAATATTTTCTTTTAACTAAAAATGTTGAAGGTGGGGAGGTGGAGGAGGGTATAGGGGGGATAAGTGGTGATGGGCAGAGACTAACCTGGGGGTAATGAACACACAATACAATGTACAGAAGATGTGTTGTAGAATTTGTGCACCCAAAACCTACAGAGTTTTGTAAACCAGTATCACCCCCAATAAATTCAATAAAAAGGAAAAAACAAGTTAAAATGTTGGAGGTATGGAATGAAAATGGCTGTAAGCAACTTGAGTCAAATTTCCAAAATGCCTATGGAATTGTGCCAACTCTCAGAGCCTTGATTCCTAAATCAAAAGATTTGCATTCATGAGCTTCCACTGTCCACTGTCTGAGCTTTCCTCTTAATATCCTTTATAATTAAATAAGACCTCACACTCCCAGATGTGCCAGATGACTGAGGATTATAGGGACTGCCCTCATGCTTTCCCATCTTTCTATCCTAAAGCATGGAGATTTCTGCCTCCTTTGTTTTTTAACTTTTTTATTTTGAAATAATGGCAGTCATAAAAAATAGCAAAATATGACAAAGAATGCCTAACTACCCTTCACCCAGAGTCTTCTCTCTATATATCTATACTAATAAAAGGGTAATATGCTAATTAGACTGGAAGACCTTCCAGACGTCCTTCCAGACAAATCCATGGTGGTGGGGCCGAGGCAAAGGTGGTTATGGGTGATCAGGCCAGAAGAGGAGGGCAGTTGGGGGCGAGCAGGCTGGTGGGGGGGACAGTTGGGGGCAATCAGGCCGGCTGGTGGGGGGCAGTTGGGGTGAGCAGGCCGGCAAGCACAGTGGTTAGGGATGATCAAGCAGGCAGGCAGGTAAGCGGTTAGGAGCCAGTGGTTCCGGATTGCAAGAGGGATGTCCGATTGCCAGTCTGTGGGATCAGGCCTAAACCGGCAGTCATGGGGATCGGGCCTAAACCGCAGTTCGACATCCCCCGAGGGGTCCCAGATTGGAGAGGGTGCAGGGCGGGCTGAGAGACACCCTGCCCCCGCCCCCGTGCACGAATTTTGTGCACCGGGCCACTAGTATATACACAAGGTATATGCACATATACATGTGTATGTATGCATGTATATTATATAAATGTATATATTTTAATGATCATTCGAAACGAAGTTATAGACAATGCTTTCCCTTTACTCCTAAAAACTTGAGCTATATATTCTTTAAATATAGTTTTTATTGTTCATAGTATTACAGATATCCCCCATCCCCCCCCCCGTACCACCCTCCTCCCAGCCCCTACCCCACCCCTAGGTTCAAGCTATATTTTTCTAAAAACAAGAACATTCTTTTATATAACCACAGTACAAATTACCAAAATCAGGAAATTCTCATTGATACTATCCTATTCTCTAATCTACAATACTTACATAAATTTACCATTTTCCCCACTAATTTCCTTTATAGGAAAAAGTCCAGTCCATGTCTCCTTAGATTTAAACTTTCACAAATAGTTCTGATGTGTATTGATCAGCTATTTTGTATAATGTCCCTTAAATTTGAGTTTGCCTAATGTTTTCTCATAATTAGATGGCATGCATTTTTGATAGGAATACTGCAGAAATAATGTCATAGCCTTCTCAGTGCATCATATCGGGAGGACATGATTTGTATTTGTTCCATTACTGATGGTGTTACTTTCGATTACTAAGTTTAGGTGTCTGCCAGGTGTTCCACTATAATATTGCTGTTTTTTCCCTTGGAAGTAGTCAATAATTTGTGGGAAGGTACTTTGAGACTATTTAAATATCCCTTTTCTCATCAAATTTTCAACTTTAGATGATTCTTTTCGTCTTCTTTTCAAGTTTCTTCTTGCATCAGAAAAACTAATAATATCCCTCTTTTCCTTAGATAAAACATTTTGTAATGGTTTGGGCAGTTCTACGGAAATGCAATTTTTGCTGTAATAACTTTATTCATCAGAACGCTGTGAGAATTTGGTAGAAAAAAAATTAAACTTTCTATTCCTCCCTTGCTTTATGCGTAGAATTATAGCAGATAATTCTAATACAATTAAACTAGTCCCATTATTCAGCAAAACTGTTTAAAGACCTGTTGGTTAAAATATACTAACAGTAATTACTTAAAAAGACATGAATTTGATAAATCTTAAAATGGGCTTCCAGGGAAGAGGTGAAAGTGAGAAAGTGACATGCTATTGTTGTTGTTATTTAAATTCACCATAAAAAAAAAAAAAGGCAGACCTGAAAGATCTGAGCATATTCAAATCAAGATACACATTTCCTCCGCAGCAAGTGAGGGAATGAAATTAAGTATTGATGACTACTTTCCACTCTTTTTCCTTGAAGTTGCTAGAGTAACTGTTTCTTCGTTTTGCAAATGTTTATTTGAATTATAAGGCTTTCTGTTTCATTCTGCATAATCTCTCCATCTCTCTGGATGTTCCTTCTCTGCCTTCAACTCAGGGAATGTAAAATTCACTCATGGGTGGCAAACAGAAGAGTCATACAAAAAGTGATGAAACTCCTACTGGGCAGAAAATATGAAATTATTCAGCCAGACCAGAAATACATTAATGCAGCTCTCTTGAGATCACCTAAAACTATGTGTAGCTGTATTTTCTCTGAAGTTCCCAGTAGGGTGTGGTTTTAAGAGTCTTCAGCAATTGAGAATATATCACATCACCTCCACAACTTCAACGGAAACTCTTTAATAATGTGGTCCATTCCTGTAAAGCGCCCTTGGTCAGCACAAAGCACCATATCCCAGAAGAACGTTAGACTTCAACCTGGGTTGTACATTGTAACCACCTGGCTCCCACAGAATCCCATCTGGGAGTCTAATATTATAGGTCAGGGGAAGAGGGTGGTGGTGACTTGGTATTCAGAGCTTTTAAATGCTCCTCTACAGGATTCTAATGGGCAGCCAAGGCAGGGAACTGTTACAGAAATTTTTCACTTTCCCCTTTAGGCCTAGGAAAGAAAATCCTAGTCTCCTTATTTATGCAGGTTTCTGTGACTCCCTATACTTTCAAGATCCCCCTACTAATGTATTTCTACACACACGAGTGGAAAGAAAAACAATTTCTCTAAGCTATTTTGTACACATGGTTGCTTAAAAACATCAGAGACTCATGAGCTAAAAATATCTTATCTGGCTTAAGTTTCACCTTAGAGAACAATGACTTAGCCCTAGTTCATCTTCCCTATCCAGATTCCACCGGGCATGTCACAGCCTTTGTTTCCCCTTCACATATGTTCCATCACTACCATGCTTTCTGATCTGGGCAGCTGATTGAGCTGGTCCTAGGATACTTACAACGTTACCATTTACTGAGTGCCACCTAGCTGCCTTCTAGTTATACTTTATACATAACTTCTAAAAACATAGTTTAAATAGAAAACCATCTGACTTTAAATATGTAGCTAGGACCGAGCTAGGGTTAGGACCCAGGTCTGGGAGGCTCCAAAATCATTACTATCTCTACTGATTAAGATATCTCAGGGGACATTTCCCCCTGTTGAGTAGTCCAAGCCATTCATCCCATTACTTCCCTTGGTAATTATCACTGGTGTAGAGGTGACCATCTGTTCTAGAAAAAATAAGTTATATTCCATGGGTGGAGGGTAGGTTAACCCCCTCTCTCCTGCTGAGCCTGGATAAGGAAGCGGGGAGCCTCGATTTCCACTGGCTGTTATTTTATGACATAAGATGAAAGAGCCTTAGTTTGAAGCCAATGCTGAGAACAACAGCCACCTCTGGGACCAATATGATCCATGAGCAAATAGGTGGGACAGAATGACTAGAGAGGCTGGAGTTGGTATTTCCCTTCCCCAGGCCATTTGGGCTTTGATTACATCCCAGCAGGTTAGGCTCTGGTTAACTAGTCAGGCTTGTTAAGAAGAGAGAGCTCTGGTGTATTCCCTCCCTCTTCCAGAACCACGAGGGGGTTCTCTCCAATATTTACTGTGGGAACCTGGTCAAGCTTTTGAAGGTAAATCTCACAATACTGTTGGTGCCTCGCAATGACTAGGTCCCTTGGAGTTTTAACTCTTGGACTTGTCTGTACTGAGCCTTCAGTAATTTGTCAATTGTAGCAGTTTTCTGTTTTTTAGGGGTGGTTTCTGCTCCTGAGTCTGCTCCAGGGAGCCATGACTCCCTGTTTTGTCTGTCTGTCTCTGCAGTCTACTCTTGGGGACTGTGGTTTGCCCTGTATTCTCCCCTTTCTTATGAATCCAGAAGAGTTGTTAATTTTTCAGTCTGTTCAGTTTTTTTACCAGTTACTAGGATGAAATAGAGACTTCCCAACTTATATGCAGAAATGGAAGTCCTGGCTGGAGCCTCTAAAGGTTCAGTCCATGCCACCAATTTAAGTCACACATCTCAGGACATTTCTATGACCCACCTATTTACACTCCAGTCCATTTGGTGGGACCTAGCATTAGCAAGTGGACTTCAATGAACTGAAGTAGCTGATCTCATTGCCCCATTTATTTTCCAAAGTTCATAAGGGAAAAGCATAAGGGAATGAGCCAGGATTATGCTTCCAAACCCTGAAGCTGCAGACCGTTGCTCTTGACTCTCCCTTGTCAATGGTACAAAGATACTTTTATCATTCTCTCTACCCACCCCCATATGTTTCAATAGTTGCATTTGCTAGGAAGGCATTCTGCAGCCGTTCTATCTTTATAGTCATGATCAAGTTTCTCTTTATTAATTCATGTAGAAATCAATATAAACAATGCTCATCACTCAGATGGCTGTGTGATGCTACAGTCCATACATCAGACCCTTAGAGTCCACATTTTGTCACAATGATTCAGACTGAGTGCTTCCAGCTCCTCAATTACACTTTGTTTTTATCCCGTTCGGTAGTGAAGATGACCACAAGGAATCCCCCTAAAGACAGGAATCACCATATTTTTCCTTCACTATTACAACTCTATGACTTGATCTTCAATGATTATGGAGTAGAGCTTTGGGACTTGTTTCTGAATGTTTCAATGAGCAAATTAAAGTAAACCTACCATCTGGAGAGGTCCTTTCTGCCACTGAACACCTTATAGAGAATCACCTTACACTAAGTCTCCACTTAATGTCAATAGGGTCTTGGAAACTGTGACTTTGAGCAAAACAAGATACTGTGTAACAAAACCAGTTTTACCATCGTCTAATTGATATACACAAGAGTCAAATTCCTACCGCCTATTTCTGTTCATAAAAATATTACCAAACTTCTCAATAAAGACCTAAAACACTTCTAATATTAAACACTGAAATAAATGTGAGCTCTATGTACATTTAGTAAAGATTAATACAAACAAGTTAGATAATTCTTTTCCAATCCACTTATTCCCATTCAGGGTCATAGGCAGCCAGAGCCTATCTGGGCAGCTCAGGGTGCAAGGTGAGACCCAATCCAGACAAGATGCTCTTCCATCGCAGGGCCACTCACACACATGCCCACCCTCACTCAGACCGGGATGACTTAGATACATAGTTCACCCAGCACACACACCTTTAGGATGTGGGTGAAATGGGAGTACCTGGAGAAAACCCCACACAGACATGGGGAGAACATGCAAACTTCCACATAGACAGTGGTCCCAGCCAGTCATCAATGCTGTAACTCATCAATATTATAACTAAATGATGTTATTGGAGGACCTGCTGTGAATATTTTATCCCTAAAATGCCAATTTTCAATAATTTGAACCCAGAAAAAAAGGGAATTAAGTCCTAAAATGTTTGTCAACCTTATTTAAATTTCCTTGGGTGATTTATAAGGCTCTCCTGAAATCCTACTGCATCTTTATCATAACCATCAATCACATTTGGGGAACAGACGTGCAGAAGTGACAGTCTGTAGAGAATTCTGGTCAACAGAATGTCAGCTAAACGGGAGTTCACTCTCCAGGCAGTGTTTCAGGCACCAGGAAGAATTTATTTAAAAACTGACACAATGACAATCCCTTCATCTGAAATACGCAGACCCTCACTGACCTATATGAAACTTCCTATTGTGCCTACAGCCAACTCCCAGTAGCATCCAACCACAGACTGTCACCATCTGGCTCATAATATAAGAGAAACATGATGCTTAGTAAAACTGATATGGTGTGATGTCAGGGGCTGTCCACGTCATCTTATGTATGTGGTGAGAAGAGATATGATCTTACCTTTCCCAAAGGAGCCATGACTTCCTCCATAATGAGTCCCTGCTTCCTGCACCAGTTGCTCAGACAGCAGCCTGGCTCATCTTTTCTTTGTAATCCAAGCATGACTTGCTGAGAGCCAGAGACATCTTGAATTTCTATTTTATCCTAAACGACAGAATAAGTAGAAAAGTCTGTAATCACCAGCACTCATGCTCATCAGGGCCTCAGGTGCTGACACCTCCATGGCTCTTCATCTGCCATGAGACTCCTGCTTAGGTGGGATTTCCCTTTTTTAGCTGTTTTCCCTACTCACATCAATTGCATGTACCCATACACATCTCCCACCCTCCACGGTCAGCATGTGATATTAAGGGCTTAGGAACTGGAGTGTGGATTCTTTGGGAAAGTTACTTGTCCCTTTTGAGCCTCCATTTCCTATAAAGTGGGGATAGCGCTCCCTAACTTGCGGAAGCACTGTGTCTGGCATTCAGGAGGTGCCCCACAAATGGAGACTGGCCATGGCAGTCCCCTCTCCCTGGAGCTCTAATTACCAAAGAAGGCTGCCCTACGTGTCTTTCAAGCTATACCTCATGACCTGGGTCATGCTAACTCTAGCTGGTTCCCTGACAGGGGACACACCAGAACATGCCCAATCAGCTTGTAAATTATGAGGCCTGCTCTCAACAGCTGATCTATTTAAAACTTACTCAGTGGTTAGGACAATGGTTCATGGGATTTGTTCAAGTTCAGAGGAAAAACATAAATGAAGAAACATAGAATTTAAGATTTTAAAAAAAGAGAGGATAATGGCCTAATTATAAGCTCATAAAAAGGAAATTTTTCAAAGGATGTCACTAATTTTAATGAAATATAAACATTTTAATAATGATATTATTTGTAAACTAGCTAATTTGCAAAGGTACACAGATGTGTGTATACCTCATATATACAGGGGTAGGGCAAAAGTAGGTTTACAGTTGTTCTTATGGAAAATAACACAATAATCCTATATAATAATAGGCTAATATGCAAATCAACTGAACGGCAGAATGACCGGTCACTATGCCATACACTGACCACCAGGGGACAGAAGCTCAATGCAGGAGCTGCCCCCTGGTGGTCAGTGCGCTCCCACAGGGGGAGCGACACTCAGCCAGAAGCCAGGCTTACGGCTGGGGAGCACAGTGGTGGTGGCGGAAGCCCCTCCTGCCTCCGCAGCAGCGCTAAGGATGTCTGACTGACAGCTTACGCTTGCACGGGGAACGGGCCCAAGCCACCAGTCGGACATCCCCCAAAGGCTTCCAAACTGCGAGAAGGTGCAGGCCAGGCTGAGGGGACCCCCCCCACCCCCCCCCCCGAGTGCATGAATTTCATGCGCCAGGCCTCTAGTTAATAAATAATAATACAAGGATAAACTCTGTGTTTCACATACTCACAACTGTGTTTTGCTCACCACGTATGTTCACTTTCTTTTCCTGTTAATTTAGGCATTTCTGTTATATCACCATATTATAGGACTCTTCCCTTCCCACAGCCAAGCAGAGGACGCTTTCCTTCCTGTTGATGACTTCATTCTACTGCCCCTCTCCCCTCTGGTTCCCCTGCTCTGAGAATAAACTACTCGCAAAACAACAGCTTCCATCTTACAGTATTAGTATTCCCTATTTAGCAATCCCATATGAGCCAACTAATTTACAGAAATACAAGTAAGGCCCTAACCAGTTTGCTCAGTGGATAGAGCATTGGCCTGCGGACTGAAGGGTCCCAGGTTTGATTCTGGTCAAGGGCATGTTCCTTGGTTGCTGGCACATCTCCAGTGGGGAGTGTGCAGGAGGCAGCTGATCGATGTTTCTCTCTCATCGATGTTTCTGACTCTATCCTTCTCCCTTCCTCTCTGTAAAAAATCAATAAAAAATAAAAAAAATAAAGAAATACAAGTCAGGGCAGAATGTATGTAACTTTTTAAAATATTTTTTATTGATTTCAGAGAGGAATGGAGAGGGAGAGAGAGAAACATCAATGATGAGAGAGAATCATTGATCAGCTGCCCCCTGCACGCCCTCTACTGGGGATCGAGCCCACAAACCAGGCATGTACCCTGACCAGAAGCAAACTGTGACTTCCTAGTTCATAGGTCGACACTCAACCACTGAGCAACACCAGTTGGGCTGTATGTAATTTTTATTCGGATGTATGTAATCATTCCCTGTCTGTTTCCCTAAGTCCCCTCTTCCTACTCAGGATGTAAGGTCAAGTTATTCTGTACTGCTGTTTCAGGTGTCAGCCACAGTTCCTTGGTACAGGTTTTGATGATGAGTATTATAGATTTGGGAACTTTAAAAAAAATTGACCTCAGGGTGTATCAGTTTTTGGAAGAGGGACTCACCTAAGTGACACTAATAATAGATAAATTTGCAGGCGTCCTCAAACTACGGCCCGTGGGCCAAATGCGGCCCGCCGAGGACATTTATCTGGCCCGCCGGGTGCTGCTGCCTGTCCTGCTTAGCAGCCGACTCGTCCTGGGCCCGCAGTGCACATAGGAATTTGTTCATAGTTTTTTTTTTAAACTATAGTCTGGCCCTCCAATAGTCTGAGGGACAGTGAACTGGCCCCCTGTTTAAAAAGTTTGAGGACCCCTGATTTATAAGCTAACCTACGTAGCCATTTATAGGAGGATTCAGATGCAGCTAAGCCACATCTGATAACCAGTAATTGGCAGCCCTCTATGAAGGGCTAGGCCTACTGGAAAAAAGTTGAGGTGGAACAAAAGGTTGTTTGGTGATATAGCAACAGGACAATCCATATTAGATGCCCCTAAGACAGTGGTTTTCAACCAGGAGTGATTTCTGTCCCCCAGGCCTATTTGGTAATGTCTGGAGACAGAGTGGGATCATAGAGGCACAATATATTGATTGTGGAGATTGAGGAAGGCTTTGTGTAAAGGGGCACTTGAGCTGGGCCCTGAAGGATCGGCTTTTGAGACATTTGACACTATTCCCCCAGGAAAGGTATGATATCACAGAAAGCTTAGAAAACAAGAGTCAATTCTTGGCTTCTGAGTTTCCAAATACCAGCCTTTAGGAAGGGACAGTGGTTAAGGTACAAAATAGAAATGCAACAAAGGAACTCATCTAGAGAGAACTGGTCCAATAAATATCATTTCAACCCCAATAAAATAGAAAGAGCAATCATGTCAAGGATTGGGGGCTTTAAAAGAAAAGAAAAAGCAGCAGCAGCAACCGTTGGCTGTGGCTTGGTGCTAATTCAGGCAGCTTCATTCAAGGCCACTCAAAAAAGTCATTGACTGAATCCCCAATGAAACCATTTTATCAGTCACCAACGTGGAGCAACTCAGCCAGCAACGTTCACAGAATTTCCAGAAAACACATTCCTGAGCATTAATAGTTCTGTAGGGTAGCCTACAGGAAAACTCCATTTTTCTGATTTCCTCTTGTGGTGTCTCTGCTCTCTCTAATCTTCAGCCCTTCAACTCCAGTGATCCCTGGACTCCCACCTACAACCATGCTTCACTCATTTTTTAAAATATAATATGGTTTTTGTGTTAATGATTTCAGAGAGGAAGGGAGGGGGAGAGAAAGATAGAAACATCATCGATGAAAGAGAATCATTGATCGGCTGCCTCCTGCACGCCCCACACTGGGGATCGAGCCTGCAACCGGGCATCAAACTGTGATCTCCTGGTCCGGCCGGGCCATGCCTTACTCTTGATGAAACCCAGAGTTGTCTCATGCAACCTTTCGTCTAATGCCAATGCCTGCTGTGGACGACAGGAGCCACATGCTAACCTGACTAGCTCAGGGGAGGCCTGCGTGGCAGTCTTGCAAACTCAGACACCTAAAATAACCACAAAAGATGGTTTGAAAATTAAATATTTAACTACAAACAGGTTATAGTGGGTAGTCATGTCCTAGGCCAATATTTTCCCTGACAAAGATCAACTTAGATCTTTACTGAGCCATTTGCCTTTTTGCCTCTAAGATAACATATCTGTGAGATGTCTGGGTAACTTGTAACTTCCTTTTTACCCCGGAACCCTCAGGGCACAACAAATGCACAGGGACATTCCCTCATTGTTATTGTTATCAAGTTAATTGTCAACTGTTAATTGCGTTAAAGTATCCTGTATCCATCTCTGTAAAAGAAGCACATGTCCATCATTTCACTTTTTACCCTATCCCAGAGGTTTCCCCACTCTGCTTTATCCCACCTCCTTAATCTACCACCAATGGATTTCATGTAACCCACCTACGTCCCTTTCCTTTGATTGCAATGTATAAATACAGATGTAACCCTCCATTCTCCAGAGATTATCTCAATTCATTGAGGTTCTGCTTCCCAGCATATGTCGACAGTTTGGCTCAAATAAACTCACAAAAATTCTTTACAGGTTTCAATGGTTTTTTACATTAACACTGCCTTCCATATGCCATATGTGCCTATTTTTCTGGTTATCCTTCCTTCTCAGTGCCTCCCCCTGATTCTCCACCCATCATTGCTCTGCTCTGCGTGCTGAAGGTGGACCTACCCAGGTGTCTCCCAAGCTCCCTCACTTTCCGGCTCTTGGTTGGGTTCACCAAATAGGAGAAGCCCGGAAAAGTTCAGAAGATAGGAAGTATGGGGTACAGAGCCAGGCACGTATTTATCTCCTAAACATGTCAGTGATTGTTGTTGTTTTATAGGGAGACCGTCTGCCATCCAACATATGGCTAGGAAAATTATTGTAAATTGGCCTTGTAATCTGAGAAATGCTAGGCCAATGTTAAAATAGTAATGTCAAAGTTGTCAAGGAATCTTCAAAGAGGATTTTAAAGGAATTTCTTAAAGAAATCAGGAAAGTGAAGTTCAGGCATGGTGCTCAACTGGGGGCAATTTTGTCCCCAGGAGACACTGGGCAGTGTCTGAGACATTTTGGGTTGTCATACCTGGGGGTGCTACTGGCATCCACTGAGCAGAGGCCAGGGATGCTGCCAAGCATCCTACAATGCACAGGACAGCACCCCCCCCCCCCCCCCTCCGCCCAACAAAAAATTATCTGGCCCAAATATCAACAGTGCCAACTTAATGGAAGAGACTTCACTATGCACCTGCGACTCCCAACTGCCAGGTTAGGGACACCTGAGCCTTTCTGTTACCCTGACTCCCTTAGTTGGCAAAAGCCAAATATGTACCTGGCTGTGATCACTTTGAACCCTCTCCCTGTGTGCTGTCTTCCAGCAATGGAGGCAGCTCCTACCCAGGAACAGCTGCTTCCATTAGCATCCACTAGGGCAGTGGTCGGCAAACTGCGGCTCGCGAGCCACATGAGGCTCTTTGGCCCCTTGAGTATGGCTCTTCCACAAAATACCACGTGCGGGCGTGCACGTACAGTGCGATTGAAACTTCATGGCCCATGCACAGAAGTCGGTTTTCGGCTCTCAAAAGAAATTTCAATCGTTGTACTGTTGATATTTGTCTCTGTTGACTAATGAGTTTGCTGACCACTGCACGAGGGTAATAAATTTTTAAATGTTTACAAAGCACCTGGGAAGAGTAGAAAATCATAGAATATTTGAGAAAACATCCGTTCACATTCATTTGTTCTTGGAACTCATGACCAACATTAGAGCCACAAAGAACAGGGCTGGCGTTCCAGCGACCAGCACACAACAGGGGACATTAAGCACCTGCCCTGTCGCCACAGCATGTTGCTTTATACATTGTCCTTGCCAAGGTCAGGCTCTGTCACCATTACTTTTTTTTTTAATTGCACCATGGCATGGGCCTTGCCCCCTAAAAACTATAGTCTCACCATTTCATCTTTTCTAAATCATCTTACTAGTATGCATTTAATGCCCACTTCACTTATGGCATAATTTCAGAGATTTGTTTGTTTTTAAAAAACAATTGCTCCTTATTAGTTTTCATGTCTAGCAGGAAATTTCATATTAATAGTTGCTCAGCCAGATCCATAGCTTGGTTCATCCATTCATTCATCGAATCATTCCCTATTCACCAAGACCCCTACTATACAGTGAGTGGGATTGCCATCCTAGGGTATGTGTAAAGCAGGCCTTGTGCTAAGCTTAAGTTTACAAAAAATGAAAACAACTCACAATTTAGCTAGCTGAAATAGAATTACTGTAAAAGCTGCTGCATATCCTATAACTTAGCAATTCCAATTTCAGGAGCTAGCTGGGAAATGCTCACATATGTGTACCAAGGTACAGACAAAATGTTTATTGTGTCATTTTGCGGGCTAGAAAAAAAAACAAAACTGGAAACAACCCAAATGTCTATCAATATTATCAATGCTCAATAACATGTGCATACCATGAACTTTTACGCAGCACTTAACAGGAAGGATCTATTTCTATGTGTAACAACCCAGAGAGATCTCTGAGACATACAGTCTTAGAGGGGAAGTGCCCAGGGACACACCAAACTCAGAACAGTGTTACCTCTGAGCACATGGGAGAGGAGGAAACATGGCTTAGAATGTGGATTAGAACTGGTGCATTAGAACTGGATAACCTTATTGGAAATAGTTTCATTTTTTTAAAGGATTAAGTGTGTTACATATAAAACTAATAAAATAAAAAAAACCACAAACCATTGCAACTATAAGGCAAAGTGGTAGTATAAAGAAAGGAAGGCTCCATCCCTTTATTTCCTGCAGGGGGACAGCAAAGATGCAGAGATATAACGCCCTCAGAGCACTTCCACATGGCTGGCCCGTTCAGAGGGGAGGAGTGGATTGGGGGTGGGGGAATGACCCTGAAGGAGGCAGACGCATACAGGACTTAAGACTGCACTTGAAAATGAATGATGGTTATATCCTGCTGAGGAGTTTTTAATTTTCTCCTATAAGCAATGGAAAGCCCGCAAATGAGGGGTGACATGACCAGATGTTGAGTTTAGAAATATCAGTCAAGCAAGAGTGATTTTTCTCTCCAGAGGCTCAGAGGACAGATGTGACCATTACTCAACTCATCTATGTCAACACATCAACCATCCCATGCCCATACTGGTTGTCCTTAGATGGCCTAGCACATGTGGGCTCACAATAATTATTTTTATAAAGATTTTAAAACTAAAGGAAAGTGATAAGCATAGTACTAAAATATCCAGATTTTAATAAATTTTAAATTAAAATACACCATACCTATGGAAGAGTGCACTATCTTCAGAGTAATTCTGATGCATATTTACAAAGCGAACACCCCTAATTAACCAGAATATAAATCAAAACATCAATCATTACTAGCATTAGGTCATATAGGTTACAACACTATGTGATGACCCTATCCGTTCTGTAACCACTCTGCTCCCCGCCCTCCTCATCATAGCAACAATGTGCAAGTCTTTTCCCTTGTCTTTCTTCTGCTATCACTTTTAATTCCATCTCAAGGCATATCACCCGTTATCTCTTTTCTCATTCCGTTCCTTTCTCTGTGTTTCTCCTCCCCATGTCTTTGTTTTATCTATGAGTTAGGAAGAAAAAACTCCCAATTCTTAGAAGGACACATGGAAGAAAAGGAAGCAGTCAGTGCCCCTGACTAAATAGTCAGGTATTACATGTTTTAAAAATTCTTGCGGCACACCGGTTGAAATTGCTGGCTTAGATAAACACAGAGTAGAGAAATGCAAGTCTTTCAAAGAGCTGAGGAGGCCTTTTTCAGAATACCTGAAGTCCCTCTATGCCTTTCTAGATAAGCCAGATTTTCCTCAAGCACAAAGCTTTGAGATAAATAAAAAACTCTATTTTAGTATATTTTATTCCAGTTATATTACAGCTTAAGTCAGCTTTCATGGTTTGGCCGGTCCACCCACAGTGCACTAGGATTCCCTTTTCTCCACACCATGATACAATCTTGCAAACACTTGCTAAACTAAACATACTGATTATTGGATCTACCCTAAAGGCAACTGTAACACTCACCGACAGGATCACCATTCTGCAAATGTGATACAGCTATTGTGAAACTGGAGAAAAAGAAGAAAACAATTGTTCCTGGCTTATTGCCACAGAAAACAATCTCCAATGGAATAGAAGCATGGCATAGTGGGGTTTATTTCTTCAAATCTATACCAGATTTTGAACTTAGAGTTTCAAAGAAAAATAGAATGATATTAAAATCTTCTTTAGCAGAGCCATCTCTCACCATCAGGTAAACACCTGTGCTCTAATGAACTAAAGATGACGTTAGTCCCAGAGAAGCCAAGAACTAGTGCATTAATATTTCTCATCTTCATATTGCAGAGTGAAATCAGTGACTGATCTTGTCCATTTTTTCATTAGTAAAGCATGCCTCTCCCATCATTCTATAGGTCCCCACACATCAGTGTTCTCTCAGGGCCATATAATGCCCGTGGCAGGGAAGTCCAAAATCAGTCCCTTACGGAAACCACTTTAAATTCTACTCTATTCCCAGTAGTTGTTTTTTGTTTTGTTTTGTTTTCCTTTAAGGGTCCTTTTGTAAAGGGAAATAATTTTCTAGTTGGGAAACAATAGACACAATTTCCATTTACTTTCAAAGGAAAATATAAAAGTCCACACTTACAGGTTTGCTTTGCTGGTGGGATGTTAGCCAACGGAGTTATTCTCCTCCAAGCTATTTGTGGAGCCTTTAATTGAGAAATCAGAGAAATAAGGGTGCAGAGGCCTATGTAATTAAACTGCCCATTACACCCTCCTTCTCCAAAGCAGTTTCCCGGGATGTTCACTGGCTGGAGAGTTTCTCTAGGCCTGGGAGGCATGGATACCTTGTGCATTAAAAAAGCACCACTCCTACCTTAAACTGCCAGGGGACTTTTTTATTTTAAAGCAGATTTAGCACTTTGAAGAGTTAATTACAAATCTAAGGAATATTTCTATGTGGTGTGCCTCATGGCAAACTCATTAATGGTCCCTTCCTGACATTAAATGATAAAAACCTCCTATTGTATTTTGTGGTTGGCCCAGGGCTGGGGGCAGGGGCTTTCCTGGGAGTAGTTGCCAGATTGCTACTTTGTTTTCAGCAAACCATCAATTTCCTTGCTGTTTGGCTTTATTAGGAAACTCTATTTGATTTGTGCGTCTGTGTCCTCCCCCAAGCCCGGTGCCTGCGGTCCATCACCCCCAGCTGTCCTGCTGTGCCTGCAGATGCACTGCCCTTTTTCTTAGGATTCTGGGAGAAATAGCCATCCCTGTCCTTGGCTTCTCTGTGTCTTTATCAGCCTTAACTCGTTCCTCTTGGTGGCTAATTGTCCCTTTTCTCCTGACTTTTATCTCTACAAAATAAAGCACATACATGCTTTCCTTAAAAAAAAAAAAAAAAAAAAAGACAAAGAAAAAGAGACAAATTGAATTTTGCCCAGTTTTTAAGCAACCAGGAATGATGACTGGCAACAGTCCTTTTAATATTTTTTATATTGACAGTTCAGAGCAACCATTTATTGGCCTCAATTTCATATGTCCTTCCCTGCCGTTGTCTCTTCAAATAAACGCACTCACAAATGAGAAAGAAAAAGAATACTCCTTCGTTGATGAACATATGCTAATTTTTAGATTACAAATATATAAACAAGGTGATCATTTGAATACGCATGAATAAAGGTTAGTGATAAAATTAAATAACAGAGGCAAATCTGGCACATTATTTAATTTTGTGTGTGTGCAAGGCACACACGTACATGAGTCATTTCGCTGCACAGGAGAGGCAAATAATAAGCAGGTCAACAGATAAGTATAATTAGATGCATTGTGACATTTGTTTTTTAAGTGCAAGGTTTGAGATTGAACATATCTGGCTTGGAATCCTGGGGTTCTGGCTTGGAATCCTGCCTTCATTAAGGAACATGTTCCCACCTGACATGCCTGAGACTCACCTTAAATAAGAATAATATCTACCTAACAGGGCAGCTATTAGGACAAAAAGAGCTAAGATTTGTAAAGTACCTAACACAGTGCCTAACATACAGAATTGCTATATATATAACACACACACACACACACACACACACACACACACACACACACACTCTCACTAGAGGCCCGGTGCACGAAATTTGTACACGGATGCGGTCCCTAGGCCTGGCCGGTGATCGAAGCACGAGCGTCTGGTGTGGAAGGGCAGGTCCCAGCTGACCTCTGGGCCCTGGGTAGCACCTAGGCCCCCGGGTCCCCACGCACCGCCCTCCGCCTGAGTCACGGTGCCCGAGTCCCCACGCGGTGATTCAGTGAGCACAGCTGGACAGCTGTGGGCCGGGCGCAGCATGGGCCTTTGGGCCACCCAGTGGCACCACACGGAACCTGGGCGGGCAGCACTCTCTCCCGGCCGGCCTCGCTGACCAGCTCCTGCGCAAACCCACAGGGAGCCCAGCTCACCTGGAAGAGGCCACGCAGGTGCAGGGGCGGGGTCCTCGCAGGCACCGGCACCTGAGCACAGGGGCTTCCCCAGCACGCGAGCCCTGGTATCCCCGGGGAGGCTAGCAGGGGGAGTGAGAGTGAGCTCGGTGGACACCCCACATTCTCACCTCACTTCCGTCCCCCCCACCCCCCGCCGTCACCCTCGCCCCAGGTAGCTGGCAAGAGGTCGCAGCCCCCCACCCAGGCACTGACACCCACCCCCCGTTTCCCAGCCCAGCCCATGGCCTATCCCTGATCTGGCGATCAGGGCCTGCTGGCCCGCTGGTTGCCATCTGCAGGGCAATTGGTTGGGGCCAGGCGCCCCCCCTCCCACCCCCGCCCAACTCCCTTAGTGCCTGGGAGCCGGGCGGTGGCCCCAGCCCCCGCCACCACCACTGGTCACCAACTGCGGGGCCATCGGTGGGGTGATCGGGCTCCCGCTCTCACCCGCCTTGACCTGGGGCCACCCGCTCACCTTCTCCACCATCCCGCTGCGGTCCCGCTCTCATCGGGGCCCATTAGGGCTGGCAGCGCTGCCACTGCCACCTGCTGCCAGCGCCACATTGCCGACACCTGCCATGTTCCGCGCTGCCCCCTGGTGGCCAATGCACATCATAGCAAGTGGTCGAACTCCCGGTCTCCCAGTCAAACGACCACCCAAGGGGACAACTGCATATTAGGCTTATATTATATAGGATATCTTTATTGATTTCAGAGAGGAAGGGAGAGAGAGAGAGAGAGAGAAACATCAATGATGAAAGAGAATCATTGATTGGCTGCCTCCTGCATGCTCCCTACTGGGGATCGAGCCCACAACCTGGGCATGTGCCCTTGATCGGAATTGAACCTGGGACCCTTCAGTCCACAGGTCGACACTCCATCCACTGAGCCAAACCAGCTCGGGTGAGAATTGCTCTCTTTTTAAAGACATATCAGATTCATGCCAGTCTAGAGAAATATGTGTGTCCTAGTTAAAAAAGGACCTTCTGGACTGGGCTGAAAGGAGAACACTAGACAAGGAAGGAGAACGCAGAAGTTCTTCCTGTCTTTCTTGAGAGAGAGCAGGTGTCAGGGAAGCACTTCCTTCATCAAAGCTCGTCTTAAACTCAGCAAACCCCCATCCCAGTCTCTGCCCAGACCTGAGCCTAACTGCCTAGGAGAGGATAGCTGGGCACTGGAGTGGCCCCAGGGCGCCCCCTGGATTTCCCTTGTCAGAGAACCCATCTGTGCGCCCCTGAAACACAGACCCAGCTCTTCTGATCTCACCTGCAAGGTTGGGCAGGGCAGCCAGCTGCCAAGTCTACTGTCCTTGTCCTCATCCCAAGGCCCCACAGGATGAGTGAGAAGCAGCTTGCTGCCCCAAAACACCTTGTCCACAGCTGCATGGAAGTCTGCCATTTCCACTCATTCTAGTGAACTGGGAAACTTCACAGCAACTGTTGGTCAATCCCTCTTTAGAGTGAATTGCAATAAAAGGGTTCTGAGCCAGCTGCAGGCAGGAATGACCTTGTTAAGCAATGCCTCTCAAAACTCAGATGCATTAGCCTCACCTGGTGGGCTTATTAAAAAATACAGAGTCCTAGATCCTTCTCCAATTATTCTGATTCAGTAGACAGTTCAATAACCTAAAAGAAAGAACTGCTCAATATATCTATTATTTGTTGGTTACTGTGAGCCAAGCCCAGTGCTAAGTGATTTACAGACACAATCCATTTTTGGATCCTGTGAAGTGTTCAAGTTAATGACAGGAACCATAACCTGGACAGAAAGTGGAAGGGCCCATGAGAGGAGTTGTCACACTCTATGTTACCGTGAGAGCCCCACAGGAAAACAGCATAGCTCTATGGTTGTTTTACGGTGGACATCGGCTGAATATTGATGTCTGGAGACGATGAATAACCTGATAAGGTTCCTCAGCTGGTCACCTCTCTGGATGAGTAACCCTTGAAACCTGAGCCACAGTCCACGCGTGCCTGGGGTCATCGGCTCTCAAGACCACCAACTTCTAACCAACATCCCAAACTTTCTCTACATGAACTAAACCAAATTTTGTACTTGCATTGGCCAAGGGCATGGTTCTCACTTTGTTTATGAAACAAACAACAAAAATTTAAACAGCACTTTCTAACCCTCCTCCTGAGGAATCCAGGTCCTAAAGCTCTCACCTTGCCTTATAAGAGAGCCACTACTAGGCATAAAGCAAATCCACTTCCCAGTGTTCTTCTTACCCTGCAGCAAAGGAGTTATTGCAGACTTCTTTCTATATATCTCTTATTTCTGAAACAAAGATGTCCTAGTCATGTCCATAATCCTTCTTGATTTTTCTTTCTATATTTCAAGAGCAGTAACATCCCATCAAAATGCTTTTTTCATCCTAGGCTAAGACTGGCATGAGACAGTGTGAACAGCTGGGCTTTATTATTATTCTAATGTTTCTATTTAATAAGAAGCATGTAACCAGAGGCTTACAGACTACTCTTTGATCGAAATTTCCCAAGGAGATTCTCATTATGCTTTCAGATGGTACTCAAAGTAAATAAATATTATTGCATCAGCCATTCTACTTTGCATGGATTTGGATATCAGAATTGTGCCCAATGACTGAAAATCCCTTATTAATTTCATTAGAAATAAAAATGTGCGTTCATTTGGTATAATTGAACTAGAGGACTCTTAGCACTGAGACAAAATGTCTGTTTTCAGTTACCAAGACCATGAGGAATAATTTTAAGGAGCAGTTAAGAGATCCTCTCGGACGTTTTGTTTTGCAAAACGGGAATGTAGTGATGACACATGGAAGCAGCAGGGGCCCCCGCCCCGCATCTGGAGGATATTAACCAGAACCGAGGACACGAGGCAATGTGGAGACTCCTCTGGTTCCGACTGGGGAGTGCTACTGGCATTGAGTGGATGGCGTTTGACAATGCTGCTAAATAAACATCCTACCAAGTACAGTACAACGGCCCCGCGGACAAAGGATTATCTAGTCCAGTATGTCAGTAGTGCTGAGGTCATCAAGGAACTCTGCTCTACTGGGACTGAATTCAACCCTGAGCAAGAGAAAAACCCTAGTGCTGCAGTGACTTAAATAATTTAGAGGCTTATTTATCCCGCACATAAATAGCATAGGAGTTTCCAGGCCACAGCTTGGTGCAGTTCAATGATGACATTAAGCACCCAGGACCCTTGGTGGTGGTCCTAGAAGATATCAGTTTAGCTGGGCACATTACTGCACAAAAGCACATTGAGCCTACTAATGAGAAAGAAGGATCATGGATTTTATACAGGCGAATGGCATGGTTCCCACAGATACACTTTATCTTTTCTGTGATGCATCTATCTCTAGCCCACTTTAAGGCCCAGCCAAACTCTACCCAGTCACTTTCTACCCAAATTAAGCTCTTCTGTGGCACCTTTCATGCTATTCCCAGGCAGTGCTGATTTCCCTGAACCAGAATTTTCTATCTCAGGGGACAAGGAGAACCTCAGGGCCAGAACGGGGCCCCAAAGGGAGACACAGAGCCGTCTCCACAGGAACAGCACCTAATGAGATGGACGCATTTCCACACAAATGGGAAGACTGCGGTAAAAAACACATGGGTATCTGAAAGTAGGATGAAGAAATGCCGTGGGGAAAAGTAGAGGCGAGTAAAATTAATAGCAAATTCAGAAATACAGTGTGAGAATTTTATAAAGGGTTTCTGACAACCTCTATATAACAAATGGTGGGAAAGAGAACATAAAAGGTAAACCCAAACAACTTGCTTATTATTACTATTATGCTATTAATGATAAAGATGACCAACATTAATCATAAGGCAAAGTCTTTGAGTCAATACCCAGGACATTGGAGACCTGCAAAGAAGGATTCTCCCTGAAATTGCTAAAGAGGATCCCAAGACCCAGCTCTTCTTGCCAGCCCAGAGAAAGTTGATAAGATTCAAGTTTTCTTCACATCATCCTTGCACTAATCATTTGTATGTTCGCTAATGGTTTCCAGGGGCAGCTGCTACTTCCAAAAGACCCCATAATCTTTTTTTAAAAAAATATGTTTTTATTGCCCAACTGGTATTGCTCAGTGGTTGAGCATTGACCCATGAACCAAGAGGTCACGGTTCGATTCCTGGCCAGGGCACATTCCTCTCTCTGAAATCAATAAAAACATTTTTAATTTTTTTATTTTTATTGATTTCAGAGAAGAAGGAAGAGGGAGAGACAGAAACATCAACAATGGGAGAGAATCACTGATTGACTGCCTCCTGTATGACCCGCACTGGGGACCAAGCCCATAATCGGGGCATGTGCCCTGACTGGGAATCGAATCATGACCTCCTGGTTCAGTGGGTCGACGCTCAACCACTGAGCAACACTGGCCTGTTATGCTAATCTACTGAACCAGTCCTCTTCCATAAATTGGAAGCCCTTTGGTCAGTTTGAAAATGAAATCTTAGCAGTCACACAGAAATAAACTTCTGCTAAGCAATTCCAGAAATTGGAATTGGTATAGGGATAAATCAGGATGTATCCTAGTTTATTTGCTATGCTCTTTTTTCTTTCTCATTTATATTTCTGTTCTGATTTCCCTCAAAACAATATTTGCATCTCTCAGAAAACCCTATATGACTAAAAGATTTACACTATTTGTAAGCACTTTTACACTCTCTGAGAATTGCACTCTGTTGGTAAGGAACACTACTTAATTCTATATTCTGAAGAAAACACTCAAATACAGTGGGAGTTCAGTTCATTCTTAGTAATCAATTTCTGAGGCATTTGTACAGAGTGATCAAAATGGTATGGCTATACTATATACATGGATTACATGAGATTACAGGGATATGTTTTAACCTATTTTCAGACCTATTAAGAGTGCACTTTACCAGCATGTTTGATATAACAGAGCATGTGTTTTTAAAGAAGCTAAGGGAGAAAAAAGAGACCTGTATGTAATGGTCATAAGTGTATCCTCAAATTGCTTTTCTATTTCAGGAGACACGAGGAATGTTACCTGAAAGGTCATGGTTTAGTCCAGTTCAACATCAGTAAATTAGTTTTTGGAAACAGACAAAAGAAAATTAATAGCCAACAGGTTTACCAATATAATAAAGAAAAACTGGAAAATACGGTTTATAGGTTATTTTCTCCAGCATGATGCCTTTAAATCGGACAGCATGACACCTTAATAGCACCCTATGGACATGTTTCACTGGTCTGTCAACAGACTTGATTTCTAGATTGGATGTTTATTCTATATTAAAATGTAGACTGATCTGGCAAACTTCAGTACAAAGCAACGTTAAATAAGCAGTACAGGGAAGGATATTATGCTGAAGAAAGTGGAAATAACTGGTTGCTCTAAACATATTTTTAAGTCAAGCACCTGCTGTTTTGGTGAGACACAATGTCAAGACACAGTTTGATCACCCTAGCCTTAAGTAGCCAAGGCTTGGGAAGACTAGCCCATGGACACAGAGCATCCGGTAGCCTTGGTAGCTATCCAAATGTGCATGTGTCTATGCACTGCTTTTCTGCCCTTTTCCTATCTTGCACCCAACTGACATGAGTATAAGATCTACAGTTTTATCACTTGGCCTACCCAATAGTCCTATCTTGCAAAAGAAACCTTCCCTTTGTTCAGGTGTCAGCTGGCCATGTGTCTCGGGGGAACCTGAACTGAACCAACTCCCCATCCACTTGTCTCACCCAAGAGGAAGGATTTTGATGAATTTAAGCCACCCCTGGGTAACTGCATTCTTCTCTACATGGGGTGGTTCAGGAATGGGCATGTAACCCAATTCTGGTCAGTGAAATATGAGGGGAAGCCTGCAGGGGCTTCTGAGAATATTCCTCTCATTTTTAAAAAGTTCACAAGACAGTGACCTATCCTTATCTTTTCCGGAAGTATTACTAGTATGTCTGCATGAACAGTAGCAAGCCTCTTGGAGCCACGGGAGCAACCAGCCTATGAGAAAAAGCCAACACACTGAGGTGGCAGAACAGAAGGAAGGCAGGAAACCGAGTCCTTCATGATACCACGAGATGCTGAATGAACCCACCCTGTCCTCTAAAGGCAACCATTATCCTGATGTAGTGAACGTGGTAATGCCACCCAGAGTCCTTCTTCAAGACAAAGGCACTCCTTTCCTCGGCTGCCAGAAGGATTCCTTCTCCAGAAATCACCTTCTTTGGGAGTTGTCCCCTCCCTAGGAGAAGCCTGTATCACAAAAGCCTGACCACCTTGCTCCAAAGGAGCATAACTCTAAAGACCATCCAGCTCTAGCATTTCCTGTAGAGCATCAGCTAAAGTCTTTGTTGCAATTACATTGCAATTTAACTTCTCTGTTCAATCCTGCTTCCCTCACTTCTTCACATTGCCTGTGTTTTTCCTGAGACCGCTCTCCAATAAAGCTTCTGTATATAAAACTCCATCTGAGTGTATTTCCAGAGAACCCAGCATAAGAAACTTAATGTTTGAAGTAACAACTGCCTTGCTTTTCTTTATCTCTCTGTCACCGGAAAGTGCATGCATCCCTAAACATTATGCTTTAGGTTTTCCTGCCCCCTCCTCCAAGAGGACATGACAGACTAGGATCATACACAGTACGTATTTTTTACTCAACATTGTGACATTTCATGATGTAATGTGAGTAGTTGTATTTCATTCATTTTAACTATGATAGTGTACTTTATTGTAGAAATTTAACATAATTTATATATTATACTATCAATGGACATTTAGGTTGTTTACAGTTTGGGGATTATGTTAAATAAACAATGCTATGAAGATACTTGTACATTTCACTGATACACATGCACATTAATTTTTGTGGAGTATATATCTAAGAGTGAATTGCTGGATCAAAGGGTAGGCATAAGTTCAGCTTTAGAATTCTGCCAGGTAATTTTCAAAAGTCGTTGTGTCTGACCGTCAGGTCTGGGGTCTGGGCTGTCCCCCCGACACACACACAGGACAGCCGAGAGTGAGCAAAGCCTGAACCCCGCAGGAACACCGAGGTTCAAGCTGCCGAAAGAGGAAAAGCGAACTGCCTGTTGGGGAACCAGGGCCACTGTCCTTGCTCCTTTTGTGGCAACCTCTGGAAAACAACACAACCACGACTGACCATCTTCAGAACTGACTCAAATCGAAATAGTAGGTGGAAAGTTCTCCACATCTCTAGCTCATGCTACTGATGATTGATGGATGGATTAGGGGAGGCAGTTCCTCAGAGGGCTCGTACTCTCAGCAACTGGCCAGAACATTTCCTTCTCTTCAAGGTGTAAACAGGTTAAATTATTTGTCATGGTGTAATGTGTCATGGGATGACTTTTATACCATCACAAGTGGAGCAGAGATCAACAAGGCTCAAAAAATTTGTTATCATTTTAGAGCTGACCTAAAAACCTCCAGGGTCAGATATTTGTGATGCAGTTCATCTTAGCACATTCAAGGCACAAATACAATGTACTCTACTTAAACTACACAGTGAGCCACTGTTTTAATTATATCCTTCCTTTCTTCTTTCAAGCAATTATTACTCATCATTGTCATAATTTCTGAGAACCTACAATGAGGTCCGGTGTATCCCAGACTGCACTAAGTTTAAGATCAGCTTTTAAATATCGCTTTTCCCATAACAAGAAGTGCATTCATTTATAATAAAGGAAAATACTATATTCTCAGACACACACAAGTCATCCATTGCCACACAAGAACAATATATCTCCTTGACTTAAGCGTGCCTTGTAAGAAATCTTTTCTCTGTATCAAGGAATACTGGTCAACCATTGTCTTGCTATTTGCAAGTCAAAAATAATATTTGGAATTCTTTATCCTGGTGATACTTTCCAATATGTGATTAGCAAACAGAATCTAAGCATATCCAGGGCAAGCACTTTATATTCTCCTTTTTTGCAAAGCATGAAGAGTCAGTTCACAGAATTTTTAAAGCTGAAAGTAAACCGAGTCATTCTACAGATAACAAACATGTTGAATGACTTGGTCAAGGTCACCAGTCAATGAGTGGTAAACTTAGGACTCTTTAATCTTTATACCATTTTTCTGTCATTTTAACCCCATTACTTTTGAATTTGACACAGAACAAATTGTTTTTCAGAGTTTGGATGAACATGTGACATTAAAAATACTACCTTAAACTTTTATTATATTTGAATTCTCATTAGAAGAAGGTTTTATTCAAAACCACCAGCCATGAACACTTTCCCTATGGACATTCCATACTTTTCTGGGGAACATAACTTACTTCCAGTAGTTAAAATAACCAAAAATTTGCCACCAGAGGCTCAGGCTACTCACTTACATTAAAGTTGTCAAGGGCTCAAATTTCTAAAACGTAAATTAGAAAAACAAAGATCTTTTTATGTGATTTGTTGTTTACACATATACATATATATCAGATATATTTATATCTGCTAATAATCTAGAGTTATCTGCAAATCTTGCAATTGAGAAGAATGAAAATAATATATCTTGGGAATGGATCATGAATGTAGCCTCAAAATCCATGGATATGCATATGGGTCCATGCAAAGGGGGATAAGCACAGAGAAAAAAATTTCTGCCTCGTCAGAATTTGGGTTGTAGAAGATTTCTACATTTTTAATCTAACTTCAACCTAAACAATTATTACTAATGCTAAAGCATTTGAAAGAATGTAATGGAAATTACTCTTCAAAAAGTATATCATCCCTGTTTGGGCAAAACCCAGAATTTAGAAGGGACAAGCAGAGCCTGTAGTGAGTCTACAGATACCTGGGTTGAGTTCCAAAACATGAGACTTCCAAAACCTCGGGCTTCTATTTCTGGACAAGTGGGAGGAACCAGCTACAACTTTTAATTCTAGCAGCAGATAGAGGAAGACAAGCACGTTGAGTGTATCTTTCATCAAATTCAAAACAGTAATCTTGTGTCTTTGATAGCTTGACATACAAGTTCAAGCCATTCACATGTAGCAAATCCAAATAACGCAAATGTGCAGTGAATCAGTCTCATTGTGTTAGTTTCTTAAATGTGCTTTTAAAAAGTGTTTTATCTCCAACTCCTGAACGCACCTTGCCCTCCTTCTCCCTCGCTAATCACTCTTCATGAGAACACCCTCCTGAACCCAGCACTGCAGGCCCATGCAAGCTTCTTTTCTACTTTCACTCAAAGCCAGGGCATGTAAACAGGCTTCCTGCACCCTGCTTTGTAGTCCTTTCCTCATTTTATACAACTGTCCGAAGCCACAGAGGCCAATGTGGTGGGAGGCAGCCATGGTAGGTGTACTGATAAAAAATATCAGCATCCTTGTTCCAACCGTGACACACTTTTCAATACATAAACTTCTCGCCATGCTGAAACGTTCATTATGCCATTCAGAAGTAGAGGTCTAGTGTGACAATTTGCTGTAAAGCGCCGCCCTGATTATAAAGAGAAAATCAGTCACTTATTCTGCTGGGATTGTTCCTAAGACTGACAGACATGCTCAGTACGGAGCGGAGAGCTTGCACCTGGTCAGGAAACGGCAGGATGAGACAACAGTTCCTCTGTGGCTAATAATTACGCCTTGGGTTTAATCACCAACTTCATGCCTGACAAAATGGAAGCCGAAGACTGGAGAAATGATGAAGCAATAGGTATTTAAATCATGGAACATTTTTCGTTCAATTAGTATGGTGATGAGGCGCTCCGTTTGTTAGGGATTCTAGCTGATGCTGACAGTATTTTAAATTAAGGTTAGTTGAAATGACGGCAGCAGAGTTGGAGGAGTGACACACTACAATGAGTATGTCAGTTCTCTGTAGGCTGGAGATAGACTTTTGATGGCTTGAATCACAGCTCAGAAAGCTGCGACTGAATAGGAGAAAGTAATTTACAGCCCAACCCCGGCTCATAATAGTTTCTCTTCCTTTTAGCCAAAGCTGAGAGAGGGTTAGGAAAAGACTGACAGCCTGGAGGAAGGAAATGATGACTATCTTCTGTAAATCCATTTGCATATCATTAATCAATATAGGCAGCTGGCCCGTCTGGGCCTATTACTTAGAATACTGCGCTGACCCGGCCCAGTTTGCTCCATTGTACAGAGTGTGCACCAGGAAATGATAACATCACGGTTCTGGCTTTGAAGCTGGCAACTCTAGATGATTTTTTTTTCTCCAACAAATTTCACAATGACACTCAATCACATCTCTCCCTGGGAGGCTGCTTCTTGATGTCATATTTTTAGTTAAAATAGCTCATGAAATGCTCTTTCCTTCCTCCCCCCCTTTTCTTTCCCACCATTTGCAAAACCCCAAACGTTCTAAAAATCACTAATTTTCATTAATTTGTATAAATGGCATGTGAAATTGCTACAAGGAGGTCTCCTATTTTGATGCCAACCCTGTCATGAATATAAATGATGGAATAGGCTCTTCCCAACAACTCAAGAGAAAAAACTCGAGAGGCAGGTTCTGTCTACATGCCTATGTTTGCTGCTGCAAAGTGGCAACAGAAAAGAAGTTTGATTAATTGAACAACTGTGAGCAAGCTATTCTGTTTATCATCTCAAGGCAGAAGGAGATAAATAAGAAGACAAGAATAACGTGCTGGTTGGAGACAGAACAGCCAGTTGCAGCTACCTCTTAATTACCCATGCATGTGTGATGCAATTTTTAATTGCCAGTGTATTTTCCCTAGCTTCGTGGGCACCTAGTATTGACATGGGCTCGGACAGCATTGAAGAGTAATTTGAGTGTTAGCCCAAGCACTTGGTGGTTGTATATGCTTGTGATTCCATATAATATTTCATTCCATGGGATGTGAAAAGAGCCATGGGATGAGTAAAGAGCTAGCCTGCAGAAGGCTAAGGTTCCGCTATGACCTGCTGCATACAGGGCACACCTCTCTGGAATTCAGTTTTCTCATGGGTAAAATTTTGAAAATGAATCACTAAAGTTCCTCCTAGTTCTAACATTACCTGATTTTGTTTCGTTTTTAAAGTTAACGTGTATTAAGTTTGTGAAGGGTCAGATATTGTGCTATGTGCTTCACAGGCATTCTCTCATTTGCTCTTCCCAACAGCCCTCAGAAGCAGGTGCTATTATTCACCCCATTTACAGATGAGAATACTGAGGCCTTAGAGACATCAAGTTAACACCAAACTACAAACTTTGAATCTAATATTATTTTTATGAAAAAACTATTTAAAAATCAATATGCACAGAAAAGCACAAATAAAACAAAAATAATGTCCACCACTCAGAAGAAATTCTTCATATACGATGAACATTATGCCAGATGCCTCCCTGTACACATATACACCTAACTGGAACTGCATAGACACACAGCAAGCTTTTTTTCTATGCAATTATTTCTGAAGTAAACTATATTGTTCTATTTTACTTGATTCTAATAATTAAAAATGAAACTAAGAAATTACTAGTCTTTAAGTAAGTCTTCTACAGGAAATATTTTTCTAAGAAATAAGATTAAAATATTTAGAGATTGGAGTTTTGTTAAATATTTTTATTGATTTTTGGAGAGAGAGGAAAGGAGAGGAAGAGACATCGATATGATGCCTCCTGCACTATGCTCCCCACTACAGGGAATTGAGCCTGCAACCTGGCATGTGTCCTGACCAGGAATTGAACTAGCAACTTTTTGGTGAATGGGATGATTTCCAACCAACTGAGCCACAATGACCAGGACTAGATTGGAGTTCTATTTATATATGTCTTCCTTCATATTGCAATTTTAGACAGTATTAACTAATTATCTGGTAAGAAGGATAAAGAAAGTAGCATTTATTCTCACTTTACAATTTTTATGTATTACCTTTTTTATCACTCTGACAAGATTTTTAACATTTACATTCTATTCTATATTCCTAATTCCCAGGATTTAGAAATAACTCTATGATTCCAGGATCTGTAGTTTTGGTTCTAAGTTTAAATGGATTTATATTTGCTCACTTTCTTTTTAACACATAGCTTCTCCATTCCTGAGTACTTTTGTTTTGATTCATGTCTTGGTTGGCCGGAGTTTGCCATCAAATAAATTTTTGAAGGACTCAGAAATGCTGAATTCTCTAATTCTCATGTACTGTATATACATACAAACACTTGGCTGGATTTAGTATTCTAGGGTCATGGATTTTTTTCGCCTCAGAATTTTGTAGACAATGCTACATCGTCTCCTGATATCGTGATTATGGTGAAGTCTGAGGTCCACATGATTTCCTCCTTTGTGGGTGACTTATCTTTTTCAGACTTGATGCCTAAAGAATTTTTCCTTTATCCTCACTATAAACTTAACCCAACATTCCTCCATGTTGAATTATCTCCATAAATTGTCCTGACGGGAAAAGGAAATTATTTTATCTTGCAGATCCTTTGTATATTTCAGAGATTTAAAAAACAAACAACAGATCAAACCTTCAAAATAACACCCATGAGCTGGGGTAAGAATATGCTTTCATAACATTATTTAGAGGGTACTAGGTAGGTTTTCCCCAAAATAAAAGTCTCCCCCTTTACCTTCTAACTAGAAAACCATTCCACTTTATCTAAAAATGCATCTTTTTCAGTTGTTTCCTTAGTGTTTAGCAAGCAGTGTCTGCACACAATGGACATTCCATAAAAATTTGGTGAAAGAGAACACAGGATCACTGCTGTGGGGAGGGCAGAAGAGAGGCCAGGACTGGGGAGTAGGTACTGGAGGGGGAGGTGAAAAGATTCTACTATATGAACTTTACTCTCTTGAACTGTTTTGTCTAAAGTAGTACTTATTTAACACCTATTTTTATTTAATCCACTCAAGAGAATTACAAGTGAGGTGAACCACTGTCAGTGAGGTGGTATGCCCACCCTTCAGTGTGGGGGTGCTGATTAAAAGGTTAAAAAGTACTGGATGAGGCAAGAAGAATTCAAACTCTTCACCTTGTATACTGGTCTCTAAACTGGTTTTCTCTTTGATCATCTCCCTGATCCCGTCCTTCTTCTCCACTGACTCAAAGTAATTTTTCTAAAAGAAACAAGTAAAACAAACACTAATGGGGATAGTCTGAAGTCTTAGATTTGAGTATTTCCCTACTGCCTTCCTCTCAGAAAGAAGCCAAGAAGTCCAAGTTCTTGGGTTAAGATGCTTTAAAATTCTTTAGTCTTTGACACTAATCTCCCAACTTGTCTTCCTGCTTTAAGCATTTCTTCAAGTATAAAGTTGGCACAGACCCTGTCAATGTTAAGTACAACATAAATGTTAGTTCCTGACCTCGCCCCATCTTGGTACATTGGTCAATTGCTATCTGGACATACTGTATTGGAGTGAATTCTTAGATTGTGAGCCCTTCTGGGAAAGATCAATAAATGTTGGATTGATCTCTGTTGAATTCTAAAAGCCAGTGCTCCAGAAAGACGCAGTTCCTATCTATATCCCCTTCCTCTGTGTCCACCTTCTCGCCAGTCCTAGGCAATCTAAAGAGTGTAGCACCAGTGATGAGAGTAGCAGTCTATAGATCGGTGTAAGTCAGAGAAAACATCTCATACTGCACAAAAATTCCTCAACGGTGGTGGGAAGAGGCTTGGACTTGATTCCTTGTTTGGCCATCATTTCACTGAATGAGCGAGAGAACTGCTTTTCTCTCCGGGTCTGATTCCTCACATGTCATTTCCATTTCTGCCTCTGGGGGTGCTGCTGGAGGTGATCTCAACCCAGGTGTGGTATGGCTTACAGCATGGCTCTGTAATCCTTCTAGGTGTTCCTGTCCCATGCCCTCATCCATTCCCTCACCTCCCCATCCTCCTGAATCCTCGGTAGCTGACGTTGACCTTGTGTCTTCTTTACAGTGAGCATAGAGGTCCCGCTTATAAATACTGCTCTCTCTTCTTGGACTGACTGGTAGATTGCCTGCAAAGCCACCAACAGTCCCTCCCATTTTTCTACATGCATATTGCTCCTCCCACTAAAGGTATAGTCTGTTTACTTCCCCTTGAATTAAAACTGGCTTATGACTTGCCTTGGCCAATAAAAAATGGCAGAAGTGATGCTGTGTGATTTCTGGGTCTAGATCTTCAGAGGTCTTGCAGCTAATTAATGTAAACAAGAGTTAAGTTCCTAGGCATGTCATCACATTGTAACAAAAAGACACTGAATGAAAGAATATTACTTGAGAACCTGCTGTATTGATTTTCCATGTTCTTTTCTCTTTGATGATTTGATAGTTTTGAACACTTATCTGCCAAGTTGAGGCTGTGCCAGATGTTGTGGGCACAACTCAGAGGAGATCTGGTGGGCTGTCCTCACCTGTGTGTAGCTACAGGGATGCAAGGTGCAGAGTGCTGTTCTAGGCAAGGGAAGCTGCATGGAGCACAGAGAAGGCACCTGGAGGCTGCTGAGGCTTACAAGAGTAAGTGGTATGTATGGTGAGACAGAAAGAATACATGGAAACTGGCCAGGGGAAGAACTTGAGGGCAGAGAGCAAAAGACAGAGCTTGTAAAATAAGTCCAAAGACTTTGAAGGCATTCCCTAGAACAAGCATGTCAAACTCAAAGGCTAACATGGGCCAAATAAACGAGGCATGCAGCCCGCGGGCCACAAGTTTGACACGCTTGCCCTAGAAGAACAGAGTGAAGTTCAAAAAGGCTGAGCATTGAGTAAAGTTAGAGCTAAGGGTGAGCAAGGACCCAGAAAGAGAAGCAGGATCAGGCCTTACAAATCTGGGTGAGAAATTTGCATTTTTAAGATAAAAGTACTATATCATATATACATATTCATAATATTTACAGTTGATTTCTTAATTTCTATGAAATTCTTAATTTTTTAATTTCTATGCAATAGGATACATGTTTGGATTTGAAACTTTTCTAGATTTCTACAAAATTTTCAATTCTTCATGTTTAGCTTCATTGCGTTTGCACCATTCTGGGACACAAAGCAAGCATTTGAAAGATGCAGAATTTTACTGGGAGGTCTCCTGGCAGGCACTGGGCCCACAGGTTCCATCCACGGCATTTTGTCCTATCTGTCCTTCCAAAAAGGGTGGCCTTCTTTGGGGTTATTCTCAGAGTTTGCAGGTATAACATTCCTGGCACATGAAAAGGTGGCAAAGAAACTTGAAGGATTTCTAGCCATTAATTCAGATTCACTGATTTCAGCTGATTTTCATCCACCTGGAGACTCCTCAGGGCCAAATCTGGGTTTCTAACAATTTTTCATACAAGAGAAAGTTGAAGTAAAAGGTATGAGGGGGAATTCTGCTGTTAACAGGGGAGTGCTTCAAGTGTGGGTCTTGGCAATGAACTATTCACTCAAGGTTCATGAGGCAATGATGAGACAGCTCCAAAGCAGCAAATCTCTGAGACATGACAGTTCAGTCACAAAGACCGTTAACAGAGGTCAGCTCATCCAACACATCAGCAGAAATGGAACAGAGCAGCCTCTGTGCAATCGCACGTATCAGAGTGATGGCTGCAGCACTGCACTGAATCTGGTACCAGTGCAAACTGAAAACCTGGAGTTCACTCCCCATATCCATGGGCTTCGGAGAAGCTAAATAGTTCAAGGAGACCGAATCTGGAGGAAATTTTGTGAGAATTTTTTTTCCTTAAAATAATGTTTAAGTTTGAATATGCTTTTTGTAAGAATCACATGGATCTCAGGTTTGGCTGCCTGCTGCTTCAAAAGCCAATACTAGAGAGATAGTGCTGATGGAAGGAAAGACCGTTTATTCAAGAACTGCCCGCCTGAGAATATGGTGGACCCCTATCCTAAAGACCATCTTAGTGCAGGCAGGGGCTTTTATTAGGAGGGAGAGGGAAAGCAGAACAAAGAAATCAGGGGGAGGGGGACTGAAAGGTCTCTATGTGTAAGTCAGCACAGTCTACTCCAGTGATTATCTCGAAACTGGTCAAGGGGAGGTCTGGTTTCAATGACTGAAAGTCAACACATCTCCTGGAGCTAGACCATCGGTTTCTGGAGTCAGCTTCCTTTGAAGTTAGCTCCTGGAACTCTTTCATAAATATGCTGTTTATCTATGGGTTACATATTAGTTAACAACTCATCCTTTACAAAAACAATTTTAACAGAAACAATATTAAAAGAATGGAGGGGTGGGTTACAGGAATAATAAATGAAGTTACTAATTAATCATGCTTCAAACAGTAAAAAAAAAAAAAAAAAAAAGGGCTTCTACTTTAATTATGGCTAGCTGCCATGTAGGGTAAATACAATTAGAAAACCAAATGAGTTTAAATTATTCCTCCCCTATTTTTCTTACCCAATCACATTTATGCCTTTTTTTAACTTGTAAGAGTAGTACATTTGTAAGATATGTACATGTGTATATATAAGTATATATAGAAGTACATATGTACCTATATACATATAGGTATGCATGTCTGTATATGTGTATATATACACATATAGACTTTACATAAAATTAACAATGAAAAGAAAAGCCTACCCCACTCCACCCATTCATGATTCTAAATGGTCCAGTTGTGGGAATCCACCAAACCTTCCTCTCTTAATAGCATTTGCAGAATGTTTCCCTGTGAAAAGGGATGCTTTAGGAAAGATTGTATATTGTTCTCTTAGCAGGTGCTTTAATATACTATAATCAAGCAATGATAATCAAAAGAATGAAAATAACCATTCCCCTAAATCCTGCCATTCAGCAATACTATTAACTTGTTATAGTTCCTTCTGGCATAGATATACCTATGCCAGAAGGATATATATAATATACTATACACATATATATTATATACATATGAATGATCATATTCTATATATCACAATCTTTTTTCCTCACTGGATCCATGAATACTGTCCCATGCAATTATAAAATTTCTTTAGCCTTACTACTCAAAGTGTGGCCCACGGATCATCACCTGGGAGCTTGTTGGAAATGCAGAACCTGATGCCCACTCCTACTGGATCAGATCCTCATTTAAACAAGATCCCCAAGTGATTCCTGAGCACATTACAGTGTGAGAAGTGGAATCTACCACTTCCTTTTAAATGGTTGACAGGTGTACCACTGTCTGATTGTGCCACAGGGCTAGAATTTAATCATTTGATTCTAATTAGTGTCAGGAAAGGTTATCCATCTAGGTGGCCAGGAGCCATTTCCTGGAAATCCTTGTTAGAGCCACTCTCATTGCCCTTGGGTGACAGACAACTCTTACTGGGTGAAGTTGTGGAAAAACCAAAGTCTGGGCCTAAGGCTACACTGGAAAAGTATCTCACAGATGACTGTGCTCAGAATGGTTGGAAAAAATGTTTACTATGTTTTGGAAACAGATGCTTCCAACAAAGAGAACAGGAAGCTGGTGCCTTCCCTGTCTGCCATTCAGCAAGGCTGAATACATTCTGTCAAATTTGCCTACAAACTTTGCTGAACAGCCCAGCAAGCAGCAATGAAAATTACAGAGTGGCTCCCAGGCACTTTAGTGGGTAATCAGCTGAAATTGAGCTGTTTTCCATATTCTTTGCTGATAATGCAAATGGAAGCTTTAAAGCAAATGGCTCCAAGTTACCACACATCCTACAAGCTGAGAAGGCCCATGTGGTCCACATAGATGCTGCCACTCCGCCCCAAGCCCTGCCACAGAAGTGGGTGCCATGGCTATCAACAATAGGATGCAGTGGACTGTCTGGGCTGCCGTTAACAAATAGCCAGGCTGAGCTAGAGGGTTGCAGGCCCAGGGCCAATCATCTGGATGATTTAGCTATCAGGAAGTGAAGGCAGCTCTAGGGAAAATCCTGGGCCTGTCTAAAATTTCTACGATTTCCTCACACCAGCCTCAGCTTTTCTTTGAAAGGTCTCCCTTGTGCTGTCCAGGAGAAAAGGACTCGGACTTAAAGTACAGGATGCAGGACTTTAAGTCCAAGCTGGCTTCAGGCTTTTAGGTGCCCCAAGATCATGAACCAGAGCAGAAAGCAGCTGTGACCAGGGGATTAGAGACCCGGGGAAAGCTGACTGTTTCTTCTCAGGTTTTCGCAGTGGTTCTGCATGGGACATCCAGGGGGAAACATCACTTTGGGGGTTGCCAAGAGGCTAAGAGAAGGAGTGATAGAAAGGAATATGGCACCAGATTCAAATGTCAACTCACCATGTCCTAGCTATGACCCTAAAGGTGGCTAACTCTGACTCTTAACTTCTATGAAATAGAATAATTATATCCTCACAGGTAAGATGCCATAAATGTATCTCTAGGGACATGGTAGGTATTTGATAAATGCTCCTTTCCCTCCTCTTCCCTCGAAAATGAACCAAACTTCTCTCTCTTTACTCACCCTCCTCTTCCTCCACTCTCCAACCCTTCCACCATGTCATCTAATCCCACTGCATACTCTTCAGCCACACAGACTTCATAAACATACCATGCTGGTTCTTACTTCAGGAACACAACATGTGCCGCTTTCTCTGTGGGAGACATTTTCTCATTTCTACTCCATTAACTGAGAAGCTCCTGCTCACCCTTCAGGTCTGAAGATGGACATGAGGTTCTCCAGAAATCTCTCAGTCAGGGAGTCCCTGCTAGTCTCCACATAGCACTTACCTGGTTACCTCCCTATCACATGGAAACAGTCCATTAACTCTTTATTTCTTCTAGAAACTGTGACCAATTTAAGGCAAAAGACTATGTCTTACCCATCCCAATGTAGAGTCCCCTTTCCCATCCCATTAGAAGTTCCTGGTGCTCAGTGTGTATGTGTGGAATATTTATAAATGTGTGCATACACACACACACACACACACACACACACACACACACACACATATATATATATATATATATACACACACACACACACACATACACATACTAGAGGCCCAGTGCATGAAATTCGTGCACTCGGAAGTGGGGGGGGGGGGTCCCTCAACCCGGACTGCACCCTCTTGCAGTCTGGGAGCCCTCAGGGGATGTCCAACTGATGGCTTAGGCCTGCTCCCCATAGGACAGACATCCTTAGCGCTGCTGCGGTGGCGGGAGAGGCTCCCACCACCACTGCTGCGCTAGCCAGCCATGAGCCCGGCTTCTGGCTGAGTGGTGCTCCCCCTGTGGGAGCACACTAACCACCAGGGGACAGCTCCTGCATTGAGCATCTGTCCCCTGGTGGTCAGTGCATGTCATAGTGCGTGGTCATTCTGCTGTTCAGTCAATTTGCATATTAGCCTTTTATTATATAGGATATATATATATGAAAAAATAAAATACTGGAAAGAAAAATGATACACATACAAACATTTTCAGCTGTTATATATTAAGAACTTATGACCTTCTAGGCACTATACTAAGTATATTACATGTGCCATTTATTTAAATACAAGTAGCCCATCGCGCAATATCGTGTGCAGTAGGCCGCCCGCCGCTTCCACGGGAGCCAGCGGGAACCACAGCATGACGCCGGGAGCCGCACTGCTTCCACGGGAGCCAGGAGGGACCCGTGCCAATTCTGTGGGAGGCGGAGGAAGCGCACTGCTTCCGTGGGAAGCAGGCCCGATGTCTCCTCCCTGGGCCTGCGCTCAGCCACGGAGGCTGCAGGCCGACCCCCGTCTCCCAGAGGCCCTCCACGGCTGGGGCAGAACGCTGGCCACTCTCAGCAGCTGCCCCCCCAGGACTGGGAGACTCCGGCGGGGCTGAGGGGACTGGGCGCCGCCATCTTGTGGCTATGGGTGCCACCATCTTTGTGATGGAGTGATGTTTAATTTGCATATTTCCCTTTTACTAGATAGAATGATGCTATAGTGGGTTATATTTAAAGGGGATGCAAGGAGATATTAATTTTTTTCTTTTAACATTTTTAATTTTCCCAATTTATAAATATTCTTCATAGAAACCAGGGAAAATAGTTATTTTTAGATGCTCTTTGCCTATGAAGGTCTTACAATATGCTAGTATACGAGTATAAAATACATACGGTTCACGGCTATTCTCTGAAAATTGGCCTTGTGGGGAGAAGGCACTAAGCCAGTGGGAACTCAGAGTTTTTGTGGCCTCTCTTAAACTCCCCTAGAACTTCACTATGAGCGTTTCTGTGTATGGTAAGTTCCAAAGGCACCTGTTGGCTCTGTTCATATGGCACTTCTTTGTTTCCAAAACCTATCAGTGAAGCAGTGCCCACAAACACAGTTGCTGCTCCTTTGGGCACTATTGATCTCTCATCCTCTGTGAAGCTTGAGGAAATCAAAGACGATTCCTTCTGTGTGCTATACAATCACTAATAGAAAATAACACAGTTTAAGTGAGCAGCATCCAGACCATTGGAAAATATCCTTGAGCCTGTTCACCTCTATTAAGCCCTAAACCATTTAAAATATCCAACACATTAAAAATCCAGCTAATGCTCACAATTCTCGGAACCCGGCTAATGTACAACGGTTTGAACAATAAAAACTGATTTTTTAAAACTCACAAAAGAGTTTTGTGTGAGCAAATGTATGTGCTTTTTATTCCAACATAAATAGGCCCACTTGGTTATGAATGAAATCAGTGTTTATTATACTAATAACAATCAGACATGAATTAAACATACCTAGACTTAAATAAGAATTATTCCCCACCTTCAATCTCAGTGTCTCTCCCTTTCTCATCCTCCGCTTCAAAAGGATATTTAGAAATAAATTTGGGATTCATAAGAAATAAGGGTGAGCAATAGAGTTATATCTGTTGTAACCTTAGCAAATGTGAATAAAGATACTAAATCTCCAGTCTTTATTCCTCTGCTGCATGCTGATTTCAAATCACACTCAGTACTTTTTCCTTATGGGAAGTTATGCTGCTTGTCTTCTGTCATAAAAACCTCAACCTTCCAAATAATAAAGGTCCCATTCTAGGTATGACTTATCTTTACAGTTTATAATAATAGTATCTACCACTTATTAGATGATTCCTACGTGGTGGGCATGCTCATATTCATAGTGACTCCATCGGGCAGTTATCTTCCCCATTCAGAGGAAGCAGAACCCACATCTTAACCAGGTGATGAACCAGGTCCATGGTCACAGCTGCTAAATGGAGAAACACAGGCTAAAATTCAGTCCTTTTTCTTTCAGCAAAATGACGAAAGAGAGTAAAACCACAAAAATCATCCCCAACATTACTGTTTTTCATAAACAACAATCATAAGCAAGTAAGTTACTAGATTTCTTTCAAGTTTCTATTTGTATTGGGCTCCCAGGCTAACTCCTTCACAGGTAGAGTTGAGTGCTCAAGAAAAAAGCTGTCTTTGGTCAAGATCCCCACATCCCTCACAAAATGGGATGATGGGAACTGAAGTAGAGGGAGGCTGTGGTGTGGAGTCTGAGGCAGGAAATTTGGAAAAATTCAAAGACTGGGAATGTGGAGTACAGGATTCCAGGCATAAAGGTCAAATAGAGGTTATGACCACAGTCTCCCTTTCCTGAGATACAAATCTCTGGAAGCCACAAAGCACTGATACGTTGTCACAATGGGTTGTACTTATGAAAAGTACAAGAAATGTGTCTCATAAGCTTTTTACTCATGTCTTCATCAGTGATGCACTTGGCCTCCAAAGTAAGAGAGAGTGTTGTGCCATGGCCAGACAATGAGGAGTTTCTGATAGAGCACATGATTCTCAAATCAACTGAAACTAAAAAAAAAATAGCCATTAAGTCCAACTAAGCTAACAGCTAGCACAAGTTTCTAATGTGCATATCACTTGGTAATACAGACCCTGTCCTGGTATCCAAGACTGAAGGTGGAGTAAGGAGTACTGAATTAGTACTCTTTCTTCCCAAGTTCTTGCTTTCCATGCCTAAAGCAAAGGAGTCAGGTGCATTTCCTTCTACTCAGAGGAACACAAGTATAGCTGATGGGTTTCCACATAGCTCCTTAGCTCCACTAATGTAAGAGAGATATTTTTCTCACCTAAGAGCATGGTTAAGTATCAAAACCTGAAGGGCAAGAATTGCTGAACAGGAGGCCAAGCACAAGTTGCCAAAAGCAGAGACTGGGGAGAAAGTGGGTATCATCAAAGTCATCAAGTAGATGGGGCTAGGAACTGATGGGAGGTCATAGAGAGTCAATCATTTAAGAAACAAGATCGAGTTTGGGCGTGAACATAAAGCATGTGGATCATCTGCAAGAGCGAGAGCTGCCCTTTGAGACCCTTAAAGCACCAACAAACAGAGCAAAGAGAAGAGTCAACATGAAAGGGCCCATGACATTAATGCTGGAGAAGCTCAGGAACTGTCATCATGACAGGTGACACTCACTGTGCATGTACTTCATGCCAATCTTGGGCTAAGTGCTCCAAAAGTATCATCTCATTTAACCATCACAAATCCTGTAACCATCACAAATCCTCAGAACCCATACTTTGAACCATTCTGCTTCGACCTTAAAAAACCTCATGCTTCCCTGAGGCCAGAACTTGTCCTTCTTAGATGGTAGTCCTCAGACTGTTCTGAACAAAATAAGTGACGAATCCTAGAACCTCCTTTAGCCGCTATGGCAAAGCATCTTACAGTTGCTGTGTTCTGCAGTGATGACATCACTCTAACTGTCCTGTGCAAGAATAATCAATGCCAGCTGCGAGCTGCAGGGGTGCACAATCCCCACTGAGTACCTGAAAGCCCCCACTAACCCAAATGGAAATCAGGGAAATCTTTTTGGTGTTTAAAAATAAGATCAAATCAAGACACATGAGAAAGGTAGACTCAAGATCCCCCAAAAGTATCTGTTGCAATATCCACAAAATACCTCATCTTCCAGTTTGAGGATACATTGAAAAAGTGATGTTCGTGTTCCTATGTTCTTGGGAATTTGATCTGCTACTCCACAAAATTTTAATCAGTCAGGCTTTATTTTCTTTACTATCTTCTCTCACTTTTCCGCATTCACCCTTATTCTCTCTCCTCTTTTCCCTTAAGATCTCCCACCACCTACAATCTTGTTCTCCAACATTCCCAAGGGCCCAAGAAAGTATCTGGATGCTAGCCTGTAATCTGATTCTTCCCAAATAAAACTTCTAAAAGCCCCCGTCTTGGAGTAGGTTCCCTGGATGCAGAGTTGAGACAAGGATTCTCGTAGATGGGATTTATTGGGGGAAGGCTTTCCAATGGGGAATGAGGGAGAGCAAGGAGCCAAGCAAGTGTGTAATCTCAGCAGGAGTCTGGCTTCAGCCTGCCCCCGCAGAGAGCTCTGGAACCCAAACCACACCACAGAGCCAGCCCCCACTTGGGCCAGGGAACCAGCCTGCTGTCCCCAATGTCAGTTAGTTCTTGGCTATGGGCAAAGAAGCAGGGCATGAGGAAGGACATCACCTCCCAGGCAGGCAGCCTGTATCTGACCTGGGACAATTCTCCTAAGAAAGGGACAGCTCTGTCTTGACTGCTGTCCATTTTCATAGATGCAATAATCCTGTGCTTTGTTCCCAGATGGGAGATGTCATATTTCCAATCACTTAATATCAGCAGTTTAAAAGAAGTAAAAATCTTGCTTTAGTGACTCAATAAAAGCATTTCTCGGAAATCAGTCAAACTATTTATTTGGGTTATTTTTTTAATCTCTATTTTTTTAAATTTTAGAGAGAACCATCAAATCTCTCTTGACTCAAAGAACTGCAAAACACACAAATCGCTGAAATTCCTTCACATTTTGTAGTATGTCTGTTCTCTCACAAGGTATAATGTTTTCTGCTGCTTCTAACTTTGACACCAACAGAAATGTGGCCTATTTGTGGAGATGGCAAAGACATGGTAGCATTAAATCTGAGGCTTTTCCTTGCCTTATTTGTAATAGAAATGAAACTGATGATCTTCTAGCCTCCAAATGACACATGTTGGTGAGAAAAAAAAAAAAGCATCAATTCCTGGCCAGGGACACTGTCTGTGTGGAGTTTGCATGCTCTCACCATGTCTATGTGAGTTTTCCCTGGGTAATTCCACATCCCAAAGCTGTGCACATGAGGGGAACTGGCATGTCTGGATTGTCCCAGTCTGAGTGGGTGTGAGTGTGAGCGGCCCTGCGATGGAAGGGCGTCCTGTCCAGGGGTGGGTCCCCCTTGTACCCGTAACTGCCAGGATAGGTAGGCTCCTGCTGACCTCAACCTTGGACTGAAATAAGCAGTTGGAAACGAATTATCTTGTTTTTATTAATCTTTCTTAAAATATGTATAGCTCACATCTATTTCAGTGTTTAATATTAAAAGTGTTTGAGGTCTATTGTTGGAAGTCTGGAGATGCTTTTGTGACCAGAAATATGCCATAGGAACATGACCCTTGTTTATATCAATTAGCCTATTGTAATATACATCTTCTTGGTTAAAGTTGCAGTTTTCAAGAACCCATTGAGGACGTTACATGAGGAATTACTGTACTTGGGCCCTGGTAGAAATTCTGATCCAAGTGGTCTAGAGTGAGAACCCAGCACTGATACTTTTTTAAAAGCTTCCACAGCTGATTCTCACATAGCTGGGACTGAGGACCCTTTGCTTTCATGTCAGCAGACTCCCACACCTAGCCACCTTCGCATTCTGTGATCTCAGGCAGTGACTCACAGACACTTCTGAAAATCCCACTAGGGTGATATAGGCAAGATCAAGTTGTTCGACTCTGAAATTCTTGGACTCTTTGACCACAGCCCACGAGGCAGAGCTTGAAGCACACCCAGTGAGAACCTTCAGCTCCTGGTCTGGCTCAGCACTCCATCCTTCTTGCTGCGCTCTCCCTAGTGCCCAGCTGTGGTGATGACCTGCAGCAAGCGATGATGAGGTGTGTCTGCTCTGAAGAGCAAGGTGAAGTGGTACAGTAACGACAGATGCTGGAAATGTCCCAGAAACAGCAGCAGATCTACCCAGGCAGGGCAGGTGGTAGGTGAAAATGGGACAAAACACCTTTATAGTTCAAAGCTGACACCCTGCCTGTGACAGCAGTTCATATAGGCATCTCGTAACCAGCACTGTGAAGGCCAGGCTGTTTTGAGGACCAAGTGGACCCTGTGGAATCTGCCAAACTAAGAAGGCGAGAAATTGTTGCCTTCTTATGCAATCCTAGGTAATGCCATTTCCACAAATACCTCTTCCTCCACCACACTACCCAGCCCCCAGCCATGATTTGCATTAATAGTCTAGAAGATTGTGGGAGAAAACAGTAAAGAAGTTTTGGCCATTTGCTTTACATACACGCACACAGGGCCAGTGTTCTCATTCTAGACAAACCGCTGTGGGGTGGCCTCTGCAAGCTGGGTATTGATTTTCCAGGGAAACCTCTACATTTTGCTGCTGCATCACCAGTATTGCAAATCGAAACTGACCAGGCCATCTATCTCTCCCACGCAAGCGATGGTACTGCATGTACTCAGTATCTTCACACACACAACTAGGAGGTCTGGCATATATCATTGTGCAGACCTGTTCTCTGGGGTTCAGGAGGTGTTTATTCTTCCTGACCCACACTCCCTAAATGCAAGTTACAACCCCAAACCCCCTCTCATATTTCCCAATGTTCCCTGAGGGGGAGTTGGGGGGGGGGGTGAACCTCCAGAATGAGAACCACTAGCTGGCTCTGTGCTGGATATTTGTCCTCACTGTTCAGTGCAGTCATCTCCAAGTGCCAGCTCCGGGTGAGTCTAAGGGGCAGCCAAGGTCAAACTTCCCAGGGCTGACTCCACGAGTCTGGGACCCTCTCCGATGGCAGCACTTGGCCAGTTTCTCCCACTTGGGGGTACAGGTTGGCACAGACTAAGAAGCCAAGGCAGCTGCTCTGAGTCAGGACGAACACTGCACACCACTCAGCAGACCCTCTACACTCAATCTGACATCCACTTGGCTATTGTGCACCGTGCCGCCCCCTGCCCACAGAGTGATGTGTGGGTCAGTGGGAAGCTAGCTGCTAATGGAGCAGCCCTGGCTCATCCTCTCTAGGAGGCACCAGAAAGGGGAAAGGAAAGCCTCATATACACTGCTGGCCAGAGGAAGAGAAACAGGGACCTCTGGTTGGGGGCAGGAGTTCTTCAGGCAGCCCAAGGCCTTCTGGGAAGGATCATCCCCAGCAATGATCTGCTTAATTATGGCAGCTTTTAGCTACCCCCCACTGGGTTCTTTAATGAGCATCTCCTCCTTCATGGATCCTGGGAGACTCCACTCCTCTGCTGTTCTTATTTATGTGGCTCGACTTTACTGGGAAGTTTATTTAGTAGGGCAAGAAAGACAAGTATTTGTCTCAGAAAAATTCAGTTTTGTTTTGTTTAAATCTCACTATCTAAAGGTCTTTTTGTTTTTGTCATTGTTGTTTTAGGAAGTGGAAAAGCTTGGATTCTATGGAAGTGAGCCAATATCTCAATAAGGCAGATGACAGAGCACACCTCTTGTTTGCTTTTGACTCCACGTTTTCTCTTATTTGTAATGAAATGTCAGAAAATGGGACCGGGAGAGGTCTGCAATTGCCAAGTTCCACAATGTAAATATTCCCACCATGGCTGATTTCAAGCCACCAACATTTTAACAACCAGCTGTCTTATCTCCGTTCCCATCCTTCCTGAGAGGGAAGCTCCCTAAGATTAATGAATTCACTTTTTAAAGTTACATGATTTGAATACGGAAAATGGACCCTGCGAAAGGGTGGTGGAGTACCAGACCACTATTTGGGAAGAAAGAGGCTCAGATTCTCTGGAAAGACTGGGAATGGTATGCTAGCCTGCCACGGCTGTAGACGTTCAGGGAGAGACTCAGAGGGGAATGCGGAGAGGGAAGCCAAGATGCCCTCCACAGAGCACGGTGCCACACCTCAGTAAGCTCTCCAGTTTAATTAGCCTTTTCCTTCTCGCTAGCAATCCAAGTGGTGGGAACAGCATATTTCAAAATAATCCAGGGAAGGAAGCACAAAACCTCAAACAGTTACCATGGGGTCCCCAAGAACTGGGATGGTGCTTGCTGGTCCCTGGGCAGCATGCATGACCATGGGGGCCCACCTATCCAGCTTTATGGGTGCAGGGCCATCTGAGAGGAGGATCTGAGGTGCACAGGGAAATTGGTCTTTGTGTGCAGATACTGACTTGATGCTTGTTGAATGCTATTTCTAATGGCTCCCTGCATTGCTATTCAGATGACACTGTCTTTACAAAATGAGCCAGAAAAAGTCAGGGGGGCAGAAAGTGAAGATTCATATACTATTGCTTAGGAGATCAATACAGGTTCTATAGTTGTGTATAGCAAGCAGATATAGGTAATAATCCTATATAATAAAACCCTAATATGCAAATCGACCGAACAGTGAAACGACCAGTCACTATGACGCGCACTGACCACCAGGGGGCAGACGCTCAATGCAGGAGTGCACTCAGCCATAAGCCGGGCTTACGGCTGGCGAGAGCAGTGGCAGTGGTGGGAGCCTCTCCTGCCTCCGCAGCAGCACTAAGGACCCCTCGGGGTTCCCGGACTGCGAGAGGGCGCAGGCCGGTCTGAGGGACCCCACCCCACCCCAGTGCATGAATGTTGTGCACCAGGCCTCTAGTACCAATAATACTATGCAACAGACACTGTTCTAGGCACTTTTCACATATTGACATTTAATCCTCAGGACTATTCTATGAGGTAGGTGCCCAATTTACAAAGGAGGAAACCGAGGCACAGAGTACTTAACTAGCCCACATTCTCATGCCAGTAAGTGCCAGATGACGCTGAAGCCTGGCAGCTTGGCCCAGAGTGTGGGCTCCACTGTAGGTCAGATTTCCTCTCTAAGCACTCAGCCGCGGCTACTGGGCATTCTGGGTACAAGAACGTTTCTGGGTTTTCTTTTTGACTGTGACCTACTCCAAGGCAGAGACCCTGAGTGTCTGGCTCTTCAGGAAATCAGTTCCTGTCTCACTGTGCAGTCTTCCTGGGCAGAAGCCCTGTTTGTTTGGGGGCTTCCAGGCGCTGACACTGATTCCTCCTTCCAGAAAAAGAAAGGAGCCTTAACACCGAGTTTACTTGAGAACCAAGAGGAGAAATATTTATAATAGTCACCTAAATGAAAGCAACTACATCACTAGGGTCAGTTCTTGACAATGAGGCTAAACAGATAGAGACATGGCAAGAACAGACGTTTCCAGATCAGCCCAGAGTCCGGCAGACCACATCCTTGCCAGCAAAGCATCTGTGTGGGACACCGGGTGCAAGGCATGCTTTGCTAAAAAGTGCTGCTTCTGCTCCTACCTACATGGCCATCTCTCTTCTGGAGGAAACCAAAATATGATCCTGGCTAGTTACGTTGGGGACTTTAAACTTATGTATCACACCTGCAACATTGGGGTCCTGTGAGTATTTGCTGGGGAAGGATGGAGGGAAAGAAGGGAGAGAGCAAGGGAGGGAAGAAAGGGTGCTTTCCCTGGCCTGTCTGGAACTACTAGGGAAACTCACCAACAGTGACTCAAACCAGAGACAGATTTCCCTCCTGGACCACAGACAGCCTTCCCTTGGGCCCTGGGTCTCCTAGGCCTGCTGCTCTTGAGACACTGGCTCCTTGAGACTTTATCCTTGACTTTGTGAACTCGCACCCTTCCCCTCCCCCGCCCCATTTTATGTCCTGCATGTATGGGACAGAAACCTCACAGCATATGGCTGAGCCTCAAGGTGTCACATCTTGGAGTCAGCTCGTTCATAGCCCCACAGTCACACTCTCCCCACAGCATAGAGAGGGATGGGCTCTCCCACCCCTCACCCCACAGCACAGAGAGGGATGGACTCTCCCACCCCTCACCCCACAGCACAGAGAGGGATGGGCTCTCCCACCCCTTATCCCACCAGCACTTCATTGGAAAGGTCAGAGTTGACATAACTCAGACTCAAGAGAATTTGCTTTTTCACGTGAGTCGCATTTTAACCCCAAACAGTATTTTCCCTTTTTCTATAAAAAAGAAAAGTCTTTTTAAGTCATCTTGTTTTGATTGTTTTTCCTCCCAAAAGAAGGAACAAAATGTAAATCCTGTATAATAATGTATTATACAAAAAGCCTCAAAGATTTCATGAACATATTTTGTAAAGAACTAAGAGGCATTACTTCATACCCAAAAGCTTCCCTGAAACCCCATGATAGAAAAGGCCTTGGAACCCCCAAATGTGAAATTATTATTGTACTTCTCCTACATTTGGCTATGCTAAGGAATCCCATTACCCTCTGAGCACATGCCACCATTGTTTCCAACAGGCAGAATATGGCCGAGGTCAGAATCGGCAGCTGCTAACATGCACGGGTGGTCAGAGCACAGCCTGACTGGGGGGCCGTGCAGAAACCGAAGTTGCATGCAACGACTTAAGAGATTCCATGATTCATTTCTTGAACTTGCCCAGTGACTAATGTTATGAGAAATACCCACAGAGCTGTGCTCATTCTAGGGAAAACTTTTTAATTAAAAAAGAGATTTTCAAAGCTCCCACCTGGGGATGGTCCATTGGGTTTAGGAATGGAAAGTTACTGGGCTAGCAAGGATAAGACATGCCACTCTAGGTTGGGATCCTTCCTGCTCACAGAGGAAAGAAAAGAGGCAGGTGACTCAAAGTTTACAATGTGGCTTTACTAAAGTTTACAATGCGCTTGGGTTGTCGTGATAAGGGTCCTGACTCCTATCTAACTGGTCTCTAGGTGTCTCTGAGGCTCAGTTTTCCATTCTGCTGAAAGGCATAGACCTGCAGTGCTGGCACATCACAGACATTTAAGTAATGACCCTGGAAGGGGGGCGGGGGAAGGGAGGGAGGGAGGAAGGGAGAGAGGGGAGGGGGGGATGGGACAGAGGGGAGGGAGGGAGGGAGAAAGACGGAAAGATCTTCAAGGGCTACTGCATATTAAAATAACACGTGACCTCTTTCTCTACTCACTCTCTAAAGTGGAGCTACCTTCCTTGAGAAGGGGCAGCAACACTGCCCTGGGGACAATAGATACAGGCGGCCCTTCAATAGGTTGGGGAGGGAAGAAGCATCTCAGATCATATACTAGTTACAGGGAGAGTAAGTTATGGAGGCATAGTCCCTCCTTCCCTGATTAGCATAATGGGGTTAATGCCTTGTCCAAGTCCTCTCGGCCTTATCCCAGGTTGTGGGGAATTTCCCACAGCCCTAAACTTCAGGCTGCAGTGCCCTTCCTGTGTCACAGCCAGAGCTCCTTCTGGAAGAGCCCTTGGTCACCAGAAAACAATGGCCTTGCTTCCTAATGCGCCAGTGCCTCCCTGTTTAGGAGGAGCCACCCTCTTCACAACCACCTAACCACCAGACAGCACCCCGCAGTCCTGCCTTCAGAAGCGCGCTGACCAAGTAGGCCACTCTTCCCCAGGGAATCAGCCAGCAGAAAGAGCTGGCCTGTCTTGGCTTTTACCCCCTTGCCCTTCCTTCCTCCTCCCTCTGCACCCTTTTGGACCCCCGGGTTCCTCTGAGATTGATTCATACATCTTCCTCTCAAAATGATGAGACAGGGACAAAAATGATGAATGTCTGAAAACTGACAGCCCTTTTCCTCCCTGTTCCCCTCCCTCTCAATTACATGAAACCTGGCGTAGCAGGCAGGACATTCTCCATTCTCTCTCCATCCTTCCCCACTTTATTGTGCACATTTGAGGTCACAAGGAGAAAGTGTAGAAGATACATTGAAAAGGAAAAGGGAAGAAAAAATTTTAATAGAAGAAGAAAAATAAAAACAGATCTAAAAGTGATGGGTAATGTGGACAGAGGTCATGCAGGTTTTAGAAAGTTTGCATTTAAGACTTGAGAAAGTGAAAAAGAGAGTTTCAAGGATAGCTGCATTCTGTGAAGAATTCATTGAGAACGGCAGAAAGGAGGAGGAGAGAGGGGTGGGGAGGGGGAAGGTGGGGAAGAGAGGAATGGAGGAGTATGTAGATGGTTTGTTGCATTAAGAACGTACTCCAATATTCTGACTATACTCCCTATGCTGTACTTTACATTCTGTAAGCTGTGCTTTACACCCCAGGTCTATTTTGTAATTGCCAATTTGTGCATCTTAATCTCTTCACCTTTTAGTACCTAGCCTCATAACCTCCTCCCACCTGGTAACCATCAGTTTGTTCTTTGTATCTATGAGTTTGCTTCAAAATAAATAAATAAAGAAGAATATACTTCCTCCAGAGACTGAGATAAGGTTTGAATGACTGTTCCTGACTTTACAAAAGCTGCACTATGTGTCTCTGACTATGACCCAGCACCAAGACTGCTTATGGCCAAATGGTTTCCCAGGCTGGGGTCCTCAGTGTTCCTTCCCTGCCCTTTGACCTATGCAAGCATCTGTTTGCTGATACTACTGGAGTTTTTCTAAAGTCCTCATTACTTTCGAGGATGGTGTTCTTTCTTTCCACTTTAGAAACCCCTTCCCTCCCATCGGATCTTAAATCCCTACACTAGCAACCAGCTTGGCGATAGCAGCCAGGGGAATGGGTACTGGTAAAGGATAGTTGGGTGGGATGATGCAGGGTGGGAAGGGAAATCAGTAAGTTGTTTGGGGAGATTTCCTCAGTGTCAACATCAGTATCTGCAAATGAACGACTCGGAAAATTGTTTAATGAGGACTACCAAGGGGAAAGGTCACTCTGGAAAAGGCTGGTTTTCCCAGAAGCCACGGGAAGAAAAGAGGCCAGGAAAACATACACATATGTGGTGTGTCACATGCCCCCAAGGCCCTTTTCAGAGCGTTTCCTATCTGTGGAGTCAAACTCTCTTCGGAGCCTCAGCCAGCAATGTCGATTAAGTGGGTCTTGAAGACAAGAGGCATCACACAATTTCCATCAAAAGGCAATTCGCTGCTTCCATAACAGCAGGGATGGCTCATGGTAGTTAGGAAGGCAGAAGTGGCTCATCCATCTTTGGGGCTAATTTATATGAGTTGGAGGACATGCAATTTATCACAGGTCATCCAAAGGACGGTGATTTAATGCCCCAGATCTTTTTTTAAGGGCTGTTAGGTGACTTTCACTTCATACTTTTTGGTTTCATCTGAAAATTCTTTTAAAATAATTTTAAAACATCCTTTTTCCAATCATGGACTGAGAATAGGAACCCCAGGTTCAAATATCTGACCTTGAAACCCAGAGGTAAGCTCAGTAAGAAGGTAGATTTGTGAATGTGAAACAAAGAATTGGATCCAACTGTCCCTACGAGACGCAGCAATGGGAAGATGAATTTTTACAGTGTTTGCCTACAATGTCCAAGCATAAGATGCAAGTAAGTTTCTCCCTGCCATTCTGTGAGAGAGAGAAAATACATGCCAGGGCAGTCAGGTCCTCATGAAAAAAGCACCCCAGTGACCCCCACTTGTTCCAGGATGTGCCCTGCACAGAAAACCCTCCTCCCCAACACTGAACTCAAATCTCTTTCCTCTTTTGAAATGTCACCTAACTGCTCGCTTGACCCCTTGCAACCAACCAAAACTGTCAAATGTACCTGAAGACCAACTGGAAAGTTTCCCTCGCTTTGAAAAATCCCACTTTGCACAGCCAGCTTGGCTCAGTGGTTGAGCGTCGACCTATGAACTAGGATGTCACCGTTCAGATTCCCGGTCAAGGCACATGCCTGAGGTTGCAGTGTGGGGCATGCAGGAGGAGCCAATCAATCATTTTCTCTCATCATTGATGTTTCTATCTCTCTCTCCCTCTCCCTTCCTCTGAAATCAATAAAAATATATTAAAAATAAAAAATTTCACCTTAATCAAACACTTGCCAATCAGACACTGTCTCAAGTGTTTCCTCTTTTTAGTCTATAAACATTCTCTCCTTTCTAGTGCCCCCTAACTGCTAAAAGGGAAGGACAGTAGATGTGTGCCCTGCAAGTGGAAAAGAGAGCATTTCAGAGGAGGGTGAGCAGGAGATGGGGTTGGAAGCAGTCTGTCCCTGACCAGGTCAACAGGAAAGATGAGGAGCTGACCCCCATAGTGGACTGCAACAGTGAATATCAACAGAATGCTCAGTAACTAAGGAGACAAAATACATCCCCACCGAGGTAGAGAAACCCAGAGGACCACACAGAGACGAGCACCTGGGTCCAGCTTCCTTCACCAAAAGCTTCCTCCTATATCCAGACACCATCTTGGCTAAGAAAAGGCAGAGGGAGAAATCCACAAGACCAATGCAGATCATTTACTTAAAGGAGATATTTTCCTTTTACCAAAAGACTAAGTACCTTCAAAAGGAAAAGGTAAATTTCCCTGGCCCTGCCCCCACCACCGTGGACAGGGAGAAGGCAGATTTGTCCCCAGACCAGTTACAGGAAGTAAAGGATACTGCGTCTCTTCTACAATTGAGCTGTTCTCTGTGAACTGTAGACCCGATGTACCTAAGCCATTCTGAGCAGAGAAAGCCTGCTTTTTCCCTTTAAAGGTAGCCTAAGGAGAAGGGAACATGGAGTGATTCATGTTTCCTTTATGGGACCTTAATGGAAACAGGAGAAAGATCTTTCTAGAAAGAAAAATATTACACACACACACACACACACACACACACACACACACACACAAAGGCCCAATGCACGAAATTCATGCAAGAGTAGGCCTTTCTTCCCCCAGCTGCCAGCACCGGTTTTCCTCCCTCTGGCACCTGGGCTTCCCTAACAGCCCCAGCTTCATCTGGAAGGTCGTCCGGAAGGACATCCACTCTAATTAGCATATTACGCTTTTATTATTATAGATATACTAGAGGCCCGTTGCACGAAGATTCGTGCAATAGGCCTTCCTTCACCTGGCTGCCAGCACCCGGGACCCAGGCCTTTGCTCTGGCCACCACCTTCTGCCTTCGCTCTGACCGGAGTCTTCGCTCTGGCCAGAGTCTGCAGGCTTCTCGCTGACTCTGGCCAGAATCTACAGTCTTCGCTTTGCTCCAGCCGGAGTCTTCACTGACTCTGGCCAGAGTGCAGCTCCTGTAGCTCTCTCCGCCCTCTTCCTCATAGCAGGTGTCCTGCCCCGCCTGGCCGCTCTGCGCCTGGAGCAGCTGGGGGCAGGGCCGTTTCCATCTTTGTCCTGCTAATTTGAATATTCCCTCCTGATTGGCTGGTGGGCGTCGTGGAGGTATGGTCAATTTATATATTTCTCTTTTATTATTGTAGATATACTGCTTATCTGCTGAGTACTGCACCCAAGTAAAGTAGCTATGTCAAAATGCTTTTGAAAACCTGGCCTGCCGGAGACCACCGCATAGCAGCATTGGCATGAAAGTGCAATAAGGAACCTGGAAGGCCATGAGCTTTAGACATCAACAGGGCTGATGCCAACTAAGATTGTTCTTGCTGAGATTGTGGTGTGTCAAAGCGATTTCCTGACCTGATAATCTTTGAGTAAATGGAACTATGTATTTACTGAACTTTACTGACCTTTACTGACCTTTGATACTATCTGCTTACTACATGCTCTACCTATGTGCTTTGCTAAGGGCAACTGTGTAACCAAGTTGAATAAAAACAGGCAAGGCAAGGGCTCGTGGCTCCTCTTCACAAAAGAGGTTCCACCTGGCCCACATGCTTAAAATTCATTTCTTGTGTAGTGTCTTCATTGTGCAGGTCCTCCTGAACCCACTGTGCAGGTCATGGGACTGGCCAGGTAAGAAAGTGGTTTCTTGGCTATCCTGAGAAATTGGTAGGAAAGAGTTTATGATGTCACTTAATAACCAAATTAAGTGTCCTAAAGAAGTCTTTTCAGACTCTCCACCACTTATTAGGCCACTATTTGGTATTTAGCTCCTCCTGACTCCCCTGTACATGCCCAACCTCTTCCAGGCTTCCAACCCATCTCAAGATAAGATCATAGGGGACTTCCCAAAGGACACAGGCTCTTTGGTGTACACGTGGAGGTTGTGTTGGGAGGCCACCAATCTAAGCAGTAGAAATAGTTAAAATCTTCTCTTGTATTAAGCATGGCCTTGGATTTTGTTGTTTTGTTTTTATATTCTGACGCTTTGACATATGGGGCCTTGTTGCCTCTGGACAGACTGCCTATCCTAGGCCTAGCCCATTCCTGAAGATAGTAAATAACTCATGTAGGAGTGTGCCTTTCATATGCAAACCAATAATCCAGAGCCCACACCTCCAGCTGCCTCCTCCGTGGGGCTTTCCCACTCAGGGCCACTATTATCATTCCCTAATCACCCAGGGCTAAGTACCAGAGGACTAGAGACAGTCCTTAGGCACCAGAGCCCTTGAAATTATTCAAAGTAGCCAATCCTAAACCTGCTTACCTGCCCCACCTGTTTCTTCCCAGGAAACCACAATAAAGGCTCTTACCCATGTTTCCCCCTCACTCCCTCTGCCTCCTGATGGCCTGGTGCTTCCCCAGTGGCCCCGAGTGGACGCCACACCTCCTCCTTCTAGGGAACTGTGGGTAAACTTCTTCCTTCGTGACAGTCTTTCCTGTGGCTGTGTGTCTTACCACACCTGATTAAAAGGACAGAAAGGGCCACCTGCCCCATCCCTCCTCTTTGAAGAATGCATAGTCTCCACCTCTACTTCTGGCCCAACCTTAACCATGGAGAGGAAAGGATATATGACAGGATGGCTGACGGCCTGGGAGAGAGAATTAAGAGGAGTTAAGAAATGGTGGGATTGAAGAAGTAAAAGGAGAAATGCAGGCCAGAGAAGCAGCTGGCTCAGAGGACACTGAGAGGCAACTCAAACAGAAAAGGAAAGAATTTTCTCCCACCATGTTTTTTGTTCCTCATTCAGCCTTGGTCCTCCAATAGGAAAAATTACCATGCCTCACCCATCCCATTACCACCATCAATAGTTCTTTCCTGCCCTTCCAAAGGTCAAAACCAAAAGGGGTTATGGTCATTTCATGGCCATTTGCAATGACTTTCCTAATATCCTCTGTTATGTCCTCACTAAAGCTTCTGCTTACTCACCATCACTACATGACTAAAGCTTAATCTGGTAATGTGGCATTTTTACATGGCATTTTACCTTTACCAAGCACTTTTACTCCCATAATCTCATTGAATTCTCCCAACAATCCTGTGAGGTCAGCAGGAATTAATTTTCTGATAAAATCCTTCTCTGTTCACCAATCCTTCAATACTCAAGGAAACATCAGCAAAATTTCATCATCAGAACACACTGCATACCAATGGGATTCAAAATATTTTGAAGCCATTTCCACCAATCCTCACAAGTTTCTCTCTAGAAAGCTAAACAGGGCTCTCTTCTGACATGCATCTTTAGACAAAGGAATTTATTCTAATACTTACATCTAGACCACATGCAAAAAACATCCATAGTCTACACATTCATTCCTCACTCAGGAAAAACTCAGATGCAAGAGGTTCAGGAAATAGATGCGGAAAAATGTATTCATAATCTCACTACAGCTAAAGCCGTAATTAGAAGCCTTGTACTTGCTGGCTCCCAAGTGCTAATCTTTAAAATGATGTAGATATTCCTTATTTGTGCTAAGCTTGCTTTATAGCATATGAAAATGTGATTTTAAAAATGTACAAATTGGATGATGACTTACAGATAAACCTTGCTTTGTATAATAGATTCCTTTTTTTAAAATGGGTGAGCTGAAAATACCACATGATCTCACTCATTTGTGGATAATAAAAAACATTATAAACTGATGAACAAAAAGATAGATATAGAGGCAGTAAAGCATCAAACAGACTGTCAAATTACAGCGGGAAGGTTAGGGAGAGGTGGGGGAAATAAGAGATCAACCGAAGGACTTATATGCATGCATATAAGAGTAACCAACGGATGCAAAACATTGGGGGGTGAGGGCATGTATGGGAGTGGGGTGGGGGGGAGGCAATGATACGATATGTACACATATAATACCTTAATAAAAATATATAAAAAAATAAAAAATAAATAAAAGGAAAAATAAAATAAAATGGGTGAGCTGTCTGCACTTTTGTGAGTCAGACTACATTTCATATGAAAGGATATGGAAAAGGAAGATGGAACTTGCGTTTTAAAGGTATCCAAGAGATAACTGTTATAACTGGGAAAATAGCCCTAGCCAGTGTGGCTCATTTCGTTGGGCATTTTCCCATGCACAGAGAGGTGGCCAGTTTGATTCCTGGTCAGAGCACATGCCTGGGTTTCATGCGTGATCCATGGTGGGGAGCATGCAGGAGGCAGGTGATCAATGTTTCGCAGTCACATCAATGTTTACCTTTCTCCCTCTCCCTTCCTCTCTCTCTAAAAATAAAAAAAAAAAATCAGTAAGAATATAACTGGAAGAATAATCACCTTACAAAACCATGTATCGCCCTTTCCAGTGTTGCTCAGTGGTTAGAGCATTGGCCTGCACACCAGAGGGTCACAGGTTCGATTCCAGTCAAGGGCATGGACCTGGATTGCAGGTTTGATCCCCGGCTCCAGTCCATGCTCATGTGGAAGGCAACCAATCGCTATGTCTCTCTCATATGAATGTTTCTCTTTCTCACTCACTCTCTGCCCCCTCCCTCCCTTCCACTCTCTCTAAAAGTCAATTTTTCTTAATGTTTACTTTCTAATTTATATATTGTATAAAGTTGTAAGTTTAAAACATGTCATTTGCTTGAAGTGGGATATAAAGTTTATAAACAATTCATTTAGGAGAGGGAATAATGGCGGCGGAATAGACAGACGTGTTCCGAGCCTTGTCCCGGAGCAGAAAGAAAGAACAGCTGAGGGTCGCACAAGGAGTGTTTGTTGGCTGGTTGGGAGACAGCTGAATTCCAGAAGGAGGTGGGGGACTGCTGAACGGGGTTCCCCTGACCTGGCAGCACGAACTGCGGCTGGGTCCCCTCCCGGAGCTGCGGGCTTGGACGCGGAGTCTGCGCCATCTTGATCCGGAAAGTGGAGCTTATCTGAAGCCTGAGAATCCACAACGGCGGCACCCCAGGAACAGCTGCGAGCCCCAGAACAACGCTCCCCAACTGGCGCAAGCACACGGGTTCAGAGAAGCTCCACACTCCACCACGGAAAGGTCAGATTTCGCCTGGGATAAGGTGAGGTCTCTGGTCCCGGCGGGAGAGAGGAACGCGCGTTTCGCGGGAGCTGGAGGACCAGGGAAGTCTGTGCCTAGAAAAATCCGTGGCTGTAGGGGCTGGCGTGATCTGTGACTGTGGAAAGGGGTCCTCAGAGCTGCTAAGAGAAGGGCACTCTAAAAAGCAACCCATTTTGATCTGAAGTGCAGGGACACCCTAAGAATTTCAGGCAGTCCAGACTTACGCGCAGCCCGTGCGCTCCCTGGGTGCCTGGGCTTACTCGCAGTCCCGGAATTCGCACACTTGGGCTTTTTCCTCTTCAAATCCTTGCATCTGATTACTAAGCCCAATACATAGGATCACCCAGTTGGGGACACCCTGGGAGACTGCAGGGGAAGGTTGTTTTTCTGGAACCTGGGGATCGGAGCGGGGAGTGACCATCAGAGAGCCAGCTCTGAGGCAGCCCACTCCCACAGGCCCGTGGCGAGTGCCACAGGGAAAGAAGGCTCTACCACTGCCTAGAGAGGCCATAGATAGATCCGGAAGTCAATCCAGAAACACTGCCACCCAGGGGCTGAATCACAAATTGACTCTTGTGTAATCAAAAATAAAGGAATACGAGAAATTAAGACACACCGCCTGCTTAAAATCAGGACTGGCTTACAACACCGAAGAGCAGTGGATCGCAGGGAACTGCAATACTGTCTGGACTGAGAAACAGGCATGCCAAACAGAAAAACAGAGGAAGTGAATGACCTTCACTACTCCACATTTTATTTTTACCTTTTATTTTTTTTATTTTTTTATTTTTTTAAAATTTTCATTTTTTGCATCTTTTAATCAAGAAACTTTTTTTTCTTTTTTCATCACTTGATTTTACCTTTTTAATGATTACATTTTTATTTTCAATCCGTATTATTACTACTGCTATTTTATCTTTTTTTTTTTTTTTTAAAGTGTCATTTTATTTTCTCTTCATTTTATTTTGGGATTAGGGTTCTACATTCTATTTTTTATCTTTCCTTTAGCATCGTTTTACTCTATCTCAACTCTACCTTTAGGCCATCACTCTCTTCCTAACCTCCCCCTTTTCAGTGTCCTGTTTGTCTTACCCTTTTACTGCTTTAGATTTTCCCTATTCTTTCTGTTTATCCCTTGTTAAAATTTCACCCTACTTACATATCTAATCTCCAATCCCCTGCTCCAAGTCCACATACACCTTTCCCTTCGCTGTCTGAGTTATCCATAAACTTGTCCTTATTTCTGTCCTTTTGTTGTTGTTTGCTTGAATGTAGATTATATCCAATTTTTATGCTTTTTTTGTGAGATTGTTTTGCTTATTCTTCTTTTATTTATTTATTTTTTTGTTTGTTTTGTGCCTCAGCTTTCCCTTGCCTCACTCCATATTAGTTGGTGTTGTAGTTTGTACTAATCCCCAGGCACTTGTTGCTGGCATTTGCTGGGATTAGTGATTGTTCTATTGGAGTTTTATCCCCAATATATATAGTCTGTTCCCCTTTCTCTCTTAGTCAATTTCTTGTCTCTCTTACTTTTTTTTTTCTCTTTACTTTCCCTTTTCCCAATTTCATTTTCACACTCCTTTTTTCTTTTTTTTTTCTTTCTTTCTTTTTTCCTCTTCTTCTTTCTCTTCTATCACCTAATTTGCCTTTCTCTGGTGGTCACCTTTATTGGAGGTTATTAATATCGTGAATACATTCCTGTTCAGTGCCTTGTGAGTTGTACCTGGTAGTGCTGTATTTTGTGCCTTTAAATCAACCCAGGAGAGAGAGAACTACATAACCAGACACCCAGAGAAGAGAGACCATGGGGAGACAAAGAAGCAGCCCGCATATGAAAGAAAAGCAGGCATCACCAGAAAAGGAAGTAAACGAAATGGAGGCAAGCAACCTTCCAGAAAAAGAATTCAGAGAAATGGTCATAAGGTGGCTGAAAAGAATGGAAGACAAATTCGACAATATGAGCAAGAACCAAGAGGAAATGAAGAAGAACCAAGAAGAAATGAAAAATGACATCGCTGCTGTAAAGAACTCAATAGAAAGCATCAAGAGTAGACTAGAAGAAGCAGAGGACCGCATCAGTGAGCTAGAAGACAAGATGGAAAAAAATACCCAAGAAAAGCAACTTCTAGAAAAAAAAATTAAAAGGCAGGAGGAGAGTCTAAGGGAACTTTGGGACAACACGAAACAAAACAACATCCGCATAATAGGGGTTCCAGAAGGAAAGGAAGCTGAGCAAGGAATAGAAAACCTCTTTGAAGAAATAATGACAGAAAATTTCCCAGATATAGGGAAGAAAAAACCCACACAAATCCAAGAAGCTCACAGAGTCCCAAGCAAAATGAACCCCAAAAGACCGACGCCAAGGCACATTATAATTAAATTGGCAAACACCAACGACAAAGTAAGAATCTTAAAAGCAGCAAGAGAGAGACAGAAAGTTACATACAAAGGAACCCCCATCAGACTAGCAACTGATTTCTCAACAGAAACTCATCAGGCCAGAAGGGAATGGAATGAAATATACAAAGTCATGCAAAGGAAGGGGCTGAATCCAAGAATACTGTACCCAGCAAGGCTGTCAATCAAAATTGAAGGTGAAATCAGGAGCTTCACAGACAAAAAAGGACTAAGGGAATTTATTACCACCAAACCAGCAATGCAAGAAATGCTAAAGGGTCTACTGTAAAAAAAAAAAAAAAGAAAGAAAGAAAGAAAGAAAGAAAGAAAGAAAGAAAGAAAGAAACAGGAAGCGAAGAAGTAACACAGGGGTAAAGAATAGGAATGGCGACAAATAAGTACCTATCAATAATAACTTTAAATGTAAATGGATTAAATGCCCCAATCAAAAGACATAGGGTAACAGATTGGATAAGAAAACACGACCCATATATCTGCTGTCTACAAGAAACCCACCTCAGAAAAAAAGACGCACACAGACTGAGGGTGAAGGGATGGAAAAAGGTTTTCCAGGCAAATGGAACTGAAAAAAAAGCTGGGGTAGCAATACTTATTTCTGACAAATTAGATCTCAAACTGAAGGACATAACAAGAGATAAGGAAGGCCATTTCATAATACTAAAGGGAGCAATCCAACAAGAAGAAATAACTCTGGTAAACATATATGCACCCAATACAGGAGCACCCAAATACATAAAAAAACTCCTGGAAGATATCAAGGGAGACATTGACAGCAATACAATCATAGTAGGAGACTTTAATACCCCACTATCACCATTGGACAAATCCTCTAAACAAAACATCAGCAAAGAAACATCAATCCTAAATGACTCACTAGACCAGATGGAATTAATTGACATCTTCAGAACATTTCACCCCAAAGCCACAGAATATACATTCTTCTCAAGCGCACATGGGTCATTTTCAAAGATAGACCATATGTTGGGACATAGGCAAAGTCTCTTCAAATTCAAGAAGATAGAAATCATATCAAGCATCTTCTCAGACCACAGTGGCATAAAACTGGAAATCAACTACAATAAAAACAACCCAAAGAAATCAAACACATGGAGACTAAACAGCATGCTATTAAACCATGACTGGGTTACCAGAGAGATCAAAGAAGAAATAAAAAACATCATGACAACAAATGACAATGAAAACACTACAATCCAAAATCTATGGGACACAGCGAAAGCAGTCTTGAGAGGGAAGTTCATAGCTCTACAAGCCTACTGCAAAAAACAAGAAACAGGGGTAATAAATTACCTAACCCAACAACTCAAAGAGTTAGAAAAAGAGCAACAAGAAAAGCCCAGTGTAAGCAGAAGGAAGGAAATAATAAAGATCAGAGCACAGATAAACGACATAGAGACCAAAGAAACAATACAAAAGATCAACAAAACCAAGAGCTGGTTCTTTGAAAGGATAAACAAGATTGATGAACCTCTAGCCAGGCTCACCAAGAAGCAAAGGGAGAGGACCCAAATAAACAAGATCAGAAATGAAAGAGGTGAAATAACAACAGATCCCGCCGAAATACAAAGGATTGTTAAAAAATACTACGAACAACTCTATTCCAACAAACTGGACAACCTGGAGGAAATGGACATATTCCTAGAAAAATATAACCTTCCAAAACTCAATCAGGAAGAATCTAAACAGCTCAACATGCCAGTAACTATGGAAGAAATTGAAGCAGTCATCAAAGAGCTTCCGGCAAACAAAAGCCCGGGGCCAGACGGCTTCACAGGAGAGTTCTACCAAACATTCAAGGAAGAACTAAAACCTATCCTCCTCAGACTATTCCAAAAAATTCAAGAGGAAGGAACACTTCCAAGCTCCTTCTATGAAGCCAGCATCACCCTAATACCAAAACCAGATAAAGACAACACAATGAAAGAGAATTACAGGCCAATATCCCTCATGAATGTAGATGCCAAAATCCTCAACAAAATTCTAGCAAATAGGATCCAGCAGTACATCAGAAAGATCATACACCATGACCAAGTAGGGTTTATCCCAGGAATGCAAGGATGGTTCAATATCCGCAAATCAATAAATGTGATACATCACATAAACAAATTGAAAGATAAAAATCACATAGTCATATCAATTGATGCAGAAAAAGCATTTGACAAAATCCAACACCCTTTCTTGATAAAAACTCTCAACAAGGTGGGAATAGAAGGATCATACCTCAACATCATAAAAGCTATATATGATAAACCCACAGCTAACATCATACTCAATGGACAAAAACTAAAACCATTTCCCCTAAGAACAGGAACAAGACAGGGATGCCCACTCTCACCACTCCTGTTTGACATAGTACTGGAAGTATTAGCCACTGCAATTAGACAAGAAGAAGAAATAAAAGGCATCCAAATTGGAAAAGAAGAAGTAAAGCTGTCCTTATTTGCAGATGACATGATATTGTACATAAAAAACCCGAAAGACTCCATCAAAAAACTAACAGACTTAATAAATGAATTCGGCAATGTAGCAGGATACAAAATTAACACCAAGAAATCTATGGCATTTCTATACACCAACAATGAACTTACAGAAAGAGAGACTAAAAAAGCAATCCCATTTTCCATCGCACCAAAAAAATTAAGATACTTAAAAATAAACCTAACCAAGGAGGTAAAAGACCTATATGCGGAAAACTACAGGACACTGAAAAAAGAGATAGAGGAAGATGTAAACAGATGGAAGAACATACCATGTTCATGGATTGGTAGAATCAACATCATTAAAATGTCCATACTACCCAAAGCAATCTATAGATTCAATGCACTCCCCATTAAAATACCAACGGCGTATTTCACAGACCTAGAAAGAACTCTCCAAAAATTCATCTGGAATAAAAAAAGACCCCGAATAGCCACAGCAATCCTGAGAAAGAAGAATAAAGTAGGAGGGATCTCAATACCAGATTTCAAGCTGTATTACAAAGCCACTGTCCTCAAAACAGCCTGGTACTGGCACAAGAACAGACATATAGATCAATGGAACAGAATAGAGAATCCAGATATCGACCCAAACCAATATGCGCATTTAATATTTGACAAAGGAGGCATGAGCATACAATGGAGTCAAGACAGTCTCTTTAATAAATGGTGTTGGGAAAATTGGACAGATACATGCAAAAAAATGAAACTAGATCACCAACTTACACCATACACAAAAATAAACTCAAAATGGGTACAGGACTTAAATATAAGACGGGAAATCATAAAAATACTAGAGGAATCCACAGGCAGCAAAATCTCAGACATATGCCAAAAGAACTTTTTCAGTGATACTGCCCCTAGGGCAATGGAAGCCAAACAGAAAATAAACAAATGGGACTACATCAAAATAAAAAGCTTTTGCACAGCAAAAGAAACCATCAACAAAACAACAAGAAACCCCACTGTATGGGAGAACATATTTGCAAATGGTATCACTGATAAAGGTTTAATTTCCAACATCTACAGGCAGCTTATACAACTTAATAAAAGGAAGATAAATGATCCAATAAAAAAATGGGCAACGGACCTAAATAGAAGCTTTTCGAAAGAAGACAGAAGGAAGGCCAAGAGACACATGAAAACATGCTCAAAGTCACTAATTATCCGAGAGATGCAAATCAAAACAACAATGCGATACCATCTCACACCTGTCAGAATGGCTATCATCAACAAATCAACAAACGACAAGTGTTGGCGAGGATGCGGAGAAAAAGGAACCCTCGTGCACTGCTGGTGGGAATGCAGATTGGTGCAGCCACTGTGGAGAACAGTATGGAGTTTCCTCAAAAAACTGAAAATGGAACTCTCATTTGACCCAGTAATCCCACTCCTAGGAATATATCCTAAGAAACCAGAAACACCAATCAGAAAGGATATATGCACCCCTATGTCCATAGCAGCACAATTTACAATAGCTAAGATTTGGAAACAGCCTAGGTGCCCATCAGCAGATGACTGGATCAGAAAACTATGGTACATCTACACAATGGAATACTATGCTGCCGTAAAAAAGAAGGAATTACTACCATTTGTAGGCACTTGGATGGAATTAGAGAACATTATGCTAAGTGAAATAAGCCAGTCAATGAAAGAAAAATACCACATGATCCCACTCATTTGGGGATAATGAAAAACATTATAAACTGATGAACAAAAAGATAGTTACAGAGGCAGTAAAGCATCAAACAGACTGTCAAATTACAGTGGTAAGGTTAGGGAGAGGTGGGGGAAATAAGAGATCAACTGAAGGACTTAGATGCATGTATATAAGAGTAACCAACGGATGCAAAACATTGGGGGGTGAGGGCATGTATGGGAGTGGGGTGGGGGTGGGGGGCAATGGTAAGATATGTACACAGATAATACCTTAATAAAAATTTGAAAAAAAAAAAAACAATTCATTTAAACTTCCTTTATATGAGACTTTTAGGTATGAATATATGATTTCATAAATAATTGCTGGTGGCTGCACTTAATAGGGATCTGAATGTCCTTTACTAGTTCCCATTTTGACACAAACTAATTGTATGATTTTAAGCAAAATACTTAACTTGTCATGATTTGGTTTCTTCTGTAACATGAGTTGATTGAGATTAAGTTATTTTTCATTCACAAATTTTCTATACACACCTATAGGTTTAACTTTTGTACTTAATATGTATCAGGATGTTAATATACAACAAGATGAATATTCTAAGAACAATTTTTACATGTTATCCTTGTGGCTTTAATGCTTTTAAATTCAAGCCTGCCTAATGTTTCCTCTAGATTGTGGTTGAAAGATGTTTTATGTGTTCAGCCTTGTTTACTCTCTTGAAGCAAGAAATACTGCTCGGGGGGGGAAAAACTCTGTATGGCTATTCAATGGATAATCATTATATTTATGACCTTGGATTTCTATTGAATTTCTCTCTGTGTGTTTATTGTCCCATTTTCAGCCAATCACCATATGTTCTCTTCTAGACGATTACTATTACTGTCAGGGATATCCTTATAAAATTTACTGTGTCATTATTTATCTTTTAATCACAGTTATACTCTGGCCATAAATGAGACAAGACAAAGGCATCTTTTCTCCAACCCTGGCAAACAAAAAGGGCTACACTCAGAGTCAAACAAACAATGCAGCACATATTCACTTCTTTGCTTCAAAACAGACAGTGCTAGGATCAGGGATATGTGTATGGGTGTACAGATTGTATACTGCACAACTCTCAGGGACACCATGAACATCCCGAGAATGGTACTCCTGGCGCTGTGCAGAGTACAACCTGCTGAGCTCTAGGCTGAAGCCCTTGCTGGAATGTATGCAGGACTGGGACCAGTCAGCATCTTTCCAGGGTGGGGAAGGCAATGCTAATAGTATTGTGTACAATACCATGGGGTTTACTTTAGATAGGCTATAACCAGAGATAAGATAAATCCAACAGACTCAAACACCTAGTGTCTATAACAGACATATTTCTCTTTACTGCCAAATTCCTACCAAATAAAGATATATTTGCTGTCTCTGTTTTCTTATTACCTTAAAAAATCCCTGTAGTACAGCTTCTGTTGATCCAACTTCCTGAAATTGTGCTCTCCCAGGTAACCAGTGACATGACACGGACTAAATTTCTCAGTTCCCTTTGTCTTTGGCTTTTCTCCAGCATTTAATTTTGTGGGCCACCCTCCTTTGTCTACGCCTTTCTTGCTTAAATGGTTTATTCCTTTTGGTTCAATAATGAATGGCGGGGAGCCTATCAGAGGGGCACCCTGGATGGATGAAACTTGTGTTTTGTTAGAAAAGTTGCCAGCTACATCCCAGGCTAGACAAAGAAACTACCAGGGTACCCCTAAAGGGGCTTTCCTTATCAGAGTTTCTCCCACTTGTAGGCAATTAGCATGTGTTAATAAACTTTCCTCTGTTTCATTGCTCATAGTAATATGTTTTTATGTTTCCTGGGGCAAGAGAAACAAATTTAAAAAAATAAAACAAATGGGACTACATTAAACGAAAAAGTTTTTTCACAGCAAAAGAAATGAACAAAATGAAAAGACAACCTATTAAATGGGAGAACATATTCATCAATGATACATCCAAGTGGGTTAATATCCAAAATATATAAGGAACTGATATAGCTTACCAAAAACACAAACAATCTAATTTGAAAATGGGCAGAGTACCTGAATAGACATTTCCCCAGAGAGGATATACAGATGGTCAACAGACATGAAAAGTTGCTAAACATCACTAATCATCGGAGAAATACAAACTAAAACCACAGTGAGGTATCACTCACACCGGTCAAAACGGCCACCATCAATAAACAAACAAACCAGAGAAAAGAAAACCCTCAAGCACTGTTGGAGGGATTGCAAATTGGTGTAAACACTATGAAATCATATGGAGGTTCCTCGAAAAACTAAAAATAGAACCATCATGACCCAGCAATTCCACTTCTGGGTATTTATTCCAAGAAATCCAAAACACTGATTCAAAAAGATACATGCATCCCTAGGTTCACTGCAGCATTATCTACAATAGCCAAGATATGGAAGCAACCTAAGTGTCCACTGACAGATGAGTGGATAAAAAAACTGTGAGATATATCTTGCCATAAAAAAGAATAAAATTTTACCATTTGCTCCAATATGGATGTACTTAGAGGGTATTATGCTAAGCAAAATAAGTCAGGGAAACACAAAAACCATGTGATTTCACTTACAGAATTTAAAACACAAATTAATGAACAAAACAGAAACAAGTTAAAGGATACAGAGAACAGCCGAAACCAGTTTGGCTCAGTGGATAGAGCGTCGGCCTGCGGACTTGAAAGGTCCCAGGTTCGATTCTGGTCAAGGGCATGTACCTTGGTTGCGGGCACATCCCCAGTAGGAGGTGTGCAGGAGGCAGCTGATCGATGTTTCTCTCTCATCGATGTTTCTAGCTCTCTATCCCTCTCCTCTCGCATCCTCTCTGTAAAATATCAATAAAATATTTTTTAAAAAATTAAAAAAAAAAAAAAGGATACAGAGAACAACCCGATGAAACTAAACCTGCTCAGTCCTTGATCTCTTTCCTTACCTCCCTGTAGAAGCACCCACGCTTGCTAGCTGTTCCTCTACCTGAAACAGGCCTCCTCCCTGTTTTTGTATTACCTGGCCAACTCCTGTTAGTTTTTAGGTCTCAGATTAGACATCCCTCCCTCCAGGAGCCTTTCCCTGAGTCCCCAAGACTAGGATGAACTTAGTGCTCCTCCATAGTCTCTACCTATCAAAAAACTAACACTACATACTAGTATACACATCTCTGTGCTTGGGCACACTCATCTGTATGGCAAGATATCACCTTTCTTTAACATTAAACTACCTAGGTACCCCTAGAGGGACCTGCCTAGCACAGTGCTGGGCACAGAGAAGAGACACAGTAAGTATATTGTTTTTTTTTTTAATGTAATATGGATTCAATATTACTAACAACATACTGAAACAAGTTATAGCTGTATTGAAAGACTTCAGCAATTAAGAACTAAAATAAAATTGGAGAGAGCATATGGAATCTCTGTAAAGAGGAGAAACTATTCTAAATACTGAAAATATTGTAGTCATTAGAGAAAAAAAAATGGATACTTTTATAAATATAAAAATGAAAACAAAATATGGTTAAAATCTATTTAAATAAGTAGGAATGAAATAGAATGGGAGAAATGAGATAAACTTAGTTCAAGTTTAGCATTCAACATACATAGGTTATTGATACAAATATGCAATACCTCACTTGGTAATTAAAAAAGGAAAATACAGCCCTAGCCAGTCTGGCTCCATGGATAGAGCAGTGGCCTCAGACTGAAGGGTCCCGGGGTTCGATTCCAGTCAAGGGCACATGCCCAGGTTACGGGCTCCATCCCCAGTAGGAGGCGTGCAGGAGGCAGCCAATGAATGATTCTCTCTCATCACTGATGGTTTTTTTCTCTCTCCCCTTCTCCCTTCCTCTCTGAAATCAATAAAAATATATTTATTTTTTAAAAAGGAAAATACATGCTAATAAGTACACATTGTAAAAAATTCACCGCCTTAGTAACATTTCAAAAAATACAGACTGTTTAAAGCTTGGGGTGACATTATACACCTACTAAAACAAATAAAAACAGCAAGCCTCAATACGTATAATTCTGTGGGAAAATAGTTTTTACTGTTGGCATTCTCCGTTGCTTCAATCTAGGGAGTAAGATGGCACTATGAGAAAAGATGTTCATACATGATACTTTACAAGTTCACTTCAAGAAGTACATCCTAAGAAATTAACCTAAAAAATGGCCAACGCTGAGTTGTATAAAGGAGTTCACAGCAGGGCTATTTAGGAATTATGAAAACTGGAAACAATCCAAGTGCCAGTTGATGGAATCAGGGTCCATACGTAACGGGCACCCATCGGGTCGCGTTACTAGGATAAGCTCACGCACTGTGTCCAGCTGTGGGAACCTGATAGGAAATAAGGGAAGAGAAAAACGCAAAACCCAGAACACGTCCACAGCGGCTGCAGCCACACCAAGGTCAGGAGGGCATTCATCCTCCTAGCTTTTAATCTTCCCTGGCTTCCTTCGTCAGTACAATTGCTTTTTTTTTTCCCTTCTCTCCCTCGGGTATTGAAGGGGGAAAGATGTCTAACAAAGGAAGGAAGATGTGACTGTACAAGCACTTGAATTGGTATGCAATATACATGCTTATTGCTGGCTATTATGATTTCCATCACTATTACTTAATGCACCAAGACCAGAGTTGTTTCATTAAGTAAAAGCCAACTAATTAAAAGACAGTGTAAGCAACAACCCGTCCTCCATCACACACACATCAGTTCCCGCATTCTGGAATATTCTCTCCCAGCCTGCTGCGTGCACACGCCCCTCCCCCATCTCACCCACCCCTGCCCAGGGCCCGCCATTCCCTCCCTCACCGGTCATTGCCGTGGCCGGGTTACAGTGAAGCATGGTTAGTTCAAAACGGGTGGGATTACGCCCTGATTTCCCTGCAGCAGTGATGCTTCATGAGTCTAAATAGGAAAAACCCCGAACAATGTGGTAACACGGAGAACTGCCCACACTCGCGGGAGAGGCAGAGGGGGAGCGGAGATTGGGGGCCCAGAAGCCCATGCCCGCTGGACACCCCGCTCAGCCCCGGTTCCTCACCTCAGACTTCCTCTGTCTCCGAGGTCAGCTTCCGGGGGCTCAGTCACGCGCTGCACAACAACGTTTCAGTCAACGGTGGGCTGCACATCTGAGGGCGGTTCGGAACTGAATAATTCCTGTCACCTAGTGACGAAGTAGCCCCAGTAACATAACGCAGTGACGCCATCACGTGTGACCTCATGACGTAATAACGTCATGGCGAAGTAACGTCATGGCTTAGTAACGTGTAACGTATAGCGTCATAAGGTTGTAATGCCCTCACGTCACGCGGTCCTAAGGCAACGCAGTCGTCATGTGTTTGTGATGCTGGCATAAACAAACTTACTGGGCTGCCAGTTTATAAAAGCACAGCAAATACAATTAGGTTGAGACTATAATACTTGACTACATTAGTAAATGATAAAATGATTACGTTACTGGTTTATGTACTAACAAGATTATGTATTACAGTATGCTGTACTTTTTTTTATTTCACTTTGGTTTTTTGTTTTTTTAAATAAATCTTTATTGTTCAGATTATTATAGTTGTTCCTCTTTTTTCCCCCATAGCTCCCCTCCACCCGGTTCCCACCCCACCCTCTGCCCTTACCCCCCCCCACCCCCCCGCCACTGTCCTCATCCATAGGTGTATGATTTTTGTCCAGTCTCTTCCCACACCCCCCACACCCCTTTCCCCGCAAGAATCGTCAGTCCACTGCCTTTCTATGCCCCTGATTCTATTATATTCATCAGTTTATTCTGTTCATCAGATTTTTTATTCACTTGATTTTTAGATTCACTTTTTGATAGATATGTATTTGTTGTTCATAATTTTTATCTTTACCTTTCCCTTCTTCTTCCTCTTCTTAAAGAATACCTTTCAGCATTTCATATAATACTGGTCTGGTGGTGATGAACTCCTTTAGTTTTTTCTTATCTGTGAAGCTCTTTATCTGCCCTTCAATTCTGAATGATAGCTTTGCTGGGTAGTGTAATCTTGGTTGTAGGGTCTTGCTATTCATCACTTTGAATATTTCTTGCCTCTGGCCTGCATAGTTTCTGTTGAGAAATCTGCTGACACTCGTATGGGTACTCCCTTGTAGGTAACTAACTGTTTTTCTCTTGCTGCTTTTAATATTCTCTCTTTGTCCTTTGCCCTTGGCATTTTAATTATGATGTGTCTTGGTGTGGTCCTCTTTGGATTCCTTTTGTGTGGGGTTCTGTGCGCTTCCTGGACTTGTAAGTCTATTTCTTTCACCAGGTGGGGGAAGTTTTCGGTCATTATTTCTTCAAATAGATTTTCAGTATCTTGCTCTCTCTCTTCTTCTGGCACCCCCATAATTCAGATGTTGGTACACTTGAAGTTGTCCCAGTGGCTCCTTACACTATCTTCATATTTTTGGATTTTTTGCTTTTTGCTTTTCCGGTTGGGTGTTTTTTGCTTCTTTGTATTTCAAATCTTTGACTTGATTCTTGAGATCCTCTCGTCTGCTGTTGGATCTCTGTATATTATTTTTTATTTCAGTCAGTGTATGCTTAATTTCTAGTTGGTCCTTTTTCATATCCTCCAGGGTCTCGCTAAATTTATCGGCGGTTTCTAGAAGATTCTTGAAAAACCTTATAACCGTGGTTTTGAACTCTATATTCAGTAGTTTGCTTTCCTCCATTTCTGTCATTTGTGACCTGTTTCTTTGACTCCACATTTTGGCTGCTTCCCTGAGTTGATAGAGTGGCTTTGTGGGCTAGGTGTCCTATAGGGCCCAGTGGCTCAACCTCCCCAGTTACCTGAGGTGGACACTTTTGGTGCACCCCTTTGTGGGCTGTGTGCACAGTCTTGTTGTAGTTAAGCCTTGATTGTTGTTGGTATCACTGGGAGGAACTGACCTCCAGGCCAATTGGCTGTGAGGATCAGCTGTGTCTAAGATGGGAGAACTTCTGTGCTAGAGACACCCTTATGGGGCAAGACTTGCTTCAGTGGGGCTTTGGTGCTCACTGAGTCTGCCCCTTGAGTGTGTCCCTTATGGATCTGAGGAGTTGTAATCTGGATGGTCCCACTATGACCACTGGGTACACTGGCTCTTGGATCTCCAAGGAGGTGCTAATTTAACCTCTGCCTGAGGCCACCCAGCAGGAGCTATGGAGAGATATGCAGATTCCTCTTCTTTGTTTGGAGTTTGGAGGTGCCCAGATGAGGCCCAGCTGTGAAGCAATGCAAGCTGCTGTGGGGCCTTGGGCCTTCTTTTGGAAGTTCTGGGGCTCTCTGAACCAGCTGCAGTTTGTTAGGTAATTTTAGATTGCAAAGGGCCAGGCCATTCATATGCAAAAGCCTCTATGCACAGCTTGGGTGGGGCGGGGTCTCAGGGAATCAACAGGTCAGAGCAAACAGCTATGGCTGATCCTCAGCCCTGCCCTAAGAGGCCCCCGGGTCTCAGTATCCCTCAGTAATCGCTGCAAGCACCTCTGAGAGAAAGGCGCCGAGTTCCACCCGCTGCCAGACAGTCCAGTTTCTCCCTGTATGAGTCTGGGTCCCCAGAGTCTCGCCCAGACCTGGAGTTCAGAGCAGTCGGGAGCTTGTGTCTCCCTCCTGATTGAAAAAGACAACCATGTACTCAGTTGCCAGCCCTTTCCGCTTGCTAGCCTCCGTACCTCTGCACTTTACTTCCGCACCTCCTCTGAGTCTCCATGTGCTTTTCTCTTTCCTTCTAGTTGTAGAATTTCCACTCAGCCAGCCTTCCTGTGGTTCTGGATGATGTCTGTTTTGTCTTTTAGTTGAGTTTTGAAGTGGTTGTGCGAGGCAGCATTTCAGGTGTTTACCTATGCCGCCATCTTGGTTTCTCCAGTATGCTGTACTTTTTATCACTTTTAGAGTGTACTATTTCTACTTATAAAAAAATAGTTTGCTATAAAATAGTATGCTGCATTATACCAGCAGCAACCTCACACATCTGGTATTTACCTGTCTCTCGATTGCCTCATTTACTCTTGTGCTTGACTTACAAGTAATCTAGTATTGTTTTGTACAATACCATGCGTACATGCCAGTAGCCTACAGCAATGGGCTGTGGCATATAGCCTAGGCCTGTAGTAGGCTATACCAACCATCTAGGTTTATATAAGTGTACTCTGTAATTTTCCTGAAACCGTAAAGTCCCTTACTGACGCATATCTTGAACATACCCCATTGTGAAGCTGCGCATGGCTGTACACGATTGTTCAGGTCCTTTCCTTCAATTTTATTCTTCTGATGAGGTGAGGACTGTGGTCTGTTATGTGGTTGACCCATAGTCAAGGAAGCATCACGTCTCTATGCTCTGGTTCATCCTTTTTGCCCTACCCACAATTCCTGGGGTGATCTTTTATTCATTATCTCAATTTCCTCCCAAATCTGTTGATACAACATTTTGGTCTGGCTGTCATATTTTCATTTTTCTAACAGAGTCCTCTGAAGCATTTTTTAAAAATAAACTTATTTTAAAGACAGTTTTAGGTTTTCAGACTCAGAAGCACTTTGAGACATAAAAATGGAAGAAAGTTTCTTTAATAGCATGTAAAACATAAAATACTCATAATTTTAAAGAAAATAGTCACTTGGTAAATGCTAAAGCATTTCTACATTTTCTTTTACTAGAAAAGTAATAGAGATAAAGCCACTGCTAATTGGGAATATGTCATCTTGATTTCTAGCCAGTCTCTGGGCGTAGTTAAGCAGCAAAGCTGTTACTTCTTCAACTTTTTTTTTTTAATAGATTGTTCTTTTTTATGAGACAGAAAAATGGCATAAAATTATAAATTCCATCATGTATACATTTAATGTCATTTAAGTAGAAACAAACACATTAAAATGTAAATTATGAAATTAATTCATCAAAATGTTAACTTTTGTGAAAGAGCCAATTATTCATCAATCACATATCTGTTAGATGTTCTTATAGGATCCTACTGCATTTTAGAACTTTCTGGAGCTAACCACTTTGCATACTTTACAACTATTAGAGATCGATGCCTTAAAGAAATAGCTAAAGACTTAGGGACTAACTTGAAACATCAAGGCAACCTTGAGGAGACTGATAAAGTAGAGATGTGTACACGAACCATAGAAAGATCATGGGGGAGAAACCAAGATGGCGGCATAGGTAAGCACCGAAACTGCTGCCTCGCACAACAATTTCAAAACTACAACTAAAAGACAGAACGGACACCATCCAGAACCACAGAAAAGCTGGCTGAGTGAAAATTCTACAACTAGAAGGAAAGAGAAAAGCTCACAGAGAGTTGGAGGTACGGCAAAGGGTCTTTGTGCGTGCAGAGAGGAAGGGCGGCTGAGAGCCTGGCTGACTTTCTCTGGCGGAAGGGGGAAGGAAGCCCCCGACTGCACTGAACCCCAGTTCTGACTGCACTGAACCCCAGTTCCAGGCGAGCCCCTGGGGACCCACGCTCTTACGGGGGGAATTTGGACTCTCGGGCGGAGGCTCGGGAACCGGGGAAGGCAGAGGTCTGAAGGCATGCATGCGCGCAAGAGCAAGGCTGACGGGAAGCCAAGACTGTCTGCTCCGCCCTGAGACTCCACCCCATCCAAGCTGAGCACAGAGGCTATTGCAATTTGGCAAGTCTAATCCTATAAGGCTGTCTCCAGCACCGAACTTCTCCCAGTGTAGACATAGCTGATCCTTACAGCCAACTGGCCTGGAGGTCAATTCCTCCCAGTGATACCAACAACAATCAAGACTTAATTACAACAAGGCTATACACACAGTCCACAAAGGGGTGCACCAAGAGTGTCCACCTCAAGTTAACTGGGGAGGCCGACCCACTGGGCCATATAGGAAACCTAGCACACAAATCTACCCTACCAACTCAAGGAAGCAGTGAAAATGCGGGGTCAAAGAAACAGATCACAAACGAAAGAAATGGAGGAAAACAAACGACAGGATATAGAATTCAAAACCACAGTTATAAGGCTTTTCAAGAATATCCTAGAAAAGGCCGATAAATATAACGAGACCCTCAAAGATATGAAAAAGGACCAACTAGCCCTGACCGGTTTGGCTCAGTAGATAGAGCGTCAGCCTGCGGACTGAGGGGTCCCAGGTTCGATTCCGGTCAAGGGCATGTACCTTGGTTGCGGGCACATCCCCAGTAGGAGGTGTGCAAGAGGCAGCTGATCGATGTTTCTCTCCCATCGATGTTTCTAACTCTCTATCCCTCTTCCTTCCTCTCTGTAACAAATCAATAAAATATATTAAAAAAAAAAAAAAAGAAAAAGGACCAACTAGAAATTAAACATACACTGACTGAAATAAAAAATATTATACAGAGACCCAACAACAGACTAGAGGAACACAAGAATCAAGTCAAAGAATTGAAATACAAAGAAGCAAAAAACACTCAACCGAAAAAGCAAAAAGAAAAAAAAATCCAAAAAGTTGAAGATAGTGTAAGGAGCCACTGGGACAACTTTAAGCGTACCAACATCAGAATTATGGGGGTTCCAGAAGAAGAGAGAGAGCAAGATACTGAAAACCTATTTGAAGAAATAATGACCAAAAACTTCCCCCACCTGGTGAAAGAAATAGACTTACAAGTCCAGGAAGCGCACAGAACCCCAAACAAAAGGAATCCAAAGAGGACCACACCAAGACACATCATAATTAAAATGCCAAGAGCAAAAGACAAAGAGAGAATATTAAAAGCAGCAAGAGAAAAACAGTTCATTACCTACAAGGGAGCACCCATACGACTGTCAGCTGATTTCTCAACAGAAACTATGCAGGCCAGACGGGAGTGGCAAGAAATTTTCAATGTGATAAATAACAAGAACCTACAACCAAGATTACACTACCCAGCAAAGCTATCATTCAGAATTGAAGGGCAGATAAAGAGCTTCACAGATAAGAAAAAGCTACAGGAGTTCATCACCACCAAACCAGTATTATATGAAATGCTGAAAGGTATTCTTAAAGAAGAGGAAGAAGAAAAAAGTAAAGATAAAAATTATGAACAACAAATACATATCTATCAACAAGTGAACCTAAAAATCAAGTGAATTAAAAACCTGAGGAACAGAATAATCTGGTGAATATAATAGAATCAGGGGCATAGAAAGGGAGTGGACTGATAATTCTCAGGGGGAAAGGGGTATGGGTGGTTCAGGAAGAGACTGGACAAAAATCATACACCTATGGATGAGGACAGTGGTGGGGAGGTAAGGGCAGAAGGTGGGGTGGGAACCGGGTGGAGGGGAGCTATGGGGGGAAAAAGGAGAAACAACTGTAATAATCTGAATAAAGAATTATTTAAAAAAAAGAAAAAGAAAGATCATGGGGACGGTTTAAGTTGATCTGATCATGGGTTGTGGACTTCATGACAGAGGGAATTGGTCCCTTGGTTACCACAGTATTTGCTTCCCAGAAATGGGGTTAAATTCCTGAGAAGTCCCTTAGCAAGAGAAGTCACACTTGAGAAATTTGCAACAAACTGAAAAAGGAAGAATAGGCTGAAAGTGACCCAATGGAAGTGTTTATGAATACTCTTTCTATTCTTGAAATAAAGTATTAAGATAGTCAGAACACAGGATTTTTGTCCAAATCCACAGAGTGTACAACACCAAGAGGGAATCCTAATGTAAACTATAGACTTTAGGTGATAATGATGTAGGTTTATCAAATGTTAACAAATGTTCCACTCTGGTGAGGATGTTGGTATGAGGGAGATTATGCATCGGGCGGGGGGGCTGAGAGGGGGACAGAGAGAGTACGTGGGAAATCTCTGTACCTTCTGCTCAATTTTGCTGTGAACCTAAAACTACTCTAAAAATAAAGTCCATATTTTAAAAGTCCCCTAAGTAAAAAAAAAAAAAATGACACTTTACATACCTTAAATTAGTAACAGTAGGTACTGCATTACTGATTTTCATGTACTATTCCTCACTAAAAACTTTTTTGCTTACTCTTCTTGGAGCTTCAATGGGACATTTATAAATTCATTTCACTTTGTCATAGAAATTTGCACAATAATGGGTCTTATGACTCAGATTTCCTATATCCTGCTTCGGGGAAATTGCCTAATTCCCCAAAGCCCAGAATAACCAGGCAATTTTATAAGAAAAAAAGTTTTGGATAACCTCTATTCAACCTACTTGTTAGATAACTCTCAATTCCTTCCTCGGTAGCCTCATGTCAAAGCACCTACTGCAGTCCCCCTTCCCTCCCCCTCACACCATCCTGCTCCTCTCTCCTCTCATGTCCCCTATGCAGTCCTGAGGTCTGCCTCCATCATCCTCGACTTCTTCCAAGCCTTCATCAAATAAATGCCCACTTCTTTTCCACCCTCTACTTTTACTGACTTTTGCTATGATCATTCCCCAAGAAGAATGGATAGGCTTCCTGCCTGCCTTGCTACATTCTGCTTTTCCTGGCTGCATTCTTACCTTTCTAAATAATACAGTCCAAAGCCGTTATATAGACCAAGCAAGGCAGGCGTCTGTGTTGAGAGTAGGGTGCTGTCACGGCCAATGGCAGGTATTGGTGCCTCAATGGGATAACAAGAGCTCCTGCACAGGTTGAGGGGTGACAACATGGCCTGATTGGAGCACTGGAGCCTGGGAGGGGTAAGGGGAAAGAGGGGATCTGTGTGCAGCTCTCCCCTCATTCCTAGGCAAGGCCCCATACCTATCTCTCTAAAGAGACCCTCACCTTGTTGTGTTGACACTCTCCGTTTATTTTTCTGGTCTCCTCACTGGAACGTTCATGTTCCTCACCGTAAACCAATACCGTGCATAGTAGCCAGAACATACAAGGAGCCCTATAAATGTTGAACATCCTAGAGACTCATTGCAGATTAGTGCTCCCTGATCAACCTCTTCTCAACTGCTTGTTACTGACTCTCAAATTACCTGGGAACTCAATAAAAACTCACTTAAATATTAAATATTAAAATATCCTCTTAGCCCCATCATATTTTACTTGATTCATTTCAAAGGTTTTTTTGTAGGGGTCTAACAACCTGTATTTTGAGCAAACATCCTGTGATTTGGGAACAAATTTTGAGGAACACTGTCCTAGACCCGTGGTCAGCAAACTGCAGCTCGCGAGCCACATGTGGCTCTTTGGCCCCTTGAGTGTGGCTCTTCCACAAAAGCCTGGGTGAGTCTATTTTGAAGAAGTGACGTTAGAAGAAGTTTAAGTTTAAAAAATTTGGCTCTCAAAAGAAATTTCAATCGTTGTACTGTTGATATTTGGCTCTGTTGACTAATGAGTTTGCCGACCACTGTCCTAGACCATTTTGAATCTTCAGCCCATTTCTCACCCACTCCAGTGTGGGCTGGTCCCCTCTCTAGGTACATTAGTCTCTGTAAAGCAAGGCAGATACCCCACCCTGCTTTGCCTTTTGGCATTTTGATGCCTATTGTCACTTGCTTAGTTGGCTTTCCACAAAGGTTTCAATTGTTTTTGCTGAACTCGACTTTAGGGTTTTATGTGATTTGGTGTCCTGCATTGACTCATACTCATTTTGACTTGCAGTTTCCATACTTCACAGTTTCCAGTTCCAATTCCAAGCCGGCCATCTGAGACTCCCAGCTCTATTCCTACCCACGTAATTTCCCACGATAAAACCTCTGGGCCTCCTGGGCCTTCAAGGTCACTCGCTGCCCAGGGCTCCCAGCGGCCTCCACCTATATTTTTCCTCACATCTGCAGTTCTTCCTAAAATGCTGTGACAGCAGGCAATACACGCTTTGAAGAAAAAGTCACTTCTTTTTTGGTTGCAAAACTGACTTTTTTGTTTCACTTGGTGCTGGCTTAAAGGGCTGAAATATCTGAGTTCTCAAGCTTCATTAACCACGATCTCATTAAATGCCGTGTCAAGTGAAAAACAATCCTGAGACTCTTCCGCTTCCTGAGCTGTGTCGTGTTTCTCTCCCCCCCCCTTGGTGAACCCCCCTGAGTTGTTTTCTTGTCTGCTTCCCCCAGAAACATGAGTAAGATAGACCTGGGATATTTATCCAGATAGTCCCAGCAGCCCAGCACTTCTAACAGTAATTTTCAGGCCCTAGTCAGGGTCTTGTCTATGTTATCAGATCCAGGCTACGACATGTTAAAGAAACCCTGCTTATTATCACAGGGTGATAACAAATGAGAGTTTTCAACTTGCAAAAAAATAAAATTGTTTGGATTGTTTTTAGGAATAACAAACTCCAATGTCCATAGGAGCCAGGAGGATAATATTAATGTGTGAATCTAGTAGATGTAAGAAAATATGGCTCAGTGGGGGTTGTGGGAAAATGAGAATATATTTCACCAAAGATACTCAGATTGAAAAAAAAAAAATCTATTGTAAGTCCCTTAAAAATAAAGTCTGCCAACCTGCTATCCTGCCACATTCATCTATATTCTAAAACGATGTATTTAAGCTGATATTTTTGATAGGTTCTAGGTTAAGCTACTGTAAAAAAAGGGGGGGGGGGGAGAGATAGAGACACCTGAAAATTCAGTGGCTTAAATGAGATCAGACGTAGGGGGATAGTCCAGGGCTCTGGGCAGCTCTGCTCCATGAGTGCTCTCAGGTATCCAAGCTGATGGAGCGCTCAGCCATCCTCCACACGCACCTCCACCTGTGTGTCAAAGTGCTGTTCCAGCTGCCACTACTTCCCAAGAGGCAAGAGAAAGAGAGGAAGCAGATTCCTTTCAAGAGCAAGTCTCAGAAGCTGTACGCGTCATTTCCACTCAATTACATTGTGTATACTGAGGGAGCGTGAGCACTGCTGAAACCGAGGGAAGGGGTGATGACACCAACAGACAGAAGAGGATATTCCTGACCCATTGAGAACCTACTGGTCCTGGGAGATAGGAGCAGTCTCTGCCATGTTAGGTTTTCAGGCAAACCCGAATATGTTGCCATAAACGGAATCTGCCCCACTCTCTAAAAATGTGTTTATTGGTAAATCATTTCTGACCAATCAGAAATGAACTTTTGTTCTTTGGCATTTAACTTTGCACCAAACTTTCTCTATATGACTCACAAATTCACTTGAGCAGCAGAGTTGTAGAAAAGGCAAGAATAATGGAGAGAAGGCTAAGCAGTAATGAGCCTTAAGAGCCTCATTTAATTGGTGTAATAAAAGCAATCAACTATAATTACTGCTAATATATTACACACTATGAAAATAACTGCAAAAAAAAGAAAAATAAAAAGATGATAAAGACTGATGCAATTCAGGGCAAATGTAATGGGCAAAATGTCTTACTTTTTATTACTGAAGGATTTATTTATTGTTGCTGTTTTTTAACCCGCTTTATTCCAAGAAGAAATAATGAAAACATAGTGGGGATACATAAACTACAGAAGGTAACAAATTAGACCTAAGTAAGAAATTGTTAGAAACAAAAGTGTGGATATAAAATGACTATGAAGAATGAGCACGACTTTGATGGTGTTAGTGGGTGGTAGTCTAAACCACCTAGAAGGCTGACTGGCTGCGACATTCACACCATTCCTAAGATCTTTTCTATTCCATTTCTATTCTCTGGACTAAGAGCCCCACCTGTGTCCCGCATTTTTACACATCCATGCCTTTATCCATCGGTTGCTTCTGCCCGCAACACATCTGCTCCCCCTGCTCCTCCTGCTCTTAACCATAACCTCCCCTGTCTGTCCCAGTCAGGCAGCATCTTAGGCTGGGGGTCTCCCCAGATTTCTGCAGGAGAGCTAGTCATTTCTTTCCTTGCTCCCACAGTCATGCTTACATTGTAGAAGTTGCGATCTAAACTTATGTTGAATTTCATTTGTTTTGTGTTACCATTCCCTTCAACAAAGTGTACACTCATTAAGGGCAAGGCCTATGCTTTCTTTCCTCGCCTCAGTTTTTACCTCTTATAATACCACACACATAGCAGGTACTCAATCAATGTTGCTGACTCCACAAACAGAAGCTTGCATTGCTAGCTGCCCACTTGACCAAAAAGGCTCCTTGTTGCCCATTCTCCCCACGAGCCCTTGAGCTCCCCACGCCTGCACAAGAAGCCATGCATAAGGATGTTCACTGTGGCACTGTTTACCACTGTGAAAAGCTCACAACCACCACTTTGTCAGTGAGGAGATGTAGACATAACTAATTCATTCACTAGAATACTCTATAGCAGTCTAAATGAATACATCAATGCACAATTATCCTATATAATAAAAGACTAATATGCAAATTGTCCCCTCGACCAGGAGTTCGACCAGGAGTTCAACCAGGAGGTGGGACCAGCCCGCCAACCACCTGCAGCCCCTCCCCCTGGCCAGCCCTGCCCTATTGGCCCCAATCAGGGTGGGCTAGCCGGACCCCACCCGTGCACGAATTCGTGCACTAGGTTCTAGTCAATCAATAAGAATAACTCTCAAAAAGCATTAAATGAAAAAATAATATGTATGGTATGATGCCATTATGTAAATTACATGTATTATCTTTCACTAAAAACAACTACTTTAAAAAAAAAAACAAGAAAAAGAAGACCCCCTCCCTTGACCCCACTTTTCCTCCAGCTTCTGTGATGTCTTTATGAGGTTTGCTTCAGTAGGAAGCTCAGGAACAGAGAACAAATGTCCATATGCCGGAAAGACAAGGGCCCAGATCGCTCTGTCCCATAAGGTTCTCAAGTTTCTATCACATGAGGAAGCTCAAACCTCACATCTAGACACTCCTGATGAATCTCTAAGTATTCTTTGACCACATATAAGTGAGAAAAAGAAAAAAAGAGAAGGATGCTAACAGCCCTCAGCTCCAAGAAACTACTTAGAGTACTCAGAGAAAATGGAATTTAAACGTATGTATTTAAAACCCTTGGCAGTCAGCTAGGGATTCACACTGCAGGAAGGAAGACTAGGAAATCTCTATTCCTAAGAGAGAGGTCTCAATGCTTCCTCCCCTTCAGGGCAGAACATTGAACTCAACCACTGTGTCCAATCTCCAGAGTCTGGGGAGAAATGATGCCAGGAAGAATGTTACATGGGAAATCAGGAGGTCTGGGCTTCTGACCATTCCACATTTACCTCCACACCCAGAGCCATGCTTGTCCTATTCCAAGTTCTGGGAGGCTGGGCTCTCCGGACCGTATCACCCAGGCTTCCCTGTAGACCGGCTTCTGGTTGGCTTGCCTGATGGGAGGCACAGGCAGGAGATGGGAAAGAGAGAAGTTGGAGAATTTCTTCCTCCCTCTCCCTGCATCAGTGCCACAGTTCTGGCGGTGGCTGTGTCCCCACACAACCAAGGATCAGGTAGCATCTCCTCAGGCTCCACCTCTCCGAGGGCTTCTTTAAGACTAGTCGCTCCCTTTGCTGCTTGGGCCTAGGGAAGGCAATGGCTTTCTATGGTCACTAGTTTCTGGATGCCTCCCTTGTGGGTGAACTTTGCCCACCCCTCTTTAAAAAGTGGCCTCATGAAAGTTCCTTCAATTGAGTCATCAGATACTGGGGCCCTGATGGGGATCTCAATCCTAGACACAACTGTGTCCCTCGTAAGTTCAAGGAGCTTGACCAAGTCACTTCTCTCTGAGCCTCAGCACAGCATTAAGTGTGGGAGGAAGGACAGATGACATTGAAAGTGTCATCCACCTTAAAGATTCTGAATCCCCAAGAGCCTGAGACAGGGTCTTTGCAGCATAGTTGTTTCAGGACGCTCCTCTGAAGGCAAAGCTACAGATGCTTATCTTCCAGTTTCCATTCCTTCTGAAGGAAATGTCTCAGCAGAATGAGCTGGAGTCGACAGCTGGTGGGCTGAACATTTTCTTAATTTCATTTCCCTCCGCTGCTCTGAGCCTCTGCAGAGAGGTGCCGAGTGCACAGCCCTACTTAGACAATTCTCAGTGAGCCTCACCATCCAGAGAGAGCAAGTACGTCCTTGCCAAGAACAGCTCATGCCACCAGAACCACCCAACTGCTTCTGGAGGCCCCCAACCAGTTCCAAGTCCATCTCCCTTCCTGCCCCTCTTTGCTCTCCAGTTCTTATTTTTCTTTTCCCAAACTCACCTCCTGCCTTCATCTCCTCCTTCTCGCTGCTCTGTGTGCCACTTCTCAAGGCTATTAAAGGGGCAATAGGCACAGAGGTCTTGATCCCACAGCCTTGGTGGTTAATTCAAAGAACCCACCAGCCACTGGGCCTATTGGCAGCTTCGACCTGACGCCAGGACCCCCTGCCCCTGCAGGCTCTCAGCCTCTGTACTGAGACTCCTCACAAAGCTGTCCACCCGGAATGGGCAAGCAGCTGGCATGAAGGGCATGTGGGGTGTTTCCAGCTGAGCACAAGGTACAGACGGCCTCCCAGAGCTGCTGCCAATGACCCGAATGTTTGCTTCATTTCTCTCCAAGCATCCATTCCAAGGCTGGCAGGAAACTTAATTTCAGTCCTTCTGGGCATCCTTCATCTCAATATCCAGAGAGAAGGCTGTTTCTGGGGCACCAAGGGAACCTCCTGGTCAGCAAGTCATACTTCACAGCATGGCTCCTTCAGATCTGAGCCTCCTCTCTCTTCTAGGTTGTTCCCAAGACTTGGATCTTGGTCTAGGTCTGCCTGGATAAACCACCGGCATTTTATCAGCATACTGCCCAGAGGAGGGGCACAGCTTCCTCCCCCAGGACCCGAGACCCCTCTGCTCCAGGCGGGAAGGACTACTATCTGAAAGGAAGAAATCATTCTCCCTTCCCATTTCTGAGCAAGGCACATTATCCACGCCCTGAATCTTTTCCCCTCTTGGGGGCTCAGACTTTTGAAAACAAAAGCCAGGATTTCTCCTTGCTGCCCTGCCACCTGCCTCCCCTGAGTTCGGTGAGAACAGGATCAGCCCCTTGCTTGAATGGGGAAGGGAAGGTGGACGGGCAGAGAGAGAAATGGGAAAATAGATTACTCACTCAAAGCATCAGAGCTCCACCATTTTTATCTTACCCAGCTGACTTATACCCGTTCTACCCCACTCACTCAGTCCAAATTTCATCGGATCTCAACCTCCTAACCTCACCTCCACTACCTAGCTGTAGCAATGGGGGTACACACTTTCTTTGCACAGGTAACAAAACAGGGACTCATGTTTACAGAGCTTCGTGGGCACTTCCATCATGCATTTATTCCCGACTGCTGCTTCACACAATCCCAGGCGCCATGGTGGGGGTCTCTCAAAGTCCTACACAGTCCTGTCCTAGACCGGTGCTGGGGAAACAAACCAGACAGCCTGGGGTGCCACTGGAGGGCGGACAGGGAGGGGTTCCTGAACAGAGAGTTCAGATCAAAAGAACAGGCTTTGCTGCAGGCAAGTCCTGAACTCAAACTCCAGCTCTGCTAACCGTAAACAGTGATTTTAGGCCTCAGTTTCCTCAAATGCAAAATACACAACAATAGTAACTACTTTGTAGGGCTGCTGCAGGAAACATGATCTTTGCCTTCATTATTATGAAGACAATCTACTCCATAAGCCCCAAACTGCCTGTCTCTTCTGGCCCCATCCTGCCCATGGGGATGTGAAGAAACAGGCAGGTTTGTTGTGAAGGGGACTAAGCATGCAATCCACACTGTGGTCTCCCAATGACACGCTGGAAGACAGCTTACCCAGCCACCTGGTGTTGAGTGCTCACTACACGTTAGGCATTGCATTTGGTGATACTGATGTATGGAGGCCTCACCAGCATGACAAAAACATTGTCAATCCTACCTTGGAGGGTTGCAAAGGCTCCTAGGAAACATGATACCTAAGATGAATCTGAAAGAATGAGTTGAAGGTTGCCAGGTGGGTGGGGGGCATGAGAATGGCGAAGATTCAAAACAGTGACAGTAGAACATGCAAAGTGGAAGGTGAAAATGGAGACGTGAGCAGAAGTCAGAGCAGAGGGAGCCTTGCAACTGACACTACGAACTTCAGACTTTCTTCTAAGAAGCCATCGAAGGGTGTAAGTAAAGAAGTAAAATGGTTAAATTTTCATTTAAAAAAGTGAATTCTGGTGTTAATGGGAGAAGTGGGTAGGAAGCAGAAAGCCTGGTAACAGGAAAACAGGCAGGAGGTGATGCAATAATCCAGGTGAGATCATGATGATCCCAATTAGGGCAGTGGTGATGGCAAAGAGAGGATGCATAGCCCTAACCGCTTTGGCTCAGTGGATAGAGCGTCGGCCTACAGACTGAAGGGTCCCGGTTCGATTCCGGTCAAGGGCATGTACCTTGGTTGCAGGCACGTTCCCAGCGGGGAGTGTGCAGGAGGCAGCTGATTGATGTTTCTCTCTCATCAATGTTTCTGACTCTCTATCTCTCTCCCTTTCTCCCTGTAAAAAAAAATCAATAAAATATATATTTTTAAAAAAGAGAGGATGCATAATATTAATTATGAAAAATAGAAAATACTTATTGTTTCCTGTGTGCCAGGATTCCGTTTATCATTCTTAATCTTCAGATGAGGAAACTGAGGCAGAGATTCACACAGATGGTAAAGTGGCAGAGCCAGGATTCAAACTCGAAAAGTCTCACTCCAAAGTTCTAATCGTTGCCCTATGCTGCCAGGAGATTTGGGGGGGAATTATCACATTGCGTGCAGGGCTTTGGTAGAAGGAGAAGACGAGGATTATCTCTAGACTTGGACAACTAGCTTGATAATGAAAAAAAAAATTTGCCGAGAAGCATGGTGGCTTGTTTTAGACCAAGCAGACTTTCACACGCCCATTGAATACCCAGGGAGAGATGTCTATTAGGCAGTTGGCACATGGGCAGTTAGAGGGAGGCTGTGTCTTACTCATCTTTGAATTCTCAGTACCTGAACTGTTTTTAGGTGCCTGATAATGTGTATTCAATGGGCAAAAAGTTGGAAGTCATCAACAGAAACAAGAGTAGATGCAATCACTCAGAGAAAAAAATACAGTGTAAGAAGTGAAATGGGTTGATGATGTCGTCCTAGAAAAAACTACATATCAGGAGTAGACAGAGGAAGATCAGCCATAAGGGAGTCAATTCAATATGTTTTAAGTCTTCCATCTATAAAATATGGAAAGTAATACTTCCCCTTTTGTTATGACATGGTGATAGGTAGGAGGGTGACAGAATTGGGAAACAAAACTATAACAGTGATTAAAGTCATTAACACTTAGTTATATGCATCTAACCTGTTGCGAGAAAATGTTCAGCAAGACTTCTCAACAAAAGGATGACATGGACAATGGGGTAATGGACTGGCTAACCAATGCAAACCCATCCTGGGCTCTGCTCATTAGGCAAGGCCTGGCTTCAATCCCACCTGTCAGAGACTTTGCCCATCCACCTCACTCACTGATGGGACCTTATAGACACAGCATCCCTGCCAATGTGCCCTAGCTGGGTTCATTTCAAAGGAAGCAGTGCCATTTCAAATCCGTATTTACCTGAAAAAATCCCAATCCAATGACTGTTGGAATATTAGAGTTTAGGAGAAGAAAGGGATGGTTGAAATATGAAAAACCTAATAAAGAGATGCGTTTGTATTATTTTTAGTAATACCTACTACTCATTCACTGGTAAAAAGGCGAAATGGCCCTTGATTTCTCCTACAGACATATAATACATTATAATATTAGCATGATTATATAACATGTCTGGCCATTTGATTTTATTATATCTAAGAGGGAATTTTTCTTACAGTCATTTTTAAATAGTTGAATATAGAGTTGCCAGAATTACCAAATAAAAATACAAGATGCCCAGTTAAATTTGAATTTTATATAAATAACAAATAGCTTGTCCCAAACATTTCATGGCCAGAAATATGAATATAACTGGACGTCCTGTATTGTATCTGTATCTAGTCGAATTAGCCACAATCTCCTATTCTTTTTGTAGATTTCAACGCATTAACCCATCCAGAGATCTGAAGGCATCAGGTGATGCACACCAGAGAGTTTGTCTTTGCTGGCCAGGGACTGGGTTGCCCAGAGAAGCAGAGGCTGGGTGGCTGGTTTGCATAAAAGGTACAGCCTGTTTTCTATGCTCACTTCTCTCCTGAGCCCCCAAACCGACCAGGCAAGCCCAAAGCTCCAGTGAAGCAATTGATTGGCCAATGAAGAAATTGCTTAGCCAATTTGAACCTGAGCTCTGCAACTAGGAAATCAGGGTAATAACTTCCTGTTTACATTTGTATTTCGGGCCCAACTCCCCTCTTCTAATTCTAGCTTTATTTGCCTTTATTTTCTCTTGGCTCCAATCATCAATTTGAGAATTCCTCGAAATGGTGAAAAGCTTCCTAATTCTGGCTTAGTGAGGAAGCCACTGTGAAACTAAAGAAGCTGGTCCTGCTCTCAGCCCATAGACAGACAGAACTTTGTTTCTCACCACACCGGGGAAGCAAGGGGACCACCTTTCACACCAGTATTACTACCCATCCCTGAAGTCTGAATTGTTCTAAGACATTTACAGAAGTGTCCATGTGTCCATCCACCTCTCCATGAGTTCTGCCAACAATTACTACTCATCACCTTATTTTACTACCAAGGCAAAACCAAGCCCTACCTCATGGAAAGGAACTGGTGTTGGGACCCGGTCACAGTCACACTTGGTGACAAGTAAGAATATAATAATTATTGTTGCTTTTGAACCCCTCAAGGCTTTCCGCACCGGGGTTCACCTCTTCACTGAACATGAAAGGTCAGGGTTTGCCCCTGGTGTTGGGTGGAGTTACTGACTTGCACTTTAGTTCCCAATGCTTTGAACAGAGAAATGTTTAAAATACATTTTCCCCTTCCATTCTCGGTATTTCTTATGGTTCCTTCTATTCCTGAGAATCTTACCATATCTGTGAAGTCGAATCTCATTCTTTTTATTTTTCAGGGAGGTCTCAAGGTCTCAGTTCTCATTAGCTAGTAAAACAATTCATTCTTATGCCTTTGACCATTTAGCAACACTAAATCTTGCTAGGTTCTTCATATTATATTAGCATTTTGTAATGCATATAGGACAGGAAAACTCATATATGCAAGGTACTGAACCAAGACACCTCACACTGTACAGAGCAAAATTAAAAACACATTATTGCACCAAAAACAAAAAGGCAATACATGCTAATTGCAGTTTAAGCTCAGTTCTATAAGCTCAGAAGCTGCTAAGTCGATAACTTTGATGCAGATGAAAGAGAGGAAGTGTTTTCTCCTCTCCATGGAGAGGAAAATGCATTATCTTGTCTTCACAGCTTTCATGCATCTGACAGTTAAACTTGGCCTTGGACCAGTGAGCACCTCGCTTGTTCGTTTAATGTCATGGCAATGAAAGGATCTTCTGCCCCATCTGCTGCACGGTTTTGTCAAGATACTGGACAGAAGGGCACGGTTGTCACCCCTACCACTGGGTTGAACAGGTGTGAGTCTGAGGGGGTGTCCTATACAACACGTTCAGAAGAGCCAGAGGGCAGGACTCTAGGTATGTGTCACAAGCCTGCAGTAAAATTCCAGGTGGAACCTGGCTGGTGTAGCTCAGTGGTTAAGCATCAACCCATGAACCAGGAGGTTAAAGTTCAATTCCTGGTCAGGGCACATGCCTAGGTGTGGGCTTGATCTCCAGTATGGAGTGTGCAGGAGGCAGCTGATCAATGATTCTCTCTCATCACTGATGTTTCTATTTCTCTCTTCCTCTCCCTTCCTCTCTGAAATCATTAAAAATATATATTTTTTTAAAGTTAAAATCAATATAAGAGCTTAAGACTCCACTAGGTGCAATCATTACAAAGAAATATGAATGCATTTATAAAACAAAGGATGTGATTTGCCCAATGATATACATAGACAAAAGGAGAATTATTTTGTCCTAAAGTTCAATCCTGTAAGAATGTGAAAAGTAATAGTTAAAAAAAAAAAAATGAGGGTATACAATGAGTTGCAGAGGGTCAAAGGGGAAATGAATTATATTATCCTTGGGTTTATAATATCTGCAAAAAAATGAGTTTGAAAGAAGTACTAGGAAGTATTAAAATGCTTACCAAAATTGGCTTAATTTTGATAGATTTATTTATAAGGTAGAATTCAGGGACTGGCAACTTTTTCCATAAAGAGCCACATAGTAAATATTTCTATTTTTGTTGGCCCTGGTCTCTGTTTCAACTATTCAATTCCTCTGTTGTAGCTTCAAAAACAGCCACAACCACAGGTAAGAGGCCAGATTTGACCCATGGGACCTAGCTTGTAGTCCCCAGGGACAGATACAAGGCTGTGAATTCTAAAAAAAAAAAAAAAAAATGTTACACAGGTGGCATACAAAAAGAGTAAAACTAGAGTTTAGTTTTCTTCCTGTGAAAATGAAAAATTGATCTTTGAGTCACCATCTGCTCTTAACAAGAAACAGTAAAGATCATTCTATACCTTCTCTATACTCAGCAGCCTCTTAACTCCTTGTACTTGACTTGTTCATGAAATCAATTTTAACAAAAGTCCACTTTTGAAAAAGCTAACACTTCTAATCGTACAGTTATAGGTCACTGTGGTTATTTTCTTTTTTAAAAAATTTCTTTATTAACGTATTACATATGTGTCTTTATCCCCCACTGCCCCCCACCTCCCCACACTCATGCCTTCACCCCCCTGGTGTCTGTGTCCATTAGTTAGGCTTATATGCATGCATACAAGTCCTTTGGTTGATCTTTCCCCCTTACCCACCCCCTCCCCTACCTTCTCTCTGAGGTTTGATGGTCTGATCGATGCTTCTCTGTCTCTAGATCTGTTTTTGTTCATCAGTTTATATTGTTCATTATCCTATCTAATAAAAGAGTAATATGCAAATTAACCATCACTCCATCACAAAGATGACGGCGCCCATAGCTACAATATGGCCGCGCCCAGTCCCCTCAGCCCCGCCGCTGGAGTGTTTGGGGCTCGGCCAGGGGTTGCAGGGACCAAGTGGAGAGGCAGGATCCGCCCACTCCAGCAGCGGATTCAGCCTCACTGTTCCCCAGCCTCTGGAAGCCTTATTCTTGCAGGAATCTTCCTGCAACGGGCCTCTAGTAGTCCATAAATAAGTGAGATCATGTGATATTTACCTTTCTCTGACTGGCTTATTTCACTTAGCATAATGCTTTCCAGTTCCATGGTTATTTTTTTTCTTGTCTGAGACTTATCTTTTCTTGCCTTCAGGCACCTATGACTTTAGCTCATACCTTATTCCCTTTGACAAATATTTTGGATATTGCCTTTCCCAATTTAGGCCCTACATTCAAAATAATTCATCCTTTATCATCTAATTTGGGGGATTTTCCAGATTGGATAAATCAGAGATTTCTCCCCCTTCCTTATAAAAGAAGAATTACTAAAAGCAATTGGATATATTGAAAAGTCTTCCCTTTTTTCCATACCTCCACACTTTAAAGCCCACAATAATGAAAGAGCTGGCATATCAGAAGGGAAACTCTTCATCCCTAAGTTAATTACATACAAGTAAAATCTTGTTAACATGAATATGTTTTAAAATTGACCATCGTTCAGACTGGATAGAAATATACTGATGGCCATGTGCAAAGACTGGCACAATAACTCCCAACAAATGAATTGTTTTCGTTGACATTTTCTTTCTGGGTTTAAATACCCTTGCCAATTAGGAACAACAATAACACTCACATTATGGTATGACTTCAAAGGCCCTGAAAACTTGTCAATGCCCACCTTGTCCACAATATATTTTTGCTCTGGGGGTAATTAGTAGCGCCTTGTAAATTCCATAAATTTACAGATCAAGAAAGGAGTCTACCATTCCCCTTTCTGATGTTGTTATTTGTTACAATAAATTAACTTGAGGCATTCGATCTTATCACTGACAGGTGTTTTTTGCTCTTCCCTCAAAGTTGCCTAAAGGTTCCTGCTAATAAACTATAGATCAGAAATATGAGTCTTCTAGAAGAAATATCAAAAGAGCCTCAGTAAGTCCCAGGTTCTCTTCACTAGTAATATCAAAGGAATAGACTAAGGGTGTAGGCTTGCCAGGGTCAGCTGACACTGTCATCACCAACAAACACCTGTCAGTCTGTACCAGGGGCCTGCAGCAGTAATTCCACAACTCTTAGTCCAGAATCAGATGAACTCATGAAAGTAGGCTGATAACTAACCTAAGATCAGCAAAACAAGAATTAATTGCCTAGGGACAAAATAAAACTGACTCAGGTGTGATTAATAGTGTATTTATAATGGGCATATGAGAAAATCCTTTTATTTCTTCTTGATCTGTCTGTAAACCTCAGTATAATAGGTTGTGCATATATTAAATTAGAATGAAATACTCTTAAGTGGTAGCTTGTTTCAACTGAATTCTCAAAATTTGGGTGGATAGGGGGAAATCTATTGAAGTTCTTAATAAAATTATAAGCTAATAAATAAAAATAAAAATCTAAGATATATGATTCCAGAAAAAGTGACATAAATCGAACAGCCTTTTCTAACAAAATAACTCAAAATAACCATGATTAAATATTATGCAAAGTGCTTTAATAAATCTTTTTACTTTCCAAGACCATATTATTTACATAGATTTAGTAAGAATTTGTCCTCCCTTTTCCCAGAATATAATTGGAATATTCAAATTGATAACTTGACCATGCTAGAAATGTCACATGGAAGAACAAATCTCATTTAATTGGCTATGATAAACATGATTAGGGAGCAGGAACTATACATCACATATGAAAATGATGCCTATACATTTTGTACAAAAAAAATATTGGCTTGGCACCTGCTTAGTGGCTTATGAAATCCTAGCTTTGTTGGTGGTAAAGAATGCCATGTCCTGGCTGGTCAGCAACAGTGAGAACTGTAGGAGCCCTGTAGTTACAGGTACTGCAGGTGAAACCGGGGTGATCCCTGAAGGCTTTCTAGAACTTTCAGACAGAAACCAACTCTCAAGCCTAGTATCCTGAGGCTCTGGCTTTGTTAACCCCATCAGAAGGAGGTATTTGTGCATTAACCAATATCCCTTGTTATATCTATGTTTGTAAAACCAGCCAAATAAAAAGAAAACATCAAATTAATGATGTGAGTCATAAAAGTGTGACGAACCCGCACCTTTGTGGATAAGTAAGGACAAGGAGGGTCTGTGAAAGCAAAATTGACACCTTGCTCTGCCTCATTTACGAGCAAACTGTGCCCCTCGCCAGCAGACACTGTGCCCCTGAGGACAATAAAAACAAAACTAGAAATGAATCAGGATTGCCCTGTCTAGTTCTGATTCTCAAAGTAAATAAGACCTTGAGCCATTAGATGATGACCTTTAAAAAATAACAAAAAATAGCCCAGCCAGTGTGGCTCAGCATCGACCTATGTACCAGGAAGTCAGGGTTCAATTCCTGGTCAGGGCACATGCCCGGGTTGTGGGCTTGATCCCCAGTAGGGGGTGTGCAGGAGGCAGCTGATCAATTATTCTCCCTCACCATTGATGTTTCTATCTCCCTCTCCCTCTCCCTTCCTCTCTGCAACCAATAAAAAAAAATTTTAATAAAATAAAAGTACTTTATTACTAAGTTCTCCAGTCCCGATATCTCCAAATATAGAATCCCCTCTGAGTATATGACAATCGAGTGAGAAAACTGCTGCTTTCCCACCATGAACATACTACAGTAGTCTTGGAAGCTTTTCTTTCTTTTCTTTAAATAACTGCTATGTATTTTATTCCGAGAGGAGTCTTGAAAAGCCTGGACTCCCTGGCGAAAATCTCTTTGCAAGTAAGCTCCCTTTTGTTCTCAGTGCCCCTGTCTCTGTGGCTTCCTTCCACATGTACAACCCTGCCTTCTACATGCAGCCCCTACAAAGTAGCTTGGACAAATTCCTTAGGAACCTGCCTCACATACCCTGACCCTGGCTCCGCGGCACCTGGCAGGCAGCTGTCCTTTACTGCCCACAGGGATGGCGCCCTCCATGTCCTAAAAAGCCTCGAACAGCTCTGCGCCTCTGCTGTTTGCAGCTGGCAGTGACATGCGGCCCTCTCTCCGGCACCACCAGGTTATCATCCGTTTTCAGCCCCACGGGCTTCGTTCACCAAAAGTGCTCCCCCTCCGGCTCAACAATGACCCTGAGAGGAGCAAAGAGAAGCAGGCTCAGAGGGGGTCTCTGGATATTAAATGAGCCCAAGCGTGGAGAATCCGCAGCGGATTCATCTATTTCCTTTCCATTAAGAGCCTGTCTATATGAACAGAGTCACCCTGCCTCTCAGCTGTTACCTGCCTCTTCAAAATGTTAATGCAGCTTCCAATTAGATTTTTTTTTCTGTCCTGTTAATCTTGGTTCTGAAACCAGATAACTGCTCTACCTCGGCTGTCAATCCAGTAAGCCAAGTCTCAATTAGCCAGCCTGGAGGTGATTGCTATCTTGTCGCTTCACTCTTCAGACATTCTGCAATTTCCTGGAGCATGCCAGCCCCCCTCCTCCCCTCTTCCCTCCATCCAACGTGCTTTTGCTAAAACGGCAGCCCACGAGATCTCAAGCTGTATTATTCTGCAGAGGTCACAGGGCTGACAGGACATCTCTTGTCGGTCTGGACAAGGGGTGGGCAAACTTTTTGACTCAAGGGCCACAATGGGTTCTTAAACTGGACCGGAGAGCCAGAACAAAAGCATGGATGGAGTGTTTGTGTGAACTAATATAAATTCAAAGTAAACATCATTACATAAAAGGGTACGGTCTTTTTTTTTTATTTATTTCAATAGTTTTATTCATTTCAAACTGTGCTCTGATACTGTGCTCTCCAGGGGCGTGTCTCCCTACATCACCACGATAACGTGTCTAGCATTCCCAGGGTGATGTCAGGGGACGCGTCCGCGGGCATTACAAGGAGCCTCTGGAAGATTGAGAGGTTGTTCCTTCTACTGAATGGGCGGATATAAATCCGCCCACTCAGAAGAAGGAGCTGCGGCCGTGTTTCCCGACGTTGCCATGTTAACACTGCTGCTGGTGAAGGAGCGGAGGGGAGAGCAAGAGAACTCTCCACTCTTTCGGCTCCGCGGGCCGGATAGAACAGCCGAACGGGCCGGCTGGGACACACGTGGATGTTAGGAATCTGAGTAGATGAGAGTCTTCTGCTGGTGCCACCAGGAGTCTACAGCTGGTCCTGTGAGACCTTCTTGTGAACTGTGGGCCACGGGAGTTTAGATGGAACTGGGAAGACCCAATGCAGACTTTCATTTTAAAAATAATGTTTTAAAAAGAAGGAAGAGGAATCTGTTTCCCACTTTGAATAATGAGATGAATGGTTGAACTCTCTTTTCAGTAAACCTCACCTAAGAAGTTAACTCAAACTTTTAGAGAGGGTGGATAGGTGGGAAGAGATCAACCAAAGAACTTGTATGCATATGTGCATAACCCATGGACACAGGGAATAGGGTGGTGAAGGCCTGGGGCGGGAGGTGGGGGTGGGCTAGAAGAGGTCAGTGGGGGATAAGAGAGGACATATGCAACACTTTCAACAATAAAGGTTTTATTTAAAAAATAATAATTAATTAAATAAAAACTTTTAAGTTCTAATAAGATACTGTAGATGAATATTCAGTGCAATCATAAGGCACAATATAAACATATGTTAAAATTTTAAAAAGAAACTTTCAGAGTTCTATTCCAGGTCTGCCAGTAGCTGGGTGACCTTGAGTAGAACCAGTGAGACCACCATTGTTGGCTTATAAGATTGGGGATCTTCTGTTAGACTTGGAGTTAAAAAATACAAATTTATTCTCTTTATTCTATTCTAAAACCAGACTAAAATGAGTACATGGGAGAAAAGACAAAAAGAAATAGGGGGTGGGCAGGTATATTTTGGGATGGCCTCTATGATACTCTAGATCAGTGGTTCTCAACCTTTCTGATGCCGCGACCCTTTAATCCAGTTCCTCATGTTGTGGTGACCCCCAGCCACAAAATTATTTTCATTGCTACTTCATAACTGTAATTTTGCTACTGTTAATGAATCGTAATGTAAATATCTGTGATTTCTGATGGTCTTAGGTGACCCTGCTAGCAGTTCTCAACCTGTGGGTCGCGACCCAAGGTTGAGAACCGCTGCTGTAGAGCCTAAGACCATCGGAAAACACAGATATTTACATTACGATTCATAACAGTAGCAAAATTACAGTTATGAAGTAGCAATGAAAATAATGTTATGGTTGGGGGTCACCACAACATGAGGAACTGTATTAAAGGGTCGCGGCATTAGGAAGGTTGAGAACCACTCCTCTAGATAAACCATAAAATGATCCATAAGTGCTGAGTATTTGGGTTTCCCAAAGAGATAGCCAATCATTCCACATGAATCTATCAAATGACAAGTACACGTACACACAGCTTTCAGTCAACTTTTTAGCTCGTTGCTAACAAATATGAATACATCAAAAACATCCTCAGATAGTTGAGGAGAGCCTCACACGAAAGTCTAAGAATCAAACATACAAAGAGAAGAAACTCAAAGGACACAGCCATACTGTAGGCATTAGCCAAAAAAAACTAAAAATAAATAACAGACCAACATAAAGTATAATTAATAATGTCATCAGTAAGAGAAGATAGTGTACCCTAAAACAAGATCAGTGTATGGAAGGAAAAGAAAGAGGGAGGGAAGGAAGTGGAGGAAGGTAAAGAGAGGAGAGAAGAAAAGCCAAGAATAAGAAAGAGCTCTGGCAAAAATAATAATAACAATTATTATTATTAAAATTCAAAAGAAGAGCTGATAAATGAAGTGGGGAAAATCTCCAAGAAAGTAGACCCAAAAGGCAAAGAAAAGGAAAATGAGACAGAAAAGATTAGAAAATCAGAGAATTATTCCCATGACCGAATATGATTAACAATTCTCGAAAGAGAAACTGAAATTGTTATTACCTAAATACTACAAGGCAAGAACTAAAGAACATGAATTTCCAGCTGTGAGCGAAAGATCCTCCTAAGAACCAGAATGGCGCTGGGCTTCCTAAAGAAGCAGTGATGTCCGATGGCAATGACACGATGCTTTCAGAAGGCTTGCAGAGAGTGATTTCTCCGACTCGTGCCTACACAAACCATCAGTCAGTTTGCACCGTGAAGTAAGATCATTCAGACATACAACGTCTGTCAAAGATTATCTCAATGTACCTTTCTCAGGAAGCAATTTTGTCAGTTAGGAATTGTACAGTGACAGAGCCAATTGAAGTCAGCTTAAACACATAAATGTCTGTTCTTTGTCTCTCTAGTACCGTAATAATAAGCCTAGAGGTAGGGCATCAAGGCAGCACGTGACTCCAAGAAATCATCAGGGTCATAGTTCATCCTATGTTTCTGATTGCTGTTATTAGTACATTCATCCTCGTGGTCACTGTACAGAGGACCAGCCACCACATCCATATTTCAGGCGGAAGAGAGAGAGAGAAGAAAGCACAGAGGGCTCTCTCAGAAACCCCATGCATGTATACACGATGGACCCCAGCTTTCCACAAGGGAGCCCAGGAAGCATAGCTTTTATTTGAGGGCCCAATAATAGAACGGTTCCAATAATGGGAAGAAGAAGATAATGGCTAGTGGTTAGGCCACTAGCTGTGTAATGAAAGATGTGCTCCACCGAAACGAGGGGACAAACCGAGACAAAAGGCGACAGGGTACATGAGACGGAGATGAGCTAACACAGTGGGGGGCGGCGGAGAGTCCTGCACGGCAGGCTCAGAGGCAGCCCGTCTAGATGAAGGCCTCCTGGAGAGACGTGGCTACCGTGATTGGAGTTTCTGATGTGTCCAGCCAGGCATAAGAAGCTTTAAAGGTTTTAAATTCAGTTGGATAATGTGATAGAAAGCTAAGTACAGAGGAAAATAAAGTTGCACAAGGAAAGAAATGTAGCATATACCTTGGTTCATCAGTAAACAATACATTTTCATACTAAGGACATTCAATAAATATAATTTTTAAAAACTAGGAAGAAAGGCAGGATAGATGACACAGATGGAGCTGCCAGTCTTGAAGGGCCCTGTGGGGAGGAGGTCCCAAATGTGGAGGCTGGGTTTGCCCTGAGCCCAGGCGCCTCTTCTTTCAACCCCTGGAGGGTGGGAGGAGAAGGGTCAGAGCACAGCACCTAATTCATTTCTTCCGTCCAAACTTCGTCTTCCTCTCCGAGTCGCAATCTCTCTCCTCCAGACCTCAGAGCACATCCACCACCAATCTCCTGTCTGTCCGTGCCGCTAAGTAAATGCATATTGTTCTACATCAGAGAGAGGGGCTTATTTTTTAACTTCAAAGCTAATGAATTAAGTGTCCGTGCCCCTGCTGTAACCTGTAAACTTCCTGGAGGCAATGTCCTCCAGCCAAAGACCACCAGGATTACACTTGTAGTGAAACAGCTGAGTTTATTGCTTGTTGCAGTTTGTTTTTTTTAAAAAAAAAAAAGCACTCCATAGGGAACTGGAGTGCCTCTCAGTAAAAGGGGTTGTAGAGAATTTAGTATAAGATTGTGGCTTGGCCCTAGTGGTTTGGCTCAGTGGATAGAGCATCAGCCTGGGGACCGAAAGGTCCCAGGTTCAATTCTGGTCAATGGCACATGCCTGGGTTGTGGGCTCAGTCCTCAGTGGGGGACTTGCAGGAGGTAGCCAATCCATCGTGGATGTTTCTATCTCTCTCCCCCTCTTCCTTCCTCTCTGGAATCAATAAAAATATTTAAAAAAAAAAAAAAAAAGATTGTGGCTTGTGTTAGGTGATTAGGGGAAGGGCTTAAAGAAGCAGAGTTTTGCTCTGAATTGGCTGCTGCAGGAAGAAAAAAGTGAGTTAATTCTAACTTTGGGTGTCTGAACAACTCTTGTCTGGAAGGAAGGAAGACTACACGAATGCCAAAGCCGTACTTGGTAAAGGGCAGCCATCACTCACATTAGCCAGGAGAGGGGATGGTGGATGTTTGGGGGTCTGGACACTGTTCACGTTTTACCAGGAGGCAAACATGGTTGTAGAGCTTGGTCCATCACGACCACAGAGTGGCCTGGCCCGATGTTGATGTCCTGTGACACTGCTCACATTCAGCAAGCGTCAAGGGCCCAGCCTCTGAGGTGCCGTGTGCTCTGTGGGGCAGCAGCAGCTGGGGCTTCGTGCACCTTTGGTCCCCTCTGGTCCCGGGGACTATGGCTCTGGTACTGCAGGCTCAGCCAAGCAGGTGCATCCCTGGGAGAGAGTTTCTTCATTCCAGGGAAGGCTCACCTCCGAACAGGCAAAGCTTTAATAAACAGGCTTTTTAGCTGTAGGTACATGGAATAATTTTTTGCAACTAGGGCAAGTTTTCTTTCCTTTAAATGCCCCTTAGCCAGACCTACTCTAAATTACAAAGAGCATCTAAGTTCCCCATGAGCCACAGAATATTAACATGCGAATCAGATGCCTAAACCCTTGGTGCTGGGCATCATAGGAGGCACTAGACCGGCTGCCCCAATTAGGTTCCTCTGTGTTAGCTCCGGGAGGTCTGCTCCAGAAGTCCATGAGAAGTGGCAGCTCCTATCAGTGAGCAAACACAGAGGAAGCGGGTGGCTGGCATGAGAGGGGTGGAGTGGTTTGTCACAGAGGAAACAGTCACCTTCTCAGAATGACAATCAGAAAAAATGTCCATGCAATTTCCTTTAAAGCCAGTCTTAGAGGGAATTAAAAGGACTTCAGCAGGAGCATGCTGTCTCTACAGATTAGGTTTCCTCAGGGACTCGAGGGAGAACAGACCAGCTTAAGAAACACGCTTTAGTCTTTCAGTCAGAGCTCTCGCAGTGGGAAAGGAAAGGAAAGGAAAAACACACACACACACACACACACACACACACACACACACACATACTCAAAAAAACAACCAAAATATATATATATATAAAATAGAGAAATATGCAAATTAGCCCAGACGCCGTAATGCAACGACTGAACAGCAGGGACCTGAGCAGCCGCAGGCTCCCAGCACCGCCAGCCCCTGCGCGCCAGCACACCCTCGGGCGTGGAGTAATGACACATTCACAACGAATCCAGTCACTGCACAGGGGGCTGCAGATCAGGGGGGATATGGAAGCAGGGGCTACAGATTGGGGGAGCTGCAGATCAGGGGGCTGCAGATCAGGTGGGCTGCAGATGGGGGGGCTGCAGATCAGGTGGGCTGCAGATCAGGGGGCTGCGGCACTGGGGACCCCAGCTCTGAGCCCAGAGCCTGGCCTCAGGGCTGCAGCTGTGGCTGCGCTGCCCAGCGGGGAGCCCCCCAATCTGCCCAGGAAAAGGCCTCGCCTTGTGCTCTTTACTCTGTGAGGAGGGCCCCTGAATGGGAGTTGGTGGCCAGACCGTGACCAGCGATCAGTGTTTGAAGAGGGAGTCTTCAGCCTCATGAACTTTCTCCCCCAACGAAGCTCCAGCTCCTCCCTGCACTCGGGCCCTGCCAGAGGGCCATGCCGGGGCCACGTGGCCGCTGCCCACACCCACTGGTGTCTGCAGTCCCACGTGGGACCGTGAACCATGTCTGAGCCACTCTGAGGTGGAGCCCACGTCACCTCTTTAAAGTTTTCATTTTTGCTGATCTGACCTTTGCCTTCTGAGGCATAGAAGCCAGGACGGTGGGAGCAATGGAGCCCACCGACAGGCACCCAGGAGCTCCTCGACTCCGACGGCTTCATTCAGAGAAGGCGTCCCCCCACTCCCCTCGGGCACCGCTCACATCGGCCTGCGGGGAGCAGCACAGTCACCGCGACAGGCACGGCCCCAGAGCTGCTCCTGAACCTCGCTCTTCCTCCCTCGGCTCCCAAAGCCCCATGCAGCCTGTGGCCAGCCCCGCAGAGGGTTGGCTGGTGCCCCCAGCTCCTTCTCCAGGGCCCTCCCCAGTACCAGACAGGACCAGGCAGCAGGGGCGTGAGGTTGGCCTGGGATAGACTTAGTCCCTGCAAGCTGTGTCACAGCGGACCCTGAGCAGCGAGAACTTACCAATAGGGATGTTTGTGCAGACATTTTAAACAACTTCCACTTTTAAAACTGAATTGAAAAGCATAGATCGTTGCTCTAGAGAGCAATGCTTCGGCGGGACCCCGAGGTCACCTTGGAGGCTAGAACCAAAAGTTACATGATAGCAAGTGTTGGCGAGGATGTGGACAAACCCGAGCCCTCACACACTGCTGTCGGAATGGAAACGGTGCGGCCACTCCTCACATGATTAATATCAGTCACATGGGACCCTGCCACCCGCCACTCGGAGGTATACACCCAAGTGAGGCAGCCGGTCACAAAACGCCCGTTGTGTATGGCCCCATTCCCATGAAATGTCTGAAACAGCAGATGGCTGGGTGGGGCAGGCAGCTAGATGGGGAAGGTGGCACGGGGTTTCTTCTAGAAGCAATACAGCGTTCTAAAAGTGATTGGTGGTGCCCTGGCTGGTTTGGCTCAGTGGATAGAGCGTCAGCCTGCAGACTGCAGGGTCCCGAGTTCAATTCTGGTCAAGGACACATGCCCGGGTTGCAGGCTCAATCCCCAGTAGGGGGCGTGCAGGAGGCAGCCGATCCATGATTCTCTATCATTAATGTTTCTCTCTCCCCCTCTCCCTTACTCTCTGAAATCAATAGATAGATAGATAGATAGATAGATAGATAGATAGATAGATAGATATACTAATAAAAGGGTAATATGCTAATTAGACCAGGAGACCTTCCAGACAAAGCCATGGTGGCCAAGGCAGAGGCGATTAGGGGCAATCAGGCCAGGAGGGGAGGGCAGTTGGGGGCAAGCAGTCTGGCAGTGGGAGGGCAGTTGGGGGCGATAAGGCCAGCAAGGGGCGCAGTTGGGGGCGAGAAAGCTGGGGGGGGGCAGTTGGGGGCGAGCAGGCTGGCAGGCAGAGTGGTTAGGGGTGATCAGGCAGGCAGGCAGGTGAGCGGTTAGTAGCCAGCAGTCCTGGATTGCAAGAGGGATGTCTGACTACCAGTTTAGGCCCAAACTGGTAGTCGGACATCCCCCGAGTGGTCCCAGATTGGAGAGGGTGCAGGTCGGGCTGAGGGACACCCCCCCCCCACCCATGCATGAATTTCATGCACCGGGCCACTAGTAAATAAATAACAAGACATACTCATTGAACTCCCGGGATAAATGCTTATTTAAGGAGAAAAGTCAGGGGTCACAAAGATTAGAGATCTGACGAGGCCAAGCTGATCCAACGGAGGGAGATAGGAGACACAGAGAGTGGGGGAATTGTGGCCCGTGGACCCAGGGCTCAGAAACTCTCAGGGCCGCCCTCTCTCAGTGTCAGGTGGCAAGGTAATGAGAACAATGAGGAAACTATGCTTGGGTGATGGGGACACTTGCAGGAAATGTGCAGAACATTTGCACTGATTTAGAAGGGAAGACCAGGAAAACCAGGATGGAACACTTCAGGAATTAGAAAGGGAACCTCAAGCTTTGCAGGCAGATATAGCCTGCACAGTGAGCAATGTGCCCGGGGTGTGGAGACGATTAGTGGTCAGGAAGGAAAGATGCCAGGATAAGGCTTAGCCTGGAGGGAAAGGAAAGATTGCCTCCTGGCCTGGGTGAGAGGTGGGATGCCCTGACTTGGGGAGGCAGGGCGGTAGGACGCGCTCAAACAGCAGAGAACCCAGTGGGGCCCCAGGAGGCCGAAACTGAGCGAGCTTGAAAGAAGAGAAGTTCTTGTTGGCAGAAAGAAAAGTTTCGGCTCCTGTGTATGTTTCCTTGGCCCGATGAGCTTGGGGCTGGGGCCATGAGAATTTGTGAGTCCTACCGCCTAGGAGTAGGTCAGTTCTGAGGAGGATGGGGCATTCTATGTGCCCAGGGTGTTGGGGTGCAGAGGGAAGCCAGACTTCACAGAAGGACGCCCTCTTACTATAGAAAGAGCAAAACACAACAGTGAGAACTGGGGCTTTAATCTTTGAACTTCAATGAACAAGCCATAGGTTTCAGTTTTGAAGTCTTTTTGGACTTTTAGAAAGTCTTGTTGGCCTGGGGCAGAAGGCAAGGCAGGCTAGACGGGGTTAATAGCAGGAAGGGGGGGACATATATAATACTTTCAACAATAAAGATTTCTTTTATAATATTTTAACCAAAAAAAAAAAAAAAAGGAATAAGGGAAAGTACATACTCACATTTAAAGACACTGGCATACAGCTGGCACTGTGTGATTTGAGCTATGTTTCAGTTGGCTGGCGTTTAAGTCATTTAATCATCTCTAGTGAGTGATGCTGAACTGCGTGGCTGGACATAAGTGGATTTACGATACAGAAAAGGGAATAAGTTTTGGACTTAGGGTACAGTATGGCCTTGGAGCCACTTTAAGTGAAGTCCCATTCCCCTTGCTGGTGTTTTCTACACCTTCAAATCCCTGTTTCCGGGGTCTGGTTTTTTGTTTGTTTTTTTTCGGAAACCTACTTAAGAAAGCCACCATCTTCAGAGATGCTGGGAAACCAACTCAATGAGATTTGCCTACTAATTGACTAGCTGTCTTAGCAGAACTGCTTCTTCCCACCAGAGAGAGAAGAAAATATTTGAGAGCCTGAGCAGAGTTGGAGAGGGCTTTGAAATGAGAGTGCAAACTTACAGAGCACCGGATAGTCTGTTTTTAACGTGTATTCCATTCTAACCTAGAAACCCTGGAGTTTATAAGATATTGGGGGGGTGGGGGAAGGAGGGTTTTCTAAATCGTTTATAATCAAAATTTTCTCGTCCTTGCCCTCTCCTCTCTTTCCTTCTTAGTCCCTTCTTCCAGAAAAAATAGAATTTCTCCCTTTTCCTGTGAGCAAAGCAGCCACTCCTCCGAGGAAATGGCACCTGTGCCCCTATGAACCTCATGGAGTTCAAACTCAAGGACCCTTTTTGGACAGAGAAAGCCCGAATGTAAATGGTCTCCGTGTATCTACGGGGTGGCTTTCCTGAGTTGCAAGCTTGATTTTGAAGGCAAAAAAAAGATACATTAATTAGCATAAACACTTGCTTCAGCATTTCCCCCATTTATTCTACCTGAACAGGTGCACAGTTCTTTAATCATAACTGTCAAGAAAGGAAAGCTTGCGATTTCCACCCTTTAAAAAGAGAGAAAGATGAAAGAGAGAGAGCGGAAGCAAAGAAGAGGGAGGGTGTGAGAAACAGACACATACACTGAAAGACAGGGAGTGGGGGACAGAGTGGGGGGGGGAGAATGAACACAAGATTTTACATTTTTCTCTGGGCTTTTTGTGAATAACAGAACTCTTGTTGAATAGAAAAAGATAGTTTTTAAAAAATTTATCTTATAAGTAAAGGAGAAGCTAAAGACCTTTCAGAATGAATATTCAAAAAATAAAGGAAGAACACTCAGGAGAAAGGATTAAATTACATTACTAATTATTTGCATTTACCCTTCCTCACCTTCCTAGGGAGATGGATATTATAGAGAGGATTTTTTGAATGAGCACATATAGGGAGAAATCCAGGGAGAAACAAATTGCTTTGCTAAGAAAAGAAATAGGGGGATAGAAAGATCTAGAAAGAAAGATGCAGAAAGAGGTACCTGGAGGAACACAGGAAGGTGTGGAGAAGGCATGGGAGAGGAAGCACGAAGAAAAGGTATATACATGTATTTATCTATATATATATATATATATATATATATATATATATATATATATATATATACACTCCTATGTACACATACACACATATATACACATACACAGAACTGAAAGGAAGAAACTGAAACCTCAAGGCAGACATGGGTGAAAGCATTCAGGGACAGGTACTTGGGTTTGTAGGAGAAATAAAGTACAGAAACCCCCACACTCAATAAGTACAAAAACCCATAAAGACCTATAACCTAATCTTCAGCAAGGAAGACGTGCCAACACTTTCTCTTGTGTCACCATGCATAGGCAAGCATATTTTATCAGAACGAGGGGGCTAAGGAGCATCAGAAAGAAATCTGATCTCTTAGTGAGAAAGTAATTGTAATTTTCTGCTATGCTCACTCAAACCCTCGAAGCAGCTGAACAACCACTGGTTGGGTTGTCACGAGTTGTGAGCTTATCTAAACAATTATCAACATCAAAATTACAAAATCACAATTTAGCCAATGAGTCATCCGTGGGTTAAGCAGCTGCCACTGTGAATTTAGCTCCATTCTTAAGTCACTTCCTGTAGTTTGATAGAGAGGGGTTTCTTCTTGACTCATTGAACACTTGAGCAATCAGAACTATATTAACCCTCTGATAGCACAAGACATCTCCATTTTTAAAAAAATCAATGTAGAGTAAAGTGACTCTCCATGTCAGTTATAATAGAAAGTCATCGCATGGCTGAACCCAGGTGTTATTTGCTGGGCTCTCGGGACGAGTAAGTTTACGATCGCCCAACTACTTGGTTCAACACACCAAAACCTTACCTGGCACCTGTCATCCCCACTAAAATGTCCTTAATACGCTTTGTTGTGATTTACAGTACTAAATCAAAAGGAACGAGGGTATTTTTAAAGTCCTTATGACTGATGCCTATATCAAATAACCTACTTGGAAATACAGTCACAAATGTTTCTCCCAACATTCAGAAGGAATCATGCTACAAATAAGAGAAAGTAAATATGACAAATTGCTACCAAAGTGAAATATATTAGAAACAAATACAAATCCAGTAGAAAATTCTCTCTAGAAAACAGGGCCTGTACCTATTTATTTATTTTACTTCTAAAAACTATGCCAAGGAGTTTATAATAATCATATATACAAAAAAATTGTGTAAAAAGGGAGATAAATTAATATATTAAATGTATAATCTATTGCTAACCAATTCTGTTGAACATTACTAGACAACTTCTTATATCACACAAAAGGAGAAACTCAAAATGGATTAAAGACTTAAATGTTAGACTGGAAACCATAAAAATCCAAGAGGAAAACACAGGCAGTAAAATCTCAGGCATTCCTTGGAGCAATATTTTTTCTGATATATCTCCTCCAGGAAGGGAAACAAAAGAAAAAATAAATAAATGGGACTACATCCAACTAAAAAGGTTTTGCACAGCAAAGGAAACCATCAACAAAATGAAAAGACAACCCACTGAATGGGAGAACATATCTCCAATGATACATCTGATAAGAGGCTAATACTCAAAATTTATAAAGAACTGATAAAACTCAACATCAAATAAATTCAATTAAAATTCAAATAATTCAATTTAAAAATGGGCAAAGGACTGAATGGATGCTTTTCCAAAAAGGACACTCAGCCAATAGACATATGAAAAAATGTCACTAATCATCAGAGAAATGCCAATAAAAACCACAATGAGATATCACCTTATACCTGTCAGAATGGCTATCATCAATAAATCAATAAAGTGTTGTTGAGGATGTAGAGAAGAAGGAACCCTGTGCACTACTGGTGGGAATGCAGAGGGGGCAGCCACTGTGGAAAACAGTTTGGAGGTTCCTCAACAACTTAAAAATGGAACTGCCTTATGACCCAGTGATTTCACTTCTGGGAATTTATCTGAAGAAACCCAAAACACTAATTTGAAAGAATATATGCACCCCTATGTTCACTGCAGTGTTATTTACAATAGCCAAGATTTGGAAGCAACCCAAGTGCCCATCAGTAGATGAGTGGGTAATAAAGCTATGGAACATTTACATAATGGAATACTACTCAGCCATAAAAAGGAAGGAAATAATTGTGACAGCATGGATGGACCTGGAGAGTATTATGCTAAGTGAAATAAGCCAGTCAGAAAAGACAAACACGCTATGATTTCATTTATATGTGGAATCTAATGAAGAAAATAAACTAATAAACTAAATAGAAACAGACTTGTAGATCTAGAGAACAGACTGACAGCTGTCAGAGGGGAGAGGGGAGGAGGCTGGGTGAAAAAAAAAAACCCTCACTGACAGACAACAGTAGGTGATTACCAGAGGGAAAAGGGTTTGGGGAGATGTAGAAGAGGGTAAAGGGGGAATAAATGGAAAGCGACTTGACTTGGGGTAGTGGACACACAACACATTATACAGATGATTTTTTATAGAATTATACACTTGAAACCCATATAATTTTATTAACCAGTCACCCCAATGAATTCAATTAAAAATAAATTAAAAATTTAAAAATGAAAACAAAAAATAAAAACTATGCCAAGGAGTTTATAATAACAATCATATATATAAAAATTTGTGTAAAAAAGAGATAAATATATTAAATATGTATTGCTAAAGAATTCTGTTGAATATTACATATGATATTAACAGCAAAAGATAAAAGAGAATAAGATGGCTTACAAATGACTCATTTCCTAACACCAAAAAGAAAGTATTAAATAAATAAATAAATCTTTGCAGAAATAATGTAAGTTCCTCAGGAAGGGAGGCCATTTTCCTTGTATAAAATCCTAAACGATGTTTACCACATACATCTTCATACAAAGGCCATGAAACAACATAATATCTTCAACATCCATTTTACTGGATCCAATGTCTGGGGGGAGGGGCTCTGTCTATAAGAACAGTCACTACTACTGGGGCATAAAGAAAACTATGGAAATATTTATAACCCCCAAACTTCAGTTTGGGAAAATATGCCAAGCATCCTTTTCGCAACAATGAAATGCTCACACGTTTCAAAAAAGAACTACCCCCCCTCCCCGTTTTCCCTACATCTTCATAGAAGGATCTCAGTCAGTAGTGACATGGCTTACAAACCAGGGGGTAGGGTGGTGAGGGAAACAGCAGCAACACCAGGAGTGTAGGTGCTGCAAATACTAAAATCCATCCGTATCAAGTAAAAAATGAGCTAAACCTTCCCTAAAGGAGCTTTCTACGATCCTAGAAAATCAGTATTATCCAAATAGTCAAATGAAAGTATTAAAGCTGATTTTCCTGGCGGGGGCTGGGGGGAGGAGGTAAGCGAGTGTTCGCTATCTTTTGCCGTGGAGGTTCATTTGCTAGAGAACACACCTTTTATCTTTACCACTGCTCTATTCAGACACTGTTTAATTAGGTTAATAGAAACATTGAGAATTTTGATAGTCTTTTCATTCATCTGCACAAACAGAGACAGTTGGAATTCAATTTTTGGAAAGAAAGATACAGCCATTTGAAAAAGCTTTCCCTTTATTCTCTCCCTGAACACATTTTTGGTATCTTATTAACATTTTCCAAATTGAATGAATCTGTCTCTTTGTATTAGCAGATAACTGAAGAATAGGGAAAGGCCAGCAGTCATTAGCAATTTATCGTCCTTGCTGATAAATTGGAACCTGGGCTGCCCAGAACATTAAGTTATAAGGGCAGCAGAGCCATCTGAAGCATCAGTGATGCAGCCCAAATGATGTCACACACACTCCACTTCCTCCGAGTGCATCAGCCAGCTGAGGCTCCTTCCTCCCGTTCAACTCTGCACAGGATGACAATCACATGCATTTTTCCCAACAGCTCTGCTAAGCCACCATGGTTGTAGTCTTAAATCAACCAAACAAAATAAGAAAGAAAAATCGCTATGAAAACCAACAAAGCAAAGGATCAAGAGAGGAACCGCTTTCTCACACACACATAAAATTCATTCGCATGTACCAGAAAACAACTTGTCACACATATCTAGGAATATCCTAGACACCTATTTATTAGTATGAACTTTACCATGACCTTATATCTCTCCATTTTCATTTTATACCCTGTCCGCTTCCCGTTGGTCACAGTGCTCTGACCGCAATGGACTTCTTTCTGCTCTTCCAACATACCAGCCTCACTCTCTGCCCAGGGCCTTTGCACTAACTGTTCCCATACGTGGGACATTATCTCTGCAGATCCCCACACAGGCCTCCTTCTCATCACTCCAGTCTCAGATCAAATGCCCACTTTTCAGAAAATCTATCCTTGACCACTTCTCTCACCCCACCACCACCTCCTGCTACTATCTTGTTTTGTTTCCTTACAGGCACTTACAATTATATAAAATTATCTATGTTTACTTTTTAAAATTTGTCTTTACTCATGTATTTTTAGATGTACAGAATTAGATTAGCCATACCACAATTTATTTTTTAAAATATATTTTATTGGTTTTTTACAGAGAGGAAGGGAGAGGGATAGAGAGTTAGAAACATCAATCAGCTGCCTCCTACACACCCCCTACTGGGGATGTGCCCGCAACCAAGGTACATGCCCTTGACTGGAATCGAACCTGGGACCCTTCAGTCCACAGACCGACGCTCTATCCACTGAGCCAATCTGGTTAGGGCTAGCCATACCATAATTTATGACACACCCTCATCATTGGTCCATGGGTGACCAACTTTATTTAATTAATTGGTTTTTTTCTAATAGTGAGTTCTCTTATTTGTAGCATGATTCCTTCTGAATGGTGGGAGCAACATTTCCAAGTGGGTTATTGGATATAGGCATCAGTCATAAGGAGAGAAGGTTCTAGTCCAGGCCTCGCTAGATGGTATAAATGGCTCTCTTCTCCTTCTCTTCATAGGGTCTTCCCTCTGTGTCTGCCTGCAAAGTTCCCCTTTTTATAAGGACACTGGTCATAATGGATTAGGGCCACCCTAATGACCTCATCGTAACTTAGTTATCTCTGTAAAGACCTTACTTCCAAATAAGTCCCCATTCTGAGGTCCTGAGGGTTAGGACTTCAGCAAGTGAATTTTGTGAAGACACAATCTAATAATCTCAAGCACTTGAGGTCAAGAATGTGTCCCAGTATACAAAGGTTCCTACAGCTCCACATCCCTACCCACGTCTCACATTACCCATCTTTCAGTTATCGCCATCCTGTTACAAGTTAAGCAGTACCTCATTATTTTCCTTTGCTTTTCCCTAAATACTAGGTGTGAGCATCTCCTTGTGTTTCAGCCATTTGCGGTTTATCTTCTATGAATGGCATGTTTATAATCTTTGCACCTTTGACTATTGAGATTAAACTGTTTTTTTCTTGTTAATTTACACAATTCTTTATTTCAGATAATAGTTCTCGTCACTTTTAGACATCGTAAATATCTTCACCAAATCTGTCACTTGTTAACATTGTCTTTATTTTTTAATATAACCAAACCTGTGGAAGCACTGCCCTGCCTTGAGCTTCCCCTCCTCCTTTGTCCTCCCTCCTCCCAGGGGTCCTCAAACTTTTTAAACAGGGGGCCAGTTCACTGTCCCTCAGACCGTTGGAGGGCCAGACTATAGTTTAAAAAAAAAAAAAAACTATGAACAAATTCCTATGCGCACTGCGGGCCTGGGACGAGTCGGCTGCTAAGCAAGACAGGCAGCGGCACCCGGCGGGCCGGATAAATGTCCTTGGCGGGCCGCATGTGGCCTGCGGGCCGTAGTTTGAGGACGCCTGCCTAGACACTGGAAATAAGTCCCATTGGTTGAGCTCTTCATGACAGGCGCTGTACTAAGTCTTTAAACTTGTCATCTTCTATAGCAGCCCTGTACAATAGTCATTAATGTTCCACTGTGTCAAGAGGGGAAACTGAGGGTCAAAAAACTTGCCCCAAATCACAGAGGTAGTGAGTGGCCGCACTAAATTTCAAACCACTGAGCAGCACCAATTCTACTGCAACGTTGTGGTTTGTTGTGACAAAGACATAGAACTACATACAACGATGTCCGGAAGAGCTGCTTACTTCTTTTACAAATATAACTGGTTTGCAAATGAAAACATACACTGTGTTCAAAGACACCTGTAACTACTTGCTTGATTTTTCTATAACTGTACAGTACAGTGGAAATAGTATGGTTTTTGGAGTCAAAACCCCAAATTCAATCTCAGCTTTGCCACTTTCTGGAGAGCTGACTCTTAGACAAGTCACATAAACTATCTAAGCCTCATTTCTTAACTTTCAAATAAGGATAATGATGGTATCTACCTCACAGAATTCTTGCGAAAGCACATTTATGGGCATGTTTTTCAAAAGTATATATCGATTTAAATCTCATCTATTTATTAAACTAAATGAAGCACCAAAAATATACATGAAGTCCTTGATATATTAGAAATATTGTTAGACTGACAATCAGAAAAACCTGGGTTTTAATTTTATTTTTGCCTTGCTGTCCTCGTCAAGTGAGGAAACTCAACCAGGCGATTTCGAAGGTCCCGTTAAATATAATCCTCTCTGAGTTACATGGACAATAGAACTGAAGCTGGCGTTGCAGGTTTGGTTTTGTGTTGTAACACCTGGAGAGAATATTTTTGGAGATGAACAAAAACAGTAGAAGGTTGTGTTTTTGACATGAGAAGAATGGCCACAGTGAGATATTATATTAAACTCTGTCATCAGGGCGCTGCCCACTGATCAGAGAGCAGCTCCTAGGGAAAGCACTGAGATGATGTGAGTTGAATTACCTGTTAGTTCAGCCAAACAAGGCAGGTGGAAGCATCTTGCTTAAGTGCTCATTGCACTGGACTGCTGGTGCTTGTATTCACAGAAGCTACAACAAAACCCAAAGCCAAGAGCCTCAACTGTAACCATTAGAGCTGCATCAAACAGCACATGCAGTATTATTATAACATATTTGGTCTGAAAAAATGAAAAACCTACTCTTTTTATAACACAAACCATAGAATCTTCTTGACAGGTGGGGAAGGGAGAAAGAGGGAGTGGTTCATATCAGATTTAGGTGGATTCAGGAGGAAGTAGGTTTTTATGATTATTACAAGAAAACATGAATTAAAAGGGTTGAGAAAACACTGCTTTCAAGAGAGAAAATAAACTATTTCTTAAAGAGTTCTATGCTTACTCTGGCTACGTCTTTCACCAACCACAGGTTCAAAACTGACAAACCTGAGACACGCAAACCCATGAGTCAGCTCACAAGCATGCGAAGCCGGGCTTGATTACCAACAACGCCCCCCTGCATCCACAGTCCATGAGCTCCCCCAGCATTTTTTGTTATTTCCTGTGGTAGAAATTTATTTTCAATGTTCCCATCCTTTCAATGTTCCGAACAAGTCATACTAGGTACCTGAAGAAAGGCCATTTGCAAACATTCAATTTCCGTCTCCCTTTCTGGCAGGCCACAGCAGAACATCGCCACGAGCTGCTGCCTGTTACCTGCACAGTCTCTGCAGCAGCCACTTACCCGTGTGTGCACAGCATAACTGAGCGGCTAGCCCTCTGTTCCTGTCCTACCCTTTGATGACAATAACGAATGCCACCCAAAGGTGAAGATAGTTATTCTTCTATCAGTGTTTACACGTGCTCTGGGCCACAGTGAACAGCTTGTTACTTCTCTGAGGGGGAAAAATGACTCTGCGCTCTGCTCGCCATCCCATGTGATGCTTTGATATTGAGCGAAACGCGGTGATTTAGGTGTTTTGGACAATGTGTACCGTTTTGAGGCTCGGGGCATCCTTGCTGATCACTGTTTATCAGGCACGTGTGTCATGCCTGCCCAAGGGGGGATTTCAGCTTGAGAGTGAGCTGATGTTTGTGAAGTGCCTTCTCCACGCTGGCACTTTCCTAAGCACTTTCACGATCAGTTGTGGATCGATAATGGGATTGTTTGATGGTCAACTTAGTGGAGCTAGTTAGACCTGGAACCAGTCCAGGGAAGTGAGCCTTGTTTTTCTGTGTCGGTCCCAGGGCCTTTAAATGCCCATTAACACAGCTGAAATTAGAGAAATCTGAATAAGATCAGTGGATTGTATGAATGTCAGTATCTGGTTGGAATATTGCACCATCCTATCTAATAAAAGAGTAATATGCAAATTAACCATCACTCTGCTACACTCACAAGCCACGCCCACCAGCCAATCAGGAGCAAGTATGCAAATTAACCCAACCAAGATGGCTGCGGCCACGGAGAGAGCAGGAGGCTTGTTTTGCCCCGGTGATGGAGGAAGCCAAGCTGTCCGCACACCCTGGCCGGCCAAGGCCTTCACTCAAGGCTACAAAGTTTCAATTATAGAAGATAAATAAATCCCAACAAAAATGGCTGCAGCCACGGAGCAAGCAGAAGTCTTGGCTCCACTCAAGGCTACAAAGTTTCAATTATAGAAAATAAATAAATACCAGATACCAGGGTCTCTGCTTGGGTCGCCAGGGGGCATGGCTGGCCTGCAAACCACCACAGGCCCCTCACCCAGGCTGCCCCACGCCCCAAGGGAACCCCCACCCTGATCCGGGACACCCTTCAGGGCAAACCAGCTGGCCCCCACCCGTGCACCAGGCCTCTATCCTATCTAATAAAAGAGTAATATGCAAATTGACCATCACTCCAACACACAAGATGGCTGCTCCCATGTAATCAAAGATGGCTGCCCCCTGTGGACACAAGATGGCCACCACAAGATGGCCAGCAGGGGAGGGCAGATGGGAGGGACCAGGCCTGCAAGGGAGGGCAGTTGTGGGTGATCAGGCCAGCAGGGGAGGGCAGTTGGGAGGGACCAGGCCTGCAGGGGAGAGCAGTTGGAGGGGGACCAGGCCTGCAGGGGAGGGCAGTTAGGGGTGACCAGGCCTGCAGGGGAGGGCAGTTAGGGGCAAACAGGCTGGCAGGGGAGCAGTTAGGCATCAATCAGGCTGGCAGGGGAGTGGTTAGGGGGTGATCAGGCTGGCAGGCAGAAGCAGTTAGAGGCAATCAGGAAGGCAGGCAGGTGAGCAGTTGGGAGCCAGCAGTCCTGGATTGTGAGAGGGTGCAGGCTGGGCTGAGGGACACACACACCCGTGCACGAATTTCATGCACCGGGCCTCTAGTAGTTTTATAAGATGTTACCGATGGGGAAAACTGGATACACAACATCTCTGTATTATTTCTTACAATTGCATATGGATTATCTAAGTCAAACTTCCAATTAAATAAAAATCTACATTACTTATGTGGTTATTTACATGATATTCATTACGTGATACCTACTAATACACACAGACAGGTCAATCCTTCACTCTCTGAGCCCAGAGTCTCAGAGGCTCTGGGTGTTTCCCTCATTACAGAAGGTTATCTCCCACTCATTCCCACCTCCGCACATCCAGCACTGTCCCAAGCACCACTGCGTCACTGGCAGCATTCAGGTGATAAATGTGTCCCTGGACATAAACTTAGATGGTATTACCATTTTAACAGGATTTTGTTTTCTAGAAGGTCTATTCTGCTCTTTTAAATTGCTTCCATTGCCATTTTAAATTCTACAAATGGTACTGCTTCCTTAAATTATTTTCTCAGCTTTGAAGATTCCCTTTGTGTCTACAGCTCTGGTTTTGTCAATCATTTTTATCTCTTATTTAATTACTTAAGTAAATTATTTAGTACTTCCTTTATCTCTTACTTAGTCGCCTATTTCTTTGCTCCTTGTGATTTGATTCTATTTAAAGTCTCCTTCAAAATCGTGCAGTCATCTACCTTTTTGCAAATGTCTAACATATTTCCTCTGTGCACCCTTTTTAAACTCGTATTTGCACAAGAGTGGGTCTATTATTAGCATCTGCCTCCCCCTCCCAAAGGCATTGGCTGGCTGACTGCCTTTCCTCTCTGTTAATCTGGGCACCATTCTGCCCCCTTGGCCTTTAAACTGGAGGGCTGGAGAGGGTTAGTTTGCGTGACCAGTTCAGTACACTTAGTAGTGTGAACACAGAACAGAGGCTGTGGACAGTGAAGGTAGTTTACCTTTTTTCCTCTGTTTTTCTTGAGCCACTGTTATAGGATCAGCTTCTACAAATTCGGAAGGGAGTGCCCTGTCATTTGTAAAGGGGCAAAGTGGGTAATGTGGTCTGGCTCAAGATGCCTTTCCTGCTTTGGGACTACCTGACCATATTATTGGAAAGCCATTCTATAGACTAGCCCAGGGGTGGGCAAACTTTTTGAACAAAAGCATGGATGGAGTGTTTGTGTGAACTAATATAAATTCAAAGTAAAGGAGCGGAGGGGAGAGCAAGAGAACCCTCCGCTCTTTCGGCTCCGCGGGCCGGATAGAACAGCCGAATGGGCTGGATCCGGCCCGCGGGCCGTAGTTTGCCCACGGCTGGACTAGCCCCACTGGCTATGAGTACTATCCTACATAATAAAAGACTAATATGCAAATTGTCCCCTCAACTGGGAGTTCGACCAGGGGGTGGGGCTGGCTGGACAACCACCCATGGCCCCTCCCCCTGGCTGAATTCGTGCACTGGACCTCTAGTGTTTTATAAAGTCCTATGTCTTTTCTAAACATGGTCACCCTTGCTGTTATCTACGAAAATATCCCTGAGTAGATTTATCGCTGTCTCTGATGACTGTTCCCAAATTTGCTCCTTGCTAATTCCTACTGGTGTTTTGGTGATCAGTTTCAATCCCTTTGCCTCAGACAGGCATTCACCAATCATTCCATGAAATGTAAGTTTCTCTTCGTTATGTTCTATTAGAAATCTTTGTTCTTTTCTTTCTTGAACTCACAGTTTGTAACTATATTTATTTGGGTTTATTTGTTTAATGTCAGTCTGTTCCACTAGCCCATAAGTTCTATGAAAGCACAGATTACATTTATTTCGTTCACCATTGTCTACCCAACACTTAGCCTCACAATGCTAAGTACACAGTAAATATTTGTAGAATGAATGAATAGACAAGCTAAGGAACAGGAGACTGTGTTGTGTTTGATTTCTTCTGCAATTGCCTGTTCCCAAAGTCCCAAGGAGATCAGGTAGCAAGTGCTGTGCAGATGTTGATTATTATCATTACTATTTTATCTGAACGTTTGGAACAAAATCTCCTCAAAAGTCAGGAGATGTCTATATTTGATGGTGTGATTTGGTCCAGAAGCCATATAACCTATCTTTAAATGTGATCTATATTATAGGGTAATACAAACAACATGGAATTTATGTCTTAATTTAGACAAGTTGAGTGTTAGTGGGTAACTTACATAATTTTAGCTTCAATTTGCACAACTGCATGGACTGCTTGAATTTCTGTTGCAAGGATAAAATTAAAGAACAAATACTAAATGCCTACCACAGGAATGACAAAGGGGTTTCATCTTATGTCTAATTCAGACCAGTTGCTGGTTTCCTGGAGTGCTATGCTGAGAAGAATTGTGAGGTCTTACCCAGGGTCAGTGAGAGTGCTATGATAGATTAGCATTGCCGGCCAAGGACAAATTAAACAAAGTGGTAAGGACCCGGCTGGGGTGGGTCAGTGATTTAGCATTGACCTATGAACCAGGAAGTCACAGTTCAATTCCCAGTCAGGGCACGTGGCTGGGTTGCAGGCTCAATAACCAGTAGGGGCTGTGCAGGAGACAGCTGATCGATGATTCTCTCATCATTGATGTTTCTATCTCTCTCTCCCTCTCCCTTCCTCTCTGAAATCAATAAAAATATAACTATGTTTTTTAAAGAAAGTGGTAAGAAGCATGCCCTGTATTTACCAACTATCGACTAGCAAATGGCAGAGACTCAATGATGGCTCATTTCCTTCCTTCTTGGCGGCTATAAATTACAAATAAATCTGAAAGAAAGATTACCATAAAACACTTCAAAGGCTAAAGCTAAAAATAAGAGCAATTGAGGCCTGTTAAATCAGGCCATAATGAAAACATGACTTTTAGAACATGGGTAGAACTACTTATGGATTCCAGTAACGTGAATTCATAGAAGTCCAGGTACAATTCAACACAAGGTCCCTGTGTGCCGACGGCCAACTTGCCTCCCGCTGTGGAGTGCTACAAGTGCCTCACGATTGTTAGCACCAGCGCATGCAGCACACATCTGAACAGCCCGCTCTTGGCCAGTGGAGCACGAAACTCGAAGCTTTAAGGTATCCTGTGCTCACACTGCACCCGTGGGCACCACTGATGGGCTTCGTAAGTGGGTTAGTAAGTAGCACATCTGAACTTGGCACAGGTATTTTCATGCCAGTGTGGCAATGATCAGCTCAGATACAGTGAGGGGGGAAGATCTCACTTAGAAACAACATTCAGCCCCTGAAGCAAAGGGCAGCTGATCCCAGACCTGACTGGAGAGTGAAAAGGCAGATCACTGGGAGTCACCGGAACCACAGAACTGTTGAAACAATGTTCAAAAGTATTCTGGAGGGTCCTCAAAGGACGCAGCCGGTGAAAATACTTTCATTTTTATAATTATGCACTCTTTCCAACCACCCCAAATAAACACAGTGTGAAAGAGGAAAACATTTGTTTTTCTTTCCTGAGTCTTTCTGAGCATTTCCTAGCTGAATGGCTAAAAGGTGGTGTTGTGATGACCTAATTTTCCCAGTGAGAGCAGTGCACACCCAACAGGAGGTGCCAAGTGGATCCCATCACCCGGGCCGCCCAGCACCACCCTTTGGGAAGTCATTCTAGTGATCATGCCCATGCCCTGGCCCTTGGCAGTAGGCAGTTTGACTACAACAATTCAATGCTGTTTGTAACACCTTGTTATAATGCCAGGGAGAAGATGTGAGTGGAGGGAGTTTCAGCAAAAGGCAGCCCTGAAATAAGCTCCTTGTCCCCTATGTGATTCCAAAAGTCAAACAGAGCCCACCTTTATGCCAAGGCTTAGCCAGAAGTGGCTGAGTAAAAACCTGACCCAAGTTCTCTCATCTTACTTCCATACGCGTTCCTTTCTAATCCCTGCCACGACTGACTTTAGAAGAGCTGAACAGCCTTGGGCTTGCAAAGGAGCCACCTGTGTCTCCCGTCCCAGGTCTGCCACTGTCTAGACGGTGTCAGGCAAGTCACTTCATCTCTCTGGTTAATGAAAAGGTTAGGAGAAGGCGATCTCTGATATCCCGTCTAAATCACATGCTCTATTCTATAAAGATCGATCCAGGTTTCCTCCTTAACCTTTTAAGAGAGCTCTGTAGCTTCCAGGGGTTAGTAGTCACACAAATTCACTACTGTCTGTGGTTTCAAAAAGGCCACCTCGAGGAAGCCCTGCCTGGTCCCTCTGAATAAACAGCCCTGAAATTTGCTCCTCAGATTCATTTCGCTGAGACCCAGAGCCTTAAGAGACAGCGCCAATGATCTACCTACTGCGTGTGCTCCAGGGAACCTGATCTGCAGCTCCATTGCCCATGCTCCTGACTGTGTAACCTGCATACAGTGAGTGGTCTTTGAATTAGAAGTGCCCTTCAATTTCTACAATACATTGAGGTATTGTTTTGAGTAGAGCAGGGCAGGCCTTCCTAAATGTCTCACTTGGAACTCACTGGCGGACCATCTCATGAACTTCAGGTGGTAGCAAATGAGTCCTCTGGTGCACCAAGTTAAATCCCAAACGACGCTGTGGTCTGGATAATTGTCCATCATTCCACACCTTCACCTGAGGTCTTCCCCGGCTGGCTGGTGTCGGGGCACTGGGTAGTGTCAGGAACTCAGCATGCTTTTGTCTGGTCTGCCATAAGCCTCCCATCATGTGAATCACGGGAACAGGTTTGCTGACCTCAAACTCTTAACACACCCCAAAGTCGTCTTTTCTTTTCCTTTGAAAACACACTGAGTGCACTTCAGTTCCAAGCTGGAGAGAGGAGGATTCAGTTGTCGCTGGTACTTAGGACAGGATTTTCCCTGGCAACTGTGGCGCAGCTCTGCGGGCTGTTTAAGATGTGATGCCATGATCCTCTCTAGAAGTCGGTGCCTGTAGAAATGCTTCCGCACACAGTGTTCAGATAGCCCTTGAGCATGTTAACGTGGACTCTCAGCACCGGTCTGCATGCATGAAAAGGACAATACAGCCCCAAATCAGGAGGGAAATGGCTCTCTTCAGAAAGACACTGGCCAAAGCAGCAGCATTTTCATAAGACAATGATTCCACAGATGCGGCCACAATCCCCAGAGGGTTCCAATGTGACATGCACTTCACAGGCTCTCACTAGCCAGGGGCTGTGCTGGCTGAATCATTAGTTCTGTTGCCATCAAGCACCCTCGTCTCTGCTGCACCCTAGTCTCTGCTGTTGATTGTTTTAGCTTGTTTGTTTCTCTGTTTCCTCTTTTGGGGGATCGCTATAGCTGGAGACAGGAGGGGGGAAATTAGGGAGCATTACCACCATCTTAGGAAGCCACTCCAGTGGCAATCATTTTGAACATGGTTATCTCCTTGATCCACCTTTACCCTGGAGATTCCTAACCCTTTGTCTCTCACCCCCACTTTCGGCTGTGCTCTAGATGGTCCTTTCCATCTGACTGTCATGTGTTGCCTAGATGTCCCATGGTCACATCAAAATCAGAACCCCTCTCCTACACCGGCTCTCCTCTGTGCTCAACATCTCAGCTACAAAGCTCAACCGATTCCCCTTCTCTCTTAACTTCTTGTTCAGCGAATCCCCACATCTGTTGAGTCTACCTCCAAAAGGCCCATCAGGCAGCTCCAGCACCCACCCCTCCTGCTTCTGCATTAATCCAAAGCAGCATTAGTTCTTGCCTCCAACACAGTCTTCATGGTTCTGTGCTCACCTCTATTCCAGGGCGACCTTTCTGAAATGCAGGTCTTATCGTGAACACTGCCATTGGAAAACCCTCGCTGGCTGGCTGTCCATTACTAACAGGCCTGGCTATTGGTTTCGCTCCACAATATTGATCATTTCTAGAGTTGGCATCTTGTGTCACTGGCCTCTCCCACAGATTGTTTTATGCCTAGAAGGTGGCCAATAAATATGATGAATTTGCTTGACCTATGCCTCACAACCAAGTGGAAAGAGAATATAATATCTAGGATCTAAGTTATAGATAGTGGGTTATAAAGTCCTGAACAGATGTTTTAAATCTCTTCTCCTACCACCCTGTCCTGGCCTGCTCTGCTTAGTCGGCTTGCAGCCCTGTGAGCCAGGGACTTAATGTCCCCATTCTGTTTCCTGCTGTGAGAGAGCAAAGAAACAGAGCTGGGATTGGAACTTCCTAGACTGTGACAGTTGAGAAAGCTGTTATTATTGAATTCATTTCACCAAAAAATGCAATTCTACTGCCTTGAATACTCAGCAACAAAGACGTGTGGGTTTACTCCTAGGATATTATTTTCTAACATTAACCTTACATGGTCCTCCACCCCTCTTGTCTTTCCATTTTACCATGTATTTCCTGTTTTTCCACTCAGTGCTCAAAAGGTATATCTGGAATATTCCAAGTTTGGAAACAACCTACACAATTGTATTAAGGAACCCATTACGCAAATGTTGACATTGAAATAAGAGGGTATTGAAAAGAAGGATATACATTGCGAGACATCAGACAGAGCATCAATAGACATTATTCCTCCTATGGAAAAAGCATAGCCTACTAACTATATGCTAGCAAAGTCCCACAGCGGTAGCTCTGAATGAGAGTTCCTGATGCTGCTGGTTTGGAGGTAGATCTTAGGAAGTCGGGGCAGCCTTTATGTCTCTCCCCAGTCATGGCCATGCTCATTTGCTCCTTTAAAAAAAAATAAAGTGGTGGCTGGGGTTCAAGTTCAGTCTCTGTGGACATCCACGTGATCAGAGCTGACAAGGTCCATTTGCTAATTACATATAGCTACTATTCAATTTCATTGGAACTTGAACTAAAAGACCAAAAGCTAAGCCATTAGTCATTTGAAAAAATAAATGGAATTTCATGTTCCTATGACTGATTGGTCTTAATTTATGAAAAAAGAAGGACTCTGTGAGGACAAACAACAAGAATCAAATATATATCTTTGCCAGAGCTCATAAAATGAGCTATAATTGGTCTGGGCCTCTACTGTTTTAGTGCTTTAAGCAATCTTAATATCTTTAAGAAACTAAAAGCTTCTTTGGTGAACCTGTTTGGACTTAGTTGATGATCTCAAGGTCAAAGTCAATGTATTTATGCTCCATTTTTCCTTTTACAGACCAAACAATAGCACAAGTATATGGGCTCACACATATATCAAATGCCACATAAAACAGAATGGAAGTAGTGTCCTGGAGTATTAGTGGGTGAGAGCAGGTGCAGAAGCCAAGGGCTCTCACACACACATGTTCAGTGAAGTGGGCTGAGGCCAGGACATGTATGTTTTAATTTTCTTATCTTAAAATTGTACCACAGTTTGACTACAATTCAAAATAAAAGGCTAATATGCACTCCTGGTGTGTCTTTCTGTACTCAGCCTGGGTATTGTTTTTAAATAGCAAATTAACATCACTGCTAAGCAGTACTATGTGTGCCAGAAAATATTAAGATCATGGACATAGAAGAGTCTAACCCACCAACCTCCAGAGAAATTATAGCTCCTCTTCATTGGACAAACAACTATGCTCATTATTCATGAAATCATTATTGAGCATCTACTATGTACTGAGCATTAGCTAGACAGAACAGTGGACAAAGCAGTCATGGTCTCTACCTCTATGGAACTTAACATTCAAGTGAGTACAGTAATGCAAACATCAAATAAAAGAAGCAAACAAATAAAATAATCACAAGTTATGACGAGTGCCTCCAAAGAAATGAGGAAGGGGTTCAGAAATCAGAAGCAGATCTGATCATTCGGCTCCTCCCTCTACAGATAAGGAAACAGATATCTAGCAGTAAGATGACTTGCCCGGGGTCATACAGTTCCCATCCAATCCCCTCACTTGACAAGTAAAGGAATGTATCAGAACTAACATTCCATCAAAATACAGAATTTTATCATAAACCAAATTACTCATAGTCCTGATGTAAACACACTATAGTGACATTCTTGTGAAATGGCACAATGTCGTTCTAATATGATTCTTATGTACTATCCCAGTACATGGCCACGGGAAGCAGTCAGGGCCCAGGCACTGTCACCATCAATTGGTTTCATTTATCTAGCTAATGGGCTATTCCAGACTGCTGCTTGTTAATTGTGTTTAATGAACCTGCTGGTGAGCATATTACGACCACCAGGACCCTCCTTAAAAATGCCTGCCTCACCCTGGCTGGGTCGCTCAGCTGGTTGGACAGTCGTCCCATACACCAAAAGGTTGCTAGTTCAATTCCCGGTCAGAGCAGATACCTAGGTTGCTGGTTCGGTCCCTCTCTCTCCCTCTCTCCCTCCCTCCCGCCTTCCCCCCCCCTCTTTCTCTCTCTCTCTCAAGAAAAAATCAATTTAAAAAAACATATCCTCAGGTCAGGATTAAAAAATTCTATATACCAGCCTCCTGGGCTGTATCCACTTGGGATGCCCCAATCATCTGCAGTCTACTATGCTTATTCAGAAACAGTTCGTTCTGTGGGAACAACCTCAGATGGAAAGACAATTTTCCACCTGAGAGTGTCTGTCACAGCCAGGATTAGGACACTATCATGTGTATATTATTTTACAGTTTTCATGCCTCTCCTACACATTACCCCCATTTAAACCTCACAACAACCTTATGAGAAGAGCAGTATTATCCCTATTTTACAGATGAGGAAACTCAAGATCAGAAATATTAACTAATTGGCCCAAGTCAGTGAATACACAAGAGCCAGGACCAGTATTAGACCTTTACATAAATGCATTAAGTCATATGTTTTATTCTACAACTTTCGTTTCTCCTTCAACAATATGCCTCGAGATTCTCCAAGTCAGGAACCAAAGCTCCACCGAATTCTCTTCCAGATGCTGTAAGATACTCATTGCTAAGAAGCCTCCACGTGGTCCTTTAGCCACTCCTTTTCCAATTCTTCATTGTTATAAACCATGCTGCAGTGGGGGCATCCTGATCCACGCCCTTCTCCCCACATCAGTCAGGATTCAGGTGGAGCAGAGGATGGGGGACACGGAGGACCGGAGAGGAAGGGGCTGGACTGCCCGGGATCACAGGAAATCATGTGCTCCCCACTGCCTGCTGCCGCCAGCTCATATCAATGCCTGCTTTCCTACACAGAAGTGGCCACTTCATGCCCCGAGCATTTACAAAGGAGCAGTGTGAGTTCTGAGACCTGTTTGTTAGACTTCCCCCTGCTGTTCTCCTGAGGTGAGTGAAGGGCTCAAGGGAGTCATTTACACCACTTGCCTGCCTTCCAGGCCTCTCCAGCGCCGCTGGGAGTTTCTGACACACCTCTTGGAAACTACTCACATGTCAACACATCACTCAGCAAAACAAACCCCCTACATTTTCTAAGCATGCAGTACCCTTATACCCAAAGAACAAGAGTCAGAAGAAACCTCTGCTTTTCTACCCTCAGTGTAAGGGCATTCATTGGAAAGCTACATGTGGACTGGTCAGAGAAAAAAGACACCCCCTCCCCACACATTCAGAGAGAAGAGCATATTGTCATCTAAGAGTAATTTATTTCTACATAATTGGGTCTATAAAGGGCATCTTCAGTGTCTAATTCCCTAAATAACTCCGGGCCTACTGTTGCCAGCACTGACCCCAGGGGGGAGGAGCACTGTAATTAATTGGCTCATTTATGATTAATGCACCGGCTTTCCTTTGCTGCCACTCTTCCGGGAGAAAGCTGGCCAGCCCTGTGGTTCTGTTTCCAAGGATCTAATTCATTTAAAATAAAGAAAGAAATCAGGTGACAAGCAAGGAGTTGGTTGCTAATAGGAGAGCCTTGGAGGCGGCACCTTCCCTGTGTGTCCTGTCCATCTCAGGACGTCTGCGAGAGGGGCTTGTTCCGGCTCTCAGCAACAGGCCCTCAATGCACAGTAGTAGATGTCTATTTCTTTTCAGTGTCCTGATTTATTTAACCACTAGGGTACCTAATGGAGGGTAAGAAAGAAAGAAAAGAAAGCCCACGAAGGCATTTTTAAGTGGCCCTACCTTTCCACGTAGCATAAAGGCTACCAATCATAGATCGCACCCACCCAATGTGTTTTAATGATGTAACATAAGCTGCAAACATTTTTTTCTGGTTTTCTGTGAACATCATATTGTGTCCTTCTAATTGCTCTTATTTGAGCTCAAATTCATGAACTAGAGTAACTTGGAAACCTAAATATACGTTTTCACTCATCCAACACCAGTTTTTAAGCAATGCTAGATACCAGGCACTCCCTCATTTTCCTTGTTTTCCCTGTTTCTCTATTATTATAAAATTGCTCCGTGTGCCTCATTCTCTCAGATAACTGAATCCATACTTAGAAAACTGATAACCACACCTCCAACAAATCCTCTATTATTACCCTATTATTCTTTCTCCAAAGTCATCACTCTATTCCCCTCCCAACTCTGACTTTCTCAGGTGTGCTGACTGGGTTGGACTTTTGGCTTCTCTACATCTCCTTACACATCCTCCTGGACAACCCCAGTGTGACCCCAGCCTCTGCAGAAGCAGTGGGTGGCTCTTCAATGTAAAGACATAGCTACAGCCTGTCAGAACCCCCTACACTAATGACAGCCTCCAAATGAATAGAGCTCATATCTCAGTGGAAACCTACAGTTCCAGCAAGGAAAGTGTCAGTGGGGAGGTCATTTACAACTGACTTCCAGAGGTTTACTTAGATGTATTATTATTTACATTTTAATAATACAGATGAGAAAATTGGGGGCGAGGGGTAAGTACATATCCACCTTCATGCAACCCATCAATGACACAGATGCTCACTGATCACCAGATTTATACTTCTCTTTTTTATCGAAACTGATTTTCATTTTAAAAATTGAAATGTGCAGCATGAGGAATCAGGAAGGTAAGGGGGCGAGGCATGAATTGCACACAGTGGGCAGAGCTCCAAATTGATGACAATGCTCTGGCAACCCATTCAGTTGGGCCCCAAGGGTTCTCAGGTGCTCACCTTGGCAAGATCCCCAACACTCAAGGTTTCAAAAACCTGAACTCTTGGTAGACCCACAAACTTGTGACACAGCCATTATCATCTCTTTACAGCAAAAACTCACAAACTCAGACTGCACATGAGGATCGCCTGGGATCCATTTGAACAAATACAAATGTCTAGTTAACAAGAGACTCTGACTTAGTCTGACATAGGGCCCTGGCAGCAGTGTCAGGTGACCCTCCTGGTCAGCCAGAGCTGAGAACCACCGGCCCACAGCTGCCGTTAGTGGTCAGGAGTGCTGTTCTCTCTCTTCTCTGCCTCTCCTGGGGCCTTATCCTCTCAAGTTCCCCCTGACAATTCCTTCTGTGAAGGCCTTCCAAAACAGCCTGTTCAAGATTCTTTCTAATTAATAAATATGAGCTTTTTCACAGGGAGTGAGGAGCAGAGAGAGGTTGTGACAAAGGGAAGTTTGCATTATTATTTATTACTGAAGATTTATTTAGCAGCCAGGATGTGCAGAAATAAAGGACTTTGAGATTGCCTTATCTGGTGTTCAGCTGCTATGAGCAGTTAGTCATGTGGTTGTTTATACTTCTCTATTTAACTGCCTGTGAAGTTAATAGGAGATGCAATGCTGGCGTTGAGCTGGTTCAACTCTGAACTCAATATGCAGCTTCTAAAGAAAAGAGCAATTGTTGCCTCAAAAATCCAATTAAGTGCCACTTTCCCCTGCTGCTAGATAGACCGAGACCCTGGGAGTAATGTTAAGGACACCACAGAGCATCCAGGACAATCACTGTGCCCCTTTTACTAAATCACACCCCAGCCAGCAATTAGCAAGTGCAAGAATTTTAATGCAACCCCCTAGCTGCTAGTTGTCAAACAAACTACTATGAGAGGCAGAGGGTGATGAGGGCCAGACAATGAATTCAAAAAGAACTATGTACCATTATTCTTTTTCTTTTTCAAAGAGGAAGTATTCAAGGTCAGCAAAACAGATTACACAGAGAGTTTCCCAAAGGATGTGTCTTTGGGGACCCAGTGCCCCAGCCTCCGTGCCCGTCCAGCGTTCTTCACTGTAATTAAGATACATGTGCTCTTCTGGCCTTTGGGGGTTGCTGACAGACAGACAGCTCAGCGGCCAACGAAGTGTAAATTGCCTAATGCAGACTCTCCAAGTTAAATGGTGCCTGGGCAACGCAGGGCTGTGCGGCTACCTAAGCAGACTTCAAAGCGGGGTGTTCAACAGTTTGAAGACACAGAAGGACTGGTGTTGGGTTTAGATTGCAGCCTTTCCTTTATACAGTGGAGATGAGAGGGCATTCCCAAGGCTGAGCAACTTCAGCTGGTTCCTGCCACTTGTCCCACCAAGCCCTAAAGTCAACCCCCAACCTTCCCCGGGAGCTCTTTCCTCCTCCGACTGACTTCTCATGGGCCTGCTTCTGTTTCTGCTTCAACACATGAGCCTGACTCCCCCCTCACACTGTGGATAAAAGAAGACAATGGCTGTAATGTGCTAAATTATGTTTCCCCAAAATTCATTTGTTGAAGCACAATACATCGAAATGTGACCCTATTTAGAGATGGGGTCTTTAAAGAAGTGATTACATTAAAATGAGGTTATATGGGTGGGCCCTAATCCAACTGACTGGTGTTCTTATAAGAAGAGATTTGGACACAAAAGAGACACCAGGGACACACACACACACACGCACGCACACGCGTGCACACACACACACACACACACACACGAAGAGATTCAGACACAAAAGAGACACCTGGGATGGACAAACACACACACAGGAACGTGCATGTGAGGATATATTGAAATGGTGGTCATCTGCAAGCCCAGGAGAAAGGTGTCAGGAGAAGCCAAACCTGTGGACACCTTGATCTTGGTCTTCCAGCCTCCAGAACTGGGAGAAAATACATTTCTGTTGTTTCAGCCATCCACTTCGGTATTTTGTTATGACAGCCTTAGCAAACTAACACAGTGGTCCCTGTTTTGTTATAATTGAACATTGTTTTGATGTACAAATCAGAGCATCCTGATCTTTTTGTTGGTGAGGAAGACGGAGTCCTCTCCACTTGGCCATCTGTACTATGCAAGCAGCACTGAGCGCTGGCATCTAAGCCAAGGAAAAACTTCAGGAGTGCTCCCTGTGAGGAGAGCTGGTACTTCTACAGTGACCTCTTACACGCCTGCTCATGCACACGGAAGGAGCCCAGCCAGCCTTGGAAAGTGTTCTTGGGGGTTGTTACACCTTGAAGGACCTGAACTGAATCACAAAAGTGACAACTATCCTCCCTTTGGACTAGTGGGGGGCTAGGGAGGTGTCCCATAATCCTCACCTCATCAGTGGTTAAAAGTATTTAAGAACTTGCCCTAACTGGTTTGGCTCAGTGGATAGAGCGTCGGTCTGCAGACTGAAGGGTCCCAGGTTCGATTCCCATCAAGGGCATGTGCCTTGGTTGCGGGCACATCCCCAGTGGGGGTGTGCAGGAGGCAGCTGATCAATGTTTCTCTTTCATCAATGTTTCTAACTCTCTATTCCTCTCTGTAAAAAATCAATAAAATGTATTTTTAAAAAATAAAATAAATAAAAGTATTTAAGAACCATAAGGTAAGCACACACAGTTAAAAAACAGCAGGAACTCTACACTTGAGATACATGTACTGACTGTGTGTGTGTGTGTGTGTGTGTGTGTGTGTGTGTGTGTGTGTATTTGTGCATGTGTGTCTTGGCAGAAAAATGGTGAATCCTGTGTGCCTAAATCTGTTTGCTCAAAAGAATCCTGCAGTATTTAAGAAACACAGCCCAGGATTCTGAGCTTGGTTCTACAGGGATCAATATGAGACTTCATGTCCAGAAAAAGCCAGAAAAGTTCACAGTCCACAAACAAGAGACTTAAGAGAAAGGCCAAATTGACTTGAGTTGCCTCAGTGCTAGAGCTTTCTCTGGATGACTTGGGAAGTTTTAAGAATATTGAGGTCTGCCTCCTCTCCCGGAGATTCTCACTTAATTGGTGCAGAGTGTGGCCAGAGCATGGGGAGGTTTTAAAGCTTCCTAGTGGTTGTAATGGACAGCATGGCGAGAAATACAAGGAGTCTTTCCCATTCCTTCGTCAAGGTCAAGATTGGCCTCCGGGGGCTGAGAGAGGATGTCCTCAGTCCAGGGGCTCCGGCAGCTGGAAGGGGAAGGGATAGGATGGGACAGGGAGTGAAACTAGTCAAAAACAAAAGGTTTATTGACCAGAGCTCTTACTTTCCTTCCTTCCAAAAATCGTAACAGGGGTGGCAAGAATTGTTGATTAAACAGAGAGAGATCTCATGTTTGCCTACCAAACTGACAATGCTGTCATACCACCCATTAGCACTGGTGAGAAAATAGTGGAGAAGTTCTCTCACTGACTAAGGATTGAAGTCAGACTCTACAGCCTTTAGGAAAGGAGTTTTGACAATATGTATTAAGAGCGTTAACAATGCCTGCAGCCGTTATATCTAAAAGAGAGTTATGGAAGGATACGCACCAAATTAACAGTAGTTTTCTCTGGGTTGTGAGACTTCAGGTGAATTTTATTCCCTTCTGTTTTCATATACCTATGTTTACTGTCTTTTACACAATGAGCATGTATTGCCTTGGAGGGGTAAACAAAACGTAAAAACAATGTTTTATTAAAAGTTTTGCATCTTTGTGGCTCAATCCTGGGTTTCCACACCAAAAAAAGTTTTGCATCTTTAACAAGACTTTTTTACTCGTGTATTTCTCACCATTCTTTCTCTACCACTCCAATTTTTCTTGTTTGGACTCACAAATCATATGCCACCAGACATAATTGCATTAACCCCTGTAGAACTGAGCACCGAACCCAGGGCTGTGTTTTTCAAATACAGCAGGATTCTCTCAAACTAACAGACTGGGAGCACAGGATTCTCCATTTCTCCGCCTACAGACACACACACACACACACACACACACACACACACACACACACGTCAGTACATTGCAAATGTCTTGGTCAATGGGATTGCTCCATTCCAAAGCCTAAGCATTGACTAAGAGCTTGGACTCTGGAGTCAGAAATCTTGTTGGCATCCAAGTGGTGTGAATTTGGACAAATTAATATGTCTGTGCCTCATTGTCCTAAAATGTAAAGTGGGGTGGAGAAGAAAAGCTACCCAGGGGACAGGTATGATTCACACTGAGCTTTGTAGGGCTCAGCCCAGCCTTGTTCTGCCACTTGGGACACTCAGCCTCTCGGAGCTTCAGATTCCTCATCAATAAAAGTGGGATTATAGTAATAAACCTGCCCTCTTTCCCACCATAGTTTGAGCACCAAACTATGTACGAAAACTCTAAAGGGCGTGCAAATGCCAGTCATTATTTTTACAGAAGTTCTGACTACGTCCTGTCACATCTGATCAGTTCACCTCCCATGACTGCATGAGAGCCCAGAACAAGGTGGTGCTACGTGCATTTTCCAGAAAAGCTAAGGGGCCCAGAGCCCTCAATTCCCCTCATCACTGTCAAGACAAAGGAGCGACTTGGCAGCATTTTGGCCCCATGACATGTGCTGAGCCCCAGGACCCGACAAGGCACAGGCATCCACGCACACCCCCGAGGTGACTGCTGAACTCTGGATTTTAGATAGAAACCCACACAGTTCTGCCCAGACAAGCTATGCTGTCCTAGCAGGCATGGATAGATTTTCTTAAGTCACCTTTCTCAAGATCAAATATGAAACGCGCGGAACACTCTGCCACCAGGCACAGGCAGGGATTCCGTCTCGGTCACTAACTTGGTGCCTGCTCCCCTCTCCGGGATCTCACGAGGTTCCCGACTAACAGAGCATCCAGTGCAATCTCGGTCCAAGGTAGCGTCTGCCCCCCGGAAGCTGTGGCCAAGCCCTCGGTCCTCCGCTTTGAGCTGGATTCTGCTCTGCGTGGACTCAGGGAACTCCTGGCCTGGGTGCTGTGGAGCACAAGACCACAGACTCAGCATCGTAAACAAACGTCCTTTTCTAAAAGCGGTTGTGCAGGAAAGAAGATCAGGAGACCTCCCAGCGACAGGCTGGGCAGCTACCACAGCCAGTCCCTTAACAGAAAAATGACAGACTTGCTCTTCATCCCTGTACGAACCTCGTGCCTGCCGAAGGATCGCCGGTCAGCAGAGGCGAGCCCTGTTCCCTATGATCTCACTCAGTCCTCAAGACGACTCTGTGGAGTAGTTGATCACCCCATTTCACACACAAAGAAACGGACTTTGAGAAAAGCGAAGGGCTCACATGAAATTACTCAACAAGGGAATGCAAACACCATGATACAAAACCAGGCTGTCTGCCCCCAACACCCTGCTCCCAAGCAGGCAACAAGCTTCCAGAAAGTTAACCTGGCAGGTGGGCTGTTTCTTTCCCTGAGGCTTAGGAAACAATTCCCAAGGCAAAAGAACTAATCATTCCTTCTGATTACCCTGGCCACACTGTCATCTCACCGAGAAATGGGGCCTGGAAAGACGCCATTAGCACAGAAAGGGTTTTCCACATAAATCAACGTTTGCCATCCAACTACAGCTAGATCCTATGGAGCTCAGATCCAAAAACAAGTTTGCGTCAAGTATATTTCAAATCCTCCGATACCCAAGGGCATTGTGGGCAGACAGAACATATTCACAGCAGTGGGAGAGCATGTCAATTCCTTGGTAGGTAATATTGAGCAAGTGATTTAATTTAAATGTTACTTTTCTCATGTGTTCAGTGGGGCTAAATAGTGGTATTACTTCATATCGATGATGGGTTAGGAATTATATAGGGCTTAATGCACACCAGGCACTGCTCTGAGCATCCTGCATATAATAACTCATTTAATCCTTTCCACAGCCCCATGGGAGAGGCGGAGTGGGACCTGTTATTATCGCCACATTACAGAAGAGTAAAGACACAGAGAAGTTAAGTAACTTTCCCAGCATCACACAGAGCTGAGACTCAATCTTGAGCAATCTGAGGATGTCTCACCACCAAACCATACGGCTTCTTCATGTTGTGAGGGTTAAATGAGATGGTGTGCGGAAAGCATTTCTAGCATAGTACCTGGTCCATAATAAGTGCTTAGTTAATGCTATGCCATTATTTTTATTTAATCATCATCATTTAAAAACTGAAGCAGAAGATAGCATTTTAAATTGAGGCATAAAAGCACATCTCCAAAGAGCAAGCAGACTTCCAGCCTTTTTAGAATTAACATATTAAAACAGGAAAAGAAAAAGAAAGACTTGGCAAGAGAGGATATAAATCCCCATCTTAGAGGGATGGCGCTTTTTTAAGCGTCCCATTTACACAAGCAATTCACCAAATGCCGGGGAGCGGAATAGTACTGCAGACCGACCGCTGAGGGAATTCCCTCCTGAAAGCCCCCGAAACCGTGAGGAACTCAGGCAGCTGGGGATCCACAGTGCTCTCATCCCTGCCTTCTCTGCCTCCCTACTGACCAGCTGGAGACACTGCCTCGTCCTTTTTTAAAAGAAGAAAATAAAACTAATTTGAAAAGCCTTACACTGCAATGAGAAGCCTGGCTTTAATGCTGAGCTCACTCAGAGGTGGGAAGGCGTGGAGGGCTGTGAGTAGGGGCTTTGATGCTCTCCCCACAGTGGTTCCTCCTCAAAACCTAATGGCACTTCCTCAGAGATGCCCTCCCCGACAACCCCGGTCAAGTCAGGTCCCTGCCCTGGCTGGGTGGCTCAGTTGGTTAGAGTGTCGTCCCATACACCAAAAGGTTGCGGGTTTGATTCCCGGGCAGGGCATACATCTAGGTTGTAGGTTACATCCCCAGTCAGGGCAGGAAGCAACCGATCATTCACCTTGTTTTTCTCCATCAGGTAACAGAATCCCTAATTATCTCATGGAACTTGTTTCTGGTCACAGAGACCTCTGTATAAAAGCACATATCCCCAACACCTATTACATGTTCAATAAACACTTGTTAAATAAAAGAAATAAAAAGTTCAGTCTCTACTCCCAACTCATCTCTGAAAAACATGTAAGAGTGTTTAAATGTACAATCCACACAATCACTACAAAAATTCCCTTTCTTCTCCAACTCTACCACAGTACTGCCCAAAAGAAATACACTGCTAGCCACCTATGTGATTTAAAATTTTTAGTAGCCATAAGTAAATGGAAACAAGCAAAATTAACTTTAATAATGATTTCATTTAACCTAATTTTATTTAACCTAATATTTAATCTAATACTAGAGGCCCAGTGCACAAATTCATGCATGGGTGGGGTCCCTCGGCCTGGCTGGCAATTGGGGCCAATCGGGGGGACCAGCTGGCCAGGGGGAGGGACCACAGGAGATTGGCCAGTCGTAGGAGGTTGGCTGTGGAAGTGCACTGACCACCAGGGGACAGCTCCTGCATTGAGCGTTTGCCCCCTGGTGGTCAGTGTGTGTCATAGCAACTGGTCGTTTGGTCGTTCAGTTGTTCGGTCACTTAGGCTTTTATATATATATAGATATTACCAAAAATAATCAATACTTAGAAGTTATTAATGAGATTTCCCACATTCTTCTTTTGGGGGGGGGGGCGGGGGCGGGGGCGGGGTGGTAATCAAGTCTCCAAAAGCCAATGTACATTTTATCTTTATGACACATCTTAATTTTGACAAGCACATTTCAGGTGCTCAATAGGCACATGTGGCCAGTGGTTGCCATATTAGATGGCACAGCTCTAGCACCTCAAAACAGCGGTTGCCAACCGCTGGCCCATGGACCACTGGTGGTCTGTGAGGTCTGAAAGGTTGGCAACTGCTGCCTTAAAACTCTCAAAGTCCATTTCAGGAAAGCTCTCTCTCTCTCTCTCTCTCTCTCTCTGCTGTTCCCTCTGCCTAGAACTCTTGCTCCTTCCCCAATAGGCACCGTCTCTTTGTTCAGATCTCCACACTGCCTTATTTATTACCTATCTGTTCTTTAATAGCTGTCACTGTCCATTAGGATATAATCCCCATGAAGCAAGGACCTGATGGTATCTCCAGAGTCTAGCACATTGCCTGGCATATTGTAGGTCTTCTATGAGTATTTGTGAATGAGGGAAGGAAAGAAGAATAAATCCTTTAGATCTGATCCCTTCCTTCCTTTGGACCAAGCCTTCCTAGAAGACAAAGACCCACCCTACTCTCTGAGTCTGAATCATGATAGGCTCCAGCTGCTTTTGTGCGGGGTCTTAATGATTTGGGGGCCATAAACCCTTTGGCAGTCTGTGACACACATCAACCTTTGCTCAAACTAATGTTTTTAAAAGCATAAAATGACATTCACAGAATTACAAAGGAAACTGAATATATGTCATTATAGTCAGCAAATTTTTCTTAAAATTGTATGTGGTAATATTAGCATAGGTAGCTACCGTAGATACTTACTAATAAAGGAAAGGAGCAGAGGGAATCCGACATTATTAAGCATTACCAACCAGGGAGCATAAGCCTGCTTCACTAGGAAGTTACAGCTCAGACCCTGCAGAGGACTGCAGCACTGCCCACCAAGGGGACTGACTCTCCTCCATATACCCACCAGATTGTGCCTCTGGCACGTGGAAAAATGGCTTTGCTTTGGGGAGAAAGTGGGAGCTCAAATTGCTCTCAAGTATGGCCAGAAACACCCCGTGAGCCATGTGACCCACCCTGAGCTGCCTGTACCCCATGCTTTCCATGTAGAAGATGGGGGGGGGGGCATAAAGAGAGGCTGGTTCTCCAGGGCCTATCTCAGTAATGTGAGCATTGCCCAACGATCACCACCACCTCCCCATCCCCAAAGTATTGGGAGAAACAATGCATTCTCAGGACAAGTGTGGGCTTGGAGTTAGACAGGCTGGGTTTATGTCCAAGCTCAGTCACTTACCACCTGGATGGGCTTCTGCAAGTCAATTTTCCTCCAAGCTTCAAGTCTCCTGTCTGCAAAATAGAGGGAATACCATTGTTATGGAGGTACTATGAGGACTAGAGATTCCATCGATAAAGCAGCTAGCACAAGTAGGTTTTCAGTAAACAGTAAATATTATTAAGTACTATGAACCACAAGAGTTTAAGTGTACGGTGTCTGAAAATGGAGAAGGTGGAGAAAAATTAAGGTACAAGAAAGGGAAACAAGAAATCAAAATGACTAAGATTTGGAAACAACCTAGGTGCCCATCAGCAGATGACTGGATCAGAAAACTATAGTACATCTACACAATGGAATACTATGCTGCCATGAAAAAGAAGGAATTACTACCATTTGTAGGCACCTGGATGGAATTGGAGAACATTATGCTAAGTGAAATAAGCCAGTCAATGAAAGAAAAATACCACATGATCTCACTCATTTGGGGATAATGAAAAACATTATAAACTGATGAACAAAAAGATAGTTACAGAGGCAGTAAAGCATCAAACAGACTGTCAAATTACAGCAGTAAGGTTAGGGAGAGGTGGGGGAAATAAGAGATCAACTGAAGGACTTGTATGCATGCATATAAGAGTAACCAACGGATGCAAAACATTGGGGGGTGAGGGCATGTATGGGAGTGGGGTGGGGGGGGCAATGGTAAGATATGTACACATATAATACCTTAATAAAAATTTGAAAAAATAAAAAAATAAAAAAATAAAAGAAATCAAAATGAGAGACCTGGTTGCTGAAGAATTTCAGCCGTTCAGTGCTGGGTGAAATAAATGATCATGTGGGGATGATTAGAAGGTAATTTTATGTTATACAAAAACTACTTATTCATTAGGACGGCCCAGAGCAAGAGATGAGGACTGACGTACATAGGAGGCCAATAGCAGACAGGCTTCCCAGTGTCGGAAAAGGTGGCTGGTCACATGTTCCATCTCCCAGCAGGCCAGTCCCAGCCCTCCCTGCATCCTTGCTCACCCAGGGGCTTGGGAGGAAAAGTCCCTCTGTTTCACAAAGTGATGACAATTAAAATGTCAGGGGGGAATGTTCATAGCAGCACAATTTACAATAGCTAAGATTTGGAAACAGCCTAGGTGCCCGTCAGCAGATGACTGGATCAGAAAACTATGGTACATCTACACAATGGAATACTATGCTGCCATAAAAAATAAGGAATTACTACCATTTGTAGGCACCTGGATGGAATTGGAGAACATTATGCTAAGTGAAATAAGCCAGTCAATGAAAGAAAAATACCACATGATCCCACTCATTTGGGGATAATGAAAATCATTATAAACTGATGAACAAAAAGATAGTTACAGAGTCAGTAAAGCATCAAACAGACTGTCAAATTACAGCGGTAAGGTTAGGGAGAGGTGGGGGAAATAAGAGATCAACTGAAGGACTTGTATGCATGCATATAAGAGTAACCAACGGATGCAAAACATTGGGGGGTGAGGGCATGTATGGGAGTGGGGTGGGGGTGGGGGGCAATGGTAAGATATGTACACATATAATACCTTAATAAAAATTTGAAAAAATAAATAAATAAATAAATAAAATGTCAGGGGGGAAAGTGACTGAATTGTCACTATACCTTTGGTGACCAGATTATTTTTAATTTTTCAGTTTCCCTCCCCTGACTTTTGGGATCCTTATAACCAGTGATAGTCGAAAGCTCTAAGCATACATGCAATCTATTCATTGTTCTTCAGTGAAGTCCATTTCCAAGTTCTCTTTTCCCTTGGAGATATAAATAGGAAGGTTTGAGTGCTGAGTGGTAAAGACGAGGCTTGATTTTGCTGTCTTACTCTAACCAGAGTCCTGGGAAGCTCAATGAATAATACTTTTTCTTTCTTATATTTTTGCCTACTCCCTGCATCTTCCCCTTCACTGACATCACCCCCCCCCCCCCCCCCGTTCTCTTCCCAAGACTGTAGGTTGCCTGCCAGGATTCTGTGAAGGAGCCAGGCCTAGGACCCACAGTAACAAAGGAAGGGAGATGGAGAGGTGACATTAGCTCCAGCCACGTGCAGGGCACCAGCCTAGATACTGGGGGGAAAGGTATTGATGGCCCACCAGATACCTGCAGTCTAATTATTCTACACAATGAAGCCAATTGTCCTTGCTTAACTCAGAACACAGGGCTCCCACAGCTCATCCCCAACTCGTACTTCCAGCCCCATCCTTCACCCCTGTTGCTACAGCCATGCAAACTAGAACCCAGGACCAGCTCCAGGTCCTGGCCCTTTACATGGAGCTGGCCTGCATCTGAAAATGTGGGACAAAGGCGAGTTTGAATCCAGCACTACTATTTATAAACTGGTGGCTTAGGTAAATGGGTAAATCTCTTAACCTCTCTGGACCTCAGTTTTCTTATTGCATAATGTGAATAATACCTTTTTCACAGGATCGCATGAAGATTAAGTGAGATCACCCATGGCAAGTGCCTGAATTACATGAATGACAGAAAATTCCCACTAGATGCCCGCTAGGTTAGATGTACGTAGGAACAAAGGAGGAAGAAAGAAGCGCCCTACTTTAAAAAAATTTTTTTTTCTCCCATATTAATATACCAACAAGAGATTTGCTTATGTCAATAATCATCTTATTATACATGCAAATCACGACTGTGAGTGGTAAGCTTACCAATTCCCATCTTCATATAAATTATTTAAATCAGATCAGTACCCGGCAGAGTTCGAGATTTCAGTGCTATGATCATCATGCATAAAAACCTTTTTATGAAGCAAGCAGATAGTGAGAAAGAACGTTGGGCATTCAGGACACAGCAACCGGGTGGCTGAAGGTCAGGGTTGGGTTGGGGGAAAGGAAAATAGAAGAACAGAAGAGGGTAGAGGAAGGACAAGGACCTTGAAAGGAAAGGCATAGGATTCTCAAAAGTCATTTTACCATGGTTTAAATGAATCTTAACTTAAAAGGTAAAAAATACTTACAATACCCCAAAGGTGTAAACAACCCAAATGCCTACCAATGGATAAACAAAACGCGCTATACACATACAATGGAACACTGTTTAGGCATAAAAAGGAATGAAATTCTAACACATACTATAACATGGATGAATCTTGAGGATATTATGTTAAGTGAAATAAGCCAGACATCTAAGGACACATATTCCATTATTCCATTTATACGAGGTACCTGGAATAAGCAAATTCAGAGACAGGAAGCAGAATAGCGGTTACCAGGGGGTGGAATGGAGAGCTATTATGTAATGGATACAAAATTTCTGCTTGGAATGATGAAAAAGTTCTAGAAATTAATAGTGGTGATGATTGCATAGCAGTGTGAATATTCTTAATGCTACTGGATTGTACACGTAGAAATGGTTCAGACGATAAACATGATGTCATGTCTATTTTGCCACAATGAAAAGAAAGATAAACTGCTTCTGAATACCTTCCAGGCTTTCTGGAGGAGAATGCTAAAGAAGAAGGAAGAGAGAGGCCAAAATCAAAGTTCCAAAATGTCCCTCCCAACTCCAAAAAGTCTGGAGAGGCTCTCTAAGGGAAGATGTGTATTTCAGCATCCACCCAAGTGTCACCATTGTCCTCTGCCCTCTTCATTTGCACCTTGTCCTTTAACAAAGGGGTCTACATTTACATCAATTGGTTCTTCTTCCTCCGCAGTTCCCTGCCACAATACCTTAAAGTGGAAGATAAACAGCCACATAAAAGCCACCCCACAGGCTGATGCTAACTAAACGCCCCATTGTGGGAAACTTCAACGCCTATCGTTAGAATTACCCATGGGGTGGCGCTCCTTTTTAATTTTCAGCTTTTATGGCTTTTAAAATTAAATGAACCCTCAGCACCCACGCTCCTGCTCAGTAGGTATGGAGATTTCCACTGGCACTCAGAAAACGGTGACACATTACAGATGTGACTACCGCAGCAATTACCCCATTGTTCCTTTAAAATGGCCACACGCCATGTTTAGCCAGGGCGGGAAATGAGGCCATCGTCTAATTAATTTTTATCTCAATTATCTGGGCAGCGGCCTGGATTCTGATCTTCCCTTTGCCGGTGGAAATTGAACATGATCGAAGGAGCTAGATAGGACAAGAATGGGCTAGGAAGCTTTGGTAAAACTGCCTGCAGGGAACAAGGTCATGTGTCATCTTTATACTCTTAAACCTGCTCCTCCAAGTGCAGCCCGCAGGCCTGCAACCTGAGCACCATCCGGGAGCCGCCTTAAAATGCGGCCATGTGGAGGGCACCATGACAGAACCACCGGGTAGGGCCCCCAGCGGCACCCAGTTCTTAGGGCACCCATACACCTAGGACTGTAAAGTTTAAGAAGCCCAGTGTTCGGCCCAGCCAGCGTGGCTCAGCAGTTGAGCATCGACATATGAACCAGGAGGTCAGGGCACATGCCAGGGTTGCGGGATCCCCAGTGGTAGATGTGCAGGAGGCAGCCGATCAATGATTCTCTCTCATCATTGATGTTTCTATCTATCTCTTCCTCTCCCTTCCTCTCTGAAATTAATAAAAATATAATTTTTTTTAAAAAAAAGAAGCCTGGTGTTAGTTTCCTGTGGCTGCTCTAACAGATCACCACAAACGTCATTGCTTAAAACAACAGAAACGTAATCTCACAGTGTGGAGCTTAGGGAGAAATCAGGGACCAGGTTCAAACTCTGGCTCTGCCATTTATTAGCTTTTGTGACTATGGACAGGTACTGAGCTTCTCCCAGCCTTAGCTTCTTCATCTCTAATATGCAAATAACTAGCTTGCAAGATTCTATACACATGAGAGAGAGCATGTAAAGTTACCATGTACTCAACAAATGTGCATTGAGTCTGTGCTGTGTGACAGGAACTATTCTAGGGTCTGGAGATAGAGCCTGGGACAGAGCAAACAAAAGCCCAGCCTTTATGACTCTACATTCCAACGGGGAAGGCAGAAAATAAGCAAATCAATGAGAAAACACATACTATGCGGTCGATGGTGCTACAGGAAAAGATCAGCGGGAAAGGATGCGTGAGGGGTGGGCAATGTGTTGTCTCAAATAGGATAGCGAGCAGGCTGAGAAGGGGACATGCGAGCAGAGGCCTGAGGAGGTGAGGGACAGCAAGCAGACGTCTGGGCAGAGTGTGCCAGGCAGTGGAAGAAGCGAGCACGGCAGCCCTGAGGTGGAAGCTTGCCTGATGTGTGGTGTGTGCCAGCCTCGCAAGGAGGCCAGAGTGAACAGAGGCGACTCACTGTGAAGGGGCAGCCCCTGCTCAGAATTCCAGTCGTGTCCATGGCTAGGATGGCCCAGTTGGCCGCGTCCTTTTCAGATGTGCATTGCTTTAACTCCCCAACTGCATTCTAATCTTTAATTATTTTCTGCTGATTGACTCATTGAGAGCAGAGCCCAGAATACCTTTGCAGTGCCATTCCTGTCCCAACCAAATGCCTCGGACATGGATGGACAACTGTCACCTGGAACCTGACCAGACACACACATACACACACGCACACACACACACACACACACACGCAAATTGCCAAGTCATCCTACTTACTAAATTACTAGTCTCTTTACCCAAGTTTTCTCATCTCCACATTAAGACTAAACTAGAGGCCCGATGCACGAAATCCATGCAAGAGTAGGCCTTCCTTCCCCCAACTGCCAGCACCGGCTTCCCTCTGGCACCTGGGACCCAGGCTTCCCTCCGGCTGCCACCAGGTACCCAGGACCCGGGCTTCCCTCGCAGCCCCAGCTTGTCCGGAAGGTCATCCAGAAGGATGTCTGGTCTAATTAACATATTACGCTTTTATTATTCTAGATTATTTTAAATTTATTTGCATTGAGAAGAGTTCCCTCTTGGGAACTCACTTTTAACATGGCAATCTCTGCCAAGCCTGGCATTCCTGAAATTCCTTCAACAAGGATATTGCTTACATTGGCCACATCAACAGCTAAACTGACCCTGACAAGAACGAACTTGAATCTCATCCACCTACACGCTTTTTAGGATGCAGGATGCTTCATTAGCCATGCATGTCTTCTCTGAAGCTCATAAACACCTGCTGAACCAAGGACCATAATTTGAGGAACAAGCTTCCAGATGGCTAGAAATGCATGTGGACCACGTTAGGAAGAAATCATTAGTCTTCGATTGCTCCCTAAGCAAAGGATAGGCACTCCAGTTAAAGCATTACTACCATTTACTATTAGCCTTGTACTGTGTAAGTGCTTCACTTACCTGCCCTGGTTGAGTGAAATCTTCACAATAGCCTGCAAGGTAAGTATTAGCTCCACATTACTGATCAAGAGGTTAAGTCATTGGCCCACAGTCCCGTCACTATTGAGGGACAGAGCTAGGATTTGAACCCAGTCCAACCAGCAGTGAAAACAGTACACCAAGTGTACATGCAACAAAGATGCAAGAGGTGAACTCATTCTGAGGCTCAGGGCAAAGTGCTTTTTGCAGAGGTAGAAGGTTTGTCCTTATTGGTAGCTGTGAGAAGCTATGGCTGCATACCTAGCTGAATTGTGACCAATCCCCAAGACAAGACGGAGCGGTATGCTGATCGCCTGGACCCCTTTCACAGGAGCGAACAGACGAGCAAGTTGTACTTGGGCCCACAGTGCTGGAGCCTTTCCCCACAAATTAGCTGTGGGTGCTCGATGTTGACGACTGAGAGCAATTATACCACTCACAGCGGATGACAGCATACGGTGCCAGCCAACACGAATCAGTGTGTCACAGCAGCAAGGTCCTTGGTTAAGATTTAGGACATGTTGTCAAACAGAGATTCTATTACCGGGAGGATGGGGCCAGCAATGACATCTTTCAGCCAATAATTTCCAGCACTTTTTTTACCCTTATCCAGTGGCCACTGTTGACATACAGTTCCAGTTTACAGATGGAGAAATAAAGATACAAAGTAGTTTGCCCCAATTTACAGTGTAAGTCATTGGCAGAACTTGTGGGGTTTTGAGAGAGCCTAATAGAACCCCCTTTCCTGTCTTGAACCCATGAAGAAACAAAATAGCCCGGCCAGTGTGGCTCAGTTGGTTGAGCGTCTTCCCATGCACCAGGAGGTCGCTGGTTCAGTTCCCCAGTCAGGTCATATGCCTGAGTTGTGGGTTCGATCCCCAGTAGGGGGCATTCAGGAGGCAGCTAATCAATGTTTCTCGTAGATGTTTCCATATCTCTTCCCCTCTCCAAAACCAATAAAAACATATTTAATTTTTTTAAAAGAAAGAAAATAGCAGAGGCAGAGATAGAGCACTATGTAATACCATCTTTATTACAAATAAAGCTAGGCTGGAAGACAAACGCCCTGGCTAACTCCAACTCAAGGACAGACAACTTGAGGGACAGACAACTCAGTCACTGCCCCAGTACTGGCTTGGACAGAGGAGGAGGGAGAAATCCCTGCTCGCAAAACCTTGGCTAGATATAGTAGCTCCCCGGTTGAAAAACATGGACCGAAGGCTGTTGTCAGCCAACCAGGTAACTCACTTCATCCTGAATGACATGAGCCTGGGGAGTCCGTCTATGTATGAGGTGTCTCTTCTGTGATTTTTCTCAGCAGGGTCTCGGGTAAAACTACATTGCTATCCATGGGAGAAGGGCTTCCCCTGAAGGGAATAGGTGTTACCACTGCCAATCATCCTGGGAAGAGGGTGGCCCAGGCAAGAAATTAGAATCCAGAGAGACAAGCCCTTGATTGAGGCGAGAACAAGTAGCCTTTCTTCCTGGGACGGGAGGAGGCATCCGAGCAGAAGGTCCTGTCTCATGTTGACACAAAAGAAAGTGCCCGTGCTGCCACTCTGACTCACTCCTGGGACCTGTTTTCCAGGCCACTGCTGCCAGTCTGCCTGATCCCGAGGCACATGCCCAACCAGCGCCCAGGCGAGAACTGGAAACAAAAGCCTCACTGAGGGCTGGGCAGCACCGTCTGAACATGGCACCCGAGGCCCCAGCTCCCCAGGCCAAGCCTCACCAGCGCAGGGCACACTTCTCTTGGTCTCTGACCCGCAGCCTGCGGCCAAGACCACCACCAAGCTCTCGTGGCCCAAATCCCCTTCCCCAGGGTCCTTTCAGAGGAAAAATCGTTGTCTGCGCCTTTCCCAATCCAAAAATTCTGCCATTTCATCCAACGGCAGATGACATTCATTTTCAGTTTTCTTTAGACATTTACCTTCAACAGACGTAGCTTATTTACACAGATGTAGCTTAGCTTCCGGTTGCCTTAGAACTTCCCTCTCCAGGAGAGATTCTTGCCTTTATCTGTACATAACCAGAAGGCCCACCGAAGTATTGCTCTTGTTGTTAAAGGAGAAACTGTCCCTCGATAGTCAAGCCAGACTCCCATCTCTGGGAAACAGGAAAAAAATGCTGGCAAGTTTTAAATAGCTGTTTCCCACCTGCATCCCAGCCACTGCTTCCAGCCCTCAAGGCTTAAAAAAATGACTCGGGTTCCATCTAGTGCCATCACACACGTTCCGGTGCTGCCTCCAGGCAGAGTGACAGACACAGATGCTTCTCTGCTTCCTCTGACCTTGACCGAATCTTCATATTTTTAGAGCTCTATCCGTCAGCATTGTTTTCTGCCCCAATACACCCAAGGAAGATGATAAACTCTGTCACTCACAGCATCTCACCGACACCATCGCGGATTCTCAGATTGAAGGTGGAGCAGGCAGACCTTACAGAGACATAGTAGAGTCTTCGAGGGGAAAAAAATTGTGTAGTTTGCAAAGGTAATTAAAACAGCCCATCCCCTCTCAACCCCACCTTCCCCGAACACAAGAATAAATTCTCTGGAGGCTCTAACTTGCATATGTCTTTTCTCACCAGCCATTCTAAAAGTCATCTGCATGTGCTTATTACAAGCCTCACCACTCCTTCCAAAGTCCATGTCCTTGGGTCACATTAATGTCTCCTTTCATTTTTCCTTATTCTCTGCCCAGCAAGTTGCTAAAATCTAAGGCTCACGGGGAGCCCTAGAGAGACACCTAATGCTCAACTCGCTAGAACCAATTTTTACATTTGTAAAGGACAGAAACACTGCCTCCAAACACAATAATCCAGGCCCTTCTACAGTCTTACCTTACAGGTGTCCTAAACCCCCGTGTGCATTCGAAACAAGAGCTGGGAAGCTGCATTGAAAGCCTTAGAGCCTTCGGGTTCCAGAACGACACAGTTGTGTCAGGAGAACTCCTCCTTCAAGCAAGACCAATATATGGGAATTATATTACAGGGAAGAAAAATAAATGCATATTCACTTTGTAAAATCACTTACCCACTGAGTTGCTTAACTGGCAAGCTTCCCTGGAGCTTATGCAAAATAATTCCGTTTACTTGAAATTCCGATGTATACACACATCAGGGGGGAGACAGCCTTGTAATGTACAGTGAGGTACCTACACCCAAGAAGAACATTCTTCCTCACTAATTCACTAACCCTTCTCTATCTGTTCCATATATGCATTTATATATTCATTATAGTCATGCATAGCCCAGTAGATACAGAATATGAATACCTGCACAAACATAGAACTGCTAGCTGTTATTTCGGTACTTGCTGCAGGAAAAAAATTCAGTTTTCCACCTTACATCGGAAAAGACTGAGCTGAAATCTCTGTTTTCAGACTAAATGAACACCTTTAAGTGTCTGCTTAGGTGAGGGAGTTAGGAGTTAGGCACCCCAGGCGCGGAAAGGCTCCCTCCACCCTAACACTCACTCCTGGAGAAAGAAAACAGCCATGTTGAGTGACAAGCAGAAAGACAAGAAAAGCACTTGAAGTTTCCCAATTAAGGTAGTCATGCATTTTGCCCCTGCGTTCACTTCTGCCAGCCGAGACGGACACGCCCTTTAGGGGACACTGCGTGCAAGGGAAGGAAATGGCCCCGTGGAACTCTTCACACCCCACCCTTTCTCTGCACGTGGCCCACCTGCGGCTGGGCGCTTTACTTAGTTCTTACAGCATTTTCATTCTTTCTAAATTCTCCACAATTCTAAGTCACTCCGGACCTGACAGGATTTCGAGTAAACCCTCATGTTCTCAATATATAAAGTCTTGAGCCAAACTGAAAACAGCCGCGGGCTGCCTCCTCGGGTGTCAGGTACTCTCTCTCTTGGGCCCCGAGGTGGTGCCCGGGGCCAGCGCCATCCTCCCGCCCCACTGACCACAGCGGGCGCAGCCTCACACACGTGGGGCCCCCCAGCGCCTCTCTTCCGTCTCTCATCATTGCGCACATGTTTGTCTCCACACATCACATGCTTCAAGAAAGGCGGTGGATTGGCTTAGCCTGAGCAAATCAGTACACAGCACTGGGCGGCCACTGTGGCTAGAGCTGGTCCAGTCCGACGGCAGGGAAAGACTCGTGTAATTGAAGGTGAAGCGCTTTCATTCCCCCTCCTCCTGGCCATGAAGCACCAGGACCCAGTTACAGGGAGAGGCATCTGTGACCTTAGCATGCGGAACCATCTTTAGTGCAAGGTTGATGCAGGGAGAGCTGAGTGGATGTCCTCTCTGAGCCGCCTCTGGTACCCTCTGATTGCTGACCTTCCTTCCTTCCTGACGGACACCCTGGAGGCTTTACTCGCCCAAATCCACTGGGATCTCTCAGGAGGAGAGTGTGGTCCACTGTCTCTCCCCAGTGGGCTGTCTTTTCCAAATCCTGTTGTGAGTATGTGAAAGGTTACTCTTGTTTTATCATTTATTAATTACTGTATCATTGTCCATGTGAACAACAATAAACTGACTTTGCCCCACCCTGTGCATTAGGACAGATAGTCCTCTCCCTCTCTCTCAGAGTAGTGTTCCATGGAACCCAGCTTGGGAACCACACACTCTGGTCAATTTAGGGTTCTCAGGGGCCAAAAATTTCTCCTGTGAAGTTAGCAATCCCCAGCTACTGAAGGCTAGGGGTAAAGAACCCACGACATTAGTACTTAAACCAAAGATTTTCCGCTTGAGATGCATCCTCTGTATTGGTTTGGAAACAATCACCTAATAATTTCTTTCCTTCTCCAAATCAAGTCAATATGCATTTATTAAGTTATATATTCACTTCATCCACAAACATTTTGCATGGCGTGATTCCTCCGTCCAAGGAATTTAAATGCCGACTACAGCAAGTTTTCCTTCTGCCTAACTTTCACAGCCATCCTGACCACCCTATATAGTTACCCATTTCCCACACCCCCACCCCACCTTCAGCCTGGACTCATTGCCCATGGGCATCCCTGGTCCTCAACTCAGATACCAACCACAGCAGCCTCATCCTTCTCCTGATTTTTTTTTTCAGGTCTGAAATTTCAAATTAATTGTAATTATACATTCAATTATATAAGTAATACATTAATCCATGCACCTTATAAGAACTTAAAGACTAGGCCAACATCCCCTTTGATAGCCCCAACTCTGGTTCTTCTCCAGGGGTTATCTACTTGGGGAAAACCTTCCAGACATGGGCATTTGTCTCCATCTACATGAACACACAGAACATACAGGGCCGTATTGCATCCTACTCCCTCCATCCTCACTCTGACTACTGACAGCTTTAGATCCTGGAAGCAAAAACAGCCATTAGCAAGGAGAAAACAAGATGGCAGCATAGGTAAACACCTAAACTGCTGCCTCGCACAACAATTTCAAAACTACAACTAAAAGACAAAACGGACATCATCCAGAACCACAGGAAGGCTGGCTGAGTGGAAATTCTACAACTAGAAGGAAAGAGAAAAGCACACTGAGGCTCAGGGGAGCTGCAGGAGGCAGAGGTACTGAGACGCATGCGTGGAGAGGACAAGCAACTGAGTGCGCGGCTGGCTTTCTCAAGCGGGAGGGAGACAAAAGCTCCCAACTGCTCTGAACTCCAGTTCCAGGCAAGACTCGGGGGACCCAGACTCATACGGGGTGAAACTAGACTGTCAGGAAAGAGAAAAGCACACTGAGACTCAGAGGAACTGTGGAAGGCAGAGGTACTGAGGCGTGTGCACCGAGAGGGAGGGCAACTGAGTACGCGGCTGGCTTTCTCAAGCAGGAGGGAGACAAAAGCTCCCGACTGCACTGAAATCCAGTTCCGGGTGAGACTCTGGGGACCCAGACTCATTCGGGGAGAAACTGGACTGTCTGGCAGCGGGCGGAACTCGAGGGCGGCTTTCTCTCAGAGGTGCTTGCAGCAATTACACTGAGACACAGGGGCCTATTAGGGCAGGGCTGACGGGAAACCAATACTGTCTGCTCCGCCCTGAGACTCTGCCCCATCCAAGCTGAGCACAGAGGCTTTTGCAAGTCTTGTCTCATAAGGGTGTCTCCAGCACAGAAGTTCTCCCAGTGTAGACACAGCTGATTCTCACAGCCAATTGGCCTGGAGGTCAATTCCTCCCAGTGATACCAACAACAATCAAGGCTTAACTACAAAAGACTGTGCACACAGCCCACAAAGGGGTGCACAAGAGTGTCCATCTCAGGTAACTGGGGAGGCTGAGCCACTGGGCCCTATAGAACACCTAGCACACAAAGCCACTCTATCAACTCAGGGAAGCAGCCAAAATGAGGAGACAAAGAAACAGATCACAAATGAAAGAAATGGAAAACAAACAACTGGATATAGAGTTCAAAACCATGGTTATAAGGTTTTTCAAGGATTTTCTAGAAAAGGCCAATAAATTTAGCGAGACCTTCAAGGATATGAAAAAGGACCAACTAGAAATTAAGCATACACTGACTGAAATAAAAAATATTATACAGAGATCTAACAGCAGACTAGAGGATCGCAAGAATCAAGTCAAAGATTTGAAATACAAAGAAGCAAAAAACACTCAACCGGAAAAGCAAAAAGAAAAAAGAATCCAAAAAATATGAAGATAGTGTAAGGAGCCTCTGGGACAACTTCAAGCATACCAACATCAGAATTATGGGGGTGCCAGAAAAAGAGAGAGAGCAAGATACTGAAAACCTATTTGAAGAAATAATGACCAAAAACTTCCCCCATCTGGTGAAAGAAATAGACTTACAAGTCCAGGAAGTGCAGAGAACCCCAAACAAAAGAAATCCAAAGAGGACCACACCAAGACACATCATAATTAAAATGCCAAGAGCAAAAGACAAGGAGAGAATATTAAAAGCAGCAAGAGAAAAACAGTTAGTTACCTACAAGGGAGCACCCATACGACTATCAGCAGATTTCTCAACAGAAACTATGCAGGCCAGATGGGAGTGGCAAGATATATTCAAAGTGATGAATAGCAAGAACCTACAACCAACATTACTCTACCCAGCAAAGCTATCATTCAGAATTGAAGGGCAGATAGAGAGCTTCACAGATAAGAAAAAGCTAAAGGAGTTCATCACCACCAAACCAGTATTCTATGAAATGCTAAAAGGTATTCTTTAAGAAGAGGAAGAAGAAGAAAAAGGTAAAGATAAAAATTATGAACAACAAATACATATCTATCAACAAGTGAATCTAAAAATCAAGTGAATAAAAAAATCTGATGAACAGAATAAACTGGTGAATATAATAGAATCAGGGGCATAGAAAGGGGGTCGACTGACAATTCTCGGGGGGAAAGGGGTGTGGGGGGTGCGGGAAGAGACTGGACAAAAATCATACACTTATGGACGAGGACAGTGTGGGGGGGGCGGTAAGGGCAGAGGGTGGGGTGGGAACCGGGTGGAGGGGAGCTATGGGGGGAAAAAAGAGGAACAATTGTAATAATCTGAACAATAAAGATTAAATTTTTAAAAAATCAAAAAACAAAACAAAAAACAAACAGCCATTAGCTCCCAGAACTGAGAACTGGAGTAAGAAAAGTACAACTTCCTCTCAGGGGAAATGGATGGTACACAGCACCCATGGAAAATGCCATGTTTTCAGAAGGGCAAATACCAGGCAGCAGAGCCTTCTCCAAGCAGACACAGAGGAGAAGCGGGAAGGTCTGTGGGGTATCTGGAGCATCACAGAGCAGTGCTGGTTTGAAGGAGACAGCTCTCCAGCTCTCACCAGCACCATGTGGTCCAGCTCCCTGCTGGGTCCCCTTCTCACTGCTAGGAGCCCCAAGCCACACTCCGCTCCACTAGCCTCCGCCTCCTCCCCCCTCACCACCCCGCTTCTGTCTGGGAACCTGCAAGGGCTGCCATTTTGGATGTGGACAGGTACTTCCCAAAAGCTCAAGCCCACGGAGAACCAGTAAGAAAAGGGCTCACTCCTGATTAAATTGAGCCCAGCCTGCATCAGGACAGCCAAGACTGCTCTCCCCTGAGTGACAGAAACACTCAGAGGGCAAGCATGTGGGGTGACATGTTCCCCAGATCTAAGAGAGACCCCACAGACACATCTGCAGTCTCCAGTTTTACTTCCGTCCCCGCCCACCTCACCTTCTCCCTCGTTTCCTAAATTGGAACTTCGGCTAGGGGAACTTTTTTTGTTAATAGCCACTGGATTGACTCGAATAAAATAACAAAATAGCCAGATACGATCCCAATGATTCCCTTGGAGATGACCTCACTAACTCACCTGGAGCAGCAAACCCTATGAAAGCCCGCAGGGCGGTGAGAGGAGCCCTCGCCTGCTTCAGGTACTGCTTTCTTTCAGTTAACTGTGCTCTCAGTCCTGGCTCATGCTGCACAACCGAGGCAAGCCTCCCCGCTCTGGCCATCTACAGCGTCTGTGTTTTCACAGAGAAAACCCAGGTGTTTGCATACGTTGGTTCCTTTCCTGGAATGCTTGGGCCCCAGTCTCTGCAAGGCTGTCTTTCTTGTCATTCACCTTAAATGTCTTGCCCTAAATGTCACTTCCTAAGAGGTAACTTAGGAAACGCTCACATGCTCTCCTAATAGGATGTGGTGCTTTCTTTCACTTGCCATGGGCAGCTCTTATAGGTGAGTATGGTAAGGTACTGAAACCAGACCTGGGGCTTAGAATTCACACACACACACACTGGAAGCTATACTGTATAATTTCCTTTTCTTGAAGAGAGAAGTACACAACTTATCATCTATTTCCGCAGTCACCAACTGGTGGTCTGCAGACCACATTGAGGTCCCAAAGGTTGGCGACCGATGGTCTATTTCATTCTGCTCATGGAAATTATAAAGGGATCAAGAAGGACCCCTGAGACTCCTCCTCAGGTCCGTGATACCTTACCTACATTCTAACCAAAGCTACTTTTTTCCTTTCCTTCTTTATTTCCTGCCGGTGCCAAGGGTATGAGCTGGGAGGGAAGAAAGGCTCTCTCAGTGTCAACCTCTGCTCCTGTGACACAAGGTCCCTGCACTTGACCTCCTAAAACTTATAGTTAGCTGAATTTTTCTTCTTGGTGCCCTCAGAGAGAAGGGAAGGGAAATTCTTTTTTTTTAATTGTAGGCTAGCAGGTTGGTGGTCCCATAACAAGCAGCATCTTTCAAAGATGGAATCAATACTGATACAACACAGAGCCACACAAGAGGAACATAAAGCAAGAGGACAGATTTCCCAAGATTCATCCGGGCCTATCCGTTTCATTCCTCAGCGGGGCCTCAAACGTCAAATGTCCCTGGGAGGGAGAACTGGTCACCTAGAGGCGTAACATCCGCACTTCTCAAATCACCAAACATTTACTATGGCAGGAAAGTGCGCCGTGTCCTGAGCATCCCTCTCCCCTAAAGCTACCTGGTGGTGGGACATGGGGAGGCCAGGAAGAGCACCAAGTCAAGGGGTAAAAATGCGCATCTTCCTGAAGTTCAATTTCACTAAGAGCTTTGAAGGGGGAAATGATGGGGGGCGGGGGAAGTAGCTAAAAACATAATTTGGTATAAAAATGAGTTGGATTGCCTAATACAGTGTCCAAGAATTTTATTTTTAAAAAATATGTTATTATTGATTTCAGAGAGAGGAAGGGAGAGGGAGAAACATCAATGATGCGACAGAATCATTGATCGGCTGCCTCCTGTATGCCTCCTGCTGGGGATTGAGTCCACAACCCAGACATGTGCCCTGACCAGGAATGGCACCGTGACCTCCTGGTTTATAGGTCGATGCTCAGCCACTGAGCCCACTGGCCAGGCAAGTGTCCATAAATCTTATGGGAATAAAAAGTGTGAGCTTGCTGCAGGCAGGTTCAGGTTCCGACTCCACCCCCATTTCCCCAGCCCTAACTAGGCTGGTGGTCCTTCCACTTTGCCTTGGGCTATTTTTCCACAGAAAAGTTCAAGAAGCATTGAATTCTTATAGATTTTCAGAGATATTGAATGAGGGTTGAAACCAAACAGGATGTTTGTGTGTACTTCAAATATATAGGAAATTCATATAATCTATATATATAAAAGGCCAAGCGACCATCCGACCGTCCAACCAGCCAGTAGGTATGACGCACACTGTCCACCAGGGGGCAGATGCTCGATGCAGGAGCTGCCAAGCTGCAGTGACTTGGCAGCAGCGGTTCTCAGGTGACACATCCGGAACCAGAGAGGAGGGAGCCCAATTCCTGGCAGGGACATGATTCTACCTTTGGTTGTGGGTTATGTTGTTGCTGGGGCACTGGCGGCCCTGAATCTGGTTTATTGCACACTTGCATTTGCATTCCACACCCTGTACGACAGCAACTTTGCAGAGTGCTCTTTCGCACTCCAGGACCCCTCATGGGATGTCAGAGAGTCGGTTAGGCCTAATCCCCGGAGGCCAGGCTGAGGGAACCCCACCTTCCAGAGGGACCCTGTTCATTCCGCAGACGCCCTTCGAGCCACGGTGCCAGCCTGTCTCACCCAGTCCTGCCCCGCCAGCCACCTTCTAATTAATTTCCTTCCAATGTGCACAAATCCGTGTACCGGGCCACTAGTCAGAATATAACACCTCTCCATCCTAGAGTCTGTCCTTTCTTCCTGCTGCACCACAGTGCCCCTCCCAACCCCTGCAGCAAGGAACCCAGACCTATATTGCCACTGCCCCAACCTTGTCAGTCAGCAAAGCTTTACTTGCACTTGATGATACTGTGCATCACACATCTAAGGATCATCCCCCTCCCCCCACATCTAAGGATCATCGCCAGCAACCTCAGAGGGTACAGAGATGAATATGATGATATCCCTGCCTCAGAGAAATTCACAGGCATGTGAGGGGTCGATATATCGATTTTTACATGACTTTATAATGCGCTAAATCCATTAAGAAAGCTACAAAGTGCGGCAGGAGCAGAGAGGGATGAGGGATTACCTGCCCCTCACAGGAAGGATGGTCAGGGGCCATTTCTCAGATAGAGTGGCGCTTAGGGCTCCACACTCTGAGACTCTGGAGCAGCGATGTGGGCCCCCACCCGGGTGGGACCCAGGTGTGCTCTGGAAACCTCTGCCCAGCTGGCTGCCCCCGCTCGCCGCTCCCTGGCCCTGGCCCTAAGTGCCTTCATTACCTGCACGTCACCCGGAGACATTCCTACTTTGGAATCACCGTGCTGTGTTCTCCATCTGTCCCAGGAAAGGCTGCCTTGGCGTAGCTTTCACTCCTACCATCTAGGACCCCCAACCACTGTGTTTTATTATTCCTACTCTCCCTGTGAAGAGATGGAGGCTCAAAGAGCTTATGTTGCAAAGCTAGGTCAGTCTACACTCTCCACTGTGCCACTCTCTCCGCTGGTTATAACGCTGACCTTGCCTGCAGGTATTTGACAGGCCTATTTTTATGAATGGAATGCCAATATCTCATCTGGCTACAAACAAACAAACAAACCAAAAAACCTCAGGAAGGAGAGGGTCAGTTTTGATGAGAAAACTATAAATTTTTTTAATGTTCTTTCTACTCTTACATGTTTGAAAAAAAAAAATGTTGCCTTTGTCTGAGTACAAAACGGAAATTATGCACTATGTACTCATTTATTTCTACTGAAAGAAGCAGTGCCGTGCACAGGAAGATAACAGAGAAACCCAGATTAGACGATGAGTGGGGAGGGAGAGGCAGAATAAGGGAAGGAAAAACGAGCAGCCAGAGACATGGCTGAGCAGAAAGCCCCACCCCAATGCCTCTGAAATTGTAAAGGCCCAGGAACAGTGGCCAGAGATTACCCATCAAAGAGCTGGAGGTGTCAGACTGGAACCTGCCGTGCAAGCAGCTCTGGGTGCACAGTCGTGCCAGGAGGGAGACCAGGAGGGGGGCCCTGCTCCACAGTCAGATGCAGGGAAAGGGCTGGCTGCTGGTGCTGTGGCGCCTCCTGCTCGGATGCACAGCGGAAGCTGGCATGTGGTGCCCTGCACCCGCCAGGCCCCGAGTGAGAGCCGTGCTGCCTGCAGAGCTGGGACCGGCCCGGCTAAGGTGGGGTCCAGAAGCCAACAAGCCAGAGAGAGAAACAGGTGAACACGCTACCCTAGTCAAACTCCCACCTTCTGTCCTGTGCCCTGAGGACGATGGGGTAGCACTTCCATGCCGCTTTGTCGGGAGCACCTCGGAGGCCGGGTTCGCAGGAGACGGAGCAGAGCTTGGTGCCAGAGTCCTCCTCCTTCGGACCAGGAGGCTGCGAGAAGGCATCTCAAGCTAAAGACCCGTCAACAAGGCAGCCAAACTTGACCTTTCAACTCCTCTCTGATTTCCACTCTAATTCTGTGAGGGCCTTGTCGAAATCCATGTGGGTTCATTAAATGCTCACGTAGACCAATTAAGAGTTGAAGAGGAACAAACCAGTAACCCACACAGGCCTCGTCCTTCCTTTTTTCTATACCTGCCACATCAAAGGGATGGTGGATTCGGTCCCAGCTGCCACTTCCTGAAGCGGCTTATCACAAAGGAAAAGGATGTTATTTAAGGTGGAAGAAAAAAAGAACAGCAGAAAGTCAACCAATTTATGTTGGTTGGAAGCAGTGAGTGAATGCAGGGGCTGGATGCAGAGAAGGTGGCCTGCACTAAAGTCCACGTCTCATATTCTACCGGCTGATAAACTGCCGATTAAAGAAACCCTCCAGCTGGTGTCCATCAGAGGGACAGTCGATAGACTGCAAACCCACACGAGAGGCATCAGCAACATTCCAGGAAGCAAGTTGAGAGAAAAAGTTATTAAATGAATACACACACACACACACGCACACACGCACACGCACACACACGCACACACACGGCTGTCCTGGTGAAAACAGATGCACAGCGCTGAGCTGTAATTAATGCCTGTTCCTGTAACCTCAGCAACAGAGACTGTTCTCCACCTAACCCTCAAGAGCCCGTCGGAATGAGTCAGGAAGAACAAGGTGCGGCTCTCCTGGCCAGGTGCTGTGCGGTCGGTCGATGGAGCAGCGCCACGCCAGGTGCAGAGCCGGCAGAGAGGTCCTCCTCAGCTGCAGCCCTGATGGCCCGCTGGCGGCAGCTCCAGGTGGAACGCATGCTGCCCACAGCCACGCCCTGGGAAGCGGCCTGTGCTGCGCACTGAGCTCCGGGTAACTTCTGCGCTGGCACTGCCCTAGGGGCCCACGGCCGGCCTGCACCTGCCTCCTTAAGTGCCTCTCCCTGGGCTAATGGCCGCGGGTCAGCTGTGGTCTCCCCTCTTTTTCTGCATGCTTCTCTCTAGCTCGCTTTCCCACCTCACAGAGAATGGCCTACAGCCAGCCGTGGTCGGCAAACTGCGGCTCGCGAGCCACATGCGGCTCTTTGGCCCCTTGAGTGTGGCTCTTCCACAAAATACCACGGCCTGGGCGAGTCTATTTTGAAAAAGTGGTCTTAGAAGAAGTTTAAGTTTAAAAAATTTGGCTCTCAAAAGAAATTTCAGTGGTTTTACTGTTGATATTTGGCTCTGTTGACTAATGAGTTTGCTGACCACTGCCCTACGGGAAGGTGATGGTACCAAAATACCTCACTGCAACCCAGCATTTATTTCCCCCAAGAAGCAGTTATCCCTAGAACACAGGGAGAGCCATCTTTGGAGTGATTTTAAGGTTGTACTTGTGTCAACTCAAGCTGGCCTAGGATGGAGTCTGATATTCTCTACCGCAAATGATTACTTTCTGGAATACAACACAGTCAAAGGCACCCTCATAAAATTCCACAGATAGGAAACACAGCATGCTTACTGGGCAGCGACTGATTTTCTCAATTATGCTGGGTGCGACGTGGGAATCTGGCAGAGAGAAGAACGAGGAAACTCTCAGAACTTCTGCTGCAACCCAGTAAGTCCCTGCTCCAGCCAGCCCCTCCCAACGGGTCTACCCTGATGCTGAGGCCCATGAGATAACGCTGAAAGTATCTTCATCGGCAACATCAACTCTTAAGTAATTCTATCTTTATCTGTAACTCTAAGCCCGCTGCTGCTCTGCATGACCCTTGTTGGTCATCGCCGGCCTTCGGCTCCCAGCCACTCCCATGTAAAATCAGGGCGCCTTCCTGGAAAACTGCCTTCACTTTCCGGCCACTCCCTTTCTCTCTCTCTTCCCTCTTCCTCCCGCCTGTGCCACTCCCTCCTTCCACTACCCATCTCCAAATTACTCCTTTATTTGACAGAACAGGGATGGGTTACATTGCCAAATGTGTCATGTGAAGCTTCATCCCATCATATTAATTTGGGGGGTGGGTCATCAATATTCGGTCCATAGCAGCAACAATCTTTCCTAATTTACCCAGTGGAGGGCAAACAAAAATTCCCAGGGAAGATATTTTTTTTAATGATTAGTTTGTTTTATTGTTTTATTTATAAAAGAAAGTTTCCCAGGGGCAAAAAGAACAAAAAACCATCACCTTTCATTGGAAAACCCAGTCAGGAGGGTTCCTAACACCAGCTCTGTAACAATCTATGTTGGACTTGGACCAGGTCACCGCACCCCCTTGTCCCTGGGAGGGAGGGAGCTGGATGGAGTTATCCCGGGACCTTCTCCAGTTCTTCTGAACTGGGATTCTCATGGGAGTAGCCTCCCTGCACATTACTTTTTAATTTGTGCATCCCTATTGTTGCCTTTCCTCATCAATCCCTGAGACAGATTACACAGAATCCACAAATGAAATGACAGCTGTTCTCACTCAAGACTGCACCATCCATCAGGGAAGCAACTGCCCTCCAGTCCCTCCCCCACATGTGGCATCAGGACTCTGATGACAGCACCCTGAGCCCTACTGCAGGCAGCCTGCACTCACTTTCTTTAGCAAAAAGACTGCTCTTTCGGAGGGTGCCTTGAACTTGAAAACATACCTAATTCCACTTACATAAGAGACGCTCCTCGGGAGTGTGTAAATGCTTACGTTCAAGCCTAATGCAATCTAAACAATAATGACTCTGCACCAAAACCATATAACTTCTCACTTCTCAAAAAGAGACTGGGGTAGTGCTGCTTTTGACATGCTCTGTATTTTCCGTTTTCAATTCTGCAAATATATGATTGCGGTCCAAAAAAACGGTGTACCCACAGAATCCTCAGCAAACAGAAAGCCCCGTTTGAAGACCTACCACATGGAATGTTCATGTGGCTAGTTCAGGTTTCCTCTCTGTGTTCTTCCCAGATAACCTTAAATCTCAACTGGGAATGTTAATAGAGGTAGATGAGTAATAAAAATTCAAAGGACTTCTCTCCTTCCCCTGCTGTTTTCTATTAGCAGTGCATTGTGTTGTATTATGTTCCAGTGTTTACTTACAACATCTCATAAATATTAGAGAAATAGGCTAGCAAGGCCCAGCCGGTAGGGATAAAAAGATACCCCATGCTATGGACTGAATTGTGTCCACACCCGCCCCTCTCCCCCCCGCCAAAAAAATTCATGTGTTGAAGTCCTAATCCCAATGTAACTGTATTTGCAGATAGGTCCTTTCTGGAGGCAATTAGGATAAATGAGTTCATAAGGATGGGGCCCTGACCCAATAGGCTGTGTCCTTATTAAAAAAGACACTGAAGAGTCCCCATTCCCCACCCTGCACCTGCATCCCCACCCCCAGTCCCTCTCTCTAAGGATGCACACAAAAAAAGAGGTCTTGGGAGCACGCAGCAAGAAGGCAGCCATCTGCGAGCCAGGAAGTGGACCTAACCAGAAACCCCTTTGGCCGGAATCTTGATCATGGATTGCTAGCCTCCAGAACTGTGAGAAAATCACGTTCTGTTTAAGCCACCCAGTCCATAGTATTTTGTTATGGCAGCCTCCGCAGACCAAGATACCTACAGACCCTGCCAACCCACTCAACCTTCTCTAATCCTCCCACTTCTTCTCATCTGTTGCATTCTCCTCAGTCCACCCTTCTATCCTACCACCAACATGATCTGTCCAAAAGGCAAAACTTATCCTCATTTTCACTGAAACGCCTCCTTTTGTTGATCAGTTAGGTTGTTTGCAGGATTTTTCTATTACGAACAAAGCTACAGTGAATGGCCTCGTGCAGGAATCATTTCACACAAATAACCTATTCTCTTAACCTATTCTCGTCCATTGCACAGGCATGACAGGTGCATGTTATAGAATTTGCTCTTGGGCCTTCAGCATTCATCCTACTGTTAAACAATTCTCCCACGTGCCCATTTTTTGCCATTGCACTCATTTTCTTTTTTTCATCTCCATCCTAATCACATGCTTTTTAACTAGCAACATTCTTTGTTTTGCACTTCAGAAACATGATTAGGTTAATAATGTTCATTTATGACCTCAAAACTAGATGCAAACATGCGGAAAACTGATAAGCAATGTAGAGACGGCACTGCTGCCACCATCTCCTTGTGAAGAAGGGCAGCAATTATATGCTTTGGCTCTGCAGTATAGCTCTGTTCCTGATGTGGTGAAACTGTGAGTAAAGGCATTTCTACAGTAATAACAAAGACCATCCATTTTTTTAATATTTTAAATATTTTTATTCATTTCAGAGAGGAAGGGGAAGGGAGAGAGAGATAAAAACAGCAATGATGAGAGAGAATCATTGATCGGCTACCTCCTGCATGCCTCCCACTGAGGATCAAGCCTGCAACCCAGGCATGTGCCCTGACTGGGAATCGAACCGTGACCTCCTAGTTCATAGGTTGACACTCAACCAATAAGCCACATCTGCCAGGCGACCATGCATTCTTCATTATGGAGCCTCTAAATCAGGGGTCCTCAAACTTTTTAAACAGGGGGCCAGTTCACTGTCCCTCAGACCATTGGAGGGCTAGACTATAGTTTAAAAAAAAAAACTATGAACAAATTCCTATGCGTACTGCGGGACCGGGACGGGTCCGCTGCTAAGCAGGACAGGCAGTGGCACCCGGCGGGCCGGATAAATGTCCTTGGCGGGCCGCATGTGGCCCGCAGGCCGTAGTTTAAGGACCCCTGCTCTAAATCCTCAGAGCCTGTCTAGTTTGGCGCATGGGCAATTCTAATGAATAAAGTCCTCTGGGTTCTCACCCTAGAAGATTAAGATTAGCACCTAATAAAGCTAGAACTAAACACCAATAACAGCCAGGAGTGATGTTTTACAGTAAAGGTGAGGCATCCAAACTGTAAAAACATAAAATAACACTCTTAGACCATTCAGTGTAGAAGAAATAGCCCAATATACATAAACTGCTCCCGAGGGCACACTTACCATATTACAACACAAGTAGCTGATGAAGCAGAGTCACAAAATACTAAGTCCTGTTACTCTGTTCTTCTTAAGAAAACAGAAAACGGGTGAGGGTTGTCGATATATAAAAAGATAGAGGACACCTTGAGAAGGATTTTCATATTACATTATCTCATTTAATGTCTACCAATCACGTTGTGGTAGACATTATAATTATCATGTTACAGAAGAGATTCAGAGAACTTAAGTAATTTGCCCAGGGTTATTCAACTACTCAAATTCAGGTCTAACTGATTCCAAAATCCTTGTTTTTCATACTATATCACACTCTCTCTTGCCACGCTCACTGCTACATTAAGAATTAAAGTGCTGCCGAAACCGGTTTGGCTCAGTGGATGGAGCATCGGCCTGCCGACTGAAGGGTCCCGGGTTCGATTCCGGTCGAGGGCATGTACCTTGGTTGCGGGCACATCCCCAGTAGGAGGTGTGCAGGAGGCAGCTGATCGATGTTTCTAGCTCTCTATCGCTCTCCCTTCCTCTCTGTAAAAAATCAATAAAATATATATATGAAAAAAAAAAAAAGAATTAAAGTGCTATGAGCCAACCCAGGAACCTAATCCCTGATCATATCATCATTTCTGTGGGAAGAACAGGTGACCTGTGTCGAGCAACCTACACATGAATTTTTAAAACCCAACTTATTCATTCTGTGGGTTCTTCCTGTGGGACATTTGGTTACCCCTTAATGTGCTACCTAGCACAATGCAGGTGAATAAGTTAATTCCCTGCTCATAGGAAGCTTACATTTTTAGTAACTCCTTTAGTTTCCTTTTTTATGAAAATAAGACATCTTTATCAATTATGTATTCTATAAAATGGATGAAAACACTTCCTTCCACAGATCTACTGACAGAAAGTTCTCTCCTAGAATAGTGCCAGACACACAGAAGGTGCTTTTAAAATCTGCCAGTGAATAAATGCACACATTAATGAATGAGAGTGTGGCTTTCAAAAGGCAACTCAACTTTGGCAAACTATTTTGACTGGAGAGAGAAAACCAATTCACCGAAAACCAATTCATTGAATGAGCAATTTTTCAATATTATAGTAAAAGTGAAACAAATTAATTGATTAACTGAACGAGTTAATCATTTGGTAAATTGATGTTGGCAAACTAGCTAATAGGTAAATTGGTCACTTGAAAAATCAGTCGTTCTTAAAGCACTTCTTGAGCAACAGCTGGGCCTTGCATTTCAATAGCAGGGATGTGGCCTGGGCTCTCTGTGGCAATGCCCCTCTGATCAAGCATATGTCACAGTCCATCTATTGCAGTCCTCCTCTCCCTCACCTGGGTGGCCCTTCCCTCCCCTCTTCTGTGTCCTTCTACTCCTCTAGCTATTGTCTCCTGTCACAATAGATTTTCCTTTCTCTCCTCTCTGGTATATGCCTCCATCATTCCTGTCAGCTCTACAGCTCTGGGCACAAACTACTGAATGTTTTTTTCCTTCCTGCTCTCACTCCTTCTCACCCTAGTTCAGTAGTCGGCAAACTCATTAGTCAACAGAGCCAAATATCAACAGTACAACGATTGAAATTTCTTTTGAGAGCCAAATTTTTTAAACTTAAACTTCTTCTAACGCCACTTCATCAAAATAGACTCGCCCAGGCCGTGGTATTTTGTGGAAGAGCCACACTCAAGGGGCCAAAAAGAGCCGCATGTGGCTCGCGAGCCGCAGTTTGCTGACCACGGCCCTAGTTGTACCCTAACCCTCCAGGCACATTATGGTCTATTTAAGGCAAACATTTAGTGAGAAAAAAGAAAGAAAATGTGTTTGTTAATAGAAAACTCTGCATTGTCTACAGGATACCCCTCCAGGTCATGTGATTCTAGCCCTTCCATTGTTGAGCACCACTTACCTACAGCACATGCAGTCAGGTCATCTGATTCTAGCCCTGTTCACTGTCTTTATTTCACAACTCTGTATAAATGTCTGTTCTTCGAATTCCCTTCTGAACCAGTTATAACATCTGCCTAGGTTCCTCACTGAATAAGCTAAACAAAATCGTTAACATATGTTCATCTTTATATCTGTATGAGAACTACGATTTAATCTTTTTTGAAAATTATCTTTGAACACATTCCTTTTTCTCTAGTTTACTTGCATTTACACAGTATTAAGAGTAGCATCACCACCCAGCCAGTGTGGTCAGTGGTTGAGCATGGACCCATGCACCAAGAGGTTGCTGGTTCAATTTCCAGTCAAGGGCACATGCCCAGGTTGCGGTCTGATCCCCAGAAGAGGGCATGCAGGAGGCAGCCAATCGATGCTTCTCTCTCATCAATGTTTCTATCTCTCTATACTTCTCCCTTCCTCTCTCTCTCTAAAAATAAATAAAAACATACTTTTTTTAAAAAAGAGTAGCATTACTGAAATGGGAGTGGGGGTAAACCTGTGTGGTGTTATCTGTGGTCTTGAGTAGCCATTACAAGCCAGAGTACCTTGATTCACTGGCAGCCTTTGGCCAATTACCTCTAATGCTCAAAGTGTTTTGCTTGCCTTTACTTTTCATCATAATAAAAATATTTGGAAATATTTGAAATGGAACCATGAGTTACTTTCAATAGCTTTATTGATATGTAACTTATCTACACTAATAAAAGAGAAAGATGCAAATTGACCATACCTCCGTGACGCCCACCAGCCAATCAGGAGTGAGTATGCAAATTAACCCAACAAAGATGGTGGGTTGATTTGCATACACAGGTGCCCAGCAGCCTGGGCCCTGGGAACATCCTCAGGACCCAGGCCACTCAGAGCCTGTAGGCCCACATGTAGGCCCTGAGCTGCCAGTGTCCCAGAAAATCCCTGGCCACTCCTGGCCTATGGGCCTTGGCGCCGAGTGGCCAGGGGCACAGTGGCAGAGGCTTGGGCAGGGCCTGAGCGGACCCAGGGTGTTGGAGACCGGGTGTAAGCTGACAGAGTCCTTGCACCCGAAGGGACTGATAAGATTCAGTCCCCTGCTCACACAGTGTCCCCTGACTTGTTTGGATGGCGATTTCCAATTGTCAGCAGAATGAGAGCGACCTTTCATGGCTTACCAGAAGTCTGTAACTATTTACTGAGGTTTGCTGTAATGAGAATTTGGCTTCCTCTTTATCTCCCTTAAGAGATTAAGAGGAACGGAGAGTACGTTCCTTTTGAACTGACCTCCCAGTCAGTGTTCGTGTATAAAAGGTATTGCGCAGTTAATAAAGTTGCTGCAGTCTGTCAATGGCTTGCCGTCCTCCCAATCCTGCTTTCCTGTCTTTCTTTTCTTAATTCCCACCTCCCTACCTCAGCCCGGTTCACCTGTCAGGCCGGCACTGACACCAGGGGGGTCCTGCCCAACCTGCGGCAGAGGCTTGAGCAGGGCAGGAGCGGAGCTGGGGGCTGCAGAGGAAACACCTTTTCTGACCGCTCCTTGGCTAAGCTCCCTGTACGCCACTGGTAATGTTCTTGGTAACTTGGGTAATAAGAATCCAAAACGGTGATCTAGGGTTTTTCCACCACATTCTTGGAGAAAAAAATGAAGGTCCACTGCTGGAGGGCTAAGATATGTCATATCCTGCCCTAATGGGTTTGGCTCAGTGGATAATACCTCAGCCTGCCGATCACAAGGTCCAGTTTCAATTCTGATCAAGGGCATGTACCTAGGTTGCAGGCTCCTCCCTGGCTGGGGCCCAGGTCAGGGCCCATGCAGGAGGCAACCAATCAAAGTGTCCCTCTCACACTGATGTTTCTCTCTGTCTCTCCCTCTTCCTTCCGCACTCTAAAAATCAATGGAAACATATCCTCAGGTGAGGATTAAAAAAAGAAAGAAAGAAAGGAATGTCATATCCTATGAAAGACACATCTTGAAAATGCCTAAAGAAAGTTGTCATTTTTTCGTGGTGACTGGAGCCCGTCTTAATGAAAACACCTTGGCGGCTGCGGTGGCTGGCAGTGGCTGCAGCAGCGGGGTGATGGGGCTGGCACCTACCCCTGATCAGCCCGGTCGCCTCCCGCAGAGGGAGACCAGACTGCGGCATAGGCCCTCTCCCCATCTGTCAGTAGGACATCCCCTGAGGGCTCCCAGTCTGTGAGAGGGGGCAGGCTGGGCTGAGGGACCCTCCACCCCCAGTGCACAAATTTCATGCACCGGGCCCCTAGTATACCATAAAGTTCACCCATTTAAAGTATATAATTCAATAGTTTTCAGCATATTCACAAAGTTGTGCAACTACTACCACAATCAATTTTAGAACATTCTCATTACTCCAAAAAGATTATCAGTTGCTCTTGATTTACCCACAACTTCCTGAGCCCCTGGCAACCTCTAATCTAATTTCCATCTCTATGGATTTATTCCAGATATTTCATACAAATGGAATCATAAAATATGTGGTCTTTTGATACTGGCTTATTTCACTTAACACAATGTTTTCAAGGTCCATATGTGTCAATACTTCATTTCTTTTTATAAACAAATTACCATATTATATCCCATTATATGGCTATATCACACTTTATTTACCCATTTAACAATTGATGGATACTTGGGTTGTTCTAATTTTTAGCTATTATGAATAATGCTGATATAAACATTCTTTTTATGGGGGGGGGGGGGGTTTAACCCTCATCCAAGAGTGGAAGCAAGGGAGGGGGAGAGACAGAAACATCAATGTAAGAGAAAACACATTGATTGGTTGCCTCTTAAATAAGCCCCAACTGGGGGCTTGCAAACCCACAACTCAGGTGTATGCCCTTGACCAGGAATCAAACCTGAGACCCTTTGGTGTGTGGGCCGATGCTCTAACCATTTAGCACACCAGCAAGGGCTGATATGAACATTCTTTACAAGTTTTGATGGAGATGTGTGTTTTTATTTCTCCTTGGGATAGACCTTGGCAGGGTCATATGATCACTCTATACTGAACATTTTTAAGAACTGCCAGGCTGTTTTCCAAGGCACCATTTTACATTCCTACCAGCATTGTGTGAGGGTTCCCTTTCTCTCAAGCTCTGATAATAGAGTAAAAGCAAAAACTATTTCACATGTTTTTTCCCCCTCAGGTTGAGAGATAGTTCCCTCAAATTGGTGTGAAGTTAATAAACTCACTTTAATCTCTTACTCAAATCAGAACTGGCAATTTTGTATTCCATATTACAGTCACTTATCGGTTCTACATAGATGGTCCCAGGCAATGGCTTTGGCCTAAAAAATGAGCTATAAGCTTTTTCTATTAAAGGGGTCATATCTCCTACAATAGAGCATTTTCCAAAAAAATTAAACATGCACAGAAATTAAAATTTATCTTTTTACATGTAAAGTGAATCATTCTGCCAGCCGTTCAAGAAAATGATTGTGCCGTGCCAGCACAGCCAAGTGTTCGGTGAGCCTCAGCCGGGGGGGGGGGGGGGGGGGGAGGGGGAGGGGGGCGGCGGGGAGGGGCGGGAGGGGGTTGGCTATGAAGGATTAAAGAAAAGACGAATAAACTGGGGCTCGATGGATCTCCTGTGCCTGGCTAAGGCCACAGAGAAAGATCCAGACGGCAAGCTGAGCCTTTATTTTATAGTCAGAGAAAAACAAGGTAGTGGTCTCCATAGTTACAATGTTCTTGTGAGTTTCACTTGTTTTGGCAGCACTTGCTGCACCTCCCACAGCCCATCAGATACCCAGGAAAGATCTAGGGGGTGCCATAAGGTCAAGCTTAATTATGCTAAGAGGGCTGTGCCCTCTAAGCTGGACTTGTTTGTGGCTCTGCCACAGGTCAATTTGAGGCTTAACTCTAGAGCAGCTCCCTGCAAATGATCTTCACATTTAAAAATTACAAAGCTTCTAATTTACCAAAGTAGTTAAATAATGTATGGCTTGATACCTAACATAATAACATTTTGTTTATTATACAGAAGCTATCCTTCTATGTCACTTCAAGGAAATAATCAGCAGAAATACATTTTAACTCTATCAAAAATGTAAGGGCAGTAAACAGATTTATGCAGAAAAGGTGTAGTTGCACTTAATTTTGGACTCTGCTAGGACAGAGTCTTAGAGAGGTCTGCTGACCCCAAGATCAATTCACTTTTGCTAGGAGACACCACTTCAGGATTAATGGCATTTAGCAAGCAATTCTTGTCTCACTTTTTCTCACAGATATGCCTTGTCTCAACAGCCATACTAAAGGCTTTCTAGAACAAAGACTCACACATCTTAGTGTCTTCAGCATCTATCCTGGTGTCCCACACATAATTTCAATGATGATAAATGTGATCCTTGTCAAGAATTTAGTCTCCCACACCTCACTTTCCTTCCTCCTGGGTAAAAGAGGAATAATACTTGCATTTCATAGGGTTGTTGTGAAGAGTAGAGATACTGTAAATGAAATGCCAGCACCCACCCAAACTCACGCACTGTAGTTAATTACATTAACTGCACTTAATTACACTGCACTTAATTACATTGAAGTCATCTATGGCTAGCCTGGCTCAGGGGTTTACTCTGAATATGCTGCCATCATGCTACAAAAAACAACATCCCTTCCCAGCTTGCAAAACACAATGAAATAATTTTGTCAATCATATTAATTAGTAAAGAATGAAATTGAAAACAACCTCTAGCATGACTTTAAACACTATGAAGCAAAAAATAAAAATTATTTAATGGGGCATAAAGTTTATTGTTGGCTTTAAAGACAAAGCTGAAGATTCTTACAGCAGCCCAAAAGGAATGATCTCATCCAGGTTTTCCTACGTAAGCAAACTGTCATCTGCTATGGCTGATGATTATGTGGGGTTGAAAAGGATATAATGGAAATAAAATTCTGTGAATCATAAATCAGAGTGCAGAAGATGATGCAAGCCATGACTCAAGTAAGCACAATAATCATGATCAAAACTATGTTTGCATTTTTCATAAAGTTTGTCATAGCAATGGTAATTCATAGGTTGCTAGCTGGTTGCTATAAATAGAGCTGATATCAGATAAAAAGGAATCATGATGTTCAAGGGAAAGCAAGTACATGTTAAAATACTAACCTGCATAATATTTTGGGCAGTTATAAAATCATAATGGTAATAACCTAACTCTGTATCTTAGTATGAAGTCGTTCAAGAAATATTTTATGTTTTTAGAACATCTGTTGTAAATAATTTGTTTCAGCAGTAACTGATCTTTCTCTAAATGAACTAGTAATGATTAAAAATGGGGAAAGAGGAGGGAGAAGGTATACCGGACAGGTATCCAATATGGACATTACTTACCTTTCAAGAAAATGAAAGATAGGAAAGACCTTCGAAGTCCCCGCCCTTCGAGCAACATATATAATGGCTCTTTCTTGTCAAGTACAACTGAAAGAATACATGTGAAAACAGAATAGAGTGATAAAACTGGAAGTTTGTCTGTAACTTAATTCTTGAGCTAAGTAATTCTGTGTGATCTTGTTTCTCTGGAATTTCCCCTCTTTCTGTAAAATAAGAGTCCTTCTTTTAAAAAAAAAAAACACAACTCAGTGTTTGTTCTTGTCTTCTCTCTGGATGAATCCTTCTACCATGTTATCAGATATTCAAAAGCATGACACTAAATTCTTTGAGAAAGACATCTCCTCTACTTAAGCTAAAATTCTCCCAACATCTTTTACTCTGAACAGCTTCATTTTATGTGGGGATATAGGGGGACCTACTATGTTTCATAGACAGCTTATCAAATATTCTTACCTTAAAAAAAAGACTTTAAATTGGAAAATTTCCCCCCAGTTATTCCAGTAGACACTTCAATTTACTTGGCTATACTATCAGATTCTTGCTCCATAATTTTATTCTCTGGTATGTAGAAGCAAATTGATAGTTGATGACATCTAACATAGAGAGTAACTGAGAATTCTTTTAAGGAAAAGAATAGAAAGTATTATGATTAGAATGAATTTTAACATAAGTAGGCTTTACTTTCCTTTAAAAATGACTTGTTTTTCACAACTAAAAACAAAAAAAATATTTTTATCTATGAGCTATTTTAATACTATGAAAGATACTTAAATTTGATCCCTTTATCATTAAAAGGAAATTAAAATGGAGCAAGCATACTTCTTATAGATTTAAAAATTCCTACAAATTAGCCTTCAGTAAAAGTTTCAAGTCATTCCTTATATTTTTTCATTCAATAAATATTTATTGAATGCCTGTCATCGTGTTAGATACAGTCCCAAACCTTAAGGTGTTTGTTTAAAAAGATACAGACATTAATCAATCACACTAAAGAAAAATTATAGTTGCAATAAGTTTTCATTGTACAAAAAAGTCTGAACATTTCCATTTCCATGACTAATTTAAAACCTTCTTAAAATTATCCTTTCAAAGATTGGTAACATAAATAACTCAAAACTTTTTTTAAATTATTTCAGAGAGGAAGGGAAAGGGAGAAATAGAAACATCAATGAGGGAGAATCATTGATCTGCTGCCTCCTGCACACCCCCTATTGGGGATCAAGCCCACAACCCCGAGCATGTGCCCTGGCTGGGAATCAAACCATGACCTCCTGGTTCATAGGTCAACGCTCAACCACTGTGTCACACCAGCTGGGCCCCAAAACTTTTTACGGAGGCTATCAAGTAAGAAGGTCAAATTCTCAGTAAGTGAAATAGTGGCAAAGACTTTTGAATAAGAAAATATATAACCTAAATTGCTTTAGATCTCAATGAAGGAGAAATTTACTATATCATCATCCAAATAGCAAGTTTGATGGCATTTAAAACATTTTTTTACTAAAACCTTCCTTGGGTATGTTTATCCCAGGATGCCATAGGCCCAGAGCTACACCTGGTGGCCAAACACAAACTTACAAAAAATTGTTCTAAACCTTTTTTTGTAATCTTTGTTGAGTATTACAGATGTCCCCCTTCTTTTTCCTCCTTGCCCCCCATCATCTGGTTCCCACCCCATCCCAGCCTATTGTCTGCCTATTAATCAAAAATAAGCATCTCTCAAGAAATAGCACATTATTACTTGACAGCTGAGGGAAACTTTAAATTTTTAATGAAAAACAAATATAAAAAGATTAAGGTAGATAATTATACAATAAAGTATAACAATATGTTATAGTAAAATTTAAGTGAAATAAATGGATATTCATTGTACAAGTCTTTTAACTTTGCTGTATGTTAGAGACATGTTCACAATAAAATGCTGACAAAATTAGGGCTTGGGCAGCGGGCCCCCTGCCCTTCCCATTCAATTAAGAATTTTAAAAAATATCTGTCACCCATATTTTTACAACAAACACCTTTTTTGGTATTTGTTTCCCTTATGTATAAACATAATGTGTGTCTTCATAATTCATGCTGTGTAACAGTCTATTACATTGATATATTATGAATTATAAAACAATTCACTGTTCTGCATTTAGTCAATTTCTAGTTGAACATTTACATGTGTGTTTTAGTATGCTGTGTTTTCATTTCATTCACCTAAAAGTATTTTCTAATTTATACTATTTCTTTCTTTGATCAGTTATTTGGGAGTGTGTTTTTTAATTTCCATATATTTGTGAATTTTCCAAATTTCCTTGTTATTAATTTCTAATGTCATTCCATGTGGTTGCAATACATACTTCTTATTTAAATTCTTTTAAATTTATTGAGGCGTGTTTTATGGTCTCACATATGGTCCATCCTGGAGAATGTTCTTTGTGCACTCGAGGAGAATGTATTTTCTGCTGTTTGGGGATCTCATTTTCTAAAAAGTGACCCTTGGTTTAGTGTTGTTCGAGTTTTCTATTTGCTTGTTGATTTTCTGCCTAGTTGTTCTTTCCATTATTAAACATGAGGTAATAAAATCTATAGTTGCTTTTGTTGAATTGTCTATTTCTCCCTTCAATTCTCAGTTTTTACTTCTTTACTGCTTTAAGGAAGCAGTAATGGAAGACCTATCAGCTTAAGAAGGGCATTCTACGCCAAGTATGTATGTCACAGGTGGTCCAAGTGCTAGCTCTATGATGGAATGAATGGTAAGGATAAAATTATAAGGCTCTGCTACAGAAGTGGAGATACTAGGGGCTGGATATCAGAGAGGTACAATTTATTCTTCTTGCTATAGTTTATCAAGAGTCACTCCATTAAGATAGATGTAAATCCTGATTCAATGCCTCATGCAAAGGTTCAGAAAATAAAAAATCTCTGAAGTCCACTGCACTGTTCTGCCAATTTTTGGATATTCTGTAGTTCACAGTCAACAATCCTGGACAAGAGATCAACCAATGAATTTATATGCATACTAGAGACCTGGTGCATAAAAATTCATGCACTCAGGGGGATCCCTCAGCCCGGCCTGCACCCTCTCGCAGTACGGGACCCTTCGGGGGATGTCCACCTTAGGCCCACTCCCTGGGGCAGTGGTCGGCAAACTCATTAGTCAACAGAGCCAAATATCAACAGTACAACGATTGAAATTTCTTTTGAGAGCCAAATTTTTTAAACTTAAACTTCTTCTAACGCCACTTCTTCAAAATAGACTCACCCAGGCCGTGGTATTTTGTGGAAGAGTCACATTCAAGGGGCCAAAGAGCCGCATGTGGCTCGCGAGCTGCAGTTTGCCGACCACTGCCCTGGGGGACTGGGCCTAAGCTGGCAGTCAGACATCCCTCTGGCAGCCCAGGAGCCATGGGGAGCAGGCCTAAGCCACAGTCAGACATCCTTAGCGCTGCTCCCACCACCACCACTGCACTTGCAGCTGTCAGCCCCACTTGTGGCTGAGCGGAGCTCCCCCTGTGGGAGCGCACTCACCACCAGGAGACAGCTCCTGCGTTGAGCATCTTCCCCCTGGTGGTCAGTGCATGTCATAGTGACCGGTCATTCCTGGTGGTTCTGCCATTAGGGTCAATTTGCATATTACCCTTTTATTATATAGGATATTCATGACCCATGGACACAATGGGGTGGTGAGAGCCTGGGATGGGGGGCGGGAGGGAAGCTAGAAAAGGTCAATGCGGGGGAAAGGGGACATATGTAATACTTTCAACAATAAAGATTTTTTTTAAAAAAACAATCTTGGACCTGCCCAGAGTGGTGACCTTGAGCATAGTTGTGTGCAGCATTCTTCTTTCCGCTAACTAGTTGCTCTGGTTGAATGAGTGAATACTTCCCTATATGAATCCCATCTATAGCATTTGGTTCTAGGTCTGGAAAGAGTGTTTTGGGCACATGCTTCCAAGCTCTTGTCTCAAAAAACGGGCATCTAAAGATGAATTCAGCCCTAGCTGGTCTGGCTCAGTGGATAGAGCATCAGCCCACGGACTGAAGGGTCACAGGTTCGATTCCAGTCAAGGGCACATACTTTGGTTTCAGGTTCCCCGGCCCTGGTCAGGGTGTGTGCAGGAGGCAATCAACAATGTGTCTCTCTCACATCGATATTTCTGTCTCTCCCTCTCCCTTTTACTTTCTCTAAAAATAAATGGAAAAATATCCTTGGGTGAGGATTAACAACAAAAAAAAAATGCATTCAGATGCTCCATTTTATTATTTTCCAACATCTTTTTTTCTGTCAAGAATGATGCCATCTGGCTGGATTCCAGGCAAGAGAGTTTCCAACAACTGTCCCCAATCTGGATATCAACTTTGCCAATGTGAATGGAAAGGCACTCCCTCATGCAGATCTGAAGATGTTGACACTGCCCTATGGTAATGATTGCATTTCACGTATATTTTTCCACTTTTCTACCTTTTGATTGGAAAGTTAGTATATTTATATTTAATAATTACTACAGTAGAACATGTCTTCCTTTTTGTTTTCTGTATGTCTTATGTCTTTTTTGTCTCTCTGTATCTCCATTACTGTCTTCTTTGGTGTCAGACATTTCTAGTGTACCATCCTCTTTTTGTTTCCTTTACCATGTTTTTTTTTTTTTAATTTTCTTAATAGTTGCCCTGATAATTACAATTAAAACCTTAAAACAATGCAGTTTGGGTTAATACCAATTTAATTTCAATAGCAAATCTTTGCCCCAAATCCATTTGCTCTCCTCTCCTTTGTACTATCATTGTCATACAAATTATATTCTTATAAGTCCATTAATACAGTTTTAAAATTCTTTATGAAGTTCTTTTTATCAGATTGAAAAAAGTTACAAACAAAAATACATTTATATTGTCTTTTATATTTGCTTATGTACTTATACTTTTACATTTTTTGTAGGGTAGGCAAGTGTTGTGAAAACAAATTCAGTTTCTGTTTATCTAGGAATGTCTTAATGTCATAAATTGTTAATTTCTTTCATTTTTGCAAGATGTAAAATTATTGGTGGGCAATTTTCTTTCAGCTCTTTGAAAATGGCATCCATTCTAGCCCCCATTATTTCTGATGAAAAATCAGCTATTAATCTTATTGAGCATGCCTTGTTCTTGAGTCTTTTCTCTCTTGCTTCTTTCAAGATTCCATCTTTGGCATTAGCATTCTATAGTTTATGACATCTAGTTGTGAATCTCTTCAAGTTTATCCTACTTGGGATTTGCTGAGCTTCTTGAATATGCTGATTCATGTTTTTCATCAAATTTGGAAATTTTCAACCATTACTTCTTCTAATATTGTTTCCTCCCCTTTCTTGCCTTGCCTGGGATTCCCATGATGCTGTTGGTACACTTGATAATACTGCACAGACCTCTTAGTCTATTCACAGTTTCCTTAATTTTTTTTTCTTTTGTTTCTCAGTTTAAATAATCTCAATCAATCTTTAAATTCACCAATCTTTTCTTTTGTCAATCCAAATCTACAGGTGAGCTCCTCTAATGACTTTTTCACTTCAGTTATACTTTTCAACTCCCCAATTTCTATTTGGCTCCTTCTTATAATTTCTACCTCTTTATGGATATTCTTTTTGTGGTGAGACATTGCTCTCATAACTTCCTTTAATTCTTTAGATATGGTTTCCTTTAGTCCTTTGAACATATTTAAAACAGTTGATATCAAGTCTTTGTGTACTAAACCCAACATCTAGGCTTCCTCTGGGACAGTTTTTATTGATTGCTTATTTTTTCTTGCATATGGAGCATACTTTTGTTTCTTTACATCTTACCTTTTTTGTTGTTGTTGTTCAAAACTGGACATTTTAAATATACTAATTTCCAACTTTGGAAATCAGATTTCCCCCCTCAACCCAGAGTCTGTTGTTATTGCTAATTATTGGTGGTGATGATGATGTTTGCTAGTGAGTGTCCGGGATTAATATTGTGAAGTCTGTACTGTTTTTATGTGCAACTTAGCTAAGTGATCAGCGGATAACTGAACAGACAACTCCTTAAATGCCTGGAATCAGTAAATCTCCCAACCTTTGCTGAGCGATTTGTATGTTTGGGCACATCTTCAACACTCTGGCAGTTACAAATCTACCTTAGACTTTACATGCTGTTCTCTAGAGCCTGAAGGTCACCCAGAGATGAAAGATTAGGGCCTTCTGAAAGTCTTGCCTGGGAATGCACACAGCTCTGAACATATGTGCATGGCCTTTTAGAACCCTAGGAATTTGTTAAAGCTTTTCAATGTATTCTAGGAACATAACATCATTTCCACATTTTTCTATTAAATTGTTTGCCCCAACAGTATCACTACCTCAGGAAGATGTTAAAGAACTGCCATGGCCCTAACTGGTTTGGTTCAGTGGCTAGAGTGTCGGCCTGCGGACTGAAGGGTCCCAGGTTCGATTCCGGTCAAGGGCATGTACCTGGGTTGCGGGCACATCCCCAGTAGGGGGCGTGCAGGAGGCAGCTGATCAATGTCTCTCTCTCATCGATGTTTCTAACTTTCTATCCCTCTCTTCCTCTCTGTAAAAAATCAATAAAAAATATATTTAAAAAAAAAAAGAACTTCCATGATTTTTTTTTTAATAAGTACCCTGGGGAAAGTATTTTTCCCACTGAGCAAGCTCTGAGTTAGGTCAAATAGAAACAAGCTCTGTAAATGGAGTTTTTCCAGGTAGCTTCCAGACAGGTCAAATAGTGACAATTCTCTGGCAATGGAGCTTTTTGAGGAGCTCCAAACATTCTGCCATTTCCACTGGCTGTTAGGCCACTGGTTGTCATAGCTAACATCATTGTGAGGCTGCTGATTTACAAGGCTACAACAGAGCTGGAGACAAGGAATGGAATAGGACAAAGCTTGTAATTCTTTATTTTTATTTCTTTATTGATTAAGGTATTACATATGTGTTCTTATTCCCCCATTACCCCTACCTCCCATTCATGCCCCCACCCCCCTGTTGTCTGTGTCCATTGATTAGGCTTATATGCATGCATATAAGTCCTTTGGTTGATCTCTACCCCTTACCCCCACTGTCCCCTACCTTCCCTGAGGTTTGACGTTCTGATTGATGTTTCTCTGTCTCTGGATCTATTTTTGTCCATCAGTTTATGTTGTTCATTATATTCCACAAAGGAGTGAGATCATGTGATATTTATCTTTCTCTGCCTGGCTTATTCCACTTAGCATAACGCTCTCTATCTCCATCCATGTTGTTGCAAATGGTAGGAACTCCTTTTTTACTGCAGCGTAGTATTCCATTGTGTAGATGTACCACAGTCTTTTAATCCATTCATCTGCTGATGGGCACTTAGGCTGTTTCCAAATCTTAGCTATGGTGAATCGTGCTGCTATGAACTTAGAGGTGCATATATCCTTTCTGATTCGTGTTTCTAGTTTCTTGGGATATATTCCTAGAAGTGGGATCACTGGGTCAAATGGGAGTTCCATTTTTAGTTTTTTGAGGAAACTCCATACTGTTCTCCACAGTGGCTGCACCAGTCTGCATTCCCACCAGCAGTGCACGAGGGTTCCTTTTTCTCCGCATCCTCACCAGCACTTGTCATTTGTTGACATGTTGATAATAGCCATTCTGACAGGTGTGAACTGTCAGAATGTTGTTTTGATTTGCATCTCTCAAATTGTTGTTTTGATTTGCATCTCTCTGATGATTAGTGACTTTGAGCATGTTTTCATATGTCTCTTGGCCTTCCTTCTGTCTTCTTTCGAAATGTGTCTATTTAGATCTGTTGCCCATTTTTTGATTGGGTTGTTTATCTTCTTTTTGTTAAGCTGCATGAGTTCCCTATAAATGTTGGAGATTAAACCCTTATCGTTGATATCATTGGCAAATATGTTCTCCCATGCAGTGGACTTTCTTGTTGTTTTATTGATGGTTTCCTTTGCTGTGCAAAAGCTTTTTATTTTGATGTAGTCCCATTTAGTTTCCATTGCCCTAGGAGCAGTATCAGTGAAGAAATTGCTTTGGCATATGTCAGAGATTTTTCTGCCTATGGATTCCTCTAGTATTTTTATGGTTTCCCGTCGTATGTTTAAGTCTTTGATCCATTATGAAGTTTATTTTTGTGTATGGTGTAAGTTGGTGGTCTAGTTTAATTTTTTTGCATGTATCTGTCCAATTTTCCCAACACCATTTATTGAAGAGACTGTCTTGACTCCATTGTATGTTCATGCCTCCTTTGTCAAATATTGAGCATAGTGATTTGGGTCAATTTCTGGGTTCTCTATTCTATTCCATTGATCTATATGTCTGTTCTTGTGCCAGTACCAGGCAGTTTTGAGAACAGTAGCTTTGTAATACAGCTTGATATCTGGTATTGAGATCCCCATCTACTTTGTTCTTCTTTCTCAGGATTGCTGTAGCTATTCGGGGTCTTTTTTATTCCAGATGAATTTTTGGAAAGTTCCTTCTAGGTCTGTGAAATATGCCGTTGGTATTTTAATGGGAAGTGCATTGAATTTATAGATTGCTTTGGGTAGTATGGACATTTTGATGATGTTGATTCTACCAATCCATGAACATGGTATGTTCTTTCATCTGTTTATGTCTTCCTCTATCTCTTTTTTCAGTGTCGTGTAGTTTTCCGCATATAGGTCTTTTACCTCCTTAGTTAAGTTTATTCCTAGGTATCTTAATTTTTTTGGTGCGATGGTAAATGTGATTGCTTTTTTAGTCTCTCTTTCTGTAAGTTCATTATTGGTGTATAGAAATGCCATAGATTTCTTGGCATTAATTTTGTATCCTGCTACATTGCCGAATTCATTTATTAAGTCTAATAATTTTTTGATGGTGTCTTTAGGGTTTTTCATGTACAGTATCATGTCATCTGCAAATAAGGACAGTTTTACTTCTTCTTTTCCAATTTGGATGCCTTTTATTTCTTCTTCTTGTCTGATTGCAATGGCTAGTACTTCCAGCACTATGTTGAACAGGAGTGGTGAGAGTGGGCATCCCTGTCTTGTTCCTGTTCTTAAGGGAAATGGTTTTAGTTTTTGCCCATTGAGTATGATGTTGGCTGTGGGTTTGTCATATATGGCTTTTATTATGTTGAGGTATGATCCTTCTATTCCCACCTTGCTGAGAGTTTTTATCAAGAAAGGGTGTTGGATTTTGTCAAATGCTTTTTCTGCATCAATTGATATGACTATGTGATCTTTATCTCTCAATTTGTTTATGTGATGTATCACGTTTATTGATTTGCGAATATTGTACCATCCTTGCATCCCCAGGATAAATCCTTCTTGGTCATGGTGTATGATCTTTCTGATGTACTGCTGGATCCGATTTGCTAGAATTTTGTTGAGTATTTTGGCATCTATGTTCATGAGGGATATTGGCCTGTAATTCTCTTTCATTGTGTTATCTTTATCTGGTTTTGGTATTAGGGTGATGCTGGCTTCATAGAAGGAGCTTGGAAGTGTTCCTTCCTCTTGAATTTTCTGGAATAGTCTGAGGAGGATAGGTTTTAGTTCTTTCTTGAATGTTTGGTAAAACTCCCCTATGAAGCCATCTGGCCCGGGGCTTTTGTTTGCTGGAAGCTTTTTGATGACTGCTTCAATTTATTCCATAGTTATTAGCCTATTGAGATTTTTAGTATCTTCCTGAGTAAGTTTTGGAAGGTTGTATTTTTCTAGGAATGTGTCCATTTCCTCCAGGTTATCTAGTTTGTTAGAATATAGTTGTTCATAGTATTTTTTTAATAATCCTTTGTATTTCTGTGGGGTCTGTTATTATTTCTCCTCTTTCATTTCTGATTTTGTTTATTTGGGTCCTCTCTCTTTGCTTCTTGGTGAGCCTGGCTAGAGGTTCATCAATCTTGTTTATCCTTTCAAAGAACCAGCTCTTGGTTTTGTTGATCTTTTGTATTGTTTTTTTTGGTCTCTATGTCATTCATTTCTGCTCTGATCTTTAATATTTCCTTCCTTCTGCTCACTGTTGGCTTTTCTTGTTGCTCTCTTTCTAATTCTTTGCGTTGTTGAGGTAGATGATTTATTACCATTTTTTCTTGTTTTTTGAGGTAGGCCTGTAGAGCTATAAACTTTCCTCTCAGGACTGCTTTCATTGTGTCCCATAGTATTTGCATTGTTGTGTTTCTATTGTCATTAGTCTCCAGGATGTTTTTAATTTCTTCTTTGATCTCATTGATAACCCAATTATTGTTTAATAGCATGCTATTCAGCTTCCAAGTGTTTGAATTTTTTGGAATGTCTTTATTGTAGTTTACTTCTAATATTATACCATTGTGGTCTGAGAAAATGCTTGATATGATTTCAATCTTTTTGAATTTGGGAAGACTTTGTTTGTGACCCAATATGTGGTCTATTTTTGAAAATGTCCCATGTGCACTTGAGAAGAACGTATATTCCGTGGCTTTGGCGTGAAATGCTCTGAAGATGTCAATTAGGTCCATCTGATCTAGTGAGTCATTTAGAATTGCTGTTTCTTTGCTGATTTTTTGTCTAGAGGATTTATCCAGTGATGTCAGTGGTGTATTAAAGTCCCCTACTATGATTGTATTGTTGTCGATCTCTCCTTTGATATCTTCCAGGAGTTTTTTTATATATTTGGGTGCTCCTCCATTGGGTGCATATATGTTTATCAGGGTTATATCCTCTTGTTGTATCGATCCCTTTATTATTATGAAGTGGCCTTCCTTATCTCTTGTTATGACCTTTACTTTGAGGTCTATTTTGTCAGAAATAAGTACTGCTACCCCAGTTTTTTTTTTCATTTCCATTTGCCTGAAAGATGTTTTTCCATCCCTTCACTTTCAGTCTGTATGAGTCCCTTTTTCTGAGCTGGGTCTCTTGTAGACAGCATATATATGGGTCGTGTTTTTTTATCCATTCAGCCACTCGATGTCTTTTGATTGGAGCAGTTAGTCCGTTTACATTTAAAGTTATTATTGAAAGGAACTTACTTGTAGCCATTTTCATTTTTTGTGTCTGTTTTCCTTCTTACCTTTTTATTTCTTCTTTTTACACCAGTCCCTTTAGCATTTCTTGCATTGCTGGCTTGGTAGTGATAAACTCCCTTAGCATTTTTTTGTCTGTGAAGCTCCTTATTTCCCCTTCAATTTTGAATGATAACCTTGCTGGATAGAGTATTCTTTGATTCAGTCCCTTGGTTTGCATCACTTTGTAAATTTCCTTCCATTCTTTTCTGGCCTGATGTGTTTCTGTTGAGAAATCATTTGATAATCTAATGGGAGCTCCCTTGTATGTAACTTTCTGTCTCTCTCTTGCAGCCTTTAAGATTCTCTCTTTGTCCTGAATATTTGCCATCGTAATTATGATGTGTCTTGGTGTGGGTCTTTTCGGGTTCATCCTGTTTGGGACTCTCTGTGCTTGTGTGACTTTTTTCTTTGCCACATCAAGGAAGTTTTCTGACATTATTTCTTCAAATAGGTCTTCTAACCCTTGTTCCTCTTCCTGTTGTTCTGGCACCCCTATTATTCGTATGTTGCTTCGTTTCACGTTGTCCCATAGCTCCCTTAGGCTCTCCTCCTGTCCTTTAATTTTTTTCTCCAGTTGCAATTCAGTTTGGCTGTGTTTTGCTTCCCTGTCTTCTAGTTCACTAATTCGATCCTTTGCTTCTCCTAGTCTACTGTTGAAACTTTCCATGCTGTTTTTTATTGCAGCTATATCACTCTTCATTTCTTCTTGATTCTTACATAAGTTGTTGATTTTTTCATCCATTTCTTCTTGATTCTTATATAAGGTGTTGATTTTTTCTTCCATCCAGTTTATGAACTCGATGACCCTTATTCTGAATTCTTTTTCTGACATATTACATGCCTCTGTTTCCCTTAGCTGCTTTTCTGGCGATTCCTCCTTTTCTTTCCTTTGGGAGTATCTTTGTCTACCCATTTTTGGTCTCACCGACTGATCTAGATGTCGAGCTGTGCAGGGGCTTCTCCTTGGGTGGCAATGGCTTCTCTGGCTGCGGTTGCTCCTCAGGCGGTTACAGTAGCAGCTACTTCTCAGTTGGCAGCGGCTCCTCTGGTGGGTGCTGTTCACAGCAGTGGTGCCTCCTCTGTCTGGTGGAGGAGGCTGCTCATATAGCTGCTGTTCCTTGGACAGGGGTGGGCTGATTATGAGGTTGCTGCTCCTCGGATAGGGACGGGTTGCTCGTGTCCGCTGCTCCTTGGACGGGGCCGGCTGCTCACGTGGCTGCTGCTCCTCAGACAGGGACGGACTGCTCACGTGGCTGCTGTTCTTTAGATGGGAGATGGCTACATGCTGCTGCTGTTCCTCAGATCGGACAGGCTATTCATGATGCCGCCGCTCCTTTGACAGGGGCAGGTTGCTTGCAGGGCTGCTGCTCCTGGTATGGGTGCGGGTTGCTCGTGCAGCTGCTTCTCCTTGGACGGGAGGCGGTCTGCTCATGCGGCTGCTGCTCCTCATGTGGGAGTGAGCTGCTCATGCTGTTGATGCTCCTTGGACAGGGACAGGCCGCTCACCCGGCTCCTTCTCGTTGGACAGGTGCAGGCTGTGTGTGGGTGCTGCTCCTCGGACCAGTGCGGACTGCACAGGGCTGCTGTTCCTTGGACGTGGGCGATCTGCTTATGTGGCTGCTGCTCCTCAGATGGGGGGAGGCTGCTCGTGTGGCTGCTGCTCCTCAGAAGGGGGGGGGGATGCTCACACATCTGCTGCTCCTTGGATGTGGGCAGACTGCTCACACAGCTGCTGCTCCTCGGATGTGGGCCGGCGGCTTGTGCGTCTGTTGCTTCTCAGAAGGGAGTGGGCTGCTCACACAGGTGCTGCTCCTTGGATCGGGGCAGGCGGTTCACACAACTGCTGCTCCTCGGATGGGGGCAGGCAGTTCGTGTGGCTGCTGCTCCTCAGAAAGGGAAGGTCTACTCACACAGCTGCTGCTCCTCGGAAGGGGGTGGGCTGCTTGCACAGCTGCTGCTCCTTGGAAGGCGCCTGGCTGCTCATGAGGCACAGCTGCTGCTCTTCGGACAGGTGCAGGGTGTGGGCTGCGCACAGCTGCTGCTCCTCAGAGTGGGGCCGGCTGTGTGGGGCTGCCACTCCTCAGTAGTGGGTGGGCTGCTCAAGCGGCTGCTGCTCCTCGGATGGGGCGAGCTGCTCACATGGTTGCTGCTCCTCAGACGGGGGAACTGGCTGCTCACACAGCTGCTGCTCCTTGGACAGGGGCAGGCCACGTGAAGCTGCTGCTCTTAGGCCTATGGCGGGTTGCTCGTGGGGCTGCTGCTTCTTGGACAGGAGCAGGCTGCTCACGTGTCTGCTGTTCACGTGGTTGCAGTGCCCTGGGCTAAAGCATTGGGCCGGTCAGAGGGGAGCCTGCTTCCGAACTCACAGGAGCCTGCGCCCAGGGTGGCTGGAGCTTCGTTGACCGTGGGATCACAGCCTAGGTAGCATGTCCCTGGCAGGGGTGGCTGTAGAGTCCCAGGTGTTATCTGAGGGCACTCTGGGTGGAGTTGAGGCTGGGAACCCAGTTACAGCAGCTCTCCCCTTCAAAAAGGCTAGGCCTCTAAGGACAAGCTGGCCTCCCAGTACTGTTTGCAATGGTATCAGAAGCTGCCTAGTTAGGCAAGCCTGATTAGCCTGCCCCCCTGAAGGTCCTGTGGGATCTAACTGTGCCTCACTCACTCTCTCTCTCTCTCTCTCTCACACACACACACACACACACACACACACACACACACACACCACCTGACCACACGCTCCTCTTTTACTCCCTCACTCACTCATGCTCTTTCCCTCACTGCCGCATTCTTCCTGCCTCTATAGTTGGGTCTGGAGTGTTATTGACCCGTTCGTGGATGGAGTTTCCTTTCCAGGTGTCTGGTTATGTGGCTTGCTCTCAAGCCCCTTGACCAGATAGGATAAAATTCACCTCAACAAGACACAACACAGAGGGAACTAAGCACAAATGTACACACAACACCAATAACCCCAATATAAGTGACCACCTGAGCAAAGAGAGTTAGGGCAGAGAAAAGAGAGCACAAATGCTATTGAAGAGAGAGAAAAAGATAAGGGATAAAAGACAAAGGAATAAAAAGTAGAATATATATATGTATGTGGGGGTAAGACACGACAGAACCAATAGATAAACCAAAAAAAAAATACAAACACCACACACCCAGCAAAGAAGATTGAGGCAGACTCTGTAGAGGCTGAGCTTATATAGTCAAATCTTGTAATTCTTACCAAGATTCAGTTGCTTTTCTTGAATAAATGTTCTTCGAATTGTTCCAAGTCCTTGGTTAATTCCAAGAGTTCTAAACAAGTTGATTTTGACAATTTTTGTCAATGTTCTTACTGCTTTTATGGAGATTTTCAGAGACCATTACTCCACAACTCCAGAACTGTTTATGCATATAATTTTAAAGGCAGAAGATAATGGTTATAGCAAAAACTAAGGAATGATAAAGCATGTTATTTGATGAGTTAAAAGATATCCTAGGAAATTTTACAAATGTTAACAGTTAAATACACACTGAAATGACTTGGCTGCCCATTAATTTCTTTTGAAAAAAGAGTTTTTGCTCTTAATTCTCTCCTTTTCAATACCTGGATCTAGCCCTGGCTGGGTAGCTAAGTTGGTTGGAGCATCATCCCAATATGCCAAAGTTGTGGGTTTGATCCCCAGTTAGGGCACCTACAAATATCAACCAATGATTGTATAAGTGGAACAACAAATCGATGTGTCTCTCTCTCTCTCATCCTATATAATAATCCTACATAATAATAGGGTAATATGCAAATTGACCCTAACGGCAGAACCACTGGTCACTATGACACGCACTGACCACCAGGGGGCAGATGCTCAATGTAGAAGCTGCTCCCCCTCCCCAGTGGTCAGTGCGCTCCCACAGAAGGAGCTCTGCTCAGCCACAGCCGGACTGATGGCTGCAAGCACAGTGGCAGTGGCGGGAGCCTCTCCCACCTCCTCAGCAGCACTAAGGATGTCCAACTGACGGCTTGAGGATCAGGCCTAAGCCATCAGTTAGACATCCCCTGAGGCTTCTGGCTGCCAGAGGGATGTCTAACTGCCAGCTTAGACCCAATCCCCCGAGGAGCGGGCCTAAGTCGGCAGGTGGACATCCCCTGAGGGATCCCAGACTGCGAGAGGGTGCAGGACGGGCTGAGGGATTCCCCCCACCCCCGCCGAGTGCACAAATTTTCGTGCACTGGGCCTCTAGTAAATAAATAATTGCCTTGATCTAAAACAGGACATTTTCTTTGCCTCAACTACTTTAGTGAAATGTGCTATCCTTGACTGTTTCCTAACCAAATCATCCTCTCTAGTTAGCTATTTTATTCTAAAATGAACAGGACTGTGTGAGTCAACTGCTTCTGAGTTTTTAATAAAGTCCAATTTCTTATAGAGCAACTCACAACCTTCTATGGTATGTCCCCAAAATACTTTTCCAAGTTTATTTCTCAGCTCCCCCGTGAATGTCCTACACTCCAGCCAAATTCTTACCCTTTCCTTCCCCAAATCTACCCTTTGAGCTCTAATTTGCTTGGCCTGGAGTAACTTCTAGTTCCAAACAAGTGGAACCCTCTAAAATTAGTCAAATGTCTGTTCCTCAACTTCTTCATTCCTTTTTCCTTCCTCTTCTCTGTGGTGACATACATTATTTCTCTTTTTATAGTTGATTACATACTGCATTGCACTGTTACTCCCCTGGGCAGTAAACCCATTTGCTTGCCTTTGCATTTCTCTTGCACACATATATAGCTATTTCAAGAAACATTTATGGCATTAAAGAGATACTTAGTAATTTGTCTCTTTACATCACACATTAGTATTTTCAATTTTGAAACAAAAAATAAAAATATTCAGTATGCTACAAAATCCGATTCTCTCCCTAGTTTCACAGAACAGAAATTGCTGGGTATAATGTGGAAAAGGGGGGTTTTCATTGTTGATTTAGACAAATGCTGGGCTAAAAATTAAACAGGTTTCTCTTCTAGAGAACTTCTTAGAACCTTTACCATCTAATATAAAAGATCAACCTCCAATTTAGTATTCATTACTTTCCAAACAAGTAATCACAGAATTCTTTTTTGTACTGAACCTCTCAAGGGACTTGGTTCAGAACACATTTGGAAAATACTGGTCTAATTCTTTATTTAAAATAGTGAGCATAAATACAGTGTTCTATTCTTTGTTCCCTTTAATTACCCAAGTTTGCTGTAACCTTAATTACTGTGTCTTTATTACTGAATCAGCTAAAGTTAAGTTCTATTATAAAACAGGAAACCCAAAAGGCAGCAATGACTTGAATGTATGGCAATGGTTCTTTTCAGTACATTAGAATAACTTAAAGCACTTGACAAAGCACAGATTGTCAGGCTCCACCCAGAGATTCTCATTTAGTGAGTCTGGAGGAGAGCCATGAATCTACATTTCAATTGGGGTCCTCAGGTGACGCTGAGGCTGTAACATGATGTAACATGAAAGCTTGAGGCTAGCACAGAGGCTACAGAATATTGTGGACACCAGCTCCTTGGACTTGCTGCTCCATCATCCTAGTTCATGGGTTTCATCCTAAGGACGCTACTCAAATTCTAACCATCATGTTAACGTCCAGGCAATAGGAAAGGGATAAAGGCAAAGGGGCACATCTCTCAGCTAAGTTACCTCTTTTTAAGGAGACTTATTTGCAAGAACCTGGTCAAAAGGCCTCAATTAAGAGAAAATGGTGAATGTAATATTTTAGTCAAGTACACTGCCACCCCAAATAACATTGGAATCTATTACTAAGAAAAAAGGAAAACTAGATTTTGCATAGGCAACTAGAAATTCTATCACACTTTACATATATTTCAATCACCAAGTCCAACTGATTTGCCTCCTAATTACTTTATAATTATGTCTCATGTTTCATCACTATTTCTACTTCCCTAGATCTCTGTTTTCATCATTTGTCACCTACTTTTTTATAATACCCTTCTAACCAATCTCCCTACCATCTATCCTGTAGTGGGTATGAGAGGGATTTGGAGGGAACTAAAGCTATTTAATATTCTTCAATGACTCCATATTTCCTATAGAATGATTAGGTGTAAGCCTTTATTATTCCATACAAAGCCCTCATCTACCTGTATGACTATTTCATGCTTCAGATTTTATACTATTAAGCGCAAACTGTTTCTCTCTTCAGTGCTTTCATCATGCTTCCTCTGCTACTTAAGACACTCTTGCCCCATCTTGACCTTTACTACTCATCCTATCTAATAAAAGAGTAATATGCAAATTAACCATTACTCCGCTACACCCACAAGCCACGCCCACCAATCAGGAATGAGTATACAAATTAACCCAACCAAGATGGCTGCGGCCACGGAGCGAGCAGGAGGCTTGGGTTTCCCTGGCAATGGAGGAAGCCAAGCTTTCCGCACACCCTGGCGGGCCCAGGCCTCCACTCAAGGCTACAAAGTTTCAATTATAGAAGATAAATAAGTCTCAGATACCAGGACCTCTGCTTGGGTCACCAGGGGGTGTGGCCAGCCTGCAAACCACCACAGGCCCCTCACCCAGGCTGCCCCACGCCCCAAGGGAGCCCCCACCCTGATCTAGGACACCCTTCAGAGCAAACCAGCCAGCCCCCACCCATGCACCAGGCCTCTATCCTAATAAAAGAATAATATGCAAATTGTCACTCCAACACACAAGATGGCTACCCCTATGTGGTCAAAGATCCTGCCCCCAGGTGGACACAAGATGGCTGCTACAAGATGGCCAGCAGGGGAGGGCAGTTGGGAGGGACCAGGCCTGCAAGGGAGGGCAGTTGTGGGTGATCAGGCCAGCAGGGAAAGGCAGTTGGGAGGGACCAGGCCTGCAGGGGAGGGCAGTTAGGGGTGACCAGGCCAACAGAGGAGGAAAGTCGGGAGTGACCGGGCCTGCAGGGAAGGGCAATTGGGGGGGACCCAGACCTGCAGGGAAGAATAGTTGGGGGTGACCAGGCCTGCAGGGGAGGGCAGTTAGGGGCAAACAGGCTGGCAGGGGAGCAGTTAGGCATCAATCAGGCTGGCAGGAGAGTGATTAGGGGGTGATCAGGCTGGCAGGCAGAAGCGGTTAGAGGCAATCAGGAAGGCAGGCAGGCGAGCAGTTGGGAGCCAGCAGTCCTGTATTGTGAGAGGGATGTCCAACTGCCAGTTTAGGCCCGATCGAGGGGTCCCAGATTGGAGAGGGTATAGGCTGGGCTGAGGGACACCCTCTGTTCCGTGCATGAATTTCGTGCACCAGGCCTCTAGTCCTTTAAGATTTAACTAAGGTACTACCTTCCTTCATACTATAAGTACCCCTCCTCTTCAATCTCAGAAGGCTCTGTCCAGAGCTATCATTGGATGCTCCATATTGTATTATGAAGATCTGTTTATATCTCTGACTTTCTCAATAGATTGTGTGCTTTTGTAAGTGTAAAGACCATGTTTTACTTATTTTCTATCCCCAGAACTGGGTACAAAGTGAAGCAACTATCATTTATTGAACAAAAGCATCACCCTTCATCATCAGCTGGCCAACATGCTAAAAATCTGCCTAGGATCTGTCCAACAATCTAATAGCCTTTTCTATTACAAGTATATTAGTCTAATTATGCAATTTCAAAAAGTAATAGACAGAAAATCTTTCCTTAACACCTCCAGTTAAATGAAACTTCAAAGTATACAACATTTTGCATATAAATGTCTTTTATTTTTCAAAACTGGAATACCAAAGACATAACCCAACTAGCTACAAAACACTTCCAGGTTTTTTCCTGTTTATTTAACCAAACTAAATTAAGTTTTTAAAGGGAACATCTGCAACAACAAAAGAATCCTAATCTATCAATCAAAGTTGGCTTCACCACTTCTTGTCTTTTCTTTATATTTATCCAAGTTCTCCAACTTTAATTCTTCTTCCTCTTTATACTGGGCATCTTCAGTATCTTTTTCTGGGTTTGGAGTTGATTTCCCTTTTGGTAGCAAGAAACATTCAGCATTCAAAACTTGCTCAGCAGTCATTGAACTTCTCCGATAGATCAAACTACATAGGAGGGATTTGACATTATCACCCTGCAAGGAAAAAGAGATGTGGCAAAACAAAAATCAAATCAAAACAAACAAGCAAAAGGACAAACCTGCAATAAGGAAAGAGGATCAAATTCAAAAACACTTTTAACCAATGTTACAGATCTAAAATCACTTTTTCCTATTTAGATTTTTTAAGATTTCTACAAAAGTCAACCAGTTTTTACCAGAAATGAATTACTCAATAATTAAACAATGAAACTGAATTACAAAAGAAACACAGCTGAAATGTCTCAAGAAACAAGTGAAATTCCAAAACAGGATATTTTATGACTTCCCCTTTCCCCTCGTTTTTTAGGGCAATAGTCAGAGCTTGGCATGATAAAAATGTACACTGAAGCTCCTCTGTCTGGGCGGGTATCCCGCTTTACCTCTCAAATGCTTCTGGATTCACTTTTGAAGTGATCTCCTCTGGGAACTCTTCTACTACCACTATCAGCATCATTATCATTATGGGAGTCAGTATTTATGTGCCACCATTTCAAAGAACGTTTTTTAGTATTATCACATGTAAACAACACCATTATGTTGATCCTCCATTATTTCTACTTCCCAAATCACCGGGATATGCCTTTTTTGGCCCCCTATGATGACTCCAATTAGAGCACATTTCACAGTGAATGAAAATCACCTGTCCTCATTAGATTCAAATATCTTTAAGATCAGAAATTTTAGCTTATCACTTCATCCCCAACAATTAGTACAGTGTCAGGAATACAGCAGACATTCATTTCCTAAATGAATGAATGTCCATGCCCATAATGCACTCTACAGAATATCTTTTTATTTTTTTTTTTATTTATTTTTTTTTAATATATTTTATTGATATTTTACAGAGAGGAAGGGAGAGGGATAGAGAGCTAGAAACATCGATGAGAGAGAAACATCGATCAGCTGCCTCCTGCACACTTCCCACCAGGGATGTGCCCGCAACCAATGTACATGCCCTTGACCGGAATCGAACCCAGGACCCTTGAGTCCGCAGGTCGACGCTCTATCCACTGAGCCAAACCGGTTTCGGCCAGAATATCTTTTTAAACATATTTAAAGAGATAGGTATAAACTTAACTAAAATTTACAAAATCTAAATTATAAAAATAGTACATGCTCTTGAAAGCCACAGGAGTAGATTTAGAACAAGTAGAAAATCCTATCATGTTTTCAGACAAAAAGACTCTCACCTCAAATGTGTCAACTGTCCCTGGGTTAATTTATAAACTTAAATGATTCCAATAAAATATAATCATTGCCACCCCCCCCTTGAAACTAAATAACTATAAAGATCTTTTAGAAGAAGAATAGGCAAGAAGAGACATGAAAGGCCTGATAAAAATAGCAGAAACTAGCCTTCCCAAGTATTAAAAAGTTTACACTGAAGACAAACCTGCATTAAAGTCTGTTAATTGAAAGAATATTGCACTATAATTTGAATAAAAAGAAACAGAACGAAATAGAAAAATTAAAAATATACTCCTACACAAATGATGGCAGTAAATGAAATGATGGCATTTTCCAATGAAGGGAGGGGATAGCTTTTTAATAAAAGGTATTGGGACAAATGGCTACCCACTGGAAAAAGATCAGATATATTTCTCCAACCAAACACTAGGATAATTCCACATGTATCAAAAATCTAAATTTAAAAAATAAAATTACATAAGTACTAGAAAAAATAGTTTAATTACTCAATTCTCCAAAATCATGAAAAACAAAAAATTTTCCTTAAACTTTCCCTCTCAAATATTATAAACTTTTACAAAATCATAAAACACAATTAGAAAACAGAAAAGCAATCTCTAAAAGTCAAAACCAAAAGGAAACAAGCTAACAACTATGGAGTCAGTAAAAAGATCAGTGGTTACCGAGACCTGGGGAAGGTAGAGATGAACAGGCAGAGCACAGAGGATTTTTAGGGGAGTGAAAATATTCTGTATAATACTATAATGGTGGCTACATGTCATCATACATTTGTCCAAACCCATAAGAATGTACACCAAGAGTGAACCTTAATGTAAACTCTAAACTTTAGGTAATAAGGATGTGTCAAAGTAGGTTCATAGGTTCATCAGTTGTAACAAATGTACCACTCTTGTGGGGGGACTTTGATAATGGATAGACTATGCATACGTGAGAGAAGGAAGTATATGACAAATCTCTGTAACTTCATCTCAATTTTGTTTGTGAACTTAAAAATTGCTCTTAAAGAAAGTAAGCTCATAAAAAAGTGGTAAAATATATTTTCTTCATTAAAAAAAATAGCTGAACTTTTAGAGCCTGATCATTATACTTTTATAGACTCATTTACTATAATATTTAACTTCTTGATATTTAGTCATACTGTACTATTCCATTTCAAAATAATTTAATATTTTTATACCTTAGTGCAGGCTTTTGTCTTTATCAGAAATGCCTACCATCTCACTCTACATCATGTAAAATCCTAATTCAGTCTTGAAGATTCACCTCAAATAATTGCTTCCCCCTTTCTCTGCAGAATTAAAAATTGGCTTCCTCCAAAGTACTTTCTTAATGCTCTATTTATAGCCTTTTTGGCATGGCTCAATAGATAAGCGTCAACCCATGAACCAGGACACTGCGGTTCAATTCCAGGTCAGGGCACATGCCTGGATTGCGGGTTCGATCCCCTGTAGGGGGAATGCAGGGGGCATGCTGGAGGCAGCCAACTGATTATTTTCTCTCACTATTGATGTTTCTATCTCTCTCTCCCTCTCCCTTTCTCTCTCTGAACCAATAAAAATATGTTTTTTAAAAAATACTCTATTTAAAGTGTCAGCCTGTGGACTGAGGGGTCCCAGGTTCGATTCCAGTCAAGGGCACATGCTTGGGTTGTGAGCTCGATCCCCAGTAGGGGGCATGAAGGAGGCAGGCAACCAATGATTCGCTTTCATCATTGATATACCTATCTCTCCCTCTCTGAAATCAATAAAAATGTATTTTTTATTTAAAAGATGTTCTTTATTTGTTGTGGGCACTTTGATAAATGTAGAATGGGACTTGGTTTCTGCTCAGTAAGTAAGGAAAATGGCCCTTCTCCCCTGCCTTATGCTTTAGGTTAGTTAAAATTTAAGCAGGAGGAATATTGTCACATGCACCAGATTTCACTGAAAAGCAAGACACCTTTTCATTTCCTTTATGTTTAAATGAGTAAATATTTACTAAATATGTATGGTATACAAAACACTGCTAAATGCTGAATTTAGATTGAGGGTAAGATTTGTGGTTTTTATTGTACCTTTTAAGTATTTTTATCATGAGTATTGTGTCAGTTAAACATACCTATGTTATTTTTTCAAAACAATGTCTTGCCAATAGTTTCTTATAGAGAAAGAAAAAATATTCTTCTTACAATTGATCTAACAAAAACTTGTGATATCTTTACCTTTCTCCTAGGGGTCAGGTGATTGCCATTTTTCCCCCTTTTATGGGGAAAATATACTCCTTATATTCTGGAGATAGGCATTCATACCATTTTCTAGTTGGTGAAACTCTGATTCTAAGTATTTAACCATATCAAAATCAGAAATAAATTTACTAAATGGTAAAAAAAATCTACACTAACAAAAGAGAAAGATGCACACTGACCATACCTTTGTGACGCCCACCAGCCAATCAGGAGTGAGTATTCAAATTAACCCAACCAAGATGGCAGGTTAATTTGCATACGCAGGCACCTAGCGGCTGGGAGCAGGCCTCTGGGCAGCATGGGAAGGCAGAAAGGCAGCTCTGGTCCAGAGCAAAGGCGGTGCCGGCAGCCAGGGGAAGGAAGGCCCATTCTTGCACGAGTCTTCATGCATAGGGCCTCTAGTATGTATGTGTGTGTGTGTGTGTATATATATATATATATATATATATATATATATATATATATATATTTTAAATATTCTATTTATAGATCTTGGTTGTTTACTTGTTCACATTTCCAAATTATTAATTTTTTCAATGCTGCAATCCTAGTAACCCAGCCCCTAGTTCAATTTCTGGTATAGAATAGAAACTCAAAATATGTTGGCTGAATATAAATATGAATGGCAAAGCAATATGAATGACACAGATGTGTGACAAAGAAAAGATACAGCTAGGTATTTATAAAAAATGTAAAACAGCCCTAGCCGGTTTGGTTCAGTGGATGGACTGTTAGCCTGTGGACTGAAGGGTCCCAGGTTCAATTCTGGTCAAGGGCACATGCCCAGGTTGCTGCTTGATCCCCAGTAGGGAGTGTGCAGGAGGCACCCAATCAATGATTCTCTCTCATCATAGATGTTTCTATCTCTCCCTCCCCCTCTCCCTTCCTCTCTGAAATCAATAAAAATATTTTTTTAAAAAAGTAAAACATTAATTTTAATACAAAATCACCTTGGAAGATACAGAAAAGACTATTTTTCCTTAATTGTTACTTAGATTATTTATATAATTTATGTGAAAAACATACACTCCAGCAGTCTTTTCTAGCAGTAATTCTCTGGCAGTAATTTAAGAAGGGTAATTAATTTTTTTTCAGTATTTCTTTATTGTGAATGCTATTTGGCATTCTTACAATAATTAGAGGGCACTTTCAGTCAAATATTTAAGTTTACATTACTACTACACATCTATATCACATTTGCAACAAGTAAATGACAAAAATGTCACATACCAAACGAAACTGATCCACTTTTGGGATTCCCTCTTCATTTGTCTCAAATTCCTGGTTTTGAACAGAAAGCTGTAAAGAAAATCAGAAGGAATAAATTCCCAATGTACCAATACTGACCCTATAACAAAGTCAAATCTGGAACTCTTCAGCTTCTGGTGAGAAGAGAAGAACTAACTCAAAGAAAGCACATTAACCATTGCAGGATAAAAATACGTTCATTATAATAACTTGTTCACAAACATCCAAATAGTGCCTGGGGGCCCCCCCTAAAGTATCAGTCAGAGTGGTTGCACACAGTATAGCCACTTTTAATACCTCCTCACGTTACAAGCACCATCCTCAACGGGAGACTGGATCAGCTCTGCCAAGTCCCACATAACCCTGTAGTTCCATGGCAGGAAGGGAGAGCAGCTCAGAGCTGGGCATTCAAAGTGTAAGACCTTTAGAGGGAGGCTATTGTCTGGGACCAGAGAAAGTGCTTAGCCCCCTCCTGCTGGCTGGGCTGGCATCGTCCTCAACAAGAAAGAGTTTTGATCTATCGTCCTGATCCCAGGCAGGCTAAGCTTGCTCCTGTACCCAACCTGAACCTGCAGCGAACCTCCATAGAGGAAACTAGAGTTGGAGACTGTCAGAGACCGTGGGGTTTGGCTTTGAACCAGGGGCTTCTTTCCCTAACCCTATTCGCAGCTAGCCTGGGTTCATCCTACAGTCTCTCTTCGGAAGGCTCTGGAGGAAGACCAGGCAACCTCAGGAGGAGTTGGAGTAGCTGACAGGTGAAAGTGGACATCAGGAAGCTTTTGTCCTTTTACACAGATTTTCCCCTCCCTCCCACACACACTCAGGTCCAATCAATGCAGACACAAACTGAACAGAGTAGTAGTTACAGACAGGCAGCCCAAAGTCGGTAACTCAGAACATCTGACAGTGACCTGTACATGAACCCCACTCAGGCAGACCCAGAACTAACACAACCAGTGGTGGGCTTCAGACCACACCAAAGCTTAACCCAACTAGCCACACAAGTAGCACACCCAAAGGGAAATTCTGGCAGGCACCAGATCCTGCTGGAAACAACCCTGCCTCGGCGGGCAGCCCCTGCACAGCATTTCATGCATGGTGATCCAAGTTTACCTTATAGTCACCCAGACTGAAGGGTTAACTCCACCCACAAAAGGGCCAACAGCATTCAAGTTCAACCACAGCAGGGGTGCACATAACCCATAAAAAACATTCCTGGAGGATGGAAGTCAGGTGATCTGGAAGATTGTTCTACTGAACCCAACAAGACACCTCATGACTGCACCAGCACAGCAGCTTGCACAGTGTGGTCAAAGTTGAGCCTCATAGTCAGCCAACCTGAGGGTTGATCCCGACCATGAATGGGCCAAGAGCAATCAAGACCCAATTACAACAGGAGGGCCCACATAAGCCACACAAGGGACATTCCTAGTGTACCCAGCTCAGGAAATCAAGGAAAGTACAATCACTGGGTCCCACAGCACACCTACTACATAAGACTACCCCATAGCAGTTCTATCTAATATACAGGTGAAGAAACAAGTCCCAAATGAAAGAACAGGAGGAATCTCCAGAAAAAAAGAGTGAAATGAAATGAAGGCAAGCAATTTATCAGAATTCAAAGTAATGGTTATAAGGATGCTCAAAGAACTTATTGAGAACTACAACTATTGAAAAAGAACATAGAAACCATGAAAAAGAATCAGCGAGAAATGAAGAATACCATATCTGACATCAAGAATACAAAGTGGGTTGGATGAAGCAGAGGATCAAATCAGTGATTTGGAAGCCAAGGTAGGAAAAAAACACCAAATCAGAGCAGTAAATAGAAAAAACAATTAAAAATAATGAGAATAGTTTAAGGAATCTCTGGGACAACTTCAAAAGTACCAACATTTGCATGATGGGATTGCCAGAAGAAGAGAGAGAGCAAGGAATTAAAGGCCTATTTGAAAACATAATGATAAAAAACTTCCCTAACCTGGTGAAGGAAACAGACATACAAGTCCAAGAAGCACAGAGTCCCAATCAAGATGAGACCAAAAAGGCCCACACAAAGACACTTCATAATTAAAATGCCAAAGGTTAAAGACAAAGAGAGAATCTTAAAAGCAGCAAGAAAAAGCAGAGTAACAACTGACTCCACACTACTAGTAAATCAAAGACATATGCATCCACATTCTCACTACGGCATTGAATAAGACGTGGTGCATATCTATATAATAAAGAGCCAAGGTTGTAACGACCATTACAACTGAAAGCTCGATCAGACCAGAAGTCAGTGCTGGGTTGCCATGGCGACCCAGCACTGACTGCCTAGGGGGCTGCGGATCAAGCCTGGAGAGAGGCCTGCAGAGAGAGAGGCAGGGTCTGATCCATAGCCTCTGTGGCAGCCGTTGATCAGAACTTGCCTCTCTCTCCCAGCCTGGCCAATAGCCGCGCCTCCATTTCTGTCCAGGCCTCCAGGGCTGCTGATCAGCCCCGCCTTTTTGATCAGGCCCTGTTGATAGGCCCAGAGACACTGACTGGCATAGAAACTGAGCAATCAGAACCAAATCTGGGTCAACTGTGAGGAGCCAATGGCTGCCTAGGAGGCGGAGCTTTTGACGCTGACTGGCATAGAAACTGACCAATCGGAACCAAATTGGCCAGCAGAGGAGGGCAGTTGGGGGCGAGATCAGGCCGGCAGGGGAGGGCAGTTAGGGGTGATAAGGCAGACAGAGGCAGTTAGGGGTGATCAGGCTGGCAGGGGAGAGCAGTTAGGGGCAAGATCAGGCCGGCAGGGGAGGGCTGTTGGGGGCGAGGTCAGGCCAGCAGGGGAGGGCAGTTGGGGGCAACCAGGCTGGCAGGGGAGGGCAGTTGGGGACAAGATCAGGCCAGCAAGGGAGGGCAGTTAGGGGTGATCAGGCAGGCAGAGGCAGTTGGGGCAAGATCAGGCTGGCAGGGGAGAGCAGTTAGGGGTGATCAGGCAGGCAGGCAGAGGCAGTTAGGGGCGATCAGGCAGGCAGGCAGAGAGGTTAGGGGCGATCAGGCAGGCAGGCAGAGGCAGTTAGGGACAATCAGGCAGGCAGGCAGAGCGGTTAGGGGCAATCAGGCAGGCAGCCAGGTGAGTGGTTAGGAGCCAGTGGTCCCAGATTGTGAGAGAGGTGTCTGACTGTGGGATTGGGCCTAAACCGGTGTCAGACATCCCTCGAGGGATCCCCAATTGGAGTGGGTGCAGGCTGGGCTGAGGGAACCCCCCTCGCCATTCACGAATTTTGTGCACCGGGCCTCTAGTATACAATGGATTCAGCCATAAAAAACAGAATGAAATCCTACCATCTGCAAAAATATGGATGGACCTAGAGGGTATTATGCTAAGTGCAATAAGTCAGAGAGACAAATGCAATATGATTTCACTTACATGTGGAATCTAAAAAATAAAATAAATGAACAAGCAGACCGGAAACAGACTCATAGATACAAAAAAACTGAGGGTTGCCAAATGGGAGGGGGTGAGGGAATGGGTGAAAAACGGTGTTAATTGTTACTTAGATTATTTATATAATTTGTGTGAAAAACATACACTCCAGCAGTCTTTTCTAGCAGTAATTCTCTGGCAGTAATTTAAGAAGGATAATTAATTTTTTAGGGATTAGGAAATACAAAGTGGTAGTTATAGAACAGTCATGGGAATATAAAGTACAGCATAGGGAATATAGTCAATAATATTGTATTAATTGTATAGTGTTAGATGGGTACTAGATTTATCAGGGTTATCACTTAAGTTATATAAATGTCTAATAACTGGGTTTTACACCTGAAATTAATATAATATTGTATGTCAATTGTAATAAAAAATAAAATATTTTAAATTAACCAACCACATATAATTGTGTCTATTCCTACTGTCTCTATTCTGCCCCCATTGATTTGTATGTCTAAGTGTACACCAACATCACACTTTCCTGATTTTTAATTTCATTAAGTCTTAAATTCAAGTAGTTTAAGTCCTCCAATTTTATGCTTTTTCAAAATTATTTTAGCTATCTCAGATCCTATGTCTTGTCATATAAATTACAGAATCTGATTGACAATTACTGAAAGCCTAGAAGTATTGTTGTTGAAATTGTATTGGTCTTCTCTGTAGACCAATTTGAGAAGAATTCAGATCCTTCAACATTGAGTCTTCCAGTCCATGAGCATGGTACATTTCTCCACTTATTTAGGTCTCCTTTAATTTCTCTAAACAACACTTTTTAATTTTCAGTGTATAGCTGTCACTACTGTAAGTGATGTACTTCAATTTCCTATTTTATTTTGCTAATATATGAAAACACAATTATCATGCTGACATTTATTCCTGCAACCTCACTAAACTTCTTAGTTCTAGAAGCTCTTATGTACATTCCTACACATTTTCTACATAATAAAGACAGCTTTACCTCTTCCTTTTCAAACAGTATGTTTTTTTATTTATTTTTATTGCCTTATTACACTGGCCAGACCAGGATCAGCAAATTATGGCCTGCATGCCAAATCTATTCCACTGCTTATTTTTGTACAGCCTGGAAGCCATTTTTTAATGTTTAAAAGAAAATTAAAAAATACTATTTCTTGACATATTAAAATTACAATAAATTCAAATTTCAATGTCCATAACACTCATTCATTTACATACTGTCTATGGCTGCTTTCATACTACAGAGACCTTAAATACTTACCATCTGGCCCTTTATTTTGCATAACCCTGGGTTAGAACCTCTAGTACAATTGTAAGCATAAGTGAGAACAGATATCCTTCCCTGATTAATACTTAATCCCTCATAATTCACAGGAAGAATGGGTTTAAACCCTGAATAAAAAATCGCTATCTGATTTACATTGAAATCAGGAATATTTACTTAAGGTTCATTCAGCATTATTTTCCACATATGGATAAAATGCTTCCAGATAATATAGGACAAAATCATTTTCACTGTTAATCTTGACTTTAATAAAACTAAGACAAGTGTGATATATAAATATACTAGAGGCCTGGTGCTTGAAATTCGTGCATGGGGGGGGTGTCCCTCAGCCCAGACTGCACCCTCTCCAATCTGGGACCCCTCAAGGGATGTCCAACTGCCCGTTTAGGCCCGATCCCAGTAGGATCAAGCCTAAACGGGCAGTTGGACATCCCTCTCACAATACAGGACTGCTGGCTCCCAACTGCTCGCCTGCCTGCCTTCCTGATTGCCTCTAACCGCTTCTGCCTGCCAGCCTGATCACCACCTAATCACTCTCCTGCCAGCCTGATTGATGCCTAACTGCTCCCCTGCCAGCCTGACTGCCCCTAAATGCCCTCCCCTGCAGGCCTGGTCACCTCTAACTGCCCTCCCCTGCAGGCCTGGGTCCCCGCCAACTGCCCTTCCCTGTAGGCCCGGTCGCCCCCAACTTCCCTCCTCTGCTGGCCTGGTCACCCCTAACTGCCCTCCCTTGCAAGCCTAGTCCCTCCCAACTGCCCTCCCCTGCTGGCCATCTTGTGGCAGCCATCTTTGACCACATGGGGGCAGCCATCTTGTGTGTTGGAGTGACAGTCTATTTGCATATTATTCTTTTATTAAGATAGGATAGAGGCCTGGTGCATGGGTGGGGGCCAGCTGGTTTGCCCTGAAGGGTGTCCTGGATCAGGGTGGGGGTTCCCTTGGGGTGTGGGGCGGCCTGGGCGAGGGGCCTGTGGTGGTTTGCAGGCCGGCCACGCCCCCCGGCGACCCAAGCGGAGGTCCTGGTATCTGGGATTCATTTATCTACTATAATTGAAACTTTGTAGCCTTGAGAGGAGGCCAGGGCCAGCCAGGAAGCTTGGCTTCCTCCATCACCAGGGGCAACCCAAGCCTCCTGCTCTCTCCAGCTCCGTGGCTGCGCCATTTTTGTTGGGATTTATTTATCTTCTATAATTGAAACTTTGTAGCCTTGAGCAGAGGCCAGGGTCGGCCAGAGTGGGCGGGAAGCTTGGCTCTACCACTGCCGGGGAAACCCAAGCCTCCTGCTCACTCCGTGGCCACAGTCATCTTGGTTAGGTTAATTTGCATACTCGCTTTTGATTGGCTGGTGGGCATGGCTTGTGGGTGTAGCGGAGGTATGGTCAGTTTGCATGTTTCTCTTTTATTAGTATAGATAGCAAGTCAATTTGTAGAAAGTACATAATAGGTGATAGAAAGTATGTCAACAGTTTGTCATAAAACTTTTTTAAAAGGAAAACAAGCAACTTTCTACTAAAAATCTATCACTACTTTTTTGTTGAGGAAAATCCCTACAAAATCATCAGTTTATATACTGATATATATATATATATATATATACACACACATACATAGTATATAAATGAATGACCTATTTCAATAAAAAATAACATACCCACAATAAAATGCAGCCATACGCATACAAGTCAGAACTTGGAGAAGCGGGTTTTCCCATTTTCACTTCAGGTGATATCAAACTCAAGTCACCAACCATCATGTTCACTGAGGCTCGCTGACTCTAGGAAAACAGTAGGTTAAATATCTTAGAGGCAACACAGTTGAGGTGGCTCTCCGTGAAGTACTCTACATCTATTCAACAACAACAAAAACTATTTTGTAATACTTCATTCTCTTGTTATCAAGTATTTTTACCTAATTTCTGCTATTATAAACTGCTCCTAAAATCCTTGTCATAAAATTAACAGTGAGACTTCAGTTACATTTCACACTGTAGACCCAAGTAGACTTAAAACTAAGAACCAGTAGTTATTTAAACATTTGGTACATTTTTAAAATAAATGTCATAAGGGGAAAGAAGACGTGCTATTTTCTAATTCTAAAATATTCTAAGTAACTTTTTAAAAAACTGAAAGTCTACAAAGTACTTTCCTTTTTACTGACCATTTTCTAAGTATACCATTTCTGATGTGTCAAAAGGTATCTGGTAACAAGAACAAAAGATATCTAGTTGACTGAACACTCTGTGGCTCAGTGGTTGAGCGCCAACCTATGAACCAGGTCACGGTTCAATTCCTGCTCAGGGCACATGCCCGGGTTGCAGGTTGAATCCCCAGTGTGGAGCATGCAGGAGGCAGCTGATCAATGATTCTCTTTTCATCAGCGATGTTTCTCTCTCTCTCTCTCTCTCTCCCTCTCCCTTCCTCTATGAAATCAATAAAAATGTATCTTTTTTAATATTTTTATTGATTTTTTACAGAGAGGAAGGGAGAGGGATAGAGAGTTAGAAACATTGATGAGAGAGAAACATCTATCAGTTGCTTCCTGCACACCCCCTACTGGAGATGTGCCCGCAACCAAGGTACATGCCCTTGACCGGAATCAAACCTGGGACCCTTCAGTCCACAGGCCGACACTCTAGCCACTGAACCAAACCAGTTAGGGCAAAATGTATCTTTTTAAAAAAAGAACATGAAACCTGGATTTAGACAGACCTTGGCTGCAATTCTCCTCTCCACTTACTTGCTGTGTGACCTTGGGCTTTAACTAATTCTTTGAGCCTAAATTAACTTGTAAAATGGAAATAATATCTACCTTACAGAGTCGTGGGAAAGCTAAAAATAATTAGTAATCACCTAGCACATATTACTGTTAATTATCTCTTCTCCTCCTCCTGTCTTCACCCTTGGTTCCCAAGTTTCTAAAAAATGCCTATTAATTAAAAAAATAGCCATATATATATATATATATATATATATATATATATATATATGATCTATTAGGAGGGAGGGTATTAATAGGAGAGGCAGGAAATAACCACCTAATTTTCCCTATTTCCTAGCAATTAAATGTATCTTGATGATGATACAATAATGTTTAGTGTTGTCAATGCCACTGACTATAATGTCAGCTTGCTCTTAAGACTGATGGTTACAAAATATAATGCAAAAATTTAGAAACTCTGTTCCAGTACCTAGCTGATAACAAATTGCTTATACTACATGATACAACTTAAACTAAAGGCAAAGATCTTATAATAAACTAGAGGCCCAGTGCACAAAATTCGTGCACTGGAGGAGGGGGGGTGTCCTTCAGCCCAGCCTGCACCCTCTCCAATCTGGGAACCCTTGGGGGATGTCAGACTGCTGGTTGTCAGACATCCCTCTCACAATCCAGGACTGCGGGCTCCCAACCAGTTGCCTGCCTGCCTGCCTGCCTGCCTGATTGGCCCTAACCACTTCTGCCTGCCGGCCTGATCACCCCCTAACCACTCCCCTGCCAGCCTGATCGACGCATAACTGCTCCCCTGCCAGCCCAATTGCCCCCAACTGCCCTCCCCTGCTGGCCTGGTCGCCCCTAACTGCCCTCCCCTGCTCCTGATCACCCACAACTGCCCTCCCTTGCTAGCCATCTTGTGTTGGCCATCTTGTGACCACATGGGGGCGGCCATCTTGTGCAAGGGTGTGATGGTCAATTTGCATATTACCGCTTTATTATATAGGATTATCATATCATTTAAAAGTGTTAAAATACTGCCTAATAATATTAAATGAAGTTTAGGACTTATTTGTAAAATCATGTTATTTTACCACAGATTTGGTGAAGTCAAAATCTCCAACAATTCCTTGTTCACGGTTTAAAGCAAATACATTATTCTGATGAAGTGATCCATGAATTATGTCAGCCTTGTGCAAGGTATGCAGGCCTTGGGCAACACCTTTCATGACCTTTAAAGCTTCCTACAGATAAGTACACACAAAAGAAGTCAAGTAGGCAAATCATTTTAATACATAATTAAAAGACTATTCCAGAAATTAGTAAAGCTTCCTCCAAATGAATCTTTATTAAGAATACAGCATAGAGAAAGAAAGACAAAAGCTATGATTATGTAACTGGTGATATCATCTATACATGACTTAAAAGACTTCAGTCTCTAAGAAGACTTAGATTACAAATAATGACTATATGAGGCATGCAGGGGAGAAAAAGAGACTGAAATAGTGTTACCGGGCAGGAAAAATCAGGATGTCCTTTATTGGTATTACTAATTTAAATTTATGACAGAGATTAAAGTTGTCACTCAAGTACTTATAATACCAAGTGCTATATATACAATGCAACTTACAGTACAGCTTAATAGTTTTAAGCATGAGCTTTGGTACCAAAAAGACCTAATTTCAAGTCCCAACTCTACCACTGGTTAAGGGACCCTGTGCAAGTCATTTAATCTCTGTGAGCCTCACATTTTTTCTTCTGTATTTAATGGGTAACTCATATCACAGGGTTGATGTGACAAATACAGTAATATGAGTCAAAATTTTACACAGTATAAAGCAAGTAATATGCCCTCCATAGATATTAGCTGTTATTTTCTCATTCAACACATCCATGGAAATAGATTTTTTTTTTACTTACCTCTGAAGTTAGAGGCATACTGGCTTGAATAGCACTCAAGTTTGCCCTAGGATAGTATGGGACCATCAGATAAGCCATAGGATCAGACTAAGAAGCAAAACAGAAAATAAGACTCAAAGTAAAAAATTCTTCAATATATTTTTAGTGTATATTGATTGTTCAAGATACCTTTATTTTAAAAAGAATGAATAACTGCCTCACTAAAACTGGAAGCTAAAACTTTTTTTAAATGCAACATTTTCTGCAAGAGATGAGCATAACTTTACCTTACACAGAAATAGGAATATCAGTGGTAGCAACCCGGACTCTTCCTTAGCTTCTCTCCAAGCTCTGTGATAGGCAGCTGTTCTCTGAACCACCCTGGCTTCTGTATCAACATCCACAGAGTAGCCCTTGTACCAAAAAGAGAGACACTGGTAATTCCAAGATTAAATAATTCCCACTCTAATGATACATCATTCCAACTTCAACGTCATGATTTTTACATAAGTTAAATTACATCTAATTTTATTTTTAAACTTTTTAAGTACATTTTTATCTGCTTTGAATGCTATAATTTAGAAAGGAAAGAACAATTCTACTTGTGACTTAATATATATCCACAATGCATAGCCACTAAGGCCAAATTAACCTATTATCATGATAACAGTTTTGCAGATCAATTAAGAGAAGAAATCAAAGAATAGAAGACTGAGTTGGCAAAACAGGTAAAATTTTATAGTAACTCATTTCAAAGAGAAGTGTAAGAAAAACAAAAATTTTAAAAAGCTACTAGACAGAATGTAATAAATTCACTTGAAAAAGGAAAGCAAGAGTTTCATATTAAGGAACATATATTACTTAGGGAAGCTTTAAATTCAAAATTATTTCTGGTTATCAAACCAGAAGCATAATCATCAAGCTGGTCAACTTATAAAATTTAGAAAACAAACAGTGGGCTTTCACTTTCCTAAAAAGTAACACCACAGCCCGTTACATTTCTGAATCTCCTGTAAATCAGAATAACTTAAACTTACCTTTAAAAGAATTATCTGCCCATTAACCTCAGAACATAACAAAGGACGCTTGCTGCTAAGTTCTTTCATGGGCTCAGCATCAAGAAGATCCCGTTCCAAGCTCATGGTAAGAAGACCACCAGAGTTCTAGGCACAAATTTTTGTTAAACTAATAATCCAAACAATCCCAATACTTAAATCATCAACGTAATTAGTTACATGCTATTAGCTGAATTGCACATCATTAACCCTACTGGAGAAACCAAGGAAATAAAAATATTTAAAATTTCTTTTTTTTTCTAGTTCCTGGCTCTTGAACCACAACCCAAAGTATTATCATCATCAATTTAATTACTACTATAGTTACAGAACAGACACTGAATAAGACTGGAATAAACCAGACATGCTTCCAATGAACCCTGATGTTTACTTGTGAAACTTCTTGTGTTTTCTAAAAATATTAAAATGACAATAAAAAGAAGGTTGTAAAATGGGAATGAAAAGCCTAAAAATTATGACTACTATGAAGTAATTCTAGTAACTCTGCATCTGTTTGAAGTGGAATCCTCAAGAGTGAAAATGACTTTCAAGTATTTTCATTCTACTAAGTTATTTCTGCTCCTTTTAAAAAGAAATAATGTTTTGCACTAAAACTTGAATATCAACAACTTAGGTCAAGCAAGTTTCATTGCTGTACAATTTTAGTAACAAGGACTTTAAAACTGCTTTGGGTTTTTCTTAAATGTTGTCAATACCCACAACCTATAATCAATCCACAGAGGTTTCCTAAGTATGCATCTCAGTTAAACGTCTTAAAACCATTAAAGAAGTCCATAATCCCTGATTCAACCCTTTTACATTCTTCCACAATAAAATAGGTTAGCATGTTTGTTTGTTTTTTTAATTTTTTTAAAATATATTTTATTGATATTTCACAGAGAGGGAGGGAGAGGGATAGAGAGCCAGAAACATCGATGAGAGAGAAACACCGATCAGCTGCCTCCTGCACACCTCCCACTGGGGATGTGCCCGCAACCGAGGTACATGCCCTTGACCGGAACCGAACCCGGGACCCTTCAGTCCGCAGGCCGACGCTCTATCCACTGAGCCAAACCGGTTTCGGCAGCATGTTTTTATATTAATTTTCAAGTCCTACATGGCACCACATATTCACTCACCCATTCTACATGGATAGTCTCTAAGCTACAGTTAAATAATTGCATGGAAAACCCCACATTATTTTTAAAGTTTCATCTGGAAAGATTTTACAATAATTTCTTTAACAATTTAAGAGACATTAATCTTCACATTTATGAATTCACAAATATGTGAATATCCCTTTGCGTCCCATATTTGTTATCATGGGCTTAATGTCAATCTTTAAGAATAAATATCGTGCCCTAGCTGGTTTGGCTCAATGGATGGAGCATCAGCCTGCGGACTGAAGGGTCCTGGGTTCGATTCCAGTTAGGGGCACATGCCCAGATTGCGGGCTCGACCCCCAGTGGGGGTTGTGCAGGAGGCAGCCGATCAGTGATTCTCTCTCATCATTGATATTTCTGTTTCTCTTTCCCCTCTCCCTTCCTCTCTGAAGTCAATAAAAATATATTTTAAAAAAAGAGTAACTATCATATCTAGCCCCCCACCACTACCAGGCAATATAAAACACAGAGCTAACAAATTCTGCCTTAAGTGCCAGAGTCTACCATCCTGCTCCACACTGCCCTTCTTCTGTCTAGTACCCTGATTTTCCAGCCTTTGAATCCTATTGGCCTAGAAAACTATACCCACATCAACATCTCTAGCTTAACCAACATCTTTACAATTTTCTCCAATCGGCTTTAACTTAAAAGATACATTTGGCATAAATTCCTCATGACTAGCAGTGTCCTGCTTTTATTCTAACTCTTGGGCCAGCAGCTAAAACTGCTATCATTTCAAAAAATAAAATACCTAGAATGCACTGTGCCAGTATTAAAGTCAGTTTTGAAAAAAAAAGTTCTCATAATACCCAGAAACTACTCATCATAAACATTTTTATAGTATGGATATTATAAATTTAACACTGACATACAATTTTTAACATCATCAGTTTCAACACTGTCTGCAGAGTAGTAATTCTCAGGGGAAACAAAGCTTACCATGTATTTAAGTAATCCTATTTCAGGATGAAGCAGAGGTAGCTCAGGGAACCACTTCTGTACCAAGTTATTCAGCTTCTCCTAAGTTTCAAAAATATAGATATATATTCAATTGTGATATGTTGGTCTTCGGGAAAAAATAACATAGCAGTATCTCCCTTATTATATATCTAAGAAGAGATATGTATGCCCTAAGATACATAATCACTGATTTTGCCTTCTACTAAAAAAAAAAAAAAAAAAAATAGCAAATGAAAGCCAAGAATCATCTTAGATCTAAAATACCATCTTTACTAACAGAAGAAAAATTTAATTACCAATTTATGCCTGGTATACATATATAAACACAGAACCTTGCCTACAGTCAAGCTCTGCACTAACTTCCAAGCTAAAATGAAAAAGTGTGATAATACACCAATTTGAATTATGAAATTGTCATTATTTCTACTAAAAAAATAGGAACACAGTGACATGTTTAAAATAATAGCTTTGTCATTTAGGAGGAAACACACATAAAAGCCTTGAAAAAAAATAAGTAGCTCTACAAAAGCCTCTTTGAAGCAAATGTGAAAACTGAGAATTCTTAGAAAAGTTATTTATCACATGTTCATTAAGTGAAACTTCTAGACACTTATCAAGTCACTGGAAGATAGCTATTTTATTCCAGGTGAATACTGAAGTACACAGTCATGTGAGTTTGCTAAATGAAATATAACCTTAAAATGTCTATTATTTTACAATATTTTTATTTTTCAAAGCAATGTTCACATTACATTCCTGATACATAAAATACAATACTCTTTGCATTTTAAAGATAAAATATGCTGATTGACTCTTACAAAAACTAGTGGTAGATTAGAGACTTAAAGATGCAACATCTCCCCCACCCTAAAACCAGGTAATGTTTTTGTTATATTCTTCAACTAATTTATGCTGCCCTATTAATGCTGTCACTGCAGTATTATACCAAAATGATGTTCATATAAATTTTAATAAAGGAAAAAAATCTTCAGGCTTTCTGTTAAGCAGAATACAAGCAGTGTGCAAATTGTGTTTATGCTATCATCTCGATTCTTGTAAAAATTAGCCAAAAAAGACGAAAGGAAAGTTAACGTCAAAAATTAATAATGATCACTATTGTTACCACAAGTAGGAAAATTACGGTGATGTTTTTTCTTCTTTATAATTTTGTGTAATTTCCACATTTGGTACAATGGTAATAAATTACTTTGTCATCAAAAATTAATATCTAAATTCACATAAACATTATTATGCCAATACATAACTATGCCAATATAATCTCTATCCTTGTTATTATAGTCCACTTCATAAAATGGATATATTAATTCAATTTCTAGTTCAAACTAATTCAAAACTTCAAAGAATCCAATACTTACATATTCCTCTCGCTCACGATAAATTTCCTGAAAGACACTATTACGTAACTGAGTTATTTCTTGTTTTATTTTCTCAATTTCAGATCCATCATGGTCATCAGACTTTAATCAGAAAGAAAAAAAGTGACCTTACAGGCTTGTCAAAGTAGACTGAAAATAAGTCTTTCTAGTAAGAATTAATGCAACTGCTAAGCAAATCACTCCATCTGATTTCTACATAGCCTTATGTACCTACCACATAATAGCACTTGTTGAATTAATATTCTAACACTAATTTTCTAAAAACTATGAAAAGGGATTATAAAAAATAAAGACAAAGTCAATTACATAGATTTTTTTTCTCACCTCTTAAAATTTGCTGAAGAATTTCTCTACAATAAAGATGACCAACTGCCATCAGAAAGTAAGTGTCAAGAATAGGAACCAGAATACAACTAAATGCCCTGGAATTGTTTTCTACATAAGATTTGGGTTTGTGTTTTTTTTAATGAGTAAATGTGTGGCATGTCTACTAGAGGAAAGACTCCAGTGATAATAAGCCATCTTAAATGGGACATTTTCAAAGTTAGATATATTTCTCCAAAAGTTAAAAAAATTAAACTGAAAAAGACACCATTCCCCACAGCCCAGAATACAATAAAACTGGAAAAATATTAAACCATTATATTCCACTTAAGTGCTTCAAAGAGAAACAGAGCTCATTCAAATTGGATTAAGACATAATATAAAACTCTTTTTAAATCAAATTCTCAAGGGAAAACTAAGAATTCCCAAAGTTTCACAAAGTTTTAAACCTAAGGAAGGAAGTTAATGACGATTAGAATGTCCTAATTCTTCTAGTTCTATTATCATATAAAAACAACTTTAAATATTTCCAAGAAACAGTATGTGCAGCTATTAAAAAGAAGTAAACAGAAGACATCATGATCTGAAAAATAGTTTATAACAAAATTCTACCTTTGGGGAACCCCCCAATACAAGCCTTGCATGTAGTAGGCTTGTATTATAGTAGACATTATGTAAGTCCAAACCAAAGGCGTTTTTCAAATTATTCAAAAATATTTACGTTACTGAAAACCAAGGCAGCCATGTAAACTGTTTCCAAAGAGCATTTAGTGACATGGAAAAATGTTTACGCTATTAATGTAATAATTTTATTTACATACATAGAGGGGAAAAGATAAAATATATAAAACAAAATGTGAATAATGATTCTATCCAAAGAGAACATTTATGCATTACTTTTATAAAGCAGAGCCCAAGTAAAATGAGGCACACAAAGAGTTCAGTGACAAACAACTATTTGCTTACTTCTTCCAAATTATTCTTTTCAACCAATTTCCATCTCAGTCGAGCTTTTAAGTTTTTCAGTGTCTTTTTAATGGACAGCAAGTGATCCAGATTGGGGCGCTTATTTAAACTCTCGATAATCTGCTTCTTAAACTAAGTAAGAGAAAGAATTATCACATTTTCAAAACAGATAGCATAGTCACTTAAAGACCATTTATTACTTATCTATTAAGATTCAACTAGTATTTACTGAATACAGGTTGAAATAAAGTCTACAAGATAATTCTACCACTTGACTTCTTAATTATCCATATTTCTATTTAGAAGAATATCTGTTCCAGTATTGAAAGTAGCAAAGGTAAAAGAAATATCTCAAGCTATTACATACAGTAAGGCATACTTTGCTAGAGAAGTTGCAAATTGGAATTTCTAATGATGAGATAATATGTATCAAGTTTTAAGAATGTTCCTTCCTTTTGACTTAATAATTAATAATTTTTAGGAATCTGAGAAAACAGACATACAAAAATAAGTATAGGGTGAGGGCATGTGCTGGGGAGATGGGAACGAGCGGGGAGAAGTCATGGGGGGAAAAGGATTCATACGTAATACTTTAAACCAGTGGTCGGCAAACCGCGGCTCGCGAGCCACATGCGGCTCTTTGGCCCCTTGAGTGTGGCTCTTCCACAAAATACCACGACCTGGGCGAGTCTATTTTGAAGAAGTGGTGTTAGAAGAAGTTTAAGTTTAAAAAATTTGGCTCTCAAAAGAAATTTCAATCATTGTACTGTTGATATTTGGCTCTGTTGACTAATGAGTTTGCCGACCACTGCTTTAAACAATAAAAAACTTTTTTAAAAAGAATAAATATACCATAAAAGGAAAAAAAATAAGTATGAAGTTATGTACAGTATTATTGATGGTAAAAAAAAAACTTCGAAGTAACATTAATGTCTAATGCAGAGGAACAGTTAACAGTACATCTGTACGAGGAATGACTTCTCAGCCCTGGCCGGGTGGCTCAGTTAGTTGGAGCGTCGTCCTGTACACTAAATAATGTTGCAGGTTTGATTCCCAGTCAGGGTACATACCTAGGTTTCAGGTTTGGTTCCTAGTCAGAGCGAGTTCAGGAGGCAAATGATTGATGTTTCTCCTTCTCTCTCCCCCTTTCCCCTCTTTTTCTCTCTCTAAAAATCAATGGAAACATATCCTTGGATCAGAATTTTTTGAAAAATGACTTATCATATGGGAAAATGTTCATACTACACCATTAAATGAAGAAAACATTTTCAAAATAGTTCACAAAATGATATAATGCACATAATATACATACATACATACAAGTCACCATTCCAAAAAAAAAAAAAGGCACATGTCATTTTATTGTGCTTTCCTTTATTGCACTTTGCAGTACTGTTTTTTTACTAATTGAAGGTTTGTGGCAACCCTGGTCAAGCAAGTCTATCGGCACCATTTTTCCAACAGCATTTGCTTATTCCGTGTCTTTGTGTCACATTTTGGTACTTCTCACAATATTTCAAACTTTTTCATTATTATATTTGTTATGGTGATCGGTGATCAGTGATCTCTGATATTACCACGGTAATTGTTTTGGGAGCCACAAACCACACCCATATAATATAGCAAACTTAACCAATAAATGCTATGTGTGACTGCTCCACCGATCAGCCCTTCCCCCATCTCTCTCCTTCTCTTTGGGCCTCCCTATTTCATGAGACACAACAATAATGAAATTGGGCCAATTAATAATTCCATAATGGCCTCTAAGTGTTCAAGTGAAAGGAAGAGTTACACATCTCTCACTTAAAACCTAGAAATGAGTAAGCTTAGTGAAGAACGTTGAAAGCTGAGATAGGCCAGAAGCTAGGACTCTTGCATCAGCTAGCCAAGTTGTAAATGCAAAAGAAGTTTTAAATTAAGGTTGCTACTCCAGTGAACACACAAATGATAAGAAAGCATAACAGCCTTATTGCTAATATGGAAAAACTTTAGTGATCTGGCTAGATCAAACCAGCCACATTTCCTTAAGCCAAAACCTAATCCAGAGCAAGGCCCTAACCCTCTTAAATTCTATGAAGGCTGAGAGGTGAGAAAGCTGCAGGGAGAATTTAATTACATACCAGCTTACAGCAGGACAGTACTTTATTAGCAATAACAAATAATTTACGTACACACGGGGTACTGAACTACCTGAGAAAAGTTTAAGTATTAAAAATACAAAGCATCAACACAGAAGACAAATAGAATAAAGCATAATCCAACCTCAATACTGTTCTTGTACTTGGATTGTACTGAGGCAATAAGTCTTTCCTCTGAATGGATCTTCTGTAGTACTTGACTATATGTACTTAAAATGATTTCCTTGTCTGCATCACCTTGCTCCTAAATGAAATCACATACATGGAATTATAGACAAAGGAGTATCCAAAACAGTTAAAACTTTCAATAACAATGGAAAAACTTCAAAATGTTGCCTTTTACAAATTTCTATATCCATTTTAAAATACTTCTTAAACACAAATCTTTTTCTAGACAGAAGAAAGAATGATGTCAAAGATGTACATATGGGAATTTTACTCCCATTACACTATTATTCTTACAGCTGTCTGGAATAGAGGAACATTAAAGAAAATCAGGGATACTACAATGCTAAATGTAGGAACTAAACACAAAGCTATTTTTAGAATCATCTATTAACAACCATTTCTAAAGTCAAGTCTGACAAAACCATCTAAATGAGGACTATCTGACAAAAGAGAATACAGTTAAGTATATATTTTTAATACTAATCTAAATAAAATCACAAATGGTAAAAAGAAATACTGTAAGTAAAATGAAGAACATTACTACTGAGACTTTGGTAAACAGCTGAAAACCTGGGAAAGAATCCTAGTGAACAACATTAACATTAAAAAACATTCTTGAGGAGAAACCAAGATGGTGGCATAGGTAAACACCTGAACTTGCTGCCTCGCACAACCACTTCAAAACTACAACTAAAAGACAAAACGGACATCATCCAGACCACAGGAAGGCTGGCTGAGTGGAAATTCTACAAGTAGAAGGAAAGAGAAAAGCACACTGAGACTCAGAGGAGCTGCAGAAGTAAGCACGCACGTGTGTGCGCACAGAAAGGGGCTAGCAACTGAGGACGTGGTTGTCTTTTTCAATCGGGAGGGAGACACAAGCTCCCGACTACTCTGAACTCCAGTTCCGGGTAAGACTGGGGACCCAGACTCATACAGGGAGAAACTGGACTGTCTGGCATCGGGCTGGAACACAAGGGCGGTTTCTCTCAGAGGTCTTGCAGCGATTACCGCGGGACACTGAGACCTGAGGGCCTCTTAGGGCAGGGCTGATGGTCAGCCATTGCTGTTTACTCAGCCCTTTTGATTCCTTGAGACCCCGCCCCACCCAAACTGTGAACAGAGGCATTTGCATATGAATGGCCTGGCCCTTTGCAATCTAAAATTACCTAACAAACTGCAGCTGGGTCAGAGAGCCCCAGAACTTCCAAAAGAAGGCCCAAGGCTCCACAGCAGCTTGCATTGCTTCATAGCTGGGCCTCATCTGGGCATTTCCAAAACCCAAACAAAGAAGAGGAATCTGCAGATCTCTCCGTAGCTCCTGCTGGGTGGCCTCAGGCAGAGGCTAAATTTGCACTTCCTTGGAAATGCAAGAGCGAGTGTACCCAGTGGTCAGAGTGGGACCATCCAGATTACAATTCCTCAGATCCATAAGGGACACACTCAAGGGGCAGACTCAGTGAGCACCAAAGCCCCACTGAAGCAAGTCCTGCCCCATAAGGGTGTCTCAAGCACAGAAGTTCTCCCAGCATAGAGACAGCTGATCCTCACAAGCAATTGGCCTGGAGGTCAATTCCTCCCAGTGATACCAACAACAATCAAGGCTTAACTACAACAAGACTGTGCACACAGCCCACAAAGGGGTGCACCAAGAGTGTTCACCTCAGGTAACTGGGGAGGCTGAGCCACTGGGCCCTATAGGACACCTAGCACACAAAGCCACTCTATCAACACAGGGAAGCAGCCAAAATGTGGAGACAAAGAAACAGGTTACAAATGACAGAAATGGAGGAAAGCAAACGACTGGACAGAGTTCAAAACCACGGTTATAAGGTTATTCAAGAATCTTCTAGAAACCGCCAATAAATTTAGTGAGACCCTTGAGGATATGAAAAAGGACCAACTAGAAATTAAGCATACACTGACTGAAATAAAGAAAAATATACAGAGATCCAACAGCAGACTAGAGGATCCCAAGAATCAAGTCAAAGATTTGAAATATGAAGAAGCAAAAAACACCCAACCGGAAAAGCAAAAAGAAAAAATAATCCAAAAATATAAAGATAGTGTAAGGAGCTTCTGGGACAACTTCAAGCGTACCAACATCTGAATTATGGGGGTGCCAGAAAAAGAGAGAGAGAAAGATATTGAAAACCTATTTGAAGAAATAATGACAGAAAACTTCCCCCACCTGGTGAAAGAAATAGACTTACAAGTCCAGGAAGCGCAGAGAGCCCCAAACAAAAGGAATCCAAAGAGGACCACACCGAGACACATCATAATTAAAATGCCAAGGGCAAAAGACAAGGAGAGAATATTAAAAGCAGCAAGAGAAAAACAGTTACCTACAAGGGAGTACCCATACAACTGTCAGCTGATTTCTCAACAGAAACTATGCAGGCCAGAAGGGAGTGGCAAGAAATATTCAAAGTTATGAATAGCAAGAACCTACAACCAAGATTACTCTACCCAGCAAAGCTATCATTCAGAATTGAAGGGCAGATAAAGAGCTTCACAGATAAGAAAAAGCTAAAGGAGTTCATCACCACCAAACCAGTATTATATGAAATGCTGAAGGGTATTCTTTAAGAAGAGGAAGAAGAAGAAAAAGGTAAAGATAAAAATTATGAACAACAAATACTTATCTATCAACAAGTGAATCTAAAAATCAAGTGAATAAAAAATGTGATGAACAGAATAAACTGGTGAATATAATAGCATCAGGGGCAGAGAAAGGGAGTGGACTGACAATTCTCGGGTGTAAGGGGGTGTGGGGGTGCGGGAAGAGACTGGACAAAAAACATACACCTATGGATGAGGACAGTGGGGGGGTGGTAAGGGCAGAGGGTGGGGTGGGAACCAGGTGGAGGGCAGCTATGGGGGGAAAAAGAGGAATAACTGTAATAATCTGAACAATAAAGATTTATTAAACATAAAAAAAAGAAAACATTCTTTTGAGGATTAACTTAACATAGCAACAGAGAATATACACAATAGAGAAATGGAGCTATTAGTCAACCATGTGTATCTGCTTCCAAAGCTCTCACAGATTTATTTCAAGTTTTCATAAATTTTAAGAATCTTTTATTTCAGTCTTTGAGTATGATGGACTAAAGAATCAAATGCTTCAGAAAGTGGTTACACTTAGATTTCCTAGAATTAAACATTAGTTTTTATTTTTAATGTTAAAATGTCCTATTAAAAATGAAAATACCATGCCTGGGGAAGAATGAGATTTTGTTTTGTATTTGGATTAGAATTTGACAGTGTTACTCTTTCAAACAGGCCTATAAGAGCAAAGCTAAAACCAGTCTTGATACTTTCTAACCAGCAAGAGAAACAAACCATATTGTTTCAAAGGAAGCAATAAATATCAATACTCACAATCAGAGATATCTCCAGCTCTTTGCAGACACTTGACTCCGCCTTCTCTAGGATTTCATCAATATTATCAATTGTGTCTTCAGAAGTCAGTGATTCTTCCACAGAGAGATCAAAAGCCTCATTTATAAAAAATAAAAGCATGAAATATCTCATTTAATTATTTCAATAAGTACCATGTCCTTATAACTGGAGCAGAACATTAGCCTATTCACTGAGCAATGTGGGGGAAGTAAGAATACATAGAAAGAAAGTACTACCCTCATGTAACTTATGCATATAGATGTATCACACACATAAAAAAAAAAAAAACCAACAGATATTTTTTATAGTTAGTGGTTAACAGAGGTAAGAGAATACAGAGGAAAAGTATGGGGGAGGGGAACAGAGACAAAATCGAGATGTTTGGGGGGAATAGTAAGAGTTAGTCTTGCAATTTTTTTTGTAAAAACTGGTTTACAAAACCTTGAATGTGCTGGTGGCAAGCTTAAATCTGAAAGTATTAGGCAGGCAATATTAGGTCTTGAACAAGGAAGCAATATGATTATAACTTGTGATGACTTACTAGTATTTAGGAATCTGGAGACTAAAAGTTAGAGACTAAACTCAAATGGTTCCATTCATTAGAAAAACAAAGGTATTTTCTATCAGGAAATAAACTTAATAGTAAGATATTAAATAGAATAAAATCAGGGGCCTTAATTATAATATAGAACTAAAGATCACAAACAGTGACTTTCGTTTCAAATAATCAGACTGTGGAAATGAAAGAAAAAGATAACGAATAATAAACCTAAACAGAAAGATAATTGTGATCAATAACAAAAGAGAATAAAGCAATAATTTACTTATATTAATTATCCATAAGAAAGTACCAAAAAGGAAACAGCCTAAGTGCCCACCAGCAGATGAATAGATTAAAAACCTGTGGTACATCTACACAATGGAATACTACGCTATTAAAAAAAAGTAACTTGCCCTAACTGGTTTGGCTCAGTGATAGAGCGTCGGCCTGTGGACTGAAGGGTCCCAGGTTCAATTCCAGTCAAGGGCTTGGTTGCGGGCACATCCCCAGTGGGGGGTGTGCAGGAGGCAACTGAATCGATGTTTCTCTCTCATCGATGTTTCTAACTCTCTATCCCTCTCCCTCTGCCTTCCTCTCTGTAAAAAGTCAATAAAATATATATTTTTTTAAAAAGGAACTCTTACCATTTGCAACAGCATGGATGGACCTGGAGAGCATTATGCTAAGCGAAATAAGCCAGTTGGAGAAAGATTAAGTATCACATGATCTCACTCATTTGTGGAATATTATGAACATAAACTGATGAACAAAAATATATCCAGAGGCATAGAAGCATCGAACAGACTGTCCAACCTCAGAGGGAAGGCTGGTGGAAGGGAGGGTTAAGAGATCAGCCAAAGGACTTTTATGCATGCACATAAGCATAACCCATGGACACAGACAGTAGGGGGGTGAGGGCATGTGCTGGGGGGTGGGACGGCTGGGGAGAGGTCAATGGGGGAAAAAAGAGACATGTGTAATACTTTCAACAAAAAAAGAAGTTTTTTTAAAAAAATCACCTGGCAAGAGCCAAATGGGGAAAAAAAAAGAAAGTACAAAAAAATCAGTTATGGAAGTAGCTAGAAATTAACTTGCGTTTTTTCCAAAACAAAGAAATTCGTATTTGGAAGTCATTCACACAGATTGCCCTTGCTAAGGAAGTTGTAAAGCAAACAGAAGAACAGAGAATCAATAACAAAACTAGGCTAAAATTTAATTAGCATTCTGAGTACATAATATAGAACCACATGCCCCCACACCGTTTGGAAAATTACATGCTGTTTTTATAACAGTAAACAAGAACTAAAAAGAATGATATACCAAACATCTTCTCTAATATCTAATATCAACTAAGACTAAGAGTCTCTATTTAATTTAGGTATCTTTAAGATCTTTAAGATATCTAAAACTCAAAAGATTTAAACAACGCCAATTAGCATATTTTAAGCATGACCAGTTAACCAACTAATCTTAAAATTCATCTTGCTAAAAAAAAAACAAAAAATAGGATAGCTATACTATCCTCTAAAGCACATGTATTTTTACATGCCCTTATCTCCACATTATAGCTGCAAAATACACACTACTTGTAATAAACTCCAGTGATATTATCTTACACCTATAGCTTGAAGTTGTCTTTATATAGGTCCTGAACATACTACAAATATGTAAATTCCTCATTCCTCCATCTCAGCACACACATTCTCATTCATATTCATTCTCTTCCTCCCCGCATCCCTCAGAAGAGGGGTAAGTTACATTTGGAATTTTTCTTTTAAATTCCCTGGTTTGTGCCACTGAGCAAGAGCTCTTATTACCTTTAAGGTGCTCTGGAACCACGCTACAAGACGTTGTAGAGAAACTTCTGTTTCACTCCTAACACTGGTGAGCTCCTCCCTTTTATCACACTTCCAGTCATAAAATTTCTTAAGTATTTCTTCAGAGTTTGTCCCTTCGTTGGCCTGTCCATATACTGCTTCTAAAGAGGTTGACAAATCCTGCAGAGATATATTTCTGTTTATTAACTTCCTACTAGGATTAAAGCACTGTATTAGAACCTGCGAGACAGAAATGTAGTATGTTGACCCTCTATCCTTGAGAATTTTATAAATAAAACAGAACAATTAGACAGACACAAAAGCATACAACTACCTAGAAGCTGACTTGTTTGGACTCTAATAGTGTAAGTTTACTAAGTGAATTAAGGTTACATAGAGAAAGCTTTATAATCTTAGGCTTGCTATTAAGAAGAAAGCCCCCTATTTTCTCTGGCTTTAAATTAGAATCACTACTGTTTTATCCTGACATGGAAGTTTCCAAGACCTACTACTTAATAAAAATAAACTACACATCGCCGAAACCGGTTTGGCTCAGTGGATAGAGCGTCGGCCTGTGGACTGAAGGGTCCCGGGTTCGATTCCGGTCAAGGGCATGTACCTTGGTTGCGGGCACATCCCCAGTGGGAGGTGTGCAGGAGGCAGCTGATCGATGTTTCTCTCTCATCGATGTTTCTAGCTCTCTATCCCTCTCCCTTCCTCTCTGTAAAATATCAATAAAATATATTTAAAAAAATAAATAAACTACACATCAAAATATACAAATAATTCCAATTAAGGAAAGACACCAAACATATATGTGTACTTAAAAGCATTTTTTAAAGAACTGGAAGAAACAAGAGAGCCTGCTGGCTCTCTTGAGAAATCAAACTGAAGAAATGTCACAAAGACAAGAAAAAACTTAATAGAGCCTGAAATTTCCATCATAAAACTCTGAGAAAGCCTTTGGAAGACAGAGAATAGCACTAAGTGAATACAATCTGTGCAAGTTGGAGAGGACTGTACCATCTGTGGGAAAAGAGAACTCTCTTAACATGCAGAACAGATACACATATATTCATTAACATATTAAATACATTCATATGAAATGTTTTAAATGTTTTTATTGATTTTAGAGAGGAAGGGATAGGGAGAGAGATATAGAAATATCAGTGATGAGAGAGAACCACCGATTGGCTGTCTCCTGCATACCCCCTACTGGGGATCGAGCCTACAACCCAGGCATGTGCCCTTGACCAGAATCAAACCCGGGACTCTTCAGTCCGGAGGCCGATGCTCTATCCACTGAGCCAAACCTGGTAGGGCCATTCATATGAAATTGTAATTCCATTAAGAAGAAATTAGAATCAAAGAAGAGAAGAAAAACTTTTGCAGCCATTAGTACTATCTGAAGTCTCCAGGTAAATGCTAATTTCATCTCTCAAATGATAAATATGTGTATTTAATGCTATGTATCTTTTTAAATTCCAACCTGCAATGTTTTCAAGCGTTTATTAAGAGGTAACTCATCTACTTCCAAAATAAAAACTTCTACTGCCGTGCACAGTTTCTGTTGCACTTCATTTCTTCTGGCAATCAAAATATCCCCTTCATTCTGAAGGAAGAGAAAAAAGAATAACCATCATTAATATACACACCCAGTGTTTTTACACATTGACCTATATGAAAAAAATTGATCTTTAGCCCAGCTGGTGTGGTTCAATGGTTGTAGGCAGGGCACATAGCTGGGTTGTGAGCTTGATCCCCAGAAGGGGGCAGCTGATCAATGATTCTCTCTCATCACTGATGTTTCTACCTCTCCCCCCTTTCCCTTTCTCTCTCAAATCAATGAAAAAAACTTTTTTTAATTGATCCCTTCAAAACAGTAAAATTTAAATTACATTCTCCAAACACAGTAGCAAATAAGACAAACACCTCTCCTTAGTTCAGGGATGGGGAACCTTTTTTCTACCAAGAGCCGTTTTGATATTTATAAATCAAATGGCCATAAAAAAATTATCAACTTAAAAATTAGCCTGCTATATTCGGTCAAACATTGTATTAACTCACCACCTAATGCCTTGGCAGGTCCCGACCAAATGAATTCTCGGGCAGGACGTGCCCACCCCTGCCCTAGATCAACAAACTGACAAAGAGCTTTCTTTCTCTTAATTAAAATAAGACATTTAAATTCAACAATCCTGTTCTGCTAATCTTTATTTTTTCCCATTATTTCTGCAACAATGAAATTTTTGTTTTTCTTAAGAAAAACATTCAAGTTCCTATTAATTACACATTGTCTCCCCCTATTCCCATCCTACCCTCAATGGACACAGACTTGACTAGGGGTGGTGAACATACAATATAGAGATGATGGACTGTATTATATAACTGTACACCTGAAACCTATATAATTTTATTAACCAATGTCACCCTTCAACAAAAAGGAGGAAAAAAAGTTAGTGTAAGGAGAAGTTTATAAAGTACCTATAGCATTGCCAGTGTTTCACTGAGATTCAAAAATTATTACTTCTGTCACTTTCTTCCTTCCATAATCAGAAGTGACCAGTTAGGGTCTAATATGTAAAATAACCCAAATCTAACCTTTCTCCAAATTAAATATTCCTGACATTTCCTGAGGCCTAGTTATTCTGTTCACTCTGCTCATTCAGAGCCAGTTAGATGCCAACTGACCAACCTAGGTTTGAATAGGGAATAAGACTTTCAGAAAATACTCCTCAGAGGCAGAAAACACCGACACTTAAGATTAGACAGTTCCATAAGAGTAACCAACGGGGGAGAAACCAAGATGGCGGCATAGGTAAGCACCTAAACTGCTGCCTCTCACAACAATTTCAAAACTACAACTAAAAGACAGAAGGGACACCATCCAGAACCACAGGAAAGCTGGCTGAGTGAAAATTCTACAACTAGAAGGAAAGAGAAAAGCTCACAGAGAGTTGGAGGTACGGCAAAGGGTCTTTGTGCGCGCAGAGAGGAAGGGCGGCTGAGAGCCTGGCTGACTTTCCCTGGCGGAAGGGGGAAGGAAGCCCCCGACCGCACTGAACCCCAGTTCTGACTGCACTGAACCCCAGTTCCGGGCGAGCCCCTGGGGACCCACGCTCTTACGGGGCGAGTCTGGACTCTCGGGCAGAGACTCGGGAGCCGGGGAAGGCAGAGGTCTGAAGATGCGCGCGTGCCAGTGCGCACAAAGGCAGCGGAGGTTGCCACAGGCTTTCCCTAGTGGAAGGGAGTCAGAGGCTCCTGACTGCACTGAGCCCCAGTTCTGACTGCACTGAACCCCAGTTCCAGGCGAGCCCCTGGGACCCACGCTCTTGTGGGGGGAGTCTGGACTCTTGGGCAGAGACTCGGGAGCTGGGGAAGGCAGAGGTCTACGAGTGCGCGCAAGGGCAAGGCTGACGGGAAGCCAAGACTGTCTGCTCCGCCCTGAGACTCCACCCCATCCAAGCTGAGCACAGAGGCTATTGCAATTTGGCAAGTCTAATCCTATAATGCTGTCTCCAGCACCGAACTTCTCCCAGCATAGACACAGCTGATCCTTACAGCCAACTGGCCTGGAGGTCAATTCCTCCCAGTGATACCAACAACAATCAAGACTTCATTACAACAAGGCTGTACACACAGTCCACAAAGGGGTGCACCAAGAGTGTCCACCTCAGGTTAACTGGGGATGCCGACCCACTGGGCCATATAGGAAACCTAGCACACAAATTTACCCTACCAACTCAGGGAAGCAGTGAAAATGCGGCGTCAAAGAAACAGATCACAAACGAAAGAAATGGAGGAAAACAAACGACTGGATATAGAATTCAAAACCACGGTTATAAGGCTTTTTAAGAATATCCTAGAAAAGGCTGATAAATATAACGAGACTCTCGAAGATATGAAAAAGGACCAACTAGAAATTAAACATACACTGACTGAAATAAAAAATATTATACAGAGACCCAAAAACAGACTAGAGGAACACAAGAATCAAGTCAAAGAATTGAAATACAAAGAAGCAAAAAACACTCAACTGAAAAAGCAAAAAGCAAAAAAAAAAATCCAAAAAGTTGAAGATAGTGTAAGAAGACTCTGGGATAACTTCAAGCGTACCAACATCAGAATTATGGGGGTGCCAGAACAAGAGAGAGAGCAAGATACTGAAAACCTATTTGAAGAAATAATGACAGAAAACTTCCCCCACCTGGTGAAAGAAATAGACTTCCAAGTCCAGGAAGCACACAGAACCCCAAACAAAAGGAATCCAAAGAGGACCACACCAAGACACATCATAATTAAAATACCAAGAGCAAAAGACAAAGAGAGAATATTAAAAGCAGCAAGAGAAAAACAGTTAATTACCTACAAGGGAGCACCCATACAACTGTCAGCTGATTTCTCAACAGAAACTATGCAGGCCAGACGGGAGTGGCAAGATATTTTCAATGTGATGAATAGCAAGAACCTACAATCAAGATTACTCTACCCAGCAAAGCTATCATTCAGAATTGAAGGGCAGATAAAGAGCTTCACAGATAAGAAAAAGCTAAAGGAGTTCATCACCACCAAACCAGTATTATATGAAATGCTGAAAGGTATTCTTAAAGAAGAGGAAGAAGAAAAAAGTAAAGATAAAAATTATGAACAACAAATACATATCTATCAACAATTGAACCTAAAATTCAAGTGAATTAAAAACCTGAGGAACAGAATAATCTGGTGAATATAATAGAATCAGGGGCATAGAAAGGAAGTGGACTGATAATTCTCAGGGGGAAAGGGGTATGGGGGGTTCAGGAAGAGACTGGACAAAAATCATACACCTATGGATGAGGACAGAGGGGGGGAGGTAAGGGCAGAAGGTGGGGTGGGAACCGGGTGGAGGGGAGCTATGGGGGGGAAAAGGAGAAACAATTGTAATAATCTGAATAAAGATTTATTTAAAAAAATAAAATTAAAATAAAACTAATAAAACCTGAAAAAAAAAAAAAAAGAGTAACCAACGGATGCAAAACATTGGGGGGTGAGGGCATGTATGGGAGTGGGGGGGGGGCAATGGTAAGATATGTACACATATAATACCTTAATAAAAAAAAAATTGAAAAAATAAATAAATAAAAAATAAAGACAAAAAAAAAAAAAAGGTTAGACAGTTCCAAACACAAGCATAGAACTCACAAGTACTAAGGAAAACAATGACTGTTGTGCCAAATATCTTTATATAAAAAACAAGGAGTTCTGCCCAGCAGCTCAATATAATAAACTAAAGAAAATAAGAGGAAATAAATATACTGTACCTACACTAATAAAGAATTCATGTGAAATATTCCTTCTTCATATCTCTCTCCTCCCCACAAATAACAACCTCTCAACAAATGGTTTAAATAGCATTTAATAGTAAGGCAGAGTCCAAAGCTACAGCATAAAACACACCTCAGACCAGAAGACAAGATCCTTGGTAGCAGGTGTGGTAGCCACCCTGACTTAGTCTCCTGCCCCTCAACAACTACTATCTCTTACAGGCATAGCATCCAGGGTCCCTCAGGGGGTATGCCCAGTTGCAAGAGTTCCACCAAGTACTCATAGTCTATAGTTCCTACCCATCCATATACAATTTACCAATCAGGGGTTTTATTTTCCTAAACAATATTGCCTAGTAACATGACAAAAATATTTTATCACATTACCAAGGGAACTAACCAAAGATCAAATTCTCATGCAAAAGTGGAAAAGATTTTGTTAACCCTTTATCTACAACCACTATTCCCTACCTTTCTTACAAGCAATAAAAGGAATCAAATAATGATAAAGATACTGTAAAAATTAATATGTCGTGCAAAGTATCATTATAGTAGCTGCAGTCCTGCTTTCTCAAAAGATATTTCCTTAAACACCAAAAAAAAATCATAATAGAGAGAAATTCTTGACCCACCACATTTTGACAAGTTTTAATCTTCTCCTGAGCCAGGCTGTATTCTGCCCAAATTATCTCTAATTCATTCAAAGAAACTGGGGTAGTAAAGCGCTCTTCATCCAACATTTGTATAGCATCCGAAAGGTCATTTCCCAAACGAACACTGATGTTAACACGTCTATTTAAAAAAAAAAAATAGAAAAAGGAAAAGATAGAGAAAATTTTTAAGTTGGTATGAGAAAAAGTTGGGCTTAAATATTATGGTCTAAAGTTACTATTTATAAAATTGGCTATAAAAAGGTACTTTTTAAACTTTATATAAAACCATAAATAACTTTGGCACGAAGTTTTAATTAAAAAATATATATGACTGAGAGAAAAATTAAGTATTTTTTAAAAACTTTATATAAAAGGACAACTTCAAAAGTCTGCAGAATTTAAATATCAAATCGACCTTCACTTCTTGTCGACAATTAGATTTGTAAATATATTTTTACAAATTTTAGACTTAAATTACCAAGACTACAGGCACACAACCCTTGTACCCTAATAAGCAGACCAGCATTTGTAGACTTTTAAAAAGAAATGTAAAAAGAAAAGGCAATCAGAAAGGGAGGCCAACTAGCAAAACTAACAAGGTCCATTCATATTCTTTTTTCTAGCTTCCAGCTAGATTGCCATCATTCGAGTAGCACATTATGTCTTCAAATATAGATTGAAATATATTGGATTTTTTGGTCTGAAGTCTGTTTCACATCTTTGCAATGTAGCCACTTAATTTTTCAAGGTATGTCAAAGGTTGATTAGCCGAGGGACCAAAATACTCAAAACTATTTAGACACTTATAAACTAGACTAGAGGCCCGGTGCATAAAATTCGTGCACTCAGGGGGTGGGTCCCTCAGCCCAGATTATGAGAGGGCACAGGCCAGGCCGAGGGACCCCACCAGTGCACAATCGGGGCCAGGGAGGGACACGGGAGGTTGGCCAGCCAGGGAGGGACCACGGGAGGACTCCAGGGCCCATTTCACTCAGTCCCAATTGGCCGGACCCCAGCAGCAAGCTAACCTACCGGTTGGATTGTCTACCCCCTGGTGATCAGTACACATCATAGCGACTGGTCAACCTGTCGACTGTCTGCCTCCTGGTGGTCAGTGCATGTCACAGCAACTGGTCGACCAGTCAACTGTCTGCCTCCTAGTGGTCAGTGCATGTCATAGCAACTGGTCAACCAGTCGACTGTCTGCCCCCTGGTGGTCAGTGCATGTCATAGCGAGCGGTTGAGCATCTTAGCATATCATTAGCATATTACACTTTGACTGGTTGAATGGACGACCGGACAACCTGCCACTTAGCATATTAGGCTTTTATTATATAGGATGCCAATTCATGGATTTATACTGGAGAATGTTTTCATTGGACAGAAGACCAACATGAAGCATTCATTGAGGGCAATTTCTTAGTGTTTCAAAGTACATGAGAAAATGAATTACTGGTTTAAGTTCTGTGTGTAGCATGAAAGGGAACTAGGTTATTCTGAGAACTATTTTTTCCACATTTCAGAAAAGTATAACAAATTTTTCCTAACCAGCAATAAAGCAATCCTCTATTAGATAAAATACCTACATAATTCACATACAAAGTCTGAGAAATGCTAAATAAACTCTGCACAAGACTTGCTAATCCATTTTTCTTTTGACTCCATGATGACTACATTTTTTCTTTCTTTAGACAGAGTATAATTAATTTAGATTACTGAAATCTTTAGCTTTAGTATAGTCCTGAAAGTAACATCAAGCAAAAAAACTGGAGGTAGTAGTTCCCCATGTGTTGAACTTTTAATTTCACTCTCACAGATGACTTTAGGACAATATAACTCCTTCTACTAACAATGTAACACTACAAAATTTGTTTAATCAGGAGTTACTATTTTTAGTTTCTCTCTTTAAAGTTATAAAAATACAAAGTTAAATTTCAAAGCAAAAATGGTGGTCATACACAGCACCAACTAATTAACAATTACTTTAAATTATCCTTCTCAAAAATATGCTCTTACCTACCTAATTTCTTTCAATCTTTCAACCTTAGCTGCTAGATTTTTCATTCTGGTACCTACATGAGTCTTCAGAGTGCTTTTTAAATGTTTAGTTAAATCCATGATGGTTGCTTTTTCTTGCTGAAACAAAGAACAAAACAAGCACATCCTAGTGAGACCGAAATAGGAAACTGTATTTTTACTGTTATTTAAATGATTTTTAGAAATAATTAAAATTTTAAAGGTTAAAAAACGTTAGGCCACAGGGTAATAAACAATGATTTTCCTACTAGTTCGGATTTGAAAAGTATAATCTATTACAGTCTTCTGCCTTCATACAGACTAGATTCATACAGTGGAACTTCGGTTCTCAAACTTAATTCTTTCTGGAAGGCTGTTCAAGAAGCGATTTGTTCCAAAACTGAAACAATTTTTCCCATTAGAAATAATATAAATTAATCCATTCCAGACCCACAAATGAATCTCTGTTTTAACCTTTCTTATATACAGTACATGTCTAATAAACACATCTTTTCTTAAATTTAGTGAACCACCCCCTACCAGCCTTAAATGAATCACTTTCAGCACTTGTTCCAAGGGTGTCTTTCAGGAGGTCAGTATACAGCACCTTCACTTTTTCACATATCACTGCTTCTGAAATGCTGTCACTGGCCAACTGCTTTGCATTTATCCAAATCAACAATTTTTCTACCTCTTCAATTGCCTGTGATTGTTGCTTTGTGAGCACTCCTGTACCCTTAGCAAAAATTAGCCTTTTGATGGCCTCTTTGTTTTAAAATTGTGCTAATCATTTATTTCACCAGCAACAAAATTCTCTTCTTTGTTTGTGGTCTGAGAGATGTTTTTTGTGATGCTGAGGAACTGGCATGAAAAGGCTATCACTCGAATAAACTAAAGTTTTGTTCAACAACCAAGTCATTTTTTCCATGAACAACTTGGTCGAGAACCGAATTGCTTGAGATAGAGACATTCGAGAACCAAGTTTTGACTGTATTTCAGAGGCCAAATAGAAACAAAATTTCACACACTGTATGCCTCAATACTTACATTTTAAAAAGATAAATGAAAGATCATCCTAGAAACAAAATGATTATCAATGACAATTTCTTTTCTTGAAAGTCTTATGTCATTCTGCATTACTAAAGAACCAAAAATATCATTTCCCAGACCCAAGCTAGATTAAACTCCCTGATTCTAAGTGGTATCTCAAAGATATGTCTACCATGATTATCCAAAATAATGTATAGAGTTGTAATATGGATAAAGACCTGGTAATTTTATTCTAACACTAATACAAACTAAGTTTTATATAAACATAGAACTTTTATTCAATATTTAAACAACATGCTCTCCAGTCCTCACATTCTTTCAGTTAAATAGAGAGTGCCAGCCGTGGCTGATATGGCTCAGTTGGTTGGATGTCATGCCATGCATCAAAAGGTTGCTGGTCCAATTCCAGTCGGGACACATGCCCAGTTTGGGGCTCAATCCCAGGTAGAGGGTGTGCAGGAGGCAGCTGATTGATGTTTCACTCTCACATTGATGTTTCTCCCTCTCCCTTTCTCTCTCTCTAAAAATCAATTTAAAGTATTTGTTTAAAAGAGAGAGAGAACAGTAACATTTGTTTTTAAGTCTGTTTCTATCCATTGTGTTGTTAGAATAATTAAATTACATAAATCTAAAAAATGGGATGGAGAAAATAAAAAGTTGTTAATCTTTGAAAATGTGTTTAATGCTTTCCAGAGAATCTATGAAAGCTTATATTTAATACAAATTGCTAATGAATTACATGTAGATAAGAACTAGCCCCACACCAGACCCCCCAATCCAGGGTTTCAGTGCCAGGAAGAAAAGTCCCCATAACTTCTGGCTGTAAAAACCAGTGAAATTGAAGCTGAGGGAGATGGAGGGCTAATGGAGTCCCAGGCAGTTCCTCTTAAAGGGCCCCCATATGGACTTACTCGGACTCACTCCCCCTGAGTTCCAGTGCTGGGGCAACTCAACTGAAACTCAAATTGGGGAGGGGGGGCCTGGTGTGAACTACTCTGAGAATTAAACACTCCAGGGTGACAGGGTGATTCACTCCTCAGGAAGCCTATTTTGATCAGTTTTACATCCTGAGTCTCTACCACATTCTCACCATAAATAACAGAGAAAAATCCCCTCAAGCTTCCAGCAAGGGGAGGAGAAAAAAAAACATTTTGAAATATGCTAGGCCAGTGGTCAGCAAACTGCAGCTCGCGAGCCACATGCAGCTCTTTGGCCCCTTGAGTGTGGCTCTTCCACAAAATACCACGGCCTGGGCGAGTCTATTTTGAAGAAGTGGCGTTAGAAGAAGTTTAAGTTTAAAAAATTAGGCTCTCAAAAGAAATTTCAATCGTACTGTTGGTATTTGGCTCTGTTGACTAATGAGTTTGCAGACCACTGTGCTAGGCCTTCCTGTAATTCTTAACAAGATCTGCCCTCAGGGAAAACTTATTTAAACAGAGTCTAACTAACCTGGGGAAAGGGGAATAACCAACTCCCACTTTAGCCATCTGTCTTACCTAAAAGGTTTGGATGGGAATGAGAAGCATGTGAGAAGTTCGCAGTCCAGAGGCACAGGCTCATTAAAAGACTGAAATCTTCTCAGTCGTTTAGGACTATAAAACATTTCTCTTCCCTTCATACCTTATCACCACATTACTAAAAGCCTAGTTTTAGCAGTTCCTTTTACCTAGTACATCATGCCCAGCTATCAAGAAAAAATTACAAGACATTAAAAGACAAAAAAACTCAGCTGGAAAAGACAAAGCAAACCTAAGAATCAGACCAGGAATTTAAAACATGTTATGATTAACATGGTAAAAGCTTAATGGATAAGGCAGACAGCATGAAAGAACAGATAAGCAATGTAAGCAGAGAGAAGGAAATTCTAAGAAATGCCAGAGATCAAAAACACTGTAGCAGAAATGAACTAATATTTTAACAGGCTTACCAATAGACTGAATATAGCTGAGGAAAAAATTTCTATAATCCAGGATATGTAAATCATATGTCCACTGAAGGACTTGTATAAGAATATCCACTGATTTATTCATGATAGCCAAAAAGTGGAAACGACCTAAATGCCCATCAACAAAAGAATGGGTACACTTTCAAATGGAACACTACTCAGCAATAAAAATGAACACACTATTGATACATACATCATAGATAAATCTCATAGACATTAAATGAATGAAGCAAGACACAACAGAGTGTGTATCAGAGGATTCCCTTTATATAGAGTACAGAACCAGGAAAACTATACTACGATGATATAAATATGATTTAAATATGATATAAATATATGATTTACGATAAATCAGAACACTGGTTGCCCTGGGTGGAACGGAGGATAGGCTGAAAAGAGGCACCAAGGAACTTTCTGAGGTTGAAGGAAATGTTTTATATCTTCAGTACGTAAAGCAGATGACCTGTAATCTACTTATTCTCTTCATGGAAGGGGACAGAAGAAAATCCCCAGAGAAAAGAATAAAGGCAGGTGACTAGTTTAACCTGTCAACTAGACCTCTCAAAAAATAAACGATTTTCTAGGAAGAGACTGTATCTCTGAAAGGTCCTTAGCAGGATGTCCCTAGCTAAAGAACTAGTTATAGTGGATAGAACCCAAGTTTTATTGATTTCTGAGACAGAGCTCCCTGGAGAATGTCACATACGGATTTAAGGGCTAAGGATTGAATTCAATTACCAATGGACTTAATATAAGGTGACAGGAGAAGATTTGACTTCGGGTGGTGGGCACACGGTGCAATATACAGATCTTGTAACATAGAAACCCACACCTGAAAACTATATGTTCATGCTGACCAATGTCACCCCAATCAATTTAATAAATAAATGTATTTTTTTAAATTACCAATGGTCAATGATTTAACCAATCAGGCCTTTGTAATGAAACCTTGATTTTAAAAAAAAACAACAAAAAAACACAAACCTCAGGATGAGGTTTCGATGAACTTCCAGACTGGTGACCAAATCCATGTACTAGGAAAATGTCAAGCAAGAGACATCCCTATCCCCTATTCCCAACCCCACCTCCACCACCACCCCATAACTTCCCTGATGCATCTCTTCCTTTTACTCAGCTATTCAATTCTCTCCTTTAGTAATGTTTAAAAATTTCCATTGTTAAAAGTTTTGTTTTATTCAATCCTCATCTGAGCACATGCTTAGAAAGAGGAAGGGAGGGAGGAAGTGGAGGAAGAAGGTGAGGGGAACACCTATGTAAGAGAAACATCAATCAGTTGCCTTCTGTATGTGCCCCAAGCAGGGATCAAACCCAAAACCCAGGTATGTGCTCTGACAAGAAATAAAACTGGCAACTCTTTGGTCATAGGACAATGATCAACCAGCTGAGCCACTTGAGCCAGGCATAGTTAAAAGTTTTTTTTAAAAAAAAAAAAAACACATAAAAGGAAACATAAATGTGAAAATATTAATCTTTTAAATATCCAATGAAATCCAAAGATGATCAGTCTGGAGTATAAGAAAAAAATTTCATCTATAAACTAATATAAAGTAAGAAGGAGAGAATGAAGAGGGGGGAGAGGAAGGGAAGGAAAGAAAAAGTGACAGAAAATTTAACAAGACTAGATGAATACAGAGATCCCAGTTGGTCATTCTTTACCTTACTTCAACCACTGAGCATACCATACCTGCAGTTCCTGGGAAGTCTGTTCTACTTTCAATTCTAATGCCTTATAACTTTCGAGAAGAACCTCCTTCTCTGTTTTAAGCTTTTCATTTTCTTCAATCAGTTTCTGGTCCTGCTTAATTTTTGCCAGGCTGACATTAGACCCTAAATTAAAGTCACCAATAGCCAAACATTCCCTGTTAAAAACAAATTCACTCATTTTAAAAACCAAACTGTGTAAGGCTGACAGAGATCAGAAATCTAAACTAATTTATGTTAGGCTTTTTATACTTTAATATATCTTAAAGTTAATTTTGGAAACTATTGTAAAACTTTACCTAGACCACCACTAAAAAGTATCTTAACGCAAATTAGATTTTATGACTAAAGTCATACTTCAGAAACAATGCTTCCAACTCTCAAAGAAAATATATTCCAGGTTTTTCACAGCAATATCAACTCCAGTAAATACTGTAAAAAGCACTCTGTTATCAGTTTCTTCCAATCCTCCTCACCGTCACCCCCACTCCATTTGACAGTTTCATTCCTAAAGCACTGACAATATCCCAACAAATAGCTACATCACCTAACATATGGCATCATGACTTGGATCATGAAACAGAAATATGAATGGCTTGGTACTTATAAACATCAAATGTGGCTTTCCACTTCAAGTTTATGATTCAAAATTATGTAAAAAGTGAACTCCTTTTGTAATAATCAAGTTTTCACAGGAAGAACAAAGGGCCTCTCTTTTGATTTAAAAAAAAAAAAAAAAAAGTCAATTCCCTAAAACTCATTAAAACATTTCTAAAGCCACAGGAAAAACTTCAAAGTTTATTTGAAATTCTAGCTTTCCCTGAATAATTCAGATTTAGGGGGAGGTTCTATTTTTGATCAATGTATTCAAGAGAGTCGGCATGCTTATAACCCAGCAATTCCACTTCTAGGTATATATTCAAAGAAATCCAAAACACTAATTTTAAAAAAATATGCACCCCTATGTTCTTTGCAGCATTATTTACAATAGCCAGATATGGAAGCAACCCAAGTGCCCATCAATAGAAGAGTGGATTTTAAAAGTTGTGGTACATATATATACAATGGAATATTACTTGGTCATAAAAAAAGAATCTTACTATTTGCAATAGCAGAGATGGACCTAGAGGGTATTATGCTAAGTGAAAGAAGTCAATCAGATAAAAACAAACAATATATGAATTCACTTATATGTGGAATCTAAAGAATAAAATATCTATCTAAACAAACAAAACTAAAACAGGCTCATAGATACAGAGAACAGACTGACTGTTGCCAAAAGGGAGGGGACTTAGGGGACTGGGTAAACAAGGTGAAGGGATTAAGAAGTACAAACTGGTAGTTACAAAACAGTCATGGGGATGTGAAGTACAGCATAGGAAGTATACTCAATAATACTGTAATAACTCTGCATGGTACCAGTAGAAATATCAGGGGGAACACTTTTAAAGTATATGATTGTCTAACCACTATGCTGTACACCTGAAACTAATGCAAAAATAATAAAGAATATAAACTGTAATTGAAAAATATAAAACAAAAAATAAGAATTTTAAAAAAGGAGTTGGCATGAATAGTTGGTATATGAACTTTGAACAATTCAGTAATGATTTTCTTTCAAAATGGCTCTTACAAAAGTATTCCTTCCAAAGAGAAGAATAATACATGTTTTAGAAAAACAGAAATAATTAGTATCATTCCTCAAAATCATGACATAGCTGAGGACTCCAAAAACATAACCGTTGACTTCTACTATGACAAGGGCTTCTACCATGAATTAAATATTAGGTAAGACTAAAACCCCACCAGTCTTACTTTGGAAATGGCACATGATTTCCTACATCATTTTTATCCTTCGAGTCAAGTGTCTGCCTCCCACTTAATCGCCCCTTTGGCCTGCTGAATGTTGACTGGTTTGATCTATGCCCCCACAGAGGAATGGGGCCTTTGAGGTTCCTGAGAACAAGCTGACCAGGATCTGGTTTTTGTTCCTCACAGATGTTAGTGCTGGAAGTGAGTTTGCATTTTTCTGCAAATCCTTTCTTAGCCACCTCTTCCCCTATATCCACAGTGCCATACTCAGCCTGAGCAATAACTGTTCCATCTTGATAGGTTGCTTTAATTCTCATTTTTATTTCCTTTTCAAAAATCAAGCTCCCCAGAAAGGTTCTACCCTAAGAAAGACAGGGAAAAAAAGGCATAAGCCAGCTACACCAACATATTATTCTTCACTTGTTTCCACCCAATGTTTCCAATAATTGTATTTTTCATTCTCACATCTCTATAGAAGTGTTCTTACCTTGTTATGCAAATACACTCCACATGTGCATGAATATATTCCAATTATACACTTGCTGAAGTAGAATACCTGAAGTACAGGCACCCATATGTGTGTATTTTTAAGGTGTATCAATTAAATATCCTCAAATAATTTTTTTAAACCAATCAGACTGCTGGCTATTTTGGCCCCAACTAAATATAGTGGTGTCCTCAGAAGCTACAGCACATAAAAATAGATTTTTGATACCTAGAAAAGGAGCTAAAATTCAACAAAACTTCAAAAATATTTTAAAGGCAAAACCAAGTACTCTGGTTTTAAACACAAACAAGAACAGGAGCAAAAAACAGAACTAAGAGCACGAAATATCAACAATTTTCTTTAAATCAGCTGTCAGCAAACTGCGGATCGTGAGCCACATGAGGCTCTTTGGCCCCTTGCGTGTGGCTCTTCCACAAAATACCACGGGCCTGGGCGAGTCTATTTTGAAGAAGTGGCGTTAGAAGAAGTTTAAGTTCAAAATATTTGGCTCTCAAAAGAAATTTCAGTCATTGTACTGTTGATATTTGGCTCTGTTGACTAATGAGTTTGCCGACCACTGCTTTAAATCAACAAATTGAAATTACAGAATATGAGATGTTAGAAATTCCTAAATTCAAAACCCTCTTAAACTGAATTTTGTTTAAGGGCATAACACTTGTACAACTGGTATATAAGAAGCCATATGAGTAATTATGTATTTGCTAACTTTTAATTAATTATCCATCCTGTGCACTAAGCACAAATATACCTAAGACCTATTTTGGAAGGGAGGATATTTTGAGATTTGATTTTAATAAGGACCTGCTTATAGCTCAAAAATATTAAAATTCTTAAAATTACTTTGATACACTGTAACCACCAAGACAGAACCCTGAACTTGGAATACAATTTAATTAAATTGTAAGACTACCCCTGAAATTATCAGATGTCTTCCAGAATTAGATTACTAATCCAAAATTTAATGGAAATGAATACAAACTAGAATCTAGATTAGCAGAACATCACTGGCAATTACCACATCAAACAGTATGAGCCTCTGCCAAAATGATAAAGTTGGGTAATTTACAACTTCACTAATTTCAAATGTCTGATATTTATGACCAGGACTAGGTTAAAGTTCACTTTTACTTATATACTGTCTCAAAACCCAAAGACAACATCATTTTCTCCATCATATATGAGACTCTACTGTTAAGTTTTCATAATAGGAAAAACTATTCATATTTATTATATAAATACTAGAAGCCTGGTGCACGCATTTGTGCACTGGTGGGGTCCCTCGGCCTGGCCTGCGGGGATCGGGCGAAATCAGCTCTCCAACATCCCCTGAGGGGTCCCAGATTGCGAAAGGGCTGTTCTCGGGTGACGCACCCTGGAATCGGGCTCCCTCCTCTCTGGTTCCAGGTGGGTCACCTGAGAACCACAGCTGCCAAGTCACCACAGCTCAGCAGCTCCTGCATTGAGCATCTACCACCTGGTGGTGACTGTATGTCATAGCTACCAGTCAGACACTCGGACGGTCACTTAGGCTTTTATATATATAGATATACATATATATACCACTTTTATCAGAAATACTAACAAATGTACCTAGCAAAAGATGAGCACAAACATGTTTTTATATAATTGCTTTTAAATCATTCTATAATTCATATTTTTTATTATTTATACAAGCTTTTATATTAAGGAAAATTAGTGAAATTTAACTACACTTATATTTTGTTTTAGTTCCATTAACAAAAAATATTTAAAATCTGTGACTTGCCTGATCAAATTGGTTAACTTCTTGGCCAGAAGGAATTTGTAGTCCCCAAAGTCTATACTTTTTGGCAACACTAGAAAATTGCAGATCCAAAGGAATCTCAACTATATCAGATCGATTTAGAATTTCAGTATTTCCATAGTCAATGTATCTCACCAGACACTGGGAGGAAAAAATGAAACAAATGCTAATAATGAACTAAATATCTCAAAGAAACCACCAAAATTTGCTGCTTTCTATTAATTAGCTATAAATCAAGATACCATTTTACCTCAAACTGGCAAATAAGAGCTCCAGCAATATCCTCAAAATAAGGAAAATCCATAGTCCAGTGAGAACTCAGTGATTTCTATATTTGGTATCAAACAGTACTACTTCCAACAGTACCATTTCTCATTTTGGATTTGTTTTTAAACAACTGGCATTAAATAAATATAAATCTATGAAGCTTATGGCCCTCTCCTACCTGGAATGTTAAAATCAATCAACATTCTTAAATTCAAGCTGAAAAGACAAAGTTATCAAGCTTCCTGTAAAATTAAACCCACTCCAGTTATCAGACCTTGAAAATGAAGCAAATTCACCTTTACCTCCAGCTCTATATCTGTTTAAAAAGAAAAATACCTTATCACAAGGTCAAAGGGCAGCTTGCTTCTTAATTTAAAAAGTTAAAGCCAAATCAAAAGCAAATGCAAAATATCAACTACAGTTGTCAGTTGTCAAATTATGGGGAAAAGCTCTATTAGAAAGGTCTATTTCATTAAGATGAATCATTATTTTTGACAGTAATAAAATGTGAGATTTTTAAAAAGATATTTGAAACATTACTCAAATTGTTTAATCTTAGCATTTCCTTGTTACAAGAAAAATATTTAGCCCTAACCGGTTTGGCTCAGTGGATAGAGCGTCGGCCTGTGGACTAAAGGGTCCCAGGTTCGATTCCGGTCAAGGGCATGTACCTTGGTTGTGGGCACAACCCCAGTAGGGGGTGTGCAGGAGGCAGCTGATCAATGTCTCTCTCTCATCGATGTTTCCAACTCTCTATCCTTCTTCCTTCCTCTCTGTAAAAAATCAATAAAATATATTTTTTTAAAAAAGAAAAATATTTATAAAATATACATATTAGAAAACCAAGATGGCGGCATAGGTAAACACCTAAACTGCTGCCTCGCACAACAATTTCAAAACTACAACTAAAAGACAAAATGGACATCATCCAGAACCAGAAGAAGGCTGGCTGAGTGGAAATTCTACAACTAGAAGGAAAGAGAAAAGCACACTGAGGCTCAGAGGAGCTGCAGGAGGCAGAGGTACTGAGACAGACGCGCGCGTGGAGAGGACTGGCAACTGAGTGCGCAGCTGGCTTTCTCAAGCGGGAGGGAGACAAAAGCTCCCAACTGCGCTGAACTCCAGTTCCGGGTGAGACTCTGGGGACCCAGACTCATTCGGGGAGAAACTGGACTGTGGCAGCAGGCAGAACTTGAGGGCGGATTTCTCTCAGAGGTGCTTGCAGCGATTACACTGAGACACGGGCCTATTAGGGCAGGGCTGACGGGAAACCAATGCTATCTGCTCCGCCCTGAGACTCCACCCCATTCAAGCTGAGCACAGAGGCTTTTGCAAGTCTTGTCTCATAAGGGTGTCTCCAGCACAGGAGTTCTCCCAGCGTAGACACAGCTGATCCTCACAGCCAATTGGCCTGGAGGTCAATTCCTCCCAGTGATACCAACAACAATCAAGGCTTAACTACAACACGACTGTGCACACAGCCCACAAAGGGGTGCACCAACAGTGTCCACCTCAGGTAACTGGGGAGGCTGAGCCACTGGGCCCTATAGGACACCTCGCACACAAAGCCACTCTATCAACTCAGGGAAGCAGCCAAAAAGCAGAGACAAAGAAACATCACAAATGAAAGAAATGGAGGAAAGCAAACGACTAGATATAGAATTCAAAACCATGGTTAATAGGTTTTTAAAGAGTTTTCTAGAAAAGGCTGATAAATTTAGCGAGACCCTCGAGGATATGAAAAAGGACCAACTAGAAATTAAGCATACACTGACTGAAATAAAAAATATTATACAGAGATCTAACAGCAGACTAGCGGATCCCAAGAATCAAGTCAAAGATTTGAAATACAAAGAAGCAAAAAACACTCAACAGGAAAAGCAAAAAGAAAAAAGAATCCAAAAATATGAAGACAGTGTAAGGAGCCTCTGGGACAACTTCAAGTGTACCAACATCAGAATTATGCGCGTGCCAGAAGAAGAGAGAGAGCAAGATACTGAAAACCTATTTGAAGAAATAATGACAGAAAACTTCCCCCACCTGGTGAAAGAAATAGACTTACAAGTCCAGGAAGTGCAGAGAACCCCAAGCAAAAGCAATCCATAGAGGACCACACCAAGACACATCATAATTAAAATGCCAAGAGCAAAAGACAAAGAGAGAATATTAAAAACAGCAAGAGAAAAACAGTTAGTTACCTACAAGGGAGCACCCATATGACTGTCAGCTGATTTCTCAACAGAAACTATGCAGGCCAGAAGGGAGTGGCAAGAAATATTCAAAGTGATGAATAGCAAGAACCTACAACCAAGATTACACTACCCAGCAAAGCTATCGTTCAGAATTGAAGGGCAGATAAAGAGCTTCACAGATAAGAAAAAGCTAAAGGAGTTCATCACCACCAGTATTATATGAAAAGCTGAAAGGTATTCTTTAAGAAGAGGAAGAAGAAGAAAAAGGTAAAGATAAAAATTATGAACAACAAATACATACCTATCAACAAGTGAATTTAAAAATCAAGTGAATTAAAAACCTGAGGAACAGAATAATCTGGTGAATATAATAGAATCAGGGGCATAGAAAGGGAGTGAACTGACAATTCTCGGGGGGAAAGGAGTGTGAGGGGTGTGAGAAGAGACTGGACAAAAATCGTACACCTATGGATGAGGACGGGGGGAGAGGGTAAGGGCAGAAGGTGTGGTGGGAACCGGGTGGAGGGGAGCTATGGAGGAAAAAAGAGGAACAATTGCAATAATCTGAACAATAAAGATTTATTAAATTTAAAAATATATATATATACATATTATAAAATATTTTAAATCCAGGAAAACCACCATTGAAAAAAATAATATAGGAAAGCCCACAGAGATGCATTTACACAGCTTACAAAGTGCACTTTATATATAGCTAAACACAAAGAAAATTCATTACATTTAACAAAAACAGGAGAAAGCTTCAAGCCAATCTTCATTAACAATATGCACATGAACTAAGAAATAAACATAACTTCAGGACCAATAAAATGTTTATTTTCCTACTTAATCTTAATAGAATGAACTTTTCAAAGTTTCTCAGCAAAAATCAAACATAATTATTAAGAACTGAGATATACAAAAAGATAAAAAATTATTTAATCTATTCTTGGACAATCTAAAGTGATTATATGACAACATAAATTCAGAAGAATGTTCCTGAATCTGACCTGGATTTTTTTTTAAACAATTCATTTCTTTTATATTCACTAGGTTAAAAAAAATAAAAAATGCATGTTTTAAACCATTTAAAAACTCCCTGAACCAGATCTTATTACCACTATGAATAAGCAATGAAGGGTTAAATAAGCATCAGATTTTAGAACCAGAATAAATATTCCTTAGGGAGAAAAAAATTGAACATTTATTCCTGCCTTTTCATCACTGATGAGTTTCAGTATTTTGCATCTGTACCAGCATTTATCTTCAGAAAATAATCCACCATAAATCTACAAAGAGAAAAAGAAAGTACAATTATTTGGAATTTTAATTAATCAAAGCATGTTAAGTAGAGTAAGATAGTGGTTACCACTTAACTACATGTCAATAAATACTTTATTTATACCTTATTTTATCCTTAAAACAACCTGAACAGGCAGGAACTGTGTTTCACCATTATACAGCTGAAGTCATAAGCTAGTTAGCAGCAGAACAAGGATTCAAACTTAAGATATATGACTACAGAGTCCATTATGCTATTCTGCCTTTCAAAGAAAAGGGGTGGCATTGGGGAGGGGAGGAAAGATAAAAAACAGACAACAGAAAAAGGCGGTCAAATTAGTGTTTTCATATTCTTTGGAGATAAAGGCATCATGTTCATTGGAGCATTATTTACAAAAGCCAATAAAGGGAAACAACCTCGGTATCCACTGATATATGAACAGATAAGGACGATATGGTACATATATATACAATGGGATATTACTAAGCCATAAAAAATGAAATCTTGCTATGTGCCAACAGCAATGATGAACCTAGAGGGTACTACACCAAGTGAAATAAGTCAGACAGCCTGGCCACTGGTGGCTCAGTGGTTGAGCACTGACCCATGAACCAGGAAATCACAGTTCGATTCCCAGTTAGGGCACATGCCCAGATTGTAGTCTCCACTAGGGGACGTGCAGGAGGCAGCCAATCAATGATTCTCATCGTTGATGTTTCTCCCTCTCTCTGCCTCTCTCTCCCTCTTTCTAAAATCAACAAAAAACATATTTAACAAAGAAATGAAGTGTCAGAAAACGACCAATACCTATAATTTTACTTATATGTGAAATCTAAAAATCCAAACAAACCAACCAGGAACAGACTCACAGATACAGAGAACAAATTGATAGTTGCAGGGGTCAGGGAATGGGCAAAAAGGGTGAAAGGAACTAGGAAGTACAAACTTCCAGTTATAAAATAAATAAATCATGGGGATGTAATGTACAGCATAGGAAATATAGTCAATAATATTGTAACTTTATACAGTGACAGATGGTTACTAGACTTAATGGTGATCACTTCATAAGCAAAAACGTTAAATGTCTATGTTGTACATCTGAAACTAATATTGATTGTACATCAACTATACTTTAGTAAAAAAAATGAACAAGCATCAAAGACTTGAAATCATGCTGTTTTAATATAAGAAGACGTAACTGACACAACTAATTGCTCTTTAAACACAAATATTCCAAGCACATGCCACTTAATCTAATTCTTAATTATGATGAGATCCGTATGTCATACCAGCCAAGAATGGTTTTTCCCAAGAATGGTTTTTCTACTTTTTATTTTGTATACTAGAGGCCCAGTGCACGTGGGTTCCTCAGCATGGCCTGTGCCCTCTTGCAATCCAGGGCCCCTCAAGGGATGTCAGATAGCCGGTTTCGGTCCAATCAGACAAGAGGGAGCCCAACCCCCGCAGGCCTGATCCAGACAGGAGGGAGCCTGATCCAGACAGGAGGGAGCCTGATCCCCACAGGCCTGATCCAGACAGGAGGGAGCCTGATCCAAATAGGAGGGAGCCCGATCCCCACGGGCCTGACCCAGACAGGAGGGAGCCTGATCCAAATAGGAGGGAGCCCGATCCCCACAGACCTGACCCAGACAGGAGGGAGCCTGATCCAAATAGGAGGGAGCCCAACCCCCGCAGGCCTGATCCAGACAGGAGGGAGCCTGATCCAGACAGGAGGGAGCCTGATCCCCACAGGCCTGATCCAGACAGGAGGGAGCCTGATCCAAATAGGAGGGAGCCCGATCCCCACAGGCCTGATCCAGACAGGAGGGAGCCTGATCCAGACAGGAGGGAGCCCGATCCCCACAGGCCTGATCCAGACAGGAGGGAGCCTGATCCAGACAGGAGGGAGCCCGATCCCCACAGGCCTGATCCAGACAGGAGGGAGCCTGGTCCTGTGCATCGGTCGTTGAGTCACTTAGGCTTTCATATATATAGACTAGAGGCCCGATGCACGAAAATTCATGCAAGAGTAGGCCTTCCTTCCCCCAGCTGCCGGCACCGGCTTCCCTCCAGCACCCGGGACCCAGGCTGTTTCCTTCTGGCCAGCGACAGGCACCCGGGACCTGGGCTTCGCTCCAGCCCCAGCTTCATCTGGAAGGACATCTGGAAAGACGTCAGTCTAATTAGCATATTACCCTTTTATTAGTAAAGATAAGAAGTTTAGAGCTATTGAGTAGATAAAATTAAATCAGGTAATATACTTAACACCAAACTATCATTTATTTTAAATTAGTATTTTAATTTAATTATCCTCCTATATAATAAAAGGGCAATATGCAAATCGACCAAATGGCAGAATGACCAGTCGCTATGACGCACACTGATCACCAGGGGGCAGAAACTCAATGCAGGAGCTGCCCCCTGGTGGTCAATGCGCTCCCACAGGGGGAGCACCGCTTAGCCACAAGCCAGGCTGATGGCTGGCGAGCACAGTGACCAGCTTCCATGGTAGTGCTAAGGATTTCTGACTAATGGCTTAGGCCTGGAGCAGGTCTAAGCCATCAGTCAAACATCCACCAAGAGCTCCCAGACTGCGAAAGGGCGCAGGCCAGGCTGAGGAACCCACCCGCCACCCCCGCCCCCCGCCCACCCAGTGCACAAATGTCATGCACCGGGCCTCTAGTGTTTAATAAAAGAACAAAGAGAAAAATTTACATATTTTAAGTCAATTTCTCAACTCAGCACCACTGACATTTGAGACAGGATAATTCTTTGCAGGGTAAGGGCAGGGGGGTGTTGGCTGTCCTGTCCATTGCAGGATGTTTAACAACATCCCCCTGGCCTCTACCTACAAGATACCAGTAACACCCCCTCAGTTGTGACAACCTAAAAGGTCTCCAGATACTGCCCAAGTCTCCTTGGAATGAAGAATACAAAATCACTCCCGGTTGAAAACTGTAGGGAGTGGCTATAGGATTAAGCCTGGGACTGACCTGTTAGCAAAGCCACAAACAAGTCCCAGCTTAGAGGGCACAGCTCTCTTAGCATAATTAAGCTTGACCCTATGACCCTCCCTAGAGCCTTCCTGGGTAGCTAATGGGCTGTGGGAGGTGCAGCAAGTGCTGCCAAAACAAGTGAAACTCACAACAACATTGTAACTGTGTTGACCACTACCTTATCTCTGACTATAAAATAAAGCATCAGCTTACCTTCTGGATCTTTCTCAGTGGCCTTAGCCAGGCACAGGAGATCCACCTAGACCCAGCTTATTCTCTTTGTCTGTCTCTTCTACATCCTTCGCCGCCCTCCCTCAGGCTCGCCGAACCCTTTGTGCAGGCATGGCACAGAAAGCCACTTTAACTCATTCATTCTCAATGGGGAAAATATCCCCAAGGAAGTTAAAACTGGTTCTTGGGGTGTGGGGAGGCATTATAGATATTACAATGGTTTGTAGCCCTCCAAAGTTCAACCCTACCTAACAGCATAAATAGCTCTATAGTATATCTGTAATGTTTAAATGTCTTGGAGGAAAGAGAACCATTAGGAGAAAAATGCTTTAGAAGGGCATAATGAAAAAAAGGTTGAGTGACAGAGTAAGACTAATTTTCAGTGTATCACTCTGAACTAGGACAAATTCACAGATTTTAAAGCAAAAGGGATAAACCGTGTGAAACTTAAAATTCTTAATTTCACAAGGCAACAAAGTACAAGTCAATTGAGACACATGGATATCTACCAAAGCAAAAGCTACAAAGAATAGGTGTGTTCAATTAGCACTTGACTGTGGTCCCCTCAGCTAACATTCAACTGGAAGGCAAGAGAGGGCACACATGGCATGGTACCCTCTCCCAACCATCTCACTTAATTTTCCAACAAGCAAACAGACTTAGTAGCAAAAATAGCTGATAATCTACAGTCTTATTCAATTCCAAACTCTACAAAAGGTCACATTATCTTTAGTTAAGACTTTGTAATCTATCTATATATATAAAACCCTAATACACAAATAGACCGAATGGTGGAACAACCAAACAACCAGTTGCTGTGACATGCACTGACCACCAGGGGGCGCACGCGGAACATGGCAGGCATCGACCATGGGGTTATGGTGGAGGAGGTGAGCGGGGTCACCAGACCAAGGCAGGGCACCAGTTGCTGTCATTGGGGCGAGCCTGTGGCGGTTACTGAAAATTCTTTGCTCCCCTGCGCCACGGTCCTACCCAGCGCTCGCACCTGCTGCCAGCACCAGCCCTACTCGCACCCACTGCCAGCTCCGGAGCTACTGCTCGCACCCACTGCTGGCGCCCGGCCTCAATCGCTCAGAGCCATCAGCGGATGCGAGGGGCAGCTGCAGGCCCCAATCACCCCTGAGGGCTTCTCCACCTCCCCCTGCTCCTGAGAGGTAATTAGGGCAGCAGCCACCACTCGCATCCATTGCTGGCGCCAGCCCCAATTGCAGTCAGCAGGTGTGAGCGGGGCCAGGCCAGTGCCCTCAGCACATGGGAGCGATGGCGGCGGGAGCAGGGCTGCCAGCAGACAAGGAACTGGGGGCTGCGGCAGGAGGGACCAGGTAGGGGTGTGGAGGATAGGCCAAGACCCACCCCTGTGCCCACTGCAGCCTCACGGTCCACGGTTCCTTTCAAGGTGCACGAATTTGTCCACTGGGCCCCTAGTTATACTAATAAAATAAACAATTGGATATAAGGCAGGTGACAGAAATGGTATGTCATTGCAACCCAGTCTAGGTAAAGGCGGGGACACTTTGTATCCAGGAATAGAGCTGGGACCCAACCAATTTGAGGAACCTGAAGTTATCATAAATACAAGTCTATCCCAAACAGATTTATTTGTCTTTAAACATAGTCCCACTGTGCCCGGTTCCAAGCTTCTCTCCAACTCAACTATTCACAGCTCATGACCTGCTTACATGGTGAGGAGAGAGCCACTCAATCACTAAAGAAAATTTACAAAGTATAATCCATTCATGGATAATCAGAGATGACTGAGTAATCATTTATAAGTCTATTATTGAAGTTTGTTTAAATTTTTTGTTAAGCAAGTAGTTGATTTTGCATTCAACAGAAGAAAAGCAGCTGTGTCTAATTTTTAACACTATCAAACATAGTCATAGACTACAAGGATGCTTTAAAAAAACTAAAAACTTTACAAATTGCATTTCCTTCTCCATTCTGATGCTCAACTCCAAGCTACACTGTTTCCTTCCTTGTAAATTTCTTCTTTTCACACATTTTTATATATGCTATTGGGGTTTAATAATTTTAAAATAAAACTATAGAGGCATATTATTAGAAGAAAATCAAAGTATATTGAAAAAGGTAAAGAATAAGACTTCCTTCCCAACCCTCTTCAACATGAGCCTCTTGAAAATAATTTTACTTTTACACTAATGCTCCATATACACTAGGATATGTTTATACATTTTTTACACAAATGAGCTAATTTTACATATGCTATTTTGCATCTAATTCCATATTAAAATACAGACATATACCTCTCATTTAACTAAGCAAGGCACCCAACACACAAAATTTAAAGAGGCACTCACTCACTCTGAGGTACCAACTCTGCACTTGCATAAGTGCCTCCTTAAATTTCACACAAGGACTCTATTTTGTTCACCAGTGTATACTCAATGCTTAACACAGTGCCTGGCACATAGCAGACAGTCCGTAAGTATTTTGAAAGAAAAAACTTACTATGACTACAGTTTATACATATTCTAAAATTTTGCCTCTTCCTTTCAAATATATCAAAATTTTCAAAAACTACAAAATTTAAGATATAGGAAAGATTAACATGACAGATGGAGTAACGATATCAAAGAATATGACTCACCTTCTTTAGATCAAGATTCCCAAAAACTGAATTGGCATGAGGACAAACTTCAGACAGTGAGCAACCAATCTTCATAATATCCTCATTTCTACTGATACTCTAGAAGGAAGAACAGATATAGTATGATTCAGTAAAATATTATTTGATAGTGTTATCCAATTAAGCGTTCTACTAAGCATAATACTTAAAATATTTTGGAGCACTGGAAATTAAATCAAATTCTTACGTCAGTTTTTCATAATTCAAATGAGTTCTTTGTAAAAAATGGGACTAGGCTATAGAAAATGTTTACTTCCCAATGAGTTCAAATTACTTGGAATTCAAACCAAGATACCAAACATTATTAATATGAAGAGGTAACTTTATAAACAATTGTCTCTGGATTTTACTTTAAATCAAACTTTAATTGCTCAAAGTGGATACCATATTTTGGTCTAATGACTTAAGTCTTCTCACATATTTGTTGTTGTGTAAAGGAAACATGCAAACATAATTTCAAAAGTATACATTTCCCTGTACACAATTACTGTAATCTAGTTAGTAAATTCATTTCTTATAGATTCTTGGGATAACAGTTTGAAATTAGGTATATACTAGGATTGAACAAATAAGTAAATATACTGTAAATAATGAGAGCAGGAAGAAAGAAATTACAAATAAGGAAGGCTAAATATATCTACAGCATTAGACTAGAACTGGAAGGTATCAGAATGAACTCATAATATACATGTTATTGGTGCATGTGTGTGCATTATGTTTTTTATGTATGTACATATATGAAAGAGACATACAGAGATAAAGAGAAATATACATGTGTATATGAGTGGATTCTTATACATATACTAGAGGCCCGGCGCACGAAATTCATGCATGGGTAGTCCCTAGGCCTGGCCTGCGATCCGCGCCATCTTCCCTGGCTGCCTGCAGCTGGCTCTGCCCCCTGCTGCCACCCACCCCCGGTTCCCCTTTCGCCATCAGGTGATCAGAGCCTGCCGGCCGAGGGGAGGAACCGAGAGGTCAGCCGTTTTGCCCGCTCGCTGGCCCTGCTCCCCGACGCCACCCACCCCGGTTCTCCATTCGCCATCGGAGCCTGATGGCTGGGGGAAGGGACCAAGAGGTAGGCCATTCCTGCCCTCTCGCCAGCCCCGTCCTCACTGTGGGTTGCCCTCTGTGGGTTGCCCTCAGTGTGGGGGGCAGGGGCCTTGGCCTGGCACCACCCACCCCCAGTTCCCCACCCACCATTGGGTAATCGGAGCCTGCCGGCCAGGGAAAAAGACGGAGAGGTGATCAGCATGCCTCATAGTGACTGGTCGAGCGGTCACTCTGGTCATTCTGCCGTTAAGAGTCAATTTGCATATTACCCTTTTATTATATAGGATAGAGGCCCACTGCATGGGTGGGGGCCAGCCAGCCTGCCCTGATGGGGGCCCTGGATCAGGGTGGGGGTCCCCACTGGGGGACAAGACCAGCCAGGGCAAGGGGCCACAAGCAGTTTGCAGGCCGGCCCCGCCCCCGATCAGGGTGGGGATCCCTGCTGGGAAGTGGGGCTGGCCAGGGCAAGGGGCCGTGGTCATTCTGGTCTCTGGTCGTTCCACTGTTTCCATCGTTGGGCTTTTATTATATAAGATATCTTTTCTAGCTCTGTCTGCTGAGAGGGCCTAGAAGCAATGACACTCCAGTAGCAATAAGGACATTTTGATTTCTAAACACCATTCTCCAATAAAAGGAACCAGTGTTCCTTGGAAAGAGGTTGATTCCAGGGCTAGAAAAGGGAAATAAAAGGCAATCCTGTAATATCTGGCGGGGCCAGAAAGTAAATAAATGCTCAAAAAAAAAGAATGAGTATATATTTAAAGGATGCAATAGCCAATGAATGTGAACAATCTCCTAATGGCTGAAGCTGCAACAAATTAAATTATAAAATAAATATAGTATTGGATTATATCCCATGGAGTACATATATATACACACATATATATATATATACACACACACACACACACACACACTAGAGGCCCAGTGCACGAAATTCGTGCATGGGTGTGTGTGTGTGTCCCTCAGCCCAGCCTACACCCTCTCCAATCTGGGACTGCTGGCTCCCAACCACTCGCCTGCCTGCCTGCCTGATTGCCCTTAACCGCTTCTGCCTGCCAGCCTGATCGATGCCTAACTGCTCCCCTGCCGGCCCAATTGCCCCTAACTGCCCTCCCCTGCCGGCCTGGTCACCCCTAACTGCCCTCCCCTGCCAGCCTGGTTGCCCCGAACTGCCCTCCCCTGCCGGCCTGGTCCCCCCCAACTTCCCTCCCCTGCAGGCCTGGTTCCCCCCAACTTCCCTCCCCTGCAGGCCTTGTCCCTCCCAACTGCCCTCCCCTGCAGGCCTGGTCCCCTGCAACTGCCCTCCCCTTCTGGCCCTGTCACCCCTAACTGCCCTCTCCTGCCAGCCTGGTTGCCCCTAACTGCTTTACCCTCCTGGCCTGGTTCCCCCCAACTGCCCTCCCCTGCAGGCCTGGGTCCCCCACAACTGTCCTCCCTTGCAGGCCTGGTCGCTCCCAACTGCCCTCCCCTGCAGGCCTGATCGCCCACAACTGCCCTCCCTTGCAGGCTGGGTCCCTCCCAACTGCCCTCCCCTGCTGGCCTGATCACCCACAACTGCCTCTCCTGCTGGCCATCTTGTGGCAGACATCTTGTGTCCACATGGGGGCAGCTATCTTTGACCACATGGGGTGGCCATCTTGTGGTTTGGAGTGATGGTCAATTTGCATTTTATGCTTTTATTAGATAGGATACCCACTGTCCACAGTAATATAAATCATCAAATAAATGGTGGAGAACAGACAACTCTTCCTTACAGAATTCCAATTAATAAATGTAGAAGGAATGAAATAGAAAATCATCATTTGGTAAGCACCATATTAATAAATAATAAAATTTATGGGTGCAACATTGAAGAGAAACAAAATTAGTTTCAATGTAGCTCCCTCTAAAACATTTATTAACTGCAAAAGGAAAAATAGTAACTTTACAGTAAAGAAACTTAGCAGTTATAACCATAACCAAATGGATCAAGGTTACTGTCATCAATAATGAGATATATCAATATCATGAATTCCCAATATGATGCACTGAACAGGATACTTCACTTCTGCAATATTACTACCAATTTGAGAAGCCATGTGGCCGTGACTAGTTTGGCTCAGTGGATAGAGCGTCCTCCTGTGGACTGAAGGATCCCGGGTTCGATTCCAGTCAAGGGCATGTACCTTGGTTGCAGGCACAACCCCAGTAGGCGGTGTTCAGGAGGCAGCTGATCGATGTTTCTCTCTCATCGATGTTTCTAACTCTCTATCCTTCTCCCTTCCTCTCTGTAAAAAAATCAATAAAATATACTTGGAAAAAAAAAAGACAGTTTTTAAAAAAATAAATAAATTATTCATATGGTTCATATTATTCTACTGGATAGCACTGGTTTAGAAAATCTTAAATAAATGTTGTTCCTATATAATGAGCTTAAACCTAACTTATCATTCAACGGGGGACACTGTTGAGAGTGACACAGATGCTATTAATACAAAGGGCATAGAACCAGAACATGTGGACACTTTAGAAAATACAGAGACAAATCTGCCACAAGTTTTCCTTCTCCAATATGTTTTCTATACAGACTTAAAAACTCTGGGTTAGAGAGAGGATCCAAGATGACGGCGTAGGTAAACACCTAAACTGCTGCCTCTCAAAACAATTTCAAAACTACAACTAAAAGACAAAACGTCTATCACCCAGAACCACGGGAAAGCTGGCTGAGTGGAAGTTCTACAACTAGAAGGAAAGAGCAAACAGCATTGAGGGGTGCAGAAGTGCGGAAAAGCTGAGGTACGGAGACGCGCTAATCGGGAGCACTGCTGTTTTCAACCCGAAGGGAGATAAGTTCCCGATTACTCCGAACTCCAGTTTCTGGGGAGACGCAGGGGACCCAAACTCCTACGGGGAGAAGCTGGACTGTCTGCCATGGGGTCGGAAAGTGAGGGAGGCTTGCTTGCAGGGCTGCACGCAGGAATAATTGTTTACTGTGCTGGGGCGCAGGACGCGGGGACACGGTCGGAGACGCAGAGCCGACTTCTGGCAGCCATCGCTGTTTGCCACGCCCTAGCCTAGTGACGCCCTGAGACCCCGCCCCGCACAACCTACAAACCCACCCAAGCTCCAAGCAGCGGCTTTAGCATATGAATGGTCTGCCCTATTGCAGCTTAACCTAGCAAACTTGCAGCCCGGGTCAGACAGCTCCAAAACCTCCAAACCCCAAGCAAAGAGGAGAAAACTGTAGTTCTCGCTATACCGCCTGCTGGGTGGCCTCAGACAGTAGCTGACCTGCACCCCACTGGAGATCCAGAAGCCAGTGTACCTAGTGGTCAGAGTGAGACACCAAATTTCAACTCCTCACATCCATAAATGACACATTCAAGAGGCAGACTCAGTGAGCACCAAAGCCCCACTGAAACAAGTCCTGCACCATAAGCGTGTCTCCAGCGCAGCAGTTCTTCCATTATAGACACAGCGGGTCCTCACAGCCAATTGGCCTGGAGGTCAATTCCTCCCAGTGTACCAACAGCAATCAAGGCTTAACTACACCAAGACTTTGCACTCAGCCCACAAAGGGGTGTACCAAAGGTGTCCACCTCAAGTGATTGGGGAGGCTGAGCTACTGGCCCCTATAGGTCACCTACCACACAAAGCCACTCCATCAACACAAGGAAGCAGCAAAATGCGGAGACCAAGAAACATGTCACGAATGAGAGAAATGGAAGAAAGCAAACTACTGGACGACATAGAGTTCAGAACCACGTTTATAAGGTTACTCAAGAATCTTCTAAAAACCGCTGAGGAACTTAGTGAGACCTTTAAGGATCTTAATGAGAATACCAAAAAAATGGAAAAGGACCAGTCAGAAATTAAGCATACACTGTCTGAAATAAAGAATATACAGAGCCAAAACCGGTTTGGCTCAGTGGATAGAGCGTCGGCCTGCGGACTGAAGGGTCCCGGGTTCGATTCCGGTCAGGGGCATGTACCTTGGCTGCGGGCACATCCCCAGTGGGAGGTGTGCAGGAGGCAGCTGATCGATGTTTCTCTCTCATCGATGTTTCTAGCTCTCTATCCCTCTCCCTTCCTCTCTGTAAAATATCAATAAAATATATTTTTAAAAAAAAAGAATATACAGAAACTCAACTGTAGATCAGCTTACCCCAAGAATCAAACCAAAGATCTGAAATATGAGGAAACAAAAAACACCCAACCGGAAAAACAAAAAGAAAAAATCCAAAAATATGAAGATAGTGTAAGGAGCCTCTGGGACAACTTTAAGCATACGAACATCCGAATTTTTGGGGTGCCAGAAGAAGAGAGAGAGCAAAATATTGAAAACCTATTAGAAGAAATAATGACAGAAAACTTTCCCTACCTGGTGAAAGAAATAGACTTACAAGTTCAGGAAGCACACAGAACCCCATACAAGAGGAATCCAAAGAGGACCACACCAAGACACATCATAATTAAAATGCCAAGGGCAAAAGACAAAGAGAGAATCTTGAAAGCAGCAAGAGAAAAACGGTTAGTTACCTACAAGGGAGCACCCATACGACTGTCAGCTGATTTCTCAACAGAAACTATGCAGGCCAGAAGGGAGTGGCAAGAAATATTCAAAGTGATGAACAGCAAGACCTACAACCAAGATTACTCTACCCAGCAAAGCTATCATTCAGAATTGAAGGTCAGATAAAGAGCTTCACAGACAAGAAAAAGCTAAAGGAGTTCATCACCACCAAACCAGGATTACATGAAATGCTGAAGGGTATTCTTTAAGAAGAGGAAGAAGAAGAAAAAGGTAAAGATAAAAATTATGAACAACAAAGTGACATCAAAAACATACCTACCAACAAGTGAATCTAAAAATCAAGTGAATAAAAAATGTGAAGAACAGAATGGAGTGGTGAATATAATAGAATCAGGGACATAGAAAGGGAGTGGACTGACAATTCTCAGGGGGGAGGGGGTGTGAGGGGTGCGGGAAGAGATTGGACAAAAAGCTTACACCTATGGATGAAGACAGTGGCGGGGGGTAAGGGCATGGGGTGGGGTGGGGAATCAGGTGGAGGGAAGCTATGGGGGAAAAAAAGAGGAACACCTGTAATAATCTGAACAAGAAATATTTATTTAAAGAAAAAAAAGAACTCTGGGTTAACCAGATTCTTCTATAACTTTTCTTCTCATAAATTCTATTTCCCACATTGCCAATTCACTCCACCCACACAAAAAAAGGACTTCTTGCCCTAACTGGTTTGGCTCAGTGGATAGAGCGTCCGACCTGCGGACTGAAGGGTCCCAGGTTTGATTCCGGTCAAGGGCATGTACCCTGGTTGTGGGCACATCCCCAGCAGGGGGTGTGCAGGAGGCAGCTGATCGATGTTTCTCTCTCATCCATATTTCTAACTCTCTATCCCTTTCCCTTCCTCTCTGTAAAAATCAATAAAATATATTTTTTTTTAAAAAGGACTTCTCATGCTGTAGGAAGTACAGAGAAATGTCGTTCCCTTCCCTTCATGTGTAGTTCACAAAATTAAAAGTGAGTACTTATGTTCATTAGAGGGATTCACCATCTTAAATTCAGGAACACATGCATTTTGGTGCCGGGCTTTTTATTTAAACCTGAATAAACGTATCTGACTTGAAGCCTTACTAGTAAATAGAAACTTACTAGTACTTCATTACTGCTTTCAATTTTGCAATGATAAAGATATTGTAAATCAAATTCAAAATTAAGCCATTAGAAAAAAAGGACATTATCTTTCAAGAAACAATCTTATAAAATATCGCTAGATGGAGCTGTAACTTCACAAATAAAAATTTCTCAGCATCTTCAGTAATTTATGCAGCCTAGATCACTGGTGTTAGATTCAATGTAATTCTGAACCATGATTACACTCTTGTTTGCTTATACTTAGTATATTATGAACATTCAACTCAGAACTCAGGTATTAAGCTCCAGCTGTAGCCATTTGTCTTCTAATAATGCCTTGTGTTAAATGATTGTCAATAAAAATTAGAAACTGAGAATGACAATGATATATTCTGGGATTTTTATTTTTGTTTTTGTTGGGGAGGACCTGTGTTAGTGGAGGAAGGATGGGAAAGAAAATCAACCAGGCTGCTATTTACCTGGGCCCAAAATGTTACTGCATCTTCCACATGACTTCCAACCACATCTTCAACTAAAACCAAATCACAATGCGAAGAAAATTAGAAATTAATGAAGATCATCTAACTTTTACATCCAAAAATAATTTTTAGTGTAAGTACCTTTATTGTAATGTATATCTTCATCCATTTGGACAATGCCTGAAAAACTAAAACAATGCAATATCTTGAATTAGGTTCTAATAATCTGTCCATTAGCAGTGAAAAAAAAGACTAAACCTAATGTTCAAATTCCTACAAATATGTTTTGCACTAAATAAAGTTATCAAAATTCAACTCTGTATTTAAAAAGACCTCAAAAATATTTGTTCAATAATTATTTTATTTGTTTTCAGTATACTGTATTTTCCAATTTCACCATATACAAACGCCATCTTTGAAATTATCTCTCCAGCAAAACTTACAAATTTACACCAAAGTGGATAATTCATGCACGTTGTGATCAGTTACATAAATCAATACCTCATAACAATGTGCATATTCTTTTAAATTAATTGATGTCCTCCCAAAACAAGAGCAGGCCTTCTATAATTTAAACAAGAAGAGACACTACAAATATATAGAGAACAAATGCCTCAGACTGGTAATCAATTTTATTTAAAAGGTACAGTGGCTTCTGCTTTTGAAGATACCTTGCAATTAGAGACTTGCAAAAAGAATCAAATTTTGCCCATTATTTAAAAAATAATTTTCAACCCTGGCTGGGAGGCTCAATTTGTTGAAGCATCGACTTGTACACCAAAAGGTTGAGGGTTCGATCCCCGGTTACAGGAGGCAACCCATCCATGTTTCTCTCCTCTCTCCTCCTCTCCCCGCCCCCACCTTCCTCCCTCTCTAAATAATCAATAAAGACATCCTCGGGTGAGGATTAAAATAATTTTTATTACATAACAAACTTTGCCAACTGCAAAATATTTCAAAATAAATACCTACTGCTCTATAATTTTACACTTAATACACTAAGATATTGCACTTCACATGCATAAATGTTAGTCCTTTAAAGAAAACTGAAAGTATATATTTAAGAGATTTTAAAGTTATCTAACTATACTGAAGTTTAAAATGTTCTCTGAAATGCCGAAACCGGTTTGGCTCAGTGGATAGAGCGTCGGCCTGCGGACTGAAGGGTCCCAGGTTCGATTCCGGTTGAGGGCACAGTACCTTGGTTGTGGGCACATCCCCAGTGGGGGGTGTGCAGGAGGCAGCTGATCGATGTTTCTCTCTCATCGATGTTTCTGACTCTCTATCCCTCTCCCTTCCTCTCTCTGTAAGAAATCAATAAAATAAATTTTTAAAAAAAAATGTTCTCTGAAAGAGGTAAAAGTTAACTCTGTCGGGGGGGGGGGGGGGAGGCGGGGAGAATTTTTTTAATTTTAGTCTCCTAATTTTTGTTACAGCTTTAAAAACTTTTTTTCACATACACTAAGCAGCATCAAAACCTTTCCAAAACAAGGATCCTTCCTCTAATATTGGTCAACAGTTAATATTTAAATTGAGCAAAAATATAAAACCAAGCTGGAATCAGTTTAAGGACAGACACCGTGACTTCAATTTAGTAAAAATGAAAATGTTGGCTTTGGAAATCCCACCAGACACCTAAGAAGCTTTTTCTAGAATCGTTTTAAATCTTAATTTAAGGTGTGGGGGGTGGGTCAAAACGACTTTTCTGCAAACCTGGGTTACCAAGTGGGCACTCGCAAATCTCCAGATGATTTGGAGTGAGTCCAGGTCGCTCCTCGACAACTATTTCGAGAGATTTTGAAGTTTAAATGGCACAGAAGAGAGAATTCCACCGTCTTCACCGAGAACCCTCGGCCAGAGGTATTTGCAAGCAGGTTTCGCCTCTGGGCCCGGGACTGGGGGCCGCACCCTCGCAAGCGGGTCGGCGGCTCGAGGGCGAGGGAAGGCCAGGAGGTGGGCCGCGCCCTCTCGGAGGCCTAACCGGCACCCAGGGGCCACGCTGTGGTCCTGGAAGCGACCACCAGCGCACCTACCCGAAGGACGACTACTGACCTCACACTTTCCGCGGCACAGTCCCTAGGAGCGTGTTCCCAGCCCCACATGCTGGGCCCGCAGCCCTCTCCCGCCACTACGGCTCACCGTCCCCGTGGCGCACGCGCAGACTTACCGCGCGACCCTCGGCCGCTGGGGCTCCAAGTGGCGCCTGCGCACACCGCCCTGCGCCATCCCGCTCCCGGTAGGCTCACGTGCTCACGTGGCCGCTGAGGCTTGGGGCCCCGCAGGGCACGCTGAGCGGGGCCACGCAGACGCCGAGGGAGAGCCCTGCGCAGGGACTGCGTGCAGCGGGGTTGCGGGGGGAGGGGGGAAAGGGTTGTTGGGGGGGGGTGCAGGGGAGTGGGGGGGTGCAGGGGGTTGGGGGGAGGGTGGGGTGGGAGATGCGGGGGGAGATGGGAAGTGGGGGAGATATGGGGGAGTTACCTCGCATCTGCGGGTAAAGGCAGGTTCCTTTCGCAAGACATCGAAGACTGTCAAGTAGTGGCGTGAATTTTGTGCTCTTTCCTAATTTGTTCGCGCTGATTCCAATTTTAAAACAGTGAAATTAGAAAAATGCCAACATTCGTTTTACAAGAGGAAAAGGAGAAAATGACCTTGGTGCATAAAAATGTTTTCAGATTCGTAGCTTCACAAGTATTCTCGATTTCTCTCTTGTGTTGCGGCTTTTTCCACCGCTTGCGGGGAGTGGGGGGGGGGGGGCGCAGAAGGAAAGGAGGGGAATTAATATAGTTTAGGACAGGTGTCTGGTTATATACACATAATACAGTTTGTGGCAAACCTTGTACGACAGTTAAAATTATCTCCACTAATTCCTTGATTGAGGTATAATTAACAAGCTGCAGGTATTGAAAATGCACAATTTGAGTAAACCTAACATGTATACACTGTTGAAATCATCCTCCTAATCAAGATGATAATCATTTCATTTACCCCCAAAATAGTATCCTCTCCTATTTGGCTCTCCTACCTACCCCAAGTGGCAGATTCTGCTTTCTGTCACCATACATTAGTTTGCATTTTCTATAATTCTATGTTAATGAAATCATACAGTACATACGTTTTCTCTGGTTTCTTTCATTCAGCATAATTTTCTTGAGAGTCATCTATTTTGTCACCTGTATGAATAGTTTGTTGCTACTCATTGCTAAGTACTATTCCATTGAATGATTACAATATAATTTATCTACTTTTGAGGGACATTTAGATTGTATCTAGTTTGGGATTGTTTCAAATAAAGCTGCTATGGACAATCAGGTGCAAGTATTTGTATGGGCAAATATTTTGGTTTCTGTTGGGTTGATATATAGGAGTAGAAAAGTGGGGTCATATAGTTGAGTGTGTTTAACTTCTCAGGAAACTGATAGGCTGTTTTACAAAGTAGTTTTAGTATTTTTATATCCCCACCAACAGTGTTCAAGAATTGTAGTTGTTCTATATCCTCACCATCATTTTTCATGATCAGTATTTTTAAGTTTAGACATTTTATGTATAGTGGTATCTTTTTGTGCTTTTAATTGAATTGACTAAAAATATTGAGTGTCATTTATTTTCTATCTATATAGCTTCTTAGGTGAAGTGTCCAAAATTTTTCCTGTTTGTTTTCTTGTTGAGTTTTGCAGTTCTTTAGATTTGCAAAGATTTTCTCCCAATTTGACTTTTCATTCTCTAAAATAGGGTATTTCAAAGAGCCTTTGATGAAATACAACTTACCATTTTTGTCTTTTATGGATCATGCTTTTGTCTTGTTTCTAAGAAGTCTCTGGCTAACCCAGAATACAAAAGGTTTCTCCTCTATTTTCTAGAAGTTTTACATGTTTAGGTTTTACATTTAGACTTAAAATCTTTTTTGAGTTGACTTTTATGTAAGATGCAAAGCATTATTTCTTTACATATGAATATCCACGTCACTCTCTCCTAGAAAGCCCTCCATCCCTCGATCCAACTCCCTCGAGATCTACCCCTAGACATATTTCCTGCCAATACATTTTAACCAGAACCTGCAATTCCTTCAGATTTTAATGGATCCTAAAGCAGGAGGGAGGAACCTTTTTTTTCTGCCAAGGGCCATTTGGATATTTATCACATCATTTGTGGGCCATACAAAATTATCATCTTAAAAATTAGCCTGCTACATTTAGTCAAACATTTAATTAACTCACCCCTAATGCCTTGGCACGGCCAGACCAAATGATTTCTCGGGTCTTATATGGCCTGGGAGCTGGACATTCCCTACCCGTCCTATAGGAAGGACTGAATGTCCCCACCTAGGGTATGCTGAGACCTGATCCTAGTTATCAGTTTGAAGTGAATGAGAGGTGGCAGGGGTGGCTATGGAGGAAGACCAGTGTCACCTTACAATGCAAGTGCCTTAAAGTCTCTGCAGGACCTCCAGGCAAGCACAGGCTGCTCTCCTCTAGCAAAAGCAGGGAAGCTGCTTCTGCCAATTCAACAGTTCAAGAAAACCCAAGGGTTCAAGATCAGGCTCACCAACACAAATGTCCCCATCCCGTGATTCCGGGTGGCAGTCTTATCCTGTCAGTATGTGGCCTTGGTTGGAGGGGATGAACGTGGCTGTGCATTGTTTCCTTCGCAGCCTTGGCACTTTACTACTAACTGTGGGCCAGCTGTCAGCACAGATTGTCTGCATCTGCAGGAGATGAGACAGACTTTCCGTAAAGGGTGCCATCGAGGCAGTCTGGCATGGACGGCATGCCTTGAGGTAAGCGGCTAACATGAACCTATGTCATTTTCCTCGTTCAAGGTTTCTAAAGCAGTGAGCAATAGCTCACAAACATCTCCATCTTTATCATTTCCACCAGTCCTATTCCACTGTAATGCCACAGCTACTGTGTGGCCTAACATGTCACCTTCCACCCGCACTTCACCCAAATCCAGTGCAGTAACTGTGACGCTTCCTGCCAGGCGTTATCAGTGTCCCACTTACCCACACCTGTGGGGTCTTTATTGTCAGCTGTCCAGTGAAGGATCTGGTCACAGGACCCCATCCTGAAGTTTTGTTAATTGTGTTCCTGGTACCCCTCTTAGCCTGGTTTAACCGCCCCAACCAAACGCAAAGCCTAAGACAAATGTTAATACATACAGGTAATTTATTTGGAAAGTGATCTTAGAGAACCTGTTCGTACATATATTCCCAAGAAAAAGCCCCAAGCCTGAAAGCAGGGCAGGGAAAGACCGAAGAGGGCAGGCCACTGGAGTCTGGCAATTAACAGTTTATTCAGGGAAACGTACATACCAGACATGTCTTGGTGTGGCGGCTACAAAAGGAAGTGGATATCCTCCAGGCACCAAGAATTATACAGAAAAGGGCGAGATGGATGGGGGTACTGTCCCGGGTGCGGGAAAAGTGCCGTACATACTTGCCAGGTCAGGACAATGGCCTGTTCCAGGAACCAGCACAACAGGGGACACAGGAGAGGGCCTGGTTTACGTCAGAAGGAAAGTACCGATTATGATCAGACAGTCTCTGAGAGGGTTTACGGGAAGCACTCTCTGTTCTGGCCCAGGTCCATCTTGTGGGTCTGCAGCGGTCACATCATGGAACAGCCTCTCCTCCACAGAACCAAAGGGAAGGAATCGGGGAGTGGAAAGGGGGGAAAGAGAAAGCTAAAATAAGGATACGTTATGAAGTTGGCCACTATTTGGGGTGACTGGGGAAGCTTATGAAAGGCATCTCAGGATTGCCTTCCCAGCAGACAGACAAGACGAGGGAGTATTTATCTATTGGCTTCCCCCTGGGGGTTAGTCAAGGGTGGTCCCAATGTCATTAACTCCCCCATATCTTTTACACATGTATGATGCAAAGGGTTCCCCCAGTGCGTATCCCAAGCCACAGTGTCAAAGGATCCCTGGAGAGTCTTGACATGGTCCCAATACAGAAGCCTGCTTGGAAGTGTTTCACAGCAGGACTGGAGGATGAGGCAGGGCAAAGAGATTTTGAAGTGGACACAAGAGGTGTCAATACAGTTACATGCAAGGCATAGTTAACAAAACAACCTAAAAATCAGGAGATACTGCTAGAAAATGATTATACAATTTTGAAATAGCTTTTTATTAAAAACATAAATCAACATTACAAAGTTTAAAAAACAAAAAATTGATCATTTTAACTTACTATTTTGAAACAGTGGCCCTATATATTTGTTCAAAAACCTCAATAACAGCAATGTGAGCGAGAAACACTGATCAGCTGCCTCCTGTGCACACCCAGACCAGGGATTGCACTGCAGCCTGGGCGTGTGCCCTGACTGGGAATGGAGCTGGTGACGTGTCGGTCCACGGATGACACTCAACCCACTGAGCCACACCAGCCAAGGCAGACTTTAATTTTTAGATACACAGTTTGAAAAAGTTAAATTATGATAGACTAAAGATATTTACTATTCTTTTGACTAATAGGAAAATAGCCTCATTTGTTAGGAGAGATAAGAAAAAAAGTATAGACAAAATAGTAAATCATAAAATTTTATAAAAGTAATATAAGGTATTTCACTTATTTAAATTAAGAAAACATCCAAAAAGGCATTTTATATACTAACAGAAGTAAACAATTTAAGAGACAATGAACTATAGCATATTTAAATAAACACAAAAAAAGATATATTTGGATGATGGTTTTAATTTCCCCAATAATCTTCATGAAGGTTTTGTTTTTGATGGCACTGGTGCTTTTCCTTTATGCTTAGCAGCCTTTTCCATTTTTATCTGTAAATGTAAAATATTTGTTGATAGAATAATTTGTAAACCGTTCTAAAGAAAGAAAAGGTTGCACATACCTCACTTGGATTCATGTTTTACTTACCACAGCCACTTCATACAGTTACGTAGCAGTTATTAAGCTACTGAATACTAATGCCAAAATCTGAGAGTTGAAGGAACCTAATTGCATTTTAAAAATATGGTTTGAATTCAACTTTACAGAAGCATGTTAATAAAAAGAATGTATAATGAGTACTTCTTTGAAGAAAATGAATAAATATCATTTTAAAGGCCATTCAATATTAATTTCTAAAAGCTGAAATACCTAACTTTCCATCAGTCTACACACATTCACTTACAGAACACACCTGAGCCAGCCGGGTATTTCTGGAATGTGGGCTGCTTTAAAGGCAGTTCCCTATCGTTCTCATTTCTACATTTGCACAGTTCCCTTCCTAAAGGCTGTCCTTCTCCTCTGAAACTGCAGCAAAGAAGCTTGCATACCCTAAGCAGCAGCCTTCCGACCTTTCAGAAACATATATCACTTTCCATAGGGGAAAAACAACAACAAAAATAGACAACACAAAACCCACCTGCCTCTTCCTGCCACTCACACACACCCGTTCCCAGGGGCAGCACCACTGCCTCACTCCGGGCAAGAGAAGGCTGAGAACATTTGGGGCATGGCAGCTGCAGGCAGGGCCTCCTACCCTCTAAGGTGACAGGAATAATATCAGGAAACCAGTCTTCCCAATCTCCTCAAATTATAAATAATAACTTCCTAATAATAAAATTGAATGAATCTCATCTCTGTCTCTTCCCCGTTTTTCTTCTCGCTCCTGTTTAAGTTGGCACCTCATTCAGAGACCATACACTCATATCACTCCTGCACACTGTCAGTCAAAAGGTCATCTGAAGGGCCCCAAAAAAACACCCTATTCCAAGGCAAAGATTATAGGCTTTGGAGTCAGAGGGAAGAGTACTCAAACCCCACCTCTGTCATTTATTAACTATTTGAGGCAAGTTATTTAACCAATAGTTTTCTCATTTGTGAAAATAAGGGTCATAGTAATAGGTACATCTCAGGGTTGTTCTAAAGGTGTAAATAAGATCGTATATATAAAGATCAACATACTTAAGCACTCAACAAATACTAGTCTCCTTTCCTCTCTCATTTAGGACCAAGTGTTAGATTTATAGCAACATTAAAAATTAGGAAAGATGCTAAAAAAACAAAAGTCAAGGAAGTGTTTGCTCACTGAAATACAGGTACACCTCGTTTTATTGTACTTATCTTTATTGCACTTCACAGATGTTGCTTTTTTTTTTTTTTTTTTACAAAATGAAGGCAAGACCTCTGCCAGCAAAAAGACTACTACTCACTTTATTGCGATACTCAGTTTATTGTGGAGGGCTGGAAAACCAAACCCACAATAGCTCCCTCCCAGGTAGGTCTGTACAAGCACAACATTACTTTGTAATTGCTCTGAACCCATCAGATTCCGTTTCCTAATCCCCCCTTTTCTACAATGGTGCATGTCTTGGTTTTTTGGAATAACAGAAGAGTACTAACAATGTGTACAGCACATGTCAGCTCAGAAGTAGTTTAAGTCTGAGCTTCTCAGTTTTTATACTCTATTAAATCACACAGGCTGGAGAGTTTATAAGCTGTATCTCATAAATCCATAAATCACACAAGGCAAAGAATTATAAACTACATCTCATAAATCCATAAATTCTAGGTCTAGATATAATAAGCAGTCTGGATGGTTATAATAAGCAGCCTGGGTGGGCCAGGTATATCCTCCAAAACATTCACAGATAAGAACTCCCCTCCATTATCTTCCCACAAGCAAATCCCACTGGCATGTTTTCAAGGCAGCCCACACTACCTGGACTTCTGGAGTAGGGAAGGGAGAAGTTCTGGCACCCTGTCCCTCATAAGCCTATGAGGAAAAACTAAAATTCAGCCATTAACTGGATATGTAAATCCAGTGTGTGTTCCAAGAATAGAGCTTGATTAAAAATTGATCCTTAATAATGTCGCAAAAATCACCTTTTCTTTTCTCACTCTGATCATGTCATCTTCCTCCTGGGTTCCTACTGCCCCCTTTTTCCCTTAAACCAGAGCTTTCCCTTAGACCTGTCCAGGAAGGTAGCCACTAGCCCCATGTGACTAGAAATGTGGCTAGTGTGACTGAGGAAGTACATTTTAATTTATTTAATTTAGACTTACAGAGTCAAGGCTACAACACAGATACAGAACATTCCCATCACTGTGGAAACTTCCATTTTCTAGCTCTGCCTTAAATCATATGACTCTCCCCAGTGCTTCAAAATTCTTCAGCAGGAAAACCAAGCTTATCTCTGTCCCCTACTCACTTCCTCTTCACTTGGAAGGTAATTTAGATAATAGTCTTCTTTTTCTTCATCTTTTTGTCTAAGAGTTGTGGAAGATAGGACAAAAAGTGACAAGAGTGTCTTTTCTTTCATGGCACTTATTACCTAGTTGGAGAAATTAAAAATGCCCACAAGGCAACTATAAAATAATCCTAAAGAAAGCACTTTGAGGAATGTGCCATATGGCTGGATAACACCCCCAAACCTCATTAAGCCAACATGCTTTCATCCATCTATAAACAAAAAAACAAAACTCTCAAATATGAACACATGAAACACATCAAATATGTAATCAGATGACATATAAGAAAGGAATATCGCCCTAACTGGTTTGGCTCAGTGGACAGAGTGTCGGCCTGCGGACTAAAGGGTCCCAGGTTCGATTCCGGTCAAGGGCATGTACCTGGGTTGCGGGCACATCCCCAGTAGGGGGCGTGCAGGAGGCAGCTGATCGATGTCTCTCTCTCATTGATGTTTCTAACTTTCTATCCTCTCTCTTCCTCTCTGTAAAAAATCAATAAAATATATATTTTTAAAAAAAAAAAAAAAGAAAAGAAAGGAATATCAATGATGTTTATTTTTTCCATAAATGTTTATTGAAAACATATTATGTACAAGGCGCTGTACTTAGTTCTGATGAATAAAAGACTACTCTTAGCCCTAAGCAGTTTACAGTGTGGTGGAGAACTGATGAACACTATCATTACTGAAATCTAGGAACACTTTAATACTGTAGTTGTTGAGCCCTAGAAAATGCTAAAATGCATGTATGATTCGTGTTCTGTTTCTTAAAGGCTATTGAATAATTTTTGTAGAGGGCCCCTGGGAAGGCACATGGGCATTTCTTTAATTATTGTCAGCAGAACCCAAGGCGACAGGCAAAGCCGCATCTTGGATACACATTTACCAAAAAGGCAGATGTGTTATCAGCACTGACTCTTACCTTTGCCCAGGTATCAGGGAGTGTGTCTTTGATATGTAAATCCAGTCAAGCACCAGGAATGCTCGGGCCTACTCAAGAATGCAAATAATCGCCCTCCCCAGATTGGCTCAGTGGATAGAGCAGGGGTGGGCAAACTTTTTGACTCGAGGGCCACAATGGGTTCTTAAACTGGACCGGAGGGTCAGAACAAAAGCATGGATGGAGTGTTTGTGTGAACTAATATAAATTCAAAGTAAAGGAGCAGAAGGGAGAGCAAGAGAACCCTCCGCTCTTTTGGCTCAGCAGGCCGGATAGAACAGCCGAACGGCCGGATCCAGCCAGTGGGCCATAGTTTGCCCACGGCTAGGATAGAGCATCAGCCTGCGGACTCAAGGGTCCCGGGTTTGACTCCGGTCAAGGGCATGTACCTTGGTTGCGGGCACATCCCCAGTAGGGGGTGTGCAGGAGGCAACTGAATCGATGTTTCTCTCTCATCGATGTTTCTAACTCTCTATCCCTCTCCCTCTCTGTAAAAAAGCAATAAAATATATTAAAAAAAAAAAAAAGAATGCAAATAATCTTCTTTGTCTTGACTTTTGGTGAAACTTCCTGGTATGTGGGGGTATAAAATAAACTTGCTGGATTGGCTCTGGGTCCCTGTCCCTCCATCAGAAGAGGACGGTGGTCCCACCCAGTCCCAGCTTTTTCCTTCCATTTTGTGTCTTGTCTCTTTCTTTTATTTCTCAATCCCCAGCTCCTCTACTCAGGAACTGAACCCGCTCTCTAGCCGCGCTGGACGTGGAAAGAGAGAAAATAGATACAAATTTTAACTTCACTATGGATATACCTAGAAGTCGCTAAGAAGAAGAACCACCACATATTATGAATTCAAGACACACATAATTTACAAATCTGCTGATGGTTGATGGTTATTACTGACAATTTTATTTGTATATTTAGTCAATCTTAATGAGCTCCATAAATTAACCAGTGTATTATCATATTACACATCAGTCCTGTTTCTCTCTGAATTGTTCTAAATAAGCCCCATGGCCTAACACCACCTATAAGTAAAGACTTCATAAATTATTTTTCAGAACAATCCACAATCAATATTTAATTGTTCTATGGTGTCTCTGTTACAAGTAACTGCTTAACGTAAGCAGATTTCTCCACAGACTTACCCTTTCCTGGTATCGTCTTTCAAAGAAAGCCATATCATCCTCCTCTGGTCTCCTTAAGGAAGAAACTTGACTACTTGTACCTACTAATAAGAAAATAAACAATTCTAAGTAATATATTTCCATAATTACAAATTTTCCTGAAATAAAAACAGAAAACTTTCCTCCTACCTGGTGATGACTTTTTTATTTTTCAAACCAGAAATGGCCTAAATGGAGAATTGCTCCTATTACTTCTTTTTTTAGAAAGCAAAGCATCATAACACAAAAGTAACTTTCACTGACAAACGTTCGGCAAATATTCAACTGGTTCATATTAAATAGCACAATATAGCTTTTTCATATAAGAGCACTAGTGTATGTGCTGAAAGAAACTTTTAATTGCCTCAGAAGAAAAATCTGGTTTTCTTTATAGGTACACCAAGAGCCCAGTTCCATGGAAAAGTTCACCTTCGTTTCAGGTGAATGTCTTGGTTGGATCCCTTCATTCACATCCAAAATAGAGTATCAACCTGAACATCTGTTCTCATTTTTAAAACACATGAATGGCCTTAGCCGGTTTAGCTCAGTGGATAGAGCATCGGCCTGGGGATTGAAGGGACCCAGGTTCGATTCCGGTCAAGGGCATGTACCTTGGTTGCAGGCACATCCCCAGTAGGGAGTGTGCAGGAGGCAACTGATAGATGTTCCTCTCTCATCGATGTTTCTAAATCTCTATCCCTCTCCCTTCCTCTCTGTAAAAAAATCAATAAAATATATTTTTAAAAAAACAAAACACATGAATGTACCCTCAACCAGCAACACAAAAATCATGTAATTCCCAATAAACACCACAGAGTATAACCACACTCTGTCAACCTAAAGGATCAAGGTAATTAGTCCACTAGAGGGCTCTCTTACTCAGACATCAAAGCAGTAAGGTTTTAAAACTTCAAATTATTGTATTATCAGAATCCTCATAATTCTCAGATTTAGCAATTTTCCCCAATAAAAAATAAAGTTTCTTGCTTTTTCTCACTGCCTGGCCATTATAAAACAAAATGATAATCAAATTGTGGATACCGGGGGCAACGAGAGCTTATCAATGACTCAATCTGAATTCTTATTTTGTACATACAAATATATTTCTCAATTTAATTTCATTACCATCTGTTAGTGTTTCTGGGGAAGTAGATGATGCTTGAAACGCCTTTAGAAATGGGTGGTCCACGGCCGTACCTGGAGAGTCTAAAAATTCAGGTGAAGGTGCACCTGATAACAAAGTACATGAAAAATGAAAAATAAACCTCTATTTGTTATGATACAAAGAAGTTATTTCAAATACGAAATAAATTAGAACCTATCAGAATCCTTAGAAAAATACATTCTGGCCCGGCTGGCGTGGCTCAGTGGTTGAGTGGCAACCTATGAACCAGGAGGTCACGGTTCGATTCCCGGTCAGGGCACATGCCCAGGTTGCAGGCTCAATCACCAGTGTGGGGCGTGCAGGAGGCAGCTGATCAATGATTCTCCCTCATCATTGTTGTTTCTATCTCTCTCTCCCTCTCCCTTCCTCTCTGAAATCAATAAAAATATGTATTTTTTAAATCCATTCTATAAAGAGGAAATTTTTGTTTTAGATTTTTACCATCCATATAAAGTAAGGGCAGAAGGGTAAAAGAGTTTTTTTAATTTCTCAGAGACCTTTTTCACAGAAAAAAAAATATATATGCACAAATGTGATTGAATATCAGCAAAGAGTGCAAAATGTTAGCATAGTTATAAAACACTATCAAAAGCAAGATTTGCAATAAGGGAAGAATAAGTGTGTTTTTACTCTATCCCTCACTCAAAAAACAACTACAAAGAGTATTAAAAAAAAAAAAAAAAACCTTCTTCAATGAAATGAGGAAACATCACAACCCAAAACCACAACCTACAAAGACCAACTGCTAAATAATTGACTTTTGAGGAAGGAAGTGCAGAGAAAATGTATGCATAAGTGCTCTATCTTCTTCACAAACCTCCCCTCCCCCACACCCCTATCTCCATCCTGCCGGTAGAGGGAAAGCAAAAACACTTTCAGTCCTATTTGGTTTTAAGAGTTAGTCCTTACTCATAACGAAGCAGCGTGGGGCAGCTGCTCAGTCTCTCAGGTTCCCGCCCCTCCTTCCACACTCCTCTACCCTGTGGCTGGTGGAGCACAGGAAGGGGTGCTCAGGTCCAGCCAGGCCCTTGTGCCTTCCTCTGGTTGCTTCGTGCACTACAGACCTCAAACGCGGCGAGGCTGACGTAAGTGCCAATTCAGTCTCTCAGCTTGGTAGGGCCTGGTAGCCTCACTCTTACTCTCACTAGAAGTGCAGGCCCCTCGATGCCTGCCACTTCCTCTACTGAATCCCCCAGAGCTCAGGGGACCCACCTCTAGCTCCGCTCTGAGGTCACCCTTGCCCCTTGCTATGACAGAGACCGTGGCAGGCCCCCAGCCTCACAACTCAGTTACGAGCTGGGAATTCTGGACTCCCTCTGCAACACTGAGAAACCAAATTCCAGCAAGGGGTCATCTCTGTCCAGGACTCTACGTAGCTAACCAAGCAGACATCCCTTTACCCTGGATCCCCTATATCTGAAGTCCAGACAAAAATATGTTATGTTTCCTCTCCTCACACTCACCATTCTTCCCCTCCCCTTCCCTCAAAGGCCAAAAGGGGCAGGGTTTCTTTCTTTATATTATAAAAATGTTTAAATGATAAAATACTAGAAAAAAGATATCAGCCACTACCACTACTACTTAGTATCGTTCTAAAAGTACCAGACATTTTGGTTAGTCAGAGTAAGGAGACTCATAAATATTGGAAGGAAGAGGCAAAAATACCATTACTTGCAAAGTTAGCTGAACACCTATTTAAAACTCCCAGATTAAGTACAGTAATAATGACTAGTAACAAAAGCAGCATAAAACATTTGCTTTTGAAATAGACAACAAGGCAGACTAAGGTGCCCAGAACAACCTGGGTTGAACCCAACCCTACCACTTACTAGCTGAATAACGCAGAATAAGATGTTTTACTCCTGTGCTGAGTTTCCCCATCTGTAAAATGGGATTAGTAATAGCACCTAATTCATAGTTGTGAGGAATAAATGAGGTAATAGATGTAAAGAGGTTGGAACAACCCCTGGTCATCATCAACATCATTATAATTCTTTTTTGCTGGCGGTAATTGTGTATTCTGTAATCACTGCATGTACCTAATAGAATCAGGTATCCATAAATATTGAAAAAGGGTTTATTTACGGAATTTAACAAGCTACTTGTAAAACCAGTTAGAAGAGAAGCACAAATGTATCAGGGCAATCTTGAAAAAATAAAGAAACAAACGGGAGGAATTTACCATACCAAATATCAAAACACACTATGAAGAAAAACAATTAGCCCTGAGTGGTGTGGCTCAGTTGGAGCATCATCCGCTATACCAAAAGGTTGCAGGTTCTGTACATACATATACATGCTTGTGAGCATGCATTATTATAGATGTGATTACATGCATATACATGCATGTACATATTCACACAGAGACATAAGCCTACTAGTATGTTTCCAAAATGAGATGGCTATAATGGTAAAAATTGCAGACAATAAAATAATAGGTAAACTGTATCATATCAAATAAAGGAAATATTATTTATTATTCAGCTATTACAAACAACAGTTGTTTATGGGTTGGGATTTGGGTACAAATATTGGGGAAAAGAATGATCTTTTCTCTTATGATTTCTAAATTTTCTGTAATAACTATATTGTGTAGTGGCAATTAAACCTTTTTTAAAAAATAAAAATGAAATAAGAGAATGTTTTCTGGGGAAAAAAACATGAAGAATATAAAGTGCTAAACAAACATAAGGCTTCACTATTGTCCACACACATAAAAACAATATGACAAGCTCACACGTCTGCATCACTTACCAATTCCGCTGTCATCTAACCGCATGTAGCCTTCTGCTAGTGAGCTGAAGCCGGTTAATCCTCCCATTGCTGCATAAGGAACATCCCGTCCCACTGGTTTTCCTTGAGCCAGTCTCTCTTGCTTAGTTTCCACTACTGTGTCATGGGCATACGCAGGCTGACCACAAGCACAAGTGAAGCAACTATGGAATCCTGAACACTTGGAACCTGAATCAAGGTGTAAAGGGAGTTAAGTTCTTAAATGTAGGGACTGAGCTGCCTGCTCCAAAAATGCTCAGCGTGGCCTAATCACCGGAATCTGGATTCCTCGTGTGCTGTCCTCTAACCCTGATAACTGTTATCTCCAGACCCTGAACCCCCTCCCAGCCACTGCTCTTACTTCTAAGATTCTAAAGCAGTAATGATACTAGCAGGGGAAAAATTGGGAAAGCCAATGAAGACTAAAAGAAATTGGGCTGAACGCTGGAGAGCCAGGAATGCAGGCCCTTTCCTCAAATACTGAGATAAAAGCAGGTGTGGTGGGGACACCAGTGGCCAGGTCCAGGTGAAGAGATAATGTGAAAGCCTTTCTATGGGTCAACTCCCCACGAAAGCCATATTGGGAGGCCAACACATAGACAAAGAAAGGATGCAACAGAATACTGTAAAACAATAAAAGGGAAAGAAGGCCCTGGACAGATGGCTCAGATAGCTGAGCATCGTCCCATACACCAAAAAGGTTGGGGGTCTGATTCCCGATCAGGACACATACCCAGATTTCAGGTTCGATCCTCAGTCAGGGTGTGTGTGGGAGGCAATTTTAAAATAAAATAAAATAAAATTTTAGAGTAGCTACCCAGCAAAAATTTTTAGTTGTTTCATATTGACAATAAAACTGGCACAAAGACACATTAAATATTCAATAAAGAAATAAAAACATTCTGTTGGTGTAGTTACAATAATGTCACTCACAGGCACTGCACATAAAGCCAGGCGTGGCGCTGTGCTGATCAGCAAAGTGTTTGCACCTACAGCGAATGGGCTGCGTGCCATTCAAAGGCACATAAAGGTAAGCCCTGCACTGGCAGCCGGTCACTCGACAAGGCAAACTAATGGGGCGCTGCTGTGGAACCGTTTCAAAGTCAGTTTTATGCTGTTTGTACCTAAAAAAAAAAAAAAAAAAAAAGGCGGGAGGGAGATAAAAACACAGTGCAGGTAATGTCAGAAATCATTATTTCTATTCTGTTAAATGCAAAATGATTCTTTTTCATTTTATTTTTGTTTCATTGTTCTTGTTGGTAAGGTGAAAATAAACTCCCCTACTTGCAGTATTTCTGGCAGCTATATTACTTTGATCAAAAAAACCTTCATTCTTAGATTTTTATTTTTAGTAATCACAGCAATATACTAGAAATATTATAAATATTATATGATTCCCTTAAAGTACATACCACTACAGATTTTTTTAAATGAAAGCACAACCTAAGAGTATGGGAGGCCACCCATACTCTTACAAATAAATTCTTTGTAAAAATCCTTTTTATTAAAGCACATTACTTGAATTTATTTTTATAGGTTAAAATACTAAGTAATTTTCTTAGACTACTCCCTTCTTTCTCATAAGGTGGTATTCAGTAAAATGATACTAAATTTATTATTCTCAGTATTAATCTAGGTAATAGAAGTTAAAAGAACAAGATACCATTTTTCACTTAGCAAAGAGAGCCAAAGCTTTTTTTAAACTCTACATAATTTACAATGCTGACAAGAGTGTTACAAAAGAACCAATCCACCCTAGCCGGTTTGGCTCAGTGGACAGAGTGTTGGCCTGTGGACCAAAAGGTCCTGGGTTCAATTCTGGTCAAGGGCACGTACCTCGGTTGTAGGCTCCTCCCTGGCCTGGGCCCTGGTCAGAGTGCAGTGCAGGAAGCAACCAATCGATGTGTTTCTCTCACATCAATGTTTCTCTCTGTCTTTCCCTCTCTCTAAAAGTCAATGGAAAAATATCCTTGGGTGAGGATTAAAAACAAACAAAAAAAGAACCAATTCCATTTAATGTTTTAAGAAACTTAAACAGATCCATCCTTTAACTTAAATAGCTCCATCCTTTAACCCAGAGAGTTCACTTTTTAAAATATACCCTAAGAAAATAATTCCATGTATTGAGTGTGGGCATAAATATAGTATCAGCAACAGTACTTACAATAGCAAATATATACGTATACACCCATACATACATAACCATACACATACATATACACACACACACACACACACCACTAATAACAAAGGCATGATTAAGTAAATTACAAAACAAAAGTTATCAAACTTTTTACTAGTGAAACCCTTTGTTCAAATAAAATCTTTTACAGACCATAATATATAAAATAGATAAAAGCAGAATTGGTTGAAGCAAGGCAAAGAGCCAGAATTAGAGTCTGCCCTTCCCCTAACCTACCCTTCCACCTGGTACGCCCAGGGGTGGGCAAACTTTTTGACTCAAGGGCCACAATGGGTTCTTAAACTGGACCAGAGGGCCGGAACAAAAGCATGGATGGAGTGTTTGTGTGAACTAATATAAATTCAAAGTAAAGGAGCGGAGGGGAGAGCAAGAGAACCGGATAGAACAGCCAGATCCGGCCCGCGGGCCGTAGTTTGCCCAAGGCTGCCCTAGACACTCACACCCCTGGGGAACACACAGTGAACCAGCTCAAACATCCAGCAGGTATTAAAAATCTTGCTTGTGATTACCACATAATGTGAAAACATATTTCTGTGATTCTGTCATGAAAAACTGGTTCAATATTTATACTCACACATAATTAACTAAATAAACTATGTAAATAAATTACATGAATATAATAAAATATATTAACAGCAGCTGGCTTTGGGTGGTGAGTCTTCTTTCTACTTTTCTATATAATCCTCTACATTTTCCTTAATAAACATGTTTAACTTTTATTATGGGGGGAGGGGCTTATGTAGACAGAGACCTGAGTTCTGGTACTTAAGAACTTTTCCATCAAAGTTGAGTTGGGTGCCTTGCCGGCGTGGCTCAGTGGCTGAGCATCAACCTATGTACCAGGAGGTCATGGTCTGATTCCCGGTCAGGGGCACATGCCTGGGTTGTGGGATCCATCCCCAGTAGGGACTGTGCAGCCAATCAACAATTCTCTCTTCATCATTGATGTTTCTCTCTCTCTCTCTCTGAAATCAATAAAAATATGCATATTTTTTAAAGTTGAGTTGGGTCCATTTTGAAGGTTAATGTCATGCTCTATAGATAAGAGACAGGCACTACATCGGTATAAGAATAAAAATTAAAACTAACACAAATTTATCCATTCTGAAAGATATCAATGCAACTCACATTTTCCTTTCCTCCACAGTATTTTCAGTTGGAGTTACTAACTAAATTTCAAATCAATCTATATACAACATTACTCATCCTAGCAACTGCCTAACAACCTCTGGCAAACTGCGAGTCTGTAAATAGCAACTACACAGAGTGTCTCGTGACAGAGGCCCAGACGCTACCAGAGCAGGCCGGTCCTCTTCCACGGCTGCTTGGGAACAGAAAGTTAGAGCTGTTACCTAAAAACACATCACGGGTTCAGTGATTTGTTTCCCTGCAGCAGCTTTGTCCTTTTGAGCTTTGCAGCAGTGAAATGTAAAGTGGAACACGACAAACACAGCCAAATGCAAACCTCAGGTACAGGCAACACGCCTCAAGGCGTGGGGCCTCAGGTATTTCCTTTGCTCCGTGTGCGTTGCTTGGAAACGGACCAAGCGTAATAAAAAGCTGTGAGCTCAGTGTTTTTGTTTGTTGAAAGAAAGGTAGGGACAAAACGTGTTTCTTAAAGCATAAAGTGAGATTAGGACATTGGAGGAGAAATGCTTCTTTGCGTAGATTGAGAACCTGGTCGATGTGGGTCAACTCAAGCAGTTCTGCCGTCTGAGGACCCGTCCTCAACCACCTTGTCCAGAGGTGGAAGCGGCAGCGGTGCTCCCAGCCTCGGTGAGAGGCCCCTGACAAAGCCACCGGGGCATCAATACCGTTTTTACCAAAGGCAAGAGAAGAGATACTTAAGGTCATGGACTGTACTGAGTTCTAATAGGAAATAATAGGATTTTTAAATTACATTTAAAAGAATTTTAGATAATTTCTAGTGTATAACACAAAGGCCTATTTAAATGTTTCTCTATTATCACATGTAATGCTACTTACAGAAGGAAGATACGCTCTGCTACAGTTTTATATTTTCTGATCACCAGAGAACTTAGCAATAAAATATCTTACCTGTGTGTACAAAAACACAGTGTCTCTGGGCCCACAAGTTTACAATCCATTCCAGTTGGGGATCGCCAGCTCACAAACAATCTATTCTGCAAGCGCATAGGTAAAACTCTTCTCTTGTATTCTTCATACTCTTCAGGAGTAAAAAGTTTCCCTCCATCGTCCTCACCTACAATTCTACAACAACAAAACCCTTCTCTTAAGCCTTGATTATTTATCTTCCATGTTAAAAATACTATACTCTAAAATTAAACTAGCCCTGACCGGTTTTGCCCAGTGGTTAGAGGGTTCACCCTCGAACTGAAGAGTCCAGGGTTCGATTCCAGTCAAGGGTGCGTACCTGGGTTGCAGGCCCCATCCCTGGGGTGAGTGTAGGAGGCAATCAATAGATGTGTCTCCCTCACATCGATGTTTCTGTCTCTGTCTCTCTCCCTCTCTTCTACTCTCTCTAAAAACCTATATAAAAAATATCCTCAGGAGAGGCTTAACAAAAAAATGATAATTAACTAATTAAACTATACTTGTACAGTCAAAGGAAAGAATGACACGGCACTGATTTTTTACTTTAGGTTTATGTCAATCTCAAAATTGCACACAATGGTAATAAAGCTTTTGCTTCCCATATAAAAAAGGATTCTAAATAAGAAAGTCAATGAATTCATGACATCTGACTTTCCTTATGGCAGCTTACCACTGGAGAACTGCCATATATTCATCTCAATTTCTCCTTTGATTCTGAAGCAAACATGCTCATTCTTCTCATTAAAAGCTGGAGCCTAAACAACTAAAAATTCTAACATCCTCCCCCGCAAAAAAAGAAAAGTACAAAAAAAAAATCAGTGAAGAAGACAACATACTAATCTCCACACCTGAGCCCAAACCCTGGCCAGGAGTTCAGTGTGAGATCATAAACACCCTTGGACCTGCATAAGCTCAAAACCAGGTGCATCACTGTTCAATTCCAGAAGACCTCAAAATTGTATGGGAGAAATTAAGTCACCAATATTTCTTAATTTCTTAAGAAACTGAGATTTGGCCTCTCCAGAGGAAAAGCAACAATTAAAAGTATTTCCTCAAAATTGAAGAAATTTCCCCTTGACTACATGCCCCTCTTAAAAGTCATGAAAAGTGTTGTTTGCAGAATGCTACATAATTTGTTCTACAATCCATACCTTTTTCCATACGTTCAAGTCTTTAGCTTGAGGAAGATGAATAAAACCAATTCAGAAGCTATGGAACCATCACAACCTTCTTCCTCAAATAATTTAGATACACAATAGTAAAAAAGACAAAGGGACATTTTATTCTGAGATCATTTTTGAGCCATTTCACTTTATTATAGCTACCAAGAAGTATACCAACAGGTACTGAAAAGAACTTAAAGATCAATTCAGTTCTTTGAAAAAAGAGATCATTTATATCTAAGTTCTAACCCAGTGCAGCTCACACTTTATTGCATTACACAATCCTCACGGAAATCAGTCAAATGCAGATTCAGATTCATGGTCCAGAGTGGGCCTGAGAGTCTGCGTTTCCCACAAGCTCCCAGGGGATTCCTACCTGGCTGGTCCACGGTTGCTACACTTTGAATGGCAGGCTCTAACTTTCAAAGGGGGTTGTTCCAGGTCATTTGTGTTTGCAAAAAAGTAATTTTCCACCAGGCCTTAACATAAGCAAGGGACTACAACGGAGGCCCACGATCTGCATATCTAAACATCTAAACACCCAAGTTATCAGTCAACAACAGGGCCCAGCAACTTGGTCCCAGTGAAAAGCCCTGGAGACTTGGCGGCTAAGGAGCCGGCTCTGCCAGAGAGGGGAGGGCTGGGTGGGAGCTGTTCTGGGCATAGGGCTCCGGGCATTACCTGGACCCACCCGAACCCAGAATGAGGCCTGGCCCATCAATCACGTTCCTCGCCCACATTTTTCTGTCTCAGAATTACCAGGCATTTCTAGGCGTTACCCAACCCCATACCACGAGACAGTCGGAGGGAGTGCAGTCAGATAGGAAACCCGTGTGCCCGAACACCCCTGGGTGATTTGGGGCGGCCACCTTCAAGCGGCGCGGCCCCTCTTGCTCAGGTTTCGCAGGTGGGGCTGTGATTCTGTCGCGTCCCGTTTATGCACACTCATTCCCCCCACCCTCCAACCCCGCATCCTCCTGCCCGTGAAATTCCCACTCACCGCGTTTCCCAACTGTCATAAGCCTGCCTTGGGAGACCGAAAAAAGAACCCGTCGTCGCAGGAGCGCCAGACTTTGTCAGGGCCCAAGGGGCGGCTGCGTTTCCCGTTCGGGGGGGGGGGGGGGGGGAACTATCTCCAGAACCACCGAAACTCCACCACCAGCCGGTGTCCTCCCAAAACCAGCACCTCGGGACTGGGAGCACGTTTGCAAGTTCACGGCTTACCCGTCTGCTACACTAACATGCAAACTTAATGTCTGTTCATTTTCACCCGCCCCGAGTACTCAATGCGTAATTCTTCTATGCCCTTGGGGGCGGGGGCCCTGGACCTTTGCGTAAATCTAGCGTTAATCATCCCTCTTGGGAGGGTCGAAGCGGGGACCTCGTAAATAGCCTCGGAAGAGGCTTATTAGTACAGGACTGCGTGTCATTGCGATATTTAATTACAGAAAGACGCAACTCGCAATCCGTGGAAGCCTCCCCAACAGCCCGCCCGGGAACGAATTCCGCGCCCAGGCTGGCGAGGGCCCGGCGGAGGGCCCGCCTCACCTCCGGTACTCCAGGTAGTCGTCCACGGCCGCCGCGCCGCCCGGAGGCAACGTCAGCCGCTCCATGGCCCGCGGGGAAGCCAAAGGCTCCGACGCCGCGCGCTCCAACCCAGCTGCGCGCGCGAGAGGACCTCGGAGCAGCCAGAGCCGGCCCCGCCCCGCCCGGCCGCGCCCCCGCCCTGCCGCCTCCTGATTGGTCCGCCCTGAAGACCGCGGTGACGCCGCAGGGCGCGCGCTCCCACCTGGCGGCCCACGCGGACGCGAGAAACCCGTTGTCTGCAAGCACAGCCCCGCCCTACCGGGGATGCTCTTCACCGCCCTCCACACACCTTGCCGATCTCTTTCCCTAGTCTGGCAGGTCTCCTTGTAAAGTGACATGGAGTGCAATTCCTTGCATATAATGGACGCACAGAACATTGCTTATTTCTTTGTACAGCGCTTTTCCAGTGTTGAGGAGGGTCTGGATATGGCCTGCCTGCCCATAATCGCCAGCCCTGTTTTCCAAATGGGAATTTAAAAAACAGTGATAGAACTTGGCCAGTGTGGCTCAATGGTTGAGCACTGACCTATGTACCAGTTGGTCAAGGTCAGAGCACATGCCCAGGTTGCAGGCTCCATGCCCAGTAGGGGGCGTGCAGGAGGCAGCCCATCCATGATTCTCTGTCATCATTGATGTTTCTATCTCTCTACCTCTCCCTTCCTCTCTGAAATCAATAAAAAAAAAAAATTTGTTTTTAAAGAAAAACAGTGATGTAAAAGCAATACTGGTAGTCCTTGGTGTCTCCTTCCAGTTTGGGTGTAAACCTACATATCTGAAGAAAGCGAATTGTAGGTTTAAGCAGGGGAAAAAGTAAAAACAATTTAAACTTTTTTTAAAAACCTTTAGAAATATTCATCACAAAGTCCTTTTTAAAGTTGAATTACCATGTGATTGGTAATTTGGCCATAATTTGGGTTAATAACCTGAAAAGGGGGTAGGAAATCCATCACTGCTCAGTAGTCATTAAACTCTGATGCTCCCTGAAGATCAGCTTGACCTCTCTCTATAAATTACCTGGGAGGGAGTATCCACAAACAAGAAAAATAACTCATTGAACTACAATATTTTAAAGCTACTCTCCTGAATAATTCAGGTCCCAAAGGCAAACTCTCATGCAGACAAATGGTGTAGATGCCCTCATCCTTTTAGTGCCCTTGATTTAGCAATCTATGTTGTTTTTTATTGTGGTTGAGCTGTTTCAAAGTATCACACATTATGACATTTAAAGCCAAAATACTCTAAAAAAATAAATAAGGACATTCTTCTATCTAAATAAAGTGGTATTATTACTCCAACAAAATAAAAATAGCTCCTTAATTTCATCTCATACCCTTTCTCTAATTAAATTTACCCAGGTCCTCAAAATGTTCTATGAGCACTATGGGGTGAATGTCTCAAAGGAGTGAAGTATTACAACCCTTCATTGCTTGTTACCTGTCCTAAACATGAGGGAACATGGAGACATCCAATCAAAACTCTGTTACCAGTGAGAATGTGAAATGGCACAAAAAGTGTATTCCTTAATATACACATGCACTATGATAACAATCTGATAACCTAGATGACCACTAAGTGCCTAAGGGGTGGACAGGGAATTCAGCACAGACCCCCTGGACAAAGAGATGGAGCAGACAGCGAGAGATTTCATCATACTCAGAACAGCATGCAATTTAAAGTTATGAATTGTTTATTAAATTGCTTATTTCTGGAATTTTCCATTTAATATTTGAGGCCCGAAGTTGACTGGATAACAAACTGCGAAAGGCAAATCATAAGAAGGGAGTATTATTGTATATGGTATAAAATAGATTGGGCAAAGCCTGGCAATAGAAAACAGGATTGTTTTATACTGTGACCAGCTCTGGGCTCAGCTTCATCTGCTTGGAATTCCAACAGGACATTCTAATATGGCAAAGGGCCCTGCTGTGACAGAGTTAGGGCACTTTCTGCCTGGCCCGCACTCATGTCTAATCACCAGCAAGAAAAACCAGCTATTTTGGTTTTGCAGAGGCAAAGGATAATACTACTTTCCATCTGGCCTGGTTTGTGACGAAACCAACTGTCCTCACCTGGGCACCAGGATATGGGAAGAAGAAGGTAGTGGAAGGTACAGCTTAAATCTTCCTGATGGTAAAAGCAAGGACCAAGCTCATCCTGTCACTGGTAAAGTCACCTGAATACTAATCAACAATAAGGAAAACGTCCCCCTTTCGGAATTGGCCTTGGCTTCCTTTAGCCCCAGGAAAAGCTCATCTTTCTAGAAACAGAGGGCAGAGCAGCCACTTCGGCCATCTCTCAGCCCCTCAGCTGAGGCTGTGTCAGAAAAGTCACTTGTTTTCATCAGAGAAAGGGCTTTTTCCTGTTAATAACCGTGGGCATTAAGCTTTCTTCCGTTAGTAGCCGTGGGCACTCTGCACTGTATTTAAACCCAATCTTGTTTTTAACAAATGATACTTAGGAAAGAAGATAAACAGAATTAAATCATGTTGAGAGGCAGAAAGTGTTTTTTACTTAAAACTCTCACTACTCATACCACTTTCTTTGGGAGAGTTTAATACCAAGTACCACTTATTCCCCTCTCCCCCAATGATTTTTAGAGAGTGGGAGGGAGGTGAGAGAGAGAAAGAGAGAGAGATACATCAATGTGAGAGAGAAACATTGATTGGTTGCTTTGCACATATGCCCCGACCAGGGCCAGGGATAGAACCTGCAATCCAGGTACATGCCCTTGACCCAGAATTGAACCTGTGACCCTTGGAGGGCGGGGACGGGGGGAGGGGGGAGAAAAACAACGCTCTAACCACTTAGGAACACTGGCCAGGGAGCCATTTATTTTCAAAGGTAAAAAATGACAGAAACCTGTTTGAGGAGAAAAAAGAACAAACTACATTAATATATCAAACACTCCCACCCCACCCCTTGCAACTTCTGCCTGCTTTCCTCCTCTCAGTGTGCCTTTGCCTGGAAGATAAGAGAAGGGCATTTGTGGCTAAATGTTCTTAGTTCCCAATAAGCCCTGTTTACGTTCTTTACCTTTTTTAATAATCAGGTTCAGAGGCAGACCAAAGAAAAAGCTGCCCCTTTATTATATGGGCCAGTAATAATGGACAATGCTAAACACAAAGAGGATTTCCATGTCACTTTCACTTCACCTCTCCACAGGAGATCAATCCAGGCTGGGGACCAGTGCATGAACCATCCCAGACGAAGCAGAAAGGTGAATCCAGAGCTTCTGCAATTTAAAATGTTCGCAAGTCAGCACCAAGCTTTGGAAAAAGAGCTTGAGGTTTTTAAGGCTCTGCCAGTTAGCATTTTAGAAAACCCAGAGAGATCATCTTAGACACAGTGAAGTCACTATTAAGACAATTGCAGGCTTCTTTAAAAAAAAAAAAAATCACCGAATGATCCATTTGTAAAACATAAAGAGGTTAAAAGGAGCAAAACAATAGACCAAGAGTGTGGTCTTGCATACCATTTTGTCTAGCCTCTAGGAAGTGGAAAATGAAATATTTTGATCCCAGAAAGTCCCTAACCTAAACCTGGCAAATAAAATCTTAGCACCAGAGAACTGCCGCAGCTGAGTTGAAAGTGCCCTGAGTCCCACGGTGGGTGCAGAAAATGGCCTCGAGGGTAGACTGAGAAGACGGTTCACCCTGCAGAATATGCACTCGTGTGTCCCTACCTTCCCTTTATATCAAATGTGAGAGACACTATGTGGCAGGTTCAGCCACAAGCTCCCAAATACCATACCCTGGTGCTTCCAACTAACTCCCCAGGAATTGATTCGTGTCCCATCACCCCCAACCCCAGCCATCCTTGGCCATCAGCCTGAGTGAGGGGGCTACCACCAATGCCCGAGAGCCAAATGCATAAAGTGTGACATCTTTGCAGACTCTGCACATTGCTGACCCCTTGAGGACAAAGTGAGGAGTGGACAGAGAAGCATTTTTCTCTTGGATCAGAGGAGCTGCTAGGTCCCAGGGACTAGATGATGGGAGTAAAGGGAATACTTGCATTTACTCATGCCAAGATCAGCAGAGCTGCTAGTAAGACCTGGCAGCCAAGAGCACAGACTCGAGACAGACCCTTCTGGGTGTGAATCTCTGCTATGCAGTCTATAAGGTGTGACTGTAGCCCCCGTTTCCAGCTTCTCTGTACCACACTCCCTCACTAACCGAACCTACCTCACAAAGTCTTGAAGATTAAATGAGATATTGAAGAGGATGGCACAGGACAGAGCCTGAGTAGATGCTCAATAATTGTTATTACAACAATCCCATTACATGGGAGACATTATTAAAAACAAATTCTCCAAACCCTTCCTGCTCTAAATCCTCCTGGAACACTTTGCTGTTTTGAAAAGTTTTAATTTAATATGCAAGACATAGCCCCTGCTCCAGGAGGCAGAGCCAGAGGCCTTCCTTACCTGGCCGAGGTCCCCTATCTGTGCCCTCCGGCTCCAGCCATCAGTCAAGGCTTTCAGACTCCCAGTTCAAATTTGAAGAAAAGAGTAAAGGTACTTTTCCCCTCCGTTTCAAATTCATGAAGATGACACACAAACAAGCAAACAAAACAAACACATTTATATCAAAATTAAGCATAACCTAATGTTATGTGTAAATTCCTAAGCACTGGTGGTTCAAAATGTTTCATTTCCTCAAGCCCTGATATCCTATCTACCATAGCACCTCTCCCCCATCCTCTACCCCCAACTTAAAAAAAGACTCCTCACAATCATGGTTTATTTCTTTGCCTAAAAAAATCAGTAGATACTAAAGATAGTGTGAATGGGTGATGATGTAAGCACCCAAGAAAGTTAAATGAAGAATAATGGTTTATTCACATGAATGATGCTGCTAAGCAATGTGAAGTTACACTTGACCTAGTAAGGCCTCACTGGAGATCCTAAACTCATTCTGAAAAAAATGTTTAAGAGATGCTAGCATTGGTAAAATCTAAAACACTCTAATTTAAAAAAAATCTTTATGGTTTAACTGCCTTATTTTAATATACACAAGTATTACTGATTCATTTTAAATGAAAAACTGTAAGTTGACAAACTTGATCTGATTAAGCACAAGTCTGACCACTAACCAATCCCCTCCCAGCTCTCTAATCCAATTATGGATTAGCCACTGTACAGTGTGTTCCCAGGCTTTTTCCAACTATGCAGTATGCGTCTGGCCTGCTGCTCATGACATTAAACAAGGTTTGAGGATGATCATCTAGCATAACATAATAGGAAGAGGACAGGCCTTAGACTTGTTCCACACCTAGGTCTAAATCTTTCAACTGCAACAGAAATGCCTGAGTGAAAGATGATTATCAACTGTGACATAACCAGAATAACAGAATAACCGTGAAAGTAATGTAAAGAAGTTCATGATAGGTTGCACAAAAAGAACGTACAGTGTAAATTTAAAAAATATAAATAAAGGTATATATGCACAAAGCAGAAAGTGTAGAATGGTTTAGTAACTCATTTTAACAAATATTCATCAGGCACCTATGCTGGGTCAGACACGTTGTATATGCCCAGGTTTTACAGTGAATGAAATGAAGTTCTTGTCTTCCTGGAGCTCATATTCTAAGAAGCATCAGGAAAAAAAATTAATATACAATTTAATGTTATATATACCACAACTGTGAAAAAAAAAGAAAAAAGGGTTAGAAGAATGTTAGAGGTATGCCATTTTAGGCAGGTGGTCAAAGACAACTTCCCTTAAGAAGTACTATTTGAGCCCTAACGGGTTTGGCTCGGTGGATAGTGTGTTGGCCTGTAGACTCAAGGGTCCCAGGTTCGATTCCGGTCAAGGGAATGTACATTGGTTGCAGGCACATCCCCAGCAGAGGGTATGCAGGAGGCAGCTGATTGATGTTTTTCTCTCTCACTGATGTTTCTAACTCTCTATCCCTCTCCCTTCTTCTCTGTAAAAAATCAGTAAAATATATTTTTTTAAAAAAAGAAGTAGCATTTGAGCATCTGAATGTGAGGGAGGGAACCATGAAGATATCTGGGAATAATAGTTACAAATGGAGAAATATGAAGTTTGAAGCTGCTGATGCAAAAACATGTTTGGTATGCCCTAGAAAGAAAAAGTCAACATGGCTGGAGAGGAATTAAGGAGGAGGAGGTTGGTACAAGGTTACAAGATAATCGGGAGCAAATGAGGCTTTTGAGGCCACAGTGAGAATGCTGGATTTTAAGTAGCAATGAGAAGTTAATGAAGAGTGTCAGAAGGGGAAATCAGATTCACATTTATATACTAAAATGTCAACAGCAGTTATTCCTGGGTAAAAAAAAATTCAGATTTTTTCCCCACATTTTGCTTTTCTGTATATCCTAATTTTCACATTCAGTTATTTCTCTTTTCTCCCTATCTCTTGAGCTCTCGCAAAAGATGAATCCTACCATTCCTCCAAACAAAAGTTAAGAATCATTACGAGATTTCAAGTATTAAAAAATAGTTTCAATTAACTCCTTTGTTTGTTTTTGTCTCTTCCAATATATCATGTCCCCTTTTCAGATAAACATTTCTCTCTAAAAAAAAAGGGGGGGGGGGTGGGGGGAAACGCTGTAACTGCACTGAAAGCTATGCAGCTCAAAGTGGTGTAAAAAATAACTTGGTTTGCATTTAAGCATAAGGTGCAAGTCAGGGGCTCCTCTGTAAGCTGTTAACACTTCGTGTTTCAGAGAAATTATTAAATGAGCTGAGGCAGATTCTCTAAATCAAAATATGGAAGAATATGGTTATCATTAAAAAGACAGACTTGATGGCCTAACCGGTTTGGCTCAGTGGATAGAGCGTCGGCCTGTGGACTCAAGGGTCCCAGGTTCGATTTCGGTCAAGGGCATGTACCTTGGTTGCGGGCACATCCCCAGTGGGGAGTGTGCAGGAGGCAGCTAATAGATGTTTCTCTCTCGTCGATGTTTCTATCTCTCTCTCTCCCTTCCTCTCTGTAAAAAAATCAATAAAATACATATTTTGAAAAAAAAAAAAGACAGACTTGAGCTCTGGCCAGGTGGCTCCATTGGTTGGAGCATGGTCCCATACCCCAAAAGATTATGGGTTTGATTCCTGGTCAGGGACCATACCTGGGTTGCGGGTTCAATCCCAGGTAAGGGTGCATGCAGGAGGCAGCTGGTCGATGTTTCTCTCTCACATCAATGTTTCCCTCTATATTCCTTCCTCTCTCTCTAAAATCAATAAAAACATAACTTTGGGTGAGGATTAAAAAAAAAAAATAGACTTAAGCCTTTATAATCTACTTAATCGAGCCAAGTTCCTAAGTGTTTCTTGAAAGACAAATGAGACCCAAGTTATCATCATCAACTATGTAAAATGTTTAAATTGCTTTTTAGAGTAAACTCAAAGATACTCTGAAATAAATTTTAAAGTTTTTAGTATCTTTAGTGATGTCTTACGTGCTAATAACCAATTAAGATTAACTTGATATGTAAATACTAAGGCATGACTTAGAAAAACTTAATAAACTTCAACTTGAGGGTATGAAACCTAGGAAACTGCCTTCGCTCACAGTCCTCAGACTTGTTCCCATGAACCCTTGCACTGTCTCTCCTATCCTAAACAAGACAACCATCCACTTCCCTCTTCTGAAAAAGTTATCTCAAGTTGGTGGAACAAACCCAAATTTTCTAAGATTCCTTTTAATCATTAACCAGTTATTAAATGCACAATCACCAGTAAAGAACAAAACTTATGATAACACTTTGTAAGTACAAATAATACATTTTATTTCATCCCTGAAAACAAAAAAACAAAAAAAAATGTCCACATCTAATAAGAAAGACAGAACAATTATTCCAAACTTCACTTGGCAATGGTATATAATTCATTTCTTCACATAGAGTACAGAGAAAGTTTGGAAAGCTCCCTTTCATGAAATTTTTTTCATACTTATTTTAATAAAACATTTTAATTATTGCTACTATGTGTGGTAGCATATTGCAATAATGAACAATGTAATATCCAAAACTAAATTCAATATAGTCTAAATCTAGAAGCTAGCTGCACTTGGCAGTTATTATAGAGAATAAATACTATGAAATATAGGGCACCATATGGCAATTAAATCTGCTACAAGGGACATTTAAATAAAGGTGTCCTTTGCTCTATGCTAGAATTACCCAAGATTAGGATCTTCTGTGCTATATACATTAACTGTTTTCCTGAAAGAAGAGTCAATCTTCATAATTTAAATTATATCTTAAATGTTTTTAATTATTTTAAGTGGTCATTACATAAAATGAACATATAATGTATCTATTATACAAATCCAAAATTTCATAAAGCAGGATACTCTTATATAATGTTAACATTTTTCAAGCAATTTAATGTAGCACAAATACCTTTATACATCTATGCATCTGGCTAAAGTCTTTAAGAGCCCCAGTCTCACGAATATCTCCGTCTCCCTTCCCCTGCCAACATAAAGGCAAAATTATCCAAATATGGAAATAATGTGCTTCCCTGACAGCATAGACACTCAACGGGTTAAACTTTTAATACGTATTTTTATCTCATCATAAAAATATCATTTGTTCTTCAGAATACATGTAAGAAAATGTTACATATGAGATTTGAAATTACTATCTTAATGTTCTTTAATTGTCCCAATGTTAAGAATAGGTTACAGACAGTGGCTACTACCCATTTCAAGATTATTCTCATACAAATGTAATTTTTAAAAATATACAATAATTAACCTTCAGTTATTCTGAAGGATAGTGCAAATGAAGACATTCTTTGGGTCATGATTTCAAAACATTATTTTCAACATTATACTTCCTTGCTCTGCTCATAATCTGAGTAACAAAATATAGTACTGGAAATAAGCACATTTTTAACAGTATCAGTCTAAGATTACATATATTGAGAAAAAATGACAGAATGATTCAATAACAATATTCTTCACCTGTCTGAAAAACATGTTATATATTTAAATAAATATTTTCTAGAAATGAAGCCATGTCTTTCAGTGTTTTTATTTCAGCTTGACCTCAAACACAAAAGGTTTCCATAAAGATCACCTATCTGCATACCACATCAACCATGTTACCAAATTCCCTTTAAGGATATAGTTCAGCATTGAAGAGCCTTGCCTGAAAGCAAACTAATAACTTTTAAAAATTTATATACACAATAAGAGTTCCATGATTCCAGCATATTCCTTGAAAATGCAGAGTATTTGCGAAGTATTACTCTATCCTAGCCAGCGGTTTAAAAGCTTTTCTGTCCTCGGACCTAACCCATGGGGATGCAGCAGCACAAGGTGATCTTTAACTGTTATCTAATGTTGCCAGATGCATTAATCCTTTTGTTCGTGGTTACTGGCACCAGATTCCCACTAGTACCATTGGTAGTGTTGGTTGCTGAGCCGTTCACAACAATATAGTCAACTTTGTTCTCCAGTTTCACCAACCGCTGTAAAATGTCATCCAAAAGGACAGCAATTGTTCTTTTTAGATCCGCTGGGGGGGGGGGAAATAAAAATAAACCATATTAAACATTAGCATTAATATTTGTGTTTTCATAGTTTGAGGGGAAAAGTGAACAATTATTAAGTCATCTGAAAGAAAATATACTAAAGAGAAAGCACTCAGACCACAAATAGAAAAGGCCTAATTATTGTAATCAATAGCATCAGAGCTTCTTAAGGGAATTTCAGTGTTATAAATATGGGGGGAACTCTCACTTTTCCAGAGCAATAAAACAGATTTAAAGTCTGGTTAAAAAGTTAATCCCACCCAGCCAGTGTGGCTCAATGGTTGAGGGTCGACCTATGAACCAGGAGGTCATGGTTTGATTCCTGCTCAAGGCACATACCCAGGTTGCAGGCTCAATCCTCAGCAGTGGGCATGCAGGAGGCAGCCAATCTATGTTTCTTTCTCATCATTGATATTTCTCTCTCTCTCTCCCTCTTCCTTCCTCTCTGAAATCAATAAAAATATATATTTTTTAGCCAAAACCGGTTTGGCTCAGTGGATAGAGCGTCGGCCTGCGGACTGAAAGGTCCCAGGTTCGATTCCGGTCAAGGGCATGTAACTTGGTTGTGGGCACATCCCCAGTAGGAGGTGTGCCAGAGGCAGCTGATTGATGTTTCTCTCTCATTGATGTTTCTAACTCTCTATCCCTCTTCCTTCCTCTCTGTAAAAAATCAATAAAATATATTTTAAAAAATATATATATACATATATATATTTTTAAACAGTTTATAAAATATCAGGGGTAGAGGGTCTCCTTTTTGCTTTTAAAACTGAGTTGTTATACAAAGCTGGGCAGCATAGCATAGACAGCTCTACTTTTTAAAATATCACAGTTATTTTGCTCAAGTAGAATGAATTTTGTTTTCAAGTATTTCTCTTGTTCCAGAAGAATTGCTTCTTCATTGTTGGACTAAGCAGAATGCAAAACAATATAGCCTGCATCTACATCTGCCACAAGTACACCAATCTCAATTTATGCCAACTCCTTCAACTCTAGTCACCTACATTTGACCCTCATCACTTCATAAAAAACATCATAAGAGGGAGAAGAAAAAATGGCAAGTGTCCAGGGCATTCCCAGATAAAGATGGTAAACTGAACAAAGGAATTTAACCTCTGATGACTCTGAATATGCCACCAAAACAATGAAGGTGTTTTTTTCTCTTTTTCTTTTTTCTTTTTTAAACCCAGGAGGCCAAAGATAACAAGAGGAGACAATAGCAACAAAATTCCAGAAGCTGAAAAGCAGATGAGCACTAACTGACTTAGCAGACCTGGAAACGTTGGATCTTAAAAGAGGAAAAATACCAAGAAGCAATTTGATTTTCTCCTCCGAACCCCACCCTAAAAGGCCCAGTACCAAGTACCAATAAAAACATGGGTAAAGAAGGAATTAAAACAGGACTAGCCCTAGCCGGTTTGGCTCAGTGTATAGAGTTTCGGCCTGTGGACTCAAGGGTCCCAGGTTTGATTCCTGTCAAGGGCACATGCCTGGGTTGTGGGCTTGGTCCCCAGTAGGGGGCATGCAGCAGGCAGTCAATCAATGATTCCCTCTCCGCATTGATGTTTCTATCTCTCTCTTCCTCTCTGAAATCAATAAAAATATATTTTTTTAAAAAACAGGACTAGATGAACATTTATAAAGCAATTTGATTCCTAAAGTCTTTATACCACTCCAAAACTGAGCAACAGCCCCTCCCCATTGCAAAAAATCTCATGTATTTTCCGAGGCTAGTAAGCAGTTGAGGACCTGGGGACCACACTGAGCACTGGGGCGTAATGGAAGTTTACATAGTAAGTGCTGAGGCTGCCCCTTCTCCCCCAGTCTTTTCCTCTTACTCAGGTCCCAGAACACTTGGGAGACCTATACTCTTTCTCTAGGGAATTTGACTAGGTCAAGAGGAAAAACCTAAATACACTAAGATTCGGGATACCCCAAAGAATACAATACATTGTATAATAAAGAATTAGCTGGCCTTTATCACGGATTCCTGGGAGGTAGCTCTAAATACTTGGAATTTCCTGAGTGGTAAAGAGACTTTGTTACTCATGGTGGGCCCCTGTGACTACACCTGATAGTTTATATTAATAAGATGTCTCAGGGCCCTCGCTGGTTTGGTTCAGTAAATAGAGCATCAGCCTGCAGACTGAAGGGTCCCGGGTTCAATTCTGGTCAAGGGCATATACCCGGGTTGCATGCTCAATCCCCAGTTGGGGGTATGCAGGAGCAGCCAATCAATGAGTCTCTCTCATCATTGATGTTTCTATCTCTCTCTCTCTCCCTTCTTCTCTGAAATCAATAAAAATATATTTTTAAAAAAATTAGACATACTACTACGAAATATTAATAATTACTAAATTAAAGTGATGGATATATGAATATCATATTATTTCTTTTTCAGTACAATTGAATTTTTCATAATAAAAAACAAAGAAAACATTATTTGTAAAGGCCTATGCACTAAGTAGAGTTAGACTTCCATGACTATCTTTATTTTGTTTCTTTTTCCATGACTATCTTTAAATAGGGATAGGTTCAAGAGGAGAAAACTAGAAATAGTCTACGCTAACTTACCATATCCTGCCATCGAAGCGCCATTCTCAACATCCATTGTGTTCTTATTTTCCTCTGCTAGAGCTTTAACGTATCTTTTGCTTAAATCTAGTATTTGTTCACGTAACTTGACACTGCTTTGATGTCTTGGTTGTTGAAAAGTATAGTGCAGTAACATCAATCCCCAAATGAATCCAAATACAAGCAACAGTAAACTCAATTTCTGGGACATATTTTTTCTGGAGATTGCAAAAATCATTTCTCCTGAAGCAAACAGACTAAGCTGAAGAGTGGTAACTAGAGGCAAGCCACCGATCAAGATTTTTGAAGGGAAAAAAAATTCCCTCCGCCTCCTCCTCTGCTAATATGGTATATTCTTCATCTTCAACAAGATTGCCGCCAACTCTCAATTACCTCTGTAAAACTGAGAAGAAAAAAGGCCATTAGTCATAACCTGTATCAGTAACAGAATAAACAATGACAGATTTAAGAAGAATTTCTATAAATAGTTTTGATTTGAAACTGTATCATCCTCTTTGCCAACTTTCTCCACCACTCAGCAAACTTTCAGACCTTTTTTTTTTTAAATATACTTTATTGATTCTCCACAGAGAGGAAGGGAGAGAGACAGAGAGCTAGAAACATCGATGAGGGAGAAACATCGATCAGCTGCCTCCTGCACATCCCCCACTGGGGATGTGCCCGCAACCAAGGCACACGCCCTTGACCAGAATCGAACCTGGGACCCCTCAGTCCACAGGCCGACGCTCCATCCACTGAGCCAAACCAGTCAGGGCAAACTTTCAGATCTTTATCAGTTTCCTTTACATAGCTCTTCAAAAATTTAAAACAGAAATGTCGATTCATTGAAAATATCTTTTTAAAATACCATCATAATCATAAAATTCTTTGAATGACTTCTTGTCATTTGTAGCTAAAATTATGAATGTAAGATTTATAGGAGATTTCAGTCTATTCAAAACAGGTCACCAATCTGAATATCCAAAAACTATTCCTCCTCCTCTTTAAAAAAAATGCCAAACTTAAAGTTAGAAATGAGGAAAAGTAAAACACTGGAAAATCAAAATACCTGTTTGACTTAAAAAAACAACACTACAATATAAGTAAATGTGCCAATATTTGAAAATGTCACTAGAAGATATTACTAATGGCAATTAGAGAATCTTAAGAAGCATTAATCCTAAGATTAAAAATAAGTCATAATAAATGAATTCTGCAATGTAGCAGGATACAAAATTAACGCCCAGAAATATATGGCATTTTTATACACCATTTACAATCCCATTTACCATTGCACCAAAAAATTTAAGATACCTAGGAATAAACTTAACTAAGGAGGTAAAAGACCTGTACTGGGAAAACTACAGGACACTGAAAAAAGAGATAGAGGAAGACATTAAACAAATGGAAGAACATACCGTGTTCATGGATTGGTAGAATCAACATCATCAAAATGTCCATACTACCCAAAGCAATCTATAGATTCAATGTATTCCCCATTAAAATACCATCACCATATTTCACAGACCTAGAACGAACTTTCCAAAAATTCATCTGGAATAAAAAAAGAGCCCGAATAGCTGCAGCAATCCTGAGAAAGAACAAAGTAGGTGGGATCTCAATACCAGATTTCAAGCTATACTACAAAGCCACTGGTCTCAAAACTGCCTGGTACTGGCACAAGAACAGACATATAGATCAATGGAATAGAATAGAGAACCCAGAAATCGAACCAAACCACTATGTGCAATTAATATTTGACAAAGGAGGCATGAACATACAATGGAGTCAAGACAGTCTCTTCAATAAATGGTGTTGGGAAAATTGGACAGATACATGCAAAAAAAATTAAACTAGACCACCAACTTACACCATACACAAAAATAAACTCAAAATGGATAAAGGACTTAAACATAAGACGGGAAACCATAAAAATAGTAGAGGAATCCACAGGCAGCAAAATCTCAGACATATGCCAAAGCAATTTCTTCACCGATACAGCTCCTAGGGCAATGGAAACTGAAGAGAAAATAAACAAATGGGACTACATCAGAATTAAAAGCTTCTGCACAGCAAAAGAAACCATCAACAAAACAACAAGAAAGCCCACTGCATGGGAGACCATATTTACCAATGTTATCTCCGATAAGGGTTTAATCTTCAACATTTACAGGGAACTCGTACAACTTAACAAAAGGAAGATAAACAATCCAATAAAAAATGGGCAATGGACCTAAATAGACACCTTTCGAAAGAGGACATACAGAAGGCCAAGAGACATATGAAAACCTGCTCAAAGTCACTAATTATCCGAGAGATGCAAATCAAAACGACAATAAGGTACCATCTCACACCTGTCAGAATGGCTATCATCAACAAATCAACAAATGACAAGTGCTGGCAAGGATGCGGAGAAAAAGGAATCCTCGTGCACTGCTGGTGGGAATGCAGACTGGTGCAGCCACTGTGGAGAACAGTATGGAGTTTCCTCAAAAAACTAAAAATGGAACTCCCATTTGACCCAGTGATCCCACTTCTGGGAATATATCCCAAGAAACTAGAAACACCAATCAGAAAGGATATATGCACCCCTATGTTCATAGCAGCACAATTTACCATAGCTAAGATTTGGAAACAGCCTAAGTGCCCATCAGCCCATGAGTGGATTAAAAACCTGTGGTACATCTACACAATGGAATACTATGCTACTGTAAAAATGAAGGAACTCCTACCATTTGCAACAGCATGGATGGACCTGGAGAGCATTATGCTAAGCGAAATAAGTCAGTCAGAGAAAGATAAATATCACATAATCTCACTCATTTGTGGAATATAATGAACAACATAAACTGATGGACAAAAACAGATCCAGATTCAGAGAAGCATCAATCAGACCATCAAACCTCAGAGGGAAGGCAGGGGAGGGTGGGAGGAAGGGGGAGAGATCAACCAAAGGACTTGTATGTGCACATATAAGCATAACCAATGGAAACAGACACTAGAGGGGTGAGGGCATGTGCAGGCGGGTAGGGGGGCCATGGGGGGAAAAAGACACATATGTAATACCTTAATCAATAAAAAATTTAAAAAAAGAAAATAATAATAAGGTCTAAGTTTATACATCTAAGTTTAACACTTGCCAGAAATATTGACAAGTGTTAAAACAGGTTAATTTTTTAAAATATTTTCAAATTTACAATTCTAAATTTTAAATGATGCAGGTATGTATTTTTATAATTTAAAGAAAAAAGAAAAGGTTATACTTCAATTTTTTAAAGAAAAGAAAGGTGATGATAATTACAGCATCTAGAGACCTGAAGAGTAATAACTTGTATGAATCACCAAAGTCTCCAGTGAAGAAAATTCTTCAAGGGCTGGGGAGAGGATGAAGAAAGTAAAGGGGTTCAAATACGTATATGGTGACAGAAGGAAACCACACTTTGGGTGGTGAGCATACAAATGACGTATTATAGAACTGTACACCTGAAACTTGTATAATGTCATAACCAATGCTACCCCAATAAATTAAATTTTTAAATGTTTTTAAATTAATTTATATAATTTATGTAATCTTTAATTATGTTTAATGGAGTATATTCTTTAGGTAGAAATATACCTGGAGTCAAAAAATACATGTCACAGCTTAACAGATATTTACTGGGACAGTATATACTAGGTACTAGGGGAAACTATGTTCTTGCCCTAGAAATTTATTTCCTAGCACAGTGGTCGGCAAACCGCAGCTCGCGAGCCACATGAGGCTCTTTGGCCCCTTGAGTGTGGCTCTTCCACAAAATACCACGTGCGGGTGCGCACGTACAGTGCAATTGAAACTTCGTGGCCCATGCGCAGAAGTAGGTTTTCGGCCTGGGCGAGTCTATTTTGAAGAAGTGGCGTTAGAGGAAGTGGGGGTGTCAGTCGGTGGGACGACAGGAGACGCCGCGCAGCCGGGCTGCGGGATACGCAGCGCCGGGGAGGCGCACGCGATTCATGCACGAGTTGAGTGAGCCAGTCAGTCAGCAGTCTCATGTGCAGTGGTTAGTGCTAGTCGCGTCCGCAAATCACGCGGTGACAAAAGTGCCTACTCGAAGCATAAAGTTACCTGTATTTTTCCAACCAGCTGCAAATCCTACAGGTATTTTTGTCATCAATTTAAGAATTGTAATTATTTTGTGTTGTTGGCTTTATTATTATAAAGTGAAACTTTTTTTTAGGTGCCCTGTTTGACATGGCTACAAAGAAGCAGCAAAGAAAAATGGAAGACAAAAACCGTGAATTTAAAGTTGAATGGACCGAGACTTTCACGTTTATTCAAAATTTAAATGGCCTTCCGACCTGTCTTATTTGTCAGGAAAAATTGGCGCATAACAAGAAATCAAATTTGGAGAGACACTTTACAACTAAACACGTGTCATTTAGTACTAAATATCCTGTTGGTGGTGCAAGGAAGAAAGCAGTTGAGGAACTTCAGAAGAGTCAAGAAAAATCAAGTTCTGAATTGATGCCATCTTCCAACAATGTTAATATTGCAAGTTTTGTGGTTAAGAGATTGCTAAGAGAGGAAAACCATATACCAGTGGTCGGCAAACTCATTAGTCAACAGAGCCAAATATCAACAGTACAATGATTGAAATTTCTTTTGAGAGCCAAATTTTTCAAACTTAAACTTCTTCTAATGCCACTTCTTCAAAATAGACTCGCGCAGGCCATGGTATTTTGTGGAAGAGCCATACTAAAGGGACCAAAGAGCTGCATGTGGCTCGTGAGCCGCGGTTTGCCGACCACTGCCATATACAGACGGTGAATACATAAAAAGTTGTTTTATAAATGCATCCGAAGAGCTATTTTGGGATTTTAAGAACAAAGCAGATATTCTTTTTTTTTTTTTTAATATTTTATTGATATTTCACAGAGAGGAAGGGAGAAGGATAGAGAGCTAGAAACATCGATGAGAGAGAAACATCGATCAGCTGCCTCCTGCACACCTCCCACTGGGGATGTGCCCGCAACCAAGGTACATGCCCTTGACCGGAATCGAACCCGGGACCTTTCAGTCCGCAGGCCAACGCTCTATCCACCGAGCCAAACCGGTTTCGGCCAAAGCAGATATTCTTAAAAAAATTAAAGTGTTACCGTTGTCTGCTAAAACAATGAAAGATAGAACAGTCAAAATGTCTTCAAATATAACCGACCAGCAAGTCGAAGATCTTAAATTGGTTTCAGTTTTATCAATAGCAGTTGACGAGTCTTGTGACATAAATGAGAGAGCACAAGTTTCACTTTTTGTACGATTTATTTCATCTACAGGTCCTAAAGAAGAATTTTTAGGATTATTGCCACTCAAAGGTCAAACATGTGGAGAGGATATAGCAAATGCTATAATTGAGTACATTGGAAAACATCATATTCCACTTGATAAAACTGTCTCAATTTCAACAGACGGGGAGAAAAGTATGACCGGCGTAAGAAACAGGTTTGTTGCTATTTTGAAAGAAAAAAATTAATCACGAGATACTTACTTACCATTGCATCATTCATCAAGAAGCGCTTTGTGCGCAGACATTTCCAGAAGAAATTTGCAAAGTTATGGAATTGGTGATTAACATTATCAACTCCATTATAGCTAAAGCTCTTAATCATCGCCAATTTAAAGAATTTTTAGTTGAAATGGAGAGTGAGTACGTAGATCTTCTGCTGCATAACAAGGTACGTTGGTTATCAAGAGGAAACGTTTTGAAACGTTTCGCTTCCTTATTAACAGAAATTAAAGCATTTCTCCTTGAGAAGGGTGTTCACTATCCAGAACTAACGAACGATCAGTGGATCCAAAAATTTTATTTCATGGTAGACGTTACCTCTCATCTAAATCAGCTTAATCGTAGACTACAGGGGAAAGGAAACACAATTTTTTCGATGTTAGAAGAAGTTATTTCATTAGAAAACAAATTATCTTTTTGCTCAAGATTTTGAAAGAGAAACTTTGATTCACTTTCCAAGCCTGTTGAAACATCACCAAGAAAATAATTCTGGCCCTAGCTGGTTTGGCTCAGTGGATAGAGCGTCACCCTGCAGACTGAAGGGTCCCAGGTTCGATTCCGGTCAAGGGCACATGCCTGGGTTGCAGGCTCGATCCCCAGTTAGGGGTGGGCAGGAGGCAGCCAATCAATGATTCTCTCTCATCACTGATGTTTCCATCTCTCTCCCCCTCTCCCTTCCTCTCTGAAATCAATAAAAATATTTTAAAAAAGAAAATAAAATAATTCTGATATTGAAATTTGCTATTTCAAAACAACACTTTTAAATATGAGGGAAGCTTTTCTCAACAGGTTTCAGGAATTCAGAAACAGCAAAGCAACGTTAGCCTTTGTTAAAAAACCTCTTAATGCTACTGTAACAGAATTAAATTTTACTCCCTTTAATATTGACATTGGCAACAATCGTTGTACTGTTGATATTTGGCTCTGTTGACTAATAAGTTTGCCGACCACTGTCCTAGCACAAGTGCTTTCAAACTGCTTTTTAAATAATAAAAATAGCCCTAGCCAGTTTGGCTCACTGGATAGAGCGTCGGCCTGGGGACTGAAGGGTCCCAGGTTCGAATCTGGTCAAGGGCATGTACCTTGGTTGCGGGCACATCCCCAGTCGGGGGTGTGCAGGAGGCAGCTGATTGATGCTTCTCTCTCATCAATGTTTCTAACTGTCTATCCCTCCTCCTTCCTCTCTGTAAAAAATGAATAAAAATATATATTTAAAAAAAATAAAAAATTAAAAAAATAAATAATAAAAATAAGCCTGGGAGGAGAAACCAAGATGGCGGCATAGGTAAGCACCTAAACTGCTGCCTCGCACAACAATTTCAAAACTACAACTAAAAGACAAAACGGACATCATCCAGAACCACAGGAAGGCTGGCTGAATGGAAATTCTACAACTAGAAGGAAAGAGAAAAGCACACTGAGGCTCAGAAGAGCTGCAGGAGGCAGAGGTACTGAGACAGACGCGCGCGTGGAGAGGACTGGCAACTGAATGCGCGGCTGGCTTTCTCAAGCAGAGGGGAGACAAAAGCTCCTGACTGCGCTGAACTCCGGTTCCGGGTGAGACTCTGGGGACCCAGACTCATTCGGGGAGAAACTGGACAGTCTGGCAGTGGGCAAAACTTGAGGGCGGCTTTCTCTCAGAGGTGCTTGCAGCGATTACCGAGGGACACTGAGACCCAGGGGCTTCACAGGGCAGGGCTGACAGGAAACCAATGCTGTCTGCTCTGCCCTGAGACTCCGCCCCATTCAAGCTGAGCACAGAGGCTTTTGCAAGTCTTCTCCCATAAGGGTTTCTCCAGCACAGAAGTTCTCCCAGCGTAGACACAGCTGATCCTCACAGCCAATTGGCCTGGAGGTCAATTCTTCCCAGTGATACCAACAACAATCAAGGCTTAACTACAACAAGACTGTGCACAGGGCCCACAAAGGGGTGCACCAAGAGTGTCCACCTCAGGTAACTGGGGAGGCTGAGCCACTGGGCCCTACAGGACACCTCGCACACAAAGCCACTCTATCAACTCAGGGAAGCAGCCAAAATGCGGAGACAAAGAAACAGATCACAAATGAAAGAAATGGAGGAAAGCAAATGACTGGATATAGAGTTCAAAACCATGGTTATAAGGTTTTTCAAGAATTTTCTAAAAAACGCCTATAAATTTAGCGAGACCCTTGAGGATATGAAAAAGGACCAACTTGAAATTAAGCATATACTGACTGAAATAAAAAATATTATACAGAGATCTAACAGCAGACTAGAGGATCGCAAGAATCAAGTCAAAGATTTGAAATACAAAGAAGCAAAAAACACTCAACAGGAAAAGCAAAAAGAAAAAAGAATCTAAAAATATGAAGATAGTGTAAGGAGCCTCTGGGACAACTTCAAGCGTACCAACATCAGAATTATGGGGGTCCCAGAAGAAGAGAGAGAGCAAGATACTGAAAACCTATTAGAAGAAATAATGACAGAAAACTTCCCCCACCTGGTGAAAGAAATAGACTTACAAGTCCAGGAAGCGCACAGAACCCCACACAAAAGGAATCCAAAGAGGACCACACCAAGACACATCATAATTAAAATGCCAAGGGCAAAAGACAAAGAGAGAATATTAAAAGCAGCAAGAGAAAAACAGTTACCTACAAGGGAGCACCCATATGACTGTCAGCGGATTTCTCAACAGGAACTATGCAGGCCAGACGGGAGTGGCAAGAAATATTCAAAGTGATGAATAGCAAGAACCTACACCAAGATTACTCTACCCAGCAAAGCTATCATTCAGAACTGAAGAGCAGATAAAGAGCTTCACAGATAAGAAAAAGCTAAAGGAGTTCATCACCACCAAACCAGTATTATATGAAATGCTGAAAGGTATTCTAAGAGGAAGAAGAAGAAAAAGGTAAAGATAAAAATTATGAACAACAAATACATATCTATCAACAAGTGAATCTAAAAATCAAGTGAATAAAAAAATCTTATGAACAGAATAAACTGGTGAATATAATAGAATCAGGGGCATAGAAAGGGAGTGGACTGACAATTCTCGGGGGGGGGGGGGGAAGGGGTGTGAGGAGTGCGGGAAGAGACTGGACAAAAATCGTACACCTATGGATGAGGACAGTGGGGGCGGGTAAGGGCAGAGGGTGGGGTGGGAACTGGGTGGAGGGGAGCTATGGGGGAAAAAAGAGGAACCATTGTAATAATCTGAACAATACAGATTTATTAAATTAAAAAAATAAAAAATAAAAGAATATAACCAGAAGCCCTAACCGGTTTGGCTCAGTGGATAGCGCATCGACCTGCAGACAAGGGTCCCAGGTTCGATTCCGGTCAAGGGCATGTACCTTGGTTGCAGGCACATCCCCAGTAGGGGGTGTGCAGGAGGCAGCTGGTTGATGTTTCTCTCTCATTGATGTTTCTAACTCTCTATCCCTCTCCCTTCCTGTATGTAAAAAAAAAAAAAATCAATGAAATATATATTTTTTAAAAAAAGAATATAACCAGAAAATAGTAATGGCAGTTTAGAGCAATGATCTCAAAATTCTTAAGATATATAACTTGTGTTATTTCATTCAATTATCTAGTTGGCACATTTACATTTCAAATATACTTTATTCACATAAATCAAAGTATTACAAAGTTGCTACAAAAAGGATTTAAGCAATCTTAGACCTTTGTGTTTTTTTACATAGGCAAAATACTACAATTGAAAAGATATGAAGTAAAACAAAGATAAATACAAGGTCTTCTGGATGTAGACAACTTCACCATGACCAGCAAACACACTAAGAAGAAAGAACACATTTTCAAAAAAAAGAACTTGGGGAGAAGGAACTGAGGGGAGGATGCATAAAGGCCTAGGCTCAAGCACAGCCTTTACCACATGCAGTTTCATTTAAAGCATGAAAGAACTTGGTTTATTCATTCATTTTGCTCACTTATTCACTCACAACATTTATTTAAAGCACCTACTATGTGGCAGAAACTGGAGATGTAAAAGGTGAAACGAGGGAGGTAAGACAGGATCCCTGTTCTTCTGGAGAATATGCTTTAGTAGAAGTAGGACAATTAACAAGCATACACAGAAACAAACTAATTTCAGCCTGTAAATTGCTATGGAGAAAATAAGCAGGACAATGTGAGAACGTCTGGGGAGTCTAGAGGAGGTGTAAGGTCAAGGAAGACCGGAGTTCTGATCTGAGAAAGAAGAGGAAGTACAAAGTCTGGTTCCAATTACCTTTCAACTAAAACCTTTAGAATTCTTTTCTGACCAGAATCTTGGGAGCAGACAGTAAATTCCTTACTCTTACCCTCCTTAGCACAAACCAATGAGAATGAGAGGGATCCCAGTCCCCAGCATGGAATGGCCTGGTTTGCAGAAATCATCCAAAGTGAACAGAAGAAAGCCACAAGCAAAGAAAGCTTTGTGTTCCCCTTTCTTATGAGAATGACAGTTGCTGTTTGGTAATATACAGGAACAATAATGATTTAATAGGGTGATCTTTACACAGAAAAATGTATTCTTATTGGTGTTTTCTAATATGAAAGGGGCAGTGGCAAGATGGGGTGTGGAATAAAGTCTAGGTAGCAATCCACTGTCATGTTAATTTATCATTGTTATTAAGCATTTTTACTTTAATGTTTTCAAACTCTAAAATATTCCTTGTTAAAGAACACAAACATATCAAAAACAAAGAACCTGGGGAAATTATTTTCCTTATTTTTGTATTTATTACTGGACTTAATGTCCCCACTCCAATTTGCAAGACCTTTGGAGATCTGTGAAGCTCCAAAGATCTGGTTTAAATTTTACTATGTCACTTGCCAAACAGCAAACATCAAACAACTAGATATTTAAGCAAATTATCAGTGGTTTCTCCCTAGCCAGGACAAATATATTAATCTAACATTATTGCTAAGGACAAATAAAGACAGATAATCAGTGAATATTTAAACTAGAACACTCATAAACATAATGTGATGCACAAAGAGAACTGACTACCCAACATCAAACAAAAGGGGAAAATGAGGAATCCAAACTTTCAGCCCAGGACTCCAATGTTTTCCAAAAACAAGAAACAAAATCAACTTAATAGTTTGCAACTGGCACTTGTTTAAAAAACAAGATAAAATAGAAACCATCAGAGTAGACTGCGCCCACTACAGATTTCATTTTGCAAAACTTTTCTTTCTGTTTACATATCAATATCTATCTATCTATCTATCTATCTATCTATATATATATATATATATCTTTTTCATACACAGGTACACACATGCACACACAGAGCTATACATCTATGGAGTCTTGACATAAAGACTCTTGTTATGGGCTGCAGTCAAAAAATTTAAAACCACTGCATTTCACACTACCTGTCCTAAAATACTTCCTTGTAGTTTTATGTCAACATTGCAATAGCAACATAAAAAACATTAATGGATGTCTAATCCTATTTTAAAAACCTCTCCTTCAAATCCCATTTCTGCATTTCTTTGACAATCTGCTTCATGAACCAATATAGCCACAGCTAAAGCAACTACCTTCAGCAATATCAGCAACTAGCAAGCAGAGACCCTATCACTTAGCCAAAGGTACTACACTGCAAGAATCGCTATTAGTCTCCTAAGAAATTTACAGCTAGAGAAGCAGATCTTTATTACAAAAAGGAGACAGTATGTTCACCAGAGCTCAGAGGTTCAGAGAGTTCTCTCCAAAAAAGGCTCAGAAACAAGTTCTCCTCCGATTTGATCTTGGAATGTAATTTCAGGGGGAAAGGGCATTTCTAAATGTCTTGAATTACTAAAATACTTTCTCTACATAATATTGCCTAAGGTTAATCTCTGGGGGAAGGGGGGGGGGATTTAACTAACACAGGACACAGTCATTCACTCCTAATTAGCTATAAGATTAAAAATGTGAACTGCCTTGAGAAAAGCTACCCTAAAATTCCAGCTGAGATACAGAAACATCATATCTAAAGATATTAGATCATTTTTATTTTGTTTTTTGCTAATCCTCACCCGAGGATATTTTTCCATTGATTTTTAGGGGAGGTGGAAGAGAGAGGGAAAAACAGAGAGAAACACATTGATTCGTTGTCTCCTGCACGCTCCCCAACCAGGGCCGGGCCAGGGAGGAGCCTGCAACCAAGATACACGCCCTTGAACCCGGGACCCTTTGGTCCACAGGCCAAATGCTCTATCCACTGAGCCAAACCGGCTAGGGCTAAAGATATTAGATCATTTTTAGATGGCATGTTTGGGAGAGGGGAGAGAAGACTGTAACACTGAAGACTGAAAAGATAGAAAAATCTGGGTAAAGTGAGTCAGGGTTAAGAATAGAACATGTCAAGGCAAAAGGGAAACTACTCAGTCACTATGCCACAGTAAAATTTTAATCTAAAATATATTATGCAGCACTGGATATTTCAGTCACGGAGTCTGACCTGCCCACAGCCTCAGCCAACCATGTTTGTGCCACGTGACCCCACTTCCCCTTCCACAGCTGACTAGACTAGCACTGTGCACCTTTGCCTGAGGCCTTGGACAAAAAGAGGCCCTTAAGAAAACCAGAATGTTAATTTGAGAGCAGGAGCAAAAGGGAAAAGAATTCAGAAAAAAAGAAACAATGAAGTTAGGTTGGGCGGGGATTGACAGCCAGAGTTGTATACAAAGAAGCAGACATAACAGGTAAACTGAGGCTATGAGTAGAAGAACAGAGGTCCAAGCAGGAAGTAAGGAGGAAGAAAACTAAGCACATCAACAATGCCGAGGAAGCACAGGCAGCTCATGAAAGAGATTCTGGTTTGTGGCAGCTTTCTAGATCTTTCACATGTACTGCCTTCCTCACGGTGGAAATGCACCCCTAAGACACAAATAAATGACTAAAAAGGTTTGCATGCTTTTTTTTCCACATTAGGAAGAATGTCTAAAAACCCTTATCGTTGAAAGTCTGAGCTAGAAGAGTCCCTGGAATCAGACCAACACACTATTTTAGAGAGGAGGAAATTGAGGACCACAGCGGAACCAAAGGTCACACAGATCGTGACAGAGCTGGACAAGAACCAAGGACTCCCATTCCTGTAGTCATTACCCTCTCCTACACTATTCTAAATAACACCAACATGGAAACATATTTTTTTCTAAACAAGTATTTTTGCCACGTTTTTAAATGAATCAGCAATCTTTATGTGCATATGCCATCTCCCACAGTTTACGTTTTCCACTTGCATACTCTCTGGCTTTATGAAATACAGTCATTAGATATCTCCTTTTCTACTGAAAAAAAAATTTAAATACATCTGTCACTAAAGACATTGCATGGAATATTCATCAGGCCCCACTATAACTGTACATTCAAGTAGAGCATCACTCAGGACATAATTTACCTATTACACAGTAGTGTTCAAACTCAAAATAATACAAAACAGACATTTTAAATGAAAAAAAAATTTCAACTAAGGACCATAAAGATTTCTTTGAAGAAAAACTCATCACAAATATCAGTAAAATTTAGGAGAAAACAGTGCAAGAACAACTCAAACGAAAGAGGGGCTAACGTGAAATATTTCAAGTCATTTCCTTACAAAATGTATTACATTGAATCAATTGTCCTGAGAACAAAAAACTGCAACTTGGAAACACAAATCCCAAAGGGAGGAAATGACTAACCAGTGAGAAAGAAGTAAAAAGAAGTTGATACAGGGTTGAAAAGATGGTGAAGTTGAAAAGATGGTGAAACCCCTCGTCAGGATTGCAGATGCTTACTCTGCCAAAACACTTAAGCTCCTCTAAGGATCCCGCAAAGGACAAAGCAGGGGAGAGGGGGGTGAAGGAGTCCTTGTATGTGTTTCCAAAGCTGATCCACAGAAAAGCAGAGTCATCAATTTCCTAAGAACATTCTCAGCCATCTTAAAACAGTGTAAATTACAACAGCATGTTTTATAAAATTCTTTGCTTAGGTTTAAGGTGCACAGGCATAAAGTGAAGAACACTAGAGTGATAGTGATTAAAGAAAGAAAAACACAAAATTCACAAATCCAGAGGCTACTTCAATGTAGCTAATGAAAGTATCATATTCAAAAGATTTATTTTTTGTTAAATAAAGAATTAGTGTCATTGTAAGTATACTACTTCTTATCCTAATAACGTAAAGGTGTGCAGTTTATTGCCATTTGATTGATGAGAAAACTCAGGCCTCAGGCTTGGAACCCAGGCTGTCTGAGCCACACTTTTGAGAGTAGTTTCAGTTCCTGCTTACCACTCACCCAGGAGTTGAGTTTTGAAGAGGAAGCTAAAAAGAGGCATTTGAGCCCTAGCTGGTTTCGCTCAGGGGATAGAGCCTGGGCCCCCGGACTGAAGGGTCCTGGGTTCAATTCTGGTCAAGGGCAAGTACCTTGGTTGCAGGCTGCCCGGACTCGTGCTGGAGGCAACCAATAGGTGTGAAACACATGGATGTTCCTCTCTGTGTCTCTCCCCCTCCTTCCACTCTCTCTAAAGAATAAATGGGAAAATATCCTCGGGTGAGGAGTAACAAAAAAATAAAAATTATTTGTGACAGTTTAAGGGGAGGCAGGAGGCACTTGACTTTATCTCTCCAAGTTGTGGAAGCAAAAGGGGCCACACACTAAACCTGAGAAGCTCGGGGGAAGCCTGCTTGGTGAACCTTACAAACTCGGCGACCAGAGGTAACCACATAGGATGGTCTGAAATTAAAACTTCCTAACTAAAAGCAAGGGTAGTCCTGTCCTAGGCTGCCATCTTCCTTGACAAAGGTCCATCTTTCCCTTAACTGAACCTGTCTGTGGTCTTTTTGCATCTAACATACCTTTGGAATGTCATGGTAATTTCCCTTTTTCCAGACCCCTCAGGGTACAATCACTGCATCAGAGTACAGACCACAGAACCCTTCATTGTTATTGTTACCTGCTGACTGTTTTACCTATCCCATACCGCCAATATAAAAGTATGTGTGGACCCATTTTACTTTTTTTCCAATCTCAGATGTCACTGCTTTGCTTTCTCCCATCTCCCTAAGCTATCTATCACCAATGGATTTCATGGAACCCCCTTAGGTTTTACCCTTTGATTCCGATATGTAAAATAAGTGGCAAAACTGCCATTGCCCTGAGCATTTTATCAATCTGTGGAGATTTTGCTCCCCGACAATTAACCTCAGTGTGGCTCAAATAAACTCAAAAACTTCTTACAGATTTGAACGTTTCTAACCTCGACAAAGTAGAACAGAGCCGAGCTGTCAAAACACAAAAAAAGAAGTGAGCGCGGCTGCAGCGCCCGCTCCATCCCTGCAGCTCAGGTCCGCGCACCCCCGCGCCGGCGGCCGCGGGACCCAGCCTGCCCCGCTCGGATCACGCAGCCAGAGCCACGCTCGGTTCTCCGCGCTGTCGGACCCGGAGGGGCAGGGACAAAGAGCCGTCTACCCCCCTTCCCCACCCCGACCCCCCGCCGCCGCCGCCGCCGGTCCCCAAGCCAGGTCTCCTCGGACGCCCAGCAGCAGCGACCGGGGTGCGGCGGGAGGCGGGGCACAACGGAGCAGGGGCGGCCGCCGCCGGAGGGGTTCCGCGAGCGACGCGGGCCGAGCCGGCTGGGACGCCTCTGCCCCGGCTTCCCTCTGCCCCTTCCCCATTACCTTGCCAAGGGGCTTCTTGTCACCGTCGCCGCCGCCAACAGGCTCCTGGGCGGCGCAGCGAAAGCCGATTAGAGGGCGTCAGCTGCGTCCCGCGCTGGTGAAGCAGCCTCCAGGTCGGGATGAAGAAAGGACGCGGCTGGGAATCGGCGACGAGGTTGGTTTCCAGCTTGTGGAGATTCTACTCTGCTTGTCCCTCGCACTCCGCTTCCGCTCCGCCTCCCGGGCCCTTCCCCCTCTTCGGAGGCGAACGGCCCGCGGCGCGCGGCATTGTGGGAGTTGTAGTCCCAGAATGTAGAAGAGGAGGCACGTGCCCTGAGCCCTCAGGCACCGACTTCGGGTCAGGACGACGCCGTTGCGTGGCAACCGGAGGCCCGGCCCGCTCCTTCTTCGGGATTGGAAGAAGGTTTATAGAGGCGTACTCTGCCTTTCTCTCTGCAGACGCTGGAAAAGGAGTGTGGGCTTCTTACTCCTGACCCTGCAGCAGGGAACCAACAATTCCAAAGCTGTTGGTTTGAGGCAAAAGGACTTTGTAGTGATTAAAAGTGAGCTACAGCCTGGCGGCCTGGCTCAGTGGTTGAGCATCCACCTAGGAACCTGACCGGGTTGGGCGCTCCATCCCCAGTGTGGGGTGTGCAGGAGGCAGCCGATCAAGGATTCCCTTGCATCATTGATGTTTCTCTCCCTCTCCCTTCCTCTCTGAAATCAATAAAAATATTTTTTTAAAAAAAGTGAGCTACATATATTGTCCCTGAATGTCCTTAGCCAGTGGAGTAAGGCAAGAAAAGTAAAAGGTTTATTAGGAAGAAACAAAACTGTTAATCTTCACAGATGATAAAATCATGTGTGGCAAATCCAAAAGAATCTACAGATGGATCATAAAAATTAATAAATTTAACAGGGTTAATAAATCTTATTTATTTATTTATTTGGTTAATCTTCACCCGAGGCTATTTTTTCCATTGCTTTTTAGAGAAAGTAGAAGGTAGGAAGAGAGACAGAAAAAGAGAAAAAGCAATGTGAGGGAGACACATCATTTGGTTGCTGCACGTCCGGAGCCTGCAACCCATCAGTCCTCAGGCCGAGGCTCCAACCACTGAGCCAAACCGCCTAGGACTAAATATGATTTCTTTAAAAATCAATATTTTGCCTAGCCAGCGTGGCTCAGTGGTTGAACGTCGACCTAGAATCAGTAGGTCATAATTCAATTCCCAGTCTGAGCATATGCCGGGGTTGTAGACTCGATCCCCAATACGGCGCCTTGCAGGAGGCAGCCAATCAGTGCTTTTCTCTCATCACTGATGTTTCTATCTCTCTCTCCTCTCCTTTCCTGTCTGAAATCAATAAAAAAATAAAATAAATAAAAATTAAAAAGATACCACATACAATAGCTTAAAACAAATATCAAATACCTAGGAATAAAGCAAAGAAATGCAAAACCTGTATAAAGAAAACATTTTTGAAACATCGAAGAAGACCTGAACAAATAAGAGATAATAATAGGTTCACAGATTGAAAACATCAATACTGAGAGATGTCAAGTCTTCCCAAATTTACCTGTAAATCCAGTGCAATTCCAAATAAAATCTCAATAGGTTTGTGTGTGTGTGACAGAAAAATTTAACAAATCAATTTATATTTTTATGAAAGAGCAAACACAATCATTAATGAGGAAGAGTAGTAAAAGAAAGTGAAAGAGAAGGAAGACAGATATCAAGATTTATTATAGAGCCCTAATAATTAAGGCAGTGTGTTAGTGGTTCAAAGATAGACAAATATACCAATGGAAATGAATGAAGAGTCCAGAAGATCTCACCCATACTTGGAAATGTGATTTATGTTGCCATGGTGATGATGCAGAGCAATGTCTAAAGAATGGGTTTCAATAATTGGTGCTAAGACAAATAGATTTCCATTTGGAAGAAAAAAATTAAAGTGAGTTTTTAAAATTACACACAAAAAATCAATTTCAAGTGGATAATACTCATAATTTTTTTTAAAATATATTTTATTGATTTTTTTACAGAGAGGAAGGGAGAGGGATAGAGAACTAGAAACATCGATGAGAGAGAAACATCGATCAGCTGCCTCCTGCACACCTCCAACTGGGGATGTACTTGCAACCAAGGTACATGCCCCAGACCGGAATCGAACCCAGGACCCCTCAGTCCGCAGGCCGACGCTCTATCCACTGAGCCAAACCGGTTTCGGCAATACTCATAATTTTTTGTTGTTGTTGTTAATCCTCTCCTGAGGATATTTTTCCATTGATTTTTAGAGAGAGTGGAAAGGAGGGTGAGAGAGAGAGAGAGAGACATCAATGTGAGAGACACACATCAATTGGTTGCCTCCCACACACACACCAACTAAACCTGGGGATCAAGCTTGCAATGGAGATATGTGCCCTTGACCAGAAGGGACCCCTCAGTCTGCAGGCTGACACTCTATCCAGTGAGCCAAACCAGCTAGGACAATACTCATAAATTTGAAAAGCAAAACAATAAAGCTTAGAAGATACAATTGGAGCATATGTTCATGACCTCAAGAGTAGGGGACAGACTTTTAAACTAATCCAAAAAGCACTATATAGTAGAAGAAATGATAAATATGACTACATTAATATTTAAGAGTTACTTTGATTAAATGACACCATTAAAAGAGTTAAAAAGCAAGCCTCGGAGCTGAATAAAAAATTTACAGCATTATTTCTGTACACCTTAAACTTATACAGAGCTCTGTCAATTATCTCTCAATAAACCTGAAAAAATGTATAGCATATATAACTAAGAATATATAAAGAACCACAAACATAAGGAAAATATTTGAACAGGCACATCACTGAGGAAGGAATCCAAATAATCAGTAAACTTTAAAAAGTATCAACCTCATATGAAAACAGGTAAATTAAAATGATAGTAAGACATACTATGCAACCAACAGAATAGCTAAAATGAAAAAGACTCACAATTACAAGTGTTGACCCAAGCGTGGAGCAATGGGAATTTTCACTTTACTGTAGGGAGAGTATATTAATAGAGCAGTTTGAAAATTGTTTGGCCTTATATACTAACTAGAGGCCCGGTGCATGGATTCGTGCACCAGTGAGGTCCTTCAGCCTGTCTGCACCCTCTCATAATCCAGGACGCCTCGGGGGATGTCGGACTGCTGTTCAGCCTGATCCCTGCAATCGGGCCAAAACCAGCAGTCCGACATCCCCCAAAAGATGTAGTAGTGTGCGAAGTGGCAGGCATCTGCGGAGGAGTCTGAGCCAGGGCCAGGCGCCGCTCCGCTCATCCCCCACCCCGCTGCGCCTGCTGTTGCAGCTCCATAAGCTCGCTGAATGGCGCTCCCACTTGGGAGGGCACTGACCACCAGGGGGCAGCTCCTGTGTTGAGCATCTGCCCCCTGGTGGTCAGTGCGCATCATAGCGACCATTGCTTAGACTTTTATATATATAGAAGTTGTACACAAGCCAAGAGATGCTCCAGCATGTGATTTCCAGGTATATGCCCTAAGAAAGCCATGCTCATGTGCACCCAGATGTAGGTGCAAGAATGTGGTTGTACCTAAAAATTGTAAACAATTCAATTTCCTCTATCAACAACAAAATGGATAAATTGTGATATAGTTGTATAATGGAATATAAAAAAATGAACAAACTACATACAACAATATAAATGAGTCTTAAAAATCTAATGTTTATTCCATTTTTAAATTTTTTTATTGATTGGTTTGAGAAAGAGAGAGACATTGATGTGTTATTCCACTTATTTATGCATTCATTGGTTGTTTCTTGTACATGTTCTGATCAGGGATCCAACCCACAACCTTGGCATATCGGGAACAATGCTCTAACCAACTGAGCCAACCAGCCAGGGCTATTCCATTTTTATAAAGTTCAAAAAACATGAATAAAGAATGCATGCTTAGGTGTTAAAACTGTAAAAAGCAAGGAAATAGTTATCATAAAAAGGTTAATGGCTACCTCTAAGAAGGAGAGGGGATTGAGACTGGGAAGAAGCAGTGGGTTGGAATTCTACAAATCTCTTATTTCTTGATATGGATAGTGGTTATACTGTTGTGGGCTCTACAATAATTCGTTGGACTGTATATTTATTATATATACACCTTTTCAGGCATGTGTTATGTTTCCCAATATAAAAACAAAAGAGCATAAGTCTGGAGTCAGATTGCATTTTTTTTTTTTTCAATTCTAGGCCCTACAGGGAAAAGTCTGCATGGTAGCAGAGCACAAAGGAAAAGAGACAAAGGCCAAGTGCACAAAGCATGAGAAATCTGGGTGCAGATCACCTGCAATGTCTAATGCAGCAGCACTAGCCACATGTGGCTTTTGAGAACTTGCAGTGTGGCTAGTGTGACTTGAGATGTGCTGTAACTGTAACATACACACCAAGGTTTAAAAGTTTCCTATAAAAACAAATCTAAAATATTTCTAACATTTTAAAATAATGATTATATATTAACATAATATTTTTATATATTCAGTTAAATTAAATACATTATTAATTTACTTTTTTATTTTTCAAATGTGACTACAAGAAAAAATAAAATTGCATATGCGGCTTGCATTGTATTTCCATTGGACAATGCTCCTATAGAGATACTGTTTATGACAAGGAAAAGGTAGGACAGAGCAAGGGCCTTAAGTGCCAAACTAAGGAACTTTTACTTAATTTGAAGAGCCATACAAGTTTTTAAGATAAGGAGATGGTTATGTCTTTTTCTATGAGATTATTTCACTACCTAATATTTACTGATATTAAATCAATCTCTTAGATTATAAACACTTTGCTATGCTATATACTCTTTCCACAGCCTGGTAGAAGGCACTCAGTAACCTTCCTCCTGACATCATACACAAATCTCTGGACACCGTGTATATTTAATAAATGCTGTTTTACTCTGATAGAGATCTGCAGGAAATCCCACTGTACTTTACAACTTAGAAACCACTTTTTAGATGCCATGGACTATATTGCCATACTCCTCCCACTCGTCTGTGAAAGAAAGACCTAGAATCCAAAGGATGTAATCAGCTGTGTAAATAAATTTAATCAGAGCTGAAGCCATTCCTTCCTGGAACCAAAGATAAAAACCATAGCCAACTGGTAGCAGGTCCCAGATAGGAAAGTGCCTTGCCAGCAACCTACTAGGGGAAAAGGTAGTCTATTACTAAAAGACAAGGCTAGGAATATCATGCTAATGAGAAAAAGAGCCTTTCCAAAGGTTAATCATGTTGTCTCTGAGGAAAAGTGTTAGAGACGGAACAGATGAATGAATTGGAAGTAGAGTACCTACTTCTACTCTTATTTATGAGACAGAACATGACACTGCTCAAGCCTGAATATATATTGTTCAGATTCGCTGAGACCCTGAAAAGAACTCTGGACTAAACTTGTGAGGAAATGGTGACTCTTTCCTGTGGGGGGAGGTGGCTCTTTCCTGAAAGTTTAAACTAGGGGAAGAACCAGAGGAAGGAGAGAGGTCAGAAATGAAGGGAGCCCTGGCTGCTGTGGCTCAGTTGATTGGGCATCATCCTGTGTACTGAGAGGAATTACCAGTCAGGACATATGCCTGGTGTCAGAGCCAGCAGCAACAGCACAGCACAGCTCTGCTGGTCTGACTGGCTCTTAGTATCTCTGAGTGGCTGCGAGTCCATGTATTCTTCTCAGTTCTCCCATTCGACTATGCCAGGGCTAGCTCCTTCTCAAACCCTGCCCACTATACTAACTGTTGGGAACTTAAGTCCAAGTTCCTCCTTTATCCTCTGCTCATTAGTAACAGGTGTTGGGTCTGAGCCCCTCTGCCTGGGGCTGGACCTCCTAAGACGCCGGGTCTTAGACGGAGAAGCCATGAGAGGTTGTGGCTATATAAGAATGAGTCTTTATTGCTGAAGCCAGTGGCCATGTAGCCATCAGACAAGAACAGTCCTCACAGCAAAGTCCATACAGGCAGGCAGCCGGACACCGGCTGGTGAACATATATCTTTCCCATAAAGCAGCATCAGCCTCTGTACCCACAGCTATTATCTGAGCAGCTGCACGCTGCCTCCTGTACTCACCCCCTCACATCATAGCGGTACCTGAGCTCTCCGGCTCAGCAGCTTCTCCTGTCTCTCCTGCCCAGCTGCTCTCTCTAGCAGACTTCTTCACACACTCCATCCTAGCTGCTCTCTCTCCATACTCCAATAGACTTCTTCACACTCCAGCCTATTCCAGCCAACTAGCTGGTCACTACCCTACTTTTACACTATTTAGACAAAGAAGGCTTCATGCCAATAGTTACATCAGTCATACTGGCTACCGAAGGGCACAGTGTACTGTGTGTCCTTGCACCTGCTCATGGTCTCTTGGCCTGATTGGGATTCCCAGGCTCAGAGTCCTTGAACATCCCGCTTAGGCACATGCCCAGACCAGCCTTTGGCTATTCTGGTGTATTGATAACAAGGCCTCTGTGCTCCTATTGGCCTTGACCATCCAGGGACCCTCTCATGGTTCCCACACCTGGATTTCGAGGTAGATCCCAGTGGGGGGCACCCGATTGGTGTGATGTGCTCTCACATCAATGTTTCCCTCTTCTCCCTTCCTCTCTCTCTAAGAATCTATTCTTAAAAGAAAGAAAGAGGGAGAAAAAGGAAGGAAGGAAGGGAAGGAAAGAAGGAAGGGAGGGAGGGAGGGAGGGAGGGAAGGAAAAAAGGAAGGGAGGGAGGGAGGGAGGGAGGGAGGGAGGGAGGGAGGGAAGGAGGGAGGAAGGGAGGGAGGGAGGGAGGACAAGAAAAAGAGAAAAGAAGAAAAAAAGAAAGATATGTTTTTGTGATTTGCCTGACCCTTCACAGACAGTTCTGTTTTTCCACATAGTGGTCCAAAGGATTTAGTCTGGGGGAGTCTGACAGGTTAGGGGAGGGAGAGTCCTGACCTGCCCTCTTCTTTGGGGTTTGGGAATGTAAGAGGAGCCTACTAACCACAGGAAAAAGCTCCTAATCAAAAGTGTAATAAAGCCCTGACCAGTTTGGCTCAGTGGCTAGAGCGTTGGCCTGCAGACTGAAGGGTCCCAGATTCGATTCCGGTCAAGGGCATGTACCTTGGTTGCGGGCACATCCCCAGTAGAGGGTGTGCAGGAGGCAGCTGATTGATGTTTCTCTATCATTGATGTTTCTAACTCTCTCTCCCTCTCCCTTCCTCTCTGTAAAAAATCAATAAAATATATTTTTTTTAAAAGTGTAATAAAAAGTTCGGTCACAGGGATGTCAAGTACAGACAAGGGAATACAGTCAATAATATTCTAATAACTACATATGGTGTCAGATGGGTATGAGATTTTTCAGGATGATCACTTAGTAAGTTTTATAATGTCTAATCACTGTCTAATTTCAGGTCAACTGTAATTAAGTCAACTGTAATCCTAAATAATAAAGAGCTAATATGCTAATTAGACCAGATGGCGGAATGACCTTCCCGAACGACCAGTGGGCGGGGGGCAGGGCCGTGGGCCGTGAGGCAGCCAGGGCTGCGAGGACCCAGCCCCTTGCATGAATTTCATGCATCAGGCCTCTAGTTGAAAAATAAAAATTATTTTTAAAATTAAAAAAAAAAGAATTTGATCCGAGAGATATTTTAATTCTCTGTCTCATGCTGGGAACTCATATCTTGCCCAATTCAAATTTAGACCTTTCTTATAGAAACCAGATTTTATTCATTCAAACTCCCAGACATAAATTGGAAAAAGGCAAAGATGAACATTCATATTATCAAGGTCATAATGACCATTATATTTCCTAGCAGATTTAATGAGGTCATGCTTAGTGACATGGATTTCAGCCAAACAGAAGGTACAAACATGTATCTTTCTGGCTAACTTTGCCTAACCACAAAAATTACCTACATTTTGTTCATTATTATAAGATTCAGAATAATTACTGCATGAAAACTAAATGAAATGATAAATGTTATTGCATTCAAAACTCATCACTATACATTTTTCCATGTAAAGAGATACATTTAAAAATTAAAGCCTCAAAATATTGTAAATTAGATAAAACTATTTCAATTTTTAATAACTTTATTTGATAAATTCCAAAGATTCAGCCAGTTTCTTTGGCTATGTCTTATTTTACCCATTTGTTAAAAAGTATATAGATGTCTTTCTATTTATTCTTTTTCAAACAGATTATGAGAGCTAGTCAATTAAGATGTACAACACTGTGACTAAGAGAAAAGGTATTACATAGTGCAGAGCTGTATTAATATTTTGGTCTAAGAAATACCCAACTTTATTGTATTCAATTCTTACAGTCCCAAGAACTTTGTCTGTCATAGTTCCACTAGCATATTCTATAAAATTCACACATTCCAATACATCCCCCATTATACACTACTCAGATCAATTCTTTAGCAGAACAGATAGATGCAGCCTTGAAACTCTAGTCCCTGTCAGAGCCATCTATTCCCACCCACATCCTGTCAACCATCTCTCTCAGATTCCACAAAAAGTGAGGGGGGAGGGAATGAAGAGAAAGACTGGCATTAACTACACTCTCTCATTTCCTGCCTCTCTGCTCCTATGGCTGGTGATAACAGAGCACACACACTCTCAGTTATCATGCAAATAACTTATCCATTCAATCACTAAATCAACAAGTATTTATGGAGTACCAACTGCCCAGCTCTATGCCTAGTGCCTTGGAGAACACATGACAAGCACAAAACAGGCCCACGCTTCATGATTTTATGAGGTTGGGAAAACAAGTCAAACAAGAAACGTAATTAAAGAGCAATGTAGACATTACTAAATATGATATCAGTGATAAATATTATAGAAATTCAAGGTGATGTAATGTTGTCATGTACTTAACTCAGACTAGGTGGTGGATAAGTAAAGTTCAATCATAAAAGGACATTGTTAACTTTGGAACCCTATTCTTCTGTTACCATGATTGTTGGGAACTCATAAGCAAAATGTTCTATACAATGTGTAGAAACTATAGGAACTGTGGAGGAAAAAACATAGTAGCTGATATTTGTATAATTTTGAAAGCATTTTTGCTACGTGGAAAAGTCAAGCAAGTGGATGGCAAGTGGCAAGGGAAATGTGAACTATTTTATAGTACAGGGTGTTCAGAGGTCTACCTGAAATGAGTTTCATGAGACACTCTGTATCCCTATAATAAATTTGCCTTGCCTGAAGTCATCTTGATTGAAGATATCAGTTGGATTTCTTTTTTTCTTTTTGGTTGGATTTCTTGATTGCAGGCAACCAAAACTGACGCATTATCTTAATAAGAAAAAATAAGGAAATATGTCAGGGGTGCAATGAATCTATAAGGGGCTATAGAACCCATCTGAGAAGATGAATAAGAATTAAGAATGATTGGAATGTCCAGTGTTTCCACAATTATCTTTTATTTTATTTTTTTAATATATTTTTATTTATTTTGGAGAGGAAGGGAGAGGGAGAGAGAGATAGGAACATCAATGATGAGAGAGAATCATTGATCAGCTGCCTCCTGCATGCCCCACACTGGGGATTGAGCTCGAAACCTGGGCATGTGCCCTGCCCGGGAATCGAACCGTGACCTCCTGGTTCATAGGTCAGCCTCAATCACTGCTGAGTCATGTCAGCCGGGCCACAGCTATCTTTTAAAATAGTCTGGTCAGACCACCTCCACTGCTCCAATGTGACACTGGTAGCCTCTGCAGGTACATTCAATGAATCTTAACCCTTTGTACGCCATAAGCGTCTATAGACACAATTAAATTCAAAATACCGTGGCGTGTGGGGATGGTTTCCATTTGGATGTGTGTCAGTTAACTGGTTAAGGATCTCTTTACCTTTGCACCATTTGCTCCAGACTGACAGCCCAGATGGGAGAGGCTGAAAGGTCAAGCCTGAGGCCACCTGCCAGTGCTCCAGCTGCACAGGGGAGGGAGGAAGGAACTCCCTTCTGGGCCAACCAAGGGTAGGAACACAGCAGTCTCCCCAAAAGCTGCCATCTAATGATAGTTTTCCCAAGTAGAAAGGCCTTGGATATTCAACTACCAAAAAAGGACAAAATTCTACTATAGTTTCTGTTTCTTGCAATTAAATCAGCCCTTACACAGCCCCCAGAGGAAGGCTGTAACCTAAGATCACGTCTGAACACAGAGTGAAAAGCAATGTCTGTCTTAGGATACGTCAGTGGTCGGCAAACTCCTTAGTCAACAGAGCCCAATATCAACAGTACAACGATTGAAATTTCTTTTGAGGGCCAAATTTTTTAAACTTAAACTTCTTCTAACACCACTTCTTCAAAATAGACTCGCCCAGGCCGTGGTATTTTGTGGAAGAGCCACACTCAAGGGGCCAAAGAGCCGCATGTGGCTCGCGAGCCGCAGTTTGCCGACCACTGGATGTAATAAGCATAAACTGGTCACAATGCCAGGGTGTTCAAAATCCAAATGTGAGGTGAGGTGCAGAGATTCTTGACTTAATGATCCTTAAGGTCTATATGGGGAAACAAAACATACAAAAGAGAAATTTCAAAATAAGAGAGCATATGTCAAAATAAGATAGCATGGGGCAAAAAATAAATAAAAAAATGTTATTGTTAATGGAAAACAGTTCAATGTAGTGCTTAAAAACCATTGCTCCAGAGCTAGGTTGTCTGCATTTGAGTTGTCTCCATTCCTTAATAGAGGCAAAACCCTAGGACCAGTAATTGTTCTGGGCTGCAATTCCCTCATTTGTAAAAACATGGGTAATAAACATTCCTACCTTCTAGAATTCCAGCGAAGATCAAACTCAGATGACCTATGTAAAGTGCTTCATACTATACCTGAGCAACACATAATAAGCACTAACACAGGTTAGTTAAATTAATAGCTACTGCATCTCTCTCCCTTCCTCTCTCTCTAAAAATCTGTTTTTTAAAAGAACATATTTTCGAGTGAGAATTAAAAAATATAGATACTGTATTTAACCAATTATAAAATACATCATTATTTTATAAATTACAATGAAAGAAAATCACTTCTAATTAAACTCTGATACAATGCTTTTCTATAACTTCGAATTTTTCTACAAAATCTCGCCCTCATGCCATCAAGAATGTTGGTGGTGCCCTGACCGGTTTGGCTCAGTAAATAGAGCGTCGGCCTGCGGACTGAAGGGCCCTGGGTTCGATTCCAGTCAAGGGCATGTACCTTGGTTGCGGGCACATCCCCAGTAGGGGGTGTGCAGGAGGCAGCTGATCAATGTTTCTCTCTCATCGATGTTTCTAACTCTCTATCCCTCTCCCTTCCTCTCTGTGAAATATCAATAAAATATATTAAAAAAAAAAAAAAGAATGTTGGTGGTAAAGCATTGCTTAAACGAGTGCTCCCAGTTATTTCTGGGATTTCCTACCAAGCTACTGACATCCATTCTGCAAGTCATTCAGATCATTAATTATATGCAACACATGTAGTCCCAATAGTGCATTTAACTCAGTTGAAATAATGACAATTTTAACAGCTATGTCCATATTATAGACTAGAAACCTGGTGCACGAATTCATGCACCAGGGGGTCCCTCGGCCTGGCCTGTGGGATCGGGCCGAAACCAGCTCTCCAACATCCCCTGAGGGGTCCCGGATTGCGAGAGGGTGCAGACCAGGCCGAGGGACCCCACTGGTGCATGATCGGGGCCGGGGAGGAACACGGGAGGTTTGCCAGCTGGGGAGGAACCACAGGAGAGCTCCAGGGCATGTCCAGCCCGTCTTGCTCAGTCCCAATCAGCCAGACCTCAGCAGCAAGCTAACCTACTGGTCAGAGCATCTGCCCCCTTGGTGGTCAGTGCATGTCATAGCGAGTGGTTGAGCGGCCTTAGCATATCATTAGCATATTATACTTTGATTGGTTGAACGGACGACCTGACAACTGGACACTTAGCATATTAGGCTTTTATTATACAAGATAATTACTGCTATGTTGTAATTGCCACCTGGATGATGGTGAATGCACACACATCCTGATTTCAGAGATGATAATATGTGAGTCTTACAATTTATAAAAATATTATAATTTATAAAATTCAAAGAGACTCAGAAGAAGACAGAAGTTTGTTCAGGAGCTCAAACTCTGCAGTTTCATAAACCAAAAGGACATAAAGCAATAGCTTTGACAGATGTTTGCAATGAATCATCTTTGTTGCCGTAAACTTGAAGAAAACTGTTAAAATTGTTACTATAGTGAATACTAAAAGGAAAGTATTTTCAGAACTGCCAGGCCAAACTGATGTTACAGAGAAGTTTTCTCAGAATCCAAGAACTGTAAGTGTGAAAGGGAACCATATGAGACTTGAATCCATCCATTCTATATCATTCCTGACGTCCAAAAGCCATCCAGCTTTTCTTAAAAACATATTTTTTATTGATTTCAGAGGAGAAGTGAGAGGGAGAAAGAGATAGAAACATCAAAGATGAGAGAGAATCATTGATCAGCTGCCTCCTGCACACCCCCTCCTGGGGATTGAGCCTGCAACCCAGGCATGTGCCCTGACAGGGAATCAAATTGTGACCTCCTGGTTCATAGGTGGACATTCAACCACTGAGCCACACCAGCTGGCCCATCCAGCCTTTTTAAAAAATATATTCTCCTAGTGTTAGTAAACTCACAATTTTCAAAGGAGGTTTGTCTCATCTTAGGGAAAATCTTTGAATTTCTTATAAATCCTATCTAATAAAGAGGGAATATGCTAATTGACCATCACTCCATCACAAAGATGGCTGCACCCACAGCTGAGGCCAAGTTCCCATAAGGAGCCTTAACAAGCAATCAGCTAGGACCTGAGGCTATGCCCTCCCCCGCCCCCATGGGGCTTGACAGGGGACCTCAGGCCGCACCCCCCGTCCTGGCGTCAGGCTGGGGACCTCAGGCTGCATCCCCCGCCCCAGTGCCAGGCCAGGGGACCTGAGGCCATGCCCCCTGCCCAGCGGGGCTTGACGGGGGACCTCAAGGTGCGCTTCCCGTCCTGATGCTGGGCTAGGGGACTCAGACTTCTCCCCCCGCCCCAGCACCAGGCCCGGGGACCTCAGGCCGCGCCCCCCACCCGGTGGAGCTTGACAGGGGACTTCAGGCCACGCCCCCCTCCCCGGCACCAGGCTAAGGGACCTCATACCACACCCCCCACCCAGTGGAGCTTGACAGGGGACCTCAAGGTGTACCCCCAGTGCTGGGTCGGGGGAACTCAGGATGCGCCCCTGCCCAGCAGGGCTTGACGGGGGACCTGAGGCTGCGCCCCCCTGCCAGTGGGGCTTGATGGGGGACCTGAGGCTGCACCCCCCACCTGGCAGGGCTTGATGGGGGACCTCAGGCCATGCCCCCCACCCAGCGGGGCTTGACAGGGGATCTCAGGCCATGTCCCACACTTGGCGGGGCTTGACGAAGGACCTCAAGGCATGTCCCCCACCCTGGTCTGGGCTGGAGGACCTCAGGCCACGCCCTCTGTCCTGGCGCCAGGCCAGGGGACCTGAGGCTACACCCCCTACCCGGCAGGGCTTGACAAGGACTGGCCGGGTCTGGATCTAGCCCAATGGGGGGTAGGGGGGCGGCCGGGTCTGGGTCTCACACAATTTTGAGGTGCATGTGGGTGGGCGGGGACTTGACTCTGGGTCCCGTGGTGCGCCCCAGACTCTGACAGGAGGAAAATTTTTATATACATTTTATTAACTTTCTTTCATCTCTGACACTTCTATTATAGAGAAAGGGCAAATAGCAATATTATTTCCTCTAATGAATCCCCTTTTAATGTGCACGAATTTCATGCACTGGGCCACTAGTAAATAAATAAAAATCTTGCCCTGGCCTGTGTGGCTCAGTTGGTTGAGAGTCATCCTGTGTACTGAAAGATCAGCAGTTCCATTCCTGGTCAGGACACTGAAAAAAAAAAAATCTTACTTCCTTGCCACTCACCTCTTGACCTGAATCTTATCCTTTAAGACCATACTCTCAGAGATAATCATTTTTCATTCCATCACATGCCTCTCTGTGTCTTCTGTTTCCCAAGGTTCATCAATTCTGAGGGTCAACAATTTGAACTAAGCTCAGCTGTGTGGTTCTTCTGCTGGTCCTACTGGAAATCACTGACACAGCTGTAATCATCTGGCAACTTGACTGGCGCTGGGTGGTCTAAGATGGCCTCACTCACATGTCTAATGGCTATCCTAGCTATCAGCTTCAGATCTCTCCAGATGATCTTTTGTCCCCAAGAGGTCTAGGACTATTTTACCAACATCAGAACAACAAGAAAGAGAGAGCAGAAGCTGCAAGGCCTCCAACTGCCCAGGCTAAGAACTCCCACAAGGACAGTTTTGCCACATTCTATTGGCCAAAACAAAAGAGTCCAGCTCAGATTAAAGGAGATAATAAATAGACTCTACTTCTCGTTCAGAGAAGTAGCAAAGTCACAATGCCAAGGGCTATGTATACCAGGAGGTGCTTAGTACGTTATTTGCATTATCTCACTTTCCTCAACAACATATGAAGTAGGCACTGCTATCATGTCATATTAGATATGAGTATGACTGATACACTAAACAGGTGGGACTATGTTATAATTGGAAAAACAACTGTCTTTGTTTCCTTCACTTTCCATTCAAACCTGTTCTGAAGGGATGAAATCTAGGGCAAGTCTTCAGACTTTTCTGGTCACTCTTAGATAATAAAAAGTCTGCTTTTTAGGCTCCTGAAACAGTCTTGGTAATTAAAATGTCCAGTCTCATGTAAAGGTTGATTTCCAACTTCCCATTTTGCAATCATTATAACCCTAAATGATTCAGGCAAGAATCATCAATGGATGCTAAACATGGCTGGTAAAAGTTGTGTTGTTGTTGTTTTTAAATATATTTTTATTGATTTCAGAGGGGAAGGGAGAGGGAAAGAGAAATAGAAATATCAATGATTAGAGAGAATCACTGATCAGCTGCCTCCTGCATGCCCCTACTGGGGATTGAGCCCACAACCCAGGCATGTGCCCTGACAAGAATGGAACCACAACCTCCTAGCTCATAAGTCCATGCTCAACCACTTAGCCACACCAGCTGGGCAGCTAGTAAATGTTTGATGAGCCCTGACTGGTTTGGCTCAGTGGATAGAGCGTCGGCCTGCGGACTCAAGGGTCCCAGGTTCGATTCCAGTCAAGGGCATGTACCTTGGTTGCGGGCACATCCCCAGTAAGGGGTATGCAGGAGGCAGCTGATTGATGTTTCTCTCTCATCGATGTTTCTAACTATCTCTCCCTCTCCCTTCCTCTCTGTAAAAAATCAATAAAATATATTTTTTTTAAAAAGTTTGATGAGATAAAGACTTACATTGTCTTGAAATATCTTCTTTCAAAATAGTTAATCATTAAAAATGGGAAAATTGCAACTTTATGGTAGAGAAATCTGGAAGATGCCACCTTATCCAAATGATCAAAGTTAACCTGAATAATAATGGGACAAGTTGACATCATGTACTTTTTGATGTGGTGTACTAAGAACACAGCATTAGTTATGAGCTATTCCTGGTAAAAATGCAAAATTACAACATAATCATGAGGAAACATCCAATAAACTCAAGTTTTTGTTTTTGTTTTTTAAAGTATATTTTATTGATTTTTTACAGAGAGGAAGGGAGAGGGATAGAGAGCTAGAAACATCGATGAGAGAGAAACATCGATCAGCTGCCTCCTGCACACCCCCTACTGGGGATGTACGCGCAACCAAGGTACATGCCCTTGACCGGACTCGAACCTGGGACCCTTCAGTCTGCAGGCCGACGCTCTATCCACTGAGCCAAACCGGTTAGTGCTCAAGTTTTATTATTTTCAAAAGTGAAACTTAGCTATGTAAGATTTCTTGTAAAGTTTTTGCTACCATCTTCTATAATAATAAAAGTGTAATATGCTAATTAGACCAGATGACCTTCCAGACAAAGCCCAGTCCCGGGTGCCAGAGGGAAGCTGGTGCCAACAGCCGGGGAAAGGAAGGCCTACTCTTGCGTGAATTTCATGCATTGGGCCTCTGGTTAGTAATAACAATGAAAAGTTTCTACGAAATAACTACAGCCAGTGCAACTTCAAAATAAATTTAATTTTTCTGCAAAGACCACAAATTGCTCTTTTTTTTTTAATAACTCTTTATTGTTCAGATTATTACAGGTGTTCCTCTTTTTTTCCCCCCCCATAGCTCCCCTCCACCTGATTCCCCACCCCATGCCCTTACACCCCGCCACTGTCTTCATCCATAGGTGTAAGCTTTTTGTCCAATCTCTTCCCGTACCCCTCACACCCTTTTCCCCCTGAGAATTGTCAGTCCACTCCCTTTCTATGTCCCTGATTCTATTATATTCATCAGTCCATTCTGTTCATCAGATTTTTTATTCACTTGGTTTTTAGATTCACTTCTTGGTAGGTATGTATTTGTTGTCATTTTGTTGTTCATAGTTTTTATCTTTACCTTTTTCTTCTTTTTCCTCTTCTTAAAGAATACCCTTCAGCATTTCATGTAATCCTGGTTTGGTGGTGATGAACTCCTTTAGCTTTTTCTTGTCTGTGAAGCTCTTTATCTGACCTTCAACTCTGAATGATAGCTTTGCTGGGTAGAGTAACCTTGGTTGTAGGTTCTTGCTGTTCATCACTTTGAATATTTCTTGCCACTCCCTTCTGGCCTGCATAGTCTCTGTTGAGAAATCAGCTGACAGTCGTATGGGTACTCCCTTGTAGGTAACTAACTGTTTTTTCTCTTGCTGCTTTCAAGATTCTCTCTTTGTCTTTTGCCCTTGGCATTTTAATTATGATGTGTCTTGGTGTGGTCCTCTTTGGATTCCTCTTGTTTGGGGTTCTCTGCGCTTCTTGGACTTGTAAGTCTATTTCTTTCACCAGGTAGGGAAAGTTTTCTGTCATTATTTCTTCAAATAGGTTTTCAATATCTTTCTCTCTCTCTTCTTCTGGCACCCCCATAATTCTGATGTTGGTATGCTTAAAGTTGTCCCAGAGGCTCCTTACACTATCTTCATATTTTTGGATTCTTTTTTCTTTTTGTTTTTCTGGTTGGGTGTTTTTTGTTTCCTCATATTTCAGATCTTTGGTTTGATTCTTGGGGTATGTTGATCTACAGTTGAATTTCTGTATATTCTTTATTTCACACAGTGTATGCTTAATTTCTGACTGGTCCTTTTCCATTTTTTTGGCATTCTCATAAAGTCCTTGAAGGTCTCACTAAGCTCCTCGAAGGTCTCATCAAGTTTCTCAGTGGTTTTTAGAAGATTCTTGAGTAACCTTATAAATGTGGTTTTGAACTGTATGTCCAGTAGTTTGCTTTCTTCCATTTCTTTCATTCGTGACATGTTTCTTTGTCTCCGCATTTTGCTGCTTCCCTGTGTTGATGGAGTGGTTTTCTGTGGTAGGTGACCAGTGGTTCAGCCTATCACCTGAGGTGGACACTCTTGGTGCACCCCTTTGTGGGCTGAGTGCAAAGTCTTGGTGTAGTTAAGCCTTGATTGCTGTTGGTACACTGGGAGGAATTGACCTCCAGGCCAATTGGCTATGAGGACTTGCTGTGTCTATAATGGAAGAATTGCTGTGCTGGAGACACACTTATGGGGCAGGACTTGCTTCAGTGGGGCTTTGGTGTTCACTGAGTCTGCCTCTTGAATGTGTCACTTATGGATGTGAGGAGTTGAAAACTGGTGTCGTCTCACACTGACCACTAGATACACTGGCTTCTGGATCTCCAATGGGGTTCAGGTCAGCTACTGTCTGATGCCACCCAGCAGGAGCTACAGCGAGAACTACAGTTTTCTCCTTTTTGCTTGGGGTTTGGAGGTTTTGGAGCTGTCTGACCAGAGCTGCACTTTGTTAGGTTAAGCTGCGATAGGGCAGACCATTTATATGCAAAAGCCGCTGCGTGGAGCTTGGGTGGGTTCGTAGACTGTGCAGGGCGGGGTCTCAGGGAGTCACTAGGCTAGGGGGTGGCAAACAGCGATGGCTGCTAGTCAGCCATCTCTGCGTCTCCACGTTTTCAAGTCTCCACATCCCACACCCCAGCGCAGTAAACAATGATTGCTGCGCGCACCTCTCAGCTTTTCAGCGCTTGTGCACGTCTCAGTGCTCTTTTCTCTTTCCTTCTAGTTGTAGAACTTCCACTCAGCCAGCTTTCCCGTGGTTCTGGTTGGTAGACTTTTTGTCTTTTAGTTGTAGTTTTGAAATTGTTGTGCAAGGCAGCAGTTTAGGTGTTTACCTATGCCGCCATCTTGGTCCTTCCCTCCAAATTGCTCTTTCTTGAAACCTTCTATTGTTTTGTTTAACTTTTCTAATGCATCTTGTATCTTGTCAAAATTAAAGCCGAATACTTTGACAAAGCTTAGGAAGCATTTTCCTCACATGTTCAAGAGTGATTTTGTATATGTCTCATCAAGATGTTCAATGTTTGGGCAGGTCCAGAGTGTTGTTTGTCATGTTTGATTTGTTCCAAAGAATATCATTACTATTGACATGATAAAGGCCAACAAATTTGGACAAAGTTTATAAGTCATTTCATGAATGTTTCTGGTTTTTTGGCTAAATTATGGTGTATGCACTTTATTTTCACAATACCTTTATCATAGGATTTGTCATGTATGGAGGGGGCACAGTCACGGTCATACACCACTACTGCCACATGGTACATCTGTAACAGGATTTACTGGTAGAGCATACACAGTCCCCTAAACTCTTACTACCATCCTATATAATAAAAGCCTAATATGCAAATCGACCAAAAGGTGAAATGACCCGTGGAATGACCAGTCACTATGATGCACACTGACCACAAGGGGGCAGATGCTCAATGCAGGAGCTGCCCCCAGCCCACAGGCCTCAGGCCAGCCAAGGTGGATGACAGCGGGGGACCCCCGATTGCCCCACTGGTCACCTCACAGATCGGCCCTGATCGCCAGCCAGGCGTAGGGACCCTACCTGTGCACAAATTTTGTGCACGGGGCCTCTAATATAACATAAGCCTGGCAGTGATGTTTTTAATGCACCTTGGGAAAAGTCCCTGGGGCCTGCCTGAAGCAATGAACTAGACCTGCCACAAACAGCACCCAAGGAGAAAGGACTCTGTCCCCTCCCAGTGTTACATACTTATCAACTGGACAAAGAGAGTGTAGGAAAGATCTTGTTTCTTTAAGAAATAAGAATATATCAAGAGATCTCAGGCCTAAGAAGAACACTAAGGAATGTGTAAACCTAGGACTGAGAGGTCTTATACAGAGAGCCTTGGGAATAGCCTTGAAGAATCCCTATCAGCTAGGAACACTGGCATCAGCCAGCAGCCCAGCTGTCCCTCTGGGACTGAGCCAGCTCTCTGCTAAGCTACCAAGTGAGGGAGGGGAAATGTGGCTCCATAGCCATCCAGATTTGTTTCTTGGCAGACTTGCCTTCAGTAATCTTTTGAATCAATGCTTAATATTGAAAAATGTTTCCTCAGTTCTTCACTTAAGCCAAAAGCCTGTACTTTTTTATGACAGGAGTAAGACCATCATAACATTCCTTAACTTTCCACTTTGTTTTCTTCTGATAGTTCACATATGTATCTGTGTGTTTGTGTATAATTATTCAATACTAGTGGCCCGGTGCAAGAAATTCGTGCACATTAAAAGGGGATTAATTAGAGGAAATAATTTAATATTGCTATTTGCCCTTTCTCTATAATAGAAGTGTCAGAGATGAAAGAAAATTAGTAAAACGTATATGAAAACCTTCCTTCTGTCATAGTCTGGGGCTCACCACAGGACCCAGAGTCAAGTCCCCATCCACCCACATGCGCCTCAAAATCGCGTGAGACCCAGACCCAGCCGGCCCCCCCATACTGGGCTAGATCCAGACCTGGCCAGTCCCACCCTTGTCAAGCCCCGCCGGGCAGGGGGCGTAGCCTCAGGTCCCCTGGCCTGGCGCCAGGACAGGGGGCATGGCCTGAGGTCCCCCAGCCCAGACCAGGGCAGGGGGCGTGCCTTGAGGTCCCCCGTCAAGCCCTGCTGGGTGGAGGGCATGACCTAAGGTCCTCCATCAAGCCCTGCCAGGCGGGGGAGGGGGGGGCGCAGCCTCAGGTCCCCATCAAGCCCCACCGACGGGGGCACAGCCTCAGGTCCCCTGTCAAGCCTCACTGGGTGGGGGGAACAGCCTGAGTTCCCCTGACCCAGCACTGGGGGTGCACCTTGAGGTCCCCTGTCAAGCTCCACTGGGTGGGGGGCATGGCCTGAGGTCTCCTGTCAAGCCCAGCCAGGCAGGGGGGCGTAGCCTCAGGTCCCCTGGCCCGGTGCTGGGGTGGGGGCGCAGCCTCAGGTCCCCTGTCAAGCCCTGCCAGGTGGGGGATGCAGCCTGAGGTCCCCTGTCAAGCCCTGCCAGGTGGGGGATGCAGCCTGAGGTCCCCTGTCAAGCCCCCAGGGGTGGGGGAGAGTGTAGCCGCAGGTCCCTGCTGATTGCTCATTAAGGCTCCTTATGGGAACTTGGCCTCAGTTGTGGGTGCAGCCATCTTTGTGACAGAGTGATGGTCAATTAGCATATTCTCCCTTTATTAGATAGGATGACCTTGTACAATCTAGTTAAAGTTGATAATGTAAATATTTGTTGTTATTTTATATGGGATTCCTTCTCTCATTTTACTAATTAACTATCTTACATTGAATTTTCCATCCTAGATAGTGATTAGTATTTATGTGGCCTAAATGTTTAGTTCTTCTAGCTTCAACTTTCAAAATCATTTATTCTAAACCTAGAAATATCCCACTGTTTTCCGTAAATATTGTGCTGTTAAAATAACATCACTTTAAGAGTATTACAATATGCACCTGGCCGGTTTGGCTCAGTGGATAGAGCATCGGCCTGTGGACTGGGGGGTCCCAGGTTCGATTCCGGTCAAGGGCATGTACCTTGGTTGCGGGCACATCCCCAGTAGGGAGTGTGCAGGAGGCAGCTGATCAATGTTTCTCTCTCATCGATGTTTCTAGCTCTCTATCACTCTCCCTTCCTCTCTGTAAAAAATCAATAAAATATATTAGAAAAAAAAAAAGAGCCCTAACCGGTGTGGCTCAGTGGATAGAGCATCGGCCTGTAGACTCAAGGGTCCCAGGTTCGATTCCAGTCAGGGGCATGTACCTTGGTTGCAGGCACATCCCCAGTGGGGGATGTGCAAGAGGCAGCTGAATCGATGTTTCTCTCTCATTGATGTTTCTAACTCTCTATCCGTCTCCCTTTCTCTCTGTAAAAAAAAATCAATAAAATACATTTTTAAAAAAAAGAGTATTACAATAGCCTGGCCAGTGTGGCTCAGTGGTTGAGTGTCAACCCCTGAACCAAGAGGTCACCGGACCGATTTCTGGTCAGGGCACATGTTTTTATCTCTACTCCTCTTCCTTCCTCTCTTTCTCTCTCTTTCTAAAATCAATGAAAACATATAAATATTTTTAATTGACTATTACAATAATGTCCTATATCAGTGTTTACTTGTGTTGGTAAATGCTACCATTGTTTGCTGTTTATTCAGTTTTTTCCCAGTTCCAGTAACAGCATGTGTGTTTTTGTGTGTGCCAGTGACATTTCTGTTCTTTTAATCAGGAATCTAAATATTTCCAGTCACAAATACCTTCGTTGGCCAAAGCTGACCTGGAAAACTGGTTATGAGCTATGTAACAGTTTAACTAAAGACACAGCCTTTAAATTTAAAATACAAAATACAGGGGGGTAGGAGCAGGATGGAGAGGTCAATAGGGAAGGAAGGGGGGACATCTGTAATACTTTCAACAATAAAGATAACTTTTAAAAAATAAAAATTAAGCCCGGCTGGTGTGGCTCAGTGGTTGAGTATGGACCTATGAACAAGGAGATCACAGTTTGGTTCCCAGTCAGGGCACATGCCCGGGTTGTGGCCTTCATCCCCAGTGGGGGCGTGCAGGAGGCCGCCGATCAATGATTCTCTCTCATCATTGATGTTTCTATCTCTCTCTCTCTCTCCCCCTTCCTCTCTAAAATCAATAAAAATATTTTTAAAAGAAAATAAAAATTAAAAACAATTCCTATTTTTTTAATCTCATTTAAAAGCATTTTGGTGTAAAATGAATTACTAAATTTTCTGCTAAATGAAAATGTAAATGAAAAATTGTAATCATTCATTTGAAACAGAAGAATGTAATGGTCATTGTCTAGGATCATTGCTCAATAAACCGTGAGTTGTCTCAGGGTTTCTCTTGCTCATTCAACCTACTGATTTCATGTATAATTCTCTATTAATTTTAACTGTTTTGGTCAGTTATTAAATTTTCATTAGTAAAAAATGTGAAATTGCATTAGTAAAGAATGTGAACTTGACCTGTTCAAGCAGAGATTTAAAGAGAATAATTTTGTTCCTAGTTTCATGATAACAATCAGTTATTAAATCCCCATTAAATAAAAAATTTGTAATCTCCTATTTAAGAATCTTATGTGGGTTATTATTAACAAAAGTCTGTTTGCTTTCATTGTTTATACTCTCTCCCTTCCAATTTTTTAAAATGTAAGCAGACTGCCTCTTTTGAAGATTTTCTATTTCTTTCATTTTCTGATTTTTTTCTTTTTGAGCTCCACTTTTCTATATCTTCGATGACCTTGATTTGTATTCATTCTCAGTGATCTAAATTCAAAAATAATCTATAATATATTGAGTTTACACAACTTAAATATATTTTCATTTGTAAAGCAAATTAAAATACATGTAAGGTAAAAATGTAAATGAAATTTCATATACAATTTCAAGTCTTTTCTTCTAAATTATTCAAAATTATTACATTAAAAAGCAACATATAAATTACAATTAATGGATATCAGAGTAGTCAAATTGTTTAAATAAAGCTGAATTTCTGAAAATTTAACTAAATACCTTAACATATTTTAACACATGTTTATTAAAATAAAACTTCATAATTCTAGCTTTCAGTATCCATTTAGTTGCCAATGTAAAGAGTCAGTTTTCCATTTGAAGCATGTTATGTCTAAACCACACATGTACAGTTAGTTAGTAATATGAATTGTTCATTATTGTAACAGTCCTTAGCTGCTCTATTTATCTGTTGCAAATACAGTGCTACTGTGAGAGTAGCGCAGGCTGGAATACCAAGAGAGAAGCAAGCTACTCAGCACTACTGGGAAAGGACACTTTATTATGCAAGAATCTACTGCATTTGCAGCATCTGAGAGGAAGAATTTGTCAAGTAATTAATTTGTTTACTCCCTTACCTAAGCATTTTGTCACTCAAGTGCTCTCTGTCCTCCAATGCCAAGTCCATCTCCAAGGTTGGCAGTACCATAACTTGCAGACTTTCACCACAGTCTAATTTAGTGCCCACTTTTTAAAGACATAGAACAAGGTATATAGATGCATTTCCCTGGAGCCTGAATAGCATTAGTCACAACAGAAGATAAGTGGGGTGACAGGTCAGGCTGTGCCAGCCCTAAGTACCAAGCCAGTGACCCAGCGGCCATGTGTAGTTTAAGAAATGTCCTTTTTGTGTCTTTGTGACATGGGAAGATTTCTAAAGTGAAGCGTGTAGAGCAGAGGACCCTCTTGCCCAAGTCTAATGTATTGTTCCTGTGTTGCTTCCTGTTGTTCGCTACAAACAAACCATGATCAACCGTCTAATTGTTGTTTCCTTAAGGATCTATGAAGAGCTTCTCTGGGATACATATTCAGGAGTCAAATTGTTGGGTTACAAAGAATAAACCATTCTTAATTTCACTGAGTATTATTCTCTAGAACAGCTATGCTAGTTTATACTCCCTCCCTTCTATAACACATGTTTTCTCTATTTTTCCATGCAAATGTATCATTTTTCAAAATCAAAATTATATCCTCCTTTCTTTACCTATTGTTTCACAGTTTGAACTTTTCATTTGTCTAGTTTGATGTTGATCCATTGGCTGGATCCTTCAGACAAAATTGTCTAACCAGCAACCACTTGATTGAACTAGCATCTGAGTCGTAGTTCTGCATCCTTCATTCAATTAATGTTTGTTTATCCAGATCACAGACTTCAGTAAACTGGTAGAAACTGTTCTAGGCATTGGGGGACCCAAAGACAAATGATGCATAAAATCCCCTTCACTCAAGGACCTTTGAGTCTGGAAGATACCATGACAAATCTATTTCAAAGCCTTGCAGAAATCAAGAGTTATTGTCATTTTCTCCCCCTCCTCCTCCTCCTCTTCCTCCTCCCCCCCTTCCTTCCCCCTCCTCCTCCCCCCTCCTTAACAAATTATTTTTTTTTAAATATATTTTATTGATATTTCACAGAGAGGAAGGGAGAGGGTAGAGAGCTAGAAACATCGATGAGAGAGAAACATCGATCAGCTGCCTCCTGCACACCTCCCACTGAGGATGTGCCCGCAACCAAGGTACATGCCTTTGACCGGAATCAAACCCGAGACCTTTCAGTCCTCAGGCTGACGCTCTATCCACTGAGCCAAACCGGTTTTGGCTTAACAAATTATTTATCTTGTCAAAAGAAAGAAATTTAAGTTAATCTGAAATACACATTCCTGGCAAACTCTCACTTCTAACTATGTGTTTTCTTTGTAAGAGCACATACAGGATACTTTGAATAATCCTTTCTTGAATCTTGCCCAGGATCAAGATCAAGTCTGGGTACTCCACCACCTCCTTTTAGAAAATTGCCACTGCATTTGCAAATATCTGGTCTTGATTTCATGCTCCTTGATTTTCAAAATAACATCTGTTCAACTATTCATTCCAGGCTGTCTGTGTAGTCTAGATCCGTGGTCGGCAAACTGCGGCTCGCGAGCCACATGCAGCTCTTTGGCCCCTTGAGTGTGGCTTTTCCACAAAATACCACGGCCTGGGCGAGTCTATTTTGAAGAAGTGGCGTTAGAAGAAGTTTAAGTTTAAAAAATTTGTCTCTCCAAAGAAATTTCAATCGTTGTACTGTTGATATTTGGCTCTGTTGACTAATGAGTTTGCAGACCACTGGTCTAGATGATCAAAAATTATCTAGATCTTTGCCCAACTTATATGCTTAACATTTTCACCCATCTTGGGCTCCAGTTTTTTCTAACCCACTTTTGTTTTACCTTTTTCAGTATGGAGACCATTGCCCTTGACAAAGAAGCCAGACTCAAACTGCTTTTTCTGTCACATTACACAGTCGGCCCCAAGCATCAGACCTAACTCTTCATCTTTTTTGCTCTAAGTAGATTTATAAAGCCCTTTTATTTGTCCTTAGTAGATTTGCAATTCTCAACTCATTTGGAGCTTTGGTGTCCTTGGTGCCATTTATTTTTACAGATTTATGACACACTCTCTATTTATCCTTAGTCATATTTCCTTATTTTTATTATTGGTACATTTTCTATTAAAATCTGAATGAATCAGCCGAAACCGGTTTGGCTCAGTGGATAGAGCGTCGGCCTGCGGACTGAAAGGTCCCAGGTTCGATTCCGGTCAAGGGCATGTACCTTGGTTGCGGGCACATCCCCAGTAGGAGGTGTGCAGGAGGCAGCTGATCGATGTTTCTCTCTCATCGATGTTTCTGGCTCTCTATCCCTTTCCCTTCCTCTCTGTGAAAATCAATAAAATATATTTAAAAAATAAAAATAAAAAATAAATAAAATCTGAATGAATCAGAAAATACCTCATACTATTGCACTGGCTTCTTCAAACACCTCTCTCTTTTCTTCTTCATTGAAGTAATATAAAAATACGTAATCAGAATTGAATAATTGAGGGTAACCCAATTCTCTTTTTTTTTAAATATTTTTTTATGACCTTAGAGAGGAAGGGAGAGGGAGAGAGGGGTAGAAACATAAATGATGGCAGAGAATCACTGATTGGCTGCCTCCTGCACACCCCCAACTGGGATCAATCCTCAAGCCTGAAATCCAGGAATGTGCCCTGACCAGGAATCAAACCATGACCTCCTGGATCATAGGCTGATACTCAAACACTGAGCCATACCAGCCGGGCAGTAACCCAGTCTCCTTGATCATAATACATGTAGCACAGTACAGGGCAAATAAATATTTAATGAATCATGATAAATGAATGAAAATATCATTCCATGGGTTTATGCTTATCTTTTCTTTAAACTTTTTTTTATTTTTTTAAATATATTTTATTGATTTTAGAGAGAAAGGGAGAGGGAGAGATAGAAACATCATTGAAGAGAGAGAATCATTGATTGGCTGCTTCCTGCACACCCCCTACTGGGGATCGAGCCCGCAACCCAGGCATGTGCCCTTGGCTGGAATCGAACCTGGGACCCTTTAGTCCACAGGCTGACGCTCTATCCATTGAGCCAAACGAGCTAGGACTAAACTTTTTTTTAAATATATTTTTATTGATTTCAGAGAAGAAGGGAGAGGGATAGAAAGAGAGAAAAATCAATAAAGAGAGAGAATCATTGATTGGCTGCCTCCCACATGCTCCCCACTGGGGATGGAGCCTGCAACCCGGGCATGTGCCCTGAGAATCGATCCCATGACTTCCTGGTTCATAGGTTGATGCTCAACCACTGAGCCATACTGGCCAGGCTCTTAAAACTTTTTATAATATGATTTTTATTTTTACAATTTTCAATATATCGTTGGACATTCTTTTGTTATAAAAATTTATGACTTAAGGAGAGTCATTTTCTCCCTATATTGCTATCACTTTTATTTCAGGTAATTCCAGTTTTTAAAGCACATGCATCTTTCTATGTTTGTAATTAGTGACGATATTAGCCCAGTGTTATGGAAGCTCCTCAGAAAACCCTCTTGGGCCTGACATCCCTCACATCCACATGTAATTATTTTCTTTTTCATGGTGAGCAGGACTAACAGCCAGGGACAACTGCTTTGCGTCCCTGTGCTCTCTTCAAATTGTGATGGTGCTATTCGTTCTTGGGAGAGAATTTGAAGCATCTTTAAATCCCCTGCTTGCAGAATTGGCCTTGGCCGAAAGGGGTCAGCTAGGGATATCTTGCTCCATGTCCCCCAGCAGCTCTCTCCCCAGCCAGTCCACAAGAGTGTAGGCGCCGTTCAGGGAGTGGACAGCCCCTGGTCTGCGGCAGCAATGCTGCCGGGGCGGGGGGGGGGGGGGGGGGGAGGTGGTCCATGGTTAGGAGCCTAACTGTGGGTCTGCCTGAATTCTTGGCTGTGTTGCACATCAGGGATCAGCATCTGTCCAGCCAGCATGCCCATCACTTGGCGTTTGGAGGAGGGATGCCAAGAGAAGTCCGCGGTACTGTCTGGACGCTCTGCACCCCACCGCCACCTTGCTCTCCCTGCTTAAGACAGGAAGCAGAAGGTGTGCCAGGATGGGCAGCAGGTGGCATGCAGCCTGCTGGCCAGGGGCCCAGAGGAGCACCCCTGTCTCTGTCCCTGTTCCTGTTCCTCGGCTCCGGAAGGAATGGGAGGCTGAAGGGAGACCTTCCCCCAGGTCACGGATGTTCCAGCCTCAGCCCTGAAACTTGAATACAACCTGCAGCATTTGTGACCTAAAGTCATCTCCACTGTACCCTGCCCACCCTCTCCTGTGAGAACACACTGCTGGGGGCGGGGGTGGTATCCTAGGGAAAGTGTGGTCCGTGGCAGGGGAAACCAGCACCACAGTGCTCTAGGGCATGGGGCATCGGAATGGCCCAGAGAGCAAAGGCTTTGACTTGTCTCCTGGGGGTGGTCACAGCGCTGCACAGTTGCCCTCCTATTGCTTGGCAGGTTCAAGCCACTTACTGCCTCTTAGGTGAGAGGACAGCCTGAATCCCCTGTGCCAGAAATCTAAGTCACATCTGGCGATGGCATCAGGGCGGAGCTGGTGTGAGGGAAAGGCCACTCGGCTCTTCCCTCTGGGAGCCACCTTCCAGCAGGCCGCCTGCCAACTCCCCGAGGTCAGAGGTGGCCACCCCTGCTTGCCCAGCAGCCTCCCTCTGGCCGGCCGCTCAAACAGCAGTGATGTTACACTTTTGATGTAGTGGAGACGGCGTAAGTTATTGTTTGCATAAAAAAGAATCATGTTCCCTGTGTACATTTACAAAAAGAAAATGTCTGAATTTTATGGGAATAAACCTTGTTTAAAAATTTGGAAAAAATAAAATAAAATAAAATAAATCCCCTGCTTGCATCCCCGTGGGTTAGACATTCTATTTACTTTTGTTCTTGATATAGTTCCCTACAAAAATACATTGAGAGGATCTGTTTTCTGTGTATCCCAAATAAGATGAAGAACGTTGTTGTGAGTAAATGTTGCCATAAACTCACAATTTTTACCCTTGAAAAGATTACAAAGGGAAGACAAGCCCCTCTCCCTGCTTCCCTCAGCCTTTGCTGATAAGAGCTCAGCTGTCCCTATAGGTGCCCATGCTGTGGGCTGTGGGCAAAACCCATCAGGAACCACTCACAGCAGTTCTGAGCCTAGAACCATGAGGACAATAAAAGAATCCTGCCTCAGCAGAAGCCTGAATGCATGGTGGGTAATGTCTGGATATTGCTACGCTGTTTATTTGCTAAGGAATTAAAAAGACATGAACCCTGTTAATCAGTTGTTGTTACTTCCATCCTTTTTCTCTATGCCATTGCAGTAACAAGAATCAGGGTGTGCGCCTGTCCAAGAGGGCAGGCAAACCAAATTTGGGTAGTCCCTGAAACTCCGTTATGAAATATTAAGGCAAGCTAGAGTTACTAATTGTTTCAAAACTGTATTTTTTCCATCCTGTATATAACTCTGATATTTTAGATGGGACATGGCCTTATTTTGACACCATATAAACCTTGCCATTAAAGATCTGTGCTGTATATTGTATGATGCCATTTACAAGAAATGCCTAGCATAGGCAAATCCATAGAAAAAGAAAGTAGACTAATGGTTGTTAGAGGATGGAGGGGAGAATGGGGAGCGATTACTTAATGGGTATGGGGTTTCTTATAGGGATGATACAAATATCCTGGAATAGTAATGATGGTTGCACAACATTGCAAATATACTAAAACTCACAGAATTGTACACTTTGAAATAGTTTAAATGGTGATTTTTTCAATGTTATGAAAATTTTATCTTAATTTTTTTAGCCCTAGCTGGTTTGGCTCTGTGAATAGAGCACTGGCCTGCAGACTGAAGGGTCCCAGGTTCAATTCCAGCCAAGGGCACGTGCCTGGGTTGCAGGCTCCATCCCCAGTGGGGGGTGTGCAGGAGGCAGCCAATCAATGATTCTCTCTCATCATTGATGTTTCAATCTCTCTCTCCCTTCTTCTCTGAAATCAATTTTAAAAATTTCTTTTTAATTTTAATCTGCCTTGTTCTGCTCCAGTATCTTAAATTTAGTATTGTCAAATACTAAATTTAAATATAAAGCAACAACTTATACATATACTAAAGCTAGAGAAGACTAATGTTAATAAAAGATGAGTTGGCTCTGGCCAGTGTGGCTCAGTTGGTTGGGTGTCCTCCCACACACCGAAAGGTTGCTGGTTTGATTCCAGATCAGGGCACATGCCCAGGTTGCCAGCTCAATCCCCAGTAGAGGGCACGCAGGAGCAGCCAATAGGTGTTTTGTTCTCACATGGATGTTTCTCTCTTTCCCTCTCCCTCCTTCTCTCTAAAAATCAGTAAAAATACTTTTAAAAAGAAGAGTTGACCAAAATAGAGAAGGGGGGAAATGGGAAATGGGAATGTTTGGAGACCCTACCAGCATTTAGAGACTGCTGAGCAGGGAAATTCCTGACCTTGTATCTAGCATGATTGTGCTGCCACCTGGTGGTTTTCAATCACCAAACCAGGTAGAACATTTATGACTGCCTTCTCTTACCTATTTTTCCCTCCAAGCTTGCCCTCTTCTGGTTGTAAAGGATTTGCAAAATGGATTCTTTGATAAGATTTGAAAGCCCAAGTGAGTCATGGTATTAAGATCTACCAGGCTCCCAAATAACGGAGCAACATACTAATGCAGAGAAGTGGCAGAGGCAGAATTTCAGGTGCATCCCATTCGCTCCATCAAATAAATACGTAACACTCTGAAATAGTTTAAATGGTGTTAGACTTTGAGTATATTTCCTATGTCTAAGCACACACCCAAGAGTTAGGAGAATTGGCTAAGACTTTCACAAGGCCATTGCATTGATGGCAACCCCCACCCAAGTGTGGGCTCCCATGGTCCGGGGCAGCGCCTTTAAGAAGGATGAGAAGGAGTCTCCCCTGCCTTGACCCCTGTGTTTGTGGGTGGCACCACGACTCTGAGTCCTAACCAGTACTGTAGGGGCACCCTCACTCAGAAAGTCATGACTCCTTACAAAGGCAAGTGGTCCTTCTGTCACTGCATACGTGGCTATCATTATACCTCATCCCCCGACCCTATGGGATATTGTGGGTCTCACCCCTGGCACATGAAAGCAGAAGATCTAATGGCCTGATTTAAAGGGCCCAAACACCTAAGTGCCAGCACCACCTAAAACAACCTGAGGACGTTAGCAAGCTCCTCACTAGATATAAAACACCCATAGCAGCAGCCTTGCCCACTGCTCAGTCAGGCATGCCAACATGCCAAAGCATTGCTCTACAGTCACTCTCAGGGCTCTAGGGGGTCAGCCCCAATGGTCCTGACACCATTGTGCTAGCGGAAGCTGACCCCGGTCCTGGAGAGCTCTGTTGGGACACCTTGGAAAATGAGCAGCCACATACTGGGTTCCAGGAACATACATCCACTGGAAATCTTTCCGGTAACAACTCAGAAAGTCAAATCAGTGGAGGGATAATAGAGAATTAGAAACTGAAACATGAAAATGTTATGTCTGGAGATTTAAAATATTTTTTAAAAACCTTGAAGAGCAGGAAGGAAAAAAAGGGGTTGAGTGACTGTTTAAGCGTTTAACACTGGCTCTGAGCTTACTGCTCACCACCACGAAAAAGGTACAACTAGCTGTATTTCCAAAGACTGCCCCCCCACAAATGCATAACCTTTTAAAAGGCCACCAGGTATGTATTCTGACCCAGAGCTCAACTCCCTCTGCATTACATGGTACCAGTGGAAGTGATGCTTAAGTGAACCGCTCCCTTCTTGTACGATGCCTCAAATTATATCCCAGGCAGAATGGCCCTCCCAAATCACATTCATCTGACTGGCAGGTTTGTGCCCTAATGAATTTACTATAGTTTCAGTGGTGATCTCTGGATTGTAAAGCTGCTGTCCACAAAACGTCCCTACAATTAGCCTATCAATGTACCCAGAATCTGTACAAATTGTGGTCAGAGTCCCCACAAAGCTCGGTGGTGGATATCACACGCTCCTTTGCAAGGTGCATCCCTGAAGATCGGATGGAGCTCACTGAGATTTGCTCAATTAGCAGTAGTGCCCATCCTTGTAGGTCCACCCTGAGCCAGGCCTCTAGCCTCTATACTCAGAACCTAACACCAGCAGCCAGCCCTACCCTTCCTGGATCTCCACTCGGAAAAGCACCATTCCCTGGACTGGCCCCCACCACCCCGAGCACACCAACACCTCAGATGACATGGCCCCAACCCCAGAGAGAGCTTACCACTGGAGATGGCTGTACCTCAGATGGCGAGGCCACACCCAAGAGAAAGATGAGGAAGGCAATGTGCCCTCAACTTCACTGTATGTTGAAACTGGACATTGAGACTTTCCCCTCCCAGGTGACCTCCACACCAGGAGGGAAATGACCATGGTGACTATTAACCTCAGAGCTGAGTTGCAAAAATGCCTCCAGGTAATCGACCCTGAAAATCCATAGCATACTATTCTTCTGAAATCGCTAACTGCTTGCCTCAAAACCTTGCTTCTACCAAAACACTTGCTAAACTTTGAGTAAGTCCCCATGGTAACATTAGACATCATTTCACCGTTAGGGCAAGCCAAACAATGCATTCTTGTGGAGAGCGGCTACAGTGTTTGGACAGGTTCAAGCCTCGGACTAATGAGAGGGCACAGTCCTCTCATTGCCACGTGCAAGTCCCAGCTTGGAGGGCAAAGCCCGCCCAGCACAATTACAGCCAACAGCTATAGTTGTAAGCTTGAACCTATGGTCTGAACATGTGGCCCCACGTGTCTGAGTGATGTGGGCTTGATAGAGTTCAGGTGCATGTAATTGAGTAGGATTGAAACCCAGGAGAATGTTGTAAACATCTTGACCACGCCCTTACTTTGCCTCGTGGCATCTGGCTGTAAAATAAAGACACAGCTAGTAAGTAGTCCATGGCGCTGGTGCCAGCTCTCCATCAGAGAGGACAGCGTCCCACCCAGACCCAGCTTTCATTCTCTTGTCTGTCTTTTCTCAATCCTTCACCGCCCCCTCTCAGGGTCACCGCACCTGGCTGAGCTGGAGCAGCACATAAGGCGCCCTGGGGCTGAGTATGCCATGGCCGTGCCGGCTCGCCACATCTTCTAACCACACTAGCCACAATAAAGCATTTCTTTGCAACAACTGCTTATTAGCCCATGGTTAGGGCCCTCTTGGTGCTGTGATCACTGCTCACTGAACTAGATTACAACTATATTCATACAAACCTCCAAGACGGCAGTATAAGCCTTGCAAGTAAAATTATGTTGGATCTGTCACCACAGAGGGTCAGACCTAAAGCCCCCTGTCACTCTCTATCCCACCGTTCTTCCTAGTGATCAGCACCTTGTGCTAATTTCCTCCAAAACACCACAAGCCTCAGGCTAAACCAAAATATTAATCTAGACCCCAAATAAAGTAGCCTGTTATAACTTTACAATAAACATCGAACATCTCAGAGACAGTAGTTTGAAGGACAATCCTCCTATCTAATAAAGAGGGAATATGCTAATTGCCCTCACGCTGTTGCAAAGATGGTGGCGCCCACAGCCAATAAGGAGGGGATATGCTAATTGACTGCCACACCCTCAAAGATGGCAGTGCCCACAGCCACAAGATGGAGGTGCCCAGTCCTGTCAGCCCCGCCGGGGTGGCAGGCACATGGCAAGGCCGGGCCTGCCCTCAGGCGGGCCTGGCTGCTCTGTGCACCTGCCTTTCGAGTCCCCCAGTCCCCTCAGCCCCCAGCCACCCAGGGCCAGCCCAACGTGCAGGCAAGCCTCGGATGGCAGCTGCCCAGCCGCCCAGGACCAGCTGAGGCTTGCGCTGCCAGCCGTGGCACCAGCAGAGGTGTGACGGGGCATCGACTTCCCCTGATTGCCAGGTCGCCTCCCACCCCTGAGGGCTCCTGGACTGTGAGAGGGGGCAGGCCGGGCTGAGGGACCCCTTTTCATGCACTGGGCCTCTAGTCCTATCTAATAAAAGAGAAACATGCAAATTGACTGTACCTCCGCTACCCCCACAAGCCATGCCCACCAGCCAATCAGGAGTGAATTAACCCAACCAAGATGGTGGTTAATTTGCATATCCAGGCACAGAGCGAAGATTGAAGACAGCGTAGAAGGAAGCCAAGTGCTGCAGAAGGGATCGAAGCTGCTGAGAAGCAAGCAAGCGGGGTGGTGGAGAAGGGAGGAAAGCAGGTGGGGTGGGGGAGAAGGGAGGGAAGCAGGCGGGGCAGGGTAGAAGGGAGGGAAGTAGGTGAGGTGGGGGAGAAGGGAGGGAAGCAGGTGGGGTGGGGGAGAAGGGAGGGAAGCAGGTGGGGTGGGGGAGAAGGGAGGGAAGCAGGTGGGGTGGGGGAGAAGGGAGGGAAGAAGGCGGGGTGGGGGAGAAGGCAGGAAAGCAGGTGGGGTGGGGGAGAAGGGAGGGAAGCAGGCGGGGCAGGGTAGAAGGGAGGGAAGTAGGTGAGGTGGGGGAGAAGGGAGGGAAGCAGGTGGGGTGGGGGAGAAGGGAGGGAAGCAGGTGGGGTGGGGGAGAAGGGAGGGAAGCAGGCGGGGTGGGGGAGAAGGGAGGGAAGCAGGTGGGGTGGGGGAGAAGGGAGGGAAGCAGGCGGGTGGGGGAGAAGGGAGGGAAGTAGGTGAGGTGGGGGAGAAGGGAGGGAAGCAGGCGGGGCAGGGTAGAAGGGAGGGAAGTAGGTGAGGTGGGGGAGAAGGGAGGGAAGCAGGTGGGGTGGGGGAGAAGGGAGGGAAGCAGGTGGGGTGGGGGAGAAGGGAGGGAAGTAGGTGAGGTGGGGGAGAAGGGAGGGACGCAGGCAGGGTGGGGGAGAAGGGAGGGAAGAAGGTGGGCTGGGGGAGAAGGGAGGGAAGCAGGTGGGGTGGGGGAGAAGGGAGGGAAGAAGGTGGGCTGGAGGAGAAGGGAGGGAAGCAGGTGGGGTGGGGGAGAAGGGAGGGAAGCAGGCGGGGCAGGGTAGAAGGGAGGGAAGTAGGTGAGGTGGGGGAGAAGGGAGGGAAGAAGGTAGGGTGGGGGAGAAGGGAGGGAAGCAGGCAGGGTGGGGGAGAAGGGAGGGAAGTAGATGGGGTGGGGGAGAAGGGAGGGAAGCAGGTGGGGTGGGGGAGAAGGGAGGGAAGAAGGCGGGGCAGGGTAGAAGGGAGGGAAGTAGGTGAGGTGGGGGAGAAGGGAGGGAAGAAGGTGGGGTGGGGGAGAAGGGAGAGAAGCAGGCGGGGCAGGGTAGAAGGGAGGGAAGTAGGTGAGGTGGGGGAGAAGGGAGGGAAGAAGGTGGGGTGGGGGAGAAGGGAGGGAAGCAGGCAGGGTGGGGGAGAAGGGAGGGAAGTAGGTGAGGTGGGGGAGAAGGGAGGAAAGAAGGTGGGGTGGGGGAGAAGGGAGGGAAGCAGGCGGGGTGGGGGAGAAGGGAGGGAAGCAGGCGGGGTGAGGGAGAAGGGAGGGAAGCAGGTGGGGCGGGGGAGAAGGGAAGCAGGTGGGGTGGGGGAGAAGGGAGGGAAGCAGGTGGGGTGGGGGAGAAGGGAGGGAAGCAGGTGGGGCAGGAGAGAAGGGAGGGAAGCAGGTGGGGTGGGGGAGAAGGGAGGGAAGCAGGTGGGGTGGGGGAGAAGGGAGGGAAGCAGGTGGGGCAGGGTAGAAGGGAGGGAAGTAGGTGAGGTGGGGGAGAAGGGAGGGAAGAAGGTGGGGTGGGGGAGAAGGGAGGGAAGCAGGCAGGGTGGGGGAGAAGGGAGGGAAGTAGGTGGGGTGGGGGAGAAGGGAGGGAAGCAGGTGGGGTGGGGGAGAAGGGAGGGAAGCAGGCGGGGCAGGGTAGAAGGGAGGGAAGTAGGTGAGGTGGGGGAGAAGGAAGGGAAGAAGGTGGGGTGGGGGAGAAGGGAGGGAAGCAGGTGGGTTGGGGGAGAAGGGAGAGAAGCAGGCAGGGCAGGGTAGAAGGGAGGGAAGTAGGTGAGGTGGGGGAGAAGGGAGGGAAGAAGGCGGGGTGGGGGAGAAGGGAGGGAAGCAGGCGGGGTGGGGGAGAAGGGAGGGAAGCAGGCGGGGTGGGGGAGAAGGGAGAGAAGCAGGCGGGGCAGGGGAGAAGGGAGGGAAGTAGGTGAGGTGGGGGAGAAGGGAGGGAAGAAGGCGGGGTGGGGGAGAAGGGAGGGAAGCAGGCGGGGTGGGGGAGAAGGGAGGGAAGCAGGCGGGGTGGAGGAGAAGGGAGGGAAGCAGGCGGGGTGGGGGAGAAGGGAGGGAAGCAGGCGGGGTGGGGGAGAAGGGAGGGAAGCAGGAGGGGCGGCGGAGACCACTGCAGGAAGCCCTATTGCAGGAATCCTCCTGCAACAGGCTTCTAGTCTATATAATGAAAGGCTAATATGCAAATTGTCCTCTTGACCAGGAGTTCAACAGGGAGTTCAACCAGGGGGTAGGGCTGTCCAACTGCCCACAGCCCCTCCCCTAACTGACCCCACCCAATCAGCCTGGGGCAGGCTGGCTGGCTGGCTGGACCCCACCTGTGTGCAAATTCAAGCACTGGGCCTCTAGTAATTATTTAAATAGACAAGTTCTATTTTTCTTCTTATTTTGCAATCATTTTGATTAACTCCCCAGTGGTATTTTCTAAAGACTACCTGCCCAGCCACATTGGCTCAGTGGTTGAGCATCGACCTATGAACCAGGAGGTCATTGACCTATGAACCAGGAGGTCACGGTTCGATTCCCAGTCAGGGCACATGCCTGGGTTGTGGGCTCGATTACTGTTCCTGCAGGAGGCAGCCAATCAATGGTTCTCTCTCATCATTGATGTTTCCATATCTCTCTCCCTCTCCCTTCCTCTCTGAAATCTATAAAAATATATATTTTTTAAAATAAAGGCTACCAACTATACTGGAACACAAAAGGCTGGCCCTCACCCTGTATACATACTCCCTGCCCCATTATGATAAATCACGTCTCATTCAAATTCTATTGTGGACCTGACTCAGGAAGCCAGGAGAAGTGTACATGGCCCTGCCCAGTCTGCAAGCTATCCAGGGAGATGATCCCTATTACTACACAGTTACATTATGTACCTTCAGATAAGATGCAGTGAGAAGAATACATCACTTCTGTGACATTCTTGCCAAAGTGCATAACCTGAATTTAATCAGGAGAAACATTAGACAAACTCAAATATGTCTACAAAACAACTGGCCAGTACTCTTCAAAAGTTTCAAGGCCGTAAAAGACAAAGACTGAAGATGAAAGACAATAACTGAGGAACTATCCATATTAAAGAGAGACAACAATTAAATGCAATGTGTAATCCTGGATTGGATCCTCGCCCAGAAAAGGGATATTAGTGGAACAATTTATGAAATTTTAATAAAGTCAGCAGATTAGTTACTAGTGTGTCAGTTTTCTGTTCTTGATGATTATGCTGTGAAAATGTAAGACATTGCCCTGACCGGTTTGGCTCAGTGGATAGAGCGTCGGCCTGCAGACTGAAGACTCCCAGGTTCAATTCCCGTCGGGGGCATGTGCCTTGGTTGTGGGCACATCAGGGATGTGCTGGAGGCAGCTGATCAATGTTTCTCTCTCATTGATGTTTCTAACTCTCTGTCCCTCTCCCTTCCTCTCTGTAAAAAATCAATGAAATATATATATATATTTTTTTAAATGTAAGACATTAATACTTGGGGGAGCAGGGTGAAGAAATTTCTTTGTACTATTTTTAAACCTTTTTTTTAATAAGCTCAAAATGATTGCAAAATGAAGAGGAAAGATAGAACTTGCTCATTTAAATAATTATGGTCCTTCAAACTACTGTCTCTGAGATGTTAGCTATTTATTTTAAAGTTATAACAGTTTTTACCTTTCTTTTTTCAAATACAAGCAGAAGTTTATTTAGAAAGTCACAGAGGTAGAAAAAGTGAGCCAGCTGGGCTGCATGGGCTCAGGAAACAAGGTAGAGGCAAAAGAAGGGTCCCTCACATCCCCAGTGGTGGGTGTGCAGGAGGCAGCTGATCGATGTTTCTCTCTCATCGATGTTTCTAGCTCTCTATCCCTCTCCCTTCCTCTCTGTAAAAATATCAATAAAATATATTAAAAAAAAAAAAAAGAAGGGTCCCTGCCCTGGCTGGTTTGGCTCAGTGGATAGAGTGTCGGCCTGGGGACTGAAGGGTCCCGGGTTCGATTCCGGTCAGGGGCATGTGCCTTGGTTGCGGGCGCATCCCCAGTGGGGGGCGTGCAGGAGGCAGCTGATTGATGCTTCTCTCTCATTGATGTTTCCATCTCTCTGTCCCTCTCCCTTCCTCTCTGTGAAAAATCAATAAAATATATTAAAAAAAAAAAAAAAGAAGGGTCCCTGTTGCTTAGGAGAGAAAGCAAAGGTATGCCCCTTGAGAGAAGACAAGGGATGTATGCTCCAGAGAGAGAGAGAGAGAGAGAGAGAGAGAGTGAGAGAGGACACTTGACTTTTCTTCTGAAAGTGCTTTCAGTATCAGTTTAATATGACACAAGAAAAGTGGTTTCTTGTAACACTTTTTAAACTACTATGAACAATTTCAAGCACAAAAGTAGAGAGAATACCCTTATGTTTCATTATGAATTCTTATGTACCTATTACCCAATTTTAACAGTATCTTTCCCATATTTACAATACTTTTCTTTTTATTTTCATACTTACAGTACTTATTTGAGGGGTTTTTTCTGGCCTAATTTAAAGCAAATACTAGATGTTATTTCATGGTAAAAACTTTTTCTTTAAATATATCTACCTACCATTATCACACCTAATAAAATTAATCCCTGAATATCATCAAATTCCCAGTCCTTATTCAAATTTTGCTCTCAAAATAATTGGTTTGTTTGAATCAAGATCAATTCAATTTGGAGGATCACAAAGTTACTATTGCATCATATGAAGAGGTGTATCATGTCTGGTTGCCTCTTTTAATGGTGTTAGGAGGTTCAAATGGTATCAGCTGATTTCCCTCATAACGTTCAAGAGCTTTTTAAAAGGCAAATGTTATATATTTAGCTTTATCAATAGAGGTTTTGAAATTTTGAAATCTTGCCCAGGGGTAGCAATCTTCATAATGTTTAGTTAAATTTCCTAACATAGAACTGTTGTTGAAGGTCCATGTCAAAAAGTGTTATGGGAAAAATATTTTTATAAGGAAATTATTCTCAAAAATTGCAAAATACAAATAAAAGTCACAAGAAATTATTACCATGATTGGGAATCAAGTAGATAAATTTGGGAGATCTTGGTTATGAAGTTGTAAGGAAATATTTAAATCAAAATTTAGTAGGGGCCCTGGCCAAGGTGGTAGCTTGTTTGGTTGGAACTTCGACCCAATGTGCCAAGGTTGTGGGTCCATCACCTATCAAGGCACATACATGAAGCAACCAATGAATGCATAAATGGGTGGAACAACAAGTCAGTGTCTCTCTCTCTCTCTCTCTCTCTCTCTCTCTCTCTCTCTCATAATATAGACACCTGGAACCAGACAATCAGGCTTTTATTCTTTTTGAGGAAAGAGATTTAAATAGATTATAAACAAAAAGGCTATTTTTAATTTTTTAAGATTGGATTTTTAAAAATATAATCTGGAGGATAGATATAAATGCATAAATTGCTCATTTTTTAGGATGGAGTATTGCTTGTCCAGAAAACTTTTAAAAGTCATTTGGTGGTAGTTGTAAGCTATTAGGTAGTTACTGGAAGGAATTCTGCTATCCATTAATCTTTTCTTCGATTATTTAGTACAAAGCACAAATGTTGAAGGTAATAGTGCTGAAAACACCCCAAAATAAAAGCCTATTAATCATATATGCTCCCGTTTTTTCTGTGCCATCAGAATCCACTTGGAAAATATGTAAAAGTGCTACGGCCGGTAGAAGCTCACCCGATGACTGAAAATCTTCAAAAGGACTGACGCATTAGAATGGATTCTGAAGTTTGGAGGTCAGGGTAGGGAACCAGGTTCCAATGCGCCCAGATTCGGAGGACACGCCACCTCTCCGCCAGGACGGCGGCAAGGGAGCCTGGCTGGGGGGGCCGTGCTTAGTGACGTCACGACGTGCCCCGCCCCCTTACGCTGCGCACTGGGGCGGCCAGAAGGTTTCCGGCGGCGCCGGCGCCATCTTGTAGGGACCTGCGACCGAGTGGGAGTGGAGTGGGGCGGCCGTTGTTGCCGACTCTTCCCTTCTCCCCACGCTCCGGTCAGCGGGTTAGTTAGGCCTTCGGTCCTCAAGGCGAAACTTGTCTCTTATTTAGTTCTGGGGAGCGCCTGGCCGACATGAGTGATGTAGAGGAGAACAACTTCGAGGGCAGAGTGAGTACAAAGCCGCGGGAGCCGTCTTCGGCGACGGCCCGATGCTCGGGGTTTCACCGGGGAGACGCGGTCACGGGGAGTTTTGCGGGAGTCCGCGGGGAGCAGCCTCGGGAGCCGTCACGGTTGCTTCCTCACCTCCCAAGATGGCTTCTGGGTTCCCCTCTTGCCCCAAACACCACCGGCAGCCCTGTCCCCCTTTTTTGGGAGACTGACTGATACCCGGACTCCTGAGTCCGATTTGCCCACGCAGCGCACCCTCCCTTCTCGCCACCCCCCGAGGTGTGGGTCCCCGTGGCGGTGGGGCGGGAGGAGCCGGCGGGGAGTTCCCTTCCAGCCGGACAGCGGTAGGTGCTTCCTGCGGTGGCCTTTCTGGCGACCCCGAGCATCGCAGAGGGTCTCGGGGTCGAAAGTGCACGGGGCTGCCGTCCGGGCGGGAGAAGCTGGCGCGGGACTAGCTGCGGCCTGTGTCTCCTTGGCTCTCTGTTGCAGTGAGCGGCCGCGTCTCTGGTGGAACCGGCGGCGCTGCGTCTATAAAGGCGAAAGCCTTGAGGTTGAAGGTGGGACGAGCCCAATGAAGTGGTTAGTCAACGACCGCAACGACCCTTAAGCGTCCTTAAGACGAGAGCTGTGAGGGGAAAGCTACGCAAGGAGCCCTTTTCCCCCTTGATGCCCCTTCTACTTTCCTTTCCTTGCCTTGCCTTTCAAAATGAGTGTGGAAATGCTGTAACGCCTTATTTTTTCTGATTCCTTGATGTTGGGTTGTTTTTCCCTCTTCATTATATCTCAACTTCTAATGCTTTTTCTTCCTGTGACCTTTCATCTAAAAATTGACCACTCCTTTTACAGGTTTTTACGGTAAAACAAACAAACAAAAAAAAGTGGGGGGAATCTTGTGTCTTGATCTTACATAACTGAAGGGATTTCATGGCTCAGTATTTTTAAAATAGCTAGTCAGTTTATACTGCTGTCAATCAGCAAAGAGGGCGCAAAGCTTCTCAGGGGTGGATGAATGCAAACATCACAAAGATATGTTATTCTAAGCTTAAATGTACTAGAACGTTTGTCGGTGTTTGAGTTATATTTCCGAAGTTACTCTCGTGGTGGAAATTGGTGGGAGTGAGTGAGTGTGAAACCCTGAAAACACAATCCCCAGGCAACGTGTTTCCTCTGTTGTGTTGGTGTTCTAGTCACTAGGGGAAACCCATAAAAACACTTCAGGTGTGTGCTGGCCGGAATGAAGTTTGTCTTTTAGAAGCTCATAATAGCAACACCTGGAACCAGACAGTTACATCAGGCTTTTGTTGTTTATGAGGAAAGAGATTTAAATAGATTATAAACAAAAAGACTTTTTAATTCCTATGAGATTGGATTTTTTAAAAATATGATCTGGAGGATAGGTATAAATGAGTAAATTGCTCACTTTTTAGGATGGGGTATTGGCTTGTCCCAGAAAATTTTTAAAAGTCATTTGGTGGTAGTTGTAAGCTATTAGGTAGTTAATTGGAAGGAATTCTGCTATCCATTAATCTTTTCTTCGATTATTTAGTACAAAAAGAATTCTTTTTGTTAATGTTTGTTTTGATTTGGTTTGTGGGGAAGAGGACTTGCTATTTGGGATCTTGTTTCCCTTAAGCTCTTAGTTTAACATACTTGTCACCTTACCCACCTAATATGTGTAAGATTCCCACCCAATTTTAATCTAAAATGTATGTAGGCATTAATTTGTTGTAATAGAAAAAGGGTTTTTACCCTTGTATGGTGTTTGTGGTCATAGGAAATATTTTTTCATGGTACCCAAGTATTTCAGTGTGAGTGAACTCAGATTGAATACATCCATGCTCATGTGTTACTTTTTTTTTTTTTTTTTAATGTAGTTTGAGGTCATTGTTTTATTTGTAATTGGTTACGGAATTAGAAGAATGCCAGAAGCTTTTCTGAGGATTTACATTTTCTTAAAAGCAATTCACTAGTGCTTTTGGTTTTTAAAGTACAGTGATTATCTGCTAACCACAACCAGCAGTTTTTATAGAATACAATTGTTTTCTTGTCTTTGTATCTAAATTTACAAAGGCTCAAAAAAGGATTTCAAGATGTTTAAGTAATTGTTATATTTCAAACTTTTTTACTAAAATAAGTTAGAGAAAACTGACAAGTCACTATTCAGATTTCATTTGCTTTACAGAATAATCTATAGAATAAACAGCACATATTTACCCCAACTTACTGAAAAGATATTTAAAATTAGAGAGTTCAGAATACATCTTAAAAAACAGGGCTAATACTAAGGGTTTGTACTTTGATAGAATTTTAGAATCTATACCCACTCCCCCAAAAATGTTGACATACTTTGTCATTTACTTCTCACACTAATTTTTTTAAAGGCTGCAGTACTCTGACCATTTTAGATATTAAAAAATGAGGCCCAGTCCGGCCAGTGTTGCTCAGTGGTTGACCATTGCTGTGAACCAGGAGTCCCCCATTCCGTTCCAGGTCTAGGCACATGCGGGGGTTTCAGGCTCGATCCCCAGTAGGAGGGCGTGCAGGAGGCAACCTTTCAATGATTCTCATCATTGATGTTTCTATCTTCCTCTTCCCTTCTCTCTGAAATTCAATAAAAATACATTTTTTAAATAAAATACTGAGGCCCAGAAGACCATGCAGCCAGGAATCTGAGATACACAAGTCCCAGTTGTTTGCTCATACAACACTGTATTGTTTACTTTTTTTAAAAAAAGAGTGCATGTACTTCAGTGCCTCTGAGACATTAGTGGATTTTGCTAAAGTTACAGAAGCTTAATTTTCCATTATGGATTAATGTCTCTTCCATTTTAAAGTACTGGAGTAAAAGAACTTTAGGAAAGAAAATATAATTGACTCAATTTAGTTATAAGTAACCGTAAGACTTAGCTAACCAAAATTCCCTTCTGCCTGAGGTGAAAAACTATTGAGAATCTGCTGCTGCCTTTTTACTATAAAGGCCAGATGTTTTTCAGGGGAAAAACTTGGAAGTCTTATTTGGGATGACTTGACAGCTCAAATCTGGGTAAAGTACTTAAGCAAGTGCTGTGTGATAGAATAACTAAGGAATTCAGAAAATGGTGCCGAGCCGTTCTGTGGCTACTGGAAAGGGAAAGCTCTACCTACTATGTGGAACTTACTCACCTTGGATCTTTTGGTAAGGGAAATGAATATTGATTGTATAGATGTGACAGTGAGTGAGTAGATTGCTGGAATAGTGAGAGATGGTAGATTGACTAAATAGGCAGTCAGATAATGGAGGGCTTTGAATTCTAAATTTATAAATTTGGATTTAATCCAATATGCAGTGAGGAGCCATCTATGGATTATTAATTCTGGGAGTAGCATAATGAAAGGGATTTTAGCAAAGAACAAAGAGACTGGTACAGGAAGAGCAGCAGGGCACAGTTTAAATATTTTAGGCCTGGCTGGAATGGCTCAGTGGTTGAGCATGGACCTATGAACCAGGAGGTCATGGTTCAATCCCAGTCAGGGCGCTGGAAGGAAGCAGTCAAAGGAGGCAGCCCATCAATGACTCTCTCTCATCATGGATGTTTCTCTCTCTCCCTCCCTCCCTCCCTCCCTCCCTCCCTCCCTCCCTCCCTCCCTCCTCTCTCTCTCTCCTCTCTCTCTCTCTCTTCCCCCCTTCCTCCCCCCCGTCCCCTCCTTTCCTCTCTGAAATCAATAAAAAATATATATTTTAGGAAGGAGATTATGAAAAATTTGGTCTAAACAGGACATCAGTGGAATGTTAAGAATGAGACATTTTTAAGGACTCCAAGAGAATAGTGGTGCTCTTAAAATAGGTTCTTTAAAACAATTTGCTTGGGACATGTATATCATGTTAACAGAAGTATTTTAAGTGAAAATGTCTTTTGGAGCTGGGAGTTGGCACTTGAGCTATGACTTTGTGGGTGGATCATAAAAAGAATGAGTTGTGTGTTTCACACAGCTTCAACTAAAATTGGGATTTACATCTCAAAAAAGTCTTAGTGTCCTTTAGAGAAATTAAGGAGAATGGAAATTAAGCTTTTCTTATTTCACTTATTTTATTCCTCTCTTCCCCTAGATTTTTTTAATGAAACTTAGAAAAATATTGAGCCCAATTATATTCTAATACAATGGCCCCAATGTTTTTTTAATAGAGGTTAATGATTATTGTGTGGAAGTCCATCTTATAATTCCACAATTGTCTATGCTTTAAGGAGGAAAAATAATACTTTTCCCTGCCCCCTTTTTAGAGCTTACTCCTATTTTCTTAAGAGACTCCTAGGGTTATATATATAGGGTTATGTACACACACACACACACACACACACACACACACACACACACGTGATTGACAAATGAAGAGCAAAACACAAATTCATCTGTAGCAATTTGGAATTAAAATTTGTTGATATTTTGTTGAACAGCAGAAAATAGGGGAAGATTTATTTCTTCTCTGAAACCTGATTTGTAATAATAGGGGCAATAACTACGCCATTCAAAATCCAGCTTGGTGACTGGCTCCTTTTTAAAAAAACAACAATAAAAAACTTAAACTCAGTGTTTTACTTTTCTGTTGATGAAGTTTTAAAATAATGAGGGTTTAAAATAATGTAAATAAAATTGAATTCCTATTTTACATATAAAATGTCAGCACTTTAGCTTTCAGTTCAGCTTTCTCAGAAATTTAATTTCCTCTCTCATCACATCAACCTATTAGAAAAGGATAAAGCTTCCTTTCTTATAGTAGGGGTTGTATTAAACTCAGACAGTCTTCTTTGTCTTGGGTTTTCTTCCTAAAATTAAGTACTATCATTATCCATTTTTTTTTATTAATTGATTTGAGAGAGGGGAAAGGGGGTGGAGAAAAACAGAGACATCAATTTGTTGTTCCACTTATTTATGCATATATTGGTTGATTCTTGTATGTGCCCTGACTGGGGATTGAACCTATTGGGACAGCACTCGAACCAACTGAGCTACCTGTCAGGGGTCATCCAATTTTAATGCTCACATTTTTATATTTGAGATTTCTTTCACTTAAGGGTACTAATTTGCTCAATACAAGTAGAAGGTAAGATTTTTAAAAGGAGCAATGCAACTAATTGTAGCCACAGAGCATAACTAATTTTACAGATTTGTCATAGATGCTTCTTAATATTTGTATCATTTCTAAAGAGAATAACGGTTTTGGGACCAGAACTAATATTAAGAGATTTAAATATTTAGGAATGAGCTCCATTAAAAATACAAATAAACTTTATGGACTTGATTTTGTAAATGAACTAGTTATTTACCTAAGATATAACAAGTGTGAAATAGCCATGAATAATCAGCATAATAGTTTCATAGAACTTGCCAGACGGTGTGAAAACCCTTTGTAATATCAGTGGGTGCTTAGGTATCAAATAACTAACCAACCCTGGAACCTTTGTAAAAAGTATATATTTACATGCTGAATTAATACTGATAATCCTATGTCATAACAGATTTAGCAAGACAAGTGGAGGTGAGAAAATGGCAAAGATCAGATGGGAAAACGAATCAATAAACCCTGTGAAAGAAAGTTGAGGGGAATACTGAACGGAAATGTGGTTTCCCCTCCTCTAAGTTACTGCCATGTATAATTGTGTATAGTCCTTATTGTCTCATAATTTTCATGAAAGATGTGACTAGACCTGACTCATCTGAAGTAGAAGGAAAAGTTAATTTTTCCTTGAATCTAAGGCCCTGTAGTCTTATTCAAGATTCATAAGTACTTCGTGACATTAGAAGATGAGAACATAAGTAGAGTTCTATGACAGGTTCTTATTTTAGTAGCTTGCTTTTAGTTGCTGTTTACTGGCTTTATTATACCTAAACCTTTGTAGTTCTTATAAAGTTGTTTTCTGTACCTTAGAAATTGTCAGTTAATACACTAGCTTTTTGGATTTAATTGATCATGGCATATAAGCTGGCAGGCTTATGAGCCACATTTAAAATATCTGTGAGCTGCCCTAACCGGTTTGGCTCAGTGGATAGAGCGTCAGCCTGTGGACTGAAGGGTCCCAGGTTCGATTCCGGTCAAGGGCATGTACCTTGGTTGCAGGCACATCCCCAGTAGGGGGTGTGCAGGAGGCAGCTGATTGATGTTTCTCTCTCATCGATGTTTCTAACTGTCTATCCCTCGCCCTTCCTCTCTGTAAACAATCAATAAAAAAATATAAAAAAAATAAAAATAAATAAATAAATAAAATAAAATATCTGTGAGCCTTTGCAGATACAAAGACCACTTTAACCTCACTCAGAATACATCATATAGGTATGATCTTAAAGAACGGGAAATCATTTAAAAATAGCTAATGTTAAGAGCATTTAGGGTTTTTTATTTTATTTATTTATTTATTTATTTTTAATTTAAGGAATTGCTCTAATAGTTGCTAGGGGCTTTTATAAGCCTAGGAGTCTGTAAAAGAAGCAGCCTATCATCTTCAAGAGAAAGGAGACGGAACTGCTATTTCTGTAGACTGAAATAAAGAATTGAGTGAACACAGGTTTCCATATGTCCTAAAGAGTGAGGTTCTTAGTACAGTACTATATAAGTTATTTGGGTAATTTAAGCACCCCCTCCCCTTGGACATACAATTTACCTAAATGCACTAGTGTATTTCTAAGGAAATAGATACCCAATTTCATAAAACAGTGGGAAAATATATTTTGAGAAAATTTATTTTAAAAGCTTACGTTCTAGTCATATAGATTTGAATTGTGTAAACTTGGCACTATTACTTGGCATAGAGTTTGCCTTGCCATAACAGTAGTATGGGTTACAGTGTAGCATTTATATTGGTTTCTGTGTTTAAGTATTAAGCATATATTGGTGGGATTTTTTCACCTATAATATACTATATTAAAAAGCACTGCAGTTACTGCTTGCTGTGGAAATTGTGTTCTGCAACAATGTGTGCATATATTGAATAACCCATTTTCCTGATTAAAATAATAGTATGTGGTTGTTGCAGTTATTTTCAATATGTAAAATACAACTGTATTTAACACAGAAAAGAAAGATGGCTCCTAGATGGCTTTATTGAATACTCATAACTTTCTTAATATTTATGTTTAGCTTCTTCCTTTTGGGTGGAGGCGGTGGCTATGTCTAGCTATTAGCAGAGGTACCTTGATAGTAAACAAGTTAAAAGAACAAACACGTTATTTGAGCAGGTTGTGCAATGAGAACTTTTTGCTTGGTTTTTGATTTGTAGTGGTTATGATAGAATGGAAGCCTATTTAAGATTTATATTAAAATTTGTGATATGATGTGGTTGCAAGTCAAAGGTAGAAAAGGAAATGTAGCATTTGTCCGTAAAGGGCTCATTGTAGCCTGGTTTCTAATGTACAGTTCAGTGAAAATGGCATTTGTTTGGCACTAGCTTTGGAGAAATAAGTTGCTTAAAAATGGTAAATATTAATATGACCATTTTTCTGTGTGTGAAGACTTAACTAGTTCTTATGACAGGCCTTTTTTAGTATTATAATAAAAATAATTCTGAAGAATTAAAGGTATATTTTATTTTTTTCTCTATAGTTTACATTTTTGTTTTGTTTTTTTCTTTAAAGTTTATTTCTTAGGTTAAGTGTACTGACGATTATTGATTTATCTTTTTAAAGTCTCAAGTTTATACATTGTTTTGGGAGGGTAAAACAATAGTGACAGCCTTAAAACAAGGAGTTAACGAGTTAAGAGGACTGTTTCTTAACCTTGAATGATTCTATGAAAAAATTTATGCTGATTTAGGTTCCCTGATAAAACAAAATTGAAGGATAGGCAACAAAGGAAGTTAGATATTTGTAACACTGGATAATAAAAAGCAAGTCTTCTTTAAAAATATGCTAATGTCTTTTGAAAAGATCCTGTCCTATCTTAATACTTTGTTAACAAATAAAAGGAAAATTGCATTTTTCCCAATGAGTAGCTGTGCCAGAACTGGGATTTAAAATCTAAGATGTTACTGATTACCTTATTTACATTAGTTTCTAAGAAGTGGTAATTTTCAATACTACTGAATAATTTTCAACTGTTAGTCATGCTAATGAAATAACGTTTGAAAATGAAATATATACATATATTTGTGCCATAACATTTTTATCCTGTACTAGAAAGCTTCACATAAACATTTAAGAATAAATTTGGTGTTTTAATATATGGGATTTTTATTTCTATCCTAGTAAAATGAAAAGTTTTACAGTGTCACCGAGCACAAAGCCTTCTGATATGTATTATAACAAGGGCTGTGCTGATGTTCTAGGCACTGTTCCATCTACTACCATTCTATAGTAGTATAAATGAATGTTATATCAGAGGATTTGTTTTATAGACAGGAAAGCAAAAAGAGAGAGGGGAAGATATTCTTAAATCAGCGTAGTTAGTGAATCAGTCTGTGAGACTGCAATTACAAGCAAATTATTTGTCCCCTTTTTTTTAAGTACTGAATATGCTGCTTTTACAATTTCAGTGAATCAAAAGGCCTGAATTGCTGTTCCTGCTCCAGGCTTCTGTCCAGAAATTTAGAGAGTATGTGAGATATTGTGTAGATGGCTAAGTATATTCAGTTTTGTTTTTATCTAAAAAAATAAATATGCTTAGCAGCATTAGTACAGTTTTTGACATTAAGTTAAATGTAAAGGAAAAGTTGTAAGCAGGTTGCATGGTAGGAAGTCTTTGTTTGAAATTGTTTGATTTGGAAAGTTGTTTTTAATTTCAACTTTTCAGAAGCCAGTTTTCTGGTATAGGATATAGTCACTTGAAGGGGGAGTATAAATAATGCATAACTGCATAAAAACTATGAACAAAAAGAGGTGGGATAAAAACTAAAGACCATGTTACTAATTTTGTAATGAATTCTTGTGCTATATGGTACTTAATGAATAATGTAGAATTTTAAAATGCCACAGGTGCAAAAATACATATATTAGGAATTTACAAGCCAGGGGGGTTAAGAATTTCATGCTTGCTTTTCCCCTTTTTTCAGAATGCTTGTCAGAACTTATCTTCCTGGTTAAGTCGGAGTAAGCAAAGATAGTGGTCAAACAAGATGGGGAGGTGTTAGTAATTGTACTATTTTTTTCTACTCGTTTGAACCTTAGCGTGTGTCCTGCAGTGTTTGAGTTTAGATAGGTATGTGCAAATATTTCAGGGTAGGATGCTTTGCATGGCTTAGTGAAAGCTTATTTTAAGATCACTAAGAATCTTCAGGTTATAAATTAGTGGAAATGTAAAAATGTAGGTGGGGGATTATAGTTCATGTTAGATTTATGCTCAAATTAAGTATTCATATTAAAATTGTTCACATTTTAGTAACTAGGATGAAACATGAAAGGGGAGGAGGGTGAAGAGTATGGTAAAAACATTTAGAAAAATTCAGTAAATTCTTTAATTTTTAGAAACTAGACTTTTGAGCAATTTTAAAGATTATAAAATTGTTTTTTAAATAAACTAGTTATTTGCACTTTACCTGCTGGCTTTTCCATTTGGTAGATAACATTCTGAACTCCAGCAGAGTTTTATAATCCCCACGTGCTTAAATATACTAAATGTTCTTTTTCCATTAAGGTTAATGTTCGTGAAGAAATTGAAGAGTTTTTTCCAAGAATGTGGAAGATAAATCAAGATAAAAGAAGGCTAATGAAAAGTGTTAAAGATCAGAAAATTAAAATTGAATGGGGGAAAAAATTGAACAGAAGATTGGTCAGATAGAAGCACTTGAATATTTTTTAAGGCTATTTTGAATTGTTTGAATTGGGGAAGAATACACGAAGTATGAAAAATGAAAAACTCAATGAAGAATGAAGAGAAGTAGAAAGCAAGAGTGAAGTAGAATTAAAAGAATCTGGAAGAATGAATGGGTCCTAGGTTAAGTAAATGTATGGTTTATGTTCCAGTGTCTGTATGATCAAGTTGTAGATGAATTTGCATGATTACTTAGTTAATAGAGAATTGGTGATCTGGTTCAAGTAGGGAATTATTGAGGACAGTTAGCAGTATTAACAATGGGTTATTAATGAGCTGAAATTTTTTCTGGAGGGTGTTGCCTAACCATTTGTTTTTCAGGAGCAATCAATATAAATAATTACGGTACTTTAAATGTTAGGTGTTAGGCATCTACGTGACCAGTGCCATTTGTAATACTGTCTTCTTTGTTAGGAGTCTCGCTCTCAGTCAAAATCTCCAACGGGAACTCCTGCTCGTGTAAAATCGGAGAGCAGGTCAGGATCTCGTAGTCCATCAAGGGTTTCCAAACATTCTGAATCCCATTCTCGATCAAGATCAAAATCCAGGTATGTGTGGATTATAATACTTAAAATGCTTTCCTTGGGTTTTTCAGGGCAAAGTAGTGTTTGCTTTTTCTAAAATCCCTTATTTTTACCTCATTTTATATAGAAATTTTATCAAAGATTCAAAATCATGAAGTAGTCTTTTCAAACTGTTTAGAAATGGAGTTTAGAAATGAATAATACATTCTAGATATAGACTTAGATAAGGTAGAATTATCTCTAAACTCTATCAGATGCTAGCTAGCTATTACAACAAATGTCAGTTGATTTAAATGTGCTTGACATTTGAGGATTAGTTTTTTATTTTCAATTATATTTGCACAACAAAAAGTAATTTTCTTGGCATGTAATTTAGTGCAGAGAAAGTTGATGTAAGTATGTTGTGCTGGTTATCAAAATGATTTGAGAAGCTTTTTCAAGATTCACATTCCATCTACATTCCTACCTGAAGATTCTGACTTAGGTCCAGGGTGGAATTCTGGTCAGATGTAGTGTCAGGGAGCTGAGGGGGGGCAGGGGGGAGTCCCTGGGTGATTAAGAGTCCCTATCACTACCTCCTCAACAAAACTCTCTAGTAACCACTGCAAAGGGTTCACTGTATCAGATACAGCCTAGGGAAAACAGCCTGGGCAATTAGTTTGCTAAATCATAATTTCTTGGTTAGAATTTATGATTTTGAATAGAATCTGCTTGCAAGGGGGCATGAGACGAAGAATCTTTTAAAGGCTTATACTTCCATTGAGGTCCACAGCTATGTTTTTTTTCTCTATTGTATCCAGATCAGTGCTTGATGTACTAACCACTAATTAAATCCACGTGTGCAGAAGAGCACTGGATAGAATTTGAGTATAGAAACAGAAATGAACATGTTTTTATTTAAGGATCTTTGCATTTGCTGACATCAGCCTAGAATTCTCTTCCTCAGATATTCTCTCATCACTTGATTCACTTCCCTGCTTGTTTATAGCCCCTAACCATTAAATAACATAGAAACTTTTTATTCTCTTGTCCTTAATTTTTCATTATTTGATTAGATTAGAGAAAGGGGGGTCACTCCTGAAATTAATGTTACTTTTCATTACTATTTAAAAATAACAATTGATATTTGAAGTGCCAAGTTTTCTTATTAAAATTTTTTAAATTGTTGCTAAGGAAAATGGGAAATATCCTTTTTGGTATTCTTACACAAACACAAGTGTTCTTCATACATAACCATCCCACTCCCCAAATGATTCATTTCTTTTTTAGATAGTAGGCTGCTCATTTTATTACTTTTGTTCCAACTCAGAAGACTTCGTTTGCCCCTTTCAATAAATCTGTACTTTCAGCTTGATATTTAGGCTTTTATGCACTGTGGTGTCAATTCTTTTCTAATCTTCACTCTCTTTATTTCCTTTGTATCTCACTTCCTTGCTGATTGTACTGTTTTTGCAGTTCTCTGATCACATCTCCACGTCTTTTTTTTTTTTAAATTTATTTTAATAAATCTTTATTCAGATTATTACAATTGTTTCTCCTTTTTCCCCCCCATAGCTCCCCTCCACCCGGTTCCCACCCCACCTTCTGCCCTTACCTCCCCCCCACTGTCCTCATCCATAGGTGTATGATTTTTGTCCAGTCTCTTCCTGACCTCCCCCATACCCCTTTCCCCCTGAGAATTATCAGTCCACTCCCTTTCTATGCCCCTGATTCTATTATATTCACAGATTATTCTGTTCCTCAGGTTTTTAATTCACTTGATTTTTAGGTTCACTTGTTGATAGATATGTATTTGTTGTTCATAATTTTTATCTTTACTTTTCTCTTCTTCCTCTTCTTTAAGAATACCTTTCAGCATTTCATATAATACTGGTTTGGTGGTGATGAACTCCTTTAGCTTTTTCTTATCTGTGAAGCTCTTTATCTGCCCTTCAATTCTGAATGATAGCTTTGCTGGGTAGAGTAATCTTGGTTGTAGGTTCTTGCTATTCATCACATTGAAAATTTCTTGCCACTCCCTTCTGGCCTGCATAGTTTCTGTTGAGAAATCAGCTGACAGTCGTATGGGTGCTCCCTTGTAGGTAACTAACTGTTTTTCTCTTGCTGCTTTTAATATTCTCTCTTTGTCTTTTGCTCTTGGCATTTTAATTATGATGTGTCTTGGTGTGGTCCTCTTTGGATTCCTTTTGTTTGGGGTTCTGTGCGCTTCCTGGACTTGTAAGTCTATTTCTTTCACCAGGTGGGGGAAGTTTTCGGTCATTATTATATAGGTTTTCAGTATCTTGCTCTCTCTCTTCTTCTGGCACCCCCATAATTCTGATGTTGGTATGCTTGAAGTTGTCCCAGAGTCTTCTTACACTATCTTCAACTTTTTGGATTTTTTTTTTTGCTTTTTGCTTTTTCGGTTGAGTGTTTTTTGCTTCTTTGTATTTCAATTCTTTGACTTGATTCTTGTGTTCCTCTAGTCTGTTTTGGGGTCTCTGTATAATATTTTTTATTTCAGTCAGTGTATGCTTAATTTCTAGTTGGTCCTTTTTCATATCTTCGAGGGTCTCGTTATATTTATCGGCCTTTTCTAGGATATTCTTAAAAAGCCTTATAACCGTGGTTTTGAATTCTATATCCATTCGTTTGTTTTGCTCCATTTCATTCGTTTGTGATCTGATTCTTTGACGCCGCATTTTCACTGCTTCCCTGAGTTGGTAGGGTAGATTTGTATGCTAGGTTTCCTATATGGCCCAGTGGGTCGGCCTCCCCAGTTAACCTGAGGTGGACACTCTTGGTGCACCCCTTTGTGGACTGTGTGTACAGCCTTGTTGTAATTAAGTCTTGATTGTTGTTGGTATCACTGGGAGGAATTGACCTCCAGGCCAGTTGGCTGTAAGGATCAGCTGTGTCTATGCTGGGAGAAGTTCAGTGCTGGAGACAGCCTTATAGGATTAGACTTGCCAAATTGCAATAGCCTCTGTGCTCAGCTTGGATGGGGTGGAGTCTCAGGGCGGAGCAGACAGTCTTGGCTTCCTGTCAGCCTTGCCCTTGCACGCATGCGCACGCCTTCAGACCTCTGTTCTTCCTGGCTCCCGAGTCTCCGCCTGAGAGTCCAGACTCCCCCCACAAGAGCGTGGGTCCCCAGGGGCTCGCCTGGAACTGGGGTTCAGTGCAGTCAGAACTGGGGCTCAGTGCAGTCAGGAGCCTCTGACTCCCTTCCACTAGGGAAAGCCTGTGGCAACCTCCGCAGCCTTTGTGCGCACTGGCGTGCGTGCGCCTTCAGACCTCTGTTCTTCCTGGCTCCCGAGTCTCCGCCCGAGATTCCAGACTCCCCCCACAAGAGCGTGGGTCCCCAGGGGCTCGCCTGAAACCGGGGTTCAGTGCAGTCAGAACTGGGGCCCAGTGCAGTCAGGAGCCTCCGCAGCCTTTGTGCGCGCTGGCACGCGCGCGCCTTCAGACCTCTGCTTTCCCCGGCTCCCGAGTCTCCACCCGAGAGTCCAGACTCCCCCCACAAGAGCGTGGGTCCCCAGGGGCTCGCCTGAAACCGGGGTTCAGTGCAGTCAGAACTGGGGCCCAGTGCAGTCAGGAGCCTCCGCAGCCTTTGTGCGCGCTGGCACGCGCGCGCCTTCAGACCTCTGCTTTCCCCGGCTCCCGAGTCTCCACCCGAGAGTCCAGACTCCCCCCACAAGAGCATGGGTCCCCAGGGGCTCGCCTGGAACCGGGGTTCAGTGCAGTCAGGAGCCTCCGACTCCCTTCCACTAGGGAAAGCCTGTGGCAACCTCCGCAGCCTTTGTGGCACTGGCACGCGCGCGCCTTCAGACCTCTGCCTTCCCCGGCTCCCAAGTCTCCGCCCGAGAGTCCAGACTCCCCCCGTAAGAGCGTGGGTCCCCAGGGGCTCGCCCAGAACTGGGGTTCAGTGCAGTCAGAACTGGGGTTCAGTGCGGTCGGGGGCTTCCTTCCCCCTTCTGCCTGAGAAAGTCAGTCAGGCTCTCAGCCGCCCTTCCTCTCTGCGCGCACAAAGACCCTTTGCCGTACCTCCAATTCTCTGTGAGCTTTTCTCTTTTCCTTCTAGTTGTAGAATTTTCACTCCGCTAGCTTTCCTGTGGTTCTGGATGGTGTCCGTTCTGTCTTTTAGTTGTAGTTTTGAAATTGTTGTGCGAGGCAGCAGTTTAGGTGCTTACCTATGCCGCCATCTTGGTTTCTCCCTCATCTCCATGTCTTCTTGTCAAAGAAACTTTGCTCTTGCTATTCCTAGGAAGGACACTTTTCCCCTGTCTAGCTAGTAAAGTCTGTTAAGTGTCCTAGCTTTATTGCTAGCCTTCTTTATTCAATCTTCCCTCTTTAGTTTTATTCCCTACACCCACGTGCTCTCTTTTTAAACTTTCGGCCCTTAGAATTTATAATGTTTATTGAGTGCCTTATAGAAGTTTTTTTGTAATACTGTCTTCACCACTGGACTGGGTATTTAGTTAAGGATGGGTCATATGAATTGTAAATAAGAAATTGTTGCATTAATAGGCAAAGTAAGCGGACTGTGCGAACAACTGGAAATAATCAGAAGTAGGAAACATACTAGGTTATCAGCAATGGAAAGATGGGTGAGAAGCTCTTGAAAGCTTGAAGAAATGATGACTATTAGATTAGAAGGGCCTTTAGGTTAATTTAGTAGATGCTAGATTGCAGCGGCGAAAGGAAATGATACTTAACAGTAAAGGAGGAATATAGTACTATATTGAAGAGGTGATAAGTGATTCAACAAAAGGATTTTATTATGGTGGTAGTGGTTTGTTTTGTCTCTTTTGAGGTAAAATACACATAATCATAACCATTTAAAAATGTACCGCTCAGTGCCCTAGTTGGTTTGGCTCAGTGGAAAGAGCGTCAGCCTGCGGACTGGAGGGTCCTGGGTTCCATTCCAGTCAAGGGCACATGCCCGGGTTGCTGGCTCCATCACCAGTAGGGGGTGTGTAGGAGGCCACCGATCAATGATTCTCTCTCATCATTGATGTTTTTCTCTCTCCCTCTTCCTTCCTCTCTGAAATCAATAAAAATATATTTTTTAAAAAATGGACAGCTCAGCCGAAACCGGTTTGGCTCAGTGGATGGAGCGTCAGCCTGCGGATTGAAGGGTCCCGGGTTCGATTCCGGTCAAGGGCATGTACCTTGGTTGCGGGCACATCCCCAGTGGTGGGTGTGCAGGAGGCGGCTGATCGATGTTTCTAACTCTCTATCCCTCTCCCTTCCTCTCTGTAAAAAATCAATAAAATATATTTTTAAAATAAATAAATAAATAAATAAATGTACAGCTCAGTGATGTTATATATATTCACATTGTTGTGCAACTATCACCACCATCCATCCCCATAACTTTTTTTTTTTAATATATTTTATTGATTTTTTACAGAGAGGAAGGGAGAGGGATAGAGAGTTAGAAACATCGATGAGAGAGAAACATCTGTCAGCTGCCTCCTGCACACTCCCTACTGGGTATGTGCCCGCAACCATGGTACATGCCCTTGACCAGAATTGAACCTGGGACCCTTGAGTCCCCAGGCCGACGCTCTATCCACCGAGCCAAACCGGTTAGGGCCATCCCCATAACTTTTTATCTGTTGTAAAATGGAAACTATACCCATTAAACCATGAGTCCCCATTCTCCTATCCCCTGGCAATGACCATCTTTCTTTCTGTCTTCATGATTTTGACTACCAAATGCTTCATATAAATGGGAGTTATACAGTATTTGTTTTCTTATGAGTGACTTGTTTCATTTAGCATAATGTCCTCATATATCATCTGTGTTGAATATTGTAGAATTTTCTTCCTAGTGGTAGTTGGGCTCTTTGTTGTTTTTTGTTTGTTTTGTTTTTAAAAGAAAGCAGAACCTTAACATGCTTGTAAGGTAAGGTGAAAAGAGTGAATGGAGAAAGGATAGACTGAGAACAAGGAAGAGATTGTAATGATTAAGAGAACAAGTGGAAGACTACCATTTCATCAGAAAGGAGCTGAGAATAAACAGGGATATATGTATAGGTCTTTGGCATTAGCCATTTATTTCAGTATTACCTGCATTTACTTTTCTCCAAGGTCGAGGTCAAGGAGGCATTCTCATAGACGTTACAGCCGATCCAGATCCCATTCTCATTCTCATAGGAGACGATCTCGAAGTAGGTCATATACACCAGAATACCGGCGTCGAAGGAGCCGAAGTCATTCTCCAATGTCTAACCGGAGAAGACATACAGGCAGCAGGGTATGTGGTTTATAAAAGTTAATGAACTTATTTTGTCTTTAATATGTGTTTAGTCATAGCATAATATCTTGCTTATGAGAGCGAGACCATGGTTTAAAAAGTAGTACTCAAGCCTGGCCAGTGTTGCACAGTGGTTGAGCATCAACCCATGAACCAAGAGGTCACTGGTTCATTCCCCAGTAGGGGCATGCAGGAGGCAGCCGATCAATGTTTCTCATTGATGTTTCTTTTTTTATATATATATTTTATTGATATTTCACAGAGAGGAAGGGAGAGAGATAGAGAGCTAGAAACATCGATGAGAGAGAAACATCGATCAGCTGCCTCCTGCACACCTCCCACTGAGGATGTGCCCGCAACCAAGGTACATGCCCCTGACCGGAATCGAACCTGGGACCTTTCAGTCCCCAGGCTGATGCTCTATCCACTGAGCCAAACCGGTTTTGGCTTAATATACATTTAAGTATATTTTCTTTCCTTGACTTTTGAGTAGTTAAAAGAGATGAAATTTGAGGAAAATTACATGTTCCAAGAACTAAAATGAAAAGCATAATCTGAGTTGAGATTAATGAAATTAAAAAATTTACAGCAGTTAGTGGGTAGACAGCAAGTAAACACCAAAAACTATAGAAATAGCCAGCACTCATAGTATGAACACTGTGCAGAATTCTTTAATACTCTTAACATTTGTGAGGCAAGTTGCCATGTTATGGATAAGTCTTGAATATGTGACATGGAGGTTTGTTTTTTGGCTAACTGGCAGAGTCCAGATTTCAACCAAACTCTTGACTAATATTCCTGTGCTTAACTACTGTGCTGCGCTTCCCCCATGTGATACTGCAGACTGCCATGTGAATTTACTAAGGAATGAAAATGCGCGGTGGGGAGTCCAATCAGCAATTGCAGATAAAGTCATATTGAGTACACATCTATAAGGGATGTAAAACATTTGAATAAACTAGAAATACGGCATTAAACTAAGGATGAATTCTTACTATGCATTTTGCAAATTGCTGGGCTACAGAGTGGGATTTTTGCTTTATTCAGGCTACAACCTGAAGTTTATTCCATAGAAGGCAGGAGTGTTATTGTGAACTGTAGGATATAACTCATCGGTTTATTTTCCTCTTAAATTATTTTCAAGTCACGTGAAACAGTATAGTCTTTGGGTAAGGTGTTCTAAGCATAGTATTTCTGTTTTAATATTTATTTTAATTTGGAGCTTAAAATTAAATGACATCTTTATTCAACAGGCAAATCCAGATCCCAACACTTGTCTTGGAGTGTTTGGCCTCAGTTTGTATACAACAGAGAGAGATCTTCGTGAAGTATTTTCTCGATACGGACCATTGAGTGGTGTCAATGTGGTTTATGATCAGCGAACTGGACGATCACGAGGATTTGCTTTTGTCTATTTTGAAAGAATAGATGACTCAAAGGAGGTAATTTTGTTTTTATAATTGTCACTTTGAACATTTTCTGATGTGCATGATTATAGTATTGAATTACTATTAAAAGTTTATTAATAGCCCTGGCCGGTTTGGCTCAGTGGATAAAGCGTCGGCCTGTGGACTCAAGGGTCCCAGGTTCGATTCCGGTCAAGGGCATGTACCTTGGTTGCGGGCACATACCCAGTAGGGAGTGTGCAGGAGGCAGCTGATCGATGTTTCTCTCTCATCGATGTTTCTAACTCTCTATCCCTCTCCCTTCCTCCCTGTAAAAAATCAATAAAATATATTTAAAAAAAAAAAGTTTATTAATAGACTCCCAGTTTCATAAACATGTCCTCTTTCAAAGTGTTACAATTAGAATGGCCAGTTTCACTTTCTGGGACCCTTCAAAGAAGCACTTTTTAAAGCTTTTCTTAGGCATATTTGAATTGCCAGCATTGCTATTCTTATGCTTTGGTGCATTAGTCAATAAAATAAGGGTTACTTGAACACAAACACTGATATTATGACAGTTGATTTGACAACCCAGATAGCCAGCCACTAAGTGCCTAATGGGGGTGGGGTGGGTAGAGTAGATTATATAATGTGGATATGCTGGACAGGGATAATTCACATCTTGGGAGGGACATGCACAATTTTTAAACTTAAGAATTGTTTATTTCTGCAATTTTCCGTTTTAATATTTTCGTCCCGAGGTTGACTGTGGATAACAAACTGCAAATGGGGGGTGGGGGTGGGGGCAGGGACTACTTTGCTTATTTCTGTTTTCAATTAAAGGATAAAGGTGTAAATTTAGGAATTTCAAGATATCTGACCTGAAGTAAATGTTGAGTGTGAACAATTAAAACTTTTGAAAATATGAAACTTGTTTGTACTCTCTCTTGATTCCCCTCCCCAAGGCTTATTCCTTGGCAAAATAAAATGAAAATGGCAACTTTACTTAGTTCCAAAGAACTTCATGCAAATTTGTTAAAATGATATAATTATTATTGTATTTATTGGTATTAATGTCGAAGGTCAAAGGGAATATAAACGCAGGTATAAGACAGGAGCACTCACTGAGAGGTTTAGAGGTTCCTTTCTATTTGTGGTTCACTACACTAGATGGCGGTATGTTCTTAAGGAAATGCTTGAGTAGTTTAGACTTGTCAGTTGAATTGCAGTTTCTGCTTTGAGTTGCCCAGACTGAAATTAGTCACTGCATCCCCAGCGTTATGCAAGCTTCCCTGAGTTGTATAGTTCCTTCTCTGTAGCTGTCCCAGTCTTTCAGCGCAGGCCTGCTTAAGTGTCCATGTGTACATTAGAAAACGCAATGCTATTGACATGCGTATAGCTGGGATTCATATGTAAAATCATACTCCCTGAGTTTGAAAAAGAAGTGGTTAGAGACTTAATTTTTGAAATTTCAAATGGAAAGGTAAATTTATTACAGTTTTGATAGTCTGTCCTTGGTGAATTATGCATGACTGACTGTGCCTTTTCTTTAAAGGCTATGGAAAGGGCAAATGGAATGGAGCTGGATGGCAGAAGAATTCGTGTGGACTATTCTATCACCAAGAGAGCACACACACCTACACCAGGCATCTACATGGGCAGACCAACTCAGTAAGATTTCAAGTTTCCTAAGCTAAACTATTTTAGCCAGAAGGCTACCAGATGTATCTACAAAATTTTGATTAGTAAAAAGATAAAATTTTCCCTATAATTGAAATGGAAATTTATTTAATTTATATATATTCTTTGAATCATTTCATTTTTTATATATACAGTTGACCCTTGAACAATGAAGGGGTTAGGTGCACCAAATCCTGTGCAGTCAAAAATTCACATTGAACTTTCAGCTCTCTGAAAACTAAGTTTTCCCTTAGTATTTACCAGGGATTGGTTCTAGGACCCCTATAGATACTAAAATCCATGATGCTCAAGTGCCCTAAGTAAAATGGCATGGATCAGTGCATGCAGTTGGTCCTCTGCATGCACAGACTCCCAACCATTGATTGAAAACAGTGCAGGTATTTATTGGGGCGGGGGGAAGAATCTGTGTATAAGTAGGCTGGTGCACTTCAAAGGTCCACTGCATGCATGCATGTGTGTGTGTGAATGAGCAGGAGGATAAATTAAAACTATTGAAGTGCATTTCTGGCTCTTGGTATTCTACAAATAGAAAAAGTGTTAGATAATAGAAAAATATCATACATTCTTAAGAAACTATTCCCCTTTTTTAGAGAGATGTAGGAGGAGAGAGAAACATTGATTGATTGCCTCCTGAATGTCCCCCACCACTGGGGATCAAGCCGCAACCCAGCATGTACCCTGACTGGGAATCAAACTAGTGACCTCTTGGTTCACGGGCCAACGCTCAACCACTGAGCCACACTAACTGGGCACTTCTTAGTGTTTTGGTATTGTTTTCCAGCATAGTTCATTTCACCTTGTTGAAAAGGTCCTGGTGATTTTGGCAGGGCATTAATAGAAGAGCAGTTTACAGTTTGGAGAGTTGTATATAATCTTCCCTGGTTATTTATGTAATGAATAAGAAGCCAAGGCAAGAATACCATGGGCGGCAGCCAACTAAGACATAGAGGTGATTGGCATGAAAGGATTATTTTCCTTTTCTCACCTCTTTCCTCCATTTTATTTTACTTAACTACCATTTTGTATTAAGTGATACTGGAAAATAATGGTTCACATTGATGTAAAAATTTTTTAAATTTTTTTGTAGTAGCGGTGGTGGTGGAGGCGGAGGCGGTGGTGGAGGCGGAGGAGGTGGCAGACGTCGAGATTCTTACTATGAAAGAGGATATGAGCGTGGTTATGACAGATATGAAGACTACGATTACCGATACAGGTAATATTTAACTTGTGGTTTCTAAATTAGATGATAGTTGTATTATTTGGCACTTTTGATTTATGTTTGATATGTATTAAGAAAAATATTGCCTAAACCGGTTTGACTCAATGGATAGAGCGTCGGCCTGCGGGCTGAAGGGTCCCGGGTTCGATTCCGGTCAAGGGCATGTACCTTGGTTGTGGGCACATACCCAGTGGGAGGTGTGCAGGAGGCAGCTGATCAATGTTTCTCTCTCATCGATGTTTCTAGCTCTCTATCCCTCTCCCTTCCTCTCTGTAAAATATCAATAAAATATATTTTTAAAAAAAGAAAAATATTGAAAAGATTTTATATGATGCTTTCTTGAGAAAATAGGAAAGAATTATTTTTTCAAAACTGAGTACAGATATAAATTATCTGTATTTACTAGTATTTTGTTGTGCCATATACTTATTGTTTTGGTATCATTGGCACACAGAGAACTTAATAGTTGCTATCTTGGGTCCATTATTATTTTGAATGATGGGAATTTTTATTTTCATTTGTCTCAGTGGGTTATGCGTATGCTAAGTAATCTTTTTTTTCCTATAGAAGAAGATCACCTTCTCCTTACTATAGCCGATACAGATCACGATCAAGATCTCGTTCCTACAGCCCGAGTAAGTCCTCTGTGCTTCTGTAGCATTAAGAACTTCGTTTCTAATTAATGGTTGGTTTTAGAAAATTAGGATGTATGGTGACTGTTACTGTATGCAAGTCAAACTATAATTGTCATTTTAACTTTTTTTCTCTCTCTTTCAGGACGCTATTGATGAAGAGAATGATTACATTTGAGGATACCTTTTTCTTTTTCTCTTTTGTTGTTTAATTCTGGATTTCCCTGAGCTTCTAATCCTTCCTACTTAAAAAGAACCCCCCAAAAAATCTTTGGTTTATTTAGTGTCTACACTTTGTCAATTGCATTGGTGGTTTCCACCCCTTTTATTTTACTCTTAAAGATCTAATTGTCATTTTGAGTAGTTAAAACATCGAGTTAAAAAAAAGAAACCCCCAGTGTTACACTTTGGGTTTGTTGTTTTGTTTTTGCTTTTACAGAAAATTAACTCCTGGCTAATCAAAAGAGGAAAGAAATGATCTTTTTAAAGCTTCTTTTTTGTTAGATACTATATTAGAAATCTACATTTGTGACAAACTCCTTTTTTAACTTTCTTTTGGAGAAGATGGTAACACATAAAGTGTTCGGCCATGTCAGGTTTGTCTGGGGTGGCACAGAGCAGTCAAATAGTTGAGTGTAGAAAGTTTGACGCTATAAAACAGTTGGTCGTTTCTTTTGAAAACGAAAATTTAGAACCTTGGAAGGGGCATCATTTTTTTTTTTAGAAATGGAAAGCTTGTGGGCTCCTATAAAACGTTGTATTTAAACTACATCTGTTAAGACTTACAAGCTTCAGTGTGATTTTTTTGTGTGTGTTGAACTTATTGAAGTTTAAGTATTCTCTTAATCAGTGAAGGATAACCCTTATTATTTATTACTTAGAGCAATTGTATGCTTTGCTGTTAGAAATCTTGGTGTGGGACAATGGTTAAGCAGGCTATTTATAGTATAGAGTCCTTAGAGGATATGTGTGGGGAAAAGTAGTCTCCTTTCAAATAAAAGTTAATTTCTTTGAAAATGGGACTGTCTCTTTATTGTGCTACAAAGGGAAAATATAACTGGGTTGATTTAGGAACCAGTTCTTTCTTTTCCTAACATTTTTGCTTCTATCTAAATGTAATCCTTGTTTCTTATTCAGTCGTTAAAAACCTTTGTTTTACTCTCCCATTTTTGTTGGCCACATTGTAAATATTGAGAGTATTTAGTACCAAGCACCATGCTGAAGGAAAGGTAATAAGGTTCATGTCTTCAAAAAGTCCACATTCTAATAGGAAACACACTGAAATGACTGTACTGTAATGTAAGAGGAGGGTGTTTTAGCAAAGATCTGATGTGTCAGGTGATCTTTATAAAAAGGTTTAGAAGATGGACATCTGTAATACTGTCAACAATAAAAAAGATTTTTTTTTAAAGTATAGGAGCATGAGCTGCTTTGTTTTCTCCCCCAAAGCAGATATAAAATTAGATTATTATGATCTGTATAATAGATTTATGGGATTGAAGTACCTCAGATACCTTAATTAAAAAACTACAAAATGTTTGTCTTAAAATTTTTTTCCCCCAATAAAGCCTATTCAAAGAACAAAGCAATTTCTTGTTGGTCCCTGGCTGAATGCTTTTTGTTCTTTAAGCCAGGTTATTAAAAGATTGGGAATCATTGTCCTAAAGAGAATATTAATAATCAGTTGACTGTGGGAATATTATGAAGTATATCAACAAAAAGTGGTAACATTAGCCACAGTCTGGAAGAAAAGAGCCATGTGAAGAGACTGTAAACATAATTAAACATATATAGATGTGTTACATATGTGTTGATGGTGAAAAAGCAGGGAAGGAGAACAGGTAAATGGAGGGGTGGGGATAAAAATTTAATGGACCAATCTTTGAAGTCTTCCCTGAGAAGGTGAAATTTAAGTAAAATCTGAATGGAAGGAGCCTTACCTGGAAGGAACAGTGTGTTGGGTGTAGGAAACAGCAAATGTATTGGCCTTACAAGGCAGAAGAATACCTGAAATGTTGGATAAGACAGATGATAACCTTAAGGGCTGGCCCTGCTGGGGAGGGAAAGGGTTTGGGAGGTTTCAACCATCAGGCAAGTTTTTTTATAGAAGGGACCTGTTGTCAGGAGTGCATGGGTGTATTGTTACAGATATATGGGTACATGTTAGGCTTAAAGATTAGATGTGTTAACATTGCATGGATATAGATGTGCAGCATACAAAAAAAAATGGGGTATTTCTGGGCCTCTTGTTTTTGTTTTTTGTTAATCCTCATCCAAGGATGTTTTTCCCATTGATTTTTAGAGTGGAAGGGAGGGGGAGAGAGACATTGATTGGTTGCCTCCTACATGTGCCTCAACTGGGGCCAGGGATCCAGCCTGCAACTGAGGTATGTGTGCTTAACTGGAATCGAACGTGTGACTCTTTAGTCCATGGGCTGATGCTCTGTGCTCTAATCCAAACTGGCTATGGCTGTTACCTATATATTAAACTGGTTGAAGGTAAGAAAAACTTGTTCTAACTCCCTTCAACAGTGGTTCCTATTAATTGGAGGAGGGGAGAATGATCATGGAGCCCTTAAAAATAGGATAAAAGTGCAATCTGTTTTCCTAGAAAAACTAAAGATGTAAAACAATTTGTGTATACCAATACTAGGTTTTTATATTTCTTTGTGCATAGAATAAAATCTATAGGAATATGAACCAGTTTTCTAACAGTAGTAGTTACCCTGTAAAGCAGCAAACAGGAGAGGCAACTTGCAGAAAAACGGCAATTTTACATACAACTTAAGGAACATTATGCATACTAGTACTTCTGGATAAAAGCTCCTGTCACCGGCTACCCAGAGATTCTTGAAGACTTGTGGCTGTTTTTTTAGGATGTGGCTTAGAACACTTGAATTTCCTAGCACCCTGAGGACTATGAAGCACAAACATATTGCTTCATTATGGCAATTAAAAGTCTTTATTTGTAATCCTATATAATAAAAGCCTAATATGCTAAGTGGCCAGTCGGCTGTTCAACCAATCAAAGCATAATATACTAATGTAATATGCTAAGGCCGCTCAACCACTTGCTATGATGTGCACTGACCACCAGGGGGTAGATAGTTGACTGGTCAGCCAGTTGCTATGATGTGCACTGACCACCAGGGAGGCAGATGTTCCAACCAGTAGGTTAGCTGGCTGCTGGGGTCCAGCTGATTGGGACTAAGGGAGAAGGGCCGGACACGCCCTGGAGCCCTCCCCAGCTGGCCAACCTCCCACAACCTTCCTTGACTCTGATCCTGATCCTGCACTAGTGGGGTCCCTCGGCCTGGCCTGTGCCCTCTCACATTTGGCAGACAGCACAACTAGGCGCTATGACGTGCATTGGCCACCAGGGGGCAGGTGCTCACCATAGGAGCTGCCCCCCTGGTGGTCAGTGTGCTCCCACAGCAGGGTGTAGGCCTAAACTGTCAGACATCACCTGAGGGCTCCCAGACTTTGAGAAGGCGCAGGCCAGGCTGAGGGATCCCCACCCCCGAGTGCACGAATTTCATGCACCAGGCCTCTAGTGTAAAGGTTTTTTCAAAATATGTCCACTCCTGGATGCCAAACTTAATGCTTTAGGCATATGAATTTCCTTTTTCCCACCTAACCTGAAATTAGGCGGATTGAATGGTCAAAATTGGTGCATTTTTGTATTACGAAATGTACATTAAAAGGTAAGGTGAACCCAGCCAGTGTGGTTCAGTGGTTGAGCATTGACCTATGAGCCAAGAGGTTGCAGTTTTGTGTGTGCTTTTTAATATATTTTTATTGATTTCAGGGGAACACAGGGAGAGAGAGAAACATCAATGATGAGAATCATTGGCTGCCTCCTGCACACCCGACATGGGCTCCAACCTGCAACCCGGTCATGTGCCCTGACGAGAAATTGAACTGTGACCTCCTCGTTCATACATGGACACTCAACCACTGAGCCATGCCAGCCGGGCAAGAGGTTGCAATTTTGATTTCCGGTCATAGCACATGTCCCCCATATTTCCATCTCTCTCTCCCTCTCTCTAATAAAAATGAAAACATGTAAAAAAGAAAAAGATAAGGTGAGATTAATGAATATAGAAAACAAAGGCCTAAGTAATTTCTAAGAAAGCAAGATACACAAATGAAATACCAGGTTTTGTCAATTTAAGCTCCCACCAATAAAATAAGAAAGGCTGGTCTTGGAGCAAAAGGTATTCAGATTTTACTAATAATTCAGCTGTACTCTGAATTATTTACACCACAAAAATATTTCAAAATGAAATTGAGGCAACAGTTTTCAAAAACAGTATGGTGAGATAAAAAAACTAATGGAACTGAGGGGGGAAATAATGTTAGTACAAAAATGTATACCTACCATGGCATCCTGTTTGACTAATTTCTGCCCTACACTTAATTTTAACTGACCCCAAAAAGGCTGTCCAGTCGGGAAACCTTGCTTGGTGTTCATGTGTTAAAAAGAAGGCAGTTGCTTAACACTCAAACCAGTCATGAGTCCTCACCAGGATACTGTGATGTGAATCTAGGTATGTTTCTCTCTGATGGTAATTTAATCTTGGAATAGATTTTCATGGCATAATTTTTCAGACTTCTACAAATACTGCGGGTGTTGTAAATTTGAGAGGATACTCCATGCTAGGAATGTAACACACTTTAACAATGAGTTGGGGATAAAATTGAGAATGTCAAAGAGAGCCTAAATAGACTCCCTCAAGGGTGAGCATTGACACATGGGTAATTGAAGCACCACAGTGTCAGGAGACTGTGGCTCTGATCACTTTCATTTGGAAAAATGGAAAGTACTTAAAGAGGAGAATGGGGAGTTAGTGTTTAATTTGTAGAGTTTTAGTTCGAGAAGATGAAAAAGTTGGATGGTGGTGATGGTTGCACAATGAATGTACTGAATACCACATCTGTACACCTACAAATGCTAAATTTTATGTATAGTTTACCACAAAAAAAGGACCAAAAAAAAGCTAATATAGCCCTGACCGGTTTGGCTCAGTGGATAGAGCGTCGGCCTGCGGACTGAAAGGTCCCGGGTTCGGTTCCGGTTAAGGGCATGTACCTTGGTTGCGGGCACATCCCCAGTAGGGGGTGTGCAGAAGGCAGCTGATGGATGTTTCTCTCTCATCGATGTTTCTAACTCTCTATCCCTCTCCCTTCCTCTCTGTAAAAAATCAATAAAATATATTTTAAAAAATAAATAAATAAATAAAACTAAAAAAAAGCTAATATAAAGATCCACATATCTCTAACTTGGTACTATTTCTGTAATTTGAAAATTGTGAAATGACTAGGTTACCAATGAGATGATTGCTTGCTTTGTGACTGCTCCATCACTAGGGCCTAGTACAGATCCTGAAATGGAGTAAATATTGAATTAATGGAAGGAAGGGAAGGAGGGAGGAGAAATGAATGATTGATAGGGCCCATTAACTTAGGAAATTCCCAAACAGAAAATTCTTTCAAATTAAACTAGTGAGCTGAAATATAAAAGGAATGACAGAAGTCTAGGCTGAACATATATTCAATCATGATGACCCAAAAAAAAGGAATAAGAATCACTTTTAGCCCTGGCTGGTTTGGCTCAGTGGATAGAGGGCTGCCCTCAGACTGAAAGGTCCCTGGTTTGATTCCGGTCAGGGGCACATGCCTTGGTTGTGGGCTCAATCCTCAGTAGGGGGCGTGCAAGAGGCAGCCGATCAATGATTCTGTCTCATCATTGATGTTTTTTGGTGTTTTGTTTTTTTTTTAATTGATTTTTTACAGAGAGGAAGGAAGAGGGATAGAGAGTTAGAAACATCGCTGAGAGAGAAACATCGATCAGCTGCCTCTTGCACACCCCCTACTGGGGATGTGCCCGCAACCAAGTTACGTGCCCTTGACCGGAATCGAACCTGGGACCTTTCAGTCCACAGGCCGACGCTCTATCCACTGAGCCAAACCGGTTTTGGCTCATCATTGATGTTTCTATCTCTCCCTCTCCTTCCCATCTGTAATCAATAAAAATATATTTTTTAAAAAGAATCACTTTAAATCTGTTAAGAGAAATGGCAATTTAACATAATTATACAAGTATTGGTGTTTAAGTCACCTTGTAAATTCATTTATATTGAACGGATCCCTAATGTCAGATAAGTGTTCTATTTGATATTTGTAAAGTCAAGTGCAGAGAAGTCCAATAGGAAATGTTCTTTTAAACATAAGGGACATGAATTTTATTTTTAAGTACTGTACATTAAAAATTCACAATGCCAAAACCGGTTTGGCTCAGTGGATAGAGCGTCGGCCTGCGGACTTAAGGGTCCCGGGTTCGATTCCGGTCAAGGGCATGTACCTTGGTTGCGGGCGCATCCCCAGTGGGAGGTGTGCAGGAGGCAGCTGATGGATGTTTCTCTCTCATCGATGTTTCTGGCTCTCTATCCCTCTCCCTTCCTCTCTGTAAAAAATCAATAAAATATATTTTTAAAAAAAAATTCACTAACCTCTTTATAAAGGCATACATGTATTTGTAATCAAACTTTTAATACAATTACAATTTTTATTTTTTGGCTTGTATGCTCTACTTTCTCAGTATTATTTATGGTTTACACTTTTTATTTTTATTTATTTTAATATATTTTATTGAGGAAGGGAGAGGGAGAGAAAGTTAGAAACATCAATGAGAGAGAAACATCAATCCGCTGCCTCCTGCACACCCCCCACTGGGGATGTGCCCTCAACCAAGGTACATGCCCTTGACCGGAATTGAACCTGGGACCCTTGAGTCCACAGGCTGACACTCTATCCACTGAGCCAAACCGGTTAGGGCTGGTTTACACTTTTTAAAATACCATAAATTTAGTAAGTACAAAACTCAAATGAAGAAAACTAAGAAAAGAAAAAAAACTAACAACATGAGTTGTCTGATATACATGGATCCTGAATCCATTTACATGTTACTGAATGGGGAGACCTAGTACTATAAACATTCCAATCCCTGCTCCAAATGTATATACGTATACATGTAATAGAGTTCCGATTAGAAGGCTTTGCTACATTCACCAAGGTAAATGTAAACATTCAGCTTTAGAAAAATCATATTAGTCCACATTTGGCATAATACTCACTTAGAAAAATAGAGGCGAGGAAGCCACATGCAGAAGGGCAATGCCAGGCATTGCTCGGGAGTCCTTGGAGCAGTCCACACAGCAGTGCTAAGAACATACAAGGTGATGAAACCCATCTTATCTAAGTGCAGGAACCACCTACTTAAGTTTTATGGATCAGTACCCAATATCTCTCGTAACAGTTCCATAGGCATAGCTTCCAAAGTACCTGGAAGACATGCGTAACAAGTTATGTCACTGCCCTCAGAAGACTCAAAGTATGGTGTTCCCATTAGATAGTTTCTTCCAGTCCAGGTGCAATTCGCCAGTAGAGTCATTTTTACCAACCCTGGCTAGGTAGCTCAGTAGAGCATTGTTCTGATACACACAGTAGTGGTTTTGATCCTGGTCAGGGCACATACAAAAAGCAATCAATGAATGCATAAGTGGAACAACAAATCAGTGTTTCTCTCTTCCTCCCTTACTCTCTACAATCAATCAATAAAAAAAAATCATTTTTACCATAAGCAAATGTGACAGAGTTGACATACCATTATTATCAGTGTGCCAGAGAAACACATTTAATGAAAGGCCAAATTCTTATGCAGAAGGGGAAGGGCTTGGTTAACCACTTACAATAACCCCTACAAGATGGGGTGTTGGGAGAGTGAATGAAATTGTTCCAAAGAGCACGTGAAAGAATGTACATGGGAATGAGTAAATAATTAGAGGAATAGAGTTCAGAATAGATCCAAGTACATATGAAAATTTATATGATAAAGATGATATTTTATTTGGGTAGAAAAAGGGCAGATCAAAAGATGGTACAGCCGAAACCGGTTTGGCTCAGTGGATAGAGCGTTGGCCTGCGGACTGAAGGGTCCCAGGTTCGATTCCGGTCAAGGGCACGTACCTTGGTTGCGGGCACATCCCCAGTAGGAGGTGTGCAGGAGGCAGCTGATCGATGTTTCTCTCTCATCGATGTTTCTAACTCTCTATCCCTCTCTCTTCCTCTCTGTAAAAAATCAATAAAATATATTTAAAAAAAAAAAAAAAAAAAAAAAGATGGTACAGCCGAGACCGGTTTGGCTCAGTGGATAGAGCGTCAGCCTGCAGACTGAGAGGTCCCGGGTTCGATTCCGGTCAAGGGCACGTACATTGGTTGCGGGCACATCCCCAGCGGGAGGTGTGCAGGAGGCAGCTGATCGATGTTTCTCTCTCATCGATGTTTCTAGCTCTCTATCCCTCTCCCTTCCTCTCTGTAAAATATCAATAAAATATATTAAAAAAAAAAAAGCAGTTTAAAAAAAAAAAAAAGATGGTACAATTGACAGTTTGGAAGAAAATAAGTTTACACCCTTGCCTCATACTACATTAATATAAATTACAGGTCAATTAAATATCTAAATTTTAAAAATTTATATAAAGTATCACTGGGCAATCATCTACACTAATAAAAGAGTAAGATGCAAATTGACCGTACCTTTGTGACGACCACCAGCCAATCAGGAGTGAGTATGCAAATTAACCTGGTGAGTTAATTTGCATATGCAGACACCAAGCGGCCAGGGGCGGGGTGGGACACTTGTGTTCCACACAGCCCCAGCTGCTCCGGGCCTCTGGGCAGCATGGGAAGGCAGAAAGTCAGCTCCGGCCAGAGCGAAGGCAGTGCCGGCAGCCAGGGGAAGGAAGGCCCATTCTTGCACGAATCTTCATGCATCAGGCCTCTAGTAATAGTAATAATTAAGAGACAAGCAAGACTTTTTGATGAGTGCTAAAACTTGTGGATAAAAGTTTGAGGAATAAGAACCACATAGTCTGAGTATCTCCCCATACAAGGTACTTGCTAATTATAAAGGGAAAATTTGTAAACATGGCAGACATTCCTTAATCAAGTGATCAAAGTGAACACCCGTCATGGGACAAATGGACATCACGTACTTACTGAGATGATGCACTAAGGACAAGGTCACTTTTGTGGGATTTTTTTTGTTTGTCTTTTGTTTTGTTTTTGTTTTTTCTAAGTATATTTTATTGATATTTTACAGAGAGGAAGGGAGAGGGATAGAGAGCTAGAAACATCGATGAGAGAGAAACATCGATCAGCTGCCTCCTGCACACCTCCCACCGGGGATGTGCCCGCAACCAAGGTACATGCCCTTGACCGGAATCAAACCCGGGACCCTTCAGTCCACAGGCAGATGCTCTACCCACTGAGCCAAACCGGTTAGAGCGACAAGGTCACTTTTGTGACATTCCACAAAAATATGTATAACTTTATTCTAAACATGAGAAGAACCAAATAGCCCCCAATTAAGAGGCATTCTATAAAGTAACTGATAGTAGCCTTCAACAAATTTCAGTGTGGCCCTGGCTGGTGTGGCTCAGTTGGTTGGAACAACATCCCTCACACCACAAGGTGGTGGGTTCAATTCTTGGTCAGGGCACATACCTAGGTTTGGACCCCCTGATCAATCCCCTGTTGGGGCATGTGTGAGAGGCAGCTGATGGATGTTTCTCTCTGGCCTCAATGTTTCTTTCTCCACTGGCCAGTGCTTACATTAATTTTTAATCTACTTAGGCAGTTACAGAGAGCAGAAACCTTTTCATATCTGTTATTCTTCTTTCTCCTTTAGCGCTTAACATGTTAGTTAAGTATGTGAACTGACTTTCCAAACAGACTGATTGATGTGGAAAAGAATGTTAAATTTGATTTTTTTTAAAATATATTTTATTGATATTTTACAGAGAGGAAGGGAGAGGGATAGAGAGCCAGAAACATCGATGAGAGAGAAACATCGGTCAGCTGCCTCCTGCACACCTCCCACCGGGGATGTGCCCGCAACCAATGTACATGCCCTTGACCGGAATCAAACCCGGGACCCCTCAGTCCGCAGGCCGATGCTCCATCCACTGAGCCAAACCGGTCTCGGCTAAATTTGATTTTAAGTAAAAGTCAACTAAAGTCCCTGGGAAACAGGGTTACTGTACTTTTAGGTGCCAGAACTGTGTCATGAGAAAACAAAGTGCTAACCAAAATTCTATTTATTGAAACAATTTTCACTCCATGGCCTTTAGTCTGTAGAGATTTAGTAAAAGTCCTACAAATTCCACAGTAAAATACAATTAGACTTAATTTTAAGGTGTGTGAAGATTGTTAAAAGTTGTTTATTGGATTAAAAGCAGGAAGCTAACACATTTTAAAACATACTTCAAGAGTTGAAATGAAAGGCTTTCTGAGTAAAAATCAATTGATGAGAAAATTCAATTAACCAGATCACTCCAACAGATGACAAAAACTTTACTAAATCTTCACATGAATTTTCATAGAAAATGAACCTAAATTTGAATTAAATTTATCTTGGTACCACATAGCATTTCAAATCCAAATTAGACCTTTAGTTTTAGAATTGTAAGCATGAAACGAAAACCTAAGTACATTTCTTCATAATCTCAGTATGAGAAACTCCTTTTAAATTATGCAATAAAAGAGATTGATAAATTAAATAGCATAGAAATAAAAACTGTTGGCAAACACAATAAACAACATCTGAAGAGAAATGATAAACTGCAGAAAATTTTGTAAGCATATCACAAAGGGTGAATCTCCATATATATGATACAGACACCACCCCTACAAACAAAAATGAAGTAGAGAGAAAAAAAAATTAAATTAAATTTAAACATTTAAAAAAAGATAAAAATGAAGGAGAGAGACAAAAGGTTTTTTTTACAGGTGAATACCAGTTAATAAATGAGAGAGAGAGAGAATGAGAAAGGTTTTTATAGATGAATGCCAGTTAATAAATGTACAAATGAGAGTCTGACCGTTGTGGCTCAGTTGGAGTGTCATCTTGTACACCAAAAAGTTGTGAGTTTGATTCCAGTCAGGGCACATACTTAGGTTGGGGATTGATCCCTGATCAGGGCAACTGATCGATGTTTCTCTCTTTCTCTCTCTCTCCCTCTCTTTCTCCCCCCCTTCCTCTCTCTAAAAATCAATACTTAAAATAAAAAGGGAAATAAAGCCCTAGCTGGTTTGGCTCAGTGGATAGAGCGGTAGCCTGCGGACTGAAGGGTTCTGGGTTTGATGCCAGTCAAGGGCATGTACTTGATCCCTGGCCCTGGTCAGGGTGCATGCGGGAGGCAATCAATTGATGTGTCTCTCTCACATCGATGTTTCTCTCTGTCACTCTCCCTTCTTTCCACTCTCTCTAAAAATCAATGGAAAAATATCCTCGGGTGAGGATTAACAAAAAATGAAAAAAGGGAAATAAATTCTTAAAATAAGTAAATGTACAAAGGAGAGATAATAATCAGTCTTCAGTTTTTGATATAATAACAGATCAGACAAAAATTATCAATGGATTCTAATACCTTTGGGTGAACAGTTGTTTGAGAAAGGGATATTTGCTTTTGGACTCAGAGTATCATGCCACAGATTACTTATTAATTCTAAAATAAAAGACTATTCGCCCTAACTGGTTTGGCTCAGTAGATAGAGCGTCGGCCTGTGGACTAAAGGGTCCCAGGTTCGATTCCGGTCAAGGGCATGTACCTGGGTTGCGGGCACATCCCCAGTAGGGGGCGTGCAGGAGGCAGCTGATCGATGTCTCTCTCTCATCGATGTTTCTAACTTTCTATCCCTCTCTCTTCCTCTCTGTAAAAAATCAATAAAATATATTTAAAAATAAAACATAAAATAAAATAAAAGACTATTCTTTTTCCATAAAGAGGTCTGGCAGTCACATTAGCAAATTTAGCACCACCAGTAGTGGAACAACCCAACATGTACCTTCATGAACCTGTACTGTAATACAATATAATGTTTACAACTTCACTTAACGAGTATTCTTGCAAAAGTGTTTAACCTGAATCTAATTTTGAGGTGATAATCAAAATTCAGAATGTGAGAAATTCTACAAAACAACCAGCCTAAAGGGCTGGGGTCAGGATGGCGTGGTCTAGGTTAAAAGACACTAAGAAGATACAACTTCCACAGGCTATGCTTAAAAGTTGATTGCATCCTGGATCTAACAAAATAAAACATCAACAAAAGGTATTTGGGTTAACTAGAGAAATTTATATATATATATATATATATATATATATATATATATATATACACACACACACACACAGTATATGATAATATGATGGAATAAATGTTCATTTTCTTCACTGTGAAAATGGAATTATGATTCTATGGGAGAATGTCATTCTCAGAAGATGCAAGGGTGATGTCATGATGAATGCAAACTTCTTCAAATAGTTCAAAAATAAAATAAAAATTTAAAAATTAAAAAAATAAGCGGGAAGGCAGGGGAGGTTGTGGGGGGGTCAGGCTGTAAGAGATCAACTGAAGAACTTGTACGCATGCATATAAGCATAACCAATGGATACAAGACACTGGGGGCGGGAGCAGGTAAAAGCATGTACTGGGTGGTAGGGGAGGCCGGGGGGGAGGTCAATGGGGGAAAAAAAAAAGGAGACGTATGTACTACTATTTGTAATACTTCAAACAATAAAAAAATTAAAATTAAAATTAAAATTAAAGAAATAGTTCAAATAAACAAAAAACCAGTACATATAGAGACAGCCACAAAGGTATATGAACTCATTGTACTATTCTTTCAAGTTTGTTGTAAGTATAGATTTATTTAAATAAACATTTAAATGCTTAAAACCTATAATTTGAAAAAGGAGATACCTGTGATTAAAAAATCTTACCTTTAAAAGTAAGGGTAATCCTGAGTTTCAGCACCAAAAAATAATAACATGAAAGGGAGAAGAGTGCCAAAACTCCTCAAAGAACATTTCTACAGTATATGGTATGAATTACTCCTCCCGGGCTTGCTGGTACATGAAATTTCACTTAGCTGAATACGATGCAAATAGGTTTAGAATGTTTTCCAGCAGATTGATCCTTTGGAAAACAACTTACGGTCTCATGAGAAACGCTACTGTAGTAGCATACTGTGTATGACATAAAAAGAAAAGCTAAAAAGATGTTTTTTTAAAGATCACAACCTAATAGACAAAAATACATCGACCTTAGTACTCTATCTCATTATGTAATACTCTATTCTCAAGGTGTGAGTTTAATTAGTTTTGATTTCTTGACTCTTACTGGTTTCAACCTACGTATAGGTAAAAGTGAGGACTAAAACTTTGACCAAAATCCATGTTTAATTTTACAAGCAGTAGAATCAGAAGAATAAATCATGTCAAAGGGTCAATGAAATATGTTTATCCCCTCCCCCAAAATATGTTTACTCCTCTCTCTTTGAAAGTGATGCTAGAGCCCTAGCCGGTTTGGCTCAGTGGATAAGAGCGTTGGCCTGAGGACTGAGGGGTCCGGGGTTCAATTCCGGTCAAGGGCACATGCCAGGGTTGCAGGCTCGATCCCCAGTGGGGGGTATGCAGGAAGCAGCCAATCAATGATTCTCTCTCATCAATGATGTTTCTATTTCTATCTCTACCTCTCCCTTCCTCTCTGAAATTAATAAAAATATTTTTTAAAAAAAGTGATGCTAGAGCCCTAGCCCTGAATAGAGCACCAGCCTGTGGACGGAAGGGTCTCATCTCAGGTTTGATTCTGGTCAAAGGCTCGTACCTCAGTTGCAGGCTCATCTGGCCTGTGTGGGAGGCAATCAATTGATGTGTCTCTCTCACATAGATGTTTCTCTCCCTTCCTTCCACTCTCTCTAAAAATCAACGGGAAAATATCCTCGGGTGAGGATTAACAAAAAACAAACAAACAAAAAGTGGTGCTAGAAAGGGTTTCCTCTTGCGGTGACAAAAATCTTTTGGATCTAGTCAGGGGTGGGCAAACTTTTTGACTCAAGGGCCACAATGGGTTCTTAAACTGGACCGGAGGGCCGGAACAAAAGCATGGATGGAGTGTTTGTGTGAACTAATATAAATTCAAAGTAAAGGAGCGGAGGGGAGAGCAAGAGAACCGGATAGAACAGCCGGATCCGGCCCGCGGGCCGTAGTTTGCCCAAGGCTGAATAGTGGTGATGGTCACACAACATGATGAATGCACCAAATACCAATGTACTGTACATTTTAATGTTGTCAAAATGGTGAATTCTTTAAAAAAGATGCTAGAATATTTAAAGACTGGTACCTGGGAACAAAAGGCTACTCACCCGTCCTCTCACTCTTATTACACGGGAGGTATTTGAAAAAATGAATTCTGGCCAGGGCCAAATATGCCCAAGTTGCAGGTTCCATCCGCAGTCAGGGCACATACAAGACTCAGCCAATGAATGCATAACTAAGTGGAACAACAAATCGATGTGTCTCTCTCTCTCTCTCTCTCTCTCAAAATAAATAAATAATTTTAAAATGAATTTTGCTAGTTATAACTCACCCAATGGAAATTTATTATCCTGTAGCATATTCTGCATTTCTTCCCAGTAGGATCGACCTAATTATGATATGTATGACCATGTTGGATGTGACTTAAGTTTCTCCAGACAATATTTATTTATTTATTTATTTATTTTTTTCCCAGTAGCCGCCTTTTATTTTTTTTTTTATTTTATTTTTTTTTCAAATTTTTATTAAGGTATTATATGTGTACATATCTTATCATTGCCCCCGACCCCCACCCCACTCCCATATATGCCCTCACCCCCCAATGTTTTGCATCCGTTGGTTACTCTTATATACATGCATATAAGTCCTTCAGTTGATCTCTTATTTCCCCCACCTCTCCCTAACCTTACCACTGTAATTTGACAGTCTGTTTGATGCTTTACTGCCTCTGTAACTATCTTTTTGTTCATCAGTTTATAATGTTTTTCATTATCCCCAAATGAGTGGGATCATGTGGTATTTTTCTTTCATTGACTGGCTTATTTCACTTAGCATAATGTTCTCTAATTCCATCCAAGTGCCTACAAATGGTAGTAATTCCTTCTTTTTTACGGCAGCATAGTATTCCATTGTGTAGATGTACCATAGTTTTCTGATCCAGTCATCTGCTGATGGGCATTTAGGCTGTTTCCAAATCTTAGCTATTGTAAATTGTGCTGCTATGAACATAGGGGTGCATATATCCTTTCTGATTGGTGTTTCTGGTTTCTTAGGATATATTCCTAGGAGTGGGATTACTGGGTCAAATGGGAGTTCCATTTTCAGTTTTTTGAGGAAACTCCATACTGTTCTCCACAGTGGCTGCACCAGTCTGCATTCCCACCAGCAATGCACGAGGGTTCCTTTTTCTCCGCATCCTCGCCAACACTTGTCGTTTGTTGATTTGTTGATGATAGCCATTCTGACAGGTGTGAGATGGTATCGCATTGTTGTTTTGATTTGCATCTCTCGGATAATTAGTGACTTTGAGCATGTTTTCTCCAGACAATATTTAAATACTAAATGGCAAAAACCAAGCTGTAAAGGAAGTCGTGCTCAGGTAGCAGTTTTCTGTTTCAGAAGAATCAGTAAAAGTTTAGTGCTGCAAAGGGTTTTAAAGATTGTTCCGTCAAGCCCACTCATTTTAAAATTACGGAACAGCCAGATAGGAAGTATAAGGCTAAACTTATGTGTGACATTATTTAGGTGAACCCAATTTGTTTCATCATTAGCAGGTAGGAGTATCCTATGGGAATATCAGGACAGTGGGCTGATATAGTAATTTCCACGTACCACTCTAACACACTGGTTAACAATTACCTAATTCTCCCCCTTCCTCCACCGTCCATTTGCCCTTCAGCTGAGATAAGGGTGAAGAGGAACAATGAGGGGCTCTACTCTGAGCTACTCCCCTGGAAAGAGACGGAGAAGTTATTGTATATGGTTGCATTTAAACAACAGCCTGGCAGGCAGCTCCCAGAAGCCTGAACTCTACCCACCCTGGGTGGTGCTCACAAATTACTGAAATAAGACAGAAAACAAAACTTACACTTTCACAGAATTATAGTGAATCCATGCCTGCATGTTGACTATTGCTCCAAAAACAATGAAAGGAAGACAAAGTCTGGAAAAAGGCAGCAAATGATCAAAGGTATCCATCAGTAAGTATCTTTAAAGACCAGACTGATAGAATCAGGACACTATTATCTAGAAAGTCAAAATTAAGAGGATATAGGATTGGGGTGCAAAAATCCCTGAAAGGAGCTGGTGGGATGAGTGTGAACTTGCTCATCAGCTCTTGGTGTTTAGAATTAGGAAGCATGCTTTCAAATCTTGAGAGATGTGGGGGGAGAGGGGGGTTCTTTAGAGGGTGGGTAGGGAGTTCGTTTTGGACCCTTACTGCCAATCTCTGTTAGGATATGATGGACCAAGAAACCCGTGATTGACCAAAAAATTAATTAATTAAGAAATCTTTTACTTGACGGAAGTATTTTTTGAAGGCACTTTTATATTTTCATTTCATTTAAATAAATTTAAGAAGAGTTTAGGTAAATTTTAAATGAGCCATTACACAAAGCTAAGGGCATTTTGGGTATATCACGGACATTTTTAAGGATTGCATGAATGGCATTTATATGCTACCTTTCAAGGGGTGGTGGGCAAGGAATACACCTTATGCATTGATCTTTATCCTCCAGGGTGCCCTGCACTTTTTGGGACACAAATATTTGTTGAATAAATAAATAAATACAACTTCATTAAATGTTTTTTTAATGATACTTATTAGAGAGAGTTGTAGACTTGAACAAATCTAGTTCAAAGTTTACCCAATACTTAAATCTTTATAGAAAAATGTATCTACTATATCATTTTCAGAATCTAGTGCTGATACTAGTATAAATCGTTTTTGTTAACTGACCACACCATGAAACCTTATGGCATCATACTACTACATTTTGGATAATGCTACTATTTGATATTGCCAATAATAAAAACAAGAAATGTAGCTCTGGCCAGTGTGGCTCACTTGCTAGGAGCATCGATTCCCGGGTAGGGCACGTACCTAGTTGTGGGTTTGATCCTCAGTAAGGGCTCCAGGAAGCAATGTGTTTCTTTCTCACATTGATGCTTCTCTCTCTCTCCCTCCGTTCCCTTCTTTCTAAAAATCAATGAAAAATTGTCCTCAGGTGAGGATTATAAAAGAAGAAATGTAAAAATGAAGGATTCCATTAAAATCACAGCACATATTTCACTATCTAAAAATTATAGCTATCTTGAAGTGGAAGGCTAAAAACCTTATGTTTATTCAATATATTTTGCCAGATGTGACAAAAGTCATTCATAGTAGACCCCAAAAAAAGTTTACTGTGAATTCAATTCTGCTCTCTATTCTTGTCTTTTAGAAGTTAGTCCATGTATGAAGTGACAAAAGTTTAGGATGTTCTCTATCTGATAGGATTGTACTGATAATGAATTAGGGCCAAAGTTTTTCTTTTTCTTTTTTTTAAATATATTTTATTGATTTTTTACAGAGAGGAAGGGAGAGGGATAGAGAGCTAGAAACATCGATGAGAGAGAAACATCGATCAGCTGCCTCCTGCACACCTCCCAATGGGGATGTGCCCGCAACCAACGTACATGCCCTTGACCGGAATCGAACCCGGGACCCTTCAGTCCGCAAGCCGACGCTCTATCCACTGAGCCAAACCGGTTTCGGCAGGGCCAAAGTTTTTCATCATCCTTACAAAATTGAAAATTATTTTAAAAAGAAAATTATAGAGACTTTGATATAATTTGGTTCAGAGGAATTAGTTTACAGTCTCATTCCCAAAGTAGCTAGTTGTGTTTTTTTGGTTTTTTTGTTTTTAATTTGATGGTCAGGTGAAGTATGTATTTGCACAAAAAAACAAAAAACATATGTCCAACAATGTGAATGGAGGACTTGCTTCAGAGAAGGCTGGATGTAGATGGTATCATGCATTCATTCAACAAATATTTATTGAGCATATACTATGTGCCTGGCACATCTTTAGTATTGAAAAAGTAGCAATAAGCAACATACACCTAAAAAAAAAAATTCTCTGCACTCATGAAGTTTACTTATATACAAAGATAAGTCAGATTTACTAATCAGTTTACACTCTAATAGAGAATATACTAGTAAGTGTAAACAATTTTTTAAATGATAAATGTCTTACAACATATAAAGTGCTATTATCAAATTCACACTTTAAAATTCTGACATCAGAGGACGGGGAGATTATTTCTAGTTTCAAGGGTCAGGGAAGCCTTCTTGGAAAATAATGACTCAGTTGAGACCACCAGCCTATAAGTGTAGCCTGAACTGTGAAGACTCGATACATGATTATCTTACATTAAATTCATGGTATTACAAAATAAAAAGAACGAAGAAAAATTAGGTAAGTTTAAAATATAAAGATTCAATGCATGATTATCTTACATAAATTCATTGTATTACAAAATAAAAAGAACAAATAAGGTAAGTTTAAAATATAAATGTGTCTACCTCTTTTTTTTAAAAAATATATTTTATTGATATTTTACAGAGAGGAAGGGAGAGGGATAGAGAGTTAGAAACATCGATGAGAGAGAAACATCGATCAGCTGCCTCCTGCACACCCCCCACTGGGGATGTGTCCGCAACCAAGGTACATGCCCTTGCCCGGAATCGAACCTGGGACCCTTCAGTCCGCAGGCTGACGCTCTATCCACTGAGCCAAACCGGTTTCGGCAAAATGTGTCTACCTCTTAATGTGTCATGGATATGGAAGATTTTCAACATGAAAAACATAACAGATCAGGAATTAAAAGGCAAAATAAGCCAAAATTTGATTGCCTTTCTTGCCTTTTTAAAATTTTTAATTAGTTTTGTCTTTTACAAGCCTTCCTTGTTTTAAAACTTCATTAGAGTTTAGACCATGATGACTTTCTCATTTAAATTCTGCAGTGGAATAAAAGTTTTACAAAGTAAAAATCTCTTACCCTATATTTGCATTTTCAGTAACTCCAAAGTCGCAGGGCCAGATTAAAGGCTTTTCTTTTTATCAGCCTTGGCGTTATAAACTAAATAAGCCAAATAATCTTTCCTGCTAGCTTATCATTGAGAGTCTTCATTTACTTTCGCAATATAAAATTTGTGTTAACGAAATATTCTTACAATTTGCCTGGACTCTGAAAATTTTAGTGTCTGCAAAAACTTAAAATATCATAGGTGAATGCACCGTCAAATTTTCTTTCATTAAACTCCAATGAGTGGTGTTCTTTTGCTTCACAACTTATTTTAAATAAGTGAGAAATAAGAAATGGTTCCTAAATCATTCTGTTTGTTCCATCAAGCTTCTCTCTCCTTCTTTCTATGAGATTGAATTAAACAAATAAAATGCACAGGGATACTCATAACCACAGAATATTAAAGTCTGAGTCCTATATCTATGTTTATTTCAAATATTGAAAATAAAGAGTCATCTGCAGGATCTTTTTTTTTTTTTCTCTTAGAGTACTGCTATTCTCATTATTTTTGCTAGTTTTTCAAGTGCTCCACTGTTAAAGCTATTTTGCAAGAAGAAGCAACTATGCTGAAGGTCTTTAATTTTAATAAAAAGTTCCTCTTTAATGTTGCTCACATGAATGTGTCAATTCTAGAGGGAGGAAGCCCAAGCCAGAGACAGTCACTGCAGCATCAATGAAAATTCTGTCTGTCATGTTTCTAAGTAATTCTTACAGAATATTTTGAGAAACAATCAGAAATAGAAGTTAACATAGATATTTAAACTGAGCAGTTTAAATTCTTTAAATCCAAAATATATGGTCTAAATCTGATGTTTTATCTACCTTTAGTTTGGTCTAGAATAACAATGGTTCTCAAGAGGCTCCAGTTTTTGTTCTAACCATCTATAATTTGTTCCTATAAAATTCAAACATCCACATTGATCCATTCTTCAGAAATCAAGGGAAGCAGTTAGAAAACCAATTTCAAGTCCAAATATAATTACTAGCAAATATTCACGCTCACTGATCATTTAGTAATTTGACATTTGACTTATTAGTTTTTAAATTTTGACATTTTTGTTGTTCTCTTTAATTCTTTTACCCATAAATTCTGCACTATGGCAATAATTTCTTATCTAAGTTCATATAAAGCACAAGGATCTGATCTTCCATTAAATCAGAAAATAAATGTGAAAATAGAGACAAATTTGATATAACTTTCAGTCAGGACACTGGCTTGTGTTAGTGGTTGGCATCAGCAAGGGATTCGTTTAAGATAGATTTTCTTTTTTATTCTGCTTTCCCCACCAACTGTTGCTTCGCTCTTTTCTCTGACACTGGGTGTATACACACAAAATACCCCTCCCTGCCTTGTTTTCAGTGTCAAGCAATAACCCCTTCCCTTCTTGCAGTTCATAGAACTTTCTGAAGTGGTCCAATAATTTCATGGATATTCCCAGTCCTATTTCCTTTTCCTGAAAACTAAATTCCACAAATATTTGTAGCAAGCCTACTGGGTGTCCTGTTGTTGTGACAAAGGTAAAGGATGGCATAAATGGTTTAACTCACGTTACAGCTGTGGAAACAAAGGCCCAGGAGGTGAAAAAAAAAAACAAAAACAAAAAACTGACCCAGGGTCACTGCAGGGTCAGCTCCATGCAGAGAAAACAGGCGCCATTGTGGTATCCACCGTTTATGAAGATCAACGGATTTACAGGTACACACGCTGTTTAAGTGCAGCTTTTAATTCAAAGGCACAGCCAAGGACTTCGAGCTCTTAGAACAGGATGTGGTTCATGTATGTTGTTAGGGGTGGGAAGCCAGGAGGATTTATGACCAGGGACCACCACCCGTCCTGGTGGAGCCCATAAGAGCTTATGGCAGGGTGAGCCTCCAGCTGTCCTTCCATAGCCAGGAGATGGGAGAGAGGGAGTTTCAACTGCAGCATGGGAAGATATATTTGCCTGTGTGTGTATGAGTGTGTGTGTGTGTGTGTGTGTGTGTGTACACACACATATATATGTAAACAGTGATACACAGTTCTCATCCACACCCTCTGAAATTTCACTAAAGCAAAAAAATAAAAAAGTAAAACTCAAGCTCACTGATAAAATATTATTCATTTGAAGCAAATCTGAACATATGACTTTTTTTTTTAAATATATTTTATTGATTTTTTACAGAGAGGAAGGGAGAGGGATAGAGAGCTAGAAACATCGATGAGAGAGAAACATCGATCAGCTGCCTCCTGCACACCTCCCACCGGGGATGTGCCCGCAACCACGGCACATGCCCCCGACCGGAATCGAAACCGGGACCCTTCAGTCCGCAGGCCGATGCTCTATCCACTGAGCCAAACCGGTTTCGGCTGAACATATGACTATTTTAAAGTTTGACGTGAGGAGGAATTTCTTAGCTTGCTGCTAAGAGTGGGTTGTTGGCCCCTGGAGGTTCTGATGTAGCTGGGCCATGAATCCAGCTTTTGAAAGTACCCAAGAGAAATTTCCCCACCAGCCTTTAGCATTGAACTGATTTCACCTGTTTGGGATAGTTTAAAATCCTAGGTAAAGTTACTCAGATGAACCAGGTATAAAATTTTTTTCAAGGTCTCTATCCTCAAGGCTGCCGCCTTTAACGTTCAATGACATGCAGAACATTTGGTAAGAATAAATGTAGGGTTTGTTTTTTTTAAGTTTTATTTATTGATTTGAGAGAGAGAGAGGAAGGAAGGGGAGACTGCAGGGAGCAGACAGATAAACATGAATTTGTTGTTCCACTTATTTATGCATTCACTGGTTGATGCTTGTGTGTGCCCTGGCCAGAGACCACCACCCTGAACCGGAAATCTTGATGTATAAGGATGACGTTCTCATCAACTGAGCTATGGTCCAGGGCCTAAATGTAGGGTTATTTGTTTGTTTGTTTTAAAGATTGATATTGGGTCTGGGCAAAACTTACACTGGGTCTGTTTTCTTATCACCAAAAATAGAAAAAAAGTATTTATTACTACCTCCCACTCAGGATTGCTATGTGATTCGATTCAGTGATAAATCTCATTCCTGCCACTGAACTAACTGTATGTCTACCTGTATTGACCTGCCTTTCCCTCAATTTCCTCAGCTGTAAAATGGGAACCTAGTAGACCTCCAATCATCTCCAGCCCTCAAACTGTAGAATCATCTAATTATGAAACAGGTTAAACTGAAAGTCACAAAAAAGAGAACATACTCTGTACAATTCCCTAATTAAACACACAAAAACCCCAACCTTCTTTATATGAAGTATCCAAGAATTTGAAATATATGTAAAAAGGGGTGTTTTCCCACTTTGACTTTTAGTACAAAGCTCTAATATACACTCCCTCAATCCCTTTCTCCATTAAATAAAAAATGCTGATAGTTTACATTTCCAAAGACAAAATCTTAGCTACCAAAATGACATTTTAGAGAAACTGGAACTTACTATTTACTATAGTAAATCTAGATATCTTCCGGTTCACACGCCTTTTCCTGTTGCAAGTGCTTTAAACACTTTGACTTCCTTCCCATTACACTGCAGTCTGCCTTCTTGACTTTGCATCCACTCTAGCCTGAGTTTTTGAAAACAATTTATTTTCATATTTATACTGATATATCCATAACAGAATTCAAAATCCAAAATCTATAACTTCATATTAAATTGTCTAATCACAGATGTACCTAGAATGATTGAACTAACTAAAAGTTGATATTCTCATTTATGTTAGTGTATTTTAAATAAAGGAGTTTGACCATCAAAAAAAAAAATTGTCTCATCACTCTGATAATGCTACTCTGGCAATTTGCTTGAATTGTGGTGTTTTCAAAGTAAATTTGTTTGAATATCCAATCCCTAATTACATATATATATATGTATATATAGAATCAAATTCTCCAATATCCTTAAATTACCTGAAAGATGTTTTTTTTAAAAAATCAATCATCAAACCAGTTTTATGAGTTTATAAATGCCATGAACTCTGTTGGCTTTTAATAGGTTATATTCCAAGTTTTCACGGAAAAATCGGAAGAAAATGACATTTTAATCCTCAGATAATAAATTTTAACAAAATTACTAATAGTCTTCAGCTTATCTTTCATGTTTCGATTTTACTGCAAGGAAACATGAAAAAGAAACCTTAAAAAAACAAAGTAATTGTTTTTTATATCACATGTAAAGTTACATTAAGGGAAACCATAAACTATCAAAAAGATTTCCCCCCGTGATAATTAGTAAATACTGTATACTAACAATACATTCAAGTTTTAACTAATACAGACTTTAAACAATAAAATCTATAAGCTTGTTCACTGGGTTTGGTTGTGGAAAAATACTTAAATTTTTATTTAATTAAGAGTTCCATGAATATGCTGATTTTGATCTTTTTCTTGCGTATACATCTTCTCTGCACTTGGCTGTAACATGTTTATTTCTGTTAACTGTCATATTCGAGAATAATTCAGTTTATTGCTATATGAGCATAACATTGGTAGAGATAAAAAATGCATCACTTATTGTAACAAAAAGAAACTATTTATTTAAAAAGCAATGGTCATTCTTCATCTACCCAAAGTTCAAAGTGTTAAAATATTTGGTTACCCTAAATGTAACATGACATTTTGTAATGAAATAATTTAGGGGTATTTAATAACCAAGGAAAGAGAATTTCTTACAAGAATAGAAATAGGAGGGGCTATCATTGATTGCAACAACATTCTTCATTTATAGCCACGAAAAACTTCATTGGTGGTCAGACCTGAAGCAATGTTATCGTTTAATCCGTTTCCTTATCCCTCCATAAATATAGAAAAGGCAGTAAATAACAGGACCCAGTCAGTGTTCACTTAAAAATCTGTGTTTCCTCTCTACATTTAGATTTCAAACCACACTGCTGTTTTCACAATAATAGCAGTTCATAACTTTGGTTCTTTTTTAAAAATAAGGACATTGTCTCAAATAATGCTATTTACTTTGATTAAAATACCGTATGCACATTTGGATAATGTGCACAAATAGAAGTGGTAGAACAATCCAGCAGACAGAACTTCATACTTTGTAAATAAATCAATTTAACACCATTTTTAAAATATGTGATCATATTATTCTGTTTTAAAATTGATTAAATATGTTTTATTATCAGATTTTAAAAATATGTGTATAATGAAAGTTTTTAAAAGTAAAAAACAAGGCATAGAAAAATGTAAAATTAAAAACATCTGTATTGTTTAAATCCTAACTGATGTACCAACAGTACCCTAATTCCAGTTCAGTCTGTGCTGTTACTCTTCTCTCCCAGCTTTAAACACATCATATTGAAGTATATTGATGGCTAAAGAAAAAACTTAATGAAACAGTGCTTACCCTACTGGTTTCGACTTGCAACCTCAGAATTTGAACACAAGTTCTATCTTGCTTACTCCTTCAAATCTCCACAGAGGGCTTCTCGGCAGGCATATGTGTACATATTCTCATCTCCAATTGCACACACTGACTGCATTCCATACCGGACAAAATTGCCCTCAACTGGAAGATTTGTTGTTATTGAAGAAAAGGGTAATGTTACCTTTTACCCTACTGTCTATTTCACTGGATTAAAACATTTACTCAACTTTTGTTGCTGTTTTTTGTTTAATATTTAAAACAAAATTCAATTTAGTCTGTTTTTTAACTAGCTCTTGATTAAAATAAAATTTGAATATATCGCTATGGTTGCCAGAGATAAGCCTCTATATAGAATGTACTACACCAAAATTTTAGATTTTTTTAGTTTATATTCTATTTGGGTTTTTACAGATGGCCATTCATTTATTTCAAACAAAAAATGTTATTTTAATCTTGGTAGTTAAAGAAATATAGGAGCAAACAAATTACCCTAAGAGATATGATAATTGAACCAACAAGCAAATTTCTAGACAATTTTCAACAAACGAAAACAAAAGATGATGACATCATTCTGTATTAACTGTTCCAGAGCAAAATGTTAACAATATAATAAAACCCTGGCCAGGTAGCTCAGTTGGTTAGAGCTTTTCCCTCATACGCCAAGGTTGTGGCTTTGATCTCTGGTCAGGGCACATACATGAATCAACCAATGACTCATAAGTAAGTGGATCAACAAATAGGTCTCTCTCTCTCTCTCTCTCTCTCTCTCAAATTAATACATAGAAAACAAACAATATAACAGAAACCAGTTCTATTTCTGATATAACAAAATTCATATATATATATATATATATATTTTTTTTTTTTAACGAGCTTTGTTAGTGTTCTTTTTATAAATTAGATTTTTAATAGCTGGATTAGAATGATAATGGATTAGAATTAATATGAGTGGCCTATATTTATATTAGCTTAATGAAAAATATTCAATAGTCATATTTCATACTTGTTTTATTATACACATTTTAAAAAGTCTTTACTAATATTTTACGGAGTGAGATTCAGTTACTTTTAAATTATACTCCAAGTTTTTGAAAGTGCTGGGGAAAACATTTTTAGATATGAATAGTTCCCAAAGAAAAATAACTTAAAAAATAGAAAAAAAATACTTCAATGACTGACACAGGATACCTCCAAAATAAAAATTAAGTAAGGGGAAATTATTGATGTAAAATTAAACCTCAGGTCAAACAAAATTTTGCCTTTGAGAAGGCACTAGCATTATCGATGAAAAATAATTGATCATTAAATTTAAGTCACTTGAGAAAAGCAACAAAATATATAACCAACTTTAATTTTTTTAAAAGACTTGTTGTTTTTTTAATTGATTTTTTGAGAGAGAGAGAGAGAGAGAGAGAGAGAGAGAGAGAGAGAGAGAGAGAGAGGGAGGGAGGTATTTGTTGTTACACTCACTCATTCATTGGTTGATTCTTATATATGCCCTGACCAGGGATTGAACCCATAACCTTGGCAGATGATGCTAAAATCAACTGAGTTACCCGGCCAGGGTCCAACTTTAATTTTTTAAAGCAATAATCTACCACACAAAAAGTAAATGTTTCAACAGAAGTGTGTTGGGCATAAATTTTAGGACAAATCTTATGGTGTCGATTTTGATAAAGATTTCAGATTAGGTTTTGTTTTTCTCAGCTATATCTTACGTTCTCGGGTTCTTATGAACTTAAGCTGAGATATTTTGAAATAATTTAACCCCCGCTCCCTGCTTTCATCTTTAATACTGGGATTATCATGCTAGAGAGGCTGAGGACTAAATTGTAAATTGAATTGATGAAGGAATGAATTTTAATGAATCAAAGTGGAAATGGTAATGATCTACCATTATTCTTTCAAATAAGGAATTTACAAATATATCTTGCCTTACTAAATCTAAGAATTAAGTTTCCATCTATAGACAGCATGAGGAATTCATCAGTTTTTCTCTAAAATCACAGAAAGAGCTGGTTTGTGTATACTTGTCATGAAATCTGCTGTTTCATTAAGGAGCTTTAGTTCCTAAGTGTTTTGGAAAAGGATCTGGAAAAGCAATGATCAAGAAAACAAAGGATCCAAATATAAAAATAGTAATTTAAGGTGTCTTTTAAATGTACATGCTAGAAAATGCTGGAAACTAGCTATAACCTCAGCATGTGCTTTGCTTTCCGATTATTTTAGTGAGGGGAGTAGGTTTTTTTCCAGTGGGATTTCATGCTTAGATTACTGTCCCATTTTACTCCATTAGTTAATACATTCTCTCTCTACCACCTGCCCTCCACTCTTAGCAAGGAAACCTGCAGGATAAATGAGTTGCAACCAAGAAACAAGTTTAAATACCCAGCTCTTCTCAGCTTCCCCATACCCCTCCCCCACAAACAAATGCCTGTCTTTGTTTTTCTATGGTTGGTCTGCAAATACTTAGGCACATACCAATTACCAAAGTCTTTTCACTAAGGTCTCATCCCTACCCTCTCCTAGAACAGTAATATTAAATGGATATTTACAGTTTCACCTAAGTGAAATAAAAGATATAATAGCAATAAATTATGTATAAGAGTTTACCAGCTATATTAAAATTCTCATTCCTGACTTAGTAGTTGGAAATTAAAAAAAAAATCAATTTCTCCCAACAAGAACAGTTTTCTTAAAGAAAAACATTGGTCATATAAATCTTTGAATTTGAGAAAACGTTTGAAAATATCTCAAATTTTAGAGTTTTGGCTTGTCTACATTAATTTGGAACTTCTTTTACAATTAAATTTTCTCTACTATAAAAACATTTAATATTTTTTCTATTGTATCATTTTCAAAATATGAAAATTACAGAATATATAAATCCCAACCTGGAATCATTGTACAAAAATCATATCTTCTCATTTTAAATATCTTAGGTATTTAGGGGTTACCTAAATTATTAACTGTAATCTTCAGCATTTACACTATAAATTTGTCTCTAAGCTTTAGTTTGTTCAACTCACAATAAACCATTTGTAAGTTACTCTATTTCTGAGAAATAATTTTACTTAAGAACTTCAAATATACATATCTCTTAACCACATTAGTGAAATGTAGTTGAATTATATAAAATGTAAACAAAAGTATTTTAAATTTTTTTATTTACTAATTAAGTCAGTTTTTAAATTTTGTTTTAAAGAGCTGCTAAAATAACTTTGTTTTGGCATTAGGGTGCATGGTAATTTATGTTACTTCAATTAGTTGTTTTTTAAAGACCAAAACGAAAGAGTACAGAAACTAAATAAAGAATATTTTTTTCCCAAAAGAACTTGAGAATGATGTAACATCACTACTAGCTAAGAGTTAACACTATAAAAAATAATTGAACTCGCTGTTTTAAACCAATTCTCTGCAAGTTTTTAATATTTACTGAGGAATGATCGTTTAACTGTTTTGTAACTACATCAAATATTTTATCAAGACTTAAAAAATTAACAATTAAATTATCTGTGAACAAATTAAGTTACATTTCTAACTGGTACATTTCTTTTTCCTTAAATAATGGAAGAATTGGAAAGTATGCAATAAAATTAGATATACCAAATAAATGTATACTTTCCTCTTTTCTGTCATGGTCAGAATTCTGATCTTTAATTAATTTTTTGAGAAGACCAATAGCAAATACACCTAGAAAGGTAGCAAAGACACTACTGCCTAGAATACACTACTGTAACTGTTAGTTTTTTCAGTTAATCATTTTAAGTATGATTATTCGTTTGATTTGTGCTTAATATATAAGCCAATCTTATATTTATTTTTTCTCACCGTCTCCAACAAACGCAAAATTAGAACATTTCAGCTACAGAAATCGCTAATCCTTCAAGGTTGGTCTCAGCTTCTTCGGTCTTAGGACAGCTTCAACGAAAACGTTGGTCTCGGCATAGTTGATTTTAACCCGGAATTTTTCGTTTGCCTTTTTTTGGAGGGGTTGTTTGGTTTTGCTTAAAACAACCCTGTGGACCACAAAGGGGGGTTAGAGAGGGAGGGGGCAGAGTGAGTCGATTCTCTAGAAGTTCAGGGAAATCCAGGCATTTAGAAAACGTATTTTGTTGTTTTAACTAAAAAAAAAAAATGTATATACTCTGAGATGTTGGACACGATGTGACTCCAGCTGCTGAGCATGGCGTAAACCCACGACCTCCGGGTGCTGGACGTTGGGGGAAGGGAGAGGACTCTGCGGGCACCACGCGGTCAGCCTGAGGGGCGGGTTCACCGCACACGAGGACAATTTTCCACCCTTCCTTAGTGACCTCCCCCTCCCTCCTCGGGGGTTGGGGCTGGGGGCTCGCAGTTAAAGGGCTGGAAAAATGAGAACGCGGAGAGGGAGAACCGACCTCTCCAATGAGAGGGAGCAAAGGGTTATTTTCGCGCCACAAAAGATGGAAATCCAGGGGCGGCTCGGGGGCCAATGAATGGAAACCAGCAAACGGCTCCGGCGGAGGCAGCCGACGGTGATAGGCTCTCTCCATCCACCAATCGGGTGAGAGAAGAAACCCCCGCCCCCTCCCCAGGCAGGGGCGGGGTCTCTCCACGCGGGTTGCTCAACTTGGTCTCGGCCAGTCCGCCCAGCGCAGCGCGAAGCCCCGCCCCGGCACCGCGTTTGCGCGCTCAGGCGCCGCGCCGCCCCGCCCCTCCCGGGCAGCGGCGCAGGGTTCAGCGAGGGCTAGGTGCCGTCTCTCTCCGTGGGTACCAGCATCCCGCAGCGCCAAGGAGTCCCTCGGACACTCGTTACAGGCCGGGAGTGCGGGAGGGTCACCCATCGCACGCTGTCCGGTCCGGCCTGGCGAAGGAGGACCTCAGGTGGGGTCGTGCCGCGAGGGGGATGGCAGAGCTTACCCCGGGCCCCCACGTCTAACCCGTCCACGCCGCTCCGCGTGGAGGGACAGAACCCAAGGCGAAGCCAGAAGGCGCCTGTCCCGCTGCAGGGCCGGGGCGGAGCAGTGGTCTCTAGCCGGCGGCCGACGAAGGATTTTCCCCCTGTGAGCTTCAAGGATCCCGCCCTCTTTCTCCGGGCAGACCCAGTGGAAAAGGAAACGGCCCCATCTTCTCCTCTCCAGGGGCACCATTTTTGACTTTAAACAAAAATAACTGAAGGAAGATTCTGAAGAGAGGCAGAGCCAGGTTACTACTCATCACGCATCTGGTTTCAACGGATCAGACTCCCGGAGAGTTGGTTGAATGAGCAAGAGTGTGTTAAAAGGCACCTCCTAGGAGGCCCGGGCGACGCGGCGAGCATGGCGAGCCCACCCTCGCTGAGGACTTCGGCTTTCGGCTGGCCTCCGGGCGGCGGGCGTTAGGGGTAGCAACAGAAACGCCATTTCTCCCGCCTCTACCTGCTCAGCCTTCGCTCATTACCTGTGGACACAGCAACGGTAACCGACCTTCTAAACATCGTTTTTCTCCTTTAACATTACACTTACCAATAAGAAACATTTGTATTGTGCTCAGGTCAGCAGAAGAGGAGGTGCAGCTGTCCAAAGAGTAAACAGGCTGCAGTTGGGAAGACTCAGCCGCATCAGAGCACATACAATGGGTGGGAGTCCTTCGTGGAATTCTTAAATAGGAGCTACAACTGCTTGAGGAAGAATTGGGAGTAGCCCATATCCATGGCTAATTTCTTGTGTGAGGCTCATCAAAAGACTGGAAGTCAGATTGACTTTATATACATTCTTGACAATCCATCAAAGATATTTTTGCACTCGAAATGCCAATAAAAAAACAATTACCCATGTTCTTTTTACTCAGCCACTAATATATACTTATCCCTCAGTGCCTGGAAGATTCGAAGTTAAGTGGGCTGCATCCATCTCCCTTTTCGATGTCTGGGCTTCTATAACTCGTGTATGTTTTTAAGGTCCTAGATGGAGTATCCAGTTTGTTACAATAATACACAGATTAAATTCACAAGAGCCCCAGGAACATATTTCTTCAAAACGGCACACAATGTTTTAAATTCCAGCTGTTAGATTTGTTTGATAGTGACAGACAAGCATGGGCTAGTATTTATGGAAAATAAACAATTTTTCCCATGCTTTGCAAGTAGATATTTCCTTAGGTCTCAGTTTTAATGAGCAAATACAGTCAGAAATCCAGAAGGCACCATTCAGTTGACTTTGGAAACTGACAAGCAGAACATGCAAAATTTGTTCATAATGAGAAATTACTAAAAGTTAAATGATCCAATACGCTAGTTTATAATATTTAAAGAGGTATTTAGAAAAGCAAACACTACTAAACGAATGGAAAGCTTATTTTAAAAAATAGCTTTTGATCACATGCAACAGGTTCATGAAAAATTCACCATTTTTGATATTTACATTTTTATACCACATAAGTCATAAAGGAAGAATATATATATTTTTCTTTTTTAGAAGCAAGGTTCTCTTTTTAAAAACATGAAAAGGGAAATAAGTCAGCTTCTTTGAAAAGTTAAACCTGCTTTTTTTTGGGGGAAAAAAAGAAACCTAGTCATACACATAAAATTTCAACTACTAAAATGTTTTTGTTTTTTAAGATTGAGCTTATAATACAGTTCTAAATTATATAAAAACACGCTTGGCTCTTCTATCTCATAAAGTAAAAATATTTTACTAAATTAAATGTGAATGAAAATATTGTGGAAATGAGTTTTACATTTAAAAATGTGGATTTGCTTGGCAGGAAAAAACAAAAAACTTGTTAGAATAGTTGCATTTAAAATGGATTATCTGACACCTAGTTCCTTAACCAAAATTATCAAGTAACTTTCTTTAAAAGAAGAAAAATGTAAATACTCTTCATATTATGCAATTATTCCTACATATTTTTTAAAAAGCCTGCCATTCATCTTTCAATTGGAAAATACTTTTAAATGCCATATACGGTTTGACAAGGGAAACCAACTTTTTCAATTGTCATAATTAAGATGTTTCGGTGTAAATCACAGTATTTTCTCTATTACACAATACATTTTCCTCCTAGTAAGAGTACCAAGTCATTAACGAGGCTTGTATATATTTCTGCTGTACGGAATTTCCTCTTGTTTAATATAAGCATTTTATATCTTTCCCATGGAATACCTGTTAAAAGTCTACCACAAGCATCTGGTGCAAATGAAACCTGTGAATGGAGTGCACAATCATTAAAGGACACTTGGAGGTTTCCCTCAACCCCAGCGCTGCGTTCATTTCCGTATTCCTCGTCTCCAGTCCACATTTTGTTGGTCCAGGAAGGCTCCACGGGCCAGACCCTCCCCCAACACCCACCATTGTACTTGTACACACAGGGGAAATTCTGAATGGTTCTCTTGATCAAATGCGGGCAGAAAAGAGGCAGAAAGAGACTCCAACCATTTTCGGGGCGAATACCACCTTCGGGTAACGCAGAGTGGTCTTGCTGTGTTTAGAGTCCCCAGTTCTCCAACTAAAATTATTTAAATGAAAGTACCAGCCTACCCCCACTCCTCCTCTGGAAACTACAGGAAGAAATGGTTTCCTTTTAAATACCGACTTTTCCCCTCTGCCCTCTCTCCTCCGGCCTTCGAGGCCCCGGGACGCCCCCAGCCCCCGCCCCCCAGAAACCTCCGCCCCTGCGCTCCCCTCCCCCACCGGCGGCCAAGCCCTCCCCCGGCCTCATTTATCCCGGAGCCTTTTCTGCATCGTGCAGCCAATGGCAAACGCGAAGCCGGGAGCCACCGAGAGCTCAGGCGGAGGAGGTGTCGCCCAGACACCCGCCCAGGACGCCGCGGGCTCCCCTCCCCCACCGGCCAGGCTTGGGGCCGCCCCACTTCTCCGGTGCCCGGGCCGGTGAAGGGTGCAGGGGTGGGGCGCGCCTCTCTCGCCCTACCCACCCCACTCCCTCGCTGCGTTCCCGCCCCTGCCGGCGCTGGGAACGTGCTCTCGGCTGTGCCGACGTTACTCTTGTCATGTCATCCGAGCCACCAGGCGAGTTCGGGATGGTGACTCTGGGTTTGCTAAGGACCTGTTTCAAGAAATCGAATATTTAAAACTCCGGTAACTAGGACTGAGGCATTGCCTAGGCCCTAGTTAGTCCCCCCACCCCATCTCATTAAAAAAAAGAGATCAGTATTCCTCCTCTCCCCTCCCCTCCCCCCCCTCCCCCCCAGGACCCGCCCCGACCAGATAACCCTTTCTAAACTCGGGGGGAACCAGCGCCCGCCGCCGGGTCCCCTCCGCGCTCCGCCCGCGGCTCCTCCAGCATTTTCCCTTCCTCCTCCTCCCCCTCGCGGGGTCCCTCCCCCGCCTCCTCGCCCCTCCCCCTCTTCCTCCTCCCGCTCGCGGTTCCCCCACCCGAAACCCACTCTAATTGAGGCGCTGGGATTCCTCACGTGAGACGTTGATTTGTAGTTTGAACACGTGGCTCATTCAAAAAGCCGGACACTCGGAGCGGATCTCGTCCGCCTCCTGCGCCGTCCTCCCTCCGCCCGGCTCCCCGCCTGCCCGCCGCCCTGTGGGTTTTTACGGGGAGGCGGCGCCTGCCCTCGCGGAGTGTGATATTTTCACAGTCCGCCGCCGCGGCCGCAGGGTCGGGAGGGAGAGACAAAAAGTACTTTCCCCTCCTCCTGCCTCTCTCCTCCTCTCCGCGCTAGTCCCGCCTCCTCCTCCGAGTTCGGAAGACTCGTTGATGCGTTTGGGTTGCAGGAAGGCTTTTTCTTTTCGCTTTTTTTTTTTTTTTAATACCCAGAAGAGGAAAAACAACCTTCGGCTCTGATTTTTCTCTCCCCGTCCTTGTCCTTGGTTCTTACTGTGTTTGTGTGTTTTAACGGCGAGAAGACGAGGGGGAACAAAACCCGCCGGAGCAAGCCATCACGGTGTGTGGTTTTAATTTTTCGTTTTTCTCCCAATTTTTTAAAAAACAACCACTCTTCACGATGAACAAACTGTATATCGGGAACCTCAGCGAGAACGCCGTGCCCTCGGACCTGGAAAGTATCTTCAAGGACGCCAAGATCCCGGCGTCCGGACCCTTCCTGGTCAAGAGCGGCTACGCCTTCGTGGACTGTCCGGACGAGAGCTGGGCCCTCAAGGCCATCGAGGCGCTTTCAGGTGGGCCCCGGCCTGGCCCGGCCGCGCCCGCCGCCCTGCGCCTCCGCCCGCCGGGCCTGCGGGTCGGGGGCCCGGAGCCCGGAGCCAGGCCCGCGCCGCCACCGGCTCGTGCACACAGGGCCCAGGCCCGCGCGAGGCGGGGAGAGGGGCCGCGGCCCGGACCCGGGCGGGGAGAGGGGCCGCGGCCGGGGCCCACACGCGTGGGGTCCCCAGTGCTTCCCCAGCTTGGACTCCGACCCGCCCCCCCCGCTCCCCTTCCTCCGCCGGGCTCTGCGGGCTCAGGGCGGTCGCGCTGTCAGAAAGCCCGGGCGCGGGCTCCGAAGGGGCCGGGGGACCGCCGAGGAGCGGGGCGAGGGGCCGGAGGATCGCGGCGGAGTGGGGCGAGGGGCCGGGGGAGGGGCGCCTGCCCGCCCGCGCGGGACCAGCGCTCTCTCCGCGCCCCGCCCGGCCAGGCGCGTGCTCCAGGCTCCCGCACGCCTGGCCTCGGGGGCCGAGTGCGAACGGGCGCCGGCTGCTCCCGCCTCGCTTCCTTCTTCCTCTTCTCATGACTTATGGCGTCGGGTTCTCCCGGACCCCAACGGGAGAACGCAGTGGCCCCGACCCCTCCGCGGACTGAGGCCGGGGCTGGTGCCCCGCACGGCGGCCCTGCGCGGGCGGCGAGTGTGACCAGGGTCCCTGGGTCCACCTCCTTGCGTCCCACGAGCCCGACGGGCAGGTGGGTGGGCGGGCGGGGGTCGCCCAGGAGGGACCTGCGGCCGCCGAGTTGGCGGGGCGCGCTGGGCGCGGGCGGGAGCGCCCCAAGGAAGGCTGCTCTGGCCCCTCCGGGAGCCCGCGCCCCTCGGTGGGGCTGCTGCCGCGCCGTCCCGTGCTGGGCTGCACCGCCGGCGTTTCCTCTCCCTGCGCCCACCCTCGGTCCTCCAGCCCTTCCCGCCACTCCCTGCTCCGCGCGGGCCTGGGCATGAGCCCGGGCGCAGGGCCCGGGCGCCCCCTCCCCTGAGTTTGTCTCACGGGAGTGTCGGGAGGGGTGGGCGGAGGGGCCGCGGCGGTCCCGCGAGTGTCGTGGGGTTGGGTGACCCCCGCAGGTGGGCGGGAGAGGCCAACGGGGGCGAAGAATGTGACAAAAGTGGTGGGGCCGCCCGTGGACTCGCCACCCATCTGGAAGTTACAGCGTTCCCCTCGCGCGGTGCGGGGCTTCCCTCCCGGCCTGGAGCCGCGTCCGGGGGCCGTGTGGGGTCTCAGGGAGCCCTTGGGTCGCTGCTTAGGGGCCTTCGGGCTGGGAGAGCCGCTACACCCTGCCAACCGGCTCCCACCTCTTGTGTGTCCGCAGGTAAAGTAGAGCTGCACGGAAAACTCATAGAAGTCGAGCACTCGGTCCCCAAAAGGCAAAGGTGAGCTTGTTTATTATGTTCTCGTGGATTCTGTTCTCTCCCCATTATTGGGAGGACAGACCGTCAACACAGCTGAAGACAACTTTCCTCTAATGTTTATTGGGCTGCTTGCTGTATGGCTCGACGTCTTGTCGAGTGCAGTTAAGTGTGTGGCAGGTGTGCGCGCGTGGGTAATGCTGTGGAGAATGGAGGGCTCGCGGGTGGGTCCCTGACACCCAGAGTTATTGGTGTAGAAGTGTCTCTGAAGGAAGCTCTCACAACTGAGTACTCCCCAGAAGAGGAGTTCAAGTGGCTACATCAGGAAACCAGCCCCTGCGGGCAGTTTTGGGGAATCTGTAGGACTTAGGAAGCAATGGGCGACTCCTACCCGCCCCCCCCCCCCCGCCCCCGCCCTACTTACAAGTACGGGATAGGCAAAAGCAGCTGCGGACACCCGTGGGTGTGGCGTGCCTTTCCTTTTCTGTCCCGAGTTGTGGCTGCCAGTTTGAGAGGAGAGAAATTGCCTTTTACCCTGTTAACTGGCCAGCCGGGATTGGAACACGTGAGTGAAGGAACGCCTGGCCTTCTCCTGCCCAGAGGCGCCTTTCAGTCACTCCGGAGGTACACAGGTTTCTGCAAACCCGCCTTTGTCTCCTGCTTCTCCCCCCCCAACCCCCCGCCCCTTTTAAGAAATATTTTTGCTTATAAGTAACCACCAAGAGATCATGAAGACCCAATATTTGGGCTACTGCAGCAAGGGGATTGCACTTTTGGGAGAGCATGGTTGTGTGTCACTTTAGAGAATGTTTGGAGGCTGTGTTTTTACTTCTGGAGTATTCTGGAGAAATGTCTCCTTTCTCAAGAGCAGGCCTATATCGCCGCTCTGTAACTCTAAAAAGGTGCTGGGGCTGGCCTATGTATGCCTTTCTGGGTTTCGCAAGGTGGGGTTAGGATTTGTGCGCTTTCCCCTCCCATCTCCCCACTCCCAACCGGCCAAGCTATAACCTGGAAGTTAATTTAAACTAGGACTGTTTGTGTCTGGTTAGGCATTGGTGATAGTGTGGGTGCTAGAGGGCAGGAGGGGTTTGCTATGTACTTCCCTGTTGCTGTGCAGAGAGACATGGCTACATAAAATGTCACTGTGTGCCTGTTTCTAGATTGAGTTCTCTTCCAGGTAAAGCATTTTCACAAATCGTGTTTTTGTTAGCAAGTTGGTTTGGATTTTTGTGGATTTCTCTTGTTCATGTACTTAATTTTCATTAGGATAGTTGAAAAGAGATTTGTGTGACTGGGTAGACTTAGTTCTAGTTGGGAATTTCCGTAGGGGGTCAAATAATTTCATATAATAGAATGGAATTCTGTAAAAAAATTTTACTAAAACAATAGAATGTATACTGGAAAGTATCTAAACTGATCTCAGTTTCATAGGAATTGAAAAAGTCTGCATGAAGTCATATCTCCTTAAAAAGAAGTTTAAAGGCATAGTCTGAATTGTTTACATAGGGGGTGGGGGGGAATGTAAGCACATTTCTGCAAATTCTAATTGGTTTTGTGTTTAGCCAGTGTGTCTTAATTTTCTTTAAATATTGAATAAATTAAAAAAAGCAATGGTTCTGTTGAAGGATTGGCATTTTAACATTTGAGAGTTCCTAAATGTAAACATTAAGTGTCTTGTGTTTCTCAGATACAATTCATTGACCTTAACGCAAATGCCAGTTACTTTGTCTTACTCTGCTGATTTTCCTTTCCAACCTGGTGTTAATTTCTCCCCATGTGTAGGGAATTAAACTTAAAACATCTGGTAAGAACTGCCTCTTTTATTCATAAAGGCTTTGCTCAACCTAAAAACAACTTAGTTACTTGTTACTTTATAATGAGCAGTTCCTCTTTAGGAAAGCACATAAGGTATAATGTTACTAGTGGCAGCAAGTATTGATCAGTGGAAGCTTCATTTTATGTACAATGTAGATTAAGTTAAAATGCTCAGGACTTTAAATGATACTATCTTACTAGCAAAATAAATAGGACTGTACTGGAGACAACTTTTTACTCAGAGAATAATCAAGTAACTCCTTTGCTTATATTGAAATGGCTAAAAACAAAAGTAGAGCTTTCTTTTTTGGAATTTTCTTAGAGAAATGTTCTGGAAATTCATTTTATAATTTTGTTTTAACGCAGTGGTTCTCAACCTTTTTAGTGCCGCGACCCTTTAATACAGTTCCTCATGTTGTGGTGACCTCCAACCATAAAATTATTTTCGTTGCTACTTCATAATTGTAATTTTGCTATTGTTAATGAATCGTAATGTAAATATCTGTGTTTTCTGATGGTCGTAGGCTCTACAGGTTGAGAACCGCTAGCAGGGTCGCCTAAGATCATCGGAAAACACAGATATTTACATTACGAGTCATAACAGTAGCAAAGTTACAGTTATGAAGTAGCAACGAAAATAATCTTATGGTTGGGGGTCACCACAACATGAGGAACTGTATTAAAGGGTCACGGCATTAAAAAGGTTGAGAACCACTGTTTTAACGGAACCTTGGAGCTGTGATGCAGTTTCCCTTATCTGAATGGGCTTTGGAGAGGGCAGAAGAAGGAACCCTGGTGATCCACATGCCCAGCACCTACAGGAGGTCAAGAGGTGGTACTGGTGACAGAGAGTTGAATGCCACAGACCAATCCTTGCCAAGTGAGCCTGCTGGACTTCTGGGTGGAGTTCTTTGTGCTTAGCAGTCATTGCATTCCATCCCATCATCATGTAGGCATCTGAGGCAGGCACACCCACATATGCTGCAGTGACCTTTATACCTGCTGCGCAAGGCATGTTGGGAGCTCTGTGCTGAAGAATGCTTATGGCAGCACTCTGAGATGGATGAATGGGCTTGCAGCGACTAAAACAGGGGAGCAGGCCTAGGAAGTGATTTGATGCTTGGCAGCCTGGCCTAACTCTGACTGGGAGCAGAGCTGGGCGGGGACCCTTTCAGGACGGGGTATTGTTGAATTTGGTTCAGACCAAGCTTAGCTCCTGATTACCGAAGTCTCAAGGGAATGTGGAAGGAATGTTGCTTATCTGCATTCAGATACCCCTCCATTGGGGAAGATTATAGCAGCACTTCACAGAGCTTGAGGTTCCCTCCATCCAGAATGAAGAGAGGATTGCGTTGAATATTGGTGATAGTGTTGCACTTTCTGTAAAAGATACAACGCATGAAGACTTGGCTTCGCTCTGAGGCATAAGCTTAACCAACCCCCCTCCCACTTGGGGGTAAAGTTTAAGTTAAGGGTGGGTGTGAAAATTGTTGGGACTTTGGAAGAGTAGCTGAGTTTGGTTGGGAAGAGCACTGGTATCTTTGTGGGACCTTGTATGTGCCCCTATGTAAATAGCACTGATTTTTTTGTCGTTATATTGTGGGCTATTGGGCATGGGAGAGAGACCAGGAAAGTCGCTGACACTGGGGAACTGAGAGGGTGGTGGTTTTACTTCATTTTCCATTACTGTTTTAAATTATGAAAAACTTTTAATATTTGCAGACTTTTATAGCTTAAATGCCCTCATGGTTTAGCTGGTAGGATATATTGATCAGAATATGTAACCAAATATCTATTTGAACAAAGGAGCAAAAATAGTAGGATATTATAGTGTTAATGTATTTTTTTTCAGGCAGAATTGGTTAAGACAGACTGTGGTGCCTAATCTCAAATCTCTTTTTTGTTTTCTTAAAAATAAATGAACAACTCATTTGCATTTTAGAATCTAGTGCTTAACATGTAAATTCTATAGACAGAGCATGTATAAAAATTACTGGGGTTTTAAGTGTATCTTACTTTAACTGGCTATTTAAAAGCTAGTGCTTCATTTTAATAGCTGTTCAGTATAGAATAGGTTGATGCTGTGACCAGCTGTGTGCCCACTAGCCAGGGCTTATGACCCTGTTTCAGGACAACAAAAGCTGCTTTTAATGCTGACCATTTAAACGTAGGTGTGGATGGCTGTGCTGCTCCTTGCTTAGCAGAACGGTACAGGTGAAGCTTGTGAATCGGAGATTTTTCACACAAGCAGAGATGTGAGATTCTGACTGTTAGGAAACTTTTGGTAAAGAATCGTAAGCAGGGTTATCTTTGGAGTGCTCAGTTTAAGATCAGTAATGCATGGCTGCTTAAGTGGTGGTAGCCCAAGAGATTTTTCTTGATATCAACCTGTTTTCTCAAAACAGTTTGGAAGCGTTTAGAAGATTTTGTACTTTGGCCTTATTAGAATTATACAAAAAAGTAAACGTTAAAGTGCTGTGCGTGGCTGTCCACAGTAACCAGGAAGATGTAAGGGAAGCATGACATGTGCCTGAGCCAGTGGGAATTGAGAATCTTGGTTTGTGTTTGTGACTCTCCTTTGGACTTGTGTGATCACTTACATGATCTGTTCCTGCCAAATGTCATTAATAAACTAACAAGGGGCATATTTTGTTCTGATTTGCCATTCTGCTGGAAATAAATGAATTCCCAGCTAAGACTTAAACATATCTTCTGGCATTACAGAGCTCCGAGGTTTCCCCTGTAAGAAACTTGACGTGTATTTATTTCTCGTCTGTAACCTGGTGGTAGCTCAGTTACTTTTGCACGGGCACCTCTTTCACTCAGTCAGCAAGAGGGAAATGATCTGTGCCATACTTTGAAATTCTTTTATGAGACACATCACTGCAGTTATCTTACAGATCTGGCATTTTATATGAAAGTGAAGCTGTTGAGCCACCTTGACACATATACTTAAAGCAACTCCATTGTAATCGTCTTCAGCAGCATTAAGACAACAACTTTTCTAGCAGTAACGTTTGTGAACGGTATGAATTATCCATTGAATAACTCCGGGTTGGTTTGGTCTGAGAGGAGGGAGAGAGGCTGTGCTATTCTTAGCTGAGTTTCTTTTATCGACTCTGCCTCTGATTCAAACTTCTGGAGTCATAAGACAGGAGGTGGCAGTGTGGTAGCAGTGACCGACGGGTAGGCTTGGCATTTTTGTTAGGATTTCTGCCCCATAAATCTGATGTTTAAAAAATTGGCTTGGACTGCCAGGGTTTTGCTTGAAAGCTGGTTGCAAACATAGTTTTCAGGGCTCTTAAAATTGAGGGTATAATTTCTCATGCTCTTAACTCACTGTTTGGCAAGTGCTCAGTATTGGTAAATAAACAGTTATAAGTTTTAATGTACTATGTGGATTTTGTTGCCCTGAAGGGGAACACATAGTATACCAATTATGTATTTTAGAAAATTATCCTGAGACCATTTAACTTGATTAGGAAATTGTCTGAAATTATTATAGAACTCTTCTTTGAGGACTCTAAATGAACTATAAGCTGAAAGAGGCATAAATCCTCAGAATATCTGGCATTGTCACTTAATTGTTTAGGAAGTTGATTCATAACAAACCACCACAAAATAGCAGCTCAAAACAAGTTATTCTTCCTCATGACGCTATGGGTCTGTTCGGTGGTTGGTTCTATTCCACTTGGTGTCATTTTGGGTTAGTTCAGTGGTTGGCAAACTGCAGCTCGCGAGCCACATGTGACTCTCGAGCCGTGGTTTGCTGCTCTGTTGACTAATGAGTTTGCCGACCACTGGGATAGGGGCTTAATCACAAGGAACAACAACATCCTGTAACTATTGGAATCGAGAGTCTAGGTCAGTGGTCGGCAAACTCATTAGTCAACAGAGCGGCAAACCGCGGCTCGTGAGCGGCATGTGGCTTGCAAGCCGCAGTTTGCCGACCACTGGGTTAGTTAGTAAGCTGGGTGAAAAGGTTCAAGAAAGCTTCACTCACCTGCTTGGCCTCTTGGTGCTTGTCCTCCTGACCTTTCTCCACGTGGTGTCTCATCACTTGGTGGCAGACTGTAGCTGGCTACCCCAAGTGAAAGCAGAAGCTGCGAGGCCTCTCAAAGGGATGGCCTAGAATTGGCACACTAGTATATCTATCCCATTCTCCTGATGAAGGCAAGTCACAGGCCAGCACTGGTTCAAGGGGGATATGGAAATAGACTCTACCTCTTTTTTTTTTTTTTAATTCTTACCTGAGGATATGTTTTCATTGATTTTTTTTAAAATATATTTTATTGATATTTTACAGAGAGGAAGGGAGAGGGATAGAGAGCTAGAAACATCGATGAGAGAGAAACATCGATCAGCTGCCTCCTGCACACCTCCCACTGGGGATGTGCCCGCAACCAAGGTACATGCCCTTGACCGGAATCGAACCCGGGACCCCTCAGTCCGCAGGCCGACGCTCTATCCACTGAGCCAAACCGGTTTCGGCTTCATTGATTTTTGAGAGAGAGAGGAGAAGAGGGTGGGGGAGAGAGAAACATTGATGTAAGAAATATCAATCCATTGCCTCCCATACTCACTCCATCTGGGGATCAAACCTACAACTTGGGTGTGTGCTCTGACTGTGAATTGAACCACAATCTTTTGGTGCATGGGATGATTCAGCTGAGCCACTCGGTCAGGGCTAGACTCTCTATCTTTAAAAAAAAATTTTTTTATTATTTTTTATTGATTTCAGAGAGGAAGGGAGAGGGAGAGAGGGATAGAAACATCAATGATGAGAGAGAATCATTGATCCACTGCCTCCTGCAGGCTCCACACTGGCTATTGAGCCAGAAACCTGGGCACGTACCCTGACAGATTCCCGGAACCTCCTGATTCCGCAACCTCCTGGTTCATAGTTCGATGCTCAACCACTGAGCCGTGCCAGCTGGGCCAGGTCCTCCTGTTGAATGGACAAGACTTGTTTGTGACAGTGAACCTACCCTCTGACATCTGTCTCAATACTTCTGGTAGCTGTGATTCTCCTTTCTTACAGACAGTTCATTCTGCTTTTTATTAATGTACATGCGGAGAATCTTCTGAATCTGTCTTAGGTTTTAAAACAGTGGACACCTAGTCCACTGTTTCCATGTGATTGTCTGTGTACGTGAAGATTTGACAAGCCAAGGTTGAAACTATTGGCCAAAACACAGGGACATCACAGGCTAAGTTTAAAATACTTTAATCACTTTATTTCAGGATCTTGGAATAAGTAAAGCATTCCTTTCATTTTATTCGTAAAGTGCTAGCTATAAGAAAAACAAGAAACCTTTTGTAAGTACCCCAAGTTTCCTCATTTTTTTGTATTTAAAAACCTGGTTCTTGATAAAGTAACCGTGTCTTCAAATTATGAATTCTGTCTTTTGCCACAATAGTCACCAAAACTAGGTGATGTGTTAGAGCAGTTGATTTGGAGACAGAGTAAGTCTTTTATACAGACTATTTGTGTCTATGCAAGTCCTTTGATCAGTAGAGTACTACTTTCAAAATATGTTAAACACCTACTAATTTTAAAAAGAAAAACTAATAAAAATGGGATAGCACAGTGGAAGTTTTTAGTGGTGTTAGTTGCTGAACTGAAGGATTCTCCATTAAGCCCTGGGAGAAGAAGTGGCTTGCCCACAGCACTGTAGGTGATTGGTGTTACCCGTTTTCCAGGTCCGCGACTCTGCCCTGCCTTCATGCCTCCCAGTTAAGTTGTCAAGTCCTCAAAGTAGCTTACACAAGCAGCCCGATCATGTTTGCAATGGCAAGTCAGAGCAGAGATGTCCTGTTTCTTGCTTTCTCCAAAGAAAAAAAGATCTTGTTTGGCTTCTTTGAAGGGTTGATTTATTGTCTTCCTCTAGGAAAAAGACAGGTACAGGTAGTCTGAAATCTGGAACTTACTATAAAATATCTGGACATCTTGTCTTAAGACAGAAAATGAGACTACTTTTTCCTTTGAAGTAATTTTTAGTGGCTTCATCTTAATATAGATGAATTGCAGAAAAATTGGAGGGGATAAGGAGATGGGAGAGGAGTGAAGAGGGCGTCAGGAGGCAGATGCCAAGGCTCTGTCTCAGGCAGGTGATGTGTTGGAGATAACAAAAGAGGTAGCAGTATCCGGAGTGGAGACTGTGGTGCCTGGTTGTCCCAGCTTGCTTCCAAAGTAGTAGGATCCTGGCTTGCAGGAGAACGTCTCTTTTAATCATATATCTATTTTATTGATTTCAAAGAGGAAGGGAGAGTGAGAGAGGGTTAGAAACATCAAATGATGAGAGAGAGGCATTGATGGGCAGCCTCCTGCCCGGTCCCTACTGGGGATTGAGCCTGTGACCCAGGCTTGTGCCCTGACTGGGAATCAAACCATATCCTCCTGGTTCTGAGCCAGGCCGGCTGGGGGAAGTCTCTTAAATGTGGAATACTGTTAAGGATTAGGAGAGAGTAAGAAGGAGAAACCTCTTTGATTAGGAGCCCCCGATGCTTGCCTCATGTGCCCTTGTTGAACTGAAAGGTACAGCCAGAAGGTGGGACATGAGGTCTTAGATCTGGGTTTGAATCCCAGTTCCACTTTCTGAATGCACGGTGTTGTGTAAGGAAGAGGAAATCGCGGTGTGGGTAGATTAGAATGGAAACGATGCCTCAGGTTCCTGGGCACAAGGTAGGTAACGCATCAGTACATTATCACTCAGTAGCCACTCCAGTGGCAGCTGTTGTATTTTCCCCCTTGAGATTCGAGTGCAAAGGCTGGAAGTAGATTACATTTGGTGGTAACAGAAATATGGAAAATCTTTGTTCTGATTTGGGATGTGGACTGATATAGGTAGAAATCTTTATTTTCACTGAGCATGTATAAATTTTTTTTTAAGTAAGGTGTATAACCTAGATACAATAGAGGGTAAACAGCTTAATGAGTTCTTACATATGTTTACATTCAAATTAATTCAAACCACATGAAGTAAAATGTGAACATACTTGTTTTACAATCCTCCCTGTGCCCATGTATTTCTTGGTCTTACAGCTGATACCTGGGTGTATTATTTTCCATAAATTCTTCTTTGCATGTATCCACAAACCCTTTTTAATTTAATAATGAAATCATTCTGTTTATATAATTAGTGCTTGTACTAAATTATGTATCCTGAAGACTCTTCAGCACAGGCACAACAATTTAATAGTTGCATTGTTCAGCACAGGTGTGTAACAGTTTGTTCTTTTCATAGCAATTTCAGTCCAGGATATTTATGTGTATGTAACAGGACTCTTGGTTATATATTTTTATAAGGCACCTTGAATTTGGGATCTTACCTCAGAAACTAATGGTATTTTCTTGCACTGGAAACTTTACTAAATCATACTTTGGGGTTAAATTTGATTAAAAATTAGTTTCCAAAACAAAAACTGCTCAGCTTGCCCCTCTAGCTGGCAGATGATGAGTGGAGAGTGTAATTAAGAGGCGGTGATGTTAAAACTGAGAAGTGATTGCAATCTCCCCAGTGGTCCTCAAATGTCAGTTTTTAAAAAGTCAGCTGTTTTTGCCAAAATAAAGAAGCCCTTGCCTTTTCTTTGGAGAGAGAAGTGTGGTTGAAAATCCTTATTTCCATATTTTAGGGAGTGCTAGTTTACCCATTTCTGCATTTTTCAAGTTTCATTCCCTATGGCTTATATAATTTTTAGTTTAGCAAGCATAGATTGAATATTTGTGCCCCTAATCAATTCTGTCCGGGTTTCAGGAGCTAGAAGAATTAGATACTTGCTTTGAAGAAGTATGTGGGGTATGTGGCTTTCACTTTGTTCTGTCTCAATGCCTCACTGTGGTGCAGTGATCCTAAAGGTGGATTAATATCTCTGCAGGTAAAGAGAAATTGCAAATGTGGCTTGGGGTACCTGTTATGCCCCAGGACACAGGAGGGGCATCAGGCTGAGGTGAGTGTTGGTAAGCCAGCAGGGAGAGGTTGAGAGCGACGTGCAGGCATACAGGCTAACCGTGTGCATTGGGGATGGAAAAGGCAGAAGAGACAACAGGAGGAAGGCATGTAAGTGTGAAATACCCTGGTGTGTGCGGGGAACTCTAAGCTGTTTGGGATTAGAGAGGCTCAACTGTGAGAGGGTAGTGGTTGAAGCTGAGCCTAGAGGGGCAACGGCAAGAGCAGCCTGTGTACTTGAGGAGTGACAGTGTGCCTTATTCTGATTCTTCATGTGCTTGACTTTAGGGGTTCAGTCTGTTTACTTTAGCAGATGGTTATTTGGGGTTATCATGCCTATGTTAATTTTGGGGTCTGCTCACCAGAGATCGTTGAATTGCTTGTACCTCTTAAGGGCTTCATGGGAACCACTGTGCCCCAAAAGCATCCTGTGGGGTATGGAGCGGTCCCCAGGACACTCCGGCAGGGTAGTGAGGGGGAGCTGTGAGAGGACGAAGGAAGCCTGCCTCGAGGCTGGCTGAGCCTGGTTCTTTTTTAAGGTCAGCTATGACAGGAAGTCATCGGCAGTGATGATTAAAGCACCTGGTGTTACTGGATTTTTATTATGCCTCTCAAACGAAGTAACGAACCGTTGGAGAAAACGAGGCAGACACGTCTGTGTGCACACACTGTTCACAGCAGAATTAGGGGCAGCGTGCGTGCAGCACAGGGGCAGGGAGGGCCAGTGGCATCTTGCCGGGAATCCTAGACCTCAGCTGCTCAGCTCCTTGATCCTGGGCAAACTGGTTAAACTCTCCGAGCCTCTCAGTTGATCTATAAATAGGGGCCATAAAACCTGCACAAGGTTGTTGAGAGCTAAATGATCATGTTTGGAAAGGACTTCTGGAAGTATCTGGCACCTGTAGGTATTGTCTCAGATTAACAAGCTTGTGTGTTTATGTGTGGCAATTGGAAATAAGAGGTAAGTATATCTATTCCTGTATAAGCCCATGGTTTGTCTCATGCACAGGTACATAGGAATGTTTCACATTTGCTGTGGAATATAGGTTATGTGTTGTCAGTTAAGAATTTGTACTTTATATTTAGATGTGTAGGTCAAAAAAGGATGAGGAGATAAAGAATTCCTGTTAAGTACAGACAGAGGTGGACAATATAGTATAAAAATGTTCAAGCGGTAAAAAGTGGCAGTTCAAAGGGGATATCTTAAAAGCCAGTTTACTTAGGAAAAGATACTCAGTCTTACTAGTTATTAGAAAAATGCCAATTGGAAAAAGTGAATAAAGTTGGTACTGTCTGGTGTTGGCAAGAATGTGAAGGAATGGACACTCAGACAGCTAGAGAGTAAATTGTCAAAGACTTCTTGGCTTGCCTATTATTGGCAGTATCTGTTAGAACTCAGTGTGAATACCCTTCTAGTGTCACAGAAAACTACTCCGTCCTCATGGTTTTGTGCAGTCTGTAGCATCGTTTTAATCAGCAATATGATAAAAGCTCCAAATCACCACACAGGACTTTGTAAAACGGTCTCTGAGTAGTGTAGTCCATAGTACATGCAGATAAACTTGTAGGTTTTATTACATCACTCATTACACTTTAACAGGTATACAGGTAACCTGGAACTTTCACATGGTCTACTTTACAAGCAAAGGGGATCCCTAGCCTTAATTTGACTGGGACATTTTGCAGTTACCCATTTTTGAACTTCAGAAGGTAGATTTTTGGCCCTGGCTGGTGTGGCTCAGTTGGTTGAGCATCGTCCCATGCACTGAGAGGTTGCTGGTTCGATTCCCCGTCATGGCACGTGCCCAAGGTGTTTGGGCTTGATCATGCAGGAGGCAGCTGATGTTTCCCCCTCTCTCTCCCTCTCCCTCTCCCTTCCTCTCTCTCTGAAAAGAAATAAAAACATATATTTTAAAAAAAGCACACTTAAAAAAAGGTAGATTTTTGAATAGGAGGAAGCTACCTAGAACCCCTTTTCATCTTTCACTTTGCCCTTAAAAGCACTTTGAAGTAACGTTAAAAAATCTCTAACTTTTAGGCCTGCTTAATGTTTTTCTTTTGGCAATTTCTGTTATAAAGCAATAGAAATTGGCAAAAGACTTTTTTTTTGCAGTATTGTTTAAATAGAAAATTGGAAATAACAAGTGTCCATCCAAAGAAGATATACCATATTTTAACAAACTATACTATGATGGGTTGTGTGGCAGTTTTAAGGAATGATATTGATTTATATGAGAGGATGTGGGAAAGAGCAAATTGAAAAGCAAGTTATGGGATAGCTCTTTAAAAAGATAAGCCTTTTTGGGGAAAACCATTTCAGCTGTACATGTCTGTTTAAAAACAGAAAAAGGTCTGGAAGGTTATCCAAGGAAAAGGCTGGTTATCTCTACAAAAGGGAACTGATTGAGGAAGGAAGAGGCTAAAGGAAGATCTTGGTTTTATACCCTATTGTAATGGTTCTCAAACTTCGTGGTTGTTTTTTTTTTACCCTTTTACACTTAAAAACTTTGGACTCCCAAAGAGCTTTCGTGTGTGTGTTTTTAAATTGATCTATATTTCATTAGCAATTAAACTAAATAATGTTTAGCACTGGCCCGGTGGCTCAGTTGGTTGGGAGCATTGTCCCGTAAACCAAAAGGTTGCGGGTTTGATCCCTGATTGGGGCATGTGGGGAGGCAACCTATTGATGTTTCTCACATCGCTGTTTCTCCCTCTCCCTTCCTCTCTCTCTAGGAATCAATTAAAAAACAACACATATCCTCAGGCGAGGATAAAAAAATGTTTAAAATTATTTTAAAATAAATAACTACAATAAAACTCATTTCATGTTAACATAAGATTTTTTTAAAAAAATGGGCAGATTAACCTACCATAGTATTTTTTTTTTAGTAATTTTTTAAAAATAGATTTTTATTGATTTCAGAGAGGAAGGGCGAGGGAGAGAGAGAAGCATCAATGATGAGAGGGAATCATTGATCGGCTGCCTCCTGCACACACCCTACTGGAGTCTGAGCCCGCAACTCGAGCATGTGCCCTAGACTGGAATCGAACATGGGACTCTCCAGTCCACAGGCTGACTCTCTATCTGCTGAGCAAACCAGCTAGTGCTGACATAAGATTTTTGAAAAACAAAACAAAAACAACCAGAAAACACAAAACACCCATTCTGAAACCAAAACAAAAATCAGAAAAGTGGAATTGTTTTAAGTTTTTGCAAATTTCTTTACTGTTTGGCCTAAAAGACAGCTGAATTCTCATAAGTAATTCTGCATTCAGTCTGTTGTGATACATTGTTTTGGTCGAAGTCTGTGAAGAAAATCCAGCCTCACACAAGCATATCATTAGAAAAGGAAAGAATTATTTGAATAGTCTTCTTAGATAGTTGTAGATATTCTTGGTTTTTACACCAAAACTAGACAGGTGGTAGTTTTTATTTTTTTTAATTTTTATTTTTTTAATAAATCTTTATTCAGATTATTACAATTGTTTCTCCTTTCCCCCCCCATAGCTCCCCTCCACCTGGTTCCCACCCCACCTTCTGCCCTTACCTCCCCCACACTGTCCTCATCCATAGGTGTATGATTTTTGTCCAGTCTCTTCCTGAACCCCCCATACCCCTTTCCCCCCGAGAATTATCATTCCACTCCCTTTCTATGCCCCTGATTCTATTATATTCACCAGATTATTCTGTTCCTCAGGTTTTTAATTCACTTGATTTTTAGGTTCACTTGTTGATAGATATGTATTTGTTGTTCATAATTTTTCTCTTTACTTTTTTCTTCTTCCTCTTCTTTAAGAATACCTTTCAGCATTTCATATAATACTGGTTTGGTGGTGATGAACTCCTTTAGCTTTTTCTTATCTGTGAAGCTCTTTATCTGCCCTTCCATTCTGAATGATAGCTTTGCTGGGAAGAGTAATCTTGGTTGTAGGTTCTTGCTATTCATCACATTGAAAATTTCTTGCCACTCCCGTCTGGCCTGCATAGTTTCTGTTGAGAAATCAGCTGACAGTCGTATGGGTGCTCCCTTGTAGGTAACTAACTGTTTTTCTCTTGCTGCTTTTAATATTCTCTCTTTGTCTTTTGCTCTTGGCATTCTAATTATGATGTGTCTTGGTGTGGTCCTCTTTGGATTCCTTTTGTTTGGGGTTCTGTGGGCTTCCTGGACTTGTAAGTCTATTTCTTTCACCAGGTGGGGGAAGTTTTCGGTCATTATTTCTTCAAATAGGTTTTCAGTATCTTGCTCCCTCTCTTCTTCTGGCACCCCCATAATTCTGATGTTGGTACGCTTGAAGTTGTCCCAGAGTCTTCTTACACTATCTTCAACTTTTTGGATTTTTTTTTTTTCTTTTTGCTTTTTCGGTTGAGTGTTTTTTGCTTCTTTGTATTTCAATTCTTTGACTTGATTCTTGTGTTCCTCTAGTCTGTTTTTGGGTCTTTGTATAATATTTTTTATTTCAGTCAGTGTATGTTTAATTTCTAGTTGGTCCTTTTTCATATCTTCGAGGGTCTCGTTATATTTATTGGCCTTTTCTAGGATATTCTTGAAAAGCCTTATAACCATGGTTTTGAATTCTATATCCAGTCGTTTGTTTTCCTCCATTTCTTTCGTTTGTGATCTGTTTCTTTGATGCCGCATTTTCACTGCTTCCCTGAGTTGGTAGGGTAGATTTGTGTGCTAGGTTTCCTATATTTCCCAGTGGGTCGGCCTCTCCAGTTAACCTGAGGTGGACACTCTTGGTGCACCCCTTTGTGGACTGTGTGTACAGCCTTGTTGTAGTTAAGTCTTGATTGTTGTTGGTATCACTGGGAGGAATTGACCTCCAGGCCAGTTGGCTGTAAGGATCAGCTGTGTCTATGCTGGGAGAAGTTCGGTGCTGGAGACAGCCTTATAGGATTAGACTTGCCAAATTGCAATAGCCTCTGTGCTCAGCTTGGATGGGGTGGAGTCTCAGGGCGGAGCAGACAGTCTTGGCTTCCCGTCAGCCTTGCCCTTGCGCGCCTTCAGACCTCTGTCTTCCCCAGCTCCCGAGTCTCCGCCCGAGAGTCCAGACTCCCCCCACAAGAGCGTGGGTCCCCAGGGGCTCGCCTGGAACTGGGGTTCAGTGCAGTCAGAACTGGGGCTCAGTGCAGTCAGGAGCCTCTGACTCCCTTCCACTAGGGAAAGCCTGTGGCAACCTCCGCAGCCTTTGTGCGCACTGGCACGCGTGCGCCTTCAGACCTCCGCCTTCCCCGGCTCCCGAGTCTCCGCCCGAGATTCCAGATTCCCCCCACAAGAGCGTGGGTTCCAGGGGCTCGCCTGGAACCGGGGTTCAGTGCAGTCAGAATGGGGCTCAGTGCAGTGAGGAGCCTCCGACTCCCTTCCAGTAGGGAAAGCCTGTGGCAACCCCCGCAGCCTTTGTGGCACACGCGCGCCTTCAGACCTCTGCCTTCCCCAGCTCCCGAGTCTTCGCCCGAGAGTCCAGACTCCCCCCGTAAGAGCGTGGGTCCCCAGGGGCTCGCCCAGAACTGGGGTTCAGTGCAGTCAGAACTAGGGTTCAGTGCGGTTGGGGGCTTCCTTCCCACTTCCACCAGAGAAAGTAAGCCGGGCTCTCAGCCGCCCTTCCTCTCTGCGCGCACAAAGACCCTTTGCCGTACCTCCAATTCTCTGTGAGCTTTTCTCTGTCCTTCTAGTTGTAGAATTTTCACTCAGCCAGCTTTCCTGTGGTTCTGGATGGTGTCTGTTCTGTCTTTTAGTTGTAGTTTTGAAATTGTTGTGCGAGGCAGCAGTTTAGGTGCTTACCTATGCCACCATCTTGGTTTCTCTCCAGGTGGTAGTTTTTAAACGGGTTAGTTTGAAATGTGGAATCTGAAATCATATCAGTGGATTTTGTGCATTCTGTTACTTTAAAATCCTCTTGCACTTTGAATGGTTCTTTTATCCGTAACTATTGGGAAACTGTCAAAGCTCATGGTGGTAGACAAGTTGGCCAAAATTCTGGTTTTTACTTAAAAGCTCAAATTTAGTCATTGGCAACAAATACTGTTAGGTTTTCTAGAAGTGGCTGGCTGACTATATTCTTCTGAGCAAATGTCCACCAGATACTCAAGGATAAATACCATACTAGGTCTTTCCTGTGAAAATGGTGCTGTGAATGAAAAAGGGGGCGGGTCCAATCTTGCAATTCAAACAGCTGCATAGCACAGTGCGTTTTCTTCCGACTGCCACAATAGGTAGCAGAAGTGCTTCTTGCACACTGCCCTTTTCTTCACGTAGATATTAACGAGGTGTGTGTGCTCAAGGGCTGTTTAAGAAAGTTAATACTCTTTACTGCTTGGCATTTGAAAATGAAAGTCGGATTGCATATTACTGCAAGTGAAGAATACAATGATTGCTACTACAGCTTAGTGTCACTGCCTTGATTCATTTATGCTCAGGTGCCTCATTTTACCCACCATTGCTTTTACACCAACAGTGCAAATGCCAACACAGTGAAAAAGGCACATAACAACTTGGGGGTATAAAAATCGTGTTGACTTCTTGGACCTCTTGGAAGGTGTCTCAGGGACCCCCAGGAGCCCATACACTATATTTATCCACAATTGCTGCTTTGCACTAATGTGGTGCTTGCAGTTAGTTAGATTAGGTATTCCTGGGAATATGTCTTTCCATCATAACCCAACAGATGGCAAGAACAAGTGAGGATTTTATGCAGTTTCATGGCATATTTGTGTTAGTAGGGAATTTTACACAAGTCAGTTTGTGAAAAACAGGTGTGGAAAGAGAAGTAAAAGGAAAGAAACTAAACACAAAGGAAGAATCTAGGTGTATGAAAGATAAAATGTTTAATAATTAGGGAGCACTTAAACACACATGGGCACCATGAAGTGAGTTTGGTCATTGGGTATCCAAGTGCACTGTGCATGTCCACTAGAGGTCTTGCCTAAGGAAATGAACAGCCTTCAGCATCTCCTGTTATTTCTAAAATGTTAGAGATCTAATTAGAATCTCAGGACGCTCTTGACGTTTCTCTTGAAGACTAGATGTTTTGAGGCTAGACAGGGGTGGGCAAACTTTTTTTTTTTTTTTAAATATATTTTATTGATATTTTACAGAGAGGAAGGGAGAGGGATAGAGAGCTAGAAACATCGATGAGAGAGAAACATCGATCAGCTGCCTCCTGCACACTCCTACTGGGGATGTGCCCGCAACCAAGGTACATGCCCTTGACTGGAATCGAACCCGGGACCCTTCAGTCCGCAGGCCGACGCTCTATCCACTGAGCCATACCGGTTTCGGCAGGGGTGGGCAAACTTTTTGACTCAAGGGCCACAATGGGTTCTTAAACTGGACCGGAGGGCCGGAACAAAAGCATGGATGGAGTGTTTGTGTGAACTAATATAAATTCAAAGTAAAGGAGCGGAGGGGAGAGCAAGAGAACCGCGGCTCCGCGGGCCGGATAGAACAGCCGAACGGGCCGGATCCGGCCCGCGGGCCGTAGTTTGCCCACGGCTGGTAGAAGCTTGCTCATGGTGACTCATTGTGTCTGTAAGGATGGCCACATGAGGAGTCCTACCTCTGCTATATTTTAGCTAGCTTTCCTTGTTCTTAGTAATTGTTGGTTAACCTTAGAAAATAATACTTTTGTTCCTATCACAGGAGAGGTACTTTTCTTGTCTTAGACCATTGGTCAGCAAACTGCGGCTCGCGAGCCACATGCGGCTCGTGAGCCGCGGTTTGCCGCTCTGTTGACTAATTAGTTTGCTGACCACTGGGATAGGGGCTTAATCACAAGGAACGACAACAGCCTGTAATTATTGGAATCGAGAGTCTAGGTCAGTGGTCAGCAAACTCATTAGTCAACAGAGCAGCAAACTGCGGCTCGCGAGCTGCATGTGGCTGGCGAGCCGCAGTTTGCCGACCACTGTCTTAGACAATAATTTTTTTTTCTTTTAAGAATTATGAGACAATTTGCTTTCATGTTATTTCACCACGTCTTTTTCATTCTGCATATATTTTTTCTGGCATGAGAAGGCTTGGTAGCTTGCTAGTATGTTTTCTTTTTCAAATGGTTCTGTTTTGCTAATCTTGGGTCTTAGCAGGTTTTAATTTGAGCACATTTGAGTGTTTACTATATGCCAAGGTACTGCTTTCGTTCTTGGGAAGACAAGACCTTGCTCTCCTAAAGCTTCAGGTCTAGGACTGTGCTGTCCATGAGGGCAGCCACTGGCCCCCCGTAGCTGTCAAGGAATTGAGATGTGGCTGATCCGAATCGGGATGTGGTGTTAGTATAAAATACACTGGATTTTGAAGCCTTAGTTCAAAAAGAGAATATAACATACCTCAAATTTTATATTAATTTTAACCTGCTTCTTTGTACTTGAATTGGGTACTGGGACAATTCTGTTGAAGTTTGGGGAACTCTCCACTGAGAATAGACCATGTTGAGTGGAGTGGGATCAGGGAGACCAGTCACGAGAGAATTACAATTACACGTCAGTGATGGTGGTGATGGCACCCAGGGTAGTGAGGGGGAAATGGTGGTAGTGTGTGTGATGAATGGATACACAAAAGCAAACTAATTGTGATGAGCAAGATTGTGGGAGCAGCATGATGGGGGAGGGGAAGACAATTCAGTTTGGCCAGGTTGAGTTGAGATGCCTGTTAGACATGTGGACATAGGACAGTGACTGTACAGGAAGGACAGTGAATGCACAGGAAGTGGAAGAGGAGGAGGGGCTAAGGGGATGGAGGAGAGGTGAGGGGGAGCCAGTGCTATTGATTGATATCCTAGTGTTTAATCTACAGATATTATTCACATTTTGCCTATTGTCCCACTAATGTCCTTTTTCTGATCCTGGATCCAATCCAACATACCTCATGCGTTGAGTTGTGATGTTTCTCTTAATCTGGGACGATACCTTCGTCTTTTGTCTTTCATGACCTCCATGAGTGTGAGGAGTGGAAACTAGTTATTTTGTAGGATGTCTCTCATCTGAGTTGGTCTGATGTCTCTCCATGGTTAGAATCAGGTTATGTATTTTTGGTGGCACACCACAGAAGTTATGATGTCCTCCGTGCACCACATCAGGAGGCCAGAGAGGTTGGATTTGTTCTAATAGTGAAGGTGTTACCTTGGTCAGTTGGTTAAGTGGTATCTACCAGCCTCCTAAGTGTCAAGTTCCTGTGTTCTCCTTTGCATTAAGAGTCTTTGAGGGTTATTTTGAAACAGTGTAAAGCTCCAGTTTCTGATCACTTTCACTAATCCACGCATTCATCCATGGTTCTTACCTGAAACTGTAGTGGCTGCAAGAAGGTGACACGCTGTTTCTGTCATTTCTCCTACATTGATTAGTTGGAATTTTACTCTAAGGAAGAGCTTTCTCTTCTCTGTTTATTTTGTTTCTATTGATGTGGACTTGCTGATTCTTATTTTACAGGTTATACCATATTACTATTATTTTGTTGCTCTGTCAAAGTGAGGGTTAAGATGAGAGGCATTCTAGCATGGCGGTGGTGAGCAGTAGGCATGATTCAGCACAGATGGCAACATGATTATGATACTGTAATGTCCACAGTACGAGAAGAAATCTTTGTAAGCTTACACTGCGTTGTATACTTGGAAACGGACTTTAGCTGCCTAAGTGCAACAAATCTAATTTATTTGACTCACTTCTGGTGATGTTTTATAACTAGTGAAAATCAGGTCATTCTTTTTTTGTATGTGACACATTGCATTTAAATTCAGGTACTGTGCTCTGTGCTTGATAATGTGTAGTAACTGTTGTCTAGCATGTGCATCACTGATAACTGATAATCATATATAGGCTGTTTTTTCCATACCAGTCTAACTTTATTTTAGCTCAGTGATCAGGCGTTTCCCCCAGTCTATTTCATTTTGATGCACTAAGTATAGTAAGTGTGAAATTAGTAGAACATTGTTACGCATTTCTTCAGTGTGTCTGTTTAATCTTACATCTCTTGGCGAGTGGTGTGTACACTGACACAAATCAAATGGAATCTTAAACTATCTTCTTGAGATAATATACTGTATACAAAACACCCACAGGAATTAAGCAAAACTAGTTTTTTTCTGTGGTAATTAAAAAGGTTGGGAGATTAAAAAAATATGTAGTTACATAACAAAATTTAAACCATAAAATTGATTAAAATGATCTTTTTCTCTCCAAATGCAGTCATTGTGTAGTTTCTTGTGTTTTGGGGGGGAAAGATTTATATACATATACAAGCATCTAGGAATGTACATTTCTTAGAAAAAATACTACTTACTCAGTTATGCCCCTTACTGTTTTGAAGCTTTAAAAAGCAGTTCTAAAGGTGCTTTGGAAGCCAGAGGGAAGGAAATTGTGGAAATACAGTATTTCAAAGCTTATTTAAATAGTGGAGTCTTGATTTAGGAGTAAAGTATATTTACCCATATTTGGATTGATAATACATTAAAACTTGTTTAAATGTCTTTGTTATTAAAAGGATATTATCAATATGCTAGGATTCATTATTAATACTTGTTACAGATTATTCTAATTTTCTGAAAACTCCAGCATCTGGTTTATCCCATCATCAATATGGAAAGAAGAAATGTGTTTTACAGTGCTTAACCAAATATTAAAAAAGAACAAAAAATGCTCCCAACCTCTGAAAACTTCAGAGCAGTCCTTATAAATAGCACGTGCATAATACATCATATTAACGGGAACTAGTTCAGTGCTCTAACTCTAAATTTAATTCTGTTATTGTTCGCCCCCTCCCAACTTTTTATGTTTTAAAGAATTTTTAAAAAAAATCTTTTAAAAAATATTTTTATTGATTTCAGAGAGGGAGAGAGAGAGAGCATCATCAATGATGAGAGAGAATCATTGATTGGCTGCCTCCCGCACAACTCCTACTGGGGATTGAACCCACAACCCAGGCATGTGCCCTTGACTGGAATCGAACCCGGGACCCTCCAGTCTGCAGGCCGATGCTCTATCTACTGAACCAAACCAGCTAGGGCTTAAAAATCTTTATTGTAGTTTACTTTTATGTTTCTCTTCCTTTTTTCCTTTTAAGCTGTTTTGCTAATTGTTTTATAACCACAACAAATGAGTACAGATCATACCCTGTTCAAAACAACACAATAAAGGTTCAAGATCAAGGTGTTCCTTTAGGCAAGACTGAAGATTTCAGTCTCTGGAATTTGGAATTTAGGCTGCAATCCTTATTTTTGGATGGATCACTGGGTGTGTAGTATAGTCCATGCTTTTAACCAGATTTGAACAGAAGAATGGCCTCTTGGCCCAGGTAGAAGTAGATGAAGTGTATGGTTCCTCCCCACAATGCAATGCCAGTGGGGTTGTACTTCTTGTCAGACTCCTTCTTAACATGGGCCTCAATATCCTTTTCTATGTTATATTTCTCCAACGCTTGAGTAGCACATTCCTCGGAGTCCTGTTGCATCTCCTCCGACATATCGGCATTTTTGATCACCGCCTTTCTGTCGCACACGGTTACAGTGGAGCAGGGCCTGGCCGACTGCAGCAGTCTCCTGGGGGAGGGGCTGGCGAGGCTCAGCCCAGCTAGAGAAGCCGTCACTGCCGAAGCCATGGCACATCTACTCTCTTTTTTCTAATGGTGTTTTTAAACTGCTTTTTTTGGTTCTCAAAATGCTGTTTATTTTATATTTTAAAGTGTTTTTAAAAAATTATTTTTAAATTATAGTTGACATATGAAGTTATAATAATTTCAAATGTACAATATAGTGATTATTTACATACCTTACAAAGTGATCACCCTGGTAAGTCTAGTACCCATTTGACATAATACATAGTTATTACAATATTATTGACTATACTAGAGGCCCAGTGCACGAAATTCGTGCATGGGTAGGGTCCCTATGCCTAGCTGGCGATCAGGGCTGATCTGGGTCTTCCAGCTACCGCCTGGGCTTTCCTTTGTTCCGCGCTGCCCCCTGGTGGTCAGTGCCCATCATAGCAAGTGATCGAACTCCTGGTCGAACTCCTGAGGGGACACTTTGCATATTAGCCTTTTATATATATACTAGGAGCCCAGCGCGCGATTTGAAATTGCGCGGCGCCGCCCACCCTCAAGTCGCCTGTCTGGCCCTGCCTCCCTCTCCGGCCCTTGAGGCAGCCACTGCTGATCAGGCCCTCCCCCAGCGCAGGCGCGCGGACGCCCCTGCCTCCCCACTGCTGATGCTGCGCGCACTCACAACCTCCTCCTGTCTGGTTGACCCGTTATGGCATCCCGGTTAATTAGCATACTTCTTTATTTTTTATAAAAATATATATATATAGATTCCCTATGCTATACTTTATATCTCTGTGACTATTTTTATAATGGCAATCTATAATGCTGCTTATTTTTTAAATTAAAAATTTTACAGAAAAAAACCCATTTTAAAATATCCTGGGGAACACTGAAATTTGATTTGTAAGCATAAAGAAAATAGTTCAAGATTTTTTTTAAAAAATATATTTCATTGATATTTTACAGAGAGGAAGGGAGAAGGAGAGGGAGCTAGAAACATCGATAAGAGAGAAACATCGATCAGCTGCCTCCTGCACACCTCCCACTGGGGATGTGCCCGCAACCAAGGTACATGCCCTTGACCGGAATCGAACCCGGGACCCTTTAGTCCGCAGGCCGACGCTCTATCCACTAAGCCAAACCGGTTTCGGTAATAGTTCAAGATTTTAAAGAAGCTTATTTTTAGTTTTTATACTGTTAACAATATAAATATTTTAAATTGAAGTGTACATTAATGATTTTTAACAAATAGAATACTGGTTTGTTTTAATTCCAGGTGGCAGTCTACAACATTTAGTGTACATCAATTCTGGCTGATTCTAAATTAATAGACTTGTTTAAACTATAAGTCTTACATAAACTATATAATTAAGTGTTGCTAAACATCTCATAATGTAATTACAGCTAGCAAATCAATACTGCATATTACAGCTAAGATTTGTTGTATGTCTTGAACTTTAAACAAGTTTAAATTTATTAAAAATATCACTGTTCATACTGTCTAAATATGTAGATCTGACAAATTTTAGTTTGGTCATGATAGATTTGTGTATTAGTATTCACCTTTTTCACAATAGCTTTTAAATTTTATGATAGTGTAATCAGTTTAAGATGTTAAAATTTCACTAAACTGCTTCCAAATGGCTTGGTCAAACAAAATTCTAGTTCCCTAGTTTTATTGTAATTTTTAATTTGGTTTAATTACTGCCACCCTAACTTTTTAAATTTATCAAAGAATTGGATGAATATTTTAATAAAATAACAGCAAAGTACGCAAAACAAATACTTAAACTTATTGATTAAATTTGAAACACTGAAATTTAAAAATCAGGAGATTGGTCTCAGCAGAGTCTGAGTGTGTATAGTATTAATTGTTATTCCAATAATGAAAAAAAACACAAAAATGCTAAGAATTAAGATTTTTGAAAATACAGTTCTTTATTAGTAACTGAACAAAACTAAAAATCTCAACATAACATTAGCTTATAGCCAAGTGATAATAAGTCTGCTTCAAGAGATTGTATTTTAAAAAACTATTGATATTTGCAGTGTGACTTACGGCTTTATTGCAATTTTATTTTCTTCAACTCATCTATTGAAACCGTGCTAATTATCTAATGACAACTAGTTTGCCCAGGTGCTAGGGCAGTGGTCGGCAAACTCATTAGTCAATGGAGTGGCAAACCATGGCGGCTTGTGAGCCGCAGTTTGCTGACCACTGTGCTAGGGAGACAAAAGCATTACCTTACGATTTTGAAAGAGAAAAATGAACATTTTACAGTCATTCAAGTAAGAAAGCACATTTATGTGAATGATGTGTGCATTAACATATTTTTAGCCATTGTCATAATTGGCAGTAACTTTAAATGCATAGCTGCACTGAGTCTTTTGGACTGTTAGGTAGTTTGCAATTACTGGAAGAAATGGGAGCTGTTAAGATTCTGAAAGCTTCTCTTTATCTGCAGAATATTAAGATGTGTGTGGTTGGTGGTTTTGATACTATTTGTTTGGTTTCATAACTGTCATGACTTTCAAAAAGATAGACTCTTACATGTACAGTATTTTTTCTGCTTGTATCACAGTGAAGATAGAATTCTGAAACTAGTTTTTGAGTTACCCACTTTATATATTTAAAGCCTTCCCAAGTTAAAAAATAACTAAAGTTCTAAACATAGGGATAAGTAATTAAGTACTAACAGCCAAATCTATCCGGAAGGGATTTAGAATTCCAAACATTTGTCACTGATATCCTTCTCTCTCTCTCTCTCTCTCTCTCTCTCTCTTATATCTTTATTGATTTCAGAGAGGAAGGGAGAGGGAAAGAGAGATAGAAACATCAATGATGAGAGAGAATCATTGATTGGCTGCCTCCTGCACGTCCCCAACTGGGAATCAAGCCCGCAACCCAGGCATGTGCCCTCGACCAGAATTGAACCCGGGACCCCTCAGTCCGCAAGCTGAGCCCAACCAGCCAGGGACCCCTCTATCCACTGAGCCAAACCAGCCAGGGCTGATATCCTACTCTTAATAAGATGTATTCTAGTTTTAATCAATAGAGTGTGCTAAATGCAAGTGTATATTAATGCTGTAGGGTCTCTTAGAAAAAAATGTTAAAACTTTGACTTTTTTTTTTTTTTTTTAAACTAAAAATAAAACAAAAAACCTGATGAACAGATGGATGGCTGGTGGTTAGGGGTGTATTGGAGTCCTGGTGTGTTGCCCCCTGGTGGACAGTCTTTCCTGATAGCTTACGTTTTGCACTTGTTTCTACAAGTCAGTCTTTAGGCAATTAAAGTGCTTGGTCCTCGTTTAACACGTTCTTAAGTGTTTTGTAATGCATAAGCTTTTATTTCAACATTTTTACAAGGTGCTAAAGTCTAAAGCCCAGCCCTCTAAAATTTAATGCCCTGTACAGATTGTTAATGACAGGTTTAGTTTGTGATGGCTTTCCTAATAGCAAAGCTTTCAAACGGGTTAGAGTACTTAAGGGGCGGGGAGGACCATTTAAAACTCTTGGTGCCTGTGTTACAGAGAAAGCCCTTGGGCAGGAAGATGTGCTTTGGGTACACTGGAGGGTGAGCACTGCGCAAAGGTAACGTGGTGCTCAGTGCCCACTCCTTTGGGCTTATGTTAAACTTTTTGACCAGTTATATCAGTACCTCAAGACGACCAAGAGTTTCGTCCTTTGAGAGACCTGTGTCCCATGGGCTTGGAGATGTCAGTCACAGGTAACATGTTTTTGCATATAATCAGTGATTATAAGCATGATATTACATTCTAGATTGCCATAATAGGCACAGGTTTAACATGACACTTTTTAAAAATATATATTTTTTTGATTTTTTACAGAGAGAAAGGGAGAGGGAGAGGGATAGAGAGTTAGGAACATTGATGAGCATGAAACATCGATCAGCTGCCTCCTGCACACCTCCTACCGAGGATGTGCCCGCAACCAAGGTACATGCCCGTGACCGGAATTGAATCTGGGACCCTTTAGTCCGAAGGCCGATGCTCTATCCACTGAGCCAAACTGGTTAGGCTAACATGTCACTTTTTAAATTGCACATCTAATAACTGTACACGTATTTAGGACCCTTAAAAGGACTTTCCGGTAGAGGAGAACTTCTTGAAATATCATATGCATTGCATCTTTTATTGCCAGTTTGCACAGCTATTTGTCTTATTCATGTGTCATGTTAGCTGCTTGGTGAGGCAGGAGGTTTTGTTACCTCGAAATGGTCTGCTCTATGTTGATGTGACCACTTTTTGGGCCTTTTCTATAGCATGTGGATATAAATTAGATAACATCCAATGCTGTTTTTCTGGCGTGGGGTTTATATAGTTATGACTAGAGGCCTGATGCACGAAGATTCGTGCAAGAATGGGCCTTCCTGCGGCTGAGAGCCTGGCTGACTTTCTCTGGCAGAAGGGGGAAGGAAGCCCCTGACCGCACTGAACCCCAGTTCTGACAGCACTGAACCCCAGTTCCGGGCGAACCCCTGGGGACCCACGCTCTTACGGGGGGAGTCTGGACTCTCGGGCGGAGACTCGGGAGCCGGGGAAGGCGGAGGACTGAAAGCGCGCGTGCGCGTGCCAGTGCGCACAAAGGCTGCGGAGGTTGCCACATGCTTTCCCTAGTGAAAGGGAGTCAGAGGATTCTGACTGCACTGAGTCCCAGTTCTGACTGCAGTGAACCCCAGTTCCAGGCGAGCCCCTGGGGACCCACGCTCTTGTGGGGGAGTCTGAACTCTTGGGCGGAGACTCGGGAGCCAGGGAAGGCGGAGGACTGAAAGCGCGCGTGCGCGTGCCAGTGTGCACAAAGGCTGCGGAGGTTGCCACAGGCTTTCCCTAGTGAAAGGGAGTCAGAGGCTCCTGACTGCACTGAGCCCCAGTTCTGACTGCAGCGAACCCCAGTTCCAGGCGAGCCCCTGGGGACCCACACTCTTGTGGGGGGAGTCTGGACTCTCAGGCGGAGACTCGAGCTGGGGAAGGCGGAGGACTGAAAGCGCACATGCGCGCAAGGGCAAGGCTGACAGGAAGCCAAAACTGAGACTCCACCCCATCCAAGCTGAGCACAGAGGCTATTGTAATTTGGCAAGTCTAATCCTATAAGGCTGTCTCCAGCACCGAACTTCTCCCAGCATAGACACAGCTGATCCTTACAGCCAACTGGCCCGGAGGTCAATTCTTCCCAGTGATACCAACAACAATAAAGACTTAATTACAACAAGGCTGTACACACAGTCCACAAAGGGGTGCACCAAGAGTGTCCACCTAAGGTTAACTGGGGAAGCAGACCCACTGGGCCATATTGGAAACCTAGCACAAATATATACCTTACCAACTCAGGGAATCAGTGAAAATGCGGGGTCAAAGAATCAGATCACAAACGAAAGAAATGGAGGAAAACAAACGACTGGATATAGAATTCAAAACCACGGTTATAAGACTTTTTAAGAATATCCTAGAAAAGGCCGATAAATATAACGAGACCCTCGAAGATATGAAAAAGGACCAACTAGAAATTAAACATACACTGACTGAAATAAAAAATATTATACAGAGACCCAGAAACAGAATAGAGGAACACAAGAATCAAGTCAAAGAATTGAAATACAAAGAAGCAAAAAACACTCAACCGAAAAAGCAAAAAGAAAAAAAAAAATCCAAAAAGTTGAAGATAATGTAAGAAGACTCTGGGACAACTTCAAGCGTACCAACATCAGAATTATGGGGGTGCCAGAAGAAGAGAGAGAGCAAGATAATGAAAACCTATTTGAAGAAATAATGACCGAAAACTTCTCCCACCTGGTGAAAGAAATAGACTTACAAGTCCAGGAAGCGCACAGAACCCCAAACAAAAGGAATCCAAAGAGGACCACACCAAGACACATCATAATTAAAATGCCAAGGGCAAAAGACAAAGAGAGAATATTAAAAGCAGCAAGAGAAAAACAGTTAATTACCTACAAGGGAGCACCCATACGACTGTCAGCTGACTTCTCAACAGAAACTATGCAGGCCAGACGGGAGTGGCAAGAAATTTTCAATGTGATGAATAGCAAGAACCTACAACCAAGATTACTCTACCCAGCAAAGCTATCATTCAGAATTGAAGGTCAGATAAAGAGCTTCACAGATAAGAAAAAGCTGAAGGAGTTCATCACCACCAAACCAGTATTATATGAAATGCTGAAAGGTATTCTTAAAGAAGAGGAAGAAGAAAAAAGTAAAGAGAAAAATTATGAACAACAAATACATATCTATCAACAAGCAAACCTAAAAATCAAGTGAATTAAAAACCTGAGGAACAGAATAATCTGGTGAATATAATAGAATCAGGGGCATAGAAAGGGAGTGGACTGATAATTCTTAGGGGGAAAGAGGTATGAGGGGTTCATGAAGAGAATGGACAAAAATCATACACCTATGGATGAGGACAGTGGGGGGGAGGTAAGGGCAGAAGGTGGGGTGGGAAATGGGTGGAGGGGAGCTATGGGGGGAAAAAGGAGAAATAATTGTAATAATCTGAATAAAGATTTATTAAAAAAAAAAAAAAAAAAAAAAAAAAAGAATGGGCCTTCCTTCCCCTGGCTGCTGGCACTGCCTCTGCTCTAGCCGGAGCCGCCTTTCCATCTTCCCACGCTGCCCAGAGGCCCAGAGCAGCTAGGACGTTGCGGAACAGCTGCATCATCGCCATGGCGACGACACAAGCATCCTGCCTGGCCACTCAGCGCCTGCATATGCAAATTAACCCGCCATCTTTGTTGGGTTAATTTGCATACTTCTGATTGGCTGGTGGGCGTCGCGAAGGTACGGTCAATTTGCATATTACTCTTTTATTAGTGTAGATTATTATATTGGACAGTTTTCTTGGAGATCTGTGTTGTTGTTGGTTTTTTGTTATTGTTTCATAGAAGCCAAATAGTAGACACCTACAATTATGGTAGAAATAGCATGGAAATTGGAGTTAGAATTTGAATTTTGTTTTTCATTTACCTGCTTCTTGACCTTGATTAAAATAATCTCTTGATACTGTTTTCTTAATCTGTGAAGTGAGAGTATTAATACCTGCTTAGTTCAGTTGATTTAAGGTAGAGTGAAAATGTATTTCAAATGCCTGGCATAGTCTTTTATCCATTAGGAGTCCCTGAATAAATGATATCTGTTATTTTATTTTATTGTTATTCCTCACCCGAGGTCATTTTTCCATTGGTTTTTAAGATACATATTTTTTATTGATTTCAGAGAGGAAGGGAGAGACAAACATTTAAAAATGTATTGTCAAATTGTAGCCATGGCAGAAGAAATAACCTGGAAATGACTCATTTTCTCCTGCATGTTGCTGCCTTCAGTCTTTCTAGTTGGAGGGTGCAACTTTTCATCTGCAGCATCTCTTATTTGTATCAGAATTGACATAAATTCGAATTGTGTAAAATTGTTGTCCCACTCTCACAAATGATTCCTTCTAAATAGCACAGATGTTTCATTAATACACATTGTTCTAAAACAAAATTTTTGTGAATATCCTGTATTTGAAGTTACACTGTAGTTATAGCAGCAGAATGAATTTAAATGTGCAGTCATCCCTGAATATCCTCAGGGAACTGGTTTCAGGGCTTCCACTGTAAACATAAATCATAATTCTCTTCTAAAACTCCCTTCCTCATGGTACAGAGTACTAATAAGCCCAGACTTTGATTTTTTAAAAATATATTTTATTGATTTTTACAGAGAGGAAGGGAGAAGGATGGAGAGCTAGAAACATCGATGAGAGAGAAACATCAATCAGCTGCCTCCTGCACACCCCCCACTGGGGATGTTCCCGCAACCAAGGTACATGCCCTGACCGGAATCGAACCTGGGACCCTTCAGTCCACAGGCCAACGCTCTATCCACTGAGCCAAACCAGTCAGGGCTTGATGGAATTTATTATTTGTAAAGATGGTGACTTCCAGATTTTAGAGAGCAGGAAAAAAAATGAGGAAATTTGAAAAGTACTGTAGGAGAGACAGATTAATAAATTCTCCTATAACCCTCACCTAGTTTCAAGAATCAACATCTGGCCCTGGCCAGTGTGGCTCAGTTGGTTGGAGTGTTGTCCCATGTATCGAAGGATCACATTAGATTTAAAAAAAAAAAAATGTTTTTATTGATTTCAGAGAGGAAAGGAGAGGGAGAGAGAGATAGAAACATCAGTGATGAGAGAGAATCATTGATTGGCTGCCTCTTGCACACCCCATACTGGGGGTTGAGCTCACACTGCAGGCATGTGCCCTGACCGGAAATCTAACTGGGACCTCCTGGTTCATAGGTCGGCACTCAACCACTGAGCCACACCGGCTGGGTTAGAATTTGAATTTGGTCAGGGCACATACCCAGGTTTCGGGTTCAATCCCCAGTCGGGGCATATATGGGAGGCAGCTGATTGATATTTCTCTCTCATATTGATGTTTCCCTCCCTCCCTCTCCTTCCTCTCTCTCTAAAATCAATAATTTTTAAAAAGTCACCATTGATGACCAGCCTTATTGGATCTCTGTGCCCCAATGTCATACCTTCCCAGATGAATTTTTGAAGCAAATTTAAGACAGCAAGCCTATTACACTTCTCATTCTTTAGAATGCATCTCTAAAAGATAAGAACTTTTAAAAAGCATAGATAATACTATTATTACATAAAGAAAACATTGGCACTAATTCATTGATATAAAATATTTCAGTTTTTCCCAGTTGTCTAATTGAGTCTCCACTTCACCCCCAGTTTATTTTAATTAGGATTTAAACAGGTTTCATACATTATGATTGGTTGATAGGTCTTAGGGTGTTTTTGTGTGTGTATTTTTAATGTCAGGTTTTCCATCCTTTTTCTTTGAAATTTACTTAAAAAAACTTAGACCCGGCTGGCGTGGCTCAGTGGTTGAGCGTCTACCTATGAACTAGGAGGCCACGGTTTGCTTCTCAGTCAAGGCACATGCCTGGGTTGCAGGTTTGGCCCCCAATGCGGGGCGTACAGGAGGCAGCCGATCGATGGTTCTCTCTCATCATTGATGTTTCTATCTCTCCTTCTCCCTTCCTCTCTGAGATCAATAAAAATATATTATAAAACAAAACAAAACAAAACAAAAAACTTAGATGTTTGTGTTGAGAGTTTCTCAGATCTGCATTTTGCTGTTGTGTCTTTTGGTATGTTCTGCATCTCTGATAGCTAGGTTAGAGATTTGGTCATTTTCAAGTTTAATTTTTTTAGATTGGCAAATAAAGGCAAGACAGGAAAATTTTAATGTCTGAGAAAGGTTTTATTTGTTTAAAGAATAACAGATTCAAATAGTTTATCAATGTGAAAGTTCAAGTTTGGCGGAAAATTGGTATAGATGAGGAAGCATGTTACATTTAAGTGAAACAGTTTCTAACCTATTCGTCCTTAAGCAGGATAAACATACTTGGTTTTTCTTTCCTTACCTCACTAGAAGGCAAAAGAGCTTCTTAAGCAGAAAGAATTTGCTGCTGTGAGACTGGGAAGGGAGCATTGCATTTATATTAAGCATTCTGATGGGAGTAGGCTTCTCTGCAAGGTCCAGTATGGCAATATCTTAGAAGAAAAGCAAGGCTGGGTTGCTTAGGAGGAGAGGAATGTCAGATATTTGGACCAAATTTGTCTTCGTTATTTTGTGTGTGTGTGTGTGTGTGTGTGTGTGTGTGTGTGTGTGTGTGTGTTTGCTATATAAGAATTCTATGACATGAAACAATTTTCGTAATGATTCTCTTGTGTGCAGTAATAATTGTTGGCTTATTTCATTTGCTTGATTCTACAAAACGTATTAAAATTGGAATGTATTAAAATTGGAAATATAAGCCATGTTGGCTGTCTAACTACTTCTTGGAAACAAGAAGTCATCTGAACTCTCTTCCTTCTTCATACTCTTCAGGGGTGGGATTATTGTAGTTTCTAAAGTTTATGAGAATGTGATATAACTTGATCAAGGACAAATTCAAGAATTTGCCTTGGAAAAGCACCACATCTAATTGGCAGTAATGTGAAATGAAAAGTGTTAATGAAGAGATACCCTATATTCAAAATACAGCACTTTTAAAAGTTTCATCATCTGAAAATATCTCTTCTCACAGGTACAGTCACTTAGTGATGGTAAAATTTTGTTTCTTAATTATTCCTGAAATGTCCTTGACAAACAAATAAAATTTTATCAATTAGTTTTACCCTTGAGTATCAAGTATACTAAGTTTAGATCAGTTCTTTCAATTCGAAAAATGTGAAATTTTATATACATGTAAAATTTTACTTTTTCTAGTAGCCACAATAAGATGTCAAAAGTAACAGGTGACATGAGCTTTCATATTGTGTACAACCCAATATGTCTTAAATATTAATCTCTTCACATGTGATCAGTATTAAAAACTAGTGAAATTTTATATTCTCTGTTTTTGGTACTAAGTTTTCAAAATCCGTTATGTACTTTACACTCATGGAACAATTCCATTTGATTGGATTAGCCACATTTCAAGTACTCAGAAGCCTCATGTGGCTAGTGGCTACTCCATTGAACAAAGAAGTTTTAAGATACTAAGCTTTAAAAATCACTTGTTAAAAATATGATTTGAGTCTTGCTGGGAAAAAATGTAATGGTATATATAAAATTAGCTTAACTATGGAAAAATTTGGGAATGATTAATTTTCAATGTGACTCAAATTAGAGGTTTTGTATCTGAGTACTTTATTCCCTTGTGACCACCCTGAGTTTCAAGGAAGATATGTGTAAATGACTATATTGTGTGAATGGTACACTTTTGCAGGAGCTACACTTTGAGTCACACAGGCAGTGAGCCTCTTATTTAAAAAGAACTCTTCCGTGATGTTCAACTCCGTGTGTTTCTGTGGTTGGTTGAAATACTGGGAGTAACTTTTTTGGTTAAAGGCACATTTTCAGATTAAATCTCACTCTGGAGACTACAGAAATCTTTGATTATTCATGAATCAGGGATCAGTTTGTGCCCAATTGATTTCAACTATTATTTATTGAGTAATGTTCTGTCATGTTAACCTTGCACATATTTTAAGTGTAAGAACCTTACTGTAATCTTCCCTTGAAGGGACATTTGTCTCCTAAGAGGAAGAGAGATGGCAGTGCGCACTTGCAAACATTGGTAATAGGAGCGCACAGAGAACATTTGGTTCTTGGACTCTACCAACTCATATCCCTGGCTTCAGTCCAGTTTCTAGCCGTACAGTTACGGTTGTCAGACTGTTCTAGATAGATGATGAAAAGGTGCACAGCTTTGAAAGATAAATACACTTCTGTTTTAGTTAAGGGGACTAAATAAAACATGGATGTTGTTTCCATGGAGACCTGGGATCTGGGAGCTGGGGGATGCCTACTTAGAACTGTAATGTTTAAGGAGACTTTTCTTCCTTTATTCCTTGTATAACAGTGTTGAGTTATTGCTCAGGTGCTATGAGCCAGGCAATCTCAGCACCTGAATATACAGCGGTGAATAAGATAGAAATAATTTTACCTTCAGGGAACTTTCCCTGTTAAATAGACCTCACTGGTCACCAAATACTTGAGTTAGCTCAGTTTTCAGTATAGTTGCCTTCCTTCTTGGTATTAATATGCAACCTTGTCCATTTATTGTCAATATTGAATCTTGGTATATAAATTATTGATTGAGTTAAGCTGTGAAAATGTTGTTTTAGGATTAGCATGCCCTTGACCTTTTGGGTTTAACATGCAACCTGTTATTTTTCTGGAGTTATTTGACAAGGTTACATTATTGGTTGGATTACAAGTGGAATCAGTAAGATTGAATATAGTGAGTGAAGTGAAGAGGACAGACTCTGGAGCCAGAATGCCCAGATATGGATTCTGACCCTGCTACACATTAGCAGTGTGTACTTGGACAACTTAAACTTGCGCTTTTGATTCCTGTCTATAAAATGCTGACTGCAAGGGTTAAATGAGATAATAGACATTATCTTGGGCAGTTTGGGCTGCTATAACAAAAACCACGGACCAGGTGGCTTAAGCAGAACACATTTATTTCTCATAGTTCTGGAGTCTGGGATGTCCAAGATCAAGGTGCAGACGGATTGGTTGGGTGCTTGGTGAGACTTGTGAACAGATGCATTCTGGGCTCTAGACACACGTGGCTTTTTCGGGTGCCAGTGAAGAGAGCCTGGTTTGTCTTCTTAAAAAGACCATAATCCCATTATGGGGGCTCTACCCTCATGACCTCAATTAAGCCTACCTATTTCCCAAAGGCCCTGCCTCCTAATACCATCATAGGGGGTTAGGGCTGCAACAGGACACATTTTTTTTGGGGGGGACACATAAAGCATTTCTTGTTTATATTCTTGTTTAAACTGTTGTCAAACTTTACAGTGGAAGAAAAGATGCAACTACTGAAGACTTTTGGCAAAAAACTAGGAATCTAAAATGTGAATTGGAAATAATCGTTATGAACACATGGTTTATTTCTCTTTCAAACATAATGTATATTTTCTAGCTCTGATCTAGGAGCAGTGACCAACTCCATAACAGTGAGCACCTCAGTGACCAGATCGTGTCTCTATGCATTATTTCTGATTTAAAAGGGACCGTTGTGCCTGGCCTGTGTGGCTCTGTGGTTGAGCATCGACCCATGAATTAGGAGGTCACGGTTTGATTCCCTGTCAGGGCATATGCCTGGTTGTGGGCTCAATCCCCAGTAGGGGGGTGTTCAGGAGGCAGCCGATCAATGATTCTCCCTCATCATTGATGTTTCTGTCCCTCTCTCCCTCTCCCTTCCTCTCTCTGAAATCAATTTAAAAAGGGAGGAGGGAGACCAAGGCCGATTGCAGATGTGCACAGGAAGTGTACAAGTTGAACCTGGATTTATCATGTCAGAACAGACAGCAAGAGAGCTCCCAGAGTTTACTAGAGTCATGCCAAAAGATGCAGGAACCAACGTGAAGAGGCTTCCACTGACCAAGACAGGGCAGTTTGAGCATCAGAAAGAATGAATGCAGTGGATTGATACATACAAAATCTCTATGAGTCCATGAATGTATAATCCTGAAAAAAATAAACATTTGGTCAGCTTTGCACAATGCCAGAGCACCAACTGAAAATTTTGACATAATGGTGTCTTTGAGTTCTTGAAGGCGAGATTGAGATGAGGACTTGCATGAAGCTGATTTATTCTGGAGATTATTTCGGAGAGTGAAAAGGGGAATGAGGAAAAGCTAATGAAGGGTACTTGACTGATTGGCCATAAGGAAATGGGTGGGGCCTTAGAGAAATGTGCAGAATGCCTCCCTGCTGGTAGCTTGGGGCATTTATTTACTGGCTCCCACCCCCTACCAGGGGTGGGCAAACTTTTTGACTCGAGGGCCACAACGGGTTCTTAAACTGGGTTCTTAAACTGGACCGGAGGGCCGGAACAAAAGCATGGATGGAGTGTTTGTGTGAACTAATATAAATTCAAAGTAAAGGAGCGGAGGGGAGAGCAAGAGAACCTGATAGAACAGCCGGATCCGGCCCGCGGGCCGTAGTTTGCCCACGGCTGCCCTAGCCTATAAATTGCAGGTTGTTTTAAGGGCTTCAACTCTCCTGTGCTTCTGGGCTGGCTGCTCGCGAACTCTTCTGACACTTTGGAGAAGCCCTGAGGTAAAAAGGAAAGACGGATGCTTTTAGGGGGAAGGAGGTAGGCAGACAGCTTCAGTGTGTGCAGGAGAAATCGGAGGTGAGTGGGAGAGGGGGCACAAAACTGCTGCAGAGGTGGAGGAATCCAGTACTTATCCGGCCTTTACTGTACGTCCTGTGCTGCCGGGTATCCCAATAGTTGGTAAGGGAGGTTGTTCTTAATGGAAGAACTTCAGCCTAAACACAGAAGACACCACTTGTCAGCTTTGAACGGAATAATGTGTTTAGGCAGTGATCATAAGGGATTGCAACATTTTAGGAAGGCAACCAGAGATAAATGGATCTCCCCATGATCTCCTCATGGAGTAGGACACACCCCCTGTGACGTATTATTGACTCAGTTAACCAAACAATAGCAGCAAAAAACAAATTGAGTCTTCAGATCTAATTACCACTTGTGTGGGGCACAGAGGAACGTATTAAACACCACCATGGGGGTTTAATTAGCAAAATCCAGACAGGACAAATGATAGATTTGGGATTTTTTTTTTACCTCCAAGTAAGTGGCAAGAAAAAAAGGGAAATGTATAAATTGAGACTAGTGTCATAATCAACCAAGTACAATGTGTGGACCTTCCTTGGATACTGATTGAAGAAACAATTGTAAAAACAAATTTTTTTAAAATTGTGGCTGTTTGACTAGATTTTTAGTGTGAAGTTTTGGTCATCTTTAAGGATTGATATCAGTATTTTGTCTACTTAGTGTTGTTTTAAGAGATACTAATACTTAGAAATAAAAGGCATGAGAACAAGTTGGGGGTGATGGTTACATTCTGGGAGGCAGTAGCATGGTTAACTAGCTGTCTTACTCTATTTGGTGAGGTGGGTTCATAGGCGTTTTATGCTTTGTGATATAAAAAAATTATATGTCACTGTGCATCAAATTCAACATAGTAAACAATTATGATAGCGGATGCAGTGGATAAAATGCAGAATGAATAATTGTACAGGATTTATGACCTGGACCGCCAAATAAATGGCATGGGAGCAGTGAAGGGAAACTCTTGTATCAAATAGACCTAAAGAGACATCAGCTCTACACGTGTGCCTCTTGGCGGGATCTCAACATGAACAAACCATTTGTAAAAAGATAGTTATAGGCAATTGGAAATAAACAGAATGGATATCTGATATCAAGGAATTTTTGTTACTTTTGAGGAGCAACAATGGTGGTGTAGTAAAGTTTAAATCCAAAAGGTCCTTATTTTTTTAAAATATATTTTATTGATTTTTTACAGAGAGGAAGGGAGAGGGATAGAGAGTTAGAAACATCGATGAGGGAGAAACATCGATCAGCTGCCTCCTGCACACCCCCTACTGGGGATGTGCCCGCAACCAAGGTATATGCCCTTGATCGGAATCGAACCTGGGACCTTTGAGTCCATAGGCCGATGCTCTATCCACTGAGCCAAACCGGTTAGGGCAAGGTCCTTATTTTTTATACCTATTTACTGGTGTACTTAAGCATGACCGTGGGACTTGTTGGTAAGGTGTAAGCATACTAACGAAGACCAGTGGTCATACTTGATCATTGAAGCTGGTATGGGCATGTGGTGGTCGATTTTATTAGCTTATCTAGTGTGGTGTCAACGTGAAAATTGCTCTAAAGTTAACTTAAATCACTGATTAATAAAGGTCTTGAAGATGCCCTTTGGAGTCTGTGAGCTTTTCTGTTCGCTCGTTATCCTGTAATTTAAATTGCTTTTAATAAATAACTAGTATTGAATTTTCATGGTAACTAATATTTCAAGTACAATGTTAAACAAACTTTACCTCATTTTCTCTCCAGGGGAAGACTCTTAAATTCTATATGGTTAACTTATAAAAAGATTGTGTTGGGGTTCTTTTTAAAAATAACACAGTAATTAAATATTTTTTTATGATTTTTGCTCTCAAACTTAAGTGTGGCAGTTCTCACTCCACTTGTAATTTTTAATTTTTTAAAATTGATTTTAGAACAAGAGGCAGGTTGGGGGGAGAGAGAGAGAGAGAGAAACACACACTGATCTTAGAGAGAAACATAGATCTGCACGCACCTTGACCAGGGATTGGGCATGGGGCCTGACCTGGAATCAAACTGGCAAGCCCTCAGTGCCCTGGCATCGCTCAACCAAGTCACACTGGCTAGGGCACTTCCCTTATAATTTTTAAGAAAAATCATTGGAAATGTTAGTTGTTTCTGGATGGCGGATCTGTGAGTCTTGTTTTTCTTTTCCTTCTGTATATTATAACACAATTTAATATAATTATTAAGTGAGTGCCTCCCAGGTGCCAAGTTCTGCTCTAGGCTCTGAATACAGCCTGAGACCCTGCTCTTATGGAGTATGTGTCCTATTTCTACTACTTGGTTGTGTTTTAGGAGGAGGTGAAACACCAACTTATTTTACTTATAGTTAAATTGAACTTCAGTGATTTGGTAACCATAGAGTAGAAACAAATGCCAATATCAATTCTACCAACTCTTAAGTATTTGAAATCAAACCTAGATATAACAACTCTAAAAGCTCATTAGGGAAGCAGATGATAATGTGTTTTTAAAAAAATATATTTGTATTGATTTCAGAGAGGAAGGGAGAGTGAGAGAGGAATAGAAACATCAATGCTGAGAGAGAATCATTGATAGGTTGCCTCCTGCATGCCCCCCCTGGGGATCAAGCCTGAAACCCAGGTACATGCCCTGATTGGGAATCGAACTGGTGATCTCCAGGTGCATGGGTCTATGCTGGATGTACATTTTGAAGAATGCATTGGGAAACATGGTTAATGATATACACAAGATAGTATTCTATTTAAAGATTTATTGGGAGTCCTGTGAAGTGGATATTTGTTTTTATAATATGAATAATTACCTGCTAATTGACCAGAACTCTGTATGTACATTTACATGGGTACTTTTGGAAAAAAATTTTGGTAGTATATACCAGAAGAATGAGTCCAAAATATTTTAAACACCACCCAGTCTCAATTTACATATGAAATGCTAGTGTGAGATTTGTCTTTTTTTTTTTTTTTTAACTCCTCTGCTAATCGTAGTAAAAGCTGCAGGATGTGTACTATAGCTGTTTTTGTATAAATGCTTAGTTTCTCAAGATGGTGCTGCTAATTCTTACTGGGTCAGATGTTTGATTAAACAGATTAGTATTTGCATATCTGTAGTAATTCTTACTTCCTTGGTTACCCAGGGTAAATATTTATACATGTCAGTAACTTTTCTGCTAACTAAAGCAATATATAGCAGTTTTGAAATCTGTGTATTAAGGCTTTTGTGGAAAATATAAAACCTTATACAAAAACAGAGCTATAGTGCACATCCTGCAGCTTTTACTATGATTAGCAGATGAGTTAAAAAAAAAAAAAAAAAGACAAATCTCACACTAGCATTTCATATGTAAATTGAGACTGGGTGGTGTTTAAAATATTCCCCCCCTTAAATGGACACTCTCATTATCTCTTCGGTATATTGCTCCTGGTGACCTCACTTAGTTTTCTTGTCTCAAAATAATGTAAGAATGCATCTTACTTTCCACTTTATGATTACAAACAGAATATACAGATTCTTTAGCCTTTCCTAAGGGATAGGCGGTACCTCTGGCAGTATTTGTTCTCATGCTTTGGGGGAAGTAGAAGGGACAAAAGACTAGGCTATGAATCTTGTCTAAGCTGGTGTTTTACTGTGGTACTTCAAAATAAGTGGATTATTTGACCTGGAAAGGGAAACTAACATGTTTCTAATTCTAGAAGTTAAGTAATTTATTTCACTTGAGATGTCAAGCCTAACTGCTAGTCTATTGTTTTAAAAAATATATTTTTATTGACTCAGAGAGGAAGGGAGAGAGACATAGATGAGAGAGAATCATTGATTGGCTGCCTCTTGCATGACCCTCTATCCCCACCCCCATCAAGCCCGCAACGGAGGGATGTGCCCTGAACCTCCTGGTTCATAGGTCCATGCTCAACCACTGAACCACGCCAGCGGGTTTTTTTTTTTTTTTTTTTTTTTAATAAAAATAGCTAGTTAACCATAAATTTCTTTGCCTTCTACAGGGGTGATTGGTGTGTGGTATCTATGCTAAAATCTCATATGATTATTGTCCCTCCCCTCCTCCTCTTCCTCTTCCTCTCTCTGACAGTGTTGAAAAAAGAATGTAGGTGTGTGTAATAGATATTATTATACAGAGTTTACTATATATGCATTTTACATATGTGGGCATTGAACTAAGGTGTTTGTGTGTGTGTTTTTTTTTAATGTTTTTCTACTGTGGACTCCTTTGGTAACCTGAAATGTATGGACCTCTTAGGATGTTTTTAAGTGCATAAAATAAAATACATAGGGTTATGAGGAAATCGATTACTTTGAAATACAGTTAGCAAAATGTTAAAACTCATAGTAACATGTACTCCTTAACATAAGGAACAAGTTCTAGCAACACATCTAAATTTCACGGTAATGAGTGTAGATGATATTTAAAGATCTGTAACAATTTATTGTAATATGAAAAGAACGGATTTATGTTGATGTCAAATTACAAGCAGTGTACTTCTACTGTAGTTGAATGTTATCATTTATGATTGAAAAGAGGCCCTAAATTTCAGGGGATAGTGAAGATAGTAAATATATGACCACCCCCCACCATCCATCCACGTTCCCCGAATTCTGTCTTTTAATTGCACCCCTTGGCTGCAATCTCAGATTAAGAACATTCTGCTCTAAGGCTTTGCGTCCCGCAATGCTTTATTTGAGGCTGAAGGGTTTAAACTTAGAATATAGTCGTCAGTTGAAATTCAAACACTGTCTCTGCCAGTTTTAGAGGCTTTAAAAATGAGCCCTAACAATCTAATGTGCCAGATCTCCAAATGGTCTCAGTGTGTTCCCTGTGGCCAACTTTGTCTCCTTTTTCCTTCTTGGGCTGCATTTCCTTACTATATATGGGTTTTTAGTTAATAAAAAATTAATAATGTAAGTCGTTTTTAAACACCCATGTTGGCTAGTAATGTCTTTTGCTTTTATATGTGTTTTTTTTTTTTAAACATTTTAATTCTTCTGCAGGATTCGGAAACTTCAGATACGAAATATCCCGCCTCACTTACAGTGGGAGGTAAGAATTTCTATATTTAAAATTAAGATTTCAATATCTAAGCCTATTAGTTTTTCCAGAGGTTTTCCTCCTTCCCCAGCTCTTGTGCCAGAACACACAGTTTTTCTCTCTTATGGCTTGTGTCTTGCTCTGTGGGCTTTTCTTCTGTATCTTTTAAAAATTGCTCTTTGAGATATTTATAAAAAAGTTGAAATAGCTTCTTGGGTAATCCCCTTCATTCAGTCTCATCCCAACGGAATCTTTTTATTTGAGGTCTTTCTCATGAGTTTGCCAATTGTACTTAAATATGAAGTTCCCTCCTTGGCAAATTTGTTTTAAAAGAAAATACCTGTTACTGAGGCTTTACTTAAATGTTACTCTGCTTTCTTTTGCTCAGATGGTGGCACTGTAGTGACTGGGCATAACACAAACTAAATATTTAGCACAATTGATTCGTCGGTGTCAGCAATTTTCAAAGCATAAGAATGATGTTATGGTGAGAATTTGAAACACCAGTGGTTGAAGAGATAAAAGAAAATATCTGTTGACTCTTCCAGATGATGGAACCTGAAAGTTCTGAAAGCCTAACTTGGAGAGGCTGCTCAGCTCTTGTGTATTTTTAATATAAAAAATTTTCATGTTTGTCTTCTAAAATGACAGTTGATGAGTTACTAAACCAGAACCTTCATCAAAATGCAAAGTATGGTTAAAAGGTTTCTTTGGTGCTGAGCTGAGGGAAGTTGGTCAGAAGTTTGATTTTCTAAGGTCCCAATTGGTAACAACTCACTTATGCTCAGAATATTTTATACAGCATTTATACCCAGAACAATATTATTTATTGAATTTAATCTTTGTAGGAGGAGTTAGTTCTTTGGTATATGCTTGAGTGTTTTTCAAGTTATATAATGCATAAAGAGTATACTTTTGTAGATGGAAACAGTATAAATAAGGTTAAGCTCAATGCATTTTCCTGTTTTAGATGAACACTTATTTAGGGAATTGAATAGCTTGGAGGATGGGTCCCCAAATCAAGTGTTGTGGTTTGATCGCTTTGTTTTAACATGATCCATGTTAAATATGATTTTTCTGCTTGTGTATTGTAGCTTTCACTGAAATAGTCAAATTGTTGCAGCCAATTTTAAGCAAGTGAATTATTAGTAGTATATCGGATACAGGCAAGAATTTTGTTTAATTCTTTCATAGTATCTCTTCAAATTTAGATGGCAGTAGCTTCTCAAGCATTTAGTTTATTGCACTTTTGGTGGTTTTTCAAGCTTTTAGTTTATTGAATTCTTATTCTGGATAAAATTTAACCTCATTCATGAGACTAAATCTTTATTTGGCATATTTCACTTTTTAAAAATGTTTATTTATTGATTTTGAGAGAGAAATAACATTGATTTTTTGTTCCACTTCTTATGTATTCATTGGTTGATTCTTGTATGTGTCCTGACTTGGGATTGAACCCACAACCTTGGCCTATTGGGATGACGCTGAGCTACCTGGCCAGGGCTGCCATATCTAACGTTTATATTTCATTTTTCCTTCATCCATAGTTCTTTAAGGCAGTGGTTGCCAACCGGTAGTCCACGGACCACTGGTGGTCTGTGAGGTCCAAAAGGTTGGCAACTGCTGCTTTAAGGTCTGGTGAAGTTGGTGACCTTTCCATTTTCAGATGGGCAAATCAGGGCGCACAAATAACTGAGTAAGAACACATACTGAATGGTAAAAAGTTTGGAACTAGACTTTGAAACTCTTGACTTTTACCTCTGTAAAAAATTTTAAGTGATTGTTTGAAATATTAATCAACAAAATTTACTGAGGGGTTGCCCTGGCTGGCACTGCTCAGTGGTTAGAGCATAGGCATGTGCAGGGATCTAGGTTGTAGGTTCAGTCCCAGCCCCGGTGTGTGTGGGGGTGTTTGGGAGGCAACCAATCCATGTGTTTCTCTCACATCCATGTTTCTCTTTCCCTTCCTCCCTCCCTTCCGCTCCCCCTGCCCCCCCCCCGCCTTCCTTCCACTCTCTTTCTTAAAAAAAAAAAGTCTATGGGAAAAAATATCCTAGTAAGGATTAACAAAAAAAAAATTTACTGTAGGATAAGGTGGTGTGAGGTTTCCTTTCCTTGAAGATGTGAATGAACGCCATCTGTTATTTCCTTTTTGAGACGAGTCACTTCGTATGACTTTTACCTGTACACCCTGAGTGTGCTGGCTGTTTGGTGCCAAAGCCTTATTTTCGACAGTGGTGATTTTGCACTAATAGGTCCAGATTCCTTACTATTGGAGAGAATAGACTTTGAATCCACTGATTACTCTTAGAATCACTGAAAGTAGAAAGACTGTACATTATGTGCCTCCTGATTTGATGCAATAGGAACTACATAGACACAGGTGAAATCCTGTAAAAAATAGAGGTTTGACTGGATTCACTTTCAATCTGACTTTTTTTATTTTTAGAAATTATTATCTTTAAATATATATTTTTTATTGATTTCCGAGAAGAAGGGAGAGAGAGAAACATCAGTGATAAGAGAGACTCATTGATCGGCTGCCTTCTGCATGCCCCCCCACTGGGGATCAAGCCCACAACCCATGCCCTGACTGGTGACCTCCTGTTTTTTTTTAATATATTTTATTGATTTATTTTTTTTACAGAGAGGAAGGGAGAGGGACAGAGAGCCAGAAATACCGATGAGAGAGAAACATCGATCAGCCGCCTCCTGCACACCCCCCACTGGGGATATGCCCGCAACCAGGGCACATGCCCTTGACCGGAATCGAACCTGGGACCCTTGAGTCCGCAGGCCGACGCTCTATCCACTGAGCCAAACCAGTTAGGGCGACCTCCTGGTTCTTAGGTTATGGCTCAACCACTGAGCCACGTCGGCCAGGCTGGAAAGGACTTCTTTAAGGGAGTTTTTCCCCTAATCTTACTATCTTAGTACTGCTCTCTCATCAAAATAATCAAAATTCCTAATAAGTCCTCACAGATGTTGAAAGGGGAACCTCTCTGAAAGAAATGTGAGCTCCGTTAGTTATGTACATGAAGTGTCAGAGTGAAGGGCCAGTCAGGCCTCATTTGGGGGCCAGGCGATCCAGGTCGAATGGTGTTTCTGGAGAGGCGGCTGCGTGGAGCAGCCCGAGCCTCAGAGCTGGTTGTCCGCACTGGGAGGCTCTGCGAGCTGGCAGGGCCCGGATGTGCTCATGCTGGAGCCGCTACATTTTCTGAGGCAAAGGTTTGACTCTGTGGTCTGACCAATGCTTACGAGGAGTACAAACTCCAGACTCACAATTCTGGTGGAAAACTGAGAATGTGTGTTGGCTCTGCCGCGAGGACTGGAGATCAGATTCTCTGGAGAGGAGAGCTGGGAAGATGAGTGTCTTGGGAGGAGACTCCTGAGGTTTCTGCAGTGTCGGGCCGTTTCAGCCACGTGTGTGGTCTGGTGTGACTGAGTAAGGAACAGAAGCTGCCTTCTGGGTTAAACACGGGAGGAGAGGGGCGTGCGGGCTGGTTCTTCAGAACTAAAGCATCCTCAGGTTGCATCCAGGCTTCTGACATTGGTGAGTTGGTCTCTGGTTCTTTTGTTGTTGCTAATCCTCACCTGAGGATATTTTCCCATTGATTTTTAGAGAGAGTGGAAGAGAGGGGGAGAGCCTGAGAGAGAGAGAAACATCTATGTGAGAGAGAGACATCGATTGGTCCAGATTGAACCTGTAACCCAGGTACATCCCCTTGACTGGAATAGAACCTGGGACTCTTTAATCCAGGGGCCGGCGCTCTATCCACTGAGCCAACCCAGCTAGGGTGGTCTCTGCTTCTTGATGTGGAAGGCGAGTAACTAGTATACTAAAAATAAAACACCAATGTTATAAGTTGGAAATTGCAGCATAAAATAGTGGTTTTTGTTTTTTGTTTTTCTCAGAGCAGAGTTACCTTAATTATTTCTTTTAAAGGTCTTTCTTGGTGCTTTTATGTGAGCTTGAAGCAGTTTTTGGAAGTAACTAGATCTTATAGGAAATCTTAAAAGGCTCTTCTTTTGTAGGGCCAAAGGATTGCCTTAACACTTTATTTAGGGGTTGGCCTGTTAGTTTTGAGCCCCACTCCTAGTAACCAGTTTGGAGAAGTTGACTTTCTAGGATGTAGGGAATGTTAGAAAGCCCTTGGCTTCCTTCATGATGAAAAGAAGGTTATTCTTTTGTTGCTTGGTGGTGGGGAGGGCCACATTAATGGTGAGAGGTGGTAGGGAGGAGCCCCAGAACCTCCCTGTCAGTTCCATTCAGGTCCGGCATGTTCAGTCTTTGGAAGAAGGACTAAAGCTTTAGAAAGATGCCCACATTTCACTAAAGAGGCATTCTAACAAATAAGGTGGAAACCTCAGAAAATGGCTATTTTCTTGTGAGATGAGGCAAGTACTTATAATGGAGAAATGATATGATCTACATTACACTTAGAAGAAAGCTTAATGAGGGTAAGTTGTAGAGGTCAGAAATTTCCAAAAGATTAACAACAGCTTCTTAAAGCTGGTAACATCTCAATGAAGCCTATTATTTTCTTTGCACATGTGCTCTGAATATGGTAAGAGAGATCAATGATCGGGGACCTCCCTGGCGGCACCAGGAAGTAGAAATAGCAGCATCATTAAGAGAGGCTTTGGCAGAAGGGAAACCAAACAAGTTTTTATTTAGAAAGAAATAAGGAAGGAAGCAAGAAGGTAGTGATGCCATGCGATCTAGTCTGGGGGAAGACAAGACAATAGCAGAGTTAGTACAGAAGAGTCAAGGATTGCCCTCCTAGTAACACGGGATGAATGAACGTATGCTGAGAATGAGAAGACTGTCTTGGACATTAGGGAGAGGCACAGTGACTTCCAATTCAAGAGATGTAGGCAAGGGCTGTGGAATCTGTTAGGTGAAGACCCTCGTGGATGTCGATGTCTTTAAGGGAAGGAACTGTCACATTTTCATCTTCCCCATGCTGGCTTCTGTTGGGCACTCTGGTCAGATGCTGTTTGGCCCATGACGAGTATGTGAATTACTGCCGAACAGAAGTTGGGTGAGACCAGAGCAGTTAAGTATAAATGACAATGTAAACCTAACAATACGAGGCACTTTAACTCAGCCACACAGAAAAAGACATCTGTAGGGACAGCGGGGTTGACATTAACCAGGAACTGAACAAGAAGTCACCAGAGGCATTGATGTTGAATATTAGAAATAACCAATTTAAAGGTTGCCTTCTGCAATAGGACAGCTTGGAGCTGGAAATAAAAGTAGTAGGTGATAAACAGGGTGTTTTGGGTGGGTGCTTTTCAAACTTCTTTCTTCCTTCACAGGAGATGGTATGGTTGAAGCCTGGTGTGTGCAGATAGATAAAGGCAGAGCTATTCAAAGGTAGGATAGAATCTGGCCTAGTGGTTCCCTGTTTGGCCCCCAGGAATCCTTTGGGGAGGTGTTTCGGGACTCTGAAAATCACTGTGACATCAATGAATTTGAGCAAACAGTTGTTAGAGGTAGTTGATCTTGATCAAATAATTTTGAAGGAATGTAATAGGCAATTTAAGGAGATAATTGATGCAGATAGGTGACTCTGTCTTCACCAGGCGCTGACTGAGCACTGGCCCATAAATTGCTGACATTTAGTAAGCACTTATGTGCTGGGTGCTGGATTAACCCATTTTATCCTTACAACAGTCCCATGTCTCCACTTTACAGATGAGGCAGCTGAGGTACAGAAAGGTGAAATAACTTGTCCAGGGTCACGCAGCTGGAAAGGGGTAAAGTTTCTGTTCTTACTCAGGTTACTCAAACCGAAAACTCCACCCCTTCCCCCCACCCCCCACCCCTGCAAAAGGCAGTTCCTATTTCTTTATTTCTTGTAATTATCATTTGTTTGCTTTCAACATGCCATTGAAAGTTTGACAGTGAACCCAATAGAAACTGGATCTTTCCCAGGTCTGGAGGAACTATGTGGTTATGAGTGAGGAATGGACTTGGACAGATTATTTGGGGAAGTTTTTGGTAAACTCTCCCTTTTCGAGAACTCTGGTCAGTAGAGTTCTTTCTGTATCATTGCTCTGGGGTGGGTGAGACTTGGCCTCATTAGAAATAACCTGGTGAAGGTGTGGTGGAAAACCAGCGTTTTCCTCTGGCCTGTATCTGAGTGGTAGATGAGGCAAGCGTTCTGCTTCCGAGCTGCCCACCTCCCTGTGTTCTCACCGCGCCCTGGCACTGAGATGCCTGGACTTTGGTCCTGTACTGCCATAGTTCTTTTGAGACGGTCATTTCATGGTCTTCACGCCCTTTATTAGTAAGCCTATTATGAAAATCTAAAGCTTAAACAAAATGGGCTAATATAATGACATAGTTTCAACCATTGTTAATATGTGGTCAGGCAGTCTTGTTTATAACTCTACCCTTTTCACCCTTTTCCAGATGATTTTGAGGCAAACCTTAGACATATTACTTATTTAGTAAATATTTCAGTATGTATCTCTAAAAGATAACATCTCTGTATCTGTTTCCTTGGGCTACTATAACAAAATACCACAAAGTGGGTGGCTTAAATGACAGGAACTTTATTTAAAAAATTGATTTGAGAGAGAGAGAGAAACATTGATGTGAGAGAGACACATTGATTGGTTGCCTCTCACCTGAACTCTGACGGGGGCTGAGAGCATCAGCCAGGGCCATGGGTTGATTCTTTTTTTTTTTTTTAATATATTTTTATTGATATTTCACAGAGAGGAAGGGAGAGGGACAGAGAGCCAGAAACATGGATGAGAGAGAAACATCGATCAGCTGCCTCCTGCACACCTCCCACTGGGGATGTGCCCGCAACCAAGGCACATGCCCTTGACCGGAATCGAACCCGGGACCTTTCAGTCCGCAGGCCGACGCTCCATCCACTGAGCCAAACCGGTTTCAGCAGGTTGATTCTTGTATGTGCGTAGGCCAGGGATGGAACCTGCAATATATATATACATATTTTTAAATGAGGTCATTCGAATCGCCCCTAAACCAATATAATTGGTGTCCTGATAAAAAAGGAGACATTTAGCCCTGGCCGGTTTGGCTCAGTGGATAGAGCGTCGGCCTGCGGACTGAAGGGTCCCAGGTTCGATTCCGGCCAAGGGCACGTGCCCGGGTTGTGGGCTTGGTCCCCAGTAGGGGGCGTGCAGGAGGCAGCCGATCAATGATTCTTTCATCATTACTGTTTCTATCTCTCTCTCCTCCCTTCCTCTCTCAAATCAATAAAGAAATATATTTAAAAAAATAAAAAAATATGTATTTTATATATTGATTTCAGACAGGAAGGGAGGGGGAGAGAGAGATAGAAACATCAGTGATGAGAGAGAGTCATTGATAGGCTGCCTCCTGCACGCCCCACACTGAGGATCCAGCCCACAACCCGGGCATGTGCCCTGACCTGGAATCAAACCGGCGACCTTTTGGTGCACAGGACATTGCTCAGCCAACTGAACCACACTGTCCAGGGCCAGGCAGAGCTTCTTACATGATACCTGTGCTGTGCTGTTTAGGAATAAGTGTGATTCCATAAAGGAGATTTACAGGAAAGGAAGTTTACTATTTGGGGGTGGGAAATAAGGTAACAGTTATCCAAACTTTATTGTTCCATGGCCAAACAGCCAGACAAGTAACTTAAAAAGCCTATTTTAAAACTATAATCTTTCTGCCTGGGTCCGACAGGTCTGCATGTTCTAAACTCATAGGGGCCCTCTGAACTCTTGCTGTTTTCTGTGCCAAGGGGACCCTAAGTCTGAAGTAAGACTTCTATTGAACATCGATCTGTATCATTTTTTACTTACAACACTTCTGACATCAGATATCTTTTTTTGTTATTTTATTTTTCAATTACAGTTTACATTCAATATTATTTGAATTAGTTTCAGGTGTATAGTATAGCAGCTAGACAATCATGTAATTTATTTTTTAAATTTATTTTTTATTTTTATTGATTTCAGAGAGGAAGGGAGAGAGAGAAACATCAATGATGAGAGAGAATCATTGATTGGCTGCCTCCTGCACACCCCCTACTGGGGATCAAGCCCGCAACCCAGGCATGTGCCCTTGATCAGAATCGAACCTGGGACTCTTCAGTCCGTAGGCCGATGCTCTATCCACAGAGCCAAACCAGCGAGGGCAATCACGTACTTTGTAAAGTGGTCCCCCAAATATTCCAAGTACCCATCTGGCCCTGTACATAGTTATTATAATATTATTGACTATATCCCCTATGCTGTACTTTTCATCCCCCGAACCTAACACCCCCCCCATATCTTTGGTGGTGTTTTTTTACCACTTCAACTTCAACACCAGCTATGTGTCCTACAGTTCAACTCAGTTCTGACACTATTGACTTTAGTGTCAGACTCACCAGGTTACGAGTTCCATCTCACAAAACTGTCCCCTCCCCCCCACCCAGATGCCTGGTTCAGTGGGATGTCTAGTCTACGCACATTTCTACCTGGCTGATTACAAATTTGGAGGCCCCAATAATTGCTCCCTCCCCCTGTTGTTAATTCACTAGACTGGTTCACAGCACCAAGGAAAATGCTTTATTTACTATTCCCAACATATTATAAAAGGATACAACTCCGGCACAGGCAAATGGAAGAGATGCATAGGGTAAGGCATGGGGACAGGAGCCCAGAGCTTGCCTGCCCTCTCCAGGCACACATGTGATTCACCTGTAGAGATGTGAAGGCAATGCTTCCTACCTCTGATATTAATGACCCAAATTTTCAGGGTTGACCAGGGGGAGGGAGAAGTCCCAGGCAGCGGGTTAGCACAGTACACTGTTTGGGAATGGCAAGGCACTCTTAATTCTAATTTTAGGATCATCAACCAGAGAGCAGGGTTGCCTCAGCACTCGGAACATTTCCTCCTTTGTGTTTTTGCATCGCTAAATGGCCTACTTTGTCTTACCCAAAACATAACCTTACTATTCAGAGTTCTTTCCCACGTGGGGATGAGAAAGGCTGTAATTTTCTGTGGATTTTCCTAGATGTATGTGTAGTACACATACACTGAGGTAGTGCACATACACTGGGTTCCTCAGTTATCAATCGGTTCTTGTCTGGGAGACAAAAGGAAGTGCTCAGTGAGCATTGGCTGAACTGAGAATCAATGTGATGCTTTTCAGAACACGGCCAAGCCCAGACAGAGATCTCTGTGTTCATCTTGCAGGACTCCTTCTTGCTCTAGTGTTTTGTGTCTCCCCTCCTCCATGTACGTCAAAAGGATGGAAATTGTTTAATTAGCTTAGTTGGGTTGTATTCTTTTTAAAAAAAACAAAAACTTTTATTCATTGATTTGAGAGAGAGAGAGAGAGAGAGAGGAAAAGAGAGGGAGAGAAAGAAACATTGGTTTATTGTTCCACTTATTTATGCATTTATTGGTTGCTTCTTGTATGTGCCGTAACGGGGGATGGAACCTGCAACCTTGTGTTAGGGCAACACTAACCAACTGAACTGCCTGGCGAGGGCTACATTTGTATCTTGATTTTACATGATAGTTGCAGTTTTGGAAGATAGAATGTGTCTTCCAAATCAAACAATTAAAACTGAACAATAAACACTTGGTTAGGTTATAGGCTCAGATAAATGGGCTATGTGGATGTGAATGTCAAGGGCCTTTGAGAACTGTGCAGGACATGGGGCATCTCATAATCGTGTGGGACTGTCCCATCCACCTCAGGATGTGACTCACCTGGTCTCTGCCTACCAGGTGTCAGTGAAGCCCCCTTCTCCCGCCACTTCCTAAGCGAAGACGTTTTCTCCATTGAGAATTGTTTCTCTAAGTCGTCCCTTCCCCAGCTAGGTGGGAAGACCCGTTTTTTAAAACTCCCAATCAATCACTGACTTTGTATGAAATAGAGAAATTGTTAGAAAAATAAAATTGTAAAGTCAGTCAAAAAGTCAAGCCCTGATTTCTATGATTACATTTAGTGGCTGTAAACTCCTGTCAATCTGCCATAAAAAGTTCTAAATGCTTCATCTCCACTGTGAACCTGCCTTGTCACTGTGCGGCCTCCTCTCTCGAGTCACCCAGAGTGAAGGTATGTTTCTGAAAAATTCTTTCTCTGGAGATTTTACTCCTATCCTCCCTAGCCAAATGCTCAAATGTTTTATTCCCTCCTTTTTGTTCATAAACATTACTTTTTATAAAACGTATTGTTAGTGATGGGAGTGAACCTAACTGCCCTCACTATTAGGGATGCTTTTGCAATGTAGTTTAACAGGAGTAACTCAGATTGTTTTTTATTTCTCTTTATCGTTACATACTTAAAATCCACTGCGCTTTCTCCATGCAAAGTCACGGAGAAGCGCAGTGGCTTTTGTAAACTCACTTTCAGGAGACTTCCAGCGATATTTTACATACTGTGAGATTCTTAGTGATGACGATAATTCTTATCATAAGGCAGGAAATGTCCTGGATCATAAGATGTTTTCAGCAGTTCATGTTGGTGATGCTGATGGCAGAACACCTTCAACAGGGGACCTGCAGTTGCTTCTTCTGTGACCTGTGGGGAGACCTGTGTACTGTACTGTTGGGCAGGCCACGCCCAAGACACCGGCCTCATTAGGATGGATTAATGCTAAGCCTGAGTTTATACCCATCATTACCTCCATGTCCTTCTTTCTCAGCAAATCTGATGTCCATCAACCCAGAGCATGCTCTGTGCACTTCCAATATTCCAGGCTTGTTGAACCCTGCTTGAAATTCCCCAGCTGAATAAATATTTCCGATTTCACATAACCTTCATCATTTTTCCCCCCATAAAAGACATGACCTAATCATGTTAGTTTCTTTCTTGCTTAACTAAACACAGGCAAGTCTTTCATCAGACACAGCTTTGTTTCTGTATGCTGGGATTTTATCCCGACTTATTGTTTAATTAATGTTTGTTTAATAAGAGGACCTTTACTCATATGCTGCCCTCTGCTGCTAGAGACAGAGCTTTGTTGTATATAATAGAGCTCTCGTTCCCTTCTGTGGACTGAGTCCAGGTCGTCTGTTACTGGGTTTATGGGTCACCTCTACTTTAAAGTGTGTTTTAGGGTTTTAACTTTACTACTGATTTCATACTCATTTTTTAAATCCTTCATTTCCCATGGCTTTAATTTTCTCTTATGGGTATTCCAAAAAGTCTGTGTCAATTGTCTTTGGTGAGTTGCTTCATCCTTTTGGGAAGTAGTTATTTTTTCAGTCGGGTAGGCTTTTCTGTAGCTAAAAGACCTTGTGTGTCAACTAAATCCCTGGTTCCCTACCTTTAGACCCTCAATAACCAATTAGTTTTTAAAATCAACAACCCATATATCCATCCAAATAATTATGGTGTACACACGGTAAGATTCATTGTTCAGCTTACCCAAGTTCACGGAACCATGTATGGACTTGTGTGCCCCTGAAGGACCCAGTTCATTGAGCAAGGATCGGTGGTGGGAAACCTGTGGTACTTGGGGGCCACACCTCCTTCCTTCCACAGCAGGAGGGACTCTCAGGGAGAGCTTTTCCCACTGAGCCTGGATTACACCTCGGAATCCTTCTTAAACACGTCTGGATGGCCACAACCAATTGTTTGCAGGTGGAATGCAAGAAGATCCTTATTTGTCTCCTTGGGCTGGATGATCTATTACAAGCCTATCCATTTGACTTCCATACATCTCTACTGCTCCCTTGAGAGTGTCTGCAACCTCATTCACATCTACAAATCCTCCCAGTACGTGAAGAGAGCACAGCGAGGGGGTTCATTGTTATCCGAGATGCATGTCTCCAGATCCCTCACTTGTGCCTTGTCTGAGGTACTCCCAGACCCCTCACAGCTGTTTCCTTCTGGGGGCCTGGTTTCTTTGTCTCTGAGAGGAGGACACAGAACTGACTGGAATGTTCTGTACGCATCTGAACTGTGCTTACCACAGTGTGGGCTTTTCTTCTCCTTGACAGTTGCTGATGTTTGTTCAGTGAAGGGAAGGTTATACGCCCACATCCTCTGGACATGAGACTGTCATTCATTACAGGTGAACTAGCCGTTAGGTATTAAAAGGCTAATGTATTTGATTTACGTGTTTAAGGATATGTGTGGTGTCTAAGTTACCTTTGTTACCTGGCACTAACATGAAGGACTGGACCCGTCGGGGTGATTAGTGGTGAGGTCACAGGCACAGACTTTCTGTGGGCCAAGGGCAAGGCCACCCTGTGGGCAGAAGACATGCTGAGACTGGGTGACAGCAAGTTCTTGGTTGTGGAAGCTAAAGTGGGTTAACCCTAAGCATGGTGATGAGACTTGCTGAGTGCCCACTGAGGGGCTGAGGAGTTGGGCTATTCTCACTAAGAAACTGACCACTGTCCATCTTAATGCAATGAGTGCTGTCCATTTTAACCTTTTAAAATAGAAATGCTTTTTTTTTTTGTCCCTCCTGAATCTTAGCCTTTTCTCAAGTCAAACGTTGGTAGTCATCCCTTTAAAATGTACAATTCAGTGTTTTAGGAACCATTACCTCTATCTAATTCTGGAACCATTTTTTTTTTTATTCCAAAAAGTAAGCCAGTAGCTGTTAACGATCACTGACCTTCCTATCTTCCAGCCTCTTCCCAGCCCCTAGCAACTGTGAATCTACTTTCTGTCTCTATGGATTTACTTTACTGTGGACATTTCATAGAAATGGAAATATATAATACGTGGCCTCTTTTACTTAGCATAATATTTTTAAGGTGCATCCATATTGTAGAATGTGCTTCATTCCTTCGTGTGGCCAGGTGATATTTCAGTGTATGAATATGTCACATTGTTCACCCATTCATCAGTTCCAGGTATTTTATTATAAGGCTCCATGGAGCCCAATAGAATCACTAATGCACATCTGAAGGAATCATTTTTTTTTTATATATATATATTTTATTGATTTTTTACAGAGAGGAAGGGAGAGGGACAGAGAGCTAGAAACATCGATGAGAGAGAAACATCGATCAGCTGCCTCCTGCACACCTCCCACTGGAGATGTGCCCGCAACCAAGGTATATGCCCTTGACCGGAATCGAACCCGGGACCCTTCAGTCCGCAGGCTGACGCTCTATCCACTGAGCCAAACCGGTTTCGGCTGAAGGAATCATTTTTATGGGAAATATTCTTATCAATACTGACTTTGGAATCCACCTTTCTTTTCCTTCTCTAGCTGTTTTTATTTCTATTAAAAATAAGTAAACTGTAGCCCTGGCCAGGTAGCTCAGTTGGTTAGAGCGTTGTTCTAATACGCCAAGGTTGTGGGTTCAATCCCTGGTCAGGGCACATATAAGAATCAACCAATGAATGCATAAATAAGTGGACAACAAATCAATGTCTCTCTTTCTCTCCCCCTCACCCCCCACCTCTCTTTAAAAAAATTAAAACTTTAAACGAGGGTAAAATGCCAACATCTGGGATAGTCTACTACCACTTTTGGGGGCCACTTACTTTTGGATATTTTTCACTTCACTTGGATAAGTTACTTCTTAATCAGTGCCTTTACCCAGGATTATGTTAGAATTGTAATTAGGCTTTTGTACTGCTATCTCTCCCTTTCCTCTAGTAATTTGTAGCTGTTGAGAGATAATCCCTGCCTTTCTGCACAAGGAATAAGTGGGTGAGTGCAACTGGGGTTTGCGTCTAGGATTCCCTCCCTAGGGTTTGAATTTTTGGTTTAGGGCTGAGGCCTGGAGGAGGCCTGGGCAGTCACTGCTTTCTGGCTCACTGCCAGATTCTCCCAAGATCTGTGGCATGTGGGGGTGGACCACAGGAGGCTCAGTGTTCAAGGTTTGGGGGGCTGCTGTGATGAAGGGGACTGGAGAAAAGATAGGTTAATAGCTGGTGCTGTGGAATTCCATGTGGCAGTTAAAATGAATGAGCTAGATTTGTATTTACCAACATGGATTGGCCACCAAGATGTCGGGGAAAAAGCAAGATGAATAATGTCATATTAAGCAAGTTATGTAAAATCTGCCTCTGTTGATTCATCTGCAAAATGGGGATAATAGCCACATTTTGAGGAGTAAGTAAGGAAGTATCTATATATATAAGAGCCTAAGCGACCATTACAACCGGCCGGTAGCTATGATGTGCACTGACCACCAGGGGGGCAGACGCTCGATGCAGGGGCTGCCCCTGGTGGTCAGTGTGCTCCCACGGCCAACCTCCCATGGTCGGTCAACCTCCCATGGTCCCTCCCGCTAGCCAGACGACCAACCTCCTGCGGTCCCTCCCCCCAGCCAGCCAACCTCCCGTGGTTCCCCCCACCCCCCACCCGGCCGGCCGGCCCCGATTGGGACTGGGCAAGACCGAGACTGGGCCCTGATTGCCTGCTAGGCCGAGGGACCCCCACCTGTGCATGAATTCGTGCACCGGGCCTCTAGTATGTAAACATTTAGGACAATAATACATTAATTTTACAAAAATTAAAAACTCAAAATATTTGTCTTCTATGGGTACATGTGTGAATATATACTAGTATATGCATATACACATACATTTTTAAAAACCTTTAAAATTCACACAATTATAAAATTTACCAAGTGGGTTTTAGCATATTGATGAGGTTGTACAACCATCACTACCAATTCCAGGACATTGTCATCAGCCCCAAAAGAATCTCCCTACCTGTTTGTTAGCACTCACTCCCAATCCTCCCTCCCTCCAGCCCCTGACAACCACTCGCCTATTTTGTCTCTATGGAGTTACCAATCTGATAAATGGAATATGCAATACGTGACCTTTTATGTCTGGCATATTTCACTGAACATAATGTTTTCGAGGTTCATCCACACTGTAGCGTGTATCAGCACTTCATTTTTGTCTTCTGGCTGAATCATATTCCATTGTATGTGTAGACCACGTCTTGTTTCTCCAGTTGGGTTGCTTCTACTATTTGGTACTTGTGAATCATGCTGCTATGACATAGATGCATAACTATTTCTTCGAATCTCTGCTTCAGTTCTTCTGGGTATTTATCCAGAAGTGGAGTTGTCAGGTCATATGGTAATTCTATTATTTATTTATTTTTTTACTAACTGCCATATTTTTTTCATAGAGGCTGTGCTATTTTATATTCCTCTCAGGGGTATATGAGGGTTCTAATTTTTTCATATTCTTGCCAAGACTTGTTGTTTTTCGTTTAAAGAAATATAGCTACTCCTATTGGGTATAAAGCGACATCTCATTTGGTTTCGAAATGCATTTCCTTGGGGACTAATGATGTTGAGCATCTTTTCATGTGACACACATACTTCTAAAACCATCTGGAAAGACCCACCAAACTGACCATGGTTTTTTTTGTTTTTTTTTCTACGAGTTTGGGGAAGTAAATTGTTTAGAAGCAGGTGGTCAGAAGGGGCCCTAAGTTTATGTTATTTGGAGTGTTTTTACAAATATTTCTGTTAGTAAAATATAGAACAAGTTAATGCTGGTTAATACCTTCATCTGAATAAGGTACATAAAAATACAGTAATAGCACTTGAAACATGGGAGTTGATAAAGTTCTTTGCCTACGAGATGATGATTGTGATCTTCAAGCAAAGTCAGGATTGAACTAGTTTTAGTTTGTATCATCGTATTTCAATTTAATTGTGTAAAGAAATGGGGCAACTTAGTTCAGCATGTGGGGAAGAGTGTGGGCTCTGACAGCTGGGGCTTAAATCATTTCTCCATCACTTTAGAATCTATGCTGTAATTTACCCATCTGTGAAATGGGATTGTGTGGCCTAAATGAGTTAACATAGAAAACCATATGGGCCAGTGCTGCTACTAGGAAGCACCCTGGGATGTCTCCCAGAAGTCACTATGGAAAGGCCAGTGTGGTTGGAGAGGAGAGAGTGGCATTGGGTGATGAGTGAGTCACACAGGCCTTCAGACACTTGTTAGGGATTTTGGATGCTATTCCAGTTACAAAGGGAAGCTCTTAGAGTTTATAGCAGCCTTGGGCAAACTACGGCCCGCGGGCCGGATCTGGCTGTTCTATCCGGTTCTCTTGCTCTCCCCTCCGCTCCTTTACTATGAATTTATATTAGTTCACACAAACACTCCATCCATGCTTTTGTTCCGGCCCTCCGGTCCAGTTTAAGAACCCATTGTGGCCCTCGAGTCAAAAAGTTTGCCCAACCCTGGTTTATAGGGTGTGAGTTGATTAGCTCAGCTTTAAAAAGTACAGCATAGGAAATATAGTTAATATTCTAATAACTAGGTGTGGTGGTGGATGGGTGTGGGATTTATTGGGGTGATCACTTACTAAGTTGTGTAATGTCTGGTCACAGGTATACACCTGAAACTAATATAATGATGTATATTAAGTGTAATTGAAAATAAAAAATGATTTTAAAAAATCAGTCTATCCCAGCACTGTCCAATGGAAAGATAATGCAGGCCATTAGGCAATTTAAAATTTTCTAGTAGCCACGTAAAAAAAAAGTTAAGAAAACAGGTGAAATTAATTTTAATAATTTACTAAACCAGCCGAAACCGGTTTGGCTCAGTGGATAGAGCGTCAGCCTGCGGACTGGGGGGTCCCGGGTTCGATTCCGGTCAAGCGCATGTGCCTTGGTTGCAGGCACATCCTCAGTGGAAGGTGTGCAGGAGGCAGCTGATCGATGTTTCTCTTTCATCGATGTTTCTAGCTCTCTATCCCTCTCCCTTCCTCTCTGTGAAATATCAATAAAATATATTTAAAAAAAAATAATTTACTAAACCAAATGTAGCTAAAATGTTATAATTTTAACTTGTAATCAATACTTTAAAAAATTTTTTACTATGTCTTCTAAATATGGCATATATTTTACACTTGAGCACATTTCTAGTGCCCAGTAGCCCCATGTAGCCAGTGGCTGTCACACTTGGACAGTGCAGGTCTAACTGTTATGAGAACAAGCAATTGGAAACAAAAATGAATTTGAGGGTTCAGAGTAGGAGGTAGCAATACTAGGTGGACTTTTAATAATGAGCTTCAGGAAAGTGAAGGTAAGATTATTCAGGTGGAAGACAGAGTTTCTGACATACATACATGGAAGCCAGTGTAACTATTAGGAATGGATTACTTGGAACACACCTGACATATAGTCAATCACTATGGTTAATAATCACTAGTCCAGTGGGAGAATAAAGACCAGTGAAGAGATTATAAAATGACATTGCTTTCATTCGCAGAATTAGGTAAGCTCAGGTGCTATGGAAACAAGAGTGCTCTCCCTACTCTGAGGGTGTGGCAGGAGCGTAGGTGTGGGGAAGCATGTTAAAGGTGTTGGAAGAGGCAGGCAGTACCAGAACACTGATGACCTCCTACAGCTGCTGCAGTTTGGACAAGTTCTATGGGCATTCACAAGCCACTGAAGAGTAGTAACTTCTAGGAGGAGAAGAGTCACGGGATGGTGGGCTGGAGGCAAGGGTGCCAATTAGACCTTTGGTTCAGATGGTTCAGAGGTGATGGGGCCTGAGCATTGGGTGTAAAGAACGAGTAATCAGCAGAAGGTTTTTCTGGAGAGCATGAACTCCTTCCTGTCCAAGGGGATCTGCTGAAAATAGCTAGTTTTGTGAGGGGTGGTGGTGGGATTACTATGGCAGAGGAAATCTGATCATGTGTGAGTTACAAAGATAGTTTTTCAACTATATTTTGGTGTTTGTGTTTGAATAAATTAGGCTACTAGATTGAAGAGGGCATTAAGAAACTTATTTTGATTATGGCAGTGGTTTCATGAATACATACATAATGGCAAAACTGATAAAATTTCACTTTGATAATACTTCAAGGGTTAAACAAACCCAGGTGATTAGCTAGTATTATTATTATTTTTTAAGTATTTTTAAAAATACACTTTATTGATTTTTTTTACAGAGAGGAAGGGAGAATGATAGAGTTAGAAACATCAACGAGAGAGAAACATCAATCAGCTGCCTCCTACACACTCCCTACTGGGTATGTGCCCACAACCAAGGTACATGCCCTTGACCGGAATCGAACCTGGGACCCTTGAGTCTGCAGGCTGACACTCTACCCACTGAGCCAAACTGGTTAGGGCAGTGGTCGGCAAACTCATTAGTCAACAGAGCCAAATATCAACAGTACAACGATTGAAATTGCTTTTGAGAACCGAAAACAGACTTCTGTGCATGGGCTACAAAGTTTCAATTGCATTGTATGTGCGTGCCCGCACGTGGTATTTTGTGGAAGAGCCACACTCAAGGGGCCAAAGAGCCGCATGTGGCTTGCGAGCCACAGTTTGCCGACCACTGGGTTAGGGCAAGCTAGTATTATTGATATTAGTTATTTTTAAGTTTTATTGAGCTACTAGTGGTCCGGTGCACGAAATTCATGCACGGGGGTGGGGGGGGGTGTCCCTCAGCCCAGTCTGCACCCTCTCCAATCTGGGACCCCTCGAGGGATGTCCGATCCCAGTGGGACTGCCTAAATGGGCATTCGGGTATCCCTCTCACAATCCAGAACTGCTGGCTCCCAATCACTGGCCTGCCTGCCTGCCTGATTGCCCCTAATCACTTCTGCCTGCCAGCCTGATGACCCCCTAACTACTCCCCTGCCAACCTGATTGACGCCTAACTGCTCCCCTGCTGGCCCAATTGCCCCTAACTGCCCTCCCCTGCCAACTTGGTCACCCCTAACTGCCCTCCCCTGTGGTCTGGTTGCCCCTAACTGTCCTCCCCTGCAGGCCCGATTGCCCCCAACTGCCATCCCCTGCTGGCCCGGTCACCCATAACTGCCCTCCCTTGCCAGCCTGGTTCCCCCCAACTGTCCTCCCCTGCAGGCCTGGTCCCACCCAGCTGCCCTCCCCTGCTGGCCTGGTTGCCCCCAACTGCCCTCCCCAGCAGGCCCGGTCACCCCTAACTGCCCTCTCCTGCTGGCCCAGTCTCCCCCAACTGCCCTTCCCTGCAGGCCTGGTTGCTCCAAACTGCCCTCCCCTGCAGGCCTCCCCCCAACTGCCCTCCCCTGCAGGCCTGTTTTCCCCCAACTGCCTTCTCCTGCAGATTTGGTCCCTCCCCCCCCCCCCCCATTGTCCTCCCCGGCAGACCCAGTCGCCCCCAACTGCCCTCCTCTGCTGGCCCGGTCACCCCCAACTGCCCTCCCCTGCAGGCCCGATCACCCCCAACAATCCTCCCTTGCAGGCCTGGTCTCTCCCAACTGCCCTCCCCTGCTGGCCATCTTGTGTCCACATGGGGGCGACCATCTTTGACCACATGAGGGCAGCCATCTTGTGTGTTGGAGTGATGGTCAATTTGCATATTACCTCTTTATTATATAGGATAATTCACATACTGCACAATTCCCCCATTTAGAGTGCACAATTCTGTGGTTTTTAGTATGATCACAGATATGTGCAAGCATCACCACAGTCAACTAGAGCATTTTCATCACCTCAGAAGAAACCTTCAGCTGCCACCCTTCCACTCCACCAGCCCGATGCAGCCACTAATTTACCTTCTGTTTCTGCAGAGTTCCCTATTCTGGACATTTCATGTGAATGGAACCCTTAAGGTGTGGTCTTTTGGGATTGGCATCTTTCACTTAATGTTTTCAGGGTTCATCTGTGTTGTAGCATGTATCGGTACTTTATTCCTTTTTATGGCCAAACATTCCATTGCGTGGCTGCACCACATTGTGTTTGTCCCGTCCTCAGTTGGTGGGCAGTTAGATTGTTTCCACTCCAGGCTGCTATGAATGATCTAAGTCTTTACCACTATGTTAAGGAGAGGGACAATCTTTGTGTTTAAGCGTGTGCTTCTTTCTTGCTATTTCTACATTCGGATGAACTTTTAATTTTTTTTAAAGTGCTGAACATTTGAGATTTTTAAGTTTTAAATACATAAAAAGGGGGGATTCTGCCAAGACATTCATTCCCTCTGCGGCTTTAATTTGCTTTGATAGCGTCTTCCCCTCCCCGTTGGAGTTTAAACTTACATAAGCATAGAGAAATGTTTTCTTGTGGGCTTGAGTAAAATAAGTTCATTTAGGAATGAGGGTTTTGGTTTGTTAAGAGATTGTGGAAATGTTGGAAATGTGCAGTGGAAGTATTTTGGGTTTTGTTTGTTTTTACCATTAAAACAAGGCTGTTTGAAAGAAACATTTGTGGTTGAGATAGATGGGAGAAGAGACAAGACATTCTAGGAACTGAGAGGAGGCAAGAACCTAAGGATGGCGGTGGGCGGTTTGTGCGGCAGATACAAGAACATTTGTCTTTTCTTCCTGTAATGTAGGCTGAGTCCACGGGGCAGACTTGTGAGGAGTAAGCTGCATTTACGCGGGGAGCTCAGTGAGTTGAGTGGCAGGATACAGTGTGGTAGTCCCGCTTCACACAGCACACTCTGGTAAATGCCTTCCCAACCAGTTAAAGGGAAACAGGCTACTTAGCATTGCTCAAGCACTTGGGGATTGGAAACCCTTCTGGGATTTGTGATTCTGATTGGGTTATTGACAGTCTTTCCCCCATCTCTCAGTTGTGATGACCCCCAAAACTTACGCAAAAATGACGAGTGAAGACCTCAAAGAGCCATTGAAATCCATCTCAGGTGTCTAGGGTTGTCTGGTTAACTTGTCCTCAACTAGGTACCAAGATTGATGATGGACCTACACTGAGGGGCCAGATTATTATGACCTCTGAATGCATAATAATCTGGCCACTCTGTGTGTGTGTGTGTGTGTATAATTCATGCACCAGGCCTCTAAAATATAAATACACACACACACACACACACACACATGTATGTGTATATATATATGTTTTAGAGGCCCGGTGCATGAATTCGTGCATGGGTGGGGTCTGACCAGCCTGGCCAGGGGGAGGGGACATGGGGCGGTTGGCCGGCCTGGCCTGCCTGCTGGTTGAACTCCTGGTCACGGGGACAATTTGCATATTAGCCTTTTATTATATAGGATATGCACTGAGTGGCCAGATTATTATGCGTTCATAGATCATAATAATCTGGCCACTCAGTGTAGTTTTCCTTTAAGAATTACAGTGTGTGTTTTTTTGTTTTGTGGTGTTTTTTTTTAAGAGCAAGGTTTATTGAATTATAATTTACACACAATAAAATTCACCATTTTTAGAGGATAGAATTGTAGTTTCTAATTTTCCCCCCAGAGATTTTACACACAGGATAGTTCTGATAATCAGTAGCATTTATTATTATCTAGGAATAGAATGTTAACTCTACAAGCAATTTTGTTTTGAACATATTAAACTTTGTACAGTAGATGCAGTGAAAATTTTATGTATATTTTCTCAATTTTTTAAGTTAAAAAGTTTCCTTGTATCATTTATTTATCTGCCCGTATGTATGTATAAATCTATACTAATAAAAGGGTAATATGCTAATTAGACTGGGTCGACCCGGACATCTTCCAGACGTCCAACTTCCTTCCAGACAAAGCCACGGTGGCGGGGGCCAAGGCAGAGGCAGTTAGAGGCGATCAGGCTCGCAGGGGAGCAAGCAGTTAGGGGCGAGATCAGGCCAGCGAGGGGGAGCAAGCAGTTAGGGGCGAGATCTGTCTGGCGCAGGGGAGCAAGCAATTAGGGGGTGATCAGGCCTTCAGGGGAGGGCAGTTGGGGGCGATCAGGCCTGCAGGGGAGGGGAGTTGGGGGCGATCAGGCCAGCAGGCAGAGGCGGTTAGGGGCAATCAGACAGGCAGGCAGGCGAGCGGTTAGGAGCCAGTGGTCCCGGATTGTGAGGGGTATGTCCAACGGCTGGTTTAGGACTGATCCCACAGGGGTCCCAGATTGGAGAGGGTGCAGGCCGAGCTGAGGGACACTCCCCCCCATGCACGAATTTCATGCAACGGGCCTCTAGTTTACATAAATAAATATATGTGTATATTTGTGTGTCCATATATAAAAAGAAATATATCTATAATTTATGTCACTTTGCCAGTGGGCCGTTTGCAGAACATTAGTTTCTTCAGCATTATTTTTGCAGGTTTAGTCAATATTGTTTATAAATCACGGGTATTTAGCTTTTGTAGTTTTTTTTTTCTATAATAGTAAAAAGGAGATTGCCCTAGCTGGTTTGGCTCAGTGGATAGAGCGTTGGCCTGCAGACTGAAGGGTCCTGGGTTCCATTACAGTCAGGGACACATTCCCTGGTTGCAGGCTCGATCCCCAGTAGGGAGCATGCAGGAGGCAGCCAATCAATGATTCTTTCTCATCATTGATGTTTCTATCTTCTCTCTCTCTCCCTTCCTCTCTGAAATCAATAAAAAAAAATATTTAAAAAAGTTGAGATATAAGCTAAACAATATGGAGAGTAATGTATTTATTGAAAAAACTGCTTTTAGGAAGAATTAAGAATGATGTTTATTTAAATGAACATATTAAATTGGCACCTACCCCCTACACCCCTTTTCCACCACCACCATCTCCACACCCCTGCCCCTCAAGATACCCAAGTTGCTATAAAGCCCTACTGTTAGAGGGGCTTTCATTTAAAAGTTAAATTTTAAATGGTAGCTGGACCGTTCCTGCTGCTTTAATTACTTAAGATGGAATGAATTTAAATACCTCTTTAGAATTCTATTAATATGCATATAAAACATTTTTGGCATTGAAACTCTTTTGTCTTAAAAATACAAGTAGGTTGCTTTTTTTAGATTTTAAGGTGTTACATGTTGCATATTATGCCTCTTTGGGTAGCATTGTAAGAAGTTTTCTATTTTTTTGCCTTTATAAAAGATGTCTGTGGTCAACATGACATGCATGTCAAATTCACCTCTGAAACAGGTGAACACTATTGGAGAGTGCCATTCCTAGTAAGCTATTCAAGAATTTCCTCCTAAGAAGTACTTACTTCACTTAAGAGCTATGGGAATGTCTTTTCCTGCCTGTACATTCCAGGTGCCAGGGACAGTACAGTGAATGAAAATTCCTGTTCATGTGATCGTTCCCCCTAGTGGCTGAGACAGACACATGAAATGATATGTGGTCAGCTAAGAGCTCTGAATTAAAGATTAAGCTTTTTTATTTAACAGCAGCTGTAGTTAGAGACAAAGATTAGTGTGTTTCTATTAATAGGCCCCACTCAAAGGAAATTCACGTCAAAACATCACTACGAAAAAGTGTAACGATTCCCCAATAACAAATAGGTATTAACCTTATTTAAAATGGGGAAAAATAAAATAAAAAGCTCATTCCCAGACATACCTGCCTATAGTTTTCAAATCGGAATCAGTAGGCAAAAGCCTGAAAGAGACCACAGAAAATAAATGTTCCTTTAGAAGAAGTTGCTTAAAGTTTAGCAGGGAATCAATTACCCTGACTACTTAGTGCGTTTCTTGATGCTTTACTGTGTTCTGGGGCCAGAACACATTCTCAAGGGCCCGGCCTTCAAAGTTTGCAATTAAATTAATGAATAATTGGTTCCCTATAAATTAATAGAAACTCACTTTGGTTTACTTTTCAAAAAAATCTTTTTATAGTTCTTGGAAGCGAAGGACAGTGATTTGGTTCGTACTGATGAGATGTACACCCAGTTTATGGTCTGATGAAATTTAGGTGCTGCGTTCACGGCCTCTCATTAGACTAACATGCACAGTGGAATAATGCAGCTGCAGGAAAGATGCTAAGACAGACAGTTTCAAGTTGTGCTTTTTCCAGCCTAGTATAGATTTAGAAATGTTCACTTCTTTTTTTTAATACTTTTTGCTAAGTATTGATACACCACTCAGCTTAGTCTCTAGCTCCAGGTAGAATGTCAACTGTTCTTTCTTCATTTTGCTGGCCTGCCTTGAGAGTCGTCTGTCCCGATGAGTCCATTTTAGCTATAAAAAGAAGTTCTTTGAGAAGGAACATCTTAAAGATGAAACTTGTCTCGTGACTTTGTATACAAGGAGGAAGTGTGATGAGGCGTTGCTGTATGTATGGGAAATAGATGCTTCCTGCTGCTCCAGCCTTGGGAACTGGGCGGCTGTGGCTGTGAACACTGCTGAGCTGCCGCACTGCTTCGTTATCCCCAGGAAATGAGCTTACGGTCAGGGATCTTGGGAGACGCAGGAGAGGGGACCCCACAATGGTGCCCTTCCCTCACTATGATAGTCCAGAACCCAGTTAATTTTGGGGGCTCTTTTTCATCACAGTTCTTTGTGATTTTCAAACATTTCTGCCCTCATAATACCTTGGGAAACTGAAAATCTGTAATTTTCTCCCCCCTCCCGATAGGTGCTGGATAGTTTACTAGGCCAGTATGGAGTGGTGGAAAGCTGTGAGCAAGGTACACGTCTTCTCAATTGCTTTCAAATTTGTAAAAGGGGGGGGCGCGTAAAAAGAAGACTAACTTTTTTCTTTCTCTTCCTTTTTTTCTCCCTTCAGTGAACACTGACTCGGAAACGGCAGTCGTAAACGTAACCTATTCCAGTAAGGACCAAGCCAGACAGTAAGCAGATTGACACTTTTTATCTACATGGAGAGTAAGCAGGTTAAGTACAGTACTTACATTTTGGCCTAGTGTAGTGGCTGGCAAACTGCGGCTCGCGAGCCACATGCGGCTCTTTGACCCCTTGAGTGTGGCTCTTCCATAAAATACCACGGCCTGGGCGAGTCTATTTTGAAGAAGTGGCGTTAGAAGAAGTTTAAGTTTAAGAAATTTGGCTCTCAAAAGAAATTTCAGTCGTTGTACTGTTGATATTTGGCTCTGTTGATTAATGAGTTTGCCGACCACTGGCCTAGTGGATAGAAGAAATAAACTTTATTTTGCCGAGTTTGACCTTGCAAATCTTTTAATGTTTGACAGTATAATAAGAATTTGCATTGGTTAAAGTTTTATTACCTTTTCAATATGTCAGTGGTAGATGGATATGGGATGAAGCTGAACTACACCCTATTTGCAAAAAGCTGTGGATGTGGGTATCTTCAAATTACATTAAGATTTTCCCCTTATTGATATGATACATACATTATTGCTGTTTTATTCAAAGCTGGTAAGTAGGTCATGGGTTAAACAATAGTGTTAAATGTTGTTTTCTTGCTCCCTGATTTTCCTAATGGTTACTATTGCCATTTAGGAGTGTGCAGACATTGAACCAATGTAATTTGATTTTAGATTGGTGGGGAAAAATGTATTCCAATGCAATGGGGAGGCTAAACTTTACAGATAAAAAAAAAATCTTCCTTAGGAAAAAACACTTCTCTAGGCTTGGGAATGATCTAATGAACTGACTGAACACTAGAGAGAGAAAATGAGGATCCCACAAATACTGCTTTTGACCTGTCTGCTCCTATTGCAAACAGAGGAATGGCATGCAGGTGCCCAGCAGCAGAGAGCTGAGTGTCAGGGACCATGGAAGTCTTCACCACCTCCAGACACAGTGCCAGCAGGGGCAGCCTGTCTGCATGGGAGAGGGGAAAGAAAGACCACACTGGCCGAGCTGAGCCCTGAAGGGAAAGGTGATCGAGCTAGCTGACCAAAGGTAGTGCCCGCTCCTGGGCAGGAAGGAAAGATAGGGCTGGCGAGGAGGTGGAAACTTGCATAACACAGTGGGACTTCCGTTTTTATATTGATTGGTAATGCTCACATGGTTCAACATGTAAAGGTCCAAAGATGTAGATGGTGCACATCTCCCCCCAGTATTGTTCCCCAAATTTCTTGAAGGTAACCATATGGAAGACAAACATATGTGTCTATTTTTCCTCCTTTTTACACAAATGATACCATAGCATTTGAGTGTTTTGTACATAGAAACCTATTTTTTAAAGTTGCATAGAATTTCATGGTATGAATATAGAGTGACTTAGTTCCAAATTGAATGTTTAGCTTCAAGTCTCTTGCAGTTATGAGCAAGGATGGAGTGTAGTGATTTTCAACCTTTTTCTGCTCATGGCACACAAACTAATTACTAAATTTCTGCTGCGCACCAAAAAAGGATTGTATTTGTTGCTGGTCTGACAAAAGGATAGGTGAAGTTTTGACTCACCGGGTGGCTATCGTCTTGGCTGTTGTCATTTTTTTATTCGACAGCCTAAGGGAAAAGCGGTCAGTGCCGCCGAGTGAATAGTCAGGTGCTGCATGTTTAATAATGCTTGCTGCACACCGGTTTGAAAATTGCTGCTGTAGAGAATCTCTTTTTTGCACGTCACTTTGCACGTGTGTGAATATGGGTGTGGGTTAAATTCCTAGAAATAGATCATGATACTTCCTAATTTTTTTTAAATATTGGCAAGTTCTCTTTCGTAGAATCTGAACTAGTTTAAATTCCCATCGGTCCCATGTGAGTGTGTGTTCTTTTGACTCCCTAACACAGAGCTTTACCAGGCTTTGCTGATCCTGTGGGTGAAAAGCAGTATCTACTCATGTTCATGCCGCTTTTTTTTTTTTTCCCGAAAAAATGAGGCTTCTGACATTCATTTTTAATGAGACTTTTAAGACATTTAAAAATATTCTGTTTTTCCTTCTGTTTGTATCTTTCACTCATTTAAAAAAACTAACAGTTAACATGAGGTTTTTTGACATCTTAGAAATTGTGGTGTGAGTTGTAAAACTGATTTTTACAAACTTTATTCTTAACAATAATGTGTACGAGGGAAGAACAGAAAATTTTCACGTTTTATACCCCAAGTAGACGGGGGCGGCGGGGGTAAGTGAGGGCAGTGAGAATGCAGATTCTGTTTGTCTTACATGCCCCAGTCTTTACAAAGATCTCCAATAAATGCTTGCTACAGCCAACTCTGTTAGATGGAAACTGTGGGGTAACATGCTAAACCCAAGGGTACTTGGAGATTGTCCTAGTTGTCCTGCTTGAAAACTTAGGTGAGGATAGCCAGCTAACTGGACGATGCTTAACAGTTAGTCTATGGGAGAACGTTGTTGGTTTTGAACTTGAGTCGGGACTGGCTGACATTTAGAGCCGCTGCATTCCAAGCACCGAGACAAGCACAGGAAGGGCCGACTGGGAGCCATGGCAGAGTCACTGCTGCAAGTAACCCCACCCTGACGGCAAACTGAACGGGGAGACGTTTTTACAAGTGTTGTTAGAGGTTGGCAGGGTCCTGTTGGTCCCAAGGGAGAGAAGAAGGCTGGTAGGGATCTGTCATTTCAGTAATTAAATACCCAAACAAATAAATGAGCATTTCAAAGAGGGAAATGGTCTTTACATCTCTTATTCTAATAGTCATTCAATGAATCACAACTACATATTGACCAAACGTTGCTGGTGACTAAAGGCAGAATCCCTGTCCTCGGGGGTGGGCCTCCTGCCGGGGGAAGTGGAGAGGGATCGCCTGATTTTAATTCTTGCCCACGTTGAGTTTCCTTACAAGAATATTGGGTTTTCTCTCCCTCAAAAATTCCAAAGGGCAAAGAGTATTAGAAAATAATTCAGAGAAAGTTAATAGATTGAAAGAATGGAAAAGTCAGTCTTGTGATTCAGTGTTCTGAACATTTTCTAGTAAGTTGTGGTTTTTGTGTGTGCGTGCGTTTTTTAAAGAGATGGGGAGTGCATTCTCATTCTGTGAGGAGAATTGATTTTCGAGGCATTGGATCTTGCACTCCTTGGATGTTGTGGAGAAAGCGTGGCCTCTGACTGTAACCCTGGCCTCTCTGAGCTTCAGTTTTCTCAGCTACAAAATGAGAGTTGACAAGAAACCAATCTAGTCATTCATTTAGGCACATATTTATAGAAAAACAGGCTTATCAAATGGCCTGGCACACGGGCACCAAGGAAATAGTAATTCTTGCCCAACCCACTGGTTCTGGGCTACTTTTAGAGCAGCTGGAGGTGGTTTGAGCTGGGAAGGTGGTCCCTCCAGGACTTGCTCCACTGAGCCCTGCACACCTGTCCTCTGGGCTGCGCACGGCTGTCTGCTGCCTAAACCAACGCGGTGTGATTTCCTTGCCCTAACAAAAATAAACATCAGAAATAAGAGCCCGTTCAAAGCTCATCTCTTCAGGTCATGAGGGCGGAGTCGATGTTCTCAGTTGACTTTTCTTTCCTTGCGTCTGATACTTGGGAGTCTGTGTAGCTGGGATGTGCTGGTGCGGGGGTGAGAGTCTGTCACTCTGGTCAAGTTAATTTGTCTTAGTTCACACCTGCCTGTAAAGTGGGAATAATTACAGTTCTTAGCTCATGAGGCTGTTGAGAGAGAACCTACCTAGTGCTTCCAAAACACCTATCATAATACCTCGCAAGAACTCCAAAGTTAGCAGCTGTTAAGCATTTTCCAACATTTTTCATTTATGCTGATGATACTCTGTTCTTGCTCAATATACTTCATTTATACTCCATTCCAGATAATGACTGACTGCTGATACTCAGAGTTAGGAACCTAGTTTAAAGGCTTTGTGGCTGCCTCTTTTTGTTACTTAAACCTCTATAAATGCCACTTTTAAGAAGATTGATTCCTCAATAAGGCTGACTCTAAGACAGTATTTAACATGGAAATTCCTGCCACCTTGTGGTTAGAAAAATCAAAGGTTCAGAGTAATATATTACGAGGAAATACCTATTTGTTTTAACTTGAAGTCTTGGATTATTAAAATAATAAAAACAAAAAATCATAAAAAAACGGAGAATGTATTTAGTATCACTTGTTCCTTGGAGCAAGAGAGGCTTGGGCCTCGGGACACCCATTTCCTCCCGGAGATGCTCAGGTAACATTGTCCGAGGTAGCCATCACTCACTGGAAGATTTGTAATGTGTGACAAGGAAATAACCCTTCAGAAATTTGCAGGCATTTACTTTTTATACTTTCTTTTCTTTCGGGCTCTTATTTCTGATGTTTATTTTCATTAGGGAATCAGAGTATAGTTTGTTTATATTGTGAAGCTATCATTGAAGGTCCTTCTGTATCAGTTTGAAGACCCATATCAGGTGCACACTGTGATGGTTAGAAGTGTTTTCAACAACTTAGCTGATGGCTAAGGGGAGGAAAATCACCCTTAAACTGTAAAAATCATGTAACTAGAAGATTTATTCTGGAAAAAGAAAAAACAGATAAAGCAGTAAGACAAAGGAGTTTCTTGCCATTCAGAGATAACCATCAAGCTTTGTAGACTTCGTCCCACGTGTCATAACTTAAAATTACAAAGATAATTCTGTAGTTTCATTATTTCCATTGACTATATTTATACTGTTTGTAATCTCTACATAGTATTTCACCCCTACCACAGTCGATGTATCCAGTCCTCTACAGCACAGGTTGTTTGCAGAGATTTTGCTTTTTGAGTGTATGTGTGTGTGCTTTTAGAACCAGTGTAATTGATCAAGTCCTTTGGAGGGTAAATCTTCGGGCTTTGGCAATAATTATTTCCTTAAGTTGCATCCCTGCAGTACTGTTAACCAGGCTTCCAGTAGTTGTTACTGAACTAGAGGCCGATGCACGAAATTTGTGCAAGAGTAGGCCTTCCTCCCCCGGCTGCTGGCACCTCCTTCCCTCCAGCAGTCGGGACCTGGGCTTCCCTCTGGCCGCCCGCAGGCATCCCGGCCGGCCGGGCTTCCTTCACAGCCCTGGCTTCGTGTGGAAGGACATCCGGTCTAATTAGCATATTACACTTTCATTATTATAGATTGTATGCCTCAACCTTTTATTCTTGGTACAAGCAGAAAACTGAATTGTGTGACTTTTCAATAATGGTTAAACCTCATTTTGTTAGAATTTGTGCTGTATACAGCAGTGAGGTCTGGGAAGAAGAAAACAGAAATTCTAGACATGGAATTTTTGAATTGAAAGGGATCATAAATCGAATCGCTGCATTTTGTAGGTGAGGAACCTAGTGCCAAATAAGAGCATGACCTTTCCAAGGTTACATGGCTGCTCACTGTTCTAGCGGGACTGGAATTCTGGTCTCCAGTTCAGCCTCTTTTCACTACGAAGGGGAGTGTGTGTGTGTGTGTGTGTAAACCCTTGGAGGAGTTGATTTAAACTTCTCTGGTCTCATTTCTTCTCTCTCCCCTCCTCCCTCATCCTTAAGTTAAACTACATATCCTCTCTCTCTCGGCCCCCTAAACTGTGATCTGCCCTAATAAATTTCTTATCAGTAGTTAAGTGCTACTGACTAACAAAACTACTCAGCATCTCTCAAGTGACTCAGATTAGCAGCAGAGCAGAGCCAGGTGAAGACGGGAAACAGGATCCTGAGGAGCACGCTTGGAAGAACACCTTTGAGTTCTGCTGAGCTGAATGCATATGTTTTGAATAATTATGACAGTTGTCCATTTAAATTGAGGTATAATTGATACATATAACGTTATCTTAGTTTCATGCGTCCAACATGATTTGATATTTGTATACATTGTGAAATGATCACCATAACAAATCTCGTGAACACCCATCATCTTCTCACCATATGTGTTGTGTGTATGTAAGAAACATGCCTCTGACTTATCTTCATAGAAAAGAAACAGCATGTGGCCAGGCGGCTGTTGAATTTCCCCAGAGCAAACAGGATGTGGGGGTGGGGAAGGAGGATGAGAGCTGTACACGTAGCTGATAGTACATGTCCTAGGAAGATCCCCCTAGACCAGTGGTCGGCATACTGCGGCTCGTGAGCCGCGGTTTGCCGCTCTGTTGACTTAATGAGTTTGCCGACCACTGCCCTAGACAAAGGGAGGTGAAGGCAACTAGAAGAGGCCCCAGCCCATTTTTTTTAAATAACCCAATGGGAGACAGCAAGACGTAGGTGACCTATTAGGAAACAGGTGACCAAAATAGTACTCGGCCGAGGAGGGACTATATATATCGGCTATGCACCCTACTCCAAGTGTGTTCCTGTACAATGGGCGCTCGCTCTCGAGAGTTACTAAAAGTCTCATTTTCGCCATGCTTCTGTTTCCCTAGTCCAGCATTTGCAATTTGAACAGGTGAGCCATTTCTCACATATACAGTCTGTTTGGTGAAAGTTCTATAATGTTCTACCCACGGACTCAGCAAGCCACCAAAGGACAGAGCTGAGCATCAGACTCTGCACAGAAAGGTTTCAGTGTTTCACTCGTTCATCAGCCTCGATTTTGAGCCCTTGCTTGCGGTTCGGTTCCTCCTGTACTTCCTCAGCTCTGCCTCAGTGAGCACTGTGGTTTGAGGGGTCGGAAACTGCCGGTTGGCAGTCACACAGGGGACAGCCAGTGCGTATGCATTCAGAGCCTTTGGGGCCCAGACAGTGCACTGGGTACCGGAGCACCGTGCCTTCTGACCTCCCGCGTGAGAGAACCTTTCCTTTTCTCCTCCCCCCCAAACCCCAGAAAAACAAGAAATAAACAATAACAACAAAAATCTTTTAGAAGCAGCGCATGAAGTTTGACGTTACAGTTTTATGCCAAGTCGAGGAGCTGGTACTGAGGGACACGGGACTTGGCTGAGCCCCAGAATACCACAGGCACTAAGGACTTGCAGGCTCACCTCCCTGGAGAAGGACTGTCCGTGTTCGCCTGTCTCACTCCAGAAAGAAGGAGAGACTTTCTGTAACATTACTGACTGAACTCCACAGTCAGAGCCGCCTCCCCTCCTTCTGAAGCCAGCTATACCGTTTATAGTAGGAAAGGAGTGTAGTGAGCCCGTTGCCCTGAGTGCCTGTGGCTACCGTTGACTCCTTCACTGGGTCCGCGTTCCCGTGGGTTTCTGAAAGAACCCTCAGTGATGAGCTTCTCCTGGCCTTGAAAAAGGTTTAAAGTTGTTTAGAATGAAAATCTAATTGGTTGAGACTTCTACAACTCCAACTTTCTATAAAAATATACATCATAAATATCAATACAATTACTCAGCGGTTGTCCTCCTTCAGAAATAACCAAACTAGCCCTAGCCCTAGTCCTAGCCGGTTTGGCTCAATGGAGAGAGCGTCGGCCTGTGGACTGAAGGGTCCCGGGATTGATTCCGGTCAAGGACACGTACCTTGGTTGCAGGCTAGATCCCTGGCCCTGGTCAGGGTACATGTGGGAGGCAACCAGTCGATGTATTTCTCTCACATAGATGTTCCTCTCTGTCTCTCCTCCTCCCTTCCTCTCTCTAAAAATCGATGGAAAAATATCCTTGAATGAGGCAGATTAACAACAAGAAAAAGAACCCAACGAATGCCCTTCATCCACATTTCCCTTAAGGAAACAGGGGAGAGGGAGAAAGCAAGGATTAATAGGTTAACTTACGGTTCTGTTATCAGGACGTTGGTAAAATAATTTGTGCCACGTGCCTCCTATCACCGTATAGGCTTATGAAAAGAATGCCCTCGGACATAGAAATCACATGGAAACATCCCAAGGTCTATTTGGGAAAAAAGCAACACACAAAATGATGTACATCATGATCCCAGTTATGTCAGGCACTGAACACATACGCTTGTATGTAAAGAGGGAAAGAAGGGGTCTGTTTGCAGAAGTTACGGTGGTCAGCAGTGATTCCGGGAAGGGTCTTGGCGGGTGGTGCTGGTGCAGAAATACCCTGCTCCTTTCTTTGTGTTTCTGTACGACTTGGGTCTGTTGTGATGAATTCATCATCGGCTCTGTGGGACAGTGAGGGAAGGGGTTGACGTGGGAGAAGAGGAGGCTGGGTCCCCAGAACACCAGCGTGCTCCGTCAGCTGTCTAGGCCTGAGTTCCGGCTCCATGCTTTTGGTACCCTTTCTGGTGGTGGGGCCATCTCTTTTCGACCCTCCTGTTTCCATCTAAGTCAAAATGGAAAGATCTCCATATAAGAAAGCAATATGGGAACCAGAAATGACCACTGAGCAACTAGGGAGAGACCATTTCATACCTGTGTTTCTTTGCCTTCCGGGGCTGAACTCAAAGCCCATTGGAACAGAATCTGAGTAGCCTTAGGAAAGTGTGGGACCTTTGTTTGTTTTTAATTTTGTTGTGTACTTGGGAGTGTGTATTATTAAAAGTGTGTTTATGTGTGCTTTTGGTATCTTGGTGATATCTTCTCTGTCAATTTTTTATTGCATTCTCCACCTTAAAAGTACTTACGTGAGGTAAAAAACAATATGAGTAAATCTTATAAACCTGTTAAATAAAAGAGGCCAGACATGAGAGAGTACATAACATATATACTAATACATACTTATTTACCTAGACTTTTAAAACAGACAGAATCAGTTTATGGTCTTCGAAGTCTAGGGAGGTCCTGGTAAGCTTTGGTGCGCTGGTATGTCCTCGCTCTGGATTTGGGTTGCAGGCTTACCTTCTGAAAACTCATTGAGATGGACTCTTAAGATTTGGCGCTTTTCCATAGTAACATGCAAAATGAAAAAAACAAAACAGTGTAAGGCTCCTCTCAAAACAGAGCTGTGGGCAGATGGGCAGATAGACAAGGTAGACAATAGCTTCTTGGCTTCTTTTGGCCCATCATCACCCGCCTCTCTGCCCCAGGCCAGACCATAAACTCCAGACGGCCAGGGGCTGCTTTTGCTCAGGGGCTGGCACATGGTAGGTGCTGAGAATGTGTTGAGTAATTATCCTGAGTATCAAATCCTACCCATCTCCTGTGAGAGTTTGAGAGAGATCTGTCCATTGTAGCTTAAGATGTTTAATGTTTGTGTTTTGTAAGAAGATGACGCAAGGGAGGTGCATATTTCCAACATCTTCTCCCTTCTGTTTTGGGAAAACTAGCCTGGACCAGGTCTGCCCCTCCCTCCCCTGGCTCTTGCGTGCCCCTCCGCTGTTGCTGACCTCTTGGGTTGATGGCTTACGAAGAGTTTCAGTTACAGCATTTTTTATTGTAGCTGAGGAATGGGAACAATTTAGTGTCCATCAATGGAGGAGTGATAAAGCCTGGTGTGTATATGTGCACAATGGAGTAGCATTCAGCCATGTGAAGGAATGAAATCCTGGCATTTGCAGTAACGTGGATGGGCCTTGAGGATGTTATATAAGTGAAGTAAGTCAGGAAGAGGTCAGAGACAAAGGTAAGCACAATATGATCTCACATGTAGAGTCTAAAAAAAAAAGCCAATCACACACACAAAAACAAGTTCATAGATTCAGAGAGCAGATTGGTGGATATCAGAGAGAGTGGGCAAAATGGGTGAAGGGAGTCAAAAGGTACTCACTTCCAGTTATAAAACAAGTAAATCCTGAGGATGTGATGCTTAGCCTGTTAACTGGAGTTAATACAACTGTATTGCATATTTGAAGTTCCTGAGAGAGAGCTTAAAATTCTCATCACAAGAAAAAAAAATTCTGTAACTATGTGTGATGACAGATGTTAAGCCAGACTTACTGTGGTGATCATTTCACATTATATGCAACTATCGAGTCCTTATGTGGTACACCTAACACTAATGTAATGTTGTATGTGAATTACACCTCAATAAAAATGTTTGACAAATTTTTTCTATTTTTCATTGGTAGATGACAAGTATTTCCCTTTGGAAACTTGTCCGGTTTTTCTTTCCCGTGTGTGTGTGTGTGTGTGTGTGTGTGTGTGTTAAGTTGTTCTGGGTCACCTGTTCTGTGGCTTTATTCAGAAGATTTTGAGCCAGTGATCCTGAGTGGAAAAGATAGGTATTGCTTTGCTGAAAGGTTTATTATAAAGTTCGATTTCTCTTCCCACCCTTGCTCCTTGTCAACTTTCAGAGCGTTAGACAAACTGAATGGATTCCAGCTGGAGAACTTCACGTTGAAAGTGGCCTACATCCCGGATGAGATGGCCGCCCAGCAGAATGCTTCACAGCAGCCCCGAGGCCGCCGCGGGTTCGGGCAGAGGGGCTCATCGAGACAGGGCTCTCCGGGATCGGTGTCCAAGCAGAAACCCTGTGACCTGCCTCTACGCCTGCTGGTCCCCACCCAGTTCGTTGGAGCCATTATAGGAAAAGAAGGTGCCACCATTCGGAACATCACGAAACAGACCCAATCTAAGTGAGTATTGCGAGTGTGTGGTGTAATGTTTCCCCCAAATCTCAGTAACAGAGTGTTAGGTGGTACTTGGTCCTGCAAACGTGGTCATGATCCCGTCCAGTACTTGGGAATCTGGCAAAACCTTGCGACTTTGATATCTTAGTGTATATTTTATACAAATACGGGACTAAATATCAGTCTCAAAGGGAACCTCAAATTTTCACATGTTAATGGAAAGCAAATGATACCTAATCCACTTGCGATGTGAAAGACCCTGGCAAACAGAAGGGCAGCTTCTAGGTTATTCTCTGCTCCCCAACCCCCGGCGATACCTGCCTTTTTGTTTTTGGAAGTAATTTTCTGGGTCCAGTACAGTGGTAGTTTTTCAGTCTTGCTTTACTTGAGTAAAGAATCATTCAGCCTATGGTCCAGATTCATCCCATGAGTATGCCCTGTAGCCAGGATGGCTCATTCTTAGCATCTTGGCTGGGAGCTTTAACTTGCAGAGTTGAATGGACTTGGTGAGTCTTGGCCAAACCCTGGAGGTAGCTTTTCAGGAGCAGCATGCAGAGTTGTGTGTGATGATTGACCGCCGTGCGAGCAGGTGCCTGATATGTGAAAGCTTTTCGTATTTGGCAGATGAGTGAAATGTGACTCCACTGCATCGTGTATTAGTTGCTTTGCTTTATTAACCAACCTGTGATACTGTATGTGGCTATTTTGACCCTAAGAAGCTGGGAGATGGCCTGTCCCCACCCTGGTTCTGGGCAGTGCTTCCGGGCACATCCTGGGCTGCTGCTGCTCTGTTTCCCGAAGAGCCAAGTGTATGAGGGAGAAGCGGCTGCACACAGACCTCGCTGGGGTCAGTCGCTCTGTGCCAAGCGCCAGGGGAATGGCCTTGGGCCAGGTACGAGATGGCTGTGGATTATTTTGTTTTTTAAATTTAGTAAGGACATGGATTCCATTTCCTGTGGTCCAAGGAATTAAGGAGAGCCTTTTTCTGGAAGTGCAACTGTGGTGCTGAGCTGGCTCCAGCAGGCTTCAGAGGACATCCATATTCATTGCAGGCACCGTGCCTGCATTGAGCTAGCTGCTGATTGCTCCTGCAGAACCACAGAGAACTGGGTTTTGTGGTGGTGGGGACCCACTCCACCTGCAGAGTGATGGCTGATCCTGCTGCCCCTGCTTTGAAGCAGGAAGTGTATGGTGTTGGGTACCTTTGTGCAGAATCAATGGCCTTGACCTCATCATATATGAGATGGGAAGACAGTGGAACCATAGCCTAGATCAGTATTTTGTTTGTTCCTTTTTAAATCCGAACCTGAGGATACCTTTACATTGAATTTTTTTAAAGGGAGAGAGAGAGAGAGAGAGAGAAACATTGATGTGAGAGAGACACATCGATTGGTTGCCTCCCACACTTGCCCCAACCAGGGCTGGGGATCAAGCCTGCAACTGAGGTTCAAGCCTTGATGGGAATTGAACCCAGGACCCTTTAGTCCATGCGTTGACGCTCTGTCCACTGAGCCAAACCGGCCAGGGCCTAGCTCAGTTTTAATGTTCAGTTTGCCTGGTTTTAATCTTAAAATGGAAGGGCTTCTTGCTTCCCTTGATTCAGCATTACCTGCAGAAACTAATTATGAAATGGTTTTCCTTCCTCGTCAATGGCAGATTAGAAGTGTTTCTTTTAATGCTATTAATTTCCTTGTCAGAGGAAAGAGCTTCTTTAAACTGAGCTGTTTTATTTAAGGCAGGAAGATGGCGGATGGAGAGGGAAGGGAAGCAGTTTTTGTTATATCCAGTGGATTCAATTAATTCTTGCCATTGAAACTAGTCGTTATCGGGTCCTCTGCTTCTGGAACAGCCTCAGAGGGTTACCCTTCTCTCTGAGGATCAGAGTCTAGTGATCCCTAGCACAGTGAGCGGGCGGAAGTGCCCTGGAAGGAGGGAGTCTGCCGTGTCCCCTCCTAGAAGATAAGCAGTGCCGGAGGTGACTGGGGATTTCTGAAATAGTGGCTGGAAAAGTGGTGCCTGAGATTGAGACTGCTGGCTAAGGCGCTGTTTTAATTAGTTACTTCTACTTAGCTCTTACTTGTTTCATTTCTACATTGCCCTTGTTTTTAACGGTAGGTTTTGCTTCTGAAATATGTCTTCAGTTTCCAACCAGCATTTAGGAAAATGAAATCCAAACCTCGATTTTACTGGCAAGGTGAAGTGGCCGTTCTCACAGCGAGGAATTGCACAGCTCTTTGTCTTGTAGTGTCTGAGTGGCCAGAAGGACTCACAAATGTCTCATTTTCACTGAACTCCGGTTTTTGTATGGTTGATTTTCTTTCTTGTACCTTTTCAACAATAGCAGACTTATTTTTGTATTTAATTCAAAATGAACACGTATGCAAATGTGAAAAAAACAAAAAAGGGTGACCCTTCATGTCACCTCCTATGGTAGCCATTGTTAAGTTGGGGTTGTATCTTTATAGGATTTGTTCCTTGTATCTAGTAACAAGTGTAGCTTTAAAGGGGAAATCTCATGGTATGAAATGTATTTTTTCACAGAAGGTCAAGGACTCTCATAATGTTGGTATTTGTGATTATACTACATGTTTTTAAACATCTCTCTGATACGAATATACATTTATTATTTGTTTTATTTGTTTGTTTAATTTACCTGATGCTGAAGTTTTTCTTTTTTTTAAAATTATATTTTTTATTGTTGATAGTATTACAAATATCTCCTATCTTCCCCCTCCATCCTCCTCTTCCCAGCCCCTACCCACCCCCTTAGGTCAGATATACTCTTACTTAGTCATCTCTTCCTGGTGAGCTTTTAAAAGATAATCCCAATGTTCTTTCTGCTACAAATCATGCTGCAGTGAATGTTCCTGCGCTGGTAGTTTTCACCCAGGGTGACCCGCTCAGCCCCGTGGACACTGGCAGTGTCTGGAGACATTGTTGGTCAGCACAACTGGACGAGGGATGAGCTAAGGCATCTGGTGGGTTGAGCCAGGGATGCTGCTGAGCACTGCAGTGTGCAGGACAGTTTCCACAGCAAAGAGTTTCCCTTTCACCACAGCAGTGCTGACGGTGAAAACACTCTCTCGACACACCTGTGGGACGGCCTCTGGAGATGTTAGAAGAAGTGGAATTCTTGAGTCAAAGTTGATAAGCTTTTTCGCTTTGATAGGTCCTGCCAGAATGTTCTACATTCCCACCAAAAGTGTGGGTGTGCCCAGAGTCCCTGTCCTCTTGCCAGTACTTAATTTTATCTCTCAAAATAATTGCAGGTCTGGAAGAAAATACACCTTATTTTAACTGGTGTGTATATAATTACTAGTGAGGTTTGACACATTGCATTAATTGGCCATTTGCTTTTCTTTGAAGTTGAATTGCCATCTCTTCGGTTTTTGTTGTGGACTTTTCCTCTATGAGGGAGGCAAAATATAGGGTGAGCTTTGCAAAAGGAAACAGCGAGTGAAATGTGCTCATCCGATGAACAGCGAGAGCAAACTATGGAGTAAGAGTTCCACCTGGTTTGTGGGACTCTTGGCATGCGGTCCAGGTCCTGTGTGGTTCAGAGCAGAGAAGAAAGCCATTGTCTGGACTGAGGCTCTCTGACGTGAGATGCTTGTTCTGTGCCATCGGAAAGGGAGCCTGAAGCAGATGCAGCTTGGGCAGAATGAAACTAGGTCATGAAACCAAGTCCCTGCTTGGTCAGAGTGAGGAGAGAGAAAGGAGTGTTCCTGGAATTAAAATTCACCTCTAAGGCATCCCGTTGGCAGTGTATCGGGAGCTTATGCTCTTGAGGGAAGTGACTCGTCTCTTGCCCAGAAGCCCTGACTTGGGTGTCGGTCATTGTAAAGCTCTGTGAACGCGTGCCTTACAGCCTCGCTTTCCTCTCTCCTGTCACCCCCCCCTAAGGATCGATGTCCATCGTAAAGAGAACGCAGGCGCTGCTGAGAAGTCCATTACTATCCTCTCTACCCCAGAAGGCACCTCTGCGGCTTGTAAGTCTATTCTGGAGATTATGCATAAGGAGGCCCAAGACATAAAATTGTGAGTAACGAGGATGAACCCGTGGAGAGGTTGATATCCGTGCTGTTTTGCTTTGAATTGACACGGTTCTTAGGGATTGCCAACAAACCCAGGAAGCTGCTGCCCCAGGAGGTCCGGGGCGTGGCGTGTTGATTTGGTGTAAAGCCTAAGTCCTTAACATACTTTCCTTTGTGTTTGGCTGTGGGGTGAGTGGCAGTAGTGAGGACCATCCAGCTGTAGAAGGTGGCTGGGGGACATAAGCCCACCTGGGGTCTAGGAGTATCCCTGGATTTACCCACCGCAGAGCCCAAGTCCTCACGCTGTGGCTTTGAGCTCCCTGAGGTGGGGAATCCTAACCCTGTGCTGAGATACACGGGGGATTTATTTTATTTTTTATTTTTTTAAATACATTTTATTGATTATTTTACAGAGAGGAAGGGAGGGGGATAGAAAGTTAGAAACATCAATCAGCTGCCTCCTGCACACCCCCTACTGGGGATGTGCCCGCAACCAAGGTACATGGCCTTGACCGGAATCGAACCTGGGACCCATCAGTCCACAGGCCGACGCTCTATCCACTGAGCCAAACCGGTTTCGGCTAAACGGGGGATTGATTTGGATATTCCAGGTTGGAACTCTTAACTGTCTTTCCCACAGGAACTTGGAGTGGAGGTCGGGTTTTGCGCTACATTCAGTCTTCAGTGCAGTGCTGGGCATAGAGTAGAATCCAGAGTAAGGCGCTGGAGTTAGCCTGGGACCTAATCACAGCATTTAATTTGTAGGGACCTTTAAATACATTAAGTATATTTTAGTTATAAGGTTAGTTATATGGTGCTATATTATAAGATTCTAATTCTTTTTTTTTTTTTTGTATAGAGAACAATAAAGAAAAGGCCCACCACCCAGATAACCCCAATGATGTTTTTATTTATTTAAATATATTTTTATTGATTTCAGATAGGAAGGGAGAGAGAGAGAGAAACATCAATGATGAGAGAATCATTGATAGGCTGCCTCCTGCACACCCTACACTGGGGATCGAGCTCGCAACCCAGGTATGTGCCCTTGGCTGGAATCAAACCTGGGACCCTTCAGTCCGCAGGCCGACGCTCTTTCCACTGAGCCAAACTGGCTAGGGCATGTTTTTATTTTTTTATTTCAAAACAATTTTAATACATATATTTTTATTGATTTCAGAAAGAGGAAGTGAGAGGGAGAAGTAGAAACATCAGTGAGAATCGTTGATCAACTGCCTCCTGCATGCCCCCTACTGAGGATTGAGCTCGAACCCTGGGCATGTGCCCTGACTGGAATTACGACATGACCTCCTGGTTCAAAGGTCAATGCTCAACCACTGAGTCACACCAGCCAGGCCCAGTGACATCTATAAACAGTGATATGTGTTTGGGAAATTCAGAAAGGTGCAAATGAAATGTTACCCCGCCTTCCACTTTTACACTCTTCCCCAGAGTGTAACCACCGCTGAGTTCCTTGTTTCCTTGTCTAAATTGTGCCTGTGTTGCCAGGTATGGAGCTTAAAATTTATACTAAAGTCATACTATTTGCATTTGTACATTGTGTTCTGGAGTTGGGGGTTTAGGAACAGGAATTTGAGTAGGAGCTGTTTTCAAAGCTAAACAGAATCCATCATTGGAAGGTAGTTCCTGAGATGAATAAAAGGAAACCGTTTTTAAAAATTAACTTCTATCCAGATACATATTAATGATTTTACCCCCTCTGTTCACACATTGCTAGAATGTGGCTGATGGTCAGGCAGTTTAAACTCTCCTGGCATCATGCTTCCTATGTGGTAGGTAGGAAATAAATGTTTAATGAACAAATATTCTCTTTTTACCCGAGAGTAGGGTTACTTGCCCGGATTTCATGACTTTTTTTTTTATATTTATTTACAGCACAGAAGAGCTTCCCTTGAAGATTTTAGCCCATAATAACTTTGTAGGCCGTCTTATTGGTAAGGAAGGAAGAAATCTTAAAAAAATTGAGCAAGACACAGACACTAAAATCACGATATCTCCGTAAGTGCTGCCTTGCTTGCTTTTGAATAAGAAAATTTTCAAGTGCTGTGTTTCACTGGAGGTTTCATGTTAAGCATAGCCTGTCCCATCTGACCAAGCTAGCCGGCACCGCCCTGCTTATACTTTGTTTCTCAAACTCAGCCCACTGTCTGCTGTCTGCCTCTAACCCATATCGAAAGACTGTTCCCACCAAAGAGGCAGGAGGCATGAAAGCTTTACATTCCTATTTCCTAGCTGACTTTTGGTCAGGTTTGCTGACGTATATTCCCTGAGGAATATAGAGAGCCCAGGTTATTATCCATTGATGTGTAAGACAATAGCCCAGCGTTTGAGAGCTTATGACACTGGGAAAGGTTTATGGGTCCCCTAGTTTGTGGGTCAGGGATTCAGGAGCAGCTCAGCTTGTGGCTTTGCTCAGCTCTCATGTTGCTGACAAGTCAGTGCTGGCTGGTGGTGTGAGGCCTTAGCTCCTCACCACAGGGGCCGCTCCACAGGGCTGCTCGGAGGTCCCCAGGCCACGAGACACGGCAGCTGCCTCCTGCCAGGCTGCCTCCTGCCAGCGTGGATGATCCGGGAGCAGGGCGGGAGCGGCAGTGTCTTTAGAACACAGCCTCAGAAGCCGCAGCCTCTCTTACTATTCCGTGTGGGGAGGGGTCATCCTGGAGGCTGGCTACCACACCTGGGTCCACAAGGCTCTGGAATGATTTGGAAAGGTTTTTCTTTTTCTGAGCGTGCCTACCCCTGGTTTCCATCCGAGTTCCGGGAAAAAGATAAGGTGGGAAGAGGCGGATGGACTAAGGAGAACTGAGCACCGGGTGTTTGTGTAGCAAGGAGTTTTCAAAGGAAGAGGTAGTGGGGAAGGAGGAGGGTCCTGTTTGACTGTAAAGAAATAAAAAACCCCACTAAGTGGTAAATATAATACATGAACCTACCCTGTCTTGATGTTTATGCTCAGAAAAGGGAGGATTTTAAGTGGGGAAAAAAAATCTTAAAAGCTATTCTAGAAGCAGCTATTTTGAAAATTGTAATATAAATGCTTGGCAGGGGCAAGGTGGGTTGAAAATGGAGATTAGAAATGCACTTCTTCTTTAAATAGTCTAAGATAAACAGTACGTTGATGTTTACATTTTTAGCAAGTTGGAGGAAAAAAGGAATAATACCCCGTTCATCTGTCTCAAGTTTAGCGTACGGTATTCTGCTAGTCATGAAAATGAGAATTGTAGCTGGGAATCTGAAGGAGAGCTGCACCATAGTCCATATCCTCCCGCTCCATGTCCTTACTTTCCATGGGACTGGCGCAGGCGTCGATGCCTCACATGTATGTCATCGGAGGGCTTGGAAGCTTCAGCAGGACCTGGGTCGAGCAGGCAGTTTCTGAATATTGCTGCAGCATTCTCATTTTTTACTTTTCTAAATGGTCATCCAGGGACCCTTTTTAAAAAAATTATGTAGTCAAAATGGATTGAAAAATGTTTTGAAAAATAAAACAAAATTAAAAAATAAAAAACAAAATAAAAAGATGGATTGATTTACATGATTTCCTCCAGCATATTTTATCTAAATTCTAAGCTTACTGGCAAAGAGGAAGTGTATACATGTGAACTCTGGTTTGCCTTTGAAACATTTCCATGCTTATTCCTTGCCTGGTGACCCAGAAAATGCAGTTGCTGGAGAATGCCAATTATGCTTAGAACTGGTCAGTGCAGACTGGGAACATACTCATTAAAGGTTATGTACATCTGGTTCTTGGTTTCTGCTAAAACTATATCCTTCCAATCATGTTCTTTATATTTCACTGTTAAATTGCGAAAGTGGTTCAACCTTAAGTGGCCAAGAAGTACACTGTGTTTAAACCATGAATTTAATTGAAGCACGTGTGCCCAGTGATTTTTATTGAGAAGGTGGGAGGGGAAGTGTTTTCTCTCCTCTGGCTTTACAGTTCTTGGATTTGTGTCTTTTGGGGCTCACTCCTTCTTCATCATGTCTAACCGCCCACTTTTACAACTTGCCAGCCCCCTCATTTGGGTTTTAATTGCCATCTGTGGCTGAACTGTTTGTTACTACTTTCTTCCTCCCATAAATTCCATAATCTTCCTCTCCCTCCGTTTTCAATCTGCAGATTGCAGGAATTGACACTGTATAATCCGGAGCGCACCATCACAGTGAAAGGCAGCGTGGAAACATGTGCCAAAGCTGAGGAGGAGATAATGAAGAAAATCAGGGAGTCTTATGAAAATGATATTGCTTCTATGAATGTTAGTGTTAATACCAAGGGCGTGTGTTTATTTTGATGAAGTTAAAAGATGTTTTCAATTGCATTGGTATTGATTTCTTCAATGGTGCTGTCATAAGATTGGGTTCTCATTGGTTTTTAGCACCGTAGTGAAGTGCCCTGGAAGACACAGGCTCTGACAGTCAGCTTGGCGCTCTCTGTGCTTTTAGCGAAGTATTTAATCTTTGAGACATAGCTCCCTTATCTGTGAGGTGAGACTAATACTTACCTTAAAAAGGTTAATATCTCCTGCACAATGTTAATTTGAAGGAAATTAGTACAGTAGAGGCATGTGAATTGTGTTTGAATCCGTTCACCCCTTTATTAACTGCAGCTCTATTTTCTTGGACAATTTATTTGGTCTTTCTGAGCGTCAGTTTCCTCGTCTGTAAAATGGGGGTACTGCCTACATTGCATGCCTGTTAGAATTACAGTAGATAACAGTGCATGTAAAACTACTGTTAATGAATATGAATATAAATTTAAAACTTGGTTCCTTGGAGATAAAAATAATCAGTGTAGCGACTAGAACATAGTGAATTGTTGATGTTCCTTAATGGATGGAATGGTGCTCACGATGTAACATTGGTAAAGTTCATCTTGAATTTTCAAGTAAATGATTAAAAAAAAAATTGTCCTCAGTTGGGCCTGTCACCTGAAACATTACACCTAACAGAAGGGAAATGTAAAGATGTTATCACCTTTGTGAGGGGAGCTTAGAATGCTAATCACTTTAGTCCACTTGACTGCCTTCCTACCTTCACATTGTCAATGCTCATCCAATGTTCCAGTCCACTGGGAGTAAACCCAACTCCACGGGCCTTTTGAAAGGGTTCTCAGCTACGAGAAAGTCTCAGCTCTCTGCTCTCCACCTCACTTTCTCAACCCTTATAAAATTAAACGGAAACAAACTGTTCTCAAGGATAAGTTCAGTTGTAGGAGCTATATGCGGAGAGGATCTGATTTCCAAAGGCCTTGACTTTGTTTTAGGCCTTTAGACCCATGACTCCAAATTTTATCCAGAAGTAAAGATCTCTTAATAGCTCGTTCTCTATGTCTGGTTTACTTTTCAGTGAACAAATCTTGTTCACTTGCTTCTTCACCGGGTGCACGATTTTCTGTCTGTATGGACCGTGTGCTGCAGTATGGAGTACGTCTTTGAGCTCTCAGAGCTGCCCTGAAAGACAGGAAGGCTGTTCCCTGCCCTGAGAAACTCCGTGTGGCTTCAGATCAAGGAGGAGGCAAACAAGCACACGGGTTTTAAATACCAAGAAATATAAACAGATATAAACTATCTGGTCAAGTGTGGTCACAGGAAACATCTGCTTTGTTCTTAATTTTTTGTGTCAGATGATTTTCTTTAACTAGACAAGAGGTCACAATCTGAATATTGTCACTTAGAAATGCTCACTTACACGGGATCTTTTTAATTTTACCATTGCAGCTTCAAGCACATTTAATTCCTGGATTAAACCTGAATGCCTTGGGTCTGTTCCCGCCCACTTCAGGGATGCCACCTCCCACCTCAGGGCCCCCTGCAGCCATGACTCCCCCTTACCCACAGTTTGAGGTAAGACGATGCGCCTCTGCTTTCTTTATGGTTGAGCGGGGGAACATGGCTGCCTTTGAGTGGTGTGATGTGAGCTATTATTTTGGGGGGGAATCTTAACATAAAACCTGGTTCCCATGTGATCTGGAATTACTTTAGAGCCAGCACATGCTTTCTGCTTCTAGTCAATAGGACCTTCTTCCCTATCCCTTGTAGACACAGGACTTACTACTGGGGCTTTGGGGTGGCAGGCACAGTTGTTAGCATGTGCTTGCTTTCTTTTCTTTTTTTTTTTTTTTAATATATTTTTATTGGTATTTTACAGAGAGGAAGGGAGAGGGATAGAGAGCTAGAAACATCGATGCGAGAGAAACATCGATCAGCTGCCTCCTGCACACCTCCCACTGGGGATGTGCCCACAACCAAGGTACATGCCCTTGACCGGAATCGAACCCGGGACCCTTCAGTCTGCAGGCTGACGCTCTATCCACTGAGCCAAACCGGTTTCGGCAGCATGTGCTTTCAAAGGTTAAAAGTTTGAGACTTTGCAGAGGAGGAAAGAGGTGACTTATTTTTAAATATTGAAGAAAAGGATTTTTAAAAGTCATCTTTAATTGCTTTGAAAGCAGTGAAAACTGGACTTTTTCATTTTGAGTGTTTGTACTTTTTAAAACTATGAACTCAGTTTTGTGTGCAAATGTTAAATAGCTTTTATTTATTTTGTAAACAGGTTAAGAAATAAACCTTATTTTTATATTTGCTTTTTAAGAATAGCATTTTCCCTGAGGTCCGAAAGAGGACACCAGTGATAGTATGAAAATAATTGCAGCATAGTAGACACCTTATCCAATAATTCTTTTTGAAAGTAAGTCATTTATATTATCAATGATAATTGGGGGTACACAATCGTGAAATAAAATTGACACCATTCTGGGGTCTTCCTTCATGCTTTTGTTTTTATATCTCTCCCTTCCTGTTTGGCTCTTTTTATCATGTAACGTTTTGAGTGGTATCTCCAATGCCAGTGGTCGGCAAACTGTGGCTCGTGAGCCACATGCGGCTCTTTGGCCCCTTGAGTGTGGCTCTTCCACAAAATACCACATGCGGGCGCGCACATACAGTGCGATTGAAACTTCATGGCCCATGCGCAGAAGCTGGTTTTCGGCTCTCAAAAGAAATTTCAATTGTTGTACTGTTGATATTTGGCTCTGTTGACTAATGAGTTTGCTGACCACTGTCCTATGCCAATTTAGGGACATGTCTGGGTGGAATAGGTTGGGGGTTCCACTATCACTCTGCCTAGAATATGTGTAGAGTGAAATGCCACTGGAATTCTACAGAGAACACAGGTCGCTGAGGTTGTCCATATTTTCTAAGCATGGAATTCCTGAAACCACCACTGTTGGTGTGCGTAGCTTTTGCCCTCTTCTTAGGGTGTGTTTCTGCCTTGACTGTCAGCAGCATTTGCATCTTCCCTGCAACTTACCTGCCACTCCCACGTGTTTGGGGCTTGGAAACCATATGACAAAGCCCATCAATCTAAGGATAGGCCTTAGAGTCCCAGCTCCATGTCATGTGAATAGACTCACTGTGCCTTAAGTGGAACTGTCCACTACAGCCAAAGGCGGTGTGAAGTAGCTGATGTGTTTGACCTTGATGCTAACCGGGCAGGTGGAAGGAGCCCTGCAGGTGAGAGCCCAGGTCTGGCCCAGTTCTGCCCTGGGTTTGTGTCACCATAGGTCAGTCTCCTCTCGCTTTGGGTTTTTCTGACCTGAACAATGAAGAAACTGAACTAGATGAGTAATCTTGAAAGGCTCTTTTTTTTTAGGTCACACATTTCTAGTTTTTAAAGAATTCAGTAATGTAAAAAGTTGGAGAAGAGAGTAAAAGTGAGCCGTAAGTGGGAATTGAGAGGATATGGGCTTCCTTCTAATATGCCTCCTAGAATCTTGATTACAAACAGGTGCATTTGTCATATGCTGAGGTTAGGGCAGATGTTTCCCTAACAGTTCTGTGTAAAATTACATTTATTGAAAGCTACTAGGAGCCAATTCAAAGTAACTCTGTGCTGTAGAAGCTCTCATCTAACCTCCACTTCTGCTAGCTGCCCTAACTAGCTTTCTCTTTGGGTAAGTCACCTAACTTCTCTGTTCCTCATTCTGTTTCTCTCTGCTGGTTGCATGTCATGTTCCAGTCAGTAAAGACTTTCATACTACAAGTGGTAGCATGTCAGAACATTCTTGGACATCGTCATTATCTATACTTCAGTAGCAAAATTCCTAATTTAATTGCTAGGTATCTATTTTTTAAGTATTCAAATAAAATAATCTGAATATTCTTTGGATGTAGTCCGTTTTCTGATTATACAGTTTTGTGTATTGGGTTTCTATGCTGTTAAAAAATTGTTTTAAGAGAAGGGAGATCATATTAAGAACTTACACTTCTGAAGCACTTTTACAATTTGAAATGTCTGAGTGACTTAAACAAGTAGCAATTTTATTTTAAGAATGGGAGAAGGAGGTCAAGGATCTTTTTTAAATTTTTATTTTATTGTTTTGTTTTGTTTTTAGAGAGGAAGGGAGCAGGGGGAGAGAGAGTAAGAGAGAGAAACATAAGTGTGAAAAAGAAACATTGACCAGTTGTCTCCTGGACACACCCCAACAGGAGATCAAACCCAAGATGTGTCCTGACCAGGAATCAAACCGGCAACCTTTTGGTGCACAGGACAACGCTTAACCAACAGAATCACCCTGGCCTAATCTTTACTTTAATGAAAGGGAGCCAAGAGACGATGCAAGGAAGATCTCACTGCAATTAGGTGGTTTTTGGTTCTCCTGAGATTTTAAAACAAAATCAAGTAGGTGCTGCCATAGCCAGTTTGGTTCAGTGGATAGAGTGTCAGCCTGTGGACTGAAGGGTCCTGGGTTTGATTCCAGTCACGTGCATATGCCTGGGTTACGGGCTCAATCCCCAGTAGGGGGCATGCAGGAGGCAGCTGATCAATGATTCTCTCATTATTGATGTTTCTAACTCTCCTTCCCCCCCCCCCCCCCGCTCCCTTTCTTTCTGAAATCAATACAAATAAAAAATAATATACATATATATTTAAAAAAATCAAGTAGGTGCAATTAGAAGCAGCCAATGAGAACAGGAAAAGATGCAGAAGCTGCCAGCAGGAAAGGCAGAAACACTTCAAGAGGGCAAGAGCTCAGAACCCCTACTGGCCTGGTGGTTAAAGGGCCGGAAAAAGACATTCTTATTCTTAAAGGGATAAAATGTGGACAGTCTTAGCAATCTATGTTCTCTGAAAAATTCCAATGGGCATTTTATTCTACGTGTATTCTAGGCAGTGGTAACATGGAATCCCCAACTTTAAACCGAACATTTCCGATTACATTGGTGTACCAGGTACCACCTAGCACATTAAATAATAAGAAGAAAGGCAAATCTGTCTACCCAGCTGGAAAGGTTGACAAATTGTGTATATATTGCATGTGTTTGCTGAAGATGAGTGTGATCTTGTTGTTTTTCTATAGATTGTAACCTACTGCTAACTTCATCTCTCTGTTCATCTTGGACCTCAAAGAATGTGTTAGGAATTAGCCATAGAACTAGAAAATGAAAAGGAGATGTATTTTTGTAATCCACCTTTTTCTTCAAAGTGGAAGAAATCTTTGCTTTTGCAATTGCCTTTTCCTCTCACAAGCACATCTGTGGACAGTCCTCTCTTATATATTTGGTATATATTTTTACAAACTTTGTCATTATAGGTGATTATTAATGAGAACATTGCACTATTTTGAACTTTTCTCCTCAAGTACATTCTCCTTGATGTAAACTACAGCATCATCATCACTCTTCAGATATTTGGCAGAACACTATTATTTAACATGCAGGCCATGTCTAAATTTCCAAAGTTACCCCAACAATGTTCTCTCTATCTCTTTTCAATAAAGAACACAATCAAGGATCATGCATTGCATTTAATTGTCGTATCTTTAGTCCTCCCCCTTCTTTTTTAACAGTACTCATCTTCAGTGCCCCCCTTTTTTCTTCCTTATGGTATTGGCAAACCTGGCTAGTGGTTTTTAGAGAGTGTCTCCTAATTTGGATTTGATTGACTGCCTCAGATTAGGCTCAGATCAGACCTTTTATTGAGGCAGGAATATCTTGCAACAATGGGAAACAAGTGATGTCAGTGTCTCGTTACTGGTCACGTTAAGTTTGATCATGTGATCAAGGCCGGTCTGTTTGATTTTTCCTTATAAAAATACCTTCCCAATTGTGATTACGAAGTAATCAGTAGTACTTTGGGATTGTGTGTCTTTCACAGCAGTGGGTTGAATATCCATTGCTGACATTTGCCCAAAGCATGTGACTGTCTTAATGTCTTTTACATTCATTAGTTGACAGTCTTCTATAAAATACAGCTTATTCTGATCCATATGTTAAGGATGTGTGTGTGTGTTGTTAATTATATTAGAACTTCCCCAGACCTTTTGAATTAGAATCCCCCCCTTTCCCAGGCACAGGGTAGGGATTGGGGGTGAGACCTAGGCATTATTATTTTGAAAAATGCCATAGATGACTCCCCTGTGTAGCCAAGGTTAACTAAAAACAGCTGCCCTGTTTCTTACTGTGCCCCACCTTGGACTTAAATGAATCAGAATCTCAGTCGGAGTAGATGGAGGCTCAGAGCTTGTGGTTTTGTAAGGGTCGTCAGGAGCTTTTTGTTGCCCATTCATTGTCAGGAACTGCTGTTCTGGTCTGGAAAGCGTGTTTACTAGTCTGTGAACTTAAATGTTGGAAAAGTATATCTCCTATCAAGACTAATGCGTGGGAGACAATATTTAGGATAAGCATAAACACACCACTCATATGTCCCTCTTTCTAACTTGTTTCAGGCTTTATTTAAAGCATAGTGAGAAAACTCTCCCTGCCCCCCTCCCCCCCTTTCTCTCACCTGTCATTCCAACCCATAGGCAACTATCAGGCCAAAGCTGTCTGTGGGATGCTGCCATCTGTCTGTTCTCATGCTTCTAGATTTTGGCATGCTGTATCAAGAGTAGGTTTGGCTGTGTGTTTGGAGTGAAAAAATGTGGTTAAAATGAATTTTCCTTTTTTAAGAGAAGAGTCGGAGGGCAGATAATCCAAGTAGCTCGGGTGGTAGCTCTGCTATATCATCTAGGGCCAGCCACCTGTTGGCTTATCACACCGTCTCCTGGTCCAGGGTGACCGCTCAGGTTCCAACCATTGAGTCTGATTCCAGCCAGCAAGAAGGATGAAGGATCAAAATTGGAAGTCACCTCATTTAAAGAGGCTGCCTGAAGGTAGCTTTTCACACTTCCACTGGTATCCTGTTTGCTGGAACGTAATACCTGTCCACTTCGACCTGCAAGAGAAGCTGGGAAACTGAGTCTGTAACTAAAGAGATGAGCAGGTGTCAGGGATGGCTATTTGCGCCCTGGACTTAGCAGTATTGCATGTTAAAGGGATCTCTTCGGCGCTTGGAAGGGAGGAGGTAAACTTTTAAGGTCCTCCCACCTCTCTACCGCGCCCCCCCTTCCCCCGCCCCGCCACCCCCCGCAAACCAGGAGACTCTTAAATTAATTCTGGAGGAGAAAATTCCATGTTCTCGTTCCACTCGTGCCGATTATTTTCATTGAATAAAAGGAAAACACCATTGTCAGAGAATCGAACTGTCTCTGGATACCAGTTAGCATCAAGTCTACTTCCAAATAACTGTCAGGGAATTTTTTGGCTTAATGTTTGAGAGAACAATTCTTTAGCAGTTTTGTTTTAGGATATAACTTCACGGGGGAGGAATACTTAGTTGGAATAGCTATGCCTTTACTGTATTAGTAGACTGTTCTTTTTCTAAACCCAAATCACTAATAAGTGGTCACCCCTTTTTGAAACACAAATACCCCAACTACTATTTTTAAAGGCAATAGTGAAATTTACCAAAGCTTTATTTTTTTGCTTGCCATTGCTTCCTGCAGTCCTTTTATTCCCTTTGGCTTCATTTTTCTTCTTCTGAAGAACATAATATGGAAGGTATGGGATATTTTTTAAACGCTCGCTAGAGAGTGAAAGGCTGGCAGGCATTTACCACGGCCAGGAGCCACCGCTGCTGCGGAGAAGCCTGCTGCTCCTTAGAAGCTCCCCTACGGAAATCAGTTACTAAGTCAGCTCTTCATCCATGATGCCCTGTAGTTGGCAGTAAATCTCTGCTTTTACTTTACGTGTATATTGCCTGGCAAGGAGTAAGTTTTGATGACAGAATGTTTCAAAGAATCTGACTTTTTATGTAGTGCTTCCTCTTTCTTTTATAGTTGGTTCATTTTCTTTTCCCTCCTGTTTGCTCACTTCTGCTTTGTAGTATGATAGAATGGATGCAGCTTATCTTTGGATAAATTCCTTGCCTCTGTTCATACTCTTCTCCCTGGAACCTGCCAAGTTGATTATTCCTATAGAGCCGAAGAGTTGGTTCTTCCAACAGACAAAAAGTCTGCAGTTCCGCCTAGCAGCTGGCTCATGCAGTACTTAATTGGCAAACTTCGAGTTTATAAATGACAGGAAATGCTCCTTTCAGAAATGCTCAAACAGTAGGGAAGAGGCAATTGGCAGCTAGTGAGCAGAGCAAGAGCTGGAGTTGGCACACAGCGTCACCCACACAGCAACATCCATAGCTTGTCAGTGTTGGCAGCTTGCTTTGGGGTTGGCAGAAGTTAGACCAAGTGCTGTTGTCTTAATTTTGGTAGTGCCTTTGGAGTCTTCCCAAAAGTCTCCAAATAATAGCATCATCTTAAAATTGCTAACTTCCATAAAATTGCTGCTTATGGAAGAGGCAAGAAAGGTGAGCAGTTCCTTAGGTCTTAGCTAGTTTAAGGTGCTCTTCAAGACACAAAATAGGAGTTGAAAGGAACTTTTAGATCAGATGGCTGTTTCGTGGAGTCTCTGAGTCCTTCTGAGGATTTCTTACTATGGGTACAGCTCTTTTGTCAGTAAACAATTTCAAAGTAAATAATCCCTTGCACACATTAATTACCTCTAAGAGGCCCTGATAACTTGTTATGGGGGGAAAGTTTCTTTGCCCTTTTGTTTTCTGTTTTTAAGATTTCAATATTCTTTTCAGGTCATGGAGTTGAGTAAACTCAATTCCAGTTCCAGACCAAAATCCATTAAAACAAAACAAACAAAACAAAGAAACCCAGGAGTATCTATTTTACAAGCCCAAGGAAAACACTGGCGCCCCTCCAGGTTCCTGCAGGCTGCTCTTGTTGGCTGGCATGCACGTCTCCATGCCTTTGTCATGTCTTAGGTTCTGTTCCCCACAAAGTAAATACACTTAACCTTACTGTTAGCTCATTCTTGTATCATAGATGATTAGGAATTACTCATTGGCAGACTGCACCAGTTATGCAAACTTTCAGTTGAGCAGCTTTGTTCTTTTGTTTTTTCAAGCTCTAACATAGAGTCTGCCAACAACTCCAAAGGAAGTTCTGCCGATAGGCATCTGGCAGAAATCCACTGGGAAGCAGCTTGTGTCCTGTGAATATCCTTCACCTCTGAAGGTTTAGGAAAAGGTTTGAGATAATGCAGCTAACATGAACTTAAACGCAGAGTGTGTAACAGCAAGGGCAAGGTTGATGAGTTTTATCAAGCTCCATCTCGCGACTTGAATTCACAGGTGGAAGAGGCTTATCATACCCATTGTTCTGGTTTTAGTTTTGTAAGTAAACATGAAGTTATCTGCTTATCTTACAGCCCGAGTCCCAAAAACATGGCTTACTATGCTGAATCCCATGTAAGAATGCTTTGTACCAGAGAGCCAGTATCATGATTGTCAAGGGGACAGGATGTTTATGTGAGGTGCCTTATATTCTCAGAGGAAAATTTCCTTTAAAAATAATTTAGGGTCAGGGAGATGCCTGGTGGATATGGAATTGGAGCAGAGGGAATTGGGCGATGTTCAGAAATGTCTTCATCAAGGCATCTGATGAGTCAACTTTTTATTAAGGTGCCAAGAGGACACGTCACTGTCAGGCTGGGCACCACCTCCTGGGGTGCTGTCTGCTTCCCTCGGATGCCTTTTGTATTTGACAGGTTCTGCTGCTTCTGTTTCATCCCCGTGCAGAGCACATTTCTGTCTACATACTGATTCTTCCTTCAGGTCTGTCCCTTCTTACTGTTCGGTTTTGGTCCTTTGGAACTTCTCTATTGACCACATTCCTTTTCCAAACTTGACACAACTTTTCTCTTAAACCCCCAACACCTCAACAAAACGAATGCACCGATAGCCTTTCATCACTGGTGGAAAGATGATTTCGCTTTTGTTCAGCCTTCGAGTTTTGACGACATCGTCTTTGCCTCCGAGCAGTGGTCTTCAGTATTTTCCAGGCTGACACATGCTGGAGCTCTGCTGGCTGGACTCACGCTCGAAGGATGATGCCTGTTACCTTCATCCTCTGAGGACATTCACTAGTCGCTATCCGGGATCAGTCACAGGAAAAGCAGTGTTTACTAAGCAAATGAAATTTTTCTCTTATAGACACAGTAAATCATGCAACTGATTTTTTTCTTCTTTTAATTAGCTGGTAAGAAGCTGAGTCAAATTTGTGTAATAGCATTTCTGGCTTCATCTTATCTCTTCTGTTCAGGTCTCTATGCTCTTATTTCTTCACCTTTGTTTTATCTTTTTAGGTTATGTGTACTTTGTAAGCAGCATAAAATCTTACTGGAACAAGGCCCAGAAAAAAATAATTATAGTCATGGCAAAATACAGTGGGACAGTTCTGAGCGAGTTACACCTTTAGATTTAGGCTGATCATTTAAGAGGTCTTTATCACTGCCAAACTCCTCTCCCCTCAAAAAGTATATAATTCAGAAGAACATGGTATGGATGTTCTCAGTGACGTAAAATATTTAGGTCCTAGCTTTACTTAAAAAAAAGAAAAATTGCCCTGGCTGGTTTGGCTCAGTGGATAGAGCACCGGCCTGCAGACTGAAGGGTCCCGGGTTCAAATCTGGTCAAGGGCATGTACCTTGGTTGCGGGCACATCCTCAGTAGGGGGTGTGCAGGAGGCAGCTGATCGATGTTTCTCTCATCGATGTTTCTAACTCTCTATCCCTCTCCCTTCCTCTCTATAAAAAAATCAATAAAATATATTAAAAAAAAATAAAAATTGGTTAAGCCCTGGCCAGTGTGGCTCCATTGGTTGAGTGTCATCTCATGCACCGAGAGGATGCTGGTAATAGATGCTGGCATTGAACAGTTTATGGTCAGTGTCAGCATTAATTCAGTTGGTCTATCTAGTTATTAAAATACGATAAGCCTTAAAGGGTCCCTCAGGAATAAATGGCGTGTGCTAACTGCATAACACACTGGCAGTCTGAGGTATGGTGCTTTCCGAAAAAAGGCATGGTTCTTATGACTTGGAAATACTGAAGAATGAAGTAATCTTATTTGATGTTCTTCACTGATGGATAGCAATAGTAGTCACCGGACCAAGCTGTGCACGACAAGCCCCTATTACAGATCTCCACAGGCAAGAGTTTAATGATTAAAAAAAAAAAAAAAAAAAAAAAAAAAGAGTTTAGTGATAAGGCAGTCCTCTGATGTTTATTCTAAGAATGCTCTAGAGCAGTGGTTCTCAACCTTCCTAATGCCGCGACCTTTTAATACAGTTATGAATCGTAATGTAAATATCTGTGTTTTCCGATGGTCTTAGGCGACCATGCTAGCGGTTCTCAATCTGTGGGTTGTGACCCACAGGTTGAGAACTGCTGCTGTAGAGCCTAAGACCATCGGAAAACACAGATATTTACATTACGATTCATTAACAGTAGCAAAATTAGTCATGAAGTAGCAACGAAAATAATTTTATGGTTGGGGGTCACCACAACATGAGGAACTGTATTAAAGGGTCGCGGCATTAGGAAGGTTGAGAACCACTGCTCTAGAGCTACAAGACTTCATTTAGCTGACAACTATGTTGTGTGTGTTATGACATCCTGGGAAACATAGGGAATACCAAAGAAATACCAAGCTATAAAGAATATAGTGTGTCTATTTAGACAGATGCTGAAGAAACAAAATCCAGTACTCAGAGAAAAATCCAGTGGTTTTTAGTAAGGATATTTCCTGGAGTTGAACTTTAGGTTCTCTTACAGGAAATAGGAGGTACATGGTGCGGCTATAAAGGAACAAACTCAAGATAAGCAGAGTTTAGATGATTTTCATTTGTAGAAAACTAGGTGTGGGGTCTAGAATCATACATTGCTGTGTTTTTCTTAAGTGTGAAAGGCATGGTTTAAACTAAAATACCCCCTTAATATACTGACTGCAAGATACATTTATTAGCATGAGAATTTAGAAATATCTGTCAGTTTTAAATGGTTATGCTCTGATACAGCATTTCTATTACATAAATTTTTAGAAGCATTTGTACAAGGGCACAAGATTTATGTTTAAAGACTTTACATGAATTAGTGAAAAATTGGAAACCAGACTTTCTGAAGGTATTTAATGTTCACTTGAGGCTATAGACAGACAGACATAAGAGATACATCGATCGGTTGCCTCTGTACACGCCCCACCTGGAGGTGGAACCCACAACCTGGGGATGTGCCCTGATTGGGGATTGAACCCACCATCTTCCATTGCATGGGATGGCACTCCAACCAGCTGGGCCACATCAGCCAGGTCATGGTTTTTTTAAATTTTTATTTTTTGTTAATCCTCACCCGAGGATATATTTTCTATTTTTTTATTTTTTTTTTAGAGAATGGAAGGGGTGGGGGGAAGAGAAACATCAATGTGAGAGACACACAGATTGGTTGTCTCCTGTACACACCTACCAGAGATCCTATGTGCCAGGACCAGGAATCAAACCCACAATCTTTTTTTGGTATATGGGACAACGCTCCAACCAACTGAACCACCTGGCCAGGTGAAGGTCTTTCAAGTAGTATCCTCAGATATAACGAAATAACTGTCAGGTTAAGGTGAAGGAACAGTGGATTTTTTTGTTGACTTTGCTGTGATGTGATATTATTCTCATAACTTTACTTGTTAAGAATCTTCCTTGGATATAGTGATGGGGGAGTCTTCATTGTAAACATAATCTGTGCCTCTATTCCAATACATTTAAACTTTGTAACATTTATAGAACTTTTAAATCTATAATTTGGTGACATTTTAAAGTTTAAGAAAATTGTGTACAGACGTGATAATTTAGATGCAAGTGCTTTCAGGATGAGTATATAAATAAGATTTTCTCGACCTGTTAGGTAAACTCATGTCAGTTTACTGCAGTGGTTTTCCTACAACTGTCCCAGTATTCCTGCTGTATGCGAAGCCCCCATCCCTATGCCACCGATAATAGCCTGATTGTATGCAACAAGCATGAATGTCCTGTGTTTCTTTTCCGACAGCAATCAGAAACGGAGACTGTTCATCTGTTTATCCCAGCCTTATCTGTCGGTGCCATTATTGGCAAGCAGGGGCAGCATATCAAACAGCTTTCTCGCTTTGCAGGAGCTTCTATTAAGGTACTGTTCTGCCAACTGTGGCTGCCCTGGAGCTTTAAATACAGTCAGTTACAGAAACATGAGTCTTCTTGATACCTCATAATTTGAAGGTACAGTCTATCCTGAAGTTACTTTACTTTATATGGTACTCAGTGACAGTACTTGGAGGGAATTTACCAGTTGTCTAAATTTGTGAATTACTCAGTTTCTTGCTCACACTGGACACTTGGGGGGCTCTGATGCACGAGGGCCAGAGACCACACTCTGAGTAGCAGTGGTGTAGTGATAGGGGCATGGGCGGTGGAGATACAGATCCAACTCTCCCTCCCCCTCTCTTCGCTGTGTGATCATGGCCCAGGTAACACAACTGCTCCAGCCTTCCATCTGCCCATATGTTAAGTAGAGGCAATACCTTGTCAGGATGTAGTGAGGATTAGCTGAGGGGCTGCAAATGGACTTTTACATTAGGACGAGGCATAGTGTAAGGACAAGTGAATGGCAGGAGCAATAACTAGTAAACCCATATTAATTACTGTCTCTTCATAACTTCCTTCCGAAAGGCTTTCTACATATCACTAAGTCAGGTGCAAATGTCAGGCTGGTTTGTGTAACCTTTCCATCATAACCCCTTGATGGGTCTATTCCAGATTGCTCCGGCCGAAGCACCAGATGCGAAAGTGAGGATGGTGATTATAACTGGGCCACCGGAGGCCCAGTTCAAGGTATGTGCTCTGGAGTCTGTGCACAGGTAGCAAATGAATAGATGTGAATATGAATGCCTTCTTTTCAGGAACTCTAACCTGGCTTCTCCCTTAAATGTATCTAATACTCAGTAGAAATAATTTCTGGATGGAAATTTCTAAGACTAAGGACGGAGTAGAGGAGTATTTGAGATCTTGCTCGCCAGCCACCGTGGTCAGTTTGGCGCAAATACAATCTTACAAAAATTACTAGAACTGTATACTTGAAACCTAAGTTTTCTGACCAATGTAACCCCAATAAATTAAATTTTAAAAAGAGTAGAAACAAACCCCCAATTACATTTCAAAACCAAAGCCTTTGTTTTGAGAGTTCTTTAGTGGTTTTTGGATTTACCTGTCTCCCGAAAGAGAATTTGCTCAATGCTTTGTTATATGTGAAGGTGAGCCCTTAATGCTGAAATTTACAAACCTGCCTGGTTAATATGCCTTGGAAAACTTGTTCTCAAATTTTCCTTGCCCCTGAGAAGCCATAAACTTGAATTAAAATGCCTTTTCCTCCTACCCTTGGATTAACTGTTAGCCCCAGTTCATCGTCTCTCTAGTTAATCTTGTCCAATTAAACTTAACTCTGACTTTTTTCCTTTGGTATAGAGCAGAGCAAACTAATGGTAATACACCATAGGGGAGGTTTCTTATGTGTAACTTCTAGTTGTATGCAGTAGGTGACAGGATGTGCTGACTGTAAATATCAGAAGTATGTGTTAACTTTTTGTAGTCTTATTCAAAGTAGAAACCACCTGGTTAACAGGAAAAAAACAAACTATTCCTCTCAGCAGGTTTCTCACTGGCCCATTTAGACAAGAGCTGGCTTCCTGTGAGCCTAGCACAGCTGGCTCTGTAGTTCTTCCCTAAGTCTCTTCTGCTCAGGAAAAATATTACTTTCTTATTGCCTGGAGGAGAGGTTTTACCTTTCAGATGGAGAGCAAATGACCATTTGCCCACAAAAGTGATTTATTCTTAGTTAGGATGACTACTAATTAACTCCTTTAACTTTTGTCTAAAGAATATGGTTCATTCTTTCATCAATCATTCAATTGACTCATCTGTGACATGCAATTCCGGTCAACCTTTTCCAGGGCTTCCTAACTTCTCAGTCTCCTATGCAATCTTCAATCTATCAAATGCAGACGTATCACTGGCAAAGGACTACTCCAGTAGACTTGGGCCATTTTTAATGTTAAAGGACTTTTTGTCTCCTACATGAATGACACTGATTGATAGGCTATGTTCTCATCTGTAGGCTCAGGGAAGAATTTATGGGAAAATTAAAGAAGAAAACTTTGTTAGTCCTAAAGAAGAGGTGAAACTTGAAGCTCATATCAGAGTGCCATCCTTTGCTGCTGGCAGAGTTATTGGAAAAGGAGGCAAAACGGCAAGTACTTCAGCAAAACCTGTGCAGTGGTATGAAAGGGAGAGCATTGAAAGGTACTTAGGAGTTCCAAGTCTCTGAATTTTGGCTAATTTATAAAAAGCAGGACCATCTGGGCCAAGGTTTGGAGAAGACTGTCTTTTGTTCCTCCTGAGTGTTGGTGTCAGCTACTGGTGAAAGTAATGCCTCTCTTTCAGACCACTTTGTGTGAGAAAACTCATTTATAAGGGGCATTTAGCATTTTTCTGTTTACATAACAGCTTTTAATTTTTATTGCACAATGACATGAGAAGAAAAATTTTAATTTCATCTTTTATAACTTGTAACTCTAACTGAAAAAAAAATGTTTCCCAGATTTAATACATGTAACTAAGTCATTTTCAAAGCTATTTACAATTTAGAAGTGATTGAGAGCGTACACTTTGGAAGCAGACTCTGAGGGTTTGAATTTGGTTCTGTCATTCACTTGTGTGACTTTGGGCAAGTCAGTTTCTTTCCTTAAGCCTTGGTTTTCATCATCTCGCAATGGGGACAGTATTACTAACCGGACAGAATCATTAGTGGATTGGGTGAAATTTGTAAAGCCATAGTTAGTGTTTGGCATAGTAAGTGCTCAGGAAATGGTAACAAAAGACAAAACAAAACTTAACATGATTTGTATTTATCTTTTTCAGGTGAATGAGCTCCAGAATTTATCTAGTGCAGAAGTTGTTGTCCCTCGTGACCAGACGCCTGATGAGAATGATCAAGTGGTGGTCAAAATAACTGGTCACTTCTATGCTTGCCAGGCAAGTGGGTTCTGATGTGATAAGCAAGCTCTAATGCTTTTTTCCCAAATGGAAGCAATTTTCCTGTAGGTACCAAACACTTAAAAATTTTTTTAAATGGATTTATGTTTTCATATGAGTTGGTTTAATTCCAGGTGGTACAGAATTCGGGATAGAAAAAAGACTAAGAACACACTCTGACCGGACTCTAGGCTGGGTCTACTTTGACCTCACAGCTAAGTTAAAAATGGCTGAGTGAGAAGAACTAAAGAGATGAGTCACTGCATTATTACTATTAACAAAAGTTTTTTCTTAAAAGTACCACAGGCTCCAAAACAACACTTCGTTCTAGCTTACAGGTGGCAACAGACGTTATGACAGGGAATTCAGATGTTAAAACAAATGGAATTGCCTCAGGCCCAAGGACTGGCTCACTTTCGCCAGATTTCTTGATTCCACTAATGGCCAGGAAGCACTTTGATCCTAAGTTTCTTCTATTTATGCTTTTCCTTGAATGCCTTATCTTCCTCGTTCATCTTCTTGCCACCCTCACAGCTGGACATGGCCCCTTCCCCAGACCCTTCCCCAGAAACAGCTCTGTGTCCTATGCCTCCAGGTGGGCCCATTGATTCTCTTGCCAAACACTTAATTCCTTTTAGCAGGTGACTTCAGAGACTACTAGCAAACTAATTAGTATGGATAATTAATCTTCAAATAAACTTCTGTTTGAAGTTTTTGAAATGGAAAAGTAATCCAACTTCGAGTAATCTTTGATCAGGTGGAAATTTCAAAACTCTCTCCTTCTGTAGGTTGCCCAGAGGAAAATTCAGGAAATTCTGACTCAGGTAAAGCAGCACCAACAGCAGAGAGCTCTGCAAAGTGGACCACCGCAGTCAAGACGGAAGTAAAGGCTCAGGAAACAGCCCACCACAGAGGCAGATGCCAAACCAAAGACAGATTGCTTAACCAACAGACGGGCGGCTGACCCCCCATCCAGAATCACATGCACAAGTTTTTACCTAGCCAGTTGTTTCTGAGGACCAGGCAACGTTCGAACTCCTGTCTCTGTGAGAATGTATACTTTATGCTCTCTGAAATGTGTGACACCCAGCTTTAAAAAGAAACAAATAAGGGGGAGGGAGGAAAAGAGGAGCTCTGCACTTCCCTTTTGTTGTATTTTCAGTGTAAAACTTTTCTAATTTTTCTTAATGTTCCCATTTATGCAAGAAATTGGCTTAGTGATGCACTCACTAAATTCATCAAATAAAAATAGACTGCTCCTAAGTGAGAATATAATTATTATAGGAACTTAAATGTTAAGGTATCAACATAGAAAAACTTGTTTTATTTTTATCTAACACTAACATGAATAACCTAAGGGAAGTGCTGAATGGTGTTGGCAGGGGTATTAAATGTGCATTTTTACTCAACTACCTCAGGTATTCAGTAATGCAATGAAAGCAAATTTTGTGGGTTTTTTTGAAAATTTTATATACTTTATAAAGATAAAAGTCCAACTGTTTTTTAAAAATAAAATTTAATTAGCTAACAGGCAAATAACTGAAAAAAATTTTTTTACTTCTGACTGGTGACAGTCAAGCTGGAAAATTAATTTCAGGTTTTTGAGGCTTTTTGACAGTTTTTAGTTGGAAAATCCAATAAATGTCCAGTGACATGGAGCAGTGCCTATATTTGGAGAGCAGCAATACCATTTATTTTTTGTTTGTGGTAGGGAAAGTTTTTGATGGTACTAACAGAGCAAAGTGGTCACAGGAAGTTTTGGAATGGCTAGTTTAAATGGCTTCAGTGTTTTTTGTTTGGCTAAGTGATTGAGTGCTAATTGCTTTGTGCTTCTGACTATCACTACCTAATGGAGACGTGCAGCCCCTGTGGACTTGAAACTGATTGGCAAAAGCAAGCCCCAGCTTGTCTTACAGGATGCTTAGTTTGCCAATCCGCCTCAGAGCAGTTGGTTTACCCTTTGAGCAGACCCCAGAAGAGTTGCTTGCGAAGACCAATGGGGCAGTCAGATAGTGTGAGTGTTTGAAGGCCATAAAAAGCTATATCTGCATGTGCCAGGCACTGCCATGAGCCTCACTAAGCTGTTTTGAAGATTTTTAAACAATGATAAAAAGGAAAGGCCACCTGAAATATTACATTAAATACAGCAGGATTTCTGTATTCTGTGCAACCAGTTATTGTAAGAAAACAATTTTTGGAATATAATTTGAATGACTGTGATAACCTTTGACCTGAACTCATTTGCCCATTCTGTAACTTGATGGCAAAGCCCAGTATGTACAATTATGTGGGTGTGGGTGGTCTCCAAGGCCACAGTGCTCTCAGAATTGTGTTGCTTTTTGTTCATAAAAGGATCACAGTCATCACACTACATGGATCTGAAGGACATATATAACAACCCTTAAAAAATCATTTTGCCTCATTTGTATTTCAAAATGAATTTCTACAGACTAGGTAAGTTCTTCTGATGATCAGTGTATCAGACATTTTGGAAATGACTTGAAATGTTTTCCTAAATGTTTTCCGAAAACCAGTTTATTTTGTAGTGTTAGCCAAAAAGTGCCCTTTTTGTCACTGAATTCATCTAGCATTCATAATCCCCCCCCCCCCCCCCAGCAAATTGTTTAAAAAAATAATCATGGACTGGCTTTCGGGTTGGTTTTTAGGTGAGATGTGCTTATGGCCAGAACTCTTCCTCAGTATTTGATTTTGCCAATATTTGATGAGTTGTTTTTTAAAAAATACAAATAGGTGCTGCATTTATATCTGCTGGTTTAAATTCTGTCATATTTCACTTCTAGCCTTTTATTTAGTGTGGCAAATCATGTGTTACTTTGAATTAAGCGTTGGTAATGGAGTATCTGGTAATAGCTAGAAAATAACTCTGAGTTTGCACTCACCGCATATGGATCATTCCTCATTTGTAATGTGCCCAAATGCAGCTTCATTTTCCAGACACCTTGATGCAGAATAAAGTTTTTCATCATGAGGTGCAGCATGATGTGTAGTATGTTTTTATTTTTGATTTTTCAAATAAGTATGAATGTAAGTTATAAATTTAAACAGGTTTTTAGTAATCCTGAAGTCATTCTCAAGTTAAGCACCAATATCTATTAGTTATTTCCTTTATTCCATGGTACTTAATGTGAACCTTGATAATACTGTTTGCATATGAACTGGAATTATAGGGCTAGTTATGTGTTTTTGCTTTATTTTTTAAAATGTTGTCTATTCCACTCTACATAGTAATACTTACACTTAAGCAAAAAGTTCAATTGAAACATGGGACCAGTGATAACTCCAGGAAACCCTCCTGGGATCTCAGGAACAAAGACGACATTAAAACTGCAGTTGAAGCTCCTTTACCTGCAATCTCCACATCCTGGTGTCCGTTAGCATGATGCCCAGTCAGATAAGACTTGTTTTTGACAATAACTTACCCAATTAGGTGGGGGTTAGGAGCTATATTTTTGAGAAGTGACTCAGTCTGAAATGAGTAAACCAGTATTTTATTCACATTTGAACTCCATTGGAGTCAGGGATGACGGGTCATCTTCTATTCCAAGAATGAAGTCTTCAGGTAATGTCTCAGGTGCTATCTGAGCTAACTGGTCATCATAAGAACGCAGGGTCCATAACTTCTCTAGTTCATACATTTCTCTGGTCTCCGGAAGCATCAAATGAATCACCATGCTGCCTATCAAGGACAGGTAAGAGTTACAAAGAAGCAGCACTTCGTTTGCTGTTATGCTTTAATAGTTTATTACTCACAGTATAACTCTAGGAACTCACTAGTTCTCAAAGTGTGGACCACCGAAGAGCACTGTCTGAAAACTTGTTAGAAAACTGTGGGCCCCATCCAGTTAAATACCACCGAAATGCTGGTGTGTTTTTGTCTCAGTGCACCACACAGGATGTACATGATGCCAATATATACAAGTTAATTGTATCCAAGTGACTAGCCAGTCAGCTTTCTCGAGAAAGAATTCTCCAAATGTTAAGTGACAAAGCTGAGAAACCCTGACTTGTAGCCTTGCCAAAAAAAGTGTCTTCCACCAGAGCAAAAGCGACCTGCTTCCTGCCCATCATAAATGATGTAAATACCGTAATATCAGGTTCCTCTCTTAGAACTGTGTGTACAGGCCCCATGTTGCTCTATAGAAGCTGGGGCTTAGGGAACCTGCTCCAAAAGTGCTGCTGTTGGCTACTGCTATTATGAGTAATAGCCTTGAGTCTTTTACCAATACCCAGAAACTGGCCAGCTGACCTGTTAGCTTATAAGTAAGATAAAATCTCAGGCTCCTCACAGTTCTTGACAGTTATTGTTTTTCCCTTTGAAGTAAGTACCTTATGGGGAAATACTTTGAGACTGTGTATATATTAATACCCAGATTTGTTAGGTCTTTTCAAATTCCAGTCCTAAGTCTGGAGTGCCCTTCACCTCAGCCAAGTTATTTAAGGCCAAGGTGGTTATGTATACCCCAAGCCTTCTAGTACCACTAAGGGATCTCTCCCATCTCTACCATGTTACCCATCCTGTTCTCTATCATCTTTCTGACCTCTTTGACTCATTACATACATACCAGGTTAGGTGAGCATTTCACATGTGAATAAGATCACCTGGGTTACAATGAAAACATTTTGAAAATTTTATATGGAAAAATACTCAGCAATTTGATCTCAATCCTTCTGCAACTGAAAATAGTTCAATGCGTCAAAATAACTTACCAAAGTCCACACAAAGCCAGTCATCAGTGTCCTTCCCTTCAATTTTCACATGAGGCTCATTTTTACTTTTTAGGAATTTGTACTGAAAAAAGGAGAGATCATATATTAAAGGGAGAAGGGGTGGGGGAAATCTTTCCTCTTACTGAGGTTCTGGTGGTATTTTTTCTTGGTCTTAATTTGGAACCTAGCTTACTCATTCCTATTTGCCCCATAATTAATAACTTAGGAAAATTAGTTCCCCCCTAAATCCTTCCCAATTTCTATACCTCTCTAACTGAATACTCCTGCCCCAAACCCTTCTGATAGGGCCACCCTACACATTTACCACAGTGCCTCTGGTGCACAGAGTCATAAACTCAATCAATATATGGTCCTCACCTACATCATCCATTCTGTCCATCCTAGCTTCCCTTCATTCTCAGGGGAGGCAATGTTAATGGGACTTTCATCATCCCACATCTATTCCCAACAGATATATTAATGTCACAAAGAAGGACATTAATGATAAAAGGGGCAACTAACCAAGATGACAGAACAACTATAAACCTATGTATCAAAAGTCAGAGCTCCTAAACACATAAAACACTGATAGGATTGAAGAAATAAATAGATGGCAATGTAATATAGGAGACTCACTACCCCATTTTCAATAATGGACAGAACAACCAGACAAAAGATCAATGAAAAAAAAACACTACAAAATCATCGGACTTAATGACATTAAATAAGAACACTGCACCCAACAACAGCAGAATACATATTCTTTTTAAAAGCACATGAAACGTTTTCCAGGATAGATCATGTAAGGCCACAAAACAACTCTTAATAAATTTTAAAACTGATTTTTAAAGACAGGGAAGAGAGAGGGACAGAAACATTATCAATCTGCTACAACCTGCTCACCCCTCTGCTGGGGATCGAGCCTGCAACCTGGGCATATGCCCTGACCAGGAATCAAACCCTCTGGTTCATGGATGGATGCTTAACCATTGAGTCACACCCACCTTGCAAGTCTTAATTAAAAAAAAAAACACAAAAAACTGTATAAAGTATATTTTCTGGTCACAATGAAAAACTAGAAATCAGAATAAAAACTAAAAATATGCACAAATATGTAGAAATTAGCACTTTAAGAAACCAATTGCTTAGAGAACAAATCACAAGGGAAATGAGAAAATACGTTGAGACAAATTAACACATAACATTCCAAAACTTACAGGATGCAATGAAACACTGTCAAGATGGAAATTTATAGCTATAAATGCTTATAGGAGAAAAGTCCCCAAATCAAAAACTTAAACTTACAAAAACTAGGAAATGAAAAACAAAGCTAGCAGAAAGAAGGAAACAATGATCAGCAAGAATAAAATGAAACCAAGATTTGTTTTTTAAAAAGATCAATAAAATTGGCAAATCTTTAGGTGGATTAACAGAAATAAATAGAAGACCCAAATAACTAAAATCGGAAACAATTCAGGGGACATTACTATCAATTTTAGAGAAGGAAGACTACTATGAATGATTGCACACCAACAAATTATATAACCTCCAAGAAACGAATACATTCCTAGAAACAAAACCTACCAAGATTGAATTATGAAGAAATAGAAAGTCTGAATAGACCTATTCAATAACAGAAACAGGACTGAATCAGTAATCAAAAAACTTTTAAAAATCATTATTGTTGAAAGTGTTACAGATGTCCCTCCCCCCCCCCATTTACCCCTTATAGCCTGCACCCACCCCCTGCCCTAGGCCTTCACCACACCCATGTCTGTGTCCATGGGTTATGCCTATATGCATATAAATTCTTTGGTTAATCTCTTCCCACTCACCCACCACCCCCTTCCCTCTGAGATTCAATAGTCTGTTCCATGCTTCTATGTCTCTGGATCTATTTTATCAGCTTATGAACAAAGGGGGAAAAAAAACCAAAAACCTCCCAACAAAGAAAAGCCCTGGACCAGAAAGCTTCACTGGTGAGTTCTGCCAACTATTTTTTAAAAAGCCAACACCAATTCTTCTCAAACACTTCCAACAAAATTTAAGAAAAGGGAACACTCAATGAGATTAGCATTACCATGACATCAAAGCTAGACAAAGACTATTAGAAAACTATAGGTCAGAATCCTTGATGAACAATAGGCAAAAATCCTTAGCAAAATACCAGCAAACCAATTCAATAACATATTGAAAAATATATACACAACCAAGTAGGATTACTCCTGGAATGTAAAGATGGTTCCACATGAAAATGAATGTAATAAACCACTGAAGTAAAATGAGGGACAAAACCACAGGACCATCACAGATTTATGCCAAAAAAAAGCACTTGACAAAATTCAGCATCCTTTCATGATACATACAACAAGAAACTATCTCATGATAATAAAAGCCCACAGCTATTGTCATACTCAATGGCGAAAGACTACATTTTTTCCCTAAGATTAGAAACAAGACAAGAATGTCCACTTTCACTCCTATTCAACACAGTATTGGTATTCTAGCCAGACGATTAGAGCAAGAAAAAATAAAGCAAGGTAACCAAATTAGAAAGGAAGAAATAAAGTTATCTCTATTTTCAGACACATGATCTTATATGTAGAAAACCTTAAAGAAGCAAGAAAAAGAGAACCATTAGAATTAGTAAATGAATTCAGCAACATTGTAGGAAACAAAATCACAAAAATCAGTTGCGTTTCTATACACTAACAATGAGAAACCTGAAAAAAGAAAATTCCACTTACACTAGAATCAAAAGAATAAATACTTAGAAACAAATTTAACCATAAAAGCCAAAGACTCATACACTGAAAATTACAAAATGTTGCTAAAAGAAATTAAAGACACCAATTAAGTGGAAAGACCCTGATTTCATATATTGAAAGACTTAAAATGGTTAAGAAAGAATGAAAGAGCAAGAAAGAAAACAGTTGGAGGTCTCAAACTTCCTGATTTCAAAACTTACTACATGCCCTGGCCAGGTAGCTCAACTGGTTGGAGGGCTATCCCCATACGCTAAGGTTGCAGGTACGATCCTGGGTTAGGGCACATACAGGAAGAACCAATGAATGCATAAATAAGTGGAACAACGAATTGATATTTCTGTCTCTGAAGTCAATAATGAAATAAAAAACCAGCATCAAGGTAGCCATATAGAACAATGGAGTAAGACAGAGAACCCTTATGTCCAATGATTTTTAACCAGGGTTTCAAATCTCTTCAATGGGGAAAGAACAGTTTTTTGTGTGTGTTTTTGTTGTTGTTAATCCACACCAGATGATATTTTTTACATAGATTTTTTTTTTAGAATGGAAGGGTAGGGAGAGTGACAGAGCGAAGCATCAATATCAGAGAGAGAAACTTTGATGTGAGAAAGACACATTGATTGGTTGCCTCCCGCACTCGGGGATTGAATCTGCAACCCAGGTACCTGCCCTTGACTGGGAATTGAACACATGTGACCCTTTGGTGCATGGGCCGATGCTCTAACCACTGAACACACTGGCCAGGGTAGGGAAAGGGCAGTTTTTTTCAACAAATGGTGCTGGTAAAACTAGATATCTACATGCAAGTGAATGAAGTTGGATCCCTACCTTACACCTTGTACAAAAATCACCTCAAAATGGATCAAAGACCTAAATATAAGACCTAAAACTATACAATTCTTAGAAGAAAACACAATGGAAAAGCTTTGTGACATTGGATCTGGCAACGATTTGGATATGACACCACAGGCAACAACAACAAAAATAGATAAACTGGACTTTACCAAAATTAAAAACTTTTGTGCATTAAAGGACACTATCAACAGGGTAAAAAGGCAACCTACAGAATGGGAGAAAATAATGCAAATCTTATTTGATATGAGATTAATATCCAGAATATAGAGAGAACTTCCTACACTTCCCAACTGAATTAAAACATGGGCACATGACTTGAACAGGCATTTCTCTAAAGACATACATAGGACAATAAGCACATGAAAAGATGTTCAACACTAATCTTTATGCAAATCAAAACCACAATAAGGTACCATTTCACATCCATTAGGATTACTATTATTTACAAGCCAGAAAATAAGTATTGGCAAAGATGTGGAGAAACTGAAACCCTTGTGAACTGCTGGTGGGAATGTAAAGTGGTGTAGCCACTATGGAAAAGAGTTTACTGGTTCCTCAAAAAATTAAAAATAGAATTACCATGATCTGGCAATTTTACTTTTGATATTAAAAGCAGGGACATGATGGAGTCAAGATGGTAGAGTAGATAAATCCTGAACTCCCATGAACAAATCAAATTAAATTATAGAACCATCATACTGAGAACCACCTGAGGACTAGCTGAACAGAATTCCTGTAACTAAGGATATAAAGCAGCAGCCACATCAAGATAGAGAGGAGAGGCAGAGGCATGGTGCGGGCAGGTCCCACACCCACAGTGTGGCAATTAATAAATGGGAGGATCTCAGGTTGCCCCTGAGATGAGAGAGGGGTCCAAGCCTCACATAGAACTCCCCAGCCTGGGGCAACTATGATGGTAAGAGGAGTCCCATAACATCTGGCTTCGAACACCAGCAGGGATTACGTCTGAGAGAGTCAAAGGACAGCGGGAGACCACGACACTGTTCTTAGAGTTCATGCACAAACTCACTTGCTCTAAGCTCCAGTGCAGACACAGCACCTGGGTCATTTGGGGAGGCATTATATTGACTAACTTTACAGTGAGGGCTGGAGAGGCAGGGATCATGGAAACTCTCAGGGACAAAAGACCTGGCAGGTGCCACTGTTCCTTTGTTGAGTTCTCCTCCCACTTAATTGGCAAAATCTGTCTCTCTCCATTCACCTGGCCCTGGCATTTCCCTGAGATCCTGCCCCACCCAACCTGCTCTCCTGGCTGGACTCTCTTCCACAGTCTCCAGACCCTCCACACAAGCAGCTAGCCTCAATGTGCACTGCAATCTCTCCCAAACACCCTCGAGCTCAGCTGTATATAATCGCTCACTTTACACTATAATCTGTCCCAAATATCCCTAAGCTCAGCACAAGTTGTGGCTGCCTCGCCTTGCACTGCAGTGTCTCCCCAAAACCCGTAAGCCTAGCACAAGTGGCAACCAACCACCTTGGCTTGTGTTGTATTCCTACCAGGTGGCCACAAGCCTGGCACAAGTGGTGGCTGGCTTTGGCTCACATTACACCCTCTCCCAAGAGGCTCCAGACCCTACACAGCCAGTGCTGGCCTCAGCTGGTACCAGAGTGCCACTAAAACAACTCCTGCTCCACAGGATCAGCCCCACACAACCGTGTGCCCCACTACCTCCAGAGCTAGTGCACCCAATGGACAGTTTCAGACCACAAAGCACCACCCAACCACTTCCACAAGCAACACACTCAAGGGGTGAACTCAGCAGACATCAGAGCCCTGCTAAATTAAGTCCTGCTCTGTGGCATGAGCCCCTGCACAGCTGATCTTCCACAGTGGTCAGTAGTACATGGTTGCACAGTCCTTATAGCCAATTGGCCTGGGGGTAAATCCCTCCCACTGACATGTCAACAGCAATCAAGGCTCAACTAGAAGAGGAGGGTATACACAGCCCACATTGGGAGTAGGGGGGGTGCGTATTTTGAGGGCACATCTTGGGTGATCAGGGAGGCTGTGCCACTGGATCCTACAAAAAAACCTACTATTTAAGGCTACTCTACCAAGCCCGGGAGATGCAGCAGCTCCACCTAATACACAGAAACAAACACAGGGAGGCTGCCAAAATGAGGAGACAAAGAAATATGACCCAAATGAAAGAAGAGAACTAAACTCCAGAAAAAAAACTAAACAAAATGGGAACAATCTACTAGATGCAGAGTTCAAAACACTGGTTATAAGGATGCTTAATGAACTTAATGAGAATTTACTTCAACAGCATTAAAAAGGACATGGACAATGGCATACTTCACAGAGCTAGAACAAATACTCCAAAAATTTATATGGAACCATAAAAGAACCTGAATAACTGCAGTAATCTCGAGAAAGAAGAATGAAATGGGAGGAATCACAATACCAGATATCTAACTATACTGCAAAGCCATTATAACCAAAACAGCCTGGTATTGGCACAAGAACAGGCATATAGACCAAAGAATCAGAACAGAGACCCCAGAAATTGACCCACACCATTACAGTCAATTAATATTTGACAAAGGAGGCAAGAACATACAATGGATTAAAGACAGTCTCTTCAACAAATGGTGCTGGGAAAACTGGACAGACACACGCAAAAAGATGAAACTAGACCACCCACTTATACCATACACAAGAATAAACTCAAGGTGGATGAAAGACTTAAATGTAAGGCATGAAACCATAAAAATCTTAAAGGAGAACGTAGGAAGTAAAATCTCAGACATCTCATGTAGCAATATGTTTATGGATACATATCCTAGGGCCGTGGTCGGCAAACTGTGGCTCGGGAGCCACATGCAGCTCTTTGGCCCCTTGAGTGTGGCTCTTCCACAAAATACCATGGCCTGGCCGAGTCTATTTTGAAGAAGTGGTGTTAAAAGAAGTTTAAGTTTAGCCCTAACCGGTTTGGCTCAGTGGATAGAGCGTCGGCCTGCGGACTGAAGGGTTCCCGGGTTTGATTCCGGTCAAGGGTATGTACCTTGGTTGCAGGCACATCCCCAGTAGGGGGTGTGCAGGAGGCGGCTGACCGATGTCTCTCTCTCATCGATGTTTCTGACTCTATCCCTCTCCCTTCCTCTCTGTAAAAAATCAATAAAATATATTTTAAAAAAAGAAAAAAAAAGTTTAAGTTTAAAAAATTTGGCTCTCAAAAGAAATTTCAATCGTTGTACTGTTGATATTTGGCTCTGTTAACTAATGAGTTTGCCGACCACTGTCCTAGGGCAAAGGAAACTAAGGAGAAAATAAACAAATGGGACATCAAAATAAAAGCTTCTGCTCAAAATAAACCACCATCAAAATGAAAAGGAAATCCTACTGTATGGGAGAATATATTTGCCATTGATACATTTGCTAAGGGGTTAATAACCAAAATATATAAAGTACTCATATAACTCAACAAAAGGAAGACAAACAATCCAATTTAAAAATGGACAGAAGACCTGAACAGACATTTCTCCAAAGAGGACATACAAATGGCCAAGAGATATATGAAAAACCACTCAAAGTCACATATCATCAAAGAAATGCAAATTAAAACCACAATGAGATAGCACCTCACACCTGTCAGAATGGCTATCATAAAGAAATCAACAAACAATAAGTGCTGGCAAGGATGTGGAGAAAATGTAATGCAGACTAGGCAGGGGAGAGCAGTTGGGGGTGACGGGGCTGGCAGGGGAGGGCAGTTGGGGGGACTGGGCCTGCAGGGGAGGGCAGTTGGGGGGACTGGGCCTGCAGGGGAGGGCAGTTGGGGGGGACTGGGCCTGCAGGGGAGGGCAGTTGGGGGTTACCGGGCCGCCAGGGGAGATTGGGCCGGCAGGGGAGCAGTTAGGCATCGATCAGGCTGGCAGAAGAGTGGTTAAGGGGTGATCAGGCTGGCAGGCAGGCGAGCGGTTGGGAGCCAGCAGTCCTGGATTGTGAGAGGGATGTCAGACTGCCAGTTGGGACATCCCCCAAGAGGTCCCAGATTGGAGAGGGTGCAGGCTGGGCTGAGGGACACCAACCCCCCTTCCCCAGTGCACGAATTTCATGCATAGGACCTCTAGTATAGTCAATAATATTGTAATAATTATGTATGGTGCCAGAAGGGTGCTAGACTTATCATGGTAATCATTACTTAAGATATATAAATGTTTAATCACTATATTATATACCTGAAACTTATATATTATATATCAACTATAATTAAAAAATAAATTTTTTAAAAAGCTGGGACATGAACAGGTATTTCTACACTCATGTTTATAGCAGCATTATTCATAATAGCCCAAAGGGGGAAGCAACCCAAATGTCCATCACTGGATGAACAGATAAAATCTGGTTGTACATACAATAAAATATGACACATGCTACAACATGGATGAACCTTGAAAACATCATGCTAAGTGGTATAAGCCAGCCACAAAAAACACAAACAAAAAAACAAGTTGGGTATTATTCCACTCATATGAGGTGCTTAGAGTAGTCAAATTTATAGAGACAAAGCGGAATGGTGGTTGCAGGGGGCTGGGGGAAGGGAGAATGGGAAGTTATTGTTTAATGTGTACAGGCACCAAGGCTCTGTTTTCCAAGGCCCCCTTCTTATTTTACCACCCTTCTCTAGGCAATCCCAGCTATTCTTTTGTTCTTAACTGTCCAATTTTCAACAAGGTCAGAGAGGTATGTTTCCCTGTAAAGTGTCAGAATCAGATAAAGGCTGCCAAGTACATTTTCTTCCTCATTCTGATTTATAGTCAGTACAGCTGGAAAATGAACTGCCTTCCCTTTCTTCAACTGTGAATTCAGAGGGTAAGGACTAAATCTTCTTCATTTTACCTTCCCAATACCCAGGACAGTACTCGGGAACACAGGACATGCTCAAACATTTGAGTTAACTGTAGGTCAGCACTGTCCTTCCTATAGAACCTTTTGCAATTATAGAAATGTTTTATTGTACTATCCAACATGGTAGCCATTAGTCACATGTGGCTACTGAGCACCTAAAACTTGGCCTAGTACAAATGAAGAACTGAATTTTAAATTTTAATTTATAATTAGATAGCCACATGTGCCTAATGGCTACCATATCAGACAGTGCTGCTCTAGAAATCCCTCTGGGTTATACTGTCTCTCGTCTGTCTCAGGTTATTTTTTAGTATTTTTTAAAAGACAAGAATTAGAAATACCCTGATTCACGAGGGTTGGATATTTGTCCCCATAATTTCCTTTTTTAAAAAAATCTTTACTGTTGAAAGTATTACATAGGTCCTCCTTTTCCCCCCATTAACCCTCTTCCAGCCTGCGCCTGTCCCTCCCCCATAATTTTCACTATCAAAGCACATAAAACACTCATGCAAATTCTGAAAATGTGGGCTTCTATAATCTCATTGGCAGATTTACTTTTCTCGTGTTTCTCCTCGGCCTAACGAACTGACACTGTTTCATTCAGTGCAGGGCTCCAAAGGGAAAAGAAAGAAAGCATCCTACCATTTTCACGATGTAGTAGGCCATGGCATGTAAGTGTCGGGTGGAAGTTCCACTACCAATCACAAAGTAATCTGTGTATTTCATTTCTGGAGGAACCTGGATCACACAAATGTCTCTTGCATTTTCTTGCCTCAGGAGCGAAACCAACATATCAATGTCAAACTTGGAACCTGTATGATCTGAAATGCACAAAGTTTTGCTCGTGTCAGGTGGCTCAGGTGGAGTCAAATACGGGATGCGCCCAGAGCCACAGGCATCCCCGCAGGCACTGAGGTCTAAAATGTTTTCAAAGACGGCAGGGCCCAGGCCCCGGACTCGGAACGCGGGCAGGGGTTTCATACAGCGTGGCTCTGCTTTTGCAGGAAGGGTGCTCAGGTCACACGGAGCCACCACACATCCTTTGCTATTACGTGTGCAAACAGAACCACACACCAGCCACAAAGGCCTTTCAGTTACTAGTACTAGAGGAAACGAGCAATAAACCTCAGACACAACTGGTGTGGAAAGAAAGGAAAACAGCACACGTTGGGGAGGTGGTGACAGCCTGGGGCATAGCAAACTGAATACCACACATAAAGGGTCACGGAACTAAAATCGTGAGCTGGAAGGGCTCTTGTTATCTGGTCCACAACCTTCATCTGAGATGAAGAAACTCCGGCCTCACAGAGTAAGTGTGTGGCCTCAAATCAAACAAGGAGAGAGCTGAACATTTTAAAACAACTCTTATTTTGAACCCTCAAGTTTTTCTTATAAAGCCACTTGGGTTATCTAACAACTGTTCTCTGTGAAAATCTCGCTCTCTTTTTTTTTTTTTCCTGCAGAGATTTAGATATTCTGTTCTTTACCTTGGAGCATTAGAGCCTGTAAATTTACGAACTCCCTTATGTTCCACAACGGACTGCCGAGGACCCGCGGCTAGCTCACCAACACCTCCCCCTACCAGGGGTGGGCAAACTTTTTGACTCGAGGGCCACAATGGGTTCTTAAACTGGACCGGAGGGCCGGAACAAAAGCATGGATGGAGTGTTTGTGTGAACTAATATAAATTCAAAGTAAAGGAGCGGAGGGGAGAGCAAGGTAACCGGATAGAACAGCCGGATCCGGCCCGCGGGCCGTAGTTTGCCCACGGCTGCCTAGCCACTAGCCTTTCGCAGATGTGCTCCACTGCCACCTCTCAAGTTTCTAAAAACCTCCCGTGGGTAGAGGGCCTTCATTAGCCCGTCTCCCACCAGCGCTTCTTACACCCTAGGCCAGCCCCTGGCTCCTCCTCAGGATCTCACGCCCCAACACTAGCGGACGAGGCCATGTCTCCGGACCCTAGGAAGAGTGTGAAAGGGGGCGAGGGGCTGAGGTTGTGATGCCAAGGACACCTGGGGTGTGGAGTCGTCCCTGCGCCTCAGTTTCTCCACTGTGAAATGGCAAAGTTGGCGCCACCAGCCCTGCAAGTCCCTTCCAACTCTGGATCCGTGGGAGTGTGTGACTCCAAGGGTTCCTCAGCGACTCCTCAGCCGGGACCCGCTTCCCGCTGCCGCAGGGGGCCGCCTCCCTCCCCCACGCCCGTACCTGCGGCGTCTGACTCCCGGCGCCCCTCGCCGGCTGCCTCCTCCACGCCGGCTGCCCACTCGGTCCGCTCCTCCAGGCCGGGCCCGCCGTGCAGGCCGCGCGCACGGTCGGGGGTCAGGCAGACCCGGCCGAGCGCTGGTCCCGCAGGAAGCCGCCCCGGGGCCGGCAACCGCAGCCGGGCCCCAGCGCCCGCCACCGGCCCCGCTCTCGGGGAAAGGGCCCTGAGGCCCAGCAGCGTCCAAACCCGCCGAGCCGCGCACCCTCCGGGCCCCATCGCGGTCGCCGCGCGTCGACTCACGGGGCGGGGCTTAAGGGAGCCCCAGCAGTTTCTGCGGCCTCCGATTGGCTATGTCAATGCGGCGCGGCCTGGGTATTTGACGTCAAGAGCGCGGGCGGGGCCAGAGCCCGAAGGCGGGGCGGTGGGCGGAGTCGGGGGGAAATGGCAGCGGCCGGGATGAACTGACTCGGAGGACTAGTAATTGCCCACCCTGCTGTGCCCTAGGGACGCGCAACGCCGTCCTTGCCTTCTGACTGTAAACCTCATGAAGGCAGGAATTTTTATTTTAACTGTCCTCTCCACGGCGCCTAAAACAGCTGGTAGTGAATGAACAGATGTTGCTGCTGTTGATTAGACCGGAATTAGGACATATAATTTTACACTCATCGCTCATTACCAAAAATCATCAAGATTTCCTTGCAAATTGGAAATCCCCTGAGGAAAGTCTGTATCCTGGACTGGGCTGGGGTGGGAGGCAGAGATGTAAAGGACCATTTGGAAAACGTTTTTAGTAGGTCAGCCGTTTAGGTATGTACACTCTCCATATGGACTTTTTATGCCAATGGATTGCACTGTGGGGTCCACCTCTGTGAGCATAAGGAATGCCGAGGTGCGGTTACAGTATTAAATCATGGGATTTGAGAGTTGAGAGATCCTGGGAGGAAAAGTGACTTTCCTGTGGCAATACTGGAACCAGATGCTGTTTCTGAACTCTAGGCCTGGTGACTTCTGAGAGGAAGAGGCCAGTAGAAAGGGACAAATATTCCAAATGCCTGGAACAGTGCCAAGCACATAGTAGGTTCCCCAAATGCTTGATACATTATTTAATTTCTTTTGAAGGAATAACTCCAAGCACTAATTTAGGGGAAACTAAAAACTACAGAAAACTAATATAAGCACCTGTGGGTACTACCCCCAAATATTTACAATTGCTTCAAATTATTTTTGAAAATGTGGAAGAAAAAAGGAGTTCTAAGGAAAGCAACCTCACAGGGTGATCTGATCATAAATTCTTAACTGGGCAGGTCATGGTGGGTAGTCACACCCGGTGCCTGTAACTTCTTTGGTGGAAGGTTTTAAGCCAGCTCTGCCCATTGTTCTTGTGCATCAATGAAATACCAGAAGTAATTCCTGACTTGAACCACACTGGGGATTTTGCTTCCTTCTTTTTGCTCCCATTGTTCTCTTTAGGGTTCTGAAATAACATGGTTATGATCAAGTTAAGATCCAAATGGTTCTCTTGAGACACATTGCAAAAATGTATAGCAGCAACAGCTATGATGACACATCCTAATGGGCAAATCAGAGACACCTCCCTGCCTCCACTTTCTTTCTCCTGAAAAGTTCAGGCTCTAGGCTGCATAGGCAAACATTCCACAAAACGTGCTTTCAGCGTCCCGAAGAACCCACACGAAGGCCTTTCCCTTGTTGAAGATATAAATGACTTGAACTCTGCTTTGCTTTTGCTTTCACACTGGGTCTTCTCCCCTCTGCTAGGTGACCACAGCAAGAATGGTTTCTCTGATCCCAAAACACCAACAGAAAGAATATACGCACCCCTACGTTCATAGAAGTTTATCCATTTACCAGATCTGGAAACAGCCCAAGGGCCCATCAGTAGATGAGTGGATAAAAAAGTTGAAGTACATTTACACGATGGAATACTAAGCAACTGCCAAAAAGAAGAAAATCTTACCTTTTGTGAAAGCATGAATGGTCCTAGAGATTATTATGCTAAATGAAATAAGCCAGTCAAAGAAAGGCATACACTATATGATTTCGCTTATATGTGGAATCTAATGAACACAATGAACTGATGAACAAAATAGAACCAGAGGCATGGATACATGAAACAGACTGACAGCTGTCAGAAGAGAGAAAGTGTAGGGAGGGGACAGAATGAGAGAAGGTGAAGAGAGAAGCCAAAGAACATATATGCATAGCCCATGGACACAGATAACAGTGTGGTGAAGGCCAGAGGGGGACAGGACGGGGGCTGGGTGGAGGTGGGCAAATGTGGGGGGTCGGGGAGAGGGGGGGTGGGGGAAATATCTGTAATAGTGCCAACAACAATAATAATAATAATAATAATAATAATAATAATAGCCCTGGCCAGTGTGGGGGCATGCAGGAAGCAGCTGATCACTGTTGTGCTCTCAGATTGATGTTTCTCTCTCTCTCCCTCTCTCTTTAAAAAAATCAATTTATGTATATACTAGTGCCCCAGTGCACAGATTCGTACACATTAAAAGGAAATTAATTAGAAGGTGGCTGGAGGGGCGGGACTGGGCAAGACAGCCGCACATGCCCTGGAGCCAACCTCCTGCGGTCTCTCCACAGCTGGCCGCACCTGGGGCAGCGCCGGGGCTCGAAAGGCATCTGTGGAGTGAGCAGGGTCCCTCCAGCAGGTGGGGTCCCTCAGCCTGGCCTGCGGGGATTGGGCCAAAACTGGCTCTCTGACATCCCCCGAGGGGTCCCAGATTGCGAGAGGGCAGTTCTCGGGTGATGCACCCCGGAATTAGGCTCCCTTCTCTCTGGTTCCAGGGTGCGTCACCTGAGAACCGCCGCTGCCAAGTCACCACAGCTCAGCAGTCCTGCATTGAGCATCTGCCCCCTGGTGGTCATTGCATGCCATAGCAGCCGGTCGGATGGTCGCTTAGCCATATATATATAGACTAGAGGCCTGATGCATGAAATTCATGCAAGAGTAGGCCTTCCTTCCCCTGGTTGCTGGCACTGGCTTCCCTCTAGCACCTGGGACCCGGGCTTCCCTCGCAGCCTCAGCTTCGTCCAGTACAATTAGCATATTACCCTTTTGTTATAATAGCTATGCCAACTTTTGCTAGTAGAGCATAGAAGAACAGGCAGAGCCAGATCTGGGTGATAAACTGTACTTCCAACTATGAATTTAGGGTACAGTCCTCCCGACATCACTGTAAGGAAATTGGGGAATATCCTCCCCATTTTGCACAAGTATTAGAACTCAAAGAGACTTTAGAGTTCTTCCAGTCTAGTTTCCCTCTTCTCCTTTCCTCCATTTTATAGATGAGGAGATTCCAGTGCTTAAAGGGAAGATGGCTGGCTTAAGTCCTAACTACCTCCTCGACTCAATTCCAAAAACAAAAATTTTAAACTATCCACAGCCACAAAATCTTTCTGCCACATTCTCATTAGCAGTTAATCTTTTTTAATATAAAAAATATACTAAAGGAATTTATTCTAATAAACACCTTAAAATTAAGGACTCACTAAGCTAAAGTCTTAATATTTAATTTTCATCATTAAAACCTGTTCAATGCAATTTACAGTGAGAGCTGCATTGTAAATTTGAGAGAAATTTTGTTTAGTGAGGTGACATGATGATATCTATGGGAAAATTATACAGGGAATTAAAATTGGTTAAATACTAAAATACCATTAAGGCACCCAAATTCTCCCAAAGCCTATGGAAGCTCTCCAAAGCAAATTTTATTCCAGAATTTCAAGGACAAAAGGGATGGCGGTTCAGTTACAAATAGCAGAGGAATTGCTTCTGCAGATGAGGCTGAGGTCAGTGGGGTTGGCCAGGATGGGGCTGCAGGCCAGAGGTTGGTGCTGTCACTGCACTAACATCTGGAACCCAAGCTCCAAGCAGAGTCCTTTTCTCTTGTTCATTGGTTGTGTCCTCTCCAGACCAGAGCCTGGGCCATCCTGGTGCTCAGTCAAGGATGGTTGAAGGATGAAAATCAGTCTGCAAGAGGTGAGTCCCAGGAACTGACCTCTGAATTTTTAGGGTACCAGTTCCAGCAGCTGTGAGACCATTGTTTAAAAAAAATTCTTAAAGGATGTTTCCCCAACCAGGAGCCCCATCAGAAGGTAGTCACCCCTGGATGACTATCTTTTCATCTATTGCGAGTGTCTCCTGCACGTCCCGCATGGTTCAGGGTTCAGGTTCAGGGTTCGGGCTCTGGAGGAGGCCGCATGCAAATGAGAGACTAGAAAATATTAATTTGGGAATATTGGGGGCCAGGCAGGAGCCCAACTCAAGGGGAAGGACTCCAGCCCGCTCTGGCCTTGCTATCCCTTTTATTAAGACTATGGGATACACCCATAGCCCTTAGGCAGGCAATTCCAATAATAGCCAATCAGCAAGGATTTACATAAAACTAAAAGGTAGCTTTAGCTACCATTGTCTCAACCAAACAGTGGGTGGTTGGTTCTGACCTTTCAGAGCTTCAAGGTTGACCAGCCTTCCGGGTTCCTTGTCCACACCTCTCTGCTAGTGAAGACAATGGGTGGCTTCCAACAATCTATCCTTAGCTTGCCACTAACTTTTGGAATTATTATACATTCCGGATGCAATGAATGAATTGAGAGTACTGCCTCTAGCCCTGCCAGTGTGGCCCAGTGGTTGAACTATGAATCAGGAGGTCTCCTCTGTTTGATTCCCGGTTGGGGCACAGACCTGGGTTGCGGGCTCAATCCCTAATGAGGGGCATGCAGGAGGCAGCCAATCAATAATTATCTCTCATCATTGAGGTTTCTATCTCTCCTTTCCTCTCCCTTCCTCTCTGAAACCAATAAAAATATATTTTAAAAAAGAGGCCACTAAGTATGATTACTTAATGGTCTATTTGTAGACTTTAAAAGAAAAGAGAGAGTGCCGAAACCGGTTTGGCTCAGTGGATGGAGCGTCGGCCTGTGGACTGAAGGGTCCCAGGTTCGATTACGGTCGGGGGCATGTACCTTGGTTGCGGGCACGTCCCCAGTGGGAGGTGTGCAGGAGGTAGCTGATCGATGTTTCTCTCTCATCGATGTTTCTAGCTCTCTATCCCTCTCCCTTCTTCTCTGTAAAATATCAATAAAATATATTTTAAAAAAAAGAAAAGAGAGAGAGAGAGAGAGAGAGAGGGAGAACTGCCTCTACACTGTTAAACAATTGAAAATTCAATGAGGGCAACTAATGTTATGAGTGAGTCAGAAGTGTTTAAAATGCAGACATTTATAAAAAGTCCTAAGAATAAGAAATTCCCAGAATAATTTATTACCTACACATTTCAATTTTCATGGGAAGTTCTACTTCTCAGCAAACATTAATCATCACTCCCCCATTTTATAGATAGCCATTCAGCAGAAGTTAAATGAGTAGTTGCCAAGGTCACATAGAGAATATGAATCTAAATAATTCATGATTTCAGCCCTAACTGGTTTGGCTCAATGGATAGGGCATCGGCCTGCGGACTGGGGGGTCCCGGGTTCGATTCTGGTCAAGGGCATGTACCTTGGTTGCAGGCACGTCCCCGGTGGGGGGTGTGCAGGAGGCAGCTGATCGATGTTTCTAACTCTCTATCCCTCTCCCTTCCTCTCTGTAAAAAATCAATAAAATATATATTTAAAAATAAATAAATAAATAAAAATAAATAATTCATGATTTCAGCTCTCTCTTCCGCTATTTGTTAGATTGAAATGTTGGGGGGCTCCATGAGGATTTCATCAAGCCTCTGACTTTCTTCCTTGGTTACGGACTGCATATTTGCTGCTCTCTGCTACCCTCTGTTGATAGAAGGAAAGTTTGGATCTCAAGACCATAGTTCTCAAAATTAGGTGTTGGGAGCAGCATTATCAGCATCACCCACCGGGAACTGTGAGAAATCCAAATTATGGGTTCACCCCTGAACACTGAATTAGGAACTCTGGGGGTGGGGCTCAGGAGTCTGTGTTTTAACCTCCAAGTGATTCTGCTGCAACTTGATAATACTTTTCTGTGTAGGCACTAATGTCCTGGCCTCCTAATCGTCATAAAAATGACAAAGCATCTTTCCACTGCTTCTGTCCTCAGGCCTCACATAGTGGTATATACCACTGCTGTATACAGAGGCCTTTCATGCCCATTCATTCTCTCAGAGGAGTCTGTCGCAGCCCTGTGAAATAAGCAAAGGGGGGACCACATATCCATTTTACAGATGAGGAGACCAAGGCTCAAGAAAGGTCAAATAACTTGTCCAGGTTACTCACCTTTAAGTGGCAGGGCCGGACTTGAATCCAAGTCTTCTGTCTTTACATCCAGGTCAAAGATTTCTTCAATTAATCCATGACAGGGTTTCTAACGTTTTGGCCAGATCATATGGGGTGCTTTGTTGTGGGGTGCTGTCCTGTAGTTTGTAGGATGTTTAGCAGCATTCCTAGCCTCTACCAACTAGATGTCAGCAGCACCTCACCCTGGTAGTGACAACCAAAAATGCCTCCTAATATTATCAATGACTCCCAAGGGGCAGAGTAACCCATGGCTGAGAACAGAGACCTGCAGCCACACATAAATGGGGAGAAATATCACAATTCATGTTCTGCAATTTCTTTATACTTTGGAGATGGTTTCAGAACAAATAGCTTAATTTTTGGCATCTAGGCCATCTATGAAGTGAATGCACAAGACTAAATGTTGATCTCCACCAGCTCCTTGTAGAATTCTTCACCATTCCTTAAGAAAATTAACAATAATTCCATAAGATCATCTGGCACCCAGTATGCATGCACTTAAATTTCCCTTAGTGGCCCAAGAATATATTTCATAGCCTTTTGATTCTCCACGGTGGCTCCGATCCAGACTCCTAAGCTGCTTTCAGTTGCTGTGTCTCTCTAGTCCAGGGGTGGGCAAACTTTTTGACTCGAGGGCCACAATGGGTTCTTAAACTGGACCGGAGGGCCGGAACAAAAGCATGGATGGAGTGTTTGTGTGAACTAATATAAATTCAAAGTAAAGGAGCGGAGGGGAGAGCAAGAGAACCGGATAGAATAGCCGGATCCGGCCCACGGGCCGTAGTTTGCCCAAGGCTGCTCTAGTCTCTTCTGGTCTAGAACAGGGGTCAACAAATGGTGGCTGAGGGGCATATCTGACTTCCCACCTGCTTTTTAAAAAAATATATATTTTTATTGATTTCAGAGAGGAAGGAAGAGGGAGAGAGAGATAGAAACATCAGTGATGAGAGAGAATCATTGATCGGCTGCCTCCTGCAAGCCCCCCACTGAGGATCGAGCCCACAACCCAGGCACGTGCCCTTGACCGGAATCGAACCTGGGACCTTTCAGTTCGCAGGCCGACGCTCTATCCACTGAGCCAAACCGGCTAGGGCCCAGCTGCTTTTGTAAGATGGCATTTGCTGGAACTTGTTTATCATTTATGTATGTGGTAGCAGAGTTGAGTAGTTGCGACAGAAGCTGTATGACACACAAAACCTACAATATTTACTATCTGGCCTTTTACAGAAGAAGTTTGCTGATCTAGGATTTAGAACTAGCCTCTCGCCTTCATTTTTTAAAAAAATATATTTTATTGATTTTTTAGAGAGGAAGGGAGAGGAATAGAGAGTTAGAAACATCAATGAGAGAGAAACATTGATCAGCTGCCTCCTGCACACCCCTCACAGGGGATGTGCCCACAACCAAGGTACATGCCCTTGACCGAAATCGAACCTGGGACTTTTCAGTCTGCAGGCCGATGCTCTATCCACTGAGCCAAACCGGCTAGGGCTCGCCTTCATTTTTAATATACTACTGTTTCAGGAGTCCAGAACAATTGTTTTTGGAAAACCTCTTCTTTTAGATTGGCCTGATTATATACACTTACATATTAAATGTATTGACATTTCGAACACTGTGAAATTTTAAATATATATTTAAAAGTATAAAATGCTTATGAAATTCTCTTGCTCCATGGGGCCACATTAAACAACTTTCTATGTGTCAAAATTATAAATGAAATCAAAAGGCAAACAACAAATTAAAAAATAATTACAATTCCAGGATCTTGTCTCTTTTCATACTTTATTTTCCAGGGAAGAGAGGAAAAAAATGTCATGTCTGACATATGGTAAATAGTTTTAGTTACAAATGGAGGTTAAACCCTTACTGATCAAATTTCTGTAACTTTTTTTTTTAACCCTCACCCGAGGATATGTTTCCATTGATTGTTAGAGAGAGAGGAAGGTAAAGAGAGAGAGAAAAACATTGATATGAGAGAAAAACATTGATCGGTTGCTTCCTGTACTCACCCCGACTGGGGATCGAACCCGAAACCTGGGAATGTGCTCTGACTGGGCATCATACCTGTCACCTTTTGGTATATGGAACGATACTCCCATCAACTGAGCCACCTGGCCAGGGCAAGTTTCTATACCATTTAAATAGAGAAAGTAGTAGGACAACCAGGGGTCTCCTTTGGAAAATCATAGTATGTAATTTCAAATGCGCTGGAGTGCATAGAAACTCAGACACACACACAAGACCGTCAACACTGAGTGCCGGCCCATCCGTGCAGCAACATGCCTGACATACAGAAAGCGCTAAATGTCCATGGGACAAGCGAATGGATACCATTTCTTTACACAGCTGGGCAGGGCAGGTTGTCACAAAAATATTCACACCCATCGATTAGATTTATTGTTGTTTTAGTATAACAAGCATCTGCATCATAGTAGAGGCTTGGCCTGTTGTTCTGTTGGGAGCTCATGCATGCCCCTTGCAATAGGCTTCAGTTACCTGGAAACATGGTCTTAGGGACAGGAGTACAGTGCATTGATTGTACGCATGTGTGTATATGGGAAGCTAGAAAGCATCCAGCCTCGCCTTCCAGGCGACCTGGTCACTCTGATGAATAGTACCTTCTCCCCCTACTCTTTGGACACAGTATGTCTATCCTACCAATCACGTTAAGACATTATAAGTGAAACATAAATCATAATGAAAGAAAGCACGGCTGACCGACTCCATCAGTTCTATAACATGGCTGAGGCTGCGTGCCATATAATTCCTCTCCACTTCTCTAAAATGTCATTTAACCTATAAAAAAAATTGCACCTCCCTAAACCACAGTATATATTTTACAGCAATGTTTAGGAAAAAAAGTTGACAGTCCTCTACGCTAGCACAGCTCACACATACAGCACTGAAGAGCGAGCTGTTGGTCAGAAATCAGGCTGAAGATTTAAAGAATTCCTGGCTGGTTCTTGAGCAGTGGGTCTTTCTCCTGGCTGCTGGGGAAGAACTTGACCTTTGCGTGCTCCAGGAAAACATTCAGGCCTTTGCCTTTGATCCCAGCACTGTTTTCTATCGGTTTGTATTCCTTGCGTTTTCTGAAAAGCAATTTGTTAGGAAGATTTTTAAAACATCCCCAGCTGGGAGATATTACTTTCCCCAAGCTTTTACCCGCCCAAGTACAAAAACGTTCATTCCATTTCACCTAACTTATGGCTTTTAAGACATGGATGTCTTTTGGAAATATATTTATTTTCTCTTCTTCATGCAAGACATGTGCCTGTTTACTATAATTTGAGCTTACATGTTGAATATTGAGCTGACACAATTTTGTTAAGTTACTGACATCTGGTAGCCTTGTTTGAATTGAAAAAAAACCAAAAAAAAAAAAAACCACAGCAAAATCAACAGGCTAGTTTGGTATTCATCATTCAATGGGAAGATTTTCCTCCCACACACAAAATGGTTAAAAGCCAAAAGGGGAAAGTGGCCCATTTGTGCAGCACATTGCTACTTGTTTCAACAATGTACCACAGTGATTTAAAGTGTTAGAACCAGCAACTTACTTGTACACCACGAGGGCGATGACAGTGACAAATATGGCCAAGCAGCTCACGGAGGCCAGGGCACCACTTGCTATTCTCAGGGGGGATCCCGGGCCTTAAAACAGAAGAAAGACCAGGTTAGTGACAGCTTCCGCCTCGAGGACATGCAGCTTGTGGTGCAATTAAATAAGTGACAAAGGGAGCTCTCAGAAGATACATGGCTCCCTCTGGCTTTCATTGATCTTTTCCATTACATAATACCCAGCCTTCAGGTCAGCTTATCTTCCATTTAGAGAATGAGTTAGCATGTCTGGAACACTGTGTTAAGGGCTCAGGGGAGAGATGTCACGTCCTGAAGACACCTGCTCAGGTCTCAGCCGACCCAGCAGTGCCCACGTGACAGAGGGCTCCATGATCCTCCCGCCCACTGCTCTAGCCTCATCACCCCCTACCTACTTACCTACCAGCTGTGCTAAAAACCCGGGAGTTGCCCATCCTCCCCACACTCTCAAATCTCCACACCCTCTGCTGGGAATCTCCTTCCCCAGCTTATCTCAAGTGTCCACTGCTTTGGGGCACCTTCCAGACATTCATGAGGTGGCGGTCACCCCTTCCTTGGTCACTGCTTGCTTCTCTTCCTCTGCCTCAATCACATTGTGTTGCAATTACTTCCTTACACATATTTCTCTCCTATTAAGTTGTGAGAACCACGAAGCAAGGGTTATATCTTCTCTTTACTCCAGGAACCCTGCAAATCTTGTCTCTACCGCCAAAGTATAACTGGGGTTGATCTATTTTTCCTTCTTCTCCTCCGCCACCACCATTGCAGTCCCAGCCACCAGCCCTCTCCCCTGAGAAGATCTCTTACCTCCAATGATCCTTGCTGCACTCAGCAGTTAGTAGGACCTTCTGAAAGCATCCATTAGGATCATGCTTCAAACCCACCAGTGATTCCCCTTACGCACAGAATAAAACTCTAATCCTGCAGGTGGCCTGCAAGGATCGCAGCGGACTGCTCATAATTCAAATTCAGGTCTCCATTCAGCGGAGGCCCCTCACCAAGTGGGTGCTGCCGGGTTGGCAGGAAGTCTCCCGACCTCCCAATCTGAAAAGCCAGTATTTGTCGCCTCTCTCCCATGCCAGTCACTCTCCCTGCCCTTGTTCTATTTTCTTCACAATGCCTTCTTATCTGTTTGTGCTGTTTCTACTCACAAAGCATCTTGTCCCCCACTCGACCTAGAACTGTATAGCCTGTGCCTAGAGCCGTGCTGGGGACAGAGTAGATGCTCACTGAGTATCTGTTGAAAGAATTGCAGCAGCTTTGTGCATGGTCATTGGATCATTGCGTAAAAGGTGAGAGTCTATGGATTTGCCTTTGAGCAATGATGTATTTTCCTGAATTCTGACTTTGATACCTGAGTCACCAAGGGGTGGCCCCGCTGGATTCAAAGCTCTCCTGAACGTCCTTAATTTAGGATCTGAGAGCTGGCTCGGGTCACCCCTAAAGTTATCGCTCACTATAAGAAGCATTAAGCATGCTTCTAGACACAGGGAAGGAAGATGGCAGCCGACGGGAAGGCAGACTGCAAGATAGTGTGTGAGTGAGAAAACAAAGGGAGAGTGTGTGGTTGCACAGGGAGTGTTTGTTGGTGAGTTGAGGGACAGCTATACTCCAGGAGACTGTGGGGGACTGTCGGACAGGGCTCCCCTGACCGGGCAGCCCGCACTGGGTTCCCTCCTGGAGCGACTGGCTCAGATGCGGGGACTGCGCCATCTTGAAGGGGAAAGTGGATGTTATCGGGAGCCTGAAAAGCCCAGGGAATCTACAACTACGGCACCCACCGAACAGCTGCGAACCCGAGAACACCAAGTGGTGCAAGCACGCAGATTCAGAGGAGCTCTACACTCCACCACGGAAAGGTCAGATTTCGCCTGGGAAAAGGAGAGAGAGAACTACATAACCAGACACGTGGAGAAGAGAGAATGTGGGGAGACAAAGAAACAGCCCGCCTATGAAAGAAAAGCAGGCATCACCAGAAAAGGAAGTAAACGAAATGGAGGAAAGCAACCTGTCAGAGAAAAAATTCAGAGAAATAGTCATAAGGTGGATGAAAAGAATGGAAGACAAATTCGACAATATGTTTAAGAACCAAGAGGAAATGAAGAAGAATCAAGAAGCAATGAAAAATGACATCGCTGCTGTAAAGAACTCAATAGAAAGCATCAAGAGTAGACTAGAAGAAGCAGAGGACCACATCAGTGAGCTAGAAGACAAGGTAGGAAAAAATACCTAAGTAGAGCAGCTTCTAGAAAAATAAATTAAAAAGCAGGAGGAGAGCCTAAGGGAACTTTGGGACAACATGAAACAAAACAACATCTGCATAATAGGGGTTCCAGAAGGATAGGAAACTGAGCAAGGAATAGCAAACCTGTTTGAAGAAATAATGACAGAAAACTTCCCTGATATAGGGAAGAAAAAACCCACACAAATCCAAGAAGCTCACAGAGTCCCAAGCAAAATGAACCCCAAAAGACCGACGCCAAGGCACATTATAATTAAATTGGCAAACACCAACAACAAAGTAAGAATCTTAAAAGTGGCCAGAGAGAGACAGAAAGTTACCTACAAACGATCCCTCATCAGACTAGCGACTGATTTCTCAACAGAAATACATCAGGTCAGAAGGGAATAGAATGAAATATACAAAGTCATGCAAAGGAAGGGTCTGAATCCAAGAATACTGTGCCCAGCAAGGCTATCAATCAAAATTGAAGGTGAAATCAGGAGCTTCACAGACAAAAAAGGACTAAGGGAATTTATTACCACCAAACCAGCAATGCAAGAAATGCTAAAGGGTCTGCTGTAAAAAAAAGAAATAGGAAGTGAAGAAGAAACACAGGGGTAAAGAATAAAAATGGCGACAAACAAGTACCTATCAATAATAACTTTAAATGTAAATGGATTAAATGCCCCAATCAAAAGACTTAGGGTAACAGATTGGATAAGAAAACATGACCCATATATCTGCTGTCTACAAGAAACCCACCTCAGAAAAAAAGACGCACACAGACTGAGGGTGAAGGGATGGAAAAATGTTTTTCAGGCGAATGGAAATGAAAAAAAAAAAAAAGCGGGGGTAGCAATACTTATATCTGACAATTTAGATCTCAAGTGATGGACATAAAAAGAGATAAGGAAGGCCACTTCATAATACTAAAGGGAGCAATCCAATAAGAGGAAATAACTCTGGTAAACATATACGCACCCAATACAGGAGCACCCAAATACATAAAAAAAAACTCCTGGAAGATATCAAGGGAGAGATTGACAGCAATACAATCATAGTGGGAGACTTTAATACCCCACTATCACCATTGGACAAATCCTCTAAACAAAAAATCAGCAAAGAAACATCAATCCTAAATGACTCACTAGACCAGATGGAATTAATTGACATCTTCAGAACATTTCACCCCAAAGCCACAGAATATACATTCTTCTCAAGTGCACATGGGTCAATAAAAAAGAAGGAACTCTTACCATTTGCAGCAGCTTGGATGGACCTGGAAAGCATTATGTTAAGTGAAATAAGCCAGGCAATGAAAGAAAAATACCACATGATCTCACTCATTTATGGAAAATAAAGAACATTATAACCTGATGAACAAAAAGATAGATACAGAGGCAGTAAAGCACCAAACAGGCTGTCAAATTACAGCGGGAAGGCTGGGGAGTGTTGGGGAGCGGGGGAAAGAGATCAACCAAAGGACTTGTATGCATGCATATAAGCACAACCAATGGACACAAGACACTGTGGGGGTGGGATGAGGGCATGCGACAGGGGGTAGGGGAGGCTGGGGGAAGGTCAATGGGGAAAAAAGAAGGAGAAATGTGTACTATATGTAATACTTTAAACAATAAAAAAAAATGAGTATATAAAAAAAAGCATGCTTCTAGCATCCAATCCAGTTAAGAGAACAGTGGTTTGCCGGCACCGAGGAAGCTTCATAGCCTAGGTCCGTAATCGGCAAACTGCGGCTCGCGAGCCACATGTGGCTCTTTGGCCCCTTGAGTGTGGCTCTTCCACAAAATACCACGGCCTGGGCGAGTCTATTTTGAAGAAGTGGCGTTAGAAGAAGTTTAAGTTTAAAAAAATTTGTCTCTCAAAAGAAATTTCAATCGTACTGCTGATATTTGGCTCTGTTGACTAATGAGTTTGCCGACCACTGGCCTAGGTTATGACTTTAAAGACAACCCTCCCTGCCGCCCTCCCCACCCCCCAAACTGGGGCAGTACAAGAGGCTGGAGGTGGCAGTGTTGAGGCTCCAGCTGCCTTTCGCCCCTACCTCTCGGCTCTTCACCCCCGGGCCAACGCACCCGCCCTCCAGGAAGGAGAATTCCTTTCTTTGTATTCTTGTTTGTGTGTGTGTGTATTTTCAAATCTATACCTTGGATCTTACGAACAATAAGCCCTCATACGAATGATTACATGTGTGGTTACTACAATTTTTCTTTCAATGAGGCTAAAGCTGCCTTTTATATTAACGACTGCATATGTCTAAGCACATGTTACCTTATGAGATAGGCTCTAAGTCCAAAGGGGTGACTTGTGAGTTAGCCATTAGGTTGTACCTGACAGTACTCGAGAGGCAAACCAAGTGTAATGTACATACAATTTCTTCCTTCCATTCCACCACGTAGCACCCCTTCTAAGAGATAAAGCCGTAACTTCACAACAAAACTGGTGATAATTGAAATTCAGCTAGGGTCACCAGGTAGAGACCTTAATTTGAGGTTGGGAAACATTGAAAGCCACCAGTAAATGAACATTTCTCAGGGAAATTTCTTAGTCCGTTTTGTAAACATTTTCCTCTCCAAGCATTGGGAGGGTAAAGATGGATTTTTCTGGTGACCATCCGAGGAACAGGTAAGTTGGTTTCCTATAGTCTCCGTGGGACGCTCAGTTGAATTTGGGAAGGGAAAGAGAGAGTGGCAAGTTAGAAGGGAGCGAGGAGCCCACTTGATTTCTTTTCTTTTTTTAAAATAATGGAATGCTTCATGAATTTGCTTGTCACCCTTGCGCAGGGGCCATGCTAATCTTCTCTGTATCGTTCCAATTTTAGTATATGTGCTGCCGAAGCAGCACCACACTTGAGTTCTTATTTCTCTTCTTGGCTTCAGATCTTTGCCCAGTGGCTTCCATGACAACTTGATCCCAGCCTGCCCTTTGCCCTGGTTTAACTGGAGAACATCATTATTTGTTGATGTTGGGTCACAATTCCCCCTGGGAATAGGAATCTATTGGAGCATTCAGTGATTACTGCTGAATTAATTACTGCTCCTTGACCAGAGCTGAGTTTTTTTTCATCAAAAGCCTTTCTTTGGCCATGATTTCACTCGGTCTCTCTCTCTCTCATCCCTTCCCTAAATAGATTTGCTGTTGGATTTTAATGCCAGCCCTCAAACCCACATTAACAAGAGTTCAATAAACTTTGCGTTGAAATAAAATTAAACATCGCTAACACAGCTCTTTAGTATGAAACATCATGCCCTTTATCTACACTATGAAATGCTCCCACAACCAAAACACAAAACTCACGTCTGCCCAGGACAGAGACGAGGGTGCTCGTGAGGGCCAGACTCGCATCGTCACCCAGAGTGAGGTTCACACAGTAGGTCCCGGAGCCGTTGAAGGCCCGTCTCACGGTCAGCAAGCACGCGTCGCCCATGGCCACCTCCACGGGGCTGCAGACCGTGTTCTGGGCGAGCTGGCAGGAGGGGTCAGAAACGATGGTACAGACCTCGGTGGGAACGCTGAGGGCGTGCACAGCACCGACAGGGAGAGAGAGGGATGAAACAGCTTTAAAGGAAAAATCATTTCTATAAAATTGAAATCCACCTTATTTTTCCTCAAACTACCTGACATTGAATCGTCACATAATTCATCCTTAAACAGCCTGGGAATGAGCTACTGTTTCCTCCTTATTGTCTGGAAGGTGAGGCCCGGGGATGGGACAGGAAGAAATTATGTGCCACCAAAGCCGGCAAGGGGCTGTTGGACCCTATGTGAAGCCCAAGCCATTCCCTCTACCTTCTGACTCTCAAGGATGCGGACGGCGGCGTAGGTCTCAGGCAAATGCATTACTAGATGCCAGAGCCGGCCCTGCCTAGGTTCCTGCAGAGGAAAATACAGCAACAGCAGCGACCACAGCTGAGTATATGATATTTACTGTGTGTGAGGCACTGCATTTTAGATGTAGGACATGGTCTGTCTATTCCCCTCAATGACTTTATGAGGAAAGTAACATTATCCCAGTGTAGCAAGGGACGAAGCACGCAGGACAGAAGACAATTGGCCCAAGATCACACAGCAGTCAGAGGTGGAGCTGGGACTTGAACTAGAGATGTTGATAGCTGTCCCTGTGACCACTAGGCTACCCGGCCAGGCAGGACTGGTTTAGCCACTGTTTCACTTCTGAGTCGACTTCCTGGAGGGAGAAACAGGGCTCTGATGCTGGGTCCCATGGGGGCGTGGGGTGCGATGGAGGCATGCCCTGGCCTCTGCCACAGCCTCACTCTTCAGTCGGCTTTTTCTCTAGTTCCTGTCAATCCTCAGTCCGCAAGCTGGAGAGCTTCTTAGCTACCATTTTTATACCGTCCCATGCTCTTGTTCATTTATACATTTACACACACATACATTTTAATCACTGGATGTACGTGTATGTGAATCAGTTAATTCATGAACAATTAATTGATATAGTACATATATTCACTAATATCTAGTTAGTCTATTATATATAGTTATAATCAAACCGTAGGAAGCCAAATTATATAATGCACTAGAGGGGCTTTGTAAATTATACAGAGAGACAGGATTATCAGGCATTGCTGTTAATTAATGCTAGGACCCAGCTATTCCACATTGGCCTCTTGCCACTCTGGAGGAGCCTTGGGGAGCTTAAGAGTGGGGCTTTGCCCTGGCCGGTGTGGCTCAGTTGGTTGAGCATCGTCCTGTGCACTAAAAGGTCACAGGCTTGATTCCAGGTCGGGCCACATGCCTGGGTTGCAGGCTTGATCCCCAGTAGGGGGCATGCAGGAGGCAGCCTATCCATGATTCTCTCTTATATCAATGTTTCTCTCTCTCCCCCTCTCGCTTCCTCCCTCTCTAAAATTAATAAAAACATATTGGGGAAAAAAAGTGGGTTTCTGAGCCAGACCTTGACCTGTGTACTGTGCTGTCAGGTACTCACTGTCTATGGGGGCAAGTTCTATAACTACCATGGCCCTATCTGTAAAATGAGGGGACTCATAGGATTGTGTGAAAACAGATGTACAATGTTAAGGACATAGTAACTGTTCGATGAATAATGATTATTCAACTTCACCAACAGGTAAAGGTAATAAGCATTGCTCTACTTTAGCAAAACAAATGCATCCTTGAGAAGGCCTCGTAGGGTCCTTCCTTGTCCTGGCTTACTGATGAACTAGGAATATGAGTCCACTTATTCGGAGAGACTGGAGTCAGGCCTCTGCTCAGGCCTGGGGTCCTCACTTGACCTGCCCTCTGAGGGAGACGATGTACTTACGTCCCTTCGCAGGTCACGAGGAAATCCATCAAGGGGTCCTCAGGCTGTGGCAGGGGCATCAGGACTTCTGTCATGTCCACAATGTTCACCTCTAGAATTCCCTCTAACAAAACAACCCCCCATGGGAAAACACATCAACATACATTGGAAACCAACCCAAATCAAACTACAAATCAGGAGGCCAAGCAAAACGGAGACAGCCTTCTCACCACACCACACCATACACACCCAGATCCGGGAACCCACCCCATCGCTTCGCATACATACCCCTGCAGCATTTTAAAAGTCAAACTGAACGGCTCTTCAGCCCACCCTAGCTCTTTATTTCTGATCCCGTGTCTGTGTCAGAAGGTAGTACTCGCTCTGGGCAGGTGTTCCAGGAAAAGGTGCCCCTGGGGGGGTGCTGCCCCAGGTGCAGGCCTTGTCCAGCTTCTCGCGAGGGGCTCAGCCCCAGGGCACACAGCGTGGGTTTTACCCCCGCCCCCAGGTCCAGGGTGCATGGCCTGGCTGCAGACCCTTCCTGTCTTCTCTGTTGGGTGCTTGTGGGCTGTGCCCGAAATGCACAGATGTGTGTGGTGGCCCTGTTCACTCACGTTTCTTACATACAAGGAGTGTGACTTTGTGAAATCAGCTAGGGAAGAAAGCGGAAGTTGTGGGAACTTGTCACTGGCCTTCTTTCAAGGCTCATTCATTCAGGTTTCCGGGATGCACAGGGCCGGAGATTCAGGGCCTGGGCAGGCTCATCAGGATGTGGGCCTCATGGAAGCTCATTTCCACTAGGATGTGGTGGGAAGGCTGGGGTAGGCAGGTGGGATGCTAGACACCAGCAGAGTCTTTGCTCGTGTATGCGCGGCATCACCTTGGACAGAGAGTGGGTGCCCCTGCTCCCCACCCGCACCCACCAGAGTCAATGAAGTGAGTGGGTGGCCTGAGGTAGACTCCAACATCCTTCACCTGCTAGTCTTACCTACAATTGTGATGATGGCTCTGAAGTGGCCGTATCTGTTAATCCGGCAGTCTTCATCAGCGACCTCCCTCAGCTCCAGCAGGCTGTCCCCAGCGGGTGCTGCAGAGTTTGAATAATAGAGTTTAGGTTAGTTGCTGAGGATGTAAAAAAATGTACATGATAGAACCAAAAATCTAAACACCGGTCTGCCTGCTCTTTAGAAAAATATCAAGAACCCTATACTTTTAAATTGCTATAGAAATGCGAACTAAACGTGTAACGATGCATATAGATGTGAGAGCTGTAAGTAAACACAATCTCATATTTTGCTTAAACACAGGAAGCAAATGAAAGGTAGAAGCCATTTTAAATATGTGATACAACAGTCATGATGAAATAAAGCAGGCCATAATAGACAAGGACATATTTTAATTTTGGAGGCAGGTTTTCTGGGCTCAAATCCCAGATCCTTTGTTTTTAGCTGCTTGAAAGCATGGGCATATTATTTCACCTTTCTTTGCCTCAATTTACTCATCTGTAAAATAGGAATAATACTTCCTGACCTAGTCAGGTTGAACTACGAAACTTAAATGAGATGAGGTATATAAAACCTGCTTCTCATACCTGCCACTTAGGAAGTACTTAATAAACATCAGTTTCCTTGTCCCATCATGTACTTCTATACATCTATTTAGACATGGTATGGTATAGCATATACAAGATATATAATTTTAAATAGTAAGGTAGGTGCACCATAGATTAAGAAACAAGCAACATGGAAGGAGGCAATTTTCCCTTGTTTGGCTGTCCCATAGCTGCTAAACTTAAACTCTAAGAGTCCTCAGTTATTGGTGAGCAGAGATGTGGGGAAGAAAAGGAGTGGGCACAAGACGATGTTGAAAAATAACCCTTTGAGTAGGATTAAAGCAAAGAACGTAATGCTCTGCACACCTGAAACTAATAGAATGTGATACATCAATTTTACCCCAATAAAAAGATAATTCGTTATAATTTCAAAAGCTCTAATTAAGGTGTTGGTATTCCTTTAACAAGGTAAAAAGACTGGAAAGTAAGTATGATACTGAAAATGCAACATTACTTTCTCTAAAATTTAAGAAGGCATGAAATGGACCCAGTTTTGCGGGAAGGGCACCAAAGCTTCATTCAGAAGGGCCCCCTTTTACCACAGGGACATGTAGGCACGAAGCCCTGTGGGAAAGCTCTCCAGGCCTCCTCGGAGCCTTGAGTGGGGGACTGAGCGAGAAGCTCCTTTGCTCTGAGGGGCCTTCTCAGAGCACTTCTCAGAGCCTCTCTGGAAGCAAGTGTTCCATGGCACACACTTTGGGAAATGCCACTTGGGGAAAGCCTGGAAGGTTCCGATGCTATGTTGGGTTCAAATGCAGTGGGTTATCAGCAGGATTGTCTGTGGCAGACTCTTGGGGATGTCCCCTGAGTCTTGCAGTGATCCTTTGGGATTTATAGGATAATCACTCATTTAGTCCTGAGATTTAACGACTGTGTTCTGTAGCAATAGATTTGTGTGTACAGGGTATTAAAGATGGCTGACTGTTTCCAGGAAACTAGAGAACTTCTTTTAGAGTTCTTGACAGGCAGAATTTAGCTGTCAAGTTAGAGCATGGAATCATGACTCTGCTATATTTCAAAATAAAACTTTAAAAAATGACCAAGTAATAAAAGTTGCTTTTATCGTTGGTAGAATGGTTATAAAAATGCACATGTTGGTTTGCAGACATACCTGAAATCAAGTTTATATCTCTGTGTCTGTATTTATAAAGTCAAGGTATGATTAAAGGGCTAATGGAGAAAAAACTAACACTTTAACAGACAGATGGGCCCTGGACGGATAGCTCAGTTGGTTAGAGCAGTGGTTGGCAAACTGCGGCTCGTGAGCCACATGCGGCTCTTTAGCCCCTTGAGTGTGGCTCTTCCACAAAATGCCACGGCCTGGGAGAGTCTATTTTGAAGAAGTGGCATTAGAAGAAGTTTAAGTTTAAAAAATTTGGCTCTCAAAAGAAATTTCAATCATACTGTTGATATTTGGCTCTGTTGACTAATGCGTTTGCCGACCACTGGGTTAGAGCATTATGCCGATTTGTCAAGGTTGTGGGCTCCATCCTTGGTCAGGGCACATGCAAGATTCAACCAATGAATGCATAAATAAGTGGAACAACAAATGGATGTTTCTTCACCTCTCTCTCTCTCTTCCCCCCTTCCTCGCTTCTCTCTAATAAAAATTAATAAAATATATTTTAAAGAATAAAATTAGTAATAAATTATAGTGTCTTGATTTACATATGTTTGGTTTAATAATATCTCATTTTATTAATAACACTATTATGATAGTTTATTATTTATAACAAACAGGTTTTTGGTAAAAACAATGACAAGTTTAGACATCATGATGGCATGTTTCCTCTGGGCTTGGTGATGGCGCCCTCTTGTGTCGAATGAGAGGATGTCAGCCTATTACAACCCCCTGGATCCTGGGGTGCTAAGATGTGCTAATGGCTGTGTGGGGAAGGGAAGCTAAGGCTTCCCAAAGTAGACGCTTAAGAACTTCTTGAATGTCCTCATATACTTTTAGTAGAGGGTGGGATTTAATTCATTAAGCTTTATATCTGGAACAATTTTAATGCCTGTAGTCTTTGCAGCTTGCTGATCAAGAAATATTCTCAAGGTACATTCCTTTTGGGCCATTTAGAAAGTGCTTTTAGGTGTGGCTGTGTCTTCATGGGACACTGAGTGGATGTGGGCAGTGCAGGGAGGAGAATGGAAGTGGAGAGGAAAGTGTGTAGGAGGAAGGAAAGTGGGTGGCCTGAATGTTTTGGTACAAGGCGCCAGCGTGTCTTCTCATAGCGACAAACACTGGGAGACGAACAGGAATGTGTGAGCTAGAAGGGGGAAGCACCTGTACACGTGACAGAGGCCAGTGAAAACCAGGAAGGTCAAAGAGCGGTTTAGAATCCACCAACGTTTACCTGCAAAGTGTCTTTAAACACATTCTCCTTTCGTCCATATTCTAATAGCTTAAAATTGTGATAAAATGGCTTTAAAAACCAACAGATTTTTGCAGTCTGTATACAACCCTTTTAACTAGGGCTGTTACACTCTAACTTACATGCCATTTTTTTTTTTTTTAGCAGTTAAGGACCCCCTGCCCCCAAAGATCACCTGGAAAACACTTACATAAAGAAGGAGTGGGTTTTGGAGGTCTGGGTGTAGGTGAAGGGCAAGGTCCAGGCACTGCCGCTTGCACAGTGAGGTTAAGGCTGAAAGTCCCGTTGAGCACATACGTGTGATTCAAAGTGCGATTGTTGGAAACAAACAGACCAGTATTATCTCCGAAGTTCCACTTGTAGTTAATGGTAGACTCCCTCAGGAAGTGGCTGGGATCATGAATCAGGACATTAAACAGAATGGGAATGTCCCTAAGGAAGGTTTCATCAGAGGAATTTCGATCATTCTTCTGGGACATATTCACAAACACAAGAATCTGATCTAAAAGACATAAATGTATATAAAGAATGCATGATTGCTTGGTTTTAAGTGGATGACTTCAGTAACACTTTTAAGTCAAACATTTAAATTAGGGATAATTCAGCATCATTTTTCTTCTTCCTGTGTAAGCTTTTCTGGAGTTTCCCCACGTTAATCTGGAAAACAGAGGGAGTACATCCTTGAATATAAGTTTGAGGAGGAGTCCAGATGAATGGTAACCCAAACCGGAACGCTCGGCTCTCACTCCTTCTTAGCCCACTAACATCGTCAGAACTAAGGGCCTCCTCCTCAGTTACTTGAGCGTTCACACCGCTCACCTGTTACCAGGTACACATCTTTCACTTTGGCGACGGGAGCGTACGTCCTTTGGTTTCTTCTGTAGACAGTTACTTCCATGACTTGAGGGCCAAGCGCCACGTTGGCTGTGTTTATAGAAATACTTGCTGAACACCGTCCCAATTTCTGGTAATACTGACCTGTGAGCGGGTGGAAATGGCTAGGTGTTAGTTACTATTACGTGATCATTATAGGAAGTTGTTTTTTAACGACGAGCCACGGTCATTTTGAGATTGCTCTGGGGAGGGAACACCAGGAAGGGTTGTTACATGAAACCTTATAAAACACACCTACAGTTAAATAAACGTAACTGCATGGGCAAAACGAACAGAGCTGTTTGGTGGGATAACGCAGTCATTAATTCATAAATAAACACTTATAATAAATAAGTGACTTGGCACTTGAAATAGATGTATTTCCCATAGAAAATACATTTAATGTAATGGTGAAATGGCCAATGGCATTTTAAAAAATTTATCCAAGAATCAACCTTATTTTTGTAATAATATTACTATTCTGGCTATATTATTAAGAAGCTTTTTTTTTTTTAAGGGGACTAGAATCCTCCACGTTCTAATAGTATTTGCGTATAAATGGGCAGTAAGTGATGGACGGTATGGTGAGTATAAAAAGGAATGGAGTGGTTCTATAAAAGCATTCTAGGACACCCTTGAGCCATTCTTTTTCTTTCTGAACCCTAACCTAAAATCTAGCTGCCACTGTCTAGCAGTGAAAGCGACTCCTCTCCTCAGGGCACAAGGATGTTTCTCATCCTTTTGAGTCATCTGGTATACATGTGTCATTGGAACGACAGGTATTGTAAGATGGATGCTTGTGAGATGGGGATGTTGAAAGGCCATGTTTATTGCCTGTTTAAAGATGTTAGGAAAATACACTAGACTTCTCAGGGATGTGTAATTTGGAATCCCCCTGTACTGTGACATGCAGAGGCAGTTCTGATGGAGTCTCTGAGGGGGTTCGTTATATGTGAGGAGAATGTTAGTTCTGGCACTGCGAGAGAGACCTCAGGGGCAATGCTTAGTTGCGGGACAATATCAGTTAACTCTAAGACCTCAGCAGAAGATGGGAATTCAAAGTAGTCTTGTTAGAAAAACAAAAATTCCTGGCTAAAAGCGGATTGCAAATAAAGACATCTTAACTAGTTAAGTTAATGGATGTTAACTAGGCTAAACAGACTCTGAGTGTCAGTAAGCGTGAGTCCGTGAAAACTCCATGTCAGGTCAAAGAAATCATGACACGGGGTGAGGTGACAGACAAAGGGCCAGACATGCACTGAAAAAAGTCAGCTGTAAATCAACTGATTAAAATAGAGGGCATAATATTTGACATGTATTTTGTACTTTGTTCAATCAGAAAGCATTATTAATATTTTGTTTTGGTTTGCAAATAGTTAATTGGAGAAAGAGAAGCTTTCTCTAATTTAAGAAATGAAAGACAAAGCATTTAGGAATTTGGAGGCTGCACTATTGGTAGCAATTTTCAAATCCTCAGAGTCAGGTGGCACCTGGTGACAATTTTAACTAAGGACTTAGCAGCTTTGCTAGAAATAACTGAAATCTGCTCCTCCTAACTATAATCACTTCGCCAGCAATAAAGCAAAGTGGATACCGTTTGTGGGTAAAAAAAGGAAACAAGGTTGGCTATGCCCAGGAAGAGCAGTGGTTAGATTATGTTATTTCTACACAATGGAATATTATGTAGTCATTAAAATAATGTATATAAAGAATTTTAATGATATAGTCAAATACTCGTGACATTAAGAAAAAAGATATATATACATTATAATCCCAATCAAGAAATACTAGTAAAGAAAACCCCATTATGTTAATAGTGATAACCTCTGGTGTTAATTATGGGTGACTGATTTTTTATTTGTACATTTCTGCATTTTCCAAATTTCCTAAAAAGAACATGTTTCTTTAATTCTTAAAAAGTCATTTGACAATATAAAAAAATTAAAGAATAAATCAACAAATGCCCATCTGTGTGCCATTCAAATAAATAAATATTAGTATTTTTTTAGATTACTGTTTCAGACAGAAAAAAAAAAAGTTTTGTTTTAACAAAGAAAGCTGAATCGGGGTTTCCCACCCCCTCCTTTTAATTCTTTGGTGTCCTGGAAATTTGGCAAGACTAAGCAATATACATCCCAGCTATGGAAAGTTAGCAGATTAACTATGATTAAAATCTCAGTGTTATTAATGCTTCATTATAGAATAAGAAAAGAGAAAAAAATTTAAATTTTAAGGAAAGACAAAGGAGAAGCTAAAGGGTTTTGTAAAAGTCCCACCAAGTGTGTGAAACACGTAGACGAAACCCCACTTCCTCCACCGGTGGTGGTGCGGGAAAGGCCTGCCGTCGGGGAACACGCGGTAACTTTGGTCGGTGTCATTTCCCCAGTCAGCATCCTCGGCCCACGCCGTCCAGTTGTAAACATACGGGTCAGCAGAGGGGCCTGTTCCTAAGCAGAGAAAGAAAACCTGTGATCGTCGTCCGGATCAGACTGCTCAGTGCTCATCATTGAATTAGACACTTTCCATATTTTTTCAAAACTAGTTTCAATATAGTTGAACAACTACAACCCTAATATTTAGAATTCATCCAATGGTGCATTTATGATCTGTGCATTTTCCTGTATGTGTTATATGTGTTCAATTTCAGTAAGTTTTATATAGAACAAATACTCAGGAACGTTCAATCTAGAGCAAGCATGTCACACTCACGGCCTGTGGGCCACATGCCTCGTTTATTTGGCCCATGTTAGCCTTTGAGTTTGACCTGCTTGATCTAGAAATCTCGCTTAATGTACTTTATCATTACACTGAGTCTCCAAATCACAGCTGTATTCAAACCAAACTGAGGGTAGTTTTGTCTTCTTGTTTGGATACACTCTCTCTGTAGCCTTTCTTCCTGACTCATTGGACATCATGACTGCCCACTCCTAAAGACTTCAGCACACATTTCCTTAGAATAAGGGTATTCTCTTACACAGGCACAATGCCATTACCACCCTACCACAGGAATCAAGGGTCACATTCTATATTTGGCTATTTTGTTTCAGAAAGAAAGGAAGAAAGGAAAGAAGGAAGGGAGAGAGGGAGGAGAAGGAGGAGGGAGGGAAGGAGGGAGAGAGAGAGAGAGGTTGAGAGAGAGAGAGAGAGAGAGAGAGGGAGGTTGAGAGAGAGAGAGAACAAATATCCAGAATGTTTAAATTGTTGAAGCTAGGTAGAGTGTTTGGCTGCTCAATGTACCCTACTTTCTACTTTTCTTTACGTATGACATTTTTCGTTTTAAATAAGTCACAATCAGTATATATATATATTTTTTTTCATCTAGAACAACTCTTGGTATTTTATGTCACTGACATTTATGGAACTTTTTATTTATCAATCCATTACAGCCATTAGAATTTTTATTCTTCAATAGACTCAAACAGGGCCCGTGAGAGCCCCTTCAAGCTGGCTTCTGTGTCCTTGTGACAGGTCCCCATCAGTCTCTGAGCACCCCCCATGCTGGGAGATACCCCAGCTCACCTGCAACCCTGACCTACACCCGGAGTCATTTCTTCAACGATCCCCAGGTCTTTGTAGTGGTGATCAATATTTTGTTAGAATTTTCCTAAGTCACAAGAACTCTTTCATACAAAAAATGCTTAGAGGGCTAGATTATCATTTGAAACATTTATAAGAATCAGCTTTTTAAAAATTTTTTTAAAAATATATTTTATTGATTTTTTACAGAGAGGAAGGGAGAGGGATAGAGAGTTAGAAACATTGATGAGAGAGAAACATCGATCAGCTGCCTCCTGCACACCTCCCACTGGGGATGTGCCCACAACCAAGGTACATGCCCTTGACGGGAATCGAACCTGGGACTCTTCAGTCCGTAGGCCGATGCTCTATCCACTGAGCCAAACCGGTTAGGGCAGCTTTTTTTTTTTTTTTTTTAGGAAAAAAGAGAAAAATGCCACAGAATTTTAAATACAACACTTCTTAACTATCAAACACGTTCTATACAGAATCTAGTGTTTTCCTCATAGGAATATGATAAATTAATAAGGAATGAACATGTTGACAGTTTAATTGAAGTTCTAAATAATAAAATTAGATCATTAGGTGCATTTAATAGCCTTGTCACTGATTGAAGAACCTCAGTAATTAGCTCGGCATTTTTAAGAATGTACAGTTCCAACAAGATAATTTCCCTTAATGTATTTGTGTGTATTTTCACTCTTTAACAAAGAACTTATCTACTTTAACTAAGAGCAAGATAAATCCAAAATATAGATATTTTATCATTTGTGCTAGCTACACAGCACTTGCTTAAGAAATACCTGTGAGTAGAATTACTCTAAGCAGCAAACATCTGTCAAATTGGCTATTCCTTGAGTAGCCAAAAGAATTCCACGTCATAAAACCAAAACTTGAGAATCAACAAGGTATTCTCTGTCCAATCACCTGGACACTAAGAAAAAACTGAGCTTGACAATGCAGCTTTGAAAGAGGGTTCCAAGTAGCAGAGAGCCATCTGTTTGCTGAAAGGTCATTGGCTAATGTTGGTGAAGGGACTGAGTGGAATCACACTCTCACCCTTCCCTTCATCAACTTGAGAGGGTGACATGGGATGATAGTAGCATCTTGCATTCATTGGAGGATCTCCTACGAGGATCAAGGTTTCTGAGATGGGTCTCCAGTAGTTCAGAGAACTAGTGTGTTCCTGTGATGTGAATAACATTCCTTACCATCTCTGCAGTTCTTCTCATAGACTATGTTGCCATTGGCATCTTCCTTTTGGCATCTGGGGAACACCAGGCTCACCACAAATGTTATATTTGAGCCCACCAGGGCTGGGGAATCACTGGTCAGAACCGCCTGCACCTGGCCTCCTAGGACAAAGGAAAATGGAGCTCCATGATCAAGCATCTCTTTCCTTTCACTGATGAATGACATCAAGTCAAATTTAACTCTAAGGACCAGCCAGAGGATCCTTACGCCTCTTCACAATAAATTAATTTATTTTTTGGATTCCTAATTTTGTTATCAGAATACAACATTCTAGAAGATAAATAATAAAAGAAAGTCAGACCAGTTAAAGAATTCTCTAAACACAGAAAGAACATTCACTTAAAATAAGTTTTTAAATCTGCTTAATTGGATTGAGAAGTCAAGTATTAAAAGTTCATATTTTTAAACTCAAAACCAATGACTGAAGAAATCATTCATTCATGTGAATAGAAAGATACTCACTTCCTGACAAGCCATAGTGTTGAGATGGTCAAAAACTACTCTGGAGTCTCAGATCTTCTGGAGAGGACCGTTCACACATTAGTTAAATAGGTTTGAGACCAAATCTGCTCACTCTCCAAAGTCTTCCAAAAACCATAAACTTGTAAATTCTAAGGAAATCAAACTGTGTGTGTGTGTGTGTGTGTGTGTGTGTGACTTAGGAAGTGATATGTTGAGATAAAGGAGAGATTGCCAAATCCAGATGCCTAGAGCACTGTCATTCACAGAAGAAACATAAGCCACGTGATTTCCAAGTCTATAATCGGAGACTAATTTAAATAGGAGATGACAGTTATTTGGGTTGAATCATTCCACTTACCTTTCCAGGAGTTTTTCCACCTCGGGTCTCCTCTTTTCCACACCGGATAGAGTTTTTCATTCCAATCATTTTCATCTGAAGACCAACCATTTAATTGGTTGTACTCCCTCATATGACCAGAAGTTCTTTCATTGCTCAGCACATCATGAAATCCTGTATCAATATTTGAAAAACCAATTATTTAGTCAACTCTATTCCTCGTTTAGTACTTACCTAACAATGGTTAAAGTCACTTTTTATTTCATAAGGTTAGAAAGAACATACATAATATTTCCAATATGTCAAACAAGTGAAGTTTTTTTTTAATCTCCTCTGGAAATACCTTTAATACAAGTATTCAGACACTATTACTTCATGTACTTTATTTTTTTTTTAAATATATTTTATTGATATTTCACAGAGAGGAAGGGAGAGGGATAGAGAGCTAGAAACATCGATGAGAGAGAAACATCGATCAGCTGCCTCCTGCACACCTCCCACTGCGGATGTGCCCGCAACCAAGGTACATGCCCTTGACCGGAATCGAACCCGGGACCTTTCAGTCCGCAGGCCGACGCTCTATCCACTGAGCCAAACCAGTCTCGGCTACTTCATGTACTTTAGATGAATCAAAGAAAAATTTGAAAGTCAGCATTTCTTAGCCATCATTTGTTTTTTTCAACACATCTCCTCTGAGTATTTTGATTTACGCAATGTCATCAGGAAAACACGGATACCAATAATCTTCAGATCAATTTTTGCATCTTTCCCCATTCTGAATTGTTCACTTGGCTAAAGGAATGCTAGGCTCAGGAATGCCTCCAGGATTCCAAGAGATGCATACTGGACAGCCCACTGTTAAACAATCTACTTTTTTTGTGGCCCGGCATATGGTCTGTTTTGGTAAATGCTCCATAGGCACTTGTATAGTCTACAGTTGTTGAGCAAATGTTATTTATGTCAGGCTGGTTGGCAGTGGTTTTTGAGACGTCTAGGTTCCTATTGTTTTTCTGTCAACTTGTTTTTTCAATTCCTGAGAGAGGAATGTTGAAATCTTCAACTATTATGATGGATTTGCCAGTTTCTTCTTTCAGTTCTGTCAGGTTTTGCTTTATGTAGTTTGAAGCTCTGAATGTTTAATCTTCTTCATAAATTAATCCTTTTATCATGAGGAATTGACTTCTGTCTCTGGTAATACTCCTTGTTCTGAGAATACCTTGATATTAATGCCCAGTGTTGAACTGGCATATCCTTTTCCATCATATATATATATATAATTTTTTTGAAGTGGATTTCTTATAGATAGCATATTGTTGTTTTTTTTTTTTTTTTTTTAAATCCACTCCATCTTTTACTTGGTGTGTTTAGGTAATTCTACTCAGCATAGATTTTGGAGATGGTAGGGCAATGATGTGATGCCCGGAGCTGGGGCAGCCCTATTTAACGTGAGGTCACAAATCTGAGGAAGCAAGCCAGCACCTCAAGGATTTCAGAGTGGAAGGATGAACAGTTCTTGGTGATATTGCCGAGCTCTTGCTTCAGTCTTGCCTACCTTTGGACTTACTGCGATACCAAGTGTCTTACTCAACCTACTTAATAATCTATTACAGCCCCAAACTCTGTCAGCCCTGATTATACATTACCATAAACTGTTTTCTCATCGATTCATATGGTCTTATTTCTTGGTATGGACGTGGATTCTTACAGCCAGAAACGCTGTCTTCTCTTAAACCCTGGAAGAGGCCTTCCGCGAGGGGTGGTATTTGGTGGGTAGTCAGAGAAGCTGTATGGAATGGATGCCACTAACCTCTGTCTTCTATTCCTCCTTCCCAGAAGGAGGAGGGAGCGGTGTGTTGTTCCCTTCTTATAAGGGAGGCAGATGGAATAGGAAAGAACATTGAACTTGGAGTCACAGAATCTGGTTTCTAGTCTTGGTTCAGCTACTAAACAGGCTGGGTGACCCCAGGCCATGTCTTCTCTGGGCCCTCAAATCAGACGAAAACCAAACGTCCTGTGATTCTATGAGATTGTTCCTATTTGGAAAAATGATACTGCTAAGCGAGGGCAGGAAATGCATGCTTATCAATAAATGTTTGTAACTGGAAATTCACTCGAACTGAGTCACAGAATGGCAGAATGTTCAATCTGGAAATAACGTCTTATAGATGAAGAGATTCAGGCCCAGAGAAGTGATAGGATCCACTGAGGATCATCTTTAATTGAGCAGAAATGAAGATTCACACCTTTTGATCCCAAGAACCAGTTTTCCCCACTGTTCTCTAGAGTCTTCCTTTTCCTCAGCTCCTGAGAGAAAGGCAGTGTTTCCAGAAACATAATCAAAGCAGATCTTTCTTCTGATGTTAAATGTCAGAAGTCAAAGAAAAATACAAAATTAAAAGGAGAGTGACAAGTAATAGACGTAGGTCCATGGGGCAGAACAGAGAACCCAGAAATAGATCCACACAAAAATGCCCTACCGATTTTTTACAAAGATGCAAAAGCAATCTGATGGAGGAAAGCCGGCAAATGGTGCTACAAAAACGTGGAAAGCCCAGGAGAGGGCTTCAGGCTCCAGGCTAGACAAGAATTCTTAGACGTGACACCAAAAATCCGACCCATGGAAGGAAAAAAATGGTAAATGAGACCTCATTAAAGTGAAAAAATTCTGCTCTGTGAAATACCATGTGAAGAGGATGAAGCGGCAAATTACACACTGGGAGAAAATATTAGCAAACTGCATTTCCAAGAAAGAACTAATATCTAGAATATATGAAGACTTTTCAATACTCAATGTTAGAACTCAAACAATCCAATTAAAAGACCTGAACAGACATGTCACTAAACAGGCTGTGCAGACAGAAGCACCTGAGAAGATGTTCAGTACCGCCGACCAGTAGAGACATGTACATTACAAGCCCAACGAGATACCACTAGACACCTTTCAGAATTACTAAAATAAAAAATAGGGACACATCAAATGTAGGCGGTGATGAGAAGAAACCGGATCACTCACACATGGCTGGTGGGACTGTAAAATGGTACAGTCACTCTGGAAAACAGTTTGCAGTTTCTTGTAAAACTAAACATGTAATAACCATGCAACTAAGCAATTGAACTCTTGGGCATTTATCCCAGAGAAAAGGAAACTTATGTTCACATAAAAACCTGAGCATGAATATTCCTAGCAGCTTTATTCAAAACAGCGCAAGCTGAGACAACCCAGATATCCCTCACTGGGTGAAGGGTTAAGGTGTGGTCCATCCATGCCGTGGAATACTACTCAGGAGTAAAAAAGAACAAACTACTGATACATGCAACATTGTCAGTAAAGTATGTTGAGTTAAAAAAAAAAAAGCGAATCCCCAAAGATGACATTCTGTAATGATGCCATTTACATAACATTATAAATATAGAAAATGAATTGGTGGTTGCCAGGGGCTGGGGCTGGGTGGTTTGGCTATTAAAGGGATGAGGGACCCTTGTGGTGATGGAACGGTCTTATTATGACTGTATCAATGTCAATATCCTGGTTGTGATATTATACACTAGTTTTATAAGATGTTACCATTGGGAGAAACCTGGTAAAGGGTATAGGGGGATCTCTTTGCAGTATTTTTTAAAAATATATCTTGATTGATTTCAGAGAGGAAGGGAGAGGGAGAGAGAGGTAGAAACATCAATGATGAGAGAGATTCATTGATTGGCTGCCTCCTGCACGCCCCCCACTGGGGAACGAGCCCGCAACCTGGGCATGTGCCCTGACCGGGAATCGAACTGGTGACCTCTTGGTTCCTGGGTTGATGCTTAACCGCTGAGCCACACCTGGCTGGGCTGTAGGATTTCTTACAACTGTGTATAAATCTACAATGACCGCCGAATTAAAAGTTGGATTAAAAGTAGAAGGAAAAAACAACACCCAATAGTAAGCAGACTAGAAGGGGAAAAAGGAGGGTGTGCTGGAGGTGGGGATACGTGTGAGGTCAATGGAGTCACTCCCAGCTCAGCCCTGGCTTTCCTGTGGGCACTTTGGCCTCCCTGCTCGCCCATCACCACCTGCGGCTGAGGCTGATCCTTAACTAGCTTGTCAGCACCTTCCTCTTCCTCCGTCCTCCCAGGGCTGTGATTGGACAGCGGTAAGGATCCCTTAGTGTGTGAAACTCTGAATCCTACCCATCCCGTTTCCTGTGGCCAGAAGCTCTGGGTTAGGGCCAGGAGGAGCCAGGAGCATCAGGGTTTTGTTACGTTGCCGAATGGGCTGGGGCTCCTCTCAAATCAACGGAGAGATCCAACCCTGCTAATCTGTGTACTGAGCAAAGCAAAGGGGTGTGGGTGGACAGGAGGCTAGAACTGGGCGCAGGCCTCCACTGACCAGTCCGTTCTCGGTCCCTCCACCTCCCGGACCGCGGACCCTGGGGAGTCACCCAGGAGGTTGGTTGAGGAAGACGATCGCTACCTTATAGGCCTCCCACTCCAAGCACCTGCCGTTGGCTGGTCTCGCAAGAACCCCTTTACCCAGTTTGGCAAAGGAGGAAATGAAAGCTGCATGGAGCCAAGTCACTGTGCCTGCCGGCGGCTGGCATGGGGCCCGCGGCCCTGCAACCGCAGGAAGGACGGTGGCCTGGCAGCGGCCTTCTTCCTCTTCCCCGCTGTGTGGCCTGGGGCCAGTGTCTTGCCCGCTCTGTGGCCTGTTTCCTGGCCTGGGAAACCGGATCATCACAATGCCAGCCTCCCCAGCTGTGCACTAGCCACGCGAGGCCCACACAGGCCAGCGCTCTCCGACCCTGGCACCTGCCCAGTCCCTTGTCAGACACCCAGCCCGGTCCCAGGAGATGGCGGAGCAGGGTCTCCCCGGACCTGAACAGAACCGGACATGCCTCTGGCCACTTCCCTCCATTTCCCCCCAAATGTCGCTCCCTGCCCCCACCTTGGGGCTCCTGCACCCCTAGCGCCCCCTTCGCCCCGCCCCGCCTGGGCCTCCCCGCCCCAGGGACACGCGCTCTGCCCTCCCGGGCTGCCAGCAGTTTCCTGGCCTTCCTCCCCTGGTTCCCTCTCTGCGAGGACAACGTAACTGTGGACACTTCTCTCCCGCAGGGAGGCAGCGGGAAGGATGTGTGTGCAGGCCCCTCGGCCAAGGGTCCGAGATGCTGCTCCCTCAGGCCGAGCAGGGGAGCGGCAGGCCCGGCTCTGTGTCCCCGCCTGTTGACTGGGCGAGGACCGCTGTGGGGATGACCTGAGGATGGAGGGAAGCAGCCAGCACACAGGCTGCGGTAGGGGGTGGGGATGCAGCTGCGGTCCCTTCTCAGCGCCTCCCTCCCCTGGGCCCCGGGAAGTCACCGGCAGAACCGGGATCCCTGACTTTTCAGCCAGTGAATACCTTTAGGAGCCAGGTGGGTGGCCCTTCTGGGTGATGCACACTTTACTCCTGCTCCACTCTAACTGCTGGAGCGCGGGCCGCCACGGCCACCCACCCCTGGACTGGACAAGTGGGCTGCATCTGACCTCAATGGCTCAAATTCCGGCTTTGCATTCCACTCACAAGAGGAGCTTTTTTTTTTTTTTTTTTAAATATATTTTATTGATTTTTTACAGAGAGGAAGGGAGAGGGATAGAGAGTTAGAAATATCGATGAGAGAGAAACATCGATCAGCTGCCTCCTGCACACTCCCTACTGGGGATGTGCCCGCAACTAAGGTACATGCCCTTGACCGGAATCAAACCTGGGACCCTTGAGTCCGCAGGCCGACGCTCTATCCACTGAGCCAAACCAGTTAGGGCACAAGAGGAGCTTTTTATGTTGTTGTTTTTTAAATCCTCACCCGAGGGTATTTTTCCATTGATTTTTTAAAAAATATATTTTATTGATTTTTCAAAGAATGGAAGAGAGAGGGATAGAGAGCTAGAAACATCGATGAGAGAGAAACATCGATCAGCTGCCTCCTACACACCCCCTACTGAGGATGTGGCCGCAACCAAAGCACATGCCCTTGACCGGAATCGAACCTGGGACCCTTTAGTCCGCAGGCCGACGCTCTATCCACTGAGCCAAACCGGTCAGGGCTCCATTGATTTTTAGAGAGAGTGGAAGAGAGAGGGAAAGATAGAGAGAAACATTGAAGTCCATTGATTGCCTCCTGCACGCCTCTGACCAGGGCCCAGGCTGGGACAGGAGCCTGCAACCGAGGTACGTGCCCTTGACCGGAATCGAACCCGGGACCCTTGGGTCCACAGGCCGACACTCTATCCACTGAGCCATGCCGGCTAGGGCGGAGCTTTTAATCAAGGGTGCTCGGACCCACCTCCAAAGATTCTTGTTTCAGGGATCTGGGCATCGGCATTGTTAACAAGTCGCCAACCTGCAGTGCGAACCAGAATAGAGGCCTGGGCTTCAGCTCTTCTGCAGTAACCTCACCCTAGCGGCCGGCTGCGAGGTCACGCAGCTCTGGGGAGAAACCTCAGTGGGGTGCGCTTCTGGGTTGGGATTGTTAGAGAGCTTGTCTCCAGATTCGGGGCCCCTGAGCGCTCTACCCTACCGGATCGAAACCAAAGTTCAGCGGGAAGCGTCCCTCTGTTCTCAGGACAGAGAGTGTTCCCCTCGCACCCCCGCCCTCCCCTGTCTGGCAAGACAGTAGGTCCCAACTGTGATGGGGGGGAGGGGGGGGAGCTCCATAAGAGAGAGGCTGCATGGTTTTTCGTTTCTATGAGCCTGAAGCAAAGAATGGAGCTGGAGGCATTTTGCTGTGGTTCCAACATTCCCAGCGGTTTCCACAAGAAATGACTGAGCACGGAGTCCAGCTCTGGCTCAGACGACATTACTCCAGACAGCCCAGCACGCCAGCCCCTAGCCAGAAAACGGGTTAAACACAGACACGGAGAATCGCTCACGTTTGGCGGCGTCAAGGGGCACTCCTGCAGCCAGAAGCAGACACCCCAGGAAGCAGTAGGCACATTCCATGGTGACCGTGCTCTCCGGGACCCAGCAATCAAGGCTTAGCTCCCAGCTCCTCTGGCTCCATCTGCGAAGAACAGCAGCCTCTTCTGGCCTCTCCTGTGCCCCACTCCTTCTTTTAATTAAATACGGGCCTCGGGCGGATCATGTGATGGTATTAAGCAGCATTGCCCGATGCGGCCTCTTGGGTTCAACCTCTTACAATTCATGTGCTTCTGACTCACTCGCTCTCAGCATGTTTATTCACTTTCGAGAAGCACTCTTTCAATGCTGCGATTCCACAGTTCCAAAGAGGTTCCTAGTAACTTCCTTTCCTTTGGACCCTGTTTTAAGGTCCTTCGCCAAATAAAATCTTCATCTCCAACCTCACTGATGATCCACTTGCTGCTGTTTCTTTACGGACTCACTCACCCAGCTGATGCTGAAATGTCACAATTAGGCTTCCTTTGCTCTAAGTTAGATGACCAGCTCCTCCCAGCGCTGGTTAGTGCTGCAAAGATTGGGGCGGGGTGGCGGGGTATATCATCGATCACTTGAATTATGTACATGGATAACACATGGTGTGCAGAAGGTGCTTGAAACAGCTGCTCAGACCTCCAGTGGTTGAGAAACTTACTCAAAAGCACACTGATGTCTGTGCAATTCCATCTAAATTTGGAAACAACCTGCATACTTTTTGGTAACTGCTCTCTAAGTATTTTGTTGTATCGCTCAGGGTCAATTGCAGAAAACGTACAGCATATTTACGTCGCGTTACGGAACGCAGGCATTAAATGTCAAAGCAAGCTCGTCTGGAACATGAATTTTATACGATCCAATTAGTTCTGGTTGCAGAATGTGCAGGAAATGTGGCAACATGAACACTTCACTGCGTGTGATCTTCAAGTCACAGCCACATAACCATGTTCAGCAGACACAGACGTCCTGCGGGGGGTGAGGGTAAAATGGGGGGCATTGATTTGTGTTCCAGCTGCGCTAACAAGGAATCAAAATCCACAGAGCGGGCGTGGCCAACTCCTTCCCCGAAGGCCACACGCGGCTCCTTAGGTCTCCTTTGACAGCCTTAGAGGCAAATATGAAGGAAAACACCAGAGGGAATACATGATTCATGCTAGAAACAAGTGTCTTCATATACAAATAAATAATGCACATGTTGACAGTATATGAATAACCTATATAATTCTGTTTGCTTTTTACAACACACTTGACGTTTAGAATTTAATAAACAGCTTCAGTACAGGAAGAACTTACTGTTGATTTATTTTTTAGGCATGATTGCCCCTTGTTACTGATCATTTGTCTGGCTTGTGTTTTTGGCCCGACGAACTCTCTCTAAATTGGGAGTAACAAAACCTTCACTAATAGGGAGACAGAGCCCGGCTGGCGTGACTCAGTGGTTGAGTGTTGACCTATGAACCAGGAGGTCACAATTTAATTCCTGGTCAGAGCATATGCCCGGGTTGCGGCTCGATCCCCAGTGTGGGGCATGCAGGAAGCGGCCAATCCATGATTCTCTCTCATCATTGATGTTTCTCCCCCTCTCTCCCTCTCCCTTCCTCTCTGAAATCAATTTTAAAAATATATTTAAAAAATAGGGAGACAGACACAGGGGTCAAATCTTCTTTTAGGTCTTCTCTCCTTCCCTGTCCCGTCCAGGGGAGATGATCAGGGCAGCAGGCAAAAAGGAAGGCAGGTGAGTGAGGTGAAGAGGACGCCAGTTCCTCCTTCAAAGCACTACCAGGTGGGTCACGGGTGCCTTGAGCAGCAACAGCTGACAACATGTGAAGTAGTTTATGTCACAGGACCAGATACAGGGCTATTTTGGACAAGAAATATCCTCAAGTTTTTTTTGTTTTGTATTTTAGATAAACTGATACTGTAAATTAAGTTTGAAATTGTTCATTGAAAGAAGAGACCCATCTCAATTACTTGGTATCATCGGCATGATTATTCAGTTTGGGAACGATGTTGAGAAAACAGTCAGCTTTTTTTTTTTTTTAATGTATTTTATTGATTTTTTACAGAGAGGAAGGGAGAGGGATAGAGAGAGTTAGAAACATTGATCAGCTGCCTCCTGCACACGCCCCACTGGGGATGTGCCTGCAACCAAGGTACATGCCCTTAACCAGAATCGAACCTGGGACCTTCAGTCCACAGGCCGACGCTCTATCCACTGAGCCAAACCGGTTAGGGCAACAGTCAGCTTTTGAGAATGTACTAAATTACCTTTAAGCCTCCTGGTCCTGAATCCCCTCGTGGTGGCCAAAGTCCCTGCCTGAGGAGCAGCACCTGAAAAAACGGGGGCGGGGGGGGGGGGGAGTTAACACCTTTAATTTCAGGAATTGTTCAGTTCAAACTGGCGTTTTTAAGCAATAAAATAAAAATTAAGGTTCTTTTCTCCCCAACTTTGGTAAACAGCTGTTGTATTTGTTCCCGATTGCTACTGTAACAAATGGCAGAGACTCCAAGGGTTAAAACAACATGGATCTATTGTCTTATGTTCTGGAAGTCAGATCTACAATGGGCCTCACTGGGCCGAGGTCAAAGTGTTAGAGGGAAGCTGTAGTGAGGACCGTTTCCTTGCCTTTTCCAGCGGCTTCCCTGTAAGTCCTGGCTCACCACCCCCGTCCACCTGCAACGCCAGCCTGGCCGGTGGGGCCTTCCTCACATCCCACCTGTCAATGACCCTCCCTTCTTGCTCTCTCCCTTAGAAGGACCCTTGTGGGTACATGGGGCTCACCTGGATAATCCAGATTCATTTCCTTGTCTTAAGTCAGTTGATCAGCAACCTTCATTCCACCTGCAACCTTAATCCCCCTTTTGCCACCTACCATCTTCGCAGGTTCCGGGGATTAGGATGGGAACAGCTTTAGGGGCCATTATTCTGCCTGTTAAAGTGATACAGCAGGTGACTTCGCAAAAAAGGCTATTTGTGGAGAAGAGCATGTGATAAGAACAGCGATGGGAAGTACCTCTCCAAGGTTTTAAGACTTGTTGAAACAAAGCCTTTGATACTTGGCAGGACAGAAAGGCAAGAATAAACTGAGGATACAGGAATCAGTTCAAAGCGAGAGAAAGCTCATGTGATGTGCCTTGGCCGCCCGGGGGCTTTTGAACGTGTGATAATCAGCGTCACGGTTTTCAGATTTAAGCATTAACGAGTGACTCACGGGCTTCTGTGTTCGTCTAGAGCTCCAGTCTCTGTCTGGGTGCTCTCTGCGTGAATAAGTAATGAAACGGCCTCGTTTTCAGGGTTACTAAGGTTTGAAATTATATGTCAACCAACATATTTCTCCTAGCTTTTTAGGGAAAGAGGAGAAAATGAATGACAAAGGTCAGTGTGTCCTTTCCCACTCACCTCTGCAATCACAAAGCGCCAATGGCTGTTAAATTGTTAACCTGATGATTCGATAGAGCCCAGGGGAGGCACGGGGAGAGTGCATTCCAGGTGGGACGAATAATTTGGATAGAAGAAGGAACATTAAAAAAAATGTGCTGCTTGCCCTAACCGGTTTGGCTCAGTGGATAGAGCGTCGGCCTGCGGACTAAAGGGTCCCAGGTTCGATTCCGGTCAAGGGCATGTACCTGGGTTGCGGGCACATCCCCAGTAGGGGGCGTGCAGGAGGCAGCTGATCGATGTCTCTCTCATCGATGTTTCTAACTTTCTATCCCTCTCTCTTCCTCTCTGTAAAAAATCAATAAAATATATTTAAAAAAAATGTGCTGGTACATGCTAACGTGTGGGTGAACCTCAAAAACATGATGCTAAGTGAAAAAAAAACAGCCATAAAAGGCCACATACCGTATGACTTCATTTATATGAAATATCCAGTGTAGGCAAATCCATAGACAACAGATTGGTGACTGCAGGGCCGCAGGGCGGAGAGAATGGGGAGAGTGCTTGGTGGGTGAGGGGTTTCATTTTGGTGCGATGGAAACATCTGGGAAGTAGGTAATGATGGAGGCCCCACAACATGGAAAAGTGCTAAATGCCACTGAGTTGCTCACTTCAAAATGGTTCATATGATGTTATGAGAATTTCATCTGGATTAAAAAAAACAAACCATAATGCCCTAGCCCAGTGGTCGGGAAACTCATTAGTCAACAGAGCCAAATATCAACAGTACAATGATTGAAATTTCTTTTGAGAGCCAAATTTTTTAAACTTAAACTTCTTCTAACGCCACTTCTTCAAAATAGACTCGCCCAGGCCGTGGTATTTTGTGGAAGAGCCACACTCAAGGGGCCAAAGGGCCGCATGTGGCTCGCGAGCCGCAGTTTGCCGACCACTGCCCTAGCCGGTTTGGCTCAGTGGATAGAATGTCGGCCTGTGGACTGAAGGGTCCTGGGTTCAATTACGGCTGGGGGCACATGCCCAGGTTGCAGGCTCCATTGCCAGTAGGGGGCGTGCAGGAGGCAGCTTATCAATGATTCTCTCTCGTCATTGATGTTTCTATCTCTTTCTCCCTCTCCCTTCCTCTCTGAAATCAATAAAAACATATTTAAAAAAATAACATGATGATTAACTGTGCAAGACCCTTTGTCCGGTATGCCGGGCACGGTGCTAGAAAGTGAGGATGAAAAGAAGAACACGGTACTGGGCTTGATGGGGCTCACAGCCCACAGGGAGGCAGTGGCCAGATGAGGAGGCATGTAGATGCTATGTCAGGCTGCACAGCGAGGGCACAGGGAGCCCTGTACAATACAATGTAACGTGAGGCCGAAACCGGTTTGGCTCAGTGGATAGAGCGTCGGCCTGCGGACTGAAGGGTCCCGGGTTCGATTCCGGTCAAGGGCATGTACCTTGGTTGCGGGCACATCCCCAGTGGGAGGTGTGCAGGAGGCAGCTGATCGATGTTTCTCTCTCATCGATGTTTCTAACTCTCTATCCCTCTCTCTTCCTCTCTGTAAAATATCAATAAAATATATTTAAAAAACAAAACAAAAACAAACAAACAAAACAAAAAAAAAAACAATGTAACGTGAGGCACCTACATCACTTAACCTTCCTGGGAGCCACATTTTTTTTTTATTTTTTTTTTGGTGCACCGTTCCTGGAGGTACTGCAATACCAGGTCGATGCGTGGAGTGGACGGAGCAAGCTCCTATTCCATCTCCCAGTCTCAAAAATCCATTTAATATATTGTCCTCGGATAGAGGACGTATCAGATATTAAACTGATAAGAACAAATACTACACTTGATCTTAGCCAAAAGGCCGAGAAGCGATTGGGAGCCACATTTTTAAAAAGTACAGAGAGCCCCAGCCGGTTTGGCTTAGTGGAGAGAGTGTTAGCCTGCGGTTCCATCAAGGGCACCTGCCTTGGTTACACGTTCAATCTGCAACCCCCACAGCTTTTCAACCAGTCCCCCTCCCCTCTGGCAACTTGGGCTGTTCTTTGTATCTATGAGTCTGTTTCTGTGTTGCTTGTTCATTTAGATTCCACCTATACGCGAAATCACACGGTACGTGTCTTTCTCTGTCTATTTCACTTAGCACAAGAATTCCTCCAAGTGGCCGTGGGGAGGACTGTGTGGATTGAATGATGTATGTTCATGCCTGGGTCCTAAAGGCACATGGGACTGTCAGAGAGGGCAGGGAAAGAGTGCAGGGACAGACCCCACCAAAGTCACAGTCGGGAGAAAGCTGGGAAACACTGATCCGGAGCAAGCGGGGCAGCCACATGTTAGAGAAGTCTACAAAAGCCACCGCATCCCACCTTTCTTCCCAGAGTTTAAACGTGACATTACTTTTCCTGTTAGTCCCTGTCCGACTGCGCCTTCAGTTGCCCGTCTGATCATGACTCTGGCATTCACGATCCGAACGTGTAACAGGTTCTGAGACGGAGAATCAAAGGAGCCGTCTGTTGGGGCACGCTCAGCGAGCCCGTGCCTCTGACTCATGATGGCCGCGATGCCACGCTGGGCACTGGTTTCCTGGCTCCTGGGAACCTGTGTGCTCACACCCTGGGCTTTCTTTTCTTCATGCAGCAGCTTGTACTATTTTGTTTTTATTTATTTATTAAATCTTTATTGTTGAAAGCATTACATATGTCCCCTTCTCCTCCCCCCATTGACCCCCCGTTTTCCCTCCTTCACCTTCACCATCCTACTGTTTGTGTCCATGGGTTATGCATATATGCACATGAGGTCTTTGGTTGATCGCCTCTCACCCACCCACCCTCCCCTGTACTGTTTTGTTTTTAGATGCATCTAAACTTCCTTTATAATAGAATGGAAAATTATACACAGATATGTGTGTAGAGAGGAAGAGTTCAGTCCTAAATCCCCTCCTCCTCCTTCTATATGTGTTTCCTCATTGTCGCTTTCCTGTGCCTCACGAGGGAGAGTGCCCTTTTGTCCTGCTGTCTTTCTGAAGGATGTACCTGTTAAAACGTATTGTCAAAAAAAAAAACAAAAACAAAAAAAAAACGTATTGTCATAATCCTCTCCCCTTAAAAGGTGGATTAGGCCTTTAAACTCCCGCCCATGTGTGCTGCAGTGCGGGGTGAGCTGACGCACAGGGACGGCCACCTCCTCTCGGCAGGTCTGGCGGAGGCCGGGGGCTGCAGACAGGGAACAGTGGCCCTTGTCCCCAGCAGGGCTGCCTTTCAGGGGGCCTGTGCGCTCTCCCCGCGCCAACCCAGCTGTCTTCTTCACCCCTCTGAGCGCTCTGCCACTCGGCCCAGCCCCGGCCTTCATTCTTTCTCGGAACCGATTCCTCGGCAGAAGCCACGTGTTCCCGGCCTCCTCTGACAGCTGTGGCCCCTGGCCTGGCCCCGCGGTCAGTCAATGTTTCCTTTGACGGGCGCTGGGGTGTTCCTGCCAGGAAAGTCCACTTCCTTCACGTGTCTTTTTTTCACGGTGTCATTCATTTTGGCCTTGAGTGCCATGCCAATTCCTTGCACACTTGATGAAGGGAATCGGGGGCCGAGAACTCGAATCAATGGGGTCTTTTCATTTTGAACATCAGTAAACAGCACCAGTCCGTTCAATGAGTTCAGCCGTAGTTATTTCCACGCTTGCTGCAGTCTCGACCCAGCATTAAATCCCACTGAAAACGCCTCTGTTGTCTCCGGCTGATGAAGACTGCTGCTCTTTCTTCTGGGCTTGAACGCACTCCAAAGCATTGGTCTGAAAGATCAGCGTGCCCCCGGAGAGAGAGCCCTGAATGCGAGTCTTTAACTTCCCCGTTGACAAGCGCACTGACATCATCCTCATTGTCTCCTTTCCTCTTCTTTTCATCGGACAGCATTTCAATCTGTTTGCTTGTGTAGAATGTAACCATTTATTTTCCAGGCAAATGAAGACACGCCACAGTCCTTTCCATTGACTAGGTTACAAATAATACAATTAGAGATTACAAGGTTGCGTTAACCAGTTAACTTGTCATCCTTGCATCACCATAAAAACGGCCCCTTCTCACCTCCGTTGTTCTCAATGTCCAGCCCTGGGAAGGACACATCACAGTATAGTTCATGGCACAGCACAGAACACAGCCCTCACTATTTTTTATTTAAAATTAATCAGTGGTGCCAGGCCCGTGCGGGTTAGTGTTTGAGCTTTGACCTATGAACCAGGAGGTCACAGTTCAATTCCCAGTCAGGGTACATGCCTGGGTTGTGGGCTGGATCCCCAGGAGGGCATGTGCAGGAGGCAGCTGATCAATGATTCTCTGTCATCATTGATGTCTCTAGCTCTTTCTCCCTCTCCCTTCCTCTCTGAAATCCTATCTAATAAAGAGGGAATATGCTAATTGACTGCCCCGCATTCAAAGATGGCAGTGCCCACAGCCACAAGATGGCAGCGCTCAGTCCCCTCAGCCCCACCAGGACAGCAGGTGTGTGGCAAGGCCTCCAGAGTCTCCCAGTCCCCTCAGCCCCCCAGCCGCCCAGGGCTGGCCCAAGGCGCAGGTAACCAGGGCCGGCCGAGGCTTGTGCTGCCGGCAGTAGCAGCAGCAGAGGTGCGATGGGGCGTCACCTTCCCCTGATCACCGGGTCGCCTCCCTCCCCTGAGGGCTCCCGGACTGTGAGGGGGGCAGGCCAGGCTGAGGGACCCCCCTCCAGGGCATGAATTTTCATGTACCGGGCCTCTGGTCATTAATAAAAATATATTTTAAAAAATAGTCAGTGGCATATTAATTTATTGAGAAATAAAACCACGGGGAAAATATTCTTGAAAAAATATTTTTAAGGCCAAAAAATCTGTATAGTGTTAAACCATTAATACCAAGAGCATAAGTTAAGTGGTGCTGGTGATATAGCTTCACCAGACACAGCCAGCACCAAGGGAGAGGATTCAGTGGCAGATTCTGGAACCAGACAGCAAGGGTTCAAATCCCAGTGCCAGTACTGATCACTGGCTGTGTGCCCTGGGGCAAATCACCTCACCTCTCTGAGCCCTGGTCTCCTCATCAGAAAAGAACAGCACAGGACAATTGGAGTGTCTGCCCCCAGTGGGCAGTTGTGAGGATGTGAAGCCCTGAGATTACTGTCCAGCATAGAAAAGGAATCAGCACTGTTGGATGACCGTTGGCCCTCTGATCCCGCCTCTCAACCCGGCTGGTCTTCCCAACATGCTGCTCCAATCCTTCCTCACGCTCTTATTCCCTGACACCACCCACACCTGACAACCGCGGGCATGTTTCCCTCGTCGCGTGGCTGCCACGCCTCCCGGCAGGCAGTGCCCTGGCTGCAGCGTGACACCTTACCCAGCGTTCGCTCAGAAGGCAGGAATGGTCAGGAAACCCCAGGCCAGGACATGAAAGAGATCCGGTTTATGGAGATGCTAATAAATTTTTTTACAGCTTTAACCTAGATGCAGAGTGCTGATTTTACCCCTCTGTTGGAGCACATTCTCATCATTAGTCTCCACATAAGCCTGCTCCCTGGCTTTATTTATTTATTTATTTTATTTTTATATTTTTAAAAATATATTTTATTGATTTTTTACAGAGAGGAAGGGCGAGGGATAGAGAGCTGGAAACATCAATGAGAGAGAAACATCGATCAGCTGCCTCCTGCACACCCCCCACTGGGGATGCACCCGCAACCAAGGTACATGCCCTTGACCGGAATCGAATCCGGGACCCTTCAGTCCACAGGCCGACGCTCTATCCATGGAGCCAAACCGGTTAGGGCTGCTCCCTGGCTTTATATTTCATTTATTCTTTTTTCACTTTCCTCACTCCCGTGTCCCCACCCCTGCTTCCGGTGCTGGAGGCGACTCTCTGCTCCCAGGGTTTGTGTGGAGGGGGTGCTGTGGTGGTGAGTGCCCGTGTCTCCCTGTTACACACGTGTTATGTGGGACGTTCTCCCTAAAGTCTCAGGATCCACGTCGCCATGAGGACGCCCAGGCGTCGCTTCTCCCTGCTGCTGGGTACCCGTGTGCACATCCTTACATGTGACCCTCCCCTTCTCCAGGTGACAGACACTCAGGTTGCCCCCAACCGTCTACTATAACACACCAGGAAAAAGAGGGGTTTTCGAAAGACAGTCTTGGGAAATCTTGCTACTATGTGGATAAAGATAAAACTAGATCCCCACATAACGCTACGTACAAAGTGAGCTCTAGATCCATTCAAGGCCAGCATTTGGAAGCTGAAACAATGGGGTTAATAGGAAAAAGTGTGGGTGAATGTCTCAGTGACGTATACCTAACCCCAAAAACATAAAAATCCTCGGCTACTTCTTCCATTCACATTGGTTGTCCTGTCCTCTCTCAACTGGGGTCAGCCCTTGGCAACTGCCCAGAGGTTTTCTTTTATTTAAGGACAAAACTGAAAGAACAGTGAGACTCTAAAACCTGTGTTTTCCCTACTTTTCATTTTTCCCTTTCTGTAAACAGAAAAGATAACATTTCCCCCCGAGGCTTCTCCTTGCCCGCACAGGGTCAGTAATCTGAATGAAATCCAGCCCACCTCATAGTTCGCACAGCCCGCTAAGAAAGGGTTTTACATCTTTAAATGGTTGAGGGGAAAATAACATTTTGTGACACCTGAACAAGAGTCTACAAGATACAAATGTTGGTGCTACAAATAAAGCTTTATTGAAATACAGTCACACCCCCTCCCTGGTGCGCTGTCTCTGTGCTCTGTCACACCTGCAGACTTGAGCGGTCGTGACAGCGGTTGTATGGCTCACAAAGCCTGCAACGCTCGCCAGCCTTTCGCTGAGAAGCGTTGCCAGCTCCTAACCCAGGCTGAATGGATGAAAACCACGCCCAGTGTGCCTTCCATTCCTCCGACTGCTCCACACACCGCCTTCCAGTGCTCATTGCAAGGACTTAGGACTCCTTTCGGCTTCAACCAACAGAACAGCCGACTGATAGGGCTTTTAATTCTCACATAAGAAATCCATTGATTCAACAGCTCAATGAAGTCTGCTTAGGGCCCTGGGGCAAGGTCTCTTCCCCTGTCCGCTTAGGGTTTCAAGATAGTATAGCAGCTCCTCAGTAGTTTCCTCACTGACCACATTCAAAGGCAGAGAACTGGCAGCAACATGGGCAAAGAACCTGACCTACTGCACCCTCCTCTTGTAGGAGGGGAAAATATCCCCGAGGCCCCGGAAGCAGACGTTCCCTTGTGGTCAGAGCCAGAACCTGCACAGATGGCCAGGAGACATGAAATCAATGACCCGTGCTCACTTAGACCAGGGACTGGACCTCCTCCCTGGAGAACTAGAGATTTTCACCCAAAACTTGAACACATCAGAACATGGGGAGTAAGGGAAGGGCTTTGAGGTAGGCAATGAATAGTGCCAGCCTTGAGCTTCACTAGTGGCGAGGCTGCTGTCTGAACTTGGAAGGCAGCCCAGAAATCCGGGTGATCCTTAGATGCTTTCGTTTCTGCCGAGGGGTCTGAGCAGAGAAGCTGGAAACTGAAAAACATTTGTCCCACGACCCCAGAGCCCCAGTGCAATTTCTGATCCTGCGGCCCCGGTCCCCACATCCTCTTTTGGAAAGTCCAGATTTATCCAGATATGGGGAGCTTTCTGTGCACAGACTGAGGGCACCCAATTCTACCCTGGATCTGTTGACCCTGCTTCCCTCTCCTCCCAGCCTGCGTGGTCAGAGTGAAGGTTGCCCCTCCCTGTCCCCCTGCCCCTCCCCCCCCCGCCACCACTGGCCACAGATGCAGCCACCACAGAACAGGAGCACTACGTGCAGAACCCACCCGTTCACCAGACCCGCGGAGGTGGAAGTACTGGGGAGTTAATGCCCCAGGGGGGACTTTGGCCAGGGAGGGGGAGGAGATGGGAAGACTGTTTCAAATGCAGTAGGTCGTTGTGGCCTCTCTTGAGGTGTCCTGTGATAATGATCAACCTTCTGTGTGAGTTACAAGGCAGTGGCCCTCCTACCCTGCCTCCCTCTCCTTTCCGATTGCTCTTGCTTCCCGTGGCTTGTATGCCCCAAGAAGGGTCAACGCCCCAACGCTGCCCCCACCACGAGCAAGTGTCGCTCGTACGGGGACGTTGTAGTGAGGGTTCTCCTTGGCTCCATTTTTTCCTGCCCTCACTCTCCTTTTGCCCCCGTTTCCTCATTTATTCTTTTAAATGTCTATCTTCCTGTATGTATTTTTCCCATTGGTTTTAGAGAGAGTGCAAGGGAGGGAGATGGGGAGAGAGAGTGAGAGAGAGAAAAACATGAATGTGCGAGAGACACATCGATGGGTTGGCTCCCCCTGGCGCGCCCCGACCAGGAAGAATCTGCAACCCTTCAGTGTGCGGGCCGACGCTCTAACCACTTAGAAACACTGGCCGGGCCTTACTGTATGTATTTTTGTAAGTCATCTCACATCCTTTCTAGAAAAAAGTTATAACTCGGGAAATAAACGACAATTGTTAAAATAAATAAAATCCCTTGCTCTAACCGGTTTGGCTCAGTGGATAGAGCGTCGGCCTGCGGACTCAAGGGTTCCAGGTTCGATTCTGGTCAAGGGCATGTACCTTGGTTGCGGGCACATACCCAGTAGGGAGTGTGCAGGAGGCAGCTGATTGATATTTCTCTCTCATCGATGTTTCTAACTCTATCCCTCTCCCTTCCTCTCTGTAAAAAAGCAATAAAAAATATATATTAAAATAAATAAATAAAATCCCACAAGATCAAGTGCCCTCTAATCCCAATAAACTAAAGACTTTCCAGGACCTGCTCACTGAAGCAGTATTATTCACTAGGGCATTCTGGCACAACAGTGCCAATGGGGCGGCGGGGGGGGGGGGGGGGGGGGGCGCGGCAGCCCCATGGAGTCATGGGGTTTGCTCTGTCAGGGCCTGAGCCTGCTGTTAAAATGCCTGCAGGCCAGCGAGCCCCATGACATCCAGTCAGCTGCCCAGGGCTCCTGGGGAGGTCAGACCGCCCTCTTCCTCTTTCTCATCAGTAAGCCAAGTCCAGATCAACTCACTGTCTCCTGAACGGAGAAATGCCCCACACCCAAAAGCAACATAATGAGTCCACCAGTTATGCAGACACCGAGTTAGCTCACTTGGCCTGTGGCGGCTGATTTGAAATGTGGCAGGAAGACGAAAGGATGAGGATCAGGCATCCCGTGGCGGAGGCTGAGGAAGCACCCCCATGCTCTGACCAGCACGCGAGAGGGCAGGGCCTTCGCAGCTTCGGTCCTTCCTGTACCACCTTCGTGGTTTTGGTCAGATCCGTGTACATTTTATCATCGTTTTTACTTAATGTTTGTCTTCAAATCTACTAGCGATACTTTAATCTCATTCTAAACAGTAGTGCCCATGAATTCAGGAGTTTGATATGCTATACTTTTATATATATATACAGAAAAAACAATCTACTGTAATGTTTCTATAGAAAAATAACAAATTGTAAAATAAATATTAGAAACCGACGGAAACACACACAAAAACCATGCTTGCGTACCTCTGAAAGTCATCGCACGTACCTCCGGTGGTCATGTGCTGCACTCGGACCCACGGGAAGATCCTGGCTCTCACAGGGCTGCCCGGGGAAGTGTTGGCTACATTGGGATTTGGGGGATTCGAGAACCTGTCCTTTAAAAGAGTCAGATGTACATATACACATTATCATAGACTGACACACTCCATACACACTGTCAGCAAACACTTGTGTACTGATTCCGCCTTCTAAATTTGGTAAGGAGACCAGCTGGTCTCCTGCTTCAAGCATTACTTAGAAGTTTTGTTTCACGATGAATCACTTTCCTTTTGTACTCCTCTGTTCTGAATCTCCTGATTAAATGGAATCGGGGCTGAGATGAATTGCTACTGTGGCAGGAGAAAGAATAACGACTGTACACAGATCTAGAAAAAAATTAGGTTTTGGAAAAGCAAAATCATTACAAGGTAGGGACTATAACTTGTACACCATTCCTGTTTCTGTTCTGAAGGCTGCTTCTGGTAAGACGAGTCTTTAAAACAAATGTTTACCAATGCAATAGTGCAGTGTTTGTAAAGCCCTTTAGAAACAAGGCTGGCAGTTACCATAAGTTCTCGCTACATCTTTTGAGTAGTACTTGTTCATTCAGTTTACCAAGCGCCAGTAAGAGCAAGTTTTGTTTATAAAATGTCAGCGAATGCTGTGGCCTGAGGGAAGACTATATCCCCAAGCAGGCCGGGAGTGCCATCGGGGACCCTGTGGAACTAGCAACCTGATGGGTGGGGTGGGGGGCTGGAGAGAGACTATTTCATAGTCTGTGTTCACTCCATGCTGTTGTACGGGTTAAAAAATGGGGTTGGTGGTATTTGGCTATGACACATTTGAGCATATGAAGGCAGAAGAGAAACATCAATTTTCTGCAAGGCCAGGAAGAGAAAGCTTGATTATCAGCAATAAAACAAGGATGGGGAGTGTTATTCGGTATTAACTCGTGATCTGGACAATGTTAGAGCTAAGTTCTAGGACTTAAAAACTGAGGCTAGCCCAGTGAGGGTTGTAAAGTGATTTTTTTAAAAAAAAAAAAAAATCAGGCATCAGAAGCCGAGAGGACATAGGACATACTTCTGAGAGACGCTGCACTCAGTCAGCCGGAAGTGCTGACTCATGGCTTCAGGGTGAGGGGTTGGCAGGTCAGGGCATGGTGGGACAGGCAAGGCCATTCACCACAAACTAGGGGGCTTGACAAGGGCTGAGAAGTCAGGCATTGGCCTGGGGCAATGTCACCTTCTTCGGTGGCTTGGGTTATAGCAGCCCTTAGACAATAGCAAAAGAAGGGAAATGGACGATGTCAAGGTTGTTTTGTTTGTTTGTTTCCGTTCACCAGCTCTTCTGCCCTGTGATGGTGAAAGCAGAGGCTGCGAGGCAGGATAGGTCAGGAGAGAGGTGCCCCACACCCAGGAGACGGAGAGAAATTAGAAAGCTAGTGGGTCTTCCATAGACATTTGAAGCTCCCTACTCCCCTGATTTCAGGGGAAGCTTCATTGAACCCTCTATTGACAGGTGGACTACATTTGGTGAACAGAAGACAATGAAGAAAAAGTCGAGACATTGCAACTCCACAGACCCCTCCCTACTCCTCTTCCTCAAAGTGGTCATAGGAATATACAATGTGACATGTGGTGGTGTGATGGAAAGTTCCCTAAAAGCACAAAAAGCACAATTCAGCAGTCATGAGCTTGTTCAGATTGGTGAGGAAAGACCGGTGAGTGTGTGAGTGTGTGAGTGTGTGTGTGTGTGTGTGTGTGTGTGTGTGTGTGTGTATGCAGGCAAGATCCAAGAAAGTGCATTCTGACATCATTTGTGTTAGTAAATTTTTGGAAAAAATCTAAATGTCACCAGCAGAGAGGAGGTTAAATAAATTACAACACATTCGTGCAACGGAATACAGACTTCCATCCCAGGACCCAGACACCCCTCCAGGGACCAGCACCCCATTCGGGGCCCAGACCTCCATCCCAGGATCCAGATCTCCCTCCAGTGCCCAGAGCTCCATCCGGGGCTCAAACCTACATCCGGGTCCCAGACTTTCTTGCTCTGCCCAGAAGTCCATCCTGGAGCTGGAACTTTGGATCCTGAATCTAGTACTTTTTTGGGGACCCATACCTCTATCTATGTTCCAAACCTCCACTCCATTTCAAAGAGGTCCATCTCACGAACGAGACCTCCCTCCATGGCACAGACCTCCATCCCGAGCCCAGAAATCCCTCTGGGGCCCAGACCTCCATCCAGGGCTCAGAACTACAGCCGGGTCCCAGACCTTCTTGCAGGGCCCAGAAGTCCCAATTTGTATACTGAATCCAGTCAGTCCTGTATTTTGGGCTGAGACCTCTATCCATGGTCCAGACCTCCATTCCATGACACAGAGGTCCATCCTATGAAGGTGACCTCCCTCCAGGGCACAGCCCTCTGTCCCGTGCCCAGAAATGCCTCTGGGGCCCAGACCTCCATCCGGAGCTCACACCTCCATCCGGGTCCCAGACCTTCATGACTGGGCCCTTATCTCTATCCCGGAACCCTGACCTTGAACCCAGTATCCAGTCCTATATCACAAGCCCAAACCCCCATAAGGGGCCCAGGCCTCCATCTCAGAACCCAGACATCCCGCCAGGGCCCACCACAACATTCGGGGCCCACACCTCCATCCCAAGACCCAGACCTATACCCGGGTCCCAGACCTTCATGCCTGGGCCCAGAAGTACATCCCAGTGCCCAGAACTCAAACCAAGTATCCAGTCCTTTATCGGGGTCCAGACACCCACAGTAGTCAGGACCACCCTTCCAGGATCTAGAGGTCCTGCCTGTGACCCAGACCTCCATACTGGGCCCAAGACCATCTTCCAGTGGCCAGACCTCCCTCCTAGGACCCAGACTTCCATCCGGGGCTCAAATCTACATCTGGGTCTCAGACCTTCATGCCAGAGCCTAGAGAGCCATCCCAGGGTACAGACCTCAAACACAGAATCCAGTCTTATATCAGGGGACCAGATCTCTACCCGTAGTCCAGACCACCGTTCAGTAACCCAGAGGTCCAGCCCAGGAGCCAGACCTCCCGTTAGGGCTCAGACCACCCTCCAGGGCCCGAACCGCCCTCCCAGGACCAGACCTCTAACCTGGGCTCAGACCTACATCCGGGTCGCCGCAGACCTTCATACCTGGGCTTAGAAGTCCATTCGGGGCCCAGACCTCGAACCCAGTTTTCAGTCCTTTATTGGAGTCCAGACATCCACAGTAGTCCAGACGACCATTCCATGACCCAGAGGTCAGGCCCTTAATCCAGACCTCCACCTGGGGCCTAGACCACCCTCAGGACCTACACCTCTATCAGGGGCCGAGACATACATCTGGGGCCCGGACTTTCATGCCAGTGCCCAGACCGTGAATCCAGTTTTCAGTCCTTTATCAGGGTCCAGACATCCACAGGAGTCCGGACCACCCTTCCTTGATCCTGAGGTCCTGCCTGTGACTCAGACCTCCATCCCGGGCCCACGACCACCCTCCAGTGGCCATACCTCCCTCGTAGGACCCAGACCTCCATCTGGGGCTCAGACCTACATCCGGGTCCCAGACCTTCATGCCAGCGCCCAGAAGTCTATTCCGGATTCGGGACTTCGTATCCTGAATCCAGTCCTGTATTTTGGGCAGAGACCTCTATCCATGGTCCAGACCTCTATTCCATGACACAGAGGTCCTTCCCACGAACCAGACCTCCCTCCAGGGCACAGCCCTCCATCCCGTGCCCAGAACTCCCTCCGGGGCTCAGACCTACATCTGGGACCCAGACCTTCATGCCAGTGCCAAGAACTCCATCCTGGGATGCTGACCATGAACCCAGAATCCAGTCCTGTATGGAGTACGCAAACCTCCATCCAAGGACCCAGACATCCCTCAAGGGCCCACCACTCCATTTGGAGCCAAGACCTCCAGCTCAGAACCCAGACCTCCCTTCAGGGCCCAGACCTCCATCCAGGGCTCAGACCTACATCCGGGTCCCAGAAGTTCATGCTAGGGCCCAGAACTCCATCCCCGGACCCTGTCCTCGAACCCAGAATCCAGTCCTGTATTGGGAGCCCAGACCTCCAACCTTAACCCAGACCTCCATCCCAGGACCTAGACCTCCCTCTGGGGCCCAGACCTCCATCTGGGGCTCTGACCTACATCTGCTCTGAGACCTTCATGCCAGGGCCCAGAAGTCCATCCCAGGACCTGGACTTCGAACCCAGTATTCATTCCTGTATCGGGTGCCCAGATCTCCATCTGGGGTCCAGATGTACATTCTACAATCCAGCCCTTTCTTCAGGGCTCAGCCCTCCAGCTGTTAAACAGAAGTAGCTCTTTGTATCAGAGTTTGGTCAGGATATCAGAAGAGCCTCTGTGTATCCCATGGCTGATCCAGGATGGCCCTGATCAGTCAGTGAGAGGCTGTGAGAAATGCTACTACACACAATACTATGTAGTTTTGTACAGGTCTCCTTTCCCCAAATGCAACAGTTCCTCATATATGGGGTGGGGGGAGGGTTGGGGGGAGAGTAGGTTAATAACAATAAGACAATAATTTAATAAACAAATAATACAAGAATATACTCTTCAGTGTACTCACAACTGTAAACGTACTCTTGCCAAGCACATATAATCACCTGGTGGGCCTTGTTAAAAGGCAAACTGACTCAGTAGGTTTAAAATGGGGCCCGAGATTCTGCATTTGTATTAAGCTCTCAGGTGGTGTGGATGCTGCTGCGCAGACCACACTGTGGGTGTTGCGGAGTGGAGCTGCTAGGTTGTAAGGAGATGCATTTTTGATGAACCAGATGTTGCTAACTGGCTTTCTGAAGTGCTTGCACCCATCCACATGCCTGTCAGCAGCTCACAAGTCTCTACATTGTCTTCAATGCCTGTTATTGTCAGACTTTACTTTTTGCCAATTTGATGAGCATGAAGTGGTATCTTATTATATTAATTTGCCTTTCATGAGTTTTATTGAAGTTGGACCTCTTCAGTTTCTTCTTCTATAATAATTCTCAACATAAACTAATACTTTGGGCACATAAAATACCTTCATTCATCTGTTTCATTTAAAAAAAATGTATCTTTATTGATTTTTTACAGAGAGGAAGGGAGAGGGATAGAGAGTTAGAAACATCTATGAGAGAGAAACATCGATCAGCTGCCTCCTGCACACCTTCTACTGGGGATGTGCCCACAACCAAGGTACATGCCCTTGACCGGAATCGAACCCGGGACTTTTCAGTCCGCAGGCCGACGCTCTATCCACTGAGCCAAACCGGTTAGGGCTCAGCTGTTTCATTTTTTAAAGCATTCTTCTTAAAAGATTCCTTCATATTTGCAAGGCTTTCAATAGTTCCTTTTTTAAGTGCTGGAAATAAAAGTGGAAAGGCAGAACCACAGAATGGAACTGGAAGGAAGCAAAGAGAAGCAGCTACCGTCAAGCCAGCTGGGAGAACATCTCCGTCTAGCTTACGCTCCTCCCGGCTGACATTTTAGGTGGTGGTCTCAAGTGACCAGTTTTTATCTTGCCTGAATCCAAGCACTGACAAGAACCAGGAGCCAGATTGGGAGCTTGGCCTCTGAGAACTGAATGGGATCAACAGGCATTAGAAAGTGCAGTACCACAGACTGACACTAGGTGACTCTCCAGTACCATGGCACACTGTAGCACCAGAAGCCACAGTATCACAGACATCAGGGGGAGCGGGAGAGTAGAAACAGGCAGATCTTTTCAATTAGGATATTCCACACAGGCTCAGGGGGGACATGTCCCCAGAGCAGGTTTGAGAGGTCTCCAGAATGCCCAGCAGGGCTGAATGGAGAATGTCCCCCCCTGTATGAAACAGGACCATGAAGTTTAAGAGAGATGGCTGACTTTTCAAATGCTGAAATCCCAATAGAAGATAACAAGACACACAAAGAAACAAGAAAACATGCTCCATTTAAAGGAACAAATTAAATTTCCTAAAACTGATCCTAAATAAACAGGCATATGAGTTATCAAAGAATTAAAAATAACAATAATAAAGATGGTTAATGAATTAAAAGAGAGCACAGATAGACTAACAAAATCAGGAAAACAATACATGACCAAAATGAGAATATCAACAAAGAGAAAGAAACTGTAAAGAACCAAGCAGAAATTCTGGAAATGAAAAAAACAAACAAACAATAACTGAACAAAAAAATTCACTAAAGGGACTCAGTATCAAATCCAACTAGGCAGAAGAGAAATTCAGTGAACTCAAAGACAGGACTTTCAAGTTTCTAAGACAGAGCAGCAAAAAGGAAAATGAGGAGAGCTAAGGAATTTATGGGACATCATTAAGTTGAACAACATGTATATTATGGAAGAAGAAAGAGAGGGAGTAAGAGGGAGAGGAGGAGGAGGAGGTTAGGGTTAGGTCCCACCAACCGAGAAATGGATATAAAGAAAACGTGGTATATACATACAATGGAATATCATGCAATCTTAAAAAAGAAGGAAATCCTATTACATTCTATCACATGGATGAACCTCGAGGATATTATGATTAGTGAAATATGCCAGTCACAAAAAGACAATTACTGTATGGTTTATACTCATATGAGGTATCTAAAATAGTCAAAATCATAGAAACAGAAAATAGAAATGTGGTTGCCAGGGGTTAGGGGAAAGAGGGAGAGACAGAATTAATGTTTAATGGGTATAGAGTTTCAGTGTGGCAAGAAGAAATAATTCTAGAGATATCTTTATAATAAAAGCCTATGTGACCGTTCCGGCAGAACAACCAGAACAACCAGTCGCTATGATGTGCACTGACCACCAGGGGGCAGACACTCAACATAGGAGCTGCCCCCTGGTGATCAGTGCACTCCCACAGGGGGAGCACCGCTCAGCCAGAAGCCGTGCTCACAGCTGGCAAGCGCATCAGCGATGGTGGGAGCCTCTCCTGCCTTTGCAGCAGCGCTAAGGAGCAGCGAGCCAAGCGGTAAGGAGCGAGCAGGCAGGCGGGCAGTAAGGAGCGAGGGGTCCTGGACTGTGAGAGGACATAGGCCGGGCGAAGGGACCCCCCCCACTGCCCCACCACAGTGCACAAATTTCGTGCACCAGGCCTCTAGTTACACAATAATGTGAATGTTGTACACACTACTTAACACTACTGAACTATACACTTAAAAATGGTGAAGATGATGAAAGAAAAATACCACATGATCTCACTCATTTAGGGATAATGAAAAACATTATAAACTGATGAACAAAAAGATAGTTACAGAGGCAGTAAAGCATCAAACAGACTGTCTAATTACAGCGGTAAGGTTAGGGAGAGGTGGGGGAAATAAGAGATCAACTGAAGGACTTGTATGCATGCATATAAGAGTAACCAATGGATGCAAGACATTGGGGGGTGAGGGCATGTATGGGAGTGGGGTGGGGGGGGCAATGGTAAGATATGTACACATATAATACCTTAATAAAAATTGGAAAAGATTAAAAAAAAATGGTGAAGATGACTCTAGCTCAGTGGTTGGCAAACTCATTAGTCAACAGAGCCAAATATCAACAGTACAATGATTGAAATTTCTTTTGAGAGCCACATGCGGCTCTTTGGCCCCTTGAGTGTGGCTCTTCCACAAAATACCATGGCCTGGGAGAGTCTATTTTGAAGAAGTGGCGTTAGAAGAAGTTTAAAAAATTTGGCTCTCAAAAGAAATTTCAATCGTTGTACTGTTGATATTTGGCTCTGTTGGCTAATGAGTTTGCAGACCACTGGCCTAGGATTAGGAGTTCCTAGCTTTCTCGGACTTCTGATATCAATACTCATGCACACAGTTGCTTCCACTTTGTGGACATTTTTGCTTTAGTTTCTCACACTTTTAAGTAACCCATAGCACTTATTTGTGCTTTTTTTGACCACATTTGATCTCATTAAGTTCACTATAGTTTTTCGTGCGTGAGAGCACCGAAAACAGACTTCAATAATTAAAACGAAACTCCCAAATCACATATTACTAAGTAGTCTAAATGTAGCCAGCTAGGCTCCTGTTTCCCAAAGTTGACTGAAAGAGCTCATGGAACACTTCGTAAAACACACACACACATTTCCAGGTCTAACCCAATGGGCATTATTTAACAAGTATTCAGGTGATAATTATAATTAGGCAAATTTAGAAACATTGGGTCCTTACTTCCATCCTCAGAGCTTTCAGGATCTGGCAACTTCAACTGGGACCCAAGGGAGCCTGGTAAGTTTGTAACAAACCTGGGGTAGTGTAGGGTTCTTTTGCATGAAGGAAGGTCATGCTACTGATGTTTATTTGGTAAGTAAGATAAATATTTAAGCATTTCCCCTCTAATGGTTCTAGAAATTATCTCCTTAAAACAATGTTTAAAGGAAAAACTTTAAAGGTTAAGATAGTAAAATGATGTAGAATGAGAAAATACTTTATTCAGCGCACAGATAGCTTTTCAGTTCCATTCGTAATTATAGTAAAAGAAAATCTCTGGCTGGCTATTATGTTTTATTTAAATAGTTAGGTTCAAGAAAAAAATGTTAAATTTCAAACCCCTAAAGCTATATTCCATATAAATATATAAGTATATACATACATGTGTGCGTATATCTACTCTTCTATATGAACCATTCAAAACAATTTAGAAGTCATGCTTTTCTGTATTTAAAAATGTCCTTTCAAATATTTAGAAGTTCCACAGGTGGTGGCTTCAGTGGAATTCTCCCCAGAGTAAACTTCTGGGCCTGAAATTGCCCCAGTTCTTCTGCCGTTAGCTGATGCTTGGGTGTGAATAGTTCATTACCTGCTGTCGTGCTGCCATTTGAGATGGGGACAGAGGTGGATGTGCTGCTATGTCCATCATGAATGCCACTGAAAGACTTGGAGAAAGGAGTGTGAGAATGTGAGCCTGGACTACCAAAGCCAGCCACAGAACTGTTTCCGAAGGCTGGGGCCCCTGGAGCTCCCACAGGGCCTGCTGCCATGGGAGCTGGGAATCCAGAAAACCCGGCTGAGCCAAATCCCGAGGCTGCAGGGGTTTTAAAGGAAAATGAAGCAGCAGATGTGATTTCGGGTTTCCCAAATCCAGGAGCTGGAGTAGAAGTAGTGATGGCAGGACTGGTAGAGGGAAAAGCTCCAAATGCTGGAATATTCCTGAACACAGAAGGGCTTCCAGAAGGGGCAGTGGCAAATCCAGAGCTTGTTGTAAAGCTAGAATTTTGAGCATTATCACTCGTGCTGTTATTCACTGGAAAACCTACAAATAAACCAGATAGTCAGAAAATGTAGCCATATGACCAGCCCCTTCCCGCCCCCCCCAGCCCCCACCCCACCAATTTCTCCCTTATTCCTGCCCTGCTTGGATGTTGGGAAGAGAGAAGATTACTAGAAGGAGAGAAGGAAAATGAGAAGCTAGAACAAACCCATGGGACCCTGTTGTTCTGTCTTTCTGCTACTGCTACACTGGTCTCATTTGCACCATAATTTACCTCCACTCAAGGAGGCAGCTTTGAGAAACCTCAGGGATTAGCAAGTGCACGTTCACTTTGGCTTGTGCCCGCCCCTCCAAATCTCACCAGAGCTGTCACTTGAGGATGATACTGTGTTATTATACAAGTGACAAGGAAGTCCTCAAAAGTGCTGCTTCCCTAACTATCAAAATCTTGAAAACCATTCCTAAAATATACTTTTAAAGCTTGAGCCATAGGGTCTTTAATGGTACTTAACATATCTTCAGGCTTAATGATTTGAAACCTATAAAGTCCTATTTTTCTAAATCAATGAAGTCCTGCATTGCTGTATCACTTACCTGGTGATCCGAATGTTGCTGTTTGCCTACTGCCAAACCCAAATGTAGGTTCTGCTTGATTTATTCCATCCTTTATATCGGAGAGCTGTAAAAACAGGCAAATAATAAAGTACTTGATAAATAATTTTTTTTTAAACATATTTTATTGATATTTCACAGAGAGGAAGGGAGAGGGATAGAGAGCCAGAAACATCGATCAGCTGCCTCCTGCACACCCCCCACTGGGGATGTGCCCGCAACCAGTGTACATGCCCTTGACCGGAATCGAACCCGGGACCCTTCAGTCCGCAGGCCGACGCTCTATCCACTGAGCCAAATCGGTTTCGGCGATAAATAATTTTCAAGTACTTTTTCTATAAACTTTAGAGCCAAATTCAATGTTTAAAATATGCACTTAAAAATGTGAAGTTAAATGTTTAACATAGAAAAATGCCCACAATATGAATACACATTAAAAAGAAAGTAAACCAAGCTCAAAGATTAAGAGTAATTGGTTAATGAATTATGGTTTTAATTTTATTCTTGCTTTTAAATATTTTCTAAATTTTCGAATGAACACGTATTAAAATCAGAAAAAAATTTTAATAATATATTTCAGTGTCTATAGGCTGATCTGCATTTATCAAGAAACCTAGATATTAGGTAAGGACCTTTAGAGGTTCCCATTCTATTCACTCTAACACTTGAACTGAAGTTGATTCACAATGACACTACTGAAACTTAACACTAAAATTTATTAAACATTTCCCATTGCCTGCAAATACTTTATGCTCTTGCTACTTCCTGCTCTAGAAATGTCTTCATCTCTGCTTACTGAGATCTTAATCTACCTTTTAAGAAACTTTTCACTTACCCCCTCCCCAAAAGCCTTTCCTAATCAACTCAAACAGATATGATTTCTCTCATTTGGAAGCCCCAAAAGCATATTTAAAAATTAAACTCTGTTGAGGTATAGTTTACATACAATAAAATGTATCCATTTTATATCTATATATTTATAAAATATATATATATTTCAATGAGTTTTGACAAACTTATAATTACCACCATTATCAAGATTTAGAACATTTCCATCACCCCTAAAAGTTCCCAGTATCCTTTTCCAGTCAGCCCTCTCCCAATTCCCGGCCCTAAGAAACCACTCATCCGCTCTCTATCACTATAGACAGGTCTGTCTTTTTTAGTTTCATATAAATGGAATTATTAGTATGTACTCTTTTTTTTTTTTTTGTCTAGCTTCTCTCTCTTAGTGTGATATTCATTAACAGGTAAATGAATAAACAATGTACATTCATCATTCATGTCATTTTTCAAAGCAATTTATTTTTAATTGCTGATAACTTGAAATATTTGAATGTATGTAATATTTTCCAATTTCAAAATTAGTACTACCCAAGTTAAAATTCACTCTAAAAACAATTTTTAAAAAGCATGATTTCCTGTGCTTTTCTGACTGAAGAACGGAGAGAAAGCAATTTCAGGGCCTTGCCTCTAAATGATGATACAGTTCTTGAGAATGTGTGTATCGTAATTTGTGTTTGTTTTTTAAAATATATTTTGATTTATTTCAGAGAGGAAGGGAGAGGGAGAAAGAGAGAGAAACATCAATGATGAGAGTCAGTGATCAGCTGCCTCTTGCACACCCGCTACTGTGGATCAAGCCTGCAACCTGAGCCATGTGCCTTGTCCAGGAATCAAACCATGACCTACTGGTTCATATGTTGATGCTCAACCACCGAGCCACACCAGCTGAGCTTAACTTTGCTTTCCAAATAGAAAGTAAAATTCTCTGCAAAAAAGCAATAGATAAGTCACTTCCCATAGCAAACTCCAATACTCACCAAAGCTATTTTAGTTGATGTATTTAGCGTTTTCAGTTCATTTACCCTGTTCCTCCACTGACTTTTTAACTGTTGGATAGAATTTAGCTGAAGAGAGAAGACAGAAAAATAATGAGTCAATATTGAGTACTTAAGTTAATCTCTCAAATGACAATTTCACGTCTTTGCCAAAATCACAAAAAGTTTATGAAACATTCTTATGGTCCATAACTTGTAAAATTTGCATTGACCTGCCCCTATTTTCCAGATATTCCAGCTATAGTCCCCTCGCCCTGTTTTTCAACTCCTTGTATCTTCTGGTTAAGAATCCTAAGTATCTGGCAGCAGAGAGTTAGTTATATTTGGAGAGGAGGCGAACATGTGTGCTAGTTAAAACGCATGATCATGACTATAGACAACAAAAAATACAGACTATTTCATTTCCTTTAGCATCAAACTTATTCAAGCCCAGCTTTTTTATTTTTTGATATACGATATGTGAGAATGTTAATCTATATAACAGATTGCTTTATTTAACTTTGTCTTTCTAGCTTTCATCACAGTGTCTGCACCTAAGAAATGCTCTATAAATGTTTGTCAAATGATGAAAAAGTTTGATTTCTGGGACTGATTGCTGGATAATTTGTAATGAAATAATGACATTCCCAGCTACTACAGTAAAAATATATTATCACCATTTTAGATAACCAATCAATTTTAAGGAAAGTAATTTAGAAAATAAAAATAAACTTGTCTTGAAAAACTTGTAGACCTCACCCACTTTGCCAACACAAGCAAGCCTTGACTACAAACAGAGAAGATAGTAATTAACAGCTAATCTGTTATTGAGGTAGATGAATAGGAAACAAACTTACATAACTCTGTAAGTTATTGCTGGTTAAGAAGTTATGGTATTCAAGCCTCAACTCCTCTGGTGAAATGTCTGTAAAACCTGAAGTGAGGAATCAATTTGAATCTTTAAAATAAATGCCAATACTTTCAACAGTATAGTAAAGCTAGAGGTGCTAGACAAGAAAGTATGCTAATGTTGATCATTAGAAAATTTACATAATTATAAGGAGCCTTCACTCTCTTTCATGTTTAAATAAGTATAAAATTAGAATAAAATGTAGTTGGTTATTTGATCTTTGAAGGGGAACTTTTTCTAAAGATAAATGGAGAGGAAAGAATAACAAAATGGAGAGGAAAGAAAAAGAAAGAGAAGAAAAAGGAAGTTGACTACATATACATTCAAACTTCTGCCTAAAAAAATACTCTATATGTTAGAAACAATAAGCAAAATTAAAAGGCAAATGATAAACTGGGAAAACCAAAATTGCAACATGACAGGAGAAGAGCTAATGTTAATTTATGAATAGCTCTTACAAATCAATAAAAAAAGTTAATCTGAGCAAATGTAATAAATAGGCAAGTCACAAAAATTCAAATAGCCAGTAAATAAATGAAATAAAGTTAAATTTAAAAATACAACTTAAAATAGAGATAAATTGCAGAAATGAAAAATGAATATTTATTGTTATTAAGAATGTGGTGAAGTGGACTTCTCTTAAACTGACATTAAGGGAATTAAAAATATACAACTTATCTGGGAGGAAAATTGTCAATAAGCATCACTAGCCTTAGAAATGTTCACACCTGCTGACCTTAATATAATTTTTAGGATTTAACCTCAGGAAACAGTTAGATGCATGGAATCTGTTGCAATATACTGCCTGGTTGCAGTGTCTGAAGAAAACCTGTTCTCACACAGATATGTAGTTGGGAAAGGATTAATTTAATGGCCTTTTCAGATAATTGTGAATATTCTTCTTTGATATTATACCAAAACTTGACAAGTAGTAGTTTCTTTTGTTTTATCCTCACCCGAGGATATTTTTCCATTGAGTTAGAGAGAGTGGAGAGAGAGGGAAAGACAGAGAGAAATATCTATGTGAGAGAAACACATTGATTGGTTGCCTCCAGAATGTGCCCCAACCAGGGCTGGGACTGGGGAGGAGCCCGCAACCCCAGAATGGAACCCAGGACCCTTCAGTCTACAGGCCGATGCCCTATCCACTGAGCCAAACTGGCTAGGGCAACAGGTAGTAGTTTCTAAAGGCTAGCTACAATGTGGATGCAAAATTTTTGTACAATTATATTAAATCCACTGGTTTATCTTGCACTTAGAATGGATTTTTCAGCCATGTATAATTTTGTAACATTATAGATTGAGCATTTGGAAGTTCTACTGAGTTATCTAGAACTTCCAAATGTTGGCAAATGTCATTGTATAATATTAAAAATATTCATATTTATTAATGTCACTATCCATCTCATCAGATGAGACTTTAAGTATCAAGAAGTCATCAAGCTCACGTTAGCAGAAAAGTTTTCCATAATCGAATTTTCACTTGAAAGGTTGAATTTTATCATTGGCAATAAACACTGTCAGTTGTTTTCTATGAAGTGATAGGATCACTTCACTTATTTTTTTAAAGAAAATGTCACCAGACATTTAAGTCTAAATAACCATAGTTCTCAGTCATTCTTTCAAATAAAAATTGTCCTGTGGGGGAAGAAAAGTGGCTAGTTCAGCTCACAAGTCAGCGATCACATGAGTGCTTTCCCTCAACATAACCATCACACATGAGCACGTGGCAGAAGCACTTTATGTGCGCTTCCCTTTTTGTCATAACAAAAAGGTTTGCACTCAAAGATCAAGATTTAATAACAGTAATAACTTTCACCATTTCATCAAGGACATTAAGTGAAAATGACATTCTTTTTTAATTGACTACTATATAGTTTGTTAATACAGTTTATTATCTCGGCCTTGATGTATATTTACTACGATGCAATGTGTTTTATGCATTAATGCTTTTGCACCAACTGTGCTAATGTCAAAACAGTGAAAATGGCAATTAATGTGTTAGTATTATGATGGAAATATTTTTTAATTTGTACAGCCCCTGAAAAGGTCTCAGGAATAGGGTTGCCAAATTTAGCAAACAATACAGAATGCCTAGTTAAATTTGAATTTCAGACATACAACAAATACTTTTTTAGTATTAAGTATGTCACAAGGGCTATTCATATATACTAAAAATATTATTCTTTGTTTATCTAAAATTTAAATTTAACTGGGCACTCCATATTTTATCTGGCAACCCTACTTAGGGATCTACATTCCACATTTTAAGAACCACTGCTTTAGGGCATTCAGTAAGCATTAGGTTCAATTCTGAAATGTTTTTAAAAGGCTTCGTACTTCTTTATTTTCTTTATAGAAAAATCATTATCTGAAATTCTCTTATTTATTTGTATTACTTATTGGCTCCTTCCCTCAAGAACATAAGCTTCATAAGGGAGGGATCTTGTCCATCTCGCTCATCACTATATCCCCAGCACTTAGAATAGGGCCTGGCACAAAAGAAATTCAGTAAGAATTTGTTGAATGATTGAGTAAATAACTGACTAAGGAGTTGTGTGCGCAAATGCTCACAGAGAATGAGCAGGTGGAGCTGACACAGAGCAGAGGCCCCGGAGTTCTGAGGGATTGCAAGGGCTCTCATTAGCTAGGTACCTGCTGTTTACGCAATAGGGCAGAAGCCCAGGACCACCCAGAGTGGGCTTAGAGAAGTGTGGTGTCTAGGTTTCAGCCCAGAAATAACTTAGAAACTGTGGACAAAAGAAAATGGGAAGAAAAGGGTATCTACAGGAATGCTATCCCTATCGCCCAGCTAAAGCTCTTTACCTTCAGACATTACCTCCAAGGTAGGTCTTCACGTTTTATGAAAAACAACTATCCTTAAAAGGAAAGATAGGGAAGCAAGAGAAGAAAGAATCAGACAGCCAAGGCCCTAACAGCAGGCAGGCTATGACTCTCCTATTCACTGCAGGCAGCCAAGAGGTTCTGAAGTTGTACCTGTAGGGACCCAAGAAAGCAGAGCCCCTGCCCGGGCTTACAGAATGGGAACTGGTGGGTCCCGATTGTACTGAGAATTACATTTCTTAAAAGAACTATACCTTCCCACCTCAACCTCTGAATCAAGAGGTTCTGCTAGAATACTCAAATACTTTAAACAATGTTGATTTCTTTATTTGGCATGGTCCCGGTTTTAGAAAATAAGAGTGGTAAGACATATTTTAAAAACATACAATTTCTCAGTTACCTGAAATACTAGGTTTCTTTTTCATTGGTGAATAAGCAGAGAACATCCACTGCCCTGATGATTCCCAAACCTCCATATCTTTCACAATTCCTTCCCTGACAAAAAAAGAGAATCTTTTTCATGGGCTAATTAAAATTTATCATTTATAATTTTCAATGTCTGAGATTTTAAATTGTAGTAAATACGTAATTTTATATTTTTTTCCATTATGTTTCCTCAAGTGTTTATTAAAGTAAAAGCTTATAGAAATAGAAACTATACTTTGGTTATAGATATTATAAGACTAAAGAAGTTCATAATTTTGGTTTTCCAGTACACGGAACCATTAACCAATTCATTTAATTGAGCACTATTGTACAATATGTATTAAGGAACTACAATAAGAGTCTAATATACAATACAACTTTAATCTTTTTGCTCATTATCATAAACATCAATGATCATTTAACTGGGAAAGAGAAAGTACCATCTATATATATAAAAGCTATGACACGCACTGACCACCAGGGGGCAGTCGCTCAACGCAGGAGCTGCCAAGCGACAGCAGCTTTGCAGAGCGCCCTTTTGCATTCCAGGACCCTGTGGGGGATGTCGGACTGCCGGTTTCAGCTCCATCCCCGCAGGCCAGGCTGAGGGACCCACCTACAGGAGGGATCCTGCTTACTCCACAGACACCCTTAGAGCCCTCGCGCCACCTCAGATGTGACCGGCTGGGGAAGGACTGAGGGAGGTTGGCTCCAGGATGTGTCCGCCCATCTTGCCCAGTCCCGCCCCACCGGCCACCTTCTAATTAAATTTCCTTTCAATGTGCATGAATTCATGCGCCGGGCCTCTAGTGTAATATAAAGCATAACATTTTTCAATGGGTAGGACTTTAGAGATCATTTTGTCTAATTTTCACGTTTTTCAAATGTTAATTTGTTGGCAAAGTTGTGGATAGAGTCAGCTCTAAATTAAATCCCCTTCTGCCCTGTCCAGAATGCTACAATTAATAAAATGATAGATACCACAGAGAATCTATATTAAATTTAGGATTTTTACAAAAACATCAAGTATAGGAAGGAGAGGCTCATTTGTTTTTTCTTAAAAAAAAAAATCAGTAGTATACGGTACGCAGCTTAAGATGTTACCATTGGTTCTAATTTGGTTATATGGAAAGTAAAAAACTAACAAGTATATTTTTGTCCTGAGAGTCAGAAGCTGAGGGAAGTTACAGATAGCCAGGCACTGATTTGGCACCAGTTGTAACTTCTGCTACAAATGTTCTCAAGAAATGTTAAGGAGTTTACTCCACAAAAGGGAAGAGAATCAAATTAAATCAATTTGAATGATGTAAATGAAGTAAAAGTTTTAAAAAGAAAAATACGAGATGCTATTTGAGCTCCAAGATCACAAGTTGCTATAAACTACCTCATTGTTTGTAAAGGTCTCATAATTTACAACCAACTTAAGCAGGACTACCTTTGAAATACATTCACAATATAGTGCTATCAACAGAAAAGTGGAAAAAACATAATTAGCTCTAAGAAGGCTCTGTACTGACAAGGAATGACACATTTTTAAATGAAATAAAATATAGTATGATATCTATGCTAAATAGTGGTTATCTCTGAGTGATAGGATCATCAGTGCTTTTTCTTCTTTTTGCTTATTCTGATTTTTTAAATAATGTATTACTTCTTTAAAAAATATGTGTAATTTAAAAAAAAAGAAGAAAATAGTAATTTTTCTGAATGCTTTCACTTACAGAAATTTCTTTTCATCTTTCTGTGCATCAGAGGTAGGTGAAGTAGCAAATGGGTTCTGAGATAATCCAAACCCCCTGTTCCTGTTAGTTGAATCTCCAGAATCAAAAGAACCAAAAGATGGTTTTTCTTGCTCTCTGCTGCCCCCCCATGGCGTAGATTTGGAGAAACTGGATGGCTGGATAACACTGGAGTATCTCTGACTGGTGGCATTCCATCCACGTCTGTTACTACCTGTAATAAAAAATAAAATAAAACAATTTTACCAGCAACTCATCTTTTAAAAATATAAAAATTTAATTATATTTTGTCATATTACATACAGACATTATGCAAAGACTCAACATTTCCACTCATTTTAAATCACAAAACTCTTCATTTTTTCCTTATATACTGTAGTTCAGTGTAATATCAACCAATCACATAATAGTCTAATTGGATTTCTGGTTAACAAAATTAAGAAGACTGTAAATCCGTAGAAAAATAATGATATTATTACTAGATTCAGCTGACATAAGCTTATTAAGTAAACAATTGCTTGATAGTGGTGTGGACAGAGAACATATATGCTAAATCATAAAAGCTCCTTCAGGATAAAAAGCTGTCTTTATTATTTTTGCTCTCCCAGTGGGCCTAAAATAGTAATAAAGTCTGAAAAATTAGGAATGTACTAAAAAGTTTGTTGAATATAAAAGATTAGATTCTACCCTCTGTCTTTGAATAGATTCTTAAATCTATTTGACTCAGTATTCTCTCTGGGAAAACAGCCACCTATCTTTCAGGGGGAGATTATAAAGATGATTTGCATATGAAAAAGTGCATTGAGTTCCTCTACTATGAGCATATATATTTTTAAAAATATATTTTATTGATATTTTTACAGAGAGGAAGGGAGAAGGATAGAGAGCTAGAAACATCGATGAGAGAAAAACATCGATCAGCTGCCTCCTGCACACCTCCCACTGGGGATGTGCCCGCAACCAAGGTACATGCCCTTGACCGGAATCGAACCCAGGACCCTTCAGTTCGAAGGCCGACGCTCTATCCACTGAGCCAAACCGGTTTCGGCATGAGCATATTACTAATATTTCATAATTATCAAAATGAGCTAACCTCTCTGTCCCTATATTTAAAAAATCTTATCACTTAAAGTATTTCATTTACCCAACTTTCTAGTTGGGTCCAAGATAATTCACTGAATTGGAGATATTCCATTAAATATATTAAAAAGTGGAGTGATGGGAGATATACTCCTTTATGAAAATTCTTCTCCCAACTCTAAAACTCCTTAATAAAACCAAAGAGAAAAGGCAGCAGATTGCTGGACCAGAAAGATCCCTCAAGTAGGGATTAATGGTATTTTATTTTTCTAAAGTTCAAATCCTTTGGGGAATGACACAACAGAAGAAGTTCAATTAACCTTTTGTATATAGCTTTTGGTCTTCATACCTCTTAATTTCAAAAACATTTTGTTTCAGGTAGCTACATACACTATGTGATTAGTTTTATTACACTTTCCATCAATTAATCTATCCAACACATTCTGTTGTTCATGGAAGTACACTCACATTTATCAGACTCCGAGTCCTAGATTTTGGTTTGGAGTAATTCATTACAGCTATTGTGGGTAATGCAAAAAAGACTGCCTTCAAGAAGGGGGATCAGGCATGAAGCCACAATGCAACTTAAGGTGGAAAGGTAAGATGAACTTCCCTAAAAAACGGGAGGGGAGTAAGAGTGTGGGAGGTGGTCAGCATCTTGTGATCCTCTAAGGACTAAGTTCCAATTCTAAGAAAAGAAAACCTCTTCGTCTGACCTTTACAAGCTTGTGTTGTACTATGGTTTCATGTCTGATCTCTCCTCTCCTTGAAGATAGTGCTTTTTGCATCATTCATTTAATTGGTTTAATGAAACAGTCCCAAACCTTCGTTAGGCCCAGGAAGCAGGTCAACCTGGTCCTCCACACCCCGTTCCCTCATAGCCCCGAGTTCTTAATTGGGCATCCCATCCTCCCAATTTTACCCCACATTTTATGAGCATATCTGAGGAATGGCTCTGTAAACTTATTGTATTTCCAAAGGAGTTCGCGACTTCCCCAAAGTTAAGAGCCCTGACTGATGCAAGTTGCAAGCCTCTCCCTCGGAAGAAATGTTTAGTAAAAATTATATTCGAGTCAAGGGGGAAAAAACAACAACACAAGTACCCGGAAGGGTAGAGAAAGGCAAGGAGGCGTTTGGGTCGACCTCCCGAACCACTGCCACCCACCGAAGGGGTAGTTTTGACACGGACATCTGACTTAACACTCATTGTTCGGCCTCAGAACCAGGACCACGCCCCCGGCTTCGCCCGCTCAACAAAAACTGACCGAGTGCCTAAGACGCGGATAAAACCGTCGGAAAGAAACTGTGTGGCGGGCGCCGCGCGGAGCCCCACGCGGGAGGCCCGTTCCCTAACCGCTGGACCCCAGCCAGGCCCATCCCAGCTCGGCCAGCGGCGGAGGCGGCGGGCTGAGCGCAAGGTCACCTGAGGGCTGTTGCTGCCGTCCACAGCCCGCACCCCAGGCGCCAGGATGTTCGTTCCAGCACCGCTCCCCAAAGCGACACCGGCCTTGAAGGAAGAACTGACAGATGGTCATTGCGGCGGCGTCGCCCACGGAACGGTCTCCGAACACCCTACACGAGTGGAGAGCCTACTCAACCGAAAGTTCCGGTCCCGCTGCCGTGACGTCATCTTCTGGCGCCGCGTCCCGCCTCCAGGGCGATGAGAGGCGTGGAATTCACCCAATAGGAATCGAGAAGAGCGGAGGGCCCCCCAGGGAGCCAGGGAAGGCGGAAAGCTTGAACCCGTACTTGGAGAAAGAGGCGGGTTTAACCCTGGTGCGGTGCCTCCGGCTGCGAGGGAGGATCGAGGTCGAAAGGAGTAGAAAGCGAGCCAAGCAAAGCGGGAACCTAAGCAAGGCCCCGAGAGGAGGATTGGCTGTGGTTTGAGAGACCGGATGTAACATTTGTAACAGCTGAGAAAGGAAAAGTGTGCCCAGCCATTCATCAGGATGGACAACCATGTCAGGTAAAGGCAATTGTAACGTTAACAGGAAACGGCGTTTCTTTTAAGGACAGTCTGAATGAAAAGTATTATAACCGCCCCCAGGTTTGGACGAATACTGTGTTCTTCAACACCGGGAAACCTTGTAAGTCCACCTAAAGGCTGCTCTTTGTAGGAATGAAACATTCCACTCTAGCCTGGAGGATCTAAGACACGAACAGGGGAGCAGTCTCCATTTCTACCCAGGAGCGGAGCTCAGATAAGGGGTTCCTGAAAAGAACATCCCATATTCTCTTAACTTTGTAGTTTCCAATGAAAGATGAGCCTACATCCACTTCTCAGAACAAATCTGATGTTGCCTTTACACACAACTGCTTTGCTTTGAGCCTGTCCGTATTGTTTCACTTAAATTTTACCTAAAGTGCACCTTCCCCACAAATCCTACAACTCTCTTTTGTATAGTGAGACACCCTACAGTTCCTCTGGTGTTGAAACGCAGAAATTAAACTGAAACGCGTGGTTTTCCTCTGAGCAGGATGCAAGGGTGATTTCCCAGGTTCTTGTCCAGGTGGATTCGAAGAATGAAGCTTGTCCAGGTGGATGTGAAGAATGAAGCCAACGACAAAAGGTCGTATAGGAAAAGGTGGAAATTTATTGGGAAACAAGCACAGACTCCCACCTGGGGAGGGGGTCCCAAAGGGGTAGCCACTAAGCCCCTTTTCCCTCAGGATTAAAAAGGCTGCAATTCTTTGTGTTCTGATATTCTCCTCTGATTGGTCACTATAGCAGCTTTAGAGCTCAAACTCCACATGCCCCCCCCCCCTTACTTTTCTCCCCCTCCTGTGGTAAAATTCTCTATTCCCTGTGAAAACCTGTTTTCATCTTTCTCCCGTTTGTTTTCCCCCTTATCTTCTGTGAAAGGGTATCTTCCTCTCCCTTTAGGCTGTGGAGCCTTTAGTTCTTTGTGAATGTATGCCTTTTGGCAGCTCCCAGCCCCCAGCAAACTGCCTCTCCCATGCACCATCTGTATTTTTAATATATATTTTTAAATTGATTTCAGATGAAGGGAGAGGGAGATAGAAACATCGGCTGCCTGCTGCACGCCCCCCACTGGTGATGAAGCCCGCAACACAGGCATGTGCCCTTGACTGGAATGGAACCTGGGACCCTTCCGTCCACAGGCCAGCACTCTATCCACTGAGCCAAACCAGCTAGGGCAGACCCTCTGTATTTTTAAAACTCCCTAAACCTGCCTATTTTACCTCTAAAAACTCCTTTCAGTGTTTGGTTTCTTTGGTTGCAACGAATCAATAAACCTGACTTGGTTGGGTTGCAGGTTTGTCCCTGGTGGGTTTTCAACAGGTGTGTGCAAGAATGTTTAAAACATGCAATACCTGACTATTTAGTCAGGAGCACTGACCTCTTTTCCCTAAGACTGTCAAATAAAAAAATGGCAACAGCCAATACAATAGCTGTTTGGTGTGAATGACTAAAAATTATACCTTTTTGTTAGATCAGCAAAAATTATATATGTGTGTGTGTGTGTGTGTGTGTGTGTGTGTGTGTGTGTGTATCCTATCTAATAAAAGAGTAATATGCAAATTAACCATCACTCTGCTATGCCCACCAACCACGCCCACCAACCAATCAGGAGTGAATATGCAAATAAACCCAACCAAGATGGCTACGGCCACAGAGAGCAGGAGTGAGGCTTGGGTTTCCCCGGCAATGGAGGAAGCCAAACTTTCCGCCTGCCCTTGCCGGCCTAGACCTCCACTCAAGGCTACAAAGTTTCAATGATAGAAGATACATAAATCCCAACAGAAATGGCGGCAGCCATGGAGCTGGAAAGAGCAGGAGGCTAGGGTTGCCTGCGGCAATGGAGGAAGCCAAGCTTTCCTCACACCCTGGCCAGCCTGGGCCTCACTTAAGGCTACAAAGTTTCAATGATAGAAGATACATAAATTCAACAGAAATGGCTGCCACCACGGAGCAAGCAGAAGGCTTGGCTCTGCTCCAGGCTACAAAGTTTCAATTGTAGAAGATAAATAAACCCCAGAAACCAGGGCCTCCACTTGGGTTGCCGGGGGGCGTGGCCGGCCTGCAAACCACCACAGGCCTCTCGCCCAGGCCTCCCCACACCCCAAGGGAACCCCCACCCTGATCTGGGACACCCTTCAGGGCAAACCAGCTGGCCCCCACCCATGCACCAGGCCTCTATCCTATCTAATAAAAGTAATATGCAGATTGACCATCACTCCAACACACAAGATGGCTGCCCCCATGTGGTCAAAGATCCTGTCCCCATGTGGACACAAGATGGCCACCACAAGATGGCCAGCAGGGGAGGGCAGTTGGGAGGGACCAGGCCTGCAAGGGAGGGCAGTTGTGGGTGATCAGGCCAGCAGGGGAGGGCAGTTGGGAGGGACCAGGCCTGCAAGGGAGGGCAGTTGGGGGCAATCAAGCCAGCAGGGGAGGGTAGTTAGAGGTGACCAAGTGGGCAGAGGAGGGAAGTTGGGGGCGACCAGGCCTGCAGGGAAAGGCAGTTGGGAGGGACCCAGGCCTGCAGGGGAGAGCAGTTGGGGGGGAACAGGCCTGCAGGGGAGGGCAGTTAGGGGTGACCAGGCCTGCAGGGGAGGGCAGTTGTGGGGGACCCAGGCCTGCAGGGGAGAGCAGTTGGGGGGGACAAGGCCTGCAGGGGAGGGCAGTTAGGGGTGACCAGGCCTGCAGGGGAGGGCAGTTAGGAGCAAACAGGCTGGCAGGGGAGCAGTTAGGCATCAATCAGGCTGGCAGGCAGAAGCAATTAGGGGCAATCAAGAAGGCAGGCAGGGAGCCAGCAGTCCTGGATTGTGAGAGGGATCCCAGATTGGAGAGGGTGCAGGCTGGGCTGAGGGAAAAAAATTTCGTGCACCGGGCCTCTAGAGTGTGTGTGTGTGTATATATACCTCTGGTCCAGTTTAAGAACCCATTGTGGCCCTCGAGTCAAAAAGTTTGTCCACCCCTGAATTCTAACCCCTACATTACATTCATGTTTTGTATATATATATATATATATATATATATATATATATACACACACACACACACACATACATACATACACACACACACACACACACACACTGAATGGCCAGATTATGATCTCTGAACGCATAATAATCTGGCCACTCAGTGTGTGTGTGTGTGTGTGTGTGTGTGTGTGTGTGTGTGTGTGTATGTATATATATATATATATATATATATATATATATATATATATATATATATATTAGAGGGCCGGTGCATGAATTCGTGCATGGGTGGGGTCCGGCCAGCCTGGCCAGGGGGAGGGGACATGGGTGGTTGGCCGGCCTGCCTGCTGGTTGAACTCCTGGTTGAGGGGACAATTTGCATATTAGCCTTTTATTATATAGGATATACACTGGCCAGATTATTATGCGTTCAGAGATCATAATAATGTGGCCACTCAGTGTATATATATATATTGGTGTGAAGAATTTTAGTAATGAGTTTGTGTGTGCCAGGAAATAAAAACGGTTGAAAATTGCTGGTTTAGGATGATTGACTCTTGTACTTGCTCACATACTTTGGATTTTGAGGACAGCAGAATCTGCAGGAGCACTGAGAGTAACTGGTGCAACCTAGTTTATCTTTTTAAAAAATAAACCTAACATTTTTTAAAATCAGTTTATTCTAAAACAAACTTGAGTTACACATATAGAATAAAAAACGTTTTTTCCTGAGCCACTTGCGACTATATTGCAGACCTGATGTCCCATCACCCAAATACTTACTGTATTTCCTACAAATAAGGACATTCTCCTTAACCACAATACAATCAGCAAAATCAGGACATTAATATCGATGTATTACTACCATCTGACCAGCCGTGGGCAAACTACGGCCCGCGGGCCGGATCCGGCTGTTCTATCCGGTTCTCTTGCTCTCCCCTCCACTCCTTTACTTTGAATTTATATTAGTTCACACAAACACTCCATCCATGCTTTTGTTCCGGCCCTCTGGTCCAGTTTAAGAACCCATTGTGGCCCTCGAGTCAAAAAGTTTGCCCACCCCTGAATTTTAACCCCTACATTACATTCATGTTTTGTCAAATGTCCTAATAACATCCTTTAAAAAAAAAAAAAAAAGAATCCAGTTCAGAATCACTGTTGCCTTATTTGTATTTTCTTTTTTTTATTATTAAATTTTATTTTAACATTACATTTTACATTCAACATTATTTTGTATTAGTTTCAGGTTTACGGCATAGTGGTTAGATAATACTTTACAAAGTGTTCCCACGATATTTCCAGTACCCATCTGGCACCATATAGTTATTACAATGCAGACTTATTCCCTATGCTGTGCTTTTTACATCTCCATCACTATTTTGTAACTACCAATTTGTACTTCTTAATCTCTCCACTTTTTTCACCCAGCTCTCCAACCCCTCTCCCCTCTGGCAACCATCAGTCGTTCTCTGTATCTAGGAGTCTGTTTCCATTTTGTTTGTTCACTTGTTTTGTTCTTTAGATGCCACATATAAATGAAATCATGTTATTTGTCTTTGACTTATTTTACTTAGGATAATACCCACTAGGTCCATCCATGTTGTCGCAAATGGTGAGGTTTCATTCTTTTTTATGGCTGAGTGGTATATATATAATTTCACCACTTTTTTTTTTTTATCCACTCATCTATTAATGAATACTTGGGTTGCTTCCATATCTTGGCTATTGTAAATAATGTTGCAAGGAAGACAGGGGTGCATATATTCTTTCAAATTAGTGTTTTGGATTTCTTCAGATATATACCCAGAAGTGGAATTGCTGGGTCAAAAAGCAGTTACATTTTTAAATTTTTTGAGGAACCTCCATACACTTTCCCATAGGGGCTGCATCAGTCTGCATTCACACCAACAGTGCATGAGGGTTCCCTTTTCTCCACATCCGCACCAACACTTGATATTTGTTTATTCATTGATGATAGCCATTCTGACAGGTGTGAGGTGATATCTCATTGTGGTTTTAATTTTCATTTCTCTAATGATTAGTGACATTGAGCATCTTTTCATGTCTATTGGCCACCTGCATGTCCTCTTCAGAGAAGTGTCTGTTCGGGTCCTCTGCCCATTTTTTTTTTTTTTTTTAACTTGGATTGAGTTTTTGGTGTGGAGTTGTGTAAGTTTTATGTAATTTGTGGATATTAACCCCTTATCAGGTGTATTATTGGTGAACATCTTCCATTCAGTAGGTTGTATTTTCATTTTCTTGATTTCCTTTGCTGTGCAAAACCTTTTTAGTTTGATATAGTCTCCATTTTTTTCCCCTTGCTGGAGGAGATCTATCAGAAAACATATTGATGAGAGATGCCAGATTTGCCTATGTTCTCGTTTTATTGAGTCTTACATTTAAATCTTTAATCCATTTTGAGTTTATTCTTATATATGGTGTGAGGTAGTCTAGTTTCATGTTTTTGCATGTATCTGTCCAATTTTCTCAACAGCATTTACTGAATAGACTATCTTTACCCCATTGTATGTTCTTGTCTCCTGTCATTGACCATATATTGCCTTACTCATATTTCTTTAGTCTCCTTCATTCTGGAATATTTCCTCAGTCTTTCCTTGACTTTCATGACATTGACACTATTGAAGGCTATAACTTGTTATTTTATAGAAGTTCCTCAATGCAGATTTATCTGTTTTCTCATGACACAATCTCCCCTCTCCCCCCAATAGAGTGAAAACTTCAAAACCCAACACAAAAAAATGTTCAGAATAGGCAAATCTAGAGAAAGATTAATGGTTGCCTAGGACTGGGTGTTTGAGGGATATAACTGGGTTGAATAATATCTCCCCCAAATTCATGCCCACCGAGAACTTTAGAATGTGACCTATTTGGAAATAGGGTCTTTGCAAATGCCATCAGCTGAGATGAGGTCATAGTAGATGGGGTTAGGGTGGGCTAAATCCAATGACTGTTGACCTTATAACACCATATAAAGTCTCAGAGAGACATAGGGGAAAAGGCCATGTACAGACAGAGGCAGTGAATGCAGTGAGGCAGCTATAAGCCAAGAACAGCAAGGACTGCCAGCAACTACCAGAGGTAGGAAGAGGCTTGGGTAGTTTCTGCCTCAGAGCTCCCAGAAGGAAGCACGCTGACCCTTGATGTAGGACTTCTGCCTGCTGAACTAAGAGTACATTTCTGGCCCTAACCGGTTCGGCTCAGTGGATCGAGCGTTGGCCTGCGGACTCAAGGGTCCCAGCCAGGTTCGATTCCGGTCAAGGGCTTGTACCTTGGTTGCGGGCACATCCCCAGTAGGGGGTGTGCAGGAGGCAGCTGATGGATGTTTCTCTCTCATCGATGTTTCTGACTCTCCCTCACCCTTCCTCTCTGTAAAAAAAAAAAAAAAAAAAAAAAAAAAATCAATAAAATATATATATTTTTTAAAAAAGAGTACATTTCTGTTGTTTTAAGCCACCAAGTTTGTAGAAATTTGTTGCAGGAGCCATAGTAAAATGAGACATGGGGAAAATGGTGAGTAACTGCTAATGAGTATGGGGTTTCTTTTTTGGTGATGAAAGTGTTTCAAAATTGTGGTGACAGCTGCACAACTCCGAATATATTAAAGACCATTGAATGGTACACTTTAAATGGTGAATTGTTTGATATGTACATTATATCTTAATAAAGCTATTATGTACATAAAAAACCCTATGTAAACAGAAACATATCATAATGCTTTTTACAGTTCCGTTTCCATTTAAACATTTTTAGTGTTTAAGATTATACAACTCCCATATAGAGAAAACAAAATTAAAATAGGAACACTACTTGACAAATTAAAAAAAAAAAACATCAACACATCTAAAATAAAGAATGAATAGAACTTAGCAGTCTGTTTTAAGTTAAAAAATATTTAATATTACCAGATAAAAACATTGATGGTGACAGCTTTATATAGCTCATTCCATACATATCATAATGTAAACGGGCAAAACATTAGTAGGTAGAAATGAGTAGATGGGTTTGTAAAAGACCTGTTGACCTCACAAAAGCAATTAATAAGAGATGACAAATATGCAATTCAAATTATTACAAAACTTTTAGATACAATGGGATCAAATATCTCTGATGTATCTTGCTAAGGTAAAGAAATCATGTACCTTTTAATCCATTAGAAGTTCAAAATCAACACTGATACTGTATAATTATCAGTACTATTCTAGTGACCTAAAAATTTTCTATAAATAGCTTTATTTTTGGCTAGTCAATCATTCCTATTATAATTGGATTTTATTTGAAGTGAGGACTAAAGAGACAATCACTTTTTAAGCCCTGGGTAAAACAGTGACAAATTAATAATGGGTGCTAAGCTTGACATTTCTGTTTAAAAGATGGCATATATTTAATTGGATTAAATATATTTCATCAGGAGTTTGGTACATTTTTAAGTCCCAAAATGCAATTATGAAGTTTGAGAGAGAGTATGCACATGCCTCGACACACTCTGCCTTGCTTTTAAAAATGGAACACATTTGGCACTAAATGGAACAAATGAAGACAAGCAAAACTATGGGAGACTAAGCTGCTCCATACTATTTTTTAGTTCTTGACTGAACTGAAACAAACAGCCTAACTACATAGCACTTCTGTGATGTATGAAAATAGAATCTAGAGCTAAGATGAGACTGTTCACCGATGAGCCAATCTCCCACTCTGTCATAGTCATAGTTACAAATGCGAAATTCATTTAAGAAAAATCCATATTTTCACCAAATGCTTAGTATTTTTCAAGTTTTCTTGCTAGATATGTTCATGATTACGTGGACAGCTAAAATGTGGTCTTTGAATTAAATAAGGAACTCTGATTTTATAGGGATCTTTCTTTACTTGAAACTTCCTTAAAAAAACAAACAAACAAACAAACAAACAAACAAACACACACACAAAAACAAAACAAAACCCAAAACCCACCCAACTAAAACTTTGTAACCAACTCTTGGAACAAAGTATTGGTGGCCATGTTTTTGAGTCTCCAATAAATCTTGAAGTCCACTCATTTTTCATGTTTCAAGGGTTTCTTCATTTGCTCCACAAGTATCAACAACACAAATTAAACAACTTGTTACTGGAAAAGCTCGAACTTTGGAGTTGGCAAACCATTTATCTGTTTCAGTATTATATTCAAGGATGTGTCCTAATCGACCCACACCTTGAAAACCAGCCAAGACATAAACTATAGAGCCAACTGCTGCACACTTCACTGTTACACCCTTCCATGGCATCGGTGAGACCATCTTCCATTCATTTAATTTAATATCGTAATATTCCACATTGTCCAGACCACCTTCAAAAGAATAAAACAACGTGAACGTACATAAACGATTCTAAGATCTCTTAAAGTAATATTTCTTTTCGTTTTTCTAACATTTTATTATGATAATGTTCAAGTATGCAGAAAAGGTATAAGAATCTTATAATGCCCACACATCTATTCTTACCTTAACACAACAGACATTTAATTTTTGTCATTTTAGAATCATAAATAATTATGCAAAATTAAAATAAAAAGTAAACCAATCTGTGGATTTTCCTTCTGATTAACTTTAATTCTAATTACTCAATGTCCCACTTTGTCCTTGTACTATTTATCTTTCAGCAGTTTATGGAAAATAGCAATGAATAGAGATAAGAGAAGGGAAAGTTATTTTATTGTTACATTTAAGTAATGCTTAAAGGTGCTGACTAAAATGAGGTTTGTGGAGTAATCTATAGATTCAGTCCAGAGTCTGCATTATTTAAAGCAATTATTTAAGATTTTAGTACATTATTTAAGAAAATAAAGCTCTGGCCAGTATGGCTCAGTTGGTTGGGCATTGTCCAACCAAAAAGGTTGCTAGCCCTAGCCGGTTTGGCTCAGTGGTTACTTGGGACTGAAGGGCCCCTGGGTTCAAGTCTGATCAAGGGCACATGCCTGGGTTGCAGGCTCGATCCCCAGTAGGGGGCGTGCAGGAGGCAGCCAATCAATGATTCTCATCATTGATGTTTCTATCTTTCCCTCTCTCTTCCTCTCTGAAATCAATAAAAATATATTAAAATAAAAAAAAAGGTTGCCAGTTTGATTCCCAGTCAGGGCACATGCTCGGGTTGGGGGCTCAAGGGGGCATCTAAGGAGCAGCCGCCAATCGATGTGTCACTCTCTCCCCCTCTTTCTTCCTTGATCTCTAAAAATCAATTAAAAATCTTAAAAAAATAAAAAAGGTCAAACTGACTCATTTAATAAAATAGTAATACTAATATTTTCATGCAATGTTTAAAAATGTTAGGAAAGTTTGCCATTCAGAGCCTGGATACAAGTCCTAAAACCTGTATTTTAAAAGTTTTAAAAGTTTTTTAGAAGTTCAAATATTTCTGTTATTCAATAGTTCTTTTTTAAAAAAAAATATATTTTATTGATTCTTTACAGAGAGGAAGGGAGAGGGATAGAGAACTAGAAACATCGATGAGAGAGAAACATCGATCAGCTGCCTCCTGCACACCTCCTACTGAGGATATGCCCACAACCAAGGTACATGCCCTTGACCGGAATCGAACCTGGGACCCTTGAGTCCACAGGCCGACGCTCTATCCACTGAGCCAAAACCGGTTAGGGCTCAATAGTTCTTAAAACTAGTGATACCATACCCCAGAGAATATTTAGAAATGTATAGAAGCCATCTGGGACTGTTACAATGACTGATGGCCATTACCCACATTTCATGGAAAAGGATGTTGAATGTACTCCAATGTTTCTATAAACTATATATATATTATATATATATTAATATATTTTATTGATTTTTTTACAGAGAGAAAGGGAGAGGGTCAGAGAGTTAGAAACATCGATCAGCTGCCTCCTGCATGACTGGGGATGTGCCCGCAACCAAGGTACATGCCCTTGACTGGAATCGAACCTGGGACCCTTGAGTCCGCAGGCCGACGCTCTATCCACTGAGCCAAAACCGGTTAGGGCTCTATAAACTATAAACCATAAAAATAAGTATAATGATGTATGGGATAAACCCTTGTATCTTGATTTTAAGAAATGTTTCCATAATTTAAGATAAGGAAGTATCATCAAATTATTGGGAAAGTTGAACAGTGAATTAACACCACACACCTAAGCCATTCTGACCACCCACAGCAAATATCTTATCTTTTACAAACACCAGTCCATGATTCTTCCTTGCCTCAATCATTGGACACAGCTCAGTCCATCTGAAAAAATAAAAGGACGTTTTTAGTGTACTGTTCACAGACAATATTAATTTATAAGAAAGATCTGTTATCCCAACTAAGTGCTCACCAGTCACATGCGCACGCACACATACATACACACACACATCTGGAAGACTAGAAAACAAAAGCTTTACAGTGGTTTTGAGTAATTTATTTATAGGTGGGTAAATATAGATTTTATTCCCTTCAACTCTGATAGGATATGACATATAGAACATATCTGAGACTGTTAACATGTCTTTGGAAGAAATCCATTTCCTGTAGTTCACAATAACTTGTAAAATGATAACAAAAAACAAGGGAAAGGTACATAAGAGTCTATAAAGCACAAACACTGTCACATGTGGTTTTAATTTTTATATATGAATAAGTAAAACAAACTTATTATGGGCCTCTAGCATCAGCAAATTAGTAGTATCAATTACTATTCACATGTTCATCTTCAAATTTATACTAAGTACTTTAGCCAGCCCTAGTAACAAAAGTGCTATCTTTCTGAAGTTTGATAACTTATTAGTATGTTGCTGTGTTCACAGCCACTACAACAAATACCGAGATTGAGAAATAAATGCGGATACAAGTGCTGAAGGACACTAGTTTCCAGGTAACAGCATCATATTCATACACATCATAGAGAATGTGGTTAGCTATTTTTTTCTGAGATTCAGTCCCTTCTTTTGCATATACTCTCATATATACAATTAACATTTGTTTTGTGAAGGTGGCACTGGCACACAGGGTTGTGTTCATAATAGCTAATAACCAAAGTACTCCAAACAACAACAAAAGAAAAAAATTGGCATAAGCGTTAACTCTCTAGTATGGTTATTTCTATTTCTTCTTTTAAACAGTGTAATAAATGTAACTTTTAAAAACATAATTAAGGCATAATGATTAACTATGAAATAGTAGTAACTTATTTGTTGCCTTATATTTATTTTAAAAAAATGGTTTGGCAGTCACCACTCTCATTTTCAGAGTACTCTGTAAGGTGAAGTTGGCAACGCTGCTCCTGCTTTTCAGGATAAAACACACATGCCCGTCCGGGTGAAAAGACCAGCACGTATCTTGGAAGTGGGAAAGCCAGCACCAGGCCTCCACTGCTCTCCATGCAGTGAGCTTTATAGAGTGAGCTATCCAAGTGCAATCAACACAGTATTTGACTTGGAAAAATTCAATATATATAGCTCTCTCTTCTTCAAATATATCCATGGTATAAAGAGCATGTTTTTATGTATATACTAGAGGCCCTTGTGCATGAAATTTGTGCACGGGGGGGGGGGGGGGTGTGGTGGGCGGGGGCGTGGAGCAAGGGGGCAGGTGGGGGATCCCTCAGCCTGGCCTGCGCCCTTGGGGGATGTCTGACTGCTGGTTTGCGGGAGGTGACTGGAGAGGCACTTGCCCCCTCAATCGCTGTCGTCAGTTGCCTCCCTCTCGGAGGGCAGAATCTCAATGCAGGAGCTGCCCCTTGGTGGTCAGTGTGCATCATAACGACCAGTTGTTCTGCTGTTCAGTCAATTTGCATATTAGGGTTTTATTATATAGGATAAGTTTCCTGAAAGTTTAGAATTAAGGAAGTTCCATTAAAACACTTTTCTTAAAATTCTGACCGCAGAGGTTTTATTCTGACCTTCCAATTAAACACATTCAAGTTACAAAATACTTAAGAAAATTGTCAAAACTGGGAAAAAAATTCTTAAAAATCATGGATGGATAGATCACATATTAGAAAGAAAATCTTAGTAATATATAACTTAATTTTCATTTTGAGAGTTGGATAATTATAGTCACACTCTTTTTTCACTTAAGAAAATTTAAAGGCATTGAAGAGGATACAAAGAATTCAAATTTAATATACAAGATCAATATATATATATATATATATATATATATATATATATATATATATATATAAATGCTAAGTTGTATAAGTTTTAAAATATTCCCTAAACTGAATAGAGTCACCTAGTTTTTTAAAAAAATATTGAGGTTGCAGAATTACTTTAATGTTTTCTCTGCTAATATGAACAAGAATATATTGATTTACATTGATACTGCCTGAACAAATTTAGAAGCCTGGAGTTTATATGGTATGGGTCCTACTTTAAGAGATTTGTTAGAAATGAAACAAGAATTAGGCAGCAGGATGAATGAGGCTAGTTTTCCAGTTAGTATGCTGCAACATTTTTGAACACAGGGCTTATGGGAGGTAAGTAGAGACTGACCTAGGAGGGAGGACAGCTGGTATACACCCCTGTGGTGTGGAGCAAGAAGGGGTAGATAGATAATTGAATTGGTGGACAATAAGATGAGGATAAGCCAGTGTGCTCTGGCAAGTACAAAGGTGCATTTTGAAAGGAGTAATAAATCTGGATGATTTCATGAGATTGCCTAGTCTCAACACTAGGCAAAAGACAAATTTCAAGATACAGTGCGCTCAATTCTATTTCTAACATTGGTAACCAGATGAGCAAAATATGAGTAAAAAAACTATTGTAACTGCATTTTTGCTTTGGAAAGGAATTACTGATTATGCTTCTTTAAACCCTTTAAAAGCAGGAGGGAAGTGTAAATAAATAAATGCACATGACTGGTCATATCTATATATATATAAAAGCCTAAGCGACCAGCCTACTGTTCAACCATCCGACCGATAGCTATGACGCGCACTGACCACCAGGGGGCAGATGCTCAACGCAGGAGTGGAAACCACAGGCATGGAAACATGGAACAGATTGATGAATCTCAGAGGGAAGGGGAGAGGGTGGGAAGAGATTAACCAAAGATCTTATATGCATACTAGAGGCCCCTCAGCCTGGCCTGTGCCCTCTCGCAATCTGGGACCCCTCGGGGGATTTCGGAGAGCCGGTTTCAGCCTGATCCCTACAGGCCAGGCCAAGGGACCCCACTGGCACATGAATCTGTGCACTGGGCCTCTAGTTTTAATTAAATTGTTACTCTTAATTAAAAAAAAAAAAAAAAAGCAGCAGTTGGAGTGGAAGACTTCTATGTTTTGTAGTCTGGCAATATTTCCTAACTATAAAACTTGAGCACAAGAGAGTTGGTGCAGCTCTTTGGCATAACATTTAAGTTGAACATATTTACCCAATATCTTGTTCCGGGTAAAGGAAGAATAATCCTTTCAAAAAGCAGGTGAGTTTTCTTATTGAAGTTCTTGGGATATTTTTGAGTATCACTGGGATATCATCTGTGTTCATTTCCTCACTAGTTTCATATCATTGTACTTATCACCACCCTTGATACTAAATAATTAGCACATTTCCTTTGGCTACATTCAATGGTTTCATCATTAATTACAAGATCAGAAAAATTGGCTAATCATTTATTTCTTTAGCATTTTGCTTTTTAAAAAGTAGTTACTTACTTCCCAGTTGATTTAAGAATAATTTTGTTTAATAAACATAAATCCAAACATACTTTCATAAGCACAAACTCACAAAAGGCCTTATGTGTAGGGTTATAATTTATTACTATTTCTAATTAAACATACAATATTTCTTAATTAAAGGCAAATTTAATACTGATCCTAATTTTCCCCCTCCTCCCCTACATTTGCTGACCTCTAAAAGGAAGTTATTTCGAGTTTGATCAAGCAGTCAGACTTGTCTCATTCATAGACATTTATTGCCTACAAGGAGGAAGAGAAAGAGAGGGGCTGCCACAGGGTGTAACTGAAGCCATTTCTTAAGGTGCAGAGGAAGGAATTTAAACACTTAAAACTGTGTGTACATTCTTAATATAAGAGCTAAATTCTTCCGCTGGGCTCTTTCTGACACATTTTTCACTGAGCTTACAAATACAATACTGTGAAACAGAGTTTTAAATCCATACATACGTTTCTGTGGCAGGATCATAAACTTCACAGGAATTCAACACTCGGCCAGAAACATTGTTCCCCAAACTTCCACCGCAAACATAGATTAGGCCATTGGCTTCCACCATCCCATGGCTGCAGCGCTGGGTCAGCATGCTGGGCTTTGTGTGCCAGCTCTCAGTTCTCGTGTCATAACACTCAAACAAATACAGAGCTGAGTTTCCTGGAAAAGAAGAAGGCCCCATCAGGCTTGATGGAGTGTGTGTGTAGGCTTGGAGCGAGCTGACTGTAGAGGGAGTCAGTTACTGGAAGAAAGAATTTAGGGTTATAGAGTCTTTTCTAGACTCAACAATGGCAACACAATGTAGGGATAGTTGGTACAGACCTTGGAAAATATTCACAGAAGGATCTGTGGAGAGACTTATATATTGTAATTATACTTTAGAAAAAAGATTTGGTTTGATTTCAAAAGAAAATAAGGAATTTTATGGATGTCCTCCAGCCCAGTGATGCATGATGGGAATTATCCAAACTTGAAATGTTTATATAGAGGGGGAAAGCAACCTATTTACAGGTGGTAAACCCATACCTTAAAATATGAAAACTATCTGATAATATTCTGAGGCTTACCATATAATCTATATATATAAAGAGCCAGGGTCCGTAACATCCAAAATGACCGAAGGCTCGACTGACTGGAAGTCAGTCCTGCAGTCAGGGCTGGGTTGGCGTGGCGACCCAGCACTGCTGCCGCTGCGGGCAAAGCAACCCAGCACTGACTGCCATGGGGGCTGCGGATCAGGCCCAGAGAGAGGCCGGGAGAGAGAAGCAGGGTCTGATCCGTAGCCTCCGTGGCAGCTGTTGATCAGCACTTGCCTGCTTTCTCTCCCAGCCTGGGCAGCAGCCGCGCCTCCACCGGGGCTGCTGATCAGCCCTGCCTCTCTGATCAGGCCTGTTGATAGGCCCGGAGATGCTGACTGGCATAGAAACTGACCAAGCAGAACCAAATCTGGGTGAAGTGCGAGGAGCCAATGGCTGCCTAGGAGGCGGAGCTTTTGACGATGACTGGCATAGAAACCAACCAATCAGAACCTAATCTGGGTGAACTGCGAAGGCAGAACCTAAGGTGGGGGCTGAGGAGGGGTTTTAAGGGCAACAGCTGTTTGGTGTAAGGTATAAGAAAGCAGTTCAATTTTTTTAATGACTAGTTTGGCAGTATAGTGTATATGGCTGGCTATCAGTCCAGATACAGGGATTATGTATTTTTGTCTGCCAAGAGCATCTCCTCATAATGAAAAAGGCTCTCCCTCCCCCCATTTAAGCAATCCTATCCTATTTAATCTACCTATACTACTAAAAGGGTAATATGCTAATTAGACTGGGTTGACCAGTCATCTTCCGGACGTCAGACTTCCTTCCAGACAAAGCCATGGTGGTGGGGGCCAAGGCAGAGGCCATTAGGGACGATCAGGCTGGCAGGGGAGAGCACTTGGGGGCAAGATCAGGCAGGCAGGGGAGGGCAGTTGGGGGCAACCAGGTCGGCGGGGGAGGGCAGTTGGGGGCGAGATCAGGCCAGCAGGGGAGGGCAGTTAGGGGCGATCAGGCAGGCAGGCAGAGGCATTTAGGGGCGATCAGGCAGGCAGGCGAGTGGTTAGGAGCCAGCAGTCCCAGATTGCGAGAGGGATGTCCGACTGCCGGTTTAGGCCCGATACCACATCCCCCAAGGGGTCCCCAATTGGAGAGGGTGCAGGCTGAGCTGAGGGAACTCCCCTCCACCACCTCCCCATGCACGAATTTTGTGCACTCGAGCCACTAGTCCTATATAAGAAAAGCCTAATATGCTAAGTGTCCAGTCGTCCAGTCTGTGGTTCAACCAATCAAAGCGTAATATGTAATGATAATGCTAAGGCCACTCAACTGCTCATTATGAGGTGCACTGACCAGGGGGCAGACACTCCGACTGGTAGGTTAGCTTGCTGCTGGGGTCCAGCCAATCGGGACTGAGTGAGACAGGCTGGACACACCCTGGAGCCCTCCCGCAGTCCCTCCCCGGCCTGCCAACCTCCTAGATCCCTCCCTGGCCCCGATCATGCACCGGTGGGGTCCCTCGGCCTGGCCTGCACCCTCTCATAATCTGGGCCCCTCAGGGGATGTCAGAGAGCCGGTCTCGGCCCGATCCCGCAGGCCAGGCTGAGGGACCCCACTGGTGCACAAATCCGTGCACTGGGCCTCTAGTATTCTATAATAGCCACTGCACCACTAACAATACTACTCTTCCTGACTTCTCTCGGTGGTTGTGTGGTAAGCCCTGAAGTCATGCTGGTCCACTCTTGAGTATATTATCAAGGTACTGTTGTATGTTTCAGTGGTTGAGCATTGACCCAGGAACCAAAAGGTCCTCCAGTTTGATTCCCTGTCAGGGTACATGCCTGGGTTGTGGGCTCCATCCCCAGTAGGGGGTGTGCAGGAGGCAGCCAATCGATGATGTTCCTCTCTCATCAATATTTATCTCTCTATCCCTCTCCCTTCCTCTCTCTCTAAAAATTAATAACACATTTTTTAAAAACTGAACATTTTTTTAAAAAATGGACATAATCTAAGAAGTTGAAGCTCTTTTAAAATACTGATTTATAAAGGAATAAGGTAAGCCTTCAGGGAAATGGGCTCTAAAATATAACATATAGGATTTAAATTATGTCAAAAAATATCTGGATAAATAACACCAACTGTTTATTTAAATATGAAAGCCAAGGTTCTTGGCTTTAAAACACATGCCCCAAACAAAAACACTGAGAAAGTCCTTACCGACTTCAGAACCTCCAGATGTATAAATTTTGCCCTCTGCGGCACAGGCAGCGAGGCTGTCTCTAGGTGTTGGGGGGCCCAGTTTGGAATACCAGCTATCCTTCACCACATTATAGCAGTCCATTCGTTTTATGGGGAAAAGCTGAGAGCCACCCAAAATGTATACAACGTTGTCCCAAAACACGCATGCTGCATCTCTTCGTTTTTCAAAGGGGCAGCGGATGTCCGTCCAGCTATAATCCTGTAACAGGAAAGTACAGGAAGCTTTCAGTAACAGAAAAGTATAATTGAAAAGGATAAAGCAAAGACATAGTTGAGAAAATACTAAACACAAGAATATATTCATTTACTAGAATACATATAAAAATGTTTGGCTTGAGACTATTATCCAATCATGTGATTTTTTTCCAGTATGTTGGCAGAGGGCAAGAAGAAGACAGTGGCTGCTTTGGGTCTTTTCTGGCTCTAAAATAAATGTCAATGCATCGTCATCACCCAGTCTTCCATTCTTTCTGTTACTGAGGGTAATAAAACAGGAATATTCTAAAATAAGCAAAGTAGTTTGTTATTTTAAAAAAAGCTTTTCTTCAAATGTAAATATCCTCATCCTTTCCCTGCCAGATGTAGAGAGTAGTGGTCGGCAAACTCATTAGTCAACAGAGCCAAATATCAACAGTACAACGACTGAAATTTCTTTTGAGAGCCAAATTTTTAAAACTTAAACTTCTTCTAATGCCACTTCTTCAAAATAGACTCGCCCAGGCTGTGGTATTTTGTGGAAGAGCCACACTCAAGGGGCCAAAGAGCCGCATGTGGCTCACGAGCCGCAGTTTGCCGACCACTGGTATAGAGTGTTATAAAGAATCAGTGGTTGCCCTGGCCAGAGTGGCTCAGTTGATTGGTGCATCTTCCTGTACACTGAAGGGTGATGGGTTCGATCCCCAGTTGGGTGTATACAGAAGGCAACCCAGTACTGCAATGTTCTCTCTCTCTCTCTCTCTCTCTCTCTCTCTCTCTCTCAAGCCAATGGAAAACATGTCCTCAGGTGAGGATTGAAAAAAAAGAGAAAAAAAATCACTGGTTAATATGAAGTTTAAACTGCCATTATCCTACCAATGTCTAAAGCTAGAAGGTATTTTGGGGACTTCTGTGAGATATTTTCTGTAGACATTGAGTTGAGCCAGTGTAGTCAGCCTGATGCTTAAAGTCATGATATTTACTATGAAATACTTGAGTATGGTAGTTCTCTATTTTCCATGATGGATTTGTTCCAAGAGCCCCAGTGAATGCCTGAAACTGTGGATAGTTTGAACCCTATATACACTATGTTTTTTCATATGCATACATATGATAAAGTTTAATTGATAAATTAGGCACAGTAAGGGATTAACAATAACTAACAATAAAATAGAATAATCTATATATATAAAATCCTAATATGCAAATAGACCGAACAGCAGAACAACCGAACCGGTCGCTATGACGTGCACTGACCACCAGGGGGCACACACGGAACATGGCGAGCATTGGCCGTGGTGGGATGGTGGAACAGGTGAGCGGGGGTGGGGGGGCCCAGACCAAGGCGGGGTGCTGGTTGCTGTCATCAGGGTTGAGCCTCTGGTGGTTACTGAAAATTCTTTGCTCCCATGTACTGTGGTCCTGCTGGGAGCTCACACCTGCTGCTGGCACCAGCCCTGCTCGCACTAGCTGCAGGTGCCAGAGCCGCTGCTTGGACCCGCTGCTGACACCCGGCCCCGATTGCTTGGTGTCGTCAGTGGGTGCAAGCAGTGGCTGCCAGCCCTGATTGCCCCTGAAGGCTTCTCCACCTCCCCCTGCTCCTGAGGTGTGATGGGGGCAGAAGCCGCCGCTCGCACCCGCTGATGCTCACACCTGATGTTTGTGCCGGCCCCAATCGCTCCACACCACCAGTGGGTGCGAGTGGGGATGGCACCGTCAGCGTGTGGGAGCGGCGGCAGTGGGAGCAGGGCTGCTGGAAGACAGGGGACCGGGGGCCGTGGTGGGAGGGGCCTGGCAGGGGCACAGAGGATGGGCCAAGACCCGCCCCTATGCCCACCACAGCGTTGTGGCCCACAGTTCCTTTCAAGGTGCACGAATTCGTGCACTGGGAGGCTTGGTGCATGATATTCGTGCACTCGGGGGGGGGGGGGTCCCTCAGCTAGGCCTGTGCCCTCTTGCAGTCCACAGTCTGGGAGATATCAGTTGGACATCCTTAGCGCTGCCGCAGAGGCAGGAGAGGCTCCCGCCACCACTGCTGCGCTCGCCAGCCATGAGGCCAGCTCAGGGCTTCTGGCTGAGCGGTGCTCCCCCTATGGGAGCACACTGACCATCAGAGGGCAACTCCTGTGTTGAGCGTCTGCCCTCTGGTGGTCAGTGCGCATCATAGCGACCGGTCGTTCCCCCGTTCAGTCTATTTGCATATTAGCCTTTTATTATATAGGATGTAAAATCTAACGGAATGTGGAATCTTCTCAAAGTATCTTTTTAAAAAAATTTATCCTCACCCAAGAATATTTTTCTCATTGATTTTTAGACAGAGTGGAAAGGAGGGAGGGAGAGGGGGATGGCAAGGTTGAAAGAGAGAGAGAGAAGGGAGGGAGAAAGAAACATCGATGTGAGAGAGACACATCGATTGGCTGCCTCCTGCTCTCGCCCAACCAGGGCCGGGGATTGAACCTGCAACCTACAACTGAGGTATCTGCCCTTGACCAGAATCAAATCCAGGACCCTTCTGTCTGAGGGCCAATGCTCTATCCACTGAGAAAACCCGGCCAGGGCTCAAAATATCTTATTGTACTGTACTAACTCTTCTTGTGATGATGTGAGAAGATACAAGGAGGATCATCTAGCCATGACTAATGAATTGTTTATTTCTGCAATTTTCCATTTAATATTTTCAGACCATGGTTGACTGCAGGTAACTGAAACGACAGAAAGTGAAACCACAAATAAGGGGCACTGTTGTAATCTGTTCTGAGTAGTCTTGGAAACTCACTTTTTTCTTCCCAATGATTAGAAATTGGCACCTATCAGGGCTTTACAATGAGGGCTGTTCATAGGACACTCTTTCCTGACTATGTTTGATGACATCCAAGGACACCCGTGCCCTTCTTCTATGTAAATGTCTGGGGGAATGAACCCATAGGTATGGCACCTATGATCCTCCCTTTTTGAGCCAGGAAGCTATAGTGTTCCTGCTGTTTTCTGAAAATGGCTGAAAATAATTAGGGTCAGAAAGAAAGCCAAACAATTCCCAACCTCACCAAGTAAAGCAGTATGTGTGATTACTAATGTTTAGTTCCCTTTGGGAAAATGTATCAAGTGATATCTATGATGCTAATATCCTGTGCCTCAAGCATTCATCAGATTAGAGCAAAGTATCATAGGAAATGTTTTATTAAGGTTTCTTACCAAAAAGAAGAGTCCCTGATAGAGAAAACCTTGACTTCTAGTGTTGATAAACATTCTGCTTTTTAGGTGACCAGAAAAACAGAACCTTAATCTAATTTTTATTCTCAAATCAGGATCTATGTGTCCCCCTGGGTTACTGTGTGGTATGTATATTGGTAAGCACACAAAACTATAGGATAAACATAACACTTTCCCAAAGCTCCAGTTTTATTCAATGAACACTGAAAAATGGGGGGAAATATTAATTTTTTTTTTCCTTAGGGAAACTACATACCACAGAATGAAAAATAAAAAGAGAGAAAACAATGACTATATGCTACAGGGAGCGATTCCCTCAAAATTAATCTAATGGTTCTCTTACATATTCTGCAGATCTATTCATAATTACTATCTCACCAAGTTCATTAGTAGAGAAATAAAATTTCATTAATAAGATAAATTGTTAGCTCAGTGAATCTCAAGTCTTACCACCCTTACATCCAACTTATACTTATTAGAAAGCAAGATGGCAACTTTTCCATAGTTTCTAAAGATGTCCTCAACAACACTATTTCCATGCTCTTCCTTATTTAATTTAGGGTGAGAAAACTGGTCATATATTCTTTTAATGATTTCCAAGACCTGCTACTCTTCAAATTAAAAATAACTGCCAATGTAGAAGCTGGGATTAAAACAAACAAAATACTTTTTCTTTTAGCTAGATGAGCTTAAACATTTAGACACTAGGATATGAGGTTCCAAAGAATGAATTCCAAAGAGTTTGGTAACAGAATAGTTCCAACTTTCTAATACTACTTAGGGATTTGAGTAGAGAATTAATGGGGGCTCATAGGTACCTGTCACACAGGGCTTGGTTAGGTTTCAGATTTAACAATTAAAATAAATTGCTCTCTTGAAATTATAAGCCCATGAGGAAAGTGGTTAACCTTTATGTGTGTAGTACATGTGTGTGACACAGGACAAGGCATATGCTGCTATTTACTTGCAGTTTGGGCTATAATTTCTCCAGAAATCTTCAAGTTTTTAAATCTTCCAACTCTCCAAATACTGTCATTGGTCATTGTACATGTTAGACAATAAGCTTGATAAATACTAACTATTCTACATAATAAAAGGCTAATAGGCAAATTGCCTGAATGGCGGAATGACCAGTTGCTATGATGCGCACTGACCACCAGGGGGCAGACACTACATGCAGGAGCTGCCCCCCGGGGGTCAGCGTGCTCCCACAGGGGGAGTGCCACTTAGTCAGAAGCCGGGCTCACGGCTGGCGAGTGCAGTGGTGATGGTGAGAGCCTCTCCCACCTCCGCGGCAGTGCTAAGGATGTCCAACTGCCAGCTTAGGCCAGGAAGCGGGCCTAAGCTGGCAGTCAGACATCCCCTGAGGACTCCTGGACTGTGAGAGGGTGCAGGCTGGGCTGAGGAACAGCCCCCCCCGCCCCTGTGCACAAATTTCATGCACAGGGCCTCTAGTATATAATATTCTGCTTAATTGTTCATCTTCTAGGCAGAAAGTAAAATGATCTTTACAAGATTTTTTTTTAAAATTTTCCTTTCTTTTTTTTAAATGCTGTGCACTTAGATGTTTTTTTTTTTTTTTTTTTTTTTTTTTAGTACATTTTTATTGATTTCAGAGAGGAAGGGAGAGGGAGAAAGAGAGAGAAACATTACTGATGAGAGAGAATCACTGATCAGCTGCCTCCTGCATGCCCCCACTGGGAACTGAGCCCGCAACCAGGGCATGTGGCCCTTGACCGGAATCAAACCTGGGACACTTCAGTTAGCAGGCCGATGCTCTAGCCACTGAGCCAAACCAGCTAGGGCAAGAATTTCAATCTAGAATGAAAAATGGACTTTATTTTAGCTAAAATGTACTGTTTTACATTTGGGCTCATTAAATCTGTCAGGGTTAAGTCCACCTGTGTGTGAACATATCTGACTTTGTATGTATGAATGGGAGGAGGGGAGCTCATGATCTTTTTTTTTCTGTGTGTGTGTATGGGTAGACCTTCCTGGGAAGTTTATTTAATTCCTCCAATCTACCTACTACCCCTCACCTGAAATAGACTACTGAGACGGTGATTTGATGCTTGTCCTTTAGAAACTTGTTATACTGCCTAGCAGGTAATATATGTAGTTGAGGAAGCAAGCATAGAGGGCAGAAAAATAGATGGGAAGTAAGGATGGTCAGTTCAGTGGGAATGAGAACCAGTCTTATCCTAGTGATGGGACCACTCCCAACCTGGGGACTGAGGGTGAAGGGTTACTCACGGCTCCTTGCACTCCTAGGCTCCAGGGCAAGCTAGCGGGACATGCAGCTTTCTTAGCAACAAGATGGATGAATAGTGCTAGAGGCACAGTGTATGAATGTGGGCAGCACTGTTACCCTAAATATAGGATTTAATTCAGTTAAGTTTAATTGAGGTTTCTCTGGCCCATGCAAGGCTCTGTATTTAGCTGCTGAGCACACATGAAAATGGAAAGCTGGAAAAGACACAAGTAGAAGGATTTCTCAAGTTTTCACACATCACACCCACCGGGTGTCCCCCTAAAATGATACACACTTCAACAGCTGACAGTTCAATTTTGAAAATGAAAGACATTTTAGTAAACACTGCCTTTATAATTACTCAAAGTGTGTATTCACACATACACATGCAGACACTCCCTTGTATAAAGTTCTGTCTTCCCAGACCTCGTCAGCTTTTCTTGCTTCTGCTGTGATACACCACAATGCAGACTTTTTTGAGGTCAAGACTCCTTTTCTTTTTGTAGGCTTTTCCGTTAGATTTCCTTTCTCTGAATCCACACCACACCGATGTAGCACATTGTGTGATTCCCCAGCTGTGGTGCAATGCTATAGGATAGTGAAACGCTTTTTGAGGTGAGGGGCTGTAATGTTTTCTCTAAATGCCTCAAGGCAAAAACATCAGTCTACTATTTTCCCTGAGAGTAAGACTAACTTATATAGTCTATATTCTGAAAACACCCAAATCCTAAAAAAAAAAACAGAAACACTACAGATGTAGGTTTTAATAATCAAGATAACCAAAAACCAAAAGGATTTTATTTTTAAGACTTAAGAACTATATTTTGGATCATTTTGAGAGGAAGCCATGCAAAACTAGGGAAGACAGAGTCTTAGAAAAAAGAAAAAAATGGTAAACCACCTGAAGATTTCTTGCAGAAACCTCAAGAAGTTAATCTGAGTTTAAGATGACCAAATTATAAGCACTTTCTCTTAAGCCATTATCTGACATCTTAGTTTCTAAGAGCTGTCAAAAAAAAAAAAATCACAGAACTATGGCAATAATTTATATCGAAAGCAGGTTTATGTCAGATGCCAGAACATTCCTAGACGTAGTTTCATGAAAAATACATAGACCCACTTTTGGCTTCATTTATTTTACAAGGTCTCAAAGAATATAGCTCTAAGAAACTAATAAACTTGGGCACTGAGCTAGGTTCTGTATGAAGCTGTGGGTCTCACATAAGTCAGTTAACCTCTCAGGGTGTTAGTTTCCTTATCTGTAAAACAAAGAGACTAGATTATCTCAGGGCCCCTCCCTTTCAGCCCCCAAATCCAATGACATTGGGGTCCAAATGATTTAGAATGTGTCAATAACAAAGAGCTACTATTAATTTATTCATTATTGAGCACTTCCCTTTGCAGGAATTATGTTGAAATATCTTAAAACATTATGTTATTTCCTCAATAACCCTATGAGGTAATATCCTCATTTTACAGATAAGAAAACAAAAATCTTAGATGTTGTCAAAGGTCACAGAGTTAGAGAGTGGTGAATCCAAGATTTAAGTCTAATCATATCTCTGGCTCCAAAGCTGTGCTCTTACCTCCTACATTGCCGCTTCTCTGAAAATCGTGTGTGGCAGCCTAGAAAGAACACTGGGTTGGGAGTGAAGTAATCTGGGTTCTTCTTGTTCCTGTTGTGTTTCTAGCTAAATGCCTAGGAATTTGACTGAACATCGAGAAACCTCAAGAGTCTCATCCATAAAATCAGGAAGTTGGCAGGATGGCCGCTGAGGCCCTGTACTGCCTCCACATCTTACCGCTTATAAACACAATGCTGAACCACTAAAGCCACAGCTTCTCTGAACACAGGGGCTTCCCCAGGTCTTGGTGTGGTATGTGGCCCAGGGCTTAGCATGTTTAAGGGAATGTCTGTATTGGTTGACAGGCCACATTAGTAGAAAAGTATATGTCATCCAACTGAGTCACCTTCAGTATTGACCTTCTAAAGATCAAAGGTTGTAGATATGACACGTGACTCCTAGTTTAAACCAGTTCCTCACTGCAGCACTGAACTTAAATTACACTGAGTCCAGTGCCGAGGGACAGGGAGACCTGTGACCAACCGACAAATGATGTCATACATGTAAAACGAGAGGATTGGAATGATTTCCACTAATTACTGATGACTGTCTTTTGATGTTGGGAGCACTTTAGCTGTCTCCTTTGGATCTTGGTATATTTGAATTTTTGACAATAAGCATGTGTTATTTTTTTTTAAACAGAAAAAGTAAATATGAGAACCAGACAAATGGTACCAAAAGCATGGTACAAGGAAAACAACACCTTCTTTCACTTATAACTGTGCTAACTGTTTTAATAGAAATATGAAATTTAAAACTAAGTTAAGGCTTTATGAATTGAAAAACACAGAGAGTTATACTATGAGGCTGGATTTCAACTACAGGATGGATCAGAAATAGTCTCTGCCTTCCTGCCACGTAGCACTCTAGTGAGGGCACTCCAGTTTTCTGGAAGCAAACACTTAATCGGGCCAAGTGATTTCATAGGCTATACCCATTGTGAAATGCACTCATTGTCACACAAATATTGCTGGAAATATATTAACCACCGAAGTCCAGAAAGAAATTTAGTAATCAGTCATTAGGAGAAAATACTCTTATAACTTAAGCTCTTTAAGAAATATAGCATTATGGCCCTGACTGGTTTGGCTCAGTGGATGGAGCGTTGGCCTGCGGACTGAGAGGTCCCAGGTTCGATTCCGGTCAAGGGCATGTACCTTGGTTGCAGGCATATCCCCAGTAGGAGGTGTGCAGGAGGCAGCTGGTCGATGTTTCTCTCTCATCGATGTTTCTAACTCTCTATCCCTCTCCCTTCCTCTCTGTAAAAAATCAATAAAATATATTTAAAAAAGAAAAAGAAAAAGAAATATAGCATTATGGCTAGAGAAATAAAAAAAAGGCTTCCACAGTTGGGGGTGGGTAGGGAATGATTGTGGGGTTATAAGCTGATAGATAAAATTAAGAACAATAAAAAAAAAGTAAATGGGTATTTCTCAGCTGTTAATGATTAGTTAAAATGAGCAAGGAGTCTGAGATGAGGCCAGAGACCAGCTCAAAGGGAATTACTAATTTAAGAATCACTACCTTGGCTGGTTTAGCTCAGTGGATAGAGCGTCAGCCTGTGGACTGAAGGGTCCCGAGTTTGATTCCAGTGAAGGGCACATGCATGGGTTGCAGAATCGATCCCCAGTTGGGGGCGGGGGGGGGGTGCAGGAAGCAGCCAATCAATGATTCTCCATCATTGATGTTTCTCTCTCTCTCTCCCTCTCCCTTCCTCTCTGAAATCAATACAAATATATTCCAAAAAAAAAATCACTGCTGCTTTAGGTCACAAAACGTTCTTCCCCCTGCTCTCAAACTAAACACCTGTCACTAAAAAACAAAACTCAAACCTGCACTACGAAGAAATTTAAGTATGAAATGAAACTCGATCCAGAAATCAAACCTGACATGAATATTGTGCTCAATAATAGCCCTTCTCCTTTGAGTATAAATATATGAGATAGTAGGTAAATTCCACTGCTAGCAACCTGCCAGTTATTTCAACACAAGATTTGTCTTTAAACTTTGACATGTAATTTTTAAAATTTTAATTTAATTTTATTTTTCTGTCACCTTTTATCCCCTCTATGCCCTCTACCACCTCTACCCATCCCCCTCCACCCCGTAATTACCACACTGTTGTCCGATGTGTAATTTTTAATCTTGTCACAGGAAGGCATATTACACTTTAAATGATTATCTCAAATCCCCAAATGCAGTAACATACTCATTTAATAAAATGTTCTCACCAGTGGGACAAACACCGACTCTGTCTCAGATGTGCAGAGTACAGGAGATAATGCAGATGGCCAAGAGGTGTGGAAGAGGTAGGGAAGGCGAACAGAAAAAAATGAAGATGGTGAATCTTTTTACATTTGAATATGGAAAAACTAAGGATGGCAAGGAGAACCTGAGTGAACACAGATCAAAAAAGAAAAAGAAAAAAGGGAGTCAAGTGAACATAATGGATATTCACACAAATCCTAAGATTTAAACTTTTTGTTAATAGACCAGAAAACTGAAGTCTATCAAGGCTAATTGACTTGCTTAAGTCATAAACCTAGATGTAAAATTCTCTTTCTTCACAGTAGTTGCTTTCCTTAAAAGAAAAGGAACCAAAAAAGGCCTCATAAGAGAAAAATGACCAATGGCCCAGTCCATCAGTTCTTTTGCCTATGCTAATTTCCTTTTAAAGCACAAAGTTAAGTTAGCTTCCATTTAATTAAATAATACTTTATAAGCTCTGACTTGAAGGTAACTTCATTTCTTCCGTCCCCCCGCCCAGGTCTTTCGATTTAGGGCCAACCAATATTTAAACTCAGTCCTATAAGACCAACTGACAAAACTGCCTGTGAAATGTTATATAAAGTTATACTGGTTCATTCCCTCTTGAGTACAGGCCTATCTCAGAGATATCATGGGTTTGGTTCCAGACCATTGCAATAAAGCAAGTGTCTCAATAAAGTATTTGTAATATTTTTGCTGGTGGACAGTGTAGTCGACAATTTGTAAAAAAATGCAACATCTGTGAAGCGCAATGAAGCAAAGCACAATAAAAACAAGGTGTGCCTACACCCATATTGGGCCAGACACTAATCTCAGTGATGAATCTACTTTAGAATTCTGAGTAAGAAAATGTACTCCAGACACTAATCTCAGTGATGAATCTACTTCAGAGTTCTGAGTAAGAAAACGTACTCAGGGTAGCCCAGCGGTGTGGCTCTGTGGTTGAGCATCAGTGTTTCTATCTCTCTATCCCTTTCCCTTCCTCTCTCTCTAAAATCAATAATAATAATAAAAAAAACCCCACAAATAAAAAAACAACAATGGTACCTTTTTTTTTTTTTTAAAGAAAAACAAAATGTACTCAGGGTAAACCCCCTGGACCTGATGGCTCCGTGTAGCATGGCTTCCGATAGTTTTCTGTCCTTATCATTTACAGGCTCTGGCCCTCACCCTGCGGACTTATTCCTTCTTTGTTTTTGACAGGAAATATGCAGAATCCCCTTTTCTCTAGGACCCACTCTCCTATTTCTCTACCATATGTAAGTGGTGAGCCAAGACCCTTACAAAATTCTAAGTTCTCAGAACTCATCATTTCACTGACAAGAAGAGTCCAAATAAAAACTGGTCAATTAAATCAACTTTTATTTAGGCATCAATATCATAAGACATTCCCATGCTACTATTTGAGAACACCAATACTAAGAGAGTAGAGCAGTGTATATAGATAAATAACGCTTTTAGTGATCACTAAGCACTTGAACACTTAAAAAAAAAAGGTACAGGTAGGGAAGGGAAAGCTCAGCAGGCTTTATAACAGGACAACATCATTTCAAATTAATACAGCAACCCAAGATTTCCTTTTCTGTCAATCCTCAGAAAAAATATTAAGATTTTCTTTCTTATCATTTTTCAATCAGCAATTAATATAAGTATTTGCACTTAATACAAATATCTGCCTCCTCTCACCAGTGACATCCAAAGAATATCTAAAGATAACAGTTTACAGAGACATTGGCTTAATTCTAGATAATTCAATTTAAGTAACAATGCTTAAATTGTCCCCTTTGAAGGAGATAAAAAGACTAATCAACTAATATTAAAAAGTTATATACAAATAATGGTAAATGGTGCAAATTTTTCAAGATGAAGTTTTATAGCAAAAAGAAGGAATGGGTTGGTACTTCTAACAGAAACATTTAATAAATAATGTAATGAGATTCTAATGGTGTTAGCATCAGGGAATAAGAGAGAATTGAAAAAAAGAGGATGTTTTTATTGGTAGTTATTACCTCAATTATTTGAAATTTTCCACCAGAAGTCTAAACATTTGTGGTTGAATATACAAAATAGCAGTAAGTATGGGCTATTTATAGGATTAAGGTAAGACATCAAGTGAGAATTCTGAAATTACAGTCTCATCTCCAGGCTGGTGCAGAATATATATCTCTTTTCGACTGTTCAATTAAAAAAAAAAAATCAAGGAAAGTGTTAGAACTACAGACCAAAAAAACAAAGTGCTAAGAGTCATTCCACATTTGCCTTATTCTAGAAACAATGCTCACTGTCTCCTAAATCAAAACAGGATTCTCCTTGCCCCTCTGTACATCAAAATAGCTATCTACTTTATGTTAAGATAAAATATTCCCACCAAAACATGTTTAAGTCTTTTTAACTATCAAATCCAACCCTATGGTTAGGCTTTGGGAACTAGGTGGGTATATAACTATTATCAACACCTGAAAGCTGTGGTTATAGAATTACAACCAAAACTCCTATGATTTCAGTTTTTGTTTGGAAAAAGAGTATATTTATAAATGTCCTGCTCTTGACTCAAAAATACCCTGAAGAATTTAAAAACACTGAAATTAAGTAGCCACTGAAGTGTCAATAATCTTAACCTTAGCTGATATGAAATAGATGTGCAGGTGTAACAATCTCTTAAGGACACTGACATTGTGCTTATTAGATTGTATTGCTAACCTGATCCTCCTTCCTTAAAGAGGTCTTTTTGATGTTGGACGGCATGTTTACTCTACGCATTATGATGTTAAGTATTATAATAAGAAGGAGAAGCTGTCGCTGGTCTTCTCTACCAAACCAGAGGAGGAACTGCCAGGAATGGTGGCTCTGTTGCAGCCAGGCCAGATGTGGTCTTATTGGACCAGACGGAAACAACCGCTAAAACTTGGCATATAGCTAACGCTCTGGCTAATGAACATGCCTGTTACTGTCTACCCAGACCATCAGATGGAATTTCTTTTCAACTGGCAAGGAAAGGAGGTCTGACCTTGAGGATCTCCTTGGAAATGAAGAGTAGTTTGTTGCCCCAAGAATCTCCTACATATTACAGATGACACATATCCTGTATTCAGGTGTCCTACGTTTATACTTTTACTGGGTAACCAAAAGCTGCCAACTGCAAGTACAACTCAGAGCAGGAGAATGCCCTGGAAGTGAGACAGGCTACAGTAGTACAGCTCAGCTGCTCAGGCTACACTGTGATCCTGGGGCTGCATTTGGCTTGAAGCATGTCCCACTCTGATCACAGAGCATGCCACTGGGATTCTGGAGCAAGCCAACCTACTTTAAGCTGGTACTATTTGAAAAAAAGTTTTTATTGATTTTAGAGAGAAAGGGAGAGGGAGAGAGAGACATGGATGGGCTAGCTCCTGCTGGGGATCGAGCCCATAACCTGGGCATGTACCTGACTGGGAATCAAACCTCTTGGTGTATGGGACAACACCCAACCAACTGAGTCGCACCAGCCAGTGCTAAGCAGGTACCATTTTCTCAGTAAACATCTAATGGCTGGCCACTAGTTCTAACAGACAGCAAATGCCTTACACTAAGGGAATCCAGGTAACCATATCATTAATCCTTTTTGGAGTTCATCTGATCTACCAAATCATAAATAGCATGCGTTTAACCAATAATCTGATATGTAAACATAAGGCTGGGCTTATGGAGGTCCCAAAGGCACAGAATACCTGAACAGCTAATTGCAACCCTTACCCAGTAGGCTTTTTCCCTCAACCAGGATTATGTCTTCATGGAGGCAGTCCCTAAAATCAGCGGATAAATTTGAGAAATCTGAGCTTGGTTCATTTGTGACACAACTGGCCAAATGAGGACTGCTAAAGCATTACAGTCCCTGCAGGGAAGGTACTGAAGGACCATACAGAAGAAACATATTCTGATTTGGCAAAATTTCAAGCAGTTCCTTTTATTGTCCATTATACCTTTCAGGATGGAAAGTCTTTGGTCAGTTTTTTATCAATTCTTAGGCAGTGGTGAATGATTTACCCAAATGGGTACAGATTTGGAATAAGCAAGAATGGAAGATTGCTGACAAGGAGAACTGAGGAAAGATAAAGGCTGTCCGGGAAGGACACAAATTTGTGTCCAATATAAATTCTATCCAGAATGTCCACAATTCCAGCAAAAACCTCTTAATCATCATGTGGACAGGGCTGCATCTATATCTCTCCCCCACCCCCAATCTGATACTTGCTCAGTGGCCTTAAGAGTGACCACAGTAGCAATGATAGAGGCTTACATCAGCCAGTGGCTACAGAAGCTAATGAACTCCCCCACACTACGTGACTATCCTCTACTGGCCAGGACGCACTCTGTCAATAATATTGGCCAATAGTAAGCCCTTGATTTGTTACCATACCTTGAGGGAACCAGTTAGTTACTTAATCCCAGGCTAATTATACTGGGACCTTTCCATTGTTGAAGGGACAATGCCCTGCCCTTACTGCAACTGATACTTACTCTGGATTTGGATTGGCCTTTGTGGTCTTTTGCACTCTTACCCCCACCACCATGTGTTGTGATAAATGCCTTGTACATCACCACTACAGTATTACACACAAGGCCTCCAAGCACCCACTTCAGTGAGAAAGATCAGATAAGTATCCTGATGTCAACAGGATGCTCTGGACTCTTCAAGTACCTATCATCAACAAAAAATAGGCCTACAAAATGATGAAAGAGACCCTTATGTGCTTAGATTCAACACCAATTATAGACTTGCCAGGATGGGATGCTATCTTTTAGGACTGGCATTTGCTGTGTCCCAGTAAATACTGACTGTATCATAGTATCAGCGAAATATTGTTTTTTCTCCCCCACAGTCAAAAACCCAGGTCTAAGACACAAGGGATAGAAATGTGAGTGGACTCCAGTAAGGTTATAATTAATGATCTATTTTTAAAATTGTGTCCCTACACCTATGACTCAGGCACTGCTGGCCCAACTGGCACAACATGTCCTGGAAAATACATTAAAATTGGTGATCATTTCCAGATGGTTGCATTAAAGGTAATTTTCTCTTTTCTCTTTGTGATTTTCTAGGTTTTCCAAATTTTCTAAAATGACTGTATATTATTTTATATTAAACATAATTACTGAACAAAAACAAAAAAAAATACATGTACTCCAGAAGCAGATATTCATTGAAAATGGCACATAAGGAAGACAAGGAATTGTAACAAAAGCAAGGAGTTGCTAACAAAATGAGGTGAGATAAGAGAACTAGTGCTTCATTTCCTTTGATAGTGGTCACTGTGCCGCACTCCAGAGCAATTATGGAAACATTTGAAATCTGACTAAGCCTCAATTTCCCAATTTATAAAAAGAAGATGAGAACTATGTTTCTCATAAGGTATGTAAAGGAACACCATAAACAGTAACATCTCCACAGGCACGAGTTATTACTACTGGTAGTAGGTGAGTGTCTACTTGCTCAAAACTTTCCGAAAGAAAAGGAAAAATCAATTACCTTTGGGTTAAAATATCTACAAGATTGTGGTTGAGAGCCTCCAAATAGGGCTATGCGGTAGTCATGTTTCTTTCTTCTGGGCCTTGTGCCATCTACCAGTTCTTCTCGATCCTCTGGAGACAGGAGATGATACCTCATTCCACCTGTAGGAAAATACATGGCAACTCTTTAAGAACTTCAGGCACTTTAATGCTTTTGGGGGAAAATCCACCCAAACATAATAGTGTTTTTATTTGTGAAACTGTTTTTCTATCAGCCCTCTATGAGGGGGAAGAGACAGGAGAAATATGTTAGGATCTGAGTCCTAACCAATTCATTATTCTCAGCAATTACCATTATGCTGATTGCCCCCCACTATTACATACCAGTGAATTATCTGGCTCTTCAAGCAATAGCTGCCAAAATAATAATTATTGAAATTCAGATCTCCTAACCCAGCAGTTCTCCATCTTAAACATACATTAGAAATCACCTAGAAAATCTATGAAAGCAAGCTAGGGCTATACCATAGACTAATTAAATAAAAATCTCTGGTGGTAGAGCCCAGGCATTGGTATTGCCCTTTAAAATATAGATCAAAGCCCTAGCTGGCCCAGCCTGCATGGTTCAGTGGTTGAGGGATAGGGCACATGCTGCTTGATCCCCAGTAGGGGGCGTGTAGGAGGCAGCCAATCAATGATTCTCATCATTGATGTTTCTCTCTTCCTCTCCCTTCCTTTTTGAAATCATTACAAATATAATAAATAAATAAATGAATGAATAAATGCAAGCCCGGGCTCAGTTAATTGGAATGCTATCCTGTGCACCAAAAAGATTTTGGGTTCCATCCCTGCTTGGGGCACTACAGGAGGCAACTAATCAATGTTGTTTGTGCTGACCCCTGGAGGAAGCATGAACTGTGGCCCCTTCATTGAAAGGCTTTTCCTCTCCAAGGACAGGGCTGGGGACAAGCATTCCAGCCCCTTTCCCTGGAACTTCTTGCTCCCCTTAGGCTTATTCCTTTGGGAGTTATTCCTGTGAGGGTCCAGTTTTACTTTTAATGAAAAGAGAGACTAAGAAAAAAAAATCTGCCTGAGGGCAAAGGGTAAAATAGTCATTTGCTTGTTTCAATATTAGCTCCAAGTGGAGGTCAAGTAAACTCCTTTGAGAATTTATGATGACAGTCCTGCTCTCCTGAAGGTTTGAAGTTTGAATTTACCTACCTGTAAGTCGAAGAAACCATAAGCCAAGAAAAATTCCAAGCAGTCCTGGATTACTGTACCCAGGGTACTTGGCAGAAGCAAATACTTTTCTCCTCTTGAGGAGAACAGGGAAAACCTGCAGGAATACAACCCAGGCCTCCCATATTCCTGGCAATTAAGATCAATCAAATATAAACTCATAATGTAAAATTACAAAACACAAGGATTTAAGCCACCAGAAATAAGTAAACAGAACTAACAAACAGCAGCATTTGGTCTCCAAAAACCAAATGGTATTCTCAAACACAAAACAAAAAATAACTATATGACAAATGTATATAGATGTCAAACTATAATGTTGTATCCAGCTACCTGAGAAAATATCTACAGATACTGATTAGGAGATCCCCAATTAAAAAAGGATCCAGCTAAACTGATTACCCTGCAGTTTGTCCAAGAACTGAGAAGCCACATGGCCAGTGTGCCCAGTGGTTGAGCATCGACCTATGAACCAGGTCATGGTTCGATTCCTGGTCAGGGCACATGTCCAGGTTGCGGGCTCAATCCCCAGCAAGTGGTGTGCAGGAGGCAGCCGATCAATGATTCTCTCTCATCATTGATGTTTCTAACTTCCTCTCCCTTCCTCTCTGAAACCAATAAAAATATATATTAAAAACAAAGAACTGAGAGGCCCACTCAAATATACTAATGTATCCTATCAGTTTTAAAATAGCTCACTCTTACAAATGTGATTCACTATGAAACTGATCAATTAAGAAAAGCTTCCAAGAACAACAAAAACAGGAAAAAAATTCAAAGGCAATACAGACAAGATAAGAAAAATCAAAGGCAGTATAATCCTACTTTAGAATAAGATATTAACAGACATGAAATAACAAATTAGAGAATAAGTGAAAGCTCACAGAAATTAAAAATAGCGGAAATAAAAGTGTTGAAAGAAAAATAAAGCAATCTACCAGAAGAGAGAATAACGAGGCAAATATAGATAACAAGAGATACTCAATTGCTAAAGAATCATACTACCAATAACAGAAAACTGAGAAATCTGTGGCTGACAAGATAGAGAATACCCAACATAACTTTTAAAAGAAAAAAAAAAAAAGGATGCACAGCAAGATACATTATTGTGACATTTCAAAATATCAGGTATAAAAAAAAATAAAGGCTCAGATTGGCATCAGATTTCTCAAAAGTAATACTGGAAAATAATGGAACAATGCCTTCAAAATTCTAATTAAACATGATTTTCAACATAATTCTAAACCAGCTGAACTATTCCCCAGTCTTACGGTAAATAAAGATATGAGATTTGTCAAGATTCTAAGTATTTACTGATTGCATATTCTTTCTCAGGAACCGCTGGGGATACATTAGATTAAATAGAGAGAATTAAGGAAGGGGAAGACCTAGGGTCCAGGAAGATAGCAGATCTAACGTAAGAGAGGAGAGGACATCCCAGCATTGCTGAGAAGGAAAGCCCAAAGACAAAAATTGTGGCTTAGGCCTGGAGAGTAAACAGTCCATATTGGAATAGGCAGAGGCATGCTCCCTGAAGAATATTTCCAAGAAGTAAAATAAAAGCAAAAGATTGTTTAACTGTACCGATAATTTTATCAAGTGGTATTTTATAGAGGGGTTGGGACTTAGCCTGCAAGTCACGAAAAACTAAGTAAATGGAAAAATGTTGCAATTATTAGCTCCAGGCCAAAAAACCCCCCACAAACAAAAACAAAGAAAGAAAACGTGATCACTATTTGGCTAAGTAAAATAAAGGAAACACTAGAAACAAAGTGCATGAAGACTATCGCACACAAAAAGGAGACGAAGCATAAGTAATATGTATGTATTTTCTACCTTCTATCACATAAGTCCCTGTAAAATAAGGGCCGGGGCTAAGTCCCCATCCAGGTACTTCAAAGGATTAATTATCTTCAATGTTTCTCCCTGGCTACTGAGTCTGACTCATTCTAAAGCAGTGGTTCTCAAGCTTTTTAATGCCTTGACCCTTTAATACAGTTCCTCATGTTGTGGTGACCCCCAACCATAAAATTATTTTCATTGCTACTTCATAACTGTAATTTTGCTACTGTTATGAATTGTAATGTAAATATCTGTGTTTTCCGATGGTTTTAGGCGACCCTGCTAGCAGTTCTCAACCTGTGGGTCGCGACTGTAGAGCCTAAGACCAACATGAGGAACTGTATTAAAGGGTCGTGGCATTAAAAGGTCTTTAAAGCCCTTGAAAAACTGTTACACAATCTGGTTATAAATGGATATTAAAGCAACTTACTTATCACCATCTTAAGGCATTCAGGATTGTCTTGAATAAGTGGTTCGGCTTGTACTGTTTTACTTAAGAAATTCTTTGATATAAGAGGAAACCTGACTTTAGCAAGGATATCAACCATAAATGGCTGGCGATTAGGTTCATCGTATTTCAACCACCTGACTGCAGCATCATAAACCTAAGGGAGGAAAAACAGCACAGTAAAGTTCTTATATGGCAGGAACATTTCCAGTTACCTAGATTTACTCTCACATCGAAGGGGAAGAATCTCATAACCACTATTCCAAATATTTTATTCAAATATTTGCTTTCATACCCCCAAAAAAACAAAGCCTATATTTTAGAACAGTTTACACATTGCTCTAGTGATTCTTTAAGTAACATGTTTTTTTTAGAATTACTACTACTAATGTAGTGACAGGGAGAATGTTGAATTTATGGTTTTTCAAAACAAATTACATTCCCTTTTTGGAAGGAGATATGATGTATATTTCTATTGAAAAAAATCAATATATGTTCATTTGGTAACAGGAAAACAGGTTAATTTCCTAAGAGGCCTTCCATCTCAAAAGATGTGAAAGTCACCTATGATTTTATTTAATCTAATATTCTTGAATTGTGAAATGATACTTATCTACTTTCCAAAAACTTTATAATATACAAATTTTATATTTAAAAAATAAATTACAAGATTTTTATATAAGAATTATTTTCTAAAACAATAGTGTGGCATTCATTAAACTGTACCAGACAAGTCCAAGTTTATTAATATAACTTGATTAACAAATCACAGTTTAAACACACTGAAAACAAACATTATTTCATATACTTTCACATCTACCATATAAACATTGAGCTACATAAAGTTGTTACTTTTGGGTTGGTATTAACAAAGCCTAAGCTCTAATCTCCCTATGAGTTCATTTTTTACGGGAATTGGTCTATTTTTTTAAATGAACTTTTTCTTTTGGAATAGTTTTAGATTACAGAAAAGTTGCAAAGATAGTTCAGAGTTCCCAATGACCCTGCACCCAGTTGTTAAAATGCTACATTAGTATGATACTCTTATTACAACTAACGAACCACCATTGATACATAATTATTAACTAAACTTTGTACTTTCAAACAATTTCTTAAGTTTCTATCCAATGCTTTATCCAGGAGAAAGCATATCCCTGTCTTTGCCAGCATCTAGCAACCACTTGCATTTCTTGGCTTGCAGCCCCTTCCTCCCAGCTCCAAAGTCAGCAATGGCCAGCTAAGTCTTTTTCACATCGCATCACTCAGACACTGACCCTTCTGTTTTCCTTTTCCGCATTTAAGGATGCTTATTATTACATGGAGCCCACCAGGATAATCTCATCTCAAGAGCCTTAACTTAACCACATTTCTAAAGACCCATTTGCCATGTAAGGCAACTTATTCATAGATTCCAAGGATTAGGATATAGACATTTTTGGGGGAGGCACCGAATAGCTTTATCTCTACTAAGTGGCCTAACTTTCCCTATGAAACAAACTTTGGGATACTCTAATATGAAAAATACATTATTTTCTAATTGATTCTTTTTCTTGTCATATATCCCAACATGAAGCATAAGATTTAATACAGACATTCTTACTAAGAAAAATGTGAGAAGGCAGTTTAGTCACCTGATCCTCTGCTCTCACAGTCAAAGTGTCCTGGTTGAGGAGATGTGTAACTCGCTTGACATCAAGTTGTAGAAATTCATCAGTTTTGTAAACTTCAGTAAAATGCTGATGAATAAAGTCATCTGCAGTTGCTTTCAATTCCGGACAGTCTAAACACTCTGCTAGCACACTTATACCTAAACACAGAAAGAAAATGAATAGAAAATCACTTTTAAAAAGCCTAAACCTACACTGAAGATAAAATATGACTCCAAGAAGCCTGCATGAATTTCATAAACCTGGGTTATTTTTTCTTCCATTGATTTGTCTATTTTTATGCCATTTTATGTATGGCTGATTTTGATATTTTGTAGGACAAGACCCCTTCAACATTTTTTCAAACCTTTCTTGGCTAGGTTAAACATTTTCTCTTGCATATTAATTTTAAAATAAGCTTATCACATTCTACTTTAAAAATCCTAATATAATTTTAACTAGGATTAAACTTAATTTTTAAATTACTTTGGGGACAGTGACTGCTCTGCAATCTGGAAGAGCTCCACTTAGGAACATGACATAGCTCATTTATTCAGATTTTTGATTATCAATGTAATTATACAATTTTCTTCACACAAACCCTATATTTTCCATTCAGCCTTTTCCTAGCAATTTAATTTTTGTTTGGGAGAGAAATTATTAATTGATTATTAATGTTACTTTATCAGGAATCTGCAAAGTCCTTACTGTCGACTGGCTAAATTTAGCCACATTCCACTGTAGAGTCAGCAGCTAAGAATATTTTTTAATATTTTTGAAGTGTTGTGTGTGTATATATATATATATATATATATATATATATCCAGGGAAGAAGGAGGGGAAGGGGAAGGAATAAAGAGGAGAAGGGAAGGAAGGGAGAAGGAGGAGGACAAGGAGGAGTGAGAAGGGCCACATACTATCTCTCTCTTTACAGAAAAAGTTTGCCAATCTCTCTAAATAAAACCATTGGTTATTGTATGTGATCTCCCTTCAAAGTCATGATATAAATTTTTTTAGTTCATTATCGTGATTTTCCATGTTTCAACTTCATGTTGTCTTCAGATAATGAGTTTTGAAGCTTTAATATTTATACCCTAAAGGTTCTAATAACTGATGCCTGCTAATAAATCTGTCACATTATAAATGTACTGACTGATGCCATGCATGGGAGATTTTCATGTTGAACAGTTGGACATATCTGTACACTTATGCTCCCATCAAGGAGATGGCATTTTCACAAAGAAACCAGTATTTGTTTATTGACTAGTTTTTGATAGTTGAGTGTGTTGCAATTATGCAATCTATTTAAATACCATAAAAATCAATAAAATATGAATGTGAAAAGTAGTTGTTTCTATGAAAAGTAATCTATTTTTCTTAAATATATTTTTATTGATTTCAGAGAGGAAGGGAGAGGGAGAGAGAGATAGAAACATCCATGATGAGAGAGAATCATCAGTTGGCTGCCTCCTGCACGCCACCTACTGGGGATCAAGCCTGCAACCAGGGCATGTGCCCTTGACTGGAATCGAACCTGGGACCCTTCAGTCTGCAGGCCAATGCCCTATCCACTGAGCCAAACCGACTAGGGCTGAAAAGTAATCTTAAGGTTTAAGACAGATTTGAAAAAAGCTCAAAATAGGCATGACCAAGAAAACTGATAAAATCCAGAAAACAGTACTCAGGTTCTCATTAACTTATTGCTTTTCCTCCACCTGTTCCTTCTGAAATTCCTACTTCAAATTAGTGTCCTTATATCTTCTTTTCTTGTCATTTATCTTTTCAATAATTGTTTCCATTTCTTTGCATTGTTCTTTTGTATCATGAGGCAATTTCCTGTTTGATATTTATGTATTTACTAGTGGCCCGGTGCACGAAATTTGTGCACATTAAAAGGGGATTAATTAGAGGAAATAATTTAATATTGCTATTTGCCCTTTCTCTATAATAGAAGTGTCAGAAATGAAAGAAAATTAGTAAAATGTATATGAAAACCTTCCTCCTGTCAGAGTCTGGGGCGCACCAGAGTCCCACCCACCCACATGTGCCTCAAAATTGTGTGAGACCCAGACCTGGCCAGCCCCTGCCCCCATTGGGCTAGATCCAGACCTGGCCAGTCCCACCCTTGTCAAGCCCTGCCGGGCAGGGGACGTAGCCTCAGGTCCCCTGGCTTGGCGCCAGGACGGGGGGGGCATGGCCTGAGGTCCCCCAGGCCAGATTGGGGTGGGGGGGTGTGCCTTGAGGTCCCCCGTCAAGCCCTGCCAGGTGTGGGACATGGCCTGAGATCCCCTGTCAAGCCCTGCTGGATGGGGGGCATGGCCTGAGGTCCCCCGTCAAGCTCTGCCAGGCGGGGGTGAGGGTGGGGTGCAGCCTCAGGTCCCCCAGCCCGGCACCGGGAGGGGGGAACAGCCTCAGGTCCCCTGTCAAGCCCCATTGGCAGGGGGGTGCGGCCTCAGGTCCCCCCGGGCGGGGGGCGTGGCCTGAGGTCCCCCAACCCAGCACTGGAGGTGCACCTTGAGGTCCCCTGTCATGCCCCACCCAGGCAGGGGGACGCAGCCTCAGGTCCCCTGTCAAGCCCCACCTGGTGGGGGACGTGGCCTGAGGTCCCCTGGCCTGGCACTCGGGCCGGGGGAGCAGCCAATGATCCCCTAGCTCAGCACCAGGACAGGAAGCACACCTTGAGGTCCCCCGTCAAGCCCCGCTGGGTGGGGGGCGTGGCCTGAGGTCCCCCATCAAGCCCCACCAGGTGGGGAGTGCGGCATGAGGTCCCCTGGCCTGGCGCTGGGGCCGGGGGATCAGCCTGAGGTCCCCTTGCCCAGCACCAGGACGGGAAGCGCACCTTGAGGTCCCCATCAAGCCCTGACAGTTTGGGGGCACAGCCTGAAATCCCCAGTCAAGCCCTGCCAGCCTGAGGTCCCCTGTGAAGTCCCATGAGGGCGGGGGAGGGCGTAGCCTCAGGTCGCTGCTGATTGCTTGTTAAGGCTGCTTATGGGAACTTGGCCTCAGCTGTGGGTGCAACCATCTTTGTGACGGAGTGATGGTTAATTAGCATATTCCCTCTTTATCAGATAGGATTTACTTATTTATTTTTTAGGTATTCCATTCTATTTTTTAAATTCAAAGGAATTTCATGGAAAATCATGCCTCTCACGCCCCCCCCCCCCCCGCCCCCAATGCATCCCTTATATTTTAAGTTCTCTTCCATTTCTTATGTTAAATGGCTATAGGAGCCATTCATTTTGGCTGTTTGAGTTCCTGCCTCTCAAACTACTGGGTTTCTTTTAACTTTGGGTTTCTTTTAACTTTGTACATATGCCCTTTGCCTAATTCCATCAGCTGTCATGGATTCCTTTAGCATTCATAGAAGTCAGATTGTTGGGATCTTCTGGGTAGCAGAAATTGACAACTGATGAAAAATAAGACAGGAGTTCTCCAATCAGCTCCCAGGGGAGCTATGCTCAGGGCTAAAAAGAAAACAGGCTGAAGCACTTCACTGGGGTACTGAGCAGCTGCACTTGGCTCATCTGGGAGGGCCGCTGTCTTTGCCCCAGGCTTAGCCAGATTATCAGGCTCCCTCCTAGGCTGCTACCTCCCAGCTTTGAGAGAAGGCATCCAGAGGTCAAACTCCTAAATGGTCTCCTCAGAAGCCCAAAGCTTAAGATGTGGTTAGCACTAACTTGCTTCAGGTTCCACACTATGCTTTGTACTGCCACATCCACTCCCTATATTATAGATGAATCACCCCAGTATGAAATTTAGCGAGTTAGGGAAACACACTTTAAACCATCATCTTCCAAATCCTCTTTAAAATCTTTTTTTTTTATAATACATTTTTTTAAAATATATTTTATTGATATTTTACAGAGAGGAAGGGAGAGGGACAGAGAATTAGAAACATCAATGAGAGAGAAACATCGATCAGCTGCCTCCTGCACAACCCCCACTGGGGATTTGCCTGCAACCCAGGTACATGCCCTTGACCGGAATCGAACCTGGGACCTTCCAGTCCACAGGCCGACGCTCTATCCACTGAGCCAAACCGGTTTCGGCTTATAATACATTTTGAACAAATTTATTTATATAAGGGAAAATAAATCTCAGGAATATAAATCTTATTGCTATACGGAGCCACAAATTATGGCCCAAGAGATAGAAGGGCTCATCCCAGAGTGTCTCTATTGGGGTTGAAGGCTGGTCTTTTATTCCTAATATAGGAATATTTTCACTATGTAAACCAATGGCTACCTTCAAAAAAGAATTCCATTAGTATAGCTACTTCCTCTCCTGCCCCATTTGGTTCAGTTCCTTTTCTGGATACCAGAAACAATCTCATTCTCATCCCCTTTACCTGGCTTTGATCCCTCCTTAAAATTTATTCCACTTCCTTTCTACCTGTCTTCTAAGATCTTTATCTCTGCACTCACAGTGAGGGGAAGGGGTGCCAGATGGATAATGAAACTGTCTAGGAGGAGGGAGCCTAGAAAAGGGGGAACAGAGGAGGCTTGCCAAACTTCTCAAGCATCTCCAGGAGCCCTTGGGCTTCTTGTCATCAGCACTCCTCATCTTCTCCCGTGGGTCAATAATCTCAGCATTGGCTGGATTCCTAGACCTCTCTCTCTACTGTCTGTCCTTGATTCCACTTTCTTTCCTAGATTCCTACCCTGATCCTCTTCTACTCTGAATCACAGCAAGAGTAGGAAAATGTAATTACAAGGATCTGGATGTTCATTCATGTGCTGCTGAGCAAGATCTCACAGTGAAAGCATACCACACCGCATTCTGGAAAACTCTGATCAACTTTCTCTGCTTCTCCTGGTATCAAATATAAACTACTTTATTAATGGCTTTGAAATGGAGTGCTATAGCAGCCCCTTAATTAGTATCTTACTGTACAGTCTAGGATTTTTAAGGCTTCTAGTATACAACAGTTAGCAGATCTGACTATAGAGGGACAGCACAGTGTAGCAGTGAAGGATAGATTACTTCAGAGTTCAACCCCAGCTCCTCCACATACCAGCTATATGACCTCAGCAAGTTACATAAACTCAGTTTCCTTATCTGTGACAGGTCATAGTAATCATAAGGTCTTCAACACAGGTAAACATTCATGTTTACGTTATGTCATATATCACACACCACCACCAGATGTAATCCTTACTCCTTTCTAGATAAACAAAAAATCATTAATAAAGCTATTTTATATTTTGGAAAATACTGATACAGTATTTGATGAGCTCATTGCTGCCCAAGTTAATATGTACTTCTCTAAGCTCTTCTTAAAATGTATTACTAGAAAAATTTCTAGTGAACATGTCTTTAAGATTAAATGAGGATACTTACAACCACAGTTTGTTTTTTTTTTACTAAAATACACATTAAAAGTTTTATTTTATTTTTTTAAATAGGAATCTGATTTCTTACCAAGACAATTTGAAGCATCAACTTGTTCTTTCAAAAAATCAACACACATTTTCTTCACAGGTTCAATCTGGTACTGGTTTGCTGCATCTAATAAAGACTGAACATTGTTGCTGTTCACAGAAATTCTGCAAATAAGTTAAAGTGAATATTAATTCCCTACATTTTTTATTTAAATAATGCTACTGTAGAATGCATCCCACTAGACCCTGAAATTAAGCAAAAAATAAAAGTTTCAATCCTTGAAATTAGTATGGCAGAGGACCTTCAACTTCCCCCTCCTGTCAATTCAACCCCCTCCTCCCACCTCCCCCTGCTCCCCACCAGGGCCAAATCCTTGAAATGTTTCATTCTGAAGAATCTGGAACACACTGATTTGCTACAGTGCTTTGCCATGATAGATCCCAACCTTACCCCTCCACTACAGAAATAATCCTCCTTAACTTACCTAGCAGTATAAGCAAATTCCACAAGTTGTTCAATAATGTCAGGTTCAGCATCTTTGAGTTCTACTTCGAAGGACTTTGATTCAAGCATGTTAGCTAAAATGAAGAAGAGAAACACAAATGGCATGAGTACTACCACAGAGGAACAGCTTATTCCAGGCCATGTAAATATGGAGAGGAATAAAAGGACAAGGACTTCTCTGGAAAATACTCCAGAAAGCCCAACATTCTGACAATAAAATCAAATTAATTCTCCACACTTGAGATATGCCTTAAATTAAAATTATCTAAGAAATTAGTGAATTAGTGTACTTCTTTATAAAAAAAAAGGGGGGGGGGCCAAGTGAACAGAGAGAAATAAAACTGGACTTAGTATTTTCCCAACTTCTAAAATAATTTAGTAGCACTCTTTTAATTTGTTATGAGCAAAATGCCTCTGATGTTGCTAGAACAAACCTAGAACAATGACCATTATATATAGTCAGCTACAACTAGCAAAGCTCTCCTCTTCCCCAAAATCCTGGCAGGTAGATACATTTCATAACTTGATGAAGCTCATGAAACAGTACTCAGTAGAGGTACAAGGACTTGGACCCAATTCTCAACTCCAACTCTAGGATTCTTTCTAGTATTATCTATATATGCAAAAGGCTAAAATGCTAAGTGTCCTTCCACCTGTCCGACTGGTCGCTATGATGCGCACTGACTATTTACAGAGAAACGGCAGCGGGGACCTGGTGCTGACAAAGCAACACTCGGCTTCCCCCAAGTGGGACACAGGCCCCGCCACCACCCTGGAGCGACAGCCCACTAAATCACAGCCAACGCTGCCCAGATCCCATGGCCAGCCCAGAAATGGTTGCTGTGGGTGTCCGGTAATGACGTCACATAGTAACGCCCGGCTTCCTCTCCCTAGCAACTAGCCTCCTTGCAGTTTCTGCAGCCCAGGAACCCAACTTGCTTTATAGCTAGGTGGAAACATTTATACTTTAACCAAATGTCTGTGAAGTGTTTTCCCATGCCTCATCTCACTTGATCCTCACAGAAGTCCTGGAGTAGGTAGATAGGAGACTTGGTAGAATCCTATTTTCTTTTCATTAGTTGGAAAATGGAGATTTAGAAAGCTTAGAAACTTGACCTGACTGAAAAGAAGTAAGAAATGGTGGACGTTGAAAATGACTTCAGGTTTTCTCACTGTGCAGAATATAGTCAAACACTGCTGCAGTTAAATATTTTACCCTTTGTTCTCCCTGAGTGATCTACAATAATAATCTGTTTCGTGTTGATATTTACTGCTGTGTTGCTAACAATTACCTGTAAGAGTAGTTGGGGTGCTTCACTGGGCTGGAAAAAGTTTAGCTACATCAGAAAGCAGGTCTAATTAAGCAAGTTTATTCTATATATGTAAAAGGCTAAGTTGACTCGCGCATGTGCGATACATATAAAGCTCTCACTGGCGCCAATCACACGTGTGTGTTTCGATCTGTCATTGTCGATCATGAATTTGGTTGACACTGCTATTATAAAGGGCGAATAGTGATATTAAAATATTTCTTCTAATTAATTTCCTTTCAATGTGCATGAATTCGTGCACGGGGCCACTAATATGTAATATTTCATTTTTATTTAACTTAACTTGCTGGATAAAATGTCATAAGGTTTATCTGTTCCTTTGCCTTTCTACCAGAGGTTAAGAAGAAAACTGTAGACATTTAAGTAGAAGCTGTATCCCCATTAATAAACAACTGGGGCTTTTAGGGCTAATGAAATGACATGATTCCTTTGATTAATCATAACCATGACCACTTTTCAATCTCTTCACTGTTTTATGATCTTAACTTCTTTATAAACCAGGAAAAAATGGCATGTTTTCATTTAGACCCATCTCATTCCCATCCTATATAATAAAGACGTAATATGCAAATGGTTGTTACGCTGTGAAGCATAATGACAGACCGCGTTACAACTGGATCACGGATCAGCAGGAGGGTAGGGCAGTGAGCTACAAGCGGGAGGCGGAGAGCTACAGGAGCGGGCAGGGCAGCAAGTTATGAGGGGGGAGCGGGGGGAGCTACAGGAGGGTGGGGCAGTGGGCAGAGAGCTAATGGAGGGCGGCAGTGAGCTACTGGCGCATGGATTCATGCGCACTGCTACTAGTAGAATAAATAATATGTTTGACCTTAAGATACTTACTTGTGAACATTAAGTTAAAAAAGTGACTGGCTGCTGCAAGGACAACACGATGAGCAGGTATTTTTCTTTCCTGGACCATAAGGATCACATCACACAATGTTTTCTAATCAAGAGAGAGAAAAATAAAATCAAAAGGGGCTCAGTGGGCCAGGTTTAGCAAACATATTAAACAGGTGCTTGTCAAATGCTTCATCTCTATTTCCTATTTAAATTTGTGTTTTTTTCCAGTACAGAATTTATAATATGACCTATTTAGGAAGAACTTACAGAGTGCTGTCATGAGTTTTCTGTACCAAAATCAGGCACTGAACTTCCCAAGAGTTAGGAAAATCTTTATAATCAGCAAAGAAGTAGTCTACTAATTTTTTAAGGGAAGACAATTTTTTTTTTTCTGAGACAAATTCTAAGCTATTTATCACAGTGAGATTTTATGGGGACAGTAAATGACATAATGACAATGTCCTTAATGGCTCTTCTTTCTGGCTTAATCCCTATGCACTTACTCCCCGTCCCTCCAATAGAGCTGTCTGCTTGCTCGTTATCTATGAGTATGCTCTATTTTGCTTGGTAGTTCAGTTTGTTCATTAAATTCCACATATGAATGAAATCATATGGTACTTGTCTTTTTCTGACTGCCTTATTTCACTTAGCATCATGTTCTGCAGGTTCACCCATGCTGTTGAAAAGGTTTAAAACTTTCTTTGTTTTGCCCTGGCTGGTCTGGCTCAGTGAATAGAGCATCCAGCATCTGCCTGGGGACCAGAGGGTCCCGGGTTTGGCTCCGGGCAGGAACACGTGCCTTGGTTGCAGGCTCCTCTCGGGCCAGGCACTGGTCGGGGCTCGCAGGAGGCAACCAATCAATGTGTTTCTCTCACATCGATGTTTCTCTCTGTTTCCCTCTCTCTTCCACTCTCCCTAAAAAAAATCAATGGAAAAATATCCTTGGGTGAGAATTAACAAAAAACAAAAAGAAAAAAAGAAATGCAATGCCTCGTTAAAAAACTAAAACAACTTTCTTTGTTTTTACAGAATAGTATTCCATTGTGTAAATGTATGCTTTTCAAACATAACAATCTGCTTTTGAAAATGATCTATCCTTGATAAAATCCAGAGTACACACTGCATTTCCTAAGACATTAGCCTTCATAGATCTAAATTCAAACAGAAACAACTCAGAATACAGAGTGGGTGAACCAAATGTCCATGCAGCACTCTTTCCTTAAACAACACTTCTCTCAAATGTACTTCTGATAGGAGTTGGATATCAGTCACTTTTAAATTGTGATTTCTGACCAAGGCCAAAAGAGACATCACTCTAGATTGCTGAAAGAAGGCAGATTTAGACTAAGTACTAAAAATGTTGGAAAAATTGAATATTAAAGAAAAAAGTAAGGTTTATTAGAACCATTAGGGATGAATTTCAAGAAGAAAAAAAGTCCTTTCTGTAAAATAAAATTTCAATTTCTTACTGATATTAAATATATAATTTATAGGTAAGGATCAGAGAAAATTTACAGCCTGGGATATGTTAAGCACTCTTAGGAACTGGGAAAATAGTATTTTCAGGCTAAAAAAAAATCTATCACTCATAGAAATAGCTCAGGGGATATGGCATTTTGCATTTTTAAAATATTTTGTGGTAACTATTAATATAGTTTCTGGCCCTAACCGGTTTGGTCAGTGGATAGAGCGTCAGCCTGCAGACTGAGAGATCCCAGGTTCGATTCTGGTCAAGGGCATGTACCTTGGTTGCGGGCACATCCCCAGCAGGAGGTGTGCAGGAGGCAGCTGATCGATGTTTCTCTCTCATCGATGTTTCTAACTCTCTATCCCTCTCCCTTCCTCTATGTAAAAAATCAATAAAATATATTTTTAAAAAATATATAGTTTCTGATAGATAAATCACTGCTATTTCCTATTTTATTACTCCAGGAATAAAAATCCAAATAAGATGGTAATGCTTAGATTGAGAAAGGAAATGGGCCCTAAACAGTTGGCTAAAGGATGAACAAAATTTCCCTTTTATGGCTTATTTGAAGATTTTTTTATAAGGCTATAGACTACTGCTTAGAAATTATATGCAGATTACTTAAAGTTAAAGATATTGTTATTCTAATAACGTCTTGAATTTTAAAAATGTTATTTCCTTTTATTTGGGGAGGAGGTTCAGAGTAGGCATAACTCTCAGGTAATTTTGCTACAAACCACACCAAAAAAACAACAATACCCAGGTACCAAAAACTAAACCAATGATTTGGTTACCACCAAAACAAGCTGATCAAGTTCCTTAAGAGAAAAATAAAGGGAGCAGGGAAGGAAAGGAAGGAGGAAAAGAATATGGACAGAATTGCAAGCAAATAAGATAGGGGAGGGATCTATGGCTGCTGATGGAAAGTTCCAGAAAATGTAGAGAGAGTTAAATTGAAATGTAGCAAAAAACCTTTCCAAGGCATACACAGCAATAGGGAGTTTTAGTGGAGTGAATTAATAGGCACTGGAGGACATTAGGGAAATCAGAGGGATCTTAGAGTAATTTAGTCTTAATCTAAAATTAACCTTCGGCTGGATATTAATGTTGTGTGTGTGGGGGGGGGGTGTGAAAGGGGAGGAATCTTTTTTATCCAAATGGTACATTTATTTGACTGTACTACAATAGATCGATAGGTTTCAACAAGAAATGGGACTGACCTAGAGAGAGTTCCCTCCTGATATCAGTCATCTGGAGAAGAGGCGTAACCACAGATAATGGGAAGAGAAAGACACTCAGGTAAATTGGAGAATGTGAGAGGTAACAAGTCCTAGGTGGAATGAAGAGAAACAAAAAGTACCTGTTGAACAATACATGTTCACTGGATAAAACAAGAAAAATAACCCCTGCAATTTCTCTATTTATGTCCCTCATATTAATTTCAGTTTTTGAGAAACTTTGCCTCTGGAGAAAAACCAAGATGGCGGCATAGGTAAACACCTATACTGCTGCCTCGCACAACAATTTCAAAACTACAACTAAAAGACAAAACTGACATCATCCAGAAACACAGGAAGGCTAGCTGAGTGGAAATTCTACAACTAGAAGGAAAGAGAAAAGGACACTGAGACTCAGAGGAGCCGTGGAGGGCAGAGGTGCGGAGATGCGGAGATGCAGAGACGCGCACACGTGCAAAGGGTGGGCGGCTGAATACGTGGCTGGCTTTCTCGAATGGGAGGGAGACAAAGGCTCCCCATTGCGCTGAACTCTAGTTCCGGGTGAGACTTGGGGAACTCTGACTTATATGGGTGAAAATAGACTGTCAGGAGGAAGCACACTGAGACTCAGGGGAGCTGCAGAAGGCAGAGGTGTGGAGGCACACGCAGAGAGGGCGGGTGCTGAGCGCGTGGCTGGCTTTCTCGTTCGGGAGGGAAACAAAAACTCCCGACTACACTGTACTCCAGTTCCGGGTGAGACTTTGGGTACCCAGACTCATTGGGGAGAAACTGGACTGTCTGGCAGCGGGCAAAACTCGAGGGCAACTTTCTCTCACAGGTGCGTGCAGCCGTTGCCACGGGACACTGAGACCCAGGGGCCTCTTAGGGCGGGGCTGACGGGAAACCAAGGCTGTCTGCTCCACCCTGAGACTCTCTGCCCCATCCAAGCTGAGCACAGAAGCTCTTCCAGCCTAGACACAGCTGATCCTCACAGCCAATTGGCCTGGAGGTCAACTCCTCCCAGGGATACCAATAACAATCTAGGCTTAACTACAATAAGACTATGCACACAGCCCACAAAGGGGTGCACCAAGAGTGTCCACCTCAGGTAACTGGGGAGGCTGAGCCACTGGGCCCTAGAGGACACCTACCACACAAAGCCACTCTATCAACTCAGGGAAGCAGCCAAAATGTGGAGACAAAGAAACAGGTCACAAATGAAAGAAATGGAGGAAAGCAAACGACTGGATATAGAGTTCAAAACCGCAGTTATAAGGTTTTTCTAGAAAAGGCCGATAAATTTAATGAGACCCTAGAGGATATGAAATAGGATCAACTAGAAATTAAGCATACAGTGACTGAAATAAAAAATATTATACAGAGACCTAAAAGCAGACAAGAGGATCGCAAGAATCAGGTCAAAGATTTGAAATACAAAGAAGCAAAAAACACTCAACTGGAAAAGCAAAAAGAAAAAGAATCCAAAAATATGAAGATAGTGTAAGGAGCCTCTGGGACAACTTCAAGCGTACCAACATCAGAATTATGGGGGTCCCAGAAGAAGAGAGAGAGCAAGATACTGAAAACCTATTGGAAGAAATAGTGACCGAAAACTACCCCCACCTGGTGAAAGAAATAGACTTACAAGTCCAGGAAGCACACAGAACCCCAAACAAAAGGAATCCAAAGAGGACCACACCAAGACACATCATAATTAAAACGCCAAGAGCAAAAGACAAAGAGAGAATCTTAAAAGCAGCAAGAGAAAAACAGTTAGTTACCTACAAGGGAGCACCCATATGATCGTCAGCTGATTTCTCAATAGAAACTATACAGGCCAGATGGGAGTGGCAAGAAATATTTAAAGTGATGAATAGCAAGAACCTATAACCAAGATTACTCTTCCCAGCAAAGCGAACATTCAGAATTGAAGGTCAGATAAAGATCTTCACAGATAAGAAAAAGCTAAAGGAGTTCATCACCACCAAACCAGTACTATATGAAATGCTGAAAGGTATTCTTTAAGAAGAGGAAGAAGAAAAAGATAAAGATAAAAATTATGAACAACAAGTACGTATCTATCAACAAGTGAATCTAAAAACCAAGTGAATAAAAAATTTGATGAACAGAATAAACTGGTGAATATAATAGAATCAGGGGCATAGAAAGGGAGTGGACTGACAATTCTCGGGGGGAAAAGGCTGTGGGGGTGCGGGAAGAGACTGGACAAAAAGCGTACACCTATGGATGAGGACAGTGGGGGCGGTATGGGCAGAGGGTGAGGTAGGAACCGGGTGGAGGGGAAAAAAGAGGAACAATGGTAATAATCTGAACAATAAAGATTCATTTTTAAAAAATTTAAAAAAAATAGAAAAAAATTTCAGTTTTTGAATAGTCTCTTATAAACAGCACAGATTTTTGTCTGACTTAGTCGGAAGTTCTCACCAACTAAGAATATTTTTAGTAGTGTTTAATTCTTCATATTTATTACTGATAACTTATGTTTTACCTTAAAATGCCATCTTCTTTATGCTATTTATTTTGCTTTCTTGCTGTCTTCTTTTTTCTTTAACTGCCAGTTGCTATTTTGGACACATTTTCTTTGCACTTTTTTCTTCCTTTAGAGACTGACTTACAGATATGTCAAGTATTTGCAAACTGAACTCAGCAGGGTATTAGTCAAATATTGTTCTAGGAATGCAAGGAGGGTTCAAAAAAAGTAATTCTATTAATGCAATTCATCATATTGACAGGCTAAAAGAGAAAAACTTCTTGTAGAAAAACTTCAATAGATGGCAAAAGACTGTTGAATAAGTTCACTTTCTGAGACTTTAATAAAGAAAACGATGTGCCTGCATACTAAAGGTCAAATATCAGAACTCCATAGCAAACATCAAATTTAATGGTGAAACAGGAAAGGCATTCTCATTCAAGTTTGAAACAAGTGGAAATTTGATATATGATAAAGATACCATTTCAAAAATGTGGTGAGAGGGAGGAGCACAGACAAAGTTTAGGGCAGTAAAACTATTTTGTATAATGCTGTAACAGTTGATATATGTCATGAAATATTTGTCAAAACTCATAGAATGTACAACAGAAAGAGTGAAACCTAATGTAAACTATGGTCAATAATAATGTCAAAATATTGGCTCATCAGTTGTAACAAATGTATTACACGAATGCAAGATGTTAATAATAGGGGAAACGGTGGGGGTGAGGGCGAAGGGGTAAATGGAAACTGCACCTTCTGCTCAATTTTTCTGTAAAACTAAAACTGCTCTAAAAATAATTCAAAAAATTAATTCAAAAAATGTAGTGAGAGATCAGATAATTGAAAAAAGGTATTGGGATAAATGTTACACTTTTATGGAAAAATTAGATTCCTGGCTCTTAATGTACGCCCTCTTCCTCTGGGGAACGTAAGCACTGGGAAGGAAGTTTCAGTCCTTTTCTTCAACTGTTACTTGTGGAACAGTGACTATAGGATGGGCAAGAGTATGGTAGTGTCACATGGAGCCAGGCCTCCTGGCTCATTCTTCTTCCATAATTCTGCCCCCAAAGTGAACAGGGGAAAAGGGGAAACTCTAGGAGACCCAGCAGCCGAGTACATCTCATTGGCAAGTGTCTAAAATGTTGTCTAAGAAAAACAATGTGTCTTATGAAACATTATTAGTATAGATGAAATTCCTTCTCTATATGGTAAAGTGTCCCTACTCGCCTGTTGATAAAGTGATTCCTCCCAGTGAGTTTAGTCTTGGAGTCTATCAATTATAGACAGCTGATAGACTGGCAACCTCTCAACAACAAAAGCCAAGATTTTGTTTTTGAAAACCCTCCTCAGAAATGGAAGTTTCTGTTCTCTTTTTGGCTGGGAACAATAATGTGGGTTAGGATTGTATAATAATGTCAACCTTTGCACTATTTATTATAGAGATAGAGGAGATTTGCTTGGATCTCTTCAGGTTTGTGAAGATGGGGAGGATGCTGTGCTAATCTTAAGAGTTCTAGGGTTCCTTTGACATGCAAAAAAAATGTGGCATGTGGCACCCAATACCTTGAAATTAAAGAAATTCAGCTTTAGAGGTATTATATGAAATCTATTTCAATGGAAGGCAGCCTACACTGCAGCTGTTGAGGAAGCTATCCTGATTACCCAAACACTTAGGCCTATGCCTTATTGCTGAGACTGAGCAGTATACGAAACCAGGGAGAGCAGACATTTGCAATTCAATTGCTATCACTTTAATTTATAGGAGATCACAGATGTGGGAATTTAATAAAAGGACTCATAAGGGTCAAATTTGAGGGATTTTATGTTGCTAGTTGGAATTAGATGCAGTGCTTTAAGTCATGTAGTTCACTGCAGACTATCTGGAACACTATGAATGATATCTTGAGAAAAAATTGAGATGGGAAATGGAAGTGAACTTAATTGATATCTATCCATTTCAAAGCTTTCTGGAGTAAAAACTTAAATAGCTTCCTAAACTAGTCTTCAGAGGACACACAAAAGAACAGTTATTGATGGAGGATGCTTCGTCAGCACTGAAGATAGAACAAAGCACTCCCTGGGCCAGTAAGAAAATAGAAACCCTAAAAGACAAAGTAAACTTGGAAATAAGAACTTACAGCTACTAAGTCCAGCTAACTTCTGTTGGAGTGGGGTGGGACTTTGGTGTCCGAATTCTATCAATGCAGGAAGTTTATATAAGGATCAATGTCCAAATGAGACACAAGAGATCATACTATTGACAGGTAGTCAAGTAATCCCCCATGTGCAGTGCTTCTCTAATAAAACAAAGTGGAAAAATTAGGCTTTTCTTAAGAAGCCCATATATAGATAGGTCTTTCTACTCACCTCTGCAAACCAATAATCTAAATTTTGGGATCTGCATATTTTTATGTCCTGCAAGGGAAAAAAAAAATAAAAAAAGATGGCTGGACCCCAATCCAGCTTATAGAGTCTACCATAAGACACAGCTTACGGTCCTGCTTAAGTAGAAGTAAGTGGGCATCCTATATAAGAAAGAGGTAATATGCAAATTGACTGTCACATCATCACAAGATGGCGGCACACACAGAGGCAGTGTGCCTGCTGTCAGAATCCCCCCAGCCCTGTCGGGGGCCTCAGGTCCTCCTGCATCCCCACTGACTGACAGCTTGCCCAGGCTCCTCCAACGAGCTGCCCATCCCTCTCTTCCTCCCTCCCTGAAGCTGAAGCCTGACTGTGGTGTCCAACAAATTGGAAGTTATAACTCATGTCATTGAGAGTATCCTCCATTCCTCAGCCAGAGCCAGCCACTCCACATGCCTGCTGCCGAGTCCCCTCAGCCCCGCTGGGGGCCTTGGGTCCTCCTGCACCCCCACTGACTGAGGCTCAGGCAAGCAGGGCTGGCCGAGGCGCAGACAAGCCTCACAGGGAGGCTGCCCAGCTGCCAGGGCCAGCCAAGGCTTGTGCTGCCGGCAGTGGCAGCAGCAGAGGTGTGATGGGGTCGTCACCTTCCCCTGATTGCCTGGGTTGCCTCCCGCTCCTGAGAGCTCTCAGACTGTGAGAGGGGGCAGGCTGGGCTGAATTTTCATGCACCAGGCCTCTAGTCATTAATAAAACAGCAGTATCTTAAGCTCTAACTTAATTAGATTAGGATCTTGAGATCTCCCTCCCTCCCTCTCTCTTTCTCTCTCACAAACACACACACACATACACACGACAAAATTAGGAAGACAGATATAAACTCGAGACCTCATTTCCTTTCCTTTGGGTGAGGTGAACATTAGAAATGTTCTTCCCTTCCAAGGTGCAGTTCTTTTGCCCTCTGTTCCCAATACCACACATAGATACAGACATAGACAGACAGACACACTACATTCTCCTTTCAGAGAAAAAAAGCCTTATTAGTGGTTTTCTTTCTTTCTTTTTTTTTAATCCTCATCCAAGGATATGTTTTATTGATCTGAGAGAGAAAGGAAGAGAGGAAGGGAAGGAGAGGGATCAGGAAGGAGAGGGATGTAGGAGAGGAATGTAGGGGAGTAAAGAGGGGAGGAGGAAGGGAGAGAAAGAGAAAGGGAGAGGGAGGGAATGAGGAGGGAATGAGAGAGAGGGAGGAAGAAAAACAGTGATTGGTTGCCTCCCCTACGCAACCTGACGGGGAATCAAACCTGCAAACTTTTTGGTGTATGGGACTACACTCCAACCAAACGAGCCACCTGTCTGGGTCCAAACTTTTTTCTTTAAGCAGCAGAATCCACTTTCAAATGATCTGATTGTATATAATTTATATAGACAGGATGGTTTCTCTGTAGTCAGAACTAGCCTGGCAATCAAGGGATGGAAGAGTTCCCATCACTGTTATGCTTAATGAGTCACTTAAAAATTTTTTTTTGATCTTAGTAATGTCTTTCTGGGGATGGATTCTGTAAGTTTAGAGATTTAGGAACCCTAAAAAGAATGATTCAACCAAGCGATACAGCAATATGTTTACAGAACTGCAAGTTAAGATGGCGACCTTGTCATTTTGGGCTCCTCCTGCCACCGGGTAAAAAGAACAAAAGTTATTACATTTAGCTGGGTGCCTGACTCTAGCCATCCATGGGGCAGAAGATGGCTGGAACTCAGGGGATCCCCTTGGGTACCTTGTGGTTGTCGGGAGACACAATACTCCATGAGTTCCTACATAACTTTCTGGACAAAACAAGAATGGAAGGTCCTGCCACTTTTTACCCGGCCACCATTTCTCAGGGGTGTTTTGATAGCGAGTGACCCTAAGGGATGAGATAATGCCTCCCCTCCAGGATAAAGAGCAGGCTTATTTATTGCTTGCTATAAAAATGGTAGATTTCTTAGCTCAGTGTACACCCATTGGGCCCCACCATGTTGCCCTCACAGCACTCGTAGGACAAGGAGAACTGACACATATATGCTGACACTCACAATGCTGTGCTGTGGTAATCAAGTCTGTTGTCTCTGACACCAGAGTCTCATGTCTTCTGCCAACATCCATTAAACAGCAACAGGATAACTAATCAGCCTTTAAGCAGCAAAAAATCGAATCCCAGACCCAACACTGGTACTGCCAAATCTAGTGGTAAATGTTAGTAAGAGACTGAAGTAACTGTATATACAGGCAAGACCAAACACTTAAGATACCTAGGACTAAAGGATTAGGTCACCCCATTGGATAAAGAACATTGAGGAGTTGGCTAAAGACAAAGATAGGAACAGATAGTGAAAGAAGTCATAAATACAATAAATAATAATAAAAATATTAATGAATAAATAATAATAAACAATGAATGTGGCTTCTACTTTCATTTCCATCCTTGTTCTTATCTATATATAATAGAGAAATATGCTAATTAACCAGGACGCCGTAATGGGTCGACCAGACAGGAGGTTGTGCACGCAGCATCAGGGGCGGGGCGGCAGGGGCCTCCGTGCCTGCGCCGGGGAGGGCCTGATCAGCAGCAGCCCGGGCTGCTTCAAGGGCTGGAGAGGGAGGTAGGGCCGGACCGCGACTCCAGAGTGGGCGGCGCCGCGCAATTTCGAATTGCGTGCTGTCTCCTAGTATTTATATAAATTTTAACTAGTTTCCTATCTTCTTTTCCACCCAGAATCATACCAAAAAATCTATTATTACTTAGCCCTTAGGATCTTGAAATGATGATAGGATAAATGAATATCACTAAGTGATCTTGAACTTGGAGTTAGATATGGTTAAGTGAAAAACTTTGACTGGTGACCTTGTTTTTTAATGATAGGAATGAGAATAGGAGCACACATGTTTGTACTGGACAACCTAAGCTGTAGACCACAGTGGACACTTGTAGATCCCAGCTACTTAGCATCCAATTTCCCCTGCCTATGAGAGCCCTAAGCTCCCATTTCCAGAAAATTCCTCATGATGAACCTTCTCGGAAAGGGCAATTCTCAGAGCCTGCCTCTCATTATGGAAGCGGAAAGTCAGATATTTTTTTCTATTCACAGTAGAGCCCAAATCTGGCAAACGACAGAAGGCCAGCCAATTAGACTACCTCCAGGATTCTGAACCTTGAGTGAATGATAGGTGGAGGGAAAACCTTAATGGCAGCAGCAGCAAGTGGTTAAGGCTGTTCCTGCACAATAACCTTGACTCAAGGGTTTCTGCAGCCTTGCTACCAGAGAACCCCTGCCCTGGTTCCTGCCTATCTGCCACACCTGCTTGTCTTCCAGCTGTGGTCAATGCTGTAAGCTCCTGTATCCTTGCAGTAAGTTGTTTTTACCTAAGACAGAATAGGTATTTGTTGCAGGTGGCAGTTGTTATGAGAATAAAATATGACAAAGCATGTAAAACACTTTGAAGAATGGCTGGTAGAAAATAAGTGCTCAAGAAGTGTTTCACAAGAGACCCTAAGGTTAGTGATATGTAGTAATTTAGTCTTGGAGCAGTGAGTGTACAGAAGTTGAGCCATTTTAGTTAGTGAGCCTAGATGACTGCCCAGCATCCAATGCTCAAATCAGCCTTGTGGTTCTCTCCTATCACTTTCAATAGAGCTTTAACATAAGCTTTTAAATTCCAGTTATGCTTTAGTTCATTTAACATGAGGAAACTATAGTGGTACCCAGGAAGGTCTCAAAACATATCCCTCAATGTTAAGGGTCTTCTGGACTTCATTGATACAAAGAAACAACTGGATATGTGCAGTAGTGACTATGACTCAGCCCTGCTTTGTAGAGCCCTTTACTAGTGCCATCAGGTAATAAAATTAATATAAACAAAAATTTAGGAAAAGAAATGAAAAGGTGTGCAACCTAATTAAATAAGATGCCACTATACACCCACTAGAATTGCTAACATTATAAAGACTGAGAATACTAAGTATTGACAAGGATGTAGAGCAGAAGCCTCTCTCACACACAGCTGGCAGAAATGTAAACTGGCAAAACGTTGGAAACTATGACAGTATCCATAAAGCTTTATGCAGCATAACCTATAACTCAACAACTCCACTCTTAGGTATTTCCCAAAAGAAATGCACACATGTGCACATCAAAAGACATGTACAAAATGTCCAAAATGTCCAAAGTAGTGCTCTTCTTAACGGTCCCAAACTGAAAATGACCCAGATGTCCATAACGATAGAATGGATAAATTGTGGTGTTTTTATACAATGGAATACTACATAGAATGAGGATGAACTAGAGTTATATATAACAACATAGATAAAAATCACAAACATAGTCTGTAAGAAACTAAGACAAGAGTATTTACTGTATGATTCCATTTATATAAGTTCAAAAAAAAGTAAAAGAAAAATCTATGGTGATAGAAGAATAATGGTTCCTTTGAGGGGTAGTGACTGAGAAGGGCATAAGGAGGGACCTCTGGTATATTAGTCAAACTATATTTCTTGGTGGTGGTGGTGGTGGGGTCACTTGGTAACAATTCATTGAGCTGCACTTTATGATTTGTATCCTTTCACGTGAATCCTCTACTTCATTGGAAAATGCACTTACAAATAACAGGCCGGAAATGACTGAAAGGGTGATGGAGAAAAAGGCTCCATAAGAAGTTGAAAAAAAAAAAAGAAAAGAAAAAAAGCTGAAGCTGCTGGTTCTGCAGAACCCCCTTTCATCACTAAGCATAAGATTGGCTACTATGTTACAGAGAGATGAAATGACCTAAATCATATTATCTAAAAATAATAAAGCTAATTAATGGTAGCCCAGGGATTGGAATTCAGGTTTTCTAATTTCAGTGTTCTCAAATTCTTATAGAAATGTTTCATAGAGGAATCCTTGTCATTCAGGTACTCATTATCCTGATTCCCAAAGTACTGAGGTCATAAGGGTAAGCAAAATAGTCATCACACAAAAATATTCATGAAAGAACAAAGACACATATAAAATCGGTCCTCACTCAAACATTCCTTCTCTGGCCAAACCAGCTTCTATTCCTGCCAATCCCTATCAACTGCCCTTGTCAGTCATTCTTGGTGAGTCTCTCCTGTGTTATGATGTTAAATAGAACAACACAAGTGCAATGTAAATCAACTGCAAAATGAACCTACACATCTTACAAAAGATGCAGGATTCCATGAAGTTGGGAAAAGTACTATTGGAGAACTGCTGGACTTAACGGGCAAAGCCATTGACAAAAGGAGGATCCAGCAGATTAAGGTCAGTTAACCACCGTAGAAGAAATGTCACCCAGCATCCATTTCCCCTTCCTACTCAGTACAGAATTTTTCAGTAACTGTATTTCTATTTTGACAGTAGATGAACAGATGTTAATATAGCCCAAAGCTAAATCTACATAATGGATATAAATCCATTTTAAAACCTAAGGAGCTAAATTATACAGTCTCAGACAATCCCCTCTCCTCAAGCAAGCATGTGATACTGTAACCCACGAGCACCTTGTCTATGCAAGAAATGAGGCAATGCTTTATAACGCTACAGTCCACGGATGAAAGCGCATTATCTGAAGGAGTGGGAAGGTTGCTGAAAACAAATGTGAGCACTGGTGGACTGTGTACAACTACCGTCGTTAAATGTACCAGTAATTTGAGGTCGGTGGTGCTGTATATATAAAATGGTGGTATGGTCACAATGAAAGCAACATGAATGTATACATAAAAATAGGTACATAAAGTAAGTTACATAAAATATTGCATTCAGGCATTCACAGCTCTTTCAGCACAAAGGCTAGGAAAGATTTAAAGGCATTCCCACCGAGGATCTACTGCATTCATGCACCACGCCAGGAGCGGATGAACAAAGACAAGATCCCGTCGGTCAGAATTCCCGGAAAGAAACCAAAGCTAATATCTTCATAAGGATCTTAAATTCCTCTACTGCCATCCCCATTCCCATCAGAACCACTAGATAAGCAAACCAGGTCTGGCAGGTACTCCTGCAACCTGCTTTTGTCCTCTTGAAAAACTGGGCCTGGGTCACAAAACCGAAACATTCTTACACGTCTCCTTAGACTCCTATTTTCTATAAAGTCTACAGAATCAAAAAGTAACCGAGTGATTTTTTTTTTAATGCTCTACTGGTATAAGATGTTATGGAATTAAAAAAAACACACACAAAACTTCTCTAACCTACATTCTCTGGCGTATTAAAATAGGTCCTTTTCATCACCCACCTTTCGCCGACGCGTGCAGACTTTCGCAAATGCGCCTCCTACCCAAGACAGAACAAAGAGCCCGTCATCACAGCAGAGGCGCACGGGGCCTTTAAAAGGCAGCAGCACGGCATTGATCGATGACTGTTTCTGCTCGAAATTAACATGTACGGGAGGGGGCGGGGATCCTTGTTTGAGAGGATCTAGATTTTCAGGCCAAGCGATGCTTCTCTCCCCTCTTCGGGGGCCTCTGCTTGGGCGGGACCATTGGGCTTCTTCGCACCCGATCTCCTGACACCTCACGCCGCTCCTACACGGCTCGCCGACGGAGGAGGGATGGATCCTCGCCTCACAAGGCCATAACTAGGGCAGAGCTGCTATACCTCCGATATCTGACGCCGAATGCCAGCCCGGGGAGTCTCCCACGGATCTGACCTGGGAGTCAGGGCATCGACAGACGAGGAGGCACTTTTGCTCCACAACAGTTTAAAGCGACCCACTACTAACAGCAGCGTGCTGGCGTGACAATGGGAGGAAGCGGGAGGACCGAGGCAGAAGAGGGGTCTGGACCCACAGGGCGCGAATTTCGGCCCAGGAAGCAAGGGGGTCCGGACCCCGCCACCCCCTCCCCGCGCCCCGCCGTCCGCCACTCCCTCACAGGCGGTACCTGTTTCCGCATGTTATTCATGACACCCATGAAGCCCGCCAACAATTTCGCTTCTTCTCGAGCAGCAAGCTTCTTCTCGGTCTTCTTCTTGCAGCTTTTCTCCACCACGGAGGTTGCCATCCTCCGTCAGCTCGGTTCACGCCGAGGGGTTGCACGCTCCGGGCGCGCGGGGGCTGCTGTTTACACCAAGCACCACGGCTGGGACTGCGGCAGCAGCGCCCGGCTCCCGAGCGCGCGGGCGGCGGAGGCGCGGCCACTGCAGCACAGCGAGGCCCGGAGGTCCCCTCAGGAGAAGCCGGGGAGGCTGCGCCGCGGGATCGGCCGCATCCTAAGGAGAGCCAGAGCGCGCGGGGGAGCATGCGCAGTGCGCTGAGGGGCGGGGCACTATGAAGGAGCAGGGGGAGGGGCTGCGTCACAGCGGCGCGCCGCGGGCTCGGGGCAAGTTATGCCCGGCGCGCAGGGTAGCCTCGGTCCCCGCCCGGAGCTGGGTGAGCTTTGACTTCCCGCAGGCCAAAAGTGGCGCGTCCTTTTCCCTTGGTCCATGACAGATTTTTTTTTTATAAATTTATATTACGTGGCAAGATGATCTTTCCTGGATAATTGGGCGGCTGAATACATTAAAGTATCTCCCATTAGTGTCATCTCCACTGGGACAGGGTTGGTGTTTTCTTCCCTGCACTGTCAGATTGGCATATCGTAGGCGCTCAACAAGTATCACTTTGCTGCAAGTTAAAGGCTTATTACACGGAGTTATTTACTCATCCATTTCTTGTTAGTTGACATTTAAGTTGTTTAGACTCTTTCTATTACCAAAAGATTGCTATGAACATGCTATCCCTTTTTTACCTCCTTGTGAAACTGGAAAAGTTGGCGTTCCTGCTGCCCGTCACTACCAGAACCGGTAAGTAGAGACAAGCATTGGATTTTTATGGGTGCTTTAATTCACACGGCTGGCGATCTGGAAGACGGTGTGTTATGTACCCTAAAAGACCGTCTTATATCTCTTCTCAAGCTGACCTTTTTTATAAGGAGGAGAAAAGTGTAGGTAAAGGGTTTGGAATTCAGGAGCAAGTAGGTAAAGGGTCTGGGATTTAGGGGAAAAGTTTAATCAGATAAAGCTGCAGCCTGGTGATTTTCCAAGCAACCCTTCATCTGCGGACTAGTGATTCTTGATCTGCATCCTGGGAGGCTGACATTCTCTCCCTGGAGCACAATGGTTCAGATACTGTCTTGGCCTCTTGCAGTCCTCCTGGGACACAAAGGTCAAATTGCTTGTGGATCTCCTGAAGTCAGGGTAGGTCCAGTCATACATTTCAGTCCCTGGAACAATACTCTTCTACATGCATTAATTACTACGACTATTAACTATATAACTAAAATGAAACATTTTTAACTTCTTGATTTCCCCATTATTCCCCACTGTTAGTCTATCTTATTTTGATGAGATTAGTTTCACTAGAAAAAAAAAGAGATTAGTTCCATATGGAAGTAATCATTTTGCTTGTTGAGCGTGTATCTTAGCATTAGAAAGTCTTGTAGGGGATTTGGGAATACACTTAAGGGAGCACATTGTATGCAACAACAAGCTATGATACTGAAAAAGATGAAAAGAATGAAAACAAATGCCTCCCTAAGACCAGTAACACTAGGTAGCCAGAAGATTAGTTTAGACAAGTCAATACCAAAGAATTCCTCTCTTTGTTTTATCTTGGACACCACTTCATTTATTGCTTTACTTTATGCTCTTTGAGCTGTGAATTATCAGTCAGGTTGAAACAGCAGAGTCCTTTAAATTCTTCACATCCGTGATTTTGTCTTAAAAGGAGGTCGTCTATAGCTGCCTGATTTTCTATTAACACTTCCCTAACTTGTCCTAGTTCTTGACTGATACTGATGGCACTAAAGGCTTGAGAGGTGGCATTCAAAGCCTTTACCACAGTGCGGGCTGATCTATAGTACTTATTTCTGTATTCAAAGAGGTTACCATGACTGGCATTACACATAAAGATATATTCAGCGGGGCGAGAAAGGAGCAAATCACTGTTACAATCAGGTGCAAGGGAGAGCTCCTGTGGAGCCCGTCAGTCTTCCTAGAGAACATGGTCCCCTGGGACTGTTTGCTGGAACAGAGGAATAAACAGTCCTTCTGTTACAGAAGACCAGAGAAGAACCAAGCAATGCTTAGAGAGATGGAGTTACACTTTATTATTATTACGCACGGGCCGAGAGAAAACTATTTCAAATTCTGGGCCCCAACATGGAGGAACTTTCCCTATTTATATCTTTTTACCTTCTTTGTCTCCCAAATATGGGGTTTTTCCGGTCCCCTTTGCAAGTTCTTAAAGAGCCCTATGTGCTGGGGCTTTGAGACCTCAACCAAAGGCTTGGCCTGGTGCCAGCACTGATGACTTCGTCTGGGGAAGGTTTATGGCTTCTCTGGAACAGGAGTAGTCTTATTTTCCTTATTATTTAAGCAAGCAAGCATTTACAGAAGCCAAAATAGCAGGGTTAAAATTTCAGGCAGCAGTTTTTATATAAGATGGATGCTTCACTTCCATATATTAGAAACAATCCTGCAGGCAATTTGACGTGACCAAAGTCATAAGGTACATTAGTGGTGGTGTTGCAATTCATCTCCATACCTGCTGAAAGCATAAAACAGTTTTTAGTACAGTTGACAAAAGTTGCACAATCTTCAGTTGGGTCTACATTAGTAACTTTTAAGGAAAATATTTCCCTGTCCTTTAGAGTTACCACAGGTCTCCAGTTATAAATATCAGGCCCATATTGTTTTCTTAGCTTTTCTAAATGTCAAAAGATCTCCATTTGCTCCTTTTGTGAAGATAACAGATCATTCACCTGGAGGGAAGAGTTCCCAGTGGACAACAAGCTTGGATACATTGATATCAGATTTTTTGTTGTTAATCCTCACACAAGTATATTTTTCCATTGATTTTCTACAGAGTGGAAGGGAGGGGGACAGACACAGAGAGAGGAATATTGATGTGAGAGAGACATATGCAACTGAGATACATGCCCTTGACTGGAATTGAACCTGTGACCCTTCGGTCAGTGGGCCAATGCTCTATCCACTGAGCCAAACCAGCCAGGGCTAGGATCATATTTTTAAAAAGAGCTTTATGACAGGCAAAAGGTAATTTTTCAGTGTTATTTTTAAAATGCCTAATGAGACTGCGCATGTTTTCATATGTTTATTGGCCATCGGTGAATTGCCTGCTTATGTCCTTTGTTCTTTTTTCTTTTGATTTTTTCCCCCTTATTATTTGTAAGCATTCTTTCTTGAGGCAGGTTTTAGGCAAGTTGAGTTTTAGATAATATATGTGTGAAAAAAGTTCAGTAAGCATTGAAAACTCAGGATGAGGTCTCCAAGAAAAGAATATAAATGAGCAAAAGCATATTACTGATTCATAGCTCAAGGAGGAAAAGGATCCAGCGGAGGCAAAACAGTATTCAGAGTGACCTAGAAAAACATGTCCTCATGTGACCCTTAGCAGTCAACGTTCTTTTACTACACAGTTTAGTGTGGCCTGCATGCCTGCAGGGAGTCCGATCTTTTTTGAGTTTTATTCCCCGAGAAGCCCCAGGGGTGTTGATTCATGTCCAGATGTTTGTCCATCTAGCTATTATTTTTTCTTAGCAAGTCCAAAACTCAATGTGCCCCCTTGAGGCTAGAGGATGCCACAGAGCCCTCCTGATGCTGTTAACTCCAGAATGTGCTACCGATGCAGTGTTGACTAAGACACTCCGTGCACTGCCTCCTGAAACCTGAGCCCTGGCCAGGCCATGTTCGCTTTGCCCACTGACCATGTGCACTATCGCCACTACTGCTGAAGCTGAACCTCAGGATTGTCGTCTGCTGACCCTCAGGATTGTCGTCTGCTGACCCTCAGGATTGTCATCTGCTGACCCTCAGGATTGTCGTCTGCTGACCCAGGCCAAGCAAACCGCTATGGCTCTAATTGTGCCACCACGGATATTGCAGATCCTAACCCAGGTTACGATTGTTCCTTATAGTACAGAGGAGGAATGCACAATGTGTTGTCAAATGGGACCTACGTAAAATATGACTGAGTCTTATCACCTTCAAACTCGTATGATTCACACTCACTTCTCTAGGGCCCCTGCCTGCCTCTGGGTGGCTGTGCTGGGGGCAGATCCACTAATGAATCCAGGCCAGGATTCAGGTTTCCTAGTTGATTGCTTCACCTATCTCTACCCATCCTCATGGCAAATCATCTCCTAGGGATCTCGTTGTTCTTTTCTGTCGCCTAATTTAAGTCCATCGAACAATTGTGCTTCATTTGACCTTGGGAGGGAAAGAGACAAGTTCTCACTTCCATTCCTCCAAAGAGTACCATCATGTGTTGAGGGCTCTGACCAATGAATTCTCATTCCAGCAGCATTTGTTTGGGGTTGGAGAGTGCTATCAAAATGTTCTGTTGTGACTCGTGGACACAGAGAACAGACTGATGGTTGCCAGAAGGGAAGGGAGTTGTGGGACTGTGTAAAAAAGGTGACGGGACTGAGAAGTATAAATTGGTAGTTACAAAATCATCATGGGGATATAAAGTACAGCATAGGGAATATAGTCAATAATATTGTAATAACTATGGATGGTGTCAGGGAGTACTAGAAATATCAGGTGGGGGAATACTTTGTAAAGTATATAATTGTCTAACCACTATGCTGTACAGCTGAAACAATACGAAATAATATTGAATGTCAACTGAAATTGGAAAAAAAAAGTAAAAAAAAAAAAAAGTCCTATTGCATCACATCAGCACCTTTCTCACTCTCTTACCCAGGCAAAATCAGGCAAAATGTTGGACCCTCAGCAGAGGTGAGGTTTCTATGAGGCCCCTACCAAGTGAGGAGCCTCAGAATGTATTCATAAGCTCATCTCTTTTTGTAACATTTGCAAAAGCAGATATTTTTGTATTCTTTTTCTCAAAGCTCTCTCCTCCCAGTTATAAGAACTTCAAGCTCTGCAAAGCCTGGATCCATCCCTGATCTCAGGCAGAACTTTGTAAAAAAGTTATTTTGTTGTTTTAACTTTTAAGAGGTAAAGTAGCATAATAGTATCCAGCCAACTTGATTTGGTCCCTGATTCCATTTCTCACTAACTGTGAAATGCTGGGTGTGTTACTTAACCTCTCTGAACCTGAGGTTCCTCAGCTAGAAAATGGAGAAAATAATGCCTGTCTTCAAGGATTGTTGTGGGAATTAAAGCACCTAGAATGGTGTTTAGCACTTAGTAGGTAATCAAAAGCTTTGTATGTTGTTATTTATTTATTTGCTGCAAAAATACCTTTCCTGGAGAAGTGGGAACTTATTTCCCATGTTTTCTACATATCTATTTCTTTTTATTTCTTACCTAGACCTGACCAAAAACACACATAAAAAAACAAAAACAAAAAACAAAACAACCTTGAATATGAGAAGAAGAAGCTAGAAGAATGGGGCTCTGCTCTGAACTCCTGAGTAAGGAGGAAAAGGATCCAAAGGATTGCCAAGCAGTAAGTTTTTTGTTCATATCTCAAGTTTGAGGTTTCCTGGGTGATTAGATTGCCTTGACTTTCCCAAAATTATATTACAAAAACAATTCCTATCTAGGCAAGAAGGCTAGAAAATGTCTTTCAAAACCATTCACTTCTGGTCTAAATCTGAAAGGGAAAAATCTGATACTGAAAGTATAATGAGGAGTCAACATTCTTTGAAATGTGATAGAAAGGGACAAGGTGGTGGTCTTCAGCCCATATACCAATATGTCAAGTGTCCATGCCTGGAAATATTGTGTGTGTGTGTGTGTGTGTGTGTGTGTGTGTGTTTTCCCAATTAAAATGCCAAACATATTTAGTTTTCCATACTCATGGGAGTCTTAAGTGGGAAAAAAAGATTATAATTTAGCCCTGGCTGGTGTGGCTCAATTGGTTGGGCATTGTGATCAATGTTTCTCTCACTCTCTCTCCCTTTCCCTCTCTTTCTCTCTCAAATCAATAAAAGTATATTTTAAAAAATATGATAATTTAGTCTCATCCTCAGCTTAAATATATGAATTTTGTACATAGATGCTCTATGAAAAAGACTCGGGAATGAAAGACAATACCTCACATACCTTCAAGGAATTATTTGGAACACAGAGGAAACCCAAGGAGACTGGAATATTTTTTATAATTGCTTAATTGACTTTTTTTGCCTGTGGGTCATACACTAATTCACTGTAACCGTAGCTTGTAATTAAAATGCTGTTTTAGTTAGGAAGACAACATGACAGTGAATCCGTCTATGAGAGGATTTCAGCCCAAGGCGTTTGTTCTGCCTCTGAACTCAGGTCAAGTTGGCTGGAGTAAGTACATGCTCTTTCTGAATTCCTTCCCACTGAGCTTCATCTTTCTCCAGTTTATCTTGAATATCCATCTGCTGCCTGTCCCACCCTTTTAAGGACAGATGTATTCTCCTGAGCTTACATTTATCTTCGTTCTTCCTCATTGCCCTCCCCTCTATCCCACAAACACACACATCAGAGCCACTCTGTAAAATCAGTGGAATTTTGCCCCCACCCCCCAACCCCGCCACTTCCTTCTCACTGGGGTCTTACAGACTAGACCAGGGGTGGGCAAACTTTTTGACTCGAGGGCCACAATGGGTTCTTAAACTGGACCGGAGGGCCGGAACAAAAGCATGGATGGAGTGTTTGTGTGAACTAATATAAATTCAAAGTAAAGGAGCGGAGGGGAGAGCAAGAGAACCCTCCGCTCTTTCGGCTCCGTGGGCCGGATAGAACAGCCGAACGGGCCGGATCCGGCCCGCGGGCCGTAGTTTGCCCACGGCTGGACTAGACTTTATACTTAACTCTTCCCAGCTTCTCCAGGTTTATTTTCTATCCTCTTTCCCTCTACTTTTCCACATACCTTTCGCCACACTCCACAAACATTTTCAACAATAGACAAAACACACAGAAAAATTACAAACGATGATTTTCTAAATCCCCCAAATAGGTTGAACACAGTCCCCAATTATTCCATTGCTGTACCAACATTTAAAATCTGTTGGGAAAATCTGTGTGTGTGTGTGTGTGTGTGTGTGTGTGTGTGTGTGTGTGTGTATAAGCATTTAAGGGAAAAAAAATCTTTTGTCTTATTATGTAATTTCTGGTTCCCTCACTGAGTTCAATAAAAATCAGACAAAACAAATTATTCTAACAAATAATTTTATTCCAGAATTTTGCTTTTAGCCCTGGCCAGTGTAGCTAAGTTGGTTGGGCATCATCCTGTGCACCAAGAGGCCACCAGTTGGATTCCGGTTGGGGCCCAGGCCCAGGTTGCTGGCAGGTTGCAGGCTCAATCCCCAGTTGGGGGCCTGCAGGAGGCAGCCAATCTGTTTCTCATCCATGTTTCTCTTTCTAAAATCAATAAAAACATATTTTTAAAAGAATTTTGCCTTTAAAGCTCCGTACTGTTCCACACATTACCTGAGATACCTACCTACCCTTCAAACACAGTTCACAGTTACTTTACCTATGTCACTTTCTTCTTAGCTCCTACCTGTGTACAGAAGGAGGGAGCCATTCTTACATTCACCCAAGAGTATTGCTTTCTTTGTAGTTTTGATGCCTTTGGGGTTGTGAGATATCATGCGATGGGCTACTGGTATATGTGTATATACCAGTAGCCCATCGCATGATATTGCATGCAGTAGGCCGCCCGTCACTTCCGCGGGAGCCGGTGGGAACCGCAGCGCTCCACTGGGAGCCACGCTGCTTCCACGGGAGCTGTGCGGCTTCCACGGGAGGCAGGAGGCAGGAGGAAGCCGCGCTGCTTCCACGGGAGGCAGGCCTGCCATCTCCTCTCTGGGCCTGCCCTCGTCCGCGGGGGCTGTGGGTCAGCCCCCTGTCCCTGTCCGTGTCTGCTCCGGCTCTGGGGGGGGCCAGCCCGGGCGCGGCGACTAAGCAAGCATTCCGCCAGGCCGCTCATGCTGCCTACTCTCAGCGGCTGCCCCCGCAGGGACTTGGGGACTCCAGCGGGGCTGAGAGGACTGGGTGCTGCCATATTTGTGATGGAGTGACGGTTAATTTGCATATTACCCTTTTATTAGCTAGGAGATAATAAAATTCTTTTATTTATTTATTTTTTTTGCTTGCAGCAGCTCTCTAGACCTGTCCTTCCCAGCCTCTCATCAGCTGACTGCCACCATGAAGGACATGACCTGGACTTTTAAATACAATTCACTGTAACCATCTCACTTCCTAAAATACCAAAGCTCTGTGTAAGAGAAAATGGGTCCGAGGGCCTTTCCTGAAAGAACTTTGAAATATTATAACTTCCTTATATTCGCTATTTCTGTTATTCCTTCTTTGTTTCTCTACAAAACTGGTGAACATTCTACAGGGCAATAAAACCATAACATCTTTGGGTCTGATTTCTCTCAAGGCTGCAAAATCATAACACCTTATTAAATCCTTCAGGGTAACCTCTAGCTTCACAGGGCAGTAGCACCATTTTCTCTTTTACCAATTGTGGATTGTTAGTCAAATATACTTTGAAAACAAACTGGCCATACCCACTAGAATGGGAGGAGGGTAAATGGACTGCAAAGTTCCACTAAGTCTTTCTTCCAGAATTAACTTTGAAAGTTCCCAACATTAATCTTTGTAAGGGAGCCGGTACTTTCCTACACCACCATTGCTAGAATTGAGTTTAAAGTAGGAATAAATAGGCTCTAGGAGGCATACCTAGAGATGTAGCCCATGACTTTCAGTTTTGTGTGAAATCTGTTTTGGCTGCTCAGAAACCTCTTTTGTTCACCAGCTAATTGCCCATGGAGTTCTATTTAGGCAAAAACAAACAAACAAACAAACAAAAAACCAAAAACAAACAAACAAAAACGGTTCCCTTTCTAGCTGCCTTCACAGCCACTGCTGTTTCTCTTGAATGCAAGAGTCAGAGAACTGTTTATAAAACTGGACCAAGAGAAATCTTGTGGATGGCAGGGATTTATTTTTTCTCCTTATCTTGGAATTCTTATCCTAACACGGCACATTCAGTAAATGAAGTAAGCATATACAAACGTCACTAGACTATAAATACTTCTGGTCCATGAACTTTACCTAGTGCTGGAAAGTGATGAAATGGGATAAATGGAGTTTCTGAAATGCCTGTTCAAATGTCAGTATCTTTTCCGAAAACAAGGCAATCAGGTATCCTGTTAACTCACATGCATGTCTTTTTTTTTTTTTTTTTTTTTTAAGGAAAAAAAACTGTTTTGGGTTCTTTTTTATTATTGAAAAATCATCGGGAGGTGGTGGATTGATGATTCTCTCTCATCATTGATGTTTCTCTCACTCTCTCTCTCCCTCTCCCTTCCTCTCTGAAATCAATAAAACATATTTAAAAACAAAAGAAAATCTTAACATACATTTTTTTTTCATCCTCCTGCTAAAGCACCTCTAATTTTTTTCTCTCTTATCTTCAACAGATATGGTAACTTGAATACATCCCAAAATTTGGTTCATTTGTGAATTTTAAAGGATAACTCCTCAGTGATCGGAAATGAACACAGCACTTGTTGCTATGTGCTTACTTAGCATTAGCTGCTACTTGCTTCAGACAAGCAGGGAAAAATCTGTTTTCAAGACTGAAATATAATAACATCAGTTGACAGATTCTATAGTATTCCCTCAAAGTGGATAAAAATCATATTCTTTACCTGGTAATCTGTGATATAGTCTTAGGAAGAATCTTGTAACACAACAGCATTTTGTGTGTGTGTGTATGTGTGTGTGTGTTTGTGTGTTTTTTTGTGTAAGAGAGAGAGAGAGGGGTGTTTAAATGTTTAGTTGATTATTTTCGCTTGAGAAACAATTTAGATTTTTAGAGAGAGTTTGGGCCCAGCTCACATGAACTCTGTGCTAAGGCGTAACGAATCCATGGGACAAGAGCGGGCTCTCTCTCTCTGCCCTCTGGCTGCCTCACAAAGGGACTGGGAGAAGGCTGTACCCTCCACCTCAGAGTGGCTGTATTTAATGCTTAGATCCGAGAATCTGACATTAGTCAGGGTTCCTGTCCTCTGGGTGGGGCGGGATGCCATTTGCTCTGATGAAAACTGCAGCTAAGGGGAGGAACTAGTAAGGGGAAGAGCTAGTAAGAGAACTCCTTAGAATCCAGTGATACCTATTATCACAGGCAAAGAAAAAAACCCCACAAAGGGAAAAAGTGTATTTCCTGCTTTAGAGAAAGCTCCAGAGGATCCAAGCCACAGCTGCAGTGTCCTTGGAGAACACTGACTTCTCCATCACTGCCAAGGAGGAGGTTAAAATGAATATTTTACTTCATCCATTTGGGAACCCCATTTAACCTCAGAGGAACAGAGTTTGTCTGAGACTGAATATTTGATTTCTTGCTCATGGTTCATATCTTGTCCTCTTTCTGCCTCTAAAACAATTTTTCCCAAATCCTTGTGGTTTCCCATCCTTTTCCCTTTTCTGGTTATATGCAAACAAATACCCATAAGAGATCAAAGCAAGAAAATAAATTAGAATTAAAATGCCAATTTTTGTTTTGCAGCCCTTCCTCAAACCCTTCTTGGCACCTGGAAATTTATGTCTGTGTTTTTCTACATATTAGTATATTTTCCTTAGTAGAAACATGGTAGAAAGTCTCAGAGGTCAGTGAAAAACCCCAGCCTCTAAGAAAAGTAGGACATAGCAACTCAATCTGCTTGGAAGAGTCAGTATAAACTCAAGACTTACAAAAGGCATATGTCCCAGCTCTTCCCCAGCAAGAAGTAGCACGCACTCACCACAAACTCTCATGAGTACTTACAGTGTTCACATTTGGGTCTTTGATACTTTTCTCCACTAGAAGGAGCCTGGACTCCTCCGACTATAGCCGTTTCCAAGATTAGAGACAGGGGAAAAAATTTTAAATGGGTAGGAAATACCCTTCTATTGCCAGAAAATGAGGATTCTTTAGAAATACAGTGCAGACAGGGCAAAAGGAGCACGTTAAAGGTGTTCCCACTGACTAAATTTTGAAAAATCAATAATCAAACGATGATTTTTACTATTTAAGTCCATAATGAAACTCAAAAGCAGAAAGTTAGATGGAGCAGGAGGCACCATCATGGGCATGGACACCCTCACAACGAAGATGAAAGGTTCAGCACAAGGAGCCCTCAAGCCAGGACATCTACCTGAGGCTGTTGGTCACACTGTACAGGTTTTGGGCCAGACGAGCTAATTCACCTTGCAAGTCGTGCAGAAGAGGTTCATGAATGGCACCTACCGGCCGCCCCTATTCCTTTCCCTGATGATCCAAATGATGATGCTTCCTGGCTGGGGCAGGGGTGGGGGTGGTGTGTGCAAAACCGCTGTGGTTGTAGGGACAATAACCCATGACGTGCATCCAAGAGGTGCCCAAACTGAAGGTGTGAGCAGCCACGCTGGAGCTGCATCCTCGAGGCTAGACGCAATATCCTCATCCTCAACTAGCTGGCCCTGGACTCCCCAAGGGCTGTGGCATGGTCCTGCTTTCTGGTCCTCACAAGGGCGGAGAGCTGTCCGTGGATTTCACCAACGCTCCTGGAACCACGCCAAACCTTACCTGTGCCAGGGGCCAAGGGGCCAAGGGGCCAGCCACAGCTACAAAACCCAGATCCTAGCTTGTTATTAAAAATATTTTGGATGTTGACAAAGAACAAGGTTAAAATGTAAGCAAAAAGGTGGGTATGAGACAAAACAATGGTGACTATGAATATATTTGTTCAATTTTTACTTAATGAAATGAGATAACTTTTTTGTTTTCAATTTATGCCTTATTAAAGGATAATTTTAAAAAGAGGGCATTATATTTCTATGGCTCTCACATGTAGATATTATTAAAATACAATTCAAATGAGTAAATTTAAAAATGTAATTGGTATTATTTAATGATTCATGAATTGGGCAGTCTTCCATATAGCAGATGGAAAGAAGCTCCAAGGAGCTGCACAAAATGGAAAACTTCTATAGGCAGAAGAAGGCAGGGCAAGGAGTTTGCTCTAGCAAAGAGTGAATTGTTTTAGGCAAGGTCACTCTCCTTTTGGGGACAGAAGAGGTCTATCAGGTCGATTACCTCACTAGTACTGACCAGGTAATCTATCCTATATAATAAAGGCCTAATATGCAAATTGACCAACCAGCAGAATGACCAGTTGCTATGACACGCACTGACCCAGGGGGCAGACGCTCAGCGCAGAAGCTGCCTCCTGGTGGTCAGTGCACTCCCACAGGAGGAGTGCCGCTCAGCCAGAAGCCAGGCTCACGGCTGGTGAGTACAGCAGTGGCGGGAGCCTCTCCTGCCTCTGTGGCAGCGCTAAGGAGCAGTAAGCTGAGCGGTAAAGAGCAGCTAGCAGGTGGGCAGTAAGGAGCGAGGGGTCCCAGACTGTGAGAGGACACAGGCCAGGCTGAGGGACCCCCTCTCCCCAGTGCATGAATTTTGTGCACCGGGCCTCTAGTATATCTATATTATAAAAGGCCTGTGGCCATAACACTGTAATGCCATAATGACCAAACTACCCATCACCTGGAGGTGCATTGATGGGTCTCACGGCGTGGTGGGTCTGGGGTCCCGTGGCGCGGCAGTTCTGGGGTCTCATGCAATTTCGTGCGCTGGGCCTCTGGTATATATAAAAGCCTAAGTGACTGGCCGGCCGGTAGCTATGATGCGCAATGACCACCAGGGGGCAGATATTCAATGCAGGAGCTGCCGAGTGACAGCAACTTTGCAGAGTGCCCTCTTGCACTCCAGGACCCCTCGGGGAATGTTGGAGATCTAGTTTCGGCCCGATCCCCACAGACCAGGCCGAGGGATCCCATCTGCCGGAGGGACCCCACTCACTCCACAGACGCCTTTTGAGTCCGGGCGCTGCCCTAGGTGTGGCCAGCCGGGGAGGGACTGTAGGAGGTTGGCTCCAGGGTGTTCCAGCCCTCTCACCCAGTCCTGCCCCGCCAGACACCTTCTAATTAATTTCCTTTCAATGTACATGAATCCATGCACCAAACCACTAGTTATAAATAAACTGGCTAAAGGTTTATAAAAAGTTATGCCTGGCTGGCATGACTCAGGGGTTGAGTGTTGACCTGTGAATCAGAAAGTCATGGTCAAATTCCTGGTCCAGGCACATGCCCAGGTTGTGGGCCTGATCCCTGGTGGGGGCGTGTAGGTGGCAGCCAATCAATGTTTCTTTCACATCATTTATGTTTCTATCTCTCTCTCTCTCTCTCCCTTCTTCTCTGAAATCAATAAAAAAAATAATAAAGGTTACAGTTAAGGGAGAGGCTGAATCTGCAATTAGGTCTGTCTTGGTTAGTCTCAATTAGTAAGTCTTGGAATGCTGATGTAAGGCTCAGCAAAAGTAACTCCATTATGGACCTGTTATTTCTAACAATATAAAATGAATCCATGTAAAATATTTTACTTAACTCATTAGTTAATGAGTGAACCGGCCCTTGTTACCACTTGGTTAAAGGAGAATTCTAAGAAATTATATGTGCAATAAGGAATGTTGAAATAAATTTACAAATAGATGCCAAGTGGGTCTGTCCACAGTTAACAATAAATTGTATTCAACTGTTAATTGGCATTTTTATGGACAAGAATCATTTGTACTATTGTTAGTTTACTACAACTTACAGAGTTGTAAAAGAGTTTGTAGTGAAGGGAAAATATCATCTATCCTCCTTTTCTAAGTACTTGGCTGGGATCCCTGTAACAAAAGACAGGTTCACAAGACAAAAGCATGTAAATTTGTATAAGTTCTATGTGACACAGGAGCCTTCATAAGGAAATGAAGGCCCGAAAAAGTGGTTATACTTGAGTTTTAGTTCTCGGTTTGATGAAGCAAGGAGAGGGGTAGAAAAATGTAGTAGGACAAAAAAGGGTAGGGGGTGATGTATAAGCTGAGTAAAATAAATGGGCTAAACAGCAAGGCCTGTTTGCTCAGATTCCTACCTTGGAGATAAGGATGCTTCTTTCCTCCGGGAACAGGGAGAGCACCTTTCACATGAGGGTGTTATAACCTGTTTCAGGGGGGAGGTTGGAAAGTGCTTCCTGCACCTGCCATTTCTCAAATCCCTTCAGTTTACAATATTCAATAGGTCAAGGTGCCATATTTTGGGATAGCCTGTCAAATTCAAAGACAATGCAATGTAGAAAATGTGCCAGACCCAACAAATCAATACAGGGATTGGCAAAAGTAGGTTTACAGTTATTTGTATGGAAAAAGACATGCAGTTTATTGTTATTAAATAGCTTTATTAACGCAAAAGAATGCCACTCACAGCTGTAAACCTACTTTTGTCCACTCCTATATATATATATATATATATATATATATATATATATATATATATATATATACATATATATATATATATATATATATATATATTCTTTCACACTTTTTTCTGACAGTCTATTTATAAAGTATACAAATGTCCTTATTTCTATGTCTGAATAAGGGAAAGAATATACATAAAGAAGATCAGAAGCAGATATTGTTCCAGGAAAGAGAAAAATTGATCAACACCAGCGACTACATGAAGTGACCAGGAGAATGGAAGTTTGACAATTATTCAGCACACATAATAGTCATGCAGGAAGAGAATGTATTCTGCTGAGACAATAAAAGAGCCAGATATTCCAAAGAGGAGAAGTCACTACATAGACTCAATCCCTCACCACCCAGGAGAAGCTATCTCTACATCCTTGCTATGCAAAATATGGTTCAAGGACTAGTAGTGTTGCCACCAGTTGGAAGCTTATTAGAAATGCAGAATCTCAGGTCCTACTTCAGACCCACTAAACCAGTCTGTATTTTAACAAGGCTCAGAAATGATTCATATGCATTTTAAAATTTGCAAAACCCTGATCTAGCTAGTCTGCTAGTTATAGTAAGATATTCATGAAACAGAAGGGTTTATTTTTCTTTTTTTAAAATCTTTATTGTTGAGGTTATTACAGATGTCCCTCTTTTTTCCCCCCATTGACCCCCTTTACCTGGTTTCTGCCCCACCCCAGGCCTTTGTCACCCTATTGTCTGTGTCCATAGGCAATGCCTATTTATACTAATAATAAAGGAGTATGCAAATTGTCCAGGACGCCATCACAGTAACAGTAATGATCAAACAGCAGGCTGTGTGGGACGACCAGGCCAGCAGGAGGGGCAGTTGGGGGCAACCAGGCTGGCAGGGGGTGGCAGTTAGGGGCGATCAGGCAGGCAGGCAGGTGAGCAGTTAGGAGCCAGCGGTCCCAGATTGTGAGAGGGATGTCCCGGATTGGAGAGGGTGCAGGCTGGGCTGAGAGGACCCCCACCCCGTGCATGAATTTCATGCACTGGGCCTCTAGTATGCATATAAGATCTTTGTTTAATCTCTTCCCACCCCCTCACCCCCCTTCCCTCTGAGAATATTGAGTCTGTTCCATAGCTATGCCTCTGATTCTATTTTATTCACTAGTTTATTCTGTTCATTAGACTTCTTGTTCGTTTATTTTAATTTTTAGATTTGATTGTTGATAGGTATGTATTTGTTGCCATTTAGTTGTTCATATTTTTTATCCTTTTCTTTTTCTTCTTCTTCCTCTTCTTAAAGAATACCCTTCAACATCTCATATAATACTGGTTTGGTGGTGATGAGCTCCTTTAGCTTTTTCTTGTCTCCCATTCTAAATGATAGCTTTGCTGGGTAGAGTAATCTTGGTTGGAGTTCCTTGCTATTCATCACTTTGAATATTTCTTGCCACTCCCTTCTGGCCTGCATATTTTCTGTTGAGAAATCAGCTGACAGTCATATGGGTACTCCCTTATAGGTAACTAACTGCTTTTATCTTGCTGCTTTTAAGATTCTCTCTTTGTCTTTAGCCCTTGGCATTTTAATTATGATGTGTCTTGGTGTGGTCCTCTTTGGGTTCCTCTTGTTTAGGACTCTCTGTGCTTCCAGGACTTGTAAGTCTATTTCTTTCACCAGGTAGGGGAAGTTTTCTGTCATTATTTCTTCAAACAGGTTTTCACTATCTTACCCTCTCTATCTTCTGGCACCTCCATAATGCAAATGTTCATATGCTTGAAGTTGTCCCACAGGCTCCTTACACTATCTTCATATTTTTGGACTTTTTTTTTTCTTTTTGCTCTTCTGGTTGGGTGTTTTTTGCTTCCTCATATTTCAAATAGTTGACTTGATTCTCAGAATCCTCTACTCTACTGTTGAATGCTGTATATTATTATTCTTTATTTCAGTCAGTGTATGCTTAATTTCTGACTGGTCTTTTTCCTTTTTTTTTTATTTTTAGGTTTCTTGAGTAACCCTTATAACTGAGGTTTTGAACTCTATATTCAGTAGTTTACTTCCTTCCAATTCTTTCATTTGTGACACATTTCTTTGTCTCCACAATTTGGCTACTTCCCTGTGTTTGTTTCTATGTATTGCATAGAGCTGTTATGTCTCCTTGAGTTGGTAGAGTGGCCTTGTGTAGTAGGTGTTCTATAGGGCCCAGTCAACTGAGCTGGGAGCTCTAGGTGCACCCCTTTGTGGGCTTTGAGCACAATCTTGTTGTAGTTGAGACTTGATTACTGTTGGTGTCACTGGGAGGAATTGACCTCCAGGCCAATAGGCTGTGAGGACCCGCTGTAACTACAGTGGGAGAGCTGCTGTGCAGGAGACACCCCTATGGAGCAGGACTTGCTTCAGTGGGGCTTTGGTGCTCAGTGAGTCTGCCCCTTGAGTGTGTCACTTATGGATGTGTAGAGTTGTAATCTGGAATGGTCTGACAGTGACCACTGGGTACACTGGCTCTTGGGTCTCCAGGAAGGTGCAAAGTCAGCCACTGCCTGGGGCCACCCAGCAGGAGCTACGGAGAGATCTGCAGATTCCTCCTCTTTGTAATGGGTTTGGAAGTGCCCAGATGAGGCCCAGCTGTGAAGCAAGGCAGGCTGGTGCTGGTGTCAGGTCTTGGGCTGTTGGAAGCTGCCCATTGCCTTCACTAGCAGAGAGGTGTGGACAAGGAACCCAGAAGGCTGGTCAACCTTGAGGCTCTGGCAAGGGTCAGAGCCATACACCCACTGTCTGGTGGAGACAAAGGGAGCTGAAGCAACTTCCACCTTTTAGTCTTATGTAAATCCTTGCTGAAGGGCTATCATCGAGCTATTATTGGAATTGCCTGCCTAAGGGCTATGGGTGTACCCCAGATCTGAATAAAAAGGATGGCAAGGCCAGAGCAAAGCGTAGTCCTCTCTTGGGCTTCTGCCTGGCCCCCAATTCCCAAATTAATATTTTCTTGTCTAGTCTCTTTCATTTGCATGCAGCCTCCTCCAGAGCCCAAACCCTGAACCTGAACCCTGAACCACGCGGGACGTGGGGGTGGGGGGGTACACTCGCACTGGGCCTTTTATTGATAGGTTTGGGGCTCCCTGACCCAGCTGCAGCTTGTTTGACAGATTTTACCCTAAGCAAGGAGAGGCCACTCATTTGCAAAAGCTGCTGCACACAGCTTGGGTGGGGGTTGTAAATTGGATGAGGCAGGGTCTTAGGGAATCACGAGGGAGGAGCAAACAGAAATGGCTGCCAGTGAGCCCTGCCACCTGACGGGGGAGGTCCCAGCATAGGAACAGTGATTGCTGCGTGCACCTCTGTTTGGCAGAAAGCTGCCCCCAAGTTCCTGCCCCGATGCCAGATAATCCAGCTCCTTCTCATATGTGTCTGTGTTCCCCAGAGCCTCGTCCTGGTGCTGGAGCTCAGAGGAAGCAAGACCTTGTAAGTTCAGTTTGTGGTGCTGGCCTTTTAAGAGGAACAGCTGGGTCTCCAGCAGCCTCTGTGTCACTGAGCCCCAATCTGCACTGGTTTTTACAGCCCATAGATCTTACTGCCAGTAGAGACTTCTTTTCCCACCTCTGGGAGCCTGGGCTGGGGGGCTGGTGTGGGGCTGGGACCCTTTGCTCCCCCAGGAGGCCTCACAGAGACCATCTCCCTCCTGATTAAAAAGTGGCCCATGTGGTGCCAGGCCAGCTCGTTCTGCGCCTCCGCACCTCCTACCAGTCTCAGTGTGCTTTCTTCTTTACTTCTCTAGTTGTAGGACTTCTATGCAGCCAGCTTTCTGGCGGTTCTGGATGACGGTTGTTCTGTATTTTAGTTGTAATTTTGATGTTGTTGTGGGAGGTGGCAAGTACAGGCATTTACCTATATCGCCATCTTCAAATCTTGTCCAGAGTCTTTTATTGTGCTTTCAGGTCAGACTATTATATCACAGTGGCAAGGTTATTGGTTAGATACTGCCAGACCTTGGATATGTGAAAGAATGTATGATTTTATAGAGAAAAACCATGTATCAAAATTAATATGTAGCTCTAGCTGGTTTGTCTCACTGGATAGAACATTGGCCTGCAGGCCAAAGGGTCCTGGGTTTGATTCCGGTGAAGGGCACGTGCCTCCACTGCAGACTCCTCCCTGGCCAGGCCCTGGTTGGGGTTTGTACAGGAGGCAACCAATCAATGTGTTTTTTTCACATCCATATTGTCTTTCTCTCTGTCTTTCCCTCTCTCGACTCTCTCTAAAAATCAACAGAAAAATATCCTCAGGTAAGGATTAAAAAAAATAAAATCAATACCTATAGGAAAGGCAACTAATTAAAAGTAAAAGGCCGAAACCGGTTTGGCTCAGTGGATAGAGCGTCGGCCTGCGGACTGAAGGGTCCCGGGTTCGATTCCGGTCAAGGGCATGTACGTTGGTTGCGGGCACATCCCCAGTGGGAGGTGTGCAGGAGGCAGCTGATCGATGTCTCTCTCTCATCGATGTTTCTAGCTCTCTATCCCTCTCCCTTCCTCTCTGTGAAATATCAATAAAATATATTTAAAAAAAATAAAAGTAAAAGTAAGTTTTAACTAAAATAAAGGTTTAATTTAATAACTTAGTGGTATGGGGTAGAATCATTTTGGGCTGTGATCGGATTCCAAATCCAACTGAGCAGCAATCATTTGATTCCCCTAACCCTGCAGTTCTGGTAATCAATACAATATTGTGAGTGTGTTTGTCTCTATTATAAGTTGTTTAAAATATTTATAAAAACCTGATAGGTTAAATTTATGATTTTAAGTAATTATCGAGAGCATACAATTAAATAAGTTTATAATCACTAATTATCTGGGAAATTTTAAGTAGTTAAATCTGTGATTTGGTGTATGAGCTATATGAATAGTGTATGAATGTTTAGGATAATGTTGATAGTTTAGTATTTAAATAAATGCTAATTGTTTAATGCATCAGTTAAGTTTCTTGTGCAATACTGATGCATGAAATGCAACCCCCAAATCACATATTTCATATTCACGGCCAGCGGGTGTCTGGGGAGGCTCTCCGCTAGACTGTGAGTTGAGTTTAGGTATGCTCCGTGTGCTTCTATTGTGGGACCAGTGGCTACTCAGGGCTCTTCACAAAGCAGATGGCAGAATGACAAGAGAGGAGAGTGGAAACATGTGACTACCTAATTCCTTGGCTCAAAATTGGCAGGCTTTCTTTTTGGTCCCCATTCCATTATCTCTAAAGCAAGTCACATGGTCAAGGCCAACATCAAAAAGATAGGGGCTCTCATTGGTTTGGCTCAGTGGATAGAGTGTTGGCCTGCAGACTGGAGGGTCCCAAGTTCAATTCCAGTCAAGGGCACATGCTTGGGTTGCGGGCTCGGTCCAATGTGCAGAAGGCAGCCAATCAATGATTCCCTCTCATCATTGATGTTTCTATCTCTCTCTTCCTCTCCCTTCCTCTCTGAAATCAATAAAAATATATTAAAAAAAAAAAAGATAGGGGAAAATGCTCTACCTGCATTCTTGAAACATGGCAAAGAGAGGGGAGGGAAGGAAGAATCGTGAGCAAATAAAGTAATCTACCACACTCAGTACATCCCTGAGATCAAAATATTGGATAGTAACTGAAGCACAAATAGTAGTGATTATTTTCCATGCACAAAAGCTGCTCATAAATTAAAGACTTTCTACAGCCAAGTTCTGGGTATTGAAAGGCTATTTATTTTTGTGGGGTCAAATGCAATATGAAAAAAACTTAACATCATTTGACCTTAGTGTTTTTGTAGCAGGATTGCAAAGTTACTCATGATATAGAAATTTAGGAGGGGTTTAGTTTATTTTGTCTATAGCTGATTTGGTCTTGTGGCCTGGTAGGTAGCTGGAAAGAACAAAATCAAAACAAACTCAATTTAATCTGGTTTAAAATGTATTCTGACCTAGTAATTTAAACCACCTCGTTAGGTAATTTCTCAGGTTCTTGGGTTTCCCACATTTTCACACCCCACTGCCTTCTTATCTGAAGAGTATAGATTATTGTATTCTGAAGATATGGGGTGGGGAGAGGGGCCACTGTAGTATTCTCCTGTTCTTGAATGTGTACTGCTTAGTTCATCCACGTTTTGGCTATAGGCTTCAGTGGCTGCTAAAATTATCTTCTTCTTCTTTTTTTTTTCTTCCGGTTCAGTCAGGGCCTAGTCACCCTTCCTTGTTGACTTGGGCCCCTTCTGCTTTTTCTGGCTGCAGACCCTTAAAAGTATCCCTCCACTCAGCCCCTGGCCAGGCTGTTCATCCTGTGAGATCATCTCCCCCATGGCCACAACAGGGCCATGGCAGGCTGCTGGCTCTCAACTCTATGTGTCACCAAGGGAGGCTTGGGAGTACAATTGAGGTCTCTCTCTCTCATCTCTCTCCTCTCTCCTCTCTCCTCTCTCCTCTCTCAGCTGTTCTCTCTTTGTCTCCTTCCTCCCTTTCCTTCCCTTCCTCTCTCTCTCAGGGACCTCAGCACTCCAGTCTCCTAATCATGCCAGGACACCTGGACATTCACACTTGTGTTGAGATTAAGCCACTCAGCATAGCTAACCCAGAATCCCACAGAAAGGGTCCAGATGACCACCTTGGAGCATGAGTTTCTCACTGTTCGTCTTTCCCTTCCTCTGATCTCTCTTTTCCTTCTCACCACCCCCTGGGCTACAAGTGGGAAAGTTTACTTTTACTTCTATCACATCCTCTTTCTACCACAGTGTAGGTGTTTCTTGGCATAGTGTTATAGGCAAACAGGAAAAGCTCTGTGATTTGGTTTGCCAAGTCTAGCTCCTAACATGTTAGGTGGAAGCCAAAGTGATGTAGAAAAAAATCTTTCACTTTGACAGTTTCCCACTGCAAAATCCTAGTTTATATGTCAGAAGCTGACTGTTACTTTTTTCATTCCTAATTACCATCCTCCCCCCGACAGGCACAGAGATGGGTGTTTTTAGATCTGTAAAGAGAAAGTCATGACTAGGAAAAGCAAAAGAGAAGAGCATGTGAATTTTTCAGAGTTCTGCTGTTGGTACACTGACACTTTGCATTTGTCAGGGCTCAAGTTGAGTAATAGTTCAGAAAATCAGATTTGTTTCCACTGTTAGGCCTGTGATTTCCTTGGGCAACACTGTGGAGAGCAATCTGGGACATACATGATATGAAGGTTGACATTCACTTGTAAACAGCCATTTACTTTATGTCTGCGTGTATTTTGGGGGCTGTGATGATGAGGATTACCTAAATAAGAAATAAAAATAAGTGAGTCATCTCCAAATTATCTGTCATCACCGCTGGGCAATAGGAATCCTTGTCAGGTACATCACCCACCTTTAATCTCTGATCAAAAGAAAACATGCATTGCACAATTTACAATAGCTAAGATTTGGAAACAGCCTAGGTGCCCATCAGCAGATGACTGGATCAGAAAACTATGGTACATCTACACAATGGAATACTATGCTGCCATAAAAAAGAAGGAATTACTACCATTTGTAGGCACCTGGATGGAATTAGAGAACATTATGCTAAGTGAAATAAGCCAGTCAATGAAAGAAAAATACCACATGATCCCACTCATTGGGGGATAATGAAAAACATTATAAACTGATGAACAAAAAGATAGTTACAGAGTCAGTAAAGCATCAAACAGACTGTCAAATTACAGCGGTAAGGTTAGGGAGAGGTGGGGGAAATAAGAGATCAACTGAAGGACTTGTATGCATGCATATAAGAGTAACCAACGGATGCAAAACATTGGGGGGTGAGGGCATGTATGGGAGTGGGGTGGGGGTGGAGGGCAATGGTAAGATATGTACACATATAATACCTTAATAAAAATTTGAAAAAAAAATAAATAAAAGAAAAAAAAATATATATAAAAAAGAAGACATGCATTGTCATAATTCCCCTCGCCCTCTCTCTGTGGCCAGATTCTGGGATATTCAACTTTAGGACAATAAGCTGCTGCCCTGTGGCATTTAGCACCTCAGAGGGAGATACCAGTTCTTCTTGACAGCGTGTCCCAGGAACATTAGGAGCACTATTCTAACAGTACCTGTAACTCACAAAACTAATGCTGCCCCTGCTCTTTGTTGTTGTTTTTTTTTTAAGAAATGGAAACCACTTCCCACTTAGTGTTCAGCTTATCAAATCCTATCCAGAGTAGAGTTCTGTAGAGTCTCCTAGAGGAGATTTGAAAAAATCCCCAGCTCCATCAGGACTTGCTACAATCTGGGAGGTGAACTGATTTCTCCAAAGAGAGGGACAGGCCACATCTATTGCTCCTATTCTATCACTGTGCTGGCACGTAGGACTAGCAGAGATACCTTGATGACTAAACACTGATAGCATCATGCCCTGTGGAGTGAAACTCTAAGAGTTACAACCTCCTCAGTAGAAGATATTATCTCCCTCATATATACCCCTGGGTCTTTAAAATCCCTTTAAAATTCAGAATCATATTGTTATAAACTTTATGGGGAAATCTAAGCTGTCAGGTTGATTATCTAGTCAAGAGGAGAGTTGTAAATATTTTAGAACCATTCTGGGCAAAGAGAGAAAAACAGCATTCTAGGGACCCATTACTGTATTACTCACCGCTCTCTGCAATATGAACTCAGCACGAGCACAAGGCCAGTGGGGCTAAAGTTATGTGTTCAGATCTCCAGGGTATAGAGATCTTGACTCAATTTTATGGCTTTAGATGAACATCCCAACCACAACCAGCTCCTGGTCATACGGAAAGCAAGAGAATAATCTTTACTTGGAAAAACGTCTTGCTAAATAGTTGGTGTTTTAAGTATCTATTGCTGTGTAGCAAATCACCACAAACTTAGCAGCTTAAAATAACATTTATTATCTCACAATTTCTGTGCGTCAGGAGTCTAGGCACAGTTTAGCGGTGTCCTCTGATTCGGGACTCATTTAACTGCAATCCAGATGTGATCTCACTGGGAGGTTTAACTGGGGAAGAACTACTTCTGAGCTCACTTGGATTGTTTTCGTAGAATTAATTTCCTTGCGTTGGTAGTGAGGGCCCGAGCTTGCTGCTGCCATTGGAGTCTGTCCTCAACTCCTAGAAACCATATTGTTCCTAGAGTTGCCCACAGTTGCCTGCCTTGGGGACCTCCCAATATGGCTGTATACTTCATCCAGCTAGCAAGGAGCGTCTCTAGAGGGTGTATACTTGTAAGGCAGAGTCTGACATAATGTAACATGATCACAGAAGTGACAACCCATCACCTTGGTCTCATTCTATTGATTAGTACCAAGTTGCAGGTCTTGTACACACTCAGCAGGAGGGGATGGTCCTCATGACCCCACTGTGAGGTGGGGTCATGAGGACCATCCTAGAGACTCTGGCTACCACATTTGGGAGAGACGGTAAGTCCAGCTGAGGGTTTGGATATTGCATAAGGTCCAGATTTAGGGGTTGGTGGGTGAGCTGTATCATACTAGGATAAGGAAAGGCAAGGAGAGAGAGAAAACAGTAAGTGGAGAAAAGAGCCAGCAAGATAGAGGCCAGGATTAGGCAAAGCCAGTGAAAGAACATGTAATAGCCTGACCAAAGGGTCTTTTGAGAATGACAGTGCTTATGTTATCTGAGTGTAAACCCTCCCTGTCTCCCATGAAATCTGCAGTAGAATCTACTTTCTTCTGGAATGTTAGGTGGGAGTGATTTTGCTGGGAGTGATGTTGCAGAAACTGAAGAAGTTTGTCCCAAGTTTGACATGAGAGGTAATGGAGTGTGGGGCTGGAGCAGCTCCAGAGGACATGGGTGACTGGAGCTAAGGGGTTCCCAGGTGCTAATTCACTGAAATCTTAGAGGCCTTCAAAATTTCCCCTTGGCCAGGGAAGAGCAAGAAATATGAGAGGCTAGGGTGCCTCCAGCCATAATTGGCATTACATAGAAATATGAGGACTTTAAATAATATTATTTTAAAAATGAAAAATTGGAGGGGTGGTGTGGGGAGGAGAGAGAGAGAGAGAGAGAGAGAGAGAGAGAGAGAGAGAGAGAGAGAGAGAGAGAGATGGGGGTAAAGAAGGGAATGCATTTATTAACCTAGGTTGACTATGTCTTGGTTGCCTGGATCACTCCCAGTTTAAGCAACAAATCACACAATGAATGAAGGCACTCCTACATGCCAGGTCTGCAGAGTTTAAAGAGAGATTAAGCAAGAGAACGCTTTCTATGTATTTCTAGGTGATCCTTACCACAAGTGCTACCAGGTAAGGCTTGGACTTCCCATTTGACACATTTCAAAACTGAATCTCAGAGAAGTTAAATAATTTGTTTAAGGTCACACAGCCAGTAAGTGGCAGAGCCAAGATTCAGATCCATACCTGTCACGTCCTAAAGCTCATCTTCTTTTCATTCTTTTCTCATCCTAATGTATGAGGGAATTTTGGGGTGTCTGACAACATAATGTTATTATGAGCCTAGTTAAATTGTGTAATGCTTATTTCCCCATAATATATGCGTGCATAGCGAGCTTTAGGAACTCTCCTAACTTCACACATCCATGATTTTAGTTTAGGTTTGAATTAATTGGGAAGCTTTTGGTTGCAAGTAACAGAATATCTGACTGAACATTGCTAAACAATAGGGGTCTATTATCTTGCATAAAAAGAAGTCTAGAGGTAGGAAGTTCCAGAAGGCTTAATGATACTTGAGCTCTTGGTCAGCTAGGCTGCAATTCTCTTGGCTTTCTCCTTGTGGTCACAAGATAGCTGCCACTGCTCTAAACATCGCGCCCTCATCTAATAATACCAGCAAAAAGAAAGGATTTTGTTCTCATATGACTTTCTCTTTTATCAGGGAAGAAAATCTTTTTAATAACCCTCAGCTGATTTTCCTTATAATTGATTGGGCACCTTTCCTTCTTAAACCACTGTAAGTAAAGGGAAATGAAAATGCCAGGACTGGCTTAGGTCCATTCCCAGAGGCAGGATGGACCTCCCCTGAGCAGATTGCTGCCTGGTGCTTGAACAAACTTGGCATTCTAGCAGCGATGGAGAAGGAAAGACAGACAATTGGATCCACAGTGTCTGCTGCAGGATTCTGTGCCAAAGGCTCCTATCAGAGGACCTGTGTGGGCCGGGCCGCCGTGCTGAGTCACTGTGCTTGTGTTTTGGAGATCTTCCTAATAACTAATTTCTCTCTGTCATCCTTGCCCCATGGCTAAATGCAAATAGTTGGGTTCAAGTTTCGGGCTTTGCACTTGTGAGAATTAGCTGCCATTCTCGGGTACATGGTGTTTTGATATAAAGCACATTATTATTCCAAACTCTTACTGCTTTGCTTCTAATGTTTTTGAAGAAAGAACAATGAGTCATTTCTCACAGGATTGGAAATGTGAGTACCTCCCTTTGGAAATAGCACACAAATGTATAACTAAAAATGGCAAGCACTCTCATCATGTTATATGCCCCTGGTATAATAATAACACAGTAATGTAATTACAACAGTAATGATAATGATAATGATAATAATAATAATACCTACCATGTATTGAATGATGTCAACTACTGGGCTGAGAATATTTATACAAACATACATTTTAATCCTCATAACATTTCCATGAGATAGGGTTGCACATCCCCATTTTACAGATGGGAGAACCAAGAGAGAGGTTATAGGACTTGTCGATAGGGCCAAGATCTAGGCTTTGACTCCTGCGGACTGGCTCTGAGTGAGCTTGCTGAATGAGTATGGTGTTCCACTCCAGTAACCTCAGGATGTTTGCCACCTGCTGCAGAGCAAGAGCCAGGGTGGGGAAAGAGAGAGGGAAGGAAGATGTTTTCTAATAACAGAAACTGACCACCATGGGGGAAGCATTCGACATTCATTTGTAAGAAGGAAAATCTTGAGTTATAGTTTTGGACAAGCACTATTATACTGTCAAGGCTAGCTGGGGTCAAATCCAAGTTTTGCCACTTACTAGCTGCATGGCCTTGGGCAAATTATTTCAGCGCTGTCATTGCCTCGTGTCTTCATGTATAACTTGGGAAAATAGTACCTACTTCACAAAGCTATAGAGAAGATTAAATGAGTTAATGGATATAAAGCACTTAAAACAGTGGCTAGAACCTAATGAGTCATGGAGAGTTTGTGGAAATAATGTGGGCCTGGAATTAGATGGGCTAAGGTTTGAATCCTAACTGTTATTTAACATCTGGGTGACTTGGGCCAAAATGCTAGACTCTCTGTGACTAGTATATGACTGTGTTAATAAATGAGTTTTAAGAATATGACCTGTTTTGCTTAGGTGGCGTGACTCAGTGATTGAGTGTCAACCTATGAACCAGGAAGTCACGGTTTGATTCCTGGTCAGGGCACATGTGTGGGTTGAGGGCTCAATCCTCAGTGTGGGGTGTGCAGGAGGCAGCCGATCAATGATTCTCTCTCATCATTGATGTTTCTATCTCTCTCTCCCTGTTCCTTCCTCTCTGAAATCAATAAAAATATATTTTAAAAAAGAATATGACCTGTTTTAATAGTATGTTTACAACATTACCCCTTCCCTGTAATCATAATTCTGTATTGATAGGTCTGATTGGTACCATGTGGCTTACTAATATCAGGTTGGTGCTGCTCTGAGTATAGCAACTCAGATTTCTCTACCTTAAAGATATCTAGACCTCAGTATAGCTTCTCAAATTAACATCTGGCCAAAAGAGTGCCACAACACATAAAACATATAGGACTAAAAGAAGGGGCAAATGTTAGGGAAAGGTGATAACAGTTACCCACTAGGTATTTCATCTTCTGAAATTCTCAGCAAAGGAATCTGGATGCTGAGTAGAAGGCAAAGCTGTTGCCGCCTGTAGTAAATACACTGAAGCAGAGAGTTGCTGCTATAGTACAGTGCATTTAGGCACGCACGCCTCCTCCCCCACCCCCCGCCAGTGCCCCCATACTTTCTTCTCTCCAAATTATTCCTCCTCTATATCTTCAACAGGTATATCAGATTATATAATTGCCTCAGGGCCTGTTCTTGGCCAAATGCTACAGAAGAGGGAAACCTGACAAGTGAATTCACCCAACAATGTCAGGGCCCCTATCATGACCATTTACAGTGAGTGAAGGGAAAGAACTGCCATTTACAAAGTAAGATACAGCAATGCATTTCTAACAAGAGTTTAGATAGAGATTGTAGAGTCAGAGAGTCTCCAAGGCCCCTCACATCTCCTGTGGTCCACTCTCTCAGTCAAAAAGGTCCCAAAGTCCTCTTGGACTAGACCTTAGTATCTGCACCGTTACACCCTGAGCAAGCTAAGCACTAGGCAGGACTCAGGGATGCAGAGATTTTTACATCTTCATTTGTGCGGGGTATTTTCCTTAGACCTCAGTATAGCACATTTAATAACATCAGGCCAAAGCAATATCTTTAAACCTGGATAATATGAACAGTTATTGCTATCAGCTTTTAATTTTTTCCTGTTAGTTAAGGTTAGGCTTTCTCAGTAGTGAAGGCAAAAGTTATTATTTTGTAAAATTTTTATTACAACAGACCCAAACTCCAAATAGCTCAAGCCAAAACAAATTGCTGCCCTGAAATTGTTCAACCAATACCCAAATGTCCACTTCCCTTTGAGCTTTATGGAGCTGGCCCCAAAATATTTCCTCTTTGGTAAGTGTGAGGGTGCAGGGCACCCCACCCCAAGATATCCCACAATGGCATACTGATCACTTTGAATTAAATTCACTTGAGAAGCAGCAAGAGTGGGAGGAGCTGTCTGACTCTCCTCTGTCTCTCTAAATGCAGGAAATACCAGGTGTACCAGTTAATAACGGTGGATTTTGTAATCAAAGAAAACATGATAATTTCAAGAGAAGCATCAAAAGTGCGTTATTCAAGTAATGTCCATCACTAGCTACACATTTCCCCATCTTTCAGGTAATTTGTGGATACCATCCCAATAGAACTTTTCTTGTTTTGAGGCAAACCATTCAGAGATCCAATTTTCCACTTCTTCATATGTTTTGAAGTGCTGCTCAGAAAGTGCGTGTGCCATCGATCGGAACAAGTGGTAATCTGAAGGAGCAAGGTCTGGTGAATATAATGGGTGGGTTAATACTTCCCAGGCAAGATCTTTTAATGTGTCTTTAACTGGTTTTGAAGTGTGTGATGGGTTTGTCATCATGAAGCAAAATTACTTTGCTGTGTCTTCTGGCCCATTCTGGTCATTTTACGATCAAAGCATGGTTCAAATTGATTATTGTTGTCAGTAGAGATCAGTATTAACAGTTTCACCTGGTTTTAGAAGCTCATAATATACCACACCTTCCTGATCCCACCAAATGCAGAGCTTTGCAGTTGATGTTGATGGTTGACCTGGATCAACCCATGATTTGTGCATTTGGGATTCTCAAAATAAATCCACTTTTCATCGCTAGTCACAATTTGATGCAAAAAAGACTTCCTTTCATGACATTGAAGCAACATTTTACTGATGACTTTTTGGTTTTCCATTTGTCTTTCATTCAGTTGATGTGGCATCCATTTTCCTTTCTTTAAAATCTTTCCCATTGTTTGTAAACGATGGAAATTGTTTGCTGAACAACATTTAATCTTTTTGCAAGTTGTTTTTGAGTTTGATACACATCTTCATCCAATAATGCTTGTAATTGTTGGTCTTCAAACTTTTTCAGTTGACCAGATGTTCTTTGTCTTTCACATCTAAATCATCACTTTTAGAGGAGAAACCAAGATGGCAGCATAGGTAAACACCTAAGCTGCTGCCTCGCACAACAATTTCAAAACTACAGCTAAAAGCCAGAATGGACATCATCCAGAACCACAGGAAAGCTGGCTGAGTGGAAATTCTACAACTAGAAGGAAAGAGAGGGGCACACGGAGATTCAGAGGAGCTGCAAAAGGCTGAGGTAAGGAGACACGCACGCAGAGAGGATGGGTGGCTGAGTGCCTGGCTAGCTTTCTCTAGTGGGAGAGAGACAGAAGCTCCCGACTGCACTGAACCCCAGTTCCAACTGCACTGAACCCCAGTTCTGGGCGAGACCCTGGGGTCCCAGACTCATACGGGGGGAGTCTGGACTGTCGGGAAAAGGGAGGAGCGCATGGAAGCTCAGGGGAGCTGCGAAAGGCAGAGGTCTGGAGGTGCGCACGCGAGTGTGCACTGAGAGGACTGACTGCTGAGTGTGCTGCTGGCTTTCTCTAGCAGAAGGAAGACGGAAGCTCCCGACTGCGCTAAACTCCAGTTCCAGGCGAGAATCTGGGAATCCAGATTCACTGGGGGAGAAACTGGACTGTCTGGCAGTGGGCGAAACTTGAGGGCAGCTCTCTCTCAGAGGTGCTTGCAGCGATTACTGAGGGACACTGAGACCCAGGGGCCTCATAGGACAGGGCTGACGGGAAGCCAAGGCTGTCTGCTCCACCCTGAGACTCCGCCCCATCCAAGCTGAGCACAGAGACTTTTGCAATTTTGCAAGTCTTGTCTCATAAGGCTGTCTCCAATACAGAAGTTCTCCCAGCGTAGACACAGCTGATCCTCACAGCCAATTGGCCTGGAGGTCAATTCCTCCCAGTGATACCAACAACAATCAAGACTTAACTACAACAAGGCTGTACACACAGTCCACAAAGGGGTGCACCAAGAGTGTCCACCTCAGGTAATTGGGGAGGCTGAGACACTGGGCCATATAGGACACCTAGCACACAAAGCTACTCTCCCAACTCAGGGAATCAGTGAAAATGCAAAGACAAAGAAACAGATCACAAATGAAAGAAATGGAGGAAAACAAATGACTGAATATAGAGTTCAAAACCATGGTTATAAGATTTTTCAAGAATTTCCTAGAAAAGGCCGATAAATTTAGTGAGACCCTCGAGGATATGAAAAAGGACCAACTAGAAATTAAATATACACTGACTGAAATAAAAAATATTATACAGAGACCTAACAGCAGACTAGAGGAACACAAGAATCAAGTCAAAGATTTGAAATACAAAGAAGCAAAAAACACTCAGCCGGAAAAGCAAAAAGAAAAAAGAATCCAAAAAGTTGAAGATAGTGTAAGGAGCCTCTGGGACAACTTCAAGCGTACCAACATCAGAATTATGGGGGTGCCAGAAGAAGAGAGAGAGCAAGATACTGAAAACCTATTTGAAGAAATAATGACCGAAAACTTCCCCCACCTGGTGAAAGAAATAGACTTACAAGTCCAGGAAGCGCACAGAACCCCAAACAAAAGGAATCCAAAGAGGACCACACCAAGACACATCATAATTAAAATGCCAAGAGCAAAAGACAAAGAGAGAATATTAAAAGTAGCAAGAGAAAAACAGTTACCTACCTACAAGGGAGCACCCATGCGATTGTCAGCTGATTTCTCAATAGAAACTATGCAGGCCAGAAGGGAGTGGCAAGAAATATTCAAAATGATGAATAGCAAGAACCTACAATCAAGATTACTCTACCCAGCAAAGCTATCATTCAGAATTCAAGGTCAGATAAAGAGCTTCACAGATAAGAAAAAGCTAAAGGAGTTCATCACCGCCAAACCAGTATTATATGAAATGCTGAAAGGTACTCTTTAAGGAGAGGAAGAAGAAGAAAAAGGTAAAGATAAAAATTATGAACAACAAATACATATCTATCAATAAGTGAATCTAAAAATCAAGTGAATCAAAAATCTGATGAACAGAATAAACTGGTGAATATAATAGAATCAGGGGCATAGAAAGGGAGTGGACTGACAATTCTCGGGGGGAAAGGGGTGTGGGGGGTGTGGGAAAGAGACTGGACAAAAATTGTACACCTATGGATGAGGACAGTGGGGGGGGAGGTAAGGGCAGAGGGTGGGGTGGGAACCGGGTGGAGGTGAGCTATGGGGGGTAAAAAAGAGGAACAATTGTAATAATCTGAACAATAAAGATTTATTAATTTTTTTTTAAAAATAAATCATCACTTTTAAAGCATTTAAACCAGTGCTCACAAGCATCTTGAGATGGAGCATATTCACCATAAGCTTCCTGAAGTATTCAGCAGCACTTTTCTTCAAAATAAAGTAACGAATTAAAACTTCCAGCAAATGCTCTTTTTTTGGCACGAAATTCGACATTTAAGCATAAAAATATCTATGATGTTAACACCTTCAGGAAATTTGACATATGAAGTTTTGAAGCTTGTTGTCAATACAACAAAATAGCATACATATCAAATTGCATATATATCAACATATGTGTAACTCCATCTATTGAAAGAAAATCCACATTATTAACCGGTAAATCTCCATGTGCTAGGCACCCTCCCTGCTCCTCAGGGCTGGGAGACAACCTCATCACAAGAGGTTTCTTAAAAAAGCCTGGGCCGGGTAGCTCAGTTGGTTGGAGTGTCACCCCATACACCAAAAGTTTGAGAGTTCAATTCCTGGTCAGGGCACATACCTAGGTTGCAGATTTGATTACTGCCCCCCACCCCCTTAAAAAAAAAAAAGAATTAAAAAAATGCAGAGTCATAAAAGCCTGTATAAGCAAACCTTATAATGCCTTTACTAATTTACTGCCTAAGCCCAAACCTTGCTTAGAGTCCTTTCTAATTAGCACTAACTTTTTTTTGTCTTGCCAATTTCTAACAGATTTATTGTTTCGTTGTCTATAAAGTATTTTTTAAATGTCTGGTTTGATCATATTGTGATTTTTCCATGTGCACGTATTAAATAGGTTTTTTCTCCTGTTAATCTGTTACTGTGTCAATTTTATTATTTTATTACTAGAGGCCCGTTGCACGAAGATTCATGCAATAGGCCTTCCTTCCCCTGGCTGCCAGCACCGGTTTTCCTCTGGCAGCCAGGACCCAGGCCTTCGCTCTGGCCGCTGCCTTCCGTCTTTGCTCCAGCTGAGTGCTGCTCCTGTAACTCCCTCCATATGTATGCTGCCCAGAGGCCCGGAGCGGCTGGGGGGCAGGGCCACCGCCAACTTTGGTGGGCTAATTTGCATACTCACTCCTGATTGGCTGGTGGGCATCACAAAGTGATGGTCAATTTGCATGTTTCTCTTTTATTAGTGTAGATTAGTCCAACCATAAGAGATAAAGAAGGGTGGGGGAGGGGCAGGCATTTTCTCTCTTGCTGACATAAGTATTAGGAATTCAGATGAGGACTTATAGGAATCATGATTTGCTGGGCCGCCACTCTGCTCTCTGAGATAAAATGGTAATCAATTTTAAAGCCTATGACTTTCTATAATGAAACTGACAGACCAAAAGCAATTTTCAGTTTTTCACAAGGATCCAGGGAATAGAACTCCCTTCCACACTATTAAACATTTCTTGGCAGCAGCTTGCTCGATGTGCCTGAGAGCTCTTGGCAGGAGCTATAATAGAATCGCCCTTCTTCCCTCTCTCACCCCAGCAATTCATACTCAATTTATATTACTTTCTGAGAAAGGCAATTCTCAGTCCTAAGGGACATCAAAATGAAAAGTACACCAAATGAAGTGTTTAATTTCATCAACCCAAGAATTAAGTAAAAAGCCTTTTTCTCCTTTGGGCTTATAACCTTCTGTTAGACTTGGTTACACGAGCACTTATAAAATAAACTTCTGGCATAGATGATGTATCATTTAAAATGTAGCAGAGAAAGACATTGGAATATAAGCCTATTCATTTCTTACGGGACTGCATTATTTTTTACTATAACAAATAGATCCTATAATGTCTCAATATGATAGATGTTTACCTTTTTAATTTAAAAGAAAGTCAATAGACTGCTTTTAAGAGCTGTTTAAGGTTTACATAAAAATTGAACAGAGCTCTGGCTGGTGTGACTTGGTTGGTTGGGTATAGTCCTGTGTGGCAAAAGGTTGCTGCTTCGATTCTCAGGCAGAGCACATGCCCAGGTTGCAGGCTCAATCCCTGGTGGGGGCATGCAGGAGGCAGCTGATTGATTGATGTTCTGCTCTCACATTGATGTTTCTCTCTCTCCCTTGCTCCCTCTTTAAGAAACAATAAAAGAAAAATCTTTTAAAAATTCAGCAGAAAGTTCCTACATACGACTCTCCTCTCAGTTTCTCCTATTACTAACATCTTGCACCTGTGTGATACATGTTACAATTGATGAACCAATATTGATATGTTGTTATTAGCTAAAGTGCATAGTTTACATTAGGGTTCACTCTGTGTTGTACATTCTATGGGCTTGAACAAATGTATAATGACATATATCTACCATTATAGTATCACTAGAGGCCCGTTGCAGGAAGATTCCTGCAAGAACAGGGCTTCCAGCGGGCTTCCCTCTCGCCACCGCCACCCCTCCCGCCCCCTGTGCTTTCCCTTCCCTCCCGCCGCCTCTGCCCCCCACCCCGTGCTTTCCCTCCTACCACCGCCCCGCACTTTTCCTCCCGCCACCCCCTCACCCCCCTGCGCTTTCTCTCCCTCTTCCTTCTATGCTGTCTTCAGTCTTCACTCCGTCTGCATATGCAAATTAACCGCCATCTTTCATTGGGTTAATTTGCATACTTGCTCTGATTGGCTGCTGGGCGTAGCAGAGTGATGGTTAATTTGCATGTTTCTCTTTTATTAGTGTAGATATTGAATAGCTTTAATGTTCTAAAGATCCTCATTCTGCACCTATTCATCTCTCCCTCCCCACTAACCCCTGGCAACCACTGAACTTTTTTGTTTTCAGTTTTGCTTTGTCATTTCCAGAATGTCATATATAGTTGGGATCATACAGTATCTAGCCTTTTCAGATTGGCTATTACACTTAGCAATATGCATTTAAGGTTCATCCACATCATTCTGTGGCTTGATAGTTTACGTTACTGCTGGATAATATTTCATTGCTGAATATTTCACTGTATTAATGCACCTCAGTTTGTTTTTCCATTCACCTACTAAAGGACATCTTGGTTACTTTCAAGTGTTGGCAATTATGACTAAAGCTGCTATAAACATCCACGTGCAGGTTTCTGTGTGGACATAAGTTTTCAACTCATTTTGGTGAACACGAGGGCCATGATTGCTCTGTCATACGCAAGATATGCTCTATTTTGTAAGGAACTGCCAAACTGTCTTCCAAAGTGGCTGCAACATTTTACATTCCTAGGACACTCTGGGAAAGTTAAAACTGTAAAGACAGACATAGGCTGGGGATTGACTACAAAGGGGCACACAAATGAGAGTTCCTGTTGTTCCATATACTTGCCAGCCTTTAGTGTTTAGATTTTAGCAATTAGATTTTAGCCATTCTAATAGGTATGTAGTGGTATTTCATTGTTGTTTTCATTTGTACACATGCATGTGAAAGTATCTAAAACAGCCCTGGCTTGTGTGGTTCAGTGGATAGAGCGTCAGCCCCCACACTGAAGGGTCACAGGTTTGATTCCCAATCAAGGGAACCTACCTGGGTTGCAGGTTCCATCCCTGGCTCCATGCAGGAAGCAACCAATCTCACATTGATATTTCTCTCTCTCCCTCAAAACCAATGGGAAAAATATTCTCAGGTGAGGCTTAACCAAAAAAAATAAATTAGCTAACGTGTCTAAAAACATATTTCTACCTCCTGATCTGGACTTGAGAGATAAGGTTTAGGACTTTCATGATATTGTATATAAAATTGTGTGTGGTTTTTCTGGAATGTGGGACATTTTCATTATTAGAATTTAAAAGACGTTTATCTCACAAAGGTGAAGAGCCTCTCTTTTAGTGCATTTTATTATTATTATTTTAAAATTTAATTCACTTTTATAGTATTGTTTGGACGCCAGGCTTTTTAAAAGCTTCGATTACAGGCAGTTACATTCATGGTTATCGAATACATTTTGGGAGCGTCTTTAAGATGACAAGCACAATATTAGGCACTGGAGGTACAGAGGTCAAACACACATGATCTTTGTTCTTAAGAAAGTCAGACTTGTGTAGCTCACGTTGTCAGCCAGTGATCATAGAGGGGGACCCAAAGATGCTCCGTCAGTTCCCATTACCTCCGGGTGCTCAGTCCTGGTTGAGCCAGTAGATGTCATTGTAGTGTAGGCCAGATAACTGATCAGCTACCCTGAAGGCATGGAATTAAAAAATGTTTTATCTTTCTTGTCTTGATGCACGATGCACATACATACTAAAAAGGCATTGTGTAAGTTTTTTCTCTTACTGACACACACACAAAGCTACTATTAGTATAAAATCGTGGTTATTTTGAAAGTGAAAGGAGATTTCAAAGCCTAACTAAGACATATTTCTACAAAAGGAATATATATATATATATATATAACCAACACTATTATAACTCCTGAAATATAATGTAGCAGGCAACTTGAGACTGTTAACCTTTCAACATGATAATGGAGACTTAAAGCCTTCATATATAAAAAACCTAACAATAGCCCTAACCGGTTTGGCTCAGTGGATAGAGCGTCGGCCTGTGGACTGAAGTGTCCCAGGTTCGATTCTGGTCAAGGGCATGTACCTTGGTTGCGGGCACATCCCCAGTAGGAGGTGTGCAAGAGGCAGCCGATCGATGTTTCTAACTCTCTATCCCTTTTCCTTCCTCTCTGTAACAAATCAATAAAAATATATTTAAAAAACCCCAAAAAACCCCCCTAACAATAACCATTACTTTTATTTAATAACATCAAGCTTTTTCCCCTGTAAAAAAAACAAGGACAAATTGAATACTTCCAGTAGCAGTTTGAAAGACTTAAATTTTAGCCTTTTCTATGTTGTTTCAGAGACTATTCTATTCTGATATATAAAAAAAATTTGTGCAAGAAAAAAGGCCTGTTTTAATTTTTAAAGTGCTCATCCATTCATTAAGTAAATTATGTTAATGCCACATAATTAACATAATTATACAGAGCCACAGCTTATTTATCATGTACTTCAAATTTATCCTTTCTTCATTGAATAACCTCAGCACATTCGTCAAAAATAAATGGATCGTGCCCTAACCGGTTTGGCTCAGTGGATAGAGCGTCGGCCTGCGGACTGAAGGGTCCCAGGTTCGATTCCGGTCAAGCGCATGTACCTGGGTTGCGGGCACATCCCCAGTAGGGGGCGTGCAGGAGGCAGCTGATCAATGTCTCTCATCGATGTTTCTAACTTTCTATCCCTCTCTCTTCCTCTCTGTAAAAAATCAATAAAATATATTAAAAAAAAAAATGGATCGCCCTAGCTGGTTTGGTTCATTGGATAGAGCACTGGCCTGCGGGCTGAAGGGTCCCAGGTTCGATTCTGGTCAAGGGCACATGCCTCGGTTGCAGGCTCGATCCCCAGTAGGGGGCGTGCAGGAGGCATCTAATCAGTGATTCTCTCTCATCATTGATGTTTCTATCTCTCTCTCCCTCTCCCTTCCTCTCTGAAATCAATAAAAATGTTTTTTAAAAAAGACAAATAAGCTGTGATTTCTATTCTCCAGGAGCTCATGGGCTAGTACACACACACACTCACACACACAGATGTTACTGTTAAAAGATTTTAAAATAGGGATATATGCATACATATACATGTTGCTCGGTCTAACTCAATATGGTGGCTGTGAGCAACAGGGTAAACTTGACCCAAAAAGGGACATTCAAGCTGGTTCATGAAGTATAAGCAAGGTTTTTCAAATAGACAGGGGACTAATGTCTTACAAGGCAGGGGGAATACAGAGAGCAGCAGAAGAGAACATGCACTCAGAGAAAATGACAAGTCATTCAGTGTGGCTAGAGAACAAGGGACAAGGTGCCTTTGAATGCAGAGATTAAGAGAACATGTGGCTAGAAAAGTGGGCAAGGGGTCTTTGTATGCCACACTAAGGGATTTGGACTTCTGCAGACAGTTGGGAGCTATGGAAATATTTTACCTAGAGTAATAACATTATCAGATTTGAGTGTAAAAAATCATTTTGCTAGTATTTTGGAATATGATTTGAAGAAAGAAGAAACTAGAGATAGGGAACCCAGTTTGATGATTGCTGCAGAAATTTAATTGTGGGGTGCTGAAGCCCTGGCCCAAGGCAGTGACAGTGAAAGTCTAGATTAAAGGACACTTTCAAAAGATATGTGAGAGTGAAACTGATGGACTTGGGAATTAATTGAATAGGGAGAGAAGAGGTGAGAGGTAAAAGGGATTTGAGTATGTATATCAGAATTCTGGTTTGAGTAACTAAATGGTAAAGCCATTAATTTTTTAATTTATTATAGAAGAAAGAGCAAATTTTAAACACAATTGTCTAATAATCCATTTTCACATAAGAGTACAAATTTAAGTTAGAGAAAAATGTCAGTAAGAGAATTCTGGATCCCATTTTTCTCTTCCCCCAGTCAAGGACATATTTCTTTGCTCCTTCTCATTCAAATACTGAGACAGAATGGAATCTGAGACCTTGAAAACCATGTCCAATTTATGCCTGAGCTATTTTACTAGTGATTCAATGGTTACCTTAGAGATGAGATAAACAAAAATTGTTCCCTTTTGTGTTCCAGATAATTGTCTTGTTGCCTAGGAAGATAAGTTCTAACCTCAGGCTCTCTGGGATAGGGTACCACCTCTTCCTCTTTGTAGTTCATTTCATTCCGCTTTGAGATTTATTTCTGTTGAAATCTCCAAACATGTTGTTCCAAGTTTCTTTGAAATGCCTACTTCTTCAATATATAATATATAATTATAACAATAGCTACTGAGTGTCTACCATGTATCAGGCTTTGCACTACGTGATTTGGTGATATTATTTCTTTAAATCTTAATATACCTATAAGGTACAAGGTAGTCTCATCATTTTAAATATGAAGAAGAAGCTCTGTGAGTTTAAGAATGTTGCCCAGTCTCCTTAACTGGTTAGTGAAAAGAATCAGTACCTGTACTCAGGTCTACCTGACTCCAAAGCCCTTGACATTTCCCTTATGTCACACTAATTAGATCTATATACAGAAAAACAAAACTTTAAATCAAAATTTTAAACATAAACAAAAGAAGAGGGAATAATATAATGAAACTCCATGCACTCTTCACCCAGCTTCAATTATTAACTCAGCCAGTCTTTTTCATCTTTTTTTAAATTTAAATTTATTTTTATTGACTTCAGAGAGGAAGAGAGAGGGAGAGAGAGATAGAAACATCAATGATGAGAGAGAATCACCCCCCACTGGGGATGGTACCCACAACCCAGGCATGTGCCCTGACCAGGAATCAAACCGTGACTCAACCATCCTCTGATCAAAACTTCTTGCCCCAAGGACAAGGAAATGCAGTGGAAAGCTGGTGGGCTCTGGAGATAGACAAGTGTGGAGTGGAATTTCATCTCTACTACTTTGTGCCCTTAGCCAAGTTGGTTAACTTCTCGAAGCATTGGTATTAGATTAACCATTGGGTTGTTGCAGGCACAGAACATTTGTGCACCCTCTAACTTTCAGGTAGCAGTTTCAGCCAAGCTCTCTTCTGTTTGGTGAATCAAAATGATTAGCCCAGGTCTGAAGCCCTGCAGGGGGGCTCACAAAGGCCAGTGGTAGAGATTCAGAGGTGGCCAGAGAGAGGACATGATGCCAACCAGCCTTCCTTGGTTTTGCTTTTAACATAAACCAAGACTCTTAGGCTACCTGCCCACAGCTACTTCCTCAAATCACCAAAGCAAAAAGGGTACACCCCTTTTAGGCTGCATACTGCTCATTTATGACTGGCGGTCACTTTTCTGGTCCCTTGGGACATTCCCTGAGACCTGATTTCCAGGCAGGGGGACAGCAGGGAGGGGAGAACAGGATATGGTTTGCTTCACTCCACTACCCAGTAGAAAAAGCCCTACTTAGAACTATTCAAACCAATAATTGGAGGAGAACAATCTTCTAAAAATCCACACTTACTGGTATGTCATGGTGTGGTCTTGGGCAAGTAGAGGTTGATCCAGGACCTGCCTGCATGGAGCTGCTTATTGTACAACTAGAGGTCCGGTGCACATGAAATTCGTGCACTCGGAGAGGTGGTGGGGGGGGTCCCTCAGCGTGGCCTGTGCCCTCTCGCAGTCTGGGAGCCCTCAGGGGATGTCCGACTGACAGCTTAGGGGGCAGGCCCAAACCAGCAGTCAGACATCCTTAGGGCTGCCAAGGAGGCAGGAGAGGCTCCCACCACCACCGCTGTGCTTGCCAGCCGTGAACCCGGCTTCTGACTGAGTGGCACTCCCCCTGTGGGAGTGCACTGATCACCACGGGGCATTTCCTGTGTTGAGCATCTGCCCCCTGGTGGTCAATGCGCATCATAGCGACCAGTCGTTTTGCTGTTCGGTCTATTTGCATATTAGCTTTTTATTATATAGGGTGTAGCAGATTGCTCTGGGCTCTCCCTATCACATTTGAAATTAGCCTTCTTCTGGCACGTTCCCTAGTGTCTGAATGGGAGGTTTTTAAATGGTGCTATAGATAGATAGATAGATAGATAGATAAATAGATAAATAAATAGTGCTCTCGGAAGCCCTGGGTTTTGATGATAATGGAGAGGGAATAGGAGAGTAGAAGGGGCTTGAGGCACTCCACTTCCATTCTGTAAGTTTTGCTATGCTCAGATTCATTTGTTGAGTCTGGAGGAAATTTAATTTGGCAAAAGAACAGGGCTTTACTGCTAAACACATACACACACACACACACACACACACACACACACACACACACACACACACACGGCAAACCAGTCTTGGATATTCTGCCCAAGGGGAAATTAAAGAGGGATAGTGGAGAGAGGGAGCAGGCAGCAAGGCTCTTGAACTTGTCTGTACTCTGAGACTTTATTACTCGTAGTAGGCGTTCCCAGTGAGGTTAAGAAAACATATGTGTGCATGTTCATGTGTGGGTGGTAGAACCTTTGGGATGAGTGGCTCTTGACTCTGCTTGCACATGATGATCACCTGGGGAGCTTTAAAAAACACTGTGTCTGGGTTTCACCTCATAGAGTTGCAAGATCCTTGGTCATTAACCCAGCTCTCCATATTGTAATATCAGAACAATTATGTATTATATAACTATACATATATATGTAATAAATGTATATCCTATCTAATAAAGAGGGAATATGAAAATTGACCATCATGCCATAACAAGATGGCTGCGCCCACAGTGGAGGCAGGGATCCCGTAACACAAGATGGCTGCACCCTTAGTGGAGGCTGAGAGTCCCTAACACAGTGGTCGGCAAACTCATTAGTCAACAGAGCCAAATATCAACAGTATAACGACTGAAATTTCTTTTGAGAGCCAAATTTTTTAAACTTAAACTTCTTCTAACACCACTTCTTCAAAATAGACTTGCCCAGGCCGTGGTATTTTGTGGAAGAGCCACACTCAAGGGGCCAAAGAGCTGCATGTGGCTCATGAGCCATGGTTTGCCGACCACTGCCCTAACGAGCCTTAATGAGCAATCAGCAGGGACCTGAGGCTGCATGGTGCTGGGCCGGGGCAGGGGACCTGAGGCTGCGCCCCCCGCCTGGTGGGGCTTGACAGGGGTGGGCCCGGCCGGGTCTGGATCTAGCCCAATGGGGGTGGGCCCGGCCGGGTCTGGATCTAGCCCAATGGGGGTGGGGCCAGCTGGGTCTGGGTCTCGCGCGATTTTGAGGAGCACGTGTGTGGGCGGGGACTTGACTCTGGTTCCCATGGCGTGCCCCAGACTCTGACAGGAGGAAGATTTTCATATACATTTTACTAATTTTCTTTCATCTCTGACACTTCTATTATAGAGAAAGGGCAAGTAGCAATATTAAAATATTTCCTCTAATTAATTCCCTTTTAATGTGCATGAATTTCGTGCACCAGGTTACTAGTTATAAATAAAAACTTTATAGGAAAACTTGGCACAATTATAATGTTGAAGTATTAAGAATGACTATCAATAATGACATTTTTTGATATTTCCCAATTTTATATTCTTTTCTGCTCACGAAGACACAAGATGTATTGCCATAGGCTTTTTTTGCCATTGTGTTAGTTAAAGAGAGATGCAAAACAAGCTTTTTTTTTTTTCATTTTGTGTTTTTATGTTAACCAGAGGGATAACATACATTTATCTTTATGATCTATTACTGCTTTCTGATTACAATAAAGAACATTTTAGAGAGTTAGTCTCGGAATGAATTTCAAATGTCAAGTACTTGCTTCACAATATGACTATAAGGGGTATTGGTCATGGCCTTGGAAAATCACAAGGCTATAAATGTCCACTCGGCTTGAATAATGTTGTAAGAAAGTATAAGCACTAAATAACTTCAGAAGCCATTTATTGTAAATTTACTTTAAAAGTCAGTTATTCTTCAAGATGACAAAATTAAACAGCTCAAACCAACTATAACATTAAAATTTAAAGCAAACATAAGAACTTCTTACTTTTTAAGTATTTGAAAGGTGTGTGTTTCCTAAATCAATTACCTTTTAACTTTTAAAAATGATGTGTTGATAGAGCCATAAAGTGATTGGCCTAAACAATCCTTTAAACCCCATGGAAGTGAGTCATGAAATATTCACAGCACACTGTGATCTCGGAGGCTAAAATTCTTCCCTTGTTGATGTAGCTGCTTCGAGGGAAGGTTCTTTCCTAGGGAGCATGGCCTTTGTTGCCATGAGCCTAATAACCTTCCCAAAGCTCGGTCTATGGGAGCTGTTACCCCTCCGTTGCAAGGGAGCTGTGAAAGGAAAGAGGGGAATCCTTACCCCACAGTGACTGTTCTATTTTGAGATTAACACAGGTTAAAAGGAATACTTCTGAAATTTGGAAATGATCTCCCAAATTCAAATGTAGACCTACGCAGCCTACTTGAAAAAACTCGGGGAAGAGATTGTTGGGAGAGCTGGCATGGGGGGAGGGGAGGCTGATGGAAGCTCTAGGCTGTTCCTGTCTTGGATGAGCTTCTCTATCTGGGTTCTTACGTCTAGAAAAGTTTTAGCCAAGAGGTCACAGGTAGTCTTTCCATCCCCTGTGCTGCTCAGTAAGGTCATTAAGGAATGGAACTATTTTGGGAAATAAATAAATAAATAAATAAAGAATGAATGAATGAATAAATAAATGAATAAATGAATGAATGAATGTTCTACAACCCCCTTCCCCTTATTCAGCAAATAACATTTCCCAACAGGCACTAGGCAGGGAGGAAATGCACATTTATTGAATGCCAGCTATAGTTCAGGCACTGTGCTAAGCACTTTTATATGTATCATCTCCTTTAATCCTTACAAATACCAAACAAAAATGTTATTTTATAGATTGACATTTAAGTTTCAGAGAAGCTGTGTAATTTTCCTGAAGTCATAGATCATGAGAGGGTTAAGCCAAGGTTCAAATTGTCGCCTGAATTCAATGTCCACATCCTTTTCATTATACCAAACTGTCTTTAAAAAAGCATGATGACTTTTTCCGGCTGGCACGCCCCGGATGTGACCTCCCGGGTGCACGTTGGAGCTGCCCGCAGGGAGGTGCCTATGCCCCCAGCACAGAACCCTGGAACCTGGGGGTGAATCAGAGAGGAACCCAGGCTTGGGGCTTCTCAGAAGAAGAAACTGGTGCCCAGAGTATTCTGAGCCTCTTGGACGCCTCAGAGAAACTAGGGGCTTCTGGGAGCGCAGAGAGCAGGCCTGCTGTAAGCTTTTTCCAGCTTTTGTCAACCGAGCAGAGCCTTGCCAAGTGCTATCCCACAGTGAGTGTTGCTGATTCTTCCATCAAGGGTCATGCAGAGCTCAAGCCCCAGATGTGCTCCATGTTCTACCAAGGGGTCCCAAGGCTGCCTTTCATCTCTTGCCTTGGATTTGGTACACAGACATGTGTTTACCTGCTGGTGAACTTGGCTTCTTCCACTTTCCTTCCCCTGTGGCATGGTGGGTAGGTGTGCAAGTCGGCTCTGCCACTCTGGCTATGTGGCTTCAGATGGAGGAAGCCAGGGCACAAGGTCCTGAGGATGGCTTCTAGGAGCTGAGAGCTGACCCCAGCCAGTAGCCAGCAAACCAACGAGACCTCATTCTACAGCCAAAAGGAACTGAATTCTGCCGACATCCAGTGAACTTGGAAGAGGATCAGAATCCCAGATGAAACCCAAGCCACAACTGACACCATGGTTTCAGCTGGTGAGACCTTGAACAGAGAACCCAGCCATTCCATGCCTGGCTTCCTGACATCCTGAACCAGGGGTGGGCAAACTTTTTGACTCGAGGGCCACAATGGGTTCTTAAACTGGACCGGAGGGCCAGAACAAAAGCATGGATGGAGTGTTTGTGTGAACTAATATAAATTCAAAGTAAAGGAGCGGAGGAGAGAGCAAGAGAACCCTCTGCTCTTTCGGCTCCGCGGGCCGGATAGAACAGCTGAACGGGCCGGATCTGGCCCGTGGGCCGTAGTTTGCCCACGGCTGTTGAGATGATAAACAGGTACCGTTTTAAACCAATAAATTTGTGGAGATTTATTACATGGCAATGGGAAATGAATACATCATTTGTCCAAAAAGAAGAATAGTATTTCAGAAACATGTAAGATAAAAATGAGAAAAATCTATATCTCCCCCCGCCCCCCCCCCCGCCCCCCTGCTCCAGCTGCTGTGTAGAGTAAAAATCTGCAGCAGCTGCTGGATGTACAGTCCCCCCTCCTGGCTGCAGTTAAACCCACATGCTTAGGACTCATATCTTTCACCTGAGCTTCCAACCATTCTGGGATGAGGGCAAGTTTGTTTTGAGAAGGGCTGTGCTAATGGCACCATCAGAGCGGCCAGATCCCACTTTGGCTGAAGAAAGAAGCTCTGGAATCCTCTGCTTAGGGAATCCCTGGACTTTGGCATCTTTAGGGTCAATAAAGCCATTTTTAAAATAACAGCTTTATTAGATATAATTCACCCATCTAAAGTGTAAAATTGAGTGGTTGTAGTATATTCAGAATTGTGTAACCATCACCACAATCAATTTTAGAATATTTTCATTGCCCCAAAAGAATCCCCCCATTAGCGGATGCCCCTCATTTCCTTCTAACTCCTCCTCGTTCCTTGGCAACCACTAATCTTTCTATCTCTATAGATTTTCTTATTCTTGACATTTCATGTAAATGGAAATTATACAGTGTGGGACCAGTGTCTGGCTTCTTTCACTTAGTGTCATGTTTTCAGGGCTGATCTATATTGTGACATATCAATATTTCATTTTTTTTGTACTTCATTTCTTTTTATGATTGAATAATATTCCATTGTGTAGGTGGACCACATTTTGTGTATTCATTCATCATTAAAGCCTGTTGATGACTCTCAAAAAAAAAAAAAGCATGATGAGCTAAACCATATGAAACCAAATACATTATAGAATCATGAAGAGTTAGTATGATGGGGGGTGGGAGTGGAAGAGAGTGGGCCAGTGTAGAGCAGAGGCTTAGCACATGGACTGTAGGGTCAGATAGACCTGAATCCCAGATTCTTCACTCAGCAGCCTTGTAAACTTGGGAAAGTTACATACTTCATAGAGGCTATTCTAAGTTTTAAATGATAGTGCACTAAATAAAATCCTTGGCAGTGCCTGGCACATAGTAAGTTCTTAATAAATGCTGGTTATAATTGTTTTGATCTTCAGGAACTTAAAGACTCTCTGTTGCCAACACCCTTACAGAAGTAAAAGCTGGGGTTCATAGAGTCTAAGTGAATTTCTCAAGGACAAAGAATTCATCAGTGACAGAACTAGAATTGGAACTCAGCTCTTTTGAGTCCTGCTCTCTCTCTCTCTCTCTATCTCTCTCTCTCTCTCTATCTATCTATCTATCTATATATATAGATAGAGAGAGAGAGAGAGAGAGAGAGCGAGAGAGTGAGAGAGAGCAAAGACAGTATATTCACAAAAGGATTTCAAGAGAGTTTTTGAGATAGTCCTCTTAATGATGACCTTGTTTGAAAACCCCATGGAATGGAATATTTGAAACCAGTACTGTTCTTGAAAAATCCAGATGTGTATACTGTTAGTATCTCAAGAAGCATAACTTTCTCTTTTCATTTCCTAACATAACCCCAATTTGGTCTGGGCATCCACCCTTTCCCCATCTCCAGGGGTGGGTTCCTTTTAGTTTAAGGCAGTGGTCTTCAAACGTCAGAATACATGGAACACTTGTTAAAACTCAGATTGCTGGACCTCACCCTCAGCATTTCTTGTTCAATAGAGCTGGAGTGGGGACTGAAAGTGTGCATTTCTAACAGATTTCCAGGTTCTCAGAAGCTTAAACTGCTGACCTGGGGACTGCACTTTGAGAATCACTGGTTTAGAACAACAGTGTCACTCCTCTGATTGGGGGTGAGCAAATGTAGTCAACAGGCCCAATCTGACAAAAGGCAAAGATTCCTCTTCCTTGGTTGGAGGGTTTACTCTTTCCTGATGTAGAAGAATAATCGATATTTATTGGTTGCTGGCAGCCATTTTATTGCCACGAGGAGAGAACCACCCTCGCTAATAAGCCAGTGATGTAGATGGCAGAATAGAGAGAGGAACAGAGTCCAAGCCTTTGATGACATTATTGAGCCACTGAATCAACCAAGCACCTCCTGGTATGTAAGATTGTGCAAATTTCCTTGTTTAAGCTACTTTAAATCAGAGCTTCTGTTACTTTGGCCACATGTAACTAACTGCATAATGTCAAATGAGTGTCTTAAACTCAATAAAATGAAAATACATGTATTTTTAAAAAATTATTGACCTGAGAGAGAGAGAGAGAGAGAGAGAGAGAGATTTGTTGTTCCAGCCATCCATGCACTCATTGGTTGATTCCTGCATGTGCCCTGACCGGGGATCAAACCCACAACTTTGGTGTTATCAGGACTATGCTCCAATCAACTGAGCCACCTGGCCAGGGCAAAATACCTGTATTTAAAATGAGTAACATTTAAATTTAATACCAGCTTTTTCTTTCCCAAATAATTGACAACGTTATCTTTCATTAATGAGATAATACCTACATAAATCATAATCCATTTCTATGCTTTTAATCACAGAAAGTACTCAATAAAAGCACACACCTATTCTTAATGCTTTCACAATGTACTGTGAGCAGAAAAACAATTTTCTTTCAAAAGATTCAATGTCATTAGTTAGTAGTTGTCAGTGAGAAACATACTCCAGTACATTTCTAAATTAGGAAGCACTTGAAAGTCTTAGACAAGACAAATTCCTTCTAAAGAAGCAGATCAACGTTATCTTAACAATTGCCGTTTGTCAGAGCCTCCATTCTGTTTTGTAAGTCAGGTAGGAGCATAAGTGAAATAAATTACTTTACCTCCTTCATGTTTCATATTGTTACCTAAATAATTGCAACTATGAGAAGGATATAAAAAATAAAAAAACAAAACTCTCAAACAATGTATTTGCTCTTTCTTCTTGCATCACAAAACTGAAAAAATGCATATGTTTATCCAGTTCATTTCTTCCATGTACAAACATGCCATTCATTTTTTATGACTATAAGCAAGCACATATTTGTCCATATTTTTCCATGGAAGACTTCTTTCTGTGAAAGGTCATTTTATTGTGGTGTGAACATTAGTTTCTCTTTATGTTACCTGAGGACAGAACCTACCTAACCTTTTCAGTTATTTTGGAAGGAACCAATAACAAGTTTTGAGTTTTTACCGAAAATTATAATAAATAGCAATAATAACATCTGTTACTACTTAGTACTCGGTGTCAGACATTATGTTAAGGGCTTTACAGGGATTATCTCATTTTATCCAACCATTAACTCATTCACAAACATTGTGGAACACATAGCATTTGCCAATCTGGTTCTACAGACCATTTTGAGCTAGAATGCTCCTCAGGGTGGGGAAGAGTAGCAGTCTGATTTGGGATCCCAGGGCAAGAGCCATATTGCTCAGGAGGTGGGAGATGGAGAAGATAGAAATCATGCTCTCTCCTTTTTATTCCCTGAGTTTCTGCTCCCAGTACGGTGTACTGTGTTTCTCAACATTTATTCCTTAATATTTCTACAAGAGAATGATAATAGGTTATTTTAAAAGTTTCTATGACTAGTCTGGTCAGTGTGGTTCAGTGGTTGATCATCGACCTATGGATCAGGAGGTCACAGTTTGATTCCTGGTCAGGGCACATGCCTGGGCTTTGGGCTTGATCCTGAGTGGGGGGTGTGCAGGAGGCAGTGGATTGATGATTCTCTCTTATCATTGATGTTTCTCTCTCCCTATCCCTTCCTCGCTGAAATAAATTTAAAAATTATTTTTAAAAATGTTTCTATGTCTAAAAATTTAGAGGGGTAACATGGGGATTCAATCATTAAGCAGAAGTCTTTTTGTTTGTTTATTTGTTAATCCTTATCCAAAGATATTTTTCCATTGATTTTTTTTTTTTTTTTTTTAGAGTAAGTGGAAGAGAGAAACATTGATGTGAGATAAACACACCGATTGTTGCCTTCTGCTCATGCCCCCACCAGGGCCCGGGCCAGGGAGGAGTCTGCAACCAGGGTATGTGCCCTTGACTGGAATCAAACCTGGGACCCTTTGGTCCGCAGGCTGATGCTCTATCCACTGAGCCAAACCGGCTAGGGCAAACTACAGGAGTTCTCAGTGTCTTTCAGGTGCTTTTACTACAGGAGTTCTCAGTGCCTTTCAGGTGCTTTTGGGCTCTCCAGGAAGGGGCTGCACTTTGCACGATGTATTTTCCAAACTTATTTGACCATAATCCCCCACCCCCATTTCTACCCCCCACAGGAGGTACAGTGTTGGGCTTCTATGGCACACACCTCAGGAAAGGAAGCTATTTTTGCTTTTAAAAGCTTTTCCATTCCTCCCTCCACTTCACAGCTTCCTAGTGCTCTAAGAGCTCCCGTTATTATTCTCCACAATTGCAAAGTCCCCACCTCCCTGCCAATCTTCTGCATCAACAACACATCTAGTTTTCAGACATCACAGACATTTTCAGTCAAATCTGAGATAGCTACAATAGACATTAAGCTTCTCAAATCCCTTTATTTTAGATGATGTAGTGGCCTCGATCCATGATGACTGGGGGAGGATGGAAGAAGAGGACATAGGGAGGAAGGTTATGATCGGGAAGAAAAGAATATAAATGTGAGTAAATTGGTACAGCCAAGTTCTGAAAAACTTTCAACTCCTGACTAACAATCAAAATGCATAAAATTAAAGTCATGGATTATGATATCTTGGATGCAAAAATGAAAGGGAAATCTTGGAAATTGCCTGCTTAATCTGGTTATGTTTCAAAGTCAAGTCCAATAATTCTTATCAGAAAAGGTGTGGAGAGGGAGGGAATGATCTTTGGAACATGGGTCCTATAATTTGGCATTTATATTAGCCAAATAATTTAACCATTTCCAAACCTGGATTTCTTTTGTGTAAAGTGTGTAGCTGTATATTGTTGTGAGTTGCTGTTCTGATGAAGTCCAGTTAGAAAACAATAGTGTAAGTAATAATAAGAAAAAAACACACCTCTTAACTCTGTATGCCTTTCCTCCTCCAATACATCCTCAGACCTCATCATCCTCTGCAAATGAGAAAAGAAGTAATAGCTAACATCAAGTGGGGAGTGAGGGGGGGGGGGGATGAAGGGAGTTCTATAATTTACAGCTTCCTTTTGAACAGAAGGTTTTTTGTATGAGCCAGAATCCTGATAGGAAACTGAATTCTCCACTCCAAATCATTCAATGGAAGAGGCATTAATTAGTAAAGGAACTATTTACAGAGATGAGGGCATGCATAAGGGAGCCAGCAAGGATGCTGAGGTACTAGCCACAGTGGGAAGCTATTACCATTGTAGGCTGAGGAGGCAAGGAGAGTGAAGGGGTTAGCAGCGAGAAGGGTCACTCCCTGGAGACTGGACTTGCAGATGCAGGACATGGAAGCAGGAAAAAAATCTCTCTCTCTCTCTCTCTCTCTCTCTCTCTCTCTCTCTCTCTCTTCCCCGCCCCCCTCCTCCCCTCAGTTCTCCTTCAGGTATCTCACACTGGCTCAAGCCAGATAGAACCAGAAATCAAAGGAGCCCAGGGGGATGCAATCTGAGTAGTGAGCCTCTCAGGGACCAGAACGAACAACCTCTGGAGAGGAGATGGACAATAACCAGGCCTCTTTAGCCACACTCCTAACTTCTGGGTAAAAACTTTGAGCAAAACCCCAATATGTCAACTAAGGGAACATTATATTTTCAGAACAGAGTTCAATCCCCTCATTTTACAGATGACAAAGCTGAGCTCCACAGAGCTTGTTCAAAGTCACACATCTTACAAGATCAGTGTGAGGTTTCAGCTTAATCCCAACTTCTAGTTCCACAATGTGTCTTTGCCACTGTCCCACTCTGCATCTTCCAGGGGTGGGCAAACTTTTTGACTCGAGGGCCACAATGGGTTCTTAAACTGGACCGGAGGGCCGGAACAAAAGCATGGATGGAGTGTTTGTGTGAACTAATATAAATTCAAAGTAAAGGAGCAGAGGGGAGAGCAAGAGAACCCTCCGCTCTTTTGGCTCCGCGGGCCGGATAGAACAGCCGAACGGCTGGATCCGGCCCGCGGGCCGTGGTTTGCCCACAGCTGTGCCCTCTGAGTCTACCTCAAAACTCAGTTTCTCAGATCTTCTGTGTTTCCTAGAGAGGGAAAAGAGAGATGAATATTTTCTTCCCAGAAGATGTATGCCAACAACACTAGGCTGTTTATCTGAATAAGGTGCAAATTGCACAGACATGAAAATGTGATTATATTAAAGCTCACCTATATCTCTTTGGGCAAACTGGATGAATAAGAGAAAACTGGCTCACCAGGAGAGGTCAACTCCATCCTTCCAAATGCACCACAGGTAATAAGTAATTAAGGTGGTCAAAATGCTGGGTCTATTATTAGGTTCATTGGTGGCTTTGGCCAACCTGGGAATGCAGGATACTTTAGGTTTTAATACTTTGGTGCCAGCCTTAGGGAAAATTGGAAAATGTTTGACTTTTGCCTTATGTCACTTTATGCCCACTCCTCCTTCCAAAGGTTCCTTCCTCCTCTTCATTCCTTATCACCAAAAGCTAGTTCCCGACTTAGTCAGGAGCTAGCTGGTCTCCCCCCACATTGCCTTGAATGTGGCTCAGCATCTCAGACTGTCCTTGGCCCTTTGCTCTGTGGAGGTCTACCTGTCCTTTAGGGTTTCCCTTTCAGTGAGATTTCAGCAGAAGATCTGCTGGACAAAGGTGTGTTTATTAACTGCTAAGGTTGTTACTTAGCATGTCATGTGCTATTCTTTCAAAGTACTCTCCTCATAGTCTCATTCCTGGCCACTGTCTCTACACTTACAGTATCTCAATCTGATAAACAGAGCCTATGATGGGATATTCAAATACTGCAGTCAACCTGTGACGAGGAGAGGGTCACCTAGCACCACTTCTTGGTTGAGATGCAGAGGAAGGTAATTTGCAGCCAGCTCTGGAAAACACTCTGTCCGATGGGATTTGAGGCCATGTTCAACCCTTCTTTGGCCCTCAGAGAGCATTATGCTATCAAAGTTTGCCCACATTTTCAGAGAACTTCTTCTGTGTATGAGTTATTCAAAGAAAGGTCTTTCTGGGATAGTTTTATTTCACAATACAATCAAACACCTGTCATTGTTCACTTTTCCCTTTGTTTATAAAGACTAGTGTTACTGCCCGGCTGGTGAGTGTTGACTTAGGAACCTGGAGGCCATGGTCAGGGTATATGCCTGGGTTGCTGGCTCAATCCCCAGTGGGGGTGTGCAGGAGGCAGCAAATCAGTGATTCTCTCTCATCATTGATGTTTCTCTCTCTCTCTCCCTCTCCTTTCCTCTCTGAAATCAATAAAAATATATTAAAAAACAAAACAAAACTAGTGTTACCTGTATCAGGATTAATCACCATCGTATTTTATGGCTCATAGGTTAAATTACTTAGTTATAGAAACTGTAAGTAACTATTTTCAAGCTGTAAAGTTTGAAAACCCAGCTGTTTTTTTACTCTTTATACTTAAACCCTTTCCCTCTCCACTGCCCTCACCCCTGTTGGCACATTCTTTTCTCAGAAATGTTCTCTCTACATTGTCAACGAAAGTATACGGGAGCTAAACCAGCAGGGCTGACCAGAAATCACCCAGAAAAATCTTCAGGCCATGTACACGAAGGCAACTAACTCATGTAGTCTCAGGCTCACAATAGGACTTAATACATTATTGTTGATCTTGCAACTTGTAGAAAAACAGGTCCTAGAGATCTGATGGATAGTACAGTGCAGTGACTGCAGACAACAATATTGTATTATAATCATCAAACTTGCTAAGAGTTTAGATCTTAAATATTCCAACCACAAAAAAGAAATGATAATTACGTGACCTGATAGAGGTGCTAACTATAGCTACAATGGTAATCATATTACAATATGTAAATGTATCAAGTCAAAATGCTGTGCACCTTAAATGGATTCGATTTTATATGTCAGATATATTCTAATTAGAAAATGATCATTGGTTCTGAATTGAAATGTGGCTGAGAAGTGATTTGCAATGAAACAGACCCGAAGAAATGGTTTAAAATTGCAGAGCATGAGTTCTGGGCTCACTCCCGATGGTGCTCACATGGAACCCAGTAGAGGAGTTTGGCTTCTCCTCACCTGTATAGCAGGTGCACTTGTTGGTACTCTTATTTGTGATTAAAATTCTTTTCTTAGAAGCAGGTATAAACCCCTGCTAGTTCAAAAGTGCCCGTGCTGTGCTGCAATAGCAGTGCCCTCTTCTAGACGTGACTGCTGCCCCATAAATGTGACCACGTCTTTGGATTTTGAAACATGAATTAAGTAACTATGTGTCACTGGATACTGATTTTTTTTTTTGTTTCTGAATGTCATTAATACTTCCTATCATAGCCATGACAATTTATCTCAAACTTAATTGCCTTAACTAACACAAATTTATCTGTAGGTCAGAAGTCTGACATGGGTGTCACTGGGCTAAAATCCATATCTACTGACCACGTTCCTCTCTGGAGGTGCTGGGGGAGAATCTGTTTCTTTGCTTCTTCCAGCTCCCAGAGGCTCTTGTGTTCCTTGTCTTGTGGTTCCCTTTCTCCATGTTCAAAGCCAGCAACAGCATGCTGCGTCCCTCTTACACTGTACCGCTCTGACTTCCTCTCTTGCCTCTCTCCTCCACTTAAAAAAAAAAAAAAAAGTAAAGTGCAGAGCATGGAAAGGTCTGCATTATTCTTCAGGGAAATGCAAATTAAATCCACAATCAGCTATATTACATGCCCACCTGAATAGCTGGAATTTAAAAGACTCATAATATAAATATTGATAAAGATATTGAGCAGCTGGAACTCTCATATTCCACTGATGAGTGTGTAAGTGATAGAACTGCTTTGGAAAATGATTTGACAGTATGATGCATATGCTAGCCCTAAACCCAGTAATTCTACTCCTGAATATATATATACCACAAAAGTGCACATACATGTGCATTTGAGAAAAGTGCACATACACGACTGCTGCAAGCAGCATTATTTGTAATAGTCCTCCACTGAAAACAACCCAAACATCCATCAACTGTAGAATTGTCAGATACATTGTGACATCCTATATAATAAAAGGGTAATATGCAAATAGACCAAATGGCAGAACAACCGAACAATCAATCAAAGCATAATATGCTAATGATATGCTAAGGCCGCTCAACCGCTCACTATGACGTGCACCGGGGGCAGATGCTCCAACTGGTAGGTTAGCTTGCTGCTGGGGTCCCGCTGATTGGGACTGAGTGAGATGGGCTGGACACACCCTCGAGCCCTCCTACAGTCCCTCCCCGGCCCGATTGTGCACCAGTGGGTCCCTCAGCCTGGCCTGCGTCCTCTCGCAATCCGGGACCTCTCGGGGGATGTCAGAGAGCCGGTTTCAGCCCGATCCCACAGGCCACTCCTCTTAGGAAGGTTCCAGACACAGGGCTCATGGCTGGTGAGTGCTGCTGCAGCAGCACTAGTCTCTCCCAATCGGGACTGATTGGGCGTGAGCCCGTGGCAGGCACAGTGGGGCTGGGATGAGCGGGAGCGGCAGGTAGGAGCTGCAGGCGTTGTTGGACTGCGGGTTTCGGCCTGATCCTGGCAGGCCACCCAGAGGGACCCCACCCATGCACGAATTCGTGTACTGGGCCTCTAGTATTCATATAGTAGAAAACCATGCAACAATGAAAAAGAATAAACTATAATTACAACAAGAAACATGGATAGACTCCACAAACATAACTTGGAGAGGAAAAGTCATACGCAAAAGTATGTATTCTGTATGATTCCACTTATATAAAATTTACTAGTCATAGATCTATTAAAGCTGTAGGAGTCAAAATGATGGTTATTTTTGGGAAGGAAGAAGGAAGTAATGATTAAGAGCAGGCCCAATGGGACTCCTGGATTGTTGTCCATTTTTTTTTTTTCTTGGCCTGGGTCAATGATTACAGTGTTCATCTGTAACAATCCCCTGAGGTAATTATATTTTTGTTTTCTCTTTTTTTCTATATGTGTACTTCAACTAAAAACAAAATTAGAATGTAGAATGGCAGGGATAGTGCAAATTAACATAGCCTGCCCCTGCTTGACCCTTTTTAGCATATATTTTCCTTCGACAGTCCCCCTGATTTTTCTTAGCTCCTGTTAGTGCCCATGGTCTTCAGAGTGAGAGACCCCCCCTAGATATTGTCAGGCTCAGACATCTACATTGCTTCCCTTTGCCCCCCCCCCCCCAACCTCTCAATTTTCTTTCCTTTGTTAGGGACATAATCATTTAATATTTGCCAACTTTTTGATGACTGATGTGACATTTTCTCTTTGTGGTATAATTCAAATTTGGAAAAAAAAATCCTCAAGAGTGACTTTAGAGATTAGTATCATGGTTCAGGGCATAGAGGTTGAGGTTATTTTGGAATGGCCCCCATTAAATGAAACCAGATAGCTGGGCCTGGACATGCACCCCATGCCTGTGCAGAGGACTTGCCTCAGCTAAAGCAGAGAAGTCTAGAGAAGGTGTTCCTTGGTTCTGCAGCATAACGGGTATGAAGACAGACCAGCTTCATGGTGTCCTTACTGAACATTGCTGATGCGGTTGAATTCGCTCACTGGAACTTTTTATTGGCATAAATATCAGGGTGGGGTGATGATGACTAAGCATATGAGAACAAAATGTGAAAAATGGAAGTATTATTCATACACTGGACTCTCTTAACCCAAGAATTACATACCAGAGTGAATGTGCTAGCAAAACTCTTTGGGGGTGTGGCTCTCCTTCCCAGACTCATCTACCCATTCCCATTACTTGTGCTTGTTGAATTATTTGGCGACATCACACAGCAAGGAAACCAAATAAGTGTGTGACTCATTTGCTGCCTCTTCTCTCTGGGTGAGAAGTTAACACATAGGAAAAAATGTTGGAAATATTCAAGGTGATCCACAATGAAGTGCTGCACTGAATACAACTGAAATACTTTGCTTCTGATGCATACCAATGGTCAGAAAGGGGAGAGATCATGTTTCCACTTGGCCTGTGGACTTGGGGATGGGTGTGCAAACCTGAAAAAGAGTCGTAAACCAAACCAAGACAGCAAAGGAAAACTGCCAACTTTTCATGTTCTCCTTTAGCCTGTATTTCAGAAGTTCTTCTATGGGCGGAGCTATTATTATTACTATCGTGGGAGCCAAAGATGACAAAGCACAGTTCTACTTGGAGGTGGTGGTGTCCCTGTTTATTACAGTTATCTATATATTTTTTCTGTGTTTTCTGTTATCTGAGCCCTCATTTGGAAGACACAATCTACTTACAAGTTTGTGTTTCTGTATTAAGTATTCACCAGTGAGGTTTTTGCTTCCAGCAATAACAAGAGGTTCTCTGTAGGATTTCTGAGGGCACTTTAAAGAATTTTGTACCATGCATTGACTGAATGTAAAAGGAAGAGGGTCATTTGGGCAGAATTAACAATAAATGATATGCAGCTTGTAGTCTCTTTATTTTAAAAAATAATGTATACCTCTTTTTTTAGTTATAAAACTAATTCCTGTTTATTGTAGAACATTTGGTAAGTTAAAAACATGTGAAAAAGAAAAGAAAATTTACCCATGATTTCTCCATGCTTACATGTTGCTTGTATAGAGTCCTGACACAAACATTGCTCTGGCCAGTGTTGTTCAGTGGTTAGAGTGTTTGCCCATGCACTGAAGGGTCACGGGTTCGATTCCCTGTCAAGGGCTTCTACCTGGTTGCAGGTTTGATCCCCGGCCCTGGTCGGGGTACCTGCGGGAGGCAACCAATTGATGTCTCTCTCTCTCATAGATGCTTCTCTCACTTTCCCCTTCCTTCTCTCCTTTCTACTCTCTCTGAAAAGCAATGAGAAAAATATCCTGCCGAAACCGGTTTGGCTCAGTGGATAGAGCATCAGCCTGCGGACTGAAAGGTCCCAGGTTTGATTCCGGTCAAGGGCATGTACCTTGGTTGTGGGCACGTCCCCAGTGGGGGGTGTGCAGGAGGCAGCTGATCAATGTTTCTCTCTCATCGATGTTTAAAAAAAAAAAAAAAAAAAAAAAAAAAAAAAAAAAAAAAAAGAGAAAAATATCCTCAGTTGAGAATTAACAACAACAAAAAATTAGCAAAATTGTGACCATGTCATGTATGCCGTTTTGTATCCATCTTTTTCCCAGGTCATAAAATATTTTTCAAAAACAGGATTCATAAAAGCTGCATAAGTAGACTCATCCAACAATTCTTCTAGAAGATATTGATTAATAAAGTGTTTTAGAAGATATATGTGGATATTTTCATTCCCGATCACTTGAGGGTAGCAGTTAGTCATTAGGTTTCCCATACCCATCTATATAGCTTTCTCACAAATATGAACAAAATTGGCTCAACTATTAAAAGACATGGGAAAGAATACTTTTCCCTTAAAATATCTGTTATAAAGATATTAAAATTAATTTTAATATATGAATCCTTTTTGAAAAATAATGGAGAAAATTCTCTTCTTTCCAGATGCTATTCCTAGAAAAACCCGAAACCAACCTTGAAGAATAAAGTTCTCTTTGCACAATGCAACTGGTCCAGCTTCTTTCACTTGGTCTATAATTCTGCAAGTCCACCTATTGGTTTAGACAGGGTGAAAGGTACAGCAATTCACTTAGAATATCTTAGGTGATGCAGATGGGAATCTTATAGGATTGTGGGAAGAGCTGCCGTTGGATCTTACATATGTTGAACACAAACACCGGTGCAGTGTAGGAAATGAGCTGTCTCATTGTCCCCTGGACAGCAGGACTTCATTGATCCCCATCTTTGTTACAGTGACTCATTGTACTGTCTCTACCTCTACTACTCCTTTGTTACCAATAACTTCATCCTCCACTTTGTATGTCTTTTCTCTGCCAAATGTCTTCAGTTTACTCATAACTTGCCCCTCTTAGGGCTTCTCAGGGCTTCTTCCTAGTTCCTTATTCCCACCATGTGATTGACTTTTCTTTTTTTTTTTTTTTAAATATATTTTATTGATATTTTACAGAGAGGAAGGAAGAGGGATAGAGAGTTAGAAACATCGATGAGAGAGAAACATCGATCAGCTGCCTCCTGCACACCTCCTACTGGGGATGTGCCCGCAACCAAGTTACATGCCCTTGACCGGAATCGAACCCGGGACCCTTGAGTCCGCAGGCCGATGCTCTATCCACTGAGCCAAACCGGTTTCGGCGTGATTGACTTTTCTTTCCATTTCCAGTTCACATTCTTGAAAGAGAATGGAGGTAGGTAGTCCCCATCATCCCTGTTTGGGTAGTGTTCACATCAGGTCACCTTTTAGGCCTGGTTATCTGTTCTATGAAGGGGGTTATATGGCATAGACCATAGCTTAGGCTGCTGCCTCAGCTAGGGGAACTGGCTGGAGTGGCTCTCCAAGAAGGGAAATCTGGCACAGCAAGACAGAATGACCTCTTAGTCACATTCTTTTGTTTTTATTTTTTTAAAAAAGTATACTGACCATTGAAGTAATATATTTTTCATGGTTTGTCAAAATTCTCCTGACTCTTTCACTTAAAATAGTCATGTTTTGGATTCCTGCAACAGAGAGGAATTGACAGGTCTGCTCCAACCACGAAGACAAGAGGAGAAACAGTCCAGAGATGGAAGACGCTGACGACGCCTTGCCACGCTAGCAGTCAGCAGCTGTGCGACACAGCAGGTTGCCTAGGACCAAACCAGAGAGGGTTGGACCTGCATTGCCACCATGTGCCCACCATCCAGATATCATTGCTGACATGTACACATAAGGAACTGTTTGATATTGAAATGGGGACTCAGAACTGTTGGACATTGAAATTGGGACTCAAACATTTTTTGTTATTATATGTTTATTTCTAGTCTGCAGAGGCAAGATTTTTTAAAGGAAAGAAATGGGGGAAAAATAGATACAGAAGCAAAGAAGCATTGAAGACTGTCAAACTACAGCGGGAAGGCAGGGGAGGTTGGGGAGGGGGCTGTAAGAGATCAACCGAAGGACTTGTACGCATGCATATAAGCATAACCAATGGATACAAGACACTGGGAGGGGGGCAGGTAAAGGCATGTCCTGGGGGGTAGGGGAGGCTGGGGGGAGGTCAATAGGGAAAAAAAAAAGGGAGACATATGTACTACTATTTGTAATACTTCAAACAATTAAAAAAAAAAACACTATAAAATAAAAATAAAATAGTCATGTTTTATTGGTAGTTGTCAAAGACTAGAGGTTGGGGGAAGTAGGGAGGTTATGGTCAAAGGGTACACATTTCTAGTTATAAGATAAATAAGTCCTGTGGATGTAGTGTACAGCATGGTGATTATAATTAACAATACTATATCATATACTTGAAAGTGTTAAGAGTAGATCTTAGATGTTCTCACCACGCACACACATATTTTTCTTTCTCAGAAAGAAAGAAAAATGGTGACTATATGAGGTGATGGATGTGGATGTATTAACTAACCTTATGAGTTATTTCACTATATGCACACACACACATACATATATACAGATATATAAATAAAATTATTACATTGTACACCTTAAACTTATACAATGTTATATGTCATATCTCAATAAAGCTGGAAAAAATAGTCATGTTAACTAGCTATTTTCTGGCTGATTTTAATAGAAGTATATTTGAGCGAAAATTTCCTTAAAGTTCCAGAAATTTAATATCATAGGGAAGATGTTTATGCTTTATAATGTTCAACTGACATTTTATTCTTTTTTGTTTGTTTATTTTTTACTTACTTTTTTCCCCTCCCTCCTCCGACCCCCTTTACTTTCTTTCTTTTTTTTTAACTGACATTTTAATAAACATTTTGGTAAGAAAGTAAATGCATTTCAATATTTAATATAGAATTGTGCCTATGGCTATCAGAGGCTAGCAATCATGGAAGGTCTGGAATATGCTGACTTTAATAAAGTAGGTTAAAAGCATTTCTCTTTTAAAACAGAATGTTCTCAGGCATCTTCCTGGTGCTTTGCTGCTAAAATATTAATAGTTATATGTAACAGTTAACTGCAGACTGTTATTGTTGAAATTATTTTTATATGCACAAATTGTGATGAAAAGGAGAGTGGATTGCAAACATAAATTCGTGTTTGTGTTTTACTCTAGACTAGAGGAAAGACAACTTAAAATGCCTTCTGTATCATCTTACCACTGCAAAACAGGAAGTGAAGTCAGGCAGTCAACTGCTTCCTGTCTTCTTGCGGAAAGGAAACAGATATGTAAATATACTAGGCAGCCTTCAGTTCTCTCTCCACTCAATCCATCCTATGCACAGTCCCGATTTGGCATTAGTAATGTTATGCTGCCATTTCTATGTTCTCAACCCTGGGTATATGTTAGAATCAACTGGGAAGCTTTTAAACTAAACCCTACATCCAAGCTCCACCCCCAATTTTCTGATTTATTTGGTGTGTCTTGGTTTGGGCATTTATATTTTTAGAAGGCATCCTAAGTAATTTGAAGAAGCAGGCAGGAAGCCACTAGGCAAAAGGACAGAATCTGAACATTTGAATTTGCATCGAAGGCGCTCTATTTTCTATCTCCAACCGACTGCTTGCCAGGCTCTGGCCAGCCCAAATAGCCTCCCGTGCCCTCTGTCCATTGCTTGTGCTTCTCCTCTTTGTTCTGTTTCCAGGCATTCCAAGAGGTTCTTCCTCACACTCCCCCCCCACCACCGCCCCCCTGATTCAAATTCCTGTTCATTTCTCAAGACTCAGATCAGTATTACCTTCTTGTGAAGCTTTCCCTGGCTGCTGGACTTGCTCCCTCTTCTGAACTCACACAGCGGTTATTGCCTAGGAAATCCTCTGAATAATTAATCAGTCATGTTCTGCTTTGTGTCATCTCTTTCATTGTTGTGTCGAATGATTAATCTTTGCTTAACTTTTCACCTGCTATCCAGCTATGTATACTGTAAGCTTCTAGCATTCCTTTGCATTCTTGTCAAGCTGAATGCCTTACAGTGTGCAGAAAGTCAATAAACATTCGCCCTTCCCTCCTATCCCTATTTCCGCAGGTGTGGTTCTTCAGGCTCTCATCTCTCCTGGAGTTTTGCCCTATTCTAATGGGCCTTCCCTGACACTGGAGACTCTGGCTCTTTAAATCAGGCCAACACATGGTGGCTCACATAGATAATGGCCAGTAAAACTGATTGTGTGTGTGTGTATTTCTCTGTTCACTCATGCTCTCTCCCTGCTTTATGAGCTACCTGACCCTTTGGATTTCTTTTTCTTTTTGGCCCCTCACTCTCCTACTCCCTGTTTTGCCATGACTTGATAGCAGAATTCAATTTCTCTGTTTTGGTTACTTGTGTTCTTTAAGATGTCAGGGTATAACAGACTCACTAGATCTTCCTGTTCCTAATCCTTTGGGTAAACACTTTCCCTGGCCAGGCTGTGGCCCAGCTGATCTAAATTATCACCCCAATTTTCCACCAATTCCCTGCCCTGATCTGTCAAGATTCCCCTTAAAGAGAACAGATACTCTCTAAACTGGCTTTAGGATTTTCATCCTTTAAAAGAAACCTGATTGTGTTGTCCACATGATTAAAAGATTCTGTTGGTCCCTCATTGCCTGTAGAATAAAGTCTAAATCAGAGCTGTCCAATATGGGAGTTATTAGAATTCAAATAAAAATTGAGTTTTCCAGTTATACCATATTTCAAGTATTCGATAATCACATGTGGATAATGGCTATCAAATACCGTATAGAACATTTCCATCTTCGCAGAAAGCTCTGTTGGACAATGCTCACCTAATACCTTAGTGTGGCTCATGCGGCCTTTTACAATCATCTCAACCCTTTGCTCTAGCTTAATTTTTGGCTGCTACTCACTTTTCAGCCTACGCATTTTTCAATGTTCCCTAACTGCCCAGTGCCCTTTCCCAACTCCATGCCTCTGAACATGCTTTTTCTCTTCCTGAAATGCCCTTTGACTTTATTCCCTGGTAAACTCCTAGCTATCTTTTAAGATCCTATTCAAACATCCCCTTCCTTGTGAAGTTCCCTTTCTTAAACACAATAATTTCTTCCTGTGTGTTCTCCTTGCTCTTTGAACCTACCTCTGTTGCCCTTATCACTGCATTTTGTTATTATTTGCTAACAATCATGGCTATGCTCTTGGAAGGGAGATCCTGTCTGATTGTTCTATAAATCCGCCCAAATGATTACCTAAAATTGTTTGCTTAATGCCCTTTTGATATCAAGTAATATGTTTTCTTATTTATGTGTGGCATATTTGGAAAGCTTACCTGTTGCTTTAGAAGTCTTCCCCCTATCTAGTAAAAACCTAGAATGACTTCCTGTCTTCCAGGTTGAAGGTCCGTTTTTCTTCTAATTAATTCTGATTAGATTTGAGAGGGATGTGGTAGGAGGAGTTGACAAGATAAAAAAAAGAGGGACTAGCCCTAGCCGGTTTGGCTCAGTGGATGGAGCGTTGGCCTGCAGACTCAAGGGTCCCAGGTTCGATTCCGGTCAGGGGCATGTACCTTGGCTGCCAGCACATACCCAGTGGGGAGTGTGCAGGAGGCAGCTGATCCGATGTTTCTAACTCTCTATCGCTCTCCCTTACTCTCTGTAAAAAATCAATAAAATATATTTTTTAAAAAAGAGGGACTATATGTAGGAGCTGGCTCAGATGTGCTCAGGTTCCAGTCGTTACACAAAATAATGTGTGTCTTGTAGAGTAGGGAAGTAGGAAGATGGAGGGGTGGGGAGTGAGGGGGAGTCCATGGGAAGAATATTGGGAAATTGTATTTGACTTTTTCCAGGCTAAGGCCAAAAGCAACGATATAATAAAGTGGGAAGAGTTTTTATTACCATTTTATAAAAACGTGCCTTTTTTTGGCTTAGAATTTTAGTAAAATTTTGATAAATTCTTGTGTCTCCAATTACTGGGAAGTAAGTTCTTTTGATCAAGAAATTAAAATATCAGTTAGTTTCTCTTCTGTGATTATGGTGAACATCACTCCGAAAGGCTTATTTTCTTCTGAGAGGGCTATAAATCCTAACGGCTGAGTCTACGAGACCGTCACTGATCACTCTTTGTCGCAAATCTTACAGTCAATCATCTCCACTTGGGCGCTCCGACCACGCCCACTGCGGAGACCACGCCCACCGAAGTAGCTCTCCCTCCCACCTCACGGGTCCGCCCCAGACCTAGCAGAGAAAGATTCTCATTGGTGGAGAAGTTGCTCTGGTCCCGCCCCGGGCGACAGCAATAGGCCGAACTGGAGTGGGGCGGTAGTGGTTGGTTGCCTGGGGACGGGTCCCTAGTCTTGCCTGTCAGAGTAGCTGGCGGCAGTGGCGGCTCTCGGAGCTGGGTTGTCAGTCAGTGAGCAGAGGGGGAAGATGGCTCGTCGGGACCCGTTTTGCTAGGAAGAAGGGGGGCAGGTGCTGCTACTACTCGGGAAAAGGAAGAGCAGACGCCTTCGCTATCGCTTCGAGCCAGACGAGTGAAGTTCTGGGAGTGGAGGTCTGGGAGCCGCTCTGGTGAGTCCGGTCGAACGACCCACGGCGGGCCCCCAACGACCGATAACTTTTTTGTCAGGGAGGAGCCGGGTGAGGCGGCGGCGGGGAGGGGACGGGGACTTTGTCTCTTGGGAGGCGGCTTCGTTGGAGGTAACGGCTTCCGCGCGAGGCGTCGCTGGTGGGCGCAGGACCCCGCTGGGCGCGGGGGCGTCCCGGGCCGCGAGCGGCGGGCTCGGGTGAGGGGCTGCGGTCGGCGGCTGTTCGCCCCGAAGTTGGGCGCCCCCCTCCTGCTGCTGCCCGGGCGGCGGCAGCCTTGTGCGCGCGGACTCGAGCCTTTCTTCCCGGCGAGGAGCGGTCCAGACTCCGGGCGTGACCCGGGTGTCGCTGCCTCGGGGTGGGGGTTGGGGGGTGGGGTGGAGAGGTTGGGGTGGGGGAACGGCCGCCCCTCTGCGGAGTCGACCTGGGCTGGGAGCCGCTCACCCCCAGCCCGCGGCTGATGCTCCGGCCTGACCTCTCCCATCCTTTCCTCCCAGCCCAGCGAGGCTACCGCTCTCGGTCCAGTCTAGTGGCCAACGTGGTCCCGTCGACCCCCCTCGTTCTTTGAAAGCGTTCGCTGGGGTCTGGGGTCCCCCGCAGGACGTAGTGGTTCAGAAAGCAGCCACGATTCCCTCCTTGGTTATTACACTGGAGATCTCTTCAGCCTTTGCCTCCTTTTTTCTTTGAGTTATTACTTACCCGAGGCCGATTTTAACATTCTCGAGAACCGTCTGGGTTTTGTCTGAACATTGTTGCATTGAAAGACCTCAAGTTTGCACGCCTCAGCTGAGCTGGGTGTCCGCCCTTCAGTGTGCACATGTGTGCATTGTACACTCAGAGTTTAGGCATTTCTGAAAGATTTGACGTTGCCCTAGTGGTGGTGAGTGCACAGAATCGGTGTCGGATACCTACGCTATCGCCCGCCCGGCAGCCGCTCCGCTGGCTCTCCAGGTAGGGGAGCTGGTGCCACTGGCCTGGCAGCTACTGCTTATCTCAGAGCCCTGACTGCAGGCGGGAGGGCCCACGCAGTCCTTTGGCAAATTATTTGTCCTTTGAGTCACACGTAGGTTTTGGAGCTGGTATGCCACCTCTTTGGTTCATGCAACACTTCACAGTTTGAGATTTTCTGCTTTTAAAATCTTATCTACATAAAGTCATAAGGATCTGTGTAACCTTGAGTCAATGTTATATTCCTGGGAGGCTTGTTTTCCTTAAGAATATTCTCTTAACATCCAAACTCTACCCCTTCAAGCCCCCCAACTTACAAGCATTTTTTTTTCTTTAGGTTAAGAGATTTTAAGGTTTGCAAGACCCACATTACTCCAAAGCACCACATTTTTAAAGTGCAGGGAAAAGCAAGAAAGAAAAACCTTTAGTTATTCAAATAATTCACGTAAACAAAATAGTAAAGGAGAAAACCATCACATGGTTAGAAAACAAATTCTGGATTTGGCTTATTCTTTTTTGATTTACACTGATTATTACCAGAGAGGGATTATAAAACCCTCTTAGTTATCAGCCTTAACAGTACCTGGATATGGACATCCAGATAAGGCATTGGCTAGATTAGTATGTTATTCCTACTTCCTTTCTTTGTTGTATTTATCTTTTCTGAAATCTGCTGTTGGTTGCATTTTTTTTTTTTTTTTAGAGTGGTGTCATTTTGACAGAGTTTAAAAATATCTTATAGTCAAGATATTTGACTGTTATATTCAGGATCCTGTTTCCTGATATTTATTTTATAATGAATATTAAGAAGTCTTTAAATAATGTTAGTATGAAGAACATGTTTAGGGTATCAGGTTTATATTTTGTAAATAATTGAAATTATGTCAAACAAATTTATTTTGTACTGACCCAAGCTGTTAGGTACTAGGGATACAGAAATGAATGTCATAGCTATTTGTCATCAAGGAATTTACTATTTTACAAGACAGGTAAGTAATATAACAATCATACAACCATGTGGTAAGTGATGTGCCTAGTGTAGTAAGGGAGCAGAGTAGGAGATGGCTAACAGCTTGGTGTAGGTAGAGTCAGGAGCACACAGTAGAGTTTTGAAGTGTGGTATAATTTTGCCAAGTGCAATGAATCACTTTCCAAGAGGAGAATATAGAAAGTGAGAAGGCAAGGAGGCATGAGAAACCATGATAGCTTAGAGAAGTCATTCTCAATGACAAGTTCAAAGTCAATAACATTGACATTGAATTGCAGGGGTTAGGGAAGTGGTGGAAGATGAGACTAGTGAGGGTGGTAGAAGGCTGGACCAGGGAATTGTTTCCTGGCTAAGGGGATTGCGTTGAAAGTGATCAATAAGAAACGAATGATTTGTGTTTTAGACCCTCACTCTGACAGAGTGAGGTAGAATCTGATTGGCCCTGTCACCTTTGGGAAGAAAGGAGGAGGAATCAGGACCCTGAGGATTTGACTTCGTTCCATTGATTGGAAATGAGGAACACATAAGTGGAGGGAAAATGATAAATTATATTTTCAATTTTTTTGAATTTGACCAAGCTATGGAGCATTTAGGTGAAGATATAGGTGTTTGGATCTAAGGACGTGGAATTTGTAAAGGAAATCAGGATTAGAGGGAAAATTGGGGGTTAAATTGAAGCTGTATTGATTTAGTTATGTTGAAATAAGTCAGGGAAAGCCTTTAGCATGATAAAAAGCAGCAGCCAGAGAACAGACTCTGATAAAGAGCAGAAGTAGGTAGAAGAATAGTGTGAAAGAGATAGAAGAGAAAGGTGGAGTCAGAGAAAGGTGGGAGGGCCATCAGGAGAGATGCTAAGGGTGGAGAGATTGTCACATAGAGGAGGAATGGATGGCCAGTTTTGAATAATGTAAAGAGGTATCAAGTAAGGAGAGGACTCCAGGAACCAGTGAATTTGTCAGGAGTCCATAGGTGACTTTAACAAGTACAGTTTTAGCTGGGTGGTGATTCAGAAACCAGTCTTCAGAAAATTGAGAAAGAATGGGTGATGATGATAAAGTAAACATGCTTGAATGAGGCATTTCAAGAAAACTGAAAGAATGGAGAGAGGAGATGAAGATCGATATAGAGCAGTGGTTCTCAATCTTAGCTGCACATTTACAATCATCTGGAGAGTTTTTAAGAATCCCAGTTTCCAGGGGGAGCCCCCATATCAATTTGTGGGTGGGACCTAGACATCAGTATTTATTTCAACAGCTTTATTGAAGTGTAATTAACATTTAATAAACTACACATTTAAAGTGTGTAGTTTATTTGACATATGTTTACACTCACAAAACCATCACCAAAATAATGAACAGATTCATCACCTCCAAAAGTTTTCTCATGTCCCTTTCCTTTCATCCCTGTAAACAATTGCTGTACTTTCTGTTACAATAGATTAGTTGCATAGGTATTTTAAAGTTCCCTGGGTAATTCCACTGAGCAGGCATGTTGAAACCACTACAGAGGGATTCAGGTTGAAGAAATGTTATGCTTGTTTCTTTGCATTCTTAAGGAAAGCAAGAAATAAGATATTCAGGAAAGATTAGATGTTTATTGGAACTAAGTTCCTGAGACAATAGAAGTGGTTGGAATTTAGTGCTTTAACCAATAAGAAAGGAAGATAATTCTGGAAACAACATCTCTAACAAAGATGTTAAAGATAGTATATTTGTTATCAGCATCAAAGTTGTCATCATATAGTATCAGGATTGGTTCTCCGAAGTGCTAAAAAAATTAGCATGTTGATATTGTGAAAATGGATGCCCTTCAGAAAGCCCCTTAAATGGAGCCTGAAACCGCTGGCACTTCCATGTAATGTTTTGTAATTTTTTGGAGGGGAGCAGATGGAATTAACAGTTTGATTATTGCTTATTGTTGAGAGCCAGAGTCTTTTTGGCCCTCGCAGAGTTAGGCTGCATATTTGCACTAAGGAAAGAGAACATTTAACATTTGAAAATCTCCTGTTTACAACATCTTTGCTCAGAAGAAATCCTGCTGGCTTGTCGTTAGGACGATATATGCCTTTTAAATACATTGGAGGAGAAAATAATGGCTCTGTCTCCCAAATGAGACTGAGAAGATTTGTGATTAGAAAGTGTCGAAGGCCCATGCTTTCTATACTGAGAAAGATAATACCTATATTTCCCCCATTCACTTTTAGAAAATAGTTTCTGGCTCACAATTTGAATGTAGGTAAAAGCTGAGCCCTATTGGTGCTGAGGTCCAGGGCTTGTTCCTTACTCGTGATTCTTACATTTGGCATGGGGCTAAAAGCAGAATGGCTAATATGTAAATATTTTTTCATATTGTACTTGATCATAAAGGTGGAGTGAAAAACTTTTTATTCTTTTCTAGAGTTCTCAACATTTCTTTCACTGTGATTAAAGTACTAAAGTATGCTCTTACCTAGAGAGGCTTGGCATCCCTGATTTTGGTGCAGCCTAAATAGAGTGGGAATATCAATGTTGCCCTGGTTTTGGATACCATTGTTACTATAGCAGTATTGTAAACATTCTGTATTTTCTTAGTTACTAATGTAATACATAATAATTGTTGTAATATTGTGAAGTTCAGGAAAGCATAAATAATCATTATTATCACTTTGGTCTTATTTAACATCATTTTAAATGTGTGGATAATATTTGGCAAATGGATTTATCATCATTTATTTAACCACCATTTCAATTGTTGAAAATTTAAGCTTTTCTCAATAAATGTGAGTGAATAATGTAGCAGTTAGGTTCTTGACAGTTTAATCATTATATTTTTATTTCCTTAGGATAAATTTTGAAGTCAAAAGTTATGCATATTTAAATTATTTTAAATAGATGTTAATAGATTGCCTTCCAGAAAGGTTTAATTACTACTGACATTTATTAATTGTTTTGAGAAAGCCAGTAACCTCTTCATATTCAGCACTAGCAATGAAAAACTGCCATTTTAATATGAAAAGTTGTATCTTCTATAAATTTTATTTCATTATTAGTGACACTAAATATTTGTATTTCTTTTGTGAATTATCCATTAGTGTCCTTTGTTTATTAAGATATTGGAGATTTTTAAAAATTGAGTTAGGAGAGCTCTTTGTATGTGAAACTATTATATCTTTGTCAAATTACATTGCAAATAATTTCTCCAGTTTGTCATCTGCATCCTAATTTTGTTTTTGGTGTAGGTTTTTCTTTTTAAACAGATTTTTAAAATCCTCACCCAAGGATATGTTTTTATTGATTTTAGAGAGAGAGAGAGAGAGAGAGAGAGAGAGAGGAGAGAGAGAGAGAGAGAGAGAGAGAGAGAGAGAGAGAGAGAGAGAGAAAGAGAAGGGATAGGAAGAGAGAAACATCAATCTGTTGTCTCTTCCATGCACCCAACCTGGGATCGAACCCTAAACCTAGGTATGTGCCCTGACTGGGAATCGAACATGAGACCTTTTGGTGTACAGGATGTTGCTTTATCAAACTGAACTACACTGGCCAGGGCTTTTTACACAGATTTTAAAACATTTTTAGTGTAGTTAAATCTATCAAAATTTTCTTTTATGGTATCTGCCTGCTTAGGAAAGCCTTCTCGAATTACCAGATTATATCTTCACCTCTATTTCCTTATATTACTTTCACAGTTTTAAAAAACATTTACATCTTTACTCTATTTTGGATGTATTTTAATGTAGATTGGCAAGTCCATTATTTTAATACTTTTTATTGAACAATTATTTTTCCTCAAAGGATTTATTATTTTTAATTTTTTCTTTAGCATCACAATTATTGTGTTTCTTAAAGTCAGTTTTCCCCCTTTTTATAGATTTTATTGGAGTGGCTCTGGTTAACAGAATTATACAGGTGTCAGCTGCACAATTTTACAACACATAATCTGTACATTGTATTGTATGTTCACCACCCCAAGTCAAGTCTCCGTCCATCACCATTTATCGCCCTATATCCACCTTTAACTTCCTTCACCCTCATAACCACCCCTCCCCCAGCAATCACCACACTGTTGTCCATGAGTTTTTTTCTCTCTCTCTCTTTTTTTTTTTTTTTTGGCTCAATCCTCCCTCCTCTGCCACTCAGCCCCCCACCTCACCCCCAACAGCTGTCAGCCTGCTCTCTGTATATATGAGTCTATCACTGTTTTGCTTGTTAGTTCATTTTGTTCATTAGATTCCACATATGAGTGAAATCATATGGTACTTGTCTTTCTCTGACTGGCTTATTTCACTTAGCATAATGTTCTCCAGGTCCATCCATGCTGTTCCAAAAGATAAGATTTCCTTCTTTTTCACAAACAAGCAGTATTCCATTGTGGAAATGTCCCACAGCTTTTTTTATCCACTCATCTACTGATGGACACTTGGGATGCTTCCAAATCTTGGCTATTGTAAATAATGCTGCAATGAACATGGGGTGAATATATTTTTTCAAATTAGTGTTTTGGGTTATTTGAATAAATCCCCAGAAGTGGAATTACTGAATCATAAGGCAGTTCCATTTTTAATTTTTTGAGGAACTTCCATACTGTTTTCATAGTGGCTGCACCAATCTGCATTCTCATCAACAGTGTACAAGGGTTCCCTTTTCTTCATATCCTTCCTCAGAGGTTTTAAATGTCATTTTTATTATATAACAAATTATGTTTGTATATATCCATATGATTTTTTCTAGGCCTTTTATTCTGCTTCATTGGGATCTTTATTGATCCAGTAATTTCAAATAGTCCTAATTATTAAAACTTTTAATATATCTTATTATATGGTTGTGTGAATTCCTATTACCTTTTTCAAAAGATTTTTGGCATTTTTCATGTATTTATTTTTCCAGATTACCTTTAACTGGAAACATTTTATTAAGATTCTAAAAGATCCCCATTGGAATTTCTAAATTAATATTTTGGAGGTAATTTTGATATCTTTACAATCCTATATAATAAAAGCCTAGGTGATGTCATGCCCTTGTGGGACGCCCTCTTGTGACATTGTCACAAGATGGCCGCTACAAAGATGGCTGCCACAAGATGGCCACATGCACAGTGGAGGTGGAACCTGGTGGCTGCTCTGTGCGGTGAGGCCTGGGGTCCCACGACTCTGTGTGGCGCGGAGGAGGCTGGTCCTGGTGTCTCCACCACCTTGCGAGGAGGAGGTGGGTTGTGGTAGGGGAGGGCAGTTGTGGGTGATTAAGCTGGCAGGGGAGGGCAGTTGTGGGCGATCAGGCTGGCAGGGGAGGGCAGTTGGGGGCGATCAGGCTAGCAGGGGAGGGCAGTTGGGGGCGATCAGGCTGGCAGGGGAGGGCAGTTGTGGGTGATCAGGCTGGCAGGGGAGGGCAGTTGTGGGTGATCAGGCCGGCAGGGGAGGGCAGTTGGAGGTGATCAGGCCAGCAGGGAGAGCAGTTAGGCGTCAATCAGGCCAGCAGGCAGGTGAGTGGTTAGGAGCCAGTGGTCCGTCCCGAGGGGTCCCAGTTTGGAGAGGGTGCAGACGGGGTTGAGGGATATCTCCCCGCCCATGCACAAATTTTGTGCACCGGGCCTCTAGTATAATTTCTCCAAGTCATCTTTAATTACTCAGTGTTTTATAGTTTTCTTCATTTGATTCTGCCTGTCTTCAAAGTTAAATTTTGATATTTTAAAACTTATTTTGCTATTGTGAATGTAATATTTTTTCATTGTATTTTAAAGAGGATTACATCTTCTAAGTATGGGACATAGAAAAGTTGGTGATTTGTGTATACTGTTTTCTAAATGGTCATTTTATGAGCTTTTAATTCTAATGGTTTTTATTATTTTTGTAATAAGGCAGTTATAGCATTGCAAATGATAGTTTTGTCTTCTTGGCAATATTTAATATTTATTCCTTTTTTAAAAAAATTAATTATCAGAACATCTAGGATAATGTTAAATTATGGTAGCGAATAGTGAACATCTTTGGCTTGTTTCTCATTTAAATGAGAATAATTTTATGGTTTCAAAGTTGTGCATTATTTACAATTTTTTTTAGCATGTTGAGAAAATAGTTTTCCATTTTCTTTAAGTAGAAGATCCTGGAATGGGAATGAGATAATATTTGCATAATGCACTTTATTTTTATTTTTTAAAATATATTTTTATTGATTTCAGAGAGGAGAGAGAGAAAAGCATCAATGATGAGAGAGACTCATTGATTGTCTGCCTCCTGCACGTTCCCACTGGGGATCGAGCCTGCAACTTGGGCATGTGCCCTGACCAGGAATCAAACTGTGACCTCCTGGTTCATAGTTCGATGCTCAACTGCTGAGCCACACCGGTTGGGCAATATAATGCACTTTATATAATTCACATTTTAATTTATTGGGTGCTCGAAAACAATTTGTATTCCTGAATTTTGTACCTTGTAAAGAATGTGATGTAAGATCAAGGAGTTTTGGAAACAGTACTTTCCTACTGTTTTTTAAATATTTGCCGTTGTTGACGTTTGTGTCAGTGTAGCCTTGTAGTAGTAAATGTTAAGTGATATTTGTTTGGTGTGTGTTTCTTGAACAAAGAGTCTTTTGATTAGCTGATGAACATTAGTTGCTTTCTCATATAAATGCATAAAGATTCATTTAGTTATTTGCACAAGACTTAATGAAAACATTGTATTTGAGTTCTTAAACTGTACTATGAAAATTATTTCAGGTTATAGAGTGATTTATAGACTTGGAAATTTAGAGAATAATGTAAGCCTTAAAAGTGCTAAAATTGGGCCAGCAATTGTGAACTCTATTTTTATCTTTTTGAGCCCTTCTGTGCTTTTTTTTTTTTTTTTTGCCCCTTTCAATGTCAATAACATTTAATTAATTGAGTTAGAGTACTGGTTCTAATTAACATACACATACTACACTCCCCTCCTCTGCCCATGTGGAGCATAACAAGTTGCCCATTTGGCCTCTTTAAACTTGCTAGGCACATATACACCCTCTTCACCCCTAAATTTCAAGTTTCCTGCTCATTTGTTAACCCATAGATATTACAGTGGTGGACAGAGTGACAGCATAGCCCCTAAAATGTACACACTTTAGTAGTTTAGAAGAGGAAGAGACTTTTGGGGAAAATCATGAAACTTCAAGTGGGTCCTGATAGAGGAATAGGGAAGAAGGTGAAAGTAATTTAGAAATGGGTTGGGGGAAAGCATCCACTAAGTAGGGAAGGTAGAACTGTGCAAATCAACTAGACTACTAGAGAAGGACAGAAAATCAGAAGGATGGTTACATGGGTGATAGAATCAGAATACTGAAGTCAGTGACGTCTTCCTAGTAGAGTTTTAGAAAGGAAGACACTTGTGACAAGGTTAAAGAGAAAGAATGAGTACTGAGGAAGAACCAATAGATTTATTTATTTATAAGACCATGGAGAGTATATGATAAGAATAATAAATACTGTAAAGGGGGTAAGGAATAAATTGGTGGTGAAATAATTGGAGGCAGTGGCAGTAGATTAGGTTACTAAATCAGCAAGTTAATCAGTGAAGCATAAATAAGGATGGCAGTAACTGGAGGGCATTAGAATCTAATAAAGCCTTCCTCTCATTCTCCCTCCATCCCATTTCAGGAAGTGTAAGATCCTGAAATTCATTCTCAATTGTCAAAGTGATAAATATTTTGTTAGTGATAACGAGAGCTATCATTATTTATGTCTATGGTGTGCCAGTGCTTTATTTGTATTATTATTTTTTAACTTTTTTAAAATTAATTAATTAATTTATTTTTTATTTTTATTTTTTAAATATATTTTATTGATATTTCACAGAGAGGAAGGGAGAGGGATAGAGAGCTAGAAACATCGATGAGAGAGAAACATCGATCAGCTGCCTCCTGCACACCTCCCACTGAGGATGTGCCCGCAACCAAGGTACATGCCCTTGACCGGAATCGAACCCAGGACCTTTCAGTCCTCAGGCCGATGCTCTATCCACTGAGCCAAACCGGTTTCGGCTACCTTTTTTTTAAAAAGAGCATTTTTATTATTATCTTTAATATATTTTATTGATTTCAGAGAGGAAGGGAGAGGGAGAGAGAAAGAGAATCATTGATAGTCTGCCTCTTGCACGCCCCCCACTGGGGATCGAGCCATCTGGGCATGTGCCCTTGACCAAAATTGAACTCAGGACCCTTCAGTCTGTAGGCCGATGCTTTATCCACTGAGCCAAACCAGCTAGGGCTATTTTTTACCTTTTAAAAAACTTTATTGTTTGAAGTATTACATATGCCCCCCCTTCAACACTCTCCACCCTGCTGCTGCCCCCTTCTCAGGCTTTCCCTGACCAGTGTTTGTCCATGGGCTATGCATATAAGTTCTTTGTTTAATATTTGTATTGTTTTTAATCCCTAAGACATTCCTATAATGCAGATGTTGATAACTACTTTTCACAGTTGAGAGCACCCTTATTAACAGTTCTGAGGTCACTATAGTAAATGTCAGTGATACACTTTTTCATCTCTCTTCTTTTTCTTCATTCCAGTCATTGAAAAAAAATACTGAAACCAAGAATTTTCTGAAAGTCACAGGCTAACAAGTGCCAGAGCTGGTTCTAACTGTGAAATAAAGACTGACTCCAGTACCCTACCATGTTTTTTCTATGACTCTATAATTTTCAACTTGGCTGCCAAAGAGAATCATCCATGTAATTTATTTTTCCCTACCAATTTATTTTGGAATGAAAATATTCTAATTTTTAATTTGGAATGAAAATATTAGGGAGAAAAAAAGAATAAAAGAGTATTGGATTGTTGAATGGTGATTGAGAATGGGGACTCTGTAGTTAGACTGCTTGGGGTCTAACCCTAACTCAACCACTTACTAGTATGTGACCTTGGACTGGTTTTTTGTTTAGGCTAGCAGCAGCTGCTCCCTCCCTCCCTCCCTCCCTCTCTTTCTTTCTTCCTTCCCTCCCTTTCTTCCTTCCCTCCCTCCCTCCTTCTTTCCTTCCTTCCTTCCTTTTTTCCTCCACCTCATCCTCCTTCTCTTCCTCTCTTGTTCTTCCTCCTCCTCCTCTTCCTTCTGCTCCTCCTGCTTCTTTTGTGAAGTAGAGATTATATTATCACCACTTGAGAAGACTGTGAGGATTAAATGAAAATTCCCATAAAGCACTTAGCATGGTTGCGAACACATAAGTGCTTGAGGAATATTAGTCATTATCACAATATTATCCATGGACATCCATCATTGCTATGTATGAGACATTTGACTCACACTAAATGTTTTCCAGACTTTATTCCCAATGATGCCAGTTGTGTCTGAACAGTAAAGGATTCCATGATCAAATCCTCTTGGGAAAATACTTCATTCTAAACACCTTTCTTGGAGATTTATAACACAGATTTAGCATATAAAGGCCCTGAAAAGTCCTTTGATTAAGCTTAAAAGAAAGAAAACTCTTTAACTTTCTTGAATAGTTACAATTTTCATGGGGAAAACCTTTTTTTTTTTTTTTAGTTTAGTACCACTGTTAATATCTTTCTGAATAGTTTTCTTATAACATCAGCTCAGGAAGCACTGCCTAAATTATTTAATGTACTTGCATTTACCTCAGTTAGTGAATTAATACAGAGGTTTATCCTTTTATTTTCCCTGATTATAATCTGCAATATTACAGTGGTCGGCAAACTCAATAGTCAACAGAGCCAAATATCAACAGTACAACGATTGAAATTTCTTTTGAGAGACAAATTTTTTTATTTTTATTTATTTATTTATTTATTTTTAAATATATTTTATTGATATTTTTACAGAGAGGAAGGGAGAGGGATAGAGAGTTAGAAACATCGATGAGAGAGAAACATCGATCAGCTGCCTCCTGCACACCCCCTACTGGGGATGTGCCCGCAACCCAGGTACATGCCCTTGACCGGAATCGAACCTGGGACCTTTCAGTCCGCAGGCTGACGCTCTATCCACTGAGCCAAACCGGTTTCGGCGACAAATTTTTTTAACTTAAACTTCTTCTAACGCCACTTCTTCAAAATAGACTCGCCCAGGCCGTGGTATTTTGTGGAAGAGCCACACTCAAGGTGCCAAAGAGCCGCATGTGGCTCCGAGCCGCAGTTTGCCAACCGCTGTGCAATAACAATATGATGTTTAGTTGGAAGGATCCAGGAGTTGGGGATTCTGATATTTCTGTAACTAGGAGAGTGATCTTATATTTTACCGCTGTATGTGCCTTGATTCTTAATGTGAGATAGATAGACTAGATCTCTAAATTTTTCTTCTACCTATGAAATTCTGAATTGTTAGATAAATGACTATAAACAATTACATTGAAGAGCTATGTCATTGAAACTTGCCTGTTAGATTTGACTTTTTTTCAGCCTTAGTACCAACTGTTATAGAACCAGCCTTACAAATATATTCTAGGAATAGGAGCTAAATCCTGATCAACTCTCTGATATCAAATTAATTATAGAAATAGTCACAAATAACACTACAGTTTGGTTAAGAAAAATTCTTTGAGCACTTCAAATTTCTCAAAGGTTTGAGAAATCTGATAAAGAAAAATTGCTTTGAGAAGTTCAAATTCTAGTAAGAAGTTACACTAAACATTTTTTTTTACAAACTTAATTTAGTTTACTTTGTCCCATTCTGATAAGTTGGGACAATTAAAAAATATAAAATCTATCCTCAGCTAGAGATAGTTTGTTAAAAAATATTTCCTCAAATCAGTGCTGGTAATGATACCTTACATTGATTTATCATTCTACAATTTAGAGTGGTTTCATGTTTTATTTTCTCCTTCTAAATATTGAGTGTGGTAGGTAGGACAGTTGTCATTTTTTTTTACACTTCAATGTCACTTAAGAGTCAAGTCACCAAAACTTGTTACCAAATTTGCCATCTCACGCTGGAATAATTGGTGGAAACAGAACTCTGGCCCCAGTCACTAGTCTAGCTTTTTTCAGCATCCTTACACTATCATGTTCTGTTGGCGTCACTGATTTAACTTCCTTGTCCTACATATTTTCTATTAATGCAGCCCAATGTGGCATTAACCTTTTTTTAGTGATTATGTTACATTTTAAAATCCCTCTTAGGCGCCTAAATTATTTTTCTGTAAGTAGTTATGTTTCCCCATCTTTTTTTGTCCATTTTTTGAATCAACTGTATGATCTTCATTTAATTTCCATTCATAGCTTTACCTTTTAAGATTAAGTGCATGTTATTAACCTGTTACAAGAATGTGCTTTGTATAGGTGTTAGCAGGTCTGTTTGTGAGTGTGTGAGGGATAAGGATGGATTGGCTCAGGTTATTTGTCTGTGTAGTGAGAGGTTTCACTTAGTTATGAACCAAACAAGCAGTTTTATTAGCTAATTAGGTTAATATTTTTCTAATTGGATTATTAATTTTTGAAAAGTTCAGGAATCTTTTTATAAAATAACATGTTATGAAACTTGTTGTCTTAGCAGTAGTGCCAACATCTCTTCATATCATGTCCATGACAGCAAACTTTAATACCTGTAAGTTTAAAATGTTTGAAATGTAAACTATGACATGACAATCAAATGACAAAATTCTTATATGTAAGATTAATTGGAGATTAATATTGAAGTAGAATAAAAAATTTGACTGTCAGCAGTTATTTATAATTAACTTGATTGTCTATCTAGAATATTCAAGATAATAGATAAGGATTACTGGAAGTCTGAATAACTAATTCAGTAAGATTGGTAGAAATAATCAGAATACATAGGAAAAGGATGGCTTTCCTAAATACTTGTAATTAGCAATTATAATTACAAAGAACAAAACATAAAGTTTAAAAAAAGAGAAGAGCTCATTTATAATAGTAACATAAACTAGCCCCTATCAGATAACAAAAGGCACTTGTAGAACAGACTGTTGATTGTTCACAACTATTTGTTTTTCACTTCTTTCTCAGGAGTAGAACCCAAATTTTTAGCTATGTGTCACCCTGTTAAAGATTATTTTGCTTAGCCTCCTATAATGCTGTGTGGCCATTAATACTGAACTCTGGCCAATGAGCTATATATGGAAGTTATCAAGAGCTCAGGGAAGGACGTCTCCTTAGGTAGAAGGCATTCTCTCTCCTCCTTATCCCTTTTTTCTTGAATGTGAGCAGAATGTGAGTAGGAGAGAGTCAGAGACCCCACATAGAGAAGAGGTTCAGGGACAGAAAGTTATAATGAGGTATGTATATTGGGCATTTTGAGCTAACAATGAGGTACAGTGTGTTGGGTCATTACAGGACAATAAGAAGAGGAGATGTTCAGTAATTAGTAGTTAGCTCTGCCAGGTAGATAGGTCAAGAAAGGTAGTCTCGCAGCTCCAGTGGTGCAATCGGTTAGCATGCGGTACTTATAAGAAAGGTAGTCTCTGATGATCTCTTATTATGGGTAATGCCCCTAACTAAAATTCTTCTAGTTTGTTAAAGGGTTTGATGGGGACAGATGTTTCTCATGAGCCCACAGGGTCTCGGTTGTCTTTAGCTCAGAATAATCTGAATACCACAGACACACATCTTGGGGTGACTTGTTCTGAACCCCAACAGTTCCCTCCTCTGAAGCTTCCTGAGAGAAGTATCACATTCCAGAAGTTGGGTCAATAGAGATTGTTCCATATCTCATTAAACTAGTCTGTCTAAGTATAGGTCAGACCATTTAAACAGTTATTCATTTCGGGAAGTGGTGATGCAGGTGGGCTCCCAAAATTAGTCCTATGATGCAAGCAAATCAGGTATTTAATAAAAGGCATTTCTATGGGAACAAGAAAAATGAAGGTTAATGATTGGAGCAGACTATACTCCCAGTTTCTGAGTTCGGAAGACAGGCAGTAGAGAAGATTTCCAGATGTCTAGCCATACCTAGATATTGAGCAAGGTGCTTCTATAGATGTTTGTACTTAAAAAAACACATGGCTTTCTTTTTTTCCCCTCTTTGGTCTTAGGAATTGAGGATGATAAAGATAGGTGGGCTGTGAACTGCTTCTAGAGCTGCATTTCTGGTTTCACAATGTCCTTTGTAAGATAAGGGCAATTGCTCTCAGTTTCTCAAACGATATCATAGGTTGACCTTCCTCCCAAGCCACTTCATCCCTGATTAGCTTTTTCCCCCTCTGGGTATATGCTTTTTGTGTTGTTTTATTTAGCATAGGAGAGGATGTATTTTTAAAAACATGTTTTGTTTTTAATTTATTTCAGAGAGAAGAAGGGAGAAGAGAGAGAGAGAGAGAGAGAGAGAGAGAGAGAGAAAGAGAGAGAGAGAGAGAAACATGGATGAGAGAAAAACATTGATCGCTGCCTCCTGCATGCCCCACACTGGGGACTGAGCCCAAAACCTGGGCATGTGCCCTGACCTGCGACCTCCTGGTTTATGGGACGAAGCTCAACCAACTGAGCTAAACCTGTGGAGTGTGAGGGGTGGGGAGAGAGATGATTTCTAAGAAATCCTATCATACTCTTTAATCTTCAGCTTCCGATTTTGCCAAATTTCTGTTTTAAAAAGAGTTATTAAATCTTTTCAAATAGCTTGTCAGGCTTTAGCTGGAATAAATTGGTAATTATTTCTGGCAGTATTAAACAATTGCATGGACTCAAGAGGCTGCAAAGGTCATTACCTTCCAGATCATTCCCTCTGATAGCCAAAAGAAAGAACTGACAGCCTTCATGTCCCAGGCAGGCAGGGGAATGTTTCCTGGTGAGACACAATGTCTATTTCCACAATACAATCAGATAAAAGAGATGCAGTTACTTTACATGAAGCCTGTGCAAAACATAACAGCTTGCCTCTAATCTTGTATCTTAACTCCATCAACCATTAAATCTTAACTATAGCCTCCATTAGAACTTTATCAACAGGTTTTAGGTAGATGAATTGTTCCCTGCCAGACATCCTTTCCCATAAAACATTCAGATAAAGTTGACATAACTCTTTTTAACATAAAGCCTGTTTAAACCTTCCAGTTTTCATAATTGTATCAACCCTTACATTACTATATTCTTTTAATCTAATTGTAGTGTTGTAGAGCGAACGCGAGTAAAGACCACTGGAGTCCAGACCAAATTAAAATTTAGGGAGCCTTTATTGCCGGCCGGCGACTGTCCCCTCTCCACTCAGGGAGATCAGAGAGCAGCCCCGACCCTTTGTGTCCGACCGTATTTAAACCCATTCACTACAGTTTTTTTTTTTTTTTTCTTTTTCAGAGCAAACAGTCTAAAACAATTTAAAACAAGCAGTTTTCCTTAATTAAAGAGCCAGCCCTATGTGTGCTTAGTGGTTATCTCGCTGCTGGCCTTGAAAACAACTCAGTTCTATCCAATTAAAAATGCATCTGGCCTAGCATTGGGAGTATGAGCATCTCTAGTCTCTGGCCTACAAGGTCAGACAGCTAAGTTTATCTTCCTCGTTATTCAAGCAGGCTAGAAAGCAAAGTTATTTTTTAGGATAAGAGTTCGTCTAAAAAACAGCAGAGAATTCCAAATAGTAGTTTTACAATATAGGGGTTAGCCTTCTCACTAGGAGGAAGCATGCTCAAAAATTCCCACTCTCCAACAGTAGCCTGAGTTAGGGCTTCACCAATGGGTTTTTGTTCCCATAGTTCATGGAATTCTCATGTCAAGGAGTCCTAGAAATTTCTCTTTGTTTTACCTCTATCAATATTAAAATATAGGTATCTCATTTTGTTTATTTGATTTGGAAGCCCTTGCTTTTAAATGATCTAATATTCTATTTGGAACATTACTCATAATAATCATTGTAATTTTAGGTTATAATTTCCTTGAAGGCTGGCAGCAGTTTGGTAGCACCATAGCCATAAATGGATTTTAGCACACATTTCTGTCTGGCCATACGTTGGAACTTCCAACCTGACAGTTACCAAGTTCAGTTCTTAGGACATAAAAATGTATAAATTGTCTTTTAATAAGTTTTTGCCTTTTTTTTTTTTCTTCATAAGTGCAGAATGGTTACTAGGTGTACCGGTTAATGGGGTGGATTTTTTTCAATAGATTGAGTTACACATACTAGTAGAGTAACTGGTTTGCTTTCATATTATGGATACTATGAATCTCATAATTGATTCTCTTGCATTGATGCTAATAAAATGAGAGTCAAAGTTTCTGTCCTAACTCTCTCAAACAAAACAAAACAAAACAAAACAGGCCTGATTTAACCTTACCTATTGCTTTATATTATACTCTTACCCCTATTTTCTTTTTGCCTGGATTTGTTTATTTTTATCCTGTTATACACATTTGTGAAGCAAAGTGAAACACAGTAAATATAAATGCACATGATGGTTTTTCTTTTTGTATTTATCCATTGTTTATCTAGTAAATTAGATAAACAATAACCATTTGTTTGGTTATTTGGTATGAGTACTTATGAATTTTATTAATTCTGTATTTCTCTCTGTGTCTGGTGTCTCTCCTTTTGTCTTGTCATATGTCCTGAGAACTTGGCCTTATGACCAGTGAGAATACTTTCTCTCTGGCTTCCACTGTCTAGAGGTTGCACTTACTTGTGTGCATCCTGTTCTCTGTCCAGCCACGCTAAGCTCTCAAGGGAATTTTCTGTGTATATCCATTTCCTCCCAGAGATGATAAAAACAGGGCCCATCATTCTTGTTTTCCATTAGTTGGAGAATATATATGCATATGGCAGGCAGCCAGGTAGGCTGTGGATTTGACCTTAGGAAATCTAAACACCCCATTCAAAAGGGGGGGAAACATGATTCCCCATATTTTGGAATGGCTGTTTCTAACTCTGGGAGTGTGAGGGTTGCATCTTTTTGCACTCTGCTTTGGGGATGTCTCTTGCTTCCAGAATATTGGTTTGAGTAGCTATTAAGATCCTACTCGTCAATAAACAAATCCTTTGAATTGGAAAACTTTCTAAATGAAAAAGAAAGAAAAACATTTTTAGAGAGCTCTCATATTGTTATGATGGCTAGTCATTAAGATTTCTTTAATAAGGCGGAGGGAGAGAAATCAGAATAAACGCAGACACCTTCCTGTTTGCCTTCAGACATTTGCAGATATAGAGAAAGCAAGCCCGGCCAGCATGGCTCAGTGTTTGAGCATCGACCTATGAACCAGGAGGTCACGGTTCGATTCCCGGTCAGGGCATATGCCTGGGTTTTGGGCTTGATACAATGTGGGAGACAGCCGATATGATTCCCTCTCATCATTGATGTTTCTATTTCTCTCTCCCTCTCCATTTCTCTCTGAAATTAATATACACATATTTACAGAAAGAAAGGGGAGGGAGGGAGGAAAGAAAGGGAGAAGGGAAGGGGGGGGATGGGATATTGGAAGTATACTAGTAAAGGACAGGTTTTTCTGGTACTGAAAATGGAAGATGTGAATTTTTTCCTCTCTTGATGGGAATAATGGGATGGGGGGCGGGTTGGAGGGGGGTGATAGGGGAAAAAAGGGGACATATATAATACTTTCAATAATAGAGATAAAAAATAAAAGAGGATAATGTGGTCTAGCAGTGTTTTCAGTAAGCTTGGACATAATTTCAAAGTGTATTGCAGATTATCTGAATGCAGTTTTATGAAATCAATAATGCGGTATAAATAGATGGTTTTCTGATTGTCTGACTTGATCCAAGAATAAAATTTAGAATTAAAAAATGGGCTATTTTTATTCTGAAAAATAAAATGTGTATCTCTCAAGTAATTCTCCCTGAATATGAATATGTATATATATTTTTTCTTAACAATGTTTTTCATGGAAATTAAACAACAAGTTTTACAACTTATTATTTAGCTAAAACCTTGTGTTGTTCATTAAGGCACATCTGTATATTTTAATAGCTGAGCGGAGACTGTATGAGTTGATATTCTTCAATAATACTACTGCATAATAATAATATTTTATTGTAGGTACTGCAGTAAGTTCTTTATTTACAACTTTTTGTTGAATTCTCACCACATCTTAAAAGTAGGTACTATGGTTATCTCTATTTCACAGATGAAAAAAGGCAAATAAGTTGCTCAAGGTTATGCGCCCAGTATAATAGAATTAGGATTCAGTTTCTGGCAATTCTGTCTCAGTTTCTACTACTTGAGAATGCTGATGAAAATTAAGAAGCCTAATGCAGGTTTTGTACCTGAATTAGGAGGTTAGGAAATTTAGGTAGAGCTAAGGTTTTTCCTTAAGAAGCAGTTTCTAAGTCTACTCTCATATAGATGGGTGGGTGAAGAAAACTACATTGAACTCTGACAAGTTTTGCTGGAGATAAATTTGTTTTGCATCTCCTAAGCTTCCTTTTTTTTTTTTCTTTTTTATACTTAAGTAATTCCAATCTTCTGAATAACTATTGTTGAATACAATCATTATCTTGGATATTACCACTTTTACTTTTGTTTTATGAATATTAAGCTTTCAGGGAACCAAGTGGCTTTCCTAGGTAGACTGTTATTCTTATAAATAACTGAAATATAAGCAAATTAAATTACTTTAATGCCTTCTATAAAGTCAATTTTTGATGCATGTCTTTTTGAAAATACACAGTTTTAAAGTATTTTCTGCAATTTTCTTGTGAGGCATCATCTATTTGAAATTATTCACTTGAAACTAGGAAAAAATGTTCAGTATGTTTTGCAGCTGGCATTCATGAAAGCTGAAAGAAAGTTGCAGAGCCAATTTCATCATATTATGACACTTACACTTTTGTCAAAATTCTTGCATTTTAATGCTTGTTTGTGCACATTGATTTTGAAATGAACCCAGTAATTTCTGTTTGAAATTGCTTTACTTTTGCTAATAGGAAATAACTAAATTTTATAGGTTCATTTCTATCTATAATAATCTGACTATAAGGAAAATGTACTTAAAATTTTAACAACTTTCTATGTTAATTTTCAGATTGAAGATTTAGAACAGATGTGGAAAGATGTTCACTTCAGAGAAAGGGGTTGTGGAGGAATGGTTGTCAGAGTTTAAGGTAAAATTTGTTTTAATATAATTATTATATTCCAAAGAAGTTTTGTCTGGGGTTTAAATTCTAGTGGCTTTTTTTTTTTATATGACTGAAAAGCTAAATATTTGGGGAAGCAGAAGTATGTCCCAACAAATCTTGATAGGGAATTATTTACACATAGTAATCTTTTCTAGGAGATCAATTCCTTTTTTCTTAAAAGTGGTTCAAACAGTTTGTTTGTTTTCTCCTTTTCATGGCAACACTGCAAAGAATGGTTAATGTCTGCATTTTGATGTCACTTTCTTCAACCACCATCAAATTCCCAACTTGTTAAATGGGAGTGGGCATGAGCAACAGTGAAGAGAAAATGGGAAGATATTCACCCAGTTTTCTACCAGTGGATCTTTCTCTAGTTGGCTAACTCAGTGGCGATATAAGGGGTGTATAACTTTTGGTTAGTTGATGAAAATAAAGCCTGTTTTCTTGCTTCATGACTTGTGTCTCTGATAGCTAAAATTGTGTTGCTTTAACCAGTTAATTGCTTTGTCCTTGTCTTCTGGGTCTCATTGTTACACATAATTATGTGAGCTTCATGATCATGAACCACAGGAATGAAAGATTTGGGCTGCAGCTGTCACTTTTTTTGTTCAGCCCTACTACCCCAAGACCTTCAGGGACAAACATATAGTCTGACAAAGTCAGACTTTCTGGCTTGTTTCAGTGACAGAGATTATATAACAGGTACCAGGCAGCCATTTCACCAAACAAAGGAAAAGATAAAATTGTAGGGTTTAGAGGAAGGGTGGAGTTCAGATGAAATTTAAATGAAGCTGTATTTTGATGGACTTAAAGCAGGGCTATGTGTAAATGGGGTCATATCTGGTCTCAACTTTGAAGTAGACCCAGGGTACTGTTGTCTTGGAAACTACAAAGTTAACATTTATATGGAATGTTGTGTTCAAAAACCCCTCCTCTGAACCATTGTACTTATGTTGGAAATTGAGCCTGCTTCTCTGTATCAAGGTGAAGTAGCCCCTCCAGGCAGAAGTGGGATGTTTCATTCTTACTGATTAATGTTTAAACAGCTATGTTTTTTTTTTTTTTAAATATATTTTATTGATTTTTTACAGAGAGGAAGGAAGAGTGATAGATAGTCAGAAACATCGATGAGAGAGAAACATCGATCAGCTGCCTCCTGCACACCTCCCACTGGGGATGTGCCCGCAACCAAGCTACATGCCCTTGACCGGAATCGAACCTGGGACCCTTCAGTCCGCAGGCTGACGCTCTATCCACTGAGCCAAACCGGTTTTGGCAAAACAGCTATGTTTTTGATATTTCTGATTTTAGACAATAAGACTTCTCAGTGAGTAACAACAGTAGTCACTCAAAAGAGGAGCTTGTTATGATACTTTCGGCTACAGTGTGTCTGAGAGAAACAATATTTCCTATTAAATTTGCAGCTGGCCTTATGGTCGTTGTTACCTCATCCTGATGAATGAATGGCTGAGCAGATTTTTACTTTTTCAACTTTGTAATAGTCAAGAATAGAGTATCCTTCTATGGAACCCCTAAGTAATTATAAAGTAAATTAGAATATTATAAAAGTGCACTGTATAAATTTTGCATATTGTAATAGATTGACTAAATCTTATGTGCTTTTTTTTGATGCATATGTTGTCTTTGTGAATTAAGTGTTCAAGGTGTTTTTAAGTTTTTGTTTTTTTTCTGCTTCAAGAGGGTTCAATATGGTTCATTATATCATGATTTTTTATTTTTTTTTTGCAGTTTGATGGAAATTGTCAAGTTTAACAATTGAGTACCACTTCTAGAACATTCTTATGTTTAATGGTGAAGTCAAATTTGCAAAAGCAAATATAGCCAATTAGCCAATAACTCTTTAATAGGGGAGTTATGGAAAGATATCATGTTGAAAGATAGGGAATAGGAGAGGGGTCAACTATTAAGGCAAATAATTTAAAATAATGACTGAGACCCTTCCCTTCGCCTCTGTTTGTTATTCCCCTTCTCTTCAGGCTTGACTATATAGATACCCTGGGAAGTGTAGCAGTAAGGGCAGTAATGTTCCGAGTGTTTGAGGAAATGGGTTTTTGGAGGGAGGGTTACAGAGATGGCATGTACAAGAGTCAACCAGAGTAGTTACATTGGTAGGTTGGTTACTTTGAGCAAATAAGTAATATGGAGGATAATGGGAGTTAGATTTCTCTGTGTCTGAGAAAGAAATTAGAAACATGGAATGGGGAGAGGCAAGAAAGAACCCTAGAGCCCTAAGGTGTTGTATTGAAATTAGGAGAATTAGGGGAAAGGAAATTTTTCCATTGGCAGGAGAGGACTGAAATCCTGGGCCCCATGAAATAAAAAGTAATTTAATTTAATTTTCCCTAATCCTGCAAGATTAAAATTACCCAATTTTCAGTCAATTTGGTATAGCAAATGTTTTAAATTATTGTCTAGTGTATATAATAGCCAGTTAAAGAGATATTTCCTATTCCTTGGTAATTTGCTATGGGTTCCTGAAAATTATTTTGAGTATTATTTTGAATTATGTTAATGTGTGTTTAATTTGGTTTTCTTTATGTTGGGTAAAGAGATTAAGGTTATCAGGCAAAATCAACAGTATTTTAGAAGTAATAGAATGCAAAAAAGTGCTTTAGAACAAACCTCTTAAGTACTTTTAAAATTAGAGTATCTTGTCTTTGGAAATGATTTGTGATGTTAATTACATTTTTGTTTAAAATTTGGCAAAATTTGAAGACATGCTTCATACTGAAGTATCATTTGGCAGATGGTTTTTTAAAAATGTAAGGATGTGTGATATAGGTTGGGTGGAAGAGAATTAATGAAGATGGACAGATGGCTGGAGAACCAATAAATAAAACAACTCTGTTCAAAAACATTACACATGAGATTAGATTTTTGAGTGATATATCTATAATAATAAAAGGGTAATATGCTAATTAGACCGGACATCATTCCGGACAAAGCCGGGGCCATGGCGAAGCCAGCCTGGGTCCCTGGTGCCTGCAGGCAGCTGGAGCGAAGCCAGCCCAGGTCCCGGTGCCTGTGGGCAGCTGGAGGGAAGCCAGCCCGGGTCCCTGGTGCCGGCAGCGGCGGGGAAGGAAGGCCTACTCTTGCACGAATTTCATGCATCGGGCCTCTAGTACTTATATAAATTCTAGAGACCCAGTGCACAAAATTCGTGCCTGGGTAGGGTCCCTAGTGGCTGCTGGCTGCCGGCCGGGGCCGTCCTTCGTTCTGCACTGCCCCCTGGTGGTCAGCGCATATCATAGTGAGTGATCAAACTCCCAGTGGGTGGAACTCCCGAGGGGACACTTTGCATATTAGGCTTTTATATATACAAGTATATATTTTTAGAAAAGGCCTCTGCTTGGTTTTTTCATTTAAAAAATATTTTTATTGACTTCAGAGAGGAAGAGAGAGAAACATGAATGATGAGAGAGAATCATTGATTGGCTGCCTCTTGCACACCCCACACGGGGATCAAGCCCGCAACCCAGGCATTGTGCCCTGACCAGGAATCGAATCATGACTTCCTGGTTCATAGGTTGACGCTCAGCTACTGAGCCATGCCTGCTGGGGTTTGGTTGTTTAATTTAATAACCATGTGCTAATATGGCCAAAGTCGTCATGATTGGTAAAGTAGTACAAAGTTTCTGAGAAATCAGAAACATCTTGATCTAATTATAATTCTTCTGCTGGGTGGTTTTATGATATTGGGCCAATCACATAACTTTTTTGGGTCTCAGTATTCTCATCAGAAAAATTTAAGTCTAGGTAGTCTGTGAAGATGATTTTAGCTCTTTCTACACCAGGGGTGGGCAAACTTTTTGACTCGAGGGCCACAGTGGGTTCTTAAACTGGACTGGAGGGCCGGAACAAAAGCATGGATGGAGTGTTTGTGTAAACTAATATAAATTCAAAGTAAAGGAGCGGAGGGGAGAGCAAGAGAACCGGATAGAACAGCCGGATCCAGCCCGCGGGCCGTAGTTTGCCCAAGGCTGTTCTACACTGTTCCATGGTCACAGTATGAACTCCCAACTACATAACCTCACTCAACATTCTCTCAAATGTATAAAGATAACTCAATTTGCTTTGTGTGATTTTTCCCCCTTTGGAAGAACCATTTAGTGTATACTTTGGCTTTGGGCTCTCGTTTTCAGTGCACTTGATATACCAACAAAATAATTAGACTGGAACTTCATTATTTTACGATTTCATGAATTTCAACCTCTAGCTTTTTAAAGTTTTTCTTGTACCAAATTATCTTTCAGATTGTATCATTTTTCTTAATGCTATATATAGATTTATCTAGCAGATTTCCAGACTCCAGACTCCTAATTTTTTCAATTTTCTGGTAATCACTGAATCTCAGTGTAACTCAAAATCCAGTCTTATGTGTAATGTTTTTGAACAGAGTTGCTTTATTTATTGGTTCTCTACCCATCTGTCCATCTTCATTAATTCTCTTTCACCTAACCCATATCACATCCTTACATTTAAAAAAACCATCTGCCAAATGATACTTTCTTATGAAGCATCTGTCTTCAAATTTTACCAAGACTAATTTTCCAACATAATTTCCAATAACTGCTTTTTTGTCTCCAGTTCTGCCTTCTAAAAAGTGTGAAAGCTTAACTGGTATTTAAGAAGGCCAGTACTGCCCTAGTTGGTTTGGCTCAGTGGATAGAGTGTTGGCCTGTGGACCCAAGGGTCCCGAGTTCCATTCCGGTCAAAGGCCCATACCTTGGTTGCAAACTCCTCCCCAGCCTGGGCCCTGGTCGGGCACGTGCAGGAAGCAACCAATCCATGTGTTTCTCTCACATCCATATTTCTCTCTGTCTTTCCCTCTCTTTTCCACTCTCTCTAAAAATCAGTGGGGATGGAGCTGCCTGCAGACTGAAGGGTCCTGGGTTCGATTCTAGTCAAGGGCACATGCCTGGGTTGCGGGCTTGATCCCCAGTAGGGGGCATGCAGGAGGCAGCCAATCAATGATTCTCTTTCATCATTGATGTTTCTACCTCTCTCTCCCTCTCCCTTCCTCTCTGAAATCAATAAAAATATATATTAAAAAAAATTTTTAAAAAAATTAGTGGGAAAAAGAAAGGCCAGTACCTTTGAACTGATACAAGTGCAGAAAAATATAAAGATTTGCTGTAACACTATTTAAATCATTAGGGTCTTTTAGATCTTAAGGTTTTCAAAGCACTGTTCGTAAATACAGCAATTATGTTTTCTCCCCTTGTATAAACAAAATTAACTTTTCCTATATTCACAAAATGAAATACAAATAGAATTGTGATAAAATCCAATAGTTCATGGCACTAATTTTTAGGAGACCTATCCTGTCATTTAACAGTAGTAGTTTGGTCCAGGGTATTTTCTAGAGGTTGGCTTTTCCAAAAAGAGCTGTTTTTGTTTGTTTGTTTTGTCTTTGGCTGTTTCACAGAAAATATTTTACCTCATGAGGCTTAATTGGCACATAAACTAAAATTGTAGCTCACATTTTAAATGAATCTTCCATTTTTAGCTTAAATAGTATAATATTGTAATAATCTTTATTTTTTACTAATTTTTTTATGATTTAATTTCAATTCACTCAATTTAAAATTTTATAGTTAGACATACATATGTATGTGTATATAAAATAATGTAGTTTGCATATATAATTCAGGTTCATTTCTATCCAGCGTATTAGAAATCTGCTGTTTATTTGACTATTATTTCCTTTTATATAAATTCCTCCAATATTAGGTTACTCTTGATCAAATAAGGGAAATGAAATGTTGTCTGGAGATCTTTTGTTACATGCTTTTGAAATATTGAAGAATGCCCTAATCTCTTCTTTATGTAAACAGCTGCAGTAAAACTCCTCCCCTCCACCAACACCTGAGAATGGTGGAAGGTTCCCAGATAGTTCACATTTACTTACTACTCTGCTGAACAAAACTATTTTATTAAAATTTAAAACTATCTATTTACTTATATAACCTAAAGTGAGATGTGACCTAATTTTAAAGAATCTACTGGTGTGTAAACAGTGACAATATTCATTTCTTATTCTGTTCATCTATAATAAATTCCTTCAGCAAATGTTTGAGTACCAGGCTTTGTGCTGAGTGCTATGGTTGGAGAGGCAATAAGATAGTTCTTATCCTCAAGGAGCTCACAGTAAAGTGAAAATGAATCAGATATCCTTATTATAAAAATTATGCTGTTTAATTTTCTATGTGTATTTATGCACACATACACCTATGTATACTAACCATAACCTATTTTATTTATTTATTTATTTGTTTGTTTGTTTATTTATTTGTTTGTTTGTTTGTTTTAAAAATATAAATATCTGTATACCATATATTTTTATTGATTTCAGAAGGGAAGAGAGGAGAGATAGATAGAAACATCAACGATGAGAGAGAATCATTATTGGCTGCCTCTTGCACGTCCCACACTGGGAATGGAGCCTGAACCCGAACATATGCCCTGACTCAGAATTGAACCATGACCTCCTGGTTCATGGGTCAATGCTCAACCACTGAGCTACACTGGCTGGGCAACCATAACCCACTTTAAATCATGAAATACTAGGATATGGGACATGTAAAAAATAGTGTATCTTGGAATGACTGTTAGCAATATATTGAGACACTAGTGGCCCAGTGCATGGGTTCGTGCACATTAAAAGAAAAGTAATTAGAAGTAATATTTTAATATCGCTATTCGCCCTTTCTCTATATTAGAAGTGTCAAAGATGAAAGAAAATTAGTAAAATGTATATGAAAATAACATAAATTGAATAATAAATAAACAATAGCAACATGATATAATAACAAAGACATGATATAAAAATAACAAAAACATGATATAAAAACAATATTGATAAAAACAATGACTGATAAATTGATTAAACTTATTCTAATATCTCTCTGTATACCACATTAAGAGTAAAAACACTTTCAGAGTGCTTGACTAATTTCTCTTGTGGTGAAGTATTTACAACTTTAACTTTAACGTCACACTCTTCGAACTTGAGAGAAAGTAACGTATAACTGACCATGTCTGAAAACAGGTTCAAGTAGGAATATTCCTACTCTGTCTAGAGTTTGTCTTTGTGATTTATTAATAGTCATTGCAAATGCTGGCATCATGGGAAACTGTCTTTGAATTAATTTAAATGGGAGGCCAGTGTCAGACAGGACAAATATCACGCATACATGAGTCGTTTATTTTTAAATTGCCAGTGTGCGTCATATGTACCGGCCGGTCAGTTTGGCGGTCGGATGGACGTGTGGTTGGTCACTTAGCCTTATATATATAGAAGAAGATGCGTGTCATATGTACTGGCTGGTTGGACGGACAGACGGGCGCACGGTCGTTGGTCACTCACCCTTATATATATATAGGTATATAGATAATATCTGCTGCTGGATTTTTGTTGATTGATTGCTTGAAGGAAGTAATGTGCATGAGAAAGAATGACTTGGGCCCTAACCGGTTTGGCTCAGTGGATAGAGCATCGGCCTGCAGACTGAAAGGTCCCAGGTTCGATTCCAGTCAAGGGCATGTACCTTGGTTGCGGGCACATCCCCAGTAGGAGGTGTGCAGGAGGCAGCTGATTGATGTTTCTCTCTCATCAATGTTTCTGACTCTCTATCCTTCTCCCTTCCTCTCTGCAAAAAATCAATAAAATATATTAAAAAAAAAAGAAGAATGACTTGGAAGACAGACATGTTGTTAAGGAAGGGGTATTTTCTAGGATAGGTTTTTATCCTTTGTTATGAAGTGTTCTGTTTTTGCTTTTCAGATTTTCCTACTACTTTTATTCTAAACCATCTGACTTACTCCTGGAGTTTTATCTCTTCTCATTCCTCTATGGTCATGGTGTCCTTTCTGAATGGGTGATGCTGGAAAGCTGTGATTAGTTGTCTATATTTTGAATGTCATGAGGCAAACTGGTTTGTTGGTAGTGTGCTTACCTTGTTCTGCAGTTCTGAGAAAATTTCTCCCCAATTTTATAAAGGAGAACAGCCTTACCTAATTTAACAGTCACAATATGTAACTCAGAAGAGTTACTCTGATAATGATCTGTAGCTTTCAGGTTTGAAACATTCAATCCTTATACAACAATGTTTATTAATATAATGTTTATTAAAAAGCAGGATTTTGAAAAAAGCAGGATCAATATGGCTAATGAGATTTTTAACTTATATAATACTACAGAAAAATGTATCTCTGGCTTTACACATGGTTTGTATTCTCATTTTTTACCCTACACTGTGATTAATGGTGAAGTGTTGATGTTAATTTACATCTCTGTTGATAAGAGGACTAAACATATTTTTGGTTTTATTTTTGCAATTATTTTTTTGAGAAATAATTCACACAACAATTTTTTTTGTCTTAAGGTGACAATGTGATTTTTAGTATATTCATAATGCTGTGCAACTAACACTAGCATCAAATTCTAGGACATTTCCATCACCCTAAAAAGAAGCTCCGTACCTGTTAGCCACTTTCAACTCTCCCATCCCCCAATCTCTGAAAACAACTGGTCTACCTTCTGTCTATGGATTTGCCTATTCTGGACATTTCATAAAAATAAAATGTATTTTTTATTTTGTTTAGACACTACCAGAAGCATCTTTACCAAATTATGCCACAAATTTGAAAGATAAGAGTTCTTTAGTTTCATCTCTTTATAAAGTTATCCAGGAGCCACAAAGTGAGGTAAGTACTCTTACAGTTTATTGTACTAGAACTATTGATTGTACTAGTACAGTTGATTGATTTTAAAATTTTTATTGTGAAGTATAACATATATAAAAGAGTAAGAAAAATATGTGTTTAGACAACTATAGTGTACATTATTAGTGTTTAACTGATTGCCTTTGAGAAATGGGGTAAGAGAAGAATACCGTATGTTCAAAAATGGCAGAGTAAAAAAACATTTATAATAAAATGAACTCCAGTGTACCCACCCCCAGGCCAAGAAATAGAATTATTACCAAAATCCAAAAGCCATTTCTGAACATGTTCCTCCTTATCTCTCTCTATCTTGCTTGAGGTAGCCTAGAAAAGTCTGGGTCACTACATTCATCTACTCCTTTGGCAAATATTTGTGTCCACTATGAGCCAGCCGCAATGCTAGGCAATAGAAAATCAAAGATAAGTAGCATCTTTCAAAGATGAGTAGTATTCCTCTCAAAAGAGGAAAGAGTAGAAAGTAAGTAAACACATACTTCCAAGGCAATTCTTAACTGGTGCTAGATGGATATGCTTGAATTTGCCAGGTGTACAAGATAAAAGACCATTCTAAGCCGTAGGGATAATTTACAGAGGCCTGAAAAAAATGTAAGGCATTTCAGGAAAGGCAAGCACCGGCTGGTGTGTTCCCCAGTCCTTCTTTCTTTTCTCTTGCTTCCATCTCCTTTTCTTTCTTTCTTGGTAGCAAATTTAGTTCGAAGGTGCTAAAATGATCTGTATTCCAGATTCTGATGCTTATAAATCCCATCATTCATAATAGAAATAGAAAAGGGTTAGAAATAGTGTTGACAATAAAAAGGCATGGCATTTAGAAAAAAAGCAATTACATAGGCTAATGCAGTAGTTAAGAGAGGTTAAGACTGGTAGGAACTGAGGCTGGAAAGATAGATTGGGTTGTAACTATTGTGGATCTTGAAATCTATCATAAACAGTCTAGACTTTCTTTGCACTGAAGGGATGACTTGATTAGATTATTCTTTTAAGAAAGTGGCTAGGTGGCGGATATATTTGGAGGATGGAAAAGTTCAAAACAAGAGACTAGGAAGCTATGAAAGTAGCCTAGGAGGGAGCTGTTGAGAACCTGAGCTGTGCCAGTTAGAATGGAAAGAGGGGGAATAGAGGGGAGGAATATGAGACATGTGGTTCTTTTGTACTTGATTTTGGTAGAAGACATGATATGCTCTAATACCATGAGTATTATTATTATTCAGTGCTAAAATAACTTATACTTTGGAGTTCAGTCCTATATAGACCTATGTGCCTTTGGGATGAAACTATCAGAACTAGAGTCTTTGGTTATTTGAGTAGTTCACCTCTTTTGGAGGGGATCTGGAATAACCCAGCTTCTGCTGACTGTGCTATAAAGTGCATCATGAATTTTAAGTGCTGAAGGAAAGATTAGGAGTATAGTGACAAAAATGTTTACTGGAATAACTGAATAGAATAATCATATTTTGCTTGTCCCTTCCCCCTCCCCAAAGCTTCTTAATTTTTATAGTTTGTGTAAGTTGTTTCTTGAAGAGTTTTAGTTTTTAATGTTTGGGTAAAAGCTGTTTTAAAGTTTTCCATATTTAGTTGAGAATTATTTTACCAAGTAGAATAAGTGTAGCTATGTGCTTTATAATTTTTTAAGCAAGTTAAATCTTATTTATCATTTTATGCTTAATATTTTTGAAAGACTTAAAAATTATTCTTTTGATGAACTGTGTTTTAACCAGGCTACTTTGGATAGAGTTTTAAGGTAAATTTCTGATAGGCTAGTTTGGTTCATAGCATTTCTTTTATTCAAATTAACAGTGAAAACAGCTCTAATGGTTTATAGCACTATTTCTCAAACTGTGATGAAAGACCAGTTTTTAAAAGTTTTCTAATATGTCACAGAATATGTATACCTAATGGTCATGGTGAACATGCAACTCACATCACATGTGAGGACCCACACAGATTTGATCAACCCTAACTAATCTGTACTCTGAATAAGTCTGCTGATCATCCACTTGGATGTTGTAGCAATATCAAGTTGCTATAAAAGTTTCCTCCTTTCGGTTTCTGTATTTATATTGTTGGGGACTGGTAACAGTTTGTTGATGGTTTTCAGTCCATGGACCACACATTTAGAAGCACTGATTTAGGAGGTTTTGCATATAATTTTGTTTTATGGTTTTTGCCTGATTAATGTGGTAAAGGCAGTGTGTAATCCGTATTCTTTTTTAAAAAATTCTTTGTTGTTGAAAGTATTACATATGTCTCCTTTTTCCCCCCAATGACCTCTCCCCGGCTGTTTCCACCCCTAGCATATGCCCTCACCCCTCTACAGTCTGTGTCCATCAGTTATGCTTATATGCATGCATATAAGTCCTTTGGTTGCTCTCTTAACCTCCCCCCACATCTTCCCTCTGAGGTTGAATGGTCTGTTTGATGCTTCTGTGTCTCTGGATCTATTTTTGTTCATCAATTTATGTTGTTCGTTATATTCCACAAATGAATGTGATCATGTGATATTTATCTTTTTCCGACTGGCTTATTTCGCTTACCATAATGCTGTCCAGGTCCATTCATGCTGTTGGAAATGGTAAGAGTTCCTTCTTTTTTATTGCAGCGTAGTACTCTATTGTGTAGGTTTACCACAGTTTTTTAATCCACTCATCTGCTGATGGGCACTTAGGCTGTTTCCAAATCTTAGCAATGATAAATTGTGATGCTGTGAACATAGGGGTGCATATATCCTTTCTGATTGGTGTTTCTGATTTCTTGGGATATACTAGTATCTCTAGAAGTGAGATTACTTGGTCAAATGGGAGTTCCATTTTTAATTTTTTGAGGAAACTCTATACTGTTTTCCACAGTGGCTACACTAGTCTGCATTCCCACCAGCAGTGCACGAGAGTTCCTTTTTCTCCACATCCTCACCTGCACGTGTCATTTGTTGATTTGTTGATGATTGCCATTTTGACAGGTGTGAGATGGTACCTTATTGTCGTTTTGATTTGCATCTCTCAGATGATTAGTGACTGAGCATGTTTTCATGTGTCTCTTGGCCTTCTGTGTGTCCTCTTTTGAAAAGTGTCTATTTAGATCCTTTGCCCATTTTTTGATTGGATTGTTTATCTTCCGTTTAAGTTGTATGAGTTCCCTACAAATATTGGAGATTAAAACCTTGTTGGATAAAACATTGACAAATATGTTCTCCCATGCTGTAATCCATATTCTTAAAAGACAACTCAGCCCAGCTGATGTGGCTCAGTGGCTGAGCACCAACCTATGAACCAGGGGGTCACGCACAGTTTGATTCCGGGTTGTGGGCTTGGTCCCCAGTAGGAGTCGTGCAAGAGGCGGCCGATCAATGAGTCTCTCATCATTGGTGTTTCTATCTTTCTCTCCCTGTCCCTTCCTCTCTGAAAAAAATCCTATATAATAAAAGCCTAATATCCTAAGTGTCCGGTCAATCGTTCAACTAATCAAAGCATAATATACCAATGATATGCTAAGGTCACTCAACCACTTGCTATGACGTGCACTGACCACCAGGGGGCAGACAGTTGACCGGTCAACCAGTTGCTATGACGTGCACTGACCACCAGGGGCAGATGCTCTGACCGGTAGGTTAGCTTGCTGCTGGGGTCCTGCTGATCGGGACTGAGCGAGATGGGCCGGACATGCCCTGGAGCCCTCCCGTGGTCCCTCCCCGGCTGGCCAACCTCCTGCATCTCTCCCCGGCCCTGATCGTGCACTGGTGGGGTCCCTCAGCCTGGCCTGCACCCTCTCGCAATCTGGGACCCCTCGGTGGATGTTGGAGAGCCGGTTTCGGCCCATCCCTCTGGCCAGGCTGAAGGACCCCACTGGTGCATGAATTCATGCACCAGGCCCCTAGTATATATATAAACATCCATTATAAATTAGTTTCTGTTCATTACAAGTATTGGTAGTTTTTGAAAATATGTTTAGTAACTTGACTTAAATTTATTGCCTGATGGTGTGAAAAATGACTACTCTGAATCTCTTCACATATTTGTTTATGACTGTGTGTGATCACTGAATATGCTTTATAATAATACTTACATACAAGGGTCTCTTATCTTGACTTTCTGATTTTAAAAATGTCTATTATACAGATAGCTCAGAGGTTGTGGTGGGAGAGGAAAGGTTATACAGATAATTTCCAAATCATGTTTAAAACAAAATGACAACAATGTTTAGATTATCCAGTGCAATTAACCATGGTTACAATAGGGATGTAGATCTAAGGGCTCTGTAATTATTCAGCTATTGCACACACCAGTCATTGTTGTCAAATGTTGCCTAATTCTAAACTTAGGAGGTGACAGTAACTACCTAGGATTCCCACTTCAATTTCTCCAACCCTGTAGCCAATTATTTATATAGTGGCATTTTTTTAATTAGGAAGAAAGGGTATTAAAGATATTAAGGAGGAACTATGTCCTAGTTATTTTAAGAAGTTAAAAAGATATGGTTTTAATAACAATGCTAACTTAGAGTTATAAAATATTTTAAAGTTTATAAAGTGCTTCTATATACACTTGCTTTGCTTGAGCCTTCCAATAGAGTTCAAAATTTTACTAAATAGTTTAGCAATGAGTAGTTTTGCTCTCCCCCACAAAACAATGGGAAACACATTTATATATTTCAGTAATTACCAATCAAAGAAAAACTTTTATATTTTATATATCAATGTTTTTCAAATACAGTCCAATCTTTGAATTAACATTTTGCCCTGTTCCAGTTGCTAGAACCTGTCTGTCACCAGCTCTTTGAATTCTATCGCAGTGGAGAGGAGAAGTTACTTCGATTTACACTGCAGTTTCTTCCAGAACTGATTTGGTGCTACCTAGCCGTCTCAGCGAGCAGAAATGTGCACAGCAGTGGATGCATTGAAGCTCTTCTTCTAGGGGTTTACAATTTGGTTTGTATTTAATGTGGTTAACAAAATGTTTTTTGGAAAAAGCAAATGCATAACATTATCAGCAAAAGCAAATAGCAACTACTTTTCATGTTTGTAAATCTAATATTTGTTTTTTTTGTACATCAAATGATTCAGCTCATTCTTCCAAACATAACTTTATGAGGTTGAGGGCTATATGGGCATACATATAATCTTCTATATATATATAAAAGGCTAATATGCAAAGTGTCCCTGTGAGTTTGACCAGGAGACCAGGAGCTTGATCGCTCGCTATGACGTATGCTGACCACCAGGGGCTGACGCGGAATGAAAGAAGGTCCTGGCCAGTAGCCAGCAGCTGGGGTAGGGAGGCCCTGGCCGGCCCTGATCACTGGCCAGGCCTAGGGACCCTACCTGTGCATGAATATCGTGTATCGAGCCTCTAGTTATGTAAATAAATCTTTTGGGATTGACTGAAGACTGAAAATAAGAGCAATTCTTTTATAGAGGTATCTGAAAATATCATTATTGAATTTAAAAGTTTTTAAACTTAAAATCTATTGTCTATAAATTGTTTGTGACCTTCACAAAAAGTTTAGGAGAAAAAAATTTAGTCTAACATCTACCACTAATAGTTCTGTAAAATCTGGACTGTTTCCAGAGTTTATAACATTGATTTAACATGTAGTTTGAATTACTAGTAGTGTTTGTATATTAATTAGTATGACATTCTAGATACTTAAGATTTCTACTTTTTAAAATGGAAAAGAAAGTAAGAACTTTTTCTTGACATATTTCATAACTGTGTAAATTGATTTAGAAAATGTAACTTTTTACATTAAAAAAATTAATGACTATTAAGATTACATCTATATGTCAGCCATCCTTGAAATTATGTTACTTATATTTAATTTTTTATGCTACTTAAATTTTAAAAGGTGAAAGATTTATGCAATCTGAAGAGAAACCAGAGTATTATATTACTTATATTTTAAAAGTGGAAGGTTAACTCCAAATGTTTCTCAATAATTTATGATGGATTATCATAATTTAAGATTTCAGTTGACTTTAAAATTCTTTTCTTTTCCGGTCATACTTGAGAATAAAAATTTAAATTTAACTTTTAAATTTATGTGCAAAACATAAATATTTTAATATACTTTCTTTTACTTTTGTAGGAAATAGTTGACAAACAAGGACATAGCAAAGTATTGAGTTTTACGATTCCATCTTTATCCAAACCATCTGTATATCATGAAGTAAGAGGCATTTTATCAAAGTATGCTTATTATTGTTAAGATTTGAAGTTGCTATAAATTGGGGTCTGGTTATTGAGACAAAGTTTTTGATCAATTTATTAGTACTGTAAGTATAAAACACTAAAGTATTTGCTATTTTCAAATTTGAAATGAGAATTCAAAATCATTAAGCTCTAAAATCTGATTCTTAAGAAATCTATTTAAAGTATTCATTTTGAAATATTTTTCTCTTCTTCCAATGGATAAGACTAGTCTATTTTTTTTGGTAGCAATTATGTATTTTCCAAAGTTTTATGTAGAATTTTTGAAGTTAAACTATTATTTCTATTTGTAGTTTGTTTGTTATTCTTTGAGCAGAAAATTTAGTAGACAATCTGAATATTTTTAAGATATATGATTTCATGGCAATTATTCTTAGTGGTATATGTATTCTAAGTATCACATTTTTAACAGAAAGGTTTTTATTTCTTCTTTATTCAAATGTCCTTTTTTTTTTTTTTTTTTAAGCCTTCCAGCATTGGGTCCATGGCTCTGACTGAGAGTGCACTATCCCAGCATGGTTTGTCAAAAGTTGTGTACAGTGGACCTCACCCCCAAAGGGAGATGCTAACAGCACAGAATAGGTATGCTGTAGAGACATAACCTATACTACCACACTGATTAAAAACATTATTTCAGTAGGCTTATAAATAATGTTTAATGAGTTGTGTATAACAATTTTTTATTTAATTTATTTTTTTGTGTGCCAATGTCTTTATATTTTTTTTAATTTAATAAATCTTTATTGTTCAGATTATTACAATTATTCCTCTTTTTTCCCCCATAACTCCCCTCCACCCGGTTCTCATCTCACCCTCTGCCCTTACCCCCTCCCACTGTCCTCATCCATAGGTATACGATTTTTGTCCAGTCTCTTCCTGCACCCCCCACACTCCTTCCCCCCTGAGAATTGTCAGTCCACTCCCTTTCTATGCCCCTGATTCTATTATATTCACCAGATTATTCTGTTCATCAGATTTTTTTATTCACTTGATTTTTGATTCACTTGTTGATAGATATGTATTTGTTGTTCATAATTTTTATCTTTACCTTTTTCTTCTTCTTCCTCTTCTTAAAGAATACCTTTTAGCATTTCATATAATACTGGTTTGGTGGTAATGAACTCCTTTAGCTTTTTCTTATCTGACCTTCCATTCTGAATGATAGCTTTGCTGGGTAGAGTAGTCTTGGTTGTAGGTTCTTGCTGTTCATCATTTTGAATATTTCCTGCCACTCCCATCTGGCTTGCATAGTTTCTGTTGAGAAATCAGCTGACAGTCATATGGGTGCTCCCTTGTAGGTAACTAACTGTTTTTCTCTTGCTGCTTTTAATATTCTCTCTTTGTCTTTGCTCTTGGCATTTTAATTATGATGTGTCTTGGTGTGGTCCTCTTTGAATTCCTTTTGTTTGGGGTTCTATGCGCTTCCTGGACTTGTAAGTCTATTTCTTTCACCAGGTGGGGGAAGTTTTCGGTCATTATTTCTTCAAATAGGTTTTCAGTATCTTGCTCTCTCTCTTCTTCTGGCACCCCCATAATTCTGAGGTTGGTACGCTTGAAGTTGTCCCAGAGGCTCCTTACACTATCTTCATATTTTTTTATTCTTTTTTCCTTTTGCTTTTCCTGTTGAGAGTTTTTTGCTTCTTTGTATTTCAAATCTTTGACTTGATTCTTGCAATCCTGTAGTCTGCTGTTAGATCTCTGTATCATATTTTTTATTTCAGTCAGTGTATGCTTAATTTCTAGTTGGTCCTTTTTCATATCCTCGAGAGTCTCGCTAAATTTATCGGCCTTTTCTAGAAAATTCTTGAAAAACCTTATAACCATGGTTTTGAACTCTATATCCAGTCATTTGTTTTCCTCCATTTTTTTCATTTGTGATCTGTTTCTTTGTCTCTGCATTTTGCTTGCTTCCCTGAGTTGATAGAGTAGCTTTGTGTGCTAGGTGTCCTATATGGCCCAGTGGCTCAGCCTCCCCAGTTACCTGAGGTGGACACTCTTGGCGCACCCCTTTGTGGGCTGTGTGCACAGTCTTGTTGTAGTTAAGCCTTGATTGTTGTTGGTATCCCTTGGAGGAATTGACCTCCAGGCCAATTGGCTGTGAGGATCAGCTGTGTCTATGCTGGGAGAACTTCTGTGCTGGAGACACCCTTATGAGACAAGACTTGCAAAAGCCTCTGTGCTCAGCTTGGATGGGGCAGAGTCTCAGGGTAGAGCAGACAGCATTGGTTTTCGTCAGCCCCACCCTAATAGGCCCCTGTGTCTCAGTGTCCCATGGTAATTGCTGCAAGCACCTCTGAGAGAAAGCCGCCCTCGAGTTCCGCCCGCTGCCAGACAGTCTTTCTCCCCGAATGAGTCTGGGTCCCCAGAGTCTCGCCTGGAACTGGAGTTCAGTGCAGTCAGAAGCTTTTGTCTGCCCTCCCGCTTGAGAAAGCCAGCCGTGCCCTCAGTTGCCCGCCCTCTCCGTGCGCGCGCCTCGGTACCTCTGCCTTCCGCAGTTCCTCTGAGTCTCAGTGTGCTTTTCTCTTTCCTGAGAGTCCAGTTTCACCCCGAATGAGTCTGGGTCCCCAGAGTCTCGCCTGGAACTGGAGTCCAGCGCAGTCAGGAGCTTTTGTCTCCCTCCCGCTTGAGAAAGCCAGCCGCGCACTCAGTTGCCAGTCCTCTCCGCCCGCATGTCTCCGTACCTCTGCCTCCTGCAGCTCCTCTGAGTCTCAGCGTGCTTTTCTCTTTACTTCTAGTTGTAGAATTTCCACTCAGCCAGCCTTCCTGTGGTTCTGGATGATGTTCATTTTGTCTTTCAATTGTAGTTTTGAAATTGTTGCGCAAGGCAGCAGTTTAGGTATTTACCTATGCCGCCATCTTGGTTTTTCCCCTGTATAACAATTTTTTAAAATATTGAGTCATTGTACAAGAGAAAAAAACCGTATTCCCAATTTGCCACTTATCCTTTGCATTAGATGTCATTGGAAACGTCGAATTTTTAAGATAATTTTAATGTGACTGTTACTTGGGAAGTCTTTTTTCTTTTTGGAGTTTTGTATTATTATTGTTGTGATTATTTTATATAGGTTTATTCTGTAACATACCTCTCCCCAGTGCCTGCTTAATTTAATTATGATTGACTTAAAATTTTAAAGATTTGTAAATATTCTTTTGGTTTATCTTTAGGTTTGAAGTATTGACATTCCTTTTGTTGTGTTACAATGCTGCCTTAACCTATATGCCCAGTGTTTCTCTTCAATCATTGTGTCAGATTTGTTCAAGGTAAATTAAAATTTAAATGTTTTTAATATTGAAATATATGAATCTAGGGTTGCTAGTTTGTTATATATCTAAGTTGTTTTTGTTTTATTTTATTATTTGTTTAAAACTTTTTTTATTGATTTGCAAGAGAAGGTAGGGAGAGAGAGAAAGAGAAACATCGATGTGAGAGAGCAACATTGATCAGCTGCCTCTCAACGAGGGATCAAAGCTGCAACCTTGGTCTATGCCATGACGGAATTGAACATTGATCAGTTGCTTCCCACATGAGCCCCAATCAGGGGTCACACTGGCAACCTTGGTATGTGCCCTGACAGGGAATTAAACCCACCACATTTTGGCGTACGGGATGACGCTCCAAGCAACTGAGCCACACCAGTTAGGGGTATTTAAAATGTTAAATAAGTTGCACTAGCTGGTTTTGCTCAGTGGATAGAGCGTCGGCCTGCGGACCAAAGGGTCCCAGGTTCGATTCTGGCCAAGGGCATATACCTCACTTGCAGGCTCCTCCCCGGCCTGGGCCCTGGTTGGGGTGTGTGTAGGAGGCAACCAATTAATGTGCCTCTCTCACATTGATATTTCTATTTGACTTTCCCTCTCTCTTCCACTCTCTATGAAAATCAATGGAAAAATATCCTTGGGTGAGGATTAAAAATTGGGAAATAAGTTAAATAAGTTAATATGAAGTTTGCCTAGCCAACACATAGAAAGTTATTATAGTCACAAAAAATACAACGAAGAAGCTGAGGTGGACACTCTTGGAATATTCAATGGAATATTTCACCAGAAAAGAATAATATTATATAATTAAAAGGATGGAGCCATTATGATCTTTCAGTATTTGGCATGTGGTTGTTTCTGTTTTGTTTGCTTTAAAAACAATTATTTTTTATTTCTGTTGTGCTCTAATTTGGTACCAAGAAATAAGTAAGAGATACAGTTTTTAAGCTTTCCTTGTTTAAACAAAATTGAGCCACTAGATTGGTTAAATAAATTATGGTAGTTCTTAGGTATACTATGCAAGCATTTAAAAATTCTGATTTAAAAAGGTATTTACTGATAGATTATATATGCAATGATTCCAGCATTGATTTAAAATATGACAATAGTTATTTCTGATTGGTAGAATTATGGTTTATTTTAATTTTTTCCTGTGTCATTTTCTGTCATTTTCTAAATCTGATATGCTATGATGAACATGTTACCTTTAAAAAACAAATAAACAACAAACCAAAACAAAAAGATATAGAAAATGCCTTTGGTAATTTAAGTAAATAGGGATAATAGATAATTAATAAACTTGTAGAATAATTTAGATTTGGGGGACTTACTTAGAAAATGTAACTCTGAAGTATAAGTAAGAGGGAGGGTGCATAGAGCAATACTTAGAAATCAAATCAAAATGAACCAAACAGAAAATCAGAAATTGATACTGAATAAGATATAAAACTGTACAGGACCAGAGGGAGAAGGTTGGTAATAAAGCAAGAGGCTTGTAAGAGAAGATAGAGAATTGGAGAGTCAGATGATTCCTAAATTAGCATAATTACATTTCCTAGACGTTGGAAGATGATACCAATGTGCCATCTTTCCCACTTACTGAGTTTCTCTAATATGTTTCTTGTTAGTCACAGGTGCCCAGACTCTTGAATTTTATAAGATCTGTAAAATTTTTATAAAAGATGGAGCGGGTAGAATATCTACATAGTGTTGCCAAGTTTTTATCTTGCCAAGTGATGTTATAAATACCTACCATCAACATTATTTAACAAAACTGAAACTTATTTTAATATCAAAAAACAGGGAGAGTGGAAGGGAAGGACAATAATTTATAAATTAAAAATGAGATGTTTAGCTTTCTTTGTTTCTCATGTCACTGTGGTCTAGTAAAACTTTGTTATGGACTAAAATGAGAATAGGGACCAACACTTGAGAAAAACTAGTTTAAGGAGTGACTTGATGCAGCAACTTTCACCTTTAGACCTTAAAGCAGACTATAAAGCCGAGCTTCTATTCTGGAGTAGTGTCGTAGATGGTAGGGCTCAGGAATGCAGATACAGATATAGATAAAGACATCTATACCATATATCCAAAACTTAGCATCTTCTAAAACAGTATCTTATTTGTCCAAGTTCATTTAATGACACTACCATCCATACTGCTATCCACCCCAGTGTAGAAATAATCATATACTCCTATTCAATTTTATTTCCTAGATGTGACTCCACCCTTACTTCTTTAGTTTGGCTCACTTCCTCTCACTCGTGGGATATTTTGATACTCTCCTCTCCTGTTTCAGTGACTTCCAATACAACCTGTGTGATATAATTCAAAGACCAAGCTGATCATGTCACTCCCTTGCTTAAAACAAAACCTTTAGTTGGTTCTCATTGCCTACATGATAAAGCCTAGCAGGGTATAAGATACTCTGTGATCTGACCCTAGCGTCCTAGCATTCTATCCTACTAAAATTTCCCCAGTCTCCTTGATGTCATGCTATTTCATCCTTTTTTCTTCAAGGCTCTAGGTTGGTTAAATAAATTATGGTAGTCTTTGGGTGAGGACTAAAAAAGAAAAAAAAAAGTAAAATAAGTTAATATGAGTCACTAGGTTGGTTAAATAAATTATGGAAGTCCAAAGAAATAGCTTTCTGGGAAGCCTTCTCTGACTCTCTACTTCTTCCACTAGAGTTTTCAACTCTCTCCTTTTGTTATTTCTGTAACTTGTTCATTGAAATATTTGTTTACTACACAGTCTCCATGGTTAAATTGTGAATCCCTGTGGGTGCTACAGCTTTCATCTATATCCCTAGAGTATGACACAATACAAACCTTTGATAAATATTTACTGAATAAATAAATAAATTTAAAAATTCTATCTTTCATATATTGCATCTCTGTTATTTACTTCCACATATATCATAAAGGTGTAAGGTATAAGAAGGTAAGGTGGTTCTAAGTTTGTTTTTTTAGATAAGAGTAAGAGGAGTCTATTTTAGTTTGGATATAAGTTTTTATAATAGCAAACAACATTTAAGTTGGTTTTATTTCATGTCCAGCTCAATTTTTTCAGTTTCTGTCTTAGTCATCTCAGGCTGCTGAAACAAAATACTATAGACTGAATGGCATTTGTAGACATTTATTTCTCACAGTTATGGAGTCTGGCAGATTGAAGGTCAAGGTGCCAGTAGATTTGGTTCCTGGTGAAGGCCATCTTCCTGGCTTGCAAGCTACTGCCTTCTCACTGTGCCTTCACATGTTCTCTCTCCTCTAAGGGCACTAATCCCATGGTGGGTGCCTCACTTTCATAACTTCATGTAAACCTAGTTACTCCCAAGGGCCCCATCTCCAAATATTACCATATTGGGGGATTAGGGCTTCAACATGAATTTGAGGGGGACACAAACATTAAGTCCATAAGTATCCCTGCTCCCTTTTACCCATGGTTATAAAGAGTTTTAAGATCCTCTCAATATCAAATGAATTTATACTTACCTTTTAAAGTTGCTTTGAATTAATGATATCCTCAGGAGTATATTTTTGAAATGGTCTATGGCAGTGGTCGGCAAACTGCGGCTTGCGAGCCACATGCGGCTCTTTGGCCCCTTGAGTGTGGCTCTTCCACAAAATACCATGGCCTGGCGAGTCTATTTTGAAGAAGTGGCGTTAGAAGAAGTTTAAGTTTACAAAATTTGGCTCTCAAAAGAAATTTCAATCGTTGTACTGTTGATATTTGGCTCTGTGACTAATGAGTTTGCCGACCACTGGTCTATGGTATACTTGGGCATATTTAAGTAAAGGTTTAGATTCCTTGAGTAGAGGAAATATTAAGTTCCAGGTAGTAATTACATGGGGGGAAAGGAGTAAGTCCTATATTAAGTAACCGTTGTATTATATCAACCACAGCACATTATGAGAATACAGCTCTTTTCCTGTTTTATTGAAAATAAAGCCCTAGCTGTTTGCTCAGTGGATAGAGCATCAGCCTGCGGACTGAAGGGTCCTGGGTTCAATTCTGGTCAAGGGCACATGTCTGGGTTGCAAGCTCGATTCTCAGTAGGGGGCTTGCAGGAGGCAGCCAGTCAATGATTCTCTCTCATCATTGATGTTTCTATCTCTCTCTCCCTCTCTAAAATCAATTTAAAAAAAGAAAATGAAAACTTCCTTTTTTTTAAAAAAAGCAGTGCATGCTGATTATAGAAAATTTAGATAATATATCCTATATAATAAATGGCTAATATGCAAATAGACCGAATTGCAGAACGACCAGTTGCTATGATGCTCACTGACCACCGGGGGCATGTGCTCAATGCAGGAGCTGTGCCCTGGTGGTCAGTGCGCTTCCGCAGAGGGAGCGCCGCTCAGCCAGAAGCTGGGCTCACAGTTGGTGAGTGCAGCGGTGGTGGTGGGAGCCTCTTCCGCCTCCACGCAGTGCTATGGATGTCCAATTGCCTGCTTAGGCCCACTTCAGTTGGACATCCCCCAAGGGCTCCTGGACTGTTAGAGGGATGTCTGACTGCCAACTTGGGCCCGATCCCCTAGGGAGCGGGCCTAAGCCAACAGGTAGACATCCCCTGAGGGGTCCCATACTGTGAAGAGGGTACAGGCTGGGCTGAGGGACACCCCCCACCCACCCAAGGACACGAATTTTCATGCACCGGGCCTCTAGTATAAATATAAAAAAGAAAGTATGTTACCCTGGTTGGGTGGCTCAGTTGGTTGGAGTATCATCTCATACACCAAAAAGGTTTTGGGTTTGATCCCTGGTTGGGGTGCCTTCAGGAGGCAGTTGATCACTATTTTTCTCTCACATTGATGTTTCTCTCTCTTTCTAAAAAATCAATTAAAAAAAACCTAACGTATTCTTGGGTGAGGATTTTTAAAAAAAGGAAGAAAATACATCTATAATCCCAAAGTCCAGAGATAACTCTAAAACTTTGTATATGATCTTTTTATACAGATTAGGATACATGCGTGGTTTTGTACAGTTTTTCCCTGTTATTTAAGTATACTTTCAAAACATCAGGGCAACCTGCTTGGGTTCCCTCCCTGCAGCAGGGAGCTTTCTGTAATAAAATTGCTTTCACTAAAAACACATACACACACCAAAAAAACACACATCATGTTTAATTGTTTCATAGTATTGTCTGAATGATTTATAATTGGTCCGCTGTGTTGGACTTTAGGTGGCTTCCTATTCATTATAATAAGTACTCCTTAACTTTAGTACACCTTAAGTATTCTTCACTATAATAAATACTTCTTTTTATTTCAATTTTTTATGATACTTTCTTTAAAAATTTTTGGTAAAAATATATTGCTCTTTCTTTAGGAATCTACCTTTGTTGTCATATTTAGGCATTCAAAGAATATGTAACTATTTGCTTATTTTATTTCTCTTATGGTTTTTAACATTAAAAATTTCAATCTATCTTTAGTTTATTAAGGTGTGTACTGTATGATGTTTGAATGTCATTTTAGAGTATTATTTTAAGCCTGCAGTTTGTGTCAAGAATTTTGTCAGTGCCCAGATGGCATGGCTCAGTGGTTGAGTGTCATCTATGAACCAGGAGGTCATGGTTCGATTCCTGGTCAGGGCACATGCCCAGGTTGTGGGCTTGATCCCCAGTGCGGGGTGTGCAGGAGGCAGCTGATCAATGATTCTCTCTCATCATTGATGTTTCTGTCTCTCTCTCCCTCTCCCATCCTCTCTGATATCAATAAAAATATATTAAAAGAATTTTTTTCAGGAATAGAGAATCACACCACAGATCTATTTATGATAAATAGTGCTGAGTCCATGTACTAGGTTTTACAGTGACTAAAAATTATTAATATTTGATCAAAATTAGTGAATCAACTCTGAGAATATGATTCACTTACTATATACTAACACCCCTCTAGCTTTATGCATTTTCCCCCCAATCTAATTTGCTTAGGAAAATGTTACAGACAAATATTCTGTTTGGAAAGATTGTTTTGTTTAGAGAAGCGAGCATACCCAGTAAATTGTTGGCTTGTAAATGTTAAAAAATAAATTACCTAAAATTTTACCAATTTTACAAATATTTTTATTTTGGTCTTTCTAGAATCTGTGTTTGTGGATATCCCAGACAACATGTAAGAAAATACAAAGGTGTAAGTAGCAGGATACCAGTTTCTTCAGAATTCATGGTGCAGATGTTAACAGGGATTTATTTTGCTTTGTAAGTTTATTTCATATACAAAGTATACATTTTATCTTTTTGGAAAATTATAGTTTGTTGTTTTATTGTTACTATATACTTATCTCAATAGATAAATAATTGGCATATTTTTGTGAAAGAATATCAAGATCTTGATAATAGTTTTATTTCAAATATGTCTTAATGTTCTGAAGAATTTGCATCCAACTAAAACACTTAAATTTAAGAACAGAACGAAAATTAGCAGCACCTAAGTATATGCACAGTTCCTTTTTTCATTACTCTTTTTGCTGTAATTTTCAAATAGCCTTTTCCCCCCAATGAATATCTTTTTCCATTCTAGAAATTGTAACTCTTAAAAAACATTTTAAAGCATCTTTGATCACAAATAATGTATTATTAGTTTCTAATATTGATACTCAGCCTTAATGCCTTAGATACTAGTATTTTTCTTTGAACCTTATCTTTTACTTGGTAATTCTCTTATTACACATATCTTACTATATTTTTTATTATATTCACTTGGTACTTTAACTTTCCGTAGTAGATTACAAACCTCTTGAATGAGGCAGAATTTATGATCTTTGTGGTCTGCTGCCTGCTTCAAAAAAATTGTGTGTGTGTGTGTGTGTGTGTGTGTGTGTGTGTGTGTGTGTGTGATCTATGGCTGCTTTTCTGCTGTAGTGACAGAATTGAGTAGACTTTATGGGCCACACGCCAAAAATATTCATTATCTAGTCCTTTAAGAAAAAGTTAACCCCTGGATTAGACCTTTAATATTGTCTCATTATACTCACACTTTTTTTCCCTGATATATTGCTAATATTTGCAAAATATATCACGTACACTTCTAAATGACTACCAAAATACAAAGAAGTAACTACTTAGGATATTGCAAACCCCAGTAGTTGTAGATTCTCATTAAAAACTGTGGGAGCCCTAACCACAGTTTGGCTCAGTGGATAGAGCGTTGGCCTGTGGACCAAAGAGTCTGGGATTTGATTACGGTCAAGGGCATGTACGTTGGTTGCAGGTTCCTCCCCAGCCCAGGCCCTGGTCAGGGTGCATGCAGGAGACAATAAATCGATGTGTTTCTCTCACAATGATGTTTCTCTCTGTCTTCCCCTCTCTCTTCCACTATCTCTGAAAATCAATGAAAAAAATATCCTCAGGTGAGGATTAAAATTTTTTTTAAAAAACCGTGGGAGTTGCCCTGACTGGTTTGGCTCAGTGGATAGAGCATCGGCCTGCGGACTGAAGGGTCCCAGGTTCAATTCCAGTCAAGGGCATGTACCTTGGTTGCGGGCACATCCCCAATAGGGGGTGTGCAGGAAGCAGCTGATCAATGTTTCTCTTTCCTTGATGTTTCTAACTCTCTAACCCTCTCCCTTCCTCTCTGTAAAAATCAATAAAATATATTAAAAAAAAAAACAAACCAAAAAAACCCAAAACCGTGGGAGTTACAGAATAATCCTATATAATTCTATATAATAAAGAGGGAATATGCTAATTGACCATCACACCCTCACAAGATGGCGGTGCCCACAGCCACAAGATGGTGGCGCTCAGTCCCCTCAGCTGTGCCACGCGCCTGCCACCAGAGTCCCCCAGTCCCCTCCAATTGGAGAGGTGCAGGCTGGGCTGAGGGAACCCCACCCCATGCATGAATTTCGTGCACCGGGCTACTAGTTTGACCATAGAGTGTTCTGAACATTATTCTAAGGTATAAAATTTACTATGTTCTGACTTGCTTTGAAAGTATAAAATGCTTTGATATTGCCTGGCTTATTTTTATATCTGTTTCATAAATAGAAATATCTTTAGAGAAGAAATGTACATCTATAAAATATTCCATTCTATTAATTGGCTTTCAGATACAATTGAAAGGAATTCAAAGATTTAGAAATATGTATTTAAGGAGAGTATAATGCTAGTCAATGTGCTAATCTGACCAATTATTTTCCTCAGTAAAGATAGTTTCTCATTGTATTTTGTTCAAGTATATAGAATTAATTTAAAATAATTATATTTTATATACTTAATTTTATAGTTATAATGGAGAATGGGATCTAGCTGAAAAAGCATTGGATGATATTATTTACAGAGCCCAGTTAGAATTATATCCAGAGCCATTGCTGGTAAGTGCCTCATTTATTGATGCAATTTTTTAAATTTAAAAATTCTCAAATTAGAACTGTAAATTGAAGAGTAGCCAGTCATATGCCATTAATACTCAGTGATTCATGCTCCTGTTATACTAGGAAAATTTTATATTTGAAAAGGTACACATATAATAAAATTTGACCATTTCATTTGGCTAACTTCTTGGATATCTGATAAATAGTCTTTTTAACTTATAAGAATGTTCTCCTTAACATGCTAGAGCTACACTTATTAGTTAGCATTAGGTATTTGGAAATATAATTTAATCTTTTGAAATTTCATCACTTACATATTATATTTAACTGTAAGTTTTCTTCTGAGCTCTTACCCTTTATTCCAGAGGATTGGATTTACATATTATCTTATAGGAAATACCTTAGAGAAAGTATTTTTTTTTAAACCTGTTAAAATTTAACATCTTGTTTTATCTAAGGTATAATAATACATTTTTATTTTTTAATACCAATCTTAAACTATATGTTTCCTTCTTAGGTTGCTAATGCCATAAAGGCTTCATTGCCTCATGGTGCCATGAAATCTAGTAAGGAGGGTACAAGGTGTATTCAAGTTGAAATCACACCAACTTCCTCTAGAATATCAAGAAATGCAGTAACCAGCATGTCAATAAGAGGTCATCGGTGGAAAAGACATGGTAGGAAATAAAAAACTCTACACATTAGAGGATTGTTGAGTCTATCACATTTTTCTCTAGTACTGTAACTCCTGGCTTTAGGTAACAGTATCATAGTGGCATGGAAGAAAGTGTTATTGGGTCACTTTTAATTTCTAATTACTTGTCCATGAGTGACAGGCAATAAGGAAAGTAGAGCCCCTTATGTTACATACATGAGTGAAAATTTATTTAAATATTGTATTCGTTTTTAAATTACATTTCAATAGAAAAGTAGAAAAATGCATTTAAAAATTATTCATACATTTTGAGTTTCTATTCACAATTACTTGCAAATGTTTCTGATTTCTCAAATATCTTTCTAGCAAAGTACACTTGCATATTGAAGTAGAACGACTAATAGGGACTTTAACATTTTCTTCTGGATTTCCTGTAAAGGATAACATAGTATTGATGCAACCCTAGGCATTTCTGTTTTCTGGAAGTTAATTTTCTTCAAAGATTGTTTGTTTAATATTCCTCCTTGACTGTTTCATTTTATTATTTGAAAATTCTATTGGAAGTTAATTTTATTCACCATGGTCTTCTCAATGCTTCCTATTTCTCTTCCTTCTCTTATAATTAATTATTTCTTATTTAATTTCTTATTCTTTTTATAACTCCCCTTCTACCTGGAAATTATTGTAGTGGCAAATATCCGTGTAAATATCAGTATCACCTTTCTCAGAAGGTAATAATAGAGTGGGAAGCAAAAAGTCACTTCTTTGCCCTAAGCAAACATTGATTAGGGGAAAAGCAAAATCAGTTCTCTATTTTCTTCTTCCTATAAATTGATGAAAATGGTAGCTCCTTTTGGTATATTTAGTTATATTTGTCCCTATGGTCTCTTTAGAGAAATGCAAATGTGAGAAGAATGAGATTATTTATGGTGAAATAGAAAGTTGATGATGAGAAAAGTTGTCATTTTTCTTTCTCAGGGAAACTAGGAGATAGTATGTCAAATGAATAATGATGAAAATTTCCAGCTTAATCAATGATCACTATTTCTCTTTAAAGGTAGTGTGACAATTCTTGAAGGTCCTTTAGGAAGGCATTAAAATGATGGTATTGAACCTCGGAGGGAAGGTAGGGGAGGGTGGGGGTAAGGGGGAGAGATCAACCAAAGGACTTGTATGCATGCATATGGGCCTAACCAATGGACACAGACAACAGGGGGGTGAGGGCATGAGTAGGGGGGATGGGAGGGTAATGGGGGAAGAAGGACACATATGTAACACCTTAATCAATAAAAGAAATTAAAAAAACAACAATGGCAATGTTTGCCATTAGCAAGGCAAATCATGTTACTATTTAAAACAAACAGATACTTCAGTTTCTTCAGTGAAAATTATGTTACTGAATGGAACTAGATTATAAGTGTAAAGTCATTTAATTAGATAGTACCTTAGAGATCAGTGTTTGTTTGGGCATAAATAGGTGAATATAGGCACAGAGGCAATGAACCAGATCATATGGGTCATTGTGGACATAATGGCTCTCAAAATACCACTTTAGGAAATGTAAGAATGAATTTTAATTCCTTTTGTTTACTTTCCTTTCTTGCTATTAAATGGGCATATTGGGAATTAGGAAGAAAAATATGGGTCCTTCAGTTAAAAATGTAAAATATTGAAGCTCAATTGTATTTGTGCGTGTGTATGAGAGAAAGAGAAGGTGTGTGCATGTGTCCATGCATGCATTTAACAGAATAAGATATGCACCCTGCAATAAAATAGAAGGCATTTTTCCAGAAATAATTTTAAAGGAATAAATTACCAAAACAAGAGAAAAGACTACTTGAGGTATATTGTATCTATTAGATACTTACATATTTTCCAGATTACATTTTGGCCTCCACTTGGGTAGTTGGCACTTAGGGCTATAGCTTCATTAAAATAACCTTCCTTATCATCTATTCTCTTACACTTATTCAACCTTCACAATTCTAACACTCCTGTTTATGGTAACAAAAAAAGTCACAGATGAGGATTTAGAAGAGAATGAACTACACAAAGAAGTCAGATGAATGGAGCAGATACAGAATATAGCTTAGTCTGGTTTTCCACTTCTGTAGTAAGAGTTCCCTTTATCCAGTGGACTCTAAAGTATTCCTAGTCTAAGGTCCTTATTTATCTCTACAAGTAGGTTGCATTCTCCTGTTTTTAGTGTAGCCTTGGCTTTCCTTTTTACAGCAATATTTTTCATTGTTACCTTGTTTTGCTGAATTAAAAACTTTTCTGTTTTCCATCTTTGTAGTCCTGATTCTTGCTTGAAAACCTTATTATTCTGGGCTCTTTAGCTGACACTGGCTTCTTATGGGGAAGATAAAATATCTCTGCTCTAGTTCTTACATATATAAATAATTTTCAAGTTGTAAATGGATAATTAAATTTATTTATATATAAATAACGTTTATTATATTACATTCATATATAAATTACATATATGAATTACAATAAAATTTAATTTATTTATATATTATTTTTTGCAGAAACAATGCTAAAGGGCTTGTAAATTCCATAGTGACTCACATAAGCCTTTTCATCCCTTAATGTTTCTGAAGCAGAGTACTGCAGACTGTAGGTTTAATTTATGACTGTGTGAAAACACATTTAGAGTTTATTTGATGGAACTCTTAATGCGTTTCCTATTTCACTTATATCCATACTACTCCCTTACCACACCAAATCTCCCAGGAAGAGGGATCTCTTCCCAGACTCTGAACTGTATCACACAGTGAGGACATGGAATATGCAATTTTAAGCCTACAAGATTAGAATTGTGAAGAAGAAGGGAGAAGCATGAACTTTAAGGAAAAGTCTTTTTCTTTTTCTCTTTGCCTCTTTCTTTGTTACTGCTGGGAAAGAAGAAAGCAGTTGGCTCCTTTAATCCCCTTTCCTTGAGTTTCTTCCCCCTTTTTAATCTTTTTTCTTTTATTTTTTTTTTAAATTGAGATATAATGATTCATTATTTGTATATATTACAAAATGGTCACCACAGCATGTCTAGTGAACATCCATTGCCACACATAGTTACAAATATTTTTTTCTTGTGATGAGAATTTCCAGATCTACTCTCTTAGCAACTTTCAAATATAAAATACAGTTTTATTAATATAGCCGCTGTGCTGTACATGTGCATTACATCCCTAGGAGTTTCTTTTTAAAAAAAGTATATATATATTTATATCTGGAGGTTTGTATCTATTGACCAGTGGACTCCTTTTACCCATACCCCCCAGTGCTCCCCAACCACCAATCTGTTCACTGTATCTATGAGTTTCGTTTTTCCTTTGTTTAAATTTCACATATAAGTAAGGTCATATAGTAGTTATCTTTCTGTGTCTGACACCTTACTTCACGTGGCATAATTCCTTCAAGGTATATCCATGTTGTCATAAATGATAGGATTTCTTTCTTTTTTATGGCTGAATAATATGCCATTGTAAATGTACCACATTTTCCTTTTTTAAATGGAAAGGATCTGGTTTATTATTTCTTTTTATTATTGATACCTACCTGTTTGCATAAATGAGATATACAAGTTGAATCTCTTCTATTTTCATGTTAAGTGGGGATTAATCAAGAAAACAAGCATTAAAATAACATTCTAAAAAATTGTGATTTAATGGTAACATAAATGTCAGATAATAGAATACTGTACTTCCGGACTATAGAAACTACATTTACTTTGTAAATATGATTTTATGACTTTATGAGAAAATTGTTTAGTGGGAAAAAAAAGTTGCTAGTAGTTAATAAAAGCATTTTGAAAAATGTAGAAATGATCATTTTAAACTCCAAAGTAGCAAACTTTAAAGAATTGACTATTGGAATTTTACATCTGCAATTAGAAATGTATAAAGCTTATGTTTTTAACTTGAAAGTTGTCTATACTTATTAATGAAATTTAGGAAAACTAGCAGTTTTATAAAAAGGTTTAAATAATTTTAGTATAATTTTGAGAAGCCCCATTATTTTCAGATTCTAAAATGCTATTTGAGGAACAAATTTTCCTTTCCCAATATAGATGATAAAACATTTAGACCAAAAATAACCATTTCCTTCTGGCCAAAGATAGCATTGCATGAATTTTAACTGGCATTCTTGATATGGAACTTTATACTCATGAAGGACAAAATAAAATATTAGGAAATATTAGATGACTAAAAGAAAAAGGACCTATTGACCAAAGAGCTAAAATATCATGTTGGTAAAATTTCTGCATATGAACATTAGGTTTAAAGAGGAAAGAATTCTGGCTTAGCCAACTTTAGAAGAAAACAAAAAAACACTTAGTCTATGTCTAAGTAAAAGTAAAATAATTGTCTCTACAGAGAGGTAAGATACTTTACAGATATTGGTCCTAGGCAAACACATTCGTTTGTAAATTATTGTTTTGTATTTTTTACTAAGGAGGTCATATGTAATTCTTGCTGTAGTTAATGAAGTTATTTATTGTTACTTATTATTGAGCACTACACCATCCTCCCAACCCCCCTTTTAGGAGCATTTGTTGCACACTGCACACAGAGGAAGAAATAAGCTTTTATAGATAGTTTTACAATAGATGTTGCTTACCTGTTTTGGTCTGTCGGGTCATGAGGATCTTTAATCATCATGAAGGATTCACCTGGTCCAGCAGCATCCATGTTGCAATTCTTGAAGGGATTTTTTTTTTAAAAAAAAACTTGAGAGTTAATAAAGATGACAAAAGTTATTGAGAGTGACTGAATCTACCTCAGGAAGGAGAATTGTATCATTTACTATATATGCAACAAAAACTAAAGACTTGACTCTTGCACTGGCCTGTGTGACTCATTTGGTTGGAACGTCGTCCCATACACCAAAAGGTTACAGGTTTGATTCCGGTTCAGGGCATATACCCAGGTTGCAGATTCTATCCCTGGTCGGGGCATGTGTGGGAGGCAATTGATAGATGTTTTTCTCTCACACCTCTCTCTCTCTCTCTTCCCCCCCCTCCTCTTCCTTTCTCTCTCTAAGATCAATAAAAAATAAAAAAAGACTTGACTCTTCTTTATTAAGGAAACTGGTATAGCTCCTGACCAATCCTATCTAATAAAAGAGTAATATGCAAATTGACCATCACTCCAACACACAAGATGGCTGCTCCCATGTGGTCAAAGATGGTTGCCTCCACGTGGACACAAGATGGTTGCCACAAGATGGCCAGCAGGGGAGGGCAGTTGGGAAGGACCAGGCCAGCAGGGAGGGCAGTTAGGGGTGACCAGGCCTGCAGGGGAGGGCAGTTAGGGGTGACAAGGCCAGCAGAGGAGGGAAGTTGGGGGCGTCTGGGCCTGCAGGGAAGGGCAGTTGGGGGGGACCCAGGCCTGCAGGGGAGAGCAGTTGGGGGGGACCAGGCCTGCAGGGGAGGGCAGTTAGGGGTGACAAGGCCTGCAGGGAAGGGCAGTTGGGGGTGACCAGGCCTGCAGGGGAAGGCAGTTGGGGGGGACCAGGCCTGCAGGGGAAGGCAGTTAGGGGTGACCAGGCCTGCAGGTGAGGGCAGTTAGGGGTGACCAGGCCTGCAGGGGAGGGCAGTTAGGGGTGCCAGGCCTGCAGGGGAGGGCAGTTAGGGGCAAACAGGCTGGTAGGGGAGCAGTTAGGCATCAGTCAGGCTGGCAGGGAAGTGGTTAGGGGTGATCAGGCTTGTAGGCAGAAGTGGTTACGGGCAATCAGGAAGGCAGGCAGGCAGGCGAGCAGTTGGGAGCCAGCAGTCCTGGATTGGAGAGGGTGCAGGCTGGGCTGAGGGACAACCCCCCCTCCCCGCCCCCTGTGCATGAATTTCGTGCACCAGGCCTCTAGTGTGTCTATAAACAAATCATTTAGATGACATTTTTCTGTGTACTGCTCCTTTCGTATTTGGAAAGTCTACCTTTGGCTTCAAGAGCCAGATTTCTTAGTCTTTGTGTACTTGCTCAGAGTATAGTCCTTTAACTACCAGGACCTAATTCTGTGTTTCTATGGCAGATTCACTTTCCTTTAATATGCCTTGCAAATTATTGGCCCAGGCTGTGAATTGTTATGGTGTTATTCTTTCTGACCTAGGACATACTTCATGCTCATTATTTTGCGTTACACAAATGTGACTTCTGTTGTTTAAAAAATGCCAATGAAGTATCCAGTTAGTTGATCTGTGTACCTGTCAATGGCTGCCCTTTGTAATCCGAATGATATCTAAGCTCCGTACTATGTCACAGGTAGCCCTAGTGATATGTCTTACCTACCGCTGCTTTGACTTCATTTGAAGACTGCTGTCACCCTTCCTTCTAACCCTTCGACATATTAAGCCAGTTCTGCCTAGGGGCTTTGTATTAGCCATTTGGGATATTTGAGCTGAAATTTAAATGATGAAAAAGTGCCAGATTGCACACTTCATATTGTTTTGTATATCATCATTCAGATATCAACTCAAATATCCCTTCCTCAAAGAGAGTTTCCCAGGTCACCCATCTAATGTAGACTTTCTCCCCTAGCACTCTGCTTACTCTCCCATTATTCTCATTTTTCTTTATTGCTATGCTACTCCCACTTTCTAAAATAGTCTTGTTTACTTAATTCCCACTCTACGGTGTAAACTCTGTGAAGGCAGTGTCTTTATCTGGTTGACCATTGTGTTTCTAGAGGCTAAAACAATGTTTGGCACATAGTAGGTGCTCAATAAGTAGTAGTTGAATGCATGAATGAGTGGATGAATGATAAATTTGTAATACAGACTGAGCAATTTGTTCCTTCTTTTCTCATTGTATTGAAAAAACTGTGTAACAACATGATAGTAAACTGGGTAGAAGGGTATTCACTTATAATCCCAGTATTTAAAGAGTTATACTTTTAAATATTTTTAACATGTATATATATTTTTCATAGTTGTGCTCTCTTTAAATTTAAAAATATTATTTAAAAAAATTTGCTTTTGCTCAGTTAACAAAAAATTTTTCCAAGTCCTCCTAATAGCTCCAATTATTTTAATGGCTACATAATACCACATAGAGTTGATATTCCGTCATTTACTTAGCTATTCCCTTAATTTGTTAAGTGATTTGTTTCTAATTTTTTGCTATTATAGATAACACTGCAATGAATAACTTAATGGATATAGATAGAATTTTATTCCATTGAATATGATAAAGTATAAACTTAAACTGATTGGACTAAGGGTTATGAAGTTGTTTAGATATTTTATGATATTTTAAATATATCCTATAAATTATAAATAAATGTATATGAATTTCCTTGGGGTTTACTCTAAAATACTTTTAATAATTAATATAAAAATTGTACGATGTAGACAGTTAAGTTGGAGGATTAATTTTTTCAAGCTTCAGCTTATTTTATTGTTTTTGCAGATAAATTTTATAAGTGCCTTTGGTTATAACCAGATTATTTTAGATTCATAAAGCAGTCTGAGTATAAAGCTGTGTGAATTCTATGAAAAAAATATATTGTTCCTTAATTTAAATGATTACTTTTAATAAATACGGCAGCCTTTAAAATATAAAAGCTAAAGTTGGGATAAAGAGTTTCATGAGTAATATGATGAAGTAGATATTTGGGATTATAACATTACACAGGGGAGAAATCACAGCTTTTTATGATCAATTTTAATAATATTTGCAATTTGTTTTACCTTTTCTCCCCCTCAAAGCCAGAAGAAATTTTGTAGGGAGAAATTATTTGAGTGCCTTTGAGAACCAATTTGGAAATGTCCACTAAAAGTATTCTTTAACTCTCCTCATTTCTGTATATGGAGAGAAGGTTACATATTTATAGAGAGTATACAAATAAAATATTCTCTGAGAAGTTTCTCTTTGGACCTTTTTTGAACTTTTCGAATTATTTGAAGTCAAATGTAAGTATTGCTTTTATAGTTATAGAACAGTCATGACACCTTTTGCATAGATTTTTAAGTTCTGGGCTTTTAAACAGATTCTGTTTTCTTATGCATTTATATTCCCTTAAAACATATCTATAATTTTCTTAAAGAAAGGATTAGCTGCCTCTTTTTAGGTATGTATGTTATCCTATGGATGACATAATAAATGAACTATAGATTTTAAAAAATCTTTTTTTTCCCTCCTGGTTTTTTTGTTTGTTTGTTTTGTTTTTGTTTAAAGATTTACATATAGTATTAATATGTCTCCTTTCTCCCCATTGGCCTCTCCCCAGCCACCCCCAACCCCTGGCACATGCCCTCACCCCCCTAGTGTCTGTGTATTTTACTAAACTTACATTTAGAGATGGCGACTTCACTTTTCCAAAGCAAAGAGCCTTTGCTTTTCTCTGTCAGCTAAAAAATTCTTATTAATAACAGCTGATTATTATTTTTCCTTTTCCAAATTTAAGTAACACATTCCTAGCCTACCTTTCTCATGTCTTCTGCATGTTTTATTTATTCTAATAATTTTACCTTATAACAGGAAATTTTTCAGTCCATCAAACAAATATTTATTGGGCACCTAATATATGCAAACTACTTTCCCAGGTGCTGAGTATATACAGCACTGACCAGGCAAAAATCCTTGCCCTCATGGAACTTACTGGTAGACAAGGTAAATAATTGTAGGTTAGAGAGTGATTAGTGCTAAGAAGTAGGGAGGAGGGTATATGAAATATGGGGAATATTGATGGGATGGTCAAGCGAGGAGCATTCCAGGCTTAGGGAACAGTGATACCAGTAAGAAGGTGTGTGTAGGGAGATTGGGTCACAGAGCTTTGTAGAAGATGTTGGAGAAATAATGGAGAACAATATCATGTAACAAGTGTTTATTGGAATTGCATAATTATTCTGTAATTTTCCTGAGAATTATATTTCTGTTCTTTCTAGCTCTTTACAGTTTCCTGCTTTTCTTTTTATGAATTTACTTTACTAAGCAGTTAAAATTTTTGCCATTTTTACCAGATAATATGCATATATTAATTAAAGATTTCTGCTTATGAAAAAACACATGCTTTTATTTTTTCTACTTGCCACCTAATTTCATGTTTGAAAAATTTTAATATTATGCTTCTTGGGCTGCAGATCTTCACCACTATCACAGAAAATGTAATTAGCAATCCAGTTGTCTAGTGCTACTTTATATTATTATTCTTGTCATTTTATATTTTTGCTTGCAGAATTCTAAATTTTCACCACAGTTGCTTTCTATGAAATTACCAAATAAGTTAAACTTATTGAAGGATGTCAGAGAACATTTAACTCGAATTGATTTTAATGAATTGAAGAGTTAGAATTTATAGTATTTTAGGTCAAAAGATTTTGCTGTTTAGCTCCCCACTGAATAGTTTTGTGGCTCTTTCTGAACTTCAGTTTTCTTGTCTGCAAATGGGAGTTAAATTGCCTACTTCAGAGGCTCACTAGAACACATTGTTTTGAGAATATCCTATATAATAAAAGGCTAATATGCAAATCGACTGGATGGTGGAACAACCAGTAGCTATGATGCACACTGACCACCAGGGGGCATATGCTCAACGCAGGAGCTGCCCCCTGGTGGTCAGTGCGCTCCCACAGTGGGAGCACTGCTCAGCCAGAAGCCCTGAGCGGGGCTCACAACTGGTGAACGCAGCAAAGTGGCAGGAGCCTCTCCCGCCTCAGCGGCAGCGCTAAGGATGTCCACCTGCCATGGGGAGTGGGCCTAAGCCAGCAGATGGACATCCCCCCAGGGCTCCCAGACTGTGAGAGAGCACAGGCTGGGCTGAGGGACCCCACCAAGTGCACAACTTTTGTGCACTGGGCCTCTAGTAATTGAATAATATTATGTGAACACACTCAAAAAAATGATTTAGTGCCATTTGATGCAAATAGTAGTATTTTCTATTAGGCCACCTATGCTTATTTTTAAAATTTTTGTTGTGTTAATATGCATTGGCTTTGTTATATCTGGATAATCTCCACAGTTTATAATTTTTTGGGTTGATGGTCCCTTTAATAGATCTGTGAAACTGCTTCTACAGTGTAAATAGACACTCCCAACAGTGCCGTGGTGATTTTACTCTCAGTTGTAGGAGCCTCTGGCATTTACCTCACTAAGATTTTACTTGCCCTGACTTTGAACACAGCTGTTAGTAATGGGGGATAGGCTTGGTTGGAACTTTCCAGTCTCATTAAACCTGTGTTGTAGGGACACCCAGAAGCTGCAGTGTGATGTTACCTTACCAACATGCTTTGGTCTGTTCAGGAAATAAAAACTTCATTTAGAGAACCATCAGTCAAATTTTTCTGAAGCACTAAGTAAATGGGAAATTATACCAGCACACTGGCCAGCCAGCCCAGGGCAACATGAAGGTTTGAGGCCCTCCAAAAGTGCATATTGTGCCGGGTATGGGCTACCCAGGACATCCATAACTTTTAAGTTTTCAAAATGTGAAAGATCAGAATAGAACTGTGGTTTCCAAACTTTGCTGCACATTAGTTACCTGGGAGCTTTTAAAAATCCCAGTGCCCAGTTCATAGCTCATACCAATTAAATAAGAATGTCTCATGTGAGAGCCAGGCATCGGTAGTTCTTCAAGATCCCCAGCTGATACCAACATGCCATTAAAGGTTAAGATCCAAAGTTTAGGAATATGTGGCTCTGGCCTCCATTCTTTTACTACCTGTTACTATTTCACATGCTTTAGCACCATCAGTGAAAGCATTATGATCTTATCATGAAAAGCATTACTGTTACTGTTTCACATGCTTTAGCACCATCAGTGAGAACATTATGATCTTATCATGAAAAGCATTTGAAAATAATATGTAATGTCTCTCAAGCAGATCTGTGGTCTACATTTTTTTAAGAGTATAAAATGTTTTACATAGTCTTATGTTGTTTTGAACTTTAATTTTCATTACTGGCCCATGCTAGACATAATCAGGCTATTTTTTTTTCTATTTCTTAGAGATATTTCCTTGACTACTTTAAATAAAATCATGCCTTTGTGATTTAAGACAAAAAGAATAATATGTCTACAAGTATAAACTAGTTAGGAGGTTCATTTCTTTGTTTTGATTGCAATGGCCATTTTCAAGAATAAAGGACCAACACACAATTTGTTTTTCCAAATCCATTTTTACTCTTCTCTAGCTTAGTAATAACTGTTATAAGATGGCCTAAGTTTGTGGAATGTTATATCACAGCTGCATTAATATTTACTAATATAAAAGATGATTGGTATTTGAGACAAAAACTATACCTGTAGTGTTATTAACCATGGTATCATAAGTGAATGAGCATTTTTCCAATATTGTGATTTATGGAGTCAGCTTTATGTAATCTAATAAAAAATAGAATTTTAAGTGTACAAAGGGGAATTCCTAAGTGGCTTGATTTAATTGTTGACAAAAGCTAGAGTTCTGGCTGTATATCCTTGAATATTTGCCTAAGGCTTTATAAATAGGTTCAAGTGGTCATGCTATTATCTTAAAACAATAGAAATCCCGTTTTGATTTATAAAACATTTCTGTTTCATAGTCCATGTCAAATATGTGTGTGAAAAAATGCAGAACATGTATTGATGCTTTGTGAGTTTCTTCATTGTCATTTAAAACAAGATGAACTTATTGTCTCCAGTGCCATCAGTATAGTAAATTATGGAAATTTCTGCAGTGCAAATATTTGACTTAATTTGTAACATTCAGTTGTCCAGTTTTTGTTTTGGATCTTTTGTTTTTCTTGTTTTGCATTTTTATTTTGTTTTGTTTTCAGCCATCATTTTGTCTTATCATCTTCAATTCTAGAGCAACCTGACAACAATAATGATACTACTGAATTGGGCATCCTTGTCATTCCTGAGATTAGTGTCACAAATGTGGCCGGAGAGAGAACCGGGAATGGGGAAAAAGGCAGAACACTAGGAGAGATTGATGCTCAGCATATACAGGGTGTGCAGGAAACAGCCACAGATCCTAGAACTGAAAGCAAAGGCTTGCCAGAGATCAGGAGGCAAAAATCTGTAAGAAAACTGATGGAGGATGGAATAAACTCACCTGGCAGAGTGCAGTTTTAGCACAGCACTTTATAGCTGCACTCCAAGGTATCTCATGGAAAAGGGTCACTGCTGCATGTTTTAAGCAACAGTTGTACAGTCACAACAATTTTGCATGTATTCTAATAATCAAAATGCATGGATTATGCACCATAATTTCTCAATGACTCTTAATGATCTTTGGAATGGTTATACCTATATATTCTCTGAGTAAATTGCTATGAAAACTGAGGCAGAAAATTGCTTTCAAAATAATTTTCTGCTTATGTTTTGAGATCAAAGTTATTTATTTCATTGTATTTTTGCCATCTTTGATATGAAGGATAATATATATATATATATATATATATATATATAAAATTTTAACAAGTTTGAGATACTTATAGTCTATATTTTTATCTTTATAAAATAACCTACAATATAGTATACAACCTTTAACGATTTTTGAAAATATTTTAATAAAAATTTTTTAAAAGTTCTTTAGTAAGAACTTTGATTTTTCTACTGCTTTGTTACTGGAGGAGAGCTTGCCCCTAGCTTTACTGTGTAGTATTTTTCCTAATTATTTCTGATTCTTTGCATGGATAGTAAGAAAATTCTTTCTAAAACCACAGTGGGGTGTGGTTTATGGCATGCTCTTTGTTTAATATACTCTAAATTAGTGTTATTTAATTACAATGAACTCTTTTTGGCATTTTATAGAACATTTTGATTTATTCTTTGATTTTGGTCTATAATCTTTTGCTTTACCTAATTATGCAAAAGTTTAATTATTTAAAGTGTAATTGATTTAGCATTAATTATGAAAAAAGAATTGTTGAAAATACTTGATGTTAATTAATCTTTGTTATTTCTTTGTTTAGGAAATACAGAATTAACAGATCAAGAAGAACTGATGGACATATCTGAAGTTGACGAGGGATTTTATTCCAGGGCTGCATCTAGTACCAGCCAGTCAGGCTTATCAAACAATAGTCACAATTCTAGTAACAAGACAAGTGTAGGAAAGACTCAGAGACGGTCAGGAGGAAACAAAACTGGAGGAAAAGAAAAAGAAACCACAGGGGAGTTGTGCAAAGATCACTTTGCTCGAAAACAAACTCAGAGAGCCCAAAGTGAGAATCTTGAGCTTCTCTCTTTGAAGAGACTTACGTTAACAACCAGCCAGTCCCTGCCTAAACCTAACAGCCATGGTTTGGCTAAGACTGCTGCGACTGTATTTAGTAAATCCTTTGAGCAAGTCAGTGGTGTCACAGTCCCACATAACCCATCAGCTGTTGTTGGCTGTGGGACTGGGACAGATGCCAACAGGTTTTCCGCTTGTAGTCTCCAAGAAGAAAAGCTTATTTACGTTTCTGAAAGGACTGAACTTCCAATGAAGCACCAATCAGGTCAGCAGAGACCTCCTAGTATTAGCATCACGTTGTCCACAGATTAATTTGTAAGAGTTTTCTCGTGTGACCAATGAATCTGGAATTATGGCTTTGCTTCTTTATGAAAGTGCCAGGGTCTTTCATCCCTGCTCCTGACAGAGCCCCAATGTTTTAAGTTCTGAAGGCTTTATCAAGGGAATAATGTCTAGGTTGCAGTAAAGTTGAAATATGGTTTTGTTATTTCTTGGCTATGTGTATTTTTTTCTCTTTGTTTCTGTTGCCCTAAGATTGTCACCGTGACAATACATTTTGGCAGGTGGTCTGATCAGATTGGTTACATCTCATGTGAGGACATGAGTTATTTTTTCCCCCTAATAACTCCTATTTTGTAGATGTAAGTTTAAACTTCAGAATAAAAGGAAATCTCCATGTATGGGAACTTTTTTAAAAGGATGAAACAGAGGTGCAACTCCGGGAATTCTACAGCTGGCTGTTCAGCAAGTCAGTTTGGAAAAATGGGCATGTGAAAAAACAAAAATGATGTGAAAAGTGCCTGATGAGAATGTTTGTAACCAGACCATCTTTAAGATTACTAGAAGAATTTATATAAAGCACTGGAAAGTGCTCGGTGGCTTAGTACCTAGACTATTAAATGATTCCAGTGGATGGACAGACGAATTTCTAGTTATCTTTGGGAACATTTGTATGTCAAAAATCATGTTGCTAGCAGATATGTTGTTTGGAAGTGTTTGATCTGGGCTGAGCAGGTGCAAATCCCTTTCAGGTTCTAAGTTAGGCTGTAAGGCTGACTTACCATGCCGCTTGACTTCGAAAATCCTAGTTAGTTTGGATTCCTGTAATTCAAAGCATACATCCTTGAAGGCGGCCTGGAAATTGTATAAATCTTGCAACATAGCTCTCAAGATGCCAGTGTCAGCCATATTGTTTGTCTGCAAATGAAGGAAATTAGGTAAATTTTTTTACTGTAAAATATGAAAAAAAGATAGGACATTTATCTATTAACTAATTTAGGGTTATTTATGTTTGTATTCTTAAACTTAAAATTATAAAATATTAATAAAATTACATGTGTTTTTTATTTTGTGAACAAGCCTATTTTTAATGTTTTTGTTATAATAGGAAGAATAATCAATGTAGTTACCCCCAATGAAAAAAATAAATATAAAAAAGGCAATATGGTGGAAGTTAAGCAAACTTGTGTGTGGCTGTAGAGAGCTGTGTGACTTCTCAATGGATGTTAAAGTTTGGTGTTTGCTAGTGATGGTCATTTCGGCTATGGTTAAGGTTGCCTGTGAATCAAGAATAAGTAATCATTCAGAGTAAGAGAGAAAGCAAGGCTAAGGATGAGAGTAAGCTGACTGGGAAAGAAGGCCTAGAGAGCTGTCCACTTGTTCTCTTTCACTGTTAGTACACAGTGGTCTCCTTCTTCATGGTCCCTCGCTGTGGTCACACAGAGAAAATACTAGTTTTCTTCTTATACCTGCTTATGCAGAGTTCAAATATGTGAAAAATGTGTGTGTTCAGTGCTAACACATTTATAATATAAATGCAGTTCTGACCATAACTGCTTTGGCTATCATTTTAAATCTAATTATTCAAAAGGCATGAACTCATTTTCATTTATTAACTCTGAATAGAATATGGTTTTTAACATAATTTGTTGCAATCTATTGGTATAACTTGTAGTTAAAAAAAAGTAAGGCAATAAGACAGTGAGGGTTGCTATAGTATTAATTTAATAGGAATCCTGTGTACAATTTAAAATGTTTATAAAATGTCACTGTGAATTTCCTGTTGTCTTTTTGTAATTCTTTAACAAAGAATTTCCCCTAGGCATAGCTACTAACAGTATTAATAGTTTTAAGAACTAATTTAAAAGATCAGCAGTTTAAGCAAGTTAAGATGCTTAGGAAATATTGCAGATGAAGTTTGTGGAGACATTAGTTGGCAAAATGAGAGATGAGATTTTAATGTTCAACTTTTATAATGAAAATTCATTTTGGTATTATTCTAGATCATTGCCACTCATGTGGTCTGAGAACTGTAAGTATAGTAGCATTGACATCACCTGGCATCTTGTTAAAAATGCAGCATTTCAGGTCATCCCAGATCTACTGAATCATATTCTGCATTTTAGCGAGATCCTTGAGTGATTTTTATATACAATAAAGTTTGAGAAGAGAATATCAAGTGCAAACAAATCACTTATCTAACATTTAGAGTTCTCAGTGGTCTCACAACCCTAGATCAAATATGTTAGATACTAGCTCATTATAATCATTGTTTTAATGGTAAATTAATTGTTTAATAGTGTCAATGACAGGACTTTTAAAGTCCTCTCATTCTACATTTTAATGATTCTCATTTATTTTACAATAAAAATGTAAATTTTATATTTTTCTTATTAACCATAAATGGAATCAGAGCAGTAGATGTCTGTAATTTTAAGTGTCAGAGGAATACCACACTTTTATACAAAGCACAACAAATCTGCACGTGTACATTCTTTTAAAAACTCTGAAGGCTTACTCAGTGGGGTGGTCCTGAATTTTGCTCCAAGTAATTTCCACCAGTTAATTTTCTGGAGAATATAGTAACAATAAAATTCTTTTACAGTACCTTTGGTACTATTTTTAAATAAGGATTATACATTTAAAAATTTTATAGCTATTATAAATATTGGATAATGCTATGATAATGGTTGTAATTATCCCTACTATTCTCTTCCCACTCATTTTTCCAAATTTGAAAGTTGGGTGGCTTTTGTAGGTCATTTTCTCATGAAGATACTGATGTGACCATTTGGTCACAGACTTCCTACATATCTAGAATAATATATTTTTTTAATCATGAGAAGGATTCTGCACAAGATTGGAGCCTTACACCCCATCACTCAGAGGATCTGAGCAGACATTGTAGCTCCATTCCTCATTTTAAACCTCTCACTCTTCAAATACCCAAATACCTGTGGTCTTCTATTGAAACTGGGTTCCCAGCATTTGCCTTTTGGAATCTAAGTGAGGAGAGAAACAAAGAAGATTTTTTCCAGAGGACCCAGGGCAAGTGAGCACCCTGGAGTTCTTTGTACACCACTAGTGAACTTTTTAAGGACCTCTGTGGACTTGCAGAGTAGAAATTCTCAGTCCTTAAATGATGACAAAGTTCATTTTGAAAAGCAATACTTTATTGCTCTTTTCAATTACGATGTAACTTCTTAGCACACATTACTCATTTAAGAACAAAAAATTGAATTAAAGGAAAAAATATTTTTTAAACCAAAATAGATAAAAAGAATTCCAGTTTTAAGGGATTTTGCCTATTTTGGAAGACTAAAAGTGTTAAAATCTTTAAATTACGGAAAAAAATGTACTCTCAGACAATTTTAAATAAATATTTAAAGAAGTTTGTTAAAATCTGAGTCTATGGGCATGATAAATCTATAGTTTATTACAGGGATACACTTCAAGGGAAATATATATGTTAAATAATGTAACTGAAAAATATTTTCTTAAAAGTCTTAAAAAGCAGGAATAATTTGATGGACCCTTAAACTAAGCATTGTAGATAGAAATTAATGTATAATAGTGTTTACCCAATCTTTGGATGGAAAAAAACCTCTTTAATCCTTTAATTAGCATGAATTTATACTTTTAGATTTGTTGCTTAGTAAAATTATACTCAATACTTTGAGTTATTCACATTTATGTTTAATATTATTATATTCTTCATCAGAGAACATAAATATGTTGTCTTCTATACTTTGTACCTTGTGCATATCTAAAGAGATTAGCAGTGAACATTTGGAAGATGTTTTTGTGGTTTTTTTATCGTAGAGTTCTAGAGTATCTAACTGTGTCTTGCTATGAAGTTTCTACTAGTAAATTCAAGATCCTGTTTCACACACAGTTAATTTCTCTTAAATGAAGTTTATTGTGTACCTCTTATCTTTACTTCTAATTATGTAGTGATACTAATTTTTTCATACTAAGTATACCTGTTTCTAATTGTATTTCCAGAGTTTACATTCCTAAAGAATAAACTATGATTTTGGATATTTTTATGTGTTCTTGAACTTTTTAACACTATGGAAATAAACTGGAGTTTAGTTTTTTGAAGTTGTGTATATTTGTGTAAATGGTCTCCATATGCAATACTTTATATAGCAGTGCTGACTTTTATTAAAATCAAAATTGAAAAAATATTTTTTCCAGATAATTTCACTCATTAAAAAAATCATCATAAAACTTAGTAAAAATCATGATGTGGAAGGAGAAAATAAAGGAGGAAGACTTAGATAAGCTGAGCCATTGAGAGAGCTTTTTGGAAGTAAGTCATAAGGCAATGGCATTTCATTCCTTGCTTTATGTTTTACATGGATGAGGGGTGAGAAATGTAACAGATCCATCAGTGTATCAGTGTCCATCCAAAAGGTGAGTTCCACGCGTCATGTACTTTGGGCTGGTTATTTGTCATTTCAAAGGAACAAGCACATTTAGATAATGCTTTGCCCTTTTGTTTTGAATATGAGTCTTTATCTCTTGAGCGCAGGTTATATGCCCAAAGTACCTAGCATAGGACTTGGTGCATAGTAGGTATTGAGACATTTAATGAAAGAATGAGTTAGGTTGGTGTTAGTTTTGGGAAAGAATCAAGGATAATGGTGTCCAATGTATTATTTTAGAATTTCATTTATTGGCTCTAGGAAGTCTCTGTGGCATTACTTGAGTTGCATTACTGTGTGCTTAGAAACAGGATCCTCTTAGAAACTTGAAATAAAAATCTTGATGAATAGTTGATTACATATTTGGATAATTCCATTTCATCTAAGAAACTACGTAATTTAGGAAATATTTGAAGGAGTATTCGTGGTGAATCATAACAACCAGAGCAGTGATTTTATAAGCACTATGTTAAATTTGTGGAAAATACACCCTTCTAGTGACTTTATTAACCCCAATTAATTGTTGACTCATCTAATAGAATCTGTCTTTGGTAATACCAACATAATTATTTTATAATTATTAGGGAAGACTTATACAAATAATTCTAGTCATTTGGTAATTTTCCTTGCATTGTTATTGTGGTGTTTGTAATATTTGTAATTAAAATATCATTTAACCTTCAAAAACAATCATATAAAATGAGTATAATCCCACCCTAACCGGTTTGGCTCAGTGAATAGAGCATCGGCCTGCAGACTCAAGGGTCCCATGTTCGATTATGGTCAAGGGCATGTACCTTGGTTGCAGGCACATCCCCAGTAGGGAGTGTGCAGGAGGCAGCTGATCGATGTTTCTCTTTTATCGATGTTTCTAACTCTCTATCCCTTTCCCTTTCCCTTTCTCTCCGTAAAAAATCAATAAAATATATTTAAAAAAAATAAAATAAAATGAGTATAATCCCCATTTGCAAAAGAGGAAACTGAAGCTCTCAATAGAGTAAGCAGCTTGCCCAAGGTCACCTAGCTACTGAATGGCAAAGCTAGGGCTTGAGCACGAGACTGATGACTCTCACTTTTCTTTTTTATCACTTGGTAAAACTAAGAAATACTATGTAATGGATATATATTTGGAAATCCACCCCATTTATCTTATAAACGATAGACTTAAGTTTTAAGTTAAAAATAAAAGTTTTCCAAAAATAAATGATATGTTTTATAGAATTTTAGATAATTTCATTTCAGTGGTACGGTGAATGCTGATTATTCTGATATTAAAAACATGGTAAAATGCAAATTAAGATTTTATTTATACTTTACCTCGTCAGATAGATAAAGATGAAAAGGATTGATACTGGTATTGGTATAGGAGTGGGACATCATTAGGCAGCACTGTAAATCAATTCAACTAAATTGGTGAGCAATTCAGCAGGATCCATCAAACTTTAAAGTGCACATACCATCTGACCTAGCAATTCTCTTCTATGGTTATTCCACTCTCTGTATTTTACAGGAATGTTAGCACAAATGTGTAAAGGTATTCATTGCAGTATTGCTTGTAGTAGCAAACAAAACAAAACATAAAAAACCTAAATGATCATTAATAGGGGACTACATAACATATGGTGCATGCATATAGTGGAATATAATGTAGCCATTAAAAACAATAGGATTTGTATGTGATTATTCAAAAAGATTATATAACAATTTTCCCTGAAAAAAACAACAACACCATATCATAGAACAATATAGAGAAAGAATATAACCCCATTTTCCTAAGAACTATATGTGGAGCATTTAATGTGGAGATATATATATATATTTCTCAAGTGTGATCTAAAGACAGCCTGAATTAGGGAAAAACTGGTGCTTTTAAAAGTAGATTCCTGGGCCTTGTGCTAATCCCTCTGAATCAGAATCACTTTGAGTAAAGCATGGAAACCTGTATTTCTAACGAGTTCCTTGGTTGACTCTTATACAAACTTAGCTCAGTAGATGACAACAATGAATCTTTGTGTGTCTGGTGGTGGTTTGTAGTTACAAAGGATTATACCTCCTTTTTTAATTATGGGGGTATAATTGACATATAAGGTTATATTAGTTCCAGGTGTACAACATAATGATTCAATGTTTGTATATATTGTGAAATGATCACTATAATAAGTCTACTTAATATTTACTATCATACAGAGGTAAAAGGTTTTTTTCTCTTGTGATGAGACTTTTAAGATTACATCCCCATAACATTTATTTTATAACTGGAAGTTTGTTCCTTTTAACCTGCTTACCCATTTTGCCCACTCCCCACCCCTGCCTCTAACTTACTTTACTTAGTATAATGTCCTCAGGGTCCACCCATGTTGCCACAAATGGCAAGATTTCCTTTTTTAAGGCTAAATAATATCCCATTTTAAGACTGAATAACAGCCCACACTTTCTTTATTCATTCGTCCACCGATGGACACTTAGGTTGTTTTAAAAAGGACAAATTGTTGAAGAGGTCTTATATTCCAAATGCGGCCTCCCTAAGATAAAGCCAATTAACATTGACTAACGGCAACATAGATAGATCTGTTAGTGAAAGGTGAATTGGCCTGACAGAAAAATGATCTTCTGTATAGTACACACCAATTAAATGAGCAATCCTTAAAAAAAAACCAAAACATGTTGTTATATTGTTGAACTCTCCCACCGATCATCAGACAATCTGTTAATAAAGTAAAACTAAGCACTAAAACTGCAGTAAGAGAGTGCACCACTTTGGTACACTTAGCTGTATCCCAGAACCTGGAAATTGGATATTTGTAGAGTTTTGGGATCTGTGCCCAAATGCTTTAAGGCACATCTATGAAGACGGGGAACTGACTGGCTTTGACAACGTTAATGAAATGGTTTAGGATCGGTGGAAACCACAAGCAAGGGTCTTCAAGAGTCTTGATAACCTGTTTGAAAAGCTGGCAGTTTGCTCAGGTAAGCAGATTATTGTCTCCATCCTAAGGGAATTTCCTTATGCAAACAAAAAATTAGAGATGGTTTCTGTTTGTTTTGCTTACAATCTTATCATTCCTGGGCATTGTACTGGGGTTATCTTTTCACACATTTGTCTCCCTCACTGGACCCTTGCACTGTGGAATTTTTAGTATGGTACCTAACACATGATGGTGAATAAAGATCTGTTTTACTAGATAGACTACGAATCCAATCCGGGAAATGGGTGGCAGCATAGAAGATACTGTATAACTCCATAAACTTTTTCAAAACTCTGAAGTCACTGGAAAACTTTTAGGCAACTAGGACCCTCAGAGCCAAAATCCTAGAGAGAAGGCCTGCAGAAAAGAGTTAATAGCAGGCCTGAGACACTATCCTTAGAAAGCCCTGCTTGCAAGGTTGACCTTGTAGTATCCCATAAATGTTGACATAATGTATTTGCATGTTGTGTTGTTTTGTAATTTAGCTAAGCATTTGGAAAGCATATAGAAATATACTTCTATTTGGACACTTTTAAGTTCTGTCATCATATGTAACTTTGTTGTGGTCCGAGTGCACTGCATGTAGAATTTCTGCCTTAGCGCATCTCCCAGTCACATAATTGTTTCCCAAAATACGGTTACTTTTTGTGAAAAATTCATGATAACTTGAAAAGAATATATATTTTCTTCCTTACCGTTAAGTTTTTAATGGAGTTATTACTACATTGTTTATTATTTTATTCAACTTTTAAGAAAAAAATGTGTCTATGTGTATGTTTTGCCATATTCTGATAATGGATTGTTGAGATTTTAAGTTATATTTATAGCTCCATTTCCTTTTCATTTCTGGCACTTTCTAGTTCATGGTTTTTATTGCTGTATTGTTTGGGACCTATAATTTCAGTATTGTTAGGGTTTCTCTTTTTAATATAGCTTATGCATTCATATAGGGAGCTTGATTACTTCATAATGCTTTTGCTAAGAAATAGGCTCGCAATCATGCTAGTTCCCTCTGTTTTTGTTTTCCTGCCTTCATCTGTGTTACTTAAACATTGTTTTAGAATTCATAGCATTTAAAAAATTCCACTTCTTTCAAACCAATTTGTATCTTTTTGTTTCAAGTATGTCTTTTGTAGCCTTTTAAATGATGTGTTGAGAATATCAACCAGATGTAATTATTGATTCAGTTGAATTTCAGTTTACCATTTCATCATCTCCTCATTTGTACCCTCTGTTTTTTGTTCTTCTGTTCCCAATGTTTTACTTTAAAATTTTTCTTAGTATTCCATGTTAATTTATCTGTTGGCATTTTAGCTATACCTCTTTGTGTTATTATTATTATATTTTTTAGTGGTTGCTCTAGGAATTAAAATTAACATCCCTAATCAGAGCCTGTCTTTCCAGTACAGTGAATTAAGAGCCATCTTGGAAGCCTACCTAGCAGAGGTCTATTTACGTCTCATTGGCTAAGACTGGCTCTGATCACCACCTTCACAGCAATCATCGTACACACGTAGAATGACTCGGTTTGACAACTTAAAATTCTTATTCTGGAAATGGAGGCAAAATCCAGCTACGCTGAGATAGAGAGATTTCTGATGCTGCCTGAATAAATTAGTGTTATTAGCAAGGAAGGGGTGAATATAGGGTAAACAGAGTCTGCCAAAGTAATTAATCTTACTTAATATACTTAGTTTGCCAAAATTTTAACCTCAGTACATTTAAACACACTTATTTTTGTTATTAGTAATTTATTTTACTAACTAAAGAAAGCCATCTCTTTCAAAGAATTACACAAAGTTTAGCTTTTAGTGTTTGTTGCTCCTCTACCTCCTATTCCTATTTTGTCATTTATTTGGACTAGGAGTGCTCTTTAGAATAAAGATTTGTAAGTTTGTGCAAAACTGGCCTATGGTAGATAATAAATTATGATGTTAGTGAATTAATGAATAATGAATGAATGCATCAAAGTGGTTATTCCCTGACTAAAAAAATTTTTTTTTGATAAAAGATTAATTTTATTCTAGCAGATCAGAATTTCTCCCAACAACACTATTTTGCCATAAAGGAGATACTCATAACTGAAACAAAAACAAGGCAAAACAGAAAAAGCTTAATCTGTGCCCTTGGGTTGCTTCCTTTCCTATTTTAAAAAGAAGATGTGTGTCATAAACAATTTTACTTGTAATTTTGTTTTAAAAAACCCAAGTAGCATTTTGAGTGTCTTTTATTTAATATGTTTTAGTACAATATGAATATACTTGGGAAAATATGCTTAATTTGGGGAAAAATAATTGGCATTTGCAAAGTTTAATTAAATATAAAATGTTTGGCTTTGCGGAAGCGAGGCCTGTGATTTTGAAAGCACATTTCCTACTTTCTTCTCTAATGGGAGCTTGCAGCTCTTTGTTAATGATGATTGAATTATAATTTCTCTAGGGCAGAGACTAGCTCTTCTATCTCATTAGCGACTTGTGTGTGCAGAGAGACAGGCTGTTTGGCCTCGTGATTATTTATATTTTAATAAATGCCCACACGGGAATTATCTTAGTGAATTTCCCTAAACTTCCAAAGGTATTCAAGGAAAATTCTCCCGTTTTTAAAAAAACATTTACAAAATGTTTTTATTGGTTTTAAGAGAGAGGAAGGGAGAAGAATAGAGACATAGAAACAGATGAGATAGAAACATCTATTGGCTGCCTCCTGCACGCCCCCTGCTGGGCATCCAGCCGGAAACCTGGGCATGTGCCCTGATTGGGAATGGAACAGGCGACCTCTTGGTGCATAGGTCAACACTCAACCACTGAGCCACATCAGCCGGGCTCCCATTTTTATGGATAAGGAAGCTGGATGAATGAAATATCTAAAGTCACATGACTTGTATTGTTAGAGTTGAGGCTGAGGCCTGATCCTCTATCCAATGCTGGTTCCTCCACACCAGCATCTCCAGGTCTCCCTGCCCCACTGCACAACTTCCCTGGAGGTGGGCCGTGTACACCTGCATGGAGGGAGACTCTCTGCCATCCACCTGCTTCCCAAAGGGACAACAGGAGCAGTTTGAGATGGAAACGATTGTGTGGGGCTATCCCATTTAGTATCCCTGGACCTCACCCAGTAAGGGCCAGCACTGACCCCTGTCATTGTGACACTCAGACAGCCACCCCGCCCCCATGACCAGATGCCCCCGGAAGGGCTGCTGGACCAGTTGCTCTCCAACGTGCTGCCTCTCTACTGTCATCAATGGCAGGGCTTACTACCACAATCAGCAAAAATAGTCTGAGAAAACCTTTCAAACATCTGTAACCCAACACATATTGTGTGTAGGACTGCTTTAGGAGTAAGGAGTATTTGGAGTCCCTTGAGCAAGGGGAGTGCCAAAGCTCAGAAAAGGTGCTGCCCATTGAGGTAGGAGACTTGCCCCCAAACAATAGTAATGCTCCCATTGGGTTATTGCTATGTATTGGGCGCTGTGTTAAGCCACTTACATGATCTCATCTAATTCTCACAACAGCACTAAGCGGTGGTTGTTAATATTATCCTCATGGTATAGATTAGTGAACTACCAGCATCCCTTGCCACAGTCATTACTATAACTTCCTTTCTGCTTCCATGGTGACCTCCAGATAGTCCATTCTCCATAAATCAGCCTGAGCCAACTTTATAACATGACATCATATTACTTCTCTGCTAAAATTCCCCGACTACTTCCTGTCACTGAATGGAATCTAAAGTCCCACAAGGCCCATAGGCACGCAGGCACTGGCCCCACGGACCTCCCCGACCTCATCTTCTGCTCTGCCTCACACTGACCTCGCTCCAGCCACGCCGGCCCCTGGCCATTCTCGGAGCAGGTGAGCTGTTCCCATCTGCAAGTCACTGTTCTCCGCACAGGTATGGCTCAGTCCCTTGCTTCCTTTAGTCTTGGACCCAGCCTCACACCCAGAGAGTCCGTTCCTGAGGCTCCATCTAAAACAGCCTCCCTTCACTCTCTTTCCTCCACCTGCTTTACCTTCCTCCCAGCCCTTAGGGTTACCTGACAGCATACTAAATGCCTCTTCATCCACCTGCTCGTTGTTTCTCACTTCGTAAGATTGGGAGCTTAGGAAGTGCGGGCTCTGTCTTGTTCACCCCCTAGAAAACTGCTTGGCATATAGTAGTAACTCAGTATCTGTTGAGTGCATGTGGCTTAGAGAAGGTAAGTCATTTGCCCAATGTTCAGAGCTAACAAGAGTTGGATTTGCACTCTGGACTCCCAGATGTCAAAGAAGACTCCTCTTTGGAAAAAAAAAAAATCGATGGCTTAGGGTGGGAGATGGGAACAGAACCAGGCCTTGCTTCTCTGTGCCAGGGAAGGTTCAGTGAAACTTTTTAAGATCCATGTCCTCCTCCCCCACAAAAGAAGTCCCTGCAATAACCAAAGAGAATTGAACAAAAGGCAAAACTAAGGTGCAGACACTTTCAGAGACTTCATCAAGTCAGGAGTCTGCAGCTAAACTAGGATCAGAGCCCAGTCTCCTCCTGGGCTCTGCCTTTTGCTAGGCAGCAGTCGCTTTAGCCTTGCTGCTTAATTGTCATATGAAAGGAATTCACGCAACTGTGAACTGTGTGCCCTTCAACCAGCTCTGCAGGGGTCAAATTGAACGAATTAATTCAGGGTTACTTCAGAAACAGCTCAACCAGAATTGCAGTCCGCCCAATAATGATCGCTTTGTTCCATTGCTTTAGAGTCCTATTCAGTTTATGAATTTTCCTCGTCCAGTTCTTGCCATGTGTCCCTTTATCCCTTGCTCGCTCTGCACCATAACTCCCAGGGAGCCTCACTAGCTGTATGTTGAATACTTAAAGCTTGTTTTTAAAAAGTAATTATACAACATTTTTAAATGGCTTATCTTTTTGGCTAGGGGGAAGCAAGGGGACTCGACAGAATAGACCCTCGAGCGATATGGACTCAGTCACTTGCTGGAATTTGCAAAGCCGATTTAAAAACGATCTTAATTTCTAGAAGATTGTTTTTAAAATATAGAAATTCAAGAAGACAGCTTTTGAGAATGCAAATTTTGAAGAACGTGGAATCATTTTCATTTCAAATACGATATTAGCCACAGAGCTCAGCTAGCTGGATAGCACGGTGTGTACAATATAAGGAAACCACAATAATAAAAACAGCCTCTTTGCCCTGCTGAGGTTTGGCGCTGTCTTTGCCCTACACCATTTCCTACATGTGGTTGCTTAGAGAAATAGCACTGTACACAAGGGATCTAAGCGGTGGAACATTAAATGATGACAACTAGCTAAGAAGCAAAGAATGGATTTCGACAGGTGAAATATGATGACTTGTGGAAGTGATGCTTTTAAAAATGTTCAGGGTTGTTTGCCTCACTGTCGGGGGCAGAATAAGGTTTATGCGAGGGGAAAAATGATAAGAATGCCGAGCATCTCATAGAAGTTAGAAGTGCAGCTCACCAGGAGGAAAGGGTAGGGTAGGGAAGGCTGGTCCCCTGAGGTGGGACACATCCCTCGGGATTCAGGTGTCTGGGCTCCCATGGGGATGACCCACCCAACGGGCTTTAGCGCTTGTTAGGTCTCTACTACTTACGTAGCTTTTACATTTCGTCATTCCTGCCTGTACCTCTGCTGATGTTTTCTGCAAGATAACATTTGCCCATAAATGCCTCAAGTAGAACTAAGTTTAACAGAGCCTGGTGTAGAAAGGGATACAAATGAATGAAAGGGAAGAAGGAATGTTAGACCTTTTATTCAATTTTACATATTCATCTTTCCACCATTCTGTGTCCAGAATACTCCTAGATACAGCAGAAATGAATTATAATTCTAAAGAAATTACTTTATTAAACACATATAGTATGCACATGCATTTTTAACTAGCTAAAATGAAAGTTTTTGATAATTCAAATATTTTCTCTTAAAAGTGAAATGTCAAGAATAGGCAAGTCAAAACTTTTCTTGACATTCAATATAAGTGGAATGATTTGTCAGAAAAGAAGTGTGTGTAAACATGAGTAATCTATGTGGAATATTTTTGAGAATTTCTGCCTGCCTAACAGTGACATAGTAGTTAATGACCGCTTTTGAAAGTCCAGAGTATTTTTGCCGAAGTGTCCATATAATCCAGTTTTCATTTCCTGAAACGTGTTTTCAGCTTACATAAATGTTAATGTCCTGTCTTGCTGAATTGTAGGCATATGGCAGTTGTATTCTCTGTTTGCAGCCCTCAAGTTTTGAGGATGAAAAGGGACATCAGGGAAACTCATAGAATAATGAATTTCCATTATTAGCAGGCCAATGTGGGGAGGTATGAGCTGCTTCAGAAAAATCTTCAACTCCTTTCACCCAATAGAGTTTGAATATACTATTAAAGACAAAGGTTTAACAGCATTGTTGCCTCCGGGAACCCTCCTAGCATCACTCCTTGGGAAGGTACAGAGCCGGCCGCTCTTCCTAGGGCCGGAGAAGAGGATGCATGCATTTATCCCAGCGTCGTCTTTGTGGTTCAGACCATTCACAAGGACCCTGGAAGGGACACTGTGATGAGGGTGAGCTGGGAGGGCTCTCCTGCAGGGAGGAGCCCTGGAATCAGGACCCTTGGCATCCAGGGGCAGTGGGAGGGCACAGGAGAAAGTCATTGTAGGAAAAGGGGGCTGCAAACCAACCAGCGAACAAAACAACAAACAATGGGACTACCTTACAGTTCTGCTGAAGGCTCTAAACTTGTGATGAGTATGGGGAGGCTGGAGGCTGGTGGCAGGAGATGGGGCCGGGAGATTTGCTTGGCCCTCCGTGGACTTGTGTTTAGCATTCCATAAAAGAAACCTAGGGTTAATTCCAGCGCCCGCTAGACTATCACTGTTAATGTGAGCAGGCAAGGAGTCTTAAGGGCTGGAGGCTAAGGGACTTCCTTAGTTGATTAGAGAGTCAGAAGGGGCTGGGAGGTTCTGTGCTTGTAACTCTAACTCCACAGACAAGGCTGATCCTGAGAGTAAAGTGAGAAATAAGTTTGGGAGCCCCTCAACCTTAGAGCTCTGGGACTATATCTGGGGAGTAGTGGGAACATGGTTGGGGATGTGAAGTGGTCCAACAGAATGTGGGGCAAAGGAGTAGAACTTAGCTTCCCCGGGGGCTTAGCACCAGGGGGTGTGGAGCAGTCATGCTACGGACTCTCCAGGTCTTTACAACCCACCGTAGTTCAGAGGCTAAAGGGGAGAAGGTAGGTGGAACTTGCTGGATCTCCTCCTCCCATCCAACACTGCGACCTCCACCTTTAACCTCCCTACACACTCCAAATTTTATCACTGCTCATTGACACCATAATAGGTCCCAGTTTTCTGTTGAAAGAATATTTCTTTTTGGTGTCAGTAACAATTTTTAAAATATATTTCAGAAATACTGATAAGAGAAATAAAGTGGTTATTGTCAGCCATCCCCTCTCCCCTCTACGGAATACAGCATGAGTTGTGGGGTTGAAGGGAAGCGTATTAAAAAAGCATGCTGACAAGCAGCTCCACAGGCTCCACCTGGACTCTCCTCAGCAGGTAGCTTGGTGATGGATGGGGAGCAACAGGTCTCACCATCATGCAGACACCCTTGGGTGGAGAACGGGCAATGGCTAAGGCTATGGAAGTACAAAGACTAATGGCCTTGGTTCTTTAATATCCTCACCAGTAGACATAGTGGTCATTCAGGAAGTGTTGAACAAATGATGAAATGAACCATTTTAGAGCACTCAGATCCCCCTCTGTTAGCACTCACTTCCCAAAATCTGCTGTCTAACACCCTACTTTCATCCCAAATAAATAGCCCAGCTGCAGTTTTTTCCAACTAACGTCTACCAGACAAATTTGTGTACCTGTGACTACTCAAAAATAAATCTGGACTTTAATCAAATAAGGCCCACTTCCTATTAAATACTCTACATGCATTAAAAGAATGAGCCAGACTATAGGTCATGAATGGACCTACCTTTGTGGAAAGCAGAAACTTATTCACAGGAAGAACCTCCTGAGAAGTCATCAGCTCCTAAATGGAAGTCCAGAGTATTTGGACTTCCCACTCACGGCTTTCCCTGTTCCAATAGCTGAACTCTGACTACTGTAGCTGCATCGGAGCTTAGAAACCATGTAACCCAATTCTCTCATTAACTCGAGAGGGGAACTGGAGTTGAATGCCTTCATGATTATCTCAGGATCTCACTTCTAATTAGTGCTGGAACCAAAGCACACATCTGCAGACTCTCAAGCTAGCGACATTTCCCCACAAAGCAACTGCTTCTGGACCCAACAGAGGGGCAGACCTATTAAAGCAATCCATTCGGTTAACAAGAATAGATACATGCGGAAAAGAATGAATGAAGTAGAACTATCTACATATACTGACATGGAAACATCTCCAGACACTGTTGAACCACAACGAACAGTGTGTATTTCCTATGGACAAGGTCTGGAGGATGCATTGCACCCTAGTAGCAGTCCATACCTCCGGGGAGGGTTCTAGAATTGGCAAGAATGGTCGAGGGAAAGTTTGTCTTTATTTGTATTAATTTGTATGAGGAGAATCTATGCATTAATTATTTAAGAATTAATTTAAAAGGAGTAAAATACTTTTTTTTTTCTTGTCCTCTGATGGCTTTGCTCATTTCTGTGAATCATGTTCAGAGGGACTCAGTTTGTTAGCTTAATCCCGGGGGAATGTCTACATTAATCCCAAACCTTTCGGGGCAAGGGTCTGGCATGGAGGGAAAGGAGAGAGAGAGTGTTTGTGGGCATAATTTTATCTTCCCCACATTTTACTCATTGCCTTCTCCCTCATGATAATGGCCGTTTCATACTTTTACCTCAAGTCAGGCCAAATCCTTGAATATAATAATGATGATAATAATAATAATGGTAATAATGAAATATGCAAATACTGCTAATCATAAATGATAATAGCTATGCTCTTTTGAGCACTAACCCTACCCCTGACTCTCTTCTAAGCACCTTCCTACATTATCATAGTTTAAGCTTCATAACCACTCTGTGAGGTAAGTACTACGATTATCCCCATTTCAGAGGTGAGAGATGAGGCTGGGAGAAATCAATGAACCTGACTGCCGCCACAGGGCTGGTGAGTAGAGTGTGGATCTGAACCCAGGCAGTTTGACCGAGTCTGGGCTTGGGCACAGATAGGTGTGAGCATTTCCTGCACTTGGAGAAACACTGCCCACCAGTGTCTGTGGGAGGAGTGCATCCAGCCCACAACTGGCCTAAACTAGAACATACATGCCTTGGAGAGACCTTCTGTCTGAGCTCGTGCCCCACCCTTCCTCCTTGTGGCACTTTGAGCCTGATAACTTAAGGTTTCAGCTGCTGCTGGGCTACTCAGTCAAGTACATAATTCTACCAGGCGGTGTGCAGGAAGGGAGGAACCCATCTACTATCATGTTCAAGCCTTGCAACAGTTTCCCAATTACCAGTTCCTCCTGCTTAGAATAACAACAATAGGAAACATCTTTTAAAAGAGAGATGGGCTGGCTTCCCAGAGGCCAGTGGCAAATAATTCCTTTTCTTTGAATATTGACTTTGTATCTGTCAGTTTTGTTCCTTGCAGGTACGGAAAGATAAAATGGTGAATTCTGAAGTCATTTTTATAGTTGGTGTAGAGAAAAGTGCTTTTTAGGAAACTAATGGTCTTATGCCAAATAAGAAAGTTTTCTTTCCACCCCCACTTCTGTCCAAACATTGGGAATTATTTCATTATTTCTCTGTTCATGACCAAAGCATCTGTGATACATCACAGAAGGTGTGTTTAAATATATGTACATATACTTACGTATATATGTATGCATTTACTATGTATATATATGTCTATCTACATCTCTAATACAACGTAATCTGTGTGTGTGTCTGTGTCTGTGTGTATGTGTACCGTTGGAGGAAGAACTGTAACATTCTTTTTCCTGTTCTCAAGTACCATCGAGTTTCTGCCTTGAGCGCTAAATTCGCTTTTTTGACTTCTGCCAAATCCTGTTTAGGGAAGCCACCTGCAGTTTCAAAGTTGTGTTAATATTTCCATATACTTTGTGAATATTTTCCTTTTGAAAAAAACACCTGCACCCTTTTCTCTCCACGTGGTGTAACACGTGTGTGCATCAAAGGTGGAGGACATGTCCTTGTCATTCTTTGAGCCCCAAGCTCAGGGCTCCCTGCTATTGCTATATTTTCACACTTACAAATACAGCCAATGGGCTCATGTCTTGCCTGCCTGCTCTGTGCCCAGCCCTGTGCCTGCGGCCTGAGTTGGTGGGAATGCAGCTGACGTTACACCCTGCCCGCCTGCAGGATTCTGCCCGGCTCCCCGTTTCAGGACTGCAGCACCTCCAGGTGGATGAGGAGCTTTGACAAACATGTGGTACCAAACATATTTCTGCAAACAAAGCCATTTATTTTAGGCTGAAGCATTTGCAGCTAAACTTACACGATGTATCTGGGATGTGCCAAGTGGAATGCTTTGAGGGTGGCTTTTTGGCTTTCTTGGGTAGAGCATTTACCAAGTGAAAGCCTTCTTATCTTAGCTGTGTCACCAGGAACCCCAACAGGAAGTACGGACTAAGCACGGAGGCTGTCTCAAGACTCTGCACCTGTTTGTAAGAAATATTTTAGGACATTACTGAAGCAGATCAGGGCCGCAAGGATTTTTCACTCAATGCTCTAAGGTTTTGTGAGAGAAAATAACACACATACAGGTTTTTCTGGGCCACAGCTGCCACTAAATGTTTATGTCATGAACTAAAGGACTGGGAACGTTCCCAACCCCACCCTCCTCTACTCAATAGGGAAAATACTGATTCCTGAAATTTCCATAGAAGATGAATCCTTTTGGGTAGGCTGCCTTGCTCCTGGAGAGAAGGCCAATCAACCTAAGAGGCCCAGAACTTGTGGTTGGCCTTAACCTTCAGTAGGGAGTCATCTGCTCAGGGGCTGGGCAGCTCGGTTCCTGAGGCAGCGAGGATGAGCATCAGTGCTTCAAAGCCTGCAGGGAGGAAGAGGAGGATGCTGGGCAGCCTGCCCTGGGCAGGCCTGGGAGCCAGGGCCCTGAGGGGACACTGTGAGTTTGAAGGCAACCTGGGGACCTGTTGCCTCCTAACTCTGAAGAGGGCCAGTGCTTGTTTGCCTCAGTGACTTCTGACATATTGCAAAGCTCAACATAAAACGCTTTTCTCTAAGCCATGATAATAGCTATGCATTGCCGACAGACCTTAGAAGTCTTTGGGCACATGGCCTAAGTTTTTGAGACAGGGACTTTTTTTCGGCCCAGAGAAGATCATTTTATTTGGTATAAATCTTTATTGTTGGAAGTATTACATATGTTCCCCTTTTTCCCCCACTGACCCCTTCTGGCCCACCCCTCCCCCGCCCCTGCTCCCCACCCTCCACCCCAGGCCTTCACCACCCTATTGTCTGTGTTCATGGGTTCTGCATATATATGCATTCAAGGTCTTTGTTTGATTACCTCCCACCCACCCACCCTGGGATGTTTTGGTCATCTCTCATCCTTGTCCAAGCTGAGACAAGAGAGGTGACGTGTCTGCTTCTCCCAGTGTGGCAACCTCCGGTCACGGGTGGCAGAAAATGCTGGCCCCTCTCTCTCCAGCCCACGGGCAACATTGCACCCCCAGCGCTTTCGCAAAAAGCGGCTCACGGTGGCTGCACTGCTCTGTGATTCATCCATCCACACGGCCCCAGTCCAGTGGGAGACCCAGCCCCCCTCGCTGTCTGCGTTCGGTAAGCACAATATTCAAGTTTGAGATATTCCATAGCCACTAGCAGAAGTGAGCATTCGCTTCTTGGGGATATATGTTTGTGAAAGCATGACGAAGCTTTCATTTATGATGGGCATGCATTACACCAAGCGTAATACAGCGGCCTTTTAGAACAATTAAAGTGGGAAAAGTAACATGTTAAAGAAGGACAAATGACTTCTTAGACCATTGTTCCTGGGTTGAACGGCAACACAGATAATTTAGTCAAAACATATCTTTAGCTACTTTTTGTGTGAAAAATGTGTGTCTCTGATTAGAGCTGGGGAATGTCTTCCCCCCAAATAATGGGCTTTGAGCATTAATGCTAGGCCTCTGCCTGTCAACAGCAATTGCTAGGACTTCGTTCAAATGCACTAAAGCCCTGATAATAGGTGACACAATTAACGTTCTGCAGTTGAAATAAATGAAATATTAATGGATTTAGAGGAGTCCAATGGAAAGTAAGTTAAAACACTCTGCGTTCTTCCAGTTTATGAGCGTACTACAGTAGTGTAATTGCATTTTTTATTACTTGACGTATTTTTCTCCTAGCATGCAGTAACGGTGGGGGAATTAAACGACACGGCAATGTTTGGAAAGCAGAGAGAAACCACAAGCGCCCGGTGAATGAGGAGAGAGAAGGCTCGTTTAGGTGAGTCTCTGGCCAGGCATCAAGCAGCTCTGCTTGGCGAGGGGCACGTTGCTGCTGCGCCCACAGCAGCGGCCTGGCATTGCAGGCTCCTCTGAGCTGCGGGGTTGTTATTAAGTAAAACAGGAGGTTTTAAAAGAATCAAAGGCAATCAGCAGTGCTTTTACATAACAAGGTTTTACAAAAATTTCAATGGATGTCACTAACTTGAATGTCACAAAACAATGGGCTTTGTTTTCCTGTCTCTTTCTGCCAGAGTGTAGGTGCATCTTCATTTTTCCCAGTTATATTTGTAAAGGGTGTTGGCAATTTCAAACACACCGTTAGTGTTATCATGACCACAACTGTGGGTAAAAGGTGTCATCTTCTATTTTTTTTTTCTAGACTGTTGCATGTAAATTGCGGAGTGGGATGTATAGGGCCTTTTGGGGGGAAGGGGTACAGTTAGGCCCCCAAACTAGAGAAGCTTTAAGCCACACGAAATGTTCTCAGCCCCTTGCCTCCCCATCTAATTGAGAAGAGCATTCCTATACCAGGAGCTCAGTCCACAGGGGGATTCTTACAATGCTTTCTGGAAGGTGTGGCAGAGCCTCCGCGGTGATTTGGTAAAATCCTAACTCTGCAGCTTTATTCATAGCTTCTGAGGGGCTGTCCAGGGCTCTGAAGCCATAATAGGGGTGAATGAAATTTTGTTATTATAGGAAGAGAGAATGGTGGATACTTTTTTTCCCCATTATTAAATGAAGGAGAAAAAGTAAAACAAAATCCCAAATCCCATTTGCACCATGTAAATAGAAGTTTTCTCCAACCACAAAAGGACATTTGGGAGAAAATAGGGGAAACTGAATAAGGACTAGCTCTCAGATGTCAGAGAATGAGTAATATTTTTTAATATATTTTTTATTGATTTCAGAGAGGAAGGGAGAGGGAGTTGAAAACATCAATGATGAGAAAAAAAAATCATTGGCTGCCTCCTGCATGCCCCCTACCGGGGATTGAGCCTGAAACCCCAGCCCTGACTGGGAATCGAACTGTGACCTCCTGATTCATAGGTCGAATGACCACTGAGCCATACCAGCAGGGTGAAAATGAGTGATATTTTTAGGAGGGATAATGTCATTGTGATCATGAAGGAAAACATGCTTATTTTAGGAGATATGTACTGAAGGGGTAAAGTATTATGATGTCCACAACTTATTTCCAACACAGATTGAAAATATACATATAGAAATAGAGCTAATGTGTTAAATATTAGCAATAGGCAAATCCAGATAGTGGGTATATGAGCTGTCATTGAACCAGGAACTGAAGGTCTGTCCTTCCTTGGAAACATTTCTAGTTGCAAGTAAAAGACAAGGGTTGAATGTTTAGCACTCATTACTTACCAAACAAGAAGTCTAGAAGGTGTCAAGTCAGGATTGATTCAGTAAACCGGTGATGCCATCAAGACCCTGGCTAATCCTGCCCATCTGCCTTGTCCCCCTCAGCTAATTGGCCTCTGAAGCTGTCAATTCATGAATGTGAGGCAGGTGCTGTGGTTCTGGGCATCACGGCCACAGTGAAAGGCAAGGGGGTGGGTGGGCCACAGCCCAGTGCCGTCCTCTCCCACTTGCCTCTTTTCTCAGAAAGCAGAATCTTTCCCAGTAGCCCTCAGGAGACGTTTGCTTACACCTCAGTGGTTAGAACAGTCAGAGGTCAGTTCTAGCCACAAGGAGTCTGGGCAATGATGTCAGATGTGATTCATCCCCTTGGGCTGTGGGTGCACTGACTCTGAACAAAACTGATGTTCTGTTAACCAGAAAAAGGCAAAATGGTAGCTGCTTTCCTTTGGCTAAACAGATGCCCTTTTTCTCTGGAAGAGAATTGTTCTGTTTTTTTGTTTGTTTTTAACTAGGTAACAGAAATTATTTTATTTTATTTATTTATTTATTTTTTTAAATATATTTTTAATTGATTTTTTACAGAGAGGAAGAGAGGGATAGAGAGCTAGAAACATCGATGAGAGAGAGACGTCGATCAGCTGCCTCCTGCACAACTCCCACTGGAGATGTGCCTGCAACCAAGGTACATGCCCCCGACCGGAATCGAACCCGGGACCCCTCAGTCCACAGGCCAACGCTCTATCCACTGAGCCAAACCGGTTTTGGCTAACAGAAATGATTTTAAATGAAACTAAAACTTATCCCATACTATATTTATCATGAGGCTGTTTAACAGAAAGATAAATGGTGGCCCAAAGGAGCTAGGTTTCTTGTCTTCCTGCCCATGATCTCTTTAGCCCAGTGAAATAGAAACTTTTTACCCACCCATGAAAACTATCTTTTGTTTCACTTTCAAGTTTGGTAATATATGTTAATAAACAGGTTACTTTTAAAGATGGTTCTGGTTGTCCTAGACATTAGGGAGCAGAACGGAATATATACTAGTAGTCGTAGAGTTAGCCACCGTTGATTGAGTGTCCTCTACATGCAGGGTGGACATGTTGTCTTGTTGATGCAAAGTGTGCCTGGCTGTCACAAATATCCCCAATTCAGTCTGAGTCATTGGACTTAACAAAGAATGAGGATATGAAAAGCTCTCAGCAACTGTTTTAATTTCTACGTTCTCCCCAACCTGTGTGAGGCCATGTAATTGGATATTCTCAATATCTGGGCTCTTTAAATGAAAGCTAATTATTGATCATAGCAGGGAATAGCCATAACTAGAGTTTCCTCTGGTTATGTGCCCTTCCCTAACCTTTGATCCAAGAGTAGAGTTTCTTTTAGAAAGATGCTGCACACTCATTGTAGGGAAATGAATTCCCAAACCAATAATAGCCGCCTAAACATCACTGGGAGCCATAGTCACGTGTTCTTGGAAGGCACAGAATTGCACGGCCTGGTCTCAGAAGGTCTTTGAGTGTCCAGAAGTCCCTCACCACCCTAACGGCCCATTTGTCCAATGCTTTAGCATTTGGTGTTGATGGCCGGCATTGTGCTCAAATATATCATGGCTAGCTGCCCCCTGTTTCTGGGTATCCTCTGGGATGTGACTGGTTATGACATTGATCACTACATGGAGGATTAGCTGCAGGACTGGGTTGGAACAGGCCCAAGAGCTCCTTGCTCTTCTGTGTCAAAAAAGGACAACCAGGCTCCCTGACTCAAGTGTCTTATTGGGGCTGTACCTATGGCCTATCTCCCTTCAATGACCCCTTGAAGCTGTCCTATCGCCGATAGAAACCAGGTGACTGTTCTATCTCCAAAAATAGAGTTAACCCTTAGGATAAGTATTTTTTAAGTAATTCCTCCAATGTTTTATATGAAACATTTCCTTTTGATTTAGCCTTAATATAATAAGGATGCATTACGTTTTGTTTTTGTTTTTTTAAAGGGTCAATGTCCTAGAGGAGGGGAGAGAGAGATGGTGAGGAGTTGGCTTTGCAGGGAGTGTGGACAGGCACCCATAGGAACAGGAAGGAAGGCAGAACATAGGTGTGGGCAGGTAGGCAGGTGCTATCTATGATGGGAACTCAAAAAAATCCTCTCCACTTCTTTAGCGACACAGGAAACAAGGCCATCAGCTCAGCACAACAGCGAGAAAGATTTCAGAAGAGAAGTCAGGATAATGGGGAAGTTATTATTATAAAAAATGCAATGGGGGAAGGAGTGTAGCCTATAAAGTTAGTGAGTGACTTTGAAGTGAGATCAGCTGGGGACTTGGGGGCGGAGAGGGGGTAATATACCCCTGGCCAGATCCTCTCCCCTGGCTAGTCCAGATGGAAGATTGGGAAACATTCCAGGGAATTCCTGATGTGAGAGGCCAGCTCCCAAGAAGTTCTTGATACCAACTGAGAGCCGGGGGGGGGGGGGGGGGGGGCGGGGGGGGGGCGGGGGCGGAGAGAGGGGGAGCTGGCCCAGCTCAGGCTGTGATGCCAGCCAGACACCCTGCTCCCCAGTGCAGTGCCTGCCTCTGGAAGAACTGTCCAGTGCTAGGGTGTGAGGCAGACTGCACAGCCCTGATGCCTCAGGCATTACTGAGATGGTAAAGGATGAGGCGCTCCTGGAGAGGGGTCACAGGGTTGGTGACCTCTATAGGTGTGAAGGACCCAAGACACTGGTCTTCCAGCTCTGGGGTAGGAGGCTGGGTAGTGCTCCTGGGTCAGGAGATGGTATGTCCAACTTTGATGTCTTCCTCCGTGTCTTATTCTGCCTTTTGGGTTCCAGAAAGCCTCTTAAAAGGATTGTACTTTCTCTGAGTAATCTGGCAAATTTTGCTTTATATATATACTTCTACTATTTAGTAACATTTATCATTTGTATATATGTGTTTTAGGAGCAACTTTGATCTACCTCATGAGCCCAAGATTTTTGATTTATGTTAGCTGTGCCTTGTCCATATGGGTAAGATGAATCAAAATGAAAGTGATGTATTTTGGATGGTTAGAAGTGTAATAGACAATTAGAATGTCTCAAAATAATGGATGCAAAATGTGTGTGTATTTTTGTTAGAAGTGCTTTTGAATTACCAATTATAGCACAAATAGAAAAAAAAGCGCATAAAACAAATATGTATAAGAAACAGTTATAACCAACAATTCTAAAGTGAATACCCCACAACCACTACTCCAGTCAGAAACTAGGATGTAGCCAGCACCCCAGGAAGTCCCTCATGGACCCCTTTCTCCATCACACCCTTCCTCAGCAAAGGCGAGGTGCCATGAGCCTCACTCTTATGGCATCCACATCCTCGCTTTTCTTTACAGTGGGGTAGGCATCCCTGAATGATATAATTTAGTTTAGTTTCATTTAGTCCAAGTTTGGTATTAGCTTTCTAGAAATGAAGTCCTAACTTACATATTCTATTGTCTTGCTTCTTTTACTCAACATTGTGTTGGTAATTCCTGTTTTGCAGCTCTGGTTTCATACTTTCTGTTGCTGTACAGTATTTCACTGTATAATATACCACCATTTATTTTATTAGTTTCCTGAAAGAGTCAGATTTTGGCTTTATTAAGCCTTTCTATTGCACCTTCATTTTTCTAGTTCATTTATTTCTGCTCTTACTGTTATTATTGCTTTTCTTCTATTTCCTTTGGGTTTAATTTGCTGTTCCTTTTCTAACTTCTCTGTATAGACCCTCAGCTCTTATCTATATGGATTCGGACTTTCTCTTCTAATATACATATTTAAGACTATAAATTTCTCTTTAAGCAGTACTTTAGCTGTATCTGACAAGTGTTGATATGCTTTGCTAAAAATGTTTTATAATTTCCATTATGATTGACAGTTTGACCTCTGAATTATTTAGAAATGTATTCCTTAATTTACAAACATATAAGGGATTTCTGAATTTTTTCTTACTTGCCTTCTTCAAGAAGACGAGGCACTTTGCCGTGTCTGTGTTCCTGATAGAATCATATGGACACAATGTTCTCCTACCAACAGTGTTTGGTCTAGTGATGGCTGGATATGTACTAATATTTGGGGTCTTAATTGGGATTGGATTGACAGGAAACCAAGAAATAGAGGTAATACTCTTGTCTACGGCATATACAATAATGTGGTGAATTATGATCTCACTCTTTTGGTTTATTTAGTGAAATGAAATACAGATCTGAACATAATAGCAACAGAGCACAGCTTTTAAAAACTGGAAATAGACGTACTCAGCTTTGTGTCATTCTCTGGTACTACATTTTAAAGTAGTGTTTAGATTCTTTCCCATCGCAGATTTTTAGTATCAAATTCCTGATTTTTAAAAAATTCTGGTATTGCCTATGTACAAGATACTCGTGTCATTTTTCTTAAAGTCCATTTCTAGGTGTCAGAGATACCTTTGTACCAAGTAATCTGTCTAGACTAGGGATTAATATCTGGAGACTTATTTGTTCAAATGTAGATCTCCTTTTAGCTTTTGGCTCTACTATCTTTGCAACCCTCCTTTCCCCAGTGAGAATGTAAAATTTTCCACGATTTTCCTTCTCTTCTGATGACTAGTCAACCTGATTGTTTTCTGTCCACTGAGAAGGCTTGGAAAAAGGCATTCTCTGAAGCCACACCCTCCGGAAGGCTAACTGATTTAGACTCTGGAGTATTGGTTCTTAGGCCGTATTGATAACTTCAATCACAAATCAACTCGAGAAGCGAGTGATAGAGCAGTAGAAAATTTTAAGTTCTTTCACTTTTCTAATATCCTGCTTTTCATGACATCTTTCTCTCAAAGCATGTTTTCATTTACTTGCAAAACCCTGCTTTTTTTTCTCTTTTTGTTGCAAAGGCTTTGCCTCCAGTGAGTCCATGAGCCTGCTCTGTGCCTTTTGCTCAAGCCTGCAGTTGCTGATAGAAGCAAGAACGTGGTTGGCACAGCAATTTGGTCCAATGCAGTTGCTCTGCATCAAACACTGAGGTAGCTGCAACCTGAATCTTAAAACCAAGAGTAAATAGTGTTTCCATCCGCAGTTGCTCGTGCCTCGCTCTTCACTCAGAATGCCTCCGTGGCTGGCTGTGTTGTCCTGATGCTGGTGTTCTCCTACAGGGGGGAACGACGCAGACCTGGCCTGGCTGGGTCGCTGTGAGTGTCCCCACGTCCCGCTTACTCCACCAGAGTGGAGGTCGGAGGCGAGGCCTGAGTGCCCGTCAGTGAGTCAGATCTGCACAGCCCTGCACAGCCCTGCTCGCTGGTTTTGGATCTGGCTAGTCTTTGCCACTGTTCTCCTCACCCCTAATTTGTGAATCAGAGCCCAAATTCCACAGACATGAAGTCAATAGAACAGCAGAGTCTCTGTCTGCAAAGTACAAATTAGCATCGGATCTGGTGCCGATGGGGTGGGAAGAAGAAAGCGCTTAGAATCAACGCAATAACGTTGGGCTCCAAACCTACATTGAACCTCTTTCTCTCAAAGGTTTTTGTGTTCGTTTAGCTCGTCCTCGGGCTGTCAGATAAGTAGCTGTATGTACCACGTGGGCTGAGGAAGTCCATTCTTGGGTTCCAAGCTGGCTTTGCCCTCCTTCTGTAGGTGGCCTGCTACGTAGCTGTGATTACCCTGGCGGCTCTGGCAAACCTGGCCAGCACGGTGCTGACCATCACCATCCAGAGGGACTGGGTTGTGAGCCTCGCAGGTGACAACAGAGGCCAGCTGGCTGGTGAGCTGTGCCGCCCTGGGCATCGTGGGTCCTCGGGGCCAAGAAGTAGGCCTGGCTCAGGGAACATGGTTGATGAGCCAGCCAATCAGGTCTCTGAGAGAGGCAGCGAAGTAGCCTATAAGAGAGGGTACTAGGAGTCATACAGGCCTAGATTTGAATCCAGCTAAAACCAGCTATGGCCCTAACCGGTTTGGCTCAGTGGATAGAGCGTCAGCCTGCGGACTCAAGGGTCCCAGGTTCGATTCCAGTCAAGGGCATGTACCTTGGTTGCGGGCACATCCCCAGTAAGGGGTGTGCAGGAGGCAGCTGATTGATGTTTCTCTCTCATCAATGTTTCTAACTCTCTCTCCGTCTCCCTTCCTCTCTGTAAAAAATCAATAAAATATATTAAAAAAAAAATAAAACCAGCTATGGCTCGTACCAGCTGGGAGTCACTTACCTTGTCTAGACTTTACTTTCCTCATCTATACAATGGGAGAAATAAGGACCACTCCCTTCCCCCTTCCGCCAGCCCAGTTAGGGTTGGCGCTATATTTGCACATAGGAAGCACTTAAGAAAGGGATGACATTGTTATCAAAGGGATATATAAATGGTACTTTGAGGAACGAAGCCCCTCAAAATACATCATGGAAGTTCCTTGGCCATTTTAGACCTAGAAAAGCAGTGCACTAAAAGCATTTTCAAATTCTGGCCAGTGATAAGCTTCCACCCCCCACCCCCGAATTCAACCCCAAATGTGACTGTTGATCTTCACTTGTGTGACAGTGAGAGGCAGAATTCTTTTCAGGAATGGAGCTAAATGGAGGAATCTGGCATCTTCTTTGTTTTTTCTTCGTTTATAAAACTTGCATCATTCACACTGCCATGTAGTCATATTGCCAACTTCAAGCTGGAGCGCGTGGCCTGCCCTGCATTTGTGCAGTTGGTCCCCTCCGCTGGAAAATGTTCGTGAGCGTTGAGAGCCAAGATAAAGAAAGCTATTATGGGGGAGTCTATTAAAATGTACTTCTTACAAAGCCCCTTATAATCATGCTTTCTTTTAAACTGCACTTCTTTGGCTGTAGTGTGGCTTAAATAACACCATCCAAAATAAAACAGCTCTGTGGTAAGAGCCGGTGACGTGGCGTTGAAAGTGTCCTCGGTCTCTGCGGAAAAGAAAATCTTCCTAGTCTCTGGTAATTCATCTTAAAGAAGCCTCAAATAAAGCACAGGTTCTGGTTTGAGCTTCCTTATAATTTTTAAAATGATCTTGTAAATATAGTCTTCAATTATGGTAGAAGAGTCAAGAGGAAAAGCTTTGGAGTCAGACTGCCTGGGTTTAAACCTCAGCTCCTCCTTTTCCCTTCTCTGTGACCTTGAGCAAATAACTTCATCTCTTTGTGCCTCAATTTCCTAACCTGTAAAAAAGGGAGACACCATCAACCTCTTTGAGTTGTGAGGATTAAGTGAGACAAATATATGTAGGAGGCGTAGAACTCTGTGCCTGGCAGAGTAAGTATTCAGCCAATTCTGTCCTTTATCTCCATTCCGTCAACATGCTGGCCATAATAATGTCTATTGATATTATCGTAGTTGTTAAGACAGTACGGTGTGATAGAAAAGAGTGCGGAGACAGGAGTTGAAATAATGAGCTCCACAAAACCTAGTGTCTCCAGTCCTCAGCTTACCCATCTGTTAATTGTTCAGATTCCCACAACTGATCCTGAAGGCCTTTTCCAGGTTGAAAATCCTGTGACTGACGAATCTACAGTTAGACTGAAAGGAATCTTTCTTGTTTCCGCCGTCGTTCACCCAGTGCATGGGTCGCAAAGCCAGCAAATGCACGACATTACTTCCCAGGAGGAAGGACGGAAATCCAATGGCTCACAATGTTTCCTCCCTCTCACGTACAGGGATGAATGAGGCGGTCCGGCGGCTGGACCAGTTGATCCATATATTTACTCCCCTGTCTGTGGGCCAGGTGTTGCCATGGGCATCTCATGTGATCGGTGGTGGTTTCGTTTTTGGATGGAAGTTGGTTTCACTTCTTGTAGAGTTCCTGTTTCTGTCCAGGGTTTACCAGCGAGTTCCCCAGCTGGCTGCAAAATCCCAGCCACAAGCAGGGGGACCTTCCTAGAAAGGCTACAGGAGGCTGTGGACATTCACGGTAATGAAACTCGGAGACGGCTTTTGTCCTTTTTTTTCTCCTTTATATCAGTGCTCTGTGTCTTCTTTCCAGTGCTTGTGTCTGAGCATAATCTCAACTGGAGAAAAAACACATTAAAATTTTTTTGTGAAAAAAGGTGCATTGATGTATGTGTTACCACTGACGGTGGTGCAGCCCCATGGCGGCCCTCTCAGAGACTAGGGCAGGCGTCCTCAAACTACGGCCCGCGGGCCACATGCGGGCCGCCGAGGACATTTATCCAGCCCGCCGGGTGCCGCTGCCTGTCCTGCTTAGCAGCCGACTCGTCCCGGGCCCGCAGTGCGCATAGGAATTTGTTCATAGTTTTTTTTTTAAAACTGTAGTCCGGCCCTCCAACGGTCTGAGGGACAGTGAACTGGCCCCCTGTTTAAAAAGTTTGAGGACCCCTGGAGGGCATACCTCCGAATTCTCCCACCAGGGACCGAGGAAATGGGTGTTTCTCCAAGTCTTGTCACTCATCAGTCGAAGGTTGTTCACAGGGACATTGACCTCTGTGCACGTTCAGCCTGCCCTTATGTCCCTGTGGCTGGAGAGAGGCCCTCTGGCAGAGACGCTGGTGCCCGGGAGAGGAAGCCATTGGCGCTCACAGGACTTGTCCAATAAAGAAGCAGATGGGGGTGGGAATGAGCTGAGGGTGTTTGGGCAGGGCACGGACATAAAATTTATTTGGATTTTATTTGAGGGGAAATAGACCCTTGGGAAGCCACTGATGGATTCTTTAAAAAACCTAAAAATTTGGCCCTAGCCGGCTTGGCTCAGTGGATAGAGCATTGGCCTGTGGACTGAAGGATCCCAGGTTCGATTCTAGTCAAGGGCACATGCCTGGGTTGTGGGCTCAATCTCCAGTAGGGGGTGTGCAAGAGGCAGCCATCAATGATTTTCTCTCATCAATTTAAAAAAAAAGAAATGCATGGAGTGGGAAATGTGGTGGTGGTGGTGGTGGAAGGAGTGGATCAAAAACCAAGGATGTCTTCCTCACTCATTCAGCAAGCATCCTGTGCACTGCTCCGCATGCCTCACCCCTGCTCCAGGCACCAGGCACCAGCAAGCCCCTTCCCTCTGGGGACTCGGAGCTTCACCTTCCCACCTCTGGGGCCACAGTGGTGAGAGCATGGGGTTGGGTGATACGTTTCTGATTTCTCCATGGAGACCAGAGCCCCTTAGTCCACAGGAGCTTTGGAATATTGGGAAGGAAAATGCAAGTTTTGTAGGCCCAATTTAAGAGGTTATAAAACCATGGGTTGACCTGGGAACCTTATTTCTCTGATATAATACGGATGCGTAAGAAATTTTAGAGTGGAAGGGAGAGGGAGAGAAACAGAGAGAGAAACATTGATGTGAGAGAGAGATATTGGTTGGTTGTCTCCTGTACATGGAGGGAATATGAGCCCGCAACCAAGGTACATCCCCTTGACTGGAATCGAACCTGGGACCCTTCAGTATGAGGGCTGACACTCTATCAGCTGAGACAAACTGGCTAGGGCAGAAACTGTATTCTTAATCCCAAATAGCTGAGTTAGAAACCTGTACTTTCATATGGAGTTTGCCTAACCTCGAAATTATTTTAAGTGGGAGGATTATCTCTATTGAGGTATCTGGCTTGCACTTCCAGCTCTTAATTGTATGAACAACTGAGAACAGATTAGCCATTTAAGATTTATGCAATTCACATTATATTATGACAATCAAATATTTAGTTCAAAAGGAAGAAAAATAAGTCCACCAGTGACTCTTGTCTCCCTGACACAAAGGAAATGATCACATTTGGAAAATGTGAGATTTCATCATCAATGCCTGCATCCGGGAAAAGCATTCAGTATGAGAGAACTTCAGACTTTTCTCTATTGCAATAGTGGGTTGTTTGTTTTTGTTTGTTTGTTTGTTTGTTTGTTTTTTTGTTGCTGACCCTTGGAAAGGATCCAGAGGCACAGGACACCCTGGACGCTCGAGAGGGAGACAGCTCCGGACGTGGAGCCAGGCAATGCCTGCTGATGCTGGCGAGGTACCTAAGCTCTCCGTGCCCTGGTTCCTTCTCGGTGGGATGGGATAGTAGTGATGGTGCCTACCTGTCAGGGAGGTCCTGGTGATGCACTAAATAATTCCTGTGGGCAGTGTGGTCTGCAGGGGCTACTTGTTAAACATGAACATTAACGCTCATCTTTAGTCATCACCATTTCTTATGTTTTGGCTACAGGTTCGGCGTTTTCACAAGCATTGCTGTGTAAGGGTGGAGTGTGGGGTGCGCAGGGAGACAGAGAGAACCACAGAGCTGAGTGAAACAGATGCCGAGTGGCTCCCACACACCCAGTGCCAGCGAGGTGCCATTTACAATTCGAATTACAAATGACCTTGGGGTTGGGGGTGAGCTGCTGAAATCATACATGTGGAAAGCACCAGTGCCCGGGGTGCATCGTGCCCTTGTCTGTGTGGTTAGCACGCCAGGCCCGGTGGCTGTGACTCCTGTCCCCTCACCTGGACCAGTAGCCTGTGGCCTGCCTTGGTATCCACCAGGTATCCCCGAGCACAGGACTCATTCTAGGCATTTGCTCAGTAAATACTGGTTTCCTTCTGATGGAAACTAAGTCACAGAACTTTGGCTACAAAACAGTTGGGCACATTGCCCATAAGTCACGTTGCTTTCCAGAATCTAAGAGCTGTAACTCTTAGTGCCCCTGATTTAGAAATAATTCTGTCACTGCATAATTAGCCCTCAGTTCTCTGAGCGCTTTGCATTGTTCTGCTGCAGCCGGTTCCGAATACTCCTAACTCTGGAAGCACTGCGTGCTCAGGACCAGGCATGGGGTTTACAGACGCGCTCCAGGTCAGAGTGCAGTGTGGGGCGAGGCCTTTGGCAGGCCAAGCCCTGAGAGACGTAGTGGACGTGCCAGGGTGTCAGGACAGCCCAGAAGGACGTGTGGCCTGACCAGGCAGCAGGGTGACAGGGCAGCCCTCTAGGACAGCAAGCGTGGCCAGTGCTGCAAAGGCAGACTTGGGAGGACATGGCATATTTGCTCCCCATATTTCTTTCTTTCTTCTAATTTTATTGATTTTCAGAGAGAGAAAGGGAGAGGGAGATAGAAACATGATGAGGGAGAACCATTGATTGGCTGCCTCCTACACGCCCCCTATTAGGGATCGAGCCTGGTTCCTGGGCATGTGCCCTGGCTGGTAATTGAACTGTGACCTCCTGGTGCGTAGGTCAGTGCTCAACCACTGAGCCACACTGGCCGAGCTCCACATAATTCTTGAGTTCAGAGTTTAATCCAGGGATCAGGACAGAGGGTAGAAGAGGATTCTGAAGGACCAGAGCTAGACCATAGGAATTCAGAAGGCCAGCTGGCTGGTAAACCACCCAGGCAGCAGCTGGGAGCCGGTGCCCATGCAGCAGGCACCAGAATCCCGGGGAAGATGCTGTCACTCCAGGGCAACATTGTCATCAGCACGGTTGGCTACTGCCCTAGTTGGTGTCTGTGTGGCAGGTCCTGAGGCTGCCTCTGGAGTGTAATCAAACTTAGCCTTCGTGTGTTGAAGTTGTGAGGTAGAGGGAGCGAGGAGGCCAATTCCTTATCTGCTAAACCAGGAGTGAAGAGGAAAACTCTGGAAATGGAACTGGATTGGAAACTCAAAACTTCGCTCTGTTTCCTAAACATGTTTGAAATGAACTGGAAGGTATAAATACATCCACAATGAAGTTTTTGTTACTTAGTGACGATGGTGGTAATGGTGATTCACAAAGATAATTATAATACCACAAATTAAGACAGTAACTACATATGCAGATGGCCACGCTACACTCTCCGCAATCTTCTATCATGTAATCCTCCAGCGAGACAGTGCTCTTAAATATTCCCATATCGCAGATGAGGAAACTGAGCAACAGAAAAGTGCATGTAGACAGTACAGTGCAAAGGCTGGCATTCTCACTAAGTCTCTGCCGCCTATTCACATCTATTTTGTCCCAATTGCTGCTGCCCTGCAGGTCTCTGGTCCTTTGACCTCACTGTGACTCATCTTCAAGAGAACATTCCAGAAATGGAGCGAGGAGCTGAGAACGGCGTGCAGTGCTCCCTGAACTACCTCATGGGCCTCATCCATGTTGTCATGCTGGCCTCGCGGTCTTCATCTCCACACTGTGTAACCACAGGGCATGTGATGTAGTTTCTTTACACAAGGAAGTGCAAGATTAAAAATGCCCCCACTCAGCAGACAGAGAGGAAAGATGCTTCAAACTGAGAGGCAGGCAGCCTCTCTGACTGCTCAGCGCTCCAGGAACACTGGCCCCGTCTTTGTTTCCGGTGATTTCCCTGCACTGCTCCTGGGCCCTGCCTTGTCCTCTTGCTACCCTGGCGAGCAAGTGTGTCTCCGGTCACCTTTAGCCAATAACATCGACTGTATTCAGTGCATATTTGCAGTGATGGACACTAGCCAGGACTTGTACAGGGTCTGACTCACCGCGTGCCCATTAACTGAACTCAGATTCAAGCACACAACCTGAAGGGTTTAATTTTGCCAACACGACTCAATGTTTCCAGGTTTTTATTGTTCTTTGGGTTCTAAAATTAGAAGCTTCTGGTCAATGTTAAAACCAGAGCGGTGGAGCTTGGTCCCAGTTCCTTGGGTGTGGGTTCATGTTCTACAGCTGGTTTGGGAACATGCCTCTGATGTGCCCAGTGCCCCGCACGAGCATGGAAGCTACTTGTCGAAGTAGAACGTTTGGGTGGTTTCTGGATTCGGGCCAGGACAGGGGACCTGGCCAAGCTTCGCCTTAGCCGTCAAGCCAAGACCTCCCGTTTGACCAGTTCTGATGAAGAAAAACACTAGTTTGCGAGGAGCTAATTCTGAGTTTCTGGCCACTTATAAACAGTCAACACGAAAACTAGCGTTTGAGGAGCCTGGAAGAAAATCCCTGTAGCTCTTCACTTGAAGTCATGAGCTGCTGTTCTGTAAATGCTGATATGGAAGCGAGGACACAGGCCTTCGTGCAGAGCACCTTTCTGCATGTGGGAAAGTCACATTTGGGGAGTAGAGGTGGAGGGACCACAAGACAACTGGCCCCTTGCAGTACAGATAAACTCCACTTAAGGGGTCTTCTAGTCATGGCTGCATAGTCCCAGATTGTGCTAAATCCCTTTATCACAATCACAACACATGGCAATCGGAACTTTTCAGTTTATGAATACAAAGTGAATTTTGGAAAGGCAGCCCTTTATGAGTACAAAACAACAACGAGCCTTTCAGACTCATCGCTGGCTGTTTATCTGTTCACACAATCTCAACATGGCCTTGCTCTCAAGAGGTGTTATTTATCCCAGACTCTGGCTTGACCATCAGCAGAGTAGGTCCAGCCTCAGGGCTCACTCAGCAACTGACCGGACTCTAGAGTCAAAAAGCATGTCTCCACTATCTCTAGATCCCGTTTCATTATCTGGACAGTCTTCTCTGTTCTACTTCTTCCTTCAAGGTATTAGAGATCATGAAGGGGGAGAAGGCATCTTCTCATTTGGGTTCTAAGGAGCCTGGAATGCAGATGGCCCTGCCCCTTCCATTTAAAGCTTCAAGTGCTCAATGGCAAATCTGCCAAACTGGCTCTCTTCTCTGGCTCCCAGAGCCAAAAGCACAAGGTCAAATGGCTTGTTTTACACAATCCTGTTCTCTCCTTGCCAAGCTTACTCCCTCTTCCAATTATTTTATTGTTTGCTATCTGTTTAAGCCATCTCAAGTTATCCTGGAAATATATTGGTGTTGTGTAAATAGCTATAATAGTCGCTTCAGTTTGTTCTAACAGTTGAGTCTTTCAGTTATTGATTCAGAAATTATTACTAAGTGAAATTATTCCTTACAACAGAAGTCTTCTAATCAGCTTCATCTTACATAGTGATGTGGTTAAGTCACATTTCGCAATCTCCATCAAGTCAGGAGTCCTCTATCACAGAACTTAACACACAGGGAAAACAGCAAATATTTCCCAAATCATATAAATGTTTTAGGGAGCCCTAACCGGTTTGGCTCAGTGGATAGAGCGTCGGCCTGCAGACTGAAGGGTACCAGGTTCGATTCCGGTCAAGGGCATGTACCTTGGTTGCTGGCACATCCCCAGTAGGGGGTGTGCAGGAGGCAGCTGATCGATGTTTCTCTCTCATCGATGTTTCTAACTCTCTATCCCTCTCCCTTCCTCTCTGTAAAAAAAAAAAAAAAAAAAAAAAAAAAAATCAAATAAATAAATGTTTTAGGGATTCAGGAATCTCAAAGAACATACCTTCATTTGGAATAGTCACTTGAACTACAAAGATTTGCTTGCTTTTAAGAAACAAGAACTACTTGTTCTCGCCCTAACCGGTTTGACTCAGTAGATAGAGCGTCCGCCTGCAGACTCAAGGGTCCCAGGTTTGATTCCGGTCAAGGGCATGTATCTTGGTTGCGGACACATCCCCAATAGGGGGTGTGTAGGAGGCAGCTGATCGATGTTTCTCTCATCGATGTTTCTAACTCTCCTTCTCCCTCTATGTAAAAAATCAATTATATTAAAAAAAAAAAAAAAAAGTACTACTTGTTCTCAGGCCCTCAGAAACAGGGTATGCCCCTTCTTGAAATCAGATTAACGCAACATGTGTACCTGAACTGGCATAGCAGCAGTGTAACTGTAATACTGGGTAAGAGATTAGTGACTGGAGTTCACATTTTTAGCAAAACCATAACCATTAGCATAACACTGTATTTCAATCCCATTTTCTTTTGTAGTCTTTTCATGCCCAAGCCTCTCCCCTTGAATTAATAAATCCTCTTTGAAAACATTTCATTCAAGTCAATTCGCTTCATTTCTCAGGGCCCTCGAGCACAAAGGAGCAGCCTGGACCTGTAATAGTCATGCTGGCATCTTCCCACTCCTGCTTTTGCTCTGCTAACACGCAGGCATGTGCTATGCCAGAGGGCAAGCTGACTGCAGAACACATGTGGGAATGGCTCCACTCCTCCCGATTTCTTTGGTGATGCTAGGCTACATAACCAAGGCACAGGGCAACTGTTTCTGAGATGGAGCAGGGGATGTACCAAACCTGGAACCCTAAGAGGACATCTGAAGGGCACTGCTTGCTCCTACTGGTGAGATGGCACAATGCAGCTGCTGGAAGCACCCTTAGTCCCGGGGTAGGCCTCAACAGCTCTGCAGGTTAGAGCTACTTACTGGAGCTATGGCTCACAACCAGTTCATGGCCCATCCCTCCTTTTAAAAGCATCTTTGAATATCCCAAGAGAAAAAGGGCGAGTTCAGACTGATTCTCCCAGGACTAAACCATGTGGCTTGCTTATCCATTAAGCTTCGAGATCAACCCACGCCAGATTACTTAGCAGCACCTCTGTTCATTTCCTAATTCCCTGGCTAGCCAGTACTGGCCAAGAGCACGCAACATTTTTTCCGAAGGGAAAATTGCCAATGTGGAAAGCAAGACTATTACAGGTAAAATAATTTCCACTCCATTTTCTGCTACCATGTGGCCACTAGAACAGATTGTTAAGAGACTGAGGGAGAAGGGCCACATCACAGGTGAGATTTAAAATGCAACTATTAAGACGAGGAAGTATTGCCTGAAACATCCATAAACAGAAATTGTATATCCTTGATAAGTGAGCCAACATACACCTCTCGGTCCTGTTTCTCAGGTATTTATTGTGTACATGAGTCACTTATGTGATTCATACTCCAAAGTGGTTTTGATGTGTTTACCACTTTTAACATCTCAGGAAGTCACTCAAGTGCTGACCCAGGACTATCTTCCCAGAGACTTCACTGGAAATGTCATTAAGATGCCAGAAAGGGTAAGTTTTCAGAGTCATGTTTATTGGAACAATTTACATTCAGTTAAACTCATCCTAGATCAGACCACTGCATAATAACCAGCGTAATCAAGATGTCAAACAGCTCCTCAAACCGCCCAGGCCCCTCCCCACCCCTAGGAATCCATCTATCTGTTTTGTCAAAAGGGTCACATTTAATCATTAAAGTGTTCTGTGTACAGCACTTTAGAAAAATCTGTAAGCATATAAAACCAGGATTTTAAAAGGATACTTGGTAACAAAAAATCTTTACAGTCAAAAGAATGGGATTTAAAATAACTTGTAAATTGAAGCACAGTGGACAAAACTGCCTTAAGATAAGTATAGCATACCCAGTCTGGTTACTGTGCCAAGCAGGATTCGGGGCTGTGGAACAAAAACTGGAATAATGGAGTTGAATTCTATGGGAATTCGCTATGGGGCAGATACATGCTCTAACAGAAATCTGCCCCCCACCCCCAGAATTCACCCCCGCTGTTAGCGTGAAAGGGACAAAGAAAGCAAAAGCCTCTGTGTTGCATATATCCACCATCACCTGTTCAGATACACCTTATCTACTTGAAAAGCTTCTTTCCAGCACAATTCTGTCTCCCCAGCAGCACCAGCCCTGTAAGAAAAGTGCCACCGGAGGTAATTAGATCAGCAATTACTAGATAAGACATGACATTAAGAAAACAGCTTACCAAACTCCATAGATCATAGAACTCCCCACTCAGACTGTCATGTTTGACTTAAAAACCACATTTTAAAACTCCAAATCCTATGTTAATAATGCTAACAATTCATCTCCACCTTTTTTCAATCTCAGAATAGTCACCATTGGAAAAACATTTTTAAAGATTAAATGTCCATCAGTTAAACATCCTTTTTAAAGTGGGGAGGGATGTGACAGCATTTAATAAATTCCTACCAGGTTGGCCTCAGGTAAATCCTTTAACCCATCAGAGCAGGGGCATATCCCATCAGATTAGAGTTCTCATCATTGGCCAAGAATTCTGCTCGACTATTTAATCATAACTTAATCCAATTCTCTCCATTTACCTGAAGTTTGTCAGCATCTTGAGCTGGACTGAGCCTGGTAGGAAAGTAAAAAGAATAACGTTAAGAATATCACGTGGTGACTTTTTGTTTTGGTCAAGAATGTCTTTCATTGTGACCATCTACTAGCACACTGTGATGGAATAAAGAGCTACTGTTGAATAGAATCCCTATTTTTAAAAAGGGACAATCTCCAAATTTCCTGACACTTGGGAATCACCTAGATTTCCAGTGAGAGGAGTAAAATGAATAGTGAAATACATTCCTGTACTCTGGAAATCCATTTAACAGAATGTCAGCAGCCACCACTTTTCCAGTTTCATAGCATGGAATAATAATTTTAGAAAAAAAAACCATTACTGGCAACAGTTATCTGCCTAGAAAAAAAAAAAAAAAAGCTCCATAGCCGGTTTGGCTCAGTGGATAGAGCGTCGGCCTGCGGCTGAAGGGTCCCAGGTTCGATTCCTGGTCAAGGGCACATGCCCAGTTGCAGGCTCGGATCCCCCAGTGGGCGGTGTGCAGAAGGCAGCTGGATCAATGATTCTCTCTCATCATTGATTTTTCTCTCTCTCTCCCCCTCTCCCTTCCTCTCTGAAAGCAATAAAAATATATTCAAAAACAAACAAAGCTTTAATGGGTTTTAAAACCAAAGGAAGCCAGCCACTCGTTTGCCCAGAGCCAAAGCCCTTGCTCAGCTTCCACAACCCTTAAATAGACGCACGCGGCCTGGCTCTCGGTGCATGTCTTTCTCAGATGGACTTGTTTAAACAGTTTGGCTCCACACCGAAGGCAACTGTAAAAGCCTGGCCGTGGCATTTCCCGGGGAGGTGGTGCTCCTCCCCAGACTGGGGCGCTGGGGCAGCAAACGTCCATGTGCTTACAACACAGCCTGCACCGCACTATTTCCCTCTTTGAAAGCACGATAAAAATAGACGTCCTCTTGGGTTGCCTCATCAGTAAAAGGACCGTTCACAGCTGAGGCCAACGCCTACACCACCCGAGCCTCACATTTCTAACGAAGATTGCTAGGTAGTATCTCTGAGGGCTACCAGGATTCCTTCACTCACTCACTGAGCTCTGACTTTAGATCTGTCAACTCGGATACTAACTTTCTGCAGCAATGTGGACGGGGTAACGAACCCTTCATGTGCCCGCTGAGCTCAAGAGCGCCTGCCCCAAACTTAGTGCTTCCTGGAGACAAACCTTTCCCGGGGCAGCCCTGGTGTTGACCCTGGTGGAACCGGCGGTTCAGATGTTCCCCCCAGACTGGCCTCCCACGCTGCAAATGTTACCGGCTCCCGCGGGACTCACCCCTGGACCTTTAGAAAAGCCCAGCCTCCCTGGCAACGCAAGGCCAACTGTGGCGGGAGAGGGTGGGCGAAACTACCCCCGTGGGTTGCCAACGCCGTCACCGCCCTGCCCCGCACGGAAACTTAGCGCGTTCCAGACCCGGATCGCAGCCGCTTCCTAAACTGGCTACGCCCGGTCATCAGAACCCTGGGCAGCGGGGGCGCGCGGGGCGCCCCGAACCAGGACACCGCCCCGGCCTCTGCGCCTCCGCCCGGGGCAGGCTAATCCTCGAAATGCTAAACTTCCCACGAAATGACGTTCTGAGGAAGCTAAGCTCCCTGTGGTCCGATCCCTGGGGCGTCGGGACCACAGGCGCGAGAGGTGCCAGGCTCCCGGGCACTGGGGAAGGGGGACCCGAGGGTGCGTCCCGGGGAGGGAGCGTTCCCAGCACCGCGATGGGGTCCCTACCCAGGCAGGCCTATCAGGGAGGCTCCCTGTGGGCTCCATCCCCGGAGCTGGCAGCGCCTCTCCCGAGGGGTCGCCGAGCTGGGGCACAACCCCGATCTTGGCGGCACAGACGGGGCAGGCCCGGGACAACAAGGGCACCCTTAGGGTCACTGGGGAGACCCCCGGCCACGTGGCCGCTCCGGCGTCGAACCAGTCGGGACCCACTTACCCAAGTCGCGCGCCGCGGCCGAAAGGGGAGGGCGCCAGAGAAACCAAGTTTAAAAGGGGCCTGGGCTGTCAGCACCCGGAGGCAGCCAACCAAAAAGTTGCCCCAGTGCCCCTCCCGGCCCAGCATCCGCCCCCACCCAGCACCCGCCCAGCTCCCTCCCCGCGTCCCCCCACCCCCACCCCCCGGAGGCCTCGCGTGCCCCCTGCCGGCGGCCTGGGGAAAGTCCCCCAGCCCCAGCCCAGAGACTGCGGACTCTGAGAATCCACCCCTAACGCCTCCCTGGGTGTGGTGTCCATTGACCTCCCTGCAGGTTCGATGAAGCTCCCGAAATTCAAATAATGTTAGGTATCCGCCGCGCCCCGAATATCCATGCCTCCCTTCCCCTGGGGTGGCCTGCAGGTCACACAAGCCCTGAGGGACAGACGGAGCCCGCCCCAGCCTCGCTCTCACACGTCGTTTAATCTTTAACCTGCCCTTGGAATTTTGAGATTTGGGGCTTCCTAGAAACTGGAGCGCTTGAGATCATTTTGGTTGGAGGGACTGTTTAAGGCAACAGATATTTACAGAGGGCAGACTCTGCCAGGCGTGGTGCTGGGCGCTGGGGTGTGAAGTTCAATGAGAAACTGGCCCTGCCCTTAAGGGACATAAGGTGAGGTCCATCCGCGGAACCTCACCGTCCAGGGCAGCCTTGGGCAAACTACCGCCTGCGGGCCGGATCCGGCTGTTCTATCCGGTTCTCTTGCTCTCCCCTCTGCTCCTTTACTTTGAATTTATATTAGTTCACACAAACACTCCATCCATGCTTTTGTTCCGGCCCTCCGGTCCAGTTTAAGAACCCATTGTGGCCCTCGAGTCAAAAAGTTTGCCCACCCCTGGTCCAGGGGCACGCACGAAGCCAGCCAGCCGCTGAGGGGTCAGTGAAGGCTTCCCGCAGGAGGGGGTACCCACCCGGAGTCCAGCATTCCCAGGAGGAAGCTGACAGCACAGCACACACAGGCGAGGGGGAAATCAGAGGCCACGGGAGTTGAAGAGCCACAGAGTGGAAGGGATTTGGTAGATCATCCAGGGTTTTCTCTGGTGGCATAGACCGGCCTTAGGCTCTTCGCCAATGGCAGAGTTGTCCTGGTGATGAAATATAAGCTCCCTGAGGACTCCTCCACAGAATCCCCAGAACTCAGCCTCCTGAGTGCCCGGGGAAGTGGGAAATGACTCAGGGCAAGAGATGTGCCGCTTATCCTCCATATGCCTTTACAGTTGGGTATACACGATGAAGCTCTTCTAGGCTCACGTGCACGCAGCCGTGGTGGGGTCTTACCCAGGCTGTAGCTTTCCTAGGTCACCTTGAGTGTGCCTTTATCCCTGCATTCCCAGTCCTTGGTCTAGGGCTTGGTGCCGTGGATTTCCCCTCTCAGTGTGTATTTGGCCGTCCTTTCTAGAGCAGGCATCCCAGGGCATCAGATGTTGGGCACCTCTCTGATGGTAGAGGGGACCCTCCCCTCTGCCCCCCTCCCCCACTCCCCACCCACATGTCTGACCCTGTTTCTCTGTAGAGGAACTTGTGTTGGATAACGCCTCTAGCCTCTGCCCACACGCTCCTCATTCCCTTCCAGAAAAGAAGACATTCCAATAAAATCCTGTGCTAACATGAATTTTGAGAGCATGCAAACTGGGGTATGCTTGTTGGCTTCCCTCCCCTGCCTGTCCCCTGTTCCCAGTGAAACAGGCCAAGATTCTGATCTTCTCTGATGGGAGGGGAGACAGGGGACAAGAAGTGATCACCTGGAAATCGTGGAGGAGTCCCTCCCCTTTACCCCTGCGTTTTTCCGATAGTCCAAACCAAGTGGGACATTATTTCTCATTAACCCTGCAGTAACATGATCCTGCATTTTACTCGCTCTAAATGCTTGGCCTCCCCATGTTATGGCAGGTGACCTCCAATGACTCATCTTTCTCAAAGAACAGCAAATCCATTAGAAAGATGTTAGCTGTGAGGATTCACGTTCTTTTTCTCCCCTCAGTGCCCAGTACCAGTATAAGGAAATGGTGACTCAAGGTCTGGACTGAGAAGGGGGATAGAACAGACAGTTCTAAAGACTCCATCTTATCAGTTGGAAAGCTAACACTTTAATTTCCATTCTGTGTCTTATGCCTGAGTGGGTTCTGCGCACGGAAGGGAAGAAAGCACATTATTTATGGCCCTCCCCAAACCCTGCAGTTGCCTGATCCTAAGACTCCCTTGTTCTCTATGGACTAGCATTAGACATATCTAAGACATTTGCTTTTGCAAATTAATGGGCCCATTCATTTACTCTTGTCTTTGTGTTTAGTGCAAATTTATTGTGTTATTGTAGTGTAGAGTCAGAAGATAAAGCAACGACGGACATTATTTATGATTTTAATGATCACTCCAGTTGAGTAACATATTAATTGGTGTCATTGGGCTGTTTGCCACTTGTGCGTTTCGGCCCAGCAGCCTGCCTTTTCCAAGCAGCTGTAGGCTTGTTTTCAAGCCAAGAGAGAATGTCTGCCCTCCCTGGGGCCTATTGGTTTTATCTGCCTAAATAAACGGTGGCTGATCAGTAATGAGAGGCTGTGCAGACAAGTCTCCTGGAAGCCCTGGAATACGGACCCCCACATGGGTACAAACAGACTTATTTTTCTTTTTAATCCTCACCCGAGGATATTTTCCCATTGATTTTAGAGCGAGTGGAAGAGAAAGGAAAAGACAGAGAGGAAAATCGATGTGAGAGAAACACATCGTTGGTTGCCTCCTGCATGAGCCCTGACCAGGGCTTGGGCCGGGAAGGAGCCTGCAACCAGCTATGTGCCCTTGATTGGAATCAAACCCAGGACCCTTCAGTCCGCAGGCTGACACTCTATCTGCTGAGCCAAACCGGCCAGGGCCAGACTATTTTTTAAAATTCCCTCTCACGTTTATTTTTTTTACAAACCAGAGCACGATTGGTCACAATACTTCTAAGAAATATATGAATAATGGTGTAAAGTAGAATTCTATTTAATTACACAGTCAATATATTAAATATGCCACTTTTATTGATAAGAATGATCTGGTTTGTTGTAAAATAATTAAAATGGAAACATACTTTAATGCCACATCTTTCTGCAACTAACCTCTCATTTCGTTGTTTCTCTTTGTAGCAAAACTCCTCAAAAGCATTGTCTATGCTTGTCTCCAACTCCTCTCCTCCTTTTTTTTTTCTGAATTGAATTATATTGGGCAGCCTTTGAAATGGTCCCCAGGGGCCCCATCTCCTGCTATGTATGTATGCCCTTGGGTGATTCCCAACCCCTTGAGTACTGCCTGGGCCTAGTGAATTTTTAAGAAATAGAATCAGCAAAAGTGATGGGATGGCATATGAAAAGATGCTCCACATCACAGGTCATTAGGGAATTACAAATTAAAACAACAATAATATACTGTTATACTTTATTAGAATGGCTAAATTCCAAAACACTGACATCATCAAATGCTGGGGAGAATGTAGAACAACAGGAATTTTTATTTGTTGTTGGTAGGAATGCAGAATGGTACAGGCACTTTGGAAGATAGCAATTCTTCACAAAATTAAACATACTCTTATCATACAATCCAGCAATCATGGCCCTTGATAATCATCCAAAGATGTTGAAAATTCATATCCATGCAAAAACCTACAGATATTTATCATAGCTTTATTCACAATTGCCGAAATCTTGCAAGCAACCAAGATGTCTTTCAATAGGTGAACGGATAAATAAACTGTACATCCAGATGATGGAATATTATTTTGTGCTAGTGAGAAATGCTCGATCATTATTCATGGTGGCCAAGACATGGAAACAACCAAAGTGTCCTGTGATAAGAGGGCTGGATAAAGAATTGTGGTACATATACACAATGGAATACTACTCAGCCATGAAATAGCGCCATTTGCAACAACATGGATGGACCTTGAGAACATTATGCTAAGCTAAATAAGTCAGTCAGAAAAAGCTAAGAACCATATGATTTCACTTATATGTGGGATCTAAAACTGAAACTCGTGAACACAAACAGCAGTGTGGTGGTTGCCAAAGGGAAGGGGGTGGGGGGAGAAAGCGGTCCTAATATAAGGTGACAAGAGAAGATATGACTTGGGTGGTGGGTACGGTGCAATATACAGATCTTATAACACAGAAACCCACATGTTCATGTTGACCAATATCACCCCAATAAGTTTAATAATAAAAAAATGCTCTATCAAGCCAAGAAAAGACATGGAGAGAACTTAAATACACATTACGAAGTGAAAGAAAGCCAATCCCCAAAGTTTACCTACTGTGTGATTCCAACTACATGACATTTTGGAAAAAGCAAGCTTTTAATTTAATCATATGTGTTGCTCCAGGACAATGGAAAGTGTTCTTTTATCTATCACAGCTTGAGGAAAATATTCTCAAATTGGCCAATTCCGCAGAGTAATATATACAGTCACTGGGGATATAATGCCTGTAGTCTATTTAGGAAGAATGTCACATAAATAAATATCGATAAATCAACTGGAGAGTTGGAGGCACCAGGAGGAAGTGCTCATCTTGCCCAGACAGGGGCCAGGAGCAAAGCAAGGAAGATTACATCTTGGAGGAGATGACTTGACTGGACTTTAAAAAGGGGGGTGGGGGGGTGGGAAGGCATTTCTGGCAGAGGCGACAGCAAGAGATAAGAGAGAATATGGTGCCTTCAAGGAACAATGGATCTTTAATCTTTTCTCCTAAAACCCAGTCCTTTTGAATATAATGCTTCTTCTTTGTCAGGCAGGGAACACGTGGAGATGCTATTGAAAAAATGGAGAAGTCGGTGAACAGAGGAGGGCGTTCCAAACGGAAAGAACAGTGCCTCCAGAATCCTGCAACGGGCGAAACAAGCGTTCCTAAACCTGGAGGTGAACTTGAGCCTCGGACAGCGAGGAGACTCGACCACGCATGCGCCTTTGATAGACACCACCGCGGCGGGCGCGAGGTGGGTTCCGGGCGATGAATTACGACCTCTGCTGGCGGCGCTCACGACTCGTGCCGTAAAAGTCGTGTGTGGCGCCTGCGCACACGCCTCTCTTTCTTCGGAGAGAGGACTCCGCCGCGGTAGTGGGTGCTCGCAGCGCCGCCCGGGCCGTCACCATGGTGAAGCTGAGCAAAGAGGCCAAGCAGAGGCTGCAGCAGCTCTTCAAGGGCGGCCAGTTTGCCATCCGCTGGGGCTTTATCCCTCTCGTGATTTACCTGGGTCAGTGGGAGAAGAACTTGTGAGGAGACGGGAGGGCAGGGAGTGCGGAGGCTGCGACTCCATTTTTGGCTTCTGGGACGGGGAGAGAAATGTGACCACGCCGTGTCACGTTTCAGGTCCTTTGAGGCTGTCGGGTCAAGTGGGGTCGGTCCATCCTGAGTGCGAGTTCCTGTTCGGCCTCTTAGTATTTTTATGGTCTGTAACAAGTCACGCAATCCCTCCCATTCTGCTTTTACATCTGTGAAGCGGAGGTGACATGCTTTGCAGGCTTGTTGGGAGAGTTAGACTAAGCGAGAGTTAGACGAACTAAGGAACATTATGTGAAAGCGACACATTGCACTCTTTGGCACCAGGTGGGTTTTCAGGGGGTTTGTCCTCACCTGTCCAGGTGGGCCTGACGAGAAAGAGGCCTGTAGACGCGGACCCGCCACTGCCTTGAAGCGCGATTATGACAGTAGTTGTTGGATGCCCCTGCTTCCTAACCTGCACCAAGAAGGGCGGGGTGGTTTTTATTATGGAACCCCTTGTACAGGCGGGGAAGCCGAGCCGTAGAGAAGTTTGGTTCCTTGCCGGAAGGCCACACAGCTAAGTGGGGGAGCTGTGAACTCAGGCAGGCCATCAAGGCCCATACGCTTAACCTTTATGCCGTACTGCAAAGATTTGTGAGTGCGCAGGCATTTATTTTTCATCTAGGGCTGCACATTGGGACTTTATCTTGTTTCTAGCCTTGGGTCGTTTTTTTTCTGTTTAATCTTAATTGCCCGACTCAGGCAACATGGTGGGAAGAGACAGCCGCAGCGCTGTCAGTTTGAGCATAACGTTTGTTATTTTCTAAAACTCAGTTTCACATTTCAAAATCCTATGATTTTAGCTTCCTATTCGTTTTAGGTGCCTTGCCTAAGAGAAAGTGCAAGAGCCTTTGATTATGCTGGACGTTCCCCAAGAATTGCAAGCCAACCGATAATCTGGGAATACTTAAGTATTCAGGGCTTAAAAACGATCTTTTTCCTCCCTTATTTTGAACACATTTTTTTAAAAATATATTTTATTGATTTTTTTTACAGAGAGGAAGGGAGAGGAATAGATAGTTAGAAACATCGATGAGAAACATCGATCAGCTGCCTCCTGCACACCCCCTACTGGGGATGTGCCCGCAACCAAGGTACATGCTCATGACTGGAATCGAACCCGGGACCTTTCAGTCTGCAGTCTGACGCTCTATCCACTGAGCCAAACCAGTCAGGGCCACATTTTTTTTTTTTTTTAAAAGCATTACTTTTCCAGGTTTTAGTGACTGTATAAGTATCAAGGATTAAATAATTGACAGCTTACTGTTGCAGTCTATGCTGTTACCCCTCTTCCCGTCTTTCAAATGGTAGAAGGGCCCAGTTTGGCTGGTGGAACAGTGGGACCAGCTCTCTTTTTAGCTAAGAAAGGTAGGGGTGGGGGGGCTTTGATTCTTCCCCTTCATTGTGCCATTTTCTTTTTCCATTGTGTAGGTGGGGTCCTGTTATAGTCTGCTCTTGGTCTCTGTCCTGTGGTTTCTTTGCTGCTTTATCCATTTTTTCATCTACCTTTCCCTCCTCTTTGAGATTCCTTTTCTGCTTCCCAGAAAGCTGTAGCTGGTTGCTGCAATCTGTGCATCAAGGGCTTTGGTCCGAAGAGTAGATAATGCTTTTCTTCGCCATCCTAGAATTTGTTTTCCTTTTTGTGCTCTCTGGCTATATTCTCTTTCCTAGGATTACCGTTGTGGTATTTTCACCCTAGCATCCAAATCAGGTTGAGATTGACGTTGAGGCTATTTTTTCAGTACTTCTCCTTGTTAATGGCCCTTTTTCTTACACTGTATATAAATTTATGTCTAACCTAGTTTCCAGGTTGCTTCTTTTACTTCTCCATCTCACCTCTCACTAAAACCTGCAATTGTAGATTAATTTTCTTGTGTAGTTGAGGTTAAAACATACCTTTTTTAGGACTTCAGTGAGTATAGTGGGATTACAGTGCTGTAAAATAGGACATAATAAAGAATCAGTTTGGACATTTACCAACAAAAATATTTTAATGAGCCATCTGTTGGGAGACAGTTTTCCATAGTGTCTTGAATTTCTACAATTCTTGTGAACAGGCCCTGACTACCTTTGTTCCATGTTATCTTTTTAAGGACGCGTTTGTAGAATGAATAGCCTTGGAAAATAGTATCTCCCTCCAGAATAAAGGGGAGACATGCTTACTGCCCATTATAAACAATTCTGGTTCCCTAAATGCAGGGTTGTCTCTGATATGAGGATACTCTGACTACAGCTGTAGCTGGGAGTAATAAATTGTTCTTTGTTTCTGACTAGGAATATGGCACACAAGTTTGTTGTCTTGAAAAAGTGGGATAAAATTTCATACCCCTCAGTTCTTGACACCTACTCTAATTTTAATCAGTTATTTCAGCAAATTAATATGTTGTCCTATTAATTAATAAACATTTAAAAAACGTTTTGTTAATCCTTGCCTGAGGATATTTTTCCCATTGATTTTTAGAGAGAGCGGGAGAGAGAGAAACATTCATGTGTGAGAGACACATTATTAGTTGCCTCCTACACCCACCCTGAATGGGGGCCTGGGATCAACCTGCAATCCTTGACCAGGAATCAAACCTGAGACCCCTTGGTGTATAGGCTGACACTCTACCATTGAGCCACCCTGGCCAGTGCTAATAAACATTTTAAATGGTAAATGGTTTATTTAATCATACTTGTAATAAGAATGTTGACTTGATTAGGTTAAACAAAACCGAACGTTAAGGTTTATTTAATCATGCTTATAATAAGAACAGACTTTTCATTAGGTTGTTAAATAATAACTTGAATATGTTTTATAATGAAAGATAGTACATGCCTCTGCTTTTAGCTCCTGTGCTAAATTGTGTGTATAATAGGAAGAAGTTTGTCTTCCCTACTGATTGGTCCTAGACATAATAGATTAGAAACTGTTCTGTAGCATAGGTAGATCAAGTTAAAGCTGGTAGATTGGGATATCATTCCAGCTACCCTAGGTTATTGAAAAAGGAAGTCTTGATTGTAAATTTTTTGTCTGCCGGGGTTTTAACTAGTATTCTTTTTTTTTCTCTCCTCCCTTCCCCTCTCTCTCTCAGGATTTAAGAGGGGTGCAGATCCTGGAATGCCTGAACCAACTGTTTTGAGGTACTGTTCTTACAAATAAACATTTCAGGGCAAATGTTCATAGTTAGTACTGAGTCACTGGGAAGCAGAAGAGTAGTAGTGGTAGGCATTGTAATGGAGCTTTACCTGTTGTTATAGTTTTGGGCTGTTGGAATACTGCAGCATTTTGCAGACCAGTTTAGCTTGTTAGCAGGTAAGTACTTTCTCTCCCCTTTGTAATTTTTATTAACTGTATCATGTAACCATAATGAAGGATATTTTTAATTAAAAAAAATTTATCTTTATTGTTGAAAGTATTACATATTTCCTCCTTTTTATCCCCCAGACTCCCTTCTCCCCACTTCCATTACTTCATCCCACTATTGTCTGTGTCCACGGGTTATGCATGTAAGTTCTTTGGTTGACCTCTTTCCTCCCTCCCCCCGACCTTCCCTCTAAGAATCCTCAGTATGTTGCAGTGAAGCATATTTTTTTTTAAAAAGCACTAATTTATCATCCTACCACTTTAAAAGGTAAACTGTTTTAAATTTCCCATATTTCCATCTTAACCTTATTCAGATAAATACAACTTTTTATATCATTCTTATAAGAGTACGTAGTATTTTATTGTCTTCACCTAAAATTAGAGTTGATATCCCATATATTTTCCAGGCTTTGATTACTTAGGTATTTCAGTTTTTCAATATTTTACATAATATAATGAACATTTTTATGCACCTAGATTTTATAGGTTTTGATTTATTTCCTTATGATAAATTCTCATGGGATTAATAAGTCAACTATCTGAGCACTTACGGTTCTGAAAATGCATTGTTAAATTTCTCTCTCAGAAACAACCTTGCCAGTGTTTGTACCTATGCATGTTGTGAAAACTACACACATGCATAGGTACAAAGAGTATATGTATACTTATGAAAACTATTCATATGTGTGTATGCATATACATATATGTAAAGGCAGAATCTAGAACAGGCAGGTTTGTTCTATGGGAGGGACTGATAGTCTTGGCACTCTAATGGCCAGGACCCCTGTACAGTTGCTGTGGGATTTCAACTTGACCCTCTATTTTACAGACATTTCATGTGGATTGCCCTAACAGACTTTTTATCAGCCATTTTAGGTCTTCAGTTTCTTCAAACTCCTTCTTGAAGCCATTTTTTTCTAGAATGGGCAGAAAATAATAATGACAATATTACTGTCACTTAACAATGTGTCACTGTTTCAGGTACTTTATATACAATATTTCTAGTTATCCCTTCAGTTCTTCGGAGAAGGTCACAGTTGGTAGGTGGTGGAATATGAGTATGTGTGTCTCCAAAGCCTACACTCTTTCCACTGGGTCACGTGGCCTCCCTCAGATGATCTTACCTCTTAATGTAATTAGCACAATGCCATCTGATAGGAATTTCCTCTACCCTCTCTGCCTTATCAGCCTCTTATATAAGAGGAAAGGGTCTTTTTCCTTGAGATGAGCACCCTATGTACCTTCAACTTGTCCATTTCTGCAGTTAATCCTCTTTTCCCTAATAAAGTGCTCTAATAAATGGTCTTCACTCACTGCTACGTTTCTTCACTTCCCTCCCTCCCTTTAACCTCCTACTGTTAACATTTATGCTATGGCTTGTTAAAACTGCTTTCAGAGAGCACCACTAAGTTCCTTTTTCCTTAGCCTTTCCTCTTTGAACTGCCATTTCCTTTTTTTTTGTAAAATGGGGACTTGAGATAATGTGTCTGCTATTTACTAGCTGATTGACCTTAGACTAGTTGTTTCCTTAGAGAAATGTTACCTTAAGAGACGTTATCAGAGATGGGCGACTGGGTCAGACTGTGGGAACATTTTTCCAAGCACTGGAAATTGCCAACAGATATCTTTCCCGAAGAGGCTAGTAACCTTTCTAAAATGAAGTTTCCTCTTTTATAAGATGGGCATAATACTAGTTCATATGATTGCCATGAGGCTTGATTAAGAATACTGAATGTGAAGTATTAACAGTACTTGGCAAGTAATATGTGCGCAATAAACTCTTAATAGTGATTTTTAATAATTTTTGTGTCATCTCCTTTACCTCATTTCTTTAAAAAATATATTTTTATTGATTTCAGAGAGGAAGGGAGAGAGAGAAACATCAATGATGAAGCGAACCATTGATCAGCTGCCTCCTGCACACCCCACACTGGGGATTGAGCCCACAGCCCGGGCATGTGCCCCGACTGGGAATTGAACTGTAACTTCCTGGTTCATAGGTTGAGGCTGGGCTTTTACCTCATTTCTTTCTCCTCTGGCCGTGGTCGGCAAACTGCGGCTTGCGAGCCACATGCGGCTCTTTGGCCCCTTGATGTGGCTCTTCCACAAAATACTATGGCCTGGGCGAGTCTATTTTGAAGAAGTGGCATTAGAAGAAGTTTACGTTTAAAAAATTTGGCTCTCAAAAGAAATTTCAGTCGTTGTACTGTTGATATTTGGCTCTGTTGACTAATGAGTTTGCCGACCACTGTGCTATGGGAACAATGCTCTAGCTGCAAGATGGTGTTTGCCAATTCCAGAATGAATTGTGTATTTTCATGCCTTTGTCCATGTACTTGTGCTCCCTCAGCCTGGAATGCTCCTTCCCCTCCGTTTCCACTTGAAAATGTACTTCTAGAAAAGCCCAATCTCAAATGTCCCCTCTTCCCTAAATCATTTTCTCCATCTTCCAGCGGAAGCTCGTCTGTTTTTGTGTTCCCATAGTATTCTGTCGTTCTTTGCTTATATTATGGTTGTTGTGTATTTACATTATAGTATTTTGTCCTGTAAGCACCTAAAGTAGCTGCCAAAAAAGTATTGCATTCATTAATCAGTCAGCTCACTCTGATTTCTTGGTGAGCTTTTTGCATCTTGTGGTACCATTTGAGACTGGACCTGCATGCTGGAAAATAGCATTTTTGTGTGTGTCCCAAGTGATCCGGGATCCAGAGGTGGGGATAGAGTGTGCCCTTTGGTTGTACTTTTTGGTTTCATTTATCCCACCAAGAGTTGATCCTGGTTGCAAACTAGATGGAGCAATCGCCCCTTGCTTTTTCATTTCTTCACCTTAGTGTCTTCTCAGCGCTCCTTTCTGGTGCTGAGTCTCTTTTCTGTCATTATGGGCATCTCTGATTTCCTTCCAGGAGTATCTGTGTTTAGGAAAGAATTGACTAAGTGTCTGAAGAGAATTATCCAGTTATAGCATTTCATATACTGTGCTGTTTGCACTGGGGAGACGGACTAGTTCCATGGTCGGCAAACTGCGGCTCGCGAGCCACATGCGGCTCTTTGGCCCCTTGAGTGTGGCTCTTCCACAAAATACTACGGCCTGGGCGAGTCTATTTTGAAGAAGTGGCGTTAGAAGTTTAAGTTTAAAAAATTTGGCTCTCGCCGAAACCGGTTTGGCTCAGTGGATAGAGCGTCGGCCTGCGGACTGAAGGGTCCCGGGTTCGATTCCGGTCAGGGGCATGTACCTTGGTTGCGGTCACATCCCCAGTGGGAGGTGTGCAGGAGGCAGCTGATCGATGTTTCTCTCTCATCGATGTTTCTAGCTTTCTGTCCCTCTCCTTTCCTCTCTGTAAAATATCAATAAAATATATTTAAAAAAAAAAAAAATTTGGCTCTCAAAAGAAATTTCAGTCGTTGTACTGTTGATATTTGGCTCTGTTGACTAATGAGTTTGCCGACCACTGGCCTAGTTTGTACCCTGAAAGAAACAATGATAGCTGCTAGGGTTTTACTAATGTAAAATGTATTGTTCATTAACATAAAGTTTATTGTTTATGTATGAATTTATTTATGTAATACTTACATAAATAATATAGTTCATGATTTACTGGTCTTTTTTCTTTGCTAATTAGTTGGGTTCCTTGAGATGAGGAAAATATTTGTTTTTATGCAGCTCACCCAGGACAGTGCATGGCATGTGGTCAAAAATGTTGCTTGATACGCATTTAAAAATGCAGTTTTTTAATGAATGAGGGCAATATTTTAGTAAAACATTATTTAGGTAAAATATGTCAAGACTAAGGTTAATTAAGAGAATTATTGTTCCCATTATCTGTATAAAGCCAAGGAAGATTTTCTTTTCTCTTTATTTTGGATGCTCATTACCATTGAGGAGGAAATTTTAGTAGATGAGTAATTTATTTTCATATCTTAACTGTATTCATAAATACTTGCTGTTTAATGGGAGATTTTAATACATTCTTGAAAATTGGAACTAGAAGAGTGTTTTTTTCTCAAAGGAAAAATACTTTTTTTTTTAAATAAATCTTTATTGTTCAGATTATTATAGGTGTTCAAGGAAAAATACTTTTAAAAAATTTTACAGAATGCTCAAATTGTCATTTTGTGGTACAATTTTATTGCCATATTACTAAGAATCACATCTTTAATCAATAAGATTTAGAAATAAAACACCTCTTATCTCTAAAACACCTCTTATCTCTTTTCTGGACCCTGTTGCTTGGTCAGCAAATGATTCAGGAGTTTGGGCTAGTTAGTGGGTAGAATGCTTGGGGTAAGAATTAGGTGAGGCAGAAATGAAGGCTGATTCCTTTTGGGATGTGTGTGGGCTAATGGTTAAGAGCACCTGGGTCACATCCCACTCTGCCACTAACAATATGTAACCATATCAAAGCCTCAGTTTCAACTTCTTTAAAATAGGGATCATAACTAAGAGTTGTGAACTTTCTGTGTATTGTCTGACCCATAGAAAGCATTCAATAAATGTTATTTTTAATTTTACTGATGTTATATCTAGTAATGTTACAGGTTTATTTTCTGGGTTCATCAGTCCTTCATGTTAATGAAAATCATTATCATATATCTTTTATTGACCTCAACTTGCACTTTCCTTTTTGTTTATATAACATGTAACTACTGTCAAAACTAACAAAATTGTATTCTTTAAATATGGGTTTCTATGTTTGATTTTTCCTTTTGTTCAATGAGATTGATCTTTTTCTTCTAGTAACTGAATTTGGTAGACGAGTAAACACTGACATGAATGTATAAAATCTTCTAGTTCTTAAACTATGTTTAAGAAGTTTTTACTTTGGGGTTTAATTTCTTTCTCCTCTTCACAAACATTTTAGCTTACTTTGGGGATAAAGGACTGTTTGGTCATCTGGATTTGGAAGCAATCAATGGACAGTAACAACATGGAAGGTGTGCCCTCTGGCTGGCCTAAGAGATGGGACATCGTTCAAAAGTTCACCAATTGAATGGCACAGGGCTCTTCTCAGATGCATCTGTGGCAGAGTGGAACCTCTACTGACTTATTTATGGTAGACTGTATCAAAATAAATGTTTTTTAACAATGTTATGTGTTGAGTCCTTTTTGAATTGAACACAGTAGTACTGTTAAGTAAAAATTTAGCCTTTTAGTACTTTTTCAAAACAGGGAATCTGGCCTTAGCTGGTTTGGCTCAGTAAATAGAGCGTTGGCCTGCGGACTGAAGGGTCCCAGGTTCAGTTACGGTCAAGGGCACATTTCCAGGTTGCGGGCTCGATCCCCAGTGGGGCATGCAGGAGGCAGCTGGTCAATGATTCTCTGTCATCATTGATGTTTCTATCTTTCCCTCTCTCTTCCTCTCTGAAAATCAATTAAAGAAACAAAACTGTTTTGTTTAAGGAAAAAAAAAAAAAGACAAAATAGGGAATCTGTATTTGTGCCTAGATGCTACCTTCAAAAGTTAGAGAAGTTCCAAGTTAATTTCTTAACACATGGATTCCAGTTTCCCTGTGTGTTGAATTGATAACTTCCTTGGAATATTCTGAGGTAGTGAGAGTAGAAACAGCTCTTAGCTTGCGATAAACTGGCCCTTCTCTTCTGCCCTGAATTGGAGTGCAGTTCTGATTGAAAAAAAGGGCTCTGTTGGAAATTGACGGGAATGGCTTTGGGGAGTGTATGTCTGATTTATTAGTGAATTAAATGTGAGTCTAAGATTTCCCTCGGTGGTGCTCGAAAACGAGCTGGCTGGGCAAGAGCCCATGAGAGCTACACAGAATAGTATCACTTTCTGTTTTCTGATAGAAGAAAAGGCACTTACTGGCAACCAGTTTTCAGTTCTAGATCCTGGTTTCCTGGGGCTTGACCTGTATTAAGCCTGTTTATATTTAGCTTTTTCCGTAATTCTATCAATAGATATACTTAGTTTTGGGAGTTGTAATTAATGTAGGAAAATAGGCTTGAAATAGGATGAGATGCTGTTTGGGAGGAGCCCGTTGGTTTGAATGTTTTTAAACATCCAATGTTCAAGGAGAGAATGATCATGAAAGTAACTTCAGGTGACTGGTCTTGTCATTACCAGAAAGTTCTTGTTTCCAATGTAAAACCCTCTTAGCTATTTAAACTTATTTCCTCAAGCTTTGTTACCTTTGCCATGGAGACGTAGGAGACTATTGTTGAGGCTCTTTGCTTATATAAGGAGAGTTTAGAAGTGGAATATTTGAGAAGAGCTAACTGCAGGAAAACCATTTTTGGTAAGCACGTAATAGCTTCAACATCATAAATCTCAGCATGTATGATTTTGCTAAAAGAAAAAACCACCTCTTCGTTACAAAAAACAATTTTTAGTTTTCAATCCCATAGAATTGCTTACAATTGTGGCCCTTTCTTCTTCCCCCTGCCCTCACCATTCCTTTTTATTTAGTGTTGTCAGTGAATTTTGTAGTTAGAATTTTGGTGTATATTTTCCCTTTCATATTTCTAGAAAATGAAGTAAAGCTATGGCAGGTGTCCATTTTGATAAAATTTTAACATGGATAGTAAACATAACTGGTTTTATATTTTAGGGGTTAACTTGTAGTTGTCTATAAAACCTAGTAGATTTTAAAGAAAGAAATCCAGAATTAAGTTGTAAGGTACCAGTCCCCATATCTCACATCTCAGGAAGCTAAGGAAGAGAGTTTAAAGCTCATGTTCAAGACACAGGAAAGGGTTGAGACTAGAATATACTTTCATGTGTGTATATATCTTATATTTGTGAACTACATTTTATTGAATTTTAGTTTTTAGGGCAGGGCAATCCAACAAGCATTGGTCTCTGTTCTGCGCTGGACACTAGAGAGTCCTTAAAATTAAGATTATTCCTGACCAGCTGGTGTGGCTCAACTACAGAAAGTGTGGGTGACATGAAATGACAAGAGGTTTTAGTAATTAATTCTGAAAGGATCATATTAGTTTCTTGTGGGAGTCATACTCCCTTGCCTTTAATTCTTCCTATTATACTGCTCCTGCTCCCCACCCTCCTCATTTACCTAGCTTTCTCATAAAGGTGAGGATCTAGTTGATTTGTTCACTGCTATATCCCTATCACCTAAAATAGTGCATGGCACATTGTAGGGTCTCTATTTGGTAGGCAAAGAAGACTTAGATGCCTACCAAAAAATCTATGTTGCCATCCAATCCTGAACATTGTTGTTTTATATATTTTGTCCAGTTTATGGCAGGAAGGCTAAGTCTAATACTGGCTATTCTGACATGGCTGAGGCCACAAGTCCATGACAGCTTATTTTTTAATTGGTACAGTTGTTAATGAGAAATGGAGTTGGTGTATATGCTTGGATTAATCTTATTTTTCTTTCGATTTTTTTGTTTTGTTATACTTCCTTTCAAGTAAAAAGAGGCTCTAATGAATAGTATTGATGTGGGCGGGTGGCTAGATTATTAGAACTTTCAAGTGCTTTGAAGAGAACTCCCACAAGTTATTTTACATTGAAAAGGTCTCCATAAAACTATTAGTTTAATTTTTTTTAAAAGAGCAAGACTGCTCTCTGAAAGTCTATAGCTGTAGGAAATTCAGCATACGTCAATCCTTTTTTAAAAACTCAGTTGGAAGAAAGTATATTACTATGGTTTTGCTTCTGTTCAGATGCCTAGGATATGCATGGATATATAAATGCTGGCAAATGAAATCGGTCCAATCTAAAAAAAAAAAAACGTTTTTAAATACAACAAATTAGGACACATGGGGGCAAATATCAAAGTTTTTTTTTTTAATGTTATGCACTTAGAATACTTGAGTTTTGAATGTATAAAGAATGTTAAATCTAGCAATTGACATCTTTGCAGGTGACTGTAAATCACAGAGCTTAGAATTCTCTGAATACAGATTTATTTCAGATTGCTTAATAGCTGTCAGGCTAATATTGCAAATTGGAGAGTGCTAAATGTGTCTTTTTCTGCAATAGCAGAGAGTCCTCTTAAAAGATTATTGCAGAAAAGGGCCTTGACAATAAGCCCAACATCCTCTGTGGCAACTTCTAAAATGGCTTCCAATGAGCCCAGTGTCCTGGTGTTCAGGCCTGTGTTAGTCTGCTAGCACTGCCATAACAAAATAACCCGTAGATGGGTGACTGAAATACAGAAATGTATTTTCTTACAGTAGAAGAAAGGCCAGAGGAGAAGCCAAATCCATTGACACCTTGATTTTGACACCAGTCTCCAGAATTGCTCTGATGTGAGGGGAACCATTTGTGGGGGGCTGTAGTTAGAGGCAGATAAGTTAGATGGAAGTAGACAATGGGGAGTCTAGAATGTCAGAGTTTGGATGTCCTCTGATAGGCAATGGAGAGCTGTTATTATTTAGTTGAAAACTAAACTTGAAAGAGGAGCTACAAGTGCATTTTATTGGAACTAGAATTAAACTTTATTAAATGCTTTTTCAACAAGTTTATGATTAAAAATTCTGTAACAGTATGTACTTAGCATCTTCAAGGAACTCCCTGTGATGTTATGTGAATATTGAATATTTTTAACAGGATCATTCTCCAAAATTTAATTTTTTTCTTTTACTATTTGCATCTTGTGAGTAATATATTGAAGGAAGGGAAGTAAAACACCTAAGAATATGATATTTACATTTTTCTAATATTAATGAATTGTTTAAATGCTACATGGATCAAGAGTTTATATAGAATTAGCAGAGTGGATAATGGAGGTATTATCATTTTCATTATCATCCTCATCCTCATTACTATTATTTGAAATAAAGTTTCTCCATTATAAAGTATCATCTTTCATTAGCATGTCTTAAGAGTACAAAATTCTAACCTAAATAATTTATTTCTCTGCATTATGTATTTTATTTCCAGTATCACAATAATCTATTGAAGGATAATCTATAAGAGCTAACAGATGAATTGCATTATGTTAATTAATATATCTATTTGCTTAATAACCAAAAGCCTTTCCAGCAATTCTCTACATCACACTGCCATCCTAGGGCAGTAATCCCATGTTCTACCTAGCATCTTACCTGGGCTTCAGAGCTCCTGCCAAGTCCTCTTCCCACTGAGGGACTTTCAAAAGGATGATAGAACACTGGTGACCTTCCTGATTGGCTGCTCATATTCTAGCATATTCTCCACTGAGGACATATGGCCTGTACAGAAAAGGGGCACACAGGACCATGCAGCTCTGTATTCAATTCTAATACCATTTGGTGAGCTGCCTCCCATCTAGGCTACTGTTTCCTTGATGGCTTCCTGTGTAGTAAAGTGTTAATTCATCAGGCCTGGGTTGTCCAAATTCCATACGTTGCAAAGGTCTTGGGATTGGTTCTTGACCATTCCTGAGAGATAATGTCTAAGCCCTTGGGATAAAAGTGTACTATTTGTGTACCTGGGGTCTTGGGACTTGTCAGATAGTTTATACCAACAATTTGATTTATGGTGAGCATCTGTTTATGTTCACCTGGAACCCCGGGCCACACTGTATCAGCTTGGCCTCTGGTGGGGACTAGAGACTTGAGTAGCTAAGGTCAGTCATGTGGGGGCTCCAAGCAGGCAGCACTTCACATGTGTCACACACCATTTCTGAGCGAATTAAGCACTGTCTGTGACCACTGGGAGCGGACAGCTGGGAGCTTGTACCTGGTTTCTCCTGGACTCTGCCCTGTGGGCCTTTTTCCTTTTCTGATTTTAACCTGTACACTTTCACAGTAATATGTAGTAAACCCTAACCACAAGTATAATAGCTTTTCTGAATGGTGTGAGTCCCTCTAGTGAGTCACGGAACATGATGATGGTCTTGGGTACCCCCAAACACTTTCCTATCACATGGCTTTCAACAATTTTAGTATTTCTCTCCACTCTTCTTGCTTGCATGGATTCTGAGGAGAAGTTTGATGTCATTTTTATTTTTCTCTACAGGCAGGAGTTCTTTTCTTCTGGCTTTTTAAAAAATATATATTTTATTGATTTTTTTTACAGAGAGGAAGGGAGAGGGCGAGAGAGTTAGAAACATCAATGAGAGAGAAACATCAATCAGCTGCCTCCTGCAGACCCCCTACCCTGGGGATGTTCCTGCAACCAAGGTACATGCCCTTGACCGGAATCGAACCTGGGACCCTTGAGTCTGCAGGCCTACGCCCTATCTACTGAACCAAACCGGTTAGGGCTTTTCTGGTTTTTTTTAAAAAAGATATTCTATTCTCTGTCACTGATTTTCTGCAGTCTGAGTATGATATACCTGGGTGTAGGTATTTTGATATTTATACTGTTGTTGTCTGGACTTTGGTGTCTGTCATTAATTTTGAATATCTGAGTTATTATTAATTCAAATATTTTATTTCCTCCAGATTGGTTAGGCGCTGGTGAAACCTGTTTGTTAGGCTGAGGCAAAATAGTTTCCCTTGAGGGCAGGCCTTTGTTAAGGAGAACCAGAATGCTCTGTGTATATTTAAAAATGATTACATTTCCTCTCCAATGCTAGAATTAACTGGGGAATTAACATACATAGCTTCTTAGGTTGTTTTCTTGAAGCAATCTGAATTCTAGTGGATTCTTCTAGTTTTCCACAATGGGAAAATATTTGTAATAATGATAAGCAAAATAAAACAGCAATATATATACGTACATATTATATATATATATATATATATATATATATATATATCTTAACATGCTGTAGATATATATCATATAAATGGTGTATATATATATTACATATCTTAACATGCTTTTTTTAAAAAGCACAGAAAAAAGACTAGAAGGCATTATACCCAAATATTAATGATGAATGTATTTTGATCGTGGTATATTGGATGATACATTATTTCTTCCTTATTAGAACTAGAATTAAGCACATATTACTTTAAAGAAAAACTTGCTGTTGTTATAAGTTGACCATTCCATATTGTGTTTCTCTTTGTTTTTTATTTATTTATTTTTAAATATATTTTATTGATTTTTACAGAGAGGAAGGGAGAGGGATAGAGAGTTAGAAACATCGATCAGCTGCCTCCTGCACACCCCCTACTGGGGATGTGCCCGCAACCAAGGTACATGCCCTTGACCGGAACCGAACCTGGGACCCTTGAGTCCATAGGCCGATGCTCTATCCACTGAGCCAAACTGGTTGTTAGGGCTCTCTTTGTTTTGTAAATTTAGTCATTGGGTGAATGATATTTGATGAAGTGAGAAGGTTTGATTTGCATTGGTTGTTTTCCAGTCCACCTGGAAAAAACAGCTAGATAACTTCCTCATTGTGTAAGGATGATTGTGGAGAGCTGTGGGCAGATATGCTGCTGCTCTCAGGTCAACCTGATAAGAATAATGTAATGTGTAACTTAATTGACATTATTGAACTTTTAGTCAAAAGCAGATATCAAAGTATATGTTGACTGAATGTATATTGCTGAGATGTATTTCTGAAACTCACCTACTCAGATGCTGAGTAATTCTACCACACTCCCTACTTATCCCCTGTTAATTTTAGAAGTCTGTTACTTCTAGAAGCACTTTATAACTTCATCTCCTGCTTTTGTCTTTTTGTAAGTTGCTCAAGAACAAGATAATTTGAGTACATGACATCTTTCTGATATTTTTTCTTCGGCATATGTAAAACTGAGTGATAATATGTGGCTCTCTTTTTCAACACTATGATTGCAGTGTCTTTCATTTATGTTTGTCCCTTTCTTTTACTCCTTTCTTTCCCCTGCCCTTGCTGTCATTCCAGTCCGCCTCCTCAGCAGTCATGACCTTCCCTGTACTTACCTTCATTCTTTCCATCTCATGCCTTCACATTGTCTTCAGCAAACTTCCTTAGACATGCTATTCACAAACCTCAGATGGCTCATTGTTGCCTGGCTATATATAAAATTCAATCTGACAGAGCACCATAGTGTCCCAGCTTGTCTTTCTAACCTTGTTGCCCACTTTGGCACCTCACCTCATGCTGCAGCCAAACTGGGAGTTCTTAGTGTCTCCAGACCCCTCCATTTCTCTGTGTCTTTATTCTTACTCTTAATTGAGTCTGGGAGGCCCTCTCCTCATTTTTTAAAAAAATATATATTTTATTGATTTTTTTTACAGAGAGGAAGGGAGAGGGATAGAGTTAGAAACATCAATGGCAGAGAAACATCGATCAGCTGCCTCCTGCACACTCCCTACTGGGGATGTGCCCGCAACCAAGGTACATTCCCTTGACTGGAATCGAACCTGGGACCCTTCAGTCCGCAGGCTGACGCTCTGTCCACTGAGCCAAACCGGTTAGGGCCCCTCTCCTCATTTTTGCTGCTCCAAATCTTACTTGTCTCTAGAATCTGGTCCAGTGTGAACATTCATGAAGCCATTCTTGTCCTACCCTCTATCTTAGACAAAAACCAATTTTTCTTTCCTCCACAATCCCATTGTTCTTTTTCTGTAAAACTAAGTCTCTGCTTTAAAGCATAGTTATTCTCATGCAGGCTTATTTTACCCACAAATTTATACAATTCTGCAATGATTGAAACTAGCATTGCCATATTTATCTCTTTGAAGTGGTAGGCAGGCGTTGTTATTTATGAATGAATTAGCATAGCACCTCATGGTTTACAAGGTGTTTTGACACACATCTGTCTCTCCTTTGGCCCAGCCAACTTTCACAGGTAGGTTGAGCAGGTATTGTCATTATTTCATAGAAGTCACTGGGGTGCCAAGGGAGAGACAAAGAAAATTGGATGGCACTATTGTGAGTATTAGATCATGTAATCTGCACAGCAACAGTATGGGGTGGATATTATCATCTGCATGTTATAGATGAGGAAACTGAAGACCAGAGAAGCTGAGAATAACTTTCCTATTATCAACTGGAAAGTAACAGAATGGAGACTCAGATGCTCATTTTCTGACGATTGGTTCATGCCTTTTTCCACTGAGGGGTGTCCCTTTCTCTAATGAGTGAAATGGGTGATTAGCAAGTGTGGCTTCTCTTTAATGTTCAGCTTACACATTTTGAGCCTTAAATGGGTGTCAGATCAGCCTGGGGCTGTGGACTTTGAAAGAGTTGCACCAGGACGTTGGTGTCCAGCAGGGGGTGTGGGAGAGCAGCATCTACCTAGTAAAAAGGGTCTGAGCTAAAGATTACAAAATCAACAAAAGGCAGACAGCCTACTGAATTGGAGAAAACATTCCCCAGTGATACATCTGATAAGGGGTTAATATTCAAACTCTATAGGGAATTCAGACAACTTAATACACACAAGAAAAATCTGATTACAAAATGGGCTGAGAACCTGAATAGACTTTTCTCCAAAGAGAACATGGAGATGACCAATAGACATTTGAAAAGATGGCCAACATCACTAATCATCAGAAAAATTAAAATATAATGAGATATCACCTCACACCTTTCAAAATGGCTATCATCAATAAATCAACAAACAATAAGTGTTAGCGAGAACTTGGAGAAAAGGGAACCCTGTGCATTGTTGGTGGGAATGCAGATTGGTGCAGCCACTGTGGAAAGCAGTATGGAGGTTCCTGAAAAAACTAAAAAATAGAACTACCATATAATTCAGCAATTCCACTTCTGGATATTTATCTGAAGAAACCCAAATCACTAATTTGAAAAGATAAATGCATCCCTATGTTCATTGCAGCATTATTTATAGTAGCCAAGATATGAAAGCAATCTAAATATCCATTGATAGATGAATGGATAAAGAAGATGTGGCACAGGTATACAATGGAATATTAATTACTCAGCCATAAAACAAAGAATGAAATCTTGTCATTTGCGATAACATGGATGGATCTAGAGGGCATTACGCTAAGTGAAATGGAATATTATTTAACTCATATGTGGGATCTAAAAAAATAAAACAGGAAGAAACTCAAAGATACAGAGAACAAATTGATAGTCACCAGAGGGGAGAGGGGTTGGGGTGGTGGGTAAAAAAGGTGGCAGTTATAAAAATAATCACAGGAATATAAAGCACAACATAGGGAATCTATATATATAAAACCTTAAGTGATCAGTCAACCAGTTGCTATGGCATGCACTGACCACCAGGGGACAGACGCTCAACGCACAGGATTGGGCTCTCTGCTGTCTGGATCGGGCCTGTGGGGATCAGGCTGAAATCTGCTATCTGGACCCCATCGGTGCACGAATCCGTGCATAGAGCCTCTAGCATAGTTAATAATATTACAATAGCAATGCATGGTGTCAGGTGGGTACTAGACTTATTGAGGTGATCATTTCATAGGTTAGATAAATGTCTAACTACTATGCTGTACACTGAAACTAATAAAACGTATGTCAACTGTAATTAAAAAATAAAAAGATCACAGTGTTGTCTTTGCTGTCTTAGTATTTTACTTGGCTTCTAGCCAGTAATTCAAGATTAGTGCTTTACTTTTATTTTCCTTTTGGTAAGAGAATTGCCGCTGCCACTGTTGTTGGCCTGTCTCAGGAGGGGCAGGAATTGTCATAGAGAAACACTGTTTTTGGATCCCATTATGCTTCATAGGGCAGATAGAAGCCCTGGGAGAAGCCATATGGGTTAAGAATACCATCTGACAAAAGGTATATGTTCTCTTAAGTCCTTTCTGGAACAGGGCAAGTTATAAATAAAAAAATAAAAATAGGAGACAATATGAATTAGTCCTTATATGTCATGTTATATGTGGAAAGACTGGGCCCCAGTAGGTAGAGTGTAGAAAGCAGATGGTGATGGGCCAGAGGAGCTGTACTGAAAGGTCAGAAGGACCGGCTGATGAAGCCATGAGAGTCTGGAGAGGAACAATGGGCTGAATGTCTTGAGACTGCATAACTTGGGAGCTGGTAGATCAGATTTGGCCCACAGAGGTTGAAACCGAGATGGTAGAGATGCGGTTGCGGTTGAAAGCTAAGACTAGCTGGGTAAGAATGCAAAGCTCACAACTGTGGCTGGATTTGGCTGTGAAGTAGGAAGTGAGAAGTCTGGAGAGATGAATTGGGGCCTGTTCTTAAACTTTTCAGGGTAGGGATGGGTAATACTTATGAAATATAAAAAGGGGAATGTTACAGGATATTTATGGGATGGCCAGTGCCTGGATGGAAGGAGCAGACATATGCATAACACTCATAAGCATTATCTCATAGAGGAGATATTTTGGGATAAGGAGCCATGCTTTATACCTTCTCAACTGAGCAGTGTTAAATATTCTGATTATTCAGAAGACTGTCATGAAACAAGGCTGTCCAAGACACCTGGTGGCCACCTTGAATTGTCTCACAGAAAGACTTTCTTTTTATTTCCCTTTCTGGCACAAATGCATTCTTCTTTTGACTTGTGGCAGACTGAGGAGGAATGATAAAGTTCCCATTTCTTCTATTCTTGATTGGGATTCAGGCATAGATTCAAGCTTCTCTGATGACCTGGGGAATGGTTCCAGTTATTTAGTGGAAATGAAGCAACTATTTCAACATATGAGTTCACAGGATTTAGGGGGTGTAGTGCTAAAAATTGGTGTCCAAAGAGCTGGTGAAGTCATTAAGCATTTTTGCTTACTGATGTTAAATAAGGGAACTCACATAAACCAAGACATCACTGTTGGCTTATCAAAATCATAGTTTTAAAAATTAAAAGTATTGAAAAAATATTTATAGCAAAACTGAAGAAATATGTCAATAAATATTTGTGATTCATGGCATATTCCTTTTTAAAATATATTTTTATTGATTTCAGAGAGAAGGGAGAGGGGGAGAGAGATAGAAATATCAATGATGAGAGAGAATCATTGATTGGCTGCCTCCTGCACATCCCCTACTGGGGACCGAACCTGCAACCTGGGCATGTGCCCTTGACCAGAATCGAACCTGAGTCCCTTCAGTCCACAGGCCGACACTCTATCCACTGAGCCAAACTGGCTAGGGCCATGGTGTATTTTTAAAATTAACATTTTTCTAATTTTAAAAGTGATAGATGTTCATTGAATAAAAAATTGAAAAACATGAAAATGCAAAAAGAATAGAGAAAATATCACTTGTAATCTTCTACTTAGAGATAATTACTTAATATTTTATTATTGTTGTTTTATCTTAAGAACCTTTTGCTCTACACAGAATCTGTTTTATATTTTTAAATATATTTTTTATTGATTTCAGAGAGGAAGGGAGAGAGATAGATAGAAACATCAACAATGAGAGAGAATCATTGATCGGCTGCCTCCTGCACACCCCCTACTGGGGATCAAGCCTGCAACCTGGGCATGTGCCCTTGACCGGAAATCAAACCTGGGACCCTTTGGTCCGCAGGCCCAAGCTCTATCCACTGAGCCAAACTGGCTAGGGCCACACAGAATCTTTAAAGTAGACAATTATACAAAACTCATCTGTTGTTCGTATGACATTTAAATAAGTTAACACAAAGCAGAAAATGGGGTGTTAGTTTCCTTCTTCCTCATCCTCCTTGGTTACTGGGATACCAGCTTTTCCAGTTTGAACGCTCCCTTGGTTGCCTCTTTAGTCCAGTTCTCTTCCAAAGGATTGCCTACGAACATCAGGTGATCAGAAATGTAGAGAATTTTCAATTTCTTCATTACACGGGTCCCTTTCAACTTCTCAATAAAATTAGAGGAGAGCCACAGTTCTTCTAATGTGTTCCCTACTGCTTCCTGTCCCCTGGCAGGAAAGCCGAAGGCTGTGGGGGAGTTTTTGTCATTAAGAAAGCCAAGTAGAACATTCGATTCCTCTCTTCAAACTGATCTGAACTGAGCAATTTAGACCCAGTAATTTTCATTTCCATTTTAAGCCAATATTTTTTCTTCCATAGATTATTTTTTTGTTCTGAACTAATTTTTTTTTAATGTAAATACCACTTAAGTTTAGGAGTTTAGGTGGCTCCATTGCTTTATTAGCTATATGTTTCTACAAATAACACAATGTGGTGTTAGCACTTATGGTTATAGAACCAAACAAACTAAACAGGTACAAACTCTTCTAATTTTTTTTGGAATCACTCCCATTGTCATCATTTGATTAACTATCATTCTCCATTCAGAAAAAAGTATGTTTTTTCAAAAATGTCCATTGAAGCTTATTTAGCAATCAGATTTTTAAAAGGGTTGACTGGCATATAAATTAATTATAAAATGAGATATTTACAATGCTTATATATATATTTTAATATATTTTATTGATTTTTTACAGAGAGGAAGGGAGAAGATAGAGAGTTAGAAACATTGATGGGAGAGAAACATTGATCAGCTGCCTCCTGCACACTCCCTAGTGGGGATGTGCCTGCAACCAAGGTACATGCCCTTGACTGGAATCAAACCTGGGACCTTTCAGTCTGCAGGCCTACGCTCTATCCACTGAGTCAAACCGGTTAGGGCAACAATGCTTATAATTTTCAGGTTTTTATATACTTTGGGGTTTCAATTGACAAACTAACCTAAAAAGAAATTGTCCTACTGCTCCTGACCAGTTTGTAGCTTGTGCCACCTGCTCCTCATCTCATGAGTTCACTAACACTGACCTTGCTCAGAGGAGTCACTGATCACACACTTGGATGATGCAGCAATTAAAAATTTGCTGTTTCCAAACGTTTACTCAGTTAACTTTGATATTTATCAAGATAAATAACAATGGGTTCATGGGTCAGCAGGAGTTCACTTTAAGTAGCACTGATCTGATGGAAACTACAGATACACAGAACACAAGGCGTGTAATAGCTCTCACTTGAGTACTGCATTACAGCCTACAGCGCACTGTCACACGCACTAACCCTTAGTGTAACTCAAAATGGGTAATATTACTCTCATTCTGCCATCAAATATCCCACAGCTAGGAAGTGACAGTAGGGAATTAAAATCCCCAGTCCAAAGTGCTCTCTCACCTACAATTCCCAAATACCTATAAAAAAACCAAAGTGCATAAGTTACATGTAGTTATTATTTCTTCCCAGTGATTTTCTTCTCAGTTCTGGATGAAATAGTTTCTTTTGATGACTCATTTTCTAGATAGATTTGAGTGTATTTTATTTGTGATCCTATAAAATGTTCTAGAATCAATTTTGTTCTCTAAATTTATTGTTATCTTAAGATATAATTAAGAAAGTAAATTAACCGTCACTTTTATAAAATGTCACCTTATAAAAAAATGAAATCTTTTCCAGCCTTTCTTAAGGTACCTGGAATTAAATGTATTCTGCCCCCATCATTTGCGTGAATGAAAAATGGAAAGTTAAAAACAGGTCTCTTAGGATAACTATCCTTCCAATAGTTTGTAGATTAACTTTTTCATTTCTATTTTTTGACCACTTCTTATAAAAGAGGTTGAAAACTAAAATGCCCACAGGGCCAACTAGGTAATGTAAGGAGGGTAGTAAGTGGGGTGGGACAATGGTGAATTGTTCAAGGCATTGTGGTCAAATAGGGCAGCTGCTGCCTCTTATCTTCAGCTCCTTGTGACCATGCATGACATGAGCACAGGGCCATTATATCTCTTGATATTTCAGGTTGGAGATCTAGATTTTTATTAGATTTTTTTTTTGTTATTTTAAAAAGTTGTCAGCAAATTAAAATATTTTGAAACACCGGGCAGCCTAATGAAAGTAGCTGCAGGCGGACTCAGTGGCCAGCTAATCATTTACTGCTGACTTGTATAGAGATAAGTGGTTCTCACCTGAAAGTTCTCAGCCACTTGGGGTCATTAGGAGGAAAGTGATATCATAAGTTTTAGAAAGATTTTCTGAGAGGTGAAATAAAAAGTTTTCTGCTCAACTCTAACTTTGCCAGAAAATTTAGTTAACAAAGCACCCACATTTTGATCACTCTGGTGCTTGCAGTGTGTATTATATTGAAATTTTTAAATTGTAAAATACACATAAAACTTATCACTTTAACCTTTTTTTAATGTACAGTTCAGTGGCATGAACAATAGTCAAAATGTGCAGCCTTCCATTCTCTAGAACTTTTTCATTATTTCCAATGGAAACTCTGTGCCCATTAAACTCTGTACCCATTAACTCTCCATTCTCTCATCCCAGCCCCTGGTAACATCTATTATTTTGCTTTCTGTACCTAGAATTTGCTATTCTAGGAAGCTCATATGTCATATAATACATGTCTTTTGTGTCTGGCTTATTTTAGCATGTTTTCAAGGTTCATCTATATTGTAACATGTATTAGAATTTAATTCCTTTTCAAGGCTGAATAATATTTTACACACACACACACACACACACACACACAGACACACACACTAGAGGCCCAGTGCACGAAATTCGTGCACTTGGCGGCGGGGCGGGGGGAACCCTTGGGGAATGTCTGACTGATGGCTTAGGCAGTCAGACATCCTTAGCGCTGCCACCACTGCCGCTGTGCTTGCCAGCCATGCGCTCCCCTTGTGGGAGCACACTGACCACCAGGGGGCAGCTCCTGCATTGAGCGTCTGCCCCCTGGTGGTCAGTGTGTGTCATAGCGACCAGTCGTTCCGCCTTCAGGCCAAAGTCGGCTCTTCGACATTCACCGAGGGGTCCCATATTGCGAGAGGGCTCAGGCCAGACCAAGGGACCCCACTGGTGCATGATCAGAGCCTGGGAGGGACGCAGGAGGTTGGCTAGCTGTGGAGGGACTGTGGGAGGGTTCCAGGGCATGGCCGGCCTGTCTTGCTAAGTCCCGATTGGCCGGACCCCAGCAGCAAGCTAACCTACTGATCGGAGCGTCTGCCCCCTGGTGGTCAGTGCATGTCATAGTGAGCTGTCGAGCGGCCTTAGCATATCATTAGCATATTACACTTTGATTGGTTGAACAGATGACCGGACACTTAGCATATTAGGCTTTTATTATATAGGACACACACACACACACACACACACTGTATTTTATCTGTTCATCTGTTGATGGATACTTGGGTTGTTTCTACCCTGTGGCTATTGTGAATAATGCTGTGATGAACATGGGTGTACAAACATCTGTTTGAGTTCTTGCTTCCAATTCTTTTGAGTATGTACGTAGGAGCAGAATTGCTTGATCACTGTTTTCCACAGTGGCTACACCATTTTACATTTCTACCAGGAATACACAAGGGTTCCAATTTTTCCACATCCTCACCAACACTTTCTATTTTGTATTTCTTGATAACAGCCATCTAATTGAATGTGAAGTGGCATCTCATTGTGGTTTTGATTTGTATTTTCCTAATGGCTAGTGATATTGAGCATGTTTTCATATGCTTATCCGTTATTTGTATATCTTCTTTGGAGTAATGCCTATTCTAGTCCTCTGTCCATTTTTTAATTGGGTTGTTTGTTATTTTGTTGTTGAGTTTGTAGGAGTTATTCATATTCTGTTTTACTGATAAGATCCTGGTGAACATAGGTGGTAACTGGCAGCAACACGATGCCTCTGGGTCTTGGAGTGAGTGGGGAGGAATGGATGAGAGCTGTTTGAAAAGCTGGATCCCCTCCCATTCCCTGACCTGCCCCAGCAGGAGTTTAGGGGTTAAAGGGTGGGTTAGCAGAAGGATCATTTTATTGATGAGTTCATATGAAAAGGTGTAGGATGGATCTGTGATATGAAAGCTGTGTCTTTATAACATACTGAAATAAACAGTATATAAGGTCTTCACACCTGTTCACTTGACCTCCAGGTATTCTGGGTGACAGATCCATGAGCCAGCTCCCAGAGGGTAGTTCTGAATGTGTTGGTCCTGCTCAACTGACCACACAGGACGTAGGGGGTTAGAAAAACTGGTCATAGCCTTTATGTGTGTAAACATTTGTATTTTTATAAGAGAATGTAGGCCTTGCTAACTTTTTTTTTTCTGAGTGATAACATTATTATCCTTTTCTAACGTCAGGGATGAAGATTTTTTTACTTAAAGGACAAGAAAGGGATTTGGATGGGTTTTTTTAAGTGATAGGAGGCATTTTCTTAGAAGGTAATTGTGATTCTTAGTCATTTTGGGAGTGGTTAATCCTATGGCAGAAAAAGAAGTGACCCTAAAACTAGGACAAAGTCAGAATTCTAGCTCTGAGACTGACTAGCTATCGGGCCTGGGTTTGAGGTTCAGCTTCACCACTGACAAGCTGTGTGACCTTTGATTTTCAATTTGTCTAACCCATGAAATGGTAATACTAATACTTACCTCGTAGAGTGCTGGAAGGATTAAATAAAGAGATGAGAAATGCTTAGCATGTGCTGGACTTGTGAATGAACACTCAGGGAACATCATCTGTTATCATTATTGGAGCCTATATTGTCTTTAGCTTTCTTTTTTAAAAAATTTATCTTTATTGTTAAAAGTATTACAGATATCCTCCTTTCTCCCCCATTGACCTCCTCTATCCTACTTCCCTCCCCTCCCCAGGCCTTCCCTGCACTATTGCCTGTCCATGGGCTATGAATATATGCATGTAAGTTCATTGGTTAACTTTAATGGGCTCCCATTTTGAGAGGCATAATACTTAGAAGAGTAAATTGCTAAAGTGGTGTGTGTGTATGAGAGGAGAGAGAGGGCGGGAGAGAGAGAGAGAGTTAATATACACTAATCTCTTAATCCCTGGTCAATGTAGACTGGGGACTTCAAGGTTTGGAGAGAACGTTTTTCAGAACAGAAGATCTAAGTTTCTAAACTACTCAAATGCTGAATTACTGTGGGCTACTCTATCAACTATTGAATTGCTAATTCTTATTTAGATATGGCTAATTTGTAAATTATGTGACTTTTTCAATACAGTTTATATCTGAAAACTGCATATTCAACTATCTAATTATGAACACCACTATATATAGATTGTCCCCCCAAAATGTATAAACACACTTTGAATAATTATAAAGGCAGAGTTTATGAAAATACATTTCATTTTCATTTAACAGCTACCAGGTGTTAAAGCGTCTATATATTTTTTTGGGACACCCTGTATTATTTTATCCTTTCTATTCCTGTAATGAAAATATTAATAGTAAAGATAAAATTGATGATAACAAGCAAGCTGGATTGGGTGATTCACCAAGTTTCAGGGAATATTTCCCCTGTGTAAATAAGTATACTTGTCAGGATGCCAGTCTGAGATGCCTCTGGGTGATTCAGGTGATCAGACTCAAGTGAGGTTATTCAAACTGGTTTATCAGACATTACCCCTGAGGCCTGCTGTGCAGCTGATTTGCTTTCTCTTTAGGGGGAAATGAGTTCATTATAAAGAGAACAGCATGTGTCATACTGATTCCAGGAATCTTAAGTGTTTGACAGAATATTTTTGAAAAAAATTAATTAACTCAAATATTCGGAAGTCAGGCTTTGGGAAGCAAGGCTGCTGGAATTAAGACTCTTCGATTGCAAGTAACAGTAGTAGACTCTGGCTAGCTTAAGCAAAAAGGAAATGTATTGGACAGATACAGGATTGTTTTATTCATCTAAGAAATTGATGACTACCCAAATCTTGAGAAGGACAGAGAGTAGCAGCAGTTTGTAGAATTCTGCTATCAATGTCTCTGCTCCAGGAAACCCTCATCTCAGTGTCATTACTAGAGAATTGAATAGGAATGGCTTGAGCCATTGTTTAGGATTCTCCTTGGACTTAAGCGTCTTCTATCCAGACAATGCAGCTGAGCACCCAGTTCACTCAATCCCAGCAGCCCTGGAGAATGAGGCAAGAAACCCATAAGGGGCATCTATCACAGGGTATTTACCTTTGAGTTGCTTTGTTTTTCCTCCCACCCTTAAAGACCTTGGTAAATTTTTGTTCCACTTTTTGCTCAGTGAAGTTAAATGAGTGCTTGCCCATAGCCCTGGACACTTGATCAATGATTTTCTTTCTTCTTCTTTTTTTAATATATTTTTATTAATTTCAGAGAGGAAGGGAGAGGGAGACAGAGACAGAAACATCAATGATGAGAGAGAATCATTGATCAGCTGCCTTCCGCATGTCCTCTCCTGGGGATCGAGGCTGCAACCCAGACATGTGCCCTTGACCGGAATCGAACCCAGGATCCTTTAGTCTGCAGGCCGACACTCTATCCCCTGAGCCAAACCAGCTAGGGCTGATCAATGATTTTCAAGAAGTTTTGTCAATATCAGCAATTCTACTTAGTCAAATCCATTAACAGCAGTCTTTGGGTAAGTTCCTCTTGTGATGTCTGTTCTTAATCAATTCTTTGCTTGTTTTTTTTCCCCCTCTTTCTTGCTGTTTTGAAATTTTCATGTATAGGTTCTACATTGGTTGGCTTGTGATTATTACACATCTTTGAATGTATAAGCTGACAACCAGATGCAAGAGTGGATGAGGTCATGAACTGGGACAGTCTGAACCCTGATTTGAGTTTATTGTCTCAAGCATCCTCTCACCAAATCTGTTATTGCCTTGTCCTGGAGGAACATTTTCCCTCAGTTGTCTTCTCTCCCTCTTGACCTTTTTTTGAGAGAGACCTTTCATTAGGAAGGTATTATTTCTTCATTTTGAAAAATTATGAGCTGTATAATTCACACACAAAAATAAGTAAGATCACACTATTTTTCCTCTGGTGGTAACCATTTGGTGATTTTTGTGTTCATAATTTCCTTACTTAAAAACAATTTTAAAAACTACCTATGTATGTATGCATGCATAAGCATAAATAGAAACATGAGTGATCAGTACACACCTAGCTGAAAAGGGAAAGAGCTCCAATGCCATTGTTAGAAAAAGGCTTCTGGGATATAATAAGTTGAATAGAGTCTCATGAGCATGGTTTACAAGATACCTTTCTGGAGAAGTCAGTGGGCAAAGGCTTGACTAAGTCCTGGGAAAGTCAAAACCTGTAGGCCAGGAACGTGGGCCACGACTGTCTAGAGGAAAAGTAGGTGGAAGGAATGCAATTCTGTGTTTTCTATCCCCAGCTTACCACAGCCAATCCCAGCACTCAAGGGTAGGTGAAAAACGGTGGTCTCAAGTATGGTTCCTTGGCCTGCAGCATCAGTATCATCTGGGAACTTGTAAGAAATTCCTAGGTCTCAGATCTGGAGTTGGGCTCATCAGTTTGTGTTTTAACAAGCCCTACAGTGATTTTGATACATGATAAAGACTGAGTTACATTGGATAGAAGCATACACGCCTCATATCTTCAACTGATCTAGGTTGTAGGGCATATAGAAGAAAGCAGGAGCTCAATTAATTAGCATATGGTCAAAATAGGCTAAACATAGATAACACTATATATATTGGTAATAGTCAGGATCGCTAGGCATTCATTTCTCCATTTAAAAGGCAGTGAAAGACAGCAAGCATTTGAAGGATGGCATCCCTCATCATGACTGTCTTGGTGACACTGCTTTGGTCTGGACTATTGTCCTCAAAACCTGGTGCACAATTATTAACTCGGGATCTCCCTTCACCATTCCACCTTGACTTTACCTTCAGTTCTCTGCTTTTTCTTTTCCTCCACGTTTTCCCTTTTCTTGGTTTACCCTCTTGTTTTGGTGAAGCTCAACAACATTCCTTAGTTTCTTCCAAAAGACTGTGTGGGATGTAAGTTTTTGGAGTCCTGGAGTGTCTAAAAATGTCTTCATTCTTTCTTCATACTTGATTAATTGTTTAGCTAAATTTAGAGGAATGTTGAAGACATTGCTCCATTGCTTCTTGTTTTTGTGTTCTTGTTTCTAGTGTTTCTGTTGAGAAATCCAAAGCTTCTGATTCCTGTTTTTTTTTTTTTTTTTTTTGTAAGTGACCTGTTTTTTCCTCTCTGAAGCATGCAGAATCTTCTATTTGTCCCCAGAGTTTTGAAATGTCACAAGAATATAGCTTGGTATATGGGCCTTTTTAAAAAAAATATGGGATTAAAATACTAATTGTGATATGCATTCAGAGGTTCTTCCAATTTGGAAACGTGTATCTTTTCATCCTGGGAATTCTTCTATTGTTTTGTTGACTTCGAATCCATCATTTTTTTTCTGTTCTCTCTGTAGTTCCTGTTTGTTTTGAATGTTGTATCTCCTATGTTGGTTGCCTTTTAAAATTTTTTATGTTTTATCTCCTTTTTTTCTTGCATTCTCTCTCTCTCTCTCTCTCTCTCTCTCTCTCTCTCTCTCTCTCTCTCTAATAGCTTCCTGCTCTAGCTTCATGAATGCTACATTCTTTTTTATCTCTCTGAGGATATTAGTATTTATGGAGTGTTTTTTTTTCCCACTGTTTTCTCCAAATTGCTTTTTTCTTTTTTGGTTTCCTTAGATGTCTGACTTGGTTGTTTGCTCATGTTAAAGAGTTAAGAACTAAAAAGCTGATTGGAAGCTTGTGCATCTATCTGCAGAACTTGTCATTCTTGAACTTCACAATGTAATGGGCGAATCATTTGTTGGAGAGCTCCTGATATTAGTATTTTTTACATTTTGCTCTTTTAGCAAGTTTTCCAGAGAAGACTCCTTCATTATCCTGCCTGCCTCCCAGAAATCTGGACCTGAGTGGGGGATGGGACTCAGGACTTAGCATTCAGGTTCTTAGACCTCATCCATCCACTCTTCCTTATTTGCAAATCCCTTGGCCCTCAGTTTCCTCGGCTGGGATACTGAGGGTTGACAATGTGCATGGTGTCTCCTTCATAGCTTTCTTCTCTGACATTCAAAGGAGTTGATCTGGGCCTCTCTGTAGGCCTAAAGACATTTCTGCTATAATACCCTTTATATATTACTGAAAAAACACATATTTTGCAAAATCATGATTCTGAGGAAAATGGGATTAGGAGAACACTACTTAAATTTTTGTAATTTTATAATCAGTGCAATACAAAATCAATAACAATTCTAATAAACAGTAGCACAGTTAAATCCTGTGCATTAGCTTTCAGCATCATATAGTAGATTCTTTGCAGCTTAAACTGAGATGGGTTCTTGAAAGTATTTCCTTCTAACAGAGATTGATATCAAAATAAAACTCTGATCTGACACAGGTCTAAGTATCCTTTCATTGATGTTTTTAAATACAGGGGAAATGCCTTTGCAGTTCCCACATCTGCACTCTCAGTTCCCTCAGATGGTTCCCGTAGTAGAAAATGTTGAGGTTCTTGAAGTTACTAAACTAGCCAATATTGAAAGTAAAGGATTTTTTATAAAGGATTTTATATACTGTTAAGGCTTTCTCTTTAGTTGAGAAATCTTGCCCCTGATAGTTTCAAAATGCCTGGGAGAGCCCAGATGGTGGGCTTAGTGGTTAAGTGTTGACCTATCAACCAGGAGGTCATGGTTTGATTCCTGGTCAGGGCACATGGCCGTGTTGCTGCTCCATCCCCAGTGGGGGCAGTGTAGGAAGCAGCTGATCAGTGCTTCTCTCTCATCAGTGATGTTTCTAGCTCTCTCTGAAATCAACACAAATATATTTTTAAAAAAGGATTCCTTTTTAAAAAAATGCATGGGAGAGGTCATATATGAATCTATATAATTATACTGTATTATTATATTGCATCATACCCCTATTTACCAGTTGTGTTAGAATTAGTTCTCATTAGCCGAAACCGGTTTGGCTCAGTGGATAGAGCGTCGGCCTGCGGACTGAAAGGTCCCAGGTTCGATTCCAGACAAGGGCACATACCTTGGTTGTGGGCACATCCCCAGTAGGAGGTGTGCAGGAGGCAGCTGATCGATGTTTCTCTCTCATCGATGTTTCTAGCTCTCTATCCCTCTCCTCTCTCTTCCTCTCTGTAAAAAATTAATAAAATATATTTTTAAAAAAAAAGAATTAGTTCTCATTAAAGAAACATGATATATCTAAGCGGACTATACATCTCAGTTCTGTGGGCCATTTCCACCCCAGGACATACTGCTCTAATCTGAAGATCCTGGGTAGGCCCCGCAGAATGCTGACAATTCCTTCAGCTGAAGTAAGTACTGTGCCGGAGCTCTACCCCTACATCTCTGCCCAGACTCCCTAAATTTTGGGTGTTATGCTTGTGGACTGCAGTATGTTCATTTCCTTGTTTCCCCCCACCCCTCATATTTTTATTCTTGCTGTTCTCAGGAAAATCTTAGAGAGGGCAGTGGAGTATTAACATGTCACTCCACTGTCTTTATCCAAAGTTCCCAGGAACAGTAGTCTCTGAGGAAGGTGAATCAGTTATCTGGAATTTTATAGGTTGAGAGGTTTGCTTCAGCCCCAGGGACTTCTGAGGAAAGAGGCTGTAAGACTGGATAAGCTAGAGGGAGGGAGAGGTAAAGGAAGCGTTTTTGGAGGCATCATAGACATGAATTGTGTTTGGATTCTTGACAGTGACTATTGCTTTTTTCTAAATAAAATATTTGACTTACTTGAAACTCAATTTTCATTTTCTTTTGTGGCTCTTTTTCAAAGGGTGGAGATTTCTAAAACCTGAATTGTCTGCCATGTACAGAACTACATGTATCTCTTAGTCTTTATGGCATTTTGTAGTTAATTATTATACTCTAATAGAACTTCATTAATAATTTAAAAGTTTGTGGATATGCAGAAAAAGTTTAATTAATTTATTTGTCAAAATGTGCTTAGTTTACCAACTCTATTGAGTATGGACCCATTAGGGCATAAGCAAACCAGGCCAGCTCTTATTTGAATATTTCTGGTTATTTGCCAACATTTTTTTTTATTATTTCATTACTTCTGTAGTGGGTATGAAGCTTAGGTTCTCAGCACAGATATTAAGCTATGCCTATATTTTTTAATTGAACATAAGTTCTATGTCAAGCCCTTATTTTTTAGAAGTTTAACTTCAGCTAAATCAGGATTTCTTCAATCACTTTAGGCTCTTGCTTCTCCTACTTGCCTGCCCATACACCTTCAGGATTGAGAATCAGTCCCAGGCATGACAAGACTTCCTAGGAGGTGGAGTTGGGGTGGGAACAAGCTGTCTGCCCTCAAGTGGCTGTCATCTGTTTTCAAGGTATCAAATGTAAGTTGAATCTTTGTTCATCAGATACAACATTGCTCTTGTGTCTGCCTTGTTCTGTCCCAAGGCTCTCCAGACTATTCTCACTTAACCTTTGGACACACACATTACAAATGGATTCCCTTCTCAGAGATATTTATCAACAAATAACTCTCCTGTTTTTCCATCTTATGACTCCCTATCTTCCACAGCTAAGGAAATCCATATTCCCCCTAGGATAGGAAAAACTGGATTTTATATAATTATTCATTCTCTTTAATACATTTGGTAATATATACTTTTTAATAATATACTCAAAAGATCAGGCTAATACAATGATCTGCTTTTCTACAGAAGCATCCCTCTTTGCAGGTAGGAGATGCCTTAATGTTCAATCTGAGTTGGAATGACTAGCAATGAAAATAGCACCATTTTAATATGTGAAAACAGTACCCACAAAAATTATGTTGGAACTTGGAATATATATTAATATCTATTGTGTACTCTAGAGTCCTAATTTTAGTTTGGTATTATATTTCTCCTTTAGGAATATTATTTTTATATGTCCCTGTGGGGAATGGAAAGCTGATGACCGTGAGAGATGGCTCACTGGCATTGACTCTAATGAAGATGTGGTCTTGAAAGTCTGAATTTGGGTTAAGAATTGGGAATACCTGATATTAGTACACATTCCCTTGAAAGGAAGCCCATCTGTTTCCAGGAATATGCAATAGACATACTTCTCCTATTCTTCCTAAGAAGTATAACTAAAGCCCTGGACATTATACATAAAACAAACATAAGAGGACTCTAGAGAGAAGAGGAGGATCAGCTAGGAACCTTAGGACCTGCTGAATGACACAATGGTGAGTTCCCTGGGTTTTCTTTTTGCCTCATATATTTCAGACTCAATACAGGAGAAGAGAGCAACCTAGAAAATGCCAGTGGGTGCAGACAAAAAAAAAAGTCCCAAGAAAAGCCTGAATTTTCTAGCCAGAGGACTAGAAAAAGGACAGTCTCACAAAATTTTAGATAATAACCATTGACTCCAAGCAAATCACCGAAAAAAAAAAACAAAAAAACACAGTCCCACTGTCCCACCTGCAGCTGAAACCAAGTGAGGAGCCCAACTTCCACTCTTACGAAGTTATAGCCAGGAAGGCACCCCAACACCCCACTGGGCTGGTGTCAGAAGGCTAAGTGGGGAGCTGCAACTTTCATCCCTGACAGGCAATAATGAACCACTAATCCACCCCCAGCCCTTGTGGTGTCAATGGGCCACATGCAGACCCTGAAGTTCCACTTCCACCTAATGGTCAGGAGGTGTCCCTTCCCTTTCCTACTAGGATGATGCCAGAGGATGCCTAATGGAGACTTAGAACTTTCACCAACACTCAGTGGTAACAAGGCCACCTCTTACCATCACCATGTCAGTGGAGTCTAAATGATGAGGAGCAATAATGAGGCATCCTTTTCCAGACAGCTTGAATCCCTACCCCTGCCTAGTAGTAACAAGAAGCTCCTCCTGCCCTGGGTGTCAACTGAGGACAAATGGAGGACCTAGACTTCTTTCCCCACCTGAAAATTTAAGAAAAAAAGAATATTGAAAGCAGCTAGAGAGAAATGACACATTATCTAATATCTAGGCAAAAACAATTTGAATGACAAGCAAATTTCTCATCAGAAATCATAGAGGCCAGAAGAGAGTGACACAACATTTTTCAAGTGCTAAAAGAAAAGAACTGTCAACCCCAAATTCTATATCCAGTGAAAATATCCTTCAGGAATGAAGAGGGAATCAATATATCTTCAGATTATGAAAAACAAAGAAAGGTTATTGCTAGCAGACCTACTCTAAATGAATGGCTAAAGGAAGTTCTTTAAACAAAACAGAAATGGTAAAGGAAACGAACATCAGGAAGAAAAAAAACATGGAAAGAGCAAAATTATGGGAAAGCAATAAACTTTCCTTCGACTTTTTTTAAAAAAAATAATAGTTTATTGATTTTTAGAGAGAAGGGAAGGGAAGGAGAGAGAGAGAAACAGCGAAGTGAGAGGGAAACATTGATCATGCCTTTTGCATGCCCCCTAGTGGGGATTGAGCCTGCAACCCAGGCATGTGCCTACACTGGGAATTGAACCAGCAACGTTTCTGTGCATGGGACAATATCCAGTCAACTGAGCCACAGCACACAGGGCTCCTTCTATTCTTGAGTTTTCCAAAGTATGTTTGATTATTGAAGGAAATATTTTAACAGTCTCATGTGGTTCTCAATGTATGGAGAGGAAATAATTAATACAATGATATCATAAATGGGGAAGAGTAAAGGAATGTAAAGAGAGGTAAGTTTCTGTGCTCTACTCAAACTTGTAAAATGTTGGCACCAGTAGACTCTGATAAGTTATTCTATTTAATAAAAGCCCAATATGCTAAGTGTCTGGTCGTCTGTTCAACCAAAGTGTAATATGCTAATGATATGCTAAGACCGCTCAACCGCTTGCTATGATGTGCACTGACCACCAGGGGGCAGACGCTTCGACTGGTAGGTTAGCTTGCTGCTGGGGTTTGGCCGATCGGGACTTAGTGAGATGCCCTTGAGCCCTCCCGCAGTCCCTCCTCGGCTGGCCAACCTCTCGCGTCCCTCCCCTGCCCTGATCTTGCACCGGTGGGGTCCCTTGGCCTGGCCTGCACCCTCTGGCAATCCAGGACCCCTTGGGGGATGTTGGAGAGCTGGTTTTGGCCCGATCCTGCAGGCCAGGCCAAGGGACCCCACGGTGCACGAACTCGCGCACTGGGCCTCTAGTGTATACATAATGTAATGAGTGCCTAGAGGAAACTAACAGAGCTTTACAATGATAAACACTCAAAATCACTAGAGATAAATTAATATGGAATTCTAAAATATAGTCAAGCAACCTACTAGAAGCCAGGAAAAAGAAAACAGAAACAAAAATACAGAGAGATCAAACATAAACTACAAAAGTAAAATGCCAGATTTGTCTTAATATTTTAACAATTACATTAAATGTAAATTATTTAAATGTACCAATTAAAAGACAGAGATTGGTACAGTGGATTGACCCAACCATATGTTGTAGAGGAAACTCATTTCAGTTCAAATGATATATGTAGGTTAAAAGTAAAATGGTGGAAAAGTATATACTATGAAAAACTTCCACAAAAGGAAGCAGAAGTGTCTGTATTACTATCAGATAAAGTAGACCTGGAGCAAAGAAAATCACCAAGGATGGAGAGGGACATTATCTATAATAATAAAAGGTTAATATGCTAATTAGACCGGCCATCCTTCCTGACAAAGCTGGGGCCCGAGGGAAACCAGCCTGGGTCCCAGGTGCCTGCAGGCGGTTTGAGGGAAGCCAACCTGGGTCTTGGTGCCTGCTGGTGGCCGGAGGAGGGAAGCCCAGGTCCCAGGTGACAGAGGGAAGCCGGTGCAGGCAGCCGGGGGAAGAAAGGCCTACTCTTGCACAAATTTTCGTGCATTGGTCCTCTAGTATAATGATAAAAAGGTTAATCCACAAAGAAAACATAGTAATCCTGATTGTGTTCACCATGCAACAGAATTGCAAATATATAAAGCCACAATGATAGGACTGAAAGGAAAAAATAGACAAATCTACAATTCTAGTTGGTGACTTTGATACCTCTATCAACAATCAGTAGAACAGTTAGAGAGAAAATCATCAAGAATATAGGAGAGCTCAACAACACCTGTTGGTTGATACTGACAGGGCCTAATTGACATATAAAACACTCTAGTTAACAATATATTTCTTTCCAAAAAATCCATACCACATATACCAAAATAGAACATATCCTGAACCATAAACTAAGCCTAAACAAATTTAAAAGACCTGAAATAAGATAAAGTATGTTCTCTGACCACAATGGAATAAAACTAGAAATGGCTATCGGAAAGATAATGGAAAAATCTCCAAATATTGGGAACTAAACAGCAAATGTACATAATGGGTAGGTCAAAAAAGTTTCAAGAGAAATAAAAGAATACACTGAATTGAATGAAAATGAAACTGCAACATGTGAGACAAAATTAAAGCCGCACTAAGAGGGAAATTTATAGCATTAAATGCTTACATTAAGAAGAAGTACACAGCCTTATCTGCTGTGGCTCAGTTGGTACACCAAAGGTAGTGGGTTGCACATCTGGGAGGCAACTAATCGATGTTTCTCTCTCACATCGATGTTTTTCTCTCTCCCTAAAAATAAAGGGGGTGGGGGGGAAAGCACATAGATTATTTGTGTAAATTCTTCTTGATGGTGATACGAAAAGGCATTGGTAGAGCAAGTGTGAGCTTTTCATATTCTGGGAGACCCTAACACATAGTGGACAATGTTACCTGGGCATCAAGGGAAGCTGTGCTCCTAAGATACTCTGAATCTGCTCCTGTCCTGCATGATTATTTTGCTTTCTGCATGTTTTTTTTTTAATCCTTGGTTTGAAAGGAATTGGAAGCTATGTTAGAGTATAGGTCTATAGGATAAGCTGCTATAACAAAGATATCCCCAAATATAGTTGCTTAAATAAGTTAAAAGTGTATTTCTTTATTATTTAACAGTACAGTGGTTATTGTTGATACAGTTTGGTGAGACTCTTCAGCTCCAGGTCATTTAGTGATTGAGGTTCCATTCATCTCTATTCCACTAACATCCAGTGTAGGGCTGTCCAGTAGAAATTTCTGCAATGATGGAAATATATCTGGACTATCCAATATAATAGCCACGAGCACATTTGAAATTGGTAGCCTTAATTTTTAGTTTTGTATAATTATACTGAATTTAAATTTTAAATTAAACACATATAAGTGGCTACTGTGTACTATATTAGACATTCCAGCTATGGATATTGTTCTGTTCTGCATGATTGAAGCTGATTCACCAAAAAATTTTTATTCTAATCCCCAGAAAGGCAAAAGACCAGAAATGGAGGGCAAGTAATACATTTTAGGGGCAAGCAAAAGTAAAATTACATCAATTCTACTCACATTTCATTGGTGGAAACTTGCCAGTGGTTCAGGGTTTCCCAACACAGTGGTTAAGTTTTTTTGTGATTTATTAGGAGGGCTTTTAAGACACAGTGAATATGAGTCACAAGCTAGTATTTCTTACAGCAAAGGATACAAAGCAAACTTAGCCAAGGGAAAGACACATGGGCTGAATTCTGGAGAAAATCAGGCACGAGCTTCCAGGAGTCCTCTCCCAGTGGACTCAAACAGGATGCGCTTAATTCCTTCAACAATGAGTTGTGGCAACATGTGTTTGCCAGGGAAATTCATTAGCAACCCAAAGTTTTCATTGGGGCGCCCTCTGCTTCTCACGTATTAAAATTTCAGATTCTTAGCAGGAAAGCAGGTGGTACATATAAATCATATTGTTTGGACACACACTTTAGGCTCTCTTATTATTTGAGGGAAGTTCTATATTGGTATAGGGAACTGTTTACTATTCAAGTTCTCAGATACCAGCCAAGGGACATGCTTGGAAGCAGGCTTTTCTAGGATAGCAGACTTAGGCCTACTATGTTCTTTCTTCAGCACAGCCTACCTGAAAAGGAGAATGGTAGCTACGTGTCTAATTCAAACTCTACTAGCATACTATGGAAGAAGTGGAGAATGGATTTGAAGGGCTGCAGTCTGCTATGTAACTTACACACTTTATGACTTTGCATAAGTTTTTTAGACCCTCTGCTCCTTTGACTAATACATGTGCTTTCAACACAGTACATTCATTGAACTGTGCTTGGCACAAAGTAAGTGCTCAAAAACAATTACTGTATTTTTCCGCATATAAGAAACTATTTTTTTCTAAAATCGTTAGACTGAAAATCGAGGGGCGTCTTATATAGGGAAGTCAGCTGAGAAGAGAGCCGAGCAGGTGCATAGCTGCCCATACCTTGTCAAACAGGCTTCCTTCAATCACGAGCCTTATTGTTACTGACATCAGCTGATGCCATAATTGGAGGTGGAGACAGAGAGTGCACAGATACAACAGGGACCAGAGCATTCTGAGCCCATAAAGATATAAAAAATAAAAAGATAAATACAGTTAAGCAATTGTCTTACTCTGCAAAATTCAAACTGAATGTAATCAGCTATGCAAAAGAGCATGGAAATACAGCTGCAGAGAAACAATTTGGACCTCCTCCCACTGAGTGTATGATCAGGCAGTGGAGAAAACAGGAAGAACAATTCCTTAAGATGCCAAAAAAGAAGAAGGCCTTAAGAGGAAAACCAGCAAAATGGGCAAACTTGGAGCAGAGGCTTAAGACTTGGATTATGGAGCAGCGCCAGAGTGGTTTATGTGTGTCAACAAAGCTTATTCAATGTCAGGCAAGAATGTTTGCAAGCGAAATGAACATTGTTGATTTTACAAGAAAGGCAAAATGGTGCTTCAATTTCTGAGGAGAGAAGGGTTGGCCATGAGAACACGAACAAAGTTAGCTCACAAAATGCCACCGGTTTATGAGGATGATCTCACATATATAGACAGTGACGCAGAAGACAGCAGTGATACAGTAGAAGTTGAAGAAATTGATATGTCTGGAACTAATACTAGTAGTGATGAAGAAGAGAGCAGTGATGCAACAGAGGCTGAATAAAGTGATATGATGCATAATATCATAGTACTGGTATGTAAACATGACCTGTGGTAATTACTAAATAAAAATGTGTTCTGTTTTATGTTTAAAATATTGATTTCTTAACTTTAGGTTGGAAAGGGGGGTGTCTTATACATGGGGACATCTTATACATGGAAAAATACAGTAGTTACATGTTATTATTATCATTATTACCATTAGTCTTAGAGAATGTAGGATGGTTTATCTCTTCCTTCCCATTCTTTTTTTTTTTAAATTTAATAAATCTTTATTGTTCAGATTATTACAATTGTTTCTCCTTTTTCCCCCCATAGCTCCCCTCTACCGGTTCCCACCCCACCCTTTGCCCTTATCTCCCCCCACACTGCCCTCATCCATAGGTGTACAATTTTTGTCCAGTCTCTTCCTGCACCCCCCATACCCATTTCCCCCTGAGAATTATCAGTCCACTCCCTTTCTATGCCCCTGATTCTATTATATTCACCAGTTTATTCTGTTCCTCAGATTTTTTAATTCACTTGATTTTTAGGTTCACTTGTTGATAGATATGTATTTGTTGTTCATAATTTTTCTCTTTACTTTTTTCTTCTTCCTCTTCTTAAAGAATACCTTTCAGCATTTCATATAATACTGGTTTGGTGGTGATGAACTCCTTTAGCTTTTTCTTATCTGTGAAGCTCTTTATCTGACCTTCCATTCTGAATAATAGCTTTGCTGGGTAGAGTAGTCTTGGTTGTAGGTTCTTGCTATTCATCACTTTGAATATTTCTTGCCACTCCCGTCTGGCCTGCATAGTTTCTGTTGAGAAATCAGCTGACAATCGTATGGGTGCTCCCTGGTAGGTAATTAACTGTTTTTCTCTTGCTGCTTTTAATATTCTCTCTTTGTCTTTTGCTCTTGGCATTTTAATTATTATGTGTCTTGGTGTGGTCCTCTTTGGATTCCTTTTGTTTGGGGTTCTGTGTGCTTCCTGGACTTGTAAGTCTATTTCTTTCACCAGGTTGGGGAAGTTTTCTGTCATTATTTCTTCCAATAGGTTTTCAGTATCTTGCTCTCTGTCTTCTTCTGGGACCCCCATAATTCTGATGTTGGTACGCTTGAAGTTGTCACAGAGGCTTCTTACACTTTCTTCAACTTTTTGGATTCTTTTTTCTTTTTTTTGCTTTTCTGGTTGAGTGTTTTTTGCTTCTTTGTATTTAAAATCTTTGACTTGATTCTTGCGTTCCTCTAGTCTGCTGTTGGGTCTCTGTATAATATTTTTTATTTCAGTCAGTGTATGTTTAATTTCTAGTTGGTCCTTTTTCATACCTTCGAGGGTCTCGTTATATTTATCGGCCTTTTCTAGGATATTCTTGAAAGGCCTTATAACCATGGTTTTGAATTCTATATCCAGTCGTTTGTTTTCCTTCATTTCTTTCATTTGTGATCTGTTTCTTCGTCCCCCCATTTTTCACTGCTTCCCTGAGTTGGTAGGGTAGCTTTGTGTGCTAGGTTTCCTATATGGCCCAGTGGGTCGGCCTGCCCAGTTAACCTGAGGTGGACACTTTTGGTGCACCCCTTTGTGGACTGTGTGTACAGCCTTGTTGTAGTTAAGTCTTGATTGTTGTTGGTATCACTGGGAGGAATTGACCTGCAGGCTAGTTGGCTGTGAGGATCAGCTGTGTCTACACTGGGAGATTTTCGGTGCTGGAGACAGCCTTCTAGGATTAGCCTTGCCAGATTGCAAAAGCCTCTGTGCTCAGCTTGGAAGGGGTGGAGTCTCAGGGCGGAGCAGACAGTCTTGGCTTCCCATCAGCCCTGCCCTTGCGTGTGAGTCTCCAGACCTCTGCCTTCCGTGGTTCCCGAGTTTCCGCCTTACAGTCCAGATTTCCCCTGTAAGAGCGTGGGTTCCCAGGGGCTCACCCGGAACTGCGGTTCAGTGCAGTCGGAACTGGGGTTCAGTGCAGTGAGGAGCTTCTGACTCCCTTCCACTAGGGGTAGCCTGTGGTAACCTCCACAGTCAGTCTTCGTGCGCACTTGCGCCTCCAGACCCCTGCCGTCGCGGCTCCCCCGAGTCTCCAAGTCTCCGTGTGCCTTTCTCTCTACCTGACAGTCCAAACTCCCCCTGTATGAGCCTGGGTCCTCGGGGTTTTGCCCAGAACTGAGGTTCAGTGCAATCAGGGGCTTCCTTCCCCCTCCCGCCAGAGAAAGCCAGCCAGGCACTCCGCCGCCCTTCCTCTCTGCGCACGCGTGTCTCCGTACCTCAGCTCTTTGCTACTCCTTCTCTGTGAGCTTTCCTCTTTCCTTCTAGTTGTAGAATTTCCACTCAGCCAGCTTTCCTGTGGTTCTGGATGGTGTCCGTTCTGTCTTTTAATTGTAGTTTTGAAATTGTTGTGCGGGGCAGCAGTTTAGGTGCTTACCTATGCCGCCATCTTGGTTTCTCTCTTCCTTCCCATTCTTAACTCACCAGAAACTGGGAAGTTTTATCAGGAGTGGAATCTGGACTGCTGCCTCCCTGCAGCTTTCTCTCTTGCAGATATTTGGGTCATTTTCATAGTGTAACTGAAGTGCCCCAGGCCCCTAACTTTGGGAGGTAATCCTTCCCTTTAGCATCCAAATATAATAAGCAGTGTCTCCATCTCAAGCCTTCTACAGGAAATTCAAACTTTTCCCAAATCTTCTGAGTATTCTTGATTTTGCCTATCTCTTCTCTCTTTAAACACTTACCTTTGATTTCTCTTCGATCACTTCTCTGAATCTTCATGTGTTTTCAATATTGCAGTGTCCATTTCCCCCCCACCAAAAGTGGATATGAGCCTCCCTTTATTTGTCACAGCTAGACTGGAGCTAAGCTGCCATGTTGGTGAATAAAGCTCATGGAAGTTTAATGAGTAAGACAGAAGATAAATTAAAATTCACTACTAGACATCACAGTGCCAGAAGTCACATCTGCCACATCTTTTTCACATCTTAGTCCAAATCTCTCTTTTTCCATTAGGCTCCATGACTGCCCTCCCTGGTCTTAGTAAGGTTACCCTGCTATTAATGCCCTCAGAACAGGTTCTCAGTACACCAAACATTTCTCTTTTGTAAACCTCATCACATTTACATTCTTTGTTCAATATCTGTCTTCTGTCTTCCATGCCACAGTATAAACCACATGAGGACAGGGGTCAGGTCTAGCTTGTTCTCCTCTGTATCCCTAGCATTACCTGTCATATATGATGCTCAGTACATTTTGTTTGAAGAATGGATGCATTGGTCAACTGCCATTTCTCTTTGTTCTTTGATTTGGCTCTAATGTTGGGAAGCCACTTGTGATGCATGATTTCTAGAAGTCAGAGTTTGTGGCTCTTTTCTTGCATAGCTTCTTTCAGTTTCCCTGGAGGAAGAAGTGTATGGGAAGAAGTGTATGGTGGTTAGGGTGAGGAAGTCTTTATTAGAAGTCAGAACTTCATATTGCTGGGGTTAGAAAGAGGAAATCTTTACCAAATTCCCAACATTGTGTTGAGGTGGGGTGGAGAGGCCAGTGCAGTCACCCAGATTGCCTCTCTCACCACCACTGTTGATGGGGCGAGGGGAGAAAGTGGAAAAGAATATTACTGTTGGGAAAGGACATGAAGATAGATATACATGCACTGACTATGCATTGCTCTTCGAGAAGTTCTTAGAATGTTTCTTTCTAATTCTTACTGTTTTCCTTAAGATGAAGATTTACAAATACACAGTATTTATAATTTCCCCACTCACTGCCCAACATTATAGGCCCCAAGAATTGAAGTGTCTTATATTTGATCATATATGTATGGTTCCTTCATTCAAAAAATGTTTATTGGGACTTCCTATGGCCTTAGGATGTAAAGTGTATATAATAGGGCCTGCCTTCTTGAGTAACCCATATGCTGGCTGCAAAGAAAAACCCATCAATTTAAAGATGTGTTTCACTGTGGTAGGTGCTATGACAGACAGGTACATGCAGGGTTTGAGGAACCCAGAGGAAGAAGGCAGAACTTTCATGTTATTGGGAAGCTTGCACACTGCTGTCTTAATCAAGTGGTTGTATCATCTCAAAGGCTTTTAATTATATATTGAAATGTATTTGCTATATGAACATGTTCTGTGATTTTCTTTCAGTTCTCTGAGAGGCAATGGAACCTAATAGTGAAGAGAAGGGGGCCTGAAGGTAGGTAGACCTGGATTTCAAATCTGGGCCTCTGCCTTACTTTCCAGCTGTGTGACTTAGGAGAATCACTTACTCTCCCTCATCCATTAAAGGGTGTGTAAGTGCAGGATTAAATACGATGGATGCAACACATTTAGCATGGTGCCTGGCATGCAGTAGGAGTAGGTGATCAATTACCTTTCACCAGGTGATTGTCACTTTTTGTGCTGTTGTTGGTGACAGAAACTCACAGAGACTTGGTTGCTGATTTTTTAAAAAGGCTTTTACTGGTATAAAAACAATTTAAACATTATATAAATACATTATAAATATTTCTTTTAAAAACATGATAAGTTAGCAATTTATTTGAGGTAAGCCTACACATTCCAAGAAATGATCTGACTCTGAAACGAAAGTATTCAAGCTGTATAACCATCTGTTATTTTTTTCAAAATGAACACACAAAATATTTCAAGTGGCACTTCATAAAAATATAAATATCACTTGTATAAATTAACTCAATATCACATATTTAAATATCAATAAATTAAAAATAATTAAAATAGTGTCCTATTGCTCATACTTTTAGTTCTTCATGGAGAACAACATAAGTTATGTACCCAGTGGACAGCTTTCTGACCAGAGAAAGGAATGTCCATGAGGTGCAACCATTTTAGATGCCCAGGCTACATCCGGATAGCCCTCTGAGTGAACTGCAGGAAGTCCTCGAGGCTTCGCAGGATGAGGTGAATCGTCGTGGTCTTCAGCCACTCATTCTGTGCATGCATCTTCTCCAGCAGGCCGGTGTTTGTGGTTGGGTCAGGGGTGGTTTCTTCAACGGGATTCTTTATCTGAAGGGAAAGAAAGCAAGAAGAATTGTTTAAATATTGAACAAATCCTTTTCAGTGGAGGGATGCTCTGGGCTGTGGGGAGATGATCAGATTTCGGGTGAAGAAGACTAATTGGGGCCACCTACCCTGCCTTGCCCAGATAGGGTGAGGTGCTTTTCCTCCGAGTCTGCCCTTTCATAGCAACTGAGTTCTAAGCATCCCTTTGCTGCTCTGGCTCCTTTAGATCATAAGCATCCCAAAGGCAGCCACAGTGTCTTACTTGTCCTCTGTTGTCTTAACCAGTGCCTGGCACATGGTTGGAATTCAATATTCAAATGAAGAACCTATAGTTAGAAGCATTTCAATGGTTCTTGAGTGGCCTCTGACACTAATATTTCCCTCCAGTTTCTCTCACCCATCTATTAAGCATCTGTTGAGAGTCCACTGATCTAGTGGTGTAGGAGGACTGGGAAGCACCTTCCCATAGACCCACTGACAAGGGACACCTCCAGGCGTGGCCTGAGCACTATAGCAATGGCATCACCTGGAGCTTGTTAGATGCAAGTCTCAGGTCTCACCCCAGATCTGCTGAATCAAGCTCTGCATTGGAACAAGACCACCAGGGAATTTGTGTGCACATTAAAGTGGGAGATGCCCGGACTTAAGGCAGAAGGCAGGATTAGTACCCATAGGCTTCTCCATACAGGGACTTTTCATTGAGCTCTGTTTGGCTCATCTATACACTGTGCCGTCAAGTCTCCATCATGGGGCAGTTGAATAGCCAGCTGGTAGTACCAAAGACCTGTACCTGTTCTTCCAGCCTTTAGCCAATTCTCTGTATTAACTCTTCTTGCAAAAAGTTGGAAAAAGGAGTTGCTACCATAATGATAAGAATGTCTCTTGGCAATACTTAAAATATTGAAATAATTTTTGTGCTCTCTGTTCTTTGTGATTATGGATCACTGAGAAGGGTTGTATGTGCTTCCTTCTGCCTCTACAGATACTTTTTTTCTTATTTCTTAAGCTATTAGAAGTTGATGTCAAAATCTACCTAACTTAACATAGTTTCAAATATAGTTATTGATATCCCTTGCAGAAGAGATCTAACACCTCCCCCCTCCCCAACATACACACATAAAAACAGTTCTAACTATCAGGAAATACTTCTCAGTTCCTTTCTTTTACATGCAATCATGTCTTCTGAATTGGCTTTACATTCCCAAATTGTCTGGGCTGCTTTCTTTGAGACTGTATTGGCCACACCAAGTGAGGAGACAAGGCGACACTCACCTTTTGCCTCAAGATCTTGACCAGGGCTTTGGTTCTCATCTGCATGGCCTTGGCATGTTCCTCAAATGTGTTCTGGAGGTACTCCAGGTATACCTGAAACTCTAGAAGTCCGGTGGTGAGTCTTATCAAGCAGGTCTCCTAAGAGGAAAAATGGTGGGAAAATTGGTTATTGCCAGGAAGATATAATGAATTTTAAAAGTTAAAATTGCTATAATTTGCCCGGCTGGCATAATTCAGTGGTTGAGCATCAACCTATGAACCAGGAGGTCATGGTTCGATTCCTGGTTAGGACACATGCCCAGGTTGTAGGCTTGATCCCCAGGGTGGGGTGTGCAGGAGGCAGCCAGTCAATGATTCTTTCTTATCACTGATGTTTCTATCTCTCTCTCCCTCTCCCTTCCTCTCTGAAATCAATAAAAATGTATTTTTTAAAAATAAAATAAAATGTTTAAAACAAAATTGCTATAATTTAACAACTTTTCCCTCTAACCATTCCCACCCCTCACTTCCACCCCTGGGAACTTCCCATACTTCTTAGGCACCATGCTTTGAGACATCAGACAGCATCAGCTGCTCTATTTTAAGTATCTGGACAATCAGAAACACCATTTAATTTTTCTCAAAGCCCAATGGATGCTAGAATGTGGCAAGGGGGTCCTTCTCTATTCTCCCTTTAATGCTCTTCCCTCTGGCTGCACTCCTGCTCTTGTCAATGTTGGGCTAAAACCTTTTATGGAATAATCAGAAGTCAGCACAGGTTATCTCACTGCCTAGAAGGAGAAAGGTGTAGAGAATAACCTCAGCAGGGAGGACAACACTAAGGGCAGCCAAGGAGGAGAAAGGTCACCGAACCACCACTTCATACAGGATAAACCAGCTAAACCTGCTGGGGTTTCTAACATATGACCACTGTGAAAATCCCAAGGGAGGCTGGCTATCTCTGACCATGCCATTCAAAAATAAGTTGCCTTTACAAAGATTTCTGTTGGCCTCCTCATGAAATTTACACAATATTCTTTGCATCTATCGCCTTCTTTGTTGCCTGCATGATCTATGTGTACACAGACCCTGCATGCAAGGTGGAGAACTCAGGAATAGCTAACAGTGAATATGATGTGTGGGTACCTGATTGAATCCAGAATGGAAGCATCCATCTTTTCTGGCCAGTTTTGGAAGGTTCAGGTTGTTTTCTGTCAGTGCCTCCTTGCTGTTTTTACACGATTCATGGTTGTCACACATCTGGGAAGAAATACCAAAATTGTTATCATATAAGTGCCCCTAACACAAACACCACTAGAGGGCCTAGTCATGTTCCACCATGGCCAGGAAGTTCTCGTAAGAAAAATGAAGTCAGAACCCATTAGCATCCAAGCAAGCAAGATCTAGTGGAGGATGGGCACATTGGGTTTAATTCCAGGCTCACTTGTGACTTCAGCTTGTCTCACTGTCCTGAGTCTCAGTGTCCCTGTCTCCAAATTGGGGATAATGAAGCACCTCCTCATAAGTTTGTTGTGAGGATGAGACATAATAGTTATAAAAAGTTCCTGGCACATACTACATACTTAATACATTTTGAAAATAATTGCGTGAATATCATTTGAGCCATAGAATGTTCCAGTTGAAAGAACCTGTGAGATCATCTAGTCCTATCCCACAGTTTTACAGGTGGAGCCCAGAGGTGGTAGGAAATTTGCCCAAGATCACAGCAGAACCAGAGGAGATTTGGGGTGCCCAAATCCCCTTTCCTGTGTTCTTTTCTTTCTACAAAACAGTCAAACTACCTTGCATTTAAAGCTTAGGAGCTGCTTTAATCTACCTATAATTTTGCCACTTTGGTGGGCTATTGAGTTTGCAGTATATAAGCTGGAATGACTTTGAGGAATTCCTAACCACCAAGCTTGTATAACTTGAAAGTACTGTGACTATCCTGAAAAACTGAACATTCATTTCAGGTGCCACTTTTCTAATCCTCCCAAAGTCCAGCAGTCACAAAAAAAGATCAACAGACCTTATTTTTTGGTTAGGGAAAAGGGAGTCCTAAGAAACAGTGACTCTCAGCTCATGTCAAGTATGGAGTAGGGAATGGGCCAGGGCACATGGATTCCAGCCCCATTCTGTATTTTCCAGAAGGGAAAGGGATTCCCTGAGACCAGCAGCAGAGGAGAAATACATAAGACAGTCTGCTTCTTTGACCTCAAATCTAAACTTCCCCAGAAGAACCCATCAGAGATCTCCCAATGCATGAACCCTGTCCCCATCCAGGGGCAAGGAGAGGCATGCCCACACAGGCCTTCCATCACCCTCCATTGAGCTTACCCACCTTATTTTTCACGTCAGAGATTTCGAGGAGGATGGACTTAATGAGTTTTTCAATTTGTTCTGAAGAGGTGAGTGGTGGTCTATTTGAGGTGGTATCATCTTTAGAATCTTCTCCCCGGGGAACCGGGGTAGGGAAAGCAGTAGCCATCACCAGGAGCAGCCCCAGGGAGAAGGCCACTGGACTGAAGGTGTCTGTGCCGGAGGGAAGGGAGAGCAGCAGTGAGCAGCCTGCACAGCTGGGGAAGCTGTGCCTCTGGCTGCTGGCTGCTGGCTGCCCGCCAGCCCTCACAGAGCACACCCTCTCTCTCACCCAGGCACGGCCTCCGGCCTCCGGGCGGTTCCCAGGCTAGGGATTTCCTTCACTTACTTGTGGAGAGGGAGTTCATAGCTGGCTCCTAGAGGGAGATGGAGCTCTCTTTTCTTCCTGGTGGGCTCGAGGACAGAATGAGCCTCAGACATCCTCAGCCTCATATTTATTGAGGGTTGAGACTCTAATATTGAGACTCATGGGAAAATCCCACATTTGATAAATCTTTGTTGAAGGGTGGGGGTGGGGCCAGGGTGGGTGGGGCTGATTGGAAACCTTATTAAGATTGTGCAATGTGACGTCCTTTAGCATCATAGAAATCACAACCAGAGGGAAATGCGCCGCTTAGGTCATTACCAAGGAGCCCTAGAAGCAAGATCACTCTTCCTCTACTTTTTTTTTTTTTTTTTTTTTTAGTGACTCAGCACTTTGGCATGTGTTGAGAAGGAAAGTAAAGCTAAAGTCATCCACAAAGTTTTAGAGGGTTTGAAGAAGCTAAGGCAGACTATGACTTTAAAAAAAAACTTTAATTACCAGATTAACAGGCTAAGATTTAGTTTTCCAGTTTTTTTCGTATTTGTAAAAACGAAGAGGTTCTGAGTTTCCTCAGCCCACCACAGCCCACCAGCCTGGGGTTACACAGAAGATTACGCTCTGAGACATCAGCAGTACTTTTCATTCCTGGCCCTTGCCATGACCCGCTGTTGCAGAAATACCTGCCTGCCCCCAAATCTTGTGCAGTTAATCTCCGGGAGTCTCCAGGTGCCGTGTGTGGAGCCTACAAAAACGACTCTGTTGCCACCATTTGTAGGTTTCCTCCTCACCTGCTCCAACTCACTTCGGCCTAGTCAGCTACAGCCCTGCTTTCTCCCTGGTGGCTCCTTAGGACCCTGCTGGTGAAGACTTTGATCTCTGTGCCAAGAGGGTTGTCTTGGGCTGCTGTGCTGTCCTGCTGCTGGCAATGGGGTGATCCCACTCCCGCAGAGGAGCCCCAAGGAGCCAGGGTGCTGGGTTTGCTGGAGCCCTCAAGTTAGTGACACCCACTTGGTTCAGGAAAAAGTGGGGCAAATACTACTTACCTCTTTGATGGGATGTCAAAGGAGTACCTTGTGGCATTTTCTGGAGTTTGTGTTCATAGCTTCCTCCTGCTGTTTTACTTGATTTGAGTCCACAGGCGGCTGGGAAGCAATCAAACACAGGCTCCGCTCTAGGCTCTGATCACGGTTCTCCTCTAGTGCCCCAGCCTTTCTCATTGGCCGAGCTTGACCAGGCTCCCTCAGCCCTTACAATGACGATGTCTCTTGCAGGAAAGTCCTTGGTCTCATGCAAATAGGCTCATGACCAGGCCGTCCCACCAGTCTCCCAGACACCCAGACAGCTCAGATGATTGGCTCCAGGCTGAAACTAGGACCCTCATAGAGCACACACACAAACCCTCAAATTTATTTACAAAACAGCGTTATCACGAAATTGGCTTCTTTGCTTTGCAAAGAGGATCGCGCCTGGATTGCTAAGACAAGGAACTTTGCTATGGTATTAAAAATATGCATCGATTTACTGAGTTTTGTTTTGCGCACAACACTACAGGACCCACCTGTTGGAGAAAGTGAGGTCATCCATTCTTTCACTGACTTTCTACAGAGAGGCAGGTCCTGCCGTGGCGGCAGCAGTGGTGTTAGTTCGAAAATGAAAATGGGAGAGGATGGTTAAATGGTTTCCTTTTTAGTGCTCTTAGGTCTTGAGCAATTCAGACACCCCCAGCTGAGTCCTCACTCCTGCATTGAAGGAAGCCACCCGTCCTGGCTCCCCTCTGATGCATGTGACAGGTCTCTTGTGTGGGATTGCCTTTTTCCTCACCTGTTTTTTTAGAAAATGTGATTCAGTAAATTTCAAACACTTGGTGACTCAACAACAACATACAGATTTTTCTTTTCAATTAAAAGCTTTGAAAGTAGGAAGTACATGTGCATGATAAAATATTCAAATACGACATCAGAGCATATAAGGAAAAGTAAGTCTCCTTCCTTTCCAGCTTCTCTCCCCAGAGGCAGTACCTGGTCCGCAGAATTTTCAGCTAAATCCTCTGCTACCCTAATCTGGGTGAGGCTCTCGGAGCTACTCAGGTACTCACCTCTGTATTTTCATGATTGGTTTGTATATTACGTACACACCGTCATACACAAGTATACACTTCCTGCACTTTCCTCTTGTTTGGGTGTCACCTAGGCAATGCTCTATGGGAGGGCACGCAGGCTCGAACCCCACTGGGGGGCCTGCAGGAGGCAGCCAATCAATGATTCTTTCTCATCATTGATGTTTCTATCTCTCTCTCCCTCTCTGAAATAAAAAAAAATATAAAAAAAACAAAACAAAAATAAATAAAATGAAATTGGGGGAATAACAATTCTTCCCAGTGTTTAAAATCCCTGGTGCGCAGTAATCCCTCAGTAAACACTGGCTCTTTGCAACATTCCCGGGCTCCGGGTCTCTGCCTGGGAGAACTCCTCCAGCTGAGCTCTGCAGTGTCTTGCCAGTGAGGAAACTATGTATGAGACAGACCACTGTGTCAGCCACCAGCCGGTCACCCAGTCATTTTCCCTCTGAAGAAATAAGGTTCTATGTTTTGTTGAAAATACGACAAAAGTGGAAAACGAAAGAAAAAAAGTGATTTCCCTCTTTTTTTTTAAGAACATTAGGATCCCAAACCTGGTTTCCTAACTTATTTATTAAATATATATTTTTATTGATTTTTTAGAGAGGAATATATAGAGAGAAACATCATCCATCGGCTGCCTCCTGCACGCCCCCGACAGGGGATCAAGCCCATAACCCAGGCATGTGCACTGACCAGGAATCAAACCCAGTGGCCTCTTGGTTCCTGGGTTGATATTCAACCACTGAGCTACACCAGCCAGGCTGGTTTCCCAATTTAAATAATGAGCCCAGCTTGCGTCTTATGCTGCACGCCATTTCCAAGGCTTTCCACAAAGTGTTTTTATGACAGAAGCCTGCAGCCTTCCCTGTCCATGGTCATTTTCATTATTCAAAATCCTGAGAGTGGCCCTTGGGGGGCAAGGGAGCCAGACTTAATCCCAGGTCTGTGCTCTTGGCATCCAGGAAAGGTGCAGTTGTGTGGGGCTGGGAACACACACATGGTGGGTGGGAGGCTGGGGAACACTGTCTTCCACCTTGCATATGCTAGATCCTAGGTCTTTATCTTGCTAGTGGGAGAAATGATCTCTCCTGTGCTCCTAAGTATTAATGCAACATCCATAGCTCCACCATGATAGCTTCCTTTCTTTGGATGTCAATGGATTTTCCACTCAGAGAGCTCATCCCTCACGTTTTAATATGTACAAATGACCAGGAAAGGTGGTGCTGTTAACATTTACTAACTAATAACCTCAATGGCTGGATTTGAAATGACTGCCAGCTCAAATCCAAAAGAGGCAGGACAAATGGGAATGTGTGGGGAGGAAGAAGGGAAACCAAGGTAGCTTTGCTTCCTTGACCACTGTGTCTAGGGCTGGTCCTGCCTATGCCCTTGAAATTACCGTCCATCTGCTTTCCTACATGTCGGTGGAGTCCAGTTCAGAGCACCCATCAATGCATTCGAATTGAAGGGGGCAAAGTAGCTTGCATTTGGTCTTAAGCTCTCAGGAGGTGTTTCCCACATTTCAGTTAAAATGTGGCATTGGGCAGTTAAAATGTGGGGCATGGGCCTATGATTTAGCAGGAGGGGGTATCCCAAGAAAAAAAGGAGAAGTCACTGGGCAGTAGGGAACTTGTAGTTGCTGTCAGATGTGGTTTCACTTGTCACTAAGTCATAAGAAGTTTGTAACTGAAAGAGTGGGTTATTTGACAGCTTCTTCTGGGGCTGCACCTCCCAGAGCAGATACCAGGACTGTAAGGCTCTGGGAAATGTCTCTGCTTTGGGAAAAGCAGTGGCATTACCTGGAGAGAAAATATTCGGGACATGTGTTATGTCTACTTGGAAAAGGCTGCCTGATATTGGAGGGCAGCCAGGCCTGGAGACCAAAGCTCTGCACAGTTCTAAGCAGGGCCCGTCTCAGTCCTGGCCCCCACAACCTCAGCTCTGATGTCCACTTGTAGCTCCTGGTGACTTCTTGGTCTGGCCTCAGCTTTGCTGAGGGTGAAGGTCTCCCAGGGCTAGGGAGGGGCACATCTGCTCTGCCGGATTTCTCATTCAAAACTGCGGGCAGGTCAACTGTCTGTGCCCTCATTGTTTTGCTATGTGCTCAGTTACCTTCCCCTCAGGAGGTGGGAAGTCCCAGGCATCTTGGGAGGGAAGTGGCCTCTCCTGGGGCAACAATGTACACTCCCCTTGCCGTGGGGACCACACTCCTCCCCGTGTGCCCTTTCCTTTGGAGTTCAGGCTTGGAAGAGAGTTCCCAGACCTCTAGAACTTAATAAGCCAGCTGCTCTGAAGCTGCTTTGGTGATGAGAACTTGCATTGCTGACCCTGGAGGATTCCATTGGCCCTGCACCCCAGGGTGGGGAAGTCCCTTAGGCTGAGTTTCAGTGCTCTATCTCTTCTCTGTCTGTGGAGTACACTCCTTCTGTGTTGGTGGCTGCTGGTTCTGCTTTACAATTAGGAAACGTCAACTTGTCAGCAAAGAACACTGAGTTAATTTATCCTCACAAGTCATTTGAGCCATCTTCGGTTTCTTCAAAGGTCGCAGCTCTCTCATGTTCGGTGTCATAGGCAGAAACTAAGCATGCAAATGCATTCACTAGTTCCTTCTACTTTTTTCTCTCAAAATTAAACTGCTAAGAACCCACTTGAAAGCATCACATATAATGGTAAGACCAGGGGATTCTGCTGGCCAAGTTATGACGTATTTCACCTCCCTTCCCTGCCCTTTTGGCTACTATTTATTTTAAAAAAAAAAAAAGAGTGTCTTAGTCTTTCTGAACTAAGCCTCATGTGTGTTCTCCTTAGCAAGCTGGATCTATGAAGGTAGGAAAAGTTTCTCTAGTCCTCATGGTGGAATAATACCCATGAGATGCTTTGGACATGTTGAGCACACTGTAATTTGGAGACAATGGGGTTTATTATTCCTGAAGAAAAGTTCACCTGGATTGATTAAAAATATTACAGAAGAATTCAAATCCAGGTAAGCAAGTCAAAGAATCAGAGGTGATTTCTTACTGGTCTTGAGTTCTGTGTATGGGTGTGGGTACCTGCAGCACAGAGCTGAGTCCTTGACCTACTCAGGGCTCCAAAGGATGCTGCCCTCCCTGTGTAAGGGAGGTCTTAGAAGCCTGTGTTCACAGGAAGCTCGACTGCTGGTCTGCCATGACTTTGGTCTGCCAGGCCTGTGGTTTCTCCTATGCTGTGGGATCTCCACCATTGTGTGTATCTGAGCAGCACTATTATGTCCCGCAACGGCTCTGTGGTATGATGGCCCTATATCACCCATCCTGGAGCACATACACTACTTTTCTGTGGATGAGAGGTACTGACAGGAGGAAAGGCACACTTGATACACTAGTCAGCTTGGCAAATGACCAGGATGCAGGGAAATGGTTTCCTCCACTCTGGCATTTGATATTCTCTTTTGATGATCTTAACTTTTTAAAAAAGTCTTTATTGTTCAGATTATTACAAATGTCCCTCTTTCTTCCCCACATTGGTCCCCTCCGCCAGGTTCCCAGCTCACCCTATTATCTGTGTCCATAGGTAGTGCATATATGCATATAAGATCTTTGTTTAATCTCTTCCCGCCTCCTCACGCCCTTCCTCTGAGAATCATGAGTCTGTTCCATTTTCATGCCTCTGATTCTATTTTATTCACCAGTTTATTCTGTTCATTAGACTTCTTATTTGCTTATTTTGATTTTTAGATTCAATTGTTGATAGGTATGTATTTGTTGCCATTTTGTTGCTCATATTTTTGATTTTTTTCTTTTTCTTCTTCTTCCTCTTCTTAAAGAATACCCTTCAACATATTAATATATAAAGAGGTAATATGCAAATTAGGCCGGGACGCCATAATGGGACGACCGGACAGGAGGAGATTGTGCGCACAGGTGAGGCCTGGAGTGGACACAGGCAGGGGGCGGGTGCAGAGGGGGGACAGCCCTAGAGCAGACACAGGCAGGGGGGCAGGAGAGGCCTGGGGCGCCAGTCTGGCACAGGTCCTGGCCGCCTGCGGGGGCAATCTGGCCTGACTCCCACAGCAGCCTGTGGGGTGCCTCCTCACACTGCAGAAGGCGGGGCACCTCCTTGCGCGATTTCAATTGCACGCTGGACCTCTAGTTTCATATAATACTGGCTTGGTGGTGATGAACTCCTTTAGCTTTTCCTTGTCTATGAAGCTCTTTATCTGACTTTCCATTCTAAATGATAGCTTTGCTGGGTAGAATAATCTTGGTTGGAGGTCCTTGCTATTCATCACTTTGAATATTTCTTGCCACTCCCTTCTGGCCTGAATATTTTCTGTTGAGAAATAATCTGACAGTCATATGTGCATTCCTTTGTAGGTAACTAACTGCTTTTCTCTTGCTGCTTTTAAGATTCTCTCTTTGTCTCTAGCCCTTGGCATTTTAATTATGATGTGTCTTGGTGTGGTCCTCTTTGGGTTCCTCTTGTTTGGGATTCTGTGCTTCCTGGATGTGTAAGTCTATTTCTTTCACCAGGTAGGGGAAGTTTTCTGTCATTATTTCTTCAAATAGGTTTTCAATATCTTGCTGTCTCTCTTCTTCTGGCACCCCATAATGCGAATATTGGTATGCTTGAAGTTTTCCCAGAGGCTCTTTACACTATCTTTATATTTTTGGATTCTTATTTCTTTTTGCTCTTCTGGTTGGGTGTTCTTTGCTTCCTCATATTTCAAATTATTGATTTGAGTCTCAGAATCCTCTATTGTACTGTTGAATCTCTATATATTATTCTTTAATTCAGTCAGTGTATGCTTAATTTCTGACTGGTCCTTTTCCATTTTTTTTGGAGGTTTCTAGAATATTCTTAAGTAACTTTATAACTGAGGTTTTGAACTCTATATCCAGTTTGCTTTTTTCCATCTTTCACTTGTGACATGTTTTGTTTGTCTCCACATTTGTTTCTATGTATTAGGTAGAGCTGCTATGTCTCCTTGAGTTGGTAAAGTGGCCTTGTGTAGTAGGTATTCTGCTAGTATAGGGCCCAGTGGCTCCCCAGTTACCTGAGCTGGGAGCTCTAGGTGCACCCCTTTGTGGGCTGTGAGCACAGTCTTGTAGTTGAGACTTTATTGCTGTTGGTGTCACTGGAAGGAATTGACCTCCAAGCCAATTGGCTGTGAGGACCAGCTGTGACTACAGTGGGAGAGCTGCTGTGTAGCAGACACCCCTGTGGAACAGGACTTGCTTCTGTGGGACTTTGGTGCTCATTGAGTCTGTCTCTTGAGTGTGTTGCTTATGGGTAGAGTTGTAATCTGGTATGGTCTGGCAGTGACTGGGTCTGGCAGTGACTGGGTACACTGGCTCTTGGGTCTCCAGGGAGATGCAAAGTCAGCCACTGCCTGGGGCCACCCAGCAGGAGCTACAGAGAGTACTGCAGATTCCTCCTCTTTGTATTGGGTTTGGAAGTGCCCAGATGAGGCCCAGCTGTGAAGCAAGGCAGGCTGGTGCTGGTGCTGGCCGTAGGCTTTTATTGATAGGTTTGGGGCTCCCTGATCCAGCTGCAGCTTGTTTGAGATTTTAGCCTGAGCCATTAATATGCAAAGCCGCTGCGTGCAGCTTAGGTGGGGGTTGTAAATTGGATGAGGCAGGGTCTTAGGCAGCCGTGGACAAACTACGGCCCATTTGGCTGTTCTATCTGGCCCACGGAGCCGAAAGAGCGGAGGGTTCTCTTGCTCTCCCCTCTGCTCCTTTACTTTGAATTTATATTAGTTCACACAAACACTCCATCCATGCTTTTGTTCCGGCCCTCCGGTCCAGTTTAAGAACCCATTGTGGCCCTCGAATCAAAAAGTTTGCCCACCTCTGGTCTTAGGGAATCATGAGGGAGGAGCAAATAGAAATGGCTACTAGTCAGCCCAGCGATCTGACTGGGAGGTCTCAGCATAGGAACAATGATGGCTGCGAGCACCTCCATCTGGGAGAAAGCCACCCCAGAGTTCCTGCCCCGATGACAGACAATCCAGTTCCTCCTCGTATGTGTCTGTGTCCCCCAGATCCTCGCCCTGGTGCTGGAGCTCAGTGGAAGTAGGCCTTGTACGTTCAGTTTGTGGTGCTGGCCTTTTAAGAGGAACATCGGGGTCTCTAGCAGCCTCTGTGTCACTGAGCCCCAATCTGCACTGGGACTTCTTTAGTTACTGGGACTTCTTTTCCCAGCTCTGGGAGCCTGGGCTGGGGGTCTGGTGTGGGGCTGGGACCTCTTGCTCCTCTGGGCAGCCTCGGCAGAGATGGTCTCCCTCCTGATCAAAAAAGCATCACATGTGGGTGCCGGACCAGCTCGTTCCGCGCCTCCGCACCTCCTACCAGTCTCAGTGTGCTTTCTTCTTTACTTCTCTAGTTGTAGGACTTCCATCCAGCCAGCTTTCTGGTGGTTCTGGATGATGGTTATCTGTATTTTAGTTGTAATTTTGGTGTGGTTGTGGGAGGCGGCGAGTACAGGTATTTACCTATGCCACCATCTTCAAATTCTAATCTTAACTTTTAGAAGGGGAGACTGCATTCCTAACGATTTGTTTGGGGCCTAAGCAATTGCTGCTAACTGCATCTGGTTCTCTTGTCCTTCTTGGACAATCAAAAAAGGCTATGATATATACTTCTTTTTCTGTGTTAATTTTGTTCACCATAGCCCCAGTAAAGCTATTGAAGATACCAGGTATGCAGTCTAGGGCAGAAACTTGGGTTCTGGGCTTTTTCCATCTGATGTTGTGTGACTGGTCTGTTAGGACCCCTCTGGCTTTCTTGACTTGTCTTGGATTGCAGGTTTCAGAAGGTTGGGACTTTCTGCTGTAAGATTTCCCTGAATTAGGCTTGTTCTTTCACTGTATCATTGAGTCCTTGGTTTCTTATATTTTGCAAGTGTCGTTGTTGGCAGACATTAATGTTGAGATGATGAATAACTGGAGGATCTGGGCAAAGTACTCTCCCATCTCAGGGTTGCAGTAGAGAGATGTTCTCTAAATTCCCTCCTAACTCTAGCATTCTGTGATTCTGTGGTTCTTTATTAGCTTTGCTTAATAACCCAGAGTCTACTCTTAATGGAGCCACATGAATGGGGGACTCTAAATTGAGAAATAGTTCTTGAAGTCCAAAAATCTGATGCTGTCTTCTTGTTCACACCCAAAGATTGTAGTTGCTGGTTGGGGTGCCACTGTTTTGACATGCCCAGGATCTTGGTGGCCTCAGGCAGATGAATCTGATTTGGAAGATGCCAAAGCTCAGACATATATGTGCAAAAAGGTAGTAGATTAACTGAAAAAAGAATTATACAAGTAATACATGTCCAATGTAAAAATATTAGAGAAAATAGAGATAGGCAAAAAAGGGAAAAAAAAGAGGCAAGATCTTATTACACAGTGGTAATCATTGTTATCATTATGTCGTAATCATTCTTGTCATTTTTCATTGTAGCTATACAGATATAAATGTATGAAAAATGCCATGCATAGTATTTTATAACCTGCTTTTAAAAACATTGTCTGTATGCATAATATTCTGGGTAATTCTCTGCACGGAAGTGATATAAATAATGGCTGCAGCCCAGCCAGTGTGGCTCAGTGGTTTAGCATCAACCCATGCACCAATAGGCTACTAGTTCAATTCCCAGTCAGAGCACATACCCAGGTTGCAGGCTTGATCCTCCCTGCAGGAGGCAGCCCATCGATGATGTTTCTCTCTCATCAGTGTTTCTATTGTCCCTCTTCCTTCGTTTCTCTCTACAAATCAATAAAAACATAATAAAAAATAATGGTGGCAGATATACCAGTCAGAGTTGAGAAGGAAAACAAGGGGAACATCAAACGAGTTTATAAATGGCTGCTGCATATGTACACTTCATGTCACAAGGCACAGAGAAAGAGTTTATATATTAATGAGGATAAGATGCATATGAAACAATCACTGGGTTTCTGAGGTTGCTTAACTTAGTTGTTCATGGAGTAGTATAACCTCTAAATCAGTAAGTCATGAGAGTGAAATTTGCAATTTGATTGAAGATTGCTTTTACCTGGCTCTGGTGACAACATAACCAAGCCCTGGCTCATTGCCCTTCTTTGGTGTCAGAATGCATGGGAGTTGACACAAGTGATGGCATCATCATCTCTCCTCATCTTGTGTGGCTCATTTCCTCTAGTATATTGAGATTGCTTATTGGAACTTGTTCTACAAAGCAGAAAACAAAAAGTACATTTTGATAAGGCATTTGTAGTCTTGCAACATTTCCATCTTTTCCATCTCCACTTCCAACTATGTGTGTCTCTCTCTCCGTTTACTTCTCATCTGTTGTGACTGTGTTGCTTATGCAAGGAAACTACATTTCTTTTGGTGCTGAAGTTAGACCCACCACCAAGCAGATACCCTCCCTTGATGATGGTTGGGGGACATGTTCGGGTTAGAGGTAGACTGCCATGGCCTGTCTTCAGGACTCTGAGATGCTGGGATGGGTTAGCTACTGGGTATTTCAGCATTCTCCCTTCTACTCCCCTAACCCAGTGGTTGGCAAACCGCGGCTCGGGAGCCACATGCGGCTCTTTGGCCCCTTGAGTGTGGCTCTTCCACAAAATGCCACGTGCGGGCGCGCATGTACAGTGCGATTGAAACTTTGTGGCCCATGTGCAGAAGTCGGTTTTCAGCTCTCAAAAGAAATTTCAATTGTTATACTATTGATATTTGGCTCTGTTGACTAATGAGTTTGCCGACTACTGTCCTAGGGTAACTTCTGGCCCTTAGATTTCATAACCACAGTATAGTTTTTCTTCCTAGGTATTTTGAGTTATTGAGAATTGACATGTTGGATCAACCAGGTATTTATTGAATTCCAGGTGCTAGGCTAGATGCTTTACACACATTAATTAATTTAAATCCTACTCTATGGAAGTGGCCATTATTAGCTTCACTTATGGATGAAGAAACTGAACCTCAGAGAGGTTAAATGACTTAGTTAAGATCATACAGGGTCCCAGAATCATGAAGAAGCTGGCAGGTGTTGGGAGGAGAGGTAAAATGTTCCTCTTCCTTCCTCTCTCTCTAGAGAGATGGTGGATAGATTAGGCATAGGGTTGCCAGATAAAATAAAAGATGCCCAGGTAAATTGCAGGTATACAATAAATAATTTTTAGTATAAGCATATGCCAAATATTGCATGGGACATACTTATGCTAAAAATGTATTCCTTGCTCAGCTGAAATTAAAATTTAACTGGGCATCTTGTATTTTTATTGGTTAGATCTAATAACCCTTGTCTTGGACCAGATTATGGGAGTGGTTCTGAAAACTAGTCAGAAGTGAAGGGAATAGGGAGCCGAGGAAGATGGTTTGAGAAGGGCAGTGACATGATAAAAGTGTCAATCTGAGTGAGGAAAAGAAGACCCTAGGGGACTGGAGCGGGAAGTGGGCTAGGAAGCTATGGAGCAACCATCTTAGCAGAAGAGCAGAATGGAGCTCAGGCAGAGGTATGAGGGGGCTGGCTGGTTCAGGCTCAAGGGAGCGACTGTGCTCATGCTTGTCAACTTTGTACTGGGTGATTCCTATTGGTAGCTTCATATTAGACAAGGTGGGAGTGTTTACACCATGGAAGTTGGCAAATGCTACAAACCAGGGCCCCTGAAAGCTAGTCTTCCAGCACACCAGAGGATCCAAGGGAGCAAAGGGATAATTTGAAGGTAAAAATCAATGCAATTCAGAGCTTGGTTATTATTTGGGTACTACTTAAGGACTGTAGGAAAAGCATGTATCAAAGGCATTATTTGATCTTACCTTTCAAAGGCAATTGGCCATAAATCCTTTAAAAATATTTTTATTGATTTCAGAGAGGAAGAAAGAGGGAGGGCAAGAGAGAAACATCAATGATGAAAGAGAATCATTGATTGCTGCTTCTTGCATACCCCACACTGGGGACTGAGCCTGCAACCCAGGCATGTGTCCTAATCAGGAATCGAACTTCAACCTCCTGGTTCATGGGTTGACACTCAACTACTGGGCCACGTTGGCCGGGCCAGCCATAAATCTTTTTAAGAAAAGAAATTGTTCTGGCCAAAGCATGCTGCTCCTATGTCTCAAAATGAAGGCTGTCAATATATGCATAACCCATGGACAGAGACAGTAGTGCAGTCGGCCTGGGGGTGGTGGTATTCAGGTGCAGGGTTGGGGGAGGTCAATGAAGGGGAGGGGGAAAGGGGACATCTGTAATACTTTCAATAATAAAGATAAATTGTTTAAAAATGAAGGCTGCTATTTGTAAAAACAAGTAGGCACAGGCTATCAGCTGAGTTTGGGAGAGTCAGAATGTATCTAGGGCAGAATTTGTGATTTACAGAATTAGAAGCCTTTCAGTTTTCCCAATCAGATACGGCTAATACCTTGGTGGATAGGGTAGAAGCTGAGCCCAGCTCTTGAGCCATGGCCCAGTAGGGATAGAAGAGTGATCATAATGAAAGAATTAGACACAGCAAAGCAGAGAATTAGAACACCACAGGCCTAGAGATTTCTGCCTTGTCACTGTCCCATCCCAACCAGAGCTGATGAATTAAGTCTAGCTTTGAGGCCCTTAGCGATCAGGATGAACCCTGAAGTATTCATAAGGTCCCCAAAGGATGCTTCTTAGGTCATACATTAGCTCTTAACTGTACCAGAATTCACAAGGAATCACTTCTCCTACTGTTATTCTTGGCACTGGGTCTTATTGTACTGCATCCTCTTTCTGACTCAGCCCTGCTACGTTCTGTTGCACACATCTAGGATGTTGCATTAAAGACAAACTAACAGTACCCGTCTGATGACAGGAACCTGGTAGATACTTGACTATGCCATAGCCAAACTTCAGAATATTGAGTAAAATATAAAACTCCCTGACAGAAACTTGGATCAGTTACATGGCACAGCTCCCAGGCAGATCACATGAGGCTCTAGGCTACAATTATTTTTTCCTCTTTAAAGGATATAAATCTTTTCATATCATTTTCAGTGCAGGGTAGAATGATCTCTTTCGGATGTCACGACATCTCTCTGTTCTGAACTTTCATCAAGACTCAGACTGTGCCTGCACCCTCCGGGAAGCCTGCCCTGACCCATTTCCGGGAACAGTGAAAGCTCTCCTCCCAGCTGGCCTATGTACGGTATCATGTGCCGCAGTAATCACTTTCCAGGCAGTGGCGTGCGGCACTGGCTTTGGAGCCAGACTGCCTGGATTCAAATCTCTGTTCTGTAACCTACAAGCTGGGTCCACTAAGAAATTACTGAACATCGAGATTGATTTTTCTCATTTGTAAAACGGGAGGTAACAATTGTGCCTCACACCATACAGCTGTTAGAACCTATGTAAAGTGCTTAGCACCCTGCCTGGCAGATAGTAGAAACATTCATATTGCTCTCTCTTCCATTGACTGAGTTTCCAGAGGGCTTTATCTTTCCATGTGAGTGAATAGCAGTTTTGAGCACTTCCTGGGAGCTCAGGGCTGCTGAGTGAATGAAAGGTGGGGTTTGTGGAAAGTTATCCTGAGTTTGGAAATAAAAAATAGTTTAATTCATAAATTTGTTTTTGTATGTATGTTTTTGAAAAGCCATATAAAATATTAAGCTCACTTGATTTTCAAATTAGAAACAAAGACTGTAATACTTAATTCAACAATTAAAAAAATATATGTATGCATACTTATTCCATATTGCAGGCAGTACAGTTTACCAAAAGAAACATAGATTTCAGAGACAGATTTTCTGCGTGTATGACTTTGGGTTGAGCTTCAGTCCCCTGTGCTTGAGTTTCCTCATTTGTAAATTTCGGCAGAGAAAACTTCCCTTCTGGGGGTGGTTGTGGGAATTAAATGAAGTCATACCCATAAAGCACACTTATTGGTATATTTCATGTGCTAAATTGTAAGAAGCTGCTTTTTTTATTTTTTTAAAATAAATCTTTATTGTTCAGATTATTACAGGTGTTCCTCTTTTTTTCCCTTATAGCTCCCCTCCACCTGATTCCCCACCCCACCCCACCCCATGCCCTTACCCCCCGCCACTGTCTTCATCCATAGGTGTAAACTTTTTGTCCAATCTCTTCCCGCACCCCTCACACCCCCTCCCCCCTGATAATTGTCAGTCCACTCCCTTTCTATGTCCCTGATTCTATTATATTCACCAGTCCATTCTGTTCTTCAGATTTTTTATTCACTTGCTTTTTAGATTCACTTGTTGGTAGGTATGTATTTGATGTCACTTTGTTGTTCATAATTTTTATCTTTACCTTTTTCTTCTTCTTCCTCTTCTTAAAGAACACCCTTCAGCATTTCATGTAATCCTGGTTTGGTGGTGATGAACTCCTTTAGCTTTTTCTTGTCTGTGAAGCTCTTTATCTGACCTTCAACTCTGAATGATAGCTTTGCTGGGTAGAGTAATCTTGGTTGTAGGTTCTTGCTGTTCATCACTTTGAATATTTCTTGCCACTCCCTTCTGGCCTGCATAGTTTCTGCCGAGAAATCAGCTGACAGTCGTATGGGTGCTCCCTTGTAGGTAACTAACCGTTTTTTTCTTGCTGCTTTCAAGATTCTCTCTTTGTCTTTTGCCCTTGGCATTTTAATTATGATGTGTCTTGGTGTGGTCCTCTTTGGATTCCTCTTGTATGGGGTTCTGTGTGCTTCCTGAACTTGTAAGTCTATTTCTTTCACCAGGTAGGGAACGTTTTCTGTCATTATTTCTTCTAATAGGTTTTCAATATTTTGCTCTTTCTCTTCTTCTGGCACCCCAAAAATTCGGATGTTGGTACTCTTAAAGTTGTCCCAGAGGCTCCTTACACTATCTTCATATTTTTGGATTTTTTCTTTTTGTTTTTCTGGTTGGGTGTTTTTTGTTTCCTCATATTTCAGATCTTTGGTTTGATTCTTGGGGTATGTTGATCTACAGTTGAGTTTCTGTATATTCTTTATTTCAGACAGTGTATGCTTAATTTCTGACTGGTCCTTTTCCATTTTTTTGGTATTCTCATTAAGATCCTTAAAGGTCTCACTAAGTTCCTCAGCGGTTTTTAGAAGATTCTTGAGTAACCTTATAAATGTGGTTCGGAACTCTATGTCGTCCAGCAGTTTGCTTTCCTCCATTTCTCTCATTCGTGACACGTTTCTTGGTCTCCGCATTTTGCTGCTTCCTTGTGTTGATGGAGTGGCTTTGGGTGGTAGGTGACCTATAGGGGCCAGTAGCTCAGCCTCCCCAATCACTTGAGGTGGACGCCTTTGGTACACCCCTTTGTGGGCTGAGTGCAAAGTCTTGGTGTAGTTAAGCCTTGATTGCTGTTGGTACACTGGGAGGAATTGACCTCCAGGCCAATTGGCTGTGAGGACCCGCTGTGTCTATAATGGAAGAACTGCTGCGCTGGAGACACGCTTATGGTGCAGGACTTGTTTCAGTGGGGCTTTGGTGCTCACTGAGTCTGCCTCTTGAGTGTCACTTATGGATGTGAGGAGTTGAAATCTGGTGTCTCACACTGACCACTAGGTACACTGGCTTCTGGATCTCCAATGGGGTGCAGGTCAGCTACTGTCTGAGGCCACCCAGCAGGCGCTACAGCGAGAACTACAGTTTTCTCCTCTTTGCTTGGGGTTTGGGGGTTTTGGAGCTATCTGACCCGGGCTACAAGTTTGCTAGGTTAAGCTGCAATAGGGCAGGCCATTCATATGCTAAAGCCGCTGCTTGGAGCTTGGGTGGGTTTGTAGGTTGTGCGGGGCGGGGTCTAAGGGCATCACTAGGCTAGGGCGTGGCAAACAGCGATGGCTGCCAGAAGTCGGCTCTGCGTCTCTCTGATGGCGTCCCGTGCCCCAGCACAGTAAACAATTATTCCTGCGCGCAGCCCTGCAAGCAAGCCTCCCTCACTTTCCGAACCCCACGGCAGACAGTCCAGCTTCTCCCCGTAGGAGTTTGGGTCCCCCGCGTCTCCCCAGAAACTGGAGTTCAGAGTAATCAGGAGCTTATCTCCCTTCTGGTTGAAAACAGCAGCGCTCCCGATTCGCGTGTCTCCGTACCTCAGCTTTTCCGCGCTTGTGCACCCCTCAATGCTGTTTGCTCTTTCCTTCTAGTTGTAGAACTTCCACTCAGCCAGCTTTCCCGTGGTTCTGGGTGATACACGTTTTGTCTTTTAGTTGTAGTTTTGAAATTGTTGTGCGAGGCAGCAGTTTAAGTGTTTACCTACGCCGCCATCTTGGATCCTCCTCTCGAAGCTGCTTTTTTTTTTTTTTTTGGTTATATTAGACAGACGTGGGGCAAGGGAAAAGAAGGGAAATAGAAAAGAATCAAAGTAGGCAAGAATCAAGGTAGTTAAAAATAGAAATGGCTACAAAAATAAAGACAACTAAAGTGGTTTACAGATTTAACTTTGTTTTAAAAGATTATCCTTTTCTTTTTCTTTTTTTTTTTCCATGGGTGACATATCCCTGGTACACTGTTCAAGAGGCACCAAAGGGTACTCAGTGGAAATGAAATCATTGCCACTCTGCCTGAGCCAAACAGTTTAGCTCTTTGAGAGCAAATGCTTCTACTGTTTTTCTTTCTTTTTCTGTGATTCCTCCTAGAAATACTCCATACATTGATTAGCAAAATATTCACATTTCCCATGACTTCATTTTAGTCTTCCACCTAAGTGTTACAATTTCACTGTTGCACGCCTTGCTTTCTTTTTGAATGTGTTGTAGCAATCATTCCTTTTCAGGAGATTCAGGGCTCTCTCCTTCCTCTTAGCCCTTGTGTTCCATTTATTTAACCAGTCCCCCATTGATGCAATTTTAGGTTGTTTCCCATTTTTTGTTATTACAGATAATGCTATGATGAATAATACTGTCCATGCGTGATTTCACACACGTGAGTATATTAATGGAATAGTTTCCTAGAAATGGAATTAAGTACTCAAAGGATATGGGCTATTTTGATACAGATATATAGAGGTTGTGGCAGTTTAACGCTTCCTGTGGCAAGGTGTGAGGGAATGTGTGTTCCAACTCACATCAGGAATGACACTCTCAGTCTTAACCTTTGCCAGACTGATGAGGGAAAACATATCAGTGTAGTTTTAATTTTCATTGCTTAGTATAAGTAAGACAGAACATCTGGCCAAATATTTGAAAATCATTTTTATTTTATTTTCACCGAAATCTATGTTCATATCCTTTATCTGATTTTCTGTTGGTTATTAATCCCTTTCATATTGAGTTGAAGGAGCTCTTGATATATTCCAAAAGGGAAACTTTAGTTTTTCACATGTATTTTTAATTTATCATTCATTTTTCTATTACTTTATAGTGTTGTATGTTTTTTTGTTTTGCTTTTTTGTTGTTTGTTTGTTTTTTTGCTATGCAGTAGGTTTAGATGTATATGAAGCAGACTTTATATTCCTTCTTTTATGGCTCTGGGTTTTGTGATATACTTTAAAAAGGCTTGTCTCTTCTGATATCATAAGAATATTCTAAGTTTCCCTCAAGCATCTTTAAATAATAGGTTTTAGAAATTTTGAGCAAATACAGGCTATGCTTGTCACATGACTAAATGAACTATTTGTGTCCACACCCTGATATAAATACATGTTCACAGAAAAAATGTAGGTTTCTCTGGAAGGTTAAATAAGCACTACTTTCCTTTCCCTCCTCCCCCACCACCCCCGTTTGTACTTTTAGTTGTTTTCTGCATTGATCATATATTGCTTTGATGCTCAGAAAGATATTAATTAAATAAAATTTTAATTTTATCCTCTTTAACCTTCTTCTAAGATATCACTTGATTCCTGGATCTGTCGGAATGCTAGTAATGCTGCCTATTTTGCTTTGGAAACAGTCTGTTTGGCTTCCACTCTGAACAGCTTTGGCCCAGTCCTAGTAACTTCCTTGTTGCTAAATCCAGGGGAAGCCTTTTAGTCCTAATCTTACTTTCTTTCCCTCTGGCAAATTTGAAGCTTTTGACCACGCCTCCCAGCTTGGCCTCAGTGCCTTTCTCCTTGCGTTCCTCACTCCTTCCTCCTTCCGGCTGCTTCCCCATCTGATCCCTGAGATTGGCAGGGTTCCTTGTGCACCAGGTGCTCTAAGTACTTTGCAGATATTACCTCATTTAGTCCTTACTACAATTTTCTAAGGGCCTTATGATATCAATTGTATTTTTCAGATGAGAAAATGGAGAATTTAAAAGTTAATAAGCCCAAGAGCAGCCAGCTGGGAAAAGGGTAGAACCAAGACTGGAACCCAGGGACTCTACTTTCTTTCCACTCCTTAAACTGCTATCTTATGAGCTTGCTAACTGGCCCAGGCTCCCTTTCTCTGTGCCTTCTATGGTCAGCTCATACTTGTGTGGAGTTACTTACTCTTTCTCTTCCACACAAATGATTCCCAAGTTTATGTTGTGGCTCTAGTATCTCCCCTGTATTCTGGAAAAACAATCTAGACATTTTCAGTGTTCAGGGGGTATTTCCACTTAGGTCGCTCACAGACACCTTAAATTCAGCATTCCAGTATCTCCTAAGGTTGTACCTCTTGAAAGATGGGGTATGTGTGTGTATGTGTGTGTGTATGTATTTTTTCGTAGAGCCTGGTGCAAAAGGCTGGCAAATGAGAACAGTTATTCTAAATCTGAGGTAGTGCTTTTATTTAATTAAGTTAGATTCAATTTATCAGCACCTATTGTAGGCCTTGGCTCCACCCTCAACGAACTTTCGATGATTCAGCTTCATTTCCATGTTCTTGGTGTTTTAAGGCCAAGAAATATTTTGGGAAGATTGGTTGCTTTTTCCCCACAACCTAAAGTAATTTGCTTATCCTGATGGGAACTTCCATTCATTTCCTAAAAGTCAACAGGGCTTCCTATCATGGAGTAAATAGCACTGAAGGCCTAGATCCGTTCAAATCTCCTGAGAGTTGGGTCCAATCCATTGCAATTAGTAATCACAGAGAACTCAAGGTAAGGCATTGGCTTTAAAAACAGTTACATTCCAGCCAAAAGGGGAATCTTCTAGCTGGAAGATTGCTTTTCATGCCTTTGCAATTGATAATAGTTACTATAGAAAAGGCATTACCAATTGCAGTTCTCCAGGGCTGTGTTTTTCTTTCCGCATCTTTATCAACGTAAAAGCTTATGAAAGTAATACATACTGACTGTAACTGTATTGAGATTGCCAGCCCCTGAGATGAGCACTGTTAACAGCTGCCATTGCCTTACATGCCCTGCCCCAGCTCACATGAATGGGTATAAACAGGCACCATAATAACACATACAGGGCTGGGTTATTTATTTATTTTTAAAGTAATGAAATCATACGATGCATATTACCCTGCAACTTTTTTTCTCACTTAACTCTATGCCATGAATACCCCATCAAGGTCAGTTAACATAGCTTTTCACCGAATAAATCTATGCTTTGTTTGACCAGTTTCCTCTCAATGAACATCCAGGTTGTTTTCAGTTTTCTACCTCTACAGGCAAGGCTGTAGGAGACAGCCTCATACATCCACTCTTACATAATGAAGCACTTATTTCTAACGAGTCCTGAAAGTAAGATTGTCGTGCTACAGGCTTGGCTGGTTTCTAAAACTACATTAAAATATGTGCAGGGTACAGGAAAAGGGAATTGATGTGCTTCTTTCTGCTAGGTACTACAGTAGGTACTTTCCATTAGTTGTTTAGTTTCATCTTGGTCTGCTGCCCTTAGTCTTGCCCCAGTCCTTCCTCTACATAAATAACCTCTTGCATGTCACTTCTTTGCTTAGAAGCCCTGCATGGTTCCCATCTCCTTCAGGATTAAGGCCAAGCTACTTACATGCCCCACAAGGCCTTCCATAGTTTGGTCTCCTCTATCTCTTCAGTCTCTCTTTGCCCCTTTCGCACTCACTTTGCTTTCCAGCACTCATGGACTATTTATGATTAACTACCTTACCAGGCCACTGCAACCCTCTGGGCCTTTGCTCTGCCTCCATCTCTGTTCTGATGGCCCTTCCTCACCTCTTCCCCTGGATCTCCTCTCATGCATCAGTTAGCACTCAGTCAAGCTCTGACTCTTTCAGAATGCTTTTTGCAGGCTGATGTGAATTAGTGAGGCTAGATCATGCCCTAGTAACTTACAACCCACAGATCTCAGCGGCTTAACACAAGTTCATTCTTTGGTCAGCCTGCTTTATGTCTGGGTCATTCTCATGGGCAGCTCCACACAGTGACTTCCTTGAAGGAGCTAATGGAGGCTTCACCATCCTGTAATTGTACCATCCAGAAGCCTTGGTTTCTCTGGTCGATGTGCCATGAGAAGAGAGTATTGAGAGTATCATGCTGGCAGTTACATGTTTTAGCCCAGAGGTGACCATGTTATTCCCACTCTCAGCCCACTGGCAAGTTGTGTTACACTACCTAACTACGAGGGGGCAGAAGGGAGACTTGGACATAGGTGAATGCTAGAAGCCTCTACTACAGGTGAAATGTCACCACTCTCCACATGTCTTTTGAAATTGTTACGTGGTTTATGTGTGTCTTCCTATGAGAGTGGGTACTTCTGGCAAGTAGAAAACTTTCTCTTGTTCATTTTATATTTCTGGCACATAGAACATAGCCAAGAAAGATTTGTTGAATAAATTCACTCATACAAATCAATAATCTACATTTATAGACAGGAAACTAAATAAAGTTCAGAGAGGTCAATTAACTCATAATCATATAACTAGGAGACAGCAAAACCAGACTCAAACTTAAGCCTGTTAGATTCCAAAACTCATGCTTTTAGGAGAGATTCTGCAAGTTGATTTCTAGGTCTGACTGGGGACAATAAGCTGTTCACCCATGGGGCGTGAATTCAATCTTAGAGACAAGAATCCTAACAGCTTCTTTATAACACCAAGTTTGAGGTGCCCAGGAGTATATCTACCAGGAGACCTCCCCTTTTGTTCGGGGAGGGTGCTGATAAGTTAAGTAGACCTTTATGACCCAAGATCCTCTCAGGGATGGACTTAAAATAAAACAAAGCAAGAAAAACCGGTCCCCAGCCAAACCGAGCATTCCTCTGTTCTCAATACATTTGAATTTGATAAAGCCCCTACTTTCATACAACTGTGCTACAGAGTGCTCTAGAAATGGGGTTTGAAATTGAGTTTGAGCACCAGCTCTGTTATATCCCCACCCTATCACTGGACCTCTGGTCCTCCCTTTCCTTATCCTATAAACTAACACTGTTGTAAGAATACTAACCTCACTGTAATTTTGAGTAGACCACAAAGTGCTAAATTTTGTGCTACATTGATTCAAATTTCCAATAGAACTTCAGGTAAGTACCCTACTGTACCAGGGCTCTCCAGAGAAATAGAACCAATAGGATTGGCTCACCTGACTTTGGAGGCTGAGAAATTTCAAGATCTGCAGTCAGCAAGCTGGAGACCCAGGAAAACCAGTGATGTAGTTCCAGTTCGAGTCCAAAGGCTTTGGAACCAGGATGGCCTGTTATTTAGTCTGAAGGCAGGAGTTCAATGTTCCAGCTCTAGCTTTCAGGCCGAGAGGTAATCCATGTGTCCCTCTCACATCAATGTTTCGAGAAAGAAAATTTTGCCTTAGTTTTTGTTGTTGTATTCAAGTCTTCAATGGATTGGATGAGGCCCACCCACAGGGGTAAAGGGGAGGACTACCTACTTTACTTAGTCTAATTAAAATGCTAATCTCATCCAGAAACACCCTCACAGACACACCCAAGAATAATATTTAACAAAGATCTGAGTTTGGCCAGCTTGGCTCAGTGGTTGACCATTGAGCTATGAACCCGTACAGCACTGTTCAATTTCTGGTCAGGACTTGATTCCTGGTCTGGGGCGTGTAGGAGGCAACCGATCAATGATTCTCTCTCATCATTGATGTTTCTATCTCTCTCTCCCTTTTCCCTCTTCTCTGAAATCAATCAAAAAACAAACATCTGAGCACCCCATGGGTCAATCACGTTTATATATAAAATTAACCATCATGCTTAACCTTCCTTGTATGCCTTCATAGTGTATACTATTTGCTAATCTACAAAACTCTTACGCTTGCATTCCTTTTATGTTGTTGCTATTTTGAGTTGTTAAAAAAACATTAAAAGACAAAATACTGGAAGTGAAGTAATTTCATCTCCTAAAATATTTGTGAATGAAAATTATTTGCTGTCCTGGCTGGTGCCGCTCAGTGGTTAGGGTTTGGGCTCATCTACTGAAGGGTCTCGGATTCCATTCTGGGTCAAGGGCAGGTTCAATCCCAGGCCCAGTTGGGGAGTGTGTGGAAGGTAACTAATCCATGTGCTTCACATCAATGTTTCTTTTTTTTCCTCTCTCTCTCCCCCTCTCCCACTCTCTCTCAAAATCAATGGAAAAATATCCTTGGGTGAGGATCAACCAAAAAAAAAAAAAAAAAAAAAAAGAGAATTCAGTTAAAAATAATCCCCACCCCTATTCATGTTTTCCCTTACTCTGATTTATTTATTTTTCTTTTTTGGTTGCTAATCATCACCTGAGGATATTTTTCCATTGATTTTTTAGAGAGTGGAAGAGAGAGGGAAAGACAGAGAGAAACATCATGTGAGAGAAACACATTGATTGGTTGCCTCCTGTGTGTGTCCTGACCAGGGCTGGGGCCAGGGAGGAGCCTGCAACCAAGGTATGTGCCCTTGACTGGAATAGAACCTGGGACTCCTCGGTCTGCAGGCTAATGCTCTATCCACTGAGCCAGACCGCCGGCTAGGGCCTGACTTATTTTTTAACTTAAAAATAATAGACTTCAGTTTTTAAGACAGTTTTAGGTTCACAGCAAAATTGAGTGGGGGTATAGAGATTTCCCATATAACTACTAACCTCCTCTCCCTCCATGAACAGCCTTCCCCATTATCAACATCCAGCCTCGAGTGATATATCTGTTATAATCCATGAACCTACATTGACACTCATCATCACGCAAAGCCCATAGTTTGCATTAGGGTTCACTTTTGGTTGAACATCCTTTGGTTTTTTCACAGATTGATAATCACAGGTACCCATCCATTAGAGAATACAGAGTGGTGTCACTGTCCTAAAAATCCTCTGTGCTCTGCCTATTTATCTCTTCTTTTTCCTGTTACCTATGGCAACCACCAATGTCTCTACTATTCCCACAGTTTTATCTTTTCTAAAATGCCATTGGCTTCTTTCACTTAATAACATGCATTTACGTTTCCTCTGTATCTCTTTATGGTTGATAGCTCATGCTGATTTTTATCAGAGTATTTAGCCCTAGCTGACAAATATGTTTATCTGTTTGCATACATGTTCATTATCCACATTTCCCACTAGAATACAAGCTTTTGGAAGGCAGGCCTTTGTTTACCACCGTATCCCAGTTCCTATGAAAGTGTCCAATACTTACTTTACTCTCAAAAAATAATTAGTGAATGTATGAATAGATGAATCTTTTTTAACTATAAGCCTTTTATTTAGGGAATTAGTTCTGATATTTCTGTTTCAATGGGATTTAAATGTAATTATTCTTAAAGAGTTTGGGTCCTTTTTGATTTGGATATGGGACTGGAGAGCTCATCAGTGACCAATACAATAGAATAAATTTGGTCTCCAGCAGAGTACTATTTTAATTTTTTTTATGCAGAAGTAGAGTATAAATGGGAACTAGACATTTTCTGGTCAGAGCTGACTATTTAAAATGTTTTACCTTTGAAAATTATAAAAGTAATGAAGTTTTCTTCCTTGCATACCCATTGACCCCTAATCCTACTTCCCAGAGATAACCTGTTCTAAGAGTTCTGAAAGTTTTGTGCAATATATAATTTTGTGTTATGTAGGGGATCACAGATTAACTCACTCCCTACACTTGAATGTAAAAAATGTAGCAACTCTTTTGCTCTAACTGATAGGTTGTCTTCCTCACGAGTCCTTCCCCATTGGACAGCAGGGAAGCGTAATTCTGCCAGTTAACAGGAACTGTGTACACTCTCACACCACATGGCAGCTAAGGGAGCCCTGGACTCTAAATTCAGGCCCCTTTTCTGATTCATCTCATGCAACATGCAGGGAACCATATGAGACCGTATCTTCCCCGCCTGTCAGATGGAAACTTGATTGCTTTCAAGTTTCCCCTCAACTTAACACTCAGCCTCTGGGATTTTGGTTTGGGAAGCAGGATTATTATAATATGCATGATTAATCCTCTGCCTCCCCTGTCTCTCTTCTTCCCATAGGCCACTGAGCCTGAAGGTTGAGCTTTTATTTTACATCTCCTTACTGTCTTCTGGGGACTTCTGTGGCCTAGCTTCCTCCACCTGAAATCTAACAGGAAGTGCAGAATTCAGGGAGAGAAATAAGCTTGCCGATAAGGGAATAAACATACATTGGGAAATACTTCAAAACTGATGCCTGTTACATATATATATATATATATATATATATATATATATATATATATATATATAAATATATATAATTAATTAATTTATTTTAACTGATCAGAGGTGAGGTTATATGACATATAATGCTCTGTTTCAATTTAGTGTTTCTTGAGGATATTTTCATACACATACGCACATACGCTTACCTTATTCTTTTTAAAGAGTTACATAATATTCCATAAAAAGTAATATAGTTTATCTAGCTAGTCTCCTACTGAAGGTCACTTAGGTAATTTCCAATTATTTTCTATGCAAACAATGCCATAGTAAATATTATTTAGTTTTGATTTTCTTGAATATTTGTGTGAGTATATCCTTTGGCATATCACTAGCAATGGAATTACTTTATCAACTAGCGTGTGCATTTAGGATTGTCTAAAAATATTCAAACACTTTACATTCTCACCCATTGATATGAAAGGCACAGTTTTCCATTAAGATAACAGATTTTATAAATAACATCAAAATGGCAGATCATTCCTGACTTGAAGTTCACTTGAGAAATGTGTTTTAATGATTCTAACTGCAGTCAGCATTGTGAAATAATTCCTCTTAAAGATAAGGATCACTGGCTTCTATGCTATTTTTCTTTCCTCTTATCATCATGTGTCCCCCCCCCACAACTCTCCTACATTTTTTCAAATAAATTACGTTTCAATGTTTTTTCTTTTTTTACAACTTTTTAAAAATATTTTTTTAAATTGAGTTTTTAGAGAGAGAGGAAGGAAGAGGGAGATAGGGAGAGAGAGAGAGAGAGAGAGAAAGAGAGAGAGAGAGAGAGAGAGAGAGAGAGAGAGAGAGAGAGAGAGAAACATTGATATGAGAGTAAAACATTGATTGATTGACAGCCTCCCGTACAGTCTGGGGAGCCTGTGACCTTTTGGTGTACAGAAGGACATTCCAACCAACTGATGAGCCACATTGGCCAGAGCGTTTCAATATTTTCTTTTCTTTTTTAGTTTAGATCTGTGAATAAATTTTCTGACCAAAATTAAGTTATCTAGTACCCTTTTGTGAAATTTACTAGGAAATAATTACATTATTGTTTTTCTTAATCAAGGCCTGTAAAAATGACCTATAAGTCTATTAACATGGTACAATTTGATTGCTTGAGTTTCCTAAAGAAAAAGTTTGTTAGACTATGGGAATCAATTCAACATGGCAAAACCATTTCTAAAAAAAAATACATATTTTTATTGATTTCAGAGAGGAAGGGAGAGGGAGAGAGAGCTAGAAACATCAATGATGATAGAGAATCACTGATTGGCTGCCTCCTCCGGCCCCACACTGGGGATTGAGCCAAAACCCAGGATTCGGACTGTGACATCCTGGTTCATAGGTCAACACTCAATCACTGAGCCTTGCTGGCGGGGTGGCAAAACCATTTTTGAGATGGTGTTGTAACAGGTAATGGGAATAGCTAAGGAATTCCAGAACAGAGAAAGCCGGTTGGGGGATTTGTTATATATATATCACTGGGTTAGAATGAGTTTCATATTAGCTAAAACTGTTTGGATGATTAAGATATTTCTATTTTTATCTTGAAAGAACTTGCAGCAAAACATTCAAAAGCACCAGGTTTATGATACAGAATTTGTGAGGTTTGGTGGATCCCCCACCCCACCTTTCCATGGTGAATTATCACTAACAAATTCCACATATTTGGATATTATACCAGCCACATAATCAAGTTCATTTAATTGATGGTGTGTGTGTGAAAGTGTGTTTATTCTAAGAAATGAAAAAGACAGTATTTGTGAGATAAACATTTGAAGGCAGTGCATACTGGCCAACTGTTCCCAGTTGGTATTTCTACAAGTCCAGAATACTTTAAACCTGGTTTACCACACCTGGGAACTTTCAACACGGTCTAATTACTTACTCAAAGACATAGATGTGAAAATTTTAGGCAACCTTTTAAACCCTTTTCACCATGGATAAACTATGACTTAAAGAATAAGGCATGGAAGGATTAATTAGAAATAAGAGTGTTTAAAATAAAATTAGACCATTTGAATAAACTCATCTAACTTGACATTGTAGTTACATAATATGTACTTTGACTATAACATCAAGCTTTAACAAATATTTAAAGACAAAATTACATCAGCAAGATACTATAAGGCTCCTTTTTATATTTTTAGGTGTTTTAAATAGTTGCAATGGCTTAGATGATGATTTAAAATGTTACATATAATACAGTTTTGCCTGCTAAGTTCTCCACATTTTGTAAACTGTTTTACTCCTTTGTGTGTAGAGTATTTTTGCTTAGTGTCATGATATTATCTGTGCTGTATCCTGGATGTACAGTCATGTTTCAGTCATCGTCCAGCTTTGGCTGCTGAACTCAGACAGTTGTAAAACTGTTCCCTGTTTCTGTTAGAATGCTTTTCACTTCTGTACTGAATACTGTAACTACTGTAGGAAATGTCACTTCTTCTTTGAAGACTGTTGTATAAGAAATGGAATTGTGTTTCTAAAGAAAAGCATTCAAATGTGATAATAATTGTATCTGTGTTACACCATTCAAAGTGCTGTTGAGTTGTTGCAACAAACTATTACATATCATTTATAATAAAGGGACCAAAATGAAAACACACAAACAGTTTTTATAACTATGCAAGTGATTAAGAGAGCATGAGAATACATTTGGAAGAAAGAGGAAAAACAGGAAGGAAGGAGATGAGTCATTTGATTAACTGTGTAATGTGGGTGATAGGGTCATAGATGTTGGGAGTCATGTAGACCTGGGTGGGAATTCCAGCTGTGCCATTTACTATGTGTCTCAGCTTCTCCAGTTACATTGGTTGTGAAGGTCAAATGAGATAATACATGTAAAGTATTTAGTATTCAATAAATGCTTACTCTAAGTACTATTTTTATGTATCTGGTGCTAGGCTAGAGGTTTAACATGTACTAGATACTAAAGGGAATGCAAAAGGAAGTACTAGATTTTATTCCAGACTAGTTGGAAAAACACAACAGCCCATTAGAAACCATCTGGAAACAATGAAGACCATCAAAAGCACTAAGTGCCCTAGAAACTCAGATCTACTTTGGAGTTGAATTTTGTTAATAATTTGTTCTTGGGAATTTGATACCTTTTGAAGAGCTGTCTTTAATTTTGCAAGACTTTCTTGAAAGCATCTCATAAATCATGTGACAGGTTATGTCAACCTCATTTTTTAAAAGTTCAATTACGTGTTTGTTGTGGTTTCTAGAGAATCAACATCCTGAAATTCTTTAAAAAATTTCATTGGTATCAGGGCTGAGAAATAGCTTCAGGGTAGAAATGAGGTAGATTTGGTTCTTGCAGTGGGTTTCAAAGGGAAATTTTAGGCTTCTTTTCAGGATTATTTTGTGAAATGTCAGAGTCTTGTATATGTCTGTGGTTGAGGGTGCGGTGGTGCCTGCCCTGGGCCAATAGAGGAAATGATGAAATAATGAAACTTAATTGTGCACTGTCCAACCAGGAGATGGAGGGAAGGCTGCAGCTTTTCCCCAAACCTGGCCCTATTCCATCATGACATATCACTGGTGGTACAATGGAAATACTACTAAGGACCTTCTCTATTCTCTCCTCTATCATTCCGCTCTTACAGTTTTAGATAGTCAGACCTGGATCTGAGCCCGCATCCTTCTGGCTTTTATTACCTGTATGACCTTGGGGAACTCTTTTTAATCTATGCTTTTTCGTAGTCCAATGGAGAAAATGTTTATGAATGTGCATTTCAACAAACACTTAAGGAGATTCCGATTTGGGAGGAAGGGGAACTGAAATCTGGAGAGGTGGATTGGCTTGCCTAAGACCATACAGCTACTCTGTGGCAAAGCCCAAAATTGATCCAGAGTTTCCTGACTCCTGGTCCAACATTCTGTTCATAAAAGCAGTGGCCTATTGGGGGGTGAAGGGTCTCGGGAGGCATCCTCTAGTCTTGTCTTCTACCATAAAGCAGCTACAATATTGCTCTTCAGAAAGACCCTAGATAGACTCACCCATTCAGCTCCAAGGCACACCACCTGACCTGCTTCTCCTGCATCTCAGCTTTCCCCAATGTTACACCTTCTTCCTCAAGCTCCAGGTAAAAACCTGGGAGTTATTGCAGATACCTTCCTCTCCCTCATCCCATATGTAATCTTCAGGAAGTCCTGTTAATTTTCCCTTAAAAGTTTCCATTCATCTCTCACCTGGACCATCACTTTTTATTTGGTTTCACACTGAACTTTCCACAATGTGATTGCTTTTTCTCTCTACCACTTGGTTTAAAAACCTTGAATGACTTCCTCTGACTGTTAGGTTGGAAGTACAATAGGACCTCCAGTGTCCTACAAGGACTGGCTTTTTAGTCTTATTTTGTACCATTCTTTTATTCTCTGAGCTCTTTCTTCAAGCTCCCTGAAGGTGTCAGCTCCTCCTTGCCATAGGGGCCTTAGCACATGTAGCTCTTTTGTCCAGAGCACTGTTTCCTCTCTTCTTCCTTTGCCTAGTCAACTCCTACTAATTCTTTAGCTCTTAGCTCAAGACTGACTTTTCTAAGAAAATCTTTCCTGACTGCTTCCAGTTTGCTGAGTTACTGTTGCAGGCACTCCTAGACCCATCCATGCCCTCCCCCCCCCCCCCCGCCCCCTACTCTTATGTGTATCAGTCTGAAATTCATATACTCATTTGAATAACTACTTGATTAATTTCAGCCTTTCCTATTCTATTGTATGTTCCATGAGAGCAAATAACATAATTGATTTCACTTACTATTTTTCCTCCAGTATCTAGCACAGTGCCCAGCACATAGTAGGTTCTCAAAAAAATTGTTTAATGAATGAATGAAGCTTATATTCAATTCTTCCTTAAATCTCCACTTCATCTGTCTCATCTGGTTTCAATCACCCAAAGCCTACCTTTCATATATTTACACTTACCAGTAGTTGGGCACATGTATATACATGTGTGTCTTTTACGGTCTCTATTATAAGGTAAATTCTACATTTCATCTTGGCCATCTTCAATGATATTTTCTAATCTGAAGGTCTCAGATAGGAAATAGAAGGGGCCTCATGATTGTAGGGAAGGGAAGTACTTAGTAAATTACCCTTCCTCTCTCTCTTTTACTGAACTGTTGGGGAAATCCCTTTGATCATGAAAGCCAGGGACAGTCAGGCTGAAGGCCACAGATTATCATGGTTTGTATCAAGGGTTGAACACTAGATAACTCAGGAAAAGGCGATAGAAATCCATAGCTTTCATAATCCATTGAATTCCTTTACCTTTGGGAATTATACTATTAAAGTACACTCTGAGACCTTTTGTTTGATCATCTCAGGGATTTCATGCCGTTATAAATCATTACTGCAAATTGATAACCTATACCTAGACATGGTTGGGCACCTCACCAAGTATGAGTTCAACAGGGTAAACAAACTATTGGGCTGAGGAAGAGATGGGGTGGGGAGGCTTGGAGATGTTCTCTGGGACATTTGGGAGTGTCCCCAAGAATCAGAAAGTTGGCATTGTGAAACTAGGGATTATCCAAGATAAGGTATGCAATGCCTTTGCACTCAATGCTTAGTAAATATACGCAATTCTTTTATTACTGTAGAAAGCAAATAGGCACTTACACTTTAGTTGGGAGAAGAAATAAAAGGCACAATTCTCCTTTTCTCCAATGCATAGGCACATTGGAATCTGCTATTTATTTATTAAGACACTCCAGCGGTCTGTTGCACTTTTACCAAATGGGACCTTTCTTTTAAAATGCAATCCTGTCCTCACCTGGTGGCTTAGTTGGTTGGAGTATCATCCCATATACCAAAAGGTTGTGGGTTCAGTTCCGTTCAGGGCATACCTAGGTTGTGGGTTCAATTCCATTCAGGGCATATATCTAGGTTATGGGTTTAATCCTTGGTCGGGCACATAAGGGAAGTAACTGATTGATGTTTTTTTCCTCTCTCTTTCTCTCTTTCTCAAATTAATAACTCATAACCTTGGGTGAGGATTAAAAAATACAGTATTAAGTAGAAGAATCCTTAACATGTTTCAGGTGTTGGAAAACAGGAAGCTTTTCTGAGTAACTTTTGTATAACCACTAAATTCCTGCCTGAACTTTCAGGATTTGTTGAAAAACAGGTCTTTGTTTTTCACACTTTTATTCTTTTCACCCTTTACCACACTTTTATTTGTTCTTCGTGGATCTTATCACAATGTGTTATTGTTTGTTATTCGTGAGTGTCTGTTGTTTTTTAAAAAAACAGAACTGTGTCATTCCTGCTCAGCTATAAGCCCCATGGGAACAGGAATCTCTGTTTGATGACTTCTGTTTATATCCATAGGTCCCAGAACCATCATCTCTGGTCTAGGATAGGTGACTAATAACCATTTGTAAGTACCCATCCACTTAGCCTCCCGGGAGCCTACAAGGCAGATATGATTATCATCCTCACTTTATAAATGAGAAAGCTGAGGCATAGAGAGGCTAAGTAATTGGCTAGTCAGTGGCAGAATCTGTAATGGATGCATTCATCCTGATGACCTTCTGCCACAAACAAATGCTGGTTAGAAGAACGGAGGCCCCCTGGGAGCAGGTGCAGAGTAGCTTTGGCTGTGCGATGTTCCAATTACTCAGACAGACAGGTCAGGCTTTCAGTGAGCTGGGAAGCCTACCACAGTGTGCCCCTGAGGTGGGGCAGGGGCGGGGAGCGGGAAGGAGAACAGCTGAGGACATGGTAAGTGGAGTGGGCAAGTCTAGCCAGAAGTACTTGAGGAGCCAAGCTGATCTGTTCTGTTGTTTCCTAATATTCCTCTTTTTCTGGATTGAAAGTCAAGATCTAGATTTTTTCTGTATTTGGAAAAAGAATGGCCTGGCGGGGAGGGGCTTTTTATTCTCCAAGATTCCTAAAGCTCAATTTAGTATTTGTGTGCTTTCTAGCTACGTAACTGATCCTATCCTGTCAGATACATTGAAAACTAAAGCAGTAATGGGTTCAGGGAGGTTCATGCTGGCCTTTTTCTTAAAGATGTCTTTATTTTTTTAAAAATTAGGTCTTTAAAATGTATTTGTAAAACAAAGTTCTTTACAATTATTATATATTTTTTAAAGAAACCATCCAGTATAGAAGGGCACAAAGTGAAAAGCAAGAGACCCTCATCCAGAAGTGTTTGTATGTATGTCTCAGCCTATATAGAGTCTCACCTTTCACCCTTATAAATGGGAACATATTACATTATGTGTCCTTGTTTCTTAAATAGATTTATTTGCGGAGGGGGGGGACTTTTGGGATAACATGACAGATTGAGCACATAATTTTTCTGCCTTCTAATACTGCACTATAACTACAGATTTATGTTAAATATTTATAAAGATGGAACAAATAGAAGAGGAATCAAAAGCTCTTAACATTTTGGAAGCAGACAAGTAGATAGAAGAATGGCAGCTGGTATAATAGACCCAAGAAAGTGGAACCCTAAACTGACCAGTGAGAAAGCTGAGAGCTACCTCCTCTAACTCAGATGCCCAAAGGCTCAGCAGCTGAGGGCTGGAACCATATGTATTAGATTGGTGAGGAGGGGAGAATAAGGGGTGTGGCGATCAGGGTGTCTGGGCTGGGAATGCCAGGCATAGATGAAGGCATGCTCTCGGTCCTGACAGAGGGGGAGTAAATGCAGAATAGTAGATTTCCCCCCACGTGGCTCCCCGAGCTTAGCAGTCAGGTCTTCACTGTCCGGGTAAGGGCTAGAAGAGTCTACTCTAGGGCCGTGGTCGGCAAGCTCATTAGTCAACAGAGCCGAATATCAACAGTACAACGATTGAAATTTCTTCTGAGAGCCAAATTTTTTAAACTTAAACTTCTTCTAATGCCACTTCTTCAAAATAGACTCGCCCAGGCCATGGTATTTTGTGGAAGAGCCACACTCAAGGGGCCAAAGAGCCGCATGTGGCTCGCGAGCTGCAGTTTGCCGACCACGGCTCTAGGGAATCTGACCTGTGCAAGCAGAAAGGCATAAAGATATGGACACCATATTGCTCAGATCATTCTACAGGAAGCTCCAAGTCAGTAAACTTCATCCTCAGGCTTAAAGCCTCCAATCAGCCCTTCTCCCCCTTCTTTTAGACATGAGCAGGCAACCAGCTATGTGAGGATGGCATCTAACACGAGGAAGTAAAAAATAAACAGAAAATGAACTTAGAGGAACCAGATTGTACAATCAGTTATCAGAAAACCTGAAATTATCCTCAGGGAAAATATTTCTTCCATGAAAGAAGAATGAGATGTTATAAAAAGTAATGTTTGAAAATGAAAATAATCCTTGGGTATTGGAAACATGTCAGAAGTGAAAAACTCAAAAGACAGTTTGAATAAAAAGTTGAGGAAATTCCAAGAAACTACAACAAAAGAAAATAATTGAAAATAGGAAACAAAAAGAAGAAAATTACAAGATGAGTTCAGGAGATCTAACAGCTCACCAACAAAAGTCCCAGAAACAAAGAGCATAGAGAACATGGAGGAGAGGATATTTTTTAGAACTTTAAGGACATGAATTTTGAGATTAAAGGGGCCCAATGGTTGTCCAGCACAAGGGATGAAAAGACTACCTCCAGCATAATTGTGAAATTTTATTAGCTTGAGAGTAAGGAAGATTCTACAGACTTCCAGAGAGAAAAGACAGGTGGCATACAAGTAATCAGCAATCAAAAGGGCTTTGAACTTTGAAACAGTAGCACTGGAAGCCAGAAGACTGAGGGTGAGGGCAATACTTTTCAAAAATATGAAGGGCACTTATTTCCAACCTAGATTTCTATAGTAAGCTAAACTATGAGTCAAGTGAGAAGATGCAAAAAAGATACAGGCAAATCTTTAAAAAATTGCAGCCCTATCTGTTATTGCCCAGTGGTTGGAGCATCGGCCCGCACACCAAAGGGTTCCATTCCCAGTCAAGGACAGGTATCTGCTCCAGTTGAGCACATGTGGGAGGCAACCAATCAATGTCTCTCTCTCACATCAATGTTTTTTTCTCTCTCTCTCTCCCTCTCTCTAAAAAAAATCAATGGAAAAAATATCCTCAGGTGAGGATTAACAAAAAAAAAAATTGCAAAAAGTTCCCCTTCTGAGGGAGCTTTTAGAAGATACACTCTGTACAAATGAGTGAATAAGCCAAGAAAGAGGAAGGCCTGGAATATAGAAGATCCATCATTTCAGAGAAGGGAAGTGAATCTCCTGGAGAGTGATGAAGGGAGATCCCAGGATGACAATTATGCTTCAGAAGTAGAGAGCAGTCAGTGCATATTGGAACAGCATGACTCAGCAGGTAGGTTGAGAGCTGCCATTGCCAAGTCTTCCGCCATACCAGTCTTTTAAGAAATTTTATTATTGTGATAAAAATCACTTAAATTTTACCATCTTAACCATTTTTAAGTATACAGTTCAGTAGTTTTAAGTATTTCACATTGTTGTGATATAGATCGCCAGAGCTTTCTCATTTTGCAAACCTGAAAGTCAATACCTATTAAACAACTCAAAAGAAGGGTTGAGTAAAAAGCTGAGGAAACTCCACAATTCTACTTTCTGTTTCTGTGAATTCGACTGCCTCATATTTGTCTTTTGTGACTGGCTTTGGTCACTTAGCATAATGTCCTTAAGGTTCATCCTTGTTGTAGTATATGACAGGATTTCCTTTCTTTTACAGGGTTGAATAGTATTCAATTGTATGTATATACCACATTTAGTTTGCCCATTCATCTGTTGATGGATATTTGGGTTCCTTGCACTTCTTGGCTTTTTTGAACAATGCTGCTATAAAACTATAAACATAGGAGTACAAATGTCTCTTTGAGACTCTGCTTTCAATTCTTTTGGATATATACTCAGAAGTGGGATTGCTGAATCATATGGTAGTTCTGTTTTTAATTATTTAAGGTACTGCCATACAATTGCTTCATTTTACAGCCCCACTAACAGTGCATAGGGTTCTAATTTCTCCACATTCTTACTAACCCTTGTTATTTTCTGTATTTTTTTTTGTATAGTAATCATCATAATGAAATATTTCATTGTGGGTTTTTTAAAAAATATTTTTTTTTATTGATTTCAGAGAGGAAGGGAGAGTGGGAGAGAGAGATAGAAACATCAATGATGAGAGAGAATCACTGATTGCTTGCCTCCTGCATGCCCCACACTGGGATCAAGCCCACAACCTGTGCATGTGTCAGACCAGGAATCGAACCTCGACCATCTGGTTCATAGGTCAAAGCTCAAGCACTGAGCCAGGCCGGCTGGGCTCTGTGGGTTTGATTTACATTTCTCTGATCATTAGTGACGAACATATTTTCATATGCTTGTTGGCCATTTGTATATCATTTTTTGAAAATGTCTATTCATGTTCTTGGTACATATATATGATGTATAAATAAGGATCCAAAATTCACTCTTTTTCATCTTGATATCCAGTTTTTCCAACATTTGTGTAAAGGACTGTCCTTTTCTCATTGAGATGTCTTGGCACTTTTGGTGAAGATCATTTGATCATATCACAAGAGTTTATTTCTGGGTTCTATATGCTATTCCATAGATTTGTATGTCTGCTTTATGCTAATACCATATTGTTTTGATTACTTTAGCTTTATAATATACTAGAGGCCTGGTGCACAAAATTCGTGCATAGGGGTGTGTGTCCCTCAGCCCAGCCTGCACCCTCTCCAATCTGGGACCCCTCTCACAATCCAGGACTGCGGGCTTCCAACTGCTTGCCTGCCTGCCTTCCTGATTGCCCCTAACCACCTCTGCCTGCCAGCCTGATCACCCCCTAACCACTCCCCTGCCAGCCTGATTGATGCCTAACTGCTCCCTGCCAGCCTAATTGCCCCTAACTGTCCTCCCCTGCAGGCCTGGTCAGCCCTAACTGCTCTCCCCTAAAGGCCTGGTCACTCCTAACTGCCCTTCCCTAAAGGCCTGGTCGCCCTCAACTGCCATCCCTTGCAGGCCTGGTTCCTCCCAACTGCCCTCCCCTGCTGGCCATCTTGTGGTGGCCATCTTGTGTCCACATGGGAGAGCCATCTTTGACCACATGGGGGCAGCCATCTTGTGTGTTGGAGTGATGGTTAATTTGCATATTACTCTTTTATTAGATAGGATTTTGAAATTAGTAAGTATGAGTTTTCCAAATTTGTTCTTCTTTTTAAAAGTTGTTTTGGCTATTCAGGGTCCCTTGAGATTCTTTGAATTTTAGAATGAATATTTCTATTTTTGTAAAAAATGCTATTAAGATTCAAAGGAATTGCATTGAATCTATAGATTGCTTTGGGTAGTCTGAACATTGTACCCATCTTTTTAATTGCATAAAACTACTAGAAGATGAGTTTTATCAAAGTGATGGTATAAAACAATAAAGTGGAAAATGAGAGACCACTGGGAAATGATAGATTACCTAATGGGATTAACTATTGGAGTACTGTACTGAGAAGCCATTGGACAGTGTGGAAGAATTATAGGTATAATTAGGTATAAAGGTATTCAAGCTAATTAAAAAACAAGGTGATTATTAAATTTGGGGGAATAAAAACAAGAAGGGAAGCATTATCACACCACATTATAGTACTTGGCTATGATTAACATTTGCATGGGTATATAGTGTAAATATTGAATATTTAGTTAATCAAAAATATAATGTATATTAAGATGTGAAAGAAAGCACAGTGTTAGGAGAGTTAGACCTTCATTTGCCCACAATAAGAAGTCAATAATGAGTTGAAAGACAGCAGTATGGTTTGTTTAGTGCCATGCTATGCAATATAATAGTTGCTAGTCAGCACTGGATATGTGACTGGTACAAATTGAGATATATTGTTAGTATGAGCTATACATTGAATTTTGAAAACTTAGTATAAAAAGAGAATGTAAAATATCTCATTAAGAAATTTTAATTGGTCACATGTTGCAATGATAATATTTTAAATATGTTGAGTTAAATAAGACATTAAAATTCATTTGCACTTGTTTATTTTACCTTCTTTTAATGTGGCTACTAAAGAATTTAAAATTGCATATGTGGCTTACATTATATTTCTTTTGGACAGCATTGGTTGGAAATAGGTGATGTGTAGATGCACAAGAAACAGCTAGGACAGTGAGAAATTGGGGAACAAGAAATTACTGTGTTTTGTTCTAAGCCTTTTAATATAATTTGACTTTTAAAATAAGTGCATATAAAGTTTCCCCTGTTAGTTTACATAGATTTATCTGTTCTTTTAGAAACTGCATAATATTCTACTATATGAAGATACCATAATTGCTATATTAAATATCTTTTATTTATGGATACTTAAGTTGTTTTCACATTTTTTTTGTTTTGCTATTTCAAATATCATTTTAATAAATATCTCTGGACCTAGATCTTTGCCATATTATATCTGCAAGATGACCATCCAGAAGTGGGCTTCTGAGACAAAGGGAATGTGCCTTTAGATTAAACTATCAAGTTTCTCTTCTGAGAAATTATATTTACACTCCCATCAACAATACCACCTTCTCCACACATTGAACAATCAGCTCTTTCCTCACCTCTTTATCCTATTAACATCACTCTAAGTTTCCTTAATTTGTCTTCAACCTTAGCCTTATACAAGTACTGTATCATCCAGTCTGAGTATTTACACACACACTCCACTTTTATTAAAAACAGCTGTGTAAAGTTCCCTCCTCCACATTACTCTTTCCCTTTACGCCCAGCAGACAGCCTTCAGGGGAGCGGCTGCTGTAAAGACCGTTTGAACACTGAAGGACTGATTCAGTGAAAATAGGAAGGCTGTATGCAAGGCCTTAATAGTTCTCATTCTGCCAGGGGAAAGAGTTGTTTCTGATATAGCCGTAGATAAGGATAACTTACTTAAATAACTTCCCTTTTCCCCAATTTAATGATAAAATAAAGAAGAAAAATGTGTCACAGGGTGGAGAGGTATGTGATGGTGCAAGTCAGCACAGAGAAGTAATAAATAGCAGAGTCTAAAAATAAGTATCTATCCACTGTGTATAGAAACTCAGGACCAAAAAGCCCCATCGGCGAGCACATCTTTGTCACTAGGGAGGTTTCTCCTCAGCCACCGCAGGTTTGAGTTTGCACCCTCCTGCTCTTAAACACCGCTGGGGAGGGAGGGCTCCATGACCATCCTCAGAAAACCATGTGCCAAAACCGCCTGCAAGTCAGAAGGCTCTTGCTTCACTTACTTAAGATCATTTCCACTTCTATCCTTTATGAATAGGGAAAGAGATGGGACCACTCTTCATAATCGAATAATTTTGCACAGGCTTCTTGTATCACTTCTATTCTGCTTCTGCAAATTAAAAAAATCCTCCTCTGTGATATTTTTTTTCCTACATCCCCAAATAATTTCAAAGCTCATTTCTTTTACATCTTTATTGTTGAAAGTACTACATACCCTCCTTTCCCCCATTGACTCCTTCTAGCCCACCCCCACCCCTGACCCAGGCCTTCACCACCCTATTGTCTGTGTCCATGGTTTATGCATATATGCATACTCAAAGCTCATTTCTAATTTCTCTATCTGTATGACACTAAAATTATTCTCTTTTATTGTTGAAATTTGCAACTGAGCATTTAATTATTTTAATGTAACTGGTGGGAGAAATGGAGAGTGATGGAGTTGTTTTGTCACTGCTAAAACTTCACCTTTTTGCCCTAGCCAGTTTGGCTGGCTCAGTGGATAGAGCGTCAGCTTGCCGACTGAAGGGTCTCAGGTTCGATTCCTAGTCAAGGGCATATGCCCGGGTTGTGGGCTCGATCCCCAGTAGGGGGTCTGCAGGAGGCAGCCTATCAATGATTCTCTCTCATCATTGATGTTTCTATCTCCCTTTCCCTTCCCTTCTTCTCTGAAATCAATAAAAATATATCTTTAAAAACAACAACAAAAAACTTCACTTTTTTCTTTCCTACTTCCACCCTCCAACATCCAGCCACCATACCAACAGCCCGATTCCTGTAGTTACAATATAAATTCAACAAAATTTGTTAATGCTGGCATTGTGCCAGAAGCTTTTTCTTATGAAACACTAGAAAATAGAATGATCCATTGCTACAACAGCATTTTGTGAACATTTGCCAACCCAGACACAAGAATTTTGGCGTGAAGTCTGGCAGGGCTCATTCAGACACATGGAGGAACCTCTATTTTTAACCTCTGAAGATAAACAAAAGGTCACTTGAGATAATGGAGTATATTCCATGGAATTAGAATTTGATGTAATTGACTGTGCAGTTCACTCCAGCTTAACTACGTACCACACATTACCACTGATTTGCAGTAGGGTCCTCATACCAACTTTCTGTTCCTCCTACCTAAGGCATTAGTGAATTAAGTCCCTACCCAAGAAAGGTTATGAGAATGCCTTTCTCCTATTCTGGCTTAGATCTCTCGTCTGTGTTCTTGTAATATGCTAGTTAGGGTGAGGGTGGCCAAGATCTGGAAGGCAGAATATATTCTCATCCTCTGTTTTTGTACTGTGTCAAAGTTCTTTCTAGAGATTTTGCCATCCGCGTGGCTAAGGAGGCTAGCCTCCCATCAAAGGAGTGGTAAGCCTGTTGCTTATCACTTATTACTGAGAAATAGCTTCTCTTCTCTTTATACATAGATAGCCTTGTTCTGCTCTGGTCTCTTCCTCTGGTGATCCGACACTGTGTTCTGTCCATTCCCCTTGGCTGGAAAAATTACTTCCTGCTTTATTTTTTCTTTTTCCTAAGAATGAGAGTTGTCCTCTCTATTTACAGAACATTCATAGTGGAGAAAATTTGGAAAACACCCAAAAGCACAAGGGAAAAAATATTCATAACTCTTCTATGCAGAAGTCAATACTCTTAATATTTTAGAATATGTAGACATATATGTGCCAGATGGGGCAAGAGTAGGTTTACAGTTGTGTGCATGGAAAATATTATAATAATTAATAAATAATAATACAAGAATAAACACTGGTCCTGGCCAGTGTGGCTCAGTTAGTTGGGCATCACCCTGTGCACTGAAAGATTGCCAATTCCATTTTTGGTCAGGGCACATGCCCAGGTTGCAGGCTCCATCCCCAGTGGGGGACACGCAGAAGGCAGCTGATTGATGTTCTCCTCTCACATCAATGTTTCTCTCTGCGTCTCCCTCTCCCTTCCTCTCTCTATTAAAAAAAATCAATTAATATGTTTTTTTGTTGTTAATCCTTACCTGAGGATATTTTCCCATTATTCATGTCAAAAATATATTTTACAACATTTTTTTTTCATAATGTAATTTTTATTAAATTTATTGGAGTGACATTGCTTAATATTTTACAACATTTTTATTGATAGATTTTATTAGCTCAATTATGTGGACATAGATAATTTCCATTTTTATATTACATACTAGAGGCCTGTTGTACAAAGAGATTCGTGCAATAAGCCTTCCTTCCCTTGGCTTCCAGCACCAGTTTTCCTCCGGCACCTGGGACCCAGGCCTTTGCTCCGGCTGGAGTCTGCCATCTTCGTCTTTGCTGCAGACTCCGGAGTCTGCAGTCTTCGTCTTCGCTGCAGCCAGAGTGCCACTCCTATAGATCCCTTCAGTCCCCTCCCCCACCCCCCTCCCTGCTGCCCTCCCTCTCATAGCAGGTGTTCCGCCCCACCCAGCCACTCTGTGCCTGGAGCAGCTGGGTGGCAGCCATCTTTCTCCTAATTTGCATATTCCCTCCTGATTGGCTGGTGGGTGTAGCAGAGTGATGGTTAATTTGCATGTTTCTCTTTTATTAGTGTAGATAATATTGCAATGAACATGACTGCATAGACATCTTTGTACACATTTGACATTTTCTTCAAAATAAAATCCTAGAAGTGAAATTGTAGGGTCAAAGGGCATGTACATGTTAAGGCTTTTTCTTTTTGTATATTTTTATTGATTTCAGAGAGGAAGGGAGAGGGAGAGAGAGATAGAAATATCAATGATGTGAGAGAATCATTGATTGTCTGCCTGCTGCATGCCCCACACTGGTGATCGATCCTGCATTCAGGGCATGTGCCCTGAGTGGAATTGAACTGTGACCTCCAGGTTCACAGGTAGATGCTCAACCACTGAGCCACACTGGCCAGACCATGATAAGGCTTTTTATAAACATTGCCCTTTTGCCCTTGCTAAAGGTGGTATCAGTTTGCTCTCCCACCAGCAATGTAGGGAATTGTCCATTTCTCAAGTCTGTGGTCAACAGCAGGCACTTAACTTCTTATTTTTTTTCAATTTGATAAGTACAAAATGCTATCTCAGTGTTTAAACATGGCATTTCTTAGCTTATAAGTTTGACTATATTTACATGTGTTTCATAGTCAGATATATGTACTTTTAAAAAATCCTCACCAGAGGATATGTTTTTTATTGCTTTAGAGAGAGAAAGGGGGAGAGAAAGAGAAGCATCAATTGGTTGCCTCCCATATGCACCCCGACTGTGGATCAAATTCACAACCGAAGTATGTACCCTGACCAGGAATCAAACCCGTAACCTTTTGGTGTACAGCACAATGCTCCAACCAACTGGGCTATAAGTAGTATGGTAACTGCTTACGTATACCTATTAGTTTCTGGACTTTTGTTGAGCTCATATAATAAAAAATTTTGGCTTATTAAAAAAATAGGTCCTCTATTTTTCCTCTTAGATTAATTCCTATGTGTTTTATGTTTTTGTTTTGTTTTGGAAATAGAATATTTTTCCATTTTATATAAAATTTGCATCATTATGAAGAAAAGTGTTTTTGAATATTTTGTAACTGCTTGTCTTGCCAAACTATCCTATTTATACAAATAGATGTTGTTACTTGATATTATATTTACTAGTAATCATGTCATTCAAATAATATCTTTGTGGCCTCTTCTGTGACCTGTATACTTATTTTTTTTCTTGTCTCATTCTTAATCAAACTTCTGGGATGTTAAGGGCTTGCAGTGGTTCTGAGCATTCTTGTCTCACATTTTACTGAGAATTTTGGCTATTGATTAGAGGTAACAATGCCATGTTTGAAGTTATAACTAAGAACAGATTTTTCACTGAGCAAAGTCATGGAGGCCTATCATATTGATAAAGTCATTCCATGTTCCTTGTGATTCTAATTGGTCAAGGGTGGAACTGTGTACCATTTTGTGTCCAACATGACTTAACCTGCATGTGCTGCATGATTTCATTCTCCTAACGGCCCTATTGAGGTAGATTTTGTGATCCCTATTGTCCAAAGAGGAAGCCAACATTTAGAAGAATATATGAGTTGATTAATCCCATGCCACCACAATACAACAGTGCTATTGGAAGTCATTCTACTTGTTTTCCCCTCAGTGTTTTTGCAAAGTGATGGGAATAGTGGAAGATACAAAATTCATTACTCTGTGAAATTTGAAAGGAATATGAAGAAATACATACGGTCTTAACTCAGTAGCTCTCAAATTTTAATGTTCATCAGAATTACCTGAAGTACCTTTGAAAGTACAGATTCTTGGGCCCTACTTTCAGAAACTCCAATTCCAAGGGGCCAGGCTGGGATGGGGCCCAGGGAACTGTAGTTTTGAAAGAGGAAGTCCACAAATTCCCCTTTAAGAAACATCAGTTTAATGGTGATGGATGGAGACTTGACTTGGGGTGGTGAACACACAATGCAGTATACCGATAATGTATTGTAGAATTGTGCACCTGAAACCCATATGATTTTGTTAACCAGTGTTACCCCAATAAAGTAAATAAAAAGGAAAAAAAGAGAAATAACAGTTTAACTGTATAACTAGGGATATTATGTTAATGAATTATATTTCATAATTATTCAGAATATAGAAATTCTGCTCAGAGCTATTGCAGCAAGGCACTCTGCCAGCTGTCCTAAGATTCTCTTCTTATACAGTGTAGTTCTCCTAGATCAGTCACCAAGCCTATTTAGTTTGTTCAAATTGAGGAAGAAGGAACCAGTGTTCTGGCTGAGTTGTGTGAGAAGTAAATATCTTAGAGAATAAGATTTTGCTGACCATATCTACCAATGTTGAGGGAACGATGTTTTAAAAAATCCTATATAATAAAGAGGTAATATGCAAATTGACCATCATGCCCTTGCATAAGATGGCCACCCCCATGTGGTCACAAGATGGCCACCACAAGATGGCCAGCAGGGGAGGGCAGTTGTGGGTAATCAGACCAGCAGGGGAGGGCAGTTAGGGGCGACCGGGCTGGCAGGGGAGGGCAGTTGAGGGGGACCAGGCCTGCAGGGGAGTGCAGTTGGGGGGGACCAGGCCTGCAGGGGAGGGCAGTTGGGGGGGACCAGGCCTGCAGGGGAGGGCAGTTGGGGGCAATCAGGCCAGCAAGGGAGCAGTTGGGTGTCGATCAGGCTGCCAGGGGAGTGGTTAGGGGGTGATCAGGCTGGCAGGTAGAAGTGGTTGGGGCAATCAGGCAGGCAGGCAGGTGAGTGGTTGGGAGCCAGCAGTCCTGGATTGTGAGAGGGATGTCTGACTGCTGGTTTAGGCCTGATCCCTATGGGGTATGAGGCCTAAACCGGCAGTCGGACATCCCCTGAGGGGTCCCAGATTGGAGAGGGTGCACTGGGTCTCTTGTCTTTTGAATAAAAGCAAATAAGAGATTTCTCCAATTTGTTTGTTCTTTATCTATTGCCACTTCGACCCAGTTCTTACTGGGAATTCTCTTTTATACCTGGTTTAAGACTGTATATTTGGGAGCTTTTAAAATAAATTAAGTAATTTTTCATTACTGGATTATTTTATCTAGATTCACCACTATATCTTCAGTTGCATCAGGAAGAAATGCTTCACATTTTCATCTAGGACACATTTCCTTTAGTGGCATTAAATATATAAAGACTGAGTACATGGGAAAGATATTAATCACTTGACCTTAGCTATTCAATCTTACCTGTGCTATTTTGGACTACAATTTTCCTGTTAGAGAATAGATCTTACATATATGTAGGTCAGGCTTATCTTCCCCATACATGTCCCATATTTCAAAGCATTAAATAAAAGCTCTCACAATTTCTAAGATTATGGATGGGAACTGATTTTATTATGGTGTTTGGAAAGCAGCCCCAAAGAGATGCTGACAGCAAAAGTTTATCATCTTGGTGGGGTTGCATGAAAGGATGTTTTTATCTACTTCAAAGGACATCTTAAAATTTTTTTTCCAAACACAATGTAGCTTAATTCTTAGGAGTTGGAAAGGAGAATGTACCTGGTAGAAAAGGAGGCTGTAAAATCAATCCCTAGCACAGTTCCTAGCAATCAAGGGGCTAGACAGCCTTGGGCAAACTACGGCCCGCGGGCCGGATCCGGCTGTTCTATCCGGTTCTCTTGCTCTCCCCTCCGCTCCTTTACTTTGAATTTATATTAGTTCACACAAACACTCCATCCATGCTTTTGTTCCAGCCCTCCGGTCCAGTTTAAGAACCCATTATGGCCCTCGAGTCAAAAAGTTTGCCCACCCCTGGGCTAGAACAACTGTGACTGAGTTCTTTCTAAGGCCCTTGGATACTGATGAATTGATCCAGATACTCTAACAGGTGGTACCTAGATGGTGCAATTCCAGGATCCCATATAAGGCTTGGCTGTGGATGCCTTAGAGCCTGTAACTCACTATTAGAGACTTTTCCTCATTCACAATTCCCTGGGGAGATGGTTCAATTTGTCTCTAATTCCTTGCTTTATTAGAATGACTTCTGCCTTTATGAGACCACCAGGGAGAAAGGTAGGGTAAGATGAAGAGCTGAAGATGGGAAAGGGCCTGGAAAAAGTGTGAGAAGACCATGCTGGGGCCTGGTTGCTGCTGCCAGCCAGGCTCTTGGGAATTGCTGTCTCCTCTGCTTGCTTCCCTTGACTGTGAACAAGGTGTTCATTGTTGAGAGGTTATCTGAAATCCTAGAGGAGGTCCTTACAGGTTGATTAAACTTCTGCTTCCTTCTTGGGCATGTGGAAGTTCTGATTTCCACCTGGCTCACTTGGAAACCTTGAGGAATAGTCTGGGGAGCGGGGGAGTAAGCATAATGATAATGTTGCTGCTGTTATTTGGATCTCAGTCTAATACAGTAAAATATGATAACAATAGAGGCCCAGTGCATGAAATTTGTGCACGGGTAGGGTCCCTAGCGGCTGCTGGCCAGGGGCGCCTCCCTTCCCCTGTCTGCTGGCCTCGCCCCCTGGTTGAACTCCTGGTCGAACTCCTGGTCTAGGGGACAATTTGCATATTAGGCTTTTATTATATAGGATGACATCGAGTATAATGCAATTGCCAATTGGCTCCTACCCTCCTTTCAACCCTGCTTTTTGGGGGATGGGCTCATTGCAGTCCTTGTCTTTTGGGGAAAGACTAGGAAGTGATTTTCTCCTGATTATTTGACTCTTGGTCACATCATTAATTAGTCAGTTGCCTACACATCAAATTACCATTCAGTATCATAACTCTACAATTTACAGCATTAAACATTTTAAACCCTGATTATCCCACTATGGTGTAGTTTATTGCACTTTTAAAAATTGTGACCTGAGGTTTTCTCTATAGTTTAGATTCTTCCCTGATATTTTCTTTTTTCCCTTCTTTGTTTCCTTTTTTCCTTTTATTTACCAAATATTTACTGCACCCCCAGCATCATGACAGGCACTGTCCTAAGAAACTCTTAGCTGGGGTGGGATTTGGGGAGAGAGTCTTAGCTCATTTGTTAGGATTGCATAGCACAGAGGGCTGTTGAAATAAAGAGATGGTGACCTAACACCAACAATTCTTCCTTCCCTCCCAAGAACATAGCACTCACTATTAACTTGTCATTTTCACTAAAAATCCCATTTCTCAAAGAATACCTCACCCTAAACTGATTAATTATTCCCCCCCCTTTACTATCATAATAAAAAAAAAACATTCATGAATCATGTGAATGGTTTGCTGTCATCTCCCCATCTCTTTGTCCACTTCCTCAAATGCTCTGAGGCCTTTGACACCTGAAATTCATACTCCTACCATCTTTTGGGGGAGTACTGGTGACTACATAGCTGATCCTTCTAATGATCTTTTTCTTGGAGACCTCTCCAATGTTCTTCACCACTTTTCCATTTCAGCTCTTTACACCATTGGCCCCACCTTGGATTTGTCATCCAGCAGGGCTGCTTCGCCCATGAGGCCTTAAAAGGCAAAACCCCACCCTGATCACAGCTTCTTATCTCCCTCCCTGTCACTATCTTTTTCATTACAGCAGTTTGGATATCACCCAAGTCCTTCAGTCCTTCCACTTCAAGTGGATCAGTCCTCTCTTGATTTCACTTCCCTGGCAACATAGGCCTTATTGTGCACCCATTATTGTGTGTGTGTGTGTGTGTGTGTGTGTGTGTGTGTGTGTGTGTGTGTGTATAGGAATGTATGCTATATTTATTTTGTTTCAGATAATCTATTTTTACTGATACAGAATTTACATGCACTATGTTACATGCGGTAAAATGCAAACTAAGTCTTAGATGTGTAGCCTGAAGAATTTTTACATATGTGTCATCTGTGTAACTACCACCAAGATCAAGATGCAGAACATTTCCATTATCCCATAGAATTCGGTCTAGCTACTTTCCAGTTAGTAACCACCCTCCGGGTGTAACCACTATCATGACTTCTAATCAGCAGAGATCAGTTTTGCCTATTCTTGAGCTTCCTATAAATGGAAAAGTTACTGCTTCATAGAAACCAAGATTTAAATAACTTTCTACTGGTCACCGCATGGTGGGAATTAAATATGTTCCATTAGCTCCCCAACCACCCTGCCCCTCCCCCCACACTCACACACAGCTATTGTAATAAAGAGGAAAAAATATTTTTTTTGTCTGTCCCTGGAGATTGTCCTGTCACTCTTGCCATCTTATGTGATTTAGCTCAAGATCTTGATGCTCAGGTCTCATCCCATATCCAGCTCCAGAAAAGGGGTACAGTCTTGTATCTTTTTTCTCCGACTCCACCCTTACTCACAGAGGAATGCAACTGGGCCTAAGCCAGGACATAAAGGGTGCTTTTTTGGAAGCCAAGCTCCTGTATAAACAGGGCAAGCATGTTGTACCTTGATTTGAGCATAGAAGGAAACATAGTTTACTGTAATTTTGACTGTGCATGTTCCTTGAAGCCTTCCAATATAATAATGTACAAGATATTATAGGTCTAATTTGTCCAGGACCTATGAAAGAGAAGATACAGTGTCCGGATCCAAAGGAGTCATCACATTTATTGTTTTTCTCAATCTTTGTAGTTTCCAGATGAGTTTTTATGAGCTCTTAGAAACCCACTCTGGGTCCTCATTTTCCCTCCCCCTACACAATGTCCCTGGGGAATTTCATCATCATCTGCTGTGGCATTAGCCATCATGTCTGTGGTTGTGACTCCCACATATGTTTACTTCAACCCAACTTTGAACTGAGCTCTTGACCCCAGTCCACCCTTCCTGGATATCTCCATGTGCACGTCCCACAGGCATCTGCAATTCAATCGGTCCCGAAATGGACTCAGACCCTCCTCTTTTTCAAATGTGCTCACTCTCCTGCAGTCTATGTATTGATGATGTGAGTTTCTCCGTACCCTCACCTGTGAGTTCTGCCTCATCCATGTCCCCCCTCTCCACGTGCATTTCACTGCCCTAGTTCAGAGTCCACAATTTCCTGCCAGTTCTTGCCTTAAAGCCTCCCTATTCTGTTTCCCCAATTCCATTCTGTTCTTCCATTGTGTGTAGCAACTATCCTTTTTTTTTTTTTTTTTAAGTGTGAGAGTAGTTCTCAATCTTGGGTAGTTATTCCCCAGGAGAAAATGTGTGGGAATATTCTTGATTGTTACAATGACTGGCCGGGACACTCCTGACCATAGACTGAGTCTTGATAGGTCCAAATCAAGCAGAATAAGACTTAGCCACAAATTTTTATTTATTTATTTATTTATTTATTTATTTATTTATTTATTTATTTATTATTTTTAAATTCTCACTTGAGGATATGTTTATTAATTTTAGAGAGAGAGAGGAAGGGGATAGAGAGAGATAGAGAAACATTGATGTGAGTGGGGATCGAACCCACAAGCTTTTGGGGTATGGGGCAATGCTCTAACCAACTGAGCCACTCAGCCAGGGCTTAAATTTGTTTTTAAATCAAAGTATCACATGTACACAATTTAAGGAGCTGGAATGTTCTACAAGACTTGTTAAGAAAAATAAAGTTCCTTACTGGAGGACCCTTTTTCAAAAATTTTAAAGGGAATTCTTTTAGAAAAACTTACCTCTATATTTTTAAATAACCTCCTTATAGTAGGTATTTCTCCATTTTTTCAGTGTTAGGCATTCTCCATTAACTTCCCACAATGTTAGATGATTTTGTTCTCTTTCATTCCCCAACCCCAATATACACTCTACCCTTTCAATCTCCTTATTATTCCAGTATAGTTTATGTAGTGATTTTTGTTAGATTAGCGTTTAGTGTTTATTTATAGTGAGTCATGCCATAAATCATGAGTATTTTTCCTTTCATACACACCTCTATTTCCTGCGTAATGAATAAAAAATCCTGCTTTTCACCTTTGCTTATTTTTTATTCACTTACTAGTAATCAAACCTTCAATTTTCTGGCAAGTATCTGAATTTCCTCTTTTTTTTTCTTTTTTAATCCTCACTTGAGAATATTTTTCCATTAATTTTTAGGGAGACTAGAAAAGAGAGGGAAAGACAGAGAGAAACATCGATGTGAGAGAAACACATTGATTGGTTGCCTGGGCTGGAGAGGAGCCTACAACCAAGGTACATGCCCTTGACTGAAATCGAACCCAGGACCCTTTGGTCTGCAGGCCGATGCTCTATCCACTGAGCCAAACCGGCTAGGGCCTGAATTTTCTCTTAAGACATTCATACACATCAGGTATTCTAGAAATTTCAACTCTTTAAAGAAGTCTCTCTCAGAGCCTCCTGGCTTATTCTAATGTGGACTGGTTACCCTCCACACTCGGTGCCCAGGTACCATCTGGGAACTTCCTTTCGATTACCTGGAGATGCCCTTCCTCTTTCTCCTGTTTCCTGTTATCTCCTGTCTCTCTCTTATTTGGTTTTCTCCATTGTTTTAGCGATGCTCACCCACAGTAGCTTCTTGAGAAAGGCTGTATAGGAGGTAAAATTTTGAGTGTTTTCAAGACTGTATCTTTGTTCTGCCTCAGGCTTGATTCTAAATCATATTCTAGCTTCTAGTGTTGCTATTGGGAACTTGAGTCATTCTGACAGCTATTATTTGAATGTGACCCTTTTTGTCTCCCTTGAAGCTTCTCTTTTTCTTAAAAAAATCTTGTAGAACTAATCAACTCTTTAAAATGTGTGCATGTGTAACTTTGATTAAAAAAATTAAAAACAGTGTGCTGCCTCTGGTGTGTTCTTTGGCTCTGAAATGTTTGAGGATACCTTTAAGAGGGTGATGTAAAGGTCATCTAAGCATCCTAAGGTTGATTGGATGCAATTCCTTTAGATTTTCTTCCAAGCATGCAGTTTGACAGCTAATGATTTTCAGTGATGGGGCCATCTATTTTCAAAGCAGTTGATTTCTCATTAAACTGTGGAAAAGTTCTCCCTTAAGCTGAAATATATCTTCAGATAATATCTACCATTTGTTCTAGTTTTACTACTTGGGACACAAAGAACAGGTCCAATTTTTCCTCATTATTAGCCCTTTGAAACATGACTAGACTGTCATCATTGACAAACTATCCCTATTTCCCACACCCACTTGGTTTTTGGTCTTCTCACATCCTCTTGAACTTCCTCCAATTGCATTCCACTTCCAAATTGTGTGTACACGCTCAAAACAGAACAGAATATTTCAACTGTGGCTTGACTACAGGACACTTTGTCCTGCACTATAAAGCTTAGCAATTAAAAGTGAAAACTTTAGAGCCAGCCTGTCTGGGTTCAGATCCAGCTTTGACACTTCCTAGCTGTGCGACTTGAAATGAGTTACATAATTTCTTCTGTTCTTTAGTTTCCTTGTCTATAAATAGGGACAATGTTAGCATCTTTCTCACAGAGGTGTGAATATTAAACAATGTGATATATGCCCAGCGCTCCGAACAGAGACTGACATAGTAGGTACTCAATGAATGTTAGCTATTAACTTTTTCCCTAGAATCATTCTATTAATGTAGTCCCAAACATCCATTAATAAGAAATAAATCAAATAAATTATTTATTGAGTCCTTACTCTGCACTTGATGCTGGGAACAAGGAGAGTAAGACCTTACTGGAGCAGTTAATAGTCCAACACTGGGTTGATTCATTGAGTTAAGTTCTGAAGTTCTTTACACTTGTCTTATTTTTTTATTTTGAAAAAATACAACATATTTTAAAAAATCAATTATTTTTTTCAAAGGTACACATGTACATCATTTAGAAAGTTAAATAGTATTAAAATGTTTATAACAAAACATAGTGGGTTTTTTTCACTCATCACACTCCTCCAGTGCCTCTTCAAAGAGGCAACCGCTTTTGATTCTTTTGGCTATTCCTTCTGGAGGATAGCAAGTTCTCACTAAATGTTGTGGATAGGTTATGCAATAAAGTGAAACGATGGATAGCAAAATCAGTCACCATAGGCAAATTGATAGATGCAAGTGTTAAGTTCCTGCGGCATCTTATCAACGTTATAACAAAATGATGTTGAATGAAAGGACATTATTTAAGGACCAGCTGTGTACCTGTTAGCACTTCCAAATAACACCATTATACTGTTTTGAATTGTGACTTTTGGACATTTTCTATCACCTCTTATGATAGATGAGTATCCAACTCTCTTGTACCATCTTTCCCTCTGTTCCTGTGCCCCATGCTCCCAACATAAGACCCTTTTGATTAAATCAAACTTCTGTGCTTACATAACTTGTCTATGCAAACACAATTTACAGTTGAGCATTGTGGACTATGGTTGCTTCCTTTCTTCTTGATTTTCCTGAAATTAATTGTTGTCCCCCACTACCCCTTGCTTAATTTTCTTTGTATCTACTTTCTAATAGACACAAGGTCAACCAACATTAGGTAATCAACCAGTCTCTTTCCTTCTCTCTTGAATAGAACCCTTCACCCCCACCCTTACCACCCCATTCTATCTGGTTGAGTGCTCTCCATGCTGTTGCACACCAGTTGTCCTGGGACTTTCCTTCACTATCAACCTTGTAATTCCCTATTTTTTTCTACTGCATTGGATTCTTCATCTCTTCCTCTTTCGTGGTTTACTCTTTTGTTTTTGTGGAGAACATCCTCTAGTAATCCAGGCAAAAAGGATTTTCCCTTTGTCCCCAGTGTTCTGAAATTTCACAGTAATGTTCCTTGGCATGGGCCTATTTTCGTCCATTATGTTGGGCTCACTGTAGTCCTTTTGGGAAACCTAGAAACTCATAATACTGTTCACTTGTGAGAAATTTGCTTGATTATTTTACTGATGATTTTTTTCTTCTTGATTTTTTGTTCCCTCTTTCTGAAACTCTTGCTAATTTGATATTGGAACTCCTGAATTGGTCCTCTAATATATTCTTCTTTTTTTTATTTCTGTTTTCTTTCTGCATTTACTCTTCCTTTTAGGAAAATACTTCAACTTTATTTTCTGATCATTCTTTTGAGTTTTTCATTATTATCATCATATTATTCCAATTGCCTTTTTTTTGGTAACCGAATGATTCTTTTTATGGTTTTCCATTTTCGTTTTAAAGGTATAACTATTGTCTCTTATTTCTTTGAGAGTATTAATGACCCTTCTTAACTTGTTTTAATTTCTGAGTATTTTGTTTCCTACATGTTATCTACTTGTTTTGTTCTCTAGTTTTCTTGTTTGTTCTAGACCTTCCTTAAAAATCTGGTAATCATTGGATAGCTGCTCAGCATTAGAGAACTGAAAAGCTAATTGAAAGCTCTGAGTTTATAGATGGGGCTTGTTGACTTTGAGCTTCACTCTAGTGATCTGGAAACACCGTTTATTGTAGGAAACCTCTGAATCAGTTCTTTTCTAGTCTTTTTTCTTGACTGATTACAATGTCTGGAAGGAAACTTCTAATCTCCCAATGTGGTAGTTAATTGGGGAAATAGGACCAGGAAAGCAGGGCTGGGAGTCCATTTTATGGTCACTAAATGCCCTAGTTTGTGGTACTGTTCCCAAACCAACAACTGGGCCAGTTGATGACCAATCTGAAAAGAGTGCCTTCAAAGAACAAACCTGGTATCCTTATAGGGTAGGGGAAGAGCAGTGTGGTGACCCACTGGTGAAGAGCAGGGAGGGTACTGGCGGCCTAACCTGCTTCCCGAACAGCCTTCACTCAGCACCTCTTAGGTTTGTTTGCTTCACCTTAGCCCTCAGTTTCTGAAATAGAAGGGACTGCCACTTCTTGGATCTGAGAACTCTGCACTGAAAATTCCATTGGTTTTTACTTTTTACCATTTTTTTTTTTGGCTTAGAACTCAATATTCTGTGACATACTAAGTTGCCTCAGCCTTCTCTCTCTCTGTTTTCTTGATTTTTCTCTTTCCAGATATTGGCCCTTCTAGATTGATCTTTCATTTATTTATTTTTTAAATGGCTATCCTCCCCCCCTTTTTTTTGAAAATTGATTTTAAAGATAGAGAGAGAGAGAGAGAGAGAGAGATCAATTTGTTGTTTCACTTCTTCATGCATTCATTGGTTGATTCTTATATGTGCCCTGACCAGGGATTGAACCCACAACCTTGGTGTATTGGGATGATACTCTAACCAACTGAGCTACCTGTTGAGGGCTGCTTTTTTCCCTCCTCTTTTTAATATCTTTTTCTTTTTCCTATTCTTTTTTTTTAAAAAATATATTTTATTGATTTTTTTACAGAGAGGAAGGGAGAGGGATAGAGAGTTAGAAACATCAATGAGAGAGAAACATTGATCAGCTGCCTCCTGCACACCCCCTACTGGGGATGTGCCCACAACCAAGGTACATGCCCTTGACCGGAACCGAACCTGGGACCCTTCAGTCCGCAGGCCGACGCTCTATCCACTGAGCCAAACCAGTTAGGGCACTTTTTCCTATTCTTTCTGGAAGATTTACTCAGCTTTATTATTTAATCCTTTTATTGAGCTTTTCATCTCTGCTATCATTTTTAGAATTCCCAAGAGCTCTTTTCTTTTAAAAAGAGTGTATTGCAAAAAATGGGCAAAGGACCTAAAGAGACACTTTTCGAAAGAAGACATACAGAGGCCATGAGACATATTAAAAAATGCTCAAAGTCACTAATCATCCCAGAGTTGTGAATCAAAACGACAATGAGGTACATCTCACACCTGTCAGAATGGCTATCATCAACCAATCAACAAACGACAAGTACTGGTGAGGATGTGGAGAAAAAGGAACCCTCATTCCCTCAGTCTGGGAATGTAGACTAGTACAGCCACTGTAGAAAACAGTATGGAGTTTCCTCAAAAAATTAAAAATGTCTCTTTGAGTTGGTAGAGTGGCCTTGTATAGTAGGTATTCTGCTAGTATAGGGCCCAGTGGCTTAGCTTCCCAGTCACCTGGCTGGGAGCTCTAGGTACACCCCTTTGTGGGTTATGAGCACAATCTTGTAGTTGAGACTTGATTGCTCTTGGTGTCAATGGAAGGAATTAACCTCCAGGCCAATTGGCTGTGAGGACCAGCTGTGACTACAGTGGGAGAGCTGCTGTGCAGGAGACACCCCTATGGAGCAGGACTTGCTTCAGTGGGGCTTTGGTGCTCACTGAGTCTGCCCCTTGAGTGTGTCACTTATGTGTGTGTAGAGTTGTAATCTAGTATGGTCTGACAGTGACCACTGGGTACATTGGCTCTTGGGTCTCCAGAGAGGTGCAAAGTCAGCTACTGCCTGGGGCCATCCAGCAGGAGCTACACAGAGATCTGCAGGTTCCTCCCCTGTGTATCAGGTTTGGAAATGCCCAGATGAGGCAAGGCAGGCTGGTGCTGGGCCTTTTATTGATAGGTCTGGGGTTCCCTGACCCAGCTGCAGCTTGTTTGACAGATTTTACCCTAAGCAAGGAGAGGCCACTCATTTGCAAAAGCTGCTGCACACAGCTTGGGTGGGGGTTGTAAATTGGATGAGGCAGGGTCTTAGGGAATCGCGAGGGAGGAGCAAACAGAAATGGCTGCCAGTCAGCCCTGCCACCTGACCGGGGAGGTCCAAGCATAGGAACAGTGATCGCTGTGAGCACCTCCGTCTTAAAGAAAGCTGCCCCCAAGTTCCTGCCCCAATGCCAGACAATCCAGTTCCTCCTCGTTTGTGTCTGTGTTCCCCAGAGCCTTGTCCTGGTGCTGGAGCTCAGCGGAAGTAGGCCTTGTAAGTTCAGTTTGTGGTGCTGTCCGTTTAAGAGGAACAGCAGGTTCTCCAGCAGCCTCTGTGTCACTGAGCCCCAATCCGCACTGGTTTTTACAGCCCGTAGTTACGGGGACTTCTTTTCCCAGCTCTGGGAGCCTGGGCTGGGGGTCTGTGTGGGGCTGGGACCCCTTGCTCCTCACAGGCGGCCTCTGTAGAGACGATCTCCCCCCTGATTAGAAAAGTGGCCCATGTGGGTGTCAGACCAGCCTGTTCAGTACTTCCACACCACCTACCAGTCTCAGTGTGCTTTTTCTCTACTTCTGTAGTTGTAGGACTTCCATCCAGCCAGCTTTCTGGTGGTTCTGGATGATGGTTGTTCTGTATTTTAGTTGTAATTTTGATGTTGTTGTGGGAGGCGGCAAGTACAGGTGTTTACTTATGCTTCCATCTTGGTTCTTCTCTCTCTCTCTCTCTCTAAGAAATTTTAAATTGATTTTTAGAGAAATAGGAAGGGAGAGAGAGAGAAACATTGATATGATATGAAACATCGAATGGTTGCCTCCTGCACTCCCTCTGTGCAGATTGAGCCCACAACCAGGTTGGGAATTGAACCAGCAACCTTTTGGTGCATGGGGTGATGCCCAATCAACTGACCCACACCGGCCAGCGGTCTTCTTTCTGTTCATCTGTTTTGGACCATTATTTCAAGGGTGCAGCTTTTCTCAAATGTCTTGGTAACTTATTTTTAAGGGAGAGGAACTGAAATGCTGATTGGATGTTTTGTTTAGGTGAGGCTTATTAGCTGGTGTGCTTTTCTAATGAGGGATGTGTCAGGCCTCTCGATTTTCCATTCGAAGACCTTTAAGTGTTGGTATATGCAGGTGGTTGGGGCAGGCTTCTCTGAGGGTATTCAGTTTCCCAAGAGAGGATTTCTTCAATGTCTTGCCTGGAGGACATAAACCTGTCTTGCACGTATTTTGATAGCTGAACCTGAGAAAGGTTGTCCAAAGGGCGAAGTTGTTATTGTGTGTGTATGTACCTGCAAGCGTGCCTGATCATCCAGTGGAGGCTTCACTTAATCTCCCTGTTTTCTGTTGGTATTTCACTCTGCCCTCCCATGTGGCTGAATTCCCTTGGCTACTAAGGGTATTTTTATTTAACAACTTCTTTTTTTGGAATACCATTTTAATGGGTTTTGAGAGGGAATACACAGAATCTTCAATTCTTTAAGTGGAACTAGAAATTATGCCTTGATATTTATTGTTATCTACTCTGGCCAAAGCTTGTTTCCCCCCTGAACGTGTGTAATTGTTTACATGGAATCTCACTTCCCTGAGTCTTGTTTAATCTGAGAGGGCCTATTGGGATTTGGATTCTGCTATTTAACATAAGAGTAAAAGTACTTAAATATTGGACTAGGCTCCTTCAGGAATCTGGACTATGGGTCAGTATGCCAGTTTCTGCAGGATAGCTTTGGGGAAGAGAAAGAAGACTGATAGAAGGAACAGCATGCATGCTATGTGTGTGCAGCCACAACCAATGTGGGGGGACCCAAACTGATGTGTATGCCATACTCATGCAGCACACACTTATCTTCCCTGGAACTATCTGTGCACCTCTGGGAAGCTGTGTGGATGCCCCAGTTTTATATTTTACTCTCATTTGCTCTTGCAGATTGCCAGCTGCCCATTCATCCTGGAGCAGGGTTTCTTAAGAAGCAGGGTTCCTTCTTAAAATCTTGCATGCAACTGATGCACTAACAAGAGCTCATAACCTAATTAAGATTGTGTGGACAATTATAAACATGACAACTCAATCTGGGGAGAAGCCATAGCTTTTATGTTGGAAAGGGAGAATTTTATAAAATGAAAAAGAAAGCTGAAAAACTGACAGACAAAAAGTTTGAAGAACAAATGGTTTCTAAACTCTATTTGGACATTTTAGAACGTAATGAATGCCTACATTTAAAGTCTTTCTTACCTAGTCACAAGCAAGAGATAGCCTACCTTAGAGTTACAGTATGTTTTTGAAAGTAATACAACTACTTTTAAAACTGTCCTATAAATGACATTAGAACTACAGGAAGTTTTCACTAATTCAGACAAGGATCCATATTATCAAGCAGACTCTAAGCTTTTATTTTGAACTAGAGGTCCAGTGCACGGATTTGTGCACTGGTTGGGGTCATGGCCTGTGGGGATTGGCCCGCTGTGGGTGTGTTGCTCATCCCAGTCAGCCGAGCAGCTGTGCACCCACCCTCTGAACAGCTGCTGAATGAGGAAATTAGTCTGAGCTGATATTTCGGGGTAAAGTCTTGGGTAAAGGCGTGTTCTGTATTCTGAAGAGCTTTGATAACCCAAAGCCACTAGGTGAATGTCCTTGATGTGTGATGCCAGGTTGGTGACACCATTGCGGATGTCCACGGCAGCCATGCTCCAGGATCTTCAGCCATCAGGACAGCCTCCCCGGGGGGCCCACAGTCACGCCCCCCTCTTGCCATCTGCCTATGCCAGCTCCCCATGCTCTTTCTAGAACACACCTTAAAGGTGAGTCTCTGCATCATCTGGTGGGGTCAGGCCAGAATCTGGATATTCTCAGGTATTTGATAAATGCAGAGACTCAGCCTCACCCTGGGTCTGCTAGCGGCTGTGGCTGCTCCTGCAGCTGCTCATCCCGGTCAGCCGAGTGGAGCTCCCACTGTGGCAGCGCACTGACCACCAGGGGGTAGATCCTGCGTTGAGTGTCTGCCCCCTGGTGGTCAGTGCGCATCATAGTGACTGATGGACTGGTTGTTCCCCGCTTTGGTCACTGGGCTTTTATATATATACAGAAGATAACAATGGACACATTAATAGTGCATGAAGGATTTATTGCCCACTCTCATCCAGCACCCAGGAAGCTGGTTTAATAACAGAGCTGAGCTGAAGTATTGTGAGGTGGGGATATGATAGCACTCTGGTCAAAGTGGCTTTGAGTCCTCTGCTCTCTGCCCCCATCTCCTTCGTGCGTCCACCAATCTTCATCTACAAGGCAGGAAATAATGAAACGTCCACTTGTCCTGCCTTCAGTGTATAAAACACACCTGCTAAGAGAACAGTTTTCAATTGGGAGTAGAATACTTGTGACCTTGAAGTTGTGTAGGTGGAACGTGGAGTTTTTAGAACAGTTCCTAAGAAGCCAGTGTACTTTCACCCCATTGTTATCTGCAAGCATGCTATGTATTATTATTAACTTTGTAAATTTTCAATGGATTTTTTTTTGTGTGTGGCAGTAACATTTATAGAATTCATTTTCAGTGTTTTACTTATCTGTGTTATGCTTTAGACTTAAGATAGTCATGAAATCCTTAATTGTTGTGTTGCAAAACTCAACTACTATGACATCATCATTTTTAGACATAAGAATAAAATTGACTTTCGATAATAATAGTTTTGCAGTTACTAATGTCCTTAGAATTTCCCCCCTTTCTAAGTGTTTTAAAAAAATTTTTATTGAATTTATTGGGCGACATTGGTTAATATAATTACATAGGTTTCAGGTGTACAATTCTATAATACATCATTTGTATATTGTATTGTGTGTTCACCACCCCAAGTCTTCTTCCATCACCATTTATCCTCGCTTTACCCTCTTCTACCTCCTCCATCCCCTATAACCTTTGCCTTTTAAGTAAAAAGTAAGAACATCAGAATTCCTGTTAATATATAATGTCCTTCTCTGAAAAAATGAACATTTAATTTTAATCATGGTGAGACAAAGTTCCTTTATGAAAGTATTGATGCAATATAAGATTCAAAAAATTTGATCTCTACTTCTAAGCAACTGAGCAAAACGAGCTTGGATTCAGGGCAGACTCAGGCAGCCTGGAGCTAATCCTTCAGAGGTTCCCTAGTTGTGGAGTCTTAGGTGGGGCCGAAGAGGAGAAAGTGAAGCAGCAACTGTGCTGTGTTTTTTTTTTTTTTCCTTTGTCTTTTTGCTACAGTTTATTATGGAAAATTTCAAGGCTACACAAAAGTAGACTCATATATTGAACCACCACTGCAAAATTTTATTTTTAATGTAATAGTGTCAACCTGAGGGGGAGAAAACAAAGTGGCAAATATAAGACGTCCTTACAAACATGGTAGAGCTTCAAAACCATGGCAAGGACATATTTCCTTGGCTGCCCAGGTCTACTCTTTCTCCAACATGATATACTAGCATATAAAATACCAGCATAATAGGAATGCCATTTTTTTTAACAAGAAATATACTTTCTGAATTTTGACAGTGACCTATTTTTTAGGGCTCACATTGATTTGATAGAGGTCAGGGCAGGCTTTTGGAATGGAGCTGGGCTCCTGACATCACCAGCTACCTGTATAGTCAGGTGTAGATGAGTCAATAGTCAGAGACACAGCAGGAGAGGCACGTACTGAAAAGGCACATGTCCACTGTGGCCTGGGGGAAAGGTACCAGATAAGGGACATGAGAGCCGGTGGGGTGCAGTTGGAAGCTGTACTTGGGCCTGGAATTCCCATTCACCTTTCAGGCTCTTAATTGCTGCTGTGCAGGTGAGGGCTTTGGGGAGCAAAGGCTGCACATTCCTGTTTTAGAGGAATGCTACTGTTTAGTTTACCAGCATGAAAAGCCCTAAAACCCCCTGGGCCTTGCAAAAACAGATGGGATTAGTCAGTAGTGACATTTACTGGGTATTTTTTCTACCCTCCCCCCTTCTCAGGAATGACAAAAGTTTTTCTTCTTTCTACTTAGTAAACTTACCTCCCTTGAGGATTTTCATCTTACGAAAGAAAGACAGGTTAAATTCTACACGTATTTACTGAATTTTATTGCAAACTAAAAACAAATCTAAATTGCATAACCAGTTTGGGACAGTGTTTTAATTACGTTGATAATGGAATGAGTGTACATGGAAGCTATCCATTGAGGAAAAAATGGGGTTGAATTAGGAAAGTGTTAAAAGGAGTGAATTCTCTGAAGTAGTAAAAGCCTGAAATTTTTCAGCTCTCTATTTGCAGAATGACTGCTTTTCAAACAGTAGAAACCAAAGAAACTTTTATATAAATACTGCAAAATTCTCGTCTAACCACAGTGGTAGGTGTCCAGGACTCACACCTTCATAGACCAGTGAAATGTAACCACATGTATCTTGTAATAAGGATCTGCTAATTGAAAAAGGAACTCAATGAGAGGTAGGGTGCCAGTAACCCAGAGTAAGGCTGGACTGCCCATATATTGGTCTACTAGTTCATTACTTTCTTCATTCATTCATTCATTCACTCACTCATTCATCCTTTCATTTTTTCCTTCTTCCCCACTGCAGAGCCTTTAGTTTCATGAATACTCCTGGTAGAGTTACTGCCTACTCTTCCTTCAGATCTCAGCCAAACTTCACCTTTTCAGGAGACCATCCTCATCCTCCTCACTTCCACCTCCACTTAACAGGTGTGTCAGATTCTTTCTGAATTACTCTCTGTGGTGTATAATAGATACTCCGTAAATATTTGTTGAATAAATGAACAAGCTATTCCATTCATCCATGCCTTTTTCCCCTTTGTTGCTTTACTAAGCAAAAATTTACTAAGCAAAAGCTATGTAAGAACCCTGGCTAAGTGAGCCAGTCTGGGTGGAGAGCAACCTTTCAGACCTGAGAACTCTAGTCAGGACCTACCTTCTTCAAAATCCAAGGCAGCTGAGTGAGGTGGATTTCAGTCTGAGTCTAGGAGTGGAAGGTTATAGAACTAACCCAAAGGGACAGACAGAGATAGAAAACAAGTTTACACTTGTGCCAAGCTCATGTGACTCCTCGAACCTGAAATTTAATTTTCTTGGTAAAGAAGCTGTGACCTAAAGAGGTGAATGGATTTACTTTTGAAGTCGGAAAACTGGTTACCTTGGGTCACTGGGATTTCTTTGAACTGATTTGAAGTAATTATAGACTGAATGAACCTGAAGTATGTCTTAGTGCCTTGGATTGGAAGGGGACAACTTATTTCCAGGTAAGTGAAAGGACTCAAGAGTGTGGGCTTGTCTACGCTGGGATGGGTGGTGGGAGATAAGGGAGTAGCAGGAACCCCAGGAGGAGAGCATTGTGAGGGGGCTACTCCTTCAGCAGTTGATTTACCCATTGCAGAATCTTACCAACAAGTAACAGTTCCTCATGGCAGCGAGATACACATTCCATTTAGCTTGGCTGGCCCATTTAACAGGCTATCAAGATGAGTGCTTTTGAAATAACTGCAACTCATTTGCAGGGTTTTGGTGGGTACAAAGCCCTTTCACATGCATTAGCTTGCTTGCCCCCATGCCATTACTGTGAAGACATTAAGACTAGAGAGCTGTGGTTTACAGGGCAAGTTATTGGAAGAACAATGGTTGACCGTGGCCCCTGACTCAGGTCCTACACTGTGTACCACAGGGGGCTCACAGGAAAGGAAGTGTCTCTCCAGCAGCCTGGAGACACATCGAGAAGTTTTGAAAGCACTCAGATTTTATTTTTAATACACAGTCTGTGTGCCCCCCTTCTCAGAAACCTGCCTTACTTACCTGGAGCTTGTTCTCTTGTCACACACCATAGCAGAAGGTGATAGAGGTGAGCAGCAACCTGTAAGGATAATGATTGTTAGCAATCAATTATACAGCATTTACTAAGTAGCCGATGCCAAGTGCTACATGTACCTCACTTCATTTAAACTCACAATACATCTGTGAGTTACGTATGTAGTGATCCTCAGTTACCTATGTGAAAACCGAGACTCAGTGTTTGAGTTGTGTCTTCTTAATCACCACATGCTTTTTTTTTTTTTTTTAACCTATTGACTTTTTACTTATAAGATTATTAAGCCATTTGAGTTCAAAATAAAGGCTTCACTATTACATTCTGGAAAATATCCTGAAAACTCTGGGTTTCCCAAAAAGTAATTCTTCTTTCTAAAGTAATTTTCTAGAAAAGCATGCTTCTTGAATAGGAATCCACTATGCACAGTACAACGCACAACCCTGAGAGGGTGTGAAAGGTTGGTCTCCTCCTCTCCCCGAAGCTGCTCTTCCCCTCTCTGGAAGCATCTGCTGTTAGCAGTTTCTGTTGTTGAAAATGATACTTTGGAAATTTACTTTCTCATTTGTGCTTGGACTGGACTAGAGAGCAAGGATGTAGCAGGGGGCCCACTCTGGCCTTAGCTATGTCCTCTGTTGGGATCGAAGCACATCTGGGCTGTCTGGCATGCTGGCAGGGCAGCTGGTCAGAGGGTGGAGTGAGGGACTCTCTGGGAAAGATGTGTGTCTCCGGGAGAAGCTTGGCCCCACATCAGAGCTTTAAGGTTTGGGGGCAGGGAGGGAGATTCTGAGGAAGAAGTGGTGGTTTCCTGGACTCCCAAAGCAGAGGCCCCAAACCCCCACCCTATGGAGTCATTTCTGAGATCTTTTCTGGAGGGAACGCTCTGGGTTAGCGTAACGCCTATAAGGGCTGTTTCTTTGAAAATTCTGGAAGGCATGGAGCGCTGTGTGGGGCACCTCCCTCATGGCAGGTCCTGATAAAGGGGGGATCCTTCTCCTCAGCTCACCCCAGATCACTGGACAATGTCGGCGCCTCTGAGTGGTGATGGGGGTCACTGGAGCAGTAGTAGTGCCTTGAGGGGTGGCCACACAGTGCGTGCTAGAGGTAAACTTCACAGGCCAGCCTCTCCAGGGGCTCCAGAATATGAGAGGAACAAAACGGCAGCTGCACATAAAAGACACATATGGAATAGAAAGGGTTGCTCATTCTCTGCACAGGGCCTTCTCTTGTTTCTTTGTTCACACCCTTTGTTTTGATTCTTTATGCATACTATTCTCCTTGCCTAGATTGGTCTTTTTTTCTTCCTTTTTCCTGTCCAGTTCCTGCTTATCCTTTAGGGATGTGGTCAGGCAACTCCCATCCTACATCCGCCCCTACTCCCAGCCCCTGGCCCTATGTATCTGCCACTACTTGACTTGTATTAAAATTGTCTGCTAGTGGGTCTATCTGAGACTAGGGGTGGTTTTGATCAGTTTTGTAGTTCCGGTGCCTGGCTTTCAATAATTATATTGAGGAAGTGTTGAGTTCCTCCTCTGAACTACACAAAAGGTACCATTCATCCTTGCAAAGGTTCCTCAATGACAATTTGGGCCATCTAATGACCTTTTTGCCTGCTTGGCAGACTAGAGAATCTGTCTTTTGGTTCAGGCTGGGGCTAAAATGACTGCTAAACTCTGGGTGATTTTGTTTTCAGATTTAAGTATATCTGGAACAGACTGCACTGGAAAATGAACCACATCAACATGTCACCATAACGATGTAATTATCTTAGATATTCATCAAACTACTGACTGGATTACTAAGTTTGGGTCACAGAGAAAACATAGCCCAATCGAGAAATCTCACTGTTTCTGCGAGGAAACTGGACTGTGAGAGTGTGTTGAGATAGTCTAAAGAAAGGCTCTATATCATTGTTATATTTTCACCCTCATGGTATTCTTTTTTTTTCTTCTTCTAATGTCTTTCTCCATTCCAGACATGGCACTTTAAATAATTTGACATGGAGGCAAGATGGGGATATGGAATAGGGCCAGTGTGGAGGGGCTAAGTAAATGCCTAATTGTTTCTAAGTGACAGAGGAGAAAGCGACCATAACTGGTACAGTTCTGGCAAGTAATCCTTTGTCCCATTAGAAGATTGTCAGGAAAATAGAGAAAGAGTCTGAGTTCTCTGGGTAGGTTCTGCTTTGTATAGTTCCAACTAGATGAACCCAATTTGTACTTCACGTTTTCAAGTCTATTTCTAATGGTGCAGGCTGTGTAAAAATGGTAATTCCCCTTTTTGGAAGGCAAGGAGATAGGAATGGGAGGGTTGGGTGGGGGAATCAATACATTGGTCAAAAATCTGAATTTTAAGTGCAATCTTCTTAGTCATCACTTTCATTTCTGTCTTCTAGGGAAATCTGACACAGCTAGAAAGCAATGGAAAACACTAGGGTTGCATCAGATGTTGAAGAGGAACTGATCATAGCATGGAGATAAAAATGGTCTCTTTAAGGGGGAATTTTTTTTAAGCTTGTTATTTAGAGGTAGCAGCCTTTTGGGGGAAAGCTAACAAGGGTTCCAGAGGCCAGTTTGTCCCTTGTTAGCAATATGGGCCCCAGGTTTGAATGCTGAGTGGATGTGTTTTGATGCTTTCCTCTTCATCTCAGTGTAGATTTGCAAAAGTGGGCTACAAATAATTTTTCATCTCTTTTCAGGATGTTTCCTTGTGGATAAGGTTCTAGATCCACTAGGTAGAACAATATCCAAAATAGATTTAATGTAGTTATGGTTTTGCCTTAATTCTGTTGGGTAAATGGATTTCTTTTATTCATTATTAACTCTGCACCTAAAATTAGCCTACAGTGTGATGGCACTGTAGGTGACCTAGGGGAGAGTAGAAAGGAAGTAAAAGAAGTGGCCTCGGAGAGCTCATGGGGAGAAACAACATAATACTAACCTTCATACAATACCTGAAGATGTAAAAATCACTTCCCATGATTTTACCTCATTAGTTCTCTCCACAAACATGTTATGTAGGCTTTTCTACTTCTATTTTACAAGTGAAGACAACTTGGAGTAGTTAAGGGACTTCCCTAGGATCACATTCCCGTAAATGATGGAGTCTCAACTTAGAAATAGTAGTTTGTCTCTAAAACTGTGTTAGATTCCATTGAAAACTGGCAATTAGAGTCCACTATTTGTACAAGTGCATGCTGATAAGGCGTGTGAATGATCAAAGGGGAAAGGAGTTTCTCAGGATGGTATCTTGGGGAAGGATGGATTATTGGAGTCACAGGATGCCCGGCCAGCATGGTTCAGTGGTAGAGCTTCAACCTATGAACCAGGAGGTCATAGTTAGATTCCCTGTCAGGGCACATGTGGGCTATATCCCAGTAGGGGGCTTGCAGGAGGCAGCCGATCAATGATTCTCATCATGATGTTTCTATCTCTCTCTCCCTCTTTCTTCCTCTCTGAAATCAATAAAAATGTATTTATTTTTCAAAAGGAGACCTGCGGTGGGGACAGGGTGGAAAATGATATGGGAGGAGGACAAGGGCAGAAATGAGCTGAACATGGGGATAAGGGGAAGGAGCCAGATCTCCCCAGGCAGGAGAATCCTGGTTGGGAATAATGAGAGACACATCTAGGAGACATTGGGGATGTGCGTGTAAGGGGTAGGAAAAAAGTAATGCCTGGAATTTTCTTTTCATGGCCTCAGGGAGCCCAGGCAGAAGGGCTATGAGCAGTCCTAAGAACATGTCTTGCACTGGTGCCTCAATGGGTAGAAAAGGGGGTTGCCAAGTGAGTTATATATGGAAGTTGTGCAAGGGAAGTTCTTATGCAAAATGACTAAACATGCTCCATTGCTCTGGCTGGTTACTTAAAAACATTGTGTATGTGCAGAAGTTGATGGGAGTCCAGACATTTTAATCTCTCAGAGAATAAAATGAGAATAAAGTTCTTCTAAAAGACAGAGGGCTTCTGGGTTACCTACAGCTGTTTATGACAACCTGTCCCTCTGTCACAGTAGAGACAGTTTTAGCATATTCCCATCCAACATTTCCTGTATCTAGCAATGGCACCTTGGACGCTGCGGGAGACTGAGTGACAGAACCTCACTCAAGGGAGGGCCTAAGAGCTTGGGGGTGGGGAGGAAAGAGAGGCCTGATGCAGACCTGGATGCTCTCTACAGTTATGCAACTTCCTAGCCACAAATCACTTACTAAAGCTCTGCATTCATAGGACCAAGGTCACTGTGCATTTGGGTCACTTCAGTTACTTTGAACTCTGGGACCCACAGGCTGGGGAGACAGCTGGTCATCTCAGTGAGATTCCTTGCACAGCATCACAAGCACAAGAGAGATCCCCAAACGTGTGGGCGACAGACCCTGGAACACACAGCAATCAAGTGGGAGGTTACCAGACCCTGGAGAGGGAAGCGCATTACAGAAGTCTCTCCCTTCTTTCTCTGCAGCTTCCAGGTGGGTCCCAGGGAACACACAGTGAAAAGGGACTTTCTAAGAGCTAGTGCTTGACTGCCTGCACCCAGAGTCTCATCCAGGGGGAATATTTGTCTAATTCTAGCACAGGGATGAAAGTTTGTCTATCCGTTTTGATTAAAAGCGTAGACTCTAGAACCATAGAGTGTGCAAGTGTACTAAAGTGCTTGGAGCTTGAGTCTCCTTGGTAAAATAAGGATAAGAGTAATACTGGTAAAATTATGCTGAGGTGCAAATGACACAATGCATGTGTTGCAAGTTGAGTTCCTGAGGACACAGATTATGAGATGGAGCTTTGCATGCAGGAAGGTTACTGGAGAGTCCTCTTGAGATCAATACCTTTGGGAAAGTGCAGATAACATTACTGAGCAGAGGGACAAGGTGAACCCAGATGCAGTTGTAAGAAAGGCCTCACTAATCCCACGGGCGGTTGTACAGCTGCAAGATAGCCCTGCAGAGCTATCCTAAATTGAGCCAAAAGGGATCAGTCTTACATCCCCACATTGACCAGTCACTGGATGTGAGCTGTCCCCTGGAAGGGGATATGCTCTTAGATCAGTGGTTCTCAACCTTTCTAATGCCGCGACCCTTTAATACAGTTCCTCATGTTGTGGTGACCCCCAACCATAAAAGTATTTTCATTGCTACTTCATAACTGTAATTTTGCTACTATTATGAATCGTAATGTAAATATCTGTGTTTTCCGATGGTCTTAGGCGACCCTGCTAGCAGTTCTCAACCTGTGGGTCACGACAGTAGCAAAATTACAGTTATGAAGTAGCAATGAAAATAAATTTATGGTTGGGGGTCACCACAACATGAGGAACTGTATTAAAGGATCGAGGGATAAGAAAGGTTGAGAACCACTGTCTTAGATAAAGAGACATCAGCAGAGGGCAATATATCCAGAGGGATTAGCTGCCAGGACTCCCAGTAGGTGAGGGGAATGAGTGCTTGAGCCCTGTGGGTGGGTGCTGCCCCACACATCCTCTGCAGTCCACCCTGCATTGCATCTTTACTTGCTGCATGTAATAAGTTCTGGAAACAGCTCTTCCATTCTCATGGGCTTCTTTTCCTGGGGAAACTTACTAGAGGAAGGTAAATGGAATAAATTAGAACCTTCACCACAGTAGCTGCTGTTAAGGCTGCAACTGAAACTCATTGTCTTCCTTCTTTACTACTTATTCTAGCTTCTCCTTACCCTTATTTGATCCAAGGGGTTACTTGATGAGTGCAAGCGAGGCTGTGGCTGCTGTACTAATCCATTTCCATTAAGAGACACCAAGGGCCTGGGTGCTAAACACAGTCTTCCCTGCTTCCCATCTGTAGAAGCAACCCTTCACTTCCTGATTTTCAGGGCCAACCTCTTCTTCTTTTTTTTTTAATATATTTTCTTGCCGAAACTGGTTTGGCTCAGTGGATAGAGTGTTGACCTGCGGACTGAAGGGTCCCGGTTTCGATTCCGGTCAAGGGCATGTACCTTGGTTGCGGGCACATCCCCGGTAGGGGGTGTGCAGGAGGTGGCTGATCGATGTTTCTAACTCTCTATCCCTCACCCTTCCTCTCTGTAAAAAATCAATATTATATATTTTATTGATTTTTTACAGAGAGGAAGGGAGAGGGATAGAGAGTTAGAAACATCGATGAGAGAGAAACATCGATCAGCTGCCTCCTGCACACCCCCTACCGGGGATGTGCCCGCAACCAAGGTACATGCCCTTGACCGGAATCGAACCCGGGACCCTTCAGTCTGCAGGCTGACGCTCTATCCACTGAGCCAAACTGGTTAGGACAGGGCCAACTTCTTTTTTTTAAATATTTTTATTGATTTCAAAGAGGAAGGGAGAGGGTGCAGGCTGGGCTGAGGGACATCCCCACATGCATGAATTTCGTGCACCTGGCCTCTAGTAGAATTATAGAGTGTTATAGAGTTCTCCCTCCTAGAGACCTTGACTCTTTTTCAGTCAATAGGTTCCAGGTCACAACACTGGCTCAGATCCAGAAATTGGACTAAGGATCATGACTTTTCATTGGGTTGCCCTTAGTCTTTTGACCATTCATCTTTGATTTCTTTGGTTTGTATAGATTGAACATTACTCATATTTCTATGATCCAACTGGGCAGCTGTTTGATCTCCTCAGGCAATGATGCCATAGAGGGGCTCAGTGTTGGTCTCTGCTGCTAGTGGATTGGGCACCCAGTGGTGGCCTTAGCCAGGTCGCTTGGTGAGTAGAAGTCCATGTTGTTGAGTTCATTCATAACCTCCATTACTGCCACCATGGCCACTTTGTTCATGAACTTATTGGGCAATGACACTGATGGCTGGGGAAAGAGACTTACTGGTGTTCATAGAATGGGTCATCCTGTCCACTCAATTTATTAAAATCCTTCTCTGCTGAGGTCACCCTTTGGTGAGCATTTGCATTGGGGCACAAATATCTTTACCGTTTTTATCCATTTATTAAGGTCTATCTACATACTTCTCCCCCAGATTTCTTTGTCATCAATTTTCCAATCATGTTCCTTCTAAGTCCCTGATCATCCAGCCAAACCATTGGTCACAACCTATGAATTGGTACATAATTACATGTCTGGTTCATTTCTCCTGCTAAGCAATGTGAACACCAAGTTCACTGCCCAAAGTTCTTCCTACTGGGAGCATATTCCTTCACCACTGTCCTTCAGAGATGTCCCAGATGGGACTATAGTGCTACAATTGTCCTTTTCAGTATTGCTTTTGATTTCCTATTTTACTATTTTCTTAAGTAGAGACCATTCTCGTGATTTCTACTTGGCCTTTCCCACCAAAATAGCTCTCACTCCACAGGGCAGGGAACCAATGTGGAAATTCTGCCAGCTGCCGAGTATATCTCTTCCAATTATGCATTCTGAAACTGGGGGGAAAAATCACAGATGGGTTCTGGGACCCACTGAGTGCACTGTGAGAGGGACCGGAGCTAAAACTCCATTGATCACCTGATCTCTATAAGCCCCTGCTCTGACTGGTGGGCCACAGTGACATTGGAGTATCCTAGAATTACTGTCAATTCAGAACCAGTGTCCAGTAGTCCTTGAAAGGATTGATGATATTCTTTTTCCCAGTGCACAGTTATCCCAGTAAAAGGTCTTAGGGCTTTTGGGGGAATGCTGGGAGAAAGAATAACAGTATACATTTTTGGTCCTTCCTTAAGGGGACCTGGTCTTCTCTTAATTCAAGGGGTTCTAGGTCTCTAAATTGTCTCAAATATGGGAATTGATCAAAGGACTGTGACCCTTTGTTTTTATGATTCAGGTTAGACTTTTAGTCACTTGACTTTGAACTTTTCTGCTTATGCAGATCAAGTAAGAATTTAGTAAGCTTCCTATTGATTTCACTTCTAGAAACACCATGATCAACTAGACAATGCCATAAATCTATGGAAGTTAGACTATTCTGATTGCTGCTCTGATTCTGCTGCCATTATGGTAGCCATGCCCATGTTGCCTTTGGCTGCTGAGTGCTCTCACTTGGCCCCTGTGCCTCAGGGTCCAAGTACTCCCATTGAATTTGTTTCTCAGTTGTGTGGCTGCTATTTCCTCTGTGAGATATGACCCACAGCACAGAGCAATCCCAGAGCTCTTCAAGGATGCAAGGGCTCCCCTTACAAATTTATTCTCACAGTCATGGTGAAAGGTGTCTTCTAGACCCTCGAGTGTGGGTGAGTAGGTCTGAAATGACAAACCCATAACGTTCCAATCTCTTTAACACTTGGAATATCTTCTCCATAAAATCAAGCAGGTCAGGCATTTCCAATTCACTCACTGCAGGCCACCTTTTTGTCCATGTTTCAGCCAAGCAATCAATCAAACTTTTAGAACACTTTCTAATTCTCCAAACTATAACATTCAATGCAAAATCTCTGCGTAGTGGTCTATATCCATGAATTTGGCCAGATCCAACTTTATGTTTTTTCCACCATTATCCCATAAGCCCCTATTCTGTCTGGTGGACCATAGTGACATTTGGGTTATCCATTACTACTAAGTGTTCCTCTAAATTCTATCTGTGTAAATTAGAACACTCAAGTAACTCTTTTGGAGCATAGTGCATTTCTACATGGGTCACACTTTGAACCTCATCTTTAGAGGACTGCTGGGACTTGATTCTAGTTATAGGTCTAGAAGAAAGAGGAGTTGTGGAGGTGGGTACTGAGGAGAATCAGTATTGTCTTGCATGGATCTGCTTCAGAGAAACCATTATAGTTTCTTTGGGCAATGTAGAGCCAATCCCCTCAGATAGAGTTGGAAAGGTCTATACCACTAGGGTGGAGATGCTGCTGCCACTGAGCACAGGGAGACCAATGCCACTGGGAGGTGGGAAGACTTCTTCCATTGGGAGAGAAGATTGATCAGAAATTAGGAGCTCAGTGTCCCTAGTCTTCCCACATGCCCCCATCCCAACTTGCAGGATCCCATTCTTTCCCAATCAATGCCCTCACTTTAATAGTAGACTCCCTGTGAATCTGAGTGGTCAACTTGTGTTGTAATTTAACCAGTTACAGAATGTGGTCTTATGCTTGATTTTAATTAAGCAATTTCAGCTCTGTGGCTACAGGAAGTAAGGTTTACTTCAGGGCACACATAGTAGCTCTTAGGTTATTTATGTGGTGCATTAGCGGGGAATTAAAATATTTCACCACTTGTTCAATGACATTAGGACCAACCAACTAAGGTAATTAAATTCATTGGTTTTCCAAAACTGTTCAAAAGTATCACATACAGAATCACCTGCCTTGTTATATCTTACAAATGGTTTTATTCGGAGTATTCAATGCAGATATTTAGCATATCTCTATAAACAGTTCATGCCCTTCTGCCAGCCTGGACTATCAGTGCTCTCTTTACTTCTAGTCATTACCATCTTTAGGTCTAATCCTATTAGAGAGCCACTTTTAGGAACCCTAGAAACAGTTACGGCCAGTGTAATTCCATCCTATATAATAAAGAGGTGATATGCAAATTAACCCTCACGCCCTCACAAGATGGCTGCCTACGACCAGGCCAGCAAGGGGTTAGTGAGGGATGACCAAACAACTGAACAACAGGCTGCATGGGACAACCAGGCTGGAGGGGGGCTACTGAGGGGTGACCAGGCTGTTGGGGGGGCAGTTGGGGGCAACCAGGCCAGTAGGGGGGGCAGTTAGGGGTGACCAGGCTGGTGGGGGGGTGCAGTTGGGGATAATTAGGCTGGCAGGGGGGGCAGTGGGGGCGACTAGGCCAGTGGGGGGGCAGTTGGGGGCAACCAGGCTGGCAGAAGGGCAGTAAGGGGTGACCAGGCTGGCGGGGGTGGTGGGCAGTTAGGAGCAACTAGGCTGGCAGGGAGGGGGCAGTTGGGGGCAACCTGGCTAGCAGTGGGGGGCAGTTAGGGGCAACCAGTCTGGCAGGGGGGACAGTTAGGGGCAATCAGGCTGGCACGCAGAGGCAGTGAGGGGCGATCAGGCTGGCAAGGGGGAGGGGCAGTTAGGGGCGACCAGGCAGGCAGGCAGGTGAGTGATTAGGAGCCAGCGGTCTAGGATTGTGAGAGGGATTTCTGACTGCTGGTTTAGGCCTGATCCCCAGGTTGGGCCTAAACCGGCAGTCAGACATCCCCTGAGGGGTCCTGAATTGGAGAGGGTACAGGCTGGGCTAAGGGGAACCCCCCTTCCCCCCCCCCCCACTTGAATTTCATGCACCGGGCCTCTAGTGTTATCCAATACAGTGACAATCTGTATTACCTGAAGTGAAAAGCACTTAACATAATTGATATCATAATGCCAACTGATCAGGGCCATTAAAGTGTAGTGTGTAAGGTGATGAATTGCCAAAATAATTTATTACTACAATTAGCATGTAATTTACACAGATTGGTAGGTCTATTGTGTGCCATCTTTTAAAAAAAACCAGAATTGGTCTGAAGCATAACTCATATTCACTTCAGGCCTGAACTACCTAGAACCACAGGGAAACTTGCATTTTAATATTCAACCCTTACTCAAATAATTCCATGCTTGCTCATCCTTTAGAAAATCACCTCCAGAAAGAAACTGGAATGAGGAAATAAAAGGTTGATGACCATTGGCTAGACAGCTGCTTGCTTTTGGCACTGGTCTGGATGTACTTGCACTAGAAGACAGGTATTTGAACTACAAGAGTGATAGTCCCAGGGGAGAGAGTGGGTCAGAGTAAGTTTCAGGAGAAGGCATTGTAGAGATCAGAAATGACCACATATAGAAGATCCAGCAGCCCTAAGAGATGAAGGGAGTGTGAGATGACGTCGATGTGTTAGCCTTGGGTGGCTGTTCCTCTTGAATTCCTATGAGATGTTGCTGCTCTGCCTGTGGCAGCTCTGACAGGGAGGTTTCATTCTGCTCAGGTAGCCACTCCTGGACTTGGTGCTGCTGTCATCTGATGTATTTGTCACTGCATCTCTCTGTCTCACAGGTGAATACCTTTTGACACCTGTTTAGCTCACAAGCCATTACATTTCCTGTTCTAGAAATTGATCCTTCTGTCCCCTATGGTCCACAAGCAGTCAGGGACTGCTGACAGCTCCTGGCCAAAACTGGTGAGCGCAAGCACATAACCCAGATCCAAGTCTGACCAATTGTTTCCTCTGTTGGGAATTTGTAATCTTAACCCTGAAAAACAGGTGTTCTCTGTAGTTCCATCTATAATTGGTGAACTTGGGAGCTGTGGAGGGACATCTTCTGTCCATTATGAAACTAGATAAGCAGAAAAGGTCAGTCTGCAGAAATCACATACACCCAGCATCTGTTACCCATTTTATCTTTGTCCTTCATTTGGTTACTCAGTCACATCCTGGCTTGCATTGACATTACTGTTTTGTACTTGTATTGCTTTTCTCCCCAAGTATGTTTATCCCCAAGGCTTTTATTCCCATGAGTTAGGACTTGCTCTTGTTTACAATCAGCAGTCAAGTAGAATCATCAACTAGGATGCTACAAATGCTGTTATTTGAGCACACAAAGGCAACATTATACCTGGCAGCAGAGAGGGGCTGTGGTGGCTGGGGTTTTCTAAGTATTCTCTCATTGTACCAAAGGGGCCCACTGTTCTCACATTCACAAGTTTTGTGTTTCACTGTATTTGTGTTTATTCTCTCTGCTTTTGTTGTGTGGCAGTCTTTGTGCATGACCTCACTCTTGTACTTCTCTGGAAGCCCAAGAAACAAGGAAAGGCTCAGGCTCTTGATGTGAAACTCAGTAAGAGAAGGGGGAGGAAAGTTGGCAGACATCAGGTGTGCTTTGGCCTGTTTAAATCTGAAATGATTTTTTTTTTTTTGATAACACCAAGAAGATTAGGAAGATTGGGAAGGGAGCAACAGTGACTAGGGGAGTCAAGTTGTTCTGGGCGAGGAGTTTTACAATAATGAGAAAGGAACTGATGCTTAGTCCTTGGCTTGAACACAGTCAGCCCTGTGCTGTGGTGGTTTTGATTCAAGGTTTGGGATCACTGGAAACTGACACACCTGATAACAGGATGACTGGTGTTTAAAGTTATTATAATATTTAAATAAAAATTTATTTTGAGATGGAAATTAGGCTATCATAGTCACATATAAGAGTAGTACCCAACTAAATACCTTAATTTGCAATTATTTCTACAAAATTTTTAATAATTAAAACAATTTCTATTTGTATTTTTTCTGGTAATATAACCTTCTCCATGCCTATTATCCTACTTTACACAATGTGTGTTAAATTAATACTTGCATCTATATATGAATACCTAATTGGTAATTTAGAAAAGTGATTCTCAAATTTTAATGGGCATTAGAATCATCTAGTAATCTGATTAAAACGCAGCTTCTGCTTCATTCAGTCAGTCTGGGCGGGGCCCGAGGGTCTGCATTTCTAACAAGTTCCTAGGTGATGCCTACACCATTGCTCCATGGACTATATTTTTAATTAAAGGATTTAGAAGTTTGGGAAGAAAGAGCTTCATACAGACAAATACCTTTGATGTTTTCCTTCCTGTTTTCAAGTCAGTGGTATGATGAGTTGAGTGGTGAATGTAGTTGGAGGTCTGGAGACCTAGTCCTAGTCTCAACCCTGTCACTAATTAGCTCCATGTCTTTGGGCAGATCACTTGCCCTCTTTGAATTTCAATTTCCAGCCCTTAAAATAAGAGAGTAGGACTGGACCATATTTTGAGCTGTCCCGAGGAACCCTATAGCTCTATAGAGATGCCTCAGTACTCTCTCCAACCCCCACACCCCTCCAAGAAAAGTGTGAGGCTAGTGTGGGGAGGAAGAGGAGCAATGAAGGCAATGGGAAAAGAGTCATTATTTAGAAAGGAGAACATCCAGGAATGTCTCCTGTCACTTAGAAGGTGACTTGAAAAAGGATGCATTAGTGCCGTGGTCGGCAAACTGCGGCTCGCGAGCCACATGCGGCTTTTTGGCCCCTTGAGTGTGGCTCTTCCACAAAATACCATGGCCTGGGAGTGTCTATTTTGAAGAAGTGGCATTAGAAGAAGTTTAAGTTTAAAAAATTTGGCTCTCAAAAGAAATTTCAATCGTTGTACTGTTGATATTTGGCTCTATTGACTAATGAGTTTGCCGACCACTGCACTACTGGATTGTGTCAAATACTCTTGTTCAATTGTCATTCAGCACAGTATTTAAGGTGGGCATGGTCCCCACTCCTGGGATTTTAATGCTCGCATTGTTCTAAAGAGGCCTGAAAATTAATTCTGGACCTGACTCCTTATTCATGGTATCCAGAGTATTTAAGACCATCCTTAAAGGCAAAGGGAGAGGAAAGGGAAATGCCAACTAAAAGAGTCAGCAGCTGCCAAAGCTGTCCCACTGTCCCAGGGTCTGACCTAATCTCCTTCCTTTCCTTTGGTTTTCCCAGGGACCTCCCCCCCCCGCCCCCCCCGCCCCCCCTCCCCCCCCTCCCCCCCCCCCCCCCCCCCCCCCCCGCCGCCACAGAGGATCCTTGGGAACAGGGAGACAACTGATTCATTCAGCTGTCACTCCTTGGCAGAGATCCAAGAGAAACTTAGGGCCAAAGTATGACCTGGGCATCATGCTGAAATGCTTTTGATGTTCTCTATTTCCAGGAATGAGAAAAGGGGAGGGCGAAAGGAAGTTTTTCCAACAACAAAATGGTTTTATAGTTCGAAACCATTTTTTCTCATTCATAAATGTGCACTAGAATCACCCGATCACCTGTAATGTTTTAAGAAAATACTCCCTAGAGGTTCTGATTTCTTGGTGAGAAGTGGGACTCAGGCACTTCTTGTTGGCTTGTCTGTTTTCTAAATGTCCCCCAGTAGTTTTAATTTACAGCCAGGAATGCAAACTGGTTTAGCACTCAGGCTCAGTGTTTCTCTTGTTCTTTCAGGCTATCCAAGGGCAATTTGCTCTGAGTCCAGAACTGCTCAGTAAGAAGGCTGTGCTGGATTATTTTAAGGCAGCCGTGGGCAAACTACGGCCCGCAGGCTGGATCCAGCTATTCTATCCGGTTCTCTTGCTCTCCCCTCCGCTCCTTTACTTTGAATTTATATTAGTTCACACAAACACTCCATCCCTGCTTTTGTTCCGGCCCTCCGGTCCAGTTTAAGAACCCATTGTGGCCCTCCAGTCAAAAAGTTTGCCCACCCCTGTTTTAAGGTCTCTTTGATGTGGACAGAAATGTTAACTTTCTGTAGAAGGAATGTGTTTCCAGGCTCCTGAAATGTTCCAGCCTTCAGCCCTAGGTGATCTCTATCCTTAGGTGACTGATGGCTCTGTTGGGGGAACTCCCAGGCAGAACAATGGTTTTTAGGTGGCAATGGCTTCAAGCTGGTGTTTTAGGGACCTAGCAGTGCTTCTGCTAACTTCGCATACACGGAAGGTGTGGCTAAGCCTGAGCTCCCTGGATGGCAGGGGGTGTGTCTGCCTCAATTTGCCAGACCACAGGCAAATGAGCTGGAAACTTGCTGCTGTATTTTTTTGCTTACGAGTGTTATTCCGAGCCAGATCTCATGGACTCTGACATTAGGCTCCACAGTGGGGCTCAAGCATTGCATCCTTTGACCTTATTCAACTGTGGTGTTCTCCCTCTTTCTACTACCTTCTCTCCATGGTTTGAAGGAGATCAAATATGCTACCCCAAAATATGCCAATTTGGCTTAAGGATTATTTTGAGCTAAAGACATCCAAGATTCAACAGATGCAAAGAGACCTTCCTAGAGCTTCTTTTATCTGACCCAAAGCAGAAACTCCTAAGAAATAATGCTTCTCCTGGTAAGTTGTATGGCCATAAACAGGATAGAGAGTTGGCACCGAGAGGCACCTGCACAAACAAGCCTTGCTAAGGAAACCCTTATGTCCTATTAGTTCCCTCATATATTTACTGCCCCACAGTTTACAGTCACTGGAAGTCTAAAACCCTTCTCCTTTGTCTTGTGACATCTCTACGCTTTATCATTCTTTGTGACAATTGGTGTATAAGCTCTAGGGAGATGAAAGGGCCATATCACATTGGACTTGTAGGACTTGGTAAAGGTGTCAGATTTAATTGTGTTTTATTTAGTCTACCTTTCTTTCCATTCTCCTAGCCACATTCTTGGTCAAGATCCTGTAACATTTCATCCAGACTATTTACCTTTTCAACTTTTCTAACTCTTCCTCTTCCTCAGGCTCCTTAGCTGGCTCTTCTCTTTCTCCTCCTTGCCCCTTTTCTCAGCCTGCCCCAAGCTTCTCCTGTCTTTTCCAGGTGTGCCACCCAAGGCCAGCCTGGCTAAGCTTCCTTTTTGCCCCCGAGGAGCAGAGTGTCAGCTTAATCATCTTCCTCCAGTCTTGGCATCTATAATAATAAAAGCTTAATATACTAATTAGACCGTACGTCCTTCCTTCCGGACAAAGGCAGAGGCGGCAGAGGCCCCCTGGCCACAGCGGTGGCGGCCGGCGCGGGTGGGGGCTGGGGCCAAGGCCCTTGCACAAATTTAGTGCATCAGACCTCTAGTGTTAGTATAATTAGAACCAGTAAGTCCTACACTTGATACAAGGGTTGATTTCCTTTTCACCCTCCTCTTCTTCACCCCCATTCTAATCTGTATTTTAAAATTTTGATCTGTTCTTTTCTGAAAAGTGCAGTTTTATTTGTGTGTATTTATTTTAAATTTTGTAAATGACATTATGTTCTATACCACATTCTCTTTATTGATTTATTTTTGTTAGGCTTTATGTGTTTAAGCTCTATCCATGGGGCTGTGCATTTCTAATCTGTTGCTCCTAACAAATGACAATATTTCCTGGTGTACACATTATTCAGTGTAGGCCGGGTTATGCTGAAGTAGCAAACAACCCCAAAATACAGTGGCTTAACACATATGTTTGTTTCTCCTTCACATAGAATCCTCTGTAGGTCTGGTAGTTTTCAAGGGCAGATCCTTTTTAAACTGTGATTCAGGGATCCTCACCATTTGTATTTCATAGCTATGTCATTGGAAACATATGACTTGCAGGGTTGCTGAGGCAGGGAAGGAGCGAGCATGGGGAATTCATACCCATTATTACAGTCTTCAGACTAGAAGTAGCACATATCACTGCCACTCACAGCATTCTAACCAAAACATATGACCCTGACTAACTGTGTGGTGGATGGGGAATGCAGAGAACACCTGGGTAGTCAGTGAGCTGTAAATGTCTCTGATACAGTGAGCACCCACCATATTTCATTTTCATACTGTACAACTTCCAACCACCATGAACAATGCTACAGTGGATATCTTTGGCTTATACCCATGTAAACCCAGGTGAGAATTTCTCTGAGATGTTGTAGTGAGTTGAATGGTGACTCCCCAAAATATAGGTCCACATCCTAACCCCCAGAACCTGTGAATGTGGCCTTATTTGGAAAAAGAGTCTTTGCAGCTGTAATTACTAGAGATTTCTAGATGGGATAATCCTGGATTATACAGGTGGGTCCTGAATTCACTGATGGTATCCTTAAAAGAGACAAAAGAGCAGAAAACACAGAGAAAAAGGAGAAGGCCGTGTGAAGATGAAGGTAGAGATTGGAGTTATGTAGCCACAGCCAGGGACACCTGGAGCCACCAGAGCTGGGAAAGACAAAGAAGGATTGTCCCCTAGAGCCTTCAGAGGAGCACAACCTTGATTTCAGACTTCTGGTGTCCAGAAAGGCGGGAGAACAAATTTCATTGTTTTAAGTCACCAATTTTGTGATAGGTTGTTAAGGTAGGCCTAGGAAACTAACATAGATTTTGGTGCTGGCAATGGGGTGCTGCTGTAACAAGTACCTAAAACTAGGGGAATGAATGGCTGTGGAATTGGGTAATAGGCAGAGTCTACAAGAATTTTGAGGCTCATTATAGAAACATTCTAGATTCTGGTGAGGACTCATAAGGAAGTGAGGAGCACAGTGGCGAAAGCTTCTGTGGTCTTACAGAACACATATATTGCCATATATAGAATGTTGTTAGAAAAAGAACATTAAAGCTATTTCTAGCAAGTGCTCAGAAGGAAATGAAGAACATGTTATTGGAAAGTGGAGGAAAGGTTATCCTTGTTATACAGTGGTAGAAAATCTGGATGTATTGTGCTTTCATTGTTGCATAAAAAGCAAAACTTGCCACGTATAAGCTTGGATATTTAGCTGAGGAGATTTCTAAGCAAAGTGTTGAAAGTGCAACCTGGGCCCTAACCGGTTTGGCTCAGTGGATAGAGCGTCAGCCTGCAGACTGAAAGGTCCCAGGTTCGATTCCGGTCAAGGGCATGTACCTTGGTTGCGGGCACATTCCCAATAGGAGGTGTGCAGGAGGCAGCTGATCGATGTTTCTCTCTCATCGATGTTTCTAACTCTCTCTTCCTCTCTGTAAAAAATCAATAAAATATATTTAAAAAAAAAAAAAAAAGAAAGTGCAACCTGGTTCCTTTTGCTGCTTATAGTGAAATACAAGAGGAAAGATCAATTGAGGAAGGAACTATTAAATAAAAAGGATTTAGCATGTTGATTAGGGGAGAGTCTTGGCCTACCCAGATTACAAAAGACGCTAAAATTAGAAAATTCACTGTTGGGAAATGTTCCCTGGAGAGAAGGCGGAGGGTGTGGTTAAATGTTCTTTTACTAGAGAAATTAGACATGTGCCTTATGAAGCCACTCAGCCATGTCAATAAAAGCTTGGAGCAGAGATAGGGTTATGCAGGAAAGTTCTGTAGAGGACCCTCTTGTCTAATGACATGTCCTCCCCCCCCACCCCCCCGTGTCATGTACAGGAGGCCCACAGGTTTTTGAGGATGTTAATCAGCAAACACTGCCAACTTGGATTGAAAAGGGCAAAGATAGAATTAAATGAGAGAAGGCTATCAGGCGTTCAAAATTCTACAGACAGGAAATTGGCTGATAGAACTACTCAACTGCAAACATTTGCTACTCTTCAAAAAAACTTGTATGCATATATGCATAACCCATGGACACAGACAATAGTGTGGTGAAGGCCTGGGTTGGCGGTGGGGGGGTGTGGGGGCTAGAAGTGGTCAATGGGGAAAAAGGGAGACATCTGTAATACTTTCAACAATAAAGAGAAAATTTTTAAAAAGAATAAGAAAGATTGACTCTGAGGTGCTATCATAGGCCCAAAGGATAGGGTCACTGTTGGCCCAGAGGCTGAGACCACCAGAAGCTCAGAGGGCAGAACTGCCAAGGAACCAGAGGGTACCTTGAATTACAGAGGATTATTCTCAAGTCTTGAAACCAAATGAATTTTGCCCTGTCGGGTTTTGACTTTCTTGGGAAATGTCTATCATATAACTGTCCCATTAATGTATTTTGGAAGCAGATAACCTATTTTCCAATTTCACCGATCCACAGATAAAGAGGAATTTTGCTCCAGGTTGGACCATATCTCAAATCTCACATATACCTGATTTAGATAGCTCAGATGATGAGATTTGGAACTTTTTGAGTTGATTCTGGAATGAGTTAAAATTTGGAGGGATGTTGGGATTAGGTGAATGTATATATTTTGTATGTGGGAAGGACATACATTTTGGGGGACCAGAGAGTGGACTCTATTGCCCCCCCACCCGCCCACAATCATATCAACCTGGCAACTTTGAATGTGACTATTTGAAAATAGTCTTTGCAAATGTAATCAAGTTAAGATGAGGTCATACTGGATTAGGATGGGCTTTAAATCCAGTGACTGGTATCCTTAGAAGAGACTGAAGAGGAGAAGACACAGAAAAAGAGGAGAAGCACACATGAAGACAGAAGCAGAGGCTGGAATTATACAGCCAAGAAACACCTGAAGCTACCCAAAATCTGAAAGAGACAAGGAAGGATTCTCCCCTAGAGCTTTGGGAGGGAGAGAAGCCCTATCAATACCTTGATTTCAGACTTTCAACCTCCAGAAGTATGAGAGAATAAATTTCTGTTGTTTTGAGCCACCAAGATTGTGGTATTTTGTGAAGGCAACCTTAAGGAACTAATAGAGATGTTTTATCCAGAGAAGGCACAGTGTACTTCATCTGACTAATTACCTCCCTGATTTCTCTCCACATTAGTTGTACCAGTTTACACTCCTGCCAACAGTGCATAGAAGTTCCCACATTTCTGTCAAAGCTGGCATTATCCAGCTTTCTAATTTTAACCTAATACGTATAAAGCAATACTTTATTATTCCTTTAATTTTCTATTTCCCTGATTATGTCTTATTTTTAGTATCTCATGGTATGTTTGCTATCTTTTAGGATTTTCATTTTTGGAAATTGCCTGTGCTGCTTCATAGCCTTTGCTGCTTTTCCTATGTGAACTGTTTTCTTTTTCTTACTGATCTTCAGGAATTCCATACATATTCTACTTATTGATCTCTAATTGGTTTTATTTTTATTTTTTTCTATTTTTATTTTATTTTATTTTATTTTTTAATTTAATAAATATTTATTGTTCAGATTATTACAATTTTTTCTCCTTTTCCCCCCCATAGCTCCCCTCCACCTGATTCCCACCCCACCCTTTGCCCTTACCTCCCCCTACACTGTCCTCATCCATAGGTGTACGATTTTTGTCCAGTCTCTTCCTGCACCCCCCATACCCCTTTCCCCCTGAGAATTATCACTCCACTCCCTTTCTATGCCCCTGATTCTATTATATTCACCAGTTTATTCTGTTCCTCAGATTTATTAATTCACATGATTTTTAGGTTCACTTGTTGATAGATATGTATTTGTTGTTCATAATTTTTATCTTTACTTTTTTCTTCTTCCTCTTCTTAAAGAATACCTTTCAGCATTTCATATAATACTGGTTTGGTGGTGATGAACTCCTTTAGCTTTTTCTTATCTGTGAAGCTCTTTATCTGACCTTCCATTCTGAATAATAGCTTTGCTGGGTAGAGTAGTCTTGGTTGTAGGTTCTTGCTATTCATCACTTTGAATATTTTTTGCCACTCCTGTCTGGCCTGCATAGTTTCTGTTGAGAAATCAGCTGACAATCGTATGGGTGCTCCCTTGTAGGTAATTAACTGTTTTTCTCTTGCTGCTTTTAATATTCTCTCTTTGTCTTTTGCTCTTGGCATTTTAATTATGATGTGTCTTGGTGTGGTCCTCTTTGGATTCCTTTTGTTTGGGGTTCTGTGTGCTTCCTGGACTTGTAAGTCTATTTCTTTCACCAGGTGGGGGAAGTTTTCTGTCATTATTTCTTCCAATAGGTTTTCAGTATCTTGCTCTCTCTCTTCTTCTGGCACCCCCATAATTCTGATGTTGGTATGCTTGAAGTTGTCCCAGAGGCTTCTTACACTATCTGCAACTTTTTGGATTCTTTTTTCTTTTTTTTTGCTTTTCCAGTTGAGTGTTTTTTGCTTCTTTGTATTTCAGATCTTTGACTTGATTCTTGCGTTCCTCTAGTCTGCTGTTGGGTCTCTGTATAATATTTTTTATTTCAGTCAGTGTATGTTTAATTTCTAGTTGGTCCTTTTCCATATCTTCGAGGGTCTCATTATATTTATCGGCCTTTTCTAGGATATTCTTGAAGAGCCTTATAACCGTGGTTTTGAATTCTATATCCAGTCGTTTGTTTTCCTCCATTTCTTTCATTTGTGATCTGTTTCTTCGCCTCCCCATTTTTCACTGCTTCCCTGAGTTGGTAGAGTAGCTTTGTGTGCTAGGTTTTCTATATGGCCCAGTGGGTCGGCCTCCCCAGTTAACCTGAGGTGGACACTTTTGGTGCACCCCTTTGTGAACTGTGTGTACAGCCTTGTTGTAGTTAAGTCTTGATTGTTGTTGGTATCATTGGGACGAATTGACCTGCAGGCCAGTTGGCTGTGAGGATCAGCTGTGTTTACGCTGGGAGAACTGGGAGAAGTTTGGTGCTGGAGACAGCCTTATAGGATTAGCCTTGCCAGATTGCAAAAGCCTCTGTGCTCAGCTTGGAAGGGGTGGAGTCTCAGGGCGGGGCAGACAGTCTTGGCTTCCTGTCAGCCCTACCCTTGCGTGCAAGTCTCCAGACCTCTGCCTTCCACAGTTCCCGAGTTTCCGCCTTACAGTACAGACCTCCCCCGTAAGAGCGTGGGTCCCCAGGGGCTCGCCCGGAACTGCGGTTCAGTGCAGTCGTAACTGGGGTTCAGTACAGTAAGGAGCCTCTGACTCCCTTCTGCTAGGGATAGCCTGTGGTAACCTCTGCAGTCAGTCTTTGTGCACACTCGCGCCTCCAGACCCCTGCTGCTGCGGCTCCCCTGAGTCTCCAAGTCTCCGTGTGCCTTTCTCTCCACCTGACAGTCCAAACTCCTCCTGTATGAGCCTGAGTCCACAGGGTTTCGCCCGGAACTGAGGTTCAGCGCAGTCGGAACTGGGCTTCAGTGCAGTCGGGGCTTCTTTCCCCCTCCCGCCAGAGAAAGCCAGCCAGGCACTCCGCCACCCTTCCTCTCTGCGCGCGCACGTGTCTCCACACCTCAGCTCTTCGCCTTTCCTTCTCCGTGAGCTTTCCTCTTTCCTTCTAGTTGTAGAATTTCCACTCAGCCAGCTTTCCTGTGATTCTGGATGGTGTCCGTTCTGTCTTTTAGTTGTAGTCTTGAAATTGTTGTGCAAGGCAGCAGTTTAAGTGCTTACCTATGCCGCCATCTTGGTTTCTCTCTCTAATTGGTTTTAGACATTATAAATATCTTTCTCCATTTTTTGTGGCCCTATTTCATTTTCTCTTTGTTTGCCTTTATTCATGCCAAACTAATGCCTTTTACTGGCTGTGTTGGAATTTACTTAATGATACTGCAATTCACGTTAAATGACTTGTTCTCTGTTCACTTGCCTTTCAGTTGTTGTATGTTTTTTTTTCTGAACCCAGTCAACTGTGCACATGTGTTTAGCAAATGTCAGGATTGGAAATAGTAGGCCTTATTCTGGAACAGAAAACATTGTAACTGATCAGGAACATATGGGGCTTCAGGCTGCTCACATGTGGATGTGTTGATGTGTTCTTGGGCCAGACGTTACATCACCCTCCGCTCAGAGCCCACTTAGGGAACCTGTTGAGGTACGTGAGGGTGAGCAACAAATAGCTCTTTGGCCAGTAGTGTAAGGGCAGATGTGTCTAATTTCATAGGGAAATTTGTAGGGGTGAGTGTTCACTGAATCATACAATGTGAGAGTTGGAAAGGACCTTGGGGATCATTCAGCTCTACCCCCTCATTTTACAGATGCAGGAACTGAGATCCAGGGAAATGAAGAGGCTTGTCCAAGTCATACAACTGAGGCTAGAACCCAGAGCTCTTGACTCTCATTTTGCGTGTTTTCATTTTTCTGCCTTTCCCAAGAGGATGTCACAAGTCATATTTTGGGCTTGAGTATGGGCTCTGGACCAGAGCTAGGACTTAATCTAGGAAATCAGAGGCCTCCAGAATTTGAACCCACTCAACCTGTCCAACCTTACTTTTTGCCATTCTAGAATAGTCTCTGCCTCATTCCTCTAATGTTACATGCTCTATTCTTACTTTTAAGCCTGTATTCATGGTATGATCATGCACGATCATACTTAGCATACCCTTCTCTTTTTTCTGTCCATCTAATCCATCAAGTGCTCATCCTTTGAGGCTGAGTTTTACCTTCTTCACACCATTGTTAACCAACATTATTCTCTTCCTTTAGGTTTTGATAACATGTGCAGTCTATACAAATACAATATATGCTTGATTATATGCTGCTTTTTTTCTGGAATGTTTCTATGGTACAACCAACTGAGCAAGTCAGTTGATGTCAATGTACCTCGTTGTTTATTCACTAAAAAATAAGAGTTGATCAAGATCATTTCTAAGGATGCTTCTATACTAACATTCTATGTCTATATAAGATTTTAAAATCATCAAGGAAAGGAACTCTATCCTATATTTCTTTTATAATTCCCTTAATCTAGTAGTTCTCATCTGAAGACAATTTTGCTCCCTAGGGGACATTTAACAACATTTGGAGACATTTTTGGTTGTGATGCTGGGGAAAGGGGATGCTATTGGCATCTCGTGGGTAGAGGCCAGAAATGCTGCTAAACATTCTACAATGCACAGAATAGGCCCCACAAAAATAGATTATGTAGTTCAAAATCTCACCATCAATGATGAGAGAGAATCATTGTATTATCTAGCTCAAAATCTCAGGCAAGGTTGAGAAACCCTACCTTAGTCTCTAATGCAACACCATATAGACATATAGTATACGTGAATAAATACTTTCATTCAAAAAGAATTGCCCTCATACAAGGGACCCTGTCAGATATAGAGGGAAAAGAAAAGTAAGGGAGCACTCATGCAAAACTAATGCTATATTAGAGAAGAGAATGAAATTGTCCTTAGTTAAGAGGGAGAGGAAAGAGAACAATAAAGAAGGAAATGTTGAATAGAAGAGTACTGAGAGCTGAGAAGTTATTATGGGAGATAGTGATTTAAATAGCTCATCTAGTAGACATCTTTGGTAGAAGTGCTTGTGATTGTGGGTAGTGATAATAATAACATTGGAAACATGAAGGAAACTTCTGGGAACTATAATTTATGTTGTCAAGAAGATTTGTGTTTATAACACCCTCATTCTTACTTTCCCTTGAAATAAAGTCTGGGTGATAAAAATAGTTTAATTAATAGATGAGGCAAGGAGATTTCCTTGTGGTCTGAGCTCCAACATCCAAAAATATCTGCCTTAGCTGTGCTCCCAGCTTTCTCTCTCACTGTATCATATCTGTTTGTCTCTTCATGTTGCAACATGCAAGAAAGTCAAGTTATTTCTTTGTCGTCCTCCCCTCTCCTCTCCATCATTCAATGAATGTAATAAATATCCTAGACATACAAAATAGAAAGCTCCCCCAAAAGTCAGGATTGAAGGGAAGATCCATGTCCTGAAAACTCTTCTGAGATGGACATCATTATTCTCAACCTCTCAAGCACTTGCAAGGAGATTGCATTATTTGTTCTGGCTACCAGAGGTATTTGGCAAAGTTTTAGTTTAGATTTTGTTTGAGGAAGAAATGCTTAAGTTAAACATTAAAATTCATGAGAATATTTCAGTTCCTTGTAAACTCTTCCAATCATTACTACTTCAAACGAGGTGTCATTTGTGGCTCCTCACTGAGGAAAAGCTCTCCTCAGGGGACTTCCAATAGTTAATTTCAGGAGCTCTCTGAGTCTACGGTCAAGTGTAATGCATCATAAAGCAGGCTGCAGTGTGTGTGTGTTAGCAACACTCATGACCTCTTTTTCATGGTTTAGGTTCCTCTTTGGTGCATGGGCTTATAGACTATGTCCAGAGAAAAATGAGTGTTTTTCACCCAGTATGCCTGAGTTCATTTTCCAGGTTTTCCAGGAAAGAAAAAAAAAAAAAAAAAAAAAAAAAAAAGAAAGAAAAGAAAGAAATCAGATAAGGGAATGTAAGCACCTCTTCCTCTTTTTAAAACTTTTCTGTAAAGGTTTTTGGGAAAATATTCCGGGGCAAGGACTGAGTGTCAGTGTACCCAGTGTAGAGATCTACACATAATAGAAATTTGATCAATGTGTGCTGCTATATTTTTTGGCAGATGAATGAATGGCTTCTCTCTTTTCCTTTTAAAATTTATTTTTATTTTAAAAAACATTTTTATTGATTTCAGAGAGGAAGGGAGAGGGAGAGAGAGATAGAAACATCAATGACGAGAGAGAATCATTGATTGGCTGCCTCCTGCATGCCCCCTACTAGGGGTGGAGCCCACAACCGGGCATGTACCCTGACCAGGAATCAAACCGTGACCTCCTTGTTCATAGGTCGCTGCTCAATCACTGGGCCACACCGGCCAGGCATGGCTTCTCTTTATAGAATAATCTTGGAGGTGGGGTGAACAACATCACAGGAAGGAGTTATAACAAGATAAAGCATGTAAGTGTGACTGCACATTTTGTGGCCCAGTCACCTATTCTGTTATTCTGGAATTTCGTTTCTGCATCCATTCTTCAAGGCTGCCTTTTCCACTTGTCATCCTGCACCCCCTAATAGCAATATACAAGGGACTGAGTCTACAAAACTTGAATGACCATGATAAGCCTTTCGAGATTAATGCATGCATGAGTGGGCCCCTGTTTGGGATTTTTTTTGCTCTTCCCCTTATTGATATCATTTAAAAATGCAAAGCCATAAGAGTCTGGGCAGCCTTTTATTTGGTCTCTGGTTTTGCTTTCATAGGTCTTATATACCTTCTTGGCTGGGTGTAGCTGAGACTGGTTTTACAAGAAGCAACCAATAAAGCCCAGAATGGGGAAAGATGAGTAAACTCTTGCTCTGAGGGCAGGGTTTGTGGAAAGGGAGAAAGGGATCTCCCCTTTCTATGTTATGAGAATGCATGATCTATCAAGGCTCTACTTAAAAGTTCTCCCGGGCAGCTACCGGTAACCTTCTTGTACTTAGCTCACCAGGTGATTTTTGAGCATCTCGCTATAATCTGTTCTTTCCCTAAACAGAGAGGATAACAATGTTTGCAAACAATGTGAAGAAGAATGTGGTAGGCAGATTTCTAAGATGGGCCATGGTTCTGCACTTCTCCCTTCCAGGTAGATGCCCCAAGAAGGAATGTGCAGCATTGTGACTATGATGGATCTTGCTCCTGTGATGAGGTTATGTTATGTGGCACAGTTAACTTTAAGGAAAATTATCTGGTGGGCCTGACCTAGTCACACGAGATGTTTAAAAGCAGAGTTTTCTCCAGCTGGTCACAGGAGCAGAAGGCAGAGATTGAAAGTAGGAGGAGAATTTGACTTGTTGCTGACCTGAGAATGGAGAGGCTATGTGGTAAGAAATGTGGACAACCTGTAAGGGTTGATCATGGTTCCTAGTTGACAGACCTCAACCCTACAACTGTAAGGAAATGAATTCTGCTAAAACTAGAGTTTCAAACAGGACCCAGGGGTCTAGATGAGAATGCAGCCCCACTAGACACCTTGATTTCAGCCAGGTGAGACCCTGAGAAGAGAATTGAGACAGCACCATGTCCAGACTTCTGACCTCTGGAAATTGTGAGATATTAAATGTGTATTGTTTTAAGCCACTAAATTTGTGGCTTGTGCTCTCCATTCTATCCAGTAATGGAATAATGATATGAAGGAGGAGAAAGCCTTTGGGAGAAGACAGCTAAGTAAACCCAACATTCCTATGTTTGGTTTTAGAACAAAGTTATTGTGATGGTTAATTACATGTATCCATTTGGCTAGACTGTGGCACCTAGTTGTTCAGTCAAACCCTGGTCTAGATGCTGCTGTGAAGGTAGTTTGTAGATGTAACATTTGTAATCTGTTGACTTTATTTTATTTATTTTTGTATCCTATTCACTTTAGATAAAGGCGATTACCCTCCATAATGTGGGTAGGCCTCATTTAATCAGTTGAAGGCCTTAAGTGCAAAAAGCAGGTTTTCTAGAGAAGAATTCTGCAAGACTGTAGCAATAAAATTCTGTGTGGGTTCCCAGCATGCAGGCCTGCCCTATAGATTTCAGACTTGCTAACCCCCACAATCGAATGAGCCAATTCCTTAACCTGTCTTCATACATATCCTATTGGTTCTGTTTCCTCTGAAGACCCTTACTGATGCAGTCATAAACTCAGTGCCCTTAGGGGCCACACAGATGGGAGAGGTGTGCTGAGGGTTAATTTGAAGACAGTGTGGGTGCCCTCTCAGAAGCAGCTCATACACAGTGCCACCAGGTGCCACTGGCCAGCAGCACAGGCCTAGTATTACCAGATCTTTTGATGTTTTTCAAAAGAAGCCATAAATCCAGGTTCTTATACAAAATTGCCCAAATTTTAAATGTAGGTTCCTAATTCAAAAATATATTTTTAAAAAACATTGAGTGTACTACAAGGAAACAATCCAGAATATGGGTTGTCCTCTAAGACACACCATGCGGGTTCCTTTAATAAATCGAACTTACTGAAACAGCAACAGCAAAACAACTCCAAAACAAAAGAAAACCAGGGCTGGGAGACTGTTGTGAATGGGAAGGATGAGAAGAGATTTACCAGACCTAACAACCAAATGCAATGAGTGTCTTTTGTGATTGGTTTGGGGAAAAAAATTTTACCTATAATAGACATTTTGGGGACAGTTGTGGGGTATGAATTTTAGATGATATTAGGAGCTTCTAGTTAACTTATTTGGGTATAATAACGATGCTGTTGTTATTGTGAATATATAAGGGACGTTCTTAAATTTTTAAAGAGATGTATGCTGAGATATTTAGGTGTAAAGTATAATGTCTTTAATTTACTTAAAACTTCCTTTCATTCTTTTTCTCAACGGTAAAATGTTCACAATGATTTAATGTAGATAATGGGCATATTTGTATTTATTGTACTATTCCTCATATTCTTCTGTAAGCTTAAAACATTTTTATAAGTAATTTTTAAAAAAGCCATTGAGTCAAGTAGGTAACATGTACGTCAGTGCGTCCCAGTTTGCAATTATGACCTGTTAGAGGCCGGGTGCATGACATTTGTGCACTGGGGGAGGGGGTCCTTCAGCCTGGCCTGCACCCTCTTGCAGTCCAGGACCCCTAGGGGGATGTCCGAATGCCGGCTTAGGCCCTGTTGGCCTAAGCCGGCAGTCGGACATCCCCCAAGGGGTCCTTAGCACTGCTGTGGAGGTGGGAGAGGCTCCCACCACCGCCGCTGTGCTCACCAGCTGTAAGCCCGGCTTCTGGCTGAGCGGCGCTCCCGCTGTGGGTATGCACTGACCACCAGGGGGTAACGCCTGTGTGGAGCATCTGCCCCCCCCTCCCCCCCCCCCCGTGCATGTCATAGCGACTGGTAGTTCCACCGTTTGGTCGATTTGCATAGCCTTTTATTATATAGGCTAAGCTTGGGTCAAAGAACTGCACATAATTTCCAGGCTAACTAGTCTTTCTTTTCCTTGCCTCTGTGGCGGTGGTGTGGCCAGCCTGTCATTGTTGTGTATTTATTTATCATGTCCCTCCTGGTAGATGTGAGTTCTTCTTGGGCTGAAAAGGGGTCTTGTTCACCTCTGTGTTCCTGTTCCTATATCTGAGCATTCAGTACACCTCTGCTGAATGGACAAAGGAAAGCCCAGGAAAGCTATAACAACAATAACGATGATAATGATAACAGATGAACCCTTAAAGTGTTCCAGGCTAAAAACCTCACAACAGTCACACAAATTAGATTGAATTACATGCTAAAAGTAGTGGTAGTTGGTCTCCTTTTACTAACACAGAAGGTGAGGTCCTCGGATGATTGGAAATTTGCTAATCCAATTAAAAAGGCCACAGCTCAGCACCAGAGTCTCCTTTGAAAACAATTCCCCTTCCTGCCTCTGATGTCTTCTTAGCTCTCTAACATACAAAGTTTTACTAAACTAATTTGACTACATTCTGTGTGGCAAACAAGGGAATTTCAGGACCAGTCATGGGAGAAAGGAGGCTGGACTGTGGCATCTTGTGCTCCTTCTGTGGATTTCACACACAGCTGAGCATGGGGCACAAGAGCTGGCCAGGCAGAGGCCTGTGCAAACTCAGTGGGTGGGAAGGATGAGCATGTGGAGGCAGGAGCAGTGAGAGATCAGGTGACCTTGACTCCTGCACTTAGGCAACATGACCAGGACCTGGTCGGTGAGCTACTCAACTGAATGGAGGAGCACAGTCCTGCACCCTCACTGAGTGTTAACTAACTTCCAAGGGGACAGTTTGACTCTCACCAGGCTGCCCTTGGAGATCCACAGCAGGTCATCTCCCTAAGAAAGGGGACAAAGACTACTACTAATTGTGCTGTCCTACCCCCCAGAAAACCACCCCAGGCACATTTTTAAATCATGGGGTACATTTTCCTAAAGACATTTGTAAGTGGGGTAGATCTGTTTAAATTTTTTGCTGTTGGCTGGTCAGGAAAGAAAAATAAAATCAAAATCAGTGTCAGGGATTAGGGTCTCTACCATGCTATCTGCTGGAGTTGACCTCCTTCACCTTGAATCTTCATTATAGGAGCAGCTGATATCCCACAGTGACATCCCTTACCTTGGATCTCTTCTACTGCAGATATGGTCCCTTGTGCCCATCAATTCTTCCTGCCCCCCGCCCTCCGCCCCCCGCCCCCCGCCCCCCCCCCCCCCCCCCCACACACACACACTCTGGCCGCTAGCCCTGTGCCTTCATCTATCCAGAATCCTGTTACACAAAGCTCCTCACACAGAGGAGGCCCCTATGGAGATTTCCTTCTTAACTGGGTGAGAATTTGTCATTTCACACTTGGTTTGGACTAGACTATTGTATTAGTTGCCTACTGCCACTGTTACAAAATATCACAAATTTAGTGGCTGCAAACAACACAAATGTGTTAACTTAGAGTTGTGGGGTTCAGAAGTCCCAAAATCAGCTTCTCTGGGCTGAAGTCAAGTTGTTGGCAGGACTGTGTTCCCTCCAGAGGCTCCAGGGGAGAATCCATTTCCTTTCCTTTTCCAGCTTCTAGAGGACCCATATTCTCAGCTCAGAGCCCCTGGCTGCAAATTCACAGCCAGTAATGCAGCATCTTCGAATCTCTCACAGACCTTAGCTCTCTGCTCCTGTCATCACATTTTCTTCTCCCACTTGGCCTCCTGCGTTCCTCTTATAAGGCCCCTTGTGATATATTGGGCCCACCCAGTTAATCCAGGATAATCCCAACACCTCAAAACCCTCAGTTTACTCACATCTGCATGTTCCTTTTGCCATGAAAACTAACAAGTCCCAGGGAGTAGGACCTGGGCATCTTTGGGAGGCATTATTCTGCCTAACACAATTAATGTTTGACACAGTCAACTCCAGAAAAAGGGTTACTATACTTCTGCTTGGAAACTGTTTTCAGATGGTGACAAGTCCAGCCGATTTGTAAAGTTGCAGCCTAAACAGTCCTTCTCATTTAGCACTGCAATTCCCCTGTTGTAGTCACTTGGTAACTTTCAAAGTTTTTTGCTTTTGCTGTTTTGTCAGAACTGCCTTTTCCAATTTCTGAGTTTTAACCTGCTCCTCCCCATCCCCATTATAAACTATCTTCCTGTGTTTTCGTTTTTTTGTTTTGTTTTTTGCAAATTTTTAGCACAAAACTAATTATGTATTTTAAGTACTTGGATTAAATAGCAGTGAGAATTATATATATATATATATATATATATATATATATATATATATATATGCATGCTAGTGGCCCGGTGCACAAAATTCGTTCAGGAGGGGGGGCAGTGTGTGTGTTCCTCAGCCCGGCCTGCACACTCTCCAATCTGGGACCCCTAGAAGGATGTCCTACTGCCGGTTTACAGGGATCAGGCCTAAACCCGCAGTCGGACATCCCTCTCACAATCTGGGATTGCTGGCTCCTAACCGCTCACCTGCCTGCCTGCCTGCCTGATTGCCCCTAACCACTCTGCCTGCCGGCCTGCTCGCCCCCAACTGCCCCCCGCTGCTGGCCTGCTCACCCCCAAATGTCCCCCCGCGCCAGCCTGCTCACTCCCAACTGCCCCTCCCTGCTGGCCTGCTCTCTCTCACCTTCCCTCCCCACTGGCCTGCTCACCCCCAACTGGCCCCCCTGCTGGTCTGCTTACCCCCAATGGCCCCGCTCCCCACCAGCCTGATCACCTATAACTGCCCTCCCCTCTTGGCCTTTAACTGCCTCTACCTCAGCCCCGCCACCATGGCTTTGTCCAGAAGAACGTCTGGAAGGTCTCCTGGAAGGTCTCCCAGTCTAATTAGCATATTACCCTTTTATTAGTATATATATATATATTCTTTGGTGAAAGACTGGTGCCTAATTAAAATCTGTCAAAGTATGCATCTCTGCCAGTGTGTGTCCAGGTAGCCTTTTTTCTGTGAATGAAAGAACACATGGGCTTTAATTTTCTACCACAATGAAGGACAAATACACTAATATCCTTGCAAAGGTAAAAGCTGACCTGATGTTTTGACATTTTTCAAATAGATTAGAATATTGGAATTTGCAGTCTAAGGTCTAACTCCAGATCAATTCCAAATCAAGTTAGTGAAACATGTATCTTTTTTTTAACCTCATAAGTAATTAATGTCTATATAGTAAAAAGTAATACAGAAATGCCTGCTTTAATAAGCAAAAGGGACTATTTGATGTGAGGTATATTTCCTTTTATAAAATATCTCACCTATTTCTAGAAGTGAAATGCAAGGTCTTCCATTTACAGAAAACAGTAGAGTCCAAGCAAGCAGAATGGCTATTTTTATATTGGGGGAGAGAAGGGAAATTCCTATGAGAGCTGCTTTTCCCAAATTGAGTATTGACAAAAAATTATTTGAACTAAAACCATTAGTCAATTACTATTTTTCCTGGTCACAAATCACTTTAATGGTTTCCTTGGAATTTGAATTAATCCAAGATGAAGTAGTTTTGGCAGTGATTCAAGAAATGGCCCTGGAGCAAACATTTTATGTGTAAATCTACAAGGGCTGCAGTAAGATAGAGTGATTGGTGGCATGGGGACAGAATATTTCTATGATTTTTCAACTATCTTAAAGTAGTACATGGAATCTAAATGTGCCCATTTTTTTTTAAAGTAGATATAATTCTTATACAGCTTGCTTTCTTTTGCATTCCATAGACCCTCCACCAAATAACCAGGAATGGAATGCGACCACATTCCTGCCAGAGCAGATTGCCAAAGATCTCGTTATTAGTCTGGAATCCAGAATGGGAAGAGAGCTGCTCCTTAAGAAATGATAAGAGCTTCGTTAGCACATACTTGAGAAAGTATTGCAGGTCTCCGAGAAGTGCTATTTTTCCAGTTAGGCTAACAATTATTATTTGGACTCAGAGAAAGTATGACAAAAATAGAAGGGGGGATGGGCAGAGTCCTAACCTCTTCAATCTCTTCTCAGGAAAACAGTGTTGTCAGTTATGGGTGATTTGGTTAGTGCCAATATGCCACCGGGTAACTGTAAATAAGGGGCTATATGAAACACTAAATGCCTTGTAATCTTGGTTGCTATCTTCAGGGCTACATTTACTCTTTAATAAATAAGGTAAATAACTTTAGTGTTTTATTTTGCTGTCTTATAGATTAGAATGTTTAAAAGTCTATGTTCACGATAGAGGTGTTAGCTGCACCTATGATATAATCACATTGCAATATATAAACACATTAAATCAACATACTGTACACCTTTAACATGCACAATGTTATATGTCAATTATATATCAATTAAGAAACTACAATGAAAATTTAAAAAATCCTATGTTCCCTTGGGATATTAACTTGTTTATATTATATCCCAGTGAAGACAACACTGTAGCTAAGAATTTTTAGGAGACTAAGTGCGATAAATGCTGTAATATTTCTCTCTCCTCTCCTCCTCTTCCCTCCCCTTCTTCTTTTTACTAGTCCAGACACACTTAGAATTTTACCATTACTACAATCAGAAGCCCCCTTCCTAAGATTTCTCTTCCTTTCTGAATAACCTAAGAGAGATGCAAATATCATTATCTATCAGTCAAGTACATTCAGATACAAATTACTGGCTGACCCCAGAGGGGCGAACATTCTAGGCAAAGCAGAGGGTGCAAAGAAGGACCATTTCTGCAACCTACTTATGCATTTAAAAATTAGATTAAATAAAACCAGTGGCCCTCAGGGATAATGCAGCCCCAAGCTGGGGACCACAGTGGAATATGGGTCATATTTCATTCACTGCTTGTGCCAACAGCCTTGTAATTATATGTGTCCTCCCTGCTTCCTCCTACTGGATCTAAAGTGCAAGAAAAATGAATGGTTAGGAGGAAGGACATGTGTGGTGCTGGGAGGGATAACTTAACGGAAGCAATATCAGGCTGAGTCTGGCCACAGCAGCTGCACTGACGCTTCCTGCACTCATCCTTGTTTTTAGCATTTCCTATAGAATGTAAAAAAGGACTCTTTCACTCTCAGCGTTTTGGCAGAGGCCCTAGTCAGAGAACCAAATATTCCAGCATCTCAGAGGAGTATTGGGCTCCCCATGCGGGATATGCTTAGATGCTGATTTCTGTTCTCCTGGCATTAGCTCACAGGCCACCCCCGAGGGATGTCATAGAAGTGGTGAGACACTAGGATTGAGAGTGTCTTTGGAGAGAGTTTTCAGTGGGGAGCTGCATAGTGAGGGGAGGGAATACTTCTGTCATTTCAAACCAACTAAGAGAATCTGTAAGAAGCTCACAGAAAAGTTATCATGTGTGTCTGGAGGGCAAGGGGACATCTAAAAAGTCTGCTGAGGAGAGACTGTCTCGAGCTTGCTGCTCTGGGGCCATGGAATAGAGAGCCCCATGGAATAGAGAGTTTCTGGAGTTTGGTGGGGCAGGCTGTTTCTCCTTGGTCAAAGGAGGACCCCATGGAAGGACTGGGTCATTATGGACTCTATCCAAGAGGACTGCCTGGAGAGAAAAGGTGAAACTCGCCTCCCCCATGGGGGTGACTTACCAGAATCCATGGGAGTCCAGCTGCTGTCTTTGGGAGATTCTTACCTAGGGAAAATCCTTGAACAATACATAAAAATGCTTCAGAAGAAAGAGAATTGGCATTTAAATTCTATACCCTGAAAGGACATTGATGCCACATTACAACTCACTTATCAAATAGCCCTTTCTTCAACCCTGGTACGAGCAGAACTCAGCAGGTCAGACCGTACTCCCTTCACCACTTATCATTTCCTGGTGAGGGTTGGGCCAGAGCTGGTGGTGGGAGAAACGTACAATTAAATACATTTTGGAGTTTTGATACTACACTGTGTGCTAAACACAATGTGTTTTTGTACCTGTTGTAAGTAGCTGGAGAAGCCAGGAAATGTTCTAGAGGTTTTTTTCTGGGAGCAGGAAGTACAAGTTGAGAGTGTCAGGGGTTGGTGGTGGGAAAGAACAATGTTGCTGTTTCCACCTTTTCAAGTTCCACTTTATTTCCTGAGCCAGGTCTGCATTGAGTACAAAGGTCTGACTTGCAGAGAAGTATGTGTATATTCCAGATCCCGTTCCCTCTCATTCCTCAAGGACGTCAGCCTTGCTGCAGTTGCCTCCTTCCTCTTGTACATCATTGACTTTTCCATCTCCACTCAACCACTGAGCCACACCGACCCAGGCTTGAATGATATTTTAAACTAGAGGCCCCGTGCACGAATTCGTGCAAGGGTCTTGGCCCTCTCAGCCCCTCACAGCCTCGGCTGGCCCTCGCAGCCTCAGCTGGCCCTCGAAGCCCTGGCTTCGTCCGGAAGGTCGTGTGGATGGTCATTCAGAAGGATGTCCGGACAGTCATTCTGCTGTTCAGTCTAATTAGCATACTAGCTCTTTATTATATAGGATGAGTATAGAATTCTAGGTTGACAAATTTTTGTTTTGGCGCTTTGAAGATGTTATTCCATTATCTCCTGGCTTCCATAACTTATGTTGAAAAACCAACCATTAGTTTTATTGTTGTTCCTTTTAAGTTAATGTATCTTTTTTTCCTGTGGCTGCTTTTAAGATTTTCTCTCAATTCTTGATTATTAGAAGATTGACAAAATATGTCTAAGTATGATTCTCATTTTATTTATCCTGCTTAGAATTTTCTAAATTTCTTGTATCTGTGGGATGATGTCTTAACAACATTAGAAAATGTTTAGCCTTTATTTTCTCAAATATTGTTTCTGTTACAATTTATTTCTCCTCTTCTGGGATTCCAATGAAATATGGAAGACTTTTTAACTTTGTTCCATTTGTCTCTAATACTGTTTTATTTTTATACATTCATTCTATCTGTGCTTGAATTTGTATATTTCTATTGTTCTGTGTTATAGTCTAATCCTATCATCTCTGTCAAGTCTGCTGTTAAATGTTCAACCGCACTGGCAATCAGGGAAATGCAAATTAAAACTACAATGAGATACCACCTTACACCAGTTAGAGTGGCCATTATCAACAAGACAAGCAACAACAAGTATTGGAGAGGTTGTGGAAAAAAGGGAACCCTCATTCACTGCTGTTGGGAATGTAGACTGGTACAACCACTATGGAAAGCAGTCTGGCGATTCTTCAAAAAATGAGAAATAGAGCTACCATATGACCTAACAATCCCACTCCTGGGTATATACCCCAAAAGCTCAAAATCATTTATATGCAAAGATATATGCACCCCTATGTTCATTGCAGCATTATTTGCGGTGGCCAAGAGTTGGAAACAGCCAAAGTGCCCTATGATAGAGGACCGGATAAAGAAGATGTGGCATATATACACAATGGAGTACTGCACAGCCATAAGAAAGGATGAAATAGCATCATTTACAACAACATGGATGGACCTTGAGAACATTATGGGAAGTGAAATAAGTCAAATAGAAAAAGCTAAGAACTATATGATTTAACTCATATGTGGAATATACTAGTAAAACTGAAACTTATGAACAACAAACAGTAGTGTGGTGGTTGCCAGGGGGAAGGGCGTGGGGAAAGAAAGGGATCCTAATATGAGGTAATAGGAGATTTGACTTTGGGTGGTGGGCACATGGTCCTATATTCAGTTTTGTAAATTAGTAATCCACACATGAAACCTATATGTTCATGTTGAATAATGTCACCTCAATAAAATAAAATAAAAAATAAAAAAAATAAAATAAATAAAATGGCCAAAATATTTGAACATAAAAAAATGTATCCAATATGTAACTTCAGATACTGTATTTTTCAGTTAGACAGTACATATTGATTTTTTACATAGAGTTAAGTTCTTTGTTACTGTTTCTTATCTTTTCATCTATTTTTCCTCTTCTATTTCCTATAACATATTAATCAGTTAAAGTTCTTGTCTGCTAGCTTCAATATGTGGATTGTCCATAGGTTTGCTTCTATTTTTTCTCTTGATTATGATTATCAGCCACATTTTTCTACTTCACTGCATGCCTAACAATTTTTTATTGTTTTTCAGACATTGAATATAAAAAAGCACTGCAGTGGCTCCAGATTATACCTCACACAGGAGAGGATTTCCATTTTCCCTATTAGGCCATAGAATGAGGGGTTTATCTTAAAATTAGTAGGGGCTATATTGCAGCTTTAATAAGATTTAGTACACTTCTGGTTTTTCTCTGTTCCTTAAATATAGCTCTTTTGAGCTTTTGGTTAGAGCCTGCAGGATTTCCGTCTTCTCAGTCCTAAAAAACTGGGAAATCCAGTGCTGTACTTCGGAGGTTTTGAACTTAGCTCTTTATCCTCCCACTTCTTGCTCCATCACAACTTCAAAATTTGGAAGATGTCCTCAGGGTGCCAGACTCTGTGCTTAATGGCAGGATCTCTTTCTCTAGTTAGACTTTTTCTCTTTAGCACTACGAAACTAGAGGAGATTGTATTATGCCTTTTGAAGCTTTCAGCTGAACTTCCCAGTCTTCTTTGCATATCCCCTGAACTCAGAAGATGTCCCATGGGGAAAACCAGTTGTGTGTTTTGTGTTTAGCACTTCTCCAGTTTCTAGTTTCTCTCACTAGCTCCACATGACCACCAAAAACCTCTCTGGTTTTTCTTACTTCGAGAAAATTCTTCTTTACAAGCCAAGTCTGATTCTTGGTTCATGCCCAGAATTGTCAAATGTCCCCAAAGAAGAAAGCAACTGGTGATTTATGTAGCCCTCATTGCTTCCTCATTTTCCAAAGCCCTTAAAAATGGAACTTTTGTAACATATCTAGCTCTTTCTAGTTGTTGCAATTGGAATTATAGTCTGCCATGACCTACTACAGTTTAATCAGAAACAGAAGTACCCTGACCATTATCTTTTGAGGATACGGCCCACCAATATGGTTACAACTTTAAGAATTGAAAGCCCCATAGCCTGCCACTAGTGCTTGGATTCCAGGAGGTGGAAGGCTACTTTGGTGGTCCAGACTTGTGTTCTCAATTGCAGAAGACCTGAGCAAATAAGTAGCATGGCCTTGGAAGCTATTGCTAGACTGGATATGGATAGAACAGCTGTCAGAATAAGTGGCTTTAGAATAAACCATGTAAGCTTGCAGCAATAAACATTGACTGAACATCTAGACTCTTCCATTTTCCTAGATATAAATTCCCCTCCATATGATTAAGAGGGGATAAATGGTGATGGAAAGAGACATGGAGTGGAAAACACACAATATAATATGCAGATGATTTATTATAGAATTGTACACCTGAAGCCTATATTATTTTATTAACCAATGTGACCCTAATAAGTTCAATTTAAAAAAGATAGGAAAGGAATCCTTCCCATTTTTTTTTTGTGCATGGTATTTAAAGAGGATCAAATTTGACTCAGAAAATTAAATAAATCTGTATTCTTTCACAGAGGAAAAATACTTACTACACTGTTATTTTTAGTAGTATGACCAGGCTACTGGGTACAAAATTGATTTAGAGCTGTATGACTCTGAATATGAAGTTTTATGAATCCTATCTAATAAAAGAGTAATATGCAAATTGACCATACCTCCGCTACACCCACAAGCCATGCCCACCAGCTAATCAGGAGCGAGTATGCAAATTAACCCAACCAAGATGGCTGCGGCACAGAGAGAGCAGGAGGCTTGGGTTTCTCTGGCAATGGAGGAAGCCAAGCTTTCCGCCTGCCCTGGCCTGCCTTAGCCTCCACTTAAGGCTATAAAGTTCCAATTATAGAAGATAAATAAATCCCAACAAAAATGGTGGCAGCCACGGAGCTGGAGAGAGCAGGAGGCTTGAGTTGCCCCCGGAGATGGAGGAAGCCAAGTTTCCACAGCCCTGGCCTGCCTTGGCCTCTGCTTAAGGCTACAAAGTTTTAATTATAGAAGATACATAAATCCCAGATAACAGGGCCTCCACTTGGGTTGCCGGGGGGTGTGGCCAGCCTGCAAACCACCATAGGCCCCTCACCCAGGCCGCCCCACACCCCAAGGGAACCCCCACCCTGATCCGTGACACCCTTTAGGGCAAACCAGCTGGCCCCCACCCATGCACCAGGCCTCTGTCCTATCTAATCCTTCTATCTAATAAAAGAATAATATGCAAATTGATCGTCACTCCAACACACAAGATGGCTACACCCATGTGGACACAAGATGACCAGCAGGGGAGGGCAGTTGGGAGGGACCAGGCCTGCAAGGCAGGGCAGTTGGGAGCGATCAAGCCTGTAGGGGAGGGCAGTTAGGGGTGACCAGGCTGGCAGAGGAGGGAAGTCGGGGGCAACTGGGCCTGCAGGGAAGGGCAGTTGGGGGGGGCCCAGGCCTACAGGGGAGGGCAGATAGGGGTGACCAGGCCTGCAGGGGAGGGCAGTTAGGAGTGACCAGGCCTGCAGGGGAGGGCAGTTAGGGGCAAACAGGCTGGCAGGGGAGCAGTTAGGCATCAATCAGGCTGTCAGGGGAGTGGTTAGGGGGTGATCAGGCCGGCAGGCAGAAACAGTTAGGGGCAATCAGGAAGGCAGGCAGGTGAGTAGTTGGGAGCCAGCAGTCCTGGATTGTGAGAGGGATGTCTGACTGCCCGTTTAGGCCCGATCCTGGTAGGACAGTTGGACATCCCTTGAGGGATCCCAGATTGAAGAGGGTGTAGGCTGGGCTGAGGGACAGCCTCCCCCCCCCCCCCCCCCCCCCGCCCCGCGTGCACGAATTTTGTGCACCGGGCCTCTAGTTCCTTAATAATTTTATTTGCTTATATTGTCTTTTTCATATGTATGTATATATGTATAAATACACATACATATATATGCACTTATATAGGTATGCATATAACATAATTTTTAGTCATTATTCATATAATATGGGGAATTATTTTTTAATTGTTTTTAAATTATATTATTTTTAAAGAACAATATTGACATTTTAAACTAGATCCACACCTTTTATACCATGATCTTCATAGTTTTTAGGGCTTTTTGTTTGTTTGTTGCTTTGTGGGTTGATCAGTTGAAGGATACCTTCAAATTATTGCTTCTAGCCCTGGCCAGTGCGCTCAGTGATTAGGGTTTGACTCCCAATCAAGGACTGGGTTGCAGGTTTGATTCCTGGCCCCCTGTACAGGTGCTTGCAGGAGACAACCAATCAATGTGTCTCTCTCACACAGATGTTTCTCTCTCTCTCTCTCTTATCCTCCCTCCCTCCCTCCATCCCTTCCACTCTAAAAATCAATGGAAAAAATATCCTCAGATGAGGATTAACAAAAAATAAAATAAAACAAAATTATTTCGTGTAGTATTTTGTAAGTAATTCATGCCTGACTATAACTGTTGTCTTCATGAATGAAAAATAACCTTGAAATCTTTGGGCTACAAATTTTTGCTTCCAAACTTCACAATGTCATCTCCTGGGAGCTTTAAAAAAATACTGATGCCTGGATCCCATCCCTAACAATTCTGATTTAATTGGTCTGAGATCTGGCCTGGATATCAGGATTAAAAACAAAACAACAACAACAAAATATGCTCAGGCTCCACTCTAGGTCAATTAAACCAGAATTTCTGGGAGTGAGGCTTGGGCATTGGCACACTCTTTCTGCTTTGTGCGAGAAATTCTCACGTTTGCCAACCATGCTGTCAGTGTCCAGCAGTGTCAGTTTTGTTCTTTATTACCATCAACGTGGGTTAGAATTTGGCTTTTACATGTTTAGATTTTTGCAATTCTATCTTACCTATCATTTCCCTTTTTATCTTAATCTGTAGTCTTCCTATACCAGCTCATCTCTTGGTACAGCTTTCCTCTCTTTCACTATGGAGGAGAGTCATTTTACATCTTATGAAACTGTTTTCTGAATTTCTCTTTGGTACTCTGCAGGAGATAATTTCTGGAGGCTTGCTCTTTCTCTCCATCTTCAGAATAATGCTCTCCTTCCCGTTTTTCCTTTAGGATTTTTGTCAGACCCCTATTTTTGTTATTATTATGGTTTTGGTTGTACCTGTTTTCTTCTTTTTTATTTTTTAAATAAATCTTTATTGTTCAGATTATTACAATTGTTCCTCTTCCTCCCCGCCCCCATAGCTCCCCTCCACCCGGTTCCCACCCCACCCTCTGCCCTTACTGCCCCCCCCCCCCACTGTCCTCATCCATAGGTGTACGATTTTTTCCAGTCTCTTCCCGCACCCCCCACACCCCTTTCCCCCCGAGAATTGTCAGTCCACTCCCTTTCTATGCCCCTGATTCTATTATATTCACCAGTTTATTCTGTTCATCAGATTTTTTATTCACTTGATTTTTAGATTCACTTGTTGATAGATATGTATTTGTTATTCATAATTTTTATCTTTACCTTTTTCTTCTTCCTCTTCTTAAAGAATACCTTTCAGCATTTCATATAATACTGGTTTGGTGGTGATGAACTCCTTTAGCTTTTTTTTATCTGTGAAGCCCTTTATCTGACCTTCAATAATGAATGATAGCTTTGCTGGGTAGAGTAATCTTGGTTGTAGGTTCTTGCTATTGATAACTTTGAATATTTCTTGCCACTTTCTTCTGGCCTGCATAGTTTCTGTTGAGAAATCATCTGACAATCGTATGGGTGCTCCCTTGTAGGTAACTAACTGTTTTTCTCTTGCTGCTTTTAAGATTCTCTCTTTTTCTTTTGCTCTTGGCATTTTAATTATGATGTGTCTTGGTGTGGTCCTCTTAGGATTCCTTTTGTTTGGGGTTCTGTGTGCTTCCTGGACTTGTAAGTCTATTTCTTTCACCAGGTGGGGGAAGTTTTCGGTCATTATTTCTTCAAATAGGTTTTCAATATCTTGCTCTCTCTCTTCTTCTGGCACCCCCATAATTCATATGTTGGTACATTTGAAGTTGTCCCAGAGGCTCCTTACACTATCTTCATATTTTTTTATTCCTTTTTCTTTTTTCTTTTCTGGTTGGGTGTTTTTTGCTTCTTCGTATTTTAAATCTTTGACTTGATTCTTGCGATCCTCTAGTCTGCTGTTGGATCTCTGTATATTATTCTTTATTCCAGTCAGTGTATGCTTAATTTCTAGTTGATCCTTTTTCATATCCTCAAGGGTCTCACTAAATTTATCGGCGGTTTCTAGAAGATTCTTGAAAAACCTTGTAACTGTGGTTTTGAACTCTATATCCAGTAGTTTGCTTTCCTCCATTTCTGTCATTTGTGACCTATTTCTTTGTCTCCACATTTTGGCTGCTTCCCTGTGTTGATAGAGTGGCTTTGTGTGCTAGGTGTCCTATAGGGCCCAGTGGCTCAGCCTCCCCAGTTACCTGAGGTGGACACTCTTGGTGCACCCCTTTGTGGGCTGTGTGCACAGTCTTGTTGTAGTTAAGCCATGATTGTTGTTGGTATCACTGGGAGGAACTGACCTCCAGGCCAATTGGCTGTGAGGATCAGCTGTGTCTACAAAGGGAGAACTTCTGTGCTGGAGACATCCTTATGGGGCAAGACTTGCTTCAGTGGGGCTTTGGTACTCACTGAGTCTGCCCCCTGAGTGTGTCCCTTATGGATCTGAGGAGTTGTAATCTGGATGGTCCCACTCTGACCACTGGGTACACTGGCTCTTGGATCTCCAAGGAGGTGCAAATTTAGCCTCTGCCTGAGGCCACCCAGCAGGAGCTACGGAGAGATCTGCAGATTCCTCTTCTTTGTTTGGGGTTTGGAGGTGCCCAGATGAGGCCCAGCTGTGAAGCAATGCAAGCTGCTGTGGGGCCTTGGGCCTTCTTTTGGAAGTTCTGGGGCTCTCTGACCCAGCTGCAGTTTGTTAGGAAATTTTAGATTGCAAAGGGCCAGGTCATTCATATGCAAAAGCCTCTGCGCACAGCTTGGGTGGGGTCTCAGAGAATCAACAGGTCAGAGCAAACAGCTATGGCTGATTTTCAGCCCTGCCCTAAGAGGCCCCTGAGTCTCAGTATCCCTCGGTAATCACTGCAAACACCTCTGAGAGAAAGCCGCCCTCGAGTTCCGCCCAATGCCAGACAGTCCAGTTTCTCCCTGTATGAGTCTGGGTCCCCAGAGTCTCACCCAGAACTGGAGTTCAGAGCAGTCAGGAGCTTGTGTCTCCCTCCTGATTGAAAAGACAACCATGTACTCAGTTGCCAGCCCTTTCCGTGCATGCGCCTCCATATCTCTGCACTTTACTTCTGCACCTCCTCTGAGTCTCAGTGTGCTTTTCTCTTTCCTGCTAGTTGTAGAATTGCCACTCAGCCAGCCTTGCTGTGGTTCTGGATGATGTCCATTTTGTCTTTTAGTTGTGGTTTTGAAGTGGTTGTGCGAGGCAGCAAGTTCAGGTGTTTACCTATGCCGCCATCTAGGTTTTCCCTGTTTTCTTCTTTTTATTCATCTCCAGTAAGTCAAATTTGATCTCACTGGCCCCACTCTTGGGTGATGTGGATGACATGTGATTATATTTCTCAAATTCCTTCTATAATAAAATTATAAATATTCCCATCTCCCAGTCCAATTCCAAAAGTCTAGGAGGCTTTCTCTTCACCTTGTGTTGCTTTATGAGGAATCATCTTCTACTTATATTTGCCTGGCCCTCTCATACTTCGATTGGACACAATGTATTTAAAAACACATGTCCAGCATTCACTCTTACCATGATGTTTTTCTCCATAGGGCCTTCCTTGTGCAACCTCTTTTCTCAAGAAGCTATGTACTAATGCCAGGACATACCTCCCACTTTACTTCTGGCCCAGTTGTTTTCTGGGGCTTTTTGTGACATATGGTGAACAATAGCTGCCCCAAAGCATGACCCCAGTGGGCTAGGTGACGACTGATATGCTTCCTTGTGGGTACATGGCTGGCTCTCCGAGTCAGTGGTTTATTAGGGGGACAGATATGAAGTACCTCCCTGTCCTTACTTAGATAGATGAAATAAATTGGGGTAGGCTATTCTCAATTCATCTGCATCTGGATCATAACTAGTATGATCTGCAAAGCCCCGTGGGTAATTCTGGCATATCCAAGGTGGAGAATCATTGTTTTTGTCAGCGGTTGAATCAAGCTGTTGAATCAAGCTGCAGGAAGGACCACTGGGCACCATTTCAAACTGGAAACCGAGGAGGAACTTGAGCAGAGTAACTCCAAATTCCAAGGGGAGACCAAGAAAATAAGTGAACAGGTTTTGCACTCATCCATGTAATGGTGTTACTGGGACAATGACCCTGAGGAGGGAGAGGAGAGGGCAGATGTGAGAAAAACGTATTCTCATCTGTGGCCGCAAAGGCGGTTCCTCTTCACCTGTGTCTTTCTTTTCCTTTCCTATTTCCCCACAAGGCCTATCATAAGCTAGGTTAAGCCAAAGTGGAAAAATAAAATTAAAAAATCACATCAGAAAAAAATAAATTCCAACCTTCTCAGGAAACAAATCTGATGTTTTCCTATTTATCGTTCCTCAAATATGGTCCGTAGCTCCATCAGAATTACTTGCAGGCTGATTTCCCCTCTGTTTTAAATATATTTTTTTCTACTAAATGTTTGATTTTATTTTTTGGTTTAGCGTGACTTATTTCCTAAGTTTGGGCCTTCCTGTGACTTAAACCCAGCAGAACTTCTCTTTTTAGTGTCTACCTTTGCTACTGGGATTCCCAAATCTATTTCTCCCGGTCCCCCTCCCCACTACCCCTGTGTCTCACTCTCGCTCTTGCTCTCAGTCTCTCTTTCTCTTCACACTCTTGCTTTGGGCTTTCACTGTGTTCTTGCCCTAGCCCATTCTCTCTTTCTTACTCACACGTTCTTCCCATTTCTTTCACTTTTGTTCTCTCACACTCGGCCTCCCTCTCTTCCTTTCATTCTCTCTTCTGTAATTTGCAAATGACCTATCCACCTGGCACAGAGGTATCTTTATATTTGTAGTTAGGGGGCTCTTTGAGTTGCTAATAACAGGAACCAGCTCTGACTGGTGTCAAAGGAAGAGGGAAATTTGTTGGAAGGTTGCAGAGACATCTCACAGAATCAAGAATCAAGAATTGTACATCATGCCCTAACCAGTTTGGCTCAGTGGATAGATTGTCGGCCTGCGGACTGAAAGGTCCCAAGTTCAATTCCGGTCAAGGGCATGTACCTTGGTTGCGGGCACATCCCCAGTAGGAGGTGTGCAGGAGGCAGCTGATCGATGTTTCTCTCTCATCGATGTTTCTAACTTTCTATCCCTCTCCCTTCCTCTCCGTAAAAAAAGAATAAAAATTAAAAAAGAGTTGTACATCATGAAGAGAAGTGGCTTTAGAGTCCACTACTAATACATTAAATTAACACCATTAGTTCCCAATCTCCTGTTCTTTTATTCCTGGTGTCAAATTTCTGGGAGATAGAATTTGACCAACTCAGATCTAACTGTGGATCAACCAGCTCTGGATAGAGGAGCCGAGTTGTGTTACTCAGATGAGACCACCTTTGGTCTGCTCTTGTCTATTGTGCTGTTCCCAGTGTTCATAAACTAGGCAGCAGCCCAAACGGTTGTACACGGAAATGTCAATCCAGTCCTGGTTTTCTGATTTTTGGATGATAGATCCACTTGGATGAACCATAGTAATGACTGAAATTCTCATTTTCCTTCTACCACCCACTATTCCGTGGGATTTGGTCTCAAAAGGTCTCTTGCCTGGTCCTCTAGCCTTGCTGTTATTACCAGTGCCTCTCTATCTTCACCTCACACTACGCATACAATAACAATTATACAAACCCAAATTTGTGTATAAGGAGAAATGAACCAGAAGACCCCATTGGATAATTACAAGTAATTGATGAAGATTTTTCAACTGGAGTTGGGCTTTAGACACAGTAAATAGAACAGTTTACTTAAAAAATATATGAATTGTTGCCTGGCCAGTGTGGTTCAGTGGTTGAGCGTTGAGCTATGAACCAGGAGGTCATGGTTTGATTCCTGGTCAGGGCACATCCCCAGGTTGCAGGATCGATCCTCAGTGTGGTATGTGCAGTAGGCAGCCAATCAATGATTCTCTGTCATCATTGATGTTTCTAGCTTTCTCTCCCTCTCCCTTCCTCTCTGAAGTCAATAAAAAACATTTAAAAAATATGAATTGCCAAATTATTCATTTAGCTACTTCAAATATTTCCGAGTACTGATTCTGTGCTGGTTTCTCCTGGGGGTGATGAGCACAAGGGTGCGCAGTGTTAGACACTCCCTGATCTTGGATCCTCTGCTCCAGTGGGGATGATCAGAAACTAATTAAAGGGCCTTGCAGAGCTGTATGTAATTTAGAACTATTTTAAGTGCTCCAGTGGAAAGGGACAAAGGTTTATGAGCATAGTCAATGGGAGGCCAGGGAGTCTTTCCCTGAGGAACTGATGCTTGCTCTGAGATCAGAAGGCTGGGAGTGGGGGTGTCAGGGAGGAGAAATCGAGACAAGCCTTCCGGGCAGAGAGAGCAGGGCATACGTGGGCTCCAGCTCATTTGAGGAACTGGGAGTCTAGTGTGCCATGGGAGAGCAGAGAGGGATGAGGAGCAGGGCAGGAGGCAGATGGGACAGAAGGCAGGGCCTGCCCTTATGAGCAGGTTACAGATTTTGGCTGAGAAGCCATCGAGGGCTTTTTAAGCAGTAGTGTAACAGAATCCAATTCAGCTTTTAAAATGGTCATTCTGGCTGCTGTTTGGAGGATGAATTGGAAGGAATTGAGAGAGGATATGGGCAAAGTGAGGGACACAGTGAGTGAAATCTGGAAACTACTATTGTGAAATATCTGCCAATTCATAGAACTGGCAGAAAGCCCAACTTCTTGTATAATTTTATAGCTATTTTCATTTTGAACCTGCCAGTGACTATAGTTCAGAGGTCATATGAATAAAGTAGTAATAACGTCAAGACAGAAATTTTAAATGACTAGGGTTTGCCCCAGACGATGAAATAATAACACTGTGTATGAATCAAGGATAACTCCTTGGTTTATGGTTTGAAAAATTAGATGAATGTCTGATGTGACTGGCTATGCTGTCTCCTTTCTCTCTGAGAGTGACTTATCCAATGAGAAGAAGCCATCTTGGTTATGCTTTTTCTTCAGTTGGTCAAGTTCCTAACTCAGTCTATATGTTCAATAGATTTCTTTTGTCATCCACTATATTATATGTGTTCTATGCCTTTGAGTCAGCTCCCACTCTTGGCAGCCCTATGAATGAGTGATGCCCACTATGTCCCGTCCTCCACAGCCCTGCTCAGCACCTGTACACTCATGCCTGTGGCTTCTTCTTTTTATAAAATATATTTTTATTGATTTCAGAGAGGAAGGAAGAGGGAGAGAGAGATAGAAACATCAATGATGAGAGGGAATCAGTTGCCTCCTGCATGCCCCCCACTGGGGATCGAGCCCGCAACCCAGGCATGTGCCCTTGACTGGAATCAAACCTGGGACCCTTCAGTCCACAGGCTGACACTCTATCCACTGAGCCAAACCAGCCAGGGCATGCCTGTGGCTTCTTTATGGGGTTAACCCATCTCATATTTGGTCTTCCTCTTTTCCTGCTGCCTTCTATTTTTCCCAGAATCATTGTCTTTTTGAAGATAATATACTTTTTTTATGCTTGTATTTTTGTTTAAAAGTCCTGTAAGCATCAAATTAGGGCAGCTGCAGGAAATACCAAATTTAGGTACTTAAGTCATTATGAAAGATATCCTTCAAAATTCTCTGGTAGTTTGTAACTCACTTTAACTCAAGTTTATGGAAAACATATTGAGACATTTCAAAAGTAGCATTTTAAACATTGGCTATTGTTTATGATGATGGGAGAGTCAGAGGCAATCCAAGTATCCATGGCTGGAGATTTGGAAGGCAAAATGTGTTGGGTATGAAGGTTAGAAGGAACAAACTAGATGTCCACACAGCAAGAGCTATGTTTAGTACACAGTTATTTCAATGGGGAAGTTGAGGTTCAGGCTAGAGAATTTTTTACAATAAAACTGAATTTTCCTACAAGATTTTAACGTTGTATTCCTTCCTTTCTTCCCTCTTTCTGTTCCCTCACTCATTCAATGTTTTTTTTGAGTCTCCACCACTGTGCTGGACCCAAGCTACTTGAAGAACAGCATAGATATTATTCCTCTCCAAGTGAAGTAGGGAAACAGACAATAACAAATAATCACATAAATAAAGACATGGGTACAAACTGTGATGAATTCCTTGAAGAAAATACAAAAGTTGCTACATTAAAAAGAGGTATACCAGGGTAGGGCCCTTTGACAAAGTGATATTTGAGACCTAAAGAATGGTAGATCCCCAAGAGTAGCTGGGAGAAGAGCATTTCAGTTCACAGAAATAGCATGGGGAACAGACGCAAAGAGAAAAAGGGCCCAGCATCTATGAGAAAATGAAAGGAGGTGGTATAGGTATGAAAGAAAAAAAAAGAAGACAAAGCCAGTTTATAGGAGAGCTAATTGTGAATAAGATGTGAAAGAATGGAGGTAACGTATGTCACTTCAACATGCCTGTGCAACCCAGAAGTCGGAAGAGATAACATCCACGGATGAATCTTGACCATAGGTCAATGGGAACTGGTTGATAAATGCTTTCCTCTTTTATCCCTCGGGTGGATGATTTTGGGACACATTTCATAAGTCTACACAGACGAACCCACGGGACTGAACACCAGGTACCTTTAAAGGTGGTAAAAGAAAATATACATCTGTGTATTGGTTTTACTTCTTCCTCTGTTTTGTCCCTCTTTCCCCCATCCTGGAATCACTTCTAGATAAATCATCTACCTGTATGCAAGCTTTTGACTCATACATACCAGAGCATGATGGGAAGGATCCAATAGCAAATAAAAAGATGAGATGTAGAAGAGTGAATGGGTAACTTAGAGCAGGGCCTTTGAAAAGGCAAGAGGAGATGGGACCCAGAGTACTATGGAGAGATTGCCTGGCTGTTAAAAAGGAGGAAGGATATTTCCTTGGTTCTGAGACAGGAGAGCAAGTGGAGATGAATTGGGGTCAGGTCTGCTTGTAGTCTGAGGACTGTACAGATGAGAGAGTTCCTGTATTAGTCAGGTTTAATAAGAGAAGCAGATTCAATAGAGGGCAAAGAGAGATTAATTGATTGATTGCAAGGAATTCACTTGCGTGATAGTGGGGCAACTCCAAAATCCAAAGGACGGGTGGCGAGGAAGGGCAGGATGGAACTCTCAGGCACAGACTGAAACACCCACGGGCGGAATTCTGAGTCAGAGAAGCTGCAGTTCCCTTCTTAAGTCTCTGTGCTGATTGAATCAGTTCCACTCAGACTATCTAGGATAATCTTCCTTACTTAAGGTCAACTGATGACAGATTTTAATCACTGCTAAATACCTTCACAGAAACACCTAGATTAGTGCTCAATTGAATAGCTAGGGGCTATGGCCTCACCAGGTGGACACATCAAAAGACCATCATACTCCCTGTTTTTACCTCTAGATCTGTGCTATCTCTTAGATACTTTTGCAGGGATGGAAATAGTTTATATCTGCATTGTCTAATACAAAAGCCACCAGCCACATGTGGCTGTTAAACATGGTGTCTAGTGCAATGGAGGAACTGAATTGAGTTTTATTTAGTTTTAATTAATTTACATTTATGTAGCCATAAGTGCCCAGTGGCTACTATATTGGCATATAGAATATAAGGCATGTAGAGTATAAGGCAAAGTTGAGGATATTATTGCTAGCTAACAGTAATAAATCGGTAGATTAAAAATGGCTAAAAAAAAAAAAAAAAGCATAGCAAGTTCTCAGTTGCCCTTCAATCTACACAGTAGAAATTTCTCAGTTCACCTATTTCTGATACTGACCTTGCAGTTTGCTCATATCACAGTTTGAAAATACTAACAGTAAACATGAGATCATAATTCTGGCTGAGCAGCCCATCACTCAAAGGAGGTGTGCATTCCAGCATAGAGCAAGCAACGGGCTTGCTGCCTGTGTGCACAGAGCCTCTTTTGGATGGCAAATTGCATTATAAAAAACAGCAGTCCGTGTACCACATCATGTTCCCTGATTAGTGGATTGCATTATATCTTACCAGCATAATAGAAACACTTTTGTAGGAAAAATGCCCTTTCTATATAACAAAAATAAACTCAGTGACTTCTTCAAAATAGAAAGTGTTCAGGCCACGTTCCCCAAACACAATGTAATAAAACTTGAACTTAGCAATAAAAATAAAACTATATCTAGAAACATAAAACATTATTCTAAGTAAATTCTTGGATCAAAAAGAAGTCAAAACCAAAATTAAGATTTATTTAAATAAACTAATAGTGAGACTACTATATATTAAAACACAGGGGTACAGTCAAAGCTGCATTTAAATACTTTTCTTAGCTTTAAAAATACATTCTTAGAAAACAAGAAAAAAACATAATTGCATATTTGATTTCTAGAAGCTAGAAGAAGACATAAAAATTAACCCAAAGGGCCCAAGCTGGTGGTGTTCAGTGGTTAAAGCATTGGCTCATGCACTGAAGGGTCACAGGTCCAATTCTCAGTCAAGGGCATGTACCTGGTGCAGGTTCAATCCCTGGCCCCTGTAGGGAGCATATGGGGAGGCAACCAATCGATGTGTCTCTCTCACATATCTCTCTCTCTCTCTCTCCCCCCCCTCCCCTCCTCCCTTCCTTCCACTCTCTCTAAAAATCAAGTGAAGTAGGGAAACAGACAATAACAAAAAAATCCTTGGATGAGAATAAACAAACAAAAAATTAACCCAAAGAAAATAGAACATAATAAAGACAAAAATAAAACAAAAATGTTGACTTGATAAACAAAACTAGCATTTACTTTTTAAAATATACATATTTCTGGACATTTTTATATTAAAACTAGGGACTCAGTGCACGAATTCATGTACCTGGAAAGGAACTGTGGGCCGAGAGGTTGCAGTGGGCACAGGGGTGGGTCTCAGACCATCCTCTGTGCCCCTGCCTGGCTCCTCCCACTTTGGCCTCTGGTCCCCTGTCTGCCAGCAGCCCTGCTCCCGTCGCTCCTGCTCCCACATGCTGACGGCACAGAGCAATTGGGGCTGGCGCCAGCAGTGGGTGCAAGCAGCTGCTGCTGCCCAGGTGGCCCCTCAGGAGCAGGGGGAGGTGGAGAAGCCCTCAGGGGCGATGGGGGCTGGCATCCGCCACTCATACCCTCTGACGGCGCCAAGTGATCGGGGCCAGTGCCGGGTGCCGGCAGCAGGTGCGAGCGCTGGGCAGGACCATGGCACACGGGAGCAAAGAATTTTCAGTAACCACCAGAGGCTCACCCTGATGACAGCTAATGGTGCCCTGCCTTGGTCTGGCACCCCGGCTCACCTGCTCTACCATCCCACCGCAGCCAACGCCCACCATGTTCTGCACTCTGCCACCTGCTGCTGACGCCCTCCATGTTCTGTGCGTGCCCCTGGTGTTCAGCACATGTCATAGCGACTGGTTTTTTGATTGTTCTGTCGTTCAGTCTATTTGCATATTAACCTTTTATTATATAGGATAAGAAGAGAAAATACAAATAAACAGTTTTAGTAATAAGAAAGTGTAAGTAAAAAGATTTGGAAATATTTGCAGGGTTATAAAGAATAGCAAATATTTGTTGAGAGCTTTCTATGTTTCAGGCACTGTTGTTGAAATATTCTGGTTAAATAAACTATTCATACAGTAGAAAACTGTGTAACTATTAAATGGAAAAAGGTAAATCTATATGTATGACATTGAAAAATTGTCCACAACATACTGACAAGTGAACAAGGCAAATTACAAAATTGGATGCACATATGACCTCATTTTAAAAAATGTACATATATCTGTATTTTAAAATACAGAATAGTTTAGGGATGGAATTGAATTAGGGACTCAATTTATCTCTGCATTCTACTTTATCTACTTCTTTATTGTTTTTGTATTTATTTTTTTTCACAGTGGGCATGAATTACTTTTAATAAGTACATGGATGATACTTTTAAAACCACTAAATATGTTTAACATAGTAATAGTTCCCGAGAGACTGCTGGTTGAACATCATTTCACTTAGGGGGTGTCCAAAGCAAGTCTGCTGTAACAATTTCCCTTCTGCCCTGAACTACTCATCACCCACACTTCAGTGATGTCTGCTTTGTCATGTGTGCCTGGCATATTTTGTGGTCATGAACTAATGCACCTTCATAATGGAACATGTTGATACCAGGAATGGAAATTGTGAAGCATTTCGGGATGCCCTAAGAGGTGAAGTTGAGATATGCAAGGGTCTCAGGCAGACCTTTTGGTGTCTGTAAGGGAGGGACTAAGGGTGTGGTCACCTTCCTTCAACAGAGCACAGGCATCGGGGGAGGTGGGTGTTCAGCTTCAGAGCTACTCCTCTGCAAAGCGTCTTGGCCAGTTAGCCTGGCTTTGGTACCCAGACCTGTTTTAAATTATAACTTAGTTGCATGTGTTTATTTTCATCTGTGCTAATTTCATGTCTGTCTCTTGCTTCTGGCACATCCATTGTATTTATCACATTTCTGTTGAACATTTTTACAGTTGTGCTGACAATGACCTATAATTCTTCCTGGCTGGTAGTGACAACTTTTGAAGCTACCAGCAAGCTGTTTCTCCGCACTTGGGACTAAATATTATTAATTACTTTATTGCTCACTGACTGATGGACAGACTTACAGAATTTTGAGTTTAAAAGGGACCATTAAGATTAAGTCATTAAGCAAAGCTTAATGGAGGTCTCACTAGGCTCCAGATCTCACCTTCCATCCTTTGGGGCTTCCTTCCTCAACAGTGCACTCAGACTTCAGTGTGAATCAGGGTCCCGTGGAATTTGTTAAACACAGATCGCTGGGCTCAACCAGAGTTTCTGACTCAGTAGGTCTGGGGTTTTGCATTTCTAATAATTTCCCAGGTGCGGCTGCGGCTGCGGCTGCTGTGCTAAAGAACCACAGCTTTAGAGTAGCACTATGCAACAGAAATTTAAAGCCAGCCACATATGTAATTTAAGAATTTTCTAGAATCCATATTAAAAAAGTAAAAAGAAATTGGTGAAATCAAGTTTAACCATGTGTTACTTGACATAATAGATCTAAAATATTATCATTTCAACATGTAATCAATATTACAAAAATTATCAATGACTTCGTTTACATTCTTTTGCGGGAAGCAAGTCCTTGAAATCTGATGAGGGTTTGTACTCACAGTGCACCCCGTCGGGACCAGCACATTTCAAGGGCTCAGTAGCTCTGTGTTGGACAGTGCAGTTCATAATGTGTCTTAAGCATTTTTAGGCCCCAATACACCTGAGGGATATAATACATTTCCAGTGATAATAGTGACTCATTAAGGCTACGTTTCCTGGAAAATATATGTGCAGCCCCTCATCCACTTGAATTAGGGGCTGATGGAGCTCTCACAAGAAGCTGGAACTGGTACAACATACTTGACCCAGTGAGAATGCTGTAGTTTTGGTAGGAAGGTCAATTCCAAGTACAGCACAATTTTCTGCCCACATTTACCTAACATGTGAATCCTGTGGATCCATAGGAGACACTGGGCGGCGGGGGTGGGGGAGCAGCAGAAAGAACTGCTTTCTAGTGCCTCTAGACAAGTAGGGCATCAACGAGTTCTTCTGGGACCTCTCTAATTGAGAGGACTCCAGCTCCTCAATAAGGAGAAGCTGTATATTCTTTCAACACTGTACACAGAGCACTGTGCAACTTTGACATGGCAGAGGCTCCAGTACCCTAGCTGTGGCAGGAGCAGCTTGCCCAGCAGATGCTTGGGACAGATGGCAGAGCAATAGATGACCAGGAAGAAGTGTCCTTTTCCGTAAGTACATGTGAGGCAATCTGAGAACTTTTAGGAAAACTTGTACAGTAGAACTTAAAAGGGGGCTTAGATCCATATAAGCATGTGGAACTGAGCCAGTGGTACCTGGCTTATTATTGCTAGGGTGACCCCACTATGTGGATAAGTTCTACAGGGGTTCAGAGAAAAGATTAGCTAGAGATATCAGGGAAGGCTGCAGACTAGTAGACCAGGACAAGCTTGAGCAAGGGGTTTGGTGGTTTTGATGTGTAATGACAAAGGAATTGGGCAAGGGGACTTCAGGAAGAGGAGACAGCTTGATAAAAGGCGCAGATGGGCAAGAGGCTTTTTGGCAGATGCTGTGCGCCTGAAGGAACATAGGAAGTGCTAAGGTTGCAAAAGATGAGCAGGACCAGGACATGTTGAGCCTAGAATTTTGGGCTTAGAGCTTTGGACTTTATCTCATAGGAAATGGGGAACCCTTGAAAATATTTAAGCAGAGCGATGTCATGATTAGATTGATGTAGTGAAAATAATTTGACAGCTGCAGGTAGAATAAAATATTTTGAGAAGAGACTAGAAGCCAAGAAGACCAGACTTGTTGTCCACAGGAAGAGTAAAAAACTACCTGGACATGGAGCTCGTGTTGGAGGTGAAGGTAGGAATGGAACCGATAAACATTTTACATGGGATGAGTGTAGGGTTGGAATGAAGAGGGGAAAGAGAAAGGTTGAAAGACAGATGTTGAAAAAGGATTAGGGATCAGAGAAAAAGGAAGGAAAGGAGCAAGAGATTGGGAAGAAAAGGAGACAGAGAGATAGAGCACAGAGGAGAGGGAAGGAAGGCACAGGTGATACAAGGTTTTGAAGCCAACAGCCAGTGCAACGGTGACACCTTTAATAGAAACAGACAAATACTGAGAAACATCTCCCCAAAGGGTTAACTCAGTTTAGTTAATCCAGGTCTTGTAATGGTCACTTCATTAGAATCATGCATTGGAACTGAAGGCCCATGGTTAAGTTTGTTCTGACCATGGCCCTTCTCTGGTAGTTATTGGGAGAACTGTGGGCAACAGAACAAGTGTCCTTTATGAGACAGTCCCACAATAAAATGCTAAAATATCTCTGTTGCTAGGAGACATATTCCAGTCTTCTGCTTAGAGAAGAAGAGATGCCTAATTCCTAATCAGGTCAGCTAATGTTCAGAAATTATTTTTAATTCTATTCAAGTCAGATTTTGCCCAGTTTTAGAGTATTCTTGGAGAGACGATCTAACTTCCCTCTGATTCCTTCCCAAGCCCCACGCAGGGCAGCAACATCCATGTTTTGTTGCTGCCAGCCATTCCCGGTGGGTCTCTACCTGCTGCTTGGCACCACTGGATGTGTCACAGATGCAGCTGTAGAAGCTGCTGGTCTGTTTGTTTGATGCTCTCAGCCATATTACAGCAGCCCTCCCCAGTGACAGATTTGAACCTAGACTTAGAGAAATGGCTAGAAAAATAGCAAAATTCACCTGCAGGGAAAAAACCAAGTCCTTCCTTCATATTGTTGAGCCAAGAAAAAGGAGAAAAAGTACCCTAAGGACATGCTTTTCCATCTGTGCATTATTATGTCTAAGGATCACATTTGACTACTTCATAATTATTTTTTTGGCATGCTTTGTAGAAGGGAGACATTAAGGCATTTAAAAAACTCATAAAAGCCTGGCATTTGTTTGCTAAGAAATTTACCCCTTTGTTTCCCCTGGAAGAAATCTAACAGTCTGGACTGTTGATAAACATTCCCTTTTGGCGTCCCTACTACTCTTAAAGCCAAAATGAGGTAACTGAAATTTTCTAAGCAAATACGTAATTACCCTAATTTGCATATTATTTACATAAACGGGAATGCACATATTTTCTTTTTTTCTTCTGTGGGAGAAACCCAACCATAAAACCTTGGATTTCATCTTGTATCTAATTTCCTGTCTTAAATACACAGTGCTAAGAGAATTTTCCCAGACATATTACATATTCTGACCACCCCCCCCCCCCATCTTCCAGCCTTCCATTAACAACAAAATTAAATTACAACCTCATCCTGCACAATAGCAGGAAATTCATTCTCTTCTAGAATATTCCATAGAATTCCAGAGAGTGATTTCTAACTACCCAGTAACTGCTTCTGAAGCCTTTTGCTTTTCTCTTTCGGCTTTGCTCCAAAAATACAGTTCCTCTTTCATTCCTTAAAACATTGCTAACACAACCTAAATGGCAGTGGTTAATCCGTTTCCTAAAGATGAAGATAACAAAGAGAACTACAAAGCTTAAAAGAAACACATAAAGCTCTTAAATATCGTGGACCTCGGAGGCAATTCCCCTTTACACTGAGTCCTTTCTTCTCCTTTTCTCCCTGGGTTCTGGTTAGTTGCTGGAGCCATTGTTTCACTCACACCTTTCACTCACCCCCAATTCCCAGGAAAACCCATAAATTAAAGCAAGCTAACAATTACAAAACCCCACACTTCTTTTCCCTGGAAACCCAACCCATAAGTCTCTGTTTAAGGATGACTCCTTTTTATTTTGAGATAAAGTTCACCTCTCTTTCTAACAATATTCCCCATTTTGAATTAGCCTAAGCCTTATCTTAGACAAACAAAAATTCTTTTAAAGCCTTCCTAACAAAAATGGGTCATTTCCTCTAAATATTACTCAACCTCTCCCACCCAGCAATAGCAGCAATCTATAGACACATTTTTCTTCCTAGAACAAAATCATTCTGAAATATTTACTTCTCTACTGCCTACACTGTCCTTAATTATTTTCAATGGAATGGGGGGCAAGGGAATAATGCCCTATCGCCAGGATTAGAGAATCTGTGAAGGCGAAAAGGCCAACAAAAAAAATCATTATAAATATTATTCAAACCCTTTAAATCATATAAAGGAAGATAGTGTAATGGAAAAACTACATGCTTGGGACTCAGCAGATGACAGATCTGCATTCAAATCCAAGTCCAGTAACCATTCACTCTATGTTCTTGGGCAAGTTATTAACTTCTGTAAGAAAGGAATAAACACACCTATATGCCACAGGTTGTTATGAAAATTGAGAAAACGTATATAAATTGGTATCTAGTCGGTGGCTCCAGAAATATTCTTGCCTCCCCCCCCCCTCAGACTAGTAAACTGCTTCTGTGACCCAATACAAACTGGTGCCTTAAAGACCTTAGATTGACCAGCTGAATAAGAAAATGTTCCATTAGGCAGGTTAGAAGCCAACCCACTGAATCTCTCCTCTATTCTCCTATCTTGTTCCTTTCAGCATCTTTCCACCCTGCCTCGGTTCTTTCTACTCCCCACTCCCCTTTCTCCTCACTGCCACCTACTCCTTGCTGTATAATGGGAAATTGTCCATTGGATGGAGCCAAAATATATTAGCACTTATTGCAGTTGTTGAATAACATTTTATGTTTCCTCTTTTTAAAAATCTAAGTCAAATTTTTAAAGTTGTCTTTCTAAGAAACAGAATAAATGAACTCGTTTTAAGTGTGTTTATCTCTGTTGATTTGGGGAGGTGGGGATGGAGGGTTCTCTGTAACAAAGAGAACGCTTGCCTTAAACCACTTTGCTTCTTATTTTGTTTTATCATTATTTACTCAATAGTCATACACCTGTAGATTTCATAGAATAAACAGACAAACTCTGCAATTATCCACCCTGGTGTGGAAAACCTAGGAGTAACCTTGACATCTCTCCTTTCTTCCTACCCCACAGCAATCTGTCAGTAAGGCTCTACCTCCAAAATAAATTCTGTGTCCACCCACCTTCCTCCATGTCCTGGGCCACTCCTGTAGCTTCCTGCACTTCCCAAAAAGCCTGTAAGGATTGCTCTGCTCCTCCATGTCCCCTCCCCACGAAGTCTCCACAACAATCAGAATACGGTTGCTAGATCAAGCGAATAAAAATACAGGATATCCAGTTAAATTTTAATTTCAGTTTAGAGGGCCAGTAGTAAATAGTGTAGGTTTTGCAGGCCAGTTGGTCACTATCTCTGTCTCAGCTCTGCCTTTGTAGCACGAAGGCAACCACAGGTAATATAGAAATGAATGTGCATGGCAATTACCTTAGGATACATCTTGCTAACAAATGCACAAAATAAATCAAGATAAAACATAGATGCTCACAGACAGTTCAAAGTTTTGACTGCTTGATGCTGAGATGCTGAGTGTAGTTCATGGAAAAGGAGCTGATGCACAAACCAAGGGCTGGCCGATGGCAGCCCATGTGCTGCTGTCTGCCTTTGTATAGCCCATGAGGTAGCCATGGTTTTTACATTTTTAAATGTTGAAATATAAGTCAAGAGAGCTGTTAGTTCAGTGCTGTTTCTCTCTCTCCCTCTCCCACCTGCATTCTGATTCTCTCTCCAACTGCATTCTGATTCTCTGTTATACAGTTTTCCTCTGAACTGCACACATGCCTCCCACCCCTGTCCTTCCCACCACCTCCCATACACCTGTGCTCTGTGAAGCTGCTGCTTGGCAGAGACAAGCCCACCTGAATTCTAACCAGTGGCTTATCCCTTCCCTCCCTCTCTTGGCCCTGATGGTTAATCTGGCTCTCAGTCTTCTGCTGTTCTTCCCCAGGCAGTCCTCTCTTCTTCCTTCTCTTCAGCAGGGAAGAGGCTTGGTTAGGATTTTCTCACTCTCCATGGCCATTTCTAGGCTGTCAAAACACTGGTGTCTTCCTTTCCATTTCATCTTTTGCACTTCATGTCATCTATCCATGCTATCTTCTTCAAACCAATGATACCAGAGTCTGCTCATGGCCACCTTCACACATCTTCACGGTGTGCGTTCTTCTCCCCATGCAGGCCACCCCATCCTTCTCCATCACTCGCAGCTTTTTCCTTTCCCTCCATGATGCCTTGGGCCTCCACCTTTATATTCCATAGCAGAGAAGAAGCATCCTGACATCCTGGGCCTCCTTCTTCTAAAGTCCCTTGGGACTCCCCCACTTCTGAAGTCCACACCTCGGGCTTCTCCCTCTCTGATGACATGTCCCAGCTGTCTGCTCTTCCCTGTGCTCAAGTCCATGCTCCTCACTCTGATCACCACAGAGAACTTGCTCAGTGCTTTCTGCCTAACCTCCCATTGAGGTTGCCACACCCAGGCCCAGCCCCAGATCTTCCCACCATGCCACTTCTTCATTTTCCATGTGTGTAGTTCCAACCTGTAATATGCTATGGCTTATCCATCTTTTATTTTTATTTTCTGATATCCCCAAGGCATCACACAAATAGTGATTTCATGCCTGCTTTCTCCTTTTACTCTAGTGAAGTGGTTCTCAAACTTGACAATCACTGGAGGGGGACATTTAAAAGTCCTGATGCCCAGGTTGTACTCCCTACCAATTAAAACAGAATATTTGGGGGTAGGAACCAGATATCAGTTTGTTTGTTTGTTTGTTTGTTTGTTTGTTTTTAAAAAAGATGTTCAGGTGATTCCAATGTTCAGCAAACTTTGGAACCACTGCTGTAGTGTTTCTGGTTCATGCTCACTTTTAAGGAGACCCTCAATGTCGAGCATCAAGTCTACGTATATCAACAGAGCTTAAACGTCATGATTGAGTCTAAGACCATCTCTGTCAACATGACAACTATTCTTTCCAGGAAATTATTGTCTAGGAAGAAAAGGCTTTAAGCCAACAAATAACCATCATATTTACTTCTACCTGGGCAAATAGTTTGCTCATCTGGGCAAACAATAGCTTATTTACCCTGGCAAACAGTTCCCTTGTCCAACAACTGTTTACTTATCTGAGAGTTGACCTTCACCTTGCTAGGTCCACCTATACTAAACTATCATGTCGTGAATTTTTCTCAGTCCCAGTCAGCTCTCCCTTTAAAAGACCCACCTTAAACCATGTGAACCCAGACCCCCACACTTTGTAAATATCCTTCCCTTAGTTTTGCTTGATTAACAAATTTTTCTGTGGTCTTCTACAGAGTTGTCTTTTGAGAATGTAGCTTCATTGGCCCTCTAACTGCACCCTCATCTCATTCCTTTAGTCTAGGAGGAAGAGGTTTCTGACCTCAGAAATATGGATCCCATTCATTCCTATAAATTCTGACATGCCCCCGCCCCAAGTCATTCTCTCCTTTGGAACCTTTCTCTCTGTATAGGAAAACCACTCCTGTGTTTTCCTTTAACCACACCCTCATAATTCTTCAGACATCAGATGTGTGGTTCTTCCATACACCAGAAAATTCTCTGCAACACCACCTGAGTTTCCTATAATTGAATCCAATTCTGACACTATCTACCCGTAGTTAGCCTCGGATCCCACAAGTTAAGGGCTCAATCCCACAAGACTGCCTCCACTTCTGGCACCAATTACAAGCCCCAGGTTGTCAACACTATTTCTGACCCACTGGAAGGGCACACCATTTTCTCAGCCCTTCCATGTATTCACAAACCAGGAAGCTCTCTGAATTCAGTACTTTGGAGATTTTTATGGAGCTTTGTGACATAGGCATGATCCATCATTAACTCAGTCTCCGGTCCCTCTCCCCATTCTGGAGGATAGGGGTGGGGTGGAAAGGTCCAGGCTTCTAATCATGGCTTGTTATTTCTGGTGACCAGCCCCATCTTGAAGCTATCCAGCAGCCCACCAAGGGTCACCCCATTAGAACAAAAGATACTCCAAGGGATTTAGGAATTCTGTGTCAGGAACTAGGCAAAGACCAAACGTTAGAACAAGAGATGGTCCTAGTATTCTCGTCACTTAGGAAATTGCAAGGATTTCAGGAGCTCTGTGCCAGAACTGGGGATATATATATATATTTCCACACCCTCTCTTCTGACTCTTTCCCTCCCTTCATCAGGTATGCTGACATTTGCCCAAATTGGAAAGATCTTCATTTGATCCTGATGCCTCTTATCATTGCAGGTTAATAAGTCTTTCCTATCCAAATTCTTGAATATGGGAACTGCCACCTCTATGTCACCTCTCTGGGCAGCAGCGTCCTCCCTAGCTTTCTTCTTTGACTCACCACACAGATGAACCTTTTCTCTCACATCTTACTGATGATCTCTTTATTGCCACATCTAATGGTCTTTCATCAGAATTTCTTTTGATGACGCCACTGGATATGACCCAGTTTCCTCATTTTCTCTCTTTCTCCCTCTCACTCACTTTTTCTCTCTTCCCTCTTCTAGTTCCTCTTCCTCACCCCAATTGCCAACTGTGAGTGTCCTCCAATACTCCAGCCTACTCACACACCCTCCAGGAGGCATCCAGTCTCATGGTCTCGTCTCAGTAACTCAAACACAGGGTAGAACAGGTGCTTCACAGACAAACACCCTGAACTAATCAAATAGCTGATGAAGATGAGCCCATTGTTTCCAGGGAATATCTCATAGGAGCAGCTGGAATTGTTGGCAGAATCTGCATCTGGATGTGAGCAGGGACGTGTTCCCAAAAGAGAATCTAGAGCAGAGATGGTCCCAGCGGCTCTGCTGCACCTTGGAGACCCCTTGCTCCAGTCCCTTGACTGTCCATCCGTCCCAGCAGCATTGCCTACAGGAAACCAGCCTGAAGTCTCTGTCCAACCCTCAACATGATTGGAATGGGTTCACAAAAGAAAAATGGAAATGCCCTCTCGAGAGTGAGGTCTCAGAGTGGGAAACCCTCACTCTTGCCCTCCCCAATGCTACCCCAGGAAACATGAGGGAACTTTCTGCTGCAGTGGGGACGACAGGGAGACCAGGTAGTCCTGTCATAGGATGTGAATTAGAGGTAGAAGTGACATTCCTCAGAGGGCATGTCCACAAGTTATCTCTGAAAAAGCTTTGGAGACATTCAGAACTGCCCTTGGGCAAATGTATTATGTTTTATCTACCTATTCAGTAATCACTGTCCAGCCAATCTGTTTAAGTCAACATTCTAGTAGGTGTTGTATTACTGGTACTACGTGCTGGAGATACACATGTCAGTTCAACTTGTCCCCTGCCTCCAAAGAGCTCACACTCTGGTCCCCAGGCAATCACATTTTAAATGAATGTGATAAGAGTTCGACAGGCTTTAGGAAAGATGGGGACAAAGAGCTTATCATATCTGTAATAGTGTTTAATGTTTCCCAAAGTATTCTCACATTCATTACTTCATGAAATAACAGCCCAATAAGATGATCAGAGAAAATAGTGTTGGCTCCATTTTACAGAGGAGGACATTGAGGCATCAGAGCTCATGTGCAGAATCATGTGCCTCGCATCTGGCTAAGAGCTGGGACAGGAACCCAGATGGCCACATAATTTCCCACTTTCCTCACCACTTCCTGCTGGCTTCCTACCTCAGTTTCCTTGTCTGTGTAAGGAAGATGCTAGGCTAGAGGTCTTTCTTCTATACTTCCTTTAACTATGACATTCTCTGACTCTAGAACAGGTGCTTCCCCCAGGGTGTTCGCAGTCCAGGAGGGACAGATAGGCCAAAAAACTAGCAGCATTGCTTACCTGCCTGCCTCCTGGGGTTGCTGTGATGACTGCATTATAGAATGCACTAATCCGTGAAAGCACTTTGTGATCTGGTAAAACTGGATGCAATGATTTTAGCACTTTGCACCAACATTTTTTTTTAAATTCTTTATTGTTTAAAGAATTACACAAGTGTCCTTTTTCCCCCATTGACCTTTCCCCAGCTGCCCCCACCCCCCAGCACATGCCCTTACCCCCCTTACTCTCTGCGTCCATTGGTTATGCTCATGCATGCATACACGTCCTTTGGTTGATCTCTTATCCCCCTCACCCCCCGCCTTCCCTCATAGGTTGGACAGTCTGTTAGATGGTTCTATAACTCTGGTTCTATATTTGTTCATTAGTTCATGTTGTTCATTATATTCCACAAATGAGTGAGATCATGTGATATTTATTTTTTTCTGACTGGCTTATTTCGCTTACCATAATGCTCTCTAGTTCCATCCATGCTGTTGCAAATGGAAAGAATTCCTTCTTTTTACAGTAGCATAGTATTCCATTGTGTAGATGTACCACAGTTTTCTAACCCACTCATTGGCTGATGGGCACTAAGGCTGTTTCCAAATCTTAGCTATGGTAAATGGTGTTGCTGTGAACATAGAGGTGCATATATCCTTTCTGACTGGTGTTTCTGTTTTCTTGTGATATATTCCTAGAAGTGGGATTACTGTGTCCAATGGAAGTTCCATTTTTAATTTTTTGAGGAAATGCCTTACTGTTTCCAGCACGGACAATTTTTAGCAGGTATTTTTTCCAGGTTCTTATTAGCTTCCCAAGTATCTGCCTCCCCAGGAGACTGCATATTATACCTTCCATCACTAAAAACCATGTGCTCAACGCGGACTGTTGAGGAAACAATGAATAAGATGAGGTGGGTTGATTGGAGAGAAGGCAGTGGCTGGATCCATGCTGCAAGGCAAACATTTTTGTGTTTCTCGAAGTACCTAGTTTCATATGTTGGTGGAAGTTCAGTGACTATGAAAAGGGAGGGGGCAGATATTAAGAGAAGGAGAGTGAAGAAGAAAGGAAAAAGAGAGGAAGGTGATAGAGCCTCAAATGACGTCAAATGCTCCTATCCCCATAGATGTAAGTGCCGGGACTTGATCTGTCTTGGCGTGCTCGAATTTTTTCTAACCAGCGCGCCAGGTCTCCCCTGGGAGAGGACGTCTGGGAGATCTCGTGACGACATCATGTTCCAGGAAAAGCGGCTGCAGCTCCCACAGCATTCCTCTGGAAGGCCGGAGCTTCGCTCTGTGTTGTTTTAGGCTCCCTGGCCCAGGAAGCGTTATTGAATGGAAACAGGGCACATGCACGCCACACACAGCACCGCCCCCAGCTCCCAGTGCTGTCTGGCAAATGCAGTTTGCGCCTGTTAGGAAATGTGGGACAGGAGCTGTGTGGAGCGCTGCCAACGTGGCAGTGGAGGTGCGTCAGAGGGCCTGGTGACAGGTGGCAGAGGTCAGGGGCCTGGGGAATCACTTACAGTCAAGGAGGTTTCTTTCTCTTCCAGCCTTTGTCCTCTGATGGGAAGAAGGTAGTGGGAAGCCAAGCCACACCAAGGGGTCTTGGAGAAAGATGTCTTGAGCAATTTGCATGCGAGTTTCCTTTTTAAAATAACTACAGAGTAAGTCGATTTCCCTGGGGGCATTTGCTTATTGGCTGCCTTATTAGGTTTGTGTGTGTGTGTGTGTGTGTGTGTGTGTGTGTTTGTTTTTAAAGCAAATCTCTTACAGACACATCTCTCCGTCTTATGCCCACTTGCTCGGGCTTGTCTTATTCACCTAATACTGAAGGTCTGCCGCAGCAGTTAGGAAGGAGCTGGCTCTGAATCTGGGAACAAGAGAGGTGCAAGGTCAAGGAGCCCGTGGGCTCATTTTGTGCCCAGAGTGTCGTGAAGAGCGCCAGCCATGGTGGGAGAGAGCTCTGAGGGACCACATCTGCCTGCTCTTGGCCTGATTGTTCAGCTGTAATGTGAAGTGGGAGACATCCCAGCTGCTTCCCACAAACTTTCTTCTGCACGCAGCTAGTCCGAGCAGGATTTTCTAAAGGGGCATGCTTTCTTTTCAGATTAATTTATTCGACTGAAGGTCCAAAGCTAATTTTATTGTAAAATGTAATTTTTATAAAGTAATGTGTATTACTTTTACAACTTGAAAGAAATTACATTTAATGTCTCTTTGTCCTTTTTTAAAATTTTAATTTCCATGGGCCAACACTGATATTTCAAAGATTAGCCTAGAACAGTGATCGGCAAACTCATTAGTCAACAGAGCCAAATATCAACAGTACAACGATTGAAATTTCTTTTGAGAGCCAAATTTTTTAAACTTTTTCTAACACTACTTCTTCAAAATATTCTCGCCAGGCCGTGGTATTTTGTGGAAGAGCCACACTCAAGGGGCCAAAGAGCCGCATGTGGCTCGCGAGCCACAGTTTGCCGACCACTGGCCTAGAAGAATATAAGGAGGAGAAAGCGTGAAGAATGAAGACACTGCCAACAGAGACCAGAAGTAGAAAGTAAGTACTGGATAGTTTCAAAATGGTGAGGCTAGCAGGAAATAGAGGACAGATAACGCAGATGCTGTGCGGTTGGCATTGGAGAGGATTTCACAAAATGTGCCACTCGACATCAAAATGACTAATAATTCCTGGCATTAGGAAACAAGGCACTGATGATCTGTTTACACAAGTACAGTAAAAAGTGAAACAGGAAACTTTGACTTAGCCTCGTCCTGACATATTCACAGTTTTCACTGTTAAATTTGGAAAGACAGGAATTTTCATTACAACATGATCTTCAACAGGCAGTTTGAATGGGGAGGGCTCAACCTGGCTGTTTGAAACTAACATTGCTTCCTATGGAAAATCATTCTGTTGGAGGCAGATTGCAGGTTGGCCAATGGATGCCTTAATGAGCTACAGGCTGGAGACGGTGCAAGTCTCTTGTGAGGTAGATCCCAGGAGGGGACCTGCACGTTAACAGTTCCCTCACCGGCCTCTAGAGGGCATCCCGTGGGCTAGAGTTAGAGAGCAGGACATGGGGGAGGGAGGGGAATGAAGAAAAGGTGGGTGTCCTCTGGTAGAAGGAATGGAGGTATCCTTTGCAGAAGTGTAAAGGGTAGGGGACAGAGGGTAAAGGGAGGTTCCATGGTTGAGTGTCCTTACTAACTTATGGGTATGTTAGATAACTGGGAGTGGGACTGCCCCTACTTGCTATTGGACACTGTGCCCATAGTGGTGTCAACCTCTGAAGCGAGTTTGAAGTGTACAGGGGTTATGCTTGCTGACTCTGCAGTCAGGTGGATCCTGGTTTGAATCCCAATTCTACCAGTTGGTTACCTGCAGTGAGACTTTGGTCTAATAACTAAAACATGCTGTGTCTTCAAGTCCTCGTTTGTAAAATCAAGATGATGCTATGAAACAAAAAGAGTGTTCACCTGGCGCTAATAGAGTCAAACACTAAACACCGAGAACTGCAGTGGAGAAACATTGGCTATTTTATGATAAATGGCATAACTCAAGAGAACAGGAAGCTAATACTCAAAAGCCTGGACTCTCTGATGGTGTGTAGGTTACAGATTCTATAGGGCAAAATCACAAGACACTGTGGGTTAGGGGGTTTGGGGTCATGCTGGGAACTGATTGGTCAGAAGTGAGGTGAAGGTAATCAATCATTTCTTCAGGTCTTGAGGACAACTCTGAGATCTGCTCTGTCACCCACCTGTCCAGTCCCCTGGAAAGTAGCCAGGGGGTTGTTCCACTTAGGGCTTAGGAGCCGAAACATAACTTAGATCAAGATATTATCATTAGCCTGCCAGAGGTCCGGACTGTGTGACCATTAGTCAGGTCCAGGCTGCGGTCTTCTGCTGCCTTAGGGGTTGCTGATTATCTGGGGGGAAAGGTCAGGTCTCTGATGGGGTTGGGGAGAGAGAAAGAGAGAGGGAGAGGGAGAGGGAGAGGGAGAGGGAGAGGGAGAGAGAGAGAGAGAGAGAGAGAGAGAGAGAGAGAGAGAGAAGATTTCTAGAACTAGGATTTAAAGCTAAATGTAATCAAAGTCATAGGGACCCTCAGTTTCGATGATGATAATAACGGTAGAGGTTGTTGTGAGAGTTAATGAGATAGTGCATGTAAAGCATGTAATACACAGAGCATTCACTGTATGTTAGATATTGTTATTTACAATGTGTCCTTGAGACACTTTGAAAAAGGAAAGATTAGAGTTTAGAGTGGTTGATTAGCTGACACTTGTAAGAAGTATAGAGAGGCCTTCAACGGTTGTAGGGATGTCCATCTATTTTCTGTCTGAGCTGGTGACTCACATTTGTGAATCTTCACAGAAGATCCTACCAATTGAAAATCATATCAGGAACATGTTCCATAGGAATTTAGGAATTCTACAGGAAATATTCATAATAATTCATGATTGAAAAGGGATGTTTATTATTATATAGTGCTCTTCCCTTCAGTATGACTGCTGTCTGCAGTTAATAGGATTTAAAAACAAAAACAAAACAGAGCCAAAACAAACCCTGCCTAATAGTGAAGGGAGACAGCCTGCATATATGTAGTCACGTGTCCTGCTCTTCTGAAAGTCCCAGTTGCTACAAACATTCATATTTGCCTTCATCGTGTTGGCTTTGAAATGCTTTGAAAGGCCTGACCAGTCACAGTGATTTGACTCTGACACAGGGTTTCCCAGGGCTCTGGCGGTATGTGGGCAAAGCAGTCCTGGTTATGTGGCACTTTGTGTCATTTAGAGACCACTACTGAGAAAGGAGCCCAAGCCACATGTGTGTGTCCCAGGATTTGGAGCACTTCCCTGTGGTGCTCTGACTTTGAGCTGGGAGACTTACATAGGTTCTGTTGGTGGTTTCTGTGTTTATTGCAAATGATTCTATGTCAGTAACCTTAAAGTCCAAGCATTTACAGAGTAAGGAAACAAAGTCCAAGAGAACATGAATCCTTGCCCTGGATGGAGTTTGAGAGTTCTCTAGCTCTTCCTTTGGGTCTGTCCTGGTTTGCGGCATATCCTCAGGCACTGTGTGAGTTCCCCAGGGGTGCCAAGATGATGGGCTTAGACTGGAGTGAGCCCAAGGCAGTGGCTGAGTCATGTAGAGACCAACGCTCTGCAGTCAGGAGACCAGGAGTTCTGGGTCTGGCTGACTCACTTGCTAATGTAATCATATGACCACTGCCCTCCCTAAAACTCTCCCCATATTGCTTACTTTGAAAGTGATAACCTTCTCTGCCACCTCTCAGACACACCCTGATAAAATGGTACCTGGTAATTTTCTTGGAATGTAAACCCTCTTAAGAGTACTCACATTTTGCCCTGGCTGGTTTGGCTCAGTGGATAGAGTGTTGGCCTGTGGACTGAAGGGTCCTAGGTCCGATTCCAGTCAGGGGCACATGCACAGGTTGTGGGCTCAATCCCAAGGGGGTGTGCAGGAGGCAGGAAATCAATGATTCTCTCTCATCATTGATGTTTCTGTCTCTCTCTCTCCCTCTCCCTCTCCCTTCATCTCTGGAAAAAAATTATATATATCTCACACTCTGCTCTCACTGGTGTGGCTCAGTTGGTTGGAGCATTGTCCCATACACCAGAAGGTGGCTGGTTCAATTCCTAGTCAGGGCACATACCTGGGTTACAGGTTCGATCCCTGGTCAGGGCATGTGCAGGAAGCAACTGATGATGTTTCTCTTCTTTATGTCTCTCTCCCTTCCTCTCTCTAAAAATCAAATAAATTAATAAAAAAAGAAAGAGTACTCACATTTTGCCCAGCCGAAGTATAGAAAGCAACCGATTATGTTTTCCCCTCGCTCTAAGCATGTCCTCAGGTAAGGGTTAAAAAAAAAAAAGAATAGTCACATTTTAAGAAGCAACTGGAAATCTAAATAGATCATTAGCCAAAGAAATAAATCTTTTATGGTAGAATGTTGGGTACAATGGCCACTGATATGGGAAATACTTTTGAATACACAGTCCTGCCTGGTAGTTTTAAATGACTGCCATTGTGCTAATTGGACTGAATTTTCTCTTCTGTAACAGGGGAATAGAAGAGAAAACTTCTACACCTAACTTTGCTGACTCAGAAGAATCTATAATGACAAGAGGAGATAATAGGCATGAACTTTTAGTAGTGTTGACAGCAAGGCATTTTACTGTATTTTTAATAGTCAGGAATGTGGCATTAAGGAAAAAGCCCAAGTTTCTGAGTCAGGCAGACGCAGGTTCTGTCTGCTCTGTATTAGTTGTGTGCCAAATTAGTGAGCTTCTGGTATTTTTAAATGTAAAATGAGGATGTCACCCCCACCTCCCAAGTTGATTGTGAGAATGAGACATAGTGGTTGACACCAATAGATGCTGGCTGTCACCATTCCTCAGAGTACCATAGAAATGTGAAGGTATATTATCTACAGAGGGCAGTTATGGAAATCAAATCTGGCTACACTCAGGTTGATGAAAGGCTGAAGGACCTTGGAGGATCCAGGAGAGCTCTGGGTACCTCACAGAGTCCAGTCTAGACTGAACTGGGAGAGCTTGTGCTCCATGTCACACCCAAAAGCTGTGGTTCTAGGCAGCCTCCTGGGCACCTTTGGCCATTACTCCCAGCTACCTTATCATTCGGCATCCTTTAAAATGCCAGCTTTGAGTAGATGGAGCCCAGTCTGTCTTATCCCTGAATTTACAGGGCCTGGACAGAGTAGGGGATCTACCAACATTAACTAGATAGACAGGTAGATGACCAGGGACTATGTTATTCTGTTGGATATGTCTGAGATAGTTAATAAAGAAACTGCATTCTTTGCTTCCTTATTCACAATCTTTCTAAACTGGATTGATGTCCCATGCTGTGTCTGTGTGGCACACGTTGGTCTGGCTATATTCACATTGGGCTGATTATTTCCAATACTATAAAGTAGTGCAGATGACCCATTCTTCCATCTGACCCCATTACTAATGTGTACACCATTTTTCAACCTGGAGTCTTCTGATTTATTTCATGAGTCCCCAAAATCTATAGGAATTAAACATTTTTTGGATTTTCATATTTATGATAAGCTTAAAGTAATACTAACACATTCTGAAACTCCCGGGTGACCTTCTTTAATTGAAGTAATCCATACAATTTCATAGGAGCACTTGCAATGCATTTATGGTCATATTAGTACCAAGTAAAGCTAAATTACATTGCAACGTACACTCTAAGGTTTTGCAGTCATTCTATAGAGGAAGGTAGTGGGAGAATGGAGTGGCCCATATCATTGGCATGTGAAACCATAAAGACCCCAGAGCTGGCCATCAGTTCATATTCACAAAACCAGTGGCTTTGCTGTGACATCTTGTCTATGTGTACACAAATTAGCAATAGTTACATGGCAGTAAATGTGGCAGTGAAAAACAAATAATTTTTTTTTTGTTAAACAGTATTCTTTAATTTCAATATTGTATTTTGGAGTGTGCTAATTGGCTTTTCAAGATAATGGATCCATTATTAAAAAGAAATCTTATTTTTTTTAAAAAAGAGAATCAATGAGGATGATAATAATAATCATGGTCAAAATGATGGTCCTAGTTTGCAACAGGTGAAATGAAATACGTCAATGCATATTCTGCTGGTGAACCAAACATAGGCAATCTAATGACAGCAAATAATGGCTTCTCTTCCCATTACTCTAAATCAATGTTGATAATTTGCACTTTTTTGATTTTGTAGCTTAGTTTGCATTTCATTTATAAACTTGACTTAGTTGTAGATTTGCATAAGAGTTATGGGTATAGGAGGAGAGATCCAAGATGGCGGCGTAGGTAAACACCTAAACTGCTGCCTCGCACAACAATTTCAAAACTACAACTAAAAGACAAAACGTCTATCACCCAGAACCATGGGAAAGCTGGCTGAGTGGAAGTTCTACAACTAGAAGGAAAGAGCAAACAGCATTGAGGGGTGCACAAGCGCTGAAAAGCTGAGGTACAGAGACACGCAAATCGGGCTGGTGACGGGTGACTGGGAGCGCTGCTGTTTTCAACCCGAAGGGAGATAAGCTCCGGATTACTCCGAACTCGTTTCTGGGGAGACGCGAGGGAAACAAACTCCTACGGGGAGAAGCTGGACTGTCTGCCGTGGGGTCAGAAAGTGAGGGAGGCTTGCTTGCAGGGCTGCGCGCAGGAACAATTGTTTATTGTGCTGGGGCGCGGGACGCGGGGACATGGTCGGAGACGCAGAGCCACAGAGCCGGCTTACTGGCAGCCATCGCTGTTTGCCAAGCCCTAGCCTAGTCACGCCCTGAGACCCCGTCCTGCACAATCTACAAACCCACCCAAGCTCCAAGCAGCGGCTTTAGCATATGAATGGCCTGCCCTATCGCAGCTTAACCTAGCAAACTTGCAGCCCGGGTCAGACAGCTCCAAAACCTCCAAACCCCAAGCAAAGAGGAGAAAACTGTAGTTCTCGCTGTAGCGCCTGCTGGGTGGCCTCAGACAGTAGCTGACCTGCACCCCATTGGAGATCCAGAAGCCAGTGTACCTAGTGGTCAGTGTGAGACACCAGATTTCAACGCCTCACATCCATAAGTGATACATTCAAGAGGCAGACTCAGTGAGCACCAAAGCCCCACTGAAACAAGTCCTGCACCATAAGCGTGTCTCCAGCGCAGCAGTTCTTCCATTATAGACACAGCGGGTCCTCACAGCCAATTGGCCTGGAGGTCAATTCCTCCCTGTGTACCAACAGCAATCAAGGCTTAACTACACCAAGACTTTTCACTCAGCCCACAAAGGGGTGTACCAAAGGCGTCCACCTCAGGTGATTGGGGAGGCTGAGCTACTGGCCCCTATAGGTCACCTACCACACAAAGCCACTCCATCAACATAAGGAAGCAGCAAAATGCGGAGACCAAGAAACATGTCACGAAAGAGAGAAATGGAGGAAAGCAAACTAATGGATGACATAGAGTTCAGAACCACATTTATAAGGTTACTCAAGAATCTTCTAAAAACTGCCGAGAAACTTGATGAGACATCCGAGGAGCTTAGTGAGACCTTCAAGGACCTTAATGAGAATGCCAAAAAAATGGAAAAGGACCAGTCAGAAATTAAGCATACACTGTCTGAAATAAAGAATATACAGAAACTCAACTGTAGATCAACGTACCCCAAGAATCAAACCAAAGATCTGAAATATGAGGAAACAAAAAACACCCAACCAGAAAAACAAAAAGAAAAAATCCAAAAATATGAAGATAGTGTAAGGAGCCTCTGGGACAACTTTAAGCGTACCAACATCCGAATTTTTGGGGTGCCAGAAGAAGAGAAAGAGCAAAATATTGAAAACCTATTAGAAGAAATAATGACAGAAAACGTTCCCTACCTGGTGAAAGAAATAGACTTACAAGTTCAGGAAGCACACAGAACCCCATACAAGAGGAATCCAAAGAGGACCACACCAAGACACATCATAATTAAAATGCCAAGGGCAAAAGACAAAGAGAGAATCTTTTTTTTTTTTTTTTTTTTTTAATATATTTTATTGATATTTCACAGAAAGGAAGGGAGAGAGATAGAGAGCTAGAAACATCGATCAGCTGCCTCCTGCACACCTCCCACTGGGGATGTGCCCACAACCAAGGTACATGCCCTTGACCGGAATCGAACCCGGGACCTTTCAGTCCGCAGGCCGACGCTCTATCCACTGAGCCAAACCGGTTTCGGCCAAAGAGAGAATCTTGAAAGCAGCAAGAGAAAAACGGTTAGTTACCTACAAGGGAGCACCCATACAACTGTCAGCTGATTTCTCGGCAGAAACTATGCAGGCCAGAAGGGAGTGGCAAGAAATATTCAAAGTGATGAACAGCAAGAACCTACAACCAAGATTACTCTACCCAGCAAAGCTATCATTCAGAGTTGAAGGTCAGATAAAGAGCTTCACAGACAAGAAAAAGCTAAAGGAGTTCATCACCACCAAACCAGGATTACATGAAATGCGGAAAGGTGTTCTTTAAGAAGAGGAAGAAGAAGAAAAAGGTAAAGATAAAAATTATGAACAACAAAATGACATCAAATACATACCTACCAACAAGTGAATCTAAAAATCAAGTGAATAAAAAATCTGAAGAACAGAATGGACTGGTGAATATAATAGAATCAGGGACATAGAAAGGGAGTGGACTGACAATTCTCAGGGGGGAGAGGGTGTGAGGGGTGCGGGAAGAGATTGGACAAAAAGCTTACACCTATGGATGAAGACAGTGGCGGGGGGTAAGGGCATGGGGTGGGGTGGGGAATCAGGTGGAGGGGAGCTAGGGGGAAAAAAGAGGAACACCTGTAATAATCTGAACAATAAAGATTTATTTAAAAAAAAGTGTTATGGGTATAAAGCATTTATACTTCATCTTAAAGAATCATTATAATAAGAGGATTTAAGTCAACATTGATGATATATAATATTTTTCCTTTAAAGAGTTGTTTCATTACCATGTTGGAGAAATACTGAATTAATGAATAACCTCCTAAAATCAAAGAAACAGTCTCATAATATTCTAGGAAAAGGTAAAAGAGAAAAAAACCAAACTAATTCTAAGGCCAATGTTTTCTCCCAGAGATATTTATAGGCTTGTAAAATTTAGGGTGTGTGTGTGTTGTTGTTGTTTTAATTGTTTGTTGGTTTTGCCTGTGTAGAACATAGGAAAAATTTAAACATACATCTCTAGGCTTGTTTCATGGTTAGAGAAATTTTCTCTTTGTGCTCTGGTTATGCTAATCTACTTTCAGTTCGAAAAACATGCCAAGCTCTTTGACACCTCAGAACCTTTGTACTTGCTGTGCCCTCTGTCTGGTCTACAGCACCTCTTTTGGTTCTCTGCATGACTCATCCTTTTTCATCTTTAGGTTTCTGCTTAAATGTTTCTTCCTCAGAATGTCCATCCATGATCACCTCTGTCTAAAGGAGTTCCTCTTACCTTCCTTCATCACCTTCTTTATTTCCTTCCTAGTACTTCCAGGATCTCTCATGATTTAAGATGTTTATTTTACTCGTCCACTGTCCACTTCACCTTCTCCATCAGACTAAGTTATACGAGAAAGGCTGCATTGTCTGTGGGTGTTTTTGTGTGTGTGTGTGTGTGTGTGTGTGTGTGTGTGTGTGTTTTGTTTTGTTTTGTTGTTTTTTTTTTTGCCATTGTAGGATCTAGAGGACTGCACATGGCACACAACAGGGACCCAATAAGCATATTGATTAAATTTGAAATATGGTAATTGTTGCTTTTATGATCTAGTGTCTTCCTGGAAACTCTCATCTAGAAAGTCATTGTGAAATTATTGAGAACTTATTCAGTGGTGAAAACTACTCAGTAAGAATTAAAGAAACCAGTAGAAGGTCTTAGTGTATTGGTTGAGCTGAATGGTGCAAAGCAACAAAAAAAAAAGGGATCAATTTCCCAATACAGTGTAGCTTTGTTATCTGAGCTACAAATACTCAATTGTTCTCCTGATTCACCTGGGTTGCCTTTTGCCATGGTTTGATTAAGAGGTAAGAGGGAGCCCTAGCTGGTTTTGCTCAATGGATAGAGTGTTGGCCTGCTAACTGAAGGGCACATGCCCAGTTTGCAGGCTGGATCCCCAGTAGGAGGCATGCAGGAGGCAGCCAATCAATGATTCTCTCTCATCATTGATATTTCTAGCTCTCTCTCCCTCTCCCTTCCTCTATGAAATCAATAAAATAATAATAATAATAATTTTTAAAAAAGAGGTAAGAGGGAAATAACCCTCCAAGGCCTGGTTCTGTCAGACCATGGCCAGGATGAGTGCCTCAGTCAGGGTGAGAACTAGGCAAGTAGATAACTAATGGAGTGATTAAAATAATGATTTTTAAACTTTGGATTTTTAATCCATTTAATCTCAAAGCTCTGTTGAGTTATATAGGATGTCACACACAAAAAAAGTATGTACACTTTAACAGTTGATAATTCACCTAATTTTCACTCTTTTTCTGGTTTAAGTGATTTGAAATAATGGGTGAAACCATACTAAGCTTTGAACAAAGAAAATTTATCTTAAAGTGCCACTGGACTTTTTAAAATATATATTTTTATTGATTTCAGAGAGGAGGGGAGAGGGACAGAGAGATAGAAACATCAAAGATGAGAGAGAATCATTGATTGGCTTGCTCCTGCATGCCCCACGCTAGGGATCGAGCCCACACCCCAGGCATGTGCCCTGACCAGGAATCAAATCATGACAACATGGTTCATAGGTCAATGCTCAACCACTGAGCCACACCTGCCGGGCTAGACTTTTTTTAATGGGGATACATAAAAGATAAAGCTTATGGTACAAACTGGCAATAGTCGATGAATTGAGAGCACACACATACAGAACAAAATGATTCTTGATGTTTATGATTCCATTGCTTTGTGTTATCAGCAATGCTTGGACCAAAATGGTCATCATTTTGAAACAGGCATTGACAAAAAAATTTATTCATTTCTGTAGATTCTTTTTTTTTAAATTTAAAGTATACTGTCTACTTTAAATTATACTAAACAATTTATTTTCACAAAACAGCCAATTTTCAAAGCCCTTTTCTAATTTTGGCAATAAGGAAAGTTCAATCCACTAGGATCTTCTGGTATGTCATCCTATAAATGATGCTATCACATCCAGGATCCATGTTCCAAACATTGTAAGAGGTGATAATCACAGCCAAGGCCAAGAAGATCGTTATCCAAAGTACCATGTTGAAAACCACTGGATATTCAAAATTATACTTATATGCAAGGTTATAGGGGCTTAGCGGGTTCTTCTTTTGTTTTGTCCCAAGGATAGTCCTTGTCTTCCTTACAAGTGATTTGTCATCTGATGACAGTCACTAGCTCTACCAATGCATTCCCATCATAAAAACCATACATGCCACCTACAAACCTTTGCAGAGCACCAACAAGGACCTTAGAAGCATCTCTGAACTGCTCAGAATCTTCTCTGTAATGCTTTCCAATTTCATCCAAACCTGCCAGCTCCAGTGAATGTAAAACAGGAGAAGGATGCTTGGCGAGATGCTTATGTTGAGACAACAAACTTGAAGTATCACGCAGAACCTGTGGTTCAGAAAGGAAGTGCAGATCAAGTTCATTGTTACTACTCAGAGAACTTATGGAAAGTGAATTAAGAACATAGTTGACTTGAAACAGGCGATTGGGGGACTGTTCTAACATTACTGAAAGAACTTCAAAAACTGAGTTTGCCTTCCCCACCATAAACACTCTTTCCTCAGTGGGAGCCAACTGCAAAACTACAGGAGTTTTTTGAGAAAATAAGGAATGAATGGAATTTGCAACACTGTCAAGACTAAAAGGAACTGGATTCTCCAAAGGGTAAGAAATGACACCATCACCATAACAGTAGCCTGAGGGCGATGGAATGGGTTACCCACAGCAAGTCCCAGCCAAGAAAGGTCTTTTCCCCCAGAGAAGCCCATGGCTCATGCAGCCACGTCTGGGATTCGCTCTCCTGGTGCAGGCCAATTTCCACTGCGGAAAACAACAGACCCTGGTGATCTTAACGTACTAAACTCGTCCTCCAAAACACCACCACCAAGGGCAGGAGCAGGATGAGCGCGGCCATGGTTCCCCGCTGGCCACACAGTGCAGGGCAGCCTGCAGCAGGCCTGATCGCCTCAGCACTTGGCTCCCAGAGGCCGCCCCATCGTTCCCTCCCGGGGGCAGCGGTCTCTTTCTCCACCAGTCATCAGCGTGCTGGCGCTTTGTCTTCTTTCTTACTGAACTGGCATAAGATAGGTTAGAACAGAGAGAGAGCTTGTCTCCAGAACTGTGGAGATCCTTAGTACCTCTAGAATGGAGAGTGGCTCTATGATTTCTGGTATGATTTCTATGTCTGTTTCGTTGGCTCTTTCTTCTTATGCAATAGTAGGTGGTCTGCCTGTCACTGACATCGTCACTTCAGGGTGCCAAGTTTTTGGAGAAAGCTTTGAGGCTTCCATTTGGCCTTCTTCCATTTTTCTTAAGTTAGCTTTGTTAACTTCCAAGGTATGTTTATAAAATCACAAAATTAAAGTCAGCTGGAGTACTCAAAGTGGGGGGATATCCTCCAGTCCGGCTTCACTTTTTCCACCTACCGCACCTGATGAAGCAGAAATCAAACTAAGCTATTTCTATGGCAATGCTTAGCTTTGTGGGACCTTTGCTTCTCCTTCTTTAGCTGGCTACCACTTTGCCTTCCTTTGGTCCAAAATAATACACATGCAGCTTACAAAGATGAAATGACTGAGGGAAAGAATTGTAAGAGTGCTTTTAAATGTGGCCTGTTTCAGTCAGAAGACCTCTGTAGATTCTTTTAAATTTTGAAAATGAGCCTGGCTGGTATGGTTCAATGGCACTGACAAAAAAAATTATTCATTTCTGTAGATTCCTGTGTACAATCCAGACTTTATAATCATTCAAAGTGTGTATACATTTTTTGGGACACCATGTATATCGGATAATTGCCATTTTTCATTAACTCTACTATGTACATTTTCCCCACCTTTTAACATATCTGAAAGTAAGATGCATCTTAAAAATGTATGTCATGTCATAGTTTATTTGGTGACCTTTTTCTTTTTAAATGATACACAAAACAGTGTGCTTTGTTACATGGTAACAGATAACTGAGAAGGCAACAGAGTTAAGATTTAAGTCCTATGAACTGTTTTCTCTATTTCCCCCATTTTGGAACAAATGTTCCTCCTCAAATAAAGGAATTTCCTTCAAGAAGATGAGCCTTAGAAAACTTGCTTGTATTTCTCCCAGTTGCGATTTCCCAGCATGGATAACAAAACAACCCATGAAGCGCTATGAGAAGTCACACATCAAAAAACAAGTCCCACTGGCATCGTCGTTTCCTCAAAATCACCTTCTCACTCACAATCGTTTCTACTTGGTGCGAAGGTACTTCATTAAGTGTCTGGGATTCCTCAAATGTGTTCTCGTGCATCACGTAGGATAAAGCTGCATTATCACTAGGGAAACCTCTAAAAATGCCTGGTCATGGCAATTCCATAAGAGAACCAACTTTGAATGACAACCATGGTTCAAGGCCATGCTTAGTCAGAGAGAGTGATTTGGATCTGACAATCCACAGAACTGTAAGGACACAAGGCATGTCCCCCAAAGCAACAGTCAGGGGGGAATAGTGAGGGCATAGCTCCTGAGAATTATCTGAAGAGCAATTGGCCCTGCTGACCAAACAGGATATCCTCAGTGTGTGCAGCAGTTTCTCAATAGGAAGTATGAAAATTTGAAACATTGCAAAAGGGAGGACAAGAACTCTGAAAGATTAATATCCGGTGAGAGTGAGGGGAAAACTTCAACTACTTACTTTGCAGTAACAGCCTCAGAATGAAAGCTATTCTGGTAGCCAACAGTGGAAAGTTAACATTTTAACTCAATAAAACCATTGGATCATAAATCCAGGAATGTACATGAATTCATTAGTCTGGTTTTTCTGAGTTTATTTGCTCTTTCAGAAGAAATTTTCCTCTATTGTTCCATGAACTATGAGTGTATGTGTGTTTACACATTAAAACAAACCACATTACCTATTGGACCCTATTTTTCCTATTCCACAGGTTAACCCATGTGTACAATCCAGTAATTACCATTGCTTTAACACTTCTTTAAAAGTCAACGCAGTCCTTGTTTCCTTTGTGTCGGCCTGAATTTCTTAATGGGACACTAAAATTGAGGCTATCTTCTGCAGCCTTTGACTGGCCCAGAAGACTTTCTCCGGGGCCTAGCTGGGGTTCTGAAACCTTCCATGGGTCCAAATAGTCTATCATCCCAGAAAACCCAGACAGCCAGTTCTACTTTGTATGGGACTTACCTAGGCAGCAATCTACTGATGGACACAATCAAGATGAGCGTCAATACTACCCTTATTACGACTTCATGGAGAGTCATACTTGGCTTTGGATTGCTATATAACATCTGGGAGAGATATCAACCCAGAAAGAAAACTATGAAATGGAATAGTTACCCAGAAAAAGCCAACCACCCAGGAAAGGAGAGTGTGGTGTCAGAAAAGTTCATTCTGACAGATATTGCCAGAAGTCAATGAGTTGCTTTGGGCCAGAAAGAAAGGTATTTTTTCCCTGGGAAATGCATTGTCATTTTGTCATTGTTGCTAAGGCACATTGACCCACAATCAGTTGGCAATGCCTACTGAGGCTTCCTAGCCTTTTCTGTAGACCCCATTAGCTGACTTGGGCAGCATGCCAGACCTTATAGGCCTTGCATTAAAAATCCTCATTTGGCCCAGCCAGCATGGCTCAGTGGTTGAGTGTCGACCTATTAACCATGAGGTCACGATTCAATTCCCAGTCAGGGCACATGCCAGGGTTACAGGCTCAATCCCCAGTGGGGAGCATGCAGGAGGCAGCCGAGCAGTGATTCTTTCTCATCATTGATGTTTCTCTCTCTCTCCCCCTCTCCCTTCCTCTCTGAAATCAATATTTGATTTAAAATATATTTTTAAAAAATCCTCATTTGAAGCTAGGAGAATGACTATTGGTTTTTCTTCTAATAAATCTAGAAAAAATATTTCACTCTTTTTTCTAGCAAAGGGAGTAGGGGAATTCAAAGGGAGTAGGGGAAATCAGAGACTCAAAGTTAAGTTTCCTGGGGCGTTACCCTTCTCTCTTGACAGGAATAACTTAAAGTAGCTTTGAGGGTGGGAGTGTGAGAGGTCCTCGTGACTTCTCCCCAGTCCCGACCATTTCCCCTCACATCACCTGAGTGTTTTCACTTCTCTTTGTGACACACTACTGATAGACCACCTATCACACCTACTTCTAAAGATGCAAATGGCCCTGACAAAGGAGGTGGGGTGTCAGGAAGACTTTCACCTTAGGGCTAAGCACAGAGAAGAGGGACAGGGCAGGGCTCAGGAAATGTGTACTGAAACCTTGAAGGTTGAATGTACATAGGACATAGATCTTGTTGGGATTCCTGGATGAGGCACCAGAGTTTGGATAGTGAGACTAAGGAGAAGGGCAGCTGAGGTAGAGGGATAACATTGGGAAATCATGGACCCAAAAGACATAGGACAAGGGCAGTGGGAAGCACTGGGCATTCAGGGACAGGGAACTTCCGAGGGGGCAAAGGGTGCAAAAGGTTGGTAGGAGGAGGTCCTTCAAGGTAAGTACAGTCTAGGGTCAGGAAGAGGATGAAGACATTCTCCTTTTTCTTCTCATTTCTGCCTTCTGTTCCTAGGGTCTAAGAGTCAGGCTGGAACTATTGGTCTTAAGACTTAACTTCACGATGGATTTCTTTAGCATTTTGGCATGCGTGGACTGGTCCCTTCAAACTCATTCACCCTTGTTAACCGTATTCACATGATATTCCGCAAACCGCTGGCTTAGCAAAACAACCCACGGGCTGTTTTCAAGGTGAGACTTTCTATACCTCGGCTAAGATTTGTTAACGGTCCGTCTGTTGTGGCTATACCCAGAGTCTTAGGGTCAAGCCCCTTGGTCAGCACAGACAAGCCACAATTTGCTAATCAGGGGTGTGTTTGAAACAGTTGGGCAAGGAACCAATTTCATGTATCTTCCTTTGCATTGTCATGGTCATCATGATTCATATGACACAGTTCCTCGAAAGACCAAAATAAAAAGACAAGTCAGCAGAATGAAATTCACAAAATATTTCTTATTGCCTATGGTTTATGGATACATATTTTAATATCATTTAAGTGCACAGATCTCACTGTGAACAAACTAAAAGATAGCAACTTTTAGCACAAAGCTGACTTTTCAAATGTGGAGGTAATAAGAGTTAAGACTTTGTGGGTATGTACATGACACAGACAAATTCACACATTTTTAATATTGTGGATTAAAATCTTGAGGTTTGAATCTCCTTGTAACATATAGTTAGAAGAGGAGGTCCAAACAGGATGGCACAAGATATTAACTATTAGTGCAGTAGTTCTCAAAGTATGGCTGGAGGGCCTCTGGGAGCCCTGGGTTCTTTCTAGAAGATCCATGAAGTCCTGACATTCGCAACTCCATGTCTATGTAAGGCAGGATTTTCTTCATATACTTCAGCTAAAACAGCATAACTAACAGATGGAATGCAAAAGTAGATATGAGATTCTAGCTGTCTTCTCTAAGGTCGGATATTAAATTTCCAAAACCATAACACAGTGACTATCTTCTCACTACATATTTTGGGGGAGAAAATATAGTTAATTTTCATGAAAAATGTGTTAGTTATGTTAACATGTAAAGGATTCATTATTATTACCTTGAATGAACACACTACAAAGTTTTTTCGGTTTTAATTTCTAACAGGGTAAATATTAATAGATATAAACCACAAAACCACAGAAGCAGAAGCTCTTTAAGCTCCTCAGTACTTTTTAACCCTGGAAAAGAGTCCTGATACTAAGACCTCTGAGAGTTGCTGCACAGATCCTGGCTCATTTTTCTCAAGCTAATTCTCTCAATTCTATAGCCATCTAAAGTGGCTTAAGCTGGTCACCGCTTCACTCCTTCCCAATTTCCTCCAACAGCATCATCATATACAAGGGCAGTATATGAAGAGTTAACAACTGGTATGGTGTGAAATCCACCAATCAAAATGTTTGTGGCAGAAAGCCACAGATTCCATCCCCGTCTCTGAGCTTCTAGGGCCTCCCGCTTGTACATGTCATGACTGTGGGAATGTGAGAGTTCTCTCTCCCACCCAGAAGACTGTTCCACTCCCAGGTGAATCCTCAGGCTTACCATCGTACCTGAAACAATGTCAGGGCTCTTCTGGAACCTGTTCCTGCACCATACTTCCCTGTCCTTGGTGCAAACACTTTGCCTTACCCAGGGTTATCACTCCAGCCAGATTGGGGGGAACAAAGTAGGGCTTCCCTGTGATGACAAGATGGGAACGGGTCACCAACCACTTTCTTCAACATCCTAATTTTCCCTGAAAAGATGGAGCTTCAGGAGGTCCAATATTGTGCAATGTCTTAAACACCTGGATCAGACGTTTTTAAGGCTTAAGGAATGGGCGAAATGTCCCAGATCTTAGCCCAACCAAACCACTTAAACCACTGTAGTTAAAACCAATTTAGCATATTACATAGAATGTAGCAGAGTGAGCTTCTCACCAGAAATGCATGGAATGTACTTAGATGTCTATTTTGGTAGGATGAGATTGCAATAATTATGAAAACCAGATACTGGGGATTTCCAAAGGTCGGAGGCTAAGCTGCTGCCTGCCAACTCTGCACACTCGGAGGGAGGTCTCCCGGAACATGGACTTGAGCACGCACTTGTTCTTCCCCTCCAACTTGCTGTTATGGGTTGATTCGTGCTTCCCTCTCCCCGCCAAAAGTTCATGTTGACACTTCCAATACCTCAGAACGTGGCCTTGTTTGAAGACAGGGTCTTTTCAAAGGCAACCAAGTTTAAAGTGAGGTGATTGGGGTGGGTGTAACCCTAGTTATGACCTGTGTCCTTATAAAAAGGAGAAGTTTGGACACAGAAGGAAGACAATGTGTAGATACAGGGAGAACACCACGTGAATTTGCAGGCAGACATCTCTAAGCCAAGGAGAGAGGCCTGGAGAGATCCTTTCCTCACCACCCTTGGAAGGAACCCACCTTGATTTCAGACTTCTCACCTCCAGAATTGTGAGAAAATAAATTTCTGTTGCTTAGGTCACCCAGTTGGTGGTACTTTGTTACAGCAGCCCTAGCAAACCTGCCTTCAGGTTTCTAAGTCACAGCCCCACTTTCCCTCAGGGAAGAATTGTAAGGAGTTCTTTATTTGAAAAGTTCTTTATTTGAGTAAGTTCTTTATTTGAATAAGTGAGGCACAAAAGAGTAAGGAGCATGCCCCTCTGGGAAAGCTCTGACAACTCCCTCAGCCGCCATGGCTTATGGGATAGGCCTCTTCCTCCACCTGAAGACTGGAAGGGACTTTAGTACTAATGAGTGGATGTGTCTGGTCCCCTCAGTGGTGGGAAGCAGGGAGTATGGTCTGACATCCGCAGAAGCCAGGCTCCCACAGCCTCAACGGGACCCTCATTTAGGGATCTCCCTCTTAAGGACTTCTGCTCTTCAGCTCAGCCAGAACCTGACCCCAGTGTGCACTGGGTTCACACATCTTGTGTCATCCATGCCGTCTCTAACCTGCAACAGAGGGAAGTTACTCAGGGCTTTGATGTTGCTATGGACCTTGGCATGCCCTGGTCCATACTCATCCTCTTCCACACGCACTCTTCTGCTCCCCACTTCCTCATTGTCTTCCTTCTTTCATCACATGCTGACCACAGAGTCATCTCCAGCCACCCTCTGCATTCCTTCTGCTACATCCATTTCATTTCCTTTCACTCTGCCTTTCCTTTTATGTCCACTGGCAGCACCCTTGGCCAGGCCATTGGTGCCCCATGTGTAGACAATAGGTGACACTGTTTGGGTCCCAGAGATATTTTGATTTGGGGGTACCTGGAAGGAAAGGGTAAAGGATATAAGGAGCTCTAAGGAGGAATTTGGTGAGAGTCAAGGATGGGCTGTGGATGGACTAACTGGGGGTGGTGGTGAATAAGGGGTGGGTGAGGGCATCTACTGCACATATTTCATGCTAATAAAAGAAGTTGAAAGTTCAATCCTTTGTTTAGGGGATTACAATCAGTATGGATGTCAAAATGGCAACAACCGCCACAGAATGTTGGCATCATAGTGTCATGGATCATTGCAGAAGCCTCCCTCTGGTGACTTGAGTTTCCTTCCTCTAATATTGTACATGCTACTATCCTGTTTTAATATGTACTTTTGATTAAATGCACCATTTCATCTATTTATATAATCAACAAACATTTACTGGGCATCTTTCTCAAGGCTGGCATTTGGTAGGAGACAAAACTGACAGTCTTTGTTATTTCCTACCATCCTCTCCAACAGCTTCTGCTCCAAAAATCATTTCTAAGTTGATTATTAAATGGTTAGTCACCAAATATATGTGTATACATACGTACGTACATACAAACAGCAAATATATTAGCTAAATCCCAGATCCAGACTTTTAACTCATTTATTCTAGTCAAAATGAAGATACTAAAGAGTAAAGACAGTCAATAATTACTAAGTGGTGACATTGTGCAAGTAATAGAATATTCCTTTGATAGTATTATTTTTATTTCTAGGATGAAATGGAAAAATAAGTGGGGACATTTTCAAAAGTTTAGCAATTATCCTGTCTGTCATTCCATACTTTTGCTTTCATTGTTTTCCTCTTTTAATTTTAAACTTGAGCACTTTTAAGCTTCCTTTTCATAGTTCATGTGAGCAGAACCAACCTAGTTGCTTGGTTTGGTATTCTTCTAACTCACAGTTGTAATATAAATAGCTATCTTCTTTATTTAATTTTTTCTTTTTCAATTACAGTTGACATTCAATATTGTATTAGTTTCAGGAGACAGCATAGGGTTATGAAGTGATCCCCCTGATAGTCTTTGAACTAGAGACAGTGTCTGGACTTCCTGCTTCATGGACATAACACCACTCCTCCATTTGCTCACCTCTGCCAGTGCTTGTCCACTGTCCAAGTTGGTTCCATAACCAAATTAAGTGCCTGCTTCGCCTTAGATTTACTCTAAGCATGGAAAACCATAACGGATATTTCCACTGTAATGACCACTGAAGGACTGTTCACCGAACAGCAAAGTCCAGTGGGTGGCTGGAGTTGCTCGTCTATGATTACAGTCTCCACCCACGGGCCATGTTCAAGCAGATTCCCTTTCTCACACTCCTGGCAACCTCCGAAAGCAGGCCAGAGCGGCGGTGGCTCCACGCCTGAAACCTGCTTTCCTCGAACAATTTGAAATGTTTGTTTCTCTGTAGCTTCTACCAACTGTCGTTTTCTCCTTTGGGGACGGAGAAGAATGTATGACTTCCAGATGATGTTATTAATTCCTCCAGCTTCCAAAGCCATCTGCCTATTGCTTAGAATTCATCCTGTTCAGCTGGAACTCGACTCACAACTTATTGGAAGATGACTGGCCTCCCATGTGGACCATTCTTGAGTTGTTTATCTTTATTTGTTCGTAGCCTCTCCTCTTCTTTTTTCCTTCAGGGATCCTGTGCCCACTGTCCTTTCTTAAAGCTGGCTCTGTTGTATAGATGCAAGGGTTTCTCAGATATTGCTGAGGATTTTCAGGTCATTCAGTTCTGTTCCTTGAATTATCTATTTCCTTGAGAGTCAACTTTTCCTTATATCTTAGGCTTTTGCTGTTGTTGCTATTATAGTTAAGCCTTTCTGCAAATAAGGATTTCATGAGCTGGTGGTGGAGGTCAGCCATTCTGCCTGGAGCTCCGCGACTGCCACAAAGTTAGTTGTGACAAATACATACCTGTGGGTGGATGTTGAGAATCACATAGGCGTGGATGTAGGGGAAGTTCAGGCGCAGCTGCCCCGCCAGGGCACAGAAGGTGAGTAGCGTGCATTTGAGATCCTTGCTGGGGGCATGAAGGAGCTGAGGGCCCCCTCTGAGAGCTCAGAACCCCCACCACCAGACCCCACAGGGCAGTCGCTGCCGCCATGGGTCTGGTGTGGCCTCCCATACAGTTCCCAGAGCCTACATAGCTTTCAGTTTTTAATTTTGAAAGGCAAAGAGATAAGCAGTTGCTTCCTTCCCTCTCCCAATTCTCCTTCTTCAGATGCTCCAAAGCACCAGTGATGTAGGCACTTCCACTCTCCTCTCATCCAACTGCAAGAAAACGGGCTCTCTTTCTTCTTTCTCTGAAGTAATAACCATAAGTTTCCAGAGAAGTCAGTCAGTTCAAAATATTATATGACATTAAAAAAATAGTCCTCACACAGACCTTGCCAAGTGGTCAGCGATAATACATTGTACACTGCTGGCTATGTTTTGGATTTAAATCAAGGACATTGGAAGTTCGGTTCAGATTAGGCAAGCATGAAAATGAAAGTCCTCTGAGATCATGTGCTTGATTCATCACACTCCAAGTATCCTTTCGCCCGTCCCTGGCTTGTGCAGATTTGGCCAGGGCCCCAGGGAGGAAGTGGGGGTGAGTAAACTACTGGAAAATGCCCAGTTTTCTTGGTCAAATCTCCTTAAGACTTGTTTGAAAAGGAGAAGTTCTGGTTATAGAAGCAGGGACTTATCTAAAATGTCCCCCGGGTCATGGGAAGGCAAAGACAAGCTAGAGGCGCTGTCTGTCTGCATAAACATGAGGAGACCTGGGGATAGAAAGATAGGTCCCTGGAGACTTAACTTTTACCCAGACATCTCGCCTTCCCCTCCAGCCCTGGGACATCCTGGGAAGGGGTGCACATGGCAGCCATTCTTTCCAGGGGGTTTAAAGTCAACGTTTACTGAATGAGTCTTACCAGGTGCCAGGCCCTCACATGTGCATTTTGCAGGCATTGTCTGGTTTAGTTCCTTTAGGACATAGGGTCTGCTTAGCCAGGAGAGCCTCACTGAGCCGGTGGCATTTGAACACAGTCCTGAAGGAGGTGAGAATAGCTAGTGCTGTGGTCCCAAGGTGGGAGGTGCCCAGTGTACTTGGGGAACAGTCAGGAGGCCAGTGTGGCTGGAGGAGGGAAGGAGGCGAGCTCAGAGAGGAAAAGCCTCATTAGCCCTGTAGACAACTAGAAGATACCAGCTTTTCCTGAGAGTGAAATGGGGAGGGCAGTGTAGCGAAGGTACTGAGGAAGGGTTTGATTCAGAACACATTTTGAAGCTAACAGATGTTTGGGGCAATGGCAGATGGGGTAATCAGAGAAAGAAAGGAGTCAGGACAGCTCTGGGGTCTTTGGCTAGAGCCCGCAGGAGGATGGAGATGCTGTTGCTGTGATGGGCAGACTGCCTGTGGAATCATGTGGGGGAGCCCAGCCTTCTTTCTAGACCAACTAAATTAGGAGAGGTCATGAGGGTCAAGGTGGAGAGATGTGGGCTGGTGTGCAGAAGAGGCTCTGGCCTGGGGTACAGGTCCGGGAGTCCTTGGCATAGAGATGGTCTGAAAGGTCACAGACCAGATGGAATTGCCCAGGGAGTGAGATAAAGAGGAATGGGTGAGAACTGAGCACTGGCCCTCAGTGTTAAGAGGTTGGGGAGAGGCAGCTGAGACAGAGGAACAGTCACAAAAAGCCTCAGGCAGAGTACATGATCCTGGTCTGTCTGCTTGTCCACAGCTGTCGTGCACCCCAAGTGAAAGTCATGTCTAGGAATCAGGCGTTAGTCAGGCAAACACAGTTTTAATGGAGAGAAACAGCTCTTTTCCTGCCAGGAGGAGAAAAAAACCACTGTTTCTGCAATTTGCATCATAGGGTCCTCTGAGGAGGACCGGCGTGAGTGCGGTGAAGAATAGAGATTTCAGCAACATCACTTAGTCACTCACCCACTTCTTCATTTGCTGTGTACATGTGGTTTCTAACTAGGCTGGGATTTGTTTAACAAAACAATCATGGTCTCCATTTCCCCCAAATCCTTGAATCTAAATGTTAGATTTTGAAATGTTAGGTCATGCTATATAGTGCACTCCTAGAGATGTCTTATTTTCCTAATTTTATAGGAAGAAAAATACACATGGGTCCTCAATGAACAAATCTGAAAACCAAACCAAATTTCTTATGTTCATCAATATCTTCCCCTTCTTATGAGGCCAAAATGCATTTTCCAGCCAACTGTGGTCCTTGGTGCCTCCAAGCTCTTCTTACAGGATTATGATGTAAAACAGCCCATTCTTTAAACTGTTTTAACACTTTTCCATGGATACTCTTCACACTCTTTGGGTTGGACTGGATCCCGAAGAGCTGGGCTTGGCTGTATCCCTGTGTGGCCTTGAGACAAAGGGAAACCAAAGTCTGAGTTGTGGGAAAACATTGGCAGGAGACATGAAACCACCTTCTTTTCTTCGTTTTTTAATCCTCACCTGAGGACATGCTTGGAGAACGTGAGGGAGAGAGAGAGAGAGGGAGAGAGAGAGAGAGAGAGAGAGAGAGAGAGAGAGAGAGAGAGAGAGGAGAGAGAGAGAGAGAGAGGAACAATGATGTGAGAGAGAAACATTCATTGGTTGCCTTCCATACATGCCCTGACTAGGAGTCAAACCGGCAACCTTTTGGTGCACAGCATGACACTCAACCAACTGAGCCACATCGGCCAGGTTGCATGAAACCACCTGAAGCCTCAGTTCTGCAGGGTCCCACAAGGTCAGGGCATGGGCGAGGCAGTTTGGAACGCAGACCTGAGGTCATATCATGGTCATATGTTCCTGTAGGCAGAGACGGAGCTGATACACACTCAGTCTACTCATCCACTCTGTTTATTTACTGACTGACTCCCATGTCTATTGCACTTTGTTGCTTCATGAATTAACAATATGTTTATTTTATTACATTTTCAGACATCGTCTAAGAATGAGAGGTCTGGAGAATATACACTGAGTGGCCAGATTATTATGATCTCTGAACGCATAATAATCTGGCCACTCAGTATATATATATATTAGAGGCCTGGTGCATGAATTTGTGCATGGGTGGGGTCCAGCCAGCCTGGCCAGGTGGAGGGGACATGGGCAGTTGGCCGGCCTGCCTGCTGGTCGAACTCCTGGTCGAGGGGACAATTTGCATATTAGCCTTTTATTATATAGGATATACACTGAGTGGCCAGGTTATTATGCGTTCAGAGATCATCATAATCTGGCCACTCAGTGTAGATGGTCTAGGGAAGAAGCCGATTGCCGAGTTGGGCTGGCTTGGGCTCAGATCCTGGGCCCGGCCATGGTTACAAGGTGTTGCTCACCTCGCTTGGGTCTCAGTGGTCTCCTTTAAAGGAGCTGTTAAGGTATGTTTCCTGAGGAGTAGTTGTGAAGATCACAGGTGATATGTAGGAAATGCCTGATACAGTGATCCTCACTCAGCAGGGACTCAGTACATTGTAACATTATCAGTGTTTTATTTGTTGTAGCAAAATGTGCATGAAATAAACAACCCAAAGGAGCCTTCCTGCTTGGAGGCTGGGCCTCTAAGAATCATCGCTCTAGAAAGGAGATGGCAGTGTTCTGCATTGGGGCTATTACTGTTCTTCACATTTTTCTTTGGGCAGAAATTGATAGCCAATCACTGCCCTCTGTTCCTTCCAGGATGGCTTCTGAGCTAGGGCTTCAGGCCAGGGCCGGCAAGGAGTTTGCTTGTGAGTTGTGACCTCCCACCCCAGTCATCAGAGTAGGAAGCCGAGAGTGGTGGCATCCGAGACCTTTTGAGTTGATACCTTTTTGGATGACGTAAAGGGATTTGACTGGAAGACAGCCCCCAGCAGTGAAAACCAAGCCGCGTCTCTAAGCATAATACCCTCCAGGTCCACCCATGTTGTGGCAAATGTGAACTCAAAAACAAAACAAAACTAAGCAGAAAAAGACTTGCAGAAACAGAGCTCAAGCGGATGGTTGCCAGGGGCTGGGGCTGGTGGAACGGGGAATGTAGCCAGGGAATACAGCCAACAATGTGATAAGTTGCCATGGTGACAGAGGATTGCTAGACTTCACTTAGTGATCCCATTGTGAGGTATGTAAATGTCCTATCACTATATCGTACACCTGCATCTAATATAATGTTGTGTACCAACTGTGCTTAAAAAGGGGAGTCTTTAAGGCTCACAAGCAGCTTAGACCACAGAAGAGGACCCTCAGCCAGGAACACATTTAGAAAGTTTAAAAGACTCTTGATTTTCTAGGAAGTCAGCCTTCCCCACATCCCCAACGGAGGGGCTGCCTTCTCTCCCTCGCTCACCTGAAGCCCAGCTCTGGTTGGATGGGGGAAGACAGGAAGGAGCAGGGTCCCCCAATGCCTCCAAGCACAGTCCCATAACAGGCAGAGCTGGCGGCCAGGAGATGGGAAATGAGTTTCTCTCCTCCCTGTTCCTCACCCCCGTCCCCCGCCCCGCCACACACACACACACACACACACACGCGCGCGCGCACACACACACACACACACACACACACACACACACACACACACTTCTGCAGGTGAGGCCCAGGGTTCTACTGCTCACCTGAGCTCCCCATGGGCAGGAAAGCACTAGCACCAGCGATACCACCCCTGTTCCCTGCAGGTTCAGGTACCACCCCTGTGCAAAGTAGTTCTTTGGTGGTAAACACTCCCTCCCTGACAGAGGAAACCAGGGATTCTTGGTTTCAGATTCCTAATTTGGCCTGATCTGGGTGTTTCTGTTGACTCAGCCCATCTCAGATCCCTTGGCAATGATGTTTCCTGATACGTGACTTCTTCCCCACGATGCTCCTTCAGAGACCTGGGGGGAACCACAAGCAAGTGCTGCTGCTCTTGGACCCCAGCGGGTCCTCCCGTGTCCCCAAGTCACAGCCATGTCAGCTGACAGCCACGCAATAAAGGCAGCTTGTGTTTGGTGAGACAGACTCAGGAGAGCAGCAGACCCAGGGGTGAGCACAAATACCAGGCCAACTGGTTTCACTTCATGGAACCAGCCTCTGGGGCCATCATGTGAGAGGCAAGGCAGGCAGGAACCCTCCAAAACCAGGGAGGAGTTCACGAGTTTAAACCTGATTCAGTAAGACCGAGGAGATAAAGCTTTAATGAGTCAATTAAGCAAGAATGAAGATTAGATGACATGGTTGTAGATTCACGTTTAATTATAGAAAATAAGAACTTTCCATACAAAACAAGTGTGCCGAGGGCACAGATAAGATAACACGGACAGAGTGATACCAAGGGAGCTGATGTCCTAGTGTTACTATCATGTAACTAGTCTGCACCAAGTGCCAGGGGCACCCTTTTCTTTTCTTTTTTTAATATATTTTTATTGATTTCAGAGAGGAAGGCGGGGGGGGGGGGGGAAGAGAGATAGAAACATCAATGATAAAAAAAAAAAAAGAAACATCAATGATGAGAGAGAACCATTGATCGGCTGCCTCCTGCATGCCCACACTGGGGTCAAGCCCTCAACCCAGGCATGTGCCCTGACCAGGAATCCAACCAAGACCTCTTCTCAACCACTGAGCCACACCGGCCAGGCCATGGGCAGCCTTTTCCATGCATTAGTTCATTTAATAACCATACACAGGATGTATTAATTTCCTCATCTTTCAGATGGCACAACAGGCTCAGAAAAGTAATTACCCCAGGCCACGCAGAGGGGAATGGAGCTTGACTGTGACCCCAGGTAGGCCCGACTCCAAAGTCTAGTCTAGTCTCCTAAATGGCTCACCACTCAGCTTCCCAATGACAGCAGGTGCAGTAAGAGAGCGACGGAGGGCAACTCCCATCCATTTCTTTCAGTGCCCTTGGGGCTTCCCTTTCTATGGCTCCTCTTTCTCTAGATCAGGCGTCCTCAAACTACGGCCCGAGGGCCACATGCGGCCCACCGAGGACATTTATCCGGCCCGCCAGGTGCCGCTGCCTGTCCTGCTTAGCAGCTGACTCGTCCCGGGTCTGCAGTACGCATAGGAATTTGTTCATAGTTTGTTTTTTTTTTGTTTTTTTAACTATAGTCCAGCCTTCCAATGGTCTGAGTGACAGTGAACTGGCCCCCTGTTTAAAAAGTTTGAGGACCCCTGCTCTAGATCATTGGTTCTCAGGTGCATCCTGTGGACGAAAGAAGGGATTCTGTAGAAGTAACCTCAGGGTGATCAGATCATAAATCCCTAACTGGGCAGTCATGGTGGGTACCCACAACTATAACTTCTTCAGTAGAAGGTTTTAAGCCATCCTGTCCGTTGTTCTTGTGCATCTAGGTTAACACACCTTTGAAATGCCAGAAGCAATACCCCTCAGAGGGGGTACTAATCCTCAAGACAGCACAGGATCTTGGTGGCTATCCTGTAATCCAATCCCCGCCTTGCTTTCTCCCACCTCCCATGAAATCTTCCTTATGTTCCAGCCTTAATTTCAAATGCATAAACGAAGCTGCAGAAGGGCTCTTCAACGGAGCATTGGGGATCTTGCTCCCAGCATATGTCCTCAGTTTGATGGAAATAAACTCTTATAAAGGCTCTCTGCAGGTTCAGATGTTTCTGAATCCCGGGGTTTGGGAGGGACCTGAGATTTTGCATGTCATGCCATGTTCCCTGATGAGGCCGGTGCTGCTGGAGGACTCTCCTTGGTCGCTGAGAAGGCTAGCTCTGCCTTGCTTCTTGGGCACAGTACTAGTATTTCAGGGTGGCTATTTGAACACACTCTTTCTTATTCTAATAACTAAGTGAACAACAGACACAGTTTTGTTTCATTACCAGCAGGTCCCGCTGGGTGGCCCACACCTACAACCATTTGTAGTAGCCACAATCTTTTCCTACCTGAGATTACACTCTGCATTCCAGCCAGTGGCTAGCACCCTGCCTGCTTCACACTCAACCTCTTGGGAGAGTGGACGTTCCCCGAGTGTTTGTAGTTGGCTTGGACTCAAGTTGGGAACTCATTCATGAATGAACTGCTGCGGCTGTGCAGTGGCTGCTGGCTGAGGGTGTCTTTTCCAGGCGGAGCTGCCAGGAACGCTGTTAGAACGCGGGGGTCAACACGGCTTCCCTTGGCCCTGCGATGCTTTGTTTTCCACTCCCCGCCCCCCGTTCTTGGTATTTACATCCTCTAACCAGTGCTGCCCGACAGAAATGGACTGTGAGCGACAAATGTAATTTAATTTTTCTAGTAGCCACATTAAAAATACCTTACATTCTATCCCCCCCCCCCCGCCGCCCCCCCCCCCCCCCCCGAGGGTTTGAAATCGGATGTTACTTGACACTCATCGCACATCTCAGCTCACAGCCCAGTTTCAGGGGCTCGGAGCCTCAGGTGGCTGGTGGCTTCTGGGCTGGACAGTGCCGCTCTCCTGCTTTTGGGATGGGACTGCCGCGACATCTGGACCTAGAAAGAGCTCCTTTGTGAACGGTGGGAATGTACACATATTCGTACCTGAGCATCAGTCGGTGTCTATTTAACATACACGTGCAAGTGGCCAAAACATGGCTGTGCCTCAGAATTGACTGGGACGCCAGTTAAAAATAGGCCTGCGCCTAACCCAAGATTTGCTTAATTAGAACTGGGCCGGGGCGGCGGGGAGGGGGGGGGGGTGGTGGAGGGAGAGGGCTCTGCATTTTAATGAGCTCCTCGGGTAATTTTGCAGCATCCAGCATCCAGCCCAGGACTTTCCACAGAGGGACATTTCCAAGTCAGCAGACAGAGAAGTATGAAATCCCATCTAGGGCGTCAGGCCAGGGCCCCAAGGCAACTCAGCATCCAGCTTCTTTTTCTGTCAGGTGGTGTATTTTGCTCCTTCCCCGAGCCTGATTTAGATGGGTATGTATTCTTAAGAGATAAACATTTTGATCATTTGTTAGGATTGGGTTATCAGTCACCTTGTAGAAAAATGTTGCTCACTAGGCTTTCTTATCTTGCTTTTGTGATTACGTTTTTTTAATTTATGGGAGACCTGAATGTAGAGATTTGTGTGTAGGTGCTGTCACCTAGTGGTGAAATACGCGATTGACACCCATTGGGCTACATGTGGGCTTGCCCTCTGCTGGTAAAGACTAGAGAGTTCAGCCCATTTGGTTCTCAAATGTAGTTTCTAGATCAGCAGCAACAGCGTCCCCTGGGTACTTGTTTCTAATTCAGCAAATCCTTGAGCCCTACTCCAGATCTGCTGAATTAGAAACTCTGATGGTGTGTCCAGTGATCTGTGGTTGAATAAGCCCTCCCGGTAACTGTAACAGGTGCTAAAACGTGAGAACCGCCGCTGCAGCCTGAAATACATGGTCCTTGGTCTTTTAGAAGCATGGACAGTTCCCTGGGGAAAAGGGTGCAAGTGCATATGCATCCAGACTTTGGAACCACTTTAGGGGAGTTCATAGACCACATGAAATTGGATCCCTGAGGAAGCTGGGGTACGGTAGAGGTAAAGAATGATCCATCCTGCCGAAACCGGTTTGGCTCAATGGATAGAGTGTCAGCCTGCGGACTGAAAGGTCCCAGGTTCGATTCCGGTCAAGGGCATGTACCTTGGTTGCGGGCACGTCCCCAGGAGGGGGTGTGCAGGAGGCAGCTGATCAATGTTTCTCTCTCATCGATGTTTCTAACTCTCTATCCCTCTCCCTTCCTCTCTGTAAAAAATCAATAAAATATATTAAAAAAAAAAAAAAGAATGATCCATCCTTCTCATATGTGGTGTCAAGAAAGACACTCTGGTGTAAGGATCTATGTCTTGGTTAGACTGGGTGAGTTCTGGAATACTGGTAGCCTTAATTAGTGGTTTTGTCTAGATTAGAAAAATATGCCTTTACTCAATTAAAATCATGTTTTAAATGAGCATGTTTTTAATTTTTATCATACAAATTATTTCAAGAATATTACAATATACCAAAAAGTTTGTATTAGTGCTGCATAAATTAAATCAAATTATTGATAACCCAATAATAGAAAGCCTACAATTTTCATCAGAATAATTAGGAATTCAATATCACTATTATGTAATACTTTGAATATACTTGGTTGCTTTCACAATTTGTTTAGCATCAATAACAGATCTTGGATAAATATAATCACTGGTTTTCTTGGCCATTTCAATAGTTACTTGCTCCAGTAGCTCACTTGCTATAGAGATAATGGCTCTATTTGACAGTCTTTCTGTGATATTATAATCTCAGATATAGTATTAACTTTGGTAGTTTTTTAAAAATAAAATGTAATTTTAAGAGGTTATATTCCTCATGGACTATATTCCCCACTGTCCAAGTTAACTATAGCCTGAAAGTTACAAAAGTATTAGAAAATTCTTAGTGAATTATTGCTGTGAATATACTGTAATGCCTAAAATAGATGCATATTAGAATGTAGACAGTAATTTAAAGTTTCCAGTCTCTCATGCATGGCGACCCATCAATATCACATCTCCCAAGTAATAAGTTAATTTCAATTTTATAAAGTTAATTTCAATAACAAGTTTGACATTCAAAGCAGTGGTATACTGTATAATTAAAGTAGCTTATCTCTATCTTAATTTTTCTAATTATACATTATCTAGAAAACTGGGATATCTGTGATATTCTTTCATTATTGTAAACCTGTCTTTTAAAAAAAATATATATTTTTACTGATTTCAGAGATGAAGGGAGAGGGAGAGAGAGACAGCAACATCAATGATGAGAGAGAACCATTGATCAGCTGCTTCCTGAACACCCCACACTGGGGAGTGAGCCTGCAACCCAGGGCATATGCCCTGACCCGGAATCAACCTGTGACCAGCCACAGAGCCACGCCAGCTGGGCTAAACCTTCTTTTAACAGTGAAATTACTATATATAATGTAGAAAAAAAAATAATCCTAAAATTGAGTTTTGGGTCATGGAAGGCCTAATCATGAGATTTTTAAGTGAAGATCTTTCTCTGTTTATTGTTTTAATAGTGGAGAAGTTGGTGTCAAAATCAAGAGACTCTGCAATTTTCTTAGCATCAATAACAGATCTTAGATAAACGCAATCACTGGTTTTCTTCAAAGAGTTTCTTAATTGCTTTGATGCTTTCAAGAACATCATTTGTCTTATATCACGAATTTTACTTAATACAGCATCTAAATTTAGTACCGAGTAAATGAAACTTAAAGTCCGTATTTTCAGAAGTGTGACTTTGGCTTGCATTTTAAAGTCCTTATCAATAAAATCAACAGTTTTTACAAGAGTATTACATACTTCTCCTTTAACTCAACCATTCCATTGTGCCTTCGAAAATGGCCAGGAGACTTCCTATTTCAGGTAATCTTTGAAGTGTCGTGAATCACCCGGAACAGACTGGCTCAAGAAAAGTCATTCTCTTGGCTCACAGTTCTGTGGGTCATCTGGTCCCTCTGGTCAGGCCTGAGCAGCTTGACAGCCTTGGATGATCTAGGATGCCACGTCTGGGCTTCAGCTGGGATAATGGGGATGCCTGGAGGGGCCGGGGCCTCACTTCTTGTGGTCTCATCCCCCAGGAGGTTGGCCCAGGTGTCATCACATGGAGGCCCAAGGGCTGCCAACAGCAGCAAGAGAAGGCAAACCCCAAACGTCTGCAGCCTCTGTTTGTCACATTTGTTAATATCCCAATGGCCTAAGAAATGGGTGGCTGAGGCCAGAATCAGGGTAGAAGAGTACACTACCTCTTGATGGGAGGAACTGCAAATTACAGTCCACTCTTGAACAATGCCAGGGTTCAGGGTGCCAACTCCCAACCCCTGATAGGTGAAAATGTAAGTGAAACTTTTGATTCCCCCAAAACTTAACTGGCTGATAGCCTACTGTTGACTAGAAGCCATTGATTAACACATATTTTGTATGTTATACATATTATATACTGTATTCTTACAAGAAAGTAAGCTAGAGAAAAGAAAATGTTAAGAAAATCATAAGAGGAAATACATTTGTAGTACTGTACTATTTATTGAAAAATATTGCATATAAGTGGAACCACTTCAAACCAGTGTTGTCTATGAGTCGACTGCATTGTCTACTCTCTGCAGTTTTACTGAGATATAATTGATATATTGTATAAATTTAAGTTGTACAATTTAATGATTTGATATGTGAAATGATTGCTACTTCAGTTATCATCCATCACCTCACATAGTTTACGATTTTTTTCCTTGTGATAAAAACTTTAAAGATCTCTCTTAGCAACTCTCAAATATACAACACAGTATTGTTAACCACAGTCACCATGCTGGGTATGAAGTCCCCAGAATGTACCTTTTCACCATCTTCACTCAGTTCTCCTCCCTACCCCATGGCAACCACAAATCTGACTTATTTCTGTGAGTTCATTTCTTTTTCAATCCACATATAAGTGATATCCTATAGTATCTTTGCTTGACTTATTTCACAGAGCATAATGCACTTAAAGTCCATCTATGTTGTTACAAATGGCAGGATCTCCTTCCTTTTTATGCTGGGACGGTATTCCCGTGCCTTTGTGTTGCTGCTCTACCACAATCACCATCTTTCCTGTGGTCAGAAGGACCACAATCACTAGCCTTCCTGATGTCTCGCGCTCACCTGTACCACAGCCCCTGGGAGCACTGGTGAATGACTCAGGTAATCATGGCAGCACTGCAGGGCATGCATTTCCTGTGTCCTGTTTCCCTCAACATGGGAGCCTGTCCTTGGAGTCCTCAAATACACGAGCACAGCATTCCCACAATTGCATCTTGAGGCCATTTCCTAGGACCACTTTCTAAACTAACTGCTGAGTCAGGGTCCTGGCAGGCCAAAGAGGATATTCAAACTGGAGACTGTGAGGAGAGTTTATTGAGGAAATTGTTTACCAGGGTGTAGGCAGAGTTAGCCCTTGCATGGTGCGGTTACATCCTGGACCTGAAGGGACAAGGGGAGGCCAGAACTGCTGGAATTCTGAGAGGGTAGCTGAAGGCTTCTATAGATGCAGGCAGCTCCTCATGACCCATCTCTTCTCCTGCCCTCTGGTCTCCTGCTAGTGCCCCCCCACCCCCACCCCTTGGCTAATCCCAACTGATAGCAAAAGAGAATGGGGCCAGCCCTACCAGTGTAACTCAGTGGTTGAGCATTGACCTATGAAGCAGGAAGTCATGGTTAGATTTTTGGTCAGGGCACATGCTCAGGTTGTGGCCTCGATCCCCAGTAGGGATTGTGCAGGAGGCAGCCGATCAATGATTCTCTCTCATCACTGATGTTTCAATCTCTCTTTTCCTCTCCATTCTTCTCTGAAATAAATAAAAATATATTTAAAAAAAGAGAGAGAGAAAGGGGCCAGTGATGCATTTCCTACCGGTCAAACTCCCAAAGCATACAGGAAGGTGGTTGCGGGGGCACATAAGTGACCTTGTCTGAGCAGGGTCTGTCCATGCCTGGGTCTGATGATATCATATTCCTTGTGATAAGACTGTATAACTGTCACTCTTTCCAATTCATAGGCCATGTTTCTATGCCTGTGCTTATCACGGATGCATATCAACGCCGAGGAGAGCGGAGTTTCATTTCATAGACAAGGCAATGGGCTAAGTTGCTGGGCATCATTGAACTTTACATGCACACAGCTGGTTAGTGCTCTTTGGTTCTATCCTGTGGAGGCTGCAATATAAGCAGATTCTTCCCATTGTGATTGATGCCTGTATTAGTTTGCTAGGGCTGCCACCACAAAGTCCCACAAACTGGATGGCTGAGGACAACAGAAAGCTATTGTCTCCCAGTTCTGGGGCGGCGGGGCGGGGGGGGGGACATGGGGGAGGCAGCAGGGTTGGTTTCTTCTTGGAAAATGATCTGTTTCATGCCTCCCCCTTGCTTCTGGTGGTTTGCTGGCCATCCTGGGCCTTTCTTGGCTTGTAACATACTACTCTGACTCCTGCCTTCATTTCTATTCTGTTCTGTTCTATTCTATTCTATTCTATTCTATTCTATTCTATTCTATTCTATTCTATTCTATTCTATTCTATTCCATTCTATTCCATTCCATTCCATTCCATTCCATTCCATTCCATTCCATTCCATTCCATTCCATCCCATCCTACCCTATCATATTCTCCCTGTGCACGTGTCTGCCTCCATGTCCAGATTTCCCCTGGTTACAAGGACACCAGTCCCATTGGGCTAGGGTCCACCCTAACAACCTCATATTGACTTGACCATCTGTGAAGACCCTATTTCCCATCAAGGTCACAGTCACAGGTACTGGGGGCTAGGACTTCAACATCTTTTTGGAGGACACAACTCAACTCACAACAATGCCCTACTATTAGACATATGAACTATGTTTACTGAGGGTCTACACCCTTACAGAGAGAGGAAGGGTCAATTTACAGTACGAGGAGAGTTTAATTCTGTTTAAGTATTATGCTTTGGCTATATTACGCTCTCTGAAAACTGCTTCAAGAATGTTGTAATAACTACCAGTGAAATTATGTTACTAACTAGAATATCCGCTTCCCTAATATTGGAAACCCCAAAACAACAAATAGAAAGATAGCAGCAGGTGCATTTATGGAGTACTCCCTTGTTCTTTCTTTTTACAGGTTCGAACCCATTCTGAACACCAGGGGACGCTGTTGCCAGTTCCATGAATGTTCATTCTCAATAAAAAGCCTTGGGTAAGAAGCAGCAGCAATACATGGATGAGAAAACATGCCAGAGGTCCTGCGACCCAGGTCTCGGCAACTGCTCACCATTTTCCCTTTCACTTAACTGCGCAATCCACTTGGGTCCTTGTCCCTGGCAAAACGGAGAACCTGGTGGGCTTTTCTCCAGCACCCCGCTCAGTTCTGCCTTTGCAGGTGCTGGCCCAGGTGCTTGGGAAGTTAGGGACAGGCCTGGGCAGTTCCAGCCTGTGTGTGCTGTGTCCCTCGCTGCTTCTGCCCTGCTGGGCAGCAGTCGACAGTGGTTTCCTCTCCCGGGGCTGCTGGGATGACCTGAGCCTTAGTTCCCATCTCCTCCTTTTGTCCCAGCAAAGGGGTTATTTATTTTATTTTTTGCAATTTCAGTTGATATACAATATTATATTAGTTTCAGGTGTACAACATAGTGATTGGACATGTGCATAAGAAGTGATCACCCTGATAAGTCAAGACCCACCTGGCACCATTCACAGTTATCACAATGTTATCGACTCTATTCCCCAGGCTGTACCTTACAGCCCCATGACTTTCTTTAACTGGCAATTTGTACATGTTAATCTGCAAAGGGGTTTATTGACACCCCGCCCCCCCGGCTCAAGATTGAATTTAACATTTTGAAAGAGGGCGAAGTGCAGCACCGTGGGGGTGAGGAGCAGGAGGGTAGGGACTCCGATTCAAACACTGACCGCACTGTCCATAGGCAGGAGCCACTTCAGTGACCAGGTCGTCCAAGGACACTGGCTCAGGCTCCTGCGAGTGCAGGTCAGGGAGGTGTGTTCCTGAAGGTGGTGGCTTAGAGATAACGAAGCCCTTCCTTTCTTTTTACCCAGTTAAACATTTTGAAATGGATGGCCCCGCAGGAAACCTGCAGAAGGAATTCCCCGCTGCGGGAGGATGGGTTGGGCCGGGGGTGAAGAGGAAATCGAAACTGCTTGGGCAAGCGGCAGGCAGGGCCGGAGGCCACATGCATGAGCAGCTGGTCCTGGGAGGGGAGCCGAGGAAGGGCCGGGAGAGGAGGGAAACAGAGGTCAGGGCCAGCCACCTGTTTCAGCTGTGGCGGAGGCCTGTGCAGTGTCCCTGTGGTGGCCCGTGGGGTGGGGTAGTCCCTCTTTTTCATAGGTTTCCAACCTCAAGGGTGGGTTAGGATGACTGCAGCTGCTTATGGGGGTTGGAGGCGGGTGTTCTGGGACAGTCCTGATCCCAATTGCTCACAAAGGTATCAGTATTGGTATCATTTGCTCAGTTTTGTATTTCTTTACCTGTATCATCTTTCCCATTTTGGAATGGCAATATGGTAAATGTATAATGAAATGTGCTTTGATTTTTATTCCTACGTAAGAGTTTCAAACAACCATGTAACTGAAAGATCTCCTATCAAGGGATCCATTCTGATTTTCAGCAAGGATTAGACCTGGGCTTGTGCTGACCAATCACACGTGAGTTCCTAGCAGCCGGTCATGTCTTCTCTTTCTTGATCTTCACTTGATCAACGCAGTTCTTATTATCAATGACCCGTGGGTGTCTTTTTTTCCTCCCCCTGCGTAGTTGGAGAGACAAACCGATGATGATGATGACTTTGTATTTACAGCCTTTCTCATACCTTGGCCGTTAGGGAGGGAGCAGGGCTGCAGGGACCTTGCCCGGGAGGGGCTGAGATGGCTGCTCAGGAGTCAGAGCCAGGCAAATCTCAGTTCCCGGGCCCCTGCCTGCCTGTGGGCCCAGGGAGAAGGGCCTGCGAGTGCATGTGGCCAGCATGGCTGGAAAGAACAGGTTACAATCCAGTCCTGTCGTTTACTCTGTTGCATGAGAGGTGAGAGCAATTGCCTACGTGTTTAGCAAGATAGCTCCTTGGCAGGGGAGAGGTGTATGGGAAGGGACAGTGTAGGAAAAGTTGTAGACATGAGGTCAGAACCGGTCAGGACTTGCACATGGCGGTGCATCAGGATGGAAAGAAGTGAACTGTCACCCAAGCTCTGGAGGTGGCTGGGGAAGAGCCCTGAGCGCTGGATGCAGGGCGAGCTGCTGCTGGCCTGGCCGGAGCCCTGGAGGGACTCTTCTGAGCACACCACCACCTCAGGAGGTGGGCTGAAGCTGTAGGCTGTGCGGAGAGGCGAGTGGGGAGGGCTGGGCTCTACATGGAGCAGGTTGGGAGAGGTGGGAGGTGGGAAGACAAAGCCAGGCCTATTCAGAGGATGTGGGGACTACAGATGGTGAGGTGGGAGCAGAGGGAGCAGGGCCCAGTTGGCATGCTCACCTAGTCCTGGTGTGTCCTTCTAGCTGGGCGGTGCTGGTACCCCTGAGCCTTTCTCTCTGCTTTCTCGGAGGCCGTGGGAATTTAGAGAGTATCCTGTGACTGTGAGCCACTCTGTCAAGCATTCTCTGGTTCCTATTGAATCGGACTCTGAGAGTGGGACCTAGCAGTCCATTTTAACATGGGGCCAGGGGGAAAATTGTCCCTCGTCGAGAACTACTGACTTAAAGGAGTAACTCTCCAATGGTGGAATTTCAGGGATCAGTAAATGTGCTGGGGACAGAAAGACCCTCTCATTGCCTCTCAAATAATACCAACTCTTACTAGCAATTGGAGGAAAGTGCGCACATTCTGTCTGTACCCCCTGTCCTTACGTGGAATATGGCTTCCTTCTAAGGTGAATTTTTCTTCCAGGTGTCAGAATGAGTACGACTGATCTTGTCCTTTCTCTTCAGTGTGAGGTATAGAGTTGGACATTTTTTTTTCTCAACAGTTTTTCTTCATAAAAGGCAAAAGAGTGATGCTCTCCCAATTCCTGAGCCTGCAGGACCCACTGATAGGTATCTCTCAGGTTACAAAGAGCTCCCCCGTGTGGTAGCTTCTGAGATTACCTAGATGCTTACCACTTCTCTCCCCAGTGCAGGATTCGGCTTCCTGGGTTTGACCTAATTAGGCATGAAATCTTGGTGGGAACAGATGCCAACAGATTTTATTTTACTTAATGATGCTTCCTGCCCAGCCCTCATGGAGTACAGGAACTCTACTTCTAACCTTACCTCATTGACATGAGTTCTCACAGCAACAATTTAGCTTCATTTCCTTGTCTTTCAACACAGGAATCCTTTGGTTTCATGTGGCTGTGTCCATCTGAGGAACACCTCAGCTCTCTAAGTGCACGTGCAAAGTTGAACTAGACCTGTGATAGCTGTGTGGTATGAAACCAACTCATCTGAGAGTCTTACGTATCTTAAAAAATAATTCATTGTAGTGCACTATTTTCTAGTGTATATGATTTCAAACGTGCAGATAAACCTGGTGGTCTTGCTGAAATGCAGGTTCTGACTTTGTCGGCCTACATTTCTGAAGGCCCTCGGTGATGCCAGATATCAATACAGTGTCCTCTTTTTACAGAGGAAAACCAGCCCAGATGGTGTGCAGGTGGCTAACCGCACAGCTAGGATTTGGACCCACGTGGTCTAGCCCCAGAGCCCGTGTGCTTGACCACTAAATCAGAGAGTGGAGAAGCCAATTAAAAGACTGGGCAAGCTGGACTGGAGCATAGATGAATTCCCAGGACACGGCCAGCAGACTTGCAGAAACCCATAGCAGAGGTCAGGTTACCAGGGTTCAAGTTCAGCAACTACCTCTCCCTGGGTGAGCTCAGATGTCACTTAAGTTGTTTACATGATTGAGAGATGGGGTCATGACAGTGACCCTCAGAGCTATTGGAGGGCTCCCTGGCAGAATGCATGTGAAGTGCTTCGCACCGAGCTGTGAGTAAACCCCTAGTAACGAGTGACTGTGATTACCACTCCCACCTCAGACAGTTGTCCTCATGCAAGCAAGGAAGGCCCTGTGGTCACATGGCCAGCAGCCATCCCCGGCCAGGCCCAGCGTGGACGGGACACGGTCCCTTCCCCTTACTATCTGCGTTCACTCTCCATCTCTCAGCAGCTTCTGCTTCTTTCGGTGACATCTGGCCCTGCTACTCCTGGGAGTCTGTGTGGGCATGCCGCCTGGCGCCTGGTAAACACGGATAAAGGCTTCTACTGGCAGGCGTGTTCCCCTCCAGCGCTCACACGTAACAGCAGCAACCCTTGTGCCATCGAAAGGCATGGCGTCACTGGGGAAGTGAAGGGGAACCTCACACCATTGCAGGGTGATCAGTCAGTGCAGACAGTGTGTCCAGACAACTCAGCCCCGAGTCTCCCGGGGCAAGCCATAAATTACCATACATTTAATTTCTCCCAGCAGCTGCCCATAGCCACCCTGGGTGCCGGTCCCCACGTCTCATCACCTGTGTGGAGTCATTGGGTCCCAGCACATAGACACCAGCTCGAGTCCCAGAGCAGCGCTGGTCCCAGGGAGCGAACACTTAGAAGTGCTGTGCATGTGGGAAGACGTGGCTTTTGTTTCTAGCTGTCAGTGTTGTGCAACATTGTGGCTCTGGATTATGATCTTTTCGGATTTGGAACAGGGTGAGGCTTATTCTCATTTACGTATAAAATCAGTTGTTACTACTCATAAAAACCAAGGAAATGGTCAGCTGTGTTTACCCCCTTCTGTTTCCTCCTTCTTCCTCATCTCATTTCCCACCCCGTGTGTGATTCAGTCCCACTCAGAACTCTGGGAATGGCTTATTTCCTGGTGGAAATGTCAGTACACAGTCCCTTTTCCGCCCAGTGGGCTCAGATTGGCTGAAACCGCAGAGTGAAAGTGACATGGTCTTTGCGCCCCTGAGGTCAGGAAGCATAACGGCCTGGCCTCCCTCTCAGACAGACCTGAGGAGGGAAGAAATTCTGAGAACACAACCCAAGCTGGCCATGCTGGAAGTGCTCAGCAGCAGCCAGTGCTGGTCCAGACCCGCGATTTTCAACTGGTTCCCCAAGAATTTTTAAAACGTGCAATACCTGGCTCTTCTGTCAGGGCACTGACCTCTTCTCCCTTAGACTGTAAAAAAAAATGACAACAGCCAACACAACAATGCCCATCAGGTGTGGCTGAATCAAAATTATACCCAATTTTTGTCAGATCGGCAAAAAATGTATTTTTTGGTGAGCCACAGAATTTTAGTGCTTAGTTGATGTGCGCCCTGAGATGAAAAAGGCTAAAAATCGCTGGTCTAGACCCTTGCATTCAGCCACTTAACTCAAGGAGTAGTAGGTTCTCATCTGAGGGAGGAGGCTCAGAGGCCCCGAGGGGCTGAGGGGGACCAGGTGCCCGAAGGCCAAGCTGAGGTTTCAATCTGGGCCTCTCTGACTCCTGATCCCACATGATCAGAGCTGAAGAGGCTGCTCCCCACTGCAGTGGGTGGCTGTCTTAAGACCTCGTACAAGAAACATGTACAGACTACCCTGTGAGAACTCTGCGATTAGAGCAGATAGATAGTATTAATACCTGGAGGAATGGCTCCTTATCTTCGAGGGATAGGCGTACGGGAGAGAGGCATTTCTGCCTTGTTAGCGACCAGTCTCAGCGCCAGGGGTGTGGGAATCTCGCTCTCTCCCTGTTACCTTGAATAACCGAAGATAAAGCCCAGACGTCTCAAACAAAGGCGTGATTGTTCGCCTCTCAGTTATCCAGCAAATGGAAGCCTAATTGTGACCAGATTCAGGTCTCACCAGTTTGGTGCTGTAATAGGGACCTGTCTGGGCCTGAGTCTCACATCCCCCCACGGCCCCCATCCCAGACCCCCCAGCAGCTTCAGCTTCCAATGACATTAAACTCTGGGCTCCGATGGGCAGCATGGGACCCATAGTGGGATGGGAAGGGGGACTCTGGGCTTTCCTTATAGTTTTGGATATCAAAGGAGGGGGTTGGTGTCTGAACAGACAGCCTGCTTCTCCCAAGATCGGTGGCTCATTTATGGGAAATCACAGGTATAAATAGGAAACCTGCTGAGAGAAAGCAGAAAAGAACAAAGGAAGACTAAGAAGTGGAGATTAAAGATTGTTTTCTTTGATTAATCCCCCTCCCCATCATGCTTTATAGGCTTTGCATTGGATTATACTGGAAGCATTTAAAAAGATTTACCTCTTGTTAATGTGCCACAAAGCTATGTAAACAAAATTTTGCCTAGACTTGGGGTTTTCCAAGGGCAAATGCAAGTGAGGATCTATGTTGTTAAGAAGCCAAAAATCCATGCTTTTACTGAGTAAAATTCTTAGTAAACATTTGCATAGTACTCTTCAGTTTGCAAAGTACTGTCCTGTGCATTATTTCATTGTCAGTTTGGGGAGGTTGATGGGATTAGTAACATTACCATGTAGGCTATGCAGACGGAAGGTCATGGGATCTGGAGTTAAACAGACCTGGGTTCAGATTCCATCTGTAGTATAATCTGAGTGACCTTGAACAAGACACTTAACCTTTCCCAACCTGTTTCCTCTGAGGTTCCATGACATTTGTCAAGGCAGATTGCTACCAACATGTGCAGCTGCAGCATCCAAGAGCATCTGGAGGGAGACAGAGTGGGGAGAATTAGTGGGAAGCAGTCAGGGATAAGTACCAAAAATATAGGTCAAGTTCAGACCTGGCAAAAAGGATCAGAGAGGAATTCTAATCCTGTAGCCTGTGTCAAACACAAAAGCAAGTGGCTGAATGTGACAAACACACCCTAAGGTGACCCCCAAAGAGTCATACCCTTGTATGTCCCTCTTCTTGAGTGCAAGTGGAACCTGTGATTTCTAACCAATAGGAGACGGCGGAGGCTAGTGATGTCCCTCCCTTGATTGGGTTACATTATATGGTGAAGGCTATTGGTGTCCCTCCCTTGATCAGGTTACATCATATGGTGAAGGTTATTGGTGTCCCTCACTTGACTGGGTTACATTACGTGGCGAAGGTGATGGATGCCCCTCCCTTGATTGGGTAACTTAGCAGACTGGAGAAGGAACCTCTCCCCTGGTAGCTTTGAAGAAGTAAGCTGCTATGTTGTGAGATGGCCACATGGCTGGGAACCGTGGGTGACCTCTAGGAGCTGACCCCCAGCAAAAAGTCCTCCAGCCTCTAGAAGATGAATTCTGCTAACAACTTGAGTGAACTCAGAAGCAGATTCTTCTCTGGTCAGGTCTCCAGAAGAGAACCCAGACCACTGACAGCGTGATTGTGGCCTCTGAGGCCCTGAGTGGAAAACCCAGGCAACCCCTGCCCAGACTCCCGACCCTCAGAAACAGGGAGACAATAAATGGTGTTGCTTAAGCCACTAGGCTTATGGTAATTTGTCACGTAGCAACAGAGAACACCAAGGTTTGGGAGAGACTCCCATCAGCTGCCTGAGTGGTGGATATGAAGTCCAGTTACTCAAGGCCCGTGTGGAAGGCAGCCTAGGAGCCCAGCCTGGCCCCCCCTGACTGCATGTGGTGGGTGGGGGCACAGGGTTACCTTTGCAAGAGTGTGACTGGAGCCTCCATCCTTGGCTCCAGGCAGATGTGGCTCTTGAAGTCACACTATTTAACAGGCAGTTGCTGCTGATGTCCTGACCACCACCTACCCCCTGGCTGAGAGGGAGATGGTCAGGAACCCCTTGGAGCAGCATCACAAAGCCAGGCCGGGAAGCCACTTCTTAGGGCAGTGGTGGGGATGAAATGAGTGGCTGTAGAAGTACTCCTGCCCTCCAGCCAGGCTTGCTGGATAATCAGAGACAGAGGACCAGGGAGTTGGTTTAACTTCCAAATGTGAAAGTTCATTTGAAGGATATGTGACTCGTTGTTTGGCAATCGGGAGAGGTTTCTAATTTGGACTCAGATCCATAATTAGAAGCTCTCTGTCATCTTGTAGGGCACACGTTCACACAGCCATCTGTCTGGGACTTCGAGTCTCCACTGAGATGGGTGAGCTGGTGGGCAGAGGTGTGCAGAGCTCTCTAGCCAGGTTCCAGATGCCCAGATGCTACAAGTGACACAAAGTTCACGTTCTTCAGCTGACTTTATCATCTTGTTTGAGTTCATGGCTACACAAGTTTGAGCCCTGTTCCAGCATCTCACCCAGATAGAAGCCCATCGGCAGTGGCAGCCTGTACACAGTGGAGTTTTAGCTTAGCTTTGACAAGTACCAGAGCAGGGTAACATCAGCTGCATGAATATTTCCCTTCCTGGGCCATCAGCAGATCACACTTAGCCTCCGTAGCAGCCCTCGCTGCCACACAGGATGCTGGCTCTTACTGGTTTCCCACAGAAACTAACAGGATTAGAATTGGGCCTTTAGACTCTAAATAAATGTATGATTCTCAAGCTCGGATGCATATTAGAATGCCCAACCATCCTTCAGATGAATAATCTCAGAATCTCTGGAAGTGGTAATAAGGCATCAGGAATATTTTTAAATTACCCGGGTGATTCCAAGGTACAGCCAAGGAGAGAACTACTGAAGTGAAGGGTCTTTTCTATATCATCTTTAGCATGTAGACCGGCAATTGATCCTTGGACATCATATATATTTAAATACTATGTATACACACATACACATACAGTTTGAAGAAATAGATAGATAGATAGATCTATCTAGACCTATAGATACATAGATTATCATCTATATCTCCCTTAAAGCAATAGGCAGTGAATTTAGCACCCCATAAATGTTCAGGTTACTCTTTTGAGCTTTAACAATAAAACAAATTATTCATTGGTGACCAATGAGTTTATATACGTATCTCTTGCCTTTGGAGTTGACTCTCAACATGTGGCGACAGGGATGGGCACTTTCTAGTAGGTTCTAGGCAGACTTTGAGCAGTGGAACAGACCTATACTTTCCCATTGTTCTCTATGAGCTATCACACCCATCACAGCTCCAGGCTCACACTCCTGGTCTACATGCTGCTTCAGTATGGGCATGCCAGTGACCCCGGAGCACCCAGCCTGTCCTGGGCCACCTGCAGGACATCCATCCTGAGGATGTGGGGCTATTGCTGGGGGTCCCAGCCCTAACTTTGCTTCACAACCAGCCCTCACTTTGTGGAGCAAAACCACCCTCTTAAACCTGAAGAATCCAATCTTCCCCCCACACCCATAGAGTCGTTATCTTTGGGGTTGGGGGTCAGGAAGTAGATTGAACTTCGGAAAAACTAAAAAACCTATCTCTGAAATATTTTAGAATTATGTAGTTTCCATTCTGTCACTGGACTCAAGACCCAGATTCCATGTTGTCTTGTTGCCCTTCACTGGGTTTAGAAGAAGGTGGGTGGTGGAAGTGGTACTGGAAGGTCACAGGCTAAGTGGAAACCCTGTCGTCTTCCCAGAGTCCCTCGACACTTTCTTCTCATTTGTCACCTCACCCATCCCAAGTCTCCCTTCTTCAACTTGATGGAGAGGAAATGCAATGATTTGGAGCATGGACTGTGGTTCTCTGAGGGAACACTGAGAAGCTGGAAGATGCAACCCTTGATCATTTGGAAACAAGATGGAGCGAGCCCCCCACTACCCCCAACTTGAGGAAAAATCCCAGGGTGCCCAGTGTGCCCCGTGAACATGCCGCTTAAAAACCTGCTGTGATCAGGTTGTAACAGCCACAGCCACTATGAGACCTCGAGAAGCTGGCCTAACCCTGGAGGAAGGGACCATGAGGCTGGGCCTCTCAGCAGAAGACACCAACAATCCCTGAGCCTCAAAGATCAGTAGTTTCAGTGTGTCCTGAACCCATCGAAGTAATCCCACCTTGATGGTGTCTCCTGAGTTTCTGGTTTTTGTTGTTGTTGGTTTATTCCTTTTTTATTTCTTGGTAGGTAGCCTCTTCTTCCATTAGCCAGAAACATATCCTTTTTTTTTCTCTCCAAAAAAGTGGTTATTCCTAAGGATTCATATTATCAGTATGCGAGCATTTTATAGTATATGTTAACCACAATTGGCCTTTACCTTGTGAGCTAAATGAAAAGTCAGGGACCAGTCTATTTCTTATAAAATATCTAACAACTTCATGAGGTAAAATATCTGGTTTTAGATAAAAAATAATCTTTTAAAAAAAGCTCAGCCTTGCGGAAGGATGGAAGGTGTAGACAGGCCACCCGATGAAATGTTGGGTTCGGCAGCATCTTCAGGCAGCAGCAGACGTTTTTCATGTCGTCACCCACTATTAGTTTATCTGTCCTTTCAGGGATGGGAGTCACTTTCCTCCAGCAATGAGGTTGGTAACTTGGATCCTTCAGAGCAGGCGCTGCAGTTCTTGCTTTGGGTGAGATTGCTCTGCCTTGCTTTCCTCACGGGATTCCAGAAGGGTCTGCAGACGTTCTAAGGGCACATGGTGCCTCTGGGTCCCACTTCTCTCCAAACCACAAACCACAAACAACAGTAAATACAGCCGAGGCTGAGAGGGCACAGCCCACCGATTGGGCCTTGTCACTACGTCAGGCGCTGAGCTGCATGGGAGAGGGGCGTGCCAACTACTTGCAGTGGGCAATCCTGATTTAGAAGTTGGAGGAAGGAAGGAGGGATGAAAATAGATGTTTTAGGATTCCTGAACTGGTTTAAAGCTGAAGAGAAGACCAGGAAAATCACTGAGTAGCCCAAACTGTGGTGGCCTGGCCCTATTCTTGTAGCACAAAGGCTTTTTAATATTTCTTCTCTTTTGCTAGAGTAAGGAATTGTGTGGGAGAAGTGAGGGTGTTACGTTTTGAGGGCAATATTTTACTTTTAGATAATTTTAGACTTGGATGGATTGCAAAAATAGTACAGAGAGTTGCTATGTGGGATTCACTCCTTCCCCCACCCCCCTGCGTAGCATCTTACATAACCATAGAATATTTATGTAAATTAGGAAGTCAACCTTGGCACAATATGTTAAACTACAGACTTTATTTAGACGTCATCGCTTTTCCCACTACCGTTCTTCTTTTCTATTCCAGGATCCCACATTTCATTTAGTTGTCCTGTCTCCTTAGCCTCCCCAATCTGTGACAACCCCTCAGTTGTCCTTGTTAATGACCTTGAAAGAATACAACAGAAAGGTGCCCTTCTCTCAGCGCATGCTCTCAGGGGCACATACTTTTGATACATGTTACTGTTGATGTTAACTTGGATCTCTCGGCTAAGGTGATGCTTGTCTGGATTCTCCACCACATGCTTACTATTTTACTTTTATAATTATTAAGCATTGGAGGAAAGATACTTTGAGATCATGCAAGTCTCTCCTTTCTGCTTAAACTCTTGCCCCTGATTTTATTTTTTATTTATTTAATTTTAATTTTTATTTATTTATTCCCTCCCCACCCCCGATTTTAGCCTCCTTTGGTGGATCTTGCTTTTGGCAGTTATTACCATGATGGTCTAATGGTGATTTCTACTTCCTTCATTCTGCCTACCTTGTTATGTAGAATTCTTCTGTAAGGAAGCCTTGACAAGTCTCCCTCATTTATCCAGATATTTCCCTGTGGACTTGTGGATACTTACCTTAGTCTTTGGGTTATAATCCAATCCTATTGCTTATTTTGTTGCACAAGTGGTTCCAACGTTGGCCTTTGGGTGCACTTTCCCCCTTTGATATGCCCCATCTTTTAATTTACGTTTTAGTGCTTCCTTCCTTTCTGGTACCACACCATAGTTCAGGCTCATCTTAGGTTTTCTGCTCCAATTCTGGAATGAACCAGTTCTCCAAGGAGCCAATGATGTTAGAAACCAAGATCTGGGCAGTCAGTGCACTCATTGCTCCCGGACCGTCCTTGCTTCTAGTCTGTCTTGATGAGAAGAATAAGGCACTAGATGGATATGTGCTAACTCATGAATATACACACCTGTTTTTATTTCTGTATCTATTTTTCTCTGTGTGTGTATCTTTTAAGACATAAGTCAATGTTGAGTGTGTCTAACTCCAATCCAGCTGCTGAAGGTTCATTCCAGCCTGCCCCCTCCTTATTTGTAGCTTTTTTCCAACAGTGAGACATTGCTGTAATTATTTGCAATACATTGATTTATTTGTCCCTCTCTCAGAACTCCTAATACTGCCCCTATGCAAAAACACGTATACCAACTACAGTGCAGTGTGTGTATGTGCAGTTCTTTTTACTTTAGCTTCACGATATTCAATCAGACCTTTCCCAAAGTGTTTGGTAGTAATATTAGACAGAGGATCACCTGGCAGGTGTGTGCTAACTTTTAAAAAGTCAAATGATTTCCCAAGGTGACTGCACCATTTTGCATTTCCACCAGCAGGGTAGTTCTAATTGCTCTGCATTCTTTTCAGCACCTGGTGTTTCCAGATTTTTTAGGCAAATTACTCAGTCTCTTTTCCTTCTCCGCAAAGTGGAGGTAATAATAGTACCTCTCTTTTTCAGTTGTACCAGAGTTCAATGAATCCATATGTGTAAAACACTCAGAATAGGGTTGTCAGATAAAATCAGGACACCCAGTTAAATTTTAATCTTAGAAAAATATATTTTTAGCCTAAATACATTCCACATAATATTTGACATATCCTTATACAAAAAAATAGTTTATTCAAAATTTGATTTTAGCAAATAAAAATGTGGAAAGCCCACTTAAATTTAAATTTCATGTAAATGAGTATTTTTTAATATAAATATGCACAAAGATTATTTATCTGATGTTTTAGGAGCCCCATTTAAAGGCAACCCATTCTCAAGTCTCAGCTTAGCCCCTAGCAGATTGGAGCTTTGCCAAAGGAATTTCCAAATATCCATGAAGGAGAATGTGAGAGAGATTCAAAGGTTCTTGGATGAGCTTGGACTGTCTCCTGGTAGGGTGGTCGTTTCCAGGAAAATCTGTATCGAAGGTGAATATACAGACCGAAGTGTGAACAAAACCCAGTGCACAGCTGGATCCGTGTTCACACAGTGGACCACCCGGGGAGCTGGCATCAGACCAAACAGCACATTGCTGAGCCACTATCCCGACCTGTAACCCAGCAGACTGGCTTGGGGCTGGTTGGCTTGAAAGCAGAGTTAAGATACTGCTATTTTTACCGGGCAGATGACTTGGGAATTTTCTGAGGGTTTCTTCTCAAGTGACTTCCTTGGGGCTTTCTACTTGAAAGTAGGTCATTATCCTTTAGAATAAAATTGGCCAAGGGAGACAAGTCTGAGCTAAGGAAAGTGCTTATAAATAAGGGTCTTCTGGACTGCAGGCAGGTGCTTAATTGATTGGAATAACCTGTAATTATATTTCCTCTTAAGTCTTTTTCAAAGACCAGGTAATAATAGCAAATACTTCCATAGCACGAACCATGTGCCAGATGTTTGAAGACCTTTACATATATTAACTCATGAAATCCTTACAATGTGAGGCAGGTATTATTATCATCCCTGTTTTTCAGATGAGAAAATGGAAGCACAGAGTCATAAAGCAGTATGCTCAATACAACACAGCCAGCAAGTGGCAGGGATCTGAGCCCAGGCCCCTTAGGCTCCAGAGTCCATGCTTTTCAGACCACACTCTGATGTGGTGAAGTTCCATATCACAGCTCTGTCCTCTAAAGGGGAACAATCATTTCACTTTCCTGGAATATGATGAGCATTCTTTTCTACCACTGGTCCAAGAAATGAGTTTTGCCTTTCCTTGTACTGTGAATTGGCCTCAGAGGTTGGTGTCAGAGGTGCAAAGTGAGTCAGTAGAACAAACCCTCAGTGACCCCAACAACAGCTGCCCACACAGCCTTGGGGGACAGTGGGAGAGAGGGGCTGGGAATGATCTGGGCAGAGGTCTCCAGACTCACAGAATTGGGGGTTGTTACTAATGGAGCCCTGATGTCTCGTTGCAGGTGATAAATCTTCCTAATGGCATTTCAAACACATTGTTCTAAATTTAAATATTTTAATATTAATTTATTCTAATGCCACCCCAAGTGGATAATGAACAACACCATCCGCTGAATTAAAAAGAGAAGAGAGAAAGAGGCAAATCCTTGCAAATTCCCTTCTCTGGGAGTGAATCCAGGGGACAGTGAAAAACATTCCATGAAAACACGTTTCTAGTTGGGTAATGATGACACTGAGGATCATAATAAGTGTGGAAGACTTACATTTCTAGCTGTCAGCTGGATTATATTGTCTTAGAAATGACCTTGTCCAGACAACCTGTGGAAAGACTCCCCTGGATCGTTAGGCATGAGCCGTGCAGGTCTGGCTGGGCCAGAGTCTGGTCGGGATGGAAAGAAGCTGCAGGGCTGGTCCCCAGCTGCTTCTCGGGGGCACAGGACCTTCTGATGTCAGTGGAGAGCAACCCCAGTGATCATCGTGCCTTCCTCCTGGTCCATTTTTTCTCTCTAGCACCATGTGACTATGCAGGTGGGTGGGGACCTTGCCGCTGACTCGGCGCTTTCTTTCCATCCTCAGATTTCCATGGCTTAAAACTTTCCCGTGGGTTTGTTAGGTCTCCGTACTTGACCTAAGCTCTGCCAGCAACTGCCAGTCCCACCCACATGGAAACATGGGTTACTAACGCAAGCCGGCATTAGCAAGACACATGTGAAGAAAACTCGGATCCAAAAATAACTGGTCCTTACTTTGCATCTTGCCAATAATGTGTAGCATAGAATTGTAGGATTTTCGGGTTGAGACTGACTCTCTGGGGAAGCCACCTCCTCCAGGAATAAGCCCCCAAGTCTGCAGAGGTATATCTGGTGGGCGCCACCCCCCTGTAAGGCAGCCAGTCTCCCTCCCTTGGCATTCAGGGCCTCCACGCTCTGGTCTCAACCTTTTAATCACTGAAATGACTTCACCACAGTGTGGCATTTTCAGGGTGCAAAAGGGACACATACAATTGGCTAATTGTGGCTTTGACTTAGGGGAGTCACCTTCTCTGCTTTCTAACTCACCTTATTTTTTCTACCCCAAGTTGAAAGTCAGAGCCCCCTTTTATGGCTTTTGTCTCTACAGTGAAAGAAAGAGAAACCCTCCGTATGGGTAGCCTAAGTCTATCCCTCAGATCCAGATTAAACTACTGACTTGGCGGCACCCAGACCTCCGATTGGTGGAGTCTCTGGACTTGCACAAGGAACTTGTACAAATCCCCCTTTTCTTTGCACCGACGTGAGGCAGTGTTGGAGAGAAGCCCTCCAGCCTCGCTTTGCTCTAGAGCAGGTATTCTCGGTCCTCGCCATGCATCAGAATCACCTGGGACACTTTAAAAAATATATATATGTCTGCACCACTCCTTCTGAATCAGCTGGTCTGTGGTGGGGCCTGGGCCCTGGCATGATTTCAGTGTCCTCGGGTGAGTAACGTGCAGCTGGAGTGGGCCAGCTTGGCTAAGGGGTTCCTGATTGGTTCCTATTCTTTGCATCGTCATATCCTTTCTGCTCCCTGCCTGGTCTAAGCCAGACTGTCTTCTCCCTCACTTATCAGTGCCCATCTCCTAGGGCAGTGGTTGGCAAACTCATTAGTCAACAGAGCCAAATATCAACAGTACAACGATTGAAATTTCTTTTGAGAGCCAAATTTTTTAAACTTAAACTTCTTCTAACGCCACTTCTTCAAAATAGACTCACCCAGGCCGAAAACCGACTTCTGTGCATGGGCCACGAAGTTTCGATCACACTGTATGTGCGCTTCCGCACGTGGTATTTTGTGGAAGAGCCACACTCAAGGAGCCAAAGAGCCGCATGTGGCTAGCGAGCCGCAGTGTGCTGACCACTGTCCTAAGGATTGTGCTGGGGCTTCCAATGTCCCACGTTTGAAGCCTGATGGAAGCAGTCTTCCTTCCAGGTTCCCTCTCCCCGCTTGCTAGCCACCAGCTCATCAGTTCAAGTGGGAGTAAGTGAAAACCCAGCGGTCTCACCCACATCTGGGACAGATCGTTGCTGTGATTCAATTCCATCAAGGCTTTGAAGGCGCTTTCCTTGAGTGTGGAGTTGCTGGGCTGGTCCTGGGGTTACACAGATGAACAAGAACGTTCGGTTCTGCTTTCAAGGACCTTCACATCCAGAAGGAAAACAGAGAGCCCAGCACAGAATCCTGAGGCACCGCAGGAGGGAGGGCGGGTGCCACAGAGTGCTCGGGAGAGTGATTGGGGAGCAGGATGTGTGCCTGGGAAACTGAGGAAGACCATCTGATTTTCCCTCACAGAAGCTTTCTGTAGTAGATGGAACCCTGAATTTTCCCCTCAGCTTCAGACGTCAACAACTGAACTGGCAGAGGGAAAGAACAAGAGGATGATTCCTAAAATATACGTTTGCCTTCTTAGGAAGTGCAAAGAGCAACTCCCAAAGATTGACGTAGTTTATTTCAATTGTATAGGCATGTCATCACGATGCTATGGCTGTTGATATCCCATTGTACGCCATAAGCGCCTGCAAGCGGTGGGCCTTCCCCACATGCCACACGCGTCTATATAAAAAAAATATTTTCCCTAAGTGGCAGCCCTGACCAACTTTAGAATCATTTTTCGTGAGAATTTTCAGCTGAAAATATTCAAGAACACCCGAATTGTGAGTAATATATTTATTTTTATAATATTCATTACAAATTGATTTTTTTTAATTAAATTCAAAATATTGTGGCGTGTGGGGATGGTTTCCGTTTTGGATGCGTGGCAGTTTAATTATCCTGATGGAGACGACAGCATATTGGATACACAGTTCTGTGATCTTCTGTCTCTATGAATATATATATATGTAAAAAGTAATGTAAGTAACCTACAGACTAGGAGATGATACTTGCAATATACATGTCTGATAAAGGACTCATATCCAGCATATAAAAAAGCACTCTTACAAATCAATAAGAAAAAGACAACCTAATAAAAATTGGGCATCAGCCCTGAAAGAACTCTTCAAAAGGAGAATTTCTAAATGTCTGTAGGCATGTGGAAAAGGTCCGACATCTTCACTCATCAAGAAAATGCAAAGTAAAATCATAATGACATGCCACTTCCCAGTCACGAGGCTGTCTAAAATTAGGCAGACTGAGCGTCCAGGTGTGGGCAAGCACAGGAAACAACTGGAATTCTTGTACATGGCTGATGACATCATAACTTTGTGCAACCCTTTCAAAACGGGCACTAAAACTGAACCAGCAGCAACTCGATGACCCAGTAGTTCCTCTCCCAGGTAGATGCCTGGGCCAGTTCTCAACTTCCTGTCTCCCAGGTTAACGCTTGTAGGCTGCTCTGGGAAAGTGGGTCTGGGCCCCTAAATAAATATATATATGTTTTGGCAGCTGGTACCGAAGCTCAGTCAGTAGAGGCTGATGGTGAGACATTGCAGGAGAAGGAGTTTTGCTTCCGGGTCCTGATGTGCTCGCTCCTCAGGCTTCTGCAATATGCTTCCCAGCCCAGCTCCTCTGCACAGCAGCCTCCCTGCCCTGCACTGCGTCCAGGCCCATGGCTTCTCCAGTTCTTGGCAACTGCAGGGCATGGTGGCCGGCAAGTCAGAACAGTAGTTACTTCTAGGGGTGGAGCGGACATTGACTAAGAAAGGGCCCAGGGATTTGGGGGCTGACATTTGAACTATTTATATCTTGATCAAAAGGAAGTTACATAGGTTTATATTTATGTAAAAAGCCATTAATTTCTGCACTTTACCATATGTCTATTATCCTATATAATAAAGAGGCAATATGCAAATTGACCATCACACCCTCACAAGATGGCTGCCTACGACCAGGCTGGCAGGCGGGTTAGTGAGAGATGACCAAACCACTGAACAGCAGGCTGTGTGGGGCGACCAGGCCAACAGGGGGGTTAGTGAGGGGCGACCAAACAACTGAACAGCAGTCTGCGTGGGGCGACCACGCCAGCAGGAGGGGGCAGTTGGGGGCAACCAGGCCAATGCGGAGGGGAAGTTAGGGGCAACCAGGCCAATGCGGGGGGGAAGTTAGGGGCAACCAGGCCAATGCGGGGGGGAAGTTAGGGGCAACCAGGCTGGCAGGGGGGCAGTAAGAGGCGACCAGGTCAGCAGCAGGGTGGACAGTTAGGGGCGACCAGGTTGGCAGGGGGGGGCAGTTGGGGGCAACCAGGTCAGTGGGGGCAGTAAGGGGTGACCAGGCGGTGTGGGGGGGAGTTAGGAGCAAGCAGGCAGGCAGGCAGGCAGGTGAGCGATTAGGAGCCAGCAGTCCAGGATTGTGAGAGGGATGTCTGACTGCCAGTCAAACAACTTCCAAGGGGTCCTGGATTGGAGAAGGTGCAGGCTGGGCTGAGGGGATCCTGTGCACAAATTTCATGCACTGGGCCTCTAGTACCTTAATAAAATAACAAGAACCTTACTAAAAAAGACATGTAAATACAAGGTCATAAAAAAGGGCTGTGGGTCTGGAGTTGTGTGGTCACGATCTCCCCTTGCTGATTGGCGCCATCCTTCCTGACAATGCTTGATGGACACGGGTGTGGCCTTTTCCAGTCGTCCCCAGGCTGACGCTGTAAATCTGGTCCTGGAACCTCCGCAGTGATCAGCATGAGAAGCTGAGGGAAGTGATGAGAAACCCAGTGATTTTCTCAAGGACTTGGTCAGTTAGTGGTGGAGAAAGGAATTCCTCAGCCTTTTTATTCCCACCAGAACACTTTCCGCCCATCCTGTGGCTTTCAGAGGTTTCTTTCTGAAGACATTTCAGATGAGTAATGGGGTGTTTTATAGGATATGGCAGCGAGTTTCACACAAGGAAAGCCAAAGGAGGATGATTTTGAACTAAAATCCTGTCACAGTTGGTTGGCACTGACGCGATTTTTTAAAATAATGTCTTCTTGACTGCAGCGATAAAGACCCTAGGGGAGCTGGTGAAAGGGGAACTCGGTGCCAATTTGGTAGCTGTATGAAATCATTGCACTTCAGAATGGAGAGCAGAGATGTGAGAAATCAAAATAGAAGCTCCCAGCTCGCTGCCTGCCTACTCTTTGTGGGCAGGAATGAAAGGTGGAAAAGCTCAGCAGTGAAGGCGTCGCCAAGGTCCTGGGTCAGGATGAGCAACTGCCACAAGACAGAGAAAACGGGCTCCCTTTGCACTCACCCAGAAGCAAAGCTACGGTTTGGAGAACTGGGGGTAAGATTCCCAGTCCTGGCCACCACTGCGAGGGGGTCACTTAGCTTCCGGCCACTCTCTACAAAGAGCAAATGTAACTGGGGCCAGCTGAGTTAGCTCGGTATCTAGTAGAGAGTCTATCCACCCATTGATTCAGGCGGAGAGGCAGATTAAAAGTCCTTTCTCCTTTCTCTAGACCAGCCGTGGGCAAACTACGGCCCACGGGCCGGATCCGGCTGTTCTATCCGGTTCTCTTGCTCTCCCCTCCGCTCCTTTACTTTGAATTTATATTAGTTCACACAAACACCCCATCCATGCTTTTGTTCTGGCCCTCTGGTCCAGTTTAAGAACCCATTGTGGCCCTCGAGTCAAAAAGTTTGCCCATCCCTGCTCTAGACTCATGTAACCCTTTGACTGTAATTTTCTCTCCATGCTTGTGCCAGTTGTTAGTGTATTGCCTTTCGGATCCAAACGCTCCCTGTTCTGTCCTGCTTTGTGGTCCTGGAGCGGGACTCCGCATGGTGCAGCTGGCCTTCGACAGCGGCTCAGTGTTTCACTCTACCAATAGAGGGCGCTGCAAAGCGGAGGGGAAGGAGGGACGCTGTTGTCCCACCTGCTGCTGTTTCCCATGTCCTTTGGAGCCATCGGGGTCCAGAGGGTCCCAGCAGTGTTCACCACAATGGTGAGGGCTGGTGGGGCCCTGAGCTGAGCGCCCTCTAGCAGCCTGTTTCTTTTTGGCTGCAGCAGCCACACCCTCTCTTCAAGCGTCTGCAGCTCAGCCTTGTGGTCTTCAAGGTCCTCACTGACTTTCCCTCATCCTTAGGGATGGTAGCTGCCCTCTGAGTTTCTGCTTCTAGTATTCCTTGAAGTTCTCTTTTATCCCTTTTAGTAGTTAAATCTTTTGCCTCGTTAACAATTCTTTATACGAGATTTCCCCTGTTCGCGTTACTAATAGGGCTTGTCTCTTGACTGATCCCTAACAGATAGGACACTTGACCCCTCTGACTCTTTTTGTGGTTGTTTGCCTAGGTGCCCCCCGTGAGCCTCTGTGCTTCGGCTCCTGGCGAAGCAGCCTTCCAGCGGGGGCATGTTAGATTATATATGTTTCAGGGAGTTCATTTTCAGATCCCAGACTTCCACTTCCACGCTTTCCTAACAAGATCAGCCCAAGAGCACACCTGCAGGGGAGACCCCGGGGAAAGGGTCTCCTTTCCAGCTCACCTTCTGCTTTTAATAGGAAGGCACACCTCTCACTTCTCCCTGACTTCATGGTGCGTCTAAAGCTCTAATATATTTATGTTGTTTTGATTAACTTTCTTCTAATAATTTTAACAATAACTCAATCCAGGGAAATACTTTCAGCACCTAAAGGCTTAAGATTACAGGAAATTAGAAAATTATTTTGATTTATATTATGTTGTCGTTACATAGAATTATGCTAGGGTGATTAGAGATTTTCAGGTATGAAATATATTACAACAGGGTAAAATTTGGGAAATGGAATGGAAATATGAATTCAAGGAAGAAAGGAAACACTAAATATTCTTACCATTAAAAGGTTAGTTATTTGTGTATTTTTAGGTTTTGGATGATGATAAATATAAAATTACTATGGTATCCCTATCCCTTTGATACATATAAAAGCAAACAGTAACATTTTTTATTTCAAATTGTCAATATTGACTGCATGTCAGAATTATACTCTTTGCAATTATTTACATGCAGGAAGAGAAACTTTTTATTTCATCCTTAAAGAGTTCAAGAGGATATGTAGTTTTCCAAAATTGTTTTTGAAGAAAGACATAGCTAAACAAAGTTGCCTCACTTATAAGAAACCATGAATGAAGTCTGACCAGGTGAGTAAGTGAATGAATAAGTGAATCAGTGACTGAAAGCAGGAAATCCCTCCTGGGATACCTGAGAACATCCCATTTCCCTGCTGAGTTTACAGCGCCCCCTCTTGGGGGAGACATGCATGTGGAAAAGGGCAGAAACCAGCTGGCCCTCGATATGGGGGCCCAGAACAGAAGCCCGGTAGCCGGGGGTTCTCCTTTGTCTGTATTTTGAATGACCTATGGCTGAATGAATGGCTTATAATAATGTATTTCTTTAATGCCTTGTGTGTGATAAGGCCTTGTGAGCTGTAGCCTTTATTTTGTCATCTGTAAAATGGATTTAGAAATTCCAGTTGGAACATTCATTTTCCACATTCTGACATAGTAGAAAAGCACTGTCTTCGAGACAGAAGACCCGTGTCGACCGACTGGTTTTGTAGTAACTGGTTGCATGTCTGTGTGAAACACCTACCTGTCCACACCTCCGGTCCTCGTTGGTAAAAAGCGCGTGGAGATAACTGTTTGGGAGCCTCAGATGAGATTGTATATTTAAATGTGCGTAGCACACACACAGCAGGTCCTCAGTAAATGTTTGTCGAAGCTACGGCTTCAGCACTAGCTGGCAGTGAACTTTGGGTGTATCCACCTTTCCCTGCGCTAAGGGCTGCCAGTTACTCTACCATAAATTAAACTAGCAGGCCACCCAGGGTGCGCGCTGCCACAGGGCTTGACCACGTGAGGCCTTCCAGCCCGATGCTAGTGCGGGGAACGTTTGATCACTGCACGCACCTGGGTTTGCACGTCACTCCCACAGATGCAGCCTGTGTCACAGCTTTAAACGGTGGCCTGTCGAGTGTTTATGTAGGGTCAATAAAACCATTCTGTGTTATCTTTAAAATGTAAAACGCAGGCAGCATAGCTTCATGCCAGAGTGGTTACCGAATCTGCTCTCTTGTAAATAAATGCACAGTACTGGCCGAGGTTCCAGCCAACCGCATTGCAGACTGACTCCCCTTCTCCCCTCCACACACATGCACATGGTGTTTTCTTCACACCCGTGGATGACAGATCCCTGTCACCAAGATGGTGGTAGTTCAGCTGGCACTTTATGAACAGTGGAGATCAACGGAGAAAGTGAGATGCTTGTGCAAAGTACCTGATAATAACATTATGAGGTTTTGCCCGTCACTACAACACACGAGTGAAAGAAAGCAGCTATGGTCGCAGGGTCAAACCAGGTTAAGCAGCATCAGGGCTGCCTCTACACTCACACCACCCGTCTTTATTTATTTATTTATTTATTTATTTATTTATCTTTTAATTTTTATTTATTTATTTATTTATTCATTTATTTTATTGTTTGAAGTATTACAAATAGTAGTACATATGTCTCCTTTTTTTTCCCCATTGACCTCCCCCCGGCCTCCCTTACCCCCCAGTACATGCCTTTACCTGCCGCCCCCCCTCCCCAGTGTCTTGTATCCATTGGTTATGCTTATATGCATGCGTACAAGTCCTTCGGTTGATCTCTTACAGCCCTCCCCCCCCCACCAACCTCCCCTGCCTTCCCGCTGTAGTTTGACAGTCTGTTCAATGCTTCTTTGCCTCTGTATCTATTTTTTTCCCCCCATTTCTTTCCTTTAAAAAATCTTGCCTCTGCAGACTAGAAATAAAAATCAGGAGCGCGAACGGAGCTCTTACGCATTTCACTGTAAGAGAGGTGAATTTTAAAATGAGCCTTTTTATGCTCTCTGCAGAATAAGCCCTCAAGTCATATTTCTATAAAGATTAAGGATCTCATTCCAGATCCCAATTAACTAAGGGAAATAACAACTGCAGGAGACACAGAGGAAAATCAAGTTCCTACCATGCGCCAGACACTAGGCGCTTTCCTAGGTCTAACCTCATGACTCCTCCCAGCACCGCTGCAGGCGGCCGCATTCCTTCATTTCACAGCAGAAAACACGAAAAACACGGAGGTTCAGGGAGGCTACATTTGGGACCAGGGCTCGAGTCCTTGTCTCTCTGAAACACAGCCCATATTCTTTCCCCTTCACGTCCTTGGCTCTAACCCTGGCTAGTGCTCAGGCCCTGGCTCATATGCTGTAGTGGCAGGGGTCCTCAAACTTTTTAAACAGGGGGCCAGTTCACTGTCCCTCAGACCGTTGGAGGGCCGGACTATGGTTTAAAAAAAAAACTATGAACAAACTCCTATGCTCACTGCGGGCCCGGGACGAGTCGGCTGCTAAGCAGGACAGGCAGCGGCACCGGCGGGCCGGATACATGTCCTCGGCGGGCCGCATGTGGCCCGCGGGCCGTAGTTTGAGGACCCCTGGGTTAGAGCATCTGCCCCTGCACCAATGGGTCGAGTGTTCCATTCCCAGCCAAGGGCACTTACCTGGGTTGCAAGTTTTATCCCTGGCCCTAGTCGGAGCGCATGGGGAGGCAACCAGTCAATGTGTCTCTCTCATATCGATGTTTCTCTCCCCGCCTCTTTCGTTCCACTGTCTCTAAAAAGCAATGGAAAAAATATCCTTGGGTGAAGATTAACAATAGCAACAAAAAGTGAATGCTCAGGAAAGAGGGGCTGTGGAGGTGGGATTCACATTTTACAGTTTATTCCCGTGGGCCCAGAGCAGTGGGAGGCACGCTACGTGCCCACTCACGGCTCCAGGTTTGCCCTCCTGGCCTGAAAGGAATCTCGTGAGGCCGCGTTTCTCAACCTTCGAATCCCAAGCGGGCGTGTGAGGGCAGGCTGCTGGGCCCTGCCCCAGGGCGCTGATTCCTTTCTTCTGGAGTCGGCCTGAAAATGGGCATTTCTGCCAAATTTCCCACTGCCGCTGGTGCTGGCCGGGCCTCACCTTGTGAACTGCTGTCTTCAGGCGCTGCTCCTCGAAGTGCAGTCCCCACCCGAGTACCGAAGTCAGCTACTCCTGGACTCCAGGGCAGATTCTGGGCCCAGGCCCAGGCCCAGGCCCAGGTCCACAGGTGGGCACCAGGGACCTGTCCTTTAAGGAAGTGTTCCAGGCGGTTCTTCATCCACTGCAGCCTGAGCATGATCACCCAGTGGATTTCAAACTCTCCCTCATCTCAGATTCAGCCTGGCTTTCAAATTCAGTCTCACTTTGACCACCACACAGCAGAACCCCATTTACAACCAACTGTGGCTTAGCTGGTGGTGTGCCTTGCGACTGGTTGCTTACAGTGCCCACAAGGGATCTCTTAGCCCATGCTTTATAAATAAAACCCAAAACAGGACATTTTCACTGATTTTTTAAAAAACAGTTGTCAAGTTTCCACCTCATCAGGAGGGAAGAGGGGTGGCTCCCTGGGGCTTCCCCACACGGGGCCCATCGGCGGAGAAGGGCGTCTGTGGCGAGGCTTGAGGCTCAGGGCAGGGGTCACCGCCTGGCTCCTGCAGGGCTGGCATGTCCACAGAAAGTGCCGCTGGCCGAGGAGGAGGAAGCCAGGCCCAGGCGGATGCGCCCTGAAGAGAAGCAGGTGCTTCCCAGGCCCTACCCCACAGCTGTGGCCCCTGCAAGGAGCCAGACACCCAGAGAATTGATAGCTGCCCCGCCCGCCCGGCGCTGGTTCCTGCCTGGTGCTCACAGCACGGCCTGCGGGTCCCAGGGCTGCTGACAAGACAGCGGGAGAGTGGGAGGCGGAGGAGATGGCCCCGCTGTTCCCCCTGAAGGTGCAGAAATCAGTCTCCTTATCTTAAGTTACAAACACAATGGAATTTCAAGTGAGGGCGAGTGAAGGTCATGGGAAAAGGTTCCCCATTGTTCTCCCAGGGCTCCAAAATAAGCTGTGAGAACCCCACGGGGAGGTCTGTGCTGCCATCGCAGACCTGGGGGCCGCCACTCTGCTCATCACGAGAGTAATGAAAGCAGGAAGGCCAGGTCCTCAGCCCCACTGCCCACCCCACCCCTGCTCCCTCCGGAGCCAAACCTGCCAGCAGAAACAATGGCCCTTTTCTCTCTCACAGCCTCTCATTTGGGCCATTGGGTTACAAAAGAAGAGGGATGTAACGCTGTGCTCCGTGTGGCTTTCTCCTGCCTGTGGACAGGTGACAGGAAATGCACACCTGGGCGGGGGGTCCAGTTGTCAGTTTAGGGGAGGGGCCACAGTGTCCCACTCACCCCGGAGAGTCCTAGGAGCCCATGGAACCTCGTCCGGGGTCCACTCTGTGCAGGGCACGGCTCATCAGCTGGTGTTCCTAGGCAAGATCGTTAGATCTCCGGGGAAAACCAACAGACCAGCAAGTGCTCCGGAAAGGGTTTCACTTCCTAACTGGCAGCAGGCCCGAGATCAAACCTGTTCCTCCGCCACAGGTGGTGCTCCTGCGAGAGCACAATCCACCCTATTGTTCCGCCTGAGGCCCTTGCTTCTCGAAGGGGCGCCGTGAGTGGGCGAAGCAGAGCCCCCAGAGCTGAACTGGAGGCTCAGTGAGCTTGACTAGTGTTTACAGAGCGTGGCCAGCGTCTGTGGAATACTCGGGAGCTGTAATTTCAGAAAACTTCCTGAAGGAGGGAGGGAATGTATAGTTTAGTTTTCCTTTTTATTTTTTGAGGAAGTAAGTGAGAGTGGATTGATACATAGGCAGAGGCAACTGAAGTTAACAAATGGCTAGAGCCAGGCACACGGGAATAATAACCAGCTGCTATCATGCACTTTGAAGTTGCTTGCACAGTGCCGAGTGCTTCCTAGACATCATCTCATCCTCTCAATGGCCCATGAGGGAGAGGCCGCTACTCTCCCTCTCTTACAGAGAGGAAACAGGCCTGGAGGAGCTACTGGTCTTGGTCTTGGTCAGGGGATCGGGATGGCAGAGCTAGGATTCAAACCACTACCTCCCCATGAGCTCCAGTCTCACCTCAGCCCTGAGCAGGGCTCCGCCTCATCACACGGCCCCCTGGCTCTGTGCTGTCTCCTCCAGGAGGGCCTCAGGTTGCAGGCCTCTGGCTACGCGCATCACACAGGTGTGTGTGTGTGTGTGTGTGTGTGTGACAGTTGTGTGTGTTGGGGTGGGGGGTGGTGGGCTGGGGAAGTGGGGCTCAGTCAGCATCCTCCTGAGAGCCAGGTTACAGCGACAGCCTCCGGGTGCCCAGGACTCTGCGAGGCCTCCCCTCCACCTTCCACTGGATGCCAGCTACCAGTCAGCTCCTCTGGTCTGTTCAGCGGGGTGACCCTTGGGGCACATTCTGTAAACCACATTCATGGTGGCTCCAGCCCAGTGGGCATGCTTTGCTGACTCTCAGGTGTGGGGGTGAACAGGGACTGTGCTGTCGTCTTGCCCTGTACGGGCTGCTGTGCTTCTCCAGGGCTGCTGGGGGCGGTCCCTGGGTGTGTCCCCCATGGAAGGGGCCAGGCCGCAGCGCGTTAGGTGGCGTGGGACTGAAGTCCTTTTCAGTCTGGTGGGTGGGCCAGTCACTCGTGTGTTTTTTCATCATGTGGGAAATACTGCTTCTAGCTTTCAGCCCCACCCGGGCGAGCTCTTCCTCCCCGAACCCCTCCCGGTCTTTCATCTCCAAGCTGCCTGGATGACGGTCACTGTGTCCTCCTTGCTTACTGTCTGTCCCCGGGGCCAGCACAGCTCCTGGCATCTGGGGGGCACCGAATTAATGCCTAGTCGCGTGACTGAGTAAGTGAATGGTAACTGAATACGCAAATCAGTAAAGCATTGATGTTGGGCCTGGATCCTGGAGAACATCTGGAGTGTCAGGTCGGGTCCTGCACTGAGCAGACCCTGGAACAGGATGACAGTGCAGGTTTGCTGCGGGAAACATCTGTGAAAACTAAAAGAGGAAGAAGCAGGACTGGGCGGGAAGCCCACTGTGCTGCTCTGATCCTCTTAAAAGAAAGGGCGAGTGGGCCGGTTCGCAAGCCTGGCTTCCCTGGGGAGCCGGAAGCAGCTGGAGCCCCTCAGCCAAGCGCAAGTCCCCCTGAAGCCGCATCTGAGCTCCGAGCGCGCTCAGGGTGGAGATTCCCGGGGTGTGGCAGCGGCTAGGGCTTCTCCTTCGTCCAGCAGTGTCTTCTCACCCAGTTTCTTCCATTTGGGGCACGCGTTCTCCATCACCCCCGCTCTTCCTTCTTCCCAACAGCACCGAGTTCCCCACCGGGAGGCGAGCACGCCCAGGACACCCACATCCTCTCTGTCCGACCAGTTTCCAAATGGCTCCAACTCAGCAAGCCCGAACCTCCCTGGAGTGAACTCCCTTCCGTGACAGTTTTCTTTCCTGATTCCAACTCAGACAAGAGCGCCTTCGGGTGCTGTCAGGTGCTGCCATAGACTCTAGCATTCCTGCTCAGCTTTAGTCCCTGTCTCATCTCAGACTCCGCCCCCTCTCTCATTCCCCCCACCCCCCAACACACACCCTGAGGACGCTCCTCAGGACTTCCCTGCCCGCCCCGGGGGGCCAGAAACCCAGGGCCTGCCAGAGCAGGCCACAGCATCCTCATTTCCTCCCAGAGCAGCTGGTTATCCTGGTTATCGGGGTCTCTGTTATCAGCAGGGGGGAGGGCACGTTTGTTTTCCTAACTGGCATCCTGGCAGTTGATGTGCTGAGTAAACAATCCTGTTTACTTAAGCGCTTTCCCTGGAAAAGCGCTGGTTCTAACTCCAAACCTTGCAGCCATGCTGTGAATGTGAACTTGTGTCAGGCACTTCCTCTCACTGCGATCTTTTTACTACCCACCACAGTGACAATGACTGCCATTGCCTTCCTCCTGTGCATTCATTCGTTCACTCAGCGGTTCATTCAGTGTTTGTTCATTCCACAGACATTTACTAGGAGAGCCACCTGAGGTTGTAGTCAGAGGCAAGGGCTCTGCAGCCAGACTGGTCTCAAGTCCCAGCAGAGCCACTTGACCTAACCTCTCCCCACCCCAGTGTTCTCATCTGTAAATGGGGGTAATTAGAATGCGCATCTCAGAGGTTAATAAGGATTAAAATAGTTAACAGTGCCTGGCACATGGTGAGATAATTAAAGGGATACTGAGTCAGTAACTTCAAATCCTTGCCTCTAGGAAGTTCTTTCTGAATGATGCAGGGGCAGTCAGGACAAAGGCTGTGTGAGCTAGGCGTAGGGTAACCTTATTTCTTCTCTAACCTCAGATTCGGCCTTTGAGATGGGGGAACTAGAATAAGGAAAACTACAGTTCTCGGAATTATTGATGACACTAGTTTCAGCAGAGTGGTGGAAGTACAAATCGTTCTCTTCAAAAAATGGATCCAGGAAGCATTTGAGATCTTGTTCTCCACATTCATCAGTTTGGCTCAAACTCATAAAAAATGGATATAAAAATAAAATTATTTTTAAAAAAGATAAAATAACTTTGTTCATATACATAAATCAAAGTTTTTAAATAAATAATTTTCTACAAATTAAGAAAAATAAGCAAAATTTGTACATATTGTACATATATACATATTGGCATACTTTCATCACTTTCTCAGCCATAACTGTACTGCAGTAATAAGTCTTGCATTTTTGAAGAATGTATTTATTTCAATGTCTTTCTATTTTTAATTTTTAAAACAAAATTGAATGCTATATCATTTACAGTTGCATTTAAATGATTCATAAACTTGAAATTGACCCTTCTCTATAGACCAAAATATTTTAATTGCGAAAATACTCTCCCTAGAGGTGCTGAATTATTTAGTAAGCTCAGAGCAAATGCAGCTAAATGGAAGATATTCTCAATTCTAGTGTTTTTGAATTGGCCTGTGTTAATATTTCAGCCCAGATAATTTTACAAGGCATGCCTCCTGCTCCCACTGAGAGCATCTTTGTTCAACAAATATTTTTATAAAGCCTGAACTGTCAAATAATTTCTTGCTATTCGTGATTCTTTTGAATGTTTCACAAAGATTGGGTGTTGTCAAATCGCAGACCTTTTCAATTATATTCGATTTCAGTGCAGAATATAAATTGATCCAATTAAAAACGGGAGCTTCATCCAAAGACCCTTCCCATGTGTCCAGGTGTAGTAAACCTCTGAGGTGTAAACCTTCTTCCCCCTGCTTTGGAAGAGACAATTCCGATGTGTCGTAATGTAAGCTTGTTTTAGATCATTGCAGTTACCTGAATTTTTATTGTGCTCCATTTATTGAATAATTTATTAAAATGTTCCAATTGATTGTCATCAAAATGTAACTAACATGTAAAGAACTTTTTCAGGACACATAAGTTGATTTACAAAGTAGTTATGTGAAGGCTCAAAGGTTTTTAAAATTGGATTGCTGGTGGGCAGCAGAGGAAGGAAGAAAATGCTGCCACGGGGAAGCTTTTGTTGTTGACACACGGGGTTGGCTTGTTCTGAGAGGGGTGACTGGAGACTTAATATAAGCTCTGCCTCAAGAATTTTGTACTTTACTTTGTTTATATGTAGGAACAGTTGTCATTTTTGACAGTGACAGTTTCTATTTCCTTTGGTGGAATATCACACTTGTTAGGATATGGTCATGAACTACGTGCTCACAGTAGTTTCCGAGTACATTCTGTTCCGTAGCTTCCTTAATTTGGTAAGAACATTGTTTTCCATGAACCTAAGCATCCCTCAACATTTGTATTCCTGTTATTACTGCAAAAACACATCTCATCTTCAGTGCTGAACTTTTGAACTGAATTGACAACAGTATTCCCAACTATGTCAGGTGGTTTACCGGAGAATACACTTCCAACAATTTAGCTTTGATTTCAGGATATGTATGGGGGGAAAATTCTACCATCGTTGGCATTAACCAATTTTCTATTTGAAGTGTCTGAGAACGCATATATAAAGGGCTTCATGCCTCTCTTCTTTTGCTAATGTCACCAACACACAGACAGCGATCAGTTCACTTTTTGTATGTACAGACTTGGAATAAAAACCGGCAAAGCAAATCGAGAAGAGCAGTCCTTTGATCTAAATGAAAAGTCATGCTTCACAGGGCGATGCATAAACACTCATACTTCCTGCAGCTGCACGTGTGAAATTGCCGTTTCAGAGCACAGCCTGCTTAAAATAGTTCTAATTTTTGAAGTAGGTGCTAAAACTCCTTCAGAACATTGGTGTGTGGCTTTTATGTGGTCAGTGATGTCCCTGATGGTGGATGGTAACTGTCACCAAAGGATTTGTACAGGTTACGTATTTATCAACTTTCTTCCTATATGGAGATTCAATGCTTGGTTTTTCATTTAGCATGCATATTTTTTGTTCAATTGCTGCTGAAAACGTTTATTGCCAAATTAAAAAGTGTTACCATATTATATGGTAAAATAAATAGTTGTACTTTTACGCCATATTGTAAATGAAAAACTCCTACCTCAAGCGTATTCAGATGACGCATCATGCACTTGGTTGCAGGACCTCTCAGTCTCTAACTCCCACATACTCAACACAGGCATCTAACTCCCTTATTTTCCAGACTACGTTAACTGGAGGGCCACAGCACTGGCCAAACACACCTGGCTGGTACGCCACATGGCCAGCAGGAGCAGGAGTGCCAAATACATCCCATCACCTTCCAATGTACCTATATATTCAATCAGCAGCCAGTGCCCTGCAGCTGTCCTTGAAAGGGAGATGTTACTTATCCCCTGTTCAGGAGAAGCTCAGGAAAAGGGAGAGGTTGTTGCCGGTCCTCTTTCACATTGAAGCGTGGCATTCCAGTGAGAACCATGCCTCTGATATTTGCAGACCAGGCCTCTGATGGAAGCTGGAAGGACAAAGGACATCTACCAAACTCACCAGCTGATTTTAATGCAACCCCCACTGACAGTATTTTATAGAAAAATAGAGCACCTGGGACAAATGCTAAATGCTTCACGGGACTCCAGACACATGCTGGTACTGCTCCAGGCGATGCGGACGCGTTGTCTCCCAGGCTGTGAGGTAAGCAGGCGTGCCTTGGGGATGGATACCCACAGCAGGGGAGGTCAGAGCAGGTTTCTCAGGTAGGTTGTGAATCAATCGGCAGGTAAAGTATGAAAAGCGTTTGAAAAATAAGAGCTCTGTGTAAGCCTTCTATTTTTCTCAGGTATCACAAAAATCCTAGAGGTGGATAATATTGCTCTTGGTTTTACACACGAGGGGACGAGGCTGAGAGGGGTTAAGGAATTTGCCGAGGTCCCCACCTAGGACCTAGTGAGGCTGGGATGCAGGCGGAGGTCTGTGCCTCCAGCCCCAGGGGCCCGTTTCTGGCAGGCCCACCAGGCAGTTCTGTGCGTACAATGGCTCAGCACCAAGGTGTGTGCACACTGGGAAACTGCAAGACTCTTTGGCAAAAACAGGGGTGGGTGGGTCTGCTGACAGACGCTGCTGGAGGGAGGCGGGGGCCAGGCTGTGACAGGCTTGGGCTGCCAGGCTAACTTGGATTGAGTCCTGGTGTTTGCAAAGAGCCTAGTGCCGTGGTCGGCAAACTGCGGCTCGCGAGCCACATGCAGCTCTTTGGCCCCTTGAGTGTGGCTCTTCCACAAAATACCACGGCCTGGGTGAGTCTATTTTGAAGAAGTGGCGTTAGAAGAAGTTTAAGTTTAAAAAATTTGGCTCTCCAAAGAAATTTCAATCGTTGTGCTGTTGATATTTGGCTCTATTGACTAATGAGTTTGCCGACCACTGGCCTAGTGAAACCCTCTTCTCCATGAAGACCTCGCCCCCGCCTCTCACCTGTGCTGCTTATTCTTCACAGGTGGCTTTAGCTGTGGCTAAGGGACATGCAGTTTAGTGCTTCACTGAATCCTGCCTTGCATAGTTTTTGTTTAGTCTCTTAAGCGAAAGCTTCAGGTTTTTTAAAGCAGAGATTGATGCCTTATACACACTAGCAGTTTCTCAATAACCCCCTCTTGGTGCTGAGCACACAGGAAGTGTTCAGAAAAACATTTGTTGATGAAGGAGGTTTGTCAATAAATGGGTTTGGATCGCATTTCATTGATTTCTCTAATACAGTCCTGTTTCACCTTCACGAAGTTGATATTTTTGAGAAATGGGTCGCTGGGCAGTTTAGTTGTGCAAACATCACGGAGTGCACTTACACCAGCCTCGACGGTGTCACCGCCGCTGAGACTGTAGGTGCTGTGCTTTCCTGGGACTGGCCGCGCCGTGGTTGTTTATACCGGCATCACCGCAGGCACGGGAGGAAGGTGTTGTGCCACGACCTTCTGGCATCTATTACATCACTAAGCAATAGGAATTTAGTTCTGTTACAATCTTAGGGGACCACCATCACAGAGAGAAATTGGACCTGAGTTTGAACCTGCTTTAATTCTGCTTCGTGCCGTCACCCCAAATTCTTTGGTTGCTCTGGCATGGGCTTCTGCTTTAGCTGCTTAGCCTTGTGTTATGGTCGCGTTCTCTGCCTTCTCTTCTGCCCCATCTGAGTATCAGGCTCATTTCCTTCCAGACACTGATGGTCCAGTGAACCCAGATGGACAGGCAGTTGACCCATTAATGCCTTATCAGCCACTCCCATTGGCGTGTTACTTGATTTTAATCTCCATGGATTGACCTTCAGTCATTCTGGGAAATCTGGCCAGATCTATATAGGAACAGATGCTGGAACTGTGTTATGCAACATGGCAACCACTAGCCACATGTGGTTATTTACATTTAATACATTTTAAAATTCAGTTCCTCCATCCCACTGGTCACGTTCAAGTCCTCAGTAGCCACATGGCTAATGGCTACCCTATTAACACACATTGAGAGTCTTTCATCACCACAGATGGATCTACTGGAACAAGGTAATTGATTTGGGGTAAGAGTGTTGAATAAATTAACAAATTCTGTAGCCGAAACTGAGCAGTAGAAAACAAAGTTTTGATAAATGATTCTTATTCTGGCTTATTTATTATCTCTATATATAAAAGCCTAAGCAACTGTTCCAGTGGAACGACTAGAACGACCAGTCGCTATAATGGGCACTGACCATGGGGGGCAGATGCTCAACGCAGGAGCTGCCCCCTGGTGGTCAGTGCACTCCCACAGGGGGAGTGCCGCTCAGCCAGAAACTGGGCTCACGGCTCGTGAGCGCAGCTGCAGCAGCGGGAGCCTCTCCTGACTCGCAGCAGCACTACCGAGCGGCAGCAGCAGGTGCAGCGGGCCGGGATGAGTGCGAGCAGTGCAGCACCGGCTCCGGTTTGGGCTCCTCCCTGGCCACCTGCCGCTTGGTGTACTGCTACATCTCCTGAGGGGTTCCGGACTGTGAGGACTGCGAGGAGAAAGAAAGTTAATACCTGGGTGCATTAGAGAGAAACTACAAAAAACAAACAAAAAAACAAAGGCAGAGAACATCTTAAAAGTAGTCAGAAGAAAACCAGGAGTCGGACATCCCCCGAGGGGTCCCAGATTGCGAGCGGGCTCAGGCCGGACTGAGGGACCACCTCCCCCACCCAAGTGCATGATTTTGTGCACCGGGCCTCTAGTTTGTTATAATATTAATAGAATTCCTAGGGGGTAACATTACTTCTATAACTATTTGTTTTAGTATCTATGTCTTTTCAACAAATCTGTGAGCACTTTCAGAACGGGGCACATGTTCCATGTTTCTGTCTGCCAGGCTTGAATTCGTGTCAAAAACTGTTTGGAGAATGAATAAATAAATGCTTAGAAACATAATTTCATTTTCTCTGTTGCTAACTATCACTATTAGTCTCACAGATTATAACCTGAGATGCACCAATTTTTTAAACCTATTCTTACTATTGTTTTTTATGCTGCATATTCTGAGACTATGAAAGAAAAAGTTCAAGAATGACATACAAATTTATTTGAAAATATGAAAAATCTATGGTGGGGTACAGAGAAGGAAAAGATCCCCAGCGACCCAGGTGGGATCAGTGGAGGTCTTACAGTGGGGGAGTCATGACCCTCATTTGCCTTTTCTGGGGAGCTGGCAGGAGCCGGAATGGGCCATCATGATTTCTGATGGCCACAGGTGCCCTGTTCCCTGTCAAGGAAGCTGCCTTGAAAACCATGAAAAGTCAGCTTCCTGTCCCCTTTCTTCCCCTTGAGGGGGCCCTCTGCCAGAGCCTGTGATGCTTATCTGGGCTCTGCAGATCTGTGGAGTGAGGTCATCCGGGAAATCGAATCCTTTTGATACAATTATCTCTGCATCCTCTGCCCTTTGTTCTCCTAGAGAATGACGAGTGACCCTCATGCTTCTTACGTGGTTGGAACAGCTGTTGGGAGGCGGAATGCCAGGTGCAGGCTTCTGTGTGGCTGTGCATGTCCTTCCCAGCTGCCAGGGTAGGGCAATGGACGTAGGTGGCTCCTCCAGTAAAGCTGCAGAGGAGAGGAGAGAGGAGACTTTGAAGGGAACTATCTCTCACACAAGCACATGCACACATGTATGTACACACACAGCTGTCCTGACAAAGCCAGCGGTTTTTCAGTTCTCCTGGTTGGTAATCATTAGACCTGTTCTAAGGGCTCACTCTTTCCTGAAGGGGTGGGGGTGGGAACCTTTTGGATTGAGATTTCCATGGTCCTGAGCCCATCTCTACACGTGTTTCAATAGATGCTTCCCTATTGAATGTGGACACCTTACAGTATTTCTACCCAGGAGGAATTCCGTGTCCCAGCCTTTCCAAAACGCCACAACTTGCACCCGTTTCCTATATAAACTCCCCTCCCAAAGCATGTGCGGCCTAACCTGTCTTGCAGGGCTTAGTGATGATGGGGGGAACCTCCAGGCATTGCTGGACTCATCAAATAACCAGGAGATTGTCAAGTGAGCATTTCTTGTGGAATAACTCAGTCACTGAGGTCTTGTTGTATCCTGAGAGTCCCTGTCCACTCACTCTCTCTCCCGTTTCTCTATTTCATTTTCTTGTTGATTACTGAAAGGTGCCATGAGCAATCAGGTAACCTTTGCTGGCAGAAACAGCAGATCTGAGATCTTAGAATTTTTCTGCCTGGGGTTGAGCTCGTGAGGCAACTGGAAGTCCTTCGTGTGTGGGTGTGTGTAAATGCTCCATTGTTCATATCATCAGTAATCCATAGCAGAATAACGAGCTAGAATAGTAGCCTGCCTGTTAGACACCACTGAAGGGAAGGCTTCCTGTTTCCTGTTGGTGCGGGAAGGGGGACAGGAGTGGTGCTGACAGAGGGCATTAGCTGCTCGGGGCTGCCTGGTATCCCTTCTCCCTTCCTCCTGTAACATTTTCCCAGTCTTCATTCAGACTGTGCTAGTCAAGGAAGGAGACAGATGGCACAGCCTTAAGGTTTCACAAAGGGGCTGGTCACAGAGGTGGGTGGGACAGGGACCAAGAGAGGACAGAGGAGAGAGGAGTTGGCACAGCAGAGAGCCATACCACTTCCGGGCCTGCTTGGACCAGGGCCTGGGCCAGAGCTGGAGCTGGGAAGGTTGGGGACCGCCCAACATGAGCTGTCCCTCGAACACAGCTGCTGTCAGAAGCACAGCAAGGCAGGAGCAAGCCAGGGAGACCGTTACCCCACCCTCTTTCCTCCCACCTTCTGATCTACTGGTGGTACTCCCAGCATGAAATCCACCTAGAAGCCGGAGAGCACGTGTGCTGAGTGATACAGGCTGCAGTTTGCCCCTGAGGGTCTAGAACAGAGCAGAGAATGGATGGGGGTGAGGGTCAAACAGCACAGGTATGCCTCTTCCACCAGCCCCAGGCCGTGGGCAATGGGACAGGAGACTTCACTCCAAAACCACAGCCTTGGGCTCTGATGATCCAACTCCCACTCAGCAGATATACCACATTTTGTTTATTCATTCATCCATTGATGGGCATTTGGGTTGTTGCTACCTTTTTTGACTATTATGAATAAGCCTGCAATGAACATCCACATACAAGTCTTTGTGTGACACTCATTCTTCTCTTACATACATGCCTAGGAGTGGAACGAATGGGTCATATGGTGAATTTATGCCTAACTTTTAAAGAAATAGCTAATGATTTTCCAAAGTGGCTGTGCATTTTGCATCATCTCCAGCAATGTTTCGGCTTTTCCACATCCTTGCCAGCACTTGTCATAGTCATCACAGTCTTTTTATACTACGCTCCTTCACTCGTCTCTCTTTTGTTCTGCTCTATAGTATAAGGTAAGGATTTAAAATAATTTCCCCTTAACCATTTATTTGTCATGTCTTTTTATTATATTAAATTTATATTTAAATGAAATATTTTATGATCTTTTCCTCCCAATATAACCTTTTCATATTCTTCAACATAAAACTTCATCTTTTTCCTTCTCAAACAAAAATGAGCACTTACCTCCCTGAAATTTGGCCACATGAAATGCTAGAATAAACTAATGTGACAATTTAAATGATTGATGACTGCTTTAAACTTTTTTAAAGTAATGGGATAAAAATATTTTTAAAAATACTGCAAATGAGTATGTTTATCTTCAATGTATTCACCTTGAGTATCCTGATGAAGTTATCCTTCAAGCCATTTTGGGGACTATTCTTTTGAAATTGCCCTGCAGAGCGTGTGGCATATTATTTTGGCTCTCCTTAGTGGTGACTGTCTATGGCAGGTGGAGTTTATGTTTAGAAAGGGCATAAAGTCATTTAGAACCAAACATATCCGGTAAGGTAAGTGATTAAATTGAACCAGAAATATGGACTGCATCGTAACACACACTTGTGTGCGTACACACACATATGCACACACACACACATGCACACACACACACACACATAGAGGGTTGCTTTTTTGTGTGTTTCCTAGATTAAACCAGAAAACAACTCTAACCATAGGGCTATTAATACTTTTGAGTGAAAGTTAAACAAGAAAATAACTTTCTATAGGTAATATCATTAAAGATAAAAACGTTCATGTAGATGTTCAAGTTCTCACCTATTTGTTGAAAAGTTTATCCTATGATATGATGACATTTAATTTCAAAGTTAACTTTGATAATCCCAAATTCAAAGTTTTGCCCACACGGAAAGGTTTCCTTAGGAAACCTAATTACAAAGTCGGGGACATATTGGAAGAAGAGGTCTGTACTTTGCTTCTAAGCTCCCTTCGGAGCATGTGATGAGTTTCTAGTCTTGTTGACCTTGGTGTTGAACTCGATGAATATCAAGCATAGCTACGCTTCTTGTGGGCTTCCTCAGAATGCTAATGATCTCATTTCTTGCAAAAATTCTTGGAAAAATCTTTTCTCTTTTGATTACTGGGCTTCCTCCCACCATGCCTGTATTCAGAAAGAGTGTTGACAACACCAAAGCCCTCCTGAGGCTGGAAAGTGAACTCTCAGAACTGAATGTGAACGTGAACGGAACTGCCTAGCTGTGGTGTGAAGCTGATGGAGGGAAACTTCAAAGGGTCTAACTCTACAGCCTTACAGACAGAATGTAGTCAGAACAGCCTAGATCGTGAGTTCTTTGATGCACTGTGTGGCTTATGACACCTCCCTAGGCCTCAGTTTCCTCAACTGCAAAATGGGCACAAAGTGAAAAGTAGTTGTCTCTCAAGGAGTAGCAAATTGTAATGTAATGACACTTGGCAAGTGTGTGGCACATAGTAAACATTCACATGATGGAAACTCGTATCGCTGTCATTATCATCAGTCATCACCATCATCCTCGTACCTTCTTCAGCTCCCACCAGGGCCTGTTTAATGAGAGCACAATAAGTGGTACCTTATATTACTATCATCCTTGTCACAACTTAGCACAGAGCCTGGCATACAGCCAGTGTTCAATAAATGAATATTAAATGATTTTAAAAAGTCCACTTTAACAACGTGGTTGCCAGACATAATTCATACTGGGTATTCAGAAAAATGGTGTTCAACATCATTTTTTAATTAACCAAAATCTTCCTATTTTTCTATTATGTGCTCTGAGAGGGAGGCAGTAGAGTGTGGTTGTTATAAGCACACATGCTAGAGCTGGACCACCTGGGTTCAAATCCCAGTTGTGTTCTTACTTAATGGGTGACCTAGAACAAGTTATCTACTCTCTCCATGCCTCAGTTTCTTCATCTGTGAAATAATAGTGCCTTCCGATAGGGACTCGGGAGTTTATACATGTAAGTGATTAGAACTGACAAAGAGTAAAGACCCCATGGGTATGTGCCAGGGAAGGAAGGAGTTTTCAAAAGGTTTAAGGCAGAGCCCTCTCCTCAGAGACACTCTCCAGTTCTCAAAGACCCACATATGCCAACAAAACAAGCATGAAAAAAAGCCAATCATATATGAAGAATTGAGAATAGAAAGAAGTTTCTCAGTACATGTTTAACAACCAAGTCTCTGAGAGAAAAAGCCCTAATTTTTAGCTTTTCCAATTACTGTGGTATAAATATTCCTACCGTGGCCAATCTCAAGCCACCATATAATATTGCTGAAGGGGACACTGGGAAAAGATGCACACAATCAGTTCTTGCAAATTGATGTGAGGGGCTCCAGGACACTATTGGGGTCAGGATTCCAGAGGAGAACTCCACATATTGATGATATGGACTGAGTGTATTCACTGGAGAGTTCTTCCTAATTTGGGGGACAAGATGGCAGGCCAGAGACAGAGGCCACCTTTTTTTTACATGACCAACTGCTTTAAAATAATCCCCTTATTACCTAATCCCTAAATTCTTCCAGTAAATCACTTTCTTTGACCATTCAATCCTCCACCTTGAGATTGCCAGTGGGTATGAGTTTGCTGATTTTGAGAGTGAGATAGGAGAGGGATGGGACCCTCATTGTCCATGTAGTCTTATTCAGGAATCTCAGGGAGAATGACCACACTAGAATCCTAGGCCCAGACTCCCTGGGTGACATTAAGAAAGCACTTAAACTGCAATTTTTGCATATTTACTATAATATAATGGGTAGAATAACATGGTGGTAGCCATGACTTCTGTACAACAATGACTTCCGGCTGCCTGCCTTCCAGGTGCATGATAGGACTAACATCCTGACCACATGACTACATCAGTGACCTATGAGAGGAATGAGGGTGACCTTGAGCACAACATTCAATTGCTAGAGCAGAACAGCCACGTTCCAGATGATGGCTGCTTGGTGGATCCCCAGGTGAGTCATGAGAGAGCAAGAAAGAAATTCGCATTTGTTGTGTTAATTCCCTGACATTCGTTATGGAGCACAACCTGTCCTATCCTGATACAAGGGTCAGACATGAGAATCGAATGCAGTTATGCAAGTTGGATGGAAATACTCTGACAACATTGAAGCACCCAAAAAAGCACCTGGCACCTCTAAGTTAGCAAATGGGTGTGACAATTGGAGCAAACTCATTCTTGGAAATTTACTTGCAATTGAAATAGAAACTGAACTCTAAGGAATTATATCCGATATCAGGTCTAAACCATGGGCCAAATTTGCTGTGAGTTTCCTGGCTCCAGGCTGGAGAGCAGTCAGCTGTAAGCCTTGGGGTTCAGGTTTCCAAAAGTGTTAGTGAGGAGGTGAAGATGTTTAATTGTTTAGGAACAGGAGAGTGCCCATTAACAGCGCACTTCTTGGGTAAGGAGTAACAGTAAGAGTGGCCATTTCTCGAGGGCCTGTGCACCTTCTTATAAAACATGTCTGTCCCCTGCACCACCTTCCCCTTTATGAAGAGTGAAAGCTTGTCCAAGGTCTTACAGAAAGAAAGCGTGGGAATGGCATCCAACCTGGTCTGTTGTTAACTCTGCCTCAGTCAGGTTTTCCCAGAAGGACACCCTGAGACAAGGATTCAAGGTCAAGGAGTGTATTAACCAGTGGAAAATGATTCAGGAATGGGAAGGCTGTCAATAAAGGGTGCATTATTGTATCAGCTACTTTGACGGCAACTGTGATTTAATCCCCTGGAGAGAAAGTACAAAACTCATGCCCCAGAATAATAGAGCTCAAAGGCTGGCGGAGCTGGGGTTTATACACCAGCACCTGAGAGTCATTGGCAGAGTGCTGTCCCAGGGACACAGTGGCCTGCTGTCGTTTGGGGAACAAAAGTCCCCGGGTGCAGAGATGCAGACCCTGGCAATTGGAAGCATCTGGAGCCCATGAATGTCCATGGGTTGTGGGTGAAGATATGACAGCAGTTGCTCTAGGTGTCTCTGCACCGTAACACCCTGCTTAGCCCATGGGTCCCTGAGCCATGGTGGGCTCCTAGGCATATCCTCCTAACCCCCATGGGCCCCTCTAGTGTCAGGGGGAAACCCCAGGGCCCCAAAGGGTTCATCTAGAGGCCGTATGGTACCTGGTGAGTAGAAGAGACAGCTCTGGGCTGAAACTACTTTGAATGGAGAGAATGGAATCCACTTGCCAGGGGGCTGTAAGAATTAAATGAGAACCGTGTCTGATGCAATAAATGTTTAGCCATGATGGTGTTGAGGACAGTGTATTGGGCAGGGCAGGATGAAGGGAGTTAAAACAGGAAGAGGAGGGAGAGAGGGTCGGAGGAGGAATTATAGAACGGAGAGATGAAAAGCTCTTGCCACAGGGTGTCATTCACACGGGCTGTTGTTGTCTTTCCTCTCCCCAAGGTTTGGGGTGATATACTTCCTTACCAACTAGAACAGTCTGAAATAGCTTTCTGCAGCACCTCCTGCTCCCACTCCTGCTCCAGGTTACATCCCCGATGGTAACACTGATGAACGATCAGACAAACAACCTGGGGCTGGAACTCGGTCTTCAGAGCAGCTTGGATGGGCTTTCCCACTGTTTCCTCGGTGGAGCCTGGGGCTCAGAATTTCACATTTGCTTATGTCAGTGATTCTCAACCCATGTGCTGTGAGAATTTTTAAACATGCAATGCCTATCTAGTCAGGGGCACTGGCCTCTTTTCCCCTAGGTTGTCACAACTGTAGCCATCCAGTGTGAATGAATAAAAATTATACCTTTTTTTTTTTGGTCAGATGGGCAAAATATATGTTTTTTTGGTGTGCCACAGAATTCCAGTGATTAGCTTATGTGTGCCACAAGATGAAGAAGCTTGAAAATCACTGGCTTATGTGATAATTAATGCCAGTTTAGGGTGTCCTGGAAGCAAGTGTGTGTGTTTAAATTGCAAGATGTATGTGATTTTAGATATTCTGGAAAATAGTTGTTCTTGGTCAGAACGAATGGCAGTCACCCACTTTTTCCTATTTTCACTGCAAGCTGAAGGAGAAAAGCAATGGCTTAAATCGCCGAGCAGGTGTTTCAGATTGGATCTAAGGGGAAATTTCTTTTCAGATGGATTTGATAAACACTGCCATGGATTGTCAAGGGAAATTTTGAAGCGTCTTTCTCTGGGAGCTTTAAAAATAGAATGGATGCTCATCTGCCCAAGAGCTGAAGCGCAGTCCTATCTGGGGCTGGCGAGATGGATTGGCTTTGGTGGGGGCAGCAGAGAAAGGAGATCTCCTTCTACCGAGATCTTCTGACCAAGCATTTCATTCACTTTTCAGAGCATTTCGGCATTACTGACTTTATCTGATTTTAAAAGTCACAAATGTTTAATATTTAAAATTCAGAGGATACAGAAAAAATATGAAAACGTAGAACTCAAGCACAATTTTATAATCCAGAGGTAACAAAAAATGATTTATTTTTGGTATATATATATATATATATATATATATATATATATATATATATATATATATCAAATAAATATATTTCAGACTTCTTACACATTGCCCAGAGCTTCCAAAAAATTATATCCTACATGCATGTTCTTGTCATCTAGCTTTCATACTTAGTGGACTCCTTTCCATGTTGATAAATTTTGCTTTATATCATTTTTGGGAGCCAAAGATTATTCCATGGTATGCATGTAGCATGAATTATTTAACCAATTTTCTACTGTGGAGGTTTAGGTTGTTTTCCCTGAAATCCTTGTACATATGTCCTTGTGGCATTGTCCAATTATTTCTTAAGAATAAATTCCTAGAAGTAAAGTGGCTGTGTTAAGGGCATGTCTGTTTAAAAATTTTTACCTATTGCTGAATTCCCCTCCAGAAAGGTCATATCCATTTACATGAGCATCAGTGATGGTTGAGATGGTTGAGAGAGTCTGGTTCCATTTTTCTAAGTGCCATTGGCTACTGTCCATGTTCACTGGTTAGTCTCAATATTTTAGTATGCACTTCTTTGAGCCTATAAAGATTGAGGTTTATATTTTGTTACTTGCCTTTTGTTACTTGTGTTTCTTTATCCATTTTTCTATTGGGGGCCCAGATAGAGATAGATAGACAGATAGAAATAGAGATACATATGGGTGGATTACCTCTATATCTATATTATTTCCAAGCTGTCTTTTAACTCTACTGATTATGCATATGTTTTTTAAAATATATTTTTATTAATTTCAGACAGGAAGGGAGAGGGAAAGAGAGATAGAAACATCAATGATGAGAAAGAATCATTGATTGGCTGCCTCATGCACACTCCACACTGGGGATCGGGCCCACAACCGGGGTATGTGCCCTGACTGGGAATTGAACCGTGACTTCCTGGTTCATAGGTCAATGCCCAACCACTGACCTATGCTGGCCAGGCTGATTATGCATATGTTGTATAGAAATTTGCTACATAAAAGATTATTCTTTGGGCTACATTAGTTATAACTATAATACCATGACCTTCTGGAATCCTGGCCAAAACTATGTCACCTGCTACTGGGCCACATGGAGTCTCAAGTCACCAATGAGTACAAGGCGGAGTTTGGGTAGGTGGGTAGGGATGTATAGACATGGCCAGTGCACATTTTATGGAATCAGGTTAGGGTTGTCTGGGCTTGACAACAGAACATGAACTAAGCTTTCAACACATGAGCGCATGGTGGTGGGTCGAGTGAGAGATAAGGGACAAAGTGAAGGCAGGGAAGATAGTCCTTCAGGGCCAGTCCCTCTGATGCCCTCCATCTAAAAGTAGCAGCACTGATGGATGAGCCCATCAATGCAATCAAAATGCCCAAATCACTAGTGCAGGGCGGCCCTTTCAATAGGATATCAGGCTAGTTGCTTGAAAATGGTAAAGTTTAATCAAGTGGTATGTCTACACAATGCTAGAGAATCAGATTGATCTGCTTTTCCTGAATTGACACATTTAAATTCATATTGTTGTGTGTGTTTTTTTGAACAGTGTAGAGACAGCCAAGCACATTGCCTCTTCAGCTTGAACCTAGGTACCACTGATTTGGGGAAGTTGTTTCAACATAGATTCCTGGGTTCCCACCCAAGACCTGCTAGATCAGTCTCTTGGGTCCCTATGTTTTTCTTAGGCAGAGGTTCTCACCTTGCTGCATATCAGAATTACCTGGGGAATTCATAAATAGCCCAAGCTGCACCCCAAACCAATTAATAAGAATCTAGATGGAATTGGGGGAGTGAGAACCCAGGCATCAATATTTTAAAGGTGGCCAGGGGGTTCCAAAGTGCAGCCAAAGTTAAGAATCATTGAGTTAAGTTGCATGGAAGAAGGCAGGAATCGGAGATCTCCTAAAGCTTCCCGTGAGATGATAATGTGCAGGAATGACAGAGCATGCCCTCTGGGAGATGTGACCGATACCAAGGGCACATGAGCATTCTTTCTGAGCGTCTGGAGCTGTTTGCTGCAGTCGTGACTCATGGTGAATCTTTGCCCAGGGAAAAATGATTTTAGAGAAGCTATGGGTCCTATGTCCGCTTATGTTTCTAACCCAGCAATCAGAAAGCTCCTACTGCCCAAATCCTCAGGTCCTGACATTCTTCTTGGTTCTATGTCATGTCTCCTGACCCCAGAGCGTTCCCAGGTGCATCCTGCCTCCCCCTCCTCCCTCCCTGTGCCCTCAGCGCCTTCCTCAGGCCTTCTCTCAAGCCACAGGCCTTTCTCTCCCTGGTTGTGTGTGGGAGCCTGCTATTCTAACCAAACAATCTGTATTTATGGAGACTATGGGGATCATGAGCTACTTTCCCCAGGAAACTCTTGTGTTTTAGTAGGAGCCCTTTGGAGAGAATTCCTTGAACCAGATAAGGCACACACTTCCTTCTTATCCAAACTCAGCTGGCCTTGTCTGCAACCTCTTGCCCCTCTCCTCCCCAACCCCACCTATATGTAATTGTTAAGTTGAACCAGAAGAACTTGTGGGACGGAACCATAAAAACTGTTTTATTTCTGTTTCCCACTGCTCCTTTAAACTTGTTCCGTGGGGTTGTTTCCTTGATGAAAACTCAGGGCAGTACCACAACTTTTCTGATAACTTTTCTCAGATAACAAGAACCTTCCAGTCACTTTAAGTCCCAATTTGGACATGAATGTATTCTATTTCCCCAATGGTCCAGGAAGAGCAAAGATTGGTGGCTTCTTTTCTTCTGTGTCTTATATCTCTACTCCTCCTTAGGCTAGCCGGACCTCTAGACCACATTTTCTGGACCTTCAAGGTTGAAGCAGGAGGAAGGTTCGGGGGGATAGGTAGGTAAGTTGCTCATATCCATTTCCTGAGCACTACATACAACTTGTAAATACTTGACCATACTTGAAGGGTACTGTCATAGTAATGGTGGCATGGTCTCTGGGCCCATCTCTTGTTGGTGCTTTCCTAGGTTCTCCTGTGACTGCCCCCCCCGCCCCACAACCCCACTGGGCCCTTTAAATACAGTTGGCCCTCCACATCTGTGAGTTTCACATCTGCAGGTCAAAATATATTTTTAAAAAATTTTAAGGAGTTCCAAAAAAGCAAAACTTGACTTTGCCACACACCGAACACTACAGTGAATGATGTGTAGACATACCCTACTGTAGCCTATATGCAAATAAAGGCTATATGCAAAAACTATGCCATTTTCTACAAGGGATTTGAATATCCATGGATTTTGGTACCTGAGGGGGTTCCTGGAACCCTCCCCCATGAATACTAAGGGATGACTGTATAGGCCTTCTCAATCCTTTGGACCAGGTAAGACAGAGATAGGATAGTCACACATGGGTTTTGTATTGCTTTAGCTAGAAGTGACATATCTCATTTCTACTCACCCTTCATCGGCTAGACCTGGTCACATGACCCCACCTAGCTGCACAGCTTTGGGAAATTCAGGGGAGCAAACAAGACACTTGTCAGCACTAATTTCCTTGCCATCCTCCTTAAGGTTTCTGTCATTCCTGGTTCAAGAAGCAATCTCAGAGAGATTCATCAAAGTGCCTAAAGAGACACAAAATTTGGATTTGGGCCTCGCCCTCGAGTGTTCTCACTTGAATTTTTGTGCTCTTTCTACCCCATCAGTGACCAACTGTAAGTGCTTGGAGGGGTATCTCCATAGCAATTAACATTTCTTTATCCTCAAGGGCATCTAGCAAATGAAAAACATCACTGCCCAACATAAGCTGACACTAGAAATTTCTGGGTTGTAAATATAGATAATTGTGCTATTTTTGTGGGGTGTGCTCATTAAACCACCAGGTGAAGTCTCTGACGGCATTCTGGGAATATAAAGGATCATGCTTGGCACCTAAAAATAAAGAATGGATTCACTGTGGTTGCTAATATACCTATTGCTTCAAAAACAGTAGCCATCAAGAAGCACAGCTCCTGTGCGTGTGAAGGCTGCACTCACACGGCCGACGGCAGCTTCCGCGGTTTCTGGAACTCTGCCACCCCAGATTGCTCCGGGTATGGAGTTGACAGGTTGGAGGAAAGCTTTTCTCTCCCTCTCCCTGTGATCTGCCGATGAGGCCGTGGCTATTTATTAACTCACAGCAAGAGCAGGAGTAAGGAATTCACTAAACTGAATACCACAACTGCAACCTGAAACTTGGCAAGTGATGAAATTTCTTACCTTGTCCAATTGCTTGTTTTGATTGTTACATCTTAAAACATTGGACCTTTTCCAAATGGCCACCATGTCAGTGGGAAAGAAGAGCGTGCCCTGGGGTGGGCAGCCCCCACTTACGTTTGCTTCTACAAGGAGCTGCTTTGTCCCTGGTCCTCAGCACCTCTGGGAAGTGCTCACTTACCCAATGCAATGCTGGGAGTTGTAGCTGCACAATATTGACAAGCCCATCCCAAGCCTTCCTCTCTGACCTGGCACCGGCTCCAGGCCCCCACAGAAACTGTGCTTTTCCAAAGCTAGAGTGCTAGGGTGCATGGTAGACAAAAAAAAAAAAAAATGAAAATCAAACAATGATAAAATAGCCACCATTAATGAGCTTCACCATATGCCAGGCACTCCTGTAAGCACTCAATATATATATTTTTTAATATATTTTATTGATATTTTACAGAGAGAAAGGCAGAGGGATAGAGAGTTAGAAACATCGATGAGAGAGAAACATCGATCAGCTGCCTCCTGCACACCTCCCACTGGGGATGTGCCCGCAACCAAGGTACATGCCCCCGACCGGAATCGAACCCGGGACCCTTGAGTCCGCAGGCCGACGCTCTATCCACTGAGCCAAACCGGTTTCGGCAGCACTCAATATATTAATTTATTGCATCCTCCCAGCAATGCTCTGAAGTAGATATGACCATTATTTTTATTTTACAGGTAAGGGAGTTTAAGACACAGAGAGGTTAAAAAACGTGCCCACAGAAACACTAGAAAGTGGCAGAAACAAGTAACCAAGGCAGACAGAATGGTGTCAGAGTTCAGGCTCTTGACCAATAAGGAGAATAAAACAGTTTTGAAGGGGGAAAGTGATTGACAAGAGGTCACCCTCTAGTCCCTTTGCTGTGTTTCTCTCATTAATTTCCATAAGGCCCTTCCCAGCAAGACCAGACCCAGACTCCCGCTGTGGTTCCACAGGGACCTGAGCCCCAAACTAGCGATTCATTGAAACTCCTGGAGAACTTGAAAAGGCAGCCATTGGAACCCCACTCCTGTGCTACTAAACCAGTCTGGGCCACCAGAAATAGCACTTTACATTAAACTTCCTTGGCTGTTGGTAATGGCCAGGCAGTTTTGGAGTCCCTGCCACAGCAGAATCAAGCTGTCCCCAAGCACGGGGCTAGACTGAGCAGGCCTGGGTGAAGGGGGCAGGCCAAGACAATTCACCCTTTATATGCACGGGAAGTCTATTTTAAAACAAGCATGAAGGCTGGATTGGAAGGGGCAAGAAGTGGTCATTGTTCAGAAGGGGTATTGTTCAGTCAGCCAGGGTCTGATCACTGGCCTGCCCAGGTGATCCGGAGGGCCTTAGTGATGCGTCTGAGGTCCTTTGAAAAACACCTTTTATTATTTCTGTTTCTTCTTATGTGGGAACCCCTTTTCACATCCCGCGTGGTTCAGGGTTCCAGTTCAGGGTTCGGGTTCTGGAGAAGGCCGCACACAAATGAAAAGAGACCAGAAAAGCATTAACTTGGGAATATTGGGGGTCAGGCGGGAGCCCACCTCTAGTGGGAGGACTACACCCTGCTCTGGCCTTGCTATCCCTTTTATTGAGACTGTGGGATACGCCCATAACCTTTAGGCAGGAATTTCCAATAACAGAGATTTACATAGGAGAAACAGAGGTGGAGGCCTTCCGGGTTTCCTGTCCACATCTTTCTATTAGTGAGACAATGATCGGTTTCCGGCATTTTTACACAATATGCACCACTGTAGAAGATGCACCTTAGTGAAAAGAAGAAAATTAAAAGCACTTGCCTTCCCACCACCCAGAGTTATGCTGCTAACACTGGGGGGTACAGAATAGAGACACTTCCTGCCAGATAGAGACACTTCTTGTCTGTTTTGGGGACAAACTGGTGGCATCACCATTTTGCCATCTGCCCACCTGTGCCCTCACTGAGTGGGGCACCATTAGGGACCTCATTCCTTCATCAACGTAAGGTGGGGGCCTCCTCCGAAGACGGGAGCTGGGGCAGCAGGGCTGCAGGATCCAGGGAGCCTGAGCTGTGAGCGGGCGTGCTCTGGTAGAGCTGCACCACTAGTTGCCACAGCTGCTGCCACGTTAGCAGCCCCACAACTACGAGCATCAGCTCAGAATCACGGTGCCCCACGGGGAGGGACCCCAGGGACCACCGGGTGGTCATTTTATAAACAAGGAAACCAAAGCTTAGGGAGTGAATGTCAAGCTCAGCTGTCTATCTTCCCTGGCTGTGAGCTCTGATATCCCCGACACATGACTATGGGGTCTGGCAAGGGAATTTGGTGATTCCTAAGGGACATAATTAATGAATGGGCTACAAAAACAACAGATGGGCCAGGCTCACTGGAGCTTGACTTTATAAATTCTTTATGGCGATGGCGCACCTATTTCTATAATTTAACTGTGGCTTAGTTGGGGGAAATGCATGCAACAGACCCTACAGGAGTTGCAGTCCTATATTTCGTGTGCGTGTGTGTGCATGTGCGTGTGTGTGTGTGTGTATGTGTGTGTGTGTGTGTGTGTGTGTGACAAAACTCTCAGATCCCCTTCTTGCCTTTCTTACTCTCTTCCTTGTGATGTGATTGGTTAGGTTTGGTCTAGAGCTTGTAAATTCGGAGTGATTAATAATGGCCACTTTAATGGGTTTACTTTAAAAATATTTGTGCTGTACTACGGGGTTGGGAAACATTTCATTAAGGTCATAAAGTAAACAGTGTAGGTTTTGTAAGCTATAGGGTCTCTTGCGACTGTTCATCTCTGCAGTTGTACAAAAGCAGCCACATAAAATACGTAAATGAATGAGCATGATTGTGTTCCAGTAAAACTTTTTTAACAAAAGGTGGCCAACCTGCTTAACTCTTACTCCCTTGAATTATTATAGCCTTTCTATAAAGTCTTAATTGTTCGATGTTGTTGTCAGAAGAAAAATCATAGTATCTTTAGAGTGAGTGTGAGGTCATATGTATTCCTCAAAAATAGTTCTTTGTTCTGAAAACTCCACTTTTTCTGCTTTTTAATGACGGCCAGACAAAAATATTCTTGCCAAACATATCAGTGATTCCATGTGAATATCTTCACAGTGTGGACTTATTTAAGCTTGGATTATTTCAGCAGGCTCTCCAAGTCTAAAGCCAATGAAGATGGTTTATCAACCACCAATGCTAACATTTTAGTCCTTGTTTAAGCAGAAAATGCTCTCAAAGTAGCAAGTTCTCTTTAGGAATGTATTACAGTTTCCCGTATCAATTAGTTGCAAAAACAAACCACTCTAACTCAATGCCTTCATATAATAGTAATTTATTTAGCTCAGGAGTCTGTGGATCACTGGGATTGTTCTTTTTGTCTAGACCAGTCTCAGAAGAGGCAGACTGGGCTTGTTCCCTGTCTGCATCAGCTGGTGTGTCAGGAGTCGACTGATCGAGCATGGCCTTACTCACATGTCTGCTGGTGGATGGTTGTTAGCTCAGGCCGTGGTGGGTGGGGCAGGGGTCCTGGATCTCATGCTGTCATTATCCAGCAAGCCAGCATAGGATTGGTTACACTGCCGTTCCAGAAGGCCAAGATTGTAGATGGAAGCGCCAAAGGCCCGCCGAGGCCTAGGCTCAGAACTAGCACTTGGTCACTTCCACTGCTAAGCAAGTCATTAGATGAGCCCATTTTCAAGAGGCGGGGAAATAGATTCCACCTCTTAATGACAGAAGCATAAAGTAATGCATCAAGGGTGCAGGTCCAAAGAGGTGAGGGCGATCGGGCCATGACTGCAGTCAATGTAGCAGAGTTTCTAAGACAATAGACAGCGTAATTGTCTGAAAAATAGGGCAGGAAACCCTATTGACATCACTCACCTGGTTGAGAGGAAAGCAAAACTAGCAAGATTGACGTAGATTTTGACAGCCTGTTCTTATTGTTGAATGAATCCGAGCCACGGCTCAAGTTCTCGCTCTGCCCACCTCACAGGCCTGTCCAGGTCCGACGTGTTTCCCGGGGTGCTCAAGTGCGCTCTCCCCGAGGAACGGTACTCTGTCGAAAGGGAAATTAGGATGTTATTCTTTGACTGACACGAATTCTTTTAAATTTTTAACAGAAGGTTTTATTGTAGAGTTCCTTGAAAAGGTGAGTTCTCTACTTATCACGTAACTTTGTACAAATTTGCCACATTTTCTGGGCACTGACACAACCACATTTCTCTCAAGACTCCTTGCCTATTAAGATGATACTCCTAGTTTTGTTTTTCACCATGTTTGTACTTATGAAAAGGCCAAATCTGCAATAATAGTGCCTTTTTTTTTAGGGGTCAATCCACATTGGCTCTGGGTAGCATTGGGCAAAGGTTTGGCAGGTGTGAGTTATGGCAGAGGTACTAGAAAGAACATCAGGCGTGGAGTCAGGAGATCGGAGTTTGGATCTCTCCTGCAAATATTTTATTTTTTAATATCACATCATTGAACTCTTCTTGCCTTTAGCTCATGAGGGTGGGCACCCCTAGTGTCCATCACGACATGATTCTATTTGTTGACTCTGTGACTTCTCTGGGCCTGTTTCCTTATCTGTAAAGTGGGGCGAATGGCACGTACCTTGCCAATTTTACTGGATGATAAGGATCAATGAAAAAATCAGAAGTAAGTTTACTGCCAAGGTCCTGACAATTAAACTTCAGAGCACCTTACTTCATGGCTTTCTTCTAAGTCGATATTTTTTGTACCTAATTTTGTATTCACAATTGTGAATCTATCAGAGTTTCTTAAGAAAAAGAAAAGAATAAGTAGGTCCTTAATATCAAAGAGAATAATAGCTATGTAATACATTTATATTTACTTATTACTCTACAAGAAAATATAAATAATAAAGAGAAGCACAAAGCGGGTGCTGAAGGATGCCAAACCTGAATATACCTCCAGAGATAATGTTAAAGAAGTGTTTTATGAGGCCTCTGCAGCTTCAAAGTGGGGGTGCAGTCCTTTAAGGCTTTCACATCTAATTAAATGCAAATACTGCTGGAATCGGCAGCACACAAAGACTTACCTGTCAGTTATAGGGTGTGTAACTTGGAGCTTTTACTGAGAGCAGGGGTTTTTTTTTTGTTTTTGTTTTTTGTATAGCAAAGATGGAGATTTATTGAAGAACAAGTACAGACTCCCACATGTGGAAGGGGAAGAGTCCCTTACTGAGAGCGGGTTTTAACAAATAGGGAAAGCATAAAGTATGAGACCCTAAAATGAGTGGGGGAGAACCCAGAAGAGAAAATAGGGTGATACCTAAGGTAGCACTCTGGCAATAGCCAATCAGAAAGGAAAGGATGCCAGGATGCCAGCCATAGTCCCCGAGTAGGATTCCGGCTACCTTTAGGGATTGGGTCCTGGGCGGGGTCCAGAGGCACTAGGGCGAGGATTGGAAACTCACACACTGAAATGCCAACCAGGCATTTATCTTTGGGTGGCATGAATATTTTTATTTTCTTTTTTGTGTGCATGCTTTTATTTTCAGCCTATTATAAATGGACACGAATTCTCTGTATCTGAATTGTTTTAACATTTGAAGAAGATTCTACGTTCCAAAGCAAAGAGTACAGAGAAAACTCAGCGAGACTGAATTGCTTGGGGCTTAATGTTTCAGACGATGGCCCTTTCTGCTGGGTGGCTTCATATTTCCATACCTATTTGACAGAAGCATTTTCCTCCTGGAAGCCGGTTTAGGCTTAATAGGAGTTTTTAAAGTTATGTAAAATTGAGACCAATTTTCTTATGGATGCTATTAAGAAACCATTAGGATAGAAATCTTTACCAGGGCTCATTCAATTTAATTCAGTTCAATTCAATTTTATAACCATTATTTATCGAGTGGGAAATGTCGAGATGAGTCAGGCTTGATCCCTGCCCTCAAGATGCTCAAAGCCAAGTGAATGAGGCAGATGCAAAGACAAGAGCCATCGCGCTGTCTGTGATAGGTGCCCTAGCCCTGTTAACTCTTGCCCTTAAGGACACAGGGAATTTTGGATAGCGCTCTGAAAGGCAATTTCTCCCTACAGCTAGCTATTCATTAAACATCACCACCAGCATAGATGCAGGTCACATTACAGCTCTCACTCCACACTGAGGATTTTGAAACCTTGGTCCCATTCTCTGGCTGTCATGGAGACCTCAACCCTAACTATGCTGGAATATTCTGGAACACTTTGCTTCTTCAAACCCACCAGCCTTTCCTGAATGACTTCCATCAGGTTTCAGTCCCACAAGCACTGCTCTTCCCTCCTAATAAAAAGGGGAGTGAAGTTCAAAATGCCCTTATATGATTTGCCCGTTTCTCCTAATCGCCCGAAACACCCACCGCACAGCTCTCCTTTGCCCATGTTTCTAGTAAGTCCCCATGAAACAGAGGCACAGAGGCTGGAGGGAGAGGAGGAGAAAATGAATCCCCCTTGGGACGGGGTATCTGAGAAAGCTTCCTGGAGGGGGTGCCATTTAATGGGGGCCCGGAAAGGTGGGTCTGGTTTCAGAAGGGGAGAGCGATGGTTCCTGGTAGTGGGCTCTCCCTAAGGAAGGGGCTAGAGGTGAGCAAACGGAAGTGGGAGATGGTGGGTGTGGAGTCTGCTCCGGGGCAGGCTGCTGCTTATGGAGGAGTGTGGCTCAGGGGAGAGAATGAAAGGTGGAGGGATGGTTTGCAGGTATTCTGCAAAGGGTGTTGGATGCCACTCTAGGGAGTTTAAAACGTATTCTTAGTGCAAAGGAGTTAACCCTACACCATGGTTGAGCGGGGAGCGTCCATGGAATCGTGTGCTGAAGGCGAGCCCAGAATCGCTTTCCGAGAGGCTCTCCGTTCCGCCTGTACTGTCAGGTCCTCTCCATAAACCAGCTCCCAGAGCAGGAGGCCTGGGAGGCAGCGCTCCTGTAACAGAACTTCATAATCAGCCCTCAGGGGCCTGCAAAAGTCTCCGCTCTTGGAACAGAGAGCTATTTCCTCCTCTTCTGCTCGAAGGAGACTATTGATTGAGTGCCGGCCAGATTCTCTGGAGCCTGGGAAGCCCCAAGGCATCAAACGTCACGGAAAATCACGCCCGGTCCCATTTAAACACATGACCCCGGAGCCTCCGCCGAGCAAAGGGAACATGCTGTGGGGAGCAGATTTCCCATTATTTGGTTGTGGAAAAGGCCAGGTATTCACTCTCACCAGCCTCTCACTGGACGAAGGACGTAAGATTCAGCTGGTAAGGAGGCAAATAGGTCTCGGGAAGACACACATCAGAGAAATAATCCCTCCAGAGTCATTCGGAAAATTGCCTTTGCTGATCCCCCGTGGAAAAAACAATGTGCATTTGATGAATTCAGCAGAATAAAATCCTGGAAAATTACCTGAGTTAAAAAAATTTCAAAGCAGAGCTTAAAAGCATTAGTGGGCTTCTGTGAGTCGGAAAATGCACAGACGTGCACACACACGTGTCTTAATGGTGTATCTCTCTGTCAGAGAGTGTCTCTAACCTAGAGCAGAATCACGCATTGTTCATTCCCTACAGGGACAGGGGAGGGGGGGCTTGGGGGAAGTGTGAATTTTAAAACAGACTCCAGGAATGAAAGAAATCATACGGTCCTTTTTACTGGGAGGAACCTGAGTCCCTGGTGTTTTGAAAAAGTTGAAGCACTGAGTCGTGTGTGTGGGACTTAGCCTTGGATTTTTATGGCTGTGTCCTGTATGTAGAACAAAGACATCTAAGATGCATTTGAGGAGTCCAACCAGTGTGGCTCAGTGGTTGAGTGTTGACCTATGAACCAGGAAGTCACGGTTCAATTCCCGGTCAGGGCACATGCCCAGGTTGCGGGCTCAGTACCCAGTGGGAGACATGCAGGAGGCAACCAATCAATGATTCTCTCTCATCATTGATGTTTCTATCTCTCCCTCCCTCTCCCTTCCTCTCTGAAATCAGTAAAAATATATTAAAAATAATAAAATAAAATGCATTTGGGGGCGTGTGTCCCTTACTGGTCGCCTTTTCCTGCTGTGTGTTCTCTGTTCTTGGAACAGGCCATGAGAGGGAGGGGGGAAGAGAGTGTATAATTATCTGCTCACTCCCTCCAGTCCCCTGAACTTCCCTTTGCAACACCTGGCCAGGGGGTGATACCGATCTCGTGTTCATGGCCAGGGCTTCATGGAATCCAGAGAGGTAGAGACTCAGGCACCCAGCTCCAGGACGGGCCCCCGGTGGCTAGGCTGACCTGCCTGCCCACTGCGCTCGCAGAGCCCGTAGTCCCTACACACTATCTCCAGCAGTGGCTGCTGTCGCAGAGAAGCCGCTAAAGGTCTGGGACGCAGGGAGGCAGAGAGCACATGAGAGGGCGTCTAAAATGGGTCTGGTACAGGGAGGAGCCACAGATGGCTACACTGGTTATTAGGGTGAGAGACCTGTACTTCTGGCCGGATGACATAACAACCCAGGCAGGACAGAGAGCTGTTTACCATGTGGCTCCTAGTTGATTAGATTTGCAGCACATCATCCCCTTGGAGCAATTATGCAGGGACTCTCATCTGAGTGTGAAGCTAAGAAGTGGTTTTTAAGGTCGTGTTCAATATCCTCTCTTGTTATAATGGTTCACCATCAACTTGACTGTGTTCAGAGTTTTATCACAGGCTTGTCCAGCCCAGAATAGGCTTAGAACGTTGTTCCAAGATGTGCCTCGTCACTGGGTTTTAATTGAACATTTGCTAAGCACCAGGCCCTGAAAGGAAACACGAGCCTGCTCTCCAGGCCCTCACTTTGCAGAGGAGGAGGCCCTGCTGGCCCGACTGATTCACACGAAGAGGGTCCCAGGGTTTACTCTCAGGAGCCCCAACACCTGCTCCTCGATGATCCCTCCTGCCCTCAAGTCCTTGCTCAGATGTCACCTTCTCAAAGAGAACTGCCCCGGGCACCCTATTTTTAAACTGCTGTCTCTGATCCCCTGTCTCTACTTCATTTATTTTCATACCTGCATTGTCTAACGTGCCACATAACTTACTTAGTCTTATGACTATTATTTATGAGCAGTTTATTCCCCAAGAACATAAACCTCACAAGGCAGACATTTCGCCTATTTGGATCATGGTTTTGTTCACTGCTGTATCCCAAGTGCCTACTTGTAATGGACAAATAGAATAACCTTAGTGCAGTCTCATCACCCTGGGCCCCAGGCGACCCTCTGTTAGGGTTGGGATGGGTCCCACTTGAGCAGACCTCTGGCCTGCAGCTCCCACCACTGCTTTTCTCTCTGTGTTTTGTGATTGAACATGGATTGCTTGTTAGAATCTAATGCAGGTTCTGGGGCTACATCTTCTGAAGCTCTGTTCCTAGGCTGGAAACAGAGATTGTTTCACTCTCATTTCTGTCTTATCTCTGATCACAGTGCTGGGATTTCATAGGCACTCAATTAATTTTTATTGAAATGAAACTTCGTTGGCAATGACACCGAGTCCCTCCTTTTTCAAACATAGGAAGAATCCTGTTGCACACTGTTTCTGCCACCCAGGATTTAGTTCTATCTCACTGTGTATCTCCAGACGCAGCCACGTGGAGTGAAAGGCTGGTTTGGTGAGGGGGTGGAGGATGATTCTTGTTGCCTGGTACCAGTCTTTATCACAGCTTCTCCCTCTTCTGTTGCTAAAATTCCTCCCTAATGAGTTGCCCAAATCCTTGTGGATGTCTGCTCTCCATGCTGTCCTTGCCTGTCACATCTGAGTCAGCCTAGAATTAATCACACCCCTCCCTGCTGATTGGGTCCCACATCTCCACAGTCACAGATATTGTTTACATCTCCCAGCTCCTTTCTAGGTTACCCAAGATCAGCAAGGGGAGGAAGTGAAAATAGGGTGCAAGGGCCAAGGACACCCAAAGGAACTCTAATAGGTCCTCAGCTCTTTCTGGGCCAAAAGTCACGTCTCTGATTGGCACTTGATGGTGGGTTCCATTTCCAAGAGTTGGCAGCCTGCTGCAAGGGGAAGAGCTGCAGCAGAAATTCTTTACAGTTGCTTCTGTTCTGAAAGGCTGACTTCTGAAGCTTCCAGCCACCTTTCTCCTCTTGCTGGGGCTTCTAGGAAGAGTGCTGAACAGGGGTGGTGGTGCCCAGGCGAGAGCTTGTGTGTGGGAAAGAAGCCCTTCTCTCCAAGCTCGATCCATTCTCTATAGCACAGACCAGGCCTTAGAGGGGATACCTGGTGTAAGATAGTCCTTTGTTCACTGTTATAACCAAGGGAGGGAGGCCAAGATTCTTGAAAATAAGCACCAGTCTCTCATGCTGCTCCTTCTCTGGGAAAGTGTCTTTCTGATCAGAACCAGATCTAAAGGGGTGGAGCCAGAGTGGGCAGGCAGGAAAGGGATCCAGGGCCTCTCAACGGGAGAAGGTTCCCCTGGTGCCAGGATCCCTTTCCTCGGGAACTTTGACTGCTGTGGCAGTCCATGCCCAGTGCCAGGTGGAGAGTGGACAGCTATGGGGACCCAGATCCTGTATCAGCTCCTAACAAGTAATCAGCGTCCTTTGAGAGAGTGAGAAGAAAGCTATGGGGTTAAGGAAACAGGGACCTGGTCCAAATGGTGTGTTCTCTGTCTTTTTCTCAAGTTTACTACCTTGCCAGGACATTCGCCATACCTCTGCCTTACAGCTGGTCTCCACCCCCACCCTGCGCAGTCCCTACACACCTATTCTCTAACAAAATAGGGTAGGAAGTGGTTCTAAACTCCAGGTGGGGTCTCAGCAGAAACATGTGAGGTGATGACCTTCAGGTTCTGAATGAGCAAAGGATGAGAGATGTCAGCTCCCCACCACTCCTTCGGAAGCAGCCCCCTGCTGCTGCTTCTCATCTCGAGTGCAGGTGGAGCAGGCAGGGTCCACCCACTGGCAGCCTGAGACTAAAGGTACTTGGAGAATCCCACCACCATTGGGAAGCTCTACATAGTCACTGGTTTCCTCAGATAAGGCCCCATCCTCTGGACGGGACAGGAGAACTGATAGCCAGTGTGATTCAGCCTGGGCCTCAGTTTAGTTTAACATGCCTATTGTAAAAGCCAGTGTTATCTTCCTGGACAAGAAATGAGAAGAAAATCCTATCTAATAAAGAGGGGATATGCTAATTGACTGCCCCACCCTCCAAGATGGTGGCTCCCACAGCCACAAGATGGCAGCACCCAGTCCCCTCAGCCCCCCAGCCACCCAAGGGCTGGCCTGAGGCACAGGCAAGCCTTGGATGGCAGCTGCCCAGCTGCCCAGGGCCTCCCGAAGCTCAGGTAACCAGGGCCGGCTGAAGCTTGCGCAGCTGGCAGTGGCAGCAGCAGAAGTGTGATGGGGGCATCGCCTTCCCCTGATCGCCGGGTCGCCTCCTGCCCCTGAGGGCTCCCGGACTGTGAGATGGGGCAGGCTGAGCTGAGGGACGCCCCCTCCAGTGCATGAATTTTCATGCATTGGGCCTCTAGTATAAATATAAATAAGGAAATAAATCCAGGATGTTTCTATTGACATTTGGCTTTCCATTGTATCTGGAACTGGGATATTCAACACTATATTGTGCTGGATATTTGCATGTGATTTGGCTGGTTCATTTGGTTGAAATTAAAACTTTTAAATTGATTTTAGAGAGGGAGAAAGGAAGATAGAGATAGAGATAGAGAGAGAGAGAGAGAGAGAGAGGAGATACATTGATTAGTGTTTCCTGCCAGTACCCAGGATGATGCTCCAACCAACTGAGCCACACTGGCCAGTGTTGAAATTAATTTTTAAAATGTTGGGTATTGTAGTGCTAATAGAGACTTCCACCCAAGGATATAATTGTAAGTTACAAGTGCCTCTGGGTTTTGGAAGTCAATAAAAGTAGTGCTAACCCAGGCATTGCTGTCTATTAATATTATTGCCTCTCTGTGTATCATAATCATTTCTAAATATTTATTGTGACTCCTGTGAACAGTATAAGAAGCCCACAATAGGTAGAAATCATAGTTATATAAATGCCTCTCTTTCTTGTTGCTTCTCTGAACTGATTTCAATTCTTGGCCCAGAGGCACGTTATTGTCATTTGCTATTTGTTTCCTACAGTGAATAGTGTTTCCAAAAAATTGGCTTCTCTGTGAATCGTGTTTGGCAATGTATGTTCACCCACTTCAGGTAGTGTATATTCCTTCATGGCAAATATATATACTAATAAAAGCCTAGGTGGCCCTCATGCAACGCCCTCACATCATCACAAGATGGCTGCCCACATGTCATCACAAGATGTCTGCCCCCACATCATCACAAGATGGCCACCACAAGATGGCTACCACAAGATGGCTGGCAGGGGAGGGCAGTTGTGGGTGATCAGGCCAGCAGGGGAGAGGTTAGGGCAGGGGTGGGCAAACTTTTTGACTCGAGGGCCACAATGGGTTCTTAAACTGGACCGGAGGGCCGGAACAAAAGCATGGATGGAGTGTTTGTGTGAACTAATATAAATTCAAAGTAAAGGAGCGGAGGGGAGAGCAAGAGAACCGGATAGAACAGCCGGATCCGGCCCGCGGGCCGTAATTTGCCCAAGGCTGGGTTAGGGGGTGATCAGGCTAGCAGGCAAAAGCAGTTAGGGGCAATCAGGCAGGAAGACAGGTGAGTGGTTAGGAGCCAGGGGTCCCAGATTGGAGAGGGTGCAGGCTGGGCTGAGGGACAACTCCCTAGTGCACAAATTTTGTGCACCGGGCCTCTAGTAAATATATAAAAGCCAGTTGAAAATGCAGAAACCAACCAACCAGTGTTTATAGTATCTTTTCTGAAATGGCCAGCTTACACCAGGGAGTTTCCTGCATGGCCTGAGAAGGATTCAGGAGAATAAGTCATGTTTCATTTACTTCTTTTTTGATGGATGCTCCATGACACTATGATCCCTTGGACTGACGTCTGGGAGAAGAAACATTAAAGGATGAATGAAACGCCAGTTAATTCCATTATGTCATTTATTGACATCCTGGCTAGGCTCAATCTGTCCTCAGGGAACTCTCTATAGGAGAGCACATCTGATGGGAAATATAGATTTTTATGGTCCTGATAAGCCAACAAAGATAACCACAAGTCCTGAGCTTGGCAATGGAGAATGTCAATCTGAAGAGTCCACAGAACTGGACAGATTCTTATTCTTTCTCCATGTGCTGTGCTCTGTGACTTTGGGAAAGTTTGCAAAGCCTGGGTTAATGCTCTGTAATTGGAGCATTGTCCTCATGAAAATTATACTAGATGGAAGATCTGAGTTTAGATTTGGTTCCACCAGGTGTCAGTTTGTAGCTGTCTTAGCCTTCAGTCTCTCTGGTCATGAAATGGTGATAACTACAGTCACCTCCTGAAAATACTTTGAAAACTTTGAAGTGACATTCAAATGTAAGCCATCATTATCACCATTCTAGCATGTCCCATCATGTCCCCTGTCTTCCCTACACTTTAAATAGTGGAGCAGTGTCTTGAACAAGAGCTAGTAATTTCCTGGTGTTACTGGACTAAAGGGGCCTATTTGCCAGCATGCATCAAAGCCCAATAAAACATGATCAGGAGTTTGCAGCAAAGAAAGTAGAGATTTATTAGTTAAGGAAATAGTGCCAAGCCCAGAGACACAGGTAAGTTAGTGCTCCAAAACCTGGCTCCTCAATGGCCCACATGGGGACCGATTGTATATGTGAAAAAATATGAATCATGGTGATTAAGGGAGTTGGGGTTGTGGGCTCTGATGATTGGCTGGGGCCAGGGCAGGCAATAATTGATCATTGTATCAGGACCTGATGTTGACCACAGAGTTGTTTGTCTGGTTTCATGAGGATGTGGTCGTTAGGGTCATTCTGCTTTTGTGGGCCTGGGGCTGAAACACAACTGAGGTCAAAATGTTATCTTCAGTTTGACCAGAACTGTTTCTGTGCTCAACAGACTGAGGCTTTGTTCTTCAGACAGTGTGATGCTGACCAGGATCTGATGTCCTAAGGGCTTAATGATTAAGGAAGGGAGTGGATGGACAGGAAGGAGAAAGGGTCATGATGAAGAAATAGAGCTTCTGCAGGTTACATTGACTTCATACTTCCCCTCACATTGCCCGATCGATCTTCTGACAGCCTACCTCAAACCCTTCTTTCAGAGATAAAAGGCCAAAGTGGCAACTGATTTTGCTGAGAAGAGTTGAGGGATTTTTGAATGGTAAGAAAATAGGGTTTTTACCTGTTTAACAGCCCCCTTAAGGTGAAACCCAGCAGAGGTAATTAAAATAAAATTAGCAATAACTGATCTTCCAGAACCATATGGAATTTTGCATGATTTAAAAAAACATTTTACCCGAAGATTGCATTCATTAGTTAAATAATGTAAATTAAAATATTATGCTCCATTATTGTTGCTTAAACTAACCATGCATTCCCGCCTGAGTGTTGGCACACTTATAAAATTAAAGCTTCCTCACTTTGTCATGCTGTTTAAGTGATAAGGAGTTTCACTGGTCTCTGCCCTGAAATGCATAGCAGTTGCTGTAGGAGGTAGCTGGTGTGAGTCAGCAGCCTTGTTTTGCAAGGGCTGGACAACCAGACAGAAGCACAGTTTGGGTATTGCAGGAAGGTCACCTGTATCTTGGTTATCACAGATCTTTAGGTGATTGAAATCAAGGACTTGAAGTTCAAGTCATACTAAGACTAGACAGAGACACAGATTTAGAGCTGGAAGTCACTTTAGAGACAATTTAAACTTCTGCTACTCAAGTGTGTGATCCAAGGACTGACAGACTCAGCATCACGTGAGAGCTGGTTAGAATGTAGAAGCTCAGACCCTACCCCAACCTACAGAATCAGAGTCTACTTGTAACAAAGTCCTCAGGGGGACTGGAAGGCATATGAAAGTTTTAGATGCACTGGCCTAACCCATCCCTCTTGTTTCATAGATGAGCAAACTGAATCCCAGCAAGTCTCAGTGACCCGTTCAGGAGCTGACAGCAGGAAACTGGCAGAGCAGGAGTCATCCAGCTCATTCTGGTTCTCACATCCGTGAATCTGAGTAGCAATGGGGCTGGTCCCCAAATCAAAGGTGGGTTCGCACAATGAAATATGCAATAGTGATACCAAGCAATGCTGATTCAAGAAGTCCGTTCTTGCCTTGGCCCGCATGGCTCAGATGGTTGGGTGTCATCCTCTGCACCAAACGGTTGCCGGTTCAACTCCCAATCAGGACACATGCCCAAGCTGCAAGTTTGATCCCCTGTAGGGGGTGTGCAGGAGGCAGCCCATCAATGTTTCTCTCTCACATCTATATATTTCTCTCTCTCTCTCTCTCTCTCTCTCTCTCTCTCTCTCTCTCTCTCTCTCTCTCTCCTTTCCCTTTTTCTCTCTTAAAAAATCTTTTTTAAAAAGTCAGCTCTCATGATTGGTTAAACTAGAATTTCTACATTATTTGTATAAATGGTTTGTTCTCACCAAAGTACTACAACTCTCCTGGTGGCAGTTTATTCTAATTGAGTACTTAGAAGCCTTGAAATGGAAGCTATTAATGTGACAGCAAAGAAGAATGTCGTTTTGCACCCGTTGCGTAAGGTAATGCAGTGTAGTGTTGAGGTGGGGGTCTACCTCAGGGTCTTTGTTCTTGCTGCTCCCTCTGCCTGGCATGCTGCACCTCTGAATCTTCACATGGCAGACTCCATCTTATCCTCCAAGCCTAATCCTTGGAGAAGCTTTCCGTGGTCACTCAATCTAGAGTCCAGTTTCCTCCTCATTCCATTTCCTTCAGTCACTCTCTATCCCATTGTCTTGTTTTATTTTATTCATGGCGACTATTAAGTGAAATTATTTAGTTTATTTGCTGTCAGTCTTCCTTCCCAAAGTATGTACATTTGATGAGAGCAAGGACCTGTCCTGGCTTATCCACGGCTACATCCATGTTGGCCAACAACAGTGTTAGACACATAGTAGGTGCTCAATAATTGTTTGCTAAATGAATGAGTCAGTAATTACAAAGTTTGCCATGTTCATGTCAAGGATAATCATCAATAAGAACTAACATCTAGTGACTTTAGCCATGTGCTGGGCACTGTGTTATTGGCTTTACATACATTATCTCATTTAATTTAATTTTGTATTATTAAGGTTTTGAAAAGCAGGCTCTAGTGTTGACTGCATGGAAGTTTTAGCACTAATGCCTCTTCCTAAAATCGGGGAATCTAACTGAAACCCGGACTTGAGTAGCAATGGGCCTGGTCCCCAAATCAAAGATGGATTCTCACCATGAAATAGGCAGGATATTTCCCTAAATTTAAGAAAGCTCTGAGTGGCTTCTGCATAGTGGTCCAAGCTGGCCAGGGTCTCAAGGATCCAGGCTGAACTGGTTGGACCAGGGAGATCGCTTCACCCCATACTGTACATTGGCCCCCTTGCTGGCATTCCTTTGAGCACATGAATTGGTACAGCCAAACTTAGAGGGATGGCTTGGAAGGAAATGTCCCGATTACACTTTTCAAAGTGATGATAGGAAAAATGAACTCTGGCCCATTACCCCTTGCATGACCTACACAACCATTTGTAACAGAAAAGAACTTGTGCAGAGAGGAACATGACGCCCACCACAGGACAGTCCTTGATCTCATTTTACACCAAAGAAGCAAGGCAAATAGGCCAATTTTGACCTCAATCATCAAGTACATTTCCTGGTGCCTACAGAGGGAGGAAGGGCATTAGACTTGCCCTCACGATGGTAACTGAGCACTTCTGCTCAATTTCTTTTCCAATTTAAAATTTCCCAAAGTGCTCGGTCCCCATTCCACTCTCACCGTGGTTCCCAGCAGCTCCACGCATCCATTCCAGCAGCAGCAACCCCTGACTCGGGCGCACCGGGCCCACCGAGTGATCAGGCAGTTGGCGGAAAGGCACCTCTGATGAGAAGCAGGAGGATGGGGGAGAAACAATTTCAGTAAATGGGTTTCATTCCAGGGAAGAGCTTTTTAAAGAACTGTTTAACATTTAAAGTTCTATTATTTCTTCTGGCAGCATCCTGAGTCCATGTCTCTTTTTGGCAACTTTTCTAGTACTTTATGTATCTGGAAGCAAATTTTGCAACCATTTTCAGTAACACTGGGAAAATTTTTTCAGTGTAATTATAGGAAGTTTTTAAATGCTATCTGAATGTTATTTTGTATTCTCATCAAGTAAGAGGGATAACTTAAAATGACTATATAAAAGGACCTGTAATATAATTTATGTTTATATATCACAGACATAGAAAATGCCTTAAGCATTGGTCATTGCAGAGTTAGTTGTATACATTTTAAAAATCTAATAACAGTTACCTATAAATTCCAAATCAGTTACCCAATGCAAAAAAAAAAGGGGGGTGGTATATAAAAAAAATGAGTCCCTTCCTTCACATGGTCAGTGGCAGGGTCTGGCATCTTTATTTTAATAAACTTTTCATTAGGGAAAATTTCAAATATATACCAAAGTAGAGAGAGGTTGCCCATCATCCAGCTTCAACAATTATCCACCTATTGACCCTGTACATTGCTGGTGAGAGGCGGGGCTGATGGCATGGCCTTGTGATGGCTGGAAAGGCAAAACAGCTGTCTATCAAGGCACGGGTGGGTTTATAACTGGTCTCTTGGGATATGCTAGTGAATAAACAGATAAGAATCTCTGCTCCCTAGAAGCTTACATTCTAGCAAGTTTTAAATTAATTTCCCATGCAGATATTAAGGGCACTAAATATGTTGATTTCTAAGGGAAGTTGAATCCATTACAATATTCTGATGGGGAGCTGGTTTCTAACCACAACCTTTTCGTCACCATATTTGCTGGCAAATAATCTGAGTAAGGACTATTAAAAGGAAATATTCTTATAAACTCAGTATGGCTTCTGAATTCTCCCAATGGCTGGGACAGCTGGGATAGCTGGGTGCCTGGTAGAAGTTGCTGGTGAGTACCCTCAACAGTTAAGGTCAAATCAGAGTTCCGAAGTATTTCCTTCGTAGCAGTCCATGTTAGAGAAGCCTTTCCCTCCCACCTCAGTTCAGCATTATACTAGCCATTCGTTGCTTGTGAATTTCAGACACACATTTAGTTTTCCCGCACAGACATTCGAAATGACAGAAAACAAAGGTTCTGGGTGGGAATAGGGCAGAATGTGGGGCGAGAGAGGAACATGACAGAACATCCCAGTGGCTTATCTCCGAAGGGTTGTCAACAGGCACAAGAAAGTGTTTCATTGTCTCCCAGGTTGTCTCCCAATCTAGGCCAATCCTTTTCTTTTGAGACATAACGCAGCCTTGACATTTTTAAGAGACCCTTCGTCATTCAAAATCTGAGCGTGTTCGGTAATGGGGAAGGAGTGTGGTTATTATTTCCATATTAAAAAGCAAATGTGAAAAATATTGAGCTTATACATACATTTATAGTTTTAACTTCATGACTCATAAATTAGGACGTTTGTTTTGTTAATGGAAATTGTCCATGTGAGGTAACTGTAGATTCTCAGTATCTGTTAACTTGAAAATCCAGCATATTTTGCGTATAGTGTTTTCACGTAAGAAAATGCTACCTGGCGCTTCCCTGGGGCTCACCATCTGAGCTCCAAACATTTTCTGTTCCGTAGGCTCAGCTGACATGAGGAGTTGTTTGTTTGTTGTTTGTTTGTTTTAGAATGACAGTTGACATTTTGTGACTTTAGAATGTGGGTGAGAAGACGACAAATAGTGGAACATGCATGATTAGGCTCTAATGGAGAAGTTGATTAAACTCCTGAACGCGTGTTAGGGGTGCCGGCAGGAAAGAGGACGATTTCTTAGCAAGGCAGCTGCCGAGCAGAAAGGCTGGGTGCTGAGGGGCCTGGTTCTGCGCTGGCACTGAAGCAGTCTCTAGTCCCAGTTTTAAAAAGATACCTAATTAGAATGAATAAAATAGCCTTCTGTGTGAAGATTCTTTTATTATAACTAGAAATACTTTAAAATGAAATTTGTTCTGTTTCATGCTTTCCTCATTGATGCCTGTCCGACTTCTCCTGTCATGGAATTTCTTGCTTAAATCCTGATGGGTACTTCAACTTAGTTGGTGTGCCGTCTCTTCAGCTACAAACTAGAAACACAGCTCTCCCCAGATGACTCTTCAGAGAGGTGTTCTTCATCTTCGTTCATTGCAAATGGGAAAGACTGCTTATCTGCCTGCCATGCTGAGATGTGTGTGGATAGCAGTTCGATTCATAACAAGTTAGAAAGGCAGAGAGTTGGCCTGAGTTATCTTATTCTGATAAGCATGTGTGTGTGTGTGTGTGTGTGTGTGTGTGTGCGCGCGCGCGCGCGTGCACACGCTTTTGGTGAGGAACATTGTTCAGATTAAAAAAAGCAGCCATGAGCGGAACTATAGTTTAGGAAATTGAGTTAAAGGAGGTTTTGACTGGGTACAAAAGCAATGAATTGTGGATGTGCATGAGCCCTTCTTGAATGAGCAGAATTGCCATTGGCATTGGTCTGGACCCCACAGGGGTGACTTGGGAGCTGGCTGACTGAAGCATGGGCTACGGTCCCTGGCTGCCATCAGCCACAGAGCCACAACCCTCCGGGACAGTAAAAAGGACCATTCTATCACACCCTGCAGCAAATCAGCTCCTCTTTCCTTCCCCACTGCCCCTTCTCAATAGACTGCCCTAGATGTAAATTAGGAGTACCCTAACATTTAGGGGGTGAGGAGCAAATAGTAGTAACTTTAATGGTACATTACATACTCCCCAAAAGCTTTCTGAATCTCTATTAGCAGCCTGATAACATCAACATCACGATAATCCAAACCTTTCTGTAAATGTACCCACAAATTCTTGGTTTCAGTCTCCCTTTATCTCCTACTCTCATACTAAAAAGATGTCAACCGTCAAAGGACAGTTTTTTCTAACAATATAAAAAGCAACATGAAAAGTACAAGTTCTCATGATAGGTGACATTCAAAGCTTTGGCCAGGAAACTGTTTACAATATTTTGTGGGACCAATGATTGGTCAAAGTTGAGTACTCTTTCCTTGAGTCTAACACAATCATTGACTGAACACCATTTATTTACCTGACAAATGACAGAGGTTTCCTACTCACCCGCCCTCCGCCTCCTGAGAGGTCTGGGAGCCTAAGGATTGGGAAGCCTTCTAAAGCAAACACAGCCTCCTGACGGAGCACATGATGTGGGGGTGGAAGTGGGAACAGAGGCCCTGTTAGGCTTTCTAACGGTTGGGGTGTAGGGAGCTGATCCAGCAGCTGTGCGGGGACTACTACCATTCTGGCTCTTTCTTGCCTCGTTAGGGATAGGCCTACCTGAGTTTCTGTCTTCTGAGAGACCTGAAACCTTGGCTGCCTTCATTCAGAACCCAATACAGACAATGCATGATTGGAAATGGTCAGCTACAGATGAGCTTGTAGGGATATATTGGGGGGTGGTTAGTAGAGAATATGCTGAAAGCTTATCAGAAATATTGCCTCGTAACTAAATTTGACACCAGGGCTTATTAAGAATTCAGGGACCATACTGATTTATGTAAACCCTATTGTGTTTTACGGGTGGCAATCCTTTTAAAGAATCGTATCTTCTTTGGGGAGCTACTATGTCACAAGTGTTATAAAGAACCTATACGCCAGAGGTTCCCCACCTTTTGAGAGAAGAATCTACTATCCTTTTCCTTTAAAAGCTTTGAGGTATAATTAGAAACAATGAATTAGACATACATGAGAATCATAGATGAACCTTAAAGGCATGGTGTTGAATGAAAATGGTTTCCAGTAAAAAGAATGAAGTGAGATTTAGCACAGTATCACTTAGGTGCATCAAAAACACAAACACACAACCAACGACACTACACAGTCTATAAGGATACGTGCATGGCCACACTGCAGAGTGACATGGGATCCATCACCCATCCCCTGCAAATGCAAATGCGAGGTCCTTGCTTGCACCAGGGATGTCATGCTGTGGACCAGAGTCTAATTCATTCACCTCTGTGCACCTGATGGTCGGAGAAAAAAGAACAGAAGTTTGTGATCCCTGTTGCAGGAGTGAGGAAGGTTCAAGAAGAGAGGTCCCTGGGCCCGGGGAGGGGACAGGGTAGAGAGGTCATGCTCCCCATCCATCCTGCCTTCCACCAGACCCTCTGGGGAAGGGGCCACAGGCTGGGTCAGCAACCTTTCTCTTTCAACGACCAGGTGGAAAGTATTCTAGGCTTTGCAGTCCAGATGGTCTTGGTCACAACTGCTCAGCTTTGTTGCTATAGTTGAAAGCAGTCACAGACAAACCGTAATGAATGCGCATGGCTGTGTTCCAGTTAAACTTTATTTAAAAAGCGAGGGGCAGGTTGCATGTGGCCCAGACACTGCGGTTTGCTGAGCCTTGGCATAGGGAGCTGGACCTCGTCAGTGGCGTGGCCTTCCCGCTGACAGAGGGCTCTCGGCTGAGCCTCACAGATGGTTCTGTCATTCAAAAGTCTGACCTCTGAGGAGGAAAGCAAAGGCGCCGGCTTATTACATTCAGAGGGGAAGAGCGGGGTCCACTGGGGCTTTCAAGATGTGGAAGCTCAGGCACTGAGCGTGGGCTGCTGGGATGGGTAACCCGGGGCAGGCTTCACGTCGCGTCCCATTTGCTCAAGTCCAGAGCATGTTCCATAAGCAAATGCAAACGCCCAAGAGCTTCTCGGAGTTTGTAGTGAGCGGCATGAATTTACACTTTGCATCTCCCAGGAGAACAGTGTCGAGCGCTCCCTCTTTGCCTTTGTCAGACATCCGAGTGAGTCCTGGGGACCGTCCCTCCAAGAGCCCCCACGCTGGACAGAAGGCTGTCTAGGCAGCAGCTAGCCCGCGCCTGCAGCTCGTATGGAGGAAACGTAAGACAGAAGTAAAAAGCCATCAAGACGACCACTTCTAGATGAACAGGCCACTCAAGCACTGCGCAGGCAAGGGCAGTGCTGTGGGTGCCAGGATGCTCAGATCCCAGCAGCGCAAGGCCAACAAAACCCAGTGCTCCCGGCTGCCTGCCACCTAGTCTGGTCCATTCGCTTCTAGTTGCTAATTGTTGTCCCTCAAGGCACCTGCCCCGCCTTGCCAGCATCTCAGACACTCTCTCTCTCTCTCTCTCTCTCTCTCTCTCTCTCTCTCTCTCTCTCTCTCTCTCATTGCTGAGTCCCCAGCAGAGGGACCACTTCCCGTGGCAGGGAAGGGCAGCCTGTATCCCGGGCGGCTGACCTCTTAATCCAGCCCTGAAACACTGCTGATCCACAGCCATCCACTCGCTCCCAGTTCGGTTTCCCGGGCGGCCCACCCTGCATTTTACAATTCCTTAAGTTCTTGCTGCAGCGCCTGTGCGTTACTCTCCCGAGGAGGAGAGGCTGTGAGGCGGAAAAGGACCCTTTCACTGCCTGTGTAAGTTAATGTAAGTCATAAGCTCACCCACAGAATTGCCCAGGAGGCCACGGGTCCAGAGAGGTGAGGAGAGCCATTAGCTAAGATGCTGGTCTGCGGGGACCCATCAGGATTTCACTCCAGGGTCTGTCGGGCAGGGTGGGGTTCTCCGAGCCGATGTGAGGTTGCGGGGGGCGGGGGGGGGGGATGAATCATTCAGCTCTCCATGGGCCTATCAGTGCCATGCCTGGTTATAACCCAGATTACTGGGATATTGAAACCTGCTCGTGGAGGAAGTACATCGCGTTGATTTCTCTCTGAATCATGGGGAGTCGCCCTCAGCATGGCTGACGGTGCCCGATATGAGCATCCCTGCTAGATGAGATGTGGATAAACTGAAGACCTCTTCCAGATGGGGAAGCCGAGCTCAGGTGAGGAAGTGAATTGCTCTGGACACAGCCAACAGCAGGGGTCTGGCCCCCGCTTCCAGCCCTGGTGCTGCTGGGAAAGAAACACAGGAGGGGCCTCCTGAGCCCGGCCACGCTGGGTTATGCAGCTTCTCCAGGCAGAGCGACCCCCACCACCCCAGGCAGCACCTACTCAGTGCAGACTCACAGCGCCTCACCTGGCAGCCCACCCCATCGCCCCCTCCCTTCATGCCATCAGTCCCCGTCTGGTCGGGGAATGGGAACTCAGGTTATTATTAACTGAGGAATAATTATGAACACATATATAATTCATTTATGTCAATGTCAGAAGTACCAACACCTTTTTCCTGTCCTCAGTCTTGTCTAAAGTGTGATCATGGAGGGCCATTTGAGGTCTTCAACCTAATCTCAGAATAGTTTTGTTGGCCGGCTTGATGTAGTTGTGGTATACATCCTTAAAGCGATGGAGGTGGAATGCCATTTGTGGTTGTTTGTAAGAGAAACGCTCGTACCTGGTCTTCTAAAGACACACCACTGCCCCGTTGTCACTGGAGTGCCTGTCTGTGCGTGTCCTCGTGCCGTTATTGAACAGGGACACGTGCATGAAATGGCCAGGCGGTCCGGGTTGCAGAACTGCGTGGCCTAATGCAAAGCGAGCCACCCCGCCTGGGCCTCAGGCAGACCGCGGCTCCGTGGGCATCGTTCTCGAATGGAGGGATCAGCCAAAGAGAAGCTCACAGGCTGGCAGAAGCCCCGTGCGGCAGGAACAGCGGCAGGAGCTGGCCTCATACAGAGCTTGCTGTGGGCCAGCTGCTGTGCTAGGCAAACCCCACACAGTGAGCATTTGCTGCCCATTGGATGCACTGTCATCCCAACTTAACAGAGGAGGCAGCTGAGGGACGGAGGGGCAACTGCACGGCTAGTGAGAAAGTAGAGCCAAGATTAAAACACAGATCTCACTGACGTTTTCAGTCCTCGGAACCTCCATGTACTCAGCCAAGTGGCGCAATCCCAGCTGCTCCCCAGGGCCTGTGCTTCTTGGTGATAGCAGCTCTAGCAAACGAACATGCTTCTTCCTTCGGACCTTTGCCTCCTGGGGTCATGCACCTTCAGAGAACAGGAAGCGGGCATCTGTCTGCCTGAAGCCCGGGGGAGAAACATGTGCTTTGGGAGAGGGCGTGCTGGCCTAGAAGCAGTGTCGTCGGCCTCACCCCTAGGGATTTGCCGAGAAGACCTGTGTGACAGGTGCGCACACCGGCCAGGTTTAACCTGCCAGCGTCCATCGCTGTGTGGGGGGTTAGCCTGGGCCTGAAACCCACCCCATCAGTGCTCAGGGCAGATGGAGGTGCCAAAGAACTGGTGCCCAGTGACTGGGGGGAGTTGGGGTACAAGTCCCCCAGCGCTCTCGCCCTCACATGGAATAACTCCGATAACTTTCTTTTGCCTCCCAGAGTTCTGCAGCGGGACCAGCTTCCCTAGTCTTTCTTGGTAATGCGCTCTCCTCGGCTCCCTTCCTCCAGGGTGACCATCTCCACGCCGCTATGCTTGTCGGGAAGCCTCATTTCAGGCTGTGATCCGGGGAGTCCAGGACTAAGACAGCCTGCTTTCGGCTCCCTGTGTGCCCAGGAAACGCCCATCTTTAAAGACGCTGCTGTGGGTTCTCATTTAATGAGCGGACACACTGGCATCGAGTCTCTCTGGGGTGCGCCGTCTGAACTCTGGTGGACTCACGGAACCTCTCCTTAGAGGAGGGCACTTACAGCCAGCCTGTGTACACGCCTTTGCCTCGATCATCCACTCTGCATTTTTCTGCCATAAACAGCAAAGCAAGCCCAATCCTTTCAATGCATACAGGCTTTTATTAGCTTGTGTTCTTGTGTTACATCTGTATGTTGGGTAGATGTGTTTGCATCAGCATTATATCATGTTAATAGGTTGGCTTGTGGCTGAGCCAAATATTTCCTTATGGGGCTGCTATAATAACTGCCATAAAATTTAGCTTGTCCTTAGGGGTGGGGGTGGGGGGAATTCTGAAAAGGAGTCCCTGACAGAAGCGAGTGTCTTAGGAACAATGCAAGCTCCCCCACCTCCCCCGTGTGCAGTGAAGCATCGCCAAGGACCATGGGCCCTAACCTGTTCCCCTTTGCTTACAGGTGGATGGAGTGTGTGGCAGAGGCTTAGGTCTTCTCAGTGACTGCTCAGAGCGATGCTAAGGACACTCCTCATTCCGTAGCTTTCAGCACCCTGGGCTCCCTGAGCCTCTGCAAACTCTGTACACCTGAGCCCCGTAGCTGGGGATGAGGAGGGCTGTGGGGTCGGGCTCCAGCTGAGCACATTAGCAAAGCCTCACCGGACAGGCAGTCAACCTCCACAGGTGTTTGCCAGCGACACCACTTACCTTGGCCCCTTTCGGAGAAGTTTTGTCACAGAAGCTGTTTCTTTGTGGTGTCTTTCATGAATCTGGTATATGAGTGCAGGCACCGAAGTATCGCAGGCTTAAGGGAATTACCTGAATGTCCAAGGCTCCACCAGAGTGTTTAACTAGCGCAGGGCCGAGGCCAGAACCACCGTGTTAAGAGCTGTGGCTGACTCACTCCATGCACCTGAGCCAACTTGCTTACCTGCTCAGTTAGTGGGGAAAACTAATAATAACAGTGCACGGCTTTCTATTACTTTCCATCTAATTATGAAGAACAGCCTCCTCTGTGGATTGATTAAAGTATTATGTGGAGGGAAGATTTCAGATAGGCTCTGGGCAAATCTACTAACCCGCGTAAATCCACCCATTACATTTAAACGGACCTCCTTTGAAGTAGGTCATTTGGCAAAGGGACAAGGGCCTTAATCCTGTCTTTAGCTCAAACGTGTTTTGCGAGATGATTTCTCCGAGCAGCCTCTTGGGGTATTAGTGTGGCCCTGATGCAGACGGGGTTCGCAGTGATCTGCGAAGCACAAAACCCCTTGTTGGGTTTCCCAGAATTAGTTTCCTAAAATGTTAAAAATGGATTTTTTGGTTTTATGTTTTAATAATGGCAAGTGAATTTATGGGACTGAAGAGTTGATATTCCCTTGCTGTCGGATCATTTCCAGGGGCAGTGGGTATGCTTGTACAGGTTGTATACTTTCAGGTGCTGAAGGGCATTGTTCACGTAAATTATTACCCCAGAGACGGCCCCCAGCATCGAGCGTCATGCGGAGCTGGCTGTTCCTACCTCCCTGGTTGTCTTCCTTCACATTGCCTGTCTGTCTAAAACCCATCCTTCAATGTGCACCTTAGCTACGTCGTCTTCCTTAACTTTGCTGACTCCCATCTGTGTCCTCCTCCTTTGAAGAAAGTTCTGGAAGTCTTACAAGCTCTTACCCCAACAGTTCCTTGTCAGCACTCCCCTGCTACAGAGAGCGCGAGCCTTCCTCATTCACCTCCCATCTCTGCAGCAGAGCATGGCGGGTGTCACACAGCTTTCTCCTTTTCCAAGGCGGCTGCTTTAACTCTCCCAATTAGTGTCTGACCCCCTCGAGGGAATGGCTGCTGCCATCTCTCTGTAGCTAGTATGGTGCTGTGAGCAGGATTGGCATCCTATAAATATTGATTGTTTGATCTATGATTAAACCAGGAAGGAAAAATAACTTCAATTGTTGATATATTTCTTAAGGCGAAATCAGCAGCGTCTCTACTTGGATTCCAGAAATATCTAATGGGAACCAGAGGTGTAATCTTAAAGCAGCAAGGCCCTTTCCAGGAAGTTGTCAAAATGGTCCAGAGAGAAGACAGAATTAATCATTTTTTAAAAAAATTTTTAAAAAAATATATTTTATTGCTTTTTTACAGAGAGGAAGAGAGAGGGATAGAGAGTTAGAAACATCGATGAGAGAGAAACATCGATCAGCTGCCTCCTGCACACCTCCCACTGGGGATGTGCCCGCAACCAAGGTACATGCCCTTCACCGGAATCGAACCCGGGACCCTTCAGTCCACAGGCCGACGCTCTATCCACTGAGCCAAACCGGTTTCGGCAGAATTAATCATTTTTAAGCAACAAAAATAAAGGAAATATCAAGCAAGGCAGCTTCAATGATTTAGAGCCCTGCGTAGCTATTGGAGGTTATTAATGTGCAAGCCAAAAGGCAGAGAAGCTAGAAGGGCAACCCCTTTGCCCTCTCGTTAGAGACTGAAACATTGGGAGGATTACCTGTTGTCATGGAGGGAAATTATTCTAAACACATATCCGACCGTGACTGCGAGGAGTCATGAGTTCTCTGGTAGATGCTCCAGAAAACACAGCCGCAAAATGCTGTCCTCCCATCTGTCTTCTCCTTCCCACGGAGGATCTGTGCTGCCTCCGAAAGACAAATGCAAACAGACAGAGCGTCTCCTGCAGAGGCCCGCTCTCCGCATCCCCCCAGCATTTTCCCTCTCCTCTCTGATCCTGTGACAGTTACCATGTCTCCGCGCAGTTTTAGGATCTGAGCATGAACAGCGGTGTTAGATTGCCATTGGTTTCGTCCTTCCCAGACTCCCTCTGATTCCTCCAAAATTTTCTTTGCCAACAGGTATTGGTCTACCTCACGTACACCTGTGGGGCCTGTCAACGTGGTTCGTTTTCAGATTTGTACCTTGTGGTGGTGGAGGGCTGGGGGAAGGTCCATTTGTACTGGTTAGATGTCCAATAAGAGAAGGAGCAACCTTTACATGGTAGTGGAATTTGTAATTTCATGGTTAACACCTCCACGTAAAGGGGCAGCTTACATCCATCTTGGTGCTTGCTCTGTCCACACAGCTCGCATTTAGGAAGGTAGGCTCTCGCCCAAATGTCGCAGGTCTTAGAAGTTTCCAGTATTAGATTACCTACTTGGAAAACCTGATAACGCCTGTGTCTCCCTTTATTTTATCTTATTTTATTTTACATTAAAAATTATTTCAGAGAGAAAGGAAGGGAGAGGGAGGGAGAGAGAGAAACATTGATGAGAAACATTGATCTGCTGCCTCCTGCACTCTCCCTACTGGAGATTGAGCCCAAAACCCTGACCTAGAATCGAACCTCAACCTCCTGGATGACACTCAACCAGCTGAGCCACACTGGCTAGGCCTAACCTGTGTCTCTTTTATTAAAACTGCAAAGGCGTTTTTCATATAACTGGTTCTTAGCCTTTCGAAAGCCTCTGGACCCCAGATTGAGAATAATAATAATCTCCAACACACCTGTATTCCAGCACCATTGTACTTAGACACATAATATCTCACTTATTTCCCACAACAACCTAATGTGAGGCAGTTCCTGTGATTATCCTCATTTTATAGTTAAGGGAACTGACGCCGAAGATATCAGCTGTGTAACTTCTCAGGACTGGTAAAAGGCGGTGGGAGGATTTGAACTCAGCCAGTCTGGCCCCAGAGACCAACATACCACCCTGCTGCTTGTTTAGAATCCCTGGATTAGAAACCATAAGGAAAGATGATAAGAAGTGAGCTAATAAAATAAAATGCACAAAGGAGACAGGTGTAATACTTTAAACAATAAAAATAAAATACACAATGCTTCTAAGTCTCTCCTATGATTTCATAGACTCTTGACTTCATTTTATCTCTTCTACTGTCTTGTACCAAAGGAGAGACCTCAAAATTACCTTGTTCATATACCTTGAGGAAACTAGTAAACTTTACAAACTATAAAACATTAAGGGCTATTGATCTTCCATGTCTCCCTTGTAAATAAACCTGAAATTCTGTTGTGACCATTGTAACAGTATCAAGAGAATGTTTTAAACCTACATATCGGAAAAGTGAAACAATATCAGTTTTGGTCTGGAATGATCTGTGATGCCCACCATGCAGAGAACGACACTGGAAGTAAGGGGGAGTTCACTCCATATTCAGAAGAGGCATCGGTCCTCAGGAAGGCCACAGACAAATCAGCAGCGTAATATCTCACTTATTACGCTTAGAGGAGTTAAAGGTAAAAATGTACCGATACCTCGATACCTCCTCCCCACCCTACCCCCAGCCTCGTCCCGAAGCCCCTGGGGAGCTGAGTCAGCCTGGACCGTGCAGGTCCTGACATCACTCCAGGAATAAACAGAAACCCTATGACTACCACCTTTCCCCACTTCTAGATCAATGGGCATAAGAGAGAGGCGATTGAGTTAGCAGATCTGTCGATAGCAACTATGAATGATCACTCCCTTAAGGGTCTCTTCCTTGAGTCCTCTTTCCCTTCCCAAGGGACTGGGTCATAGGTAGAGAATCAGACGAGTGTCACATTTTCATTTCCTAAGAAAGCTCTTCCTTGCTGCTCTTATCAGTTACCTCTTTTTAAGAGGGCTTATTGAGAAATGAAGATTGATACGCCTTAGTGTTTCTCTTTATGTGGGCTTGATATAAAGCTTCAGAACAGGAAAACAAATCTTGGGGATTGCCCAGAATACATTCATAAAGTGTGTGTGCTTGTAAAAACATGTGCGGGTTTCACGTTAATTTCCAATACATGTGTACTTTGTGTGAATGTATGTGTTCGTGAAGATAATTTTGATTAAATATTCCAGTCGGATTTTTTAGGTTAGACCAGTTTTGAATACAGAATAGATGAGATCTATTAATGGCACAGACACATATATTTTTACAGTTTGCCAGATGTTTTTATAGGCATTATTTACTTTAGCCTTTATAAGCACCCGGCATAATGGGTTTTATTATCCCTGTTTTATAGTCGGGGAAGCAGGCTCAAAGGGGTGAAGTGCATGGCTGAGGTCACAGAGCTAATAAATCAATAACTGTGGGCCCAGGTCCACTGTTTGTTCTAACTAGGCTACAGCTTTATTCAGTTTATTAAGGATGATGAGGTTATATTTTGATGGTTGGCAGTAAAAAGGGTACTTCAGGAATAACCTGTACAACCTTTATAAGAGTTGGCATTTGCCTGGAGAGGCGACTATGGGGGAAAGCTGGTGGGAACCGGGTCCAGAGCATCGCTGGTTCGCCGTGTCAGCAGCTGCCCTGCAGCTCACTGGGGAGGGACTCACAGCAGCCCGGCCACTTGGACAAGTTAAGGGGCACCACATTGGGTAGATTCTTCACATCAATCTTGCCTAATCTCAACAAGCTGGAAGCAGACGTATTTACACAGAGCAGAACGTGGGGGCTCAGAGAGGCCAAGTGATCAGTCTAAGGCCCCCTAACTAGACGGTGGACAAAGCTGGACTTGAACTGAGGCCCATCTGATTCCAGAGCAGGAGCCTTTCCGTTTCACCTCTGGGTCCCCGGAGCAGCCACCTGGGGAATGGCCGACTCTGTGTCAGGATAAAGGTGATCTGAGCGCCATGAAGGTAGCTGAGAAGTGGGCAAGTAAGAAGGCTTGCTTAACCCGTTCACTTCTTCTCCTTTCTTCTTAGCAGAAATGTTTTTCTGGCCCCTCCCTGTAATAGCAGTTCTCAAGGTTTCTGGTCTTAGGACCTTTTTACCTTCTTAAATTATTGAGGACCCCAGAGAGCTTTAGTTTATGTGGATTTTATCTATGGAGACTAACTATATTGAAATTTAAAACATAAAAATGTAAAAATATGTATCAATATAACAATAAATCAGTTATATGTTAATGTAAATGATGTGTTTTATGAACTATAACTGTTTCCCAAAACAAAACAAACTTTAGTGGCATGCTTCACATTCTTGTTAATTCCTTTACTGTCTGGCTTTCTGGCAGCAGCTGGCTTCTCTTACCTGCCCCTGTATTCTGTCTGTGGTAATATCACGTGTCCGTAGCCTCTGAAAAACACAAGTGCATACTCACAGGAGAATGAGAAGCAAAAGGGCAGGTTACATTTTAGCATTATTAAGAAAATAGTTTTAACCTTTTTAAAAAAAATATTTTTATTGATTTCAGAGAGGAAGGGAGAGGGTCAGAGAGACAGAAATATCAATGATGAGAGAGAATCATTGATTGACTGCCTCCTGCACGGCCCCCACTGGGGATCGCATGTGACCGGGAATTGAACCGTGACCTCCTGGTTCATAGGTCGACACTCAACCACTGAACCACACTGGCCAGGCAGTTTTAACCCCGTGGAATCCTTGAACGGGTCTTGAGGATGCCCAGCGGTCTCCACACTTTGGAAATTGCTGCCCTCTACCCACCTCAGTATGGACTAGGGCAGGTGAAATAACTGAATATTGTGTTGAAGGAAACATTACAGGTCACTGAGTCCAATCATCCATTTGATGAAACAAAATCCCATGAAGTCTAGTCTAAGCTCCCATTTTGCAAGGATAAGGACTCCCCTATGTTCAGAGGTCTTTAAATGGCTAGAAAAGCCTTTATTATGTTGAGGAGAAACGTTTTTCTCTATGGTTTCCCAATTCGGTCCTAACGCTGTATAGGACAAGTCCCATTCCTCTTTATATTGGAAAAAACTACCTTGCTGCCCCTTGAGGGCTCTCATCCTCTCCACGCTAAAGGCCTTCATGCTTAAGAACTTTGGAGACCTCCTGCTCCGAGTGTTCTCTAGCTCCAAATCTACACCTTCTTTTCAGCATCATCAAAAAACCCATTTGAGTTCATACAATGTTGCCAGAACCCTCTCTCTAAGGCTGATTTTCTTATGGCTTATTCTGTGCTTGGCTTGGGCCAATGTTTAACATTCACAAATAGAGGCAAGCATTTTCTTAAAGGCCTCGCTTCTGGTGGCATGATCTTCGACATCCTTCTCCAAGCCATCGTTTCCTCTGTCCCTTCCCGCTCACCCCCAGAGAGCAGTGCTATAGGGGCCGTGCTTCAGCATTTGCAAACATCAGCTCCCTTAATTAGCACAGAGACTGTGCACAGAATGCACTGATGCAGATAGTATAAGAAAAACATAGACATTTCCATTAACCGGATTTTATGGATTTCCATCTTAATGCTTCATGCCTGGGATTCTACAACCTGCTTTGCTGGCTGCCAGCTTTCAGCATCTCCCTGTTCTAAATCACTCTACATATTGATGCTAAACTCATCTTCCTTTCCTGCTGATCCGAACATGCCACCATCTGGAGTCCATTTAGAGCCTCCTGTCATCCTTGGGATAATGTATTTTCCTGTGACCTTCGAGACTGTGCATCTGCTGAGACCTCTGTCCTGCTTTCCTCAACAAGGATGGCAGTGTTAGCTGCTCACTACAATTTTGTTCATTTATTTGTTCACTCATGCCAAATTCGCTCACGCATGCATTTATTAACTTAGCATCTACTATGAGCTAGGTTCTGCATTGCAGGGGAATACAAAGATAAATCATTTCTGCCTTCAAGGGATTTGTAAACTCCCTTACGTCTTACATGCAAACATTTAATTCAAATATAAGACAGGCTGTGATAAGAGAGGGGGTAAAGGTAGATTCGTAGTTGTTGGTAAGCCCTCAGGTTTACCCAACGGGAAGAGCAGGATGAATAGAGTTTCATGAACAGAGCAGGGAGGATGGGACAGGATAGCCTGGCTTTTTTGCTGTTTGTCAAGTTAGTTATCTTATTAACTGCTCTCTTGTCTGTCTGCTTAGATATTTGACCACAAATATATATATATATATTTTTTTTTGGCAAAAGTGTCCTAAACTGGTAAACTTTCACTCCTGACTTTTTTTTTTAGAGGAAATTTCCAGGAGAATAATCATAAATAGCACATGAAAAGGCATGAGCAGACAGATTTTATCTCAAGATGGTGAGTGTAATGAATAGAAGATGAATTTACAAGGAATGGCACCCATCCTTATCAGCCAGGGTCGGGCTGGAGCCACCAATGCAAATAGTGTAAAGAAGATGTATCATCCCAGGGGGAATATTCGCATGACGTGTGCTACGTGATGTACTGCAGAAATAACAGCGCAGTATCACACAGGGTTGTCATGAACAGTTTGATGGCAGATCGTTCTATTTAGGATTCTTGAAAATGAAATGAGTAAGGCTTCACATTTTTAGGTTTGAAACATGTTTCATTATTTTGCTATATTTCTCCCAATTGCATATTCATTCCACAAGAAAACATAAAAATAGCATTAGTGCCACATACACAGTTCTATCTGGCATTCGCATTCTCAGTAGAGGGCTGTGGACAGTACTGGGTTTCTATCTGCCTTCTGATCTCCCCAGGGAAGGTCACATTCAATCCACTTTGATCATTACATACTGAAGTGTTGGCAGGCTTGAATAGGGAAATAAATTGCACTTAGGTTTTCTATTTTCAAGAGCTGGTAAAGCAATGCCAACCATCTTAAAAGGGGGAAAACGTAAAACCAGAAGATGTTGGGAAGGGATGGACTCCAAGGAGGATTCATCAAGGTGTTGGGAGACTCATTAGCACGACAAGCATTTTGTACATTTATTAGGAGACAAGCAGGTACTCGGGGAGTGGGGAAACACAAGGGAGACCCCAGCTAAAGGGTGCTTTCTTTGATATTCAGGGTAATCACGTGAGACCACAAAAATTAAAGGAGGAAAATCCATGAGAGTCACTACTCCACAGACAACAGAAGTCATTTGCTTGCATGTTCTCCGAGGGCCAACCTGGGAAGGGGTGGACTGTCTTTGCTCTTTCTCAACCCCCCAGCACCAAGGTCGGGCTTCACCCTCTGCCATCCTATTCTGGGACACGGGCATATTTACATCTCTAGTCCTTTCTCTTGAGCTGCAGCTGCTCTTGCTGGTGGGATTTTCACTTGGGCGCCCTCTAGTTTGCTCACTTTAACTGCTGTGCAAAATTAACCTCCCCTGTCCTCCAGAACAGCTTCCCCTACTTCCATGACTTGTCTAAACCTGGAACCAGTTTTTAAATAGAATTTTTAAAATAGGTAACACAGTTTTTTTTAAAAAAATGTTATACATGAAAAATTTCCTCTTTCCTTTCCCCATGTAGCCAATTCCAGCCACTTGCAAGAAATTTCAAGTCTCTTCACCCGCATACAAATATGGATATAAATTTCCTTCCTTTTTATTCACAAGGGATTATTTTCTTCACGCTTTTCTGAACCATGTGTTCTACTGGTGTGTAACAAATACCTCTATACATAGTGCCTTAAAACAGTCTCTTACTCTCCTTCATAGTCTGGTGGATTGATAGGACCCTGCTAGCTGTCTGCTCTTGCACTGAGTTCTCACCTGTGCGTGGTTGCAGTCAGACGCTGGTTGGCACAGGCGCTATATGAAGGCCCGGCTGGACCCGGTGTCCCAGCGCGGCACACCGATGGTCAGCAGTTGATGCTGGTTGTTGGACGGAAGCTCAGCTGCCAGAGCACCTTTGCATGAACTTTCCATGTGTCTTGGGCTTCTCCCAGCAGGAAGCTGGGTTCCGAGTGGGAGCCTCCAAGGAGTGAGCATTCCAAGAAAGCAGGAAGTGGAAGCTACCAGGACAATAGGGACTACTTACAGAACTGGCACCGTTACCTCTGCTGTATTCCATTGGCCAAGGTCGCCACAGGGCCTGCCCAAGTTCAAGGGGATGGAGAAATAAACCTGTGTCTTCAAGGGGGTGAGTGGCAAGATCATATTGGAGAAGCTCTTGGGGATAGGAATACAGTGTTGGCCATCTTTGTAAAATAAAATCTGCAGCACCACCTGAAGTCCTGCTCTACTCCTGCAAACACATGTGTTGGAAGCCTAAGGAACTTTCTTTTGTAAAGTCTAACATCAAACCTCCCCCTGTTGCCAATGACTCCCCTAATTCAGACCTTCAACTCTTTGTAGCTAGTTAATTGTCAGAGTTACCTTCCTGGTCTCCAATATCCCTTCACTGCCAATAGCCAATAAAACTTGTATTTTCTTACACAGGTATTTCCATAAAATTTAGCTTTGATGATGTCCTAAGTAAAAATTGGCTCAAGTACTACAGTGGGTTTGTTTGATCTGTGTGATGTTGGCATATATAGTATTTACTTTACTTTTTCTTTTTTTAACTTTCAACATCGCAAAATCCAGATTAGGCTCCTTTTGAAAAACTGGGTTCTCATATGTGGAAATTCAATTACTCAACTAATATGTTCTAGATACTGAACAAAAAGGAAGATATCGGCCCCGGTGGAGAGGCAGACAATGGACAAATGAATAAGTAAAAGATATAGAATGTTGTATGGCAATAAGCTCTGTGGAGGGACAGGAAGGGGACAATAAAGGAGTGGGTGGGGGCCCTGGCTGGTTTGGCTCAGTGGATAGAGTTGGACTGTGGACTGAAGGGTTCCGGGTTCGATTCCAGTCAAGGATACATGCCCAGGTTTCAGGCTCGATCCCAGTGGGGGGCATGGAGGTGGCAGCCAATCAATGATTCTCTCTCATCATTGATGTTTCTATCTCTCCCTCTCCCTTCCTCTCTGAATTCAATACAAATATATTTTAAAAAAAAAAACAGTGGGTGGGGAATGCTACAATTTTAAGTCACATGTCATGGAAGGCACCACTGAAATGAGGCATTTCAGTTAAAAAACTTGAGTAGAGAAGGGAAATATGGATTTCCAGAATGTTATTTTCCAACAGAGTAGCCTATAGTCATAGGTAGCTATCTAAATGTATATTAATTCAAATTAAATTAAAAGTGTTTAGTTTTTTTAGGCACACTAGTCACATCTCAAGTGGCTAGTGGCTACAAAACAGATACAAACATGCCCACGGTTGCAAAGGTTCTATGGAACAGCATTGCAGAGAAAGTATTCCAGGCTGAGGGTACAGCAAGTGCAAAGGTCCTGGGTGGACATTGACTTAAACTAAATAGAGGCACGGCTCTTCCGTTTACTCATTCCAGCTCTCCTCTGTTGCCTGCCGTATACTGTGGCTGAATAGCAATTTTCATTTATTACCATAATTCAAGCCAACTTTCCAACGGCCTTTATTGATAGGGAGTTTTAGACCCTTGGTCAATGCCAAGGAAGCTATAGGATGAAGTCTGAGCCTCCTGGTCTTGGCATTGAGAAGCTGTGTGAAAGACGGCAAAGACCAGGAATCGGGAGCAGGAGGCAGACACGTGCGCAGAGGAGGTTTATGGTGTGATTCGAAAGGTTTCATCAGGAAGGAAATGGCACAGGCACCCACTAATCAGAGTGAACACTCACCTAAAGCGGCCTGGAGGGCCTCCACTGGACCAGGACTACTGGGCCTTCAGTTGGTGTGTCAGGAGGAAGTCTGGAGGATGGGGTGACATTCTGGGGCTCAAGGCAATGACTGATTTCCAACTGGAGCTGAAGTATTTCAACATTACATCAACTGGTAAGTCTTACACGGTGTGCACACGTGGGATTTCAGCCTTGAATAAATAAACGTGATAGGTATTTGGAATCTAATGGACTACACAGTTTATTGCAGAGCTGACAGGATTGACACGCTCTGCAGTGTCACCAGCACCCATTCTGATATTTTCTCCTGCTTCCCCTTGATATTATGGGTCCCTCTCTCCCACCAGTATGACACAAGCAGTGCTTAAATAGGTTCTGGCATTGTTCTCACGATTTTCTGCATTACTAGAAGGGCCCTCCCTGCTTTCTGCCCGGTTGAATCTTCCCCACTCAGCTTTCAGGCACAGTTTAAAGGGCCTTCATTGACTTTGCTTTGCCCATCCTAGGCCAGAAGCATTTCTCGCTCCTGTGGCTCGGAATCCGCATTAGCCACACTCACTTGGCAATTACCAAGAGTACAAGACAACCCTTTGTTTTTGTTTATGTTTATTTTCTCCTGGGCCAAATCTAAGTTCTTTGCAGTCAAAGGTCACAGGTCATGCTTCCTTTCTCCTGACATGGCCACGTTTCCATATGTCTTTGCCATGCATCTCCCCGTGAGTGGTTAAGGATACACAGTAACCAACTCAGGGCCCTGACTTCCTGTACTCCTTATTTGTCCACGTTATTTATTTATGTTTTTAATGTGAGTAAGCTTATGAGATTCTCACAAGTCCTGGGCCCTAACTGGCCTTTGTTGGGGCTCCAGGCCGCCGGGTTTGAAGGCCCTGCCAGAGGTTTCCTCTCGGGGCTCACTATCCTGGCGTGTGGTTCGGTGTAAACAATGATTCACACCGCGCTGGCCTTTACAGTTTACCCAGCACATTCATCACGGCATCAGGCTTTCAGGTTCCAGCACGTTAGCAGAGATTCACCTTCGGGTCACTAGACTCGCACCTATTTTGCTGAACACCTATCCTAACAATACAAGTTTTCTCCCCTCGTGCTAAGAGGGGGCAGTGTCGTGGGGGCCATGCTGTCTGATGGTGTTTGACTTGTGGCAGAGTACAGAGCCTACTTCGAAGTTCTTGGGCTCAAAGCTTTTCTAGGAATAGCGATTGTGATTTGGGGCTAGGCTGTGCAGAAAGCACGGAGGGTTCACGGGGAGGGAGTGTCTCAGACTCCCCAGTCACTCCATGGAAGTCCAAGCCCGCCCTGGCTGTCAGGGAAAGGGAGTGAAGTGGGGTTTTCAGCCTAAAGGGAGCTGGAGTTGGGGGTGGGCAGTGAAGTGGGTTTGGTGGAGGATTCTGGGAACCCCGCGTCTATGGATGAGACGGTGTCCAGGGTGTCCTTCCCTTTTCCTCTCCGGTTCCTGGAGTGGCTGAGGGTCCAGATCCTAAGGCAAAGGTGAGCCACAGGAGAGGGCGGGGCGGGGCGGGGCCGGCGCACCTGGGCGGGGAGGGGCGGCGCGCCGGGCTGAGCCAGGCAGGGGCCCAGCGCGCGCCAATGGGCCGCAGCTGGCAGCGCGCCCTGCGCCCGAGCCGCAGTCGCGCCCTCTCGCTGCCTGGAGAAGGCGCGCGGAGGCAGCGCGGGCGACAGGAGCTGCCGGCGCCGCGGCCGCCGCCAGGGCATGAGGATGGCCGTGGGCTCCGTCAAGATGCAGCCGCCGTGCGAGAGCCCGGCCCTGGCCCGGGCGGTGGCGGTGGCGGCGGCGGACAGCGCCCTGCGCCGCAGCCCCAGCGCCCGCGAGCCCGAGCATGAGCAGCCGCCCGCACAGCCGCGGCCGCGGCTGCGGGACCTGCCGGCGCTGCTGCGGAGCGGGCTCACGCTGCGGAGGAAGCGGAGCGTCGCCGGCGGCCGGGTGAGTGGCCGGCCGGGTCCGGCCCGAGTGGGCGAGGGCGGCGCGCACATGGTGCCCGCGCCCACCCTCGGGAGGACTCAGGGGGCGTCTGGAAGTTGGGGGGCGGGTGGCGGAGCCACCTTATGCGGGAGTAGGCAGAAGAGGTCCTGGGACGGGCCGGCGAGGTCGTAGGGGGCCCCCGGTGAGCGGCGGTTCCCCTCCCCCCAGGTGCACCTGACTTAACCCAAGCACATCTGGATTCCCGCTGCCGGACCGGACCCGCGCCGCCGGAGGGGGGCCGTTGCCTCTCCCCACCGGGAGGCTGCAGGTGTCCGGTGCCTAACAGCGGCCGGCCCCGTCCAGACAGCAGCATCAGGGCCCACGTGCGGGGTCCCAGCTTGCAGGAGGCCGGGGACGTGTGTGCTTGTTTGGGACGCCCCGTTGCAAGCTCTGGGCGTCGGGACTGGTTCTGGCTGCCACCACGACCGTGGGGGGACCCTGGACTGGGAAGTTACCAGTTACCGAAGGAGCTGCTAGCTCCCTGGCTCCGGAGTCCCCAGCTCTTAGCGCTCGGCGACGCCCCCTTGAACAGGAGGGTGCACGCCCCCCAAATCTTATATCTTAATACTTTCTGACGGTGTGTTCAGATAGGATGTGCGTGTGTGTGTGTGAGTGTCCCTCGTTGGGTTTTAAGAGCATCTAATGGCTCAAGCAGGTCAGACAGTCAGACATGTTTTGTGTGTGAGAGAAGCAATGGCCTGCTGACCTCCTGGCGTCTCCCACTGGCCACTCAGGTCTCCCTGCTCACCTCGGCCTCAGGACACCGTTGGTGGGTTCTACTCAGTCTTTTTAAAAAATGTGTCATTATTAATCCGGTTTTACTGAGAAGCTGCAACAAGGTAGATTTGGGGGCTAGAACTTAACAAATTAAGTCTTGGTTGTCTGCCTTTGGAAGAAGGACATCCGTGGGGACTTAGCTCTTGCAGAGGTGGGCTTGTGGGAGCTTGAGAGCCAGGGAGAATCACTTGTTTCCTGTGGCTTCCCGTGGGTAGAGGAGGGTCTGAATTCACGGAGGTCCCCAACCTCTCTAGGCTGTTCTGCCTTTCTTAGGCATTTCCTTTCCCACGTTGGGGTGGCTGTACGTGATCTACCTCAGAAGGATGTTCTAAGGATTAGCTGGGCGTAGTAGGGTGTCTTGAAGTTCATGACCAGGGGCATTTTTAAAAAAATATGTATTTTTATTGATTTCGGAGAGGAAGGGAGAGGAGAGACAGATAGAAACATCAAAACATCAATGATGAGAGCAAATCACTGATTGGCTATCTCCTGCACGCCCCACACCGGGGATCATGTCCACATCCCCCAGCATGTACCCCGACCGAGAATCGAACCAGGACCTTCTGGTTCATAGGTTAACAGTCAACCACTGAGCCATGCTGGCCAGGCTGAGCAGGGGAGTTTAAGGATTGCCCACAAGTGACCTCCCGTGTAGCATAGGGGATTGCCTGCAAAGAATGCGAGGAACTGTGTCCCAAAGATGTGACAAGAACTGAGCTGTAGACTTTGCAGGAATCCAGGGAAAGTAGGTCAGATCGCGCTCCTGTTATCCTGACAGTTACTTCTTCGTGGCACAGCGCACAGACACGCGGGCCGCCAGGCAGGCTGGGGAGGGAATGCCAAGGCTTCTGTGTAAACAGGTCTTAGTGTTCATCTGCACGGAGGCAGTGGTTCTCGCCGCCTGGGGTGATGCCGTGTGCCTCGCCGATATCGCTGATATGCAAGTTTACACTTATCTTCTCAATTATTCTGAATATGGTTACTTCAAGTAATGTATACTTTATTAACCCTTCTTCAGTTCTAGTACTGTATTCTCTTTGAGACATTCCAAACACATTTCATAGGTGCACGGCCAGTTTCTTATTGGGGGAAGATGGACAATTTTTCCATGGTTGGAAACTCATGCTTTTCACCGGTCTTCCCCTCCGTTGGCTTTGGAATTTGGAACCATCCATAACAAAAGTGTAGGAATTTGAAAGAAAGAAGAATGGGTGAAATGTCTACCTGTATTAGTCTGCTCAGGCTGTCATAACCAAGTGCCCTAGACTGGGTGGCTTAAGCAGCAGAAATGTATTTTCTCACAGTGCTGGATGCTGGGAAGTCCAAGATCGAGGTGCCAGCTGATTTGGTTTCTGGTCAGAGCTCTCTTCATAGGCTTGATCATAGCGGCCTTCTCCCTGCGTGCTCACATGGCCATTCCTCATGCACATGGAGAGAGAATCCCTCTCTTCCTCTTCTTCTAAGCCCATTAATTCCATCACAGAGGCCCCACCCTCATGACCTAGTCTAACCGCTCCCCCCCCCACCCCCCAGACTCCATCTCCAAATACCATCACATTGGGTTTAGGTCTTCACGTTACGGACTTTGAGGAGACACAAACATTCAGTCCATAACAGAAGTGCCTTGAAGAACTATATGTATCAAACCAGTTGGTGACTTGTGAGCATCTGAGGTAATTTGATTAGTCCCTTGGTTAGGGCAGTGAGGCCAGTGCAAACAACTCATGGCTGGATCTTCTCTGGACCTTTTGTTTTGTGTCTCATGGGCTGCACCTCCAGATCACAGCTGAGTGATTATAGGGACATGTTAACATGAAATCATTACCCCTGGTTTAAAAAAATAAAAAGCAGCTCTGTGCATTGCACACATTGGTGTGAAAGTTCGCAGTTTCTGCATTGACCAAGATCTCATTGAGGATCTGGCAGCTTTTGTCCCCGCTGCCTTGGGCTCTCACAAATCTGATAGCAACTGTCACCCTGTAAGCTCTTCGGGGGTTGTGTTGCCCAACCAGAATGCCTTGTAGGCGACCTCTTCCTGGGAAAATCAAGCTGACGTTGGGTTAATGCTGCAGAACCCCAGGGTTCCTGGGTGCAGTAACTTCTAATCATATTGGATTCCAGATGCACACTGATGAAGGCTCTTTGCACCTCTTTAGGCTAAGTGAGGAATGACTAAATTTTGACCTGTGGGAGGACCCTAGCTACTGCTTAAAAATTAGTGGTAAGATAAGGCACAGCTTGAATTCCCACCAAAACCCTTTATTAATTTGTTGAGATTATGAGAAGTTAGTACAATAAGCACGCAGGCGTCAACAATTATTAACATTTGCCAGTCTTGTTTCATTTATTTCCTCTTTCTCCTCTTCTGTGTGTGTGTGTGTGTGTGTGTGTGTGTGTGTGTGTGTGGAGGCTGGTGTATTTTAAGGTAAAATCTAAAACATCATGTCATCCCACTCATAAATGTTTCAGTTTACATCACTGGTAAGGACTTTTTTCCTTTAAAGAAACAACTTCTATGCCTTTTTTACACACAGAAATGTTAACAATAATCCTTAATATAATTCCCATATTCAGATTTTCTATTATTTATGGTTTGTTGGAATCAGGAACAAAATAAGGTCCTTAGGTTTTGAAATCTATTTTATTAGTCGTCCCCTACCCCCTGCCTCATTTTTCATGCTATTAATTTGTTGGAGAGAGTGGGTCATTTTTCCAGTAGAATGTCCCATTTTCTGGGCTGATTTCTTACCATGGTGTTGTTTTACTTGTTTCTCTATTCTCCATGTGTCCCGTAGGCTGGCACTTAGATGTAAAGGCTTGATTAGATCCAAGTTCAAAGGCAAGCATCCTTCATAGGTGGTGCTATGTAAAATCCATTGCATCACATCACAAGATGCATGATGTCTAGATGGTTTTTTTTGAGATGTTAAGATTGATTAGTGGGTTGAGGTAGAGTCAACTTACCTTTCGACCTTTCACCTAATAATTTTAGCATCACAGATGATTGTAGCCTAGATCTAAATCTATGATTCCTCTTTTTAAAAACGTTTATCATTTTCATTGAGATGTAGTTGACATACAACCTTATATTAATTTCAGGTGTACAACATAACGGTTCAATATTTTTAGATACTGTGCAATGGTCACCACAGTAAGTCTAGTTAACATCCATCACTACACATAGTTGCAGAATTTTTTTTCCTTGTGATGAGAACTTTTAAGATTTACTCTCTTAGAAGCTTTCAAATATGCAATACGGTATTATTAACAATAGTCGCCAGGCTGTACATCATATCCCCTGACATTTATTTTTATAACTAGAAGTTTGCTTTGACTTCCTTCACCCATTTTGCTCACGCCACATGCGCCCTCCAAACCTCCACCTCTGGCAACCAACAGTTTGTTCTCTGTATGTGAGGTTTTGTGTGTGTGTTTTAGATTCCACATGTAAATGAGATCATATGTCTCTTTCTGACTCATTTCACTTAGCCTAATACCCTCAAGTTCCTTCTATGGTGTTGCAAATGGCAAGATTTCATTCTTTTTACATGGCTCATTGATAGTCCATTGTATATATACCACATTTTCTTTATTCACCCGTTTATAGACATTTAGGTTGTTTCCATATCGTGGCTATTGTAAATAATGCTGCAGTGAACATTGGGGTGCAAGTTAGTGTTTTTGTTTTTGAGAAAGATACCCAGAAGTGGAGTTGCTGGTTCCTAGGGTTGTTCTATTTTTAATTTTTTGAGGAACTTCCTTATTGTTTTCCATAGTTGCTGCACCAATTTACATTCCCATCAACAGTGCACAAGGGTTCCCTTTTCTCCACATCCTCGCCAGCACAGGTTACTTCTTGTCCTTTTTGTATCACTTCTCCCGCATTTATTAATTGGAATTCTGTCTGTAAAGAACTCGCCCTCATGGACTATCTGAGTCTCCTGAAATTTAGATTCTGCAGGAAAGACAGGGAAAAGGCTTCATTTGTTCCTTTAATCAATTTTCTGAATAAGGATTTGTGATCTAACAACCACCCATGATAATCAATGTTTCTCTTTATAAAGTATCATTAAGGAAACGTGTGGATCTTAATGTATTTGTTTCAGTCCATTGAAGTCAATATTCTTCCTGATGCTCAGTTTGCCCCCGTCTCCCGTATACTGTTACGAAGGCCCCACTAGTGTCTGATACTTTCTTGCTTTCTGGTACAAGATATTCAAAGCTTATCTTGTCCATTCCGGGCTTCGGACCTGAAGCCAGCCATTTTCCCAAGGGGAACTAATTCTTTTTAGTGAAAACCATTTATCCCCTCTGATTTTTGCCTCTCTCGGTGGTTACATTATTTTCACCTTGGTCTTAAGCCTTTTATCTTAAGTTTTTGTTTCTTTTAAATCCTTCTCATCAGGCTGTGTCTAAGGCCGTCATTTTCTCCCTCTAATGAAATGCTGGTGACGACCCTCCCCTCCGGCTGTATTTCCTGCCAGAGCCCCGGCTCTGACTTTTTCTGAGCGTTGGCCGCCTCTTCAGCTCCTGGAAATCTGTTCACTTCCAGCAGCCGGAGGGCTCACCCCCATGCCACGTTGTTCCCTAAAGCCCAGCAATGATTCTCCATCCTCTTCCCCGTCCACCCTTCGCTCGGGCAGGGTCCCTGGGCTGGCTGGTGAGGCGGCAGAGACTGGCAGAACTGCTGCTGGCTCTGTGCTGACATCCTCTCATTTTCATCGACGTCACTCCCAGAAGATTCCCTCTCCGAGGGGAACAAGGTGGCCCGGTGCCGGTCCAAGGTGGAGCACGTTACCTGGGACTTAATCCCTCCTCTGCCGGAAGTAAGACTTCGCTGATTGAGAAACACCGGCTGCTCCAGTTATCCGGCAGGCCGCACTCATAGTCAAGTTACACACATACCTTCCAGGCCAAGCATGTACTTGGTTCTTTGTATTTAAACGAAAAGCAATGGCTGACACTTCATGACACTGAACTGTGGTGCCATGCGTGTTCTGGTATAAACTTCTCTGAACCCTCACACCAAGCCTGAGGTAGATGCTGTTTGCCTTCTGCAGATGAGGGAAGGGAAACAGATGCAACTTGCCTCAGGTCCCAGAGCGGGTGGAGGGAGGGAGGTCTGAATCCAGCCATTCTGGTTCCATAGTCCATGCTCTGAATTGACTCTGGTTTTCCTCAAACGCACTGAGGGCAAAGGGTCTATTTACTCTGAACTTCCATAGCCTTAGAGTGCCTGCTGCTACCACCTGGCCACCCTGAGGGGCAGGTCATGCTGTTGGTAATGCCAGACGTTAACGTTCCTTTCATTTGAGCACACAAACGCTGGTGATAGACCTACTGGGTGTGAGGGCAGGCAGGGAGGGGGAGTACATGTTGTGGTCATAGGTGAATGGTAACTAATACTAAAATTAAAAGTTGCATTCCATGTGTCATAAGCAGAAATCAGCCAGGCCCACCTTAATCAAAGTCAATCCAAAAAGCTTATGAATTTACCTGTTTAGATACGGTCACTAAGGCAGGCTGGCACCTTCCAGGGAAGGTGAGTCAGATCAGACATGAGGGACACGTGATGATATTATTTCAGAAGCATTGACTGTTTACCAGCTCGAGCCTTGACAGTGTTACACAACTACTAGAGGCCTGGATTTGTGCATGGGTGGGGTCCCTCAGCCTGGCCTGTGCCCTCTCGCAATCCGGTACCCCTCGGGGGATGTCAGACTGCCAAGGGATGTAGCTGTGCCGAAGCGGCAGGCGGCCAGGGAGGAGCCCCAGCCGGGGCCAGGGGCAGCTCTGCTCTGGCCCCGCTGCACCTGCCGCTGCTGCTGCTGCCCGGTAGCACTGCCACGGAGGCGGGAGAGGCTCCCACCGCTGCAGCTGCACTCGCCAGCTGTGAGCCCAGCTTCTGGCTGAGTGGTGCTCCCACTGTGGGAGCACACTGACCACCAGGAGGCAGCTCCCGTGTTGAGCGTCTGCCCCCTGGTGGTCAGTGCGCATCATAGCGACGGGTCGTTCCGTCCTAACAGTCTCTTAGGCTTTTATATACATAGATGTTGACCATGGCTACAAATAAAGTAAATGCCACAGATGCCACCTCTAAAAATATTTAGTTGGGGAGAAGGAAAAGAAATTATAGATTCATTTATTCTCTTTTTAAAAAAAATATTTTATTGATTTTTTACAGAGAGGAAGGGAGAGGGATAGAGAGTTAGAAACATCGATGAGAGAGAAACATCAATCAGTTGCCTCCTGCACACTCCCTACTGGGGATGTGCCCGCAACCAAGGTACATGCCCTTGACTGGAATCGAACCTGGGACCCCTCAGTCCAATGCTCTATCCACTGAGCCAAACCGGTTAGGGCTCATTTATTCTCTTTTAATTTCATGTGAATTTTAGCAAAGGCACTCAATGGCAAGTTTATGCTGTACTTACTCATTTTTTTCTCTTCCTTCTGACACTCACACAGGCAGTGGCTGCTTAATTAGACCAGAGGGAAAGAGCCTGGGTTATGGAAATCCCAGTGCCATTGCTCTGTATCCTTACGCGAGATTCTCTGAGCTCTTTAAGCCTCGGTTTCCTCTTCTGTAATGAGATGCACTGTGGGTCAGGTTTTCCAAGAATGGAGATAAGACATAGAAAGTTTGGGGCACACTGGAGCTTAAACTTTCCCTTCCCCAGCTGGGTGCTTATTCTAGGGGAATGGGCTTTCATAGACATATTTATGGAAATCTAGGCAAAAAAAAATTTTTTTTTTTGCTTTCGTATGCAATGTCAGATTCTATGTTTTTAAAAATTGGGATATCCTAACAGATAGTGAGTATTTAAGGTGGTGCCTAAGTAATGGTGCCATACATAATAGTCTGAGTTTCTCACTTGCACCATCTTTTAAATTGGCAGTAATTGGTAACTTGTGTAGCTAAAAATAGGTGGAAAGGTGGGAGGTAAGTCATTGGTGATGACTTTGAGGTTTCTTTTTTGCTTTAATACAGTATCTGCATAATAACCCTTGTTAGGGATATGATAATTTCAGTAATGATGTGTGATCTGGAAGTAGTTTGTGAGAAGTTATACAATTTTCTGTGAAGATAAAATAGTTAAAATCAATGACCTAACTTTTTGCGGTAAATTAGTGTTATGAAAAAATCATTCATAAATGGATATGGAAAAGGGAAAGTCCGCAGACGCCATTGTGGACATTGGCATGTCTTTATCAGATTGAAACTTCAATAGCGCCCTACAGGGAGGAAATTATAGTCCAGAGCAGTTAAGTAACTTTTCCATCGTCACCCAGCAAGGAAGTAGGAGAGGTAGAAGGGAGTTCAGGGCTGTCTGATACCAAAATCTGTGTCTTTTCCACAATGCCATGTAATCTAAGACTTTGACATAATTATAACACGTGGTTGATTGAAACAGTGCATGCACCGGACATTCCAAGGCTTAGTGTAGAACCCAGCTGGCTCACTTTCAAGTGCCTTCAGTAATGGCTTCCAGGAGCGGTCTTTCTTGCACACTAGTGGCCTGGTGCACGGATTTGTGCACATTGAAAGGAAATTAATTAGAAGAAATATTTTCATATCGCTATTCGCATCTTGCTAATGAAAAGAAAATAGGATTCCACTGAGTCTCCTATCTACCTACTCCAGTACTTCTGTGAGAATCAAATGAGATGGGACACGGGAAAACACTTCACAAACATTTGGTTAAACTGTAAAATGTTTGCACCTGGCTATAAAGCAAGTCGGGTTCCTGGGCTGAAGAAACTCCAAGGAGGCTAGTCGCTCGGGAGAGGAAGCCGGGCGTTGCTACATGACATCATTACCGGGCGCCACAGCCAGTTGCTGGGCTGGGCTGGGGGCCACGTTTTGTGCCATGGGGTCTTGGCAGTGTTGGCTGCGATTTGGGGGGGTGTCGCTCCAGGGTGGTGGTGGGGCCTGTGTCCCACTTGGGGGAAGCCAAGTGTTGGTTTGTCGGCGCCAGGTCCATGGTGCCGTTTATTTTTAAATGGCCAGTGCGCGTCATGGCAGCTCCTGCTTGAGTGTCTGCCCCCTGGTGGTCAGTGCGTGTCATAGCTTTCGGTCAGCGGGACGGACACTTAGCCTCATATATAGATAGATAGTTTGGCAATGGCTTGAGCAGCAACTGTCTTCATCTCCCAGCAATACCAGCCTTTTACAAGAAACGTGAAGGCTTAGGATGACTCATCCCAGAAGCCATTGTTTTCTCAGGAGGTTTGGAAGCTGACTAGGTCCGCATTGCAAATGTACATGGAGATGTATACACAAGCGGGCTCCTCTCCCGGGGTGCCTGGGAGACTGGAGCAGAGGGCAGAGTTTCTGATAACCCAGCATTTCACTTCTAATGGCGACTTGATATTTTGACAACTTCAGATTAGGAAATGGGAGGTGCTTGCAATAGAATGAAGTCATTGAGAACACACAGATATCTTTTATAACATTAAAGCCTGGGTTCTTTCTGTATCTTTTAATGTGGTGTGATGACCGGGAGCGTTGGCCCTGACATTGGAAGAATGAGAGGACAGCACCCCAGTAAAATGCACAGGCAGACGTAACTGCATCTCATTTCAGGGGCCTTCCGAGGCCGGGAAGCCTGGGTCACCACAGACCCTGCTTTTGGAGAGCAGCACGTGGTTCCATAATGATTTTACTTTCTATAAAATCTTTTCCTTCAAAAACCTAACATCGTCTCAAGCAACGATTCTCTTGTCAGTAAATATTTCCTTGAATTAAAGTATTTTGTCGGTTAGACCAGTGATCGGCAACTGCGGCTTGCGAGCCACATGCGGCTCGTGAGCCGCGGTTTGCCGCTCAGTTGACTGAGTTTGCCGACCACTGGGTTAGACGGATTGAAAATGGTTCGCCTCTAAAGGTTAGTGAGCCCTGGTAGGTGCTGGTGGCGACAATGATTATGATTACTTAACAAGTCCTTATATAACATTTATGGTCCAGTTGTTTGAAGTACTTTAAGAACATTAAGTCTTTTAGTCCTTATAACAACCTTAATGGGGCAGATGCTCTCATTGTCTTTTTTTATTCCAAAGAGGAAAATGAGATACAGAGAAGAGAGAAGCAACGTTGCCTGAGATCATCCTTTAAGTGGAGGAGCCAAGATTTGAACCCAAGAAAGCGGGCTCCATATTAAAAAGGTCTACCTATTCTGCTGTATCTTCTCTCCAAATAAAATATGTATTTCCTGATTGCAGTCCCCCCCCCCCACTTCTCTATTTTTTATGGAGTAGGGATGTATGTTACAATGATGTGATCATTTAATGGAATCTATTTTCCCCCTGTAAAGCTATTATGAGTGATGGTGTGTCTTAAAATTTTTGGTGTTTTAGAATACAGGAACTATAGTTAAGTCATATTTTAGTTTCTAAAATTAGCTGCATAGTTTATCTGTAGAAATATCAAAGTAAATCACAGCTTTAAAACAAAATCCATATCTATTTATGAAGTGTGAAAAATGTGAATTAAGATTATTTTAACAGGGGACATGAAACTGATATTGCTTAGGCGTTGATTTAAATGTCAGGAGAATAAATTTAAATTTTTTTTCTTGAAAAAGCATGAAAATAGCTTCAGAGTAACATTAAAGTGGAAGAAACCAAAATTCTTTTCAGTGAAATTATATATACATATAAAATTTATTATTGGTTTCCTCACAGATTTTTTTAAGTCAAATTTAAAGTTAAACCTCCCATATAAATTTCTCAGTTTTTAAAACAAAGGCCTGTGAATATATTCAAATGACAATAGATTCAGACTTGCCTTTGAGTCACCAGACTTTGGGTGGTGAGCTGGCAGATCTCACCTGTGACTCAGTTCATCTCTTTGTATTTTGTCTGCTTTGTTCACGGGCACTGGCTTCTCCCGGGTACAGGCCTTTCTCTCCTGTTGCGCTGTTTATGTTCCTGCGGAGAGCACCTAGTTCAGGGTTTCTCATACAGGCAAGGCAAGCCCTGGCTGCAGCTGAGGGGTCTGGAGAGCCAGGCCTCCGCAGGCAAGCTGCTTGTCTTCCTGTACTTTCCCCCTAACTGGTCTAGCAACTTGAACTGCAGCCCTGTGGGTGGTTTTGTCATTCAGCTGCATTGGACTCTGTCAAATCATTTACCTGTAGCTGTTATGAGGCGCACAGGCAAATACTTGTGATTGCCCCACACTGACGCCTTTGGTGCTGACGGTAAATTTGTTTTACTCTCTCCTGTTCCTCTTGAGAGAAGTGAATAGCTTATCACTTCTGCTTAAACTAACACACCAAGTGTTGACTGCAATGAGTAAACACTACGAATGGCATGCTCCTCCATGGTGTGCTGTGAATTTATCTATAGGTCTGAAATCTTTTGTAGAAAACAAAGGGAGGGAAGATGGATGATGAGACCTTTTAGGACCCAGGGGAAGCCCTGGCCAGTTATGCTCAGTGCTTGGAGCTTCGGCTGGCAGACCCAAGGGTCTCTAGTTTGATTTCCAGTCAAGGGCACATACCTCTATTGCAGGTTGGGTTGAGGCGCAAGGGGAGGCGACCAGTGAAGTGTCTCTCTCACGTCGATGTTTCTCTCTCTCTCTCTCTCTCTCTCTCTCCCCCCCCCTCCCTCTCTCTCTACAAATCAATGGAAAAAATGTCCTTGGATGAGGATTAAAAAGAAATTAGGGGAAGTATGATGCCTCTATCAATCCATTAAAATAGAATTGGCAGTGATGTAGTAGAGAGAACTTTTTTTCTGTTTGTCACTTAACGACTGTGTGACCTGGAATAGGTCAGATTACCTTATGAGTCTCTCATGTATTCTCTCATGGAAATCAGTGATGGGAGAGGGAGTCAGTTTCTTTTTCCTGCTCTTTGACCAAGGTCAGAGCAGTGGTTTTTCTCCATTGAGATGCCATGAACCTCCAGAATGCCTTGGGGGCATATCTTAAGCAAATGGAAAGATGGATCTTTAACATTCACCATGGCTCTTGAGTTGGGGCAGGGGAAGCTAATGCATTAGTATGAAGAGCATTTGAAGATGCAGGAAGAATCTGATTAAATCAAGAACCTGTCCTATCAAAAGAGTAAAAAGAACATATCTATAAATCTGTATCTAGAAGATTAAACTGGCCATAAACAGAATTCTGGAAGAGATGTCAGAAGAGAACTTGTGGTAGCCAACTCTGTGTCTGGGGAAATCTTACAAGGTGGTTTTATCTTCTTTTAGATAAGAGGTTTGTTGCTATTTCTTGTCATCAATGTTTGTTGCTGTTTCTTAACCTCAAATTAGCATCAACGTTTGTTGTCTTCTACTATCTTAAATTTATCATAAATCTTCAAATAGCACCAATTGAAGCATTCAATTCCCCTCCTCTTGGCACATACCTTCTTAAAAAAAAAAAAAGCCTTAGTCGTATTCTAATTTACCTTGAAAATCTAATGAAGTTAGAGCTTAAAAAAACTCAGCAACGTCAATTCATGAGTAGTTGGCTGTTTACCCCTCTGTCATTTATATAATGCTTGACATTTATAAAGTGCTTCCACATACATTTTTACTTCACTGTTTTCATAATTTTGGAATAGGTGTTTCCTTCTTTTGCAGATTCAAAGGCAAGTTACTGAGCTTTTCTTTAGGTCAGGACCTCACCATCTGTGAAGCAAAGATAGAGCCCATCCCACAGGGGTGGGGCTGAGTAAATGAGTATGTGCAGTGATATTAAGACAGAGCTAGTCAGGTCCAGATGGCTTAGTAAGTGTGAGCTCCTGCTGTTGTCATTGCCATCCCCGCCACCATCATCATCACTGGCTGAAATGACACATCTGAGGGTTTCCAAGTTCAGTCCCTTTGGAAAGCTGGAAGAGATCTTACTGGTTATCTTGATAGCAATTAAGTACAAAAACTTAGGGTCAGACACTGGTATCTCTTGCTGAAAGTCACCGTGAGGAAGTTGAAAGAGATTCAGGGGCTCCATAGACTGGACTCCATTTAGTGTAAGTGTCTCTGATCGGTTATCCATGGACTGTTCTCCTTAAAGCTGTCAAAGACAGGGTCGAAAGGAGGAGTTCTCAACCTTTAGCACGTGTGAGAATCCCTGGAGGATTTGAAAAACAGATTCCAAGGACCCTATCTTAGAGACTTTGATTTCATGGTGCATGAATGGGACCCAAGGATCCACATTTCTATCAGATCCCAGGTGACGCCGATGCTGCCGGTCCATGGACCACACTTAGTAGCACTGGTCTAAAGGGTACCTTCAGCATCAGAAAATTACTGAGCCAGGAGTCTGCCTGGTTTTCTGTTTGCCACCTTTGTGATGAAGGCCAAACCAAGGGGGAAAACTATGACTCTATGACCTTTACTGAATTAATAATATGGGAAAATCCCCCTTGTTGGCCTCCACAGAGTGACTGGCAGTTAAAAAGAAGTGAGGGCCCAGCCAGTGTGGCTCAGTGGTTGAGCAACTCATGTACCAAGAGGTCACCTGTTCGATTCCCGGTCGGGGCACATGCCTGGGTGGGGGGCATGCAGGAAGCAACCCATCAATGTTTCTCACATCGATATTTCTAGCTCTCTCTTTCTTTCTGTCTAAAACAACTAAAAACATATTTTAAAAGAAGCAATGAACATGGGGAAGATGAAGTGCCCCGGAGGCTGTGCTGGGCAGTCTCTGTTTATCCATCCAGGTTCTCTCTCCCCTTTTCTGTTCTCATCTGTACCTTGGAGGCTGCCTCGGTGAATGTTCACCAGGGTTCTCTGGATCATCGGGCTTTGGTTTGGGTTCAGTCGATAGAAGGCCAGGAGGAGAGAGAAATCAGGGGTACCTGTCGCTCCTGCTCCCTCTTTTTCTGTGTGGTGCTGGTGCTGGTGCAGTGACCGGGACCATCAGTAACTAGCTACCACTGGGCAGTCCCCCACCCTCTATTGCTTTGGCTCTCTCCAGTCTCCAGAAAATCTGTCTGTTCCCAATCCCTCCTGCCAGTGGCTGTGAAAGACCTGTCACTACCAGCCCCTGCGTGCGGCAACGTCCAGGGGGTCTCTGAACCTTGCCCGCACGAAGAGCAGCGCTGGGGGAGTGACGTAGGCGGTGGAACCTTGCTGAGAAGAACCTCACGAACGGAGTGGGCATTGGCAGTGACTGAGGCAAGGAAGCCAGCGTAGCCGCTGAAGTTTCGGTGGAGGGTGAGGACTGCAGGGAAGGGCCTGGCCGCTAACGCGGTGCTGGGCTTCACCACAGCAGGTCCTGCGTGGTCCCTGCTGGAAGCTATCCTGCCCTAGAAGGGGAGCCAAGTGCCTTCCCTGAATCATCCCTGTGCATAAACCTGCATGGCTGGGGTTCAGACTCAAGGGAGGCGTTTATATGAGGAATTTACATTCCTTCTCTGCAATTGCCTGACAGTTGTTTTTTTTACTCTCTACCCATGCTTTTTTCCCAGACACCCTTAGCATTGTTAGTCTATACCAGCCTTGGGCAAACTACGGCCTGCGGGCCGGATCCGGCTGTTCTATCCGGTTCTCTTGCTCTCCCCTCCGCTCCTTTACTTTGAATTTATATTAGTTCACACAAACACTCCATCCATGCTTTTGTTCTGGCCCTCCGGTCCAGTTTAAGAACCCATTGTGGCCCTCGAGTCAAAAAGTTTGCCCACCCCTGGTCTATACCCAGGCGTTATAAGAGGTGTATGGGGCATTTGGGTCTTGCTAACTTTTGTCACAGTGTATTGAACTCGTTCGGAAATGCCTGCCAAAACTGCATCCACAAAGTAACTAAGAGTTGAACGGAATAATTACACCTTGGGTGCCTTTGCCTATCGGTTCCAGTGCTGGGCGTGTCAATGAGATGAAAAACATTTTCCGTGGTTTTGGGGCTCAGCCACATCATCCTCTACAGTAACCTCCCCACGAAGCAGGACCACAACACACACTCCTACCAATTCTGCGTGTCGGTCAGGTCTCTGGTATTGAAATGTTGTGCCCAGGTTGAAACTATTTCACAGCTCCTATAGGTAATTTTGGGGTAGCAAAGTTGGAATACCAACATCCAAATACCTTGTCTTAATACATGAAATGTTACAGACCCTCAATCTTAAACTTTCTGCTGTTACAATTCTTTAGGAAGAAGGAAAATTCTTTATGAGGAAAAGTTAACTCGAATGTTTCCCTGGGTTTTCATATACTTATGTGTCAGGAAGCATGGATGAGTCAGGGAGATGACCTCTTACAATTGAGGCAAATCATGATGAAACCAGATGTTATTCATTGTGCCACAGATTTAAGGCCTATAAGCCCTTTGTTTTTGCTCTATTATTTTCCCTCCTTTCTGGTCGTTTACCCAATAAGGCTTGGTGGCTGCCCCCCCACTCCCCAAGAAGACAAGGCACTTGGAGCACAAAGGCGAGGGTCCCCAATCTTCAGGGAAGGGGGTGCCGCCTAGATGGAGGCCGCCCAGAAGTGGTGTTGGGGGAAACGCCCAGAGGGAGCGAGCGGGGTTCTAGTGCACAGGACACTGGTGGGAGTCCGTATTCGGTTCAGGGAACAGGAGCTCAGTGTGGAGGGTGCAGCTGGGCCGTTGGATGGTCTTGCTGGCCTACCTTGTTTCCACCTCTGGTCTAGAAAGGAAGTCCCCCCTCTGCCTGTCGCTGGGGAAGGAGCCCTTTCTCGGTGTCTTCCTCACTGGTTTGGCCCTAAGAAATGTCTGGTTAGCTTTGCTCCTGGGTTTTTTGAAGACCCATCTCCTTACTTCCCTTGCAACAAGCTATACGTCTTCATTTTGGGTTTGGTTTCCTTTGGCTTTACCATTCCTATTCCCCCCTCGTTCTCCTCCTCCCCGCTCCAAGCTTTGTTCCCTTAAGGCTTTTTGGGTAGGTCGCTTGCCCAGCGCCTGAATCAGCTCATCCCATTGTTTGTTCTTGTTACACTGCACAGCCCTCTTATTTCTTCACCCGGTTACCATTTACCTGGCCCCAGCTGAGGGCTCTGTTTCATAGGGACAATGATGATAGATGCTTTTTTAAGGAGTTTGGATGATTCAAGACTTTTGCATGTTAAAGATAATTAGGTTAGGACGCCCTGAGAGTCCCTCATCCAACTTCCCTTAAATTTTTTCAGATTATTTATTTAAACTCTTACAACATTTATTATTATCCTCTCCTCCTCCATGTCCAACCCCGACCCACCCCCACCAAGAGAAGTGGAACTTTTGCAGATAAGTAGCCATGACCTAACTGGTCTACATTAGGGGGTGAAGAGTTTACAAATGTATTTATTGCTAATCAGCATTACATTTTCAAAACTACCTCCTTTGAACAGGTTGGTTAAAGAATGGATGCAAAAAGGTACTGCTGTGGTGCGAAGTAAGATTGTGAGATTTAAAATCAGTTTCATTTCTTAATGACTGTAATAAATGAAGAAGCTTCTATTTAAGAAATTATCTTTGGAAGTGCAAGGCTAAAGAGAAGATATAGTAAAATGGATTATTAATGATTTTATTCATTGTTCATTCACGTACCAGTAGACAGCATCTTATAGCACTTACCTCTCACATCTCAGACTGCACTCCGATGTGGTCACCCCCTTTTTTGCATTTCCTGGTATCATTTATTTGTTCTAAAAATCTGTATTATACCCCTATGATCTGATTTGTCAGTCAGGATAGTGCAGGTTTTGCTGCTGTAACAAAAAACAACAACATCAAAATCCTTGTGATCTAACACAAGAAAAGTTTATTTCTTCTTGCTCACAAAAGGAAAATTTTGTGTCTGGGTACTCTCCATGTCACGGCTCTGCTTCCACCTCATGACATTTCCATGTCATCAACTTCCACAGGGACTGCAACATGTGAAGAAAGAATAGAGAATTTCACACAGGCTGTTAAATGCTTCTTCCTGAAGTGACTTTTGCTCAGCTCTCATTTGCCAAAGCAAGTCACATTTCCTGATTTCAAGACACCAAGGAATTGCCTTCTTCCCAGGAGCTTTGAAGGAGAATAGAAGAACAATATTAGTAATGTCTACCTCAGGCATCAGAAGCTCAGAAGGCAGAAATAAATTAAGGCATGATCCCAGTCTTTAAGTCCAGTTGGGGAGATAAGCATGTTAATAGTATTGTAATACAGTTTTACAAAACTGTGCTAAAAACAAAATACATAGCATGATAGCCACTATGATAGAACAGAAAGTACCTTAGGAGCACAAAAGGAGAGAATTTACCTCCCTGGGCCTGGGTGCCGCAGCCTTTTGCAGCAAGGGTTCAAGGATCTGGAGAAGGGGCTGCGACATAAATGGATACACTAGACAAGAAATATAAATTCAGAAGGCATGGGGAAAGCCAGGTGTAGGCCTCACCCTCTAGTGGAGTGGGCTCTCTGAATCTCTGAACCTACAACTTTTTATTTACTAGAATATACATTTGCCCTTTAGCAAAGCAAACAGACATATAAAAGGTAAAGTTTGGTAAACAGTAAAAGATTATCAGCTTAGGGAATTGCCTTCAGCTATTCAGCCAACAGCATGGTAATACAATGCTGATTCTCAGCCCTGCTGAATATCAAAGTCCATCAGACTTCTGAGGACTTCTCACGTTTATTATGACCTGCTGGTCTTAGCCTCCAGCACCTGGGATGAGAGGAACACTTCAGAGCAGAGGTCACATGAGAACTGGAATATGTGTGTTCCCCAGGTTCACATCTACATTACGTTGGTAAGGGTGGTATCTAATTTTATTTTATGTACTGCATAACATCTAAACTAGTAATTTGGGATACAGCTAAAAGAAACAGGATTATCCGTTCTTTAAGACCTCAAGAAAGAAATGAGAGCAGTCTGTCAGCAATAGAACAGACCTGCTGGGTCACATGAAATGCAACACACATAGTTGGAGACTTGTAATGAGCCACTTTCACTGAGTGATTATGCTGCTGACAGTTCTTTGATCTCAAAAATTAAACTTGCTGTTACAGTAAGACAAGAACAAAGCCAAGTGTGAAATAACAATCAAGGTTAGTTATTAGGCAACAAAAGTTGCATATGCAGCACTTTGATTTGCCTAGAGATTTTGACATATTTTACATTAGATATGAATGTGGGTGGTGTGTTAACAGTGCAAAGAGTTTGCTTTATAGACAAAAGAAGACAATCCCATTCTCTGATCTAATACAGCCATATTCTTTTCCTTTTTCACTGCTGTCACCCCACTGGCCCTCTTGCTGGGCCTTCATCGCGCTGGACATACTCCCATCTCAGGGCCTTTGCACTTGTTTTCTCTGTCTGAGACTCTTTCTCCAGATACCACTCACCTGCTTGAAGTCTTCACTCCAAGGCCATGCTCTCGATGAGGCCCCCTAGCCACCTACTTAAATTGTAACATCTATCTCCTTCTACTGTTCTATTCATATACCACCTTCTAATATAAATAATTGATAATTAACTTACTTATTTTATTTATGATCAGTCTTCTCCCACTAGTATGTAAGCTACCTCAGGGCCAGGATTATTCTCGGTTTTATACACGGTTGTATCCATAATCAGTTAGGCCAGTGGCTAGACCATAATAGGTTCTCAGTAATACACGTTGAACATATGGGGGATTGTTTTCCCCATAAAGATTCCTCTGAACAGTACAAAAAGTTGTATATGTACATATGTTTTTTTCCACAAAGCCTCATCATTTTTTAAATCAATAAATATCGTACTGCACCAATACCATTCTCTGGGGGAGCAAGATTAAGGACCATTTAAGGAGCTCATAGTCTGGTGGAGCAACTTGTCTGATTCTGCATAATATTTAATTAAATTCAGCAAGCTTTGGAGTGCCTACTGTGTGTCAATACTGAATAGGGTTCCTGCCCTCTAGAAGCTTGGTGTGTGTGCGTGTGTGTGTGTGTGTGTGTGTGTGTGCGTGTGCGCGCGCGCAATAGGCTAGGACTTAAGATTTGTCCCTTCACATCATGAACTTGCATGGAATGCCTTCCACAGTGCCACTTGGTGCCCTCAAGTGGCTCCTAGCTTTTCTCTCTCATGAGGCACATGAAGGGTGGTGTGCACATGCTAGGCCACCCCATGGTTATATTGAACCCTCTGTCAACAGCTGGTGGGTTATTTCTCCATGAGGATTCTACGAAACGATACATGAAGTTGGTTTTCACATCTTATTTCTCCCACCCAGCAAGTTATATTGAAAAAAGATTATTTTAGAAAAACAATCTGCTTTGATAAAAAATTTTTATTTATAAACCTCCAGTACTCCACTTACTACTAATAAAGCTCTTATGGCATATTGCAACTAAGTGTGTCACGAAGGCTCATTTAATAATAATTTGTTTAGACCAGTGGTCAGCAAACTGCAGCTCGCGAGCCACATGCAGCTCGTGAGCCGCGGTTTGCCGCTCTGTTGACTAATAAATTTGCTGACCACTGACCTAGACTCTTGATTCCAATAATTACAAGGCTGTTGTTGTTCCTTGTGATTAAGCCCCTATCCCAGTGGTCGGCAAACTCATTAGTCAACAGAGTGGCAAACCGCGGCTCGCGAGCCGCATGTGGCTAGCGAGCCGCAGTTTGACGACCACTGGTTTAGACTAAGAAGGAGAAAGGAGATGGAACTCGATTAGCAGGATTAAAGGGATTACTGGGCAAGAGTAGTATTTCAGGACAAGACTAGTTGATAAGACAGCAGAGAAGAGCCTGTGACAGGGACATTGAGGGGTGGCCTGGCTGAGGCAGGATAGAATGGGGTAAACAGAGTGGATCCGGAAATTGAGGGAAGGGGATCAGTGATCTTGAATTTGTTTTTGTGTTAATCCTGTTAACAGAAATGGAAAAATCTGTTCATCTAGAGCAGTGGTTCTCAACCTTTCTAATGTCGTGACCCTTTAATACAGTTCCTCAGGTTGTGGTGACCCCAACCATAAAATTATTTTCATTGCTACTTCATAACTATAATTTTGCTACTGTTATGAATTGTAATGTAAGTATCTGTGTTTTCCGATGGTCTTAGGCGACCCTGCTAGCAGTTCTCAACCTGTGGGTCGCGACTGTAGAGCCTAAGACCATCGGAAAACACAGATATTTACATTACAATTCATAACAGTAGCAAAATTACAGTTATGAAGTAGCAACGAAAATAATTTTATGGTTGGGGGTCACCACAACCTGAGGAACTGTATTAAAGGGTCGCGGCATTAGAAAGGTTGAGAACCACTGCTCTAGAGGTTGTCAGATTTTGTATTTAATGCCCTACTAAAAAAATTTCTTTTAAAGAGGGATCTAACATATGACTTCAAACTCTTTTATTTTATAATATAAAGATTGAAAAAGATTCAATAGCTCTTACATTTCATAAGAGAAAGACATTTTAGCATAAAGGCAAAAAAACCCACAAATAAATAAAGGACTACTCTTCATAATTAAACTGAATTATAAAAATGTTTATAAAAAACTTACTACATTGTCCTTATTCTCATTGTGCCCCACAAAGACATTTGGGAACCACTTCACACCTTACACGTATGGGTTCCGGGCCACAAGAAGGTTGAGGCTGTATGTGGATGTGATCTGACAGATGTAAGGTGGCCATCAGCGAGGGATTAGTCTGGCTTTGGTGTGCAGCATGGAGAAAGGAGAGGTGGGAGGCAGGGAAATCACCTAGGCCAGTGGTCGGCAAACTCATTACTCAACAGAGCCAAATATCAACAGGACAACGATCGAAATTTCTTTTGAGAGCCAAATTTTTTAAACTTAAACTTCTTCTAACGCCACTTCTTCAAAATAGACTCGCCCAGGCCATGGTATTTTGTGGAAGAGCCACACTCAAGGGGCCAAAGAGCCGCATGTGGCTCGAGAGCCGCAGTTTGCCGACCACTGACCTAGAGGATTGTGGTTCAGGTCCTTGGGCGGAGGGCCTGTGCTAAGGGGGTGGGGAGGCATTGGGAATGACAAGGCTGTGAGGTGGGGAAGGACAGGTGCTAGGATTTAGTGATATTTTCCTGTCTTAATGGACAGCTAAAAGTCAGCCAGCACTCAGAGTAAGTTCCTGGGGTTAAGAGAGCGATAACTGTTGGAAATAGGAGCAAAAAGAGACAACAAAGGTTGTCCTTATTCTACACAGAAGGCCTCTTAGATTCCTGAGGCTCTTATTTGAGACATTATGAGAAAGAGTGTGTATGTGTGTGTGTCTGTGTTTAAGTGAAGAGTTGCCTCTGTGTAAGTCAGCTTATATAAAGGAAAAAGAGGGAAAGGGGATGCTATTTATTTATTTATTTATTTATTTATTTTTAAAATATATTTTATTGATTTTACAGAAAGGAAGGGAGAGGGATAGAGAGTTAGAAACATCGATGAGAGAGAAACATGGATCAGCTGCCTCCTGCACACCCTCCCCCCGCCGCCCCCCGCCCTTACTGGGTATCAAGCCAGCAACCAAGGTGCATGCCCTTGACCAGATTCAAAACCGGGTCCTTCAGTCCGCTATCCACTGAGCCAAACCGGTTAGAGTGGGTATGCTTTTTAAATGACTAAATGGTGGTATTTGTCTCCAGGACACTTTTTGAAGTTTCAGTTACTTGGTTTAGGGAAGGAGAAACGAAACGGTTCCCATTCTGGTGCCTCCCCTCAGAGCCCCTGCTGTCTTGTGGCCTCCATGGAGCCGGAAACGAATGCCTCCCCCTCGCTCCCCTCCCCAACACTTGTCCTCAGGCTGCATCTGCTCTGTGCCAGGCCCCCACCCTCAGTGCCGGATAAGCGGTGTGCCAGCTGCCCTCAAACCCAACCTTGGTTTAGGCGGAGGGAGATAGGGAGAAGATAGCTCCTGTGGGAAGAGAGGCAGCTGACTGGATACAAAGGAGAGTGTTTATTTCTTTTAATCACTCCTGACTTCTTCCAGTTCTTACATTTCTCTGCGTGTGAAGTCCTGGGAATGGTGGCCTGAAGATACTCAGAGCTGCTTTTCACCGCAGACCCAGGTAGAAAATTGCCAACTTCTGTAGCTGGCCACGCGAAATCCACCTGCCTTCTGCCGGAAATGGAGAATCAGGAACAGCTCTATTTCTTGCTTTCATAACTTTCATGATAGCTGCTTCCCACCCTCTAAGATGAGGACTTGGCTCATTTACAAGACAAGTGTGTGCCCTCCTCCCCCATGTCTACCTCCTCTCCCTAGTGTTTCTCAGGTAATGGACTTGTTATTGGGCCAGAGTACAGTGCAGGCTTTTGTGTTCACCTAAGCTTGTCTCCATAATTGGATTTGGGACGAGTCAGTCAGGGGTCTTGATTGCAAACAGAGAAACCAACTCTGAAATTACTAGAAAGATACTGGAGTGCAGGCTGACCTGCAGAACTTTTGGACGGCTGGAGAGGTAGGCATCCAGAGGGGCAGGAACCAAAAGCGTTTGCAGAGCAGGAGCCACAGAATGGAGGCCAGACAAGCACAAACGCTGAAACCAGCCCGCTGGGTTCCTCTGCCGCTCACCACCTGAATGGCCAGGGGAAGTTACTTACCCATTCTGTTCCTTCTTAGGTAATTATGAGTAATGAACACATTAATATTTATAAAAAGTGCTAACACAGTCCTGGCAAATGATAAACAGCATATCAATATATATAATCATGTGTGATACACCGGTATTTAGCTGACAGATATATGCCAGGTTGCTCTCTAAGCTACAGAGAGCTTATGTTCGCCACCTCTTCTTTGCTCACACTGGCTTTTCCCTGATTACAAATTGCCAACCTTTGCTCAGGGCTTTGTTTCAGTTCTTTGTGGCTCCCTCAGAAACATCAGTTCTGGAACATTATTGACGACAGAAACACGTACAGATCCCAGTCTATATTTGGGGCTTTAGTTTCACTTTGCCGCTGTAGGGGTTTAGAACGAGCCACCCCAAGATGCGCCTCTGTGGTATGCGGATTATTTGGAGCTAAAGGCAACTGAGACCCTGTGGGCTCAAGAGAAACTTCGGAACCCCCACCCCCAACTATCTAGTGCAGTTTGAATTAGGGGCCTTACCCATAATAAGATTGTCAGAGATAACCTATACATGGCAGGGCTAAATTCCCGATTACTGAATATGTGCTTGCCCTATAATTACCTTCTGAATCCCCAACATGCTGTACTTCATCCTCAGCCCAGAATGTCTTATCTACCCCATTTTCCCTTTTTTGCCTGGAACGCTCATGTATGTGGGGGTCTCTGAGTCTCTCAGGTATATGGAGGTTCCCATACATATGTATGTATTTAAATTTGGTCATTTCCCCTTGCTAGTCTGTTTCATTCCTATTTGAGTATTAGAATAGCCAAAAGAACCCTTGAGGCTAGAGGAGAAAGTTCCTTCGTCCACCACAGTGAGGCAGGACAGTAAGCAGCTAGGAAAATTCCTTAACAAGTGGGATGGGGGAAACTGAGGCAGATGGCTACCTCAAACTAGCCTCACCCAGCACCCCAACTCACCTGCCTCCTTTGCCCTTGCACGACCACTCCCTTAAGCATTGGCCCTCAGCATCAAAAAATCTTAGGAACAAAGCCTTGGGTCTGTTGACCCCAGAGACAGAGTTTTGGTCAAACTAGAGATCACATCTAGGCCTCAGTTGCATTTCAGGTCTAGGCCCAGAAAAGCAGCAAATCCAGATGACATATGGCTGACATCAGGACCTGAGGCAATGACTAATGATCCCCTACCTTAGTGCTGACCGATCAGTAAAGACCACAATCAGTAAAGACGACAACCCTAAAAGGAATACCTGGAAAGCTGATGAATATTCTATTGAGCCCTGGCTGGTGTGACACAGTTGGTTGGGCATCGTCCTGTGCATCAAGAGGCTGCTGGGTTCGATTCCCAGTCAGGGCACATGCCCAGGTTGTGGGCTCGATCCCCAGTAGGAGGCAGCTGGTCAATGTTTCTCCCTCTCCTTTCTCTCTTACTAAAAATCAATAAAAATAGTTTTTAAAAATTCTATTGAGATCTTCCCCTGAGACCTCCCATAAAATCCCTGCCTTTAGAAAACAAAGAAAACCCTAAAGCAAAGAACCCAGCTCCCTTGCTTGCAAGTTCTCTCTCTCTCTCTCCCCCCCCACCCTCTCTCTCTCTCTCTCTCTCTCTCACACACTGTCTCGCACACACACACACACACACACACACACACACACACACACGCTCACGCATTCGCACCTTCTTCAGGCATGTATCTTTGCTTTCTTTCTCCAAGGCTCTTCTTTTGCCTCTGGAACTTGTTTCCCAGGTCCACACAGCCCAGCTAGCTCACTTTTTCTGCCTCTGCGCTGAGTAAACTTCCTCTTGCACTAGAGTTCTTGTCTCTGAATTCTTTCTTTGCCAAACTCAAGAACTGAGGTTGCTGAACCAAGAGCCCATCTCTAGGTAACAACATCACCCTCAGTGATAGTATAGTCAATTTTTTCATCCCCTTTGTCGTTGCTGTTTATTTGACACTGTGTTTTCATGATCATTAGTAACATCCCCTTTACTCTTCCTCCTGTTGTTTTGTTAAATTATAAACAGCCCAATGGAAACTCTTGTAGAAGATAAACCATCCGACCGCTGTGAAGATTTTTGGGAGCCCCCTTCTTTTTAAAATGTAGCAATAATATTTGATGATAAGAAATAACGGGAGACATTTGCAATACATATTCCTTTCCCTTGTCAATTTGGTTAAAACAAAATTTTATCTATCTATTTTTTTGCTAAGATACTCTTTCCTTTAAGTAAGATTGTTGAGTGTTGGTTATTCTGGCAAATCATAATATTTATTTATAGAGATGCTATACTTAAAAATTTAATGACTAAGTATATTCCATGCATTGAATATGCTATTTTGGGTCCCATGATTACTTGATTATTCTCTCTTTTTCTGCACATAAACACATATAATATCTAAATATATAGTCATGTAGTTCTGCCTGATTATGAATATGTAGATGTGTAAGTACTTACAATTTTCATCTATTGAATATTTTGAAAATTCAAGGAGCTAAAGTAGTAGAAGTTTTTTTTTTATTGAGAATATGAGAAGTGTAGAATCATTATAGTGGAATATTAGCATTTAATATAAATATATATAATAAGGAGCTCAAAGTTTATCTCATTGGCAGGCAGTATAAGTAGATTATTAAAAGTGTTTTTGTTTCAATTATATACATATGTATACATGTTTATGAGACCTGGGTCATCATATAAAATGTACTCCTTATTATGGGTTGCAGTCAAAAAGTGTGAAAGGCAAAGATTTATTTATTAAGTATTTTCATTGATTTCAGAGATAAGACAGAGGGAACAGAGATATAGAAACATAAGTGATGAGAGAGAATCATTGATTGGCTGCCTCCTGCACGCCCTGCACTGGGGACTGAGCCCGAAACCTGGGCATGTGCCCTAATCGGGAATGGAACTGTGACCTCCTGGTTCCTAGGTCGATGCTCAGCCACTGAGCCATGCTGGCTGGGCAAAAGGCAAAGATTTAAATAAAGAGTCACAACCTCTTCCAATTGTGTCTCAGCTCAGTTTGTAGTGGGCTCCCTCAGGCACAGAAGAGTGTGAGGAAAAGGGAGACGATGGTTGAAGATTAAATGCATCACCTAATGGTTAATAGGACTGTGATTGTGTCTAAGTGTTTGCTATCCAGCTGGAGATACATAGGACTTAACTGGGAGTTATGTGAAAGGAATTGCCTGCCATGAGTCATGGAATTAGTTTACAATTGGAAAGCTTTCAAAAACAAGTTTCCCTGTATGTGTCAAATGTAGTTGGTAGTAAGAAGTGGGGATTGACTTTTGAAAACCTTTGTTAGCATTGAATTGGCTACAGAAATGTGGGTGAGAGTGGAGGTAGGAAGTGCTTTGCCAGAAAAGAGCCAAGTTCTGTTCACTGCAGGGGGAACCGCCCTCATTTTTACCTTCAGATTTAAGGCTTTATTTATACCGATGACTTTTTGTGCTGCACTTAAATACATTTATAGGAAGAAAACATGGGCACACAATTGTGTTAACTCCTGGAGCTTCATTTGCTGGTAATTACACTTCCATTTTTAAAAATATACATCTTTTTATTGATTTCAGAGAGAAAGGGGGAGAGAGAGAGAGATAAAAGCATCAATGATGAGAATCATTGATCAGCTGTCCTGACTGGGAATTGAACCAGTGACCTCTTGATTCCTGGGTTGACACTCAACCGCTGAGCCACACTGGCCGGGTTTAAAGGCTCTTGAAAACCCCCTTTCCTCCCACAGCTTGAGAACTTTGTCCCTGTCTGCGTGGGGAGGTCTGAATGCTGACAACATTTTCTTGTACAGAACTGGAGAGTTGCCACTGGGATTCAGGGAAAAAAGTCATGGACAATGAAGCCCATGAGGCTGGGATCGAAGTGTAAACTCTTGCTTATGGCTCTGATGAAGCCAGTGTCCTATATGTGAAGATCATGATTAATAAAAAAATCAATGAGCAATTTTCATATCCAAGAGAAGTGAATGCAGTGCCTCTATTCTGGGGCAGAGAGGGAGTTTAGATGTTACTAGAAAGTACATTGACTGTGTGCCTTCCTGTCACATGTTAAGTGTAGCTGCCGCATAATCCATTGTGTATCTCTCATTCTTCCTTGGAAGCTGATATCTGACTTGGCTGTGTGCAGACAATTACATTCAAACACTTGGAATCCCCACATTATTGATATTTGACTTTGCGGTATTTACTTCCTCAATTGTTTTCTTTGGATGCTGTTAGCTCTGAGTATTCAGAGGTTAATGGCCAGAGAAAGTGGTCCTAAACCATTCAGCATTTTGGCCACAAAGCAAGACACTCTGAGCACTGGTGTTAATAGAATAGGAACTTTGGGCAGAGCCCAATTTATATCCCATATATAGGTCACAAGGGCATTTTGAAATGGAAGGACTGGCCCATCCCTTCTTGCTGTGCTGTTTGAAATTTCCCCACTGTAGTCTCTCCTTGTCTTCACTCTTCCTTCATCTGTCCGGGAAGCTCCTTCCACTTGACCTCCGTGCTCTCCCCGTGTTCATGTCTCTTCAGGGCAGGCTGCGAGTGGCTAAATGGACTCCACTGAGCAGAAAGGAGGAAGGCGTAGAATCTTAACTGTCCTGTCTTCTTGGCTCTCCACCTACAGGTTTATCTTACTCTCCCCCACCCATAAACACACCTACATTAGAGATAACTGAAGTTTGAATCTCTTTCTGACCATAGACATGTTCTTAACCCTGTAAGTATGAAGAGGTGCCCTTTTCATCTGTGTAACTTCGCCTGTCCTTTTAGGCTTGGAGGTGGAGGGTAGTGGTATGAGTGGGGTATCTTGCTTTTAAGGTCGATTTTTTTCTGGTTATAAAAGTAATACACTTAATATAGAAAAGCTGGAAGTTTGGAAAGAACCAAAAATCTACCAGTAGCTGATCACACAGAGACCATTGTTCTTAACACTTGGGAATACTAGTATATTCCTTTCTACTTGTTTGAGTTGATTTCGCACTGCCTCTTCCGTTTTACTTAACTCCCCACCCCCTGCCACTTTCACCAAAATATTTCCACGTGTTACAAGATCTTTAAAATATTTGTAATGGCTGCATAATATTTCGTCATGTACCTGGATGAGGATGTGGGAGGGGCGGAGTTGGATGGAGCTGGAATGGTGGTGGTCAGCAGGGACCTCTGGGAGGCCCAGCTGCTCCATGGACCACTCTAGGAGGAAGGGTGTAGGTCACTGTTCCCAGCACTGAGATTAGCTGAGGAGGGTGCTGTCTGCCAGGTGGTTTTAGTAGCATTCCAGAAGCCTCTCCTGGGAGGCCCCCGGTGAGCAGGAGGACTGATTGACAGCTGCTATGGTGAAAGGGGAATTTCCAGAGGGAAACCAGAGATCCCCTGCATTCCAGAGCATCTGACGGCTGCTATGGTGACCTGTGGGCGTGCGCTTCGTTTCTTGCTCTGGCTGAAGGGGTCACTGGTTCTGTTTGCTGGGATTGTAGCAGTGCCAGGGTAGAAAGGTGGGGGTGGGGAGGCGGGAAACAGCCTGTCTGTGATGATTTATTAGAGAAAAGAAAGGCTGTCCAGACAGGTGAGAAGAAATCATTTGGTGGGAAGGTTAGAAGGAAGGGGATTCAGTGAGGCAGAAGGAAACCGAAGTCCATGTCAAGGCCCTGGGGAGTAGAAGCGCGCAGCGGCCAGCGTCAATGCTGCATGATACTGGTTAGGCTCTGCCCCGTCTAGGGCGGGGCCTGGGGAGGAAGTGGCCCCGTTTGAACCCTGCACTTTGTGGAATCTGGTCTCAGTAAATTAAGAGAAGTGATAGGGTGCCATCTCTGGAAACAGTAAGGGGAAAGGCGAACAAGATGTGAATGAGATTCTGATGCTATAGTATTACTCTTAGAATATATTAGAAATGTAGACGGAAATGAAAGAAACTCACGTGGCTATAAAGTGAGCTTTCAATTTAAAATCTTTGATTTTAAAAAGACAAGTACGAGAGGAAGGGGGCTATGTGACCCCTTAGAATAAAGTAAGTTTCACAAGCCTGTAGCTCGCGAAACAAGTGAAGGCCAGGGAAGCTGACAGTTTTGTGTGTGATCAGAATGAGAAAACAAGAGGGCCTCGGCCTCCTTCTTGTGGCAGATGGGAAGATATGGACCAGTGAGAGGACACTGTTCTAATCTCCATCAAGAGAACGATTTTTCAAACTGGAATTGCACAGGTAGACAGTAACAGAGCCCCCGCCGGCGTTAGCTGGATCCGGGAGAGCTGGAAGCGTGGCCTTCCATGACACTGAGCATCTGCACATGGGTCCCTGCCCTGCTGTAAGGGTTACTGTTCATCGTGAAGGGTCTGTGTCATAACCCTGGCGTTGCAAGTGTCATGAATTTCCTAAGTTGTACGTGGGGTACTGCAGACCGCTAAGGTTAATACTCATCCTCTCACACCCTAAAACAAATTATGAACTAAAAGGTTTTGGAGCACTAAGGAAGGTAAGGAGTAATAACGAAAAGACAGTATAAATTAGGAGCGAATGCCAGGATTCCCACTTGGCAGTGTCCAGGTAAGACGTTTGTTTATATGAGAATTGACTGTACCTGGAATTAGAGAGGGTGCTGCCTTCGGCTGAAGACCATAGAAATGGTGTACCCACTTGGGAACAGATCATGGTCCCAAGACGCTTGCTGTTCTGAGTGAGCCCTTCCAGACTCCCAGGGATGGGAAGTGGGAACTACCTCACGGGCTTGGGGGTGAACAGAAGGACCTCTGTCCAAAACACACTCCTGGGAAGGTTGCCGGGAGGACGGTTTTCTTTCTCCAAAATCCTATGGTCTCTTCCGACCGACCAGGAGGAACCCGGGGTGAGAGAATGCTGCCCGAGCTCCCCTGGCCTTGCCCTCACAGGCCCACAGGTGAAGTTGTAAATATCCAAACGGCCCTTGGCAGAAAAAAAGCTCCCCACCCCTGATTTATACTGTTCTTTGGATTCCACGTCAAAGTGAAATCATATGGATTATATTTAGTTTCTCTTAAAGTCGCAGTTTCCTAAAAGCTGTGGAGGCTCACTATAGACACTCCCTCCATAGGTGACCACGTAAGACCGAGTTGAGAAGTGAAAGGCACGGTGGTGGCAGTGGCATGGCAGAGGTGGCAAAGAGTGTCATAGATTTCCAGGCGGAAGCATCATGTTTCCCACGTGGCCTGAGACTCATCAGGCAGTGCGACCCTGGGAGAAAGGTCAGCCCTGCCACACGCTGTAGAAGGTCCTAGATTCGCAGAAGGTATGAGGCCCCCTGGGGGTTTCCGAGGCTGAGAAGAGGTGTAATGGAGCCCGGAGATTTTCTGTTTTGGTGGCAAACAAGTGTTAGAGCCTTTGGGGAAGAGATAAACCATGGGAGTCTTAGGGCTTGGGTGAGCTGCTTGCAGCATTCACATGAGCTGAAGGGAGAGCAGGGTGTGGAGATGTGGACTAATGCAGGGAGTGGAGGTCATGGCAAGTGCTGGGGCGAGAATGACACGGTTTGCATAGTAAACATGACAACCTGCCTCCCAAATACGTTCTCGAGAAAGCCCCCACAGCATTCAGATATTGTTTCCAAAGACAGCACCTCCCTCCTGGGGGAACGCTGCCCGGCCTTCCACATGTTATTATCTGAGGCTGCACATCCGGGTTACCCTACGCGCCCGGCAGAGTGTGCAGGAGGGAAGGGCAGCAGGGGTTACGTGGACAGCAGGGCATGGACAGCTCTGGTAAAGACTTGGAACATTGTCAGTGAGCACTCAGGAAAAGTAAACCATGGTGGTGGTGGTGTGTGTGTGTGTGTGTGTGTGTGTGTGTGTGTGTGTGTTTAATTTTTATTAATTTCAGAGAGAAAGGGAGAGGGAGAGAAACATCAACGATGAGAATCATTGATTGGCTGCCCCCTGCATGCCCTCTATTGGGGATTGAGCCCACAACCCGGGCATGTGCCCTTGACTGGAATTGAACCCGGGACTCTTCAGTTCTCAGGCCGACACTCAATCCACTGAGCCAAACCAGCTAGGGCAGTGGTCGGCAAACTCTGTTGACTAATGAGTTTGCCGCTCTGTTGACTAATGAGTTTGCCGACCACTGGGATAGGGGCTTAATCACAAGGAACAACAACAGCCTGTAATTATTGGAATCGAGAGTCTAGGACTCAGTGGTTGGCAAACTCATTAGTCAACAGAGCCGCAGTTTGCCGACCACTGAGCTAGGGCAACCGTGTTTGTTTTTAATAATCTTTTAAAATTCTCACCCGTGGATATTTTTATTGATGAGAGAGAAGGAGAGAGAGTTATCAATGTGTGAGAGAAACATTGATTGGTTGCCTTCCATATACGCTCCCAAACAGGATCGAACCCGAAACCCAGGTGTTCAGGTGTATGCCCTGACTGGGAATTGAACTGGCAAACTTTTTGGTGTATGGGACGACACTCAACCAACTGAGCCACTCGGCCTGGCTGCGTTTGTTTTTAAATAACTATTTTACTTCTTAAAAACAAGAGGAGTCCTAGCCGGGTGCCCAGTGGTTAGAGCTTTGGCCTGTGGAATAAAGAGTCCCGGGTTCGATTCCGGTCAAAGGCACGTGCCTCGGCTGCAGATTCCATCCCTGGCCCAGGTCGGGGCATGTGCGGGAGGCAACCAGCTGATGTATCTCCCGCACATCGATGTTTCTCTCTCTCTGTCTCTCCCTGTCCCTCCCACTGTCTCTAAAAATCAAAGGAAAAAAAATATCCTCTGGTGAGGATTAACCAAAAGAAGGGAAAAAAATAGGTGATATGTGAGGAAGTGTCCTGGGAAGATCAATCTGTTTGTGTGAAGATGCTGGAGGCCTGAGAGGGCAGGAAGCACGTAGGGTCACCCGGATGTGCAGCCTCAGATAATAACATGCGGAAGGCCGGGCAGCGTCCCCCCAGGAGGGAGGTGCTGTCTTCGGAAACAATATTTGAATGTTGTGGGGGCTTTTTCGAGAATTTATTTGCGGGGAGGAAAGAGGCCATTACTTGTTTGTTTGACGTTTCATTTTGAAATAATTCTGGACTTAAAACATTGTACACACATGACAAAGAGGGTCCCCTTATAACCACCGTACAGCTATGAAAACCAGCGTCAACACTCAAATGCAAGAACTCGGTCACGTTTCGCCAGTTGCCCCACTGGGGTCCTCGTCCCGGTCGAGGGTCACTGCCTTCCTTTGTCAGTTTCCTTTGGTCTCTCTCAGTGTGAGGTCGCCCCTCCGTGTTGTTTGGGCTTTTATTTTTGTTTGTTTGGTTTTGTTCTTTCATAACCTTGACTATTTTTGCAGCGTGCAGTCTAGTTATATAGAAGAATGACCTTCAGTGTGGAATGGTCTGATGTTTTCTCGTTAAATTCAGGTATGCATTTTGATAAAAATGCCATAGACGTGTCTTTTATCAGGGGATCATATCAATAGCAGGCAAGTGATGTCAGCTTGTCTCAGGATTGATAATAACTTTTGTCACAGTAAGGTGATGTCTGCTGAAAAGTTATCTTTTTTTCCTCTGTGCTCATTCCTATCTTCTGGGGAGACACCATGTATCTCACTGGGCTGTATCCATATCCTGTATCTCAAGTATACTTTCCCACACATTATGGCGTCTGCTGATGATTCTTGTCTGCCACATTTAGCACTGTGGTGCGTGCTGAATGGGGACCTCTGTTTTCTTCTTTTTATTGAGTTTAGTCATAGAGTTACTGCATAAGGAAGAGCTTCCCCCCTCAAAAAAAACCCACCACATTTGTTTATTCAATTATTCTCCCCGTAAGTACTCATGGATATTTAGTCTCTGAGTTATAATGTAGTTCTTTAATTGTTTTGCTGCTCACATTGTCCCAGATTTGGTGAGTGAGAGTTTCCTCGAGTTGGCTGCTGTGGGAAGGGCTCATCGGGGAGTCCGGGTCTGACTGGTGGGCTGGTGTTAATACGAGTCAGGATTCCAGTGAAAGGCGGAGATAAGCAAGCTTGGCAATTTGACTGTTGAGCCACATCTTTAGGGCTTGATTCCTGCATCTAAAAGCTTTTATGTGATTGCATTCACCGAGGAAGGCCACCCTGTTAGGCAACACTCTTTTCTCGCTTTTTAAAAACAGTGAGAAGAAAGGCATTTTCCCAAGGAAGGAACGAAAACAAGTTGATGGCGCCTTTGGGTTTGTTTCTGTTGTACCTGTTGTGTCCATATTTCCAAGAAGCTGCAGGTTCTTGCTGATTTATGTCCCTAGGCAGGCGAGATTGTGAAAGACTTGCAGGTATTCCTAGAACCCTCTTTGTTGTTGTTGTTTTTTTTTTTACTTTAGCTTTTCAGTGGGCAAACGTGTTTATACTAGAAGAGTCCTTTAACAATGGGCAGTAAAAATGAAGCCGAACGCTGTGGAGGCCATTGGAAGGGAATGCCCTTTTAGGGGGGGCGGGGTGAGGGTGCTGTGCTGCTCTGCAGACGTGAAGGCATCGTGGCTCAGGGCTGTCTGGGCTGGGGTATGTAAAAACACAGACCACACGGACAGGTGCAACGCGGTGAAACGCTGGCTCTTTGTTCCGCACCAGCCAGACGTAGAAGCTCGGCGTTAGTGGTCAAATGGCTGATTCCTCTGCTGTGCTGTGAACTCAGCCGGGAGTGTGATCAAGGCGATGTTGGGAGAATGCTCCAAGCCTCTTGGCTGTGGTGGATGACGAGAGGTTCAAATGGCCCATTTCATCCACTGGTTTTGACCGTTTTTCTCAAACCTGGGTTAGAATTGCCTGGGGAGAGTGGCGTAAAGCAGCAGGTACTGCTAGAGGTTCTAGTTCTGTGGCCTGAGGTGAGGCCTGAGCATCTGTTTCGTTTTGTCTGTTGGCTTGTTTTTAGTGTCCTAGGTGGTCCTAATTCATAAGCCAGATCTAGTGGATGCTACTTGTGACATCCTCAGGCAGTTAAATGTACTCGTTTCTCACGTTCCTCTTAAATCACCACATCCTAAGTTAGAAGACACATATATGGGGCAGAAACTAAAGATAGACTTGAGTTGCAAACTCGAGCGGATTTCTTAGCCTCTTTAAGTCTAGTTTTGTCATCTGCAAAAAGGGATTAATAATGGCACCTACCTCATCGTTTTTGAAGGATTAAGTGATACGTTGCATGTAAAACATTTAGCACAACTTCTGGCACATACTAGGAACTCAATAATTCATTTAATTATTTATTATTATTTTTAACCACTTCTTACTTAAAAAAATTTTTTTTAATCCTCACACGAGGATATGCTTATTGATTTTAGAGAGAACATTGATCGGTTGCCTTCCCTAAGTGCCCTGACTGGGACTCAGACCCGCATCTTTCGGTGGGTGCACCGGACAACCCCGTGAGCCACCCGGGCCGGGCCGTTGTTACTGTTTCACGACATGCAGCCTGTTACAGGAGAGTGGTGGCTTTGGAACCGTCCCTTTTGCCTCAGTCCTGGCTCTGTCACTTCCCAGCTCGGGGCCCCTAAGTAAACGCCTTACTTTCTCTCACCCTCCGGCCTCTTGTCTGTAAAAATATGAATCGGTGGGTACAGTGACTGTTATGGGAAAGTGCTCAAGACCAGGGGAGTGCTCAGTAAGCGCTTCTGCGACCTTCCCTTTCATTCCACACAACTTAGAGCCACGGAAAAAAGTGCTTTCAAGAACATCATGGACTTTGGGTGGCCAGGCTATGTGAGAAGACATTCTGACCAGTGGCCTTTGGGGCTGTGACTGGCTGCTGGGAGCTGGTTCCTTGGGGGAACGGTGGTGGGCCTGAATGGTGACCAGAGCTTGCAGGAAGGGAGTCGTGGTGACCTGCCCTGCCCTTCCATGTCACCCGTTGGCTCATGTCTCCAGTTTACGTTGTGCTTCACTTGTGATGACCATGTAATTCTCAAGCCAACATGGTGGCTGGGATTCTGTCCTTTTAACCTTGACCACGCTTTGATTGAGAGGTAAGTGTATCCTGTGGCTTAAAAAGGACCCACCATCTTAGCACTCCACCGGACCGCCTACCAGATCACAACTTTTATTGTCTTAGTCCATAATCTCTTACTGCAGGGGCCCTCCGGGTACTTATGCAGCTTTCTGGCTTCATAGGATTGTAAGAAATCCAAGTGTACTTACTCTACCTTACCACGTACTTGGTCGCCGAGAATGGCAAAAGGACAGTGGCCGAAGGGGATAGAAAGTTGTGTCATGAACTGAATTCTCAAGTTATTAGTACACTTGGTGGTTCTTGTTGGTGCCTGTTTGTACTAGAGCGGGCCCCACTGCTGTGGTGATGGAAGCGATTCGGCCTTTCTCCTTTCTCCTTCCATTTCTCTCTCCCCTCAGTAGCATCAGTACTTTAACTCAATCCAAGGAGGGTATTAAGATGACCTTTAAGAGCTGATAAGAAATGTGCCTTAAGTCTATCATATAGTTTATCAAGATACCTTTAGTGACTGGAATGAATTTCATGCTTGGTTCACACCCATCCTCAGACTATTATAGTTTAGCTTTAGTGGACACCTGACTCCAAAAAAACAAACAAACTGTGAAGGTAATATATGATTGCTAATCAATTATCCTTTTGAGTTATACCATTATTTTTTTTTCTGGAAGCGAATATTAAAGGGTTGTAATTTTCTAATACCTGTTTAAAATATGCAGTTTGCCTAGGATCATCTAGGAAATCCTTTTTCATGGTTTATTAAAATGGAAAGGAGAAGAAATAAATTTGAATTACAGTCTAATTTTATTTGTACTGTTAGCAGTCTTCTCTCTATGGTGTGCGTATGTCTTCCATGAAAGACTCACGGCATCTAATATAAGTAATTCCAGGACATTGGAAATAAGGGGGAATCGTTATCTTCTCTGGGCATTGTGTTTCTGAGGTGTGACGGTGGAGGCATGTTGAAAGGGAGAGGGGTGCACTGTCAAGAGGGTTCTTGTAATGCTGCCAGGTAGATGCTGACAGAGCACGCTGTGAGGTGATTTGGAGCAGGGAGCCTCGGGTTCCTGTGAGCTGGTCCTCTGTTGAAATGATGCAGCAATCCTTTCCCAATCCTATTAAAAATGAGGTAACGGATGGACTGCCCCTCCACGCGCTTCTTCCGTTAAGTCTTCGGCACCTGCTATTTTTGCAACAACTGAAAAAGAGAGCGTAGTTATGTAGTTATTTTAAATGTAAGAAATCAGGACTTTGTGGAGTTCTGCATAAAGTTCTGCAGCTCCCCCAGCTCAGCGGAGTTCCAGAGCGGCCGACCAGGGGCACTGATGAAGCCAAGCTCCCCAGGGCCCCCGTTAAGAGAGGGCTTCGGGGAGTGTCTGACAGCAGGTGTAGGTACTATGTCCTGTAAAAGGCAGTTCTGGTGCTGCTCTTGTGGGTTCCCTGTGGGCCAGCAGCTTATCTAACCCTGTTATCTAGTCAGCAGGGAAGAATCCTGTTGCTTTATTTACTCACCTTACCAATCCTTTCAGACAAGCCATCCAGGGGGGGTGCTGCTGGGAGTGGGGCTGGGAGTGTAAGGCTAGGGCTGAGACAGGCAGGTCTAGGTGGGCAGCAGCGAGAAAGGAAGCAGGCTGCTTTCCTTTGTGGAAGTGCCCCTGCCTGGCTCTTTGGAGCTTGTTTCTCCCTAAACGCTTTCTTTTTAACTAGATCATAGGAAGTATTTGCTTTTCTGAGCTGATCCAGGCAAATAGATGCGTAATAAAGAGTGTCAGGTCTGGCCTGCTATATTGATTTTTAAAAGTCGTTCTGTTGAAGAGGGAAATCACTTACCAGGATGATTCATCATCAAATTATAAATCTGGTGCATATGCAAATTTTAAATTGTTCAGTATTTCAGTAAGTGAATACATTACCAAGACTGGATGACAGAAGCCCCCGGAAGAGACAGTTGGGAGTGGGTAAGACTAGAGCGAAAGGGGGAGGTGGATGTTTTCTTTTAGTACATGGGGATTCAAAATGGCCTCTCTACCTTATAAACGTCATGTTCTTTGAAGCCACTGCAAGTCTTCAGCAGGGTGTACCCATTGGCATTTTTGGGTAAAGCGTCTATATGTCTATTTTAGTTTAATTAGAAGCTAAGTAGTGTGGGAGGCGTGTGGAGCGGGAAGAGGCGGCAGGGGAATTCTGTCTTACATTACATTTTGGTAGAAACTTCAGATGCCAGAAAGCGATGATTGGCAGGATATGGTTTGTAAATTGAGCAAATTCTAAGAAGTGGAGGCGGTAGACTAAAAACCATGGGATCTGAAAAGACAGCAAGACTAGGCATAGAGGAGTAAGGAGCTTTTCAAACATAGGTTGGAGGCTCAGTAGATGTTAGTTCCGCTGTTCTTTTTCCTACAGTGGGAAATGACAATTTCCCATTGTGCTTAAGCACACGTGGGTGACGGTGCTGCCTCCTGGATTGTTCGGTGGGAAAAATTAGCTCCTGCGTTCCCGAGTGGATGTAGAGATACGAATATCTACAAATAACTGGATGGAGAAATGAAGATTGCTGAGCTGGGTGCCGTGAAAGCGAAGCTGTGGAAACAGCCAGCACTCTCCCCAGGAGTGAATGGATTAGATGGGGCACATGCACTCCCAGCAAGACAGCCCACAGTATGGAGCCCAGGAGCTGGCATGTGAACAATCAAAAACCAAAGAGTTCCAGAGAGGACAAACCCTGGTGGACCGGGTGGGTGGGAGGAGCTTCGCCTCGGAGGCGACTGCACAAACCTGGACTTGGGAGTCTGGTGGGATGCAGGAAAGTGTCAGGGGAGACTGAGGGCTTTCTGCTGTGGAGAAGGGCATGTGCGGAGGTATTGGAGTGGCAGGTTCTTCTGATGAGTACATCTTGAAGAATAAAGAACCCAGTAGCGCCCTAGCCGGTTTGGCTCAGTGGATAGAGTGTTGGCCTGTGGACTAAAGGGTCCCGGGTTCGATTCCGGCCCAGGGCCCATACCTGGGTTGCGGGCTTAATCCCTGGCCCTGGTCAGGGTGCATGCAGAAGGCAACCAAATCGATGTGTCTCTCACATCAATGTTTCTCTCTCTCTGTCTCCCTCCCTCCCTTCCACTCTCTCTAAAAATCAATGGGTTAACAAACAAACAAAAAAAGAACCCAGGTAGTGAGGTGGAAAGAGACTACTAGTTGCCGGTTGGCGGCAGACTGTGGTGGACCCCGAAGGGCAGGCTGGGGGTGTGTGGACAGATGCACATAAGCAATGGAGCCCCACTGTCAGTTGAGGGGGCGGTTTAGAGACATTGTGTAGGGGAGGGTTGGCAGGGACAACTCCTGGGCCTTCCACTGCTGCGTATCGTGTGCCCTTACGGTACAATGATTTCTACTTGGTTCTGATTTTTTCCCCTTTTTCTTTTAAAATAGACTCTCCAGAGAAGAATTTCCAATCCATACCTTGAGCACACTTCTTCCCAGGTATGATTCTTTTCTCTCTTACTGTGTTTTATGAAACAGTGGTCCGCAGACCCTGATGTAGAATTCTCTAGTTACAGCTGTCCTCTGTGCTCCTGACCATGCCGTCTCCTTCACCGGGTGACACAGCCAGAGTCAGATGGGATGTCCTGATAACTGGGTCAGAATTCAAGATGTTCACTAGATAGGAAAAAAGATTTCCCCATCTTCCACGTCCTTTGCATGAATGCATTATCAATATGGCAGAGTTTAATACATAATATAAACATGTTCAATTTCCTGTAAAGAAACACTGTATTAAAAAATAGTGTATATTTAACACTGAAAACTGGCAAGGGGATTATTCATACTTACATTTATCTAATAGCAGAATATCACCATATGCTAATTGGTGAGAAAAGATGAGAGCATCTATCATGTTGTCAAAGAGTTGCGTTTTTAAAACAACAGGAACCTGGGAGCTTTGTGAGGACAGAGACCTTTTTGGCCTTTTTCCATGATTATGTCCCCAGCATCATTAAACATTTTCCTGAATGACTGAGGGACTGCATCCTGGTACCACATCAGGACCAGTCAAGTGTCAGCTGACTTACACCTCTCTTAGGGTAATAGTTTCTGTCATCTGACTTGTTCATGTTCTTCTTAAGTTTTAACGTGTTAAAAGGAAGTCATTTTTTGTCCTCACTTTCTCATAGGGTTGTGTTTAGGAGGTGATAACAGGAAAATTAAAAAGTGTAAGGATGGGGTTGAATCATTCCATGTTAAGTTATAATCAACATATTATCCATTTGTTTGCTTCGAGTGAAGATATATATTTCATAGAGGCAAAATTTTGTAGGTGCAGAAAGAGTTCTCCAAGAAACAAGGGAACAGATATGAATACCTACCCCCTGTGTATACAAATTCTCATCAGCCTTTACTTATGAAGACAGTTCATTGTCACTCGGCTCCTTCATTAGGGCAGCACAATGCACTCGGGGGAGAGGGGCAACTGTGGGGGAAGGAGATGTATTAAAGGACATAAGCCTTTCTGGATCTAAGGAATGTCCCTTCATCCTTTAAGAACCAGAGACTCATCTGGGCAAATTAGAAGATTGAAAAGTTTTTTTATCTGCTCGCTGGAATTGCGAAGTAGAGGAAACCATGATTCTTAGAATTAACTATGAACTCTGCAGTGGAGTGACCCTTAAACGCAGAGCAGACAACAGCCTGCTCTCAAATTGTTGTGGTGCAAGATGTCCACGAGACAGGGAAAAATTAGTTTCCCATCTCCTGAGTCCTTTACATGGATGCGTTATCAATATGGCAGACTTCATGCATAATAAAAACAGCCTTTGATTTGCCCTATTGATAGAAACACCATGTTTTTAGTAATAAAAACAGTGGGTATTTCACACTAAAAACTTAGGTAAAATATATTATTTGTAATTATAGTTAAAGCCGTTTAGCATATGGAAAATAGCTGTTAGAGCTTTATAGCATAAATGAACCAACAGCAAAAGTAAAATAAAGTAGGTAGCTGTGTTTGTAGCTGCATAAGTGTCTTCAGCTTATGGATTTGGTCATCATTTTTTTTTTTATATATAGTATGCCCACAAATTATGGCATGATGGTTCTACAGTTACAGGGAATGTTTGTTTTTTCCACTTAGATTTATGGGGAGAATTCTTCTTGTGCAGGAAGAGCACTGAGGAATATCATTATCGTCCAGGCAGCTGATCTGATCAAGGACAGAGCGAACCTCAAGGGATTTTACAGGTAACACAGTTTTCTAACATCTTGTCAGAAACTCTCCTTATGAAAAAAAAAAGTGTGAAAATCTTAAGCTTGATCACAGAGACAGGCTGTATCAGGAGCAGGAGGGGTTGGTCAGTTTGTGTGAAGTGTCCTTTTGGGTCACTGGTGATGACGTGTCTCTTCTTTAAACTTAGTGAAGTGTTTGTTGACAGTTGGGGTCTGGCATCTCCAGGTGTGGATGGGTTCCTGAGAGAGCCTCTGCTTCCTCTGAGCTGGGATAGTTTAGCATAATTTTATTGGGCGTGTCCTACACGGCTACGTCAATAAATATAGGCCCCCTTCAGGGACCTTATCGAGGCTCGAAGAGGACTCTCAGGCCCATGGGCTGAGAGAACCGTTGCTCAGCTCGCCAGGTGGGAGTGAGAATCCCCTTGGGTGCTGTGAAGAGCGGGAGGGGCAGGTTGGCATAGGGATGGCATTTCTCCGCCTTGGCTAGTAAATAAGGGCAGAGGCGCTAGAGTAAATGGGTGGGTTAGAGGCCTGCTTTAAAGTACAGCTGGACCAAGAGAGTAGTCACTTGGAAAGTTTGGAGCCCATATTTTCATTTTCTGGAGGTTAAAAAAAAACACAAAAGTTTTTTAAATATATTTTTATTGATTTCAGAGAGGAAGGAAGAGGGAGCGAGAGATAGAAACATCAATGATGAGAGAGAATTATTGATTGGCTGCCTCCTGCATGCGCCCCCCCCCCCACCACTGGGGATCGAGCCCGCAACCCGGGCATGTGCCCTTGACCGGTATCGAACCCGGGACCCTTCAGTCCACAGGCTGACGCTCCATCCACCAAGCCAAACCGGCTAGGGCCAAAAGCTTTTTTATTAGTCTTCCATATTTTATGTTAAGTAAAGATATTAAACCACATCAAACAATACCAGAAGAAAACTACAAAAGGAAAAAAAAAAACTATCATTGATTTTCATTATTCTTTCTTATAGAAATGAAATCGTAATACCATAAAGAATAGGAAGAATACTCAGAATAAATGACAGCAAAAAAAAGTAGGAAAAATTCCCAGGATAAAGGTCATTTCTTTAACTAAACTTAGACATGTCTGATTTTTTTTTTTAAACAAGAACTGTACAAAGTCTTTGGGTTTAGTTGTGAGTGAGCCAATGGGATTCATTAAAATTTTTTTTTATTGACTAGAGAGAGAGAGAGAGAAAGAAATTTGTTGTTCCACTTATTTATGCAGTCACTGGTTGAGTCTTGCATGAGCACTGACTGGAGAGCGAACTCACAACCTTGGGGTATCGGGATGATGCTCTAACCAAATGAGCTCTCCAGCAGGGTTCATGGGATTCATTTTCGCTACACATGAGGCTGCGTGCAATGTCTGTCACTGTTGGGTTTCGTTTCTGTATGCGATCTCTATGGATATAGATTTGAAAAAGAATGGCGAGATATACATTAGTTGGCCTCATGGAAAGAACCATCCATCCAAGTTAGAACATACTGGTGGGAATAGAATGAGGAAAGAGCATGTGTTTTTGCTATTTCAGATTCCCGGTGGTCAGCCCAGAACCTCCCTTCTTTTAGAATCTAAGGACTGATGCATGTTCTGGGTATAAAGACAAAGTGCCAATATGGTGGCCCAGAAGGGATCATTTTCGTGTGTCTGGTAGTGAATTAAGGGGAAGTGTTCCCTATGCACCACACGAGAATTACTGTCAGAGCTGGTCTCCGAATAGCATCGCCCCATTTATATTCGAGACTAGAGTTGTGTCTGCACTATCATGAAATAATTGCTAAAAATGTAACCGAAGGAAGCTAAGAGATAGCAAATGTTCAGCTCCAGAGATTGTTAAAAGAATGCTTTGTTATGGCAATCACATGGCCTTGTACCTAGTCACCTCCGTATCTCAATGTTCCTACCTAATGTGCGACTGTGGTGAGGTCTGCATGTCCTCGGAACAGTTTCTATGTTCAGGACAATGGCGAACATACACCGGGAATAAGAGCGGCTGTCCGTATTCAGATTGCTCCCTTCCCACCGTCTCTGTTTTCCTCCTCACTGCTCCTTAAATCCTGTGCATCTGGGCATTTTAACTGGTTTGTTGCGGGCCTGGTCAGAAGTCAGGGGAGGATGAGTTAAATGCAGAGGCATCTCACCTCCTTGCTAACTGCCGTCAGGGCATTGCTGTGTTTTCACATATGGACTCAGCCCTGACCCCCAAACAGAGTGAGCTCTTCCCAATGACAAGGTAGAGCTGGGGGTTGGGGCTTTGTGGTCACCAGCATCACCAGGGAGCCAGTTAGAATCGAGGACTCTCGGGCCCCACCCGGCCGTCCTGCCTCAGAATCTGCAGGTTAGCCAGATCTCTCAGGTAATGCTTAACCATGATTTTGAGGAGCCCCCGTCTGAGAAATTTCTCCGCCATCACCTGTGAACAAACATGCACGCCCACCCATCCTTTTGCAATTTAACAGTTTGGTTTATTCAGTAAATGTTCCATCATGTCCTTTCATGTTCCACACAGTAGGTTGAGGAGCTGGACTGTTCTGAGAATAAGGATTACAAACGATACAGTGTTTAATCCGTGTGATAACTGTGCTTCGAGCAATTAGTGTGAAGATGCTGGCTAATTGACAGAGGTGTTGAGGAATTAATTAACACTTTAAGCCTTTCACATGATAGGTGTCCTATCGAATTAGAAGTTAATATTGGTCTAATTGACTGTTTTGTTGTGATCTGTTTTCTCATTTTGTTTAAAAAAAACACATCCATTTATTTGACTGTTAATCTGTTTAATGTCTTAATGCTAACCTGCAATTAAACATGTCCGGTATTGCCTTAATTGCCTTAGAGCATCTTACAAACAGTAGCACTGTACCTAAAAACTGTGATGCATTATCAAAAGCTAGAATGTTTGATCAGATCTCTCAACAGAAAAAGCTTTTTTTTTTCTTCACTCTAGAAAATGTAGCGTCTCATGGCATATCTTTGTTTTGTTGGTTACTGTGTGATTTCTAGCTGTCTGTGCCTATGCCAATCACAGGAGATAGGCAATATTTTTCTGTTTTAGGAATACAAATAAAGTTTACATCTTTTGGTCCTTAAATACCAAATGTAGAATGAACATAGCCATTTACATGATACGTCATCTTTTTAAAAATCATTCTGGTGACAATTTCTCATAAGAGAGAGTGGGATTCAATGAAATTTCTGCAAATGCAAATCTACATTTCAGCAAGCTTTCCTCTTTGGGTTTCTCATCACAGGCTCATAAAGATGGAAAGGGGGCATGAGATACTTGTTGTAACACCAAGATTGGACAGTCTTTGAATATAGTTGTATATTTGAGGACAGGTTACAGAGACTATGTTGTGTGTGTGTGGTTAGTGGAATCCTTCACACACATCTGCATTTGTGGGTGTTATGATCTAGGTTCCTTAGCTAGATTGCTTAGATTACATTAAAAAGATTCACAGTCAAATGGATTGCCCTTTGAGACAAACTCTAAGATTTAATCTCTGAAAAGTAGCAAACAAAATTCTCTATCACCCACTGTGTTCCAGCTTTGCCGAACCCTCTTGGAATTATTTTGTTCTCATTAAAGAGACTAGATAAGCCCTGGCCGGTGTGGCTCAGCTGCTTGGGCGTCACCCCATGCGCTAGAAGGTCGCTGGTTCGATTCCAGGTCAGGGTACACGCCCAGATTGTGCACTCAGTCCCGAGTAGGGGCATCCAAGTAGGGCGTGCAGGAGGCAGCCGATCAATTTTTCTTTCACATAGATGTTTCTCTCTTCTTTTCCATTCCTCTCCCCCAAAATCAATTAAAACTGTTGTTTTTTTTAAAAAAGAGACTAGCCAGAACCTCGTCCCAACTGGGCGTGCGCTCGATGCCCAGGGCACGCATGTCCTGCACATGTGTTTGTCACGTGACCTCACAACGGCCAACAGGTGCTCCAGGATTTGGGGGACAAAGCGCGGCCCCGCGAGCAGTTGTGGTGGGAGAGCGGTGGGTCTAGAGGTGACTCGCCCTTCGCCAGCTGCTGCACTGCCTAATCCCCTGCCGCCCCACTGCCCCGCAACCATGCGAAGCCACGTCCAAGGAGCAGCCCAAGGAGGGAGTGAAGACAGAGAATGACCACATCAATCTGAAAGTGGCCAGGCAGGATGGCCCCGTGGTCCAGTTCAAGATTAAGAGACACACCCCACTGAGCAATCTGATGAAGGCCTCCTGCGAGCGGCAGGGCTGGCCAATGAGACAGATTAGATTCCGGTTCGATGGGCAGCCAGTGAATGAAGCAGATACCCCAGTCCCGTTGGACATGGAGGATGAAGAAGACACCATGGCCGTGTTCCAGCAGCCGACAGGAGGCTCAAGGGTGACTGGCTGACGCGTGGGGTGTGGTCTATAGAGGGGCCAGCCCACTTTGTCACCGTCCTAGCATTTGCTGTTGAACACGTGACCATGCCAATCACCAAGGAGCCTGCAGGAACCAAGGACATCCACAAAAATTCCTTTCCCCTGTGACATCCTGCGGGTGCCACTCAAAACACTCTGCAGGGGCGAATCCTTACCTGGAACCGGGCCAGCCAGTGTCATGTGTTTAGGAAAATGAGTTGCAAGGTTTTGGGGGTTTGCTTTTGCTCTCATTTTTGTCTCCCCCCCTCTTACAACATTTCCCCGAAGCTTGTTGTGTGAATGTCCCTTTTTAGTTTAGACGGGGATCTTACCCCCCTGCTTATTCCATTGTAGAGCGCTCACATCACCAAAGTGGGGGTGCTTCTGTGGGGGGGGGGGCAAGTTTTGGGAGCATTGTGGGGAGACAAACCTCCACTTAACTGTTTCTTGTAGGTCCACTTACTGTCCTGTAGGTTTCTTCAATGCTAAATATTGCAAGTTTGTGAGAATATGGTAAAGTTGAAGGGAGAATACAGGAATGCTTTTTAAAAATATATTTTATTGATATTTTACAGAGAGGAAGAGAGAGAGATAGAGAGTTAGAAACATCGAGGAGAGAGAAACATCGATCAGCTGCCTCCTGCACACTCCCTACCGGGAATGTGCCCGCAACCAAGGTACATGCCCTTGACCGGAATCGAAACTGGGACCCTTGAGTCCGCAGGCCGACGCTCTATCCACTGAGCCAAACCGGTTAGGGCTGGAATGCTTTTTAAAAGGTGAAAAGGAAAATACCTGAGTCCCTCAGTAGCATGGGCCTGGGCGCTCAGTTCCTCTCGTGTCCCGTGGCGTAGGGCCAGGCCCAGGGCCCCTAATAGTGCATGGGCAAAACAGGGCACAGCAGATACTGGCTTTCCCCCTTCCTTTTTAAAAAAAGTTTTCAATTACAGTTTATATTCCATATTATTTTGTATTAGTTGCAGGTGTCCCCTTTTATTTTTATTTTTTTAATTGTTTGAAGTATTACAAATAGTAGTACATATGTCTCCTTTTTTTTCCCCCCATTGACCTCCCCCCGGCCTCCCCTTCCCCCAGTACATGCCCTTACCTGTCACCCCCAGTGTCTTGTATCCATTAGTTATGCTTATATGCATGCATACAAGTCCTTCGGTTGATCTCTTACAGCCCCCCCCCCCCCCCACAGGTGTCCCCTTTTAATACAGAGGAAAGCAATTCCCATATTTCTCCGTTGGCAGTGGTATTGTGGCTTCAGATTTCTTCCAGTATTTGCTTCTGATGAATAATTATGGTCTTTCTATAAAAAAGTACGATTAAGTATTGCTGATGTTCTTGTGTCAAAGAGCTACTTCAAAGAGTGGTTACAAATGGGCCCCGTGCAAAGACGACTTCTTGTTGTTCTCACGGGCTGTGCTCTGCTGTTTCCTGGCATTGGCTGTGGTTTCATTTCTGTGAAACATTTTGGAACCTGTGCCTATTAAACGTTCAGTTCTCCTCCTGCCCTTCTCTATGGAACCCCTGCTGCCTGATGGCCCTGCTCTGCCTCGTTCTGGTGCCTGGACAGAGCGACCGGGACCATCATCTCTTGCTTGCCCAGAGTCTTGCCTTTCCTTTGTGTTTTGCTGTTGGGGTGTGGATGTGGTGGCTGCTGGCTCTGCTGTTTGTTCACAATTTGTACATTCTTTGTTGTCCTTTACTACTGTAAACAGTAAATATAGTTTGATATTCTGTCTCTTATATTAAATATTGCATTTGAAAAAAAGAAGAGACTAGATAAAAATCTGTAAATGGTGGAACCAAAATCTATCACCACCAACTTGAGGTACTTGTCTTGCCAAGGCAGAAGCATTATCTTTCTATAAAGGACTGCTAAATTCATTTTTTAATTTATGCAAACTTAGGTATTTTGAGAACTTACTGTGTACTTGGACTGTCCTAGTTGTTGGGGTATAATAGTGAGTTATACTGCATAGTCCTTGGTCTTCTGAAATGTATTCTTAAGTGAAGAATGCAGATATTATTCATTCAGAAAGACGTATCATTATTAAATGTTAGGTGACTTGAAGAAAAAGTATAAGAGAATTTGATTCCAAGTCTCTCTAAGGAAGTAATATTTGAGCTAAAATCTGAAAGTGGAATGAATCAGAGGTACATGTCATGTATTATTGAGTCACTTGTTTTAAAAAGCAAGCACATGAGAGGGATGCTGTTAAATACCAATTTTTTGGCAAATGAGTGGCCACAATGTCTCATGTGAATGGCTTTGTTTTTTGCAGGCGAAGCTGTGTTGGATCAGAACTGGTCGACTGGCTTCTGGAACACTGTCCTTTCGTCCAGTGCAGATCCACGGCCATAGGGGTCTGGCAGCTCCTACTGGACATGGGGATTCTGTCATCAGGTTAGTAGGACATGTTTGGAAGGCACAGAATCATTATTTTATTAAGTGGCCAGACCAAAATATACTTGATATTCTAGTTACCTGGATGCACATTGGTTTTGCAGATAAATATTTGCATTCTCTCTTATTTTATAAATAAAAGTGATAGGTCATCTTTTGATTGTTATTTCTCTCACACTTTTTGTAAAAATAGTTAGGTACCTGCTGATTCATAGACATCTATCTGCCTGTAAGAGTTGTTCGCGTACCCCCCCCTCCCTTCTCTACTCAAAATGCTGATCACAATTTTTTTAAATCAGTGACATTTTTAGTTGCCCTAAATGTGTGATTTATCTTGCTTTACTTAGAATTATCATCAGAGACTGATTTTATGAGTGGAATGTGTATGCCATTTTGATTGACTAAGTAATCATGAACAGTTAGAGATATGACCTATAAAAATTAGCTGTTTAAACAGAACATAAAATTGCTGTTAACTAGAAACTAAAAAGATAGTTGATATCTCTTTTCTTTGTTGAGCCCAGGGTTTTGGAGAATAGGAGTGATGCAATCTGATTTTTTTTTTTTTTAGCTCTTTCACAGAGTTGCTCGTTGGTCAATGTTGGTTGCCCACCCCACTTCCTTTTTTTTCTTTAGGTAATAAATATTGAGGTCCAGAGAACATAGTAAGGTTCAGAAAGGCATAACCCAAGACCCACGGTGGAAGAGTGGTTCAGATGGGGTTAGGGGTATAATCTTAGTGAGTAAATAATAACTAACACCTGATTCTCTTATTTAGAAAACTAGAGGCCCATTGCATGAAGAGACTTGTGCAATAGGCCTTCCTTCCCCTGGCTGCTGGCACCGGTTTTCCTCCAGCACCCAGGACCCCGGCCTTTGCTCTGTGCCACCTTCAGTCTTCACTTTGGGCAGAGCGCTGCTCCTGTAGCTCCCTCCGACCTCACCCTCTACCCTCCCCTTCATAGCAGGCTTCCTGCCCCACCCAGCCACTCCGTGCCTGCATTCATGTTGCCCAGAGGCCGGGAGCAGCTGGGGGGAGGGGCCACCACCGTCTTAATTTGCATACTCACTCCTGATTGGCTGGTGGGCGAAGCGAAGTGACAGTCAATTTGCATTTTCTCTTTTATTAGTGTAGATCATTTAGCTACCTTTGAGCAATGTTATCAGCTTGCTTGAGAGATTCCACAAAACATTTTGTGTTAATATTTTTTTTGAAAAGTCCCCAGTCCCAATTCCTTTAAAATGGTGTTTACCAACCTTGATAGTGTTAACATTTTGGGCTAGATAGTTCTTAGTTGTAAGGGACTGGCCCGTACCTTGTAGAATGTGTAGTAGCATCTCTTTCTTCCACCCACCAGATGTCAGTAGCACCCCCTTGCTGTGACAACCAAGAACGTCTCTAGACATTGCCAAGTGTTCCCTGGGGAGGGCGCAGTCACCCTCGTTGAGAACCACTGAACTAGAACTTGCCACCATGTTGTACTTGTGTTCCACTAAAGTAATTACATGTATCAGTCTGCTTTGAGACCCTAAAGAAATACCTCCTCACTGTCTTTGGATAACTACAGATTTTACCTGTCCCTTAAAGCAGAAAAGTGATAAAATATGTGTGAATATGCTGGTCAAAGCTTCAAATAATAAAAATAGATTCGTCACTGGAATTGTGAACAGGAATAGACTTAGACTGTGTGATTATAGTCCCACCCCTGGCGAATAGTACTCAGTATTACTTTCAGCTTAGTATTTGGTTTACGACTCTTTAAATAATATACTTTAAAAAACTGATCCACACCTTTTTTCTTTCCAACAGTGGACCAGCATTTATACTTTCAGGACACCTATGTTTTCTATCAGTTTTCATCTGATGAATGTAGCTACCTATACTGTGAATTCGAACGAGAAGAAGAGTGGCAAAATGGGGTCAAAATGTTACTGCAGCTTGTGCCTCTCATTCGCACCAGAGCTGGCATCTGTGAACTGTAAGTGGGTGCTGTTTTGTTCTGTGGTTAAATTATTCTCACGTTAAGAACATTTACTGTGTCTGGGAATTGTCCTTTGCTCTTTAAGATTACTATCTCCTTTAAAAGGTAGCTGTTCTAGTCCCATTTCTCAGATGCAAGTTCAGAAAGGTAAAATAAATTACTTAAAATGAAATCAGCTATTAAATGACTGATTTAATATTCAAATCTCAGAAGTCCTTGCCTTTCCAGCTACACCATGCTGCACCTAATTTAATTATTGCTATATGAGTAGATGATCTAAATTAGAAATAAACATAATTTGACTTGAGTTGAGAATAAAATAGTAACTCATATCTTATTCACTACCCAAGTCATGGCTTTCCTAAGAAAGAGCTCAACAGACATTTAGGGAAATAATCTAGAAGCAACATTTGGCAAACTGAAACATCAGTCATAGCCCTGGCTTGTGAGTTCAGTGGTTAGAGCATCAGCTTGTGCACCGAAGGGTCTCAGGTTCGATTTCCCGTCAAGGGCACATACCTGGGTTGCAGTTCAATCCCCAGCCCTGGTTTGGGGTGCATGTGGGAGGCAACAATTGATGTGTCTCTCTCACATCCAAATGTTTTCTTCTCCCTCCCTCCTACCCTCCCTCCCTCTCTCCTTTCCTCCCTTCTACTCTTTCTGAAAATCAATGGAAAAAATATCCTCGGGTGATATTAAAAAATAAAACACATGAAGATACTGAGTCACTATATGATTAAAATGAATTAAAATTAACTCATTTTAGAGAAGGTTTGGGAATAAAGACTTGTCATGATATGGCATTCTGACATGGGGGCCCCATTGTGGGGAGACAAAAACCAAGGACATCCACAAAAATTCTTTTCCTCTCTGACATGTTGCAAGTGCAACTCAAAACTGTCCACACCATTAATGACAAGCTTACTTAACTATAGTGTATTGCAGATTAAAAATTTCAGTTAGCCGAAACCGGTTTGGCTCAGTGGATAGAGCGTCGGCCTGCGGACTGAAGGGTCCCAGGTTCGATTCCGGTCAAGGGCATGTGCCTTGGTTGCGGGCACATCCCTGGTGGGGGGTGTGCAGGAGGCAGCTGATCGATGTTTCTCTCTCATCGATGTTTCTAACTCTCTATCCCTCTCCCTTCGTCTCTGTGAAAAATCAATAAAATATATTTAAAAAAAAATTTCAGTTAATAACTTTTACATATTTAGTTTTTAGAATACATTCCCAAACTGTTGACTCTTTCAGTTAGCAGGGCAAGTAGTATTATCCTCATCTCCTGGGTAAGAACGCAGGTTCTAGGAGAAAGACCTACACCCATAACAAAGATAAGTTACCCTTGTTAAAAAGGACAGGGAGCCCTGGCTGGTGTGGCTCAGTGATTAAAGTGTCGGCCCCAGCACCGAGGAGTCTCAGGTTCCATTCCTGAGCAAGGACACATATCTGGGTTGCATGTTCAATCCCTAGCCCAGGTCGCGGCACATGCGGGAGGCAACCAATCAATGTGTCTCTCTCACATTGATATTTCTCTCTTCTTCTTCTCCTCCTTCCTCCCTTCCATTCTCTCTCACAATCAATGGAGAAAATATCCTCCTGGTGAGAATTAACAAAATGAGAAAAAATACAACACTGAACAGTTAATATAGGCTTTTAGAAAAATAAGTATCAGAATACTAATGAGACACTGGGCTAATGGAAAGTTTGATTGTAGAGAACACATTTTATATCAGGAACTATGCTAAATTCTCTATATCAGTGGTTCCCAACCTTTTTTTGGCCATTCCCCACCTAAGCATCTCTAAAATCCTGATGCCCCCCTGTGACATATAATTCTTATTATTCAAAAAATGAACTCCTATTCATGTGGAGGAAGCCTAAAAGGCATTAACTTGGTCTAAACAAGTTTCCAAAGTACATGGCATCCATGAAAGAGAAAAATAAAAGAATGAACGGACAGTTGAAGTATTGAGGAAGACATCATTGAGAAATTATTTTTAAAAATAATATGAAGTGATATGAAAAAAATAGCAAATAAAGTTTCAAAACATATACTAGAGTACTGAAAGGCATAAATATGTCACAATATATATATTGTGCATGAGGCCCCTGGAACCATAAGAAATAAAAAAAATTCACTGTTAATAACTCATTCTAGAATTGTCCCCCTTAAAAATCAAATTGCCCCCCTGTTGGGGCATTTGCCCCACGTTGGGAACCACTGCTCTATATTCATTATTTTATCTTCAGATGAATCCTGTAAGACAGTTACTACTGTTTTTCTTATTTTATAAGTGAGGAAACTGAAGCACAGAAGTCAGATAACCTGTCCAAGGACATACAAGTGCGTGGAGTGTTTGGGATTTGAGTGCTTGTCTCTGTGGCTCTAATGCCCATGCTTTTAGCACCTGATCCCGGGTTCCTAGGTGGTATGGGGGTCATTCTAGCTTCCCTTTCTGAGATGGTACAAATGGAAACTATAAAAATGTTAGATTGACGCTGAAATGGTTATGAATTCACCACCGCTGTTTACAGAGGACCTTGCAAGGGTAACGCAACCTTCAAATATTTACTCCCCACTCAGCTGTCTAAGTACGGAAAATGTCCTGTAGTGTAATGTGCTTTTAATGTGGGTCAGAAGTTTCCTGAGAAAAGCCCAGGAGCATTTCAATGAACTTGAACACGCTTTCTAAGAAGGTGTGGCCTGCTCCTTAAGCTAGAGGTGGCTGTGCCTTGCTCTGGCTCCGGCATACTTTAGCAGCTCTTAACCGTTCCCTGTCCTGAGGGCAAGATGGAACTGGGTGCATCCCCACGGGCACAGGGGCAACTGAACTCAACTCGCAAGCCGGCCTCATGCTGTAGCTCCAGTCCTTTCTCCTCACTCAGCAGACTGGAATGCCAGTGAATGAGGCGGCTTTGTATATAGGGAAATCCTAGGTCTATTCTAAGTTCTGAAAAGGAAAGTGTTTTAAAAAATGGGGTCTTAATATTTAGTCCAGGTTGCTTCCAGTATATGTCACACTGGTCCCTGAACACAAATGTCATGCCTCTAGAGTTGAGAATCACTGTAGCGTGCCTTGTCTGTCAGCAAATGTTTTATGTTGGTGTGAACATGCGCATTTGGGAGTAGAAATTTCTCTGGGAAAATTGGGTCATTAGGAAGCTATGGGTCTATCTGTTCCACATTGTAAGTCCTAACTATAAACAGATAAAATTACTGAACCACTGCAAGTCTCTTCTGGAGAGAGAGGACGGACATGCATTTTTTTTCTGCAGTAGATCTATAAGCCAACTGCTACCAGTGGTTCTCCTTTCTAATGCCGCGACCCTTTAATACAGTTCCTCATGTTGTGGTGACCCCCAACCATAAAATTATTTTCGTTGCTACTTCATAACTGTAATTTTGCTACTGTTAATGAATCGTAATGTAAATATCTGTGTTTTCCGATGGTCTTAGGCTCTACAGCAGCGGTTCTCAACCTGTGGGTTGTGACCCACAGGTGACCCACAGGTAGAATGTTTTCGGCCAAATTTTGGAAAGCCAGACTTCGAGTAAAGGTTATCCAGACTTAGAATAAAGCATAGTCAGAAAAAAAGGTGCCTGGAGACATTGCCCTCTTTCAGGTGTCACAGGCCTTCCTGTGGTTTCATGCATCTGATCCAGTCATAACTCCTGCTCCAACCCGTGATCCCCGTTCATTCCGCCCCGCCCCACACCCACGTGTTCCCTCAGGCCCATAAGATGCTGTGCTCTCTCCTCAGCTTCTTTCTTGTCCAGTCAAATTCTACCCACCCCTCAAGGGGGAGCCCAAGTCCTACTTTCACTGCAAAACTTCCAGGATGTCTCCAGTCCATGTCTGTCTGTCTTTTAGTAACTTACTGTTCTTGCTGTTTGTATCAAAATCTTTTTCCATTTTTCTGTCTTCTTAGTCCTGTCCGTTCAGCTGTTACCCTCTGCTTGCTATCCATTCTACTGAATGCCCTCTAACGTCTGCTCGGTTCACTAATCGAGGTTGACCACTCACGAGCCAAAAGCCGGTCTCCTGGTCCTTCTACTGACCTTTGTGATACTAGTACCTCAAACTAAACTCTACCAATTCCAGGACAGTCAGCATTGATGCCGTTTTTAAAAGAGCTGTAGAGGATTGCTAAAATCAGACTCACGCCGCGCTCAGACACATATAAAGAATGTAGCTTCCTCGGTTTTCTCCGAGCAGTCTGTCTGCTCCCCAATAAGCCTTCATCCTGATAGACAGCCAGACCGAAGGAAAAGAAGCCCGTATTGATAATCTGCTCAGTCAAGTCATCCTACTCAAGTGCAGTTAAAGGGCCCTCTAGTTATCTGTTAGCATATGGTGGTGAAAAGGCTGCCTCTCCGCGCCCTCTCGGGTTCCTCAGCGGGCGTACGGTGCGTGGCGTGGGCCCCGGGCCCCGAGAGGAGGCTCTCGTGTCAGGGTGGGCCCCCTACCCTCCTCGCTGGTGCTGCCTCGTGTGTGGGCAGCCAGTTCCCTAGTGAGCCCTGAGGTGACCCTGGGGTGCTCTGCTGCCCCTGCCATCGAGCCTGAGGCTGGTGTCATGGATCTTTCTGTCCTGGCCTGCCCAGTGCCTGGGGTCCTGCCTGGCTGGTCTGCCCTCTGGGTGCCCGCTGGCCTTGCTCCTGCTCCTGAGCGGGAGCTTCCACAGACCCCGCATCCAGCCGCTCGGCCTCTGCCGAGACAGCCCCTCTCATTGCCTCCCAGTCTGGCTCTGCCTGATTCTAACTGAGTTTTAAGAAATCAGTCCCGTTCATTGCTGTTACTGCGCTGGAGCAGTGCACTTAATTGACGCGTGTGCTAGCGTTCAGACCCCTCACTAACCAACTCTGGGGGACGACGCTTGGCCCAGTGGGTTGAGGCGGATTTCTCGGCATTCACGATTCCATGCTCGAAACGGAGAAGCAGAAGGGCATTGAGGCGGAGGGAACGGTGTGGGCAGGAGGCTGGGAAACGGGTGGCATGTTGAGGCAGTGCAAGGTGTGTGATGTGACAGGAGCAGGGGGCTGCACCCAGCAGAGCTCAGCTTTAAGAGATAGGGAAGCATGGCTCAGATCGATTTCAGGGTCTGCAAATCCACAGGGAAGCCACGCATTACCTTTACATTGACTAAAGAGAACGACTTCACTGCACGTAGGTCCTGCTGGAAGAAATAAAATAATTTGTTATTTGACTTCACAGTAACATTTTTGTCTTGTATCTGCTTAGTCGACATGCAGAGTTGATGGTCTGTGATCTGTTTCTATGTTCAAGGAGTTCCCCTACTTGACAAATGAAGAGCAACTGACTTAGTCGTTCTGCCCAAGCTGCCCTGGCAGTGACAACAATGTTTTCAGAAAAAGAAAACAGACCAGTACAACTCATGCATACAAGCACAAAAATCTTTCTCAATAAATATTAGTAAATAGAATCCAGCAATGTATAAGGATGATCAGACATCATGAAAAAGGGGAGTTTATCCCCAAAATACAAGGATGGTTCAGCATTCAAAAATCAATGCAATTCACTGTATTCACAGTCTAAGAATAAAACTTATATGATAAACTCCATAAATGCAGATAAAGCTTTTGAGAAAAATCAAAATTCATTCATGATAAAAAATATTCTCAGATAGCTAGGAATATAAGGCAACTTCCTCAACCTGATAAAATCTATCATTTACATGATGCTTAGTGAGAAAGAATTGTCTTTCCCTAGTAAGATTGGGAACAAGACTAATACATCTCTTCTTATCACTTCTTTCCAGTACTGGCCAGTGCAATAAGCAAGAAAAAGAAGTAAAAGGTATACAGATGAGAAGAAAAAACTACAGCTGTCTATCTTTGCAGATAACACAATTATATACATAGACAATTCCCTAGAGTCTACAAAAAACTTACCAGAATTAATAAGTGGATTTAGCACAGTCACAGGATACAAGGTCAATATACAAAATTCAATTATATTTCTGGGTATTAGGACAAAAAACCCACTATGAATCACTTAGGTGTAAACGTAAGAAAGCGTGCAAAAGATGCCTGCCAAACATTTCAAAAGCCAAATGAAATAAGACAAATATGTGGAGGATGCATCCACATTCATAGATTGGAGGACTCAATATTAGGATGTTAATTCTTCCCAAACTGACCTATCTTTCCAATGGCAGCTGCCTCCTGATCATTGGCCTCACCGAACCTGTTAATAATAAAACCTACATTTGGAAACATTGACCTCTAAGCAGGGAGTGTCCCAGAGCTCATTCTTCAGACTTTCTCTCTCATCTGGATGTGCCCCCACCTGGTCTTGTATTTGATATCATCCCCACAATGATGACCTCCAAATTTATGTTCCTGTGTCCCCTTAGCACCCTCCTCTATACACTGGCACCTCCCACTGTCCTGTCACCTCAGTTCCCTTCATTCTCCTTATCTTCCCTAACTGTCCCATGTCCACCTGACAGGTAGAAACAACCTGAGAAATCCATCAGCATCCTTCATTTAGGAAATGGTGCTGGATTAACCCTTCCTAATTGAGGAGATCAACCTCAAGTGGGCCATTTGTACATCTCAAACCTCCCCTTTGTAGTCTTGACTTTCCTGATTAGATCTTCATTTTATGGTCTTTGGACAGGAGGAAGTACGCACGAGTAAACAAACCTTTTTTTTTTAGTGTTTCGCAAAAATGTTTTTCATGATGGAATTTGGCGTAAGTTTTGTGTTGGGATCAAAGGTGAAGAAAATGTCCATTTATCACTTGAAATTGTTTATATAAAAATGACTCTGAAGTCAGCTGACGTTAATCTTTGCTATTACTCATCACCCCTTCTCCCAAGAAAAGGCTAAATCCTCCCAAATTTCCATTGTTTACATGCAAGGCTTATTGCAGGTGTGGTAACAGATCGCTTATCTTTGTCAGAGTGCGTCAGTGTTTAAGAGTAGTACAGGAATTTGAATAAAAATTGAACTTTTAGGCCCGGTTGTGCCAGCTTTAGAATTGTAGCTGTTTAAATATTCAGGATTGATGCTAAAATCCTTAATGTAAAATATACAAAGGAGATATCAGTAATAACTAATTTTATTCAGTTTTAGATGAATGTGTAACTATATACCCCGGACTCTAATGAAACCTGTCATATTCACAATTTACTACTGATTGAGAACTTTCCTTTAGAAGCATAACTAGTAGCCTGATGCTATGAAGAAGTATCTTCCCTCAAGAAGGTTTAAGAGGTGTTTATATTCATCATATTGAACACCTCAAGAAAAAATCCAATTCTCATTTTCCTACCACCCATTTTTCCTTTTGTCATAGCATTTGCTTTATTAAGAAAAGCAGGCCTGTCCAGAATGTAGGTGTTATGGGAGGGTACAGTTGGACAGTACTTGAGTGCTGGGTCTGACGCCCTTCTCACCCGCTTGGGGTCAGTAGGTATTGGATGTGGTAGAGATCGAGTCTGTGCTCCTTGGGGAGTGTTCTCTTGAGGACTTGCTGGCAGTGATTTCTTAGAAAGAAAATGCTCATATCTGGCCCAGGAAATGTTTCTGAAAGGAAAAGTCCCAGAATACCTTTCCGTGCCTGACAATCAGCAGGTGTGAAATGGATTCTGGGTTGTCCCAGGAGAATGTGAATTGCGCCGTTTCCTCCTCAGCTTGGTGGAGGAGCCCTCCTCCTGCTCAAGACTCGTTCTTCTCCCCGGCTTCCTCGCTCTCTCTCTTTGTTGGCTCTTATCCTTCAGTAACCAAATGGTTCTCCCAATCATAATAACAAAAAATCAAATCCACCTTTGGTTTTATGTCTTCTAGCTACTTCTTCATCCATCTCCTTTGCTTTATAGCCAAAGTTCATGGCTCTCAGCCTAAAGCCCAGATTCTTTAGCAATAACAGATGGAGCCTGACTGGTCTGGCCTTGGCTTTACCTCTTGCCATTTTTCCGCTTGCATGTCCGGGTCACCCTGCCGCAGTTCCAGGGCCATACTTATCCATCAGAAACTCACCATGGACGTCACTTCTCCCAAGACACCTCTGACCATCACACATCGGGCTAAGTGACTCTCACTTGTGTTGCAGAGTCTATCTATCCTAAAGATAGATTTTGCTAAATCTACCGCATATTACGATTTTTTCCCACATACTTGTGTGCTGTATATCTCCTGTTTGTCCTGGGATCATGTTTGAAAGATTTCTATCTTGGTTCAAACAGTGCCGGTGTCCTGGAATTTCATTAGCCCCTAGCAGGAGTAGTCTGAAGTCCATCCTAAAAACCATGTTTCTCTCAAGTTCCTTCAAACCAAACAGACCAGGACCGGTCAACATGGGCCTGGCTGTGGGGGGTTTCAGGGGGAGGTAGTGGACAGGCCTGTCTGACATCCTCTTTTCTGTAAGAATTCCGATTGGAAGACAGGTGTGTTACCCACCCTCATCAGTCCCAGTCCAGAATATCTCTGTTTAACCCACAGGTTAATGTGTAGTATGTATATAAGGCACACTCAGAAACAAATGAAAGCCCCTGAGATGGCAGTAGGAGCATTTCACATCAAAGCTGACTGAGGCCACATTTCATATTGTTAGATGTGTCTGTCACGTGCAGCATCAGCAACATCGCCATGCCCAGCAGTGCTGGCTCAGCAGGCCTGGAAGGTCATGAGTGACATCTCAGCGGGATTGGCATGTGCCAGTTTTGCACAGTCTCTATCTCCTGAACAACTTGACTCCAAATGTTTGTCTATTTTGTGGTTGTTGGGATGCGTTTAACACTTTTTTTTCTGTAGGAACAATGTTATATGTTGTGGTAGCCCTTGGCAGCCCACATATGCTATTCAATATTGAGACACAGACAGACAGACAGAACTAGTGAATTTTAAAAATTTGATCACATACAAAGGTAAAGTGATAATAATATTTCTCTAAGAAAATGCTTCCAACCTTCCACTGTGGAATACCAGGAAATCAAACCCACCTTGAATTTTGAGGCACAAATGTTTTGATTAAAGAATGTTCTAGCTCATGTATAGAATTACAGTAAGTTTTCTTTGTGAAAACTTCATTGGAATAATAATCTCAAACCCATTATACTAATTCTCATGAAGACATTTTCACAAAGAGAATTCTGGGAATCTCTGCAGGGAAGCCAGTTAAATCCAAGTTGCTGGAGATGCTGCTGGGACTGGCAGTATGAAACTATTGCCCAGATCACGGTTCCTGTGCGCTGCCTCCTACTGCTCTTTATTGGAACTCAACCACGTTGAGCTGAGAGTTTGTGTTGAAAGACGTTCTTGGGTGGGGAACTTCTGCTTCTTTTCTTTTACATTATGCATTGCGTAAATGATTGCCAAACAGTTGCCTAGGTAGGGTACTGACATGAAGTCTGTGCTAATTATTTCCTAGAACAAGATCAGGCGGTGGGGGTGGTAATTATGCTGCTGTTATTTAATCTATTTTCAAAGTTACCAGATCTTTGGTATGAGGTATAAGAAAGTCAATCTTGTTGGATTTTAGTGACAAAAAGGTCATTGAAAGGAAGACCTGCTGCAGGGAGCTAGGAGAATGTATGAATAACTAGAGGGAATAGTTCTTGAGTATAAGCAGGGTCCTTCAGTTGACTTGAAGGTAACTAGTTAATATCTTGTGCAGCAATACTCCTGTGATGGTAGTTCATAGCAGAGCATTCCTTGAAGTTTAAGGTTCTCGGTAAATATGCAGGGTGGGGCAAAAGTGGGTCTACAGTTGTTCATGTGGAAAATAATGCAATCAATAGTAATCCAAGGATAAATTCTGTGTTTCATGTACCCACAGATATAAACCTACGTTTGCCCCACCCTGTCTTCAACAAATAGTCATCGAATGTCTCTCACACCAGTTTGTGTTCTAAGTGTTGGGGATGCAACAATGAGCAAAAGAGATATCTCTACTCCCACAGAGCCTACAATCTAGTAGGGGAGGATAGAATTTCATAAATGAACAGATTTATGTTGGTTAAAGGTGGAAACCGTTAAGAAGAAAAATAAAGTGGGAAATGAGGGCTATGGATATGGGTCAGGGAAGGCTTCTCTGGGAAGTTGCCAGAGACTTGAAGGATGTCAGGAGAGGAGCAATGTGGGTATCTGAGGAAGGCGTTCCAGGTCGAGAGGACAGCCGGTGCAGAGGCTCAGGGCAGAAGCATCGAAAACAAAGCAAGTGTGGCTGGAGGAGATAAGAGAGGGAGGAATGAGAAAACCACCAGAAGGCCAGATCCCAAGGGCTTCGTAAAGACTTTGATTTTATGCAAAAGGAGATGGAGAGTCCTTTGAGGATTCTGAGCAAAGGAGGGGCATGATCTAACTTGCATATTAATAAGTCCCCCCTGGCCCCTGGGTCCAAGTTAGATTCTGTGGCTGGACCACAGTGGTAGCAGCGGTGGTAAGAAGTGGTCAAATAAGAGATACACCTGGAAGCCAATAGGATTCCAGGATGGATGCAGTGTGGATTGTGGGTGGGTGGCTGTGCTTGGGGGAAGGGAGAGAAAATCAAGGCTGACGAGCAACTGGGAGGATGGACTTGCTATTAGTTAAGGTCAGGGAAGACGGTGGGGAGGGGAGGGCTTTTGTTTCTTTTTTGGTGGGAGCTGGGTAGGATGATAATATGTCCAGTTTGATAGTTAGGGGGACCAGGGCAGGGGACCACAGGCTTTTGCCACTCCTGTGTCCTCTCAACTACCCTTAGATATTAACCTCTCCAACTTATAAAGACGTCTGCCCGCAGCAGTAGGACTTGGGTTCCGGCTTGGGCTATTGTTACACAGAGACACTGAGAAGCAACCATGAACATGCTTAAAGGGGTGTGCCCACTGGGTGGGAGCTTCCCGCTGGCACAAACCCTCAGGGATGGGTCTTTCTTCCGGGGTCACTCCTTTTCTGTCTTAAAGTCAACTTGTCGTTGCCGGTACCTGGGGATTCCAGCCCGGGTTTCTGTGGTTCCCTTCCCTAGCCACACTTGGAACTTCTCTCTTCCTCTCTTGTCCACTGAGCAATACATGGGAAATATGCAAGTATTGCAACTGATTCTTTGCTTTACTCTCCCTTGCCCGACCTGTTCCATTATCTATTTTGATCTGATATGTGACAACGTTGTCTTCACTGGACTGCACTGATGTGTATTTACATACATAAAATAATCAGAATTCATCTACACTTTATGAAAATACATTTGCTGGGGAAAGACGGGTCTGGTATTTCTGGGCATTTTGGCATTGAGCCTTGGCGGGACCCAATGGTGAGGAAGACAAGTGGTTGAGGGTTAGCCTTCTCTCTTCCTTTCCCCTTTTCAGACTCCTACTGTTTGCTCATTCCCACCAGTTCTGCTCCCAAGACTCTCCTTCCCAGCTGGTGAGATGCAGGTGCCTGCTTGTGCCCGTGCCCGGGGCAAGGGGCACATTAGCAGGAAAGAAAGGGTGTTTCTGAATTCTAGGGCTCTCAGCAGGCAGGGGGATAGCCCTTGCTGGTTTGGAGTCTGGAGAACAGCAGGACGAGATCTGGGTCTTAGAAAGGTAATCCTTGTGTCTGCAGGAGATTGGACACAAGGGGAGAAGACAGAGACAAAGAAGTTGATCGGGTGGTTAAAATAATTTGTGCAAGAGAAGGTGCAGGCCTCAACTGTCAGTGAGGCTTGGCCGTGACCGTGAGGGACTGAAGGAAAGCAGAGCCTGAGGAAGGGAAGTGAGAGAGTCTGGTGTCTGGCGAGGCGGGCGGAAGGGGATGGCCACAGGGCGACCACGGAGCTGAGCTGTGAGGGGCGCGGGCAGGAGGAAGAGGAGTTCAGTGTAAGTTATGCTGAGTTCCAAGAGCCTAAAGATTCCCCACGTGGGTGGAAATTCCTGGAATTGCCACCTAGAGCCACATTGAAGGCAGATGGAAAAACAAGGGGAGCTCGAGGCCGGAGAAAGATTAGGGAGGTCCAGGCGAAAACTGTGCTGATGGAGGTGATAAAAGTGGGACATGGGCTTCGGGCAGCTCTCTGGAGATTATCACCCCGCTTTTCTCAGGCACATTTCCTTTGTGCCGAGGCATGTTTTGTGCTGGAAGAATGATGACAGGTAGTTTTGCTTCTGAACAGGGACTAAATTATTTGCCACTGAACCAGCAACTGCTCAGCCATCACTCATGAAATAGTCATTATCAGTCACAAACACAAGGGCTTCCCTTGGAATTTTGAGTTTCTCTCAGAAGTTTGTTGAAATGACATTCATGACAGAATCTGTGGTGCAAAATACCTCATCCCATCAACTAACCCAGGTGTCTGCAGGGTCTGAGAAGCAGGGGACGGCGTGACCAGCTGCGCCTCCCTGTGGACCCAGACGGAGCATCGAAGCCCTTGGGATGTGCCCTGGTGTCTCGGTGCGCTTGGTGCTTCATTTCCTGACAGATCTGTCAGTCACCTCAACTTAATCGTATAATTTGGTTTGGCGGCTGAGGTTATAAAACGTTGCAAATCTCTCCTTAGTATAACTTCATGTATAGGAAAACCTTTTTAAGACCTTTTTTTTTTTAATGCTTTTATTTATTTCAGAGAGAGGAAGGGAGAGGGAGAGAGAGAAACATCAATGATGAGAGAGAATCATTGATCAGCTGCCTCCTGCATGCCCCCTACTGGAGATCGAGCCCAAAACCCAGGCATGTGCCCTGACTGGGAATCGAACTGTGCCCTCCTGGGTTCTGGATCGACTCTCAACCACTGAGCCATACTGCCCGGGCAGAGAAACCTTGTGAATAGATAATTTTAATAATAAAGCTCATTGTTTGAAATATTCATCATCAATGTAACTTGCTTTTTGGGGAATACGGTAAATTATCATGCTCAGTTCCCACTGTTTTTATTGGGTAGGTCATTAGGTAATGTTTCAAACACTTTGCTGCATAAGTAATTAAGCTATTGGACAACACCTGCACTGTTTCATACCTGCATCATGTAGTTCTTATAAAGGGAGTAGTTTGTAACTCACTGCTCTGAAAGGGTATGGCTTGTTTTCTATAAAAAGGTTTAATAACATGTACAGAACAGGAAGCCAATGTCAGAATTGATCTGACCAGCGTTTCTTTTCTTGAAGAGCTTCTTAGCTCCCCTGTGAGCTGGGAGCCGCCCTCCTGCCCCTCCGGCTAGCACCCCAGCCGGCCCACTGCTATTGGTGCGATTGAAATCAATCACTGGACTGCCATCCTGATAACGCCGATCCGCAGGGCAGTTACCACACCCCTCCAGTTCCACAGGGGAGAAGGGATTGCTTGTGGAAATATGGACCTGGGAGACAATTTATATATTCAATGGCATTAGTTAATTTTTTTCTTTGACCAAACCAAGAAAAAGAATGCAGTTCTGTAAGATTTGTTTTAAAAAGTAGATCATTTTGTACGTTAGTACATGCGTTTGTGCAGTGAACATTTTTTCATGAATTACATTAGAAAGGTGATTTTCCTAAACAAACTGATCCTATACTGTGTAATATATCTCTGTAGATTCAACATATGCACACACTTTTTTTTTTTTTTTTTTTTTTTTGGCTTCTCAACTGGGCTGTCTCTCTTAAAAAAGAACAAAGGGCTTCTTCTACTATTGTTTTCCACATAAATCCTATCATAGTATTAGGTCTATAATAGACCATTTCAGAATACATCTGTTTTGGCTGGAACTCAGAGGGAGTGGAAAATTCATGATTCATATTTTCAAAATCTGGATTTCATTTAGTCTAGAGGGAATGTTAGTGCTTAACCAGCACATATTCACAGCCACTTAAGCTTTGTGTATGTCCGTATCTGTAAATCAGTGTGCCGGGATTGTGTTGTGAAATCATTTGGAGAACAGCACTCCATCTTCAGGATTTAGCTGGTGTTTTGTGAAGAGGTTCTTGCTGACTGAATTTGAAGGGACATTTGGGCTGCACCAGAACTGAGTTCCCACGGCACTACTGACACCATGTTATTTGCTTGGGGACTTTCACTCATGTATTAAACAAGAAGGATTAGACAATCGTGTGTTAAACAGTGGGAATGCCATCTTGTTCCCCATAACTTGGTAGATACATTTGAGTGACCAGAGCTGAAGGGTAATTCGTTCTTTGTTTTTCAAAGGTCTCATCGGAAAATCGAAGACTCAGAAGAAAGCAGTGATGAAATTCTCGCACGTCTAACGTCTGCGGTAAGGCCACGCACGTCCCCTCCCGAGGGGTGCGGAAATGATGAATCCAGGGTTTTTGAAGGGAGGCATTTGGCAGTGATGTAGGGACACTGGCCCTGTGGCTGCTCATCATTGTTGGAGGCCCCCGTCAAGGTGAAAGGAGGCCCCGGCATGGACTCGCTCTACTTGGTGCAGCCTGTCCAGCAAGACCATGGATATTCCTGGTGGAAAATTCCTGGCACCTCCGTGGAGGCATAAAATCTGATTTTTTAAATAAAGCATGACTTAATCTAGGGGAAGTTGTGACCTACTGCACGAAGGAGAAAAGACTGTGTTTCATTAGGGGAAAAAAAAATAATTACCACAGCCAACAAAAGGCCAGATGATTGGTTTTTAATGTACTAGAATGGAACATTTTCATTGTGTTTTTTTAAGGCCAAGAATCAGAATTGGTAATTGCCTTGTTGGTTGAAGAGACGTTTATGCCCACCTTCATAGAAAAGCTAGCGTGGTCAGTGGCCATGGGGCTGCGGTTTTGAAGGGCTCTAGCCATCCTCCGCGCAGAATCTTCATCCACTGGCGTGGCTTTTGGGAAGCTGTTCTAGCCTTACCAAAGCTTCTTTAATTCTGCTTTAACTTTATTATTGGAATTGCTGAAAATCATGCTGGGTTAGGTTATGTATGTGGTTGAAACTGATCTTGTACAGTTTTACACACCAGGTTGGTGTCTGAGCATAGCTTGAAAGTTAGAAGTAGCCTTTCCTACTCTTAAACATAGCTTAGAAAAGTAATTTTTTACTAAATACAGTGATCGGTGGTATAAAGCTTCATGTGAAATGGAATTTTGACAGCATATTAAGAAAAGCTATTTAGCATGACCTTTACAGCTTACTTTTATTTATTTATATGTTTTTTTATTTTATTTTTTTCATCACCATTTATTCCTTCTATGCCCTCTTCCACCACCCCATCCCTCCCCCTACCATTTATCTTTTATATTGAAGTATAATTGACACACATCATTGTATTTGTTTCAACATAATGATTCAATATTTGTATATATTGTGATACGTTCACCACAATAAGTCTGGACATCTGTCACTATACATAGTTACAGAATTTTTTTTCTTGTGATGTGAACTTTTAAGATTTATTCTCTTAGCAACTTTCAAATATGCAATACGGTATTATCCACTGAAGTTCCCATGCCTTACAGTACATCCCCACGACTTACTTATATTATAACTGGAAGGTTGTACCTTTGACTCCCTTCACCCATTTTGCCCACCCCTGCTTCTGGAGATATAGATATGTAGATATATTAAAGCCTAAGCAACCGTTACGACCAAATAACCGGAACGACCGGTCAACTAGTCGCTATGACACACACTGACCACCAGGGGGTAGACGCTCAATGTGGGAGCTGTCCCCTGGTGGTCAGTGTGCTCCCACAGCCAACCTCCCGATCAGGACTGGGCTAGACGGCCCTGATAGACCCTGAACGCTGGCCAGGCCTAGGGACCCTACCCGTGCACGAATTTCATGCACTAGGCCTCTAGTATAGATATAAAATCACATTTTCTTTATCCATTTATCTGTTGATGGACACTTCAGTTGTTTACATATCTTGTAAATAATGTTGCAGTGAACATGGGGATGCAGATATCTTTTCTAGTTAGTGTTTTACTTTTCTTCGGATAAATTACCTAGGTGTGGAATTGATGAATCACACAGTAGTTCTATTTTTCATTTCTTGAGGAGCCTCCATTCTGTTTTCCATAGTAGTTGCACCAATTTACATCCCCACCAACAGTACCCAAGGGTTCCCTTTTCTCCCCATCCTTGCCAAGACATGTATTATTTCGTGTCTTTTTGATAATAGACATTCTAACAAGATGTGCGATGATATTTTATTGTGCTTTTGATCTGCATTTCTCTGACGATGAATGATGTTGAGCATCTTCTTGCAAACCCATGGGCCATTCTGTATGTCATCTTTGATAGGGCTCTAGCAATCCTTCACACAAAATCTTTATCCAATGGCTTTGTTTTCTAGAAACCTTTTCTAGCAGTTTAAAATATGGACCAAAGAAGAGTGCCTCATGTGTGCACAGTCATTAAAATGGCACCCACAACAGCACTATGAAATAGGTGGGATATCTGTTTCATAGATATGAAAGCTTGTGACGTTAAGTAATTTGCCCAAGATCACCCATCTAGAATGGCACAGAGCCAGGATCTAAATGCAGACTTTTCTACTTCCCAATCATGTTCTCCCAGCAATACCATTCACTGTACTGTCTTTTACAGTCATCTCTTTTTATTCAAACTTGGGAGTTCTGTAGGTGGCTGTCTTTTAAAAAATTCGCACTCTTTAAACCCCAATCATTTATTTCTTAGTCCCAGTTTAGGTTCATAAAAAAAAAAAAAAAATTCCTGAAACTCTACCCTGGAAGAAAAGTGAGTTTTCATAGTAAAGGAACATGAGAAGATAGTACATGTTTAAAAATACTAGTAAAAATGTCTTTATAATTGAGCCAGATTTACAGTTGTTGAATTTATTCAAACATGACCAATGTAAATGGTCCAGTCATGTTTCTGGTGGTTTTCAGCAAAGAGCCACCCTCCCAAGTGCCTGATGTCCGCAAACCTAAACAATAAAACTCTGTAAGAAGTTTTCAGCTCATGGGAAAATGACAGATGTAATAGAATCCTTCCATTATAGAAAGTCTACAGAAACACTTTGGACATTATTATCTGGAAAGTGTTTCTCTGTTATATATAGTTTCTGCCTTAGCACCTTAGCTTCATTTCTAATTTCTTCTGACCCTACGAATTTTGTTACCTTGAAAACTTTCTCTTTTTCATTTACTATGAGTCTCTGTTGGTCTGATAAAGCTGGTGGGCTGAGAAGGGCCCTTGGACGACATAGCCTCCCAGTTCCCACTCTTGAAGTTCTGAGCATGATTTTATTTTTAACCATGCATCCCTCCAGTGTTCATGACAAAAAGAGTACTCAGAATTGATGATATGACTTTTACATATTTGTATTGCAATGCAGGGTAAACAAAATATAGGGAAGAATTTATAATGAATTAAGTGTTACTTTCAAAGCCATAATTCTTAGGATGTAAATTTAGGAAATATGTTAAACGTTGAGGCATTGCAAAGAACTGAGAGTACTTGGGAAGCATCCAGAGACAGGAAATAGAAACATAGATATCTTTAAAAGGAGATAAAAACTGATTCTAGACTTCCGTCTCTTGTTTCTTTAAAAGCAACATCCCAAACAATCGCTATTAAACCATTTCTCTTTCTTTTGGCTAAATTTTCATGATGGAAATTGTAGGGATAAGAAAACACAAACATCTTATCTGGACTTGAGTAAAATTCGTGGATTTTGTTCAATTGTCAAACCACCGAGCTGATGTGAGTTAGGCGAAGATGTGAATTCCATGTGTCAGATGCCTGTTTGGTGGTATGGTGACATTAGTGGCATTTATGAAAGGCTAGGGGGCATGTGGTGTAGTACTTTGTGCTGCTTGGTCCTGTGAAATCAGCCATCACTTGGATGGTGAAAGAAAACAGTGTTGAGTGTCTACAATATAATGCTAAGTTGGGGTGATAGTGGTGTAGAGTTTGTGGCCAAATCTTGAGAGATGATTTAAAATTACAAATCAAGTATTCAGAATTTGGAAGAGAGGTCAATGGGGATGAGAGCAAATTCCAATACTCTGGGACCATGTAACTAGACCCTCTTACACCCTCCATTGCTTCTCAGAACAGATTTAGTTTATAATTTTCATCTGTTTCAATTTCTCAGCATCTTTCTGCTCTGTCCCCTCACTCATGTTCTTCGGTTCATCCCATTTGAAGGTAGAATCCGAGCTTCTGATGCTTTTAATGGCATTTTCTAAATTCCTTCTCATGGGGTCTTTGGGTGCATTACCAGTCCTCTGAGAAATTCCGCTGAGCTAAAAAATCTTACTTGCCAATCAAACCCAAATTGTAAATGAAGGTACCTGCTGTAAGTTCTAGAAGACCGTGAAGCAAATGAAGCCCCAAGAAGCAAGTCAGCCATGTTTTTGGTGAAAGTGCTAGAAAAAAAGAAACCTGCTTTGGGATTTCTTTCTGTGTTTCTCTAGGAGGGAAACAAAAGAGAGCTGATTATTACTAACTCTGCATATTGTCAACTTCACAGAAACCTTTTTCCCTGCTCAGTGTCCAGAAATTGTGATGTAACACTCTCAGTTTTCACGTCTACTGTGACCTTGTTCTCTCATGATTCTAGCATTCCTTCTAGTTAAGGTCTTGTTCTCACTCCCCCTGCTCCCCCCCACATTTGGAATCCTGCTTGACCCATAAAACGGATCTGATTTCACTTTCATTCACTAAGGCCTGCCCTTAACTTGGACCTTTGATTTTTCTCCCAGGTCGTCTTTTCCTTACAGTTCCCTTGGGAAACGGTGGTTCCCGAGGCACAAGGAACTGGGTCTATTGAACAACCAGTTGTTCTGAATGGCTGAGTGCATGATGCTGTGAAACTCAAAGACGTCAACTTTTCAAGATTTTCGCTCTTGTCCGCCATCTCCTTCCTCTAAGATTGCCAGTTCTCAGAGTTTGCTTTCACCCATTTGAAGCCCCTCTTCTTTGCCATGTCTAATTTTTCACCTGAAACGTCAGCTATGTTCTTGAAGGATGTGTCTGTCACAGGATGCTATTTATACCTTTCTGGGTCCAGGAAGCATACAAAGTGTCCAGGATTTCTGTCGTTTGTACTTCTCGATGAATCTGCAAGTTGGATTTGATTCATTGGAGAATTTCTTTTTCAACAGTAGTATCTGAAGATAACAGTGACAGCTTTTTAAATCGGAAGCTTTCCAGTTGGTACTGATTCAGCGAGCAGAAATAGCGTGGGATTTGGGTTTTGATGAATCTCAAAAAGTTAGGCTTTTAGAGACTTACTTAAGAGACCGTATGCCAAGTTAGCAAGGTCTAGAAATAATCTTAGGTGAGTCAACGTGGGGAGAATCTGTCACATTTAATACATGATGAGCACAACCCAGTGATGATTTTCACCACATATGGAAATATGTTTTTTTTAAACACGCACCTTTTTCCTGGCTGTCTGCCTCTTCCTTTCTGGGGAATGGAGAAACGGGGTGTAGTTAATCTCCCTTTTCTTCGCCTGTCACAGACCTGAGTGAGCATGTTTGTTCAGAGAATAAAAGTAAGTTACTCCCCCAGGGAATGACTAACTTCTGTCTGGCTGCCACAGGATCATGAACATCTTGTTACCTTATATTTCTTATCTGTAGGGAACATAAAATTCCTGCTTGGAATCCTTATTCTGGCTCCAGCTCTTCCAGTGGCTTAAGAGCGACTCTGTGATTTGGAGAAGGGCCAGGTGGATTGAGTTTTTAAAGAAAGTGGCAAGTGAGACCCTAGAAGAGAGATCTGGTTTCAAGGAGCATTTATAAAGCACCAGAGGAGTTGAAGCACATTTCTGGTGTAGTATTCCTTGTTCTTGTTTTTCATAAGAAGTCATGGGGCTCATTAGTGTCAAAAGGGCCTTGGGCTGTGGATTGTAGGTCTCCGGGCCTATTGGTTGCTCTTTCCCCCGGTGGGATCACACATAACACTTCCCAAACCTATGATTATCAATACCCGAACAGACAGCTGAATGGAATATTTCTATCATTTGTCAATAAAAAAAATGCATATATGTTCTATGTCTGTTGCACATCAGAATGATTTTCATCATCCTGGAAATAAACCTCAAATTCCAAGATTATAGATGTACACACATAACTTTTTAAAATTAATTACTCAGTTATCATCTCTGCTTCCAAATAAACCTGCACCTACCCAGATTATGCCGTAATCTAATTTAACTCCAGCCTTGAGAATTTAGTTTTTGGTGAACAGTATAATACATGCTGTTTGCCTACTGAAACGAGCCCAGTGGGGAGACATTTATTGGAAAGCATCTGTTCTGGGCACTGTAAGTGTGTAGAACCCGTTCAAGAATAAAACGTGTCTCAACAAATCTCTTGTGAAAAGGGGAAGAGCGTGTGTGTGTGTGTGTGTGTGTGTGTGTGTGGTGTGTTGTACGTGTGTGTTGTGTGTGTACATGTATATGTATACATATATATGTATACTATGGTATTTGGATATCTATTCCCAATATGAAAATTATTTTGACATGCAATACACATAGAAAACATAGACATTTTTGATTGAATAGAAACATACTACTCAGCTGTCAGTCAGTATATTGACAGTCTTGAGTTTGTGAAATGTTACTGTGAAATTCTGTCTGAGGGACATTAAAGGAGCTTTAAAAGAATGATCCATGAATATCTCATATTGGGCTGCTTCTTTGTGCATATGTTTAAAATAAAACTTCTTACAGCTACTTCAATGAAATGTAATTTTGCATTCTTAAGTCAATGTTATAGCTTTATATAGCACATATTCATATTGCAGAAGGACCAGGAGGCATATAAAAAAAGGAAAAATTACTTGAATTTTTTTGGTGGTGATGAAATAAGGTAGATTTTTTTATGTTTCTGTCTTTTTACTTTGTTGTAAAAGTTAGAATATAATGAAATTTCATGTGACTGCTGTGTAGAAATAGTGTGAAATCTGTTCCTCTATTTGTAAGTGTCAAATGGTGGTAAACCTGGTGGTGAGCTGTCTTCACTGTGGATTCAACTCTGTAGTTTTCTTCTTATGTACCTGACACCTGGATTGTTTAACTTGGACTTAGAGACTTTTACAATTTTTAAAAATCCCTGACTAGAAAAGTGCTCATAATGAAACCACTCATAAATAACTTATTAACACTCCTGGTGTTTATTGCTTCCTAGGTTATTTTTCTTATGTGTATATATTTTTATTTTTAAAATGACCCTTTTATTTTGTGGTCTGTACTTGTCACTTAATACGTTTTCAGTGCTGAAAGTACCTCCTGTGACATTTATAGTGGATCTGTCATATCCCGTTTCATGATTTACCATTTCCCCTACTTTTGAATATAATGCTTATTTTTCATCTTTTGCTCTTATAAACAGCACAGAGATGACCTCTGTGTGGGTAAAATGGGGAAGATGTTAGTGTATCAACCTGTTGATTTCGGAAGACCACCTGAGAAGCGGGTAAAGGCTAAGAATGACTGATATCTGGAGTTTTTGCCTTGTGCGGGCATTCTGCTAACGCTTTTCATGCACCATTGCACTTCAGGCTCACTCAGCAGAGTACATTATCATCACAGTGAGGAGATGGAGCTTTTTAGACAGAAGTAGTCACTGAGTGTCCACTTTGTCCTGGCCAGTTTGGTTCAGTAGTTAGAGCGTCAGCCCAGGGACCAAAGGGTGGTGGGTTTGATTCCTGGTCAAGGCATATGTCTCAAATTCAATCCCCAGCCCCTGTCAGGGCAGTCAGGGTGCATGCTTGAGGCAACCAGTCATTGTGTCTTTCTCACATCAATGTTCCTCTCTCTTTCTCTCTCCCCACCTCTTCCCTCCCTTCCACTCTGTCTGGAAAATAATGGAAAAAATATCCTCAAGTGACGATTTAAAAAAAGAAAGTCCACTTTAATTAAAAATAACAATTTAGGATTCTTAAAACAGTTTTTCACATCATCTTCACTTAACACATTATAGTTACTGAATAGGTCTCAACAAATGGGATTTAGGATTAGATTATAGAATTTTTTGGAAGAATTTTATGAAATAAGACTTGACAAATTACAGTAAATAACATTTTAATATCTAAATGGTCAGGAGTCATTAAATACTGGTAAACACGGCTGTGTGGTTTAGCAATTGAGAATTCAATCAGACTGCTTCTGAGGGTTTCTGGCTTCATTATGTGCACTCCGGAATGTGCAGACTCTGGTAAAGATTTTATAACAGATAAATCATTTTGCAGAACTGGACTCTATTAGCAAGTTCCTATAAGACGCTAAGAAGGTGTTGAGGAGTAGTTTTTTAGGAAGGCTCTGAGGATCTGTGTTACTATTTCATGGTTGGTAGAATAGTCCCCCAAAGATGAATACCCTCATTAGCACCTGCAAATATCACATTAGATGGTAAAAGGGGCCATCAGATATAATTAAGGCTGCAGACCTGATTGTCTGCATGCACCCATTCGAATCCCATGAACCTTTAAAGCTAAGAACTTACTCTGGCAAAAGTCAAAGAGAAATGGCAGAAGAGAAGGTTAAACAAAATCCAAGCACGAGAAGGATTAAACACAGCATTGCTGGCTCAGAGGAGGAGGAGCCCACGAGCAATGACCATAGAGGCCTCTGGGAGTTAAGGGCAAGTTCCAGGTGACACCGGAATCCTAGAACTACTTCAAGGTTGGCATAAAATAAATGGACATTTCCTTTGCCTGTTCAGGCTTTTGAATCTTGAGTTCTGACTCTTGTTCTCCTAGGAATCCCTCCGTGTTAGTGATTTTTATAGACAGACTTGCTAGTTGGCAAAGGTCTTATTTGATCTGGATTCATCCCAATCCAGTGTTTTGAATGTAACATCCCTTTATGCTTCTATAGGAGTCTACCCCCTACAGGTAGGAGACCCCTACATAGGAGACCCCTGAGATACCTGGGACCTGACTAGTGTTATGGTTATAATAAGGCTATCATTGAGACACCTACCTCCAAAAAGCACAGTGAGTGGGAATAAAGTCCTGCATTTAGGTTTTTAAGTTTCTTATGTAAGTCAGCTACATGGACATGCATCTGCTTGGACAGAGGTTCACATTAAAAAGATCTGATAGTTTTCAGATGATCACAATCACAGTATGAGTTAACAATGGAAATTGGGTTACTTAGTATGGACAACAATGTTTTTAGTAAAATTAATAGGCATATCTGTATGTATTCAAAACAAGTTTATATAAAAGGTTTTAACAGTGACAACAATAAAAGTAAAGTTAATAAAAAGATTTTAAAAATATCCCTAGTCTTGATATATTTGCACAAGCATAAGCATATTTTGTCTTCGCAGCATGCTAAACAAACACGTCTTTGATGTGGTGACAGCAATTACTGGGGAAACAGCAATTTGTTAAATAAACTATTAGGTGGAGAACAGTGGTGTCTAGACAGATATTTATATATCTTTCTTAATTTTCCAATTATTGGTTGACATGAACAGGTATTGCAGCATTATCTATGTGTCAGATTTGTGGCAACATTAGCTCTTCAACAAAATAATGAACTTGGAGATAGGAAAACAGGCTTCTGCGGAACAAAGAAAACTGCTGCTTGGCCGATGGGTATTCATAGGACAAGAGTCCAGCCAGCATTACTACGCAGTTTGTATCTTATCTGCAAGTGTGTTGATGACTTTAAGAAGCATATTTATTTGTGTTTTTTTCCTAGAGTGGTTAAAGTCTCTACTAACTTAAAATCTTATAGAGGTTTAAGAGTAAGTCTATTTGGGAATAAAACGGGGAAGAATGCTGGATTGTGTTCCTTCTTATATTTAACTAGAGGCCTGTTGCAGGAAGATTCCTGCAAGAATAGGGCTTCCTGCGGCCGTCTCCGCCGCCCCACCTGCTTCCCTCCCTTCTCCGCTGCCCCACCTGCTTCCCTGCACCGCGCCTGCTTTCCTCCCATCTCTGCTGTCCTTGCTTGCTGCTCTGTGCCTGGATATGCAAATTAACCACCATATTGGTTGGGTTAATTTGCATACTCACTCCTGATTGGCTGGTGGACATGGCTTGTGGGCGTAGCGGAAGTACGGTCAATTTACATGTTTCTCTTTTATTAGATAGGATGTAGGAAATTAGAAAATAAGTTCAATGTTTTAAAAACATTTCTATCATGGTACCAAAAATGTAAATGTTTCCAAAGTTAATAGATTTACTAAAAACCTTTAGGAAATGTGTGAATTGGTGATTCTATTCAAAACTGATTTATAAGGACAGTGCTTTGGTTAGCTAAGACATTTGCCACTATTGGTCTGTCCTCCCCCAAATGACCTGCATTCTCTCCAGCCTCTCACTTGGTTTTCTAGGGCCTCTTGCTCCATGAGGCCTGCTCGTGTCTTCTCAGTTGGCCTTTCCCACATAGGTGGTCCCTGGCACCCAGAGTCTGCATTTGACTCTTTCTGACTCATTTGCCTCTTGAGTCTTGGTGTTGATGCAGAACAGTTTTGCGGGCATTCAGGCTTAGAGGCTGGAGGTACTATCAAAGTACCAGGGAGAAAAGAAGACCGAATGCTAGAAATAAGATAGGCCTGGTGCCTGTTAAATTTCAGGACTATTTTGTGAATGGCCCTGCTGGTTATGGAAAATAGAAAATCCAAACAATTCAACATGTTTCTGATGGGTAACCGGGGGAGAGGGGAATTTTCGAAATACATCTAACTAGTCCTTTAATTATCCACTATACAGATATTTACAAGAGCAAACATACGCCTTCTCCTTTGATTTTCATTGTCCTCCCTGGGGAAGCTTTTTTTTCTCCCCTACATCCTTCCTATGTCCTTTTAAGGCTGCCTGTGCATCGGCCTCCTGTGGGTCAGTGAATGAGTGTTGATTGCCCTGGGTTATACCATAAAAGGACCAGCAGGTCCCTACCATCCAGAAGACAGGCCTTAGTCAGACATTTGAAAATGATGAAATGGTGGCCAGTAGCTAGAAAAAGGAAGGAAGTACTGTGAAGAGGCTATAGGAGCTCATAGTGGGATCTTAGTTCATTGGTGATTTTGCTTGATCAGTACCAGGTGGTTTGTTTTATCTGAAGAATCACCTACCTCTGAGGTTTGGTCTAGAAACCTTTTCCATCCTGGGGTAGTAGAAGCTAGTCTACACCCCGCCCTGCAAAAAACACTCTTCCATCCTCCCAGACTGTGGACATGTAGGGCATTCAGTGTCTAGAGTGATCTCATTTATTTTATGTTTCAAAAAAGAAGAAGAAGAAGAAGAAGAAGTGGTGTAGGTTCCTTCTAAATTGACCTGTGCAGTCCGTTCTCACTGTCCCCCTCTCATCACCTTCTCAGTTCCCCCTCAAATGGTAGATTGGCTTGCTCCCACTCCTCCTTTCTTTCCCCACCAAATCCGAGAAAAGATGTCATGTCATTCAATGGTAGGAATATAATACTTCCCTTTTCTGAGCTAGTTCTATTTCGTGCCTTATTTGCAGTTAGAGGAAGAAAAGCTGAGATCTAATGAAGAGAATGTCAGGCATGGAATTTGGTCCTTTGTAAGCAAATGCAGCGATCCACAGCATCATTTTCCGCCCCTGCTTCCCTCCCGTCACTGAGCCATGGTGGGATCTTCCTGGGGAGGTCATAAAATCGTTCAGCCTTGACAAGATCCCAGTGAATGTTTATGGTCCGTATTTTGGCCTCACCCCCAAATATTTGTGGCACTGTGAAGGGGCACAATCCTGAAAAGAGATGGTGATACTATAATAAAACTTATTAACAACTTTAAAATACAAAATATGCAATAATGGATGTTTGTTCAGTTGTTTTTTATTTGACGACCTGCAAAAGTATTTGTGAAGGTTTTCCCATGGCTACGCATCACTTGTCTCCCCCAGCCCTCTTTTTCCCTGGATGGTCTTGAACTGCACATTTTCCTACCGTGAGCATTTTTATAGTTCATACTTCCAGGCTGATATGCAAAGTGTCCCCTCGGGAGTTTGACCAGGAGACCGGGAGTTCGATCGCTCGCTATGACATACGCTGACCGCCACGGGGAGGTGCGGGACATGGTTGGTGACCAGCGACAGTGGCAGGGCGCTGAGGGGGCGAGGGAAGGATGAGGTGGGGAGACAGGGAACCTGATCAGCCCTGATCACTGGCCAGGCCTAGGGACCCTACCCATGCATGATTTTCATGCACCAGGCCTCTAATTACAGTATAAGTTTCTGGAGAGAGTTTTAAGGCATCAAAGAATCAGCTAAATCAAGAGTATACCCTTTTTTAAAAAAATAATTTTTTATTGTTGAAAGTATTACATATGTCCTCCTTTTTCCCTCATTGACCCCCTCTAGCCCACCCCCGCCCCAGGCCTTCAGCACTCTATTGTCTGTGTCTGTGGCTTATGCATATATGCATACAAGGTCTTTGGTTGATTACCTCCCACCACCCACCCTCCCCCTCTGAGATTCTGCACTCTGTTCCCTGCTTCCATGTCTCTGGATCCACTCCGTTCATCCGTTTATTTTGTTACCTAGATCCCACATGTGAGTGCATCCTGTGATACCTGTCTTTCTCTGACTGACTTATTTCACTTAGCATGACAAAGAGTATGCCCTTTAGAATGGCACTGGGACTTGCCAGCCAGGGAAAGCAAGGCCACAGAGCAGTGCCACGGAAGCTGCTGTCTTCCGGGTGAGGATGCCCTGGCCACCGTGAACCTGGTCCCTAGGTGGAGTCCCAGTGTCTAGCATATTGTGCTACTTTTGCCTACAAGTAAATAAATACAGATTAAACTAATCTCAACAGCAAATCTTCTTTAACCTTGAACTTCCATGTTCTCCCTTTAAAATTCATTATCAGGACCCTTCCAAACTCACCACACCGCCACCACCACCACCACCTCCTCCTCCTCTACCTCCACACACCTGAAGACACATGCTTCTAAGCTTCAAACACTGTGTCCTGTAGGGGCATGTGCTTTCTTGTTATGGAATATTTAATTGCTGCCCAACACAGATTTCCCAAAGTTAATCTTCATTCCTTTTTTTTTCTTTGAAAGTGATTGTAGTTAACTTTTTTTTTTTTTTTTTTTTTTTTTTGGGTCTCTTCCGGAGGCTTTTAGGAAAGGATTTAAGCACTCAAATATGTGGGGTTGAGAGACAGAGAATGAGCAAGCAAAAATCTGGACAAATAAGGGGGGTGTTACAGCACTTAGGATTTTTAAGTTTGTCTTGTCTAGCCCCACTTCACCTACCCTATGACTTGGTAGCACTTGCTTTTATGTGGCATATTTTCTGAACTGTTTGCTGGAAACCTGTCAGATTACAAATAAACATTTATTGTGTTTGGGCAGAGGTCCAGTTAAACCAGGGTCACCCATCGTAACTGTTGTAGAATTTCTGTATAAGCTAGAATCTTTGAGAGATAAATAATAGTTCTATCTTTGCCAACATATATGCCTGTTTTAATCATTTGTTATTTGAATTATTTCTGGGTGTTTGATAATTATATTTTTGAAGTTCTTCCCATAGTAAATATAGCAAAAATACCAATGTTTCATGATACATACATTCTGGCAACCATCTATCTAATTTCTTTTTAAAGTAAATCACTATAATTCTTTCAGCTTTTTAGCTTAAAATTTCTATGCAGAGGTTTTTCCATATTACTAAAATCAAACAAAAACCCAAATGTGGCAGCATATTTAGCTCTGATTACTATAGCTCTGAATTTGGGTTGCATATATATAAAAACAAAGTACCGCTTTTGATACCTACATTTTTCTTATTCTAATTGATTTTTTTCTTAATATTTTATTAGGTGCAGAGAGAGCTAGCAGCTGTCATTGCTTTGAAGGCAAAGAAGTCTGGTGAGTAGTCTTTCATGGACCTAAGGAAGGTTTTCATTCTAAGGGAATATTTCATATATCACATGGCAGTGAGCAGCTGAGTGCACCTCAGGAAGTTTTGGCGTAGAATGCAGAAAAGTATCATTGTTTTTTTTTAAAAAAATAATTTATCCCACCATCAAAATAGCACAGATTGTTACATATGGTTCTTTAAAAATTCGCTGCCTTTATTTTGCATTTCAAGGAAAAATGAAATTAAAGATGTTTTTAGTTCATTGCAGCCATGAAAAGAAAGCAAACATGTTGCATTGCTTATTATAATGAGAGAGGAGAATAAACAACATCAAGGTTGTCTTTTTGGAAAAGATATTTTCTATCTCCAGGTAGTTACTCCTGAAAATAACCTGAGTGGGTAATGACATCTAACAGCCAGCGTTTTACGTACGCCCGAGTGCACGGATCTGATGCCGAGTACTTGTGGGAAACAAGCGGTGGAAGTGACATGTGGAAAGGCAGCTTTCAAATACATTTTGAAGGAGAGGCTGAGATCCAATATGAAATGGAGACTCACTGAGGTAGAAAAACACATGCTTAGGGAGGAGGAGTGTCAGAGGAGGCATCCTTTGCTGTTCAGAGGGAGGAGGTCAGTGCTGGATGGAATGACAAACAAGGGAGATAGATGCTTCTTAGATAATGGCAAACTATAATAAGACTTTTCAGGTGGAAAGACTAAGACAAAAGAAAAGAGATGACAAAATTTGAAGAAATAAATGGAATGGAAATGTCTTAAGAACACAAGCCATACATTGATTTTTATATCTTTCTTTTTTTCCAGTTAGAAACTCCAAGAATTTGCTTTTCTCACAGTTACTTAGTGAATCACACACACCTTAGTAGGAATTATCTGATTATATTCAGACTTATCTTTGTTGATTTGGCTGCCGTGGAGGGCACAGAGCCTGGGTGCTATGAAGGTGAAAAGGAGGATGCAAAGAGCAGCAGTGCTGGCGGGAAGGTTATTGCGCAGAGAGCGCAGAGTGGACGGAGCTCCTCGGTGAGCAGCACTGGACTGTGGGTATTCCCATGGGCAGAGGCCAACATGGAGAAGACATCAGTATAACAATTTCAGGAGGGAGGGCTTAGAAATAAGTTGTGCTAGAGCTGATCTTGGTTCCTGTAATGATAAGGAGACAGACTTATAGTTTGTACGAATTGGGATGGCAGTGCCTTGGAGGATTATTTTTTTTTAATTTCGGAAAATGTTGGGAAAATAATAAAAAAATCATAGTGTGCCAATGCTGGAGAAAAACAGAGCAAATCAATAGACAGGGAGGCTGGAGAAGGGGGCTGCTAATTCACACAGCGTCGGTGGGGAGTGGGGACTTTTGAGCAAAGAGCTGAAGTCGGTGAGAGGGTTAGCTGTGTGGATCCAGACAGAGTGTTTGGGCAGAGGGGTGTGAAATGTGTTTGAGGAACAGCAAGGAGGCAAGAGTGGCTGGAGCCAGATGAACAAGGTGAAAAGAGGTAGGTTTTGATTGACAGGCTAATAAGTTTGAACTTTCAGGAGGTGAAGGGAAATGAAGAGGAGTAAGGCCCATACATGTTAAATTGTGCAAAGTGGAAGACGGGTGTGAAGTCAGCTTGATTGTGCCTTGATGTGTTGTTACATGAAGTTAGTCTGTTTTTGTTACTTGTTTGATTTATGGAGCTTGGCATGCAAACACAGCTTTGGCAAGTTCTCAGGGACAGAGTGAAATGGTCTCTCACACATACACTAATGATGGAGACATGAATTCATAGTGTCTTAGGACAGCAATTTTTCAGTATTCTCGAATCCCTGAGTCTATTATCCAATAACTCCATAACTGGAGTTCCAGCTATTAGGCATAACCAGAGGGGCATGTAAAGATTCAGGTAGAAGGAATCTATTGCGCGGTTGTTGTTTTTAACACTAAGAAACTAGAAACATTCCTTAAGCCTCCATAGTAGAGAAATGGTAAAATTGGGAGATCAGTGTAATGGAATGTTGAACAGCTTTAAAAGTTATATTTTGAAGAATTAATGTAGTAAAAGGTTCAGTAGAAAAAATATATACAATAAGCATGTATTATTTCTCTTTTTCATAATAAAATAGTTTTATTTTTTTTCTTACAATTATAGCATGCTCATTGAAAAAAATTTTGGTAATGCATGAATGTATGAAGAAATTGAAAAATCATCCATCATGTCACCAACAAAGATAACCGCTATTACTCCTTTAAAAATAATTTAATTTCATTTTTATTGCATTTATTGGGTGACATTGGTTAATACAGTTATATAGATTTTAGTTGTACAATTCTATAATGCATCATCTGTATATTGTATTATGTTTCACCACCCCAAGTCAAGTCTCCTTTCATAACCGTTTATCGCTCCTTTACCCTTTCCTACTTCCCCCACCCCCCATTTCTCTCTGGTGATCACCACACTATTGTCTGTGTCATAGTTTTTCCCACTATTACTCTTGTCTTGTATATATTTTCAGACATCTCTTTATTCATTTGTAGATATTGTATTATCATATATTAATATGCAGATACCCAGGTTGCAGGTTCCATCCCCAGCACATATGGAAGTCAACTGGTCATGCTTCTCACTCACATCAATGTTTCTCTCTCTCTCTCTCTCTCTCTCTCTCTCTCTCTCTCTCTTTCTTTCTCGCTCTCTCTCTTCCTCTCTCTAAGCATGACCTCAGGTAAAGATTAAAGCATACCAGCTGCAGAGTGGCACTTTCTGTGTGTGCTCGTTACAGTTTTTTAAAACTATTTTTTTAAAGAAGAAGAAAAAAAGCTGATAAACATCTAATAAAAAGTCTTAAACTGATAGTTGGTACATCTGTGGCTTGACAGAAGGAATTGATTACCCTAATATCTTACATCTTGCAGTAAAACTACTCATTAGGGCTCAGGTGGTCCTGCCAGATTTATGTCTTACTGCGAAGGATTATTAAAACAAGAATTCGTATAAAGAAAAAGTTGGGTGTGTTGTTTTTTTTTTCGTTTCAGCTCACCATACAAACAGAAATGAAAGTAACAGCCAATCAATAAATTATATAAATGATTCAAGGCTCCAGCTTAGTAAAAAATCCATTTGGTTGTAATCTTCTCAGAGACCATTAGGATGTGCCTTTAAACACTTTCTCCTCTAACTGCTAACTAGTGAATGTGAACAGCGTTTTAAGGCATCACAAGATCTTTATAAATTAGCCCAGATATCATTGTTTGTCTTTCTCCTTGTTGGTTTGCTAATTCTACTGCTAATGTTGGCTAATTCGAATCTTGGGAGATACGTTTCTTCCCTTTTCCAGGGAATTCCCAGCCACAGCGCTTTAGCTCTGTTATCTTTAGGTCACAGGAACCTTGTGTGTGGTGGGCTTCCACCTCTGGGAAACCTGAGACCTCGCACTGGTAAATCTCTTTGGCAGTTTTTATACTTCACTCTCTCTGCTTAGCCCATGGCTATTCAGATGTTTTAAAACTACATGCCTAGGACATTGATGTTTGGAAAAGAAAGAAGGGTTTTCTTCGTTTATGCCATTAAACGTCTCTGGAACCTTAGCAAAGTGATTCCAGTTTGTGTCTCGGGGGGTAAGGGTGGGAGTAGGGAAGGGTTGTATAGGATATGCTAACCTTAGAGATTCCTTCTAGCTCTAACATTTAATCATAACAATGAATATTTTTATTCATTACCTTCATTATTCTTAATGGAGTTACAACCCTACGAATATTTTACACAGGACTCTTTGAGGTGCAAATGATAGAAAAGCTGGAAACCAGAGAGGGGATTGATTGGCACCAATATATTTTATTGTTTCTTTGACATATTAAAATATATATAACATAAAAGAGTATAAAATGGTTTATCTGATGCATTTAGTTTTGGCTTTTTATAAATGTTATGTATTTCTTCTTTTTAATCCTCACCCGAGGACATGGTGAGAGAGAGAGAGGGAGGGAGGGAGATCATTGATTTGAGAGAGAAACATTTATTGATTGCCTTCCATAAGCTCCCGGACTACGGATCAAACCTATAACCCAGATGTGTGACCCGGCAGGGAATCCAACCAGCAACTTTCCGTGCACAGGATGACACTCAACCAACGGAGTCACTCCGGCCAGGCTACACATGTTATTTTTAGTGGGCGAAATGCTCTCTTTAATGGGCTAGAAAGGATAAGGGGGCATTCACTGTCTTACTTTGGCGTTAAATTATTTCTCCTAGCCTCAGACATCCTCGTTTCATCATCTTGGCTTGAATCCTATAGTCAAGCTTAACGAGGCATTTGAATGTTTGTGTGATTTCAACAATGGGTTACTACTGTTTGCATGCATTGAACTCTGTGTGTAGCACATTCAAGGAGGCTGTCCCTGGGTCTGGCATTCATGGTGGACCCACCAGACAAGTGGAGCATCTTTTATGACCCTGGTATTCTGCTGAAACTCCCAGCTTTTAAGACCCACCTTTAGTAACAATCACTGGTCACCAATAGCACCTGCGAGGAGATTTTAGCAGCGTTAAGCCCCCTTCTTAAGTGTATGTAAGATGAGGGAATGCGGACAAGAAGCTCTGTCTAAAGTTTGAGGTCTGACACAATTGACAGGAGAGATTCTCCTTCAGGGCAGAAGCATTCCAAAGAGAAGATTTTGGTGTGTCTTTGTCATGAGAAATGAAATAGATCGGCTGGTTGTTTTTAACAGTAGAAAATAAGGCCTTTCGTTTTGCACATGTAGAAGGAAAAAATAAACATTAAATGTACGGAATTGCTCTGGTTTTTATGGTGCTCAGTTTTTTAGTTTTATCGATTCTTGACTAAGATCCAGGATAGGCATCTGTTCTTATCAGTTTAAATTTTTATTTTTTATTTTTAGTTGACAGATTCTTCTTTTCATTTGCACAGTGTTGGACTTGACCCTTACGCTTTTGTAAACACATCACTCAAATGTAGAGGACTGCATAATATAACGGGATTTTAGAGTAGATGTTAATAATAAAATTAGGGGCCAGCAAAGATAGACTCACATGCTAGTACAATCATTGCTATCTCAAACTCCTTCTACCCTTTGGTTTTCTGTGATAACTTTTTATTGAAAAAAAAAATGTAAATGCTCTTAAAAGCTATTTTTAAAATTCTAATCTTTGAGGGTTTTTATCATGAATGGTTGAGCTAAAAAATACTAGCTTAAAATAGCAGATGTCTTTGGCTCTATTTTAAGTAATTAAGATATTGTGCTTAATTTTTAGTGATACTTTCAACCACTTAACGTTGTTCTCTCTGATATTTCCACATGGTTTGGTTTCTGCCTTTTCTTCTCCTTTGCCAGCTCCTGGATGCTGAGCTGGCCAGCGGCCACCACTCCCAATGTGGTCAGCAGGGACCTATACTGATTGCCTTGTAACCCCGCTGAATGTGGCATTTAGCATTTGTTAACCAAGAGGAAAGAAGTAGCAAGTGTTCTCTCCTAAAATAATCAGCCGCATTCTGGTCTTCCCTGATGGATCGATGGTCTTCCCTGGAAGAGAGGGCTCTGTCTGACACCATGCCTATTGTTGAAGCTTGTAAAATCTCTCCTTCTCTGGTGCTATAATAACCTCTTGTTCTAACATTTCCCGAGACTGTTCTTCCCCTGCTTGCTAACAGACTTTGTACATTCGCATCCCATCCAGTGCTGCTGCTTACTGACCAGCAATCAATTCAGTGGTTGAAAGGTTGTATCTTCCTTTTTTATTTTAATGGCATAAGACCATAACAAGAGTCTTGAAACTATAATTCCCAGTGCAGTGTAAACTTAAGTAATACTTGAAAATGTAAAACTCCTACAACTGAGAAAAATAATAGCATCCGTAAAGGCCAGGAACAATGGAAAATGCACGCAGCAGATGCTCTATAAATTTTTCCTAACTCTCCCACTGGGATACAAAGAAAATTGCCTTTTTTAAAAAAAATCCCACGACACTGTCTTTTGTAATTAGAGCTATTAAGTCGAAATGATAAATAACCATGCAGCGGCGGCGTGCTATAAAAGAACAGCCCTTTGCCCCGATGGCTCCTGAGCAGCAAGAGGGCTGAGAGCATCAAGTACAGGAAGTTGGGTGGACTCCTGTAACCCTGAGGATTGTTCGGAATTTAGGGAATTAGAAAGCAAAGCGAGATGACTGTCTTTTTCATCCTTCAACATGGTTGTGTCTCTGAAGAGAGTAACTGAATCGGATGTGCCAAGGAGGTGAAGAATTATAACCCCAACAGAGTATTCTCGAGAATGGAAGGTTTGTGAGGCCTTCGCTTTCAGTGCTGCAGGGCATTTCGGTGGCTATATGCAGTGCTGACTAGACGAAGGTAATTATTGCTCAACGTGGGATTTTGTTTCTATTTTAGAGAATCGGATACTGCGAAGGAGAATGAGCACTGAAGGCCCCTGAACCCAGGCTTGGGAGTGCTCCCAGGCCAGGGTCTTTGTGGTCCCGGACAGTGATTTGACATCATCCAGACTCTGACCTCTGACTGCCTGTTTTATCGGCGGCGTTGCCATCTGGAGAACGGGTTTCCTGGGGGCTGGAGCAAGGGGTGGGTGTGAGGCTGGAGAAAAGCATGAAAGGGAGGATCACAGTTTCTCTTCGCCGCCGGAAAAGCGGCTTCTAGCGTCGCCGCTCCTGGGAACCTATTTTCTGTGAGGAAACGAAATGAGTGTCATGTGTATGCTGTGCGTCAATGCAATATCAGTGCTGCACCCAAGGTCAGATGAAAGTTAATGACCATTTGCACACCAGAGATCTGAAACCCACATTCTACTTCTTTCTCGTAATGACAGGGAAGGAGAGCAATTTATATTTAAATTGATTTAAGTTTCAAAGCATAAACACAGAGATCTCCCAGGTACCCCCTTTCCACAGTGAAGCTTCCTGGCAGGGCTCGACTTCCCTAACAAATGAAGTCCCTTCCCATCCCAGCTCCCCGGGGGGGGGGGGGGGGGGGGGGGACGGTGTTTTGTTGTCGGTGGAGCTACCCTGTGCCGCCCTGCTGGGTAAGTGGCACCACACCGGAAGCCAGCCATGCCACCAGGGCCCCTTTCTTTCATGATGTAGGTTTTGCATTTGTTCAGCTGATTAGCTGACTGAGGCCACGAATACGTGTCATTAGCACACTGTGGATGGGGCAGCTTCCCCCTGAGGCCGCTGGCTCAGAGGTTCTCGGGTTCCTGAAGAAGAATCCTGGCCATATGCTGTTTTTATAAAGTTAGGAAATTGTGCCGTCTGCTGAGCCCAGTCTCCTACCTGAATCTGGCGTCCTGGGCTGGTAGTCGGGAGCTCTGACTCCCACGCTGGCCTGTGCTCCCTCTGGAAAGTCACTGGCTTCCCTCGTCCTGTTCCCATTTTTTTTTTTTTAATAAAAGGAAGAGGTCAGGCTCCGTCCTCAACACCCAGTGCGAGGCAGCTTTGCCCTTCTTAATCATCTCTGCCTATTCACTACGAATCTAGGAATAGTAACTGCTGTTCATTTAATTTGCTTTCTGAGCTGTTTTCATGTCATTGACATTTTTCCTAAGTCAAAGTCTTGCAAAGGCCTTCTTCTCCCACACATAACCCCCGCCCCCTCACACACACACACCCCTGGGAACATTTTTGCTGCCCTTCGTATTGAGGGGTAAGAGCTGTCCGGGGAAATCTTTGTCTTGGCCATATGACCCAGCTATTGTCCATCATTCGTCACATTGAAAGTCTAATTGTGTAAACACCCATGAAAGTGGAGCCGTTCTCAGTAAAACGGAAAATGACATGAACACAGTGTGTGTGGATGGAAGGAACTAACGCTCCCTGGTTCATAACGCCAAGCCTGCCATGGGTTCTGCCGAACTCTGCAGGGTGCCTTGATGCTGTCTTCAGAAAAGGGAGATTTACTTCGCATGCTACTCTTTCCATTAAGTGACACACAAACACTTAATATTCGATCGTTTCTAAATCAGACATTTTCCTTGAAGGTGGCCAAACAAACTGTGGTTCTAGCGATTTGCGTTTTTCAGATAGCTTATAAAAAGACTTCATTTTAATACAGCGATTGCAATCTGTTTTTTGGAATGAGATTGGTGATAGAAATTTTGACCCTGGAGTCAGAGAAGGTTCGCATTGAACAACTTCTGTGTAAACAGTACCTTTTGACATAAGTGTTTTGTTTGGAGATTAGGAAGATGGATACATACTTTTAAAAATAATGCTAACTCTCCTTCTCTAAAGCTATATCAAAACTCCTCCTTGACTAAATAAAACTTTATTTCCCAAAGCAGTGGTCTCCAGGTCGAATTTGCAAAGCAGTTCCCTGCAGTATTTGTTAGTAGTGCTAATCCCTGCCTTCCCCAACCCCCCACCGCCACCCAATTAAGTGTGGATGGAGGCCCTGGTATCTGAATTATAACCACTTTACCCCCATGTGATTTAGCTGCCCACTTTCACCAACACATGCCAAGGTCTGTGTGATTTGCAATCTCAGGGAGCCAGCTGGTGTTTTGTGTGTGTGTGTGTGTGTCTTTTTAAATATGTTTTTATTGATCTTTAGAGAGAGAGGAAGTGAGGGGGATAGAGAGATAGAAACACTGATGGGAAAGAAATCATCAATAAGCTACCTCCTGCACGCCCCCTACTGAAAATCAAGCCGGCAACCCCAGCAAGTGCCCTGACCAGGAATCAAACCAGTGGCCTCTTGGTTCATGGGTCAGCACTCAACCACCGAGCCACACCGGCTGGGCACAGCTGGTGTTTTATGAAGGGTATTGTGCTAATGAACTAAGCAGGGTAGGGGGAATGAAAAATAGTATACTTTTGCAATTTACGCATTTATTGGACAACTGCCTAACTTTTCAGTGTTTCTCTACCTGAAAGGAGATTTTCCTATGGGAATGATAACAGAATTATTACAAAGTTCTCATGGCATTGGCAGTAAAAGCTTTATAAAGGAAGAGAATTATTACCAGGTTTTATTTGGTGGGCAGACTCGGGAGTAAGTGAACATTCTCACTGAGGTTTCTATATTAAAATTAGGAGGAGGACATGGGGGGTGGGAGGTTAAAGGGAAGTGACTTTAACCCTGGCTCCAAATAAATGCACCTGAATGAAGCCATAACCTTGTAAATTGTGGACAAATCCCAAGTCAGTAGAACTAAAGGCTTGTCTGGTTCTCTTTTTGCCAGGGAGTGGCTAGCTTCTATTTATTGAAAATGCAAACATTTAATAAAAATGAAGCATTTGCTTTAAGACTTAAGATCGATTGAGGAAGTCTACACCTTATCCTGTTATTGTTTTCTGGTAGAAGAAATGACTGACATGTTTGGGGTTGGGGTTATCTTTATAACCTTAGGAACAGATGGTAGTTTTTAGAAATGCTGCCAGTTTTCCTCCCCTCTAACTGCAATGGGGAGCAAAGCCTGCAGACCCAATGGCCAACTTAGTTTTATATGTTCTCGTTTTCTTCCTCTTGATTTTCAGTTTTGTTTTCGTGTGTTTAAAAGACCCATTTCTAGATCTTATTTCCGAAGGTGGAGCTAAGCTCAGGACCTTCTCCTCTGTCTAAAGGGCGCCTTATGCAGCAAACACAAACTGTTCGCAATTGGTAAGAAAGCGAGCTCCCCCATCCTTCATTTGGGGGGCATTAGGGGAGAGTGTCGATAAGCCCAGGCCAGGACACCTCTTGCTGACAGTGGAGATGGGTGAGGGCAGGGGGTGGGCATTGTCCCAGTAGCCTGTGGTCCCAGGAAGTGGCATAACTACCCTGTCTGGTCTGGGAGGGGGCAGCTTCCATCATCAGGCCTCATGGTGCTGGAGAGGCACACCTGGGCTGTGGGCTCAGCCCTGGGACCTCATACCCTCCCGTCTTCTCAGCGCTGAAATTAACAGAGGGCGTCAAATCCAGGCCTAGCATGTGTGCCTAAATCCAAGTTATTAAAGTTGCCTCATTTTGCTGGTAATGTCAGGCCTGCATGAGTCAACTAATTCCAGGGTTAGTCGTGTAACCAACTGGACAGTCTCATCAAAAGATCACACTGACTTGAATGGTCCAGGCACCTCCAGGGGCATTTCCCTGGGGCCTGCCCTAATGCAGTTTTATTACCTTGGTATTTCAGGAAGAAAGCCCGGGTAAAGGGCCAAAATAACCTCCATTTTGTCTATTTTATTTGAAAGTCCAAAATACATACCCTTTCACTTCTGTGAGAGAAAATAATTGCTCAGAGCCTTGGGCGATGATATGAAAAATAGCTTTGGCTAATAGCCAGTGTTGTAGCATAACTTTTCCCCCAAACATATTTGGCTTAGCTTGTTATCTGCTGATCTTATAAGATTGTTTTGTCTTGTGAGCCATTAAAGCACTTGGTCTGATACTCAAAAATGGTAATGGGGCAGGTCCTCAGGGTTATTCACGACACTGCAATGCAGATGGGAAATGCTGTGTTCCTCATTCCCAACAGCTGGGCTATCTGTGGTCTTCACCAGCTGCTCCCACTGCCAGCGAGCAGCGGTTTAGCTGCTCCTGATTTTAACTGTTTTTGTGAACGATGGTCTGCTCAGAACGTGGCTCCTGCCTGGGCCTGGTTTAAATCCTCCTTTTGGGATCTCTCCGTCCCTGGCATGTGAGGTCGCTGGAGCCACCGTGGCCTGGGCTCCCCTGGGCTCTGCAGGGGCGCCCGTGCTAGTCCCTGCTGCCCCTTAGGACTTGCAGGGGCAGTCAAGGGCCCATCTCGGCGGGGTCGGGCTCTCTGGGACTTCCCAGCGGTGTTCCCCCCACTACCCCATTCTGCCTCTTGCTGGGGTTGTGAACTATCACAGGCTCCAGCCAGCCTCTCCTTCTTGAGGAGAGTTGGCTGCTTTGCTGGCCTTTGTCTCCAGGGCAAGTAAAAAAACACACGCTTGAGCCCTAACCTGTTTGACTCAGTGAAGGGTACCAGGTTCGATTCCAGTCAGGGGCACGTACCTTGGTTGCGGGCACATTCCCAATAGGGGATGTGCAGGAGGCAGCTGATCGATGTTTCTAACTCTCTATCCCTCTCCCTTCCTCTCTGTAAAAAAATCAATAAAATACATTAAAACAAAAAAACAACGCTTGATTCCTTGCAAACTTCCCATCCCGGGAGAGAAAAGCAACTCAGGAAAAAGTGGATGCCCTGGCCTCCCCTGGCCTTACGGTGCTCACTGCTGATCTGCTGAGCGTGCTGGGCCCCCGGCGAGCCGGGGCAGACTTCCAGGCAGTCTCCTCTGTGCCACAGCTCAGTCTGGGCGTGAACCTCCACTCTTGGCCTCAGGGTCCTCACCTGCTCAGAGCTGAAGCCCAGCCCAGCCAGGGAAGATGGGGTCCATGGCTCGGACCTCCCATCTCTGCTGCCTCTTTACTCATCTCCCCCTGAGGTCCACTTGGAGCAACCTGGGGACAGCCTTGAGCTGTCCTAACTGCCTCCTGAGGGGATACCCCGGCTCAGCTCTCCCAGGAGAGCGGGACAGAGATCGGAGGCTCCCAGAGCTGGCTCCTGATGTGCGGAGGGAAGGAACGTCTTTCGACAGCTTTTGCCCTTTCAAGCCTGTCTTGCTACAATGTTCTGCCTTGGGTGTCGGAATACAAACAGTAATGACTCTGTTTTTACACCCCCTGTCTTCCATTCTGCCCCAGTGGGAGGCGGGTCAGGTTAGAAAGATGCTCCCATGCACAGATGAAATGCAGAAGTAAAAAGCACGTCACCGTGTTTCGTACTGTAAAGTAGCTCCTTGACTGAGCACGTTCATCCATCCTCTCTTCCGCACGCTGTCCTGTGGGCCAGGGCTTATCATCACCCCCTCTGGCAAGTAATAAAGTTGACATTTGGTGAGTTGATGTAACCTGACAAAGGTCAAATACTAGAAATAGTGTAGGAAGGATGCCAGATGTGTAACAAAAGGAAATTCCTTTAAGTCTAGCAGGCTAGTTTTAGATGAGGGTTCAGGGAAATTTTCAAATCTTTCCTCGTCTCCTCTTGGGCTGCCCCCTTCCATTGATTGATTGATTGATTGACTGACTGAACCAATCCTTTGCTAGTGGTTGCAAACACGTCTCTCAGGGAGTTCTTGGTGGTTCCTCTGCCAGGAATCCCGCTGTCATGTCAGGGGAAGATGTAGCAGTAGAATTGCTGAAAATTCAAACAAAAAAATCTGAAGAGCATCGTATGAGTGGCAGAAGGTTGTAATGTTATTTTTTAAATGTAGATGCTTGCCTAGCATAAAACCTTACTGGACAAGGGGGCTGGTGCAGACCTGACCTGCTGTGTGCAGATCTGACCTGCTGTGTGCAGACCTGACCTGCTGTGTGTACACTTGATCTGCTGTATGCAGATCTGACCTGCTGTGTGTAGACCTGACCTGCTGTGTGCACACCTGACCTGCTGTGTTTTCTGGTTTGCAGTCCTAGAGGCAGATTCGTGTAGCTGTGAAAACCAAATCCACAGACTCAGGTTCAGTTCTGCCATAGCCACTTGCTATGACGCAGTGGCTTCCAGAGGCTCATTTTTATTCTACAAAAAGAGCTGATGGCCCTGGCCATAGTGCTCAGTGGTTAGATCATCGGTCTGCACACCAGAGGGTCTCAGGTTCGATTCTCGGTCAAGGGCACATTCCTGGGTTGCAGATTGGATCCCCGGGCATAGTCAGGGCACATGCAGGAGGCAACCAATCGATGTGTCTCTTTCACATTGATGATTCTCTCTTTCTTCCTTTCTCTCTCTCTCTCTCTCCCTCCCCCCATCGATCTCTCTCTCTCTCTCTCTCTCTCTCTCTCTCTCTTTCTCTCTCTCTCTCTCCCTTCCCTCTTCCCTCTTCCCCTCCAGTTCCTCCACTCTCTTAGGAAATAAATCAATGGCAAAAATATCCTCAGGTGAGGATTAACAACAACAACACAAAAGGAGCTAATGGCATATAGCTCTGGGGCTTGTTTTTTTTTTGTGGGGGGGGGGGCGGCTGGTGAGGGGTTAGGAGAGTTAAATGAGATGGCAGAGAGCTTACAGTTTCATGTTGGCACATATAGTTAGGATCAGAAATCACTTTTCTTTACCCCCTGAGTTAAAATTGTTTAAATGTGGATTCCTGAGAGAAAGCATCTGGAGGAGCAGAGGACACCGGGACCTGTTTAAATGCACGGCCTGCTCGACTTTACTGTGACCTCAGCAGATGGACCTGAACCTGCCTTGTCGCCAGAACATCGTTGAAAGGCACTTAGAAAACGAAAGCTTTTCTGTTAGTAAAAAACGTTGAAGAAAAATGATAGCTAAGCTTAACCTGATTTCTTTTATTGAGGTTTTATTTGAGTTGGATCATGTACAAGCTATGTTTGCATTAAAAGGGAACTTGCTTGGGGTTTTCCTGGTGCGTTTCCTTATAAGAAGGGCAAACACGTGGGCTATTTGGGACAAGTACGGATTAGCTCTTTATTGCGCTGGCCTGCAGAGCACATGTTTCTGGTCTAATGAAAAGAATTGACACAGGATGCACATTATCATTGTTCTCTGTTGACTAACTTTTCCATGGACTGGACGTGTATTAAATGTGAAAACCTGTTAAGAAGTGGAAGGAAAGGGAGCTGGGAGGGTCTCTGCTATAAGACAGAGACATGGAACTGAAATGGAATTCTGTCTGCCTCAGGGGCATGAATCCTGGGGTCAGTGGCTGCAGGAAGGCAGCCAGGCTACTCAATGGCTCGAGCTGCCTCCAGCCACGTGTGCAGGACCTGGGGAATCTGATGGGCGGTGGTGGTGGGGGGGGGGGGGTTGGCAGTTTTTCAGCTACCTCTGATGTTGGCCTTCTCATGACAGGTTTTTTATGTTGCCTGGGTGCTGTGAGTTTTCAGAACATCAGCACGCCTATATTCACATGTTAATAAAAGTAATACATTTCTTTTGTGCAGCGGGCATTTATTTCCTCTCTGTAAATCCATGTTTTATGAAGCAGGGCGAGCATTGGGAGGGAAAGGGGTATGTAGGATGAGTAGGTCATTGTGGCCCTAATTTTCCAAGAGACTGAAGGCCTAGTAGGAAATTCAAGTCAGTTCTTAGACTGTTTACAATAAACGTCCTGTTTTCTGTCTTTTCAGTCTCACTGCTGTTCAGTTCGTTTTATTTATTTTTAAATGTATCTTTATTGGAAAGTATTACAGATGTCCCCGTTTTTTTCCCATTCCCCCCCCCACACCCCGCTCCCGCCTGCTTTTCAGGCCTTCCCCACCCTATTGTCTGTCCATGGGTTATGCATATAAGTATATACGTTCTTTGGTTAAACGCTTCCCGCCCCTTCCCTTCCCACCCCACCCCTCCCCTCGGAAGTTAGACAGTTTAAATTTTCTTAGCATATTGGAGCAGATGAAGAATAAGACCCGGGCATCTGACGCTCTCCTCCGCTGACTTCCTCTTCCCGTGTTCTGGACAAGCTATTTCACATCCCTCAGCCTCCGTTTTCTCATCTGTAAAATGAGGGTACCATAATAGCACTAGGACTATGATTAAGAAAAAGGCCAACCATGTACCTGTCCTAAAACATCACTGGGAAGTAAACATCCGTTTGGGGATAACAGGTATATGATCTTATTTAACTTGATTTCTATATGAAATAAATACAATACCCGTTAGATGCATCTGGGGATGGAGTCTGAGCCCGGATGGCCCAGCCTTCCAGGCCCGGTGAGCTTCAGCCTGAATGTTGGCCAGTGTTTCTTAATAAAGTGGGGACCCCCGGTGTGGAGGTGCTCAACTTGCGCATCCCCGGGCGAGTCCCTACTGCACCAGCTGGGCTCCCTGTGTGCGTCTCAGGTTCCTTGAGTGGGGAGAGACCGCAGTCCGAAGGTGGGGGTGCCACCATCGGACTGGCCTTTGGAAGCGGAACCCCGGGCACCTGTGGACAATGAATGGATTGAGGGAGAGGCTGGCCAGATGACGGGGTGAGGTCATGAGGAGGTCATGAGCTGTGCCTGTGGCAGGGAGGAAGGGGATGGAGACACCTCAGAGGTGGGAGTGACAGGGTTTAGGGAAATATTTATTCGAGGACCGAGGAAGAGGAAGAACTGGCAATGCCCGGTGGTGATCTCACCTGAAACACCGAGGCCAGGAGGAGGAGGAGGCGTGTGGGCTGCCTCGAAGGCGCTGCGTGGATGTCAGGCCTTGGTGTTAAACAGGTGCCTCTTTCTTGAGGACAGAGTTTGTGCACTGGACTCGTCATAGCAGCTCATGCGCGGCAGATACGGATGATCTGCGAAAGGAACACACTCAGCATGTAATTGGAGATGTGGGCCTGGAACTCGGGAAAGAGGGAAGAGATGGAGACGCAGATTTGGGAATCGCCCAAATGGTGCAAGTTGACACCCCAGGAACAGATAAGATCGCCGGGAAAGAGAGCCTGCGGGAAGCTTGCGTCTTTAGAGGGTTCACGGATGATAAGGACCAAGAAAAGAGACTTTAAAAACAACAGTCTCACGTTCAGCTGACAGGCTGAAACAGACTGGGGCCGAGAAAAGATTGTTGGGACAGAGATAAACTGGCCGTAGGTCAGCTTTCAAAGTGAAGTTCCAACGGCCCTGGGTGCGCCAGATTCTGATACTCTATGGCTCATCTCCATGGTGAACACTGACCCCTGTTTTTCAGATTTTAACACTAAAAGAATGTCATACGGTGAATGTTGCAACTGCTGTTTTTTCCCTTTTTTTTTCTTCTAATTCTCACTCAAGGATATTTTTTCCATTGACTTTTAGAGAGAGTGGAAGGGAGGGAGAAGGGGGGTGGGGGGGAGAGAAAGAGAGGGGGAGAGAGAGAGAGAGAGAGAGAGAGAGAGAGAGAGAGAGAGAGAGAGATCTATGTGAGAGAGACACATCAATTGGTTGCCTCCTGCACATGCCCCGACAGGGGCTGGGGATCAAACTTGCAACCCAGGTATCTTTCCTTGAGCAGGAATCGAGCCCAGGACCCTTCGGTGGGTGGGCCGATGCTCTAACTAGCCAGAGTTCCCTTACTTTTTAAAGAACAGAAAAGATGTGAGCATTTTGAAGCACTTGTGATTATATTCCTGGTAACCAACATGGATCACACTCTATCAGCGTTTCCTGCCGCAAGCTCGTTTTTATGTCATCCCACAGGGGATGTACCGCCTGCTGAATGTGGGTGGTGTGTTGTGAAGGGACTTTCTAAAACAAATATTATGGCCCTTCTCCAGGAATGGTACAAAAAAATAGCTGGTATTTAGATAATGAGGAACTGGGTCCTGCCTCCTGTGGCCCAGAAACACCTCTGTGTTTTCCTGACACTTTTGAGTCCACAACCCAGGGAACAGGCCAAAGAGCCTGACCTGCACACAGCACACCCACATTTGGGAAACATACTAGCGGCGATGCACTGATTTCCTGTTCTATGTCATTAAAGACGTGAACAGAAACACAGGTCTCACCCTAGCTGGTTTGGATAGAGCGTCAGCCCACGGAGTAAAGGGTCCCTCCCAGGTTCAAGGGCGCGTACCTCGGTTGCAGGCTCAACCCCTGGTGGGAGGCAACCAATCAGTGTGTCCCTCTCACATCATTGTTTCTCTCTCTGTGTCTCTCCCTTCCTTTCTGCTCTCTCTAAAAATCACTGGAGAAATATCCTTGGGTGAGGATTAACCAAAAGAAAAAGAAACGCAGGTCCACACCAATGGATGTGCAGTTTGACCAGCACTATTCTGCTCCGTCCTGGACCAGGCAGATTTGACTGCCACAGATACACACATTTTATGTGGAGGACGGGGACAGGTTACTTAACCTCATCTATAGACTGGGGGTGTTACCTGCCCGACTCGTGAGGTTGCGGGAACATCAGATGAGACCCCTGATGAAAGAGCTTTCTCCCTGTAAATGCTGCACAGGCGAAAGATTGTAGTATTGACGAAACTTTAATTCTTGGCAAAATACTCAACAATTATTTTTCTTAACTATGTTTGCTTGTTTCTCACATTGAGACTCGAAATGCTAACTGTCTGTTTGGTTGGTTTGTAAATTTAAAAAAAAATAGTTTCAGTTGATCTTGAAAATAATAATTTTGATTGTTAACAACTGTAGTCACCCCAGTGATTTATAATCATCATGTGTCTCATTGTTAGTGTGGCTCCTACTTGTACAAAGTTGATCGGCAGAAATTAAATAAGCATCATTTTGAAAGGACACTGATTCCCTTTGCGTTAAAATAATATTATTAGTGGGGTTATTAGGAGAGTTTTCTTAGCCATCGCCCTAGTAAGTGGAAGGGAGCAAATACCTGTTGTCCTCAAGGCAACAAGAAAGTGATATCGGGTGAGCCCCTCAGTTTTTGGAGGCTGTCAACTGTCCCGCCTGCCCTGCTCTCGGCTGACTTACAAATAGAGGCGTTTAAACTAAGTGTTCTTCTGTGACTTAGAGCTGATTAATCCACATACACTCTTAGTTCTCATGTGGGCTCTCACGTTCACTGTTCAAAATTCTGGTATATGCTTTTTGATCTTGTGCTTGTGACTTTTGTTGTGGTGAGTTATTGTCAAAGGCCTTTTCTTGCTTTTAGACTCTGTGTGTTGAGAGAGGAGGAAATGGTTTGTGTTGGCAGAGGTAGGCCCCGAGCCGCCCTGGTCCCAGGAGCTGTCATTCCCGTGTACGTGTTACCCTGGAGGGAACTGTCCCAGAATCAATATTTGCAGAGGAAATCTCTCCCAGCCCACTCTCACTCTGATCAGATAAAAGAAGAAAACTCGGCTCAGAAATCTAAATAACTGCTTCCTCCTCCTCCCACCGCATGAGCCGCACCAGTAGGAGACATGAAGAGAGAAACTGCCGCCTTAGTTATTCCTTGACATTAATCTTCGTACTAAAGGGTCATAGAGCACTCCCTTTCAGCTGACTATGTATTTCATACGTGAGACTTCCTGGGGGAAACCATAAATCCTTAAAAGGGCCACTGTAAATTAAGTTTTTGTTCTCAACTACTATATATGAACCACTGGCTAAAATGCATGTTTGGAGTAATTTTTCAGTATTTCCAAGAAAATGATGTTGTCTCGGTGTTGGAAGAGACTGGGGTCTTTTCTTCATGGTGAGGGCGCTGTGGTGAGAGTCCACCAGCGTTGGAGCGTCCCTCTATGATGCTGATTGAGATCCATTGCTGAGTTTCCTTTGCCAAGTCCCTTAACTTGCTTGTGTGTCTGATTTTTGCTCTGTTAACCAAAGTGTAATGCAGGGCAGCAAATACTGAGGTCTTCAAAGATGTGACCAAAAAAATGCAGCGCTGTTATTGGGAAGAAGCTGGAACTATAGGACTGGATTTTCCTCCTAAATATGCCTTTGTGCTAATCTCTTTGCCTTTGATTCTCTTTATGTGTATTGAGAATTTTGCTGAGCCCTGGCTGGTGTTTCTCAGTGGTTAGAGCGTTGGCCAGGGCACCAAAGGGTCATGAGTTCGATTTCTGATCCAGGGCACATCACATACCTGGGTTGCAGGTTCACTCCTCACTTTCTGCCCCCACTTGGAGTGTATTCAGGAGGCAACCAGTCCATGTGCCTCTCCCATCTCTCTCTCTCTCTTTCTCCCTCTCTCTCTCTCCCCACCCCCACCCCTTTCCCTCCCTTCCACTCTCTCTAAAAAAATCAATGGAGAAAATATCCTCAGGTGAGGATTAACAAAATAAATAAATAAATAAATAAATAAATAAATAAATAAATAAATAAATTGGCCTAAAACTCAAAAGATAGTGTTAACTCTCAATCCTGACATTGTTATCATTGTTCTGCGTGTCCTATTTCTTAGCATAATAAGGTAAGAAAAAGAAATGCCTCTACCCCAGAGCATTGTTGTGTTAAAAACATAAACTTAATAGGTTACAAAAAAATCCAAAATTTAATTTTCTTCATTTTCATTGACACTTAAACTTGAAAGAACAAAAATTCAAATGAAGCATAAATTAAATGCCAAGGTATTCTTGGTACTTCCTGTGGATGAAGTTGTCTCACATGGGTATAGTATCAGATTGCCACCCTCCCCCGAAGAAAATTACTCCCCATTATGGGATGAGGAAAGAATTCTTACACTAGTTCAATTAACTAGGTGGCGTTCCTTACTTCTCCAGCCCATTGCATTTTTAAGAGGATTTTAGGATGTTATTCTATATTTTATATTGTCCTTTGTATTCTCCTCCAGTTTTGCAGAGAAAACATGTTTTTCTTTATTCTTAAGTTTCCTCCTAATCAGACCACAGTAGCAACAGGGGGCCTTTGAATGAGCATGAATGGAACTTCTTGCTGGAAACCGAACAGCTTCTGCCCACATTCAGTGTTCATGCCTTTCGGTGCTCAGCTGGTAGGAGTTACCCTAGGTATCCACAGAGTTTGACAGAATTTCCCTCCCCGCTTTTTCATAAAGAGGTGTGAAAGGCAGGACTTATGTGAGTGGGTGTAGTCAAGCCGCGCCATTTTGGTCACTTGGGGAGGAATTGTTCATCCCAGCAGTAGTGACAGAGCTCATCCTGTGTACACGGCGTTTAGGCGGGCATAAGAGGCATGCAAAAGGTACATGAGATGATATTTTTAGAAATACAGAGCGGAAAGCATCGTATTTAAAAGTATGTAAAACAATGCAGAGACTGAATCCAGAAGTACAGGGGGTGACCTCGCTGCCAGCAGGGTTGGTATGTTTTTGGTCTGGGTGGGCTTTTGTGGGTCTGCTTTTGATGGAGAGGACAAAAAGAATTAATGGTATGATGGATATGAGCAATAACTCATTCTACTTAGGAGTCATCCTTGATTATTTCTCCTCCCCCTCACCCCCTCCCCGCCTCCCGTAATCAAATTATTGGCAAATTGTGCCCATTTTGTCTAAAAATACAACTCAAATCCTCCTGTTTCTTCAGCTCCTTGCCCCTCCCTGGTCGGAGCCTATGTTCTCTCCAGCCAGGATGGGAGCACAGTCACCTAACGGGTCTCTCTGCCTCCTGTCTTGACTCTCGTAAGTCTGCTCTCCACAAAGAAGGCAAAAAGCACTTTCGAAAAAATATGTCGAATCGTGCAATTCCCAGTGTTAAATTTCTTAGTGCTTCCCCATGTCCTCAGGCTAGAATCTGAATTTGCTATGGTCTGTACTCTCTCCGGGACTGTCTCATCACATCACTCACGCCTGCCATGGGTGGCTCCATCTCAGCCTTCAGGTCTCAGCCCACATGTCTTTTGAGAAGCATCCCCCCCCCCCGCCCCCGCCTCCTCTCCAGATGACCTCTCCCACATGGTTTTCTGTCATTCCTCCATTTATCATGATCTTTAATTCCATTGTATTTTTTTTTACAATTGTTGCTATTGTTAATATTAGTTGTAGTTGTGGTTATTGTTCATTGGCTGTCTCCCCAGCTAGTGTGTGTACTTCATGAGGTCAGGGGTGTATCTGTCTTGTTCACAGGGATAACCCAGTGCCAGGCATATCATAGATGCTCAATAAATATTGGTTAAAATGGAAGAACAAGCTGTATAAGGAGAAAAATAATGAAATCACTGTGCCTGCATCAGAGTTGGGTACCGTATGTTTTGGTGTTGAATGTCAGGGTGAAGTTGGAGATTAGGAGGAAGCTAGAGAGTTCAAAGTAGACCTACAATGATGAACAGAGTTCAGACTCAATAAGATAAGCAATACATAGGCCAAAGCGTGGCACTTGTTACATTTTTTGAGATTGATTGTTTTAGCTGGTATGCCCCAGCTGGATTGTATTAGCGAGAGGCTGGAACCTGGGGCTTTGTGGCCGGAGGTTATTGCACCAGCACAGAAAGGGAGATGAGGACTTGGATAGGGAGATGTGGGGGAATGTGGGAGACGAGGTGGACTCAAGGCCTCACGGTTCAGAATTTTGTGGTCACCGTGCATTGAGCGACCCAAATATACAATATCGTGCTTCTTTTATTATATAACGCTAAACTCAGCCAAAAAAAATCACATTAAAATGACGTTCTCACATGGACTTGATAAAAGCCTTCATCTACACCCCAACTCCCCTTTGGGTGAAGAATGAAATGGACATGATGATGTCTTGCTTGTTAGGTTTCAGTGAAAAGGAGAATGAGCTCAAAGTTTCCCATTGCCCTTGATTGAACGAATGAGATGTATATGAAAAGTGCCCAGTTCCACTGATTTAAATTTCTATCCAAGTAATAGTACCAATATTTACATGTTGTGAATCTACCTACCATTTTTTCCCTGTCAGATTGCTACCAGAAAATGATCTGACGCAGTTTTCTGAGGATTCTGCCTGTGTTTAATATTGTTCTTTTTTATTTATTTAAGCAATTGAACAAGACGAGGAGAGCAGTGACAAGCACGTACCTGCGGCAGAAGCTGACCGTGTTCCAGATCCTCAGGTAGGACCAATCCTGGGACAACCCCTCCGGGCCCCTTTCTTTGTGTTGAGAGAGGTGAGAGAATGCAGGTTTTGTGTTTTGGAAAAATATTCACATTATGGGAATAAAGTACTTCTTTTCATAAAAAGACATTTCACCAAAAATAAAAAGGCTCTATAGTCACATTTATAATTTCATTCATGGGGGAGAGACAGGTAGGGAGACATACTCCACTTCCCAGAGAAAGCAAAGAAAGTAGTGAGGAACCAGGAGAGAGGACCCCCCTGGGCCAGACCACCCCATGGAGAGGCCCAGGAGCCTTGGCTAACACAACCGGGGCGTGGCCAGGCAGGTCCATGTGATGCCATACCTGCCAGAGATTCTGTGCCAACCCCCAGTATTATGGCATGGATATGCCTTGGGTAGCGACTTACCTCCAAATACTATTGCAGCATAAAAACTTGGACACCCTAGTGTGGTCAACTGTTAACCTCATGTAAATGTGTGTCATTTAAAGGGCTTTAGTGGGGACAGTGGGAAGAGAAGCAGAACAGGTGACTCTTTTGTAAGTCCCCAATATAAAGACAGTTTTTGCAAGTCCCCAATAATTCAATCTACTCCTCAGAATTCCATTCCCCTCAACACCCAGCTATAGCATTATCTGACATGGCTCAATAGCTAGCTACCTTAAGCTGGGGTCTTAACCCCTTTGAATTTTAGATTACTCACCCATAAACCTACCTGATAGGACAGTTGTGAGTATTAAAGAGAAAAGTATGTAAAATAAATAAGCCATTGGATTTTATCATATGTGAGAACACAAAAGGAGTGCTCCAGGTGAATCTACTTTTGTGGCATGTCCAGAGCAATGGGCTGGTCTGCCCAGTAGAAAAATCGGACAGACTCAACACTCAGGCAGACGGGGTGGAGAAACTCTTCAAGCACGCGAGCCCACTGTGAGCCCTCACTACAGGGAACTGCTCTGCCCTGCAGCACAAATGGCCTTCAAGAATTGTGGCAGCGGTGTCTCAATGTCACATATGTTCAAACTCACCATAATATATACATTACATATGTGCAACTTTTTGTATATTAACTACACTTCAATAAAGCTAAAATAAAAAGGAAAAAAAAAAAAAACCACACACTCACCAGTGGTTAAAGCATCAGCCTGTGGACTGAAGGGTCGTGGGTTTCATTCTAGTCCATGGCATGTTCCTCGGTTGCAGGCTCGATTCCCAGCCCAGGTCGCAACCAGTTGATGTGTCTCTCTCTGACATTGATGTTTTTCTCTCTGTGTCTCTACCCCTTTCTTCCACTCTCTCTAAAAATCAATGGGAAAAAATATCCTCGGGTGAGGATAAAAAAATAAAAAAGGAAATAAGGAAGCAGAATAATCACATTAGGTTTTTCGGTCATAATTGCACAGGTTGGAATGTTGAGGTCACATCAGGAATTGTTTGGAATTGTTTTGCTGTGGTAATATTCAGAACGCTGCAGTCCACAAGTTCATGCTGAAATTACATGTCAGACTTCCAGGCAAACCTGGGCAGGCATTCCTTTCTTGAGGTTTTCTTAAATCATTAAGTTTTTAGTGGGACAGATGTTTCTGAACTTAAATCGTTATTCTTTATCTGTTTTGAACCAATTCTGTGGGTAAACGTCTACCTTAATGCCCGTTTATCTCTTTGTGTGTCTGCAAAGGATACACAGACCTCGCTCTTGGAGATTTGGGGTTTTTCCTCAGCAGCAGTGACAGAGTCGCATAGGATGTACAGGGGAATGAGATCATGAAACCTGCCAAAGCCAGTGAATCGGTCATCAGATCAGAACAGGTTTTGTTTAGGCTTGAAAGTGATGAGTTAAGTTCACTGGATGCATGTTACGGGAATCCTAGGCTTCGGCTGAAAGGCCGTCACCTCCTCTGATGCACTGAGCAAGCTTTGCTACACAGAAGCACCAGAGCGTTTGCTTTGTTTTGATTCTGTGGGTCCATCTATGCAGGTGTTCTGGGGAGAATCATCAGTAATTCAAGGTGTGTAAGGTGAGCTTAAAGAACACTTCCAGAGTTTCACCATCGGCCATCTACACAGAACTGGAAATAGATTATGCCTGTGCTTATGGGTGTGTATACATGTATACCCTTTTATTAATTTGGCATTTGATGTATGTACATATGATTAACCAAGCCACCTATATGCCAGGCTCTCTGATATTTCAGATAATTGCAATCTTCACTCCAGAGCACATTTTAGACAAGTTCAGTGGAAACTGGTTTTTCATTCCTTCCCCATATGGGATGGAAGATGTCACTATGGAAAAATGCCCCGAGGCTGCTGAAAACTGTGGGTGTGTGAAGGGGTAAGGCCATCAGTAACCCAGAGAAACGGGCCTTGTACAGAGGTTTCCCACCTCCCAGAAAACTCCAGCTCTCCCCTGATGTGTTGGTTCCACTCTTCCTTTTCTCACTAGAAATCCTTTCTGCTTACGAAACGCCCTGTGTTGGTGCAGGGCTGTGTGAGCCCAGTGGAGAGTGCATGCGGAGCTGAGTTTGCCTCCCAGCCCGTCTTCCTCCTCGCTGGTGCCTGGAGGCACGTTCTTTATGGCTCTGAACCTGTGAGTTCCTGCATGGCAGCATCTGTGTCATTGTCACCAAAGTGACCCACCATGCAAGACAGTGAGGAGCATGCTTGGTTTTCATCTCTGTAAAGTGGAGATATTATAAAGAAGAACATATCCCTGGCCGGTTTGGCTCAGTGGATAGAGCTCTGGCCTGCAGACCAAAGGGTCCTGTGTTCATTTCCAGTCAAGGGCACGTACCTTGGTTGCAGGCTCCCCCTGGGCCCTGGTGGGGCGCATGCAGGAGGCAACTAATCGATGTGTTTCTTTCACATCGATGTTTCTTTTTTTAAAAAATATATTTTATTGATATTTTACAGAGAGGAAGGGAGAGGGATAGAGAGCTAGAAACATCGATCAGCTGCCTCCTGCACACCTCCCACCAGGGATGTGCCCGCAACCAATGTACATGCCCTTGACCGGAATCGAACCTGGGACCCTTGAGTCCGCAGGCCAACGCTCTATCCACTGAGCCAAACTGGTTTCGGCTCGATGTTTCTTTCAGTCTTTCCCTCTCTCTTCCACTCTCTCTAAAAGATCAATGGGAAAATATCCTCGGGTTAGGATTAACAAAAAAATAAAAAAATAAAGAAGAAATATAAACTACGCCACCATGCTGGCAGGTAAGAGTGTCAATAATTGTCAGGCAGCATCTGTGAGGTTCAGAGCTCGCTCGCTCCCTCAAGGGCCATATGGCTCTGCCTCCGCAGCCGAGGGCAGTGACTCCACTCTCCTGGGCCCCAGGAGCCTTGCTGTGCTAGGACTGGGAGTTAACGCTTCATATGCACCAGCACTCTTCTAGGCTCTTTGTTTTTATTAATGTATTTAAACCTCCGAGCAAACCCTATGAGGCAGATAATGTAAATATTACCACTTTACAGATGAGCTGGTCAATCAAACCAAGGCACTCTGGCTCTGGCATCCTTGCTTTTAACCACGGTACGAAACTGCCTTTCTAACATCTGTCAAGTGGGGGTAATTGTTGAGTTGTTTTGAAGATTAAATGAGTATATGGAAAGTAAGTAGGTTGGTGCCTGGCACATAGTACTCAAAACAACTTAGCCCAGCCGTGGGCAAACTACGCCCACGGGCCGGATCCGGCCCGTTCAGCTGTTCTATCCAGCCCGCGGAGCCGATAGAGCGGAGGGTTCTCTTGCTCTCCCCTCCGCTCCTTCACCAGCAGCAGTGTTAACATGGCAACGTCGGGAAACACGGCCGCAGCTCCTTCTTCTGAGTGGGTGGATTTATATCCGCCCATTCAGTAGAAGGAACAACCTCTCAATCTTTCAGAGGCTCCTTGTAATGCCCGTGGACGCGTCCCCGACATCACCCTGGGAATGTGTAGACACATTATCGTGGTGATGTAGGGAGACACGCCCCTGGAGAGCACAGTATCAGAGCACAGTTTGAAATGAACAAAACTATTGAAATAAAAAAAAAAAGACTGTACCCTTTTATGTAATGATGTTTACTTTGAATTTATATTAGTTCACACAAACACTCCATCCATGCTTTTGTTCCGGCCCTCCGGTCCAGTTTAAGAACCCATTGTGGCCCTCAAGTCAAAAAGTTTGCCCACCCCTGACTTAGCCTCTTGAGTTGTCATTATCATCATGATTGTTGGTCACATTGCTCTTTGGTTGAATATTAAGGTGTTTAAGGTGGCTGGGCTGCCGTAGCACCCTCTGTCTACCATTATGGTATCTTCACATACTCACATACCATTTTTGGCCCTTCACATGTAACTCTTCCTACAGGACTAAGGATTAAAGAATCTTTATCAAAATAAAGATTCGTTAGACTTCTGCCAGATTCCAATTTAATGAACTCTTCAATGAGTAATTTATAACATGTCAAACTTTGGAAATTCTCACTTTCATTCAGGTGGCCATTGACAACCAGATTTAGTAATTATTTCCGTTGTCCCCTAGGCCCATTGGAATCAATTATTTTAATTCTAGAGGTCCGGTGTACAAAATTTGTGAACGGGTAGGATCCCTAGGCCTGGCTGGTGATCAGGGCCAATCGGGGCCTTCCGGCTGCCGGCCGGGGCCTTCCTTCATTCCGTGCCTCCCCCTGGTGATTAGCGCACATCATAGCGAGCGATCGGTCTCCCGGTTGAACTCCCGTGGAGACAATTTGCATATTAGGCTTTTATATACATAGATTAAGTGGTGATAACTGTTAGTTAAACAAGTTAATTGCCAAATATTTGAAGATTAATCTGTCAGTAGCCAAAGTGTGACTTTTGTTTAATGGGCTGAGGAAAGCTTTTATGTAAGGCTGTGCTAGGTACTATAGAAAATAGGTGATCCTTTTAAATCCTCTAGGTTAGAATTTATTAGAATTTGCTTATTCTGGTTTTTTACTTCTTTGTTATCTGTCAACTTTGCTGCCCTGCTTAGCAGCTTAGCAGTATGTTCAATAATATATACAGATCTGAGCTGTACTTTCACATCAACACAAGATAAAATATTGGTAACCTCCCTATTCTAGTCTGAAAGTTCAAGGAACCAAATATATGTAATGAGTGAACCCCTTGCTTCGTCAGTTATGTAAATACCTATATATATGTGAAGATACCACTGGCCAGGCCTAGGGACCCTACACATGCACGAATTTCATGCACCGGGCCTCTAGTATAATATATTTAGTTTCATCAGAAGAGAAAATTATATGAGTATATTACATTAAGAAAATATTTGAGGGAAATCACAGTACAAATTCCATGGAACCATGGTTTCAGCCTTCTCCCCTGCTCCCTGCATGCTCCTGCAGGCCGTAGTATCACATAGTGTTTGTATAGGATGGGTCTCTCCACTCAGCATGCTGTGTTAACACCAATAATCCCACAAAAGAAGAGGACCAGAGGAATGACCCACCCTGGACTTGCCTTGCCTCACCTGTACAGTGAGGGCCTGGGAGGCACTAAATGATTTCTGAGGCCCTGAGATGCCCAGCATGGTGGTCCAGGCCTGTCCTAGGGATGCTCTGGGCATTGTGAACCCGCCTTTGCCAGAACACTTCCTCTCAAATGCAGGTTCACTCTGAATGCTCCTTGGTCCTTCCCAGTTATCAAAGAGGATATTCTTCTACCCCAATCAGGAAGAAATTTTTCTTAGTTTTCTTCCTTTCTCTGAAGAAATTTGAGAAAATGAATACTTGCTTCCCTAATATATGACTAATAACATATACTAATAAATAGTAATAATGTTACTTATTATTATTAATTGTCTTCTGAATTTTCCTGGAAAGAATTCTTAGTATTTTCTGTGTTGGAAATAGGTACAGACAATTGAGTGATGTAGTATATCATCCCAGCCCATCAGTGTTTCATTCTGCCATTTGGATTGTCTGCCATTTGTTTAGAAGAGCAAAAAGGTTTTTATGAAAAAAAAATTTATTCATTTTTTATGAAATTCTATTCAAGATTTAATTTTTAGAGAAATTAATCTATTACGTAATAATTGATAAGAATGCGTTCTCATACCCTAGGTTTGTATGGAATCGCATTCTGTAATTGTTAACGTGCTTCATCGGAGGCGGGCTCTTCCATCCTGATGTTCCCTGGATGGCCGTTTTTGCATGCTGTTTTTTCTAAGTGATTTTTAAAGGTACAACAATGTAGAACATGTTTCGGACATAGAACTGTGCTCTTTCACCTTTTGTCATAAAGGTTGTTCATTTATCATCGTAGCTTTTCCTAAGGGAATCCTGTCCAAGTTTCATTTTGCCACTGAAAAATGAACCCAACATTCTTACGACTCCATTTATAAAGGAATCAGACTTTTCATTTACATTCATAACATTTCTCTTCTCAAATACTGAAAGTCATGAATAGCTTTAATTATACATTACACAGATTTGTTTTTCCAAAGCAGACTTTGAAATGAGGCTCTTCAATAACTCTTCTGACCCTTACACATTAATTTTTTTCTGGCCTAATAGTGTTAGGTAAACTGTTTATAATTAATTTCACATCAATAAATCAAGTAGTCCGGCATGTGAAAGTCTAGAGCGAAAGCTGTTAGTTGTCTTGCTTCTTCTGCCAGAGCAAAGTTCCTAAAGTGTATTAATAAATTCATAGGTTTTTGGAATCGGATCACTAAATTATGGAGTTTTGAAAGGGAGCTCTAGAAAACATCTGGTTCCGTGTGGTACTTCCAAAGAGAACTGCCTTACAGAATGATAGAGGATGTGTGGCCATCTCTCTGGGCTAAAAGTTCTCTGGGGAATGAAAAAGCCTCTTTTGATAATAAGTGTTATGTAAGGACTGCTTAGAACTGATTATCTTGTGAAAATGCATCTGGGAATGATGTGGAAACCAGAAAATCAAGACAACAGTATTCCTTTTTAAATCATCAGATGATTTAATTATCCAAAAAAATTATGAAATAATTAAGTCAATCTGAAACCCATTTTTTTAAGTAACAGCATTTTGTGTTTAAAATACATAATTTGTGCACCCAAGTATCAGGTTCTAATAACCATGTATTTCCTTAAGAAAGAAAAGTCGGTATCTAGAATCCTAAGCACATGATACGAAGAATGGTTCGAGTTCCTTAAAAACTCATGTGACACAGAAACCCCCCAAATAGTCAAGGTTTCTTAAATTTCCTCCACTCAGTCCCACCCTTTTCTCGTTGATGATATTATAAGGGACCCACACACAGAAGGAAAGATTCTCTCTTCAAATTGTAGTCTCGGGGAACTTAGCCCAGTTGCTGGTGAGCCTGTGCTGGTGAGAAGAGGTAACAGGCTCATTCCCGCTGCCAAATGAGATGGCTCTGTGGTGCTTTCTCCTGGGCACCACCCCAGCCTGCCCCAACCCCACACGTGCCCTTCGGTCTCTTACCCACCAGGAGCAGAGGGTTGAGGACTAACCCCTCACTCTACTGAACAGACACCCAGGGTGCAGGGCCTGAGGTGCGGGGTCACCAGCCTGCTCTCTCCACCAGCAGGACAGTATTTACAACTGAGGATGACATGGGTGGAGAGAGAAAAAATCACAGATGGTCGACATAAATGAACTTTCTAGCTGAGAGCAACTTATTCCTTTAAATGTCAAAACATTTAAATAATGTTCATCATTTTGGTGTAGAAATTTCTCTGAGTAGATGTTGTTCACTACTATATCCCAGGAACCTGTGGTCGACCTTGGCACATGATTGTTGCTCAAATAAAATCTATTGCAAGAGTGAATGGAAGAACGAGTCAATGAATAATGTGTGTGTGTGTGTGTGTGTGTGTGTGTGTGTGTGTGTGTGTGATGCTAAAAGGAGGCTATCATAAATATGGGTAGTTAAATATTTGAAAGATTGTCATATTGAATAAGAAATAGTTTCAGTTGCTTAAATGGGTTGAAGTTCAGAGGTTTAAGAATTTTGTCCAGTGTGAAGGGGACTTTCCATGAACTCTAACTCTCCAAAGTACACAGGCTGCCTTAAGATAAACAGATGCCTGTCCAACCTTGGACAGGAAGTGGAATACCTCTTATGAGGATGTTGTAAATATAAATCTCTGACTTGGGTGAAGGAATTCCACTTGCTGACCTCTGGGAGTTGGTGATTCAGGCCACTTCATGGACTTTTTTTGTTTCCTTCCTAGTTGTCGGAGAACCTGCTAGATAAGCAGATGTCCTTGCCCCTGGGAGTAAAGGTGTAGCCATAGCTTGGCATGTGTGGTCTCATTTCTCTGATGTCCACTCAACAAAATGGGTACCGGTATCACTAAGTGTTAAGACCACGGCGCTGTGATCACTTCTGGCCCCTCTTCCATATTTGGTTATGTTGCTGAGATTTCTTTATTAGATCATGTCTTGATATGTCAATATGAAGCCTTTTTTAAAGAATTTGAGCAGAAACAGTTCATAACCTGTGTTATAACAAACATTTTTTTGTCTAATCAAAGTCCTAGATTCTTCTCCATATTATTATTACTCAGGTACTTTGGCGTAATAAAAAATATGATGTTTTATGAATCATTTCCAAACCCTGATGAAATTTTAAGCCCTTTATTTCAGATTTGTTTGTTTGTTTGTCAATCCCATTGATTTTTAGAGAGGAAGGGAGGGTAGGAAGGAGTGAGGGAGAGAGAGAGAGAGAGAGAGAGAGAGAGAGAGAGAGAGAGAGACATCAATTTGAGAGAGACACACCGATTGATTGCCTCTCGCACGTGCCCCGACCTGGGCTGGGGATCGAACCTGCAACCCAGGTACATGCCCTTGACCAAAAAGCGAGCCTGCGACCCTTCCATGTGCAGGCTGACACTCTAACCCCTGAGCCACACAAGCCAGGGCCCCAGCTTATTTTTAATAAACTTTTCCACTATATTTTATGCAACATTGGAGATCTTCTGCTAATAATAACCCATAGTAACTTTCCAGTTATGGAAAAAAAAAATTTTAAACCTTGTGATCTTGTTAATTGTGTATTTGTACATGGAATGATCCGGTGGAGCTCTAAAACATTAGGAGGCTGTGTCCTGTTATTTTTAGAACTCTGTATCACTTCGCCCTTTTTGCCGGAGTGGTTCCTGGCTAACTTTCCCATGAGTTTTTAACCTTCTTGCTAGGCTTTGCTTATGTAACAGGAAACAGGCTGTCAGGAACAAATAGCGGCATATCAGGAGCACACGTTAGCAGCAAATGATTTAGTTTGCTCTGCCCTTCGCTCTCTTCAAGTAGACGGATCCATGCTCTCCACGGTGACGCTTTTGGAGTGGCGTTCCTAGATTAAAATCGCACAATTTCAATCTGGGGAAGGCCGACTCTGACCACGACCATGACTGGATCCGGGCGACAGAGAAGATGAGCGTGCATTAGGGTGAACTCTGCGGCGGTGTCATGTCCTGGGACTGCGGGTTTAAGTACATCTTTGCCTTTTCTCCGACTCTCAAGGCAGGGGTGATGTGCAAGCTTCAGGAGAGAGAGGACATCGGGCGCATCGAGCTGGTCCAGAAGCTGGCGAGGGAGAACTGTCAGTTTTTGCAGACGGACAAAAAAGAACAGGACAAATCTGAACACGTAAGCCCTTTTCCTCTTAGGGGTGCAGGTTTGAAAGGGTGGAAAATGTTTCTGCCTGGTTGTATGCTTGAAGGAAAGAACTTTTTATTTTAAATTCCTTAAGGTTTGGCTTTTTATGTTCCCCTCCCCCCGCCCAAGAAAAAGCACGCTCCTTAGTAAAAATGACAGCTCCAGGCCAGTAGTGTATGACACTGGGTTTATAAGAGAACTCTTCTCAAAAGTAAATCGCGTATAAATCTAAGAACACATGTAAGCAGCTATGATCGCATGTCTACGTATGGCCCTGATCGGATGGCTTTCAAGTTTGACTTTGGGAATTTCATCCCATCAGAAAGTTTGTGCAATATGAATTTTGAAAGAATGTGTACTTTTTATGATTAGGACAAGGGTGGTTCTAGTTACCAAACAAATGTATCCTAAGTCCCTAGAAATAGACAAGACGAGAAGAACCGATTCTAGATGCTCTTACCCAGCGGGAGAGTCAGAAGGGAGCTTTCCCAGTGTCTTATGAATGTTTGTGTTCAAACAAGAGTTACATTGTTCACACGTAGTGAAACTGGAGGAAGGGCCGCTGTGCGGGGTCCCCTGAAAGCAGTCATTCAGATTGAGCCTCAGAACTGAGACCACTGCCATCATGGCCGGGAGACAATGGAGCCACTTTCTTCTGCTGCATTGTTGTCTGTTGACTTTTGCTGTTGTTTGTAAGCCTTCACTCTCGGTGCCGAGCTAGCCAGGGCTGCTCATGAAGGGAAAATTCCTCAGCGCTTATAAACATGTCTTTCTCTGACTTTAGTTTTTCCTTGGAATTTTGTTTTCTACCCTTTCCAAGGGGGGAAAAGCGCTTCATGCCTTTTCTGCTCCAAGACCGTCAGTACCAATGCCAGGCTTTCACTGAGCAGGCGAGGCGCATGTTCCGGGATAGCAGGCTGGTTAGTGCAGTAACCACACCTCCCACAGTATCACTTCAGATCAAAGCAATTGGTGTTGCAAGGGACAGAAAACCTCGCAGTTTCCGAGCCTCGTAGCTGAACTATTTCAGGGGTGACTGTTTGACTTGACAAATGGAGATCTCCGGAGCCTTCACTTTGCTAGGCACCGTTGAAAAGTTTAGGGACTTATTTATGTTGTTAAAAGAGTCCTGAAGGTTGACAACATCAAAGACGGACTCCTAACCCCTTCCATGTCCTTAGCATATTTGAATATCCCAGCCCATGGCTTAAATTTCTCAAAAACAGTATTCCTTTTGATAAATTTTAATTAAAAGAGCAACAATTTTCATATGCCATATTTCATTGATTTCAAGATGCACATCTCTCCCACCTTTTAGCATCTCTGAAATCAGGCTGAGTCTTAATGAATGATGACATAAAAGCATGTTATAGTTTAGGTGTGGGCATTTTTCTTCCCAACTGGCCCTTAAAATGAGTAATATATTTTACAACGCACTGCATATTCAATTCAATGGAACAGTGATTACCTGAACATAGGGCAAGATCTTTTAAAGTCAAACAAACAGTAGAGTACCATTTCACCAAGGTTAGAAATCATCAGCCTTAAGCCACAACAACTTTATGCTTATTTAAAAGGTACCTATGTTGTGTATGACTTATATTTAGTTCAATTCAGAATACTAGAGCTATTGTGAACATAATGCCCTCCGAATATGTCATAATAGGAATATGAACTTGGTGCCAATAATGGTAAAGATTTTTAATTTGAGATAGAAATTTAGTGGTAGGAGGTTTGCAACTCTGCTTATGTTATCTATTCTGTCATCTTCGAACTTTCATTTTAAGATTATAAAATAGAACACGAAGGTGGGTTTTTGTTTTTTTTACTTCTCGCATGATGTCATAACAGGGATGCACTAACAGCTGAAGTGTTGGTGCTTCTGGGAGCAAAGATGGTGTCTAAATGAACATGGGAATTAAGGCCTTTTCTCTGTAGGCTTTTCCTACTGAAGCCAACAGCGAGGAGAGGTGAGGAGCTTTTCTCCTTCATGGTGAATATAAAGGGAGGCATTCTGCGCCCTCCTTCCTATAGGATGACACCAGTTGAACTAATCAGCTCTCAATGCTATTTTTCTTTATTTTTAAATGTTTTTATTTTTAATTTTTCAATCACAGTTGACATTCAAGACTATTTTATATTAGATTCAGGTGTGAAACTAATATACACACTTAGACAATCATATACCTGGCACCATACATAGTTATCGCAATATTATTCACTATATTCCCTAAGCTGTACTTTATGTCCCCATGACTATTTTGTAACTTCCTATTTGTACTTCTTAATCCCTTCACCTTTTTCACCTCGTCCCCCAATTCCCTTCCCCTCTGGCAACCATCAGTCTGTTCTCTGTATCTCTAAATCTGTTACTATTTTGTTTGTTTGTTTATAGTGTTCTTTAGATTCCACATATAAGTGAAATTATATGGTACTTGTCTTTCTCTGTCTGACTTATTTCATTTAGCGTAATACCCTCTAGGTCCATCCAATCTGTTGCAAATGGTAAAATTTCATTCTTTTTTATGGCCAGGTAATATTCCATTATATACAGGTATCATGTCTTCTTTATCCAATCATCTGTTGATGGGCCCTTAGGTTGCTTTCATATTCAAGGCTGATATTCATTGGGTGTTCCACTAAATGGATTATTTGATACTAGATGCTTATCCTTTTTGTAATAGTTTATTAGTAATAAAAACCATCCGGTAGGTTATATTACTCGTTTGTGTCTTCAGCATTCAGTCTATCAATCCCTGTACTTGCACGTTGAGTTCACAGTGTCCATGTGGTGGGTGCAGCATTTTTATTTTTCCTGCCCTTGTTTTCTTTTCAATAGCCGTCATTTGTTCTTACTCATGAAAACTCGGCTATAACACACAGCATGTACAGAGGAAACTACAGTTTACTTAATGTAAACCCAGGTCTGCAGTTTCCTCCTCTTGTTATAACAATAGCAAAGCCTGAAATGATACCGATTTCCTTTTTTTATGTTTATAAAATGCTTCATCTACCTCATCTACTACTCCTGGGCCAAAGCTGGTTCAGGAGATAGCCATAAAATTTGAGTTGCCTATCAAGTCATTCTTTTTACTAAACTGCATTGCTTCCCCAGTTCTGGAATGCCACATCCCTTTTTATACCTTTGTGCCAACATGATAAAGCTACTTTAAAGTAACACAGCATAGAGAAAGACGTGAATTTGGTAGAATATAGCTTTGGTTGCTGGTAGGTCTGGTTGCAAATTGAAGGGGCTCAGAGCTTCCTGAGGAGACATTTCTAATTTTTGCCATGATTATCATAAATGCATGCCATTAGAGAAAAGCTTCACCCTGAGCTTTTGCCAGGGTGTTTCTGAAATGAAAAAAGTGAAATGTATAATTATCACAAGTTTCTCAGGAAGCACCTGGTTTTCCTCTTTTCTATGAACTAGCTGTAGGCAAAATTACCCCGCACTTATTTCCTAAGTGTTGAAAATTATGTGAGGACTTTAAGAAGGGGCCAGAAAATGACTATTTCTTCTAAATACTATGATAGTGAGATTAACATTTGGTCATTAATTATTTAAATAAACTACTTCTTATATAGGCATGCTATTTCCTCGTCTTTATTCTATGATTGTATCAATAGAGGAGGCGGCATGTGTTACCAAATGGGAACTTTAGAGCTTGACCTTGAAGGATGACTGAAGGTCACTGAAGGGCAGCATGGGGAAGAGTGTTTTAGGCAGAGGGACCAGCAGGAAGACACATGAGTTGAACACTGGGTGATTCATGGGGAAAGAAGGCAGTGGGATGGAGGAGAGGTTAGGATTCAATTCTGAAAGACCCAGTAAGCCAACCTAAGGAGTTGAGACTTGCTTTCCTGGCAAAAGAAAGCCATCCGAGATGGGAAGTGGCATAATTAGATGTGGTCTTCATAAGATCTCTCTCACATTTCTTTAGAGGAAAAATTGAGTGAGGGAGAGGAAAGTCTTGGAGGGAACCCTTAGAAAGCTATTGTAGTGAGTCAAGTTGAAAGACGTAAGCCTACATCAGGGAGGAAACTATGAGAAATAAGATTTAGGCAGTGAAATTGGCAGGATCTGATGCCTGGTAAGGGGTGTGTGTATGTGCGTGTGTTATTTTATAGTCAGCATTTTTTGAATTTGTATGAAGGTTTTTTGGTACCGTGGTAGACACGAGAATGTTCTGTTTGTTGCCAGAATGGTTGGTCTCCTTTGCTGGAAAGATGCATGAGACATGTACTTGCTTTGTTTTCCTGCAGCATGTCTCCGAAGGCAGAGGATATTTATCTCACTAACAAATTGTTGGATGGGGTTCTGGCTAACAGTGTGGGGCCTACATAAACTTTCTTCTTAGACCAGACACCTTGACAAAACCTGAGCCGGCGAGAATCCCTGGAAGCCCCAGAATAAACTGGATGATTTGGCCAAGGGTTGGCATTTGCTGCAATGATGTGTATGCCTTCTTCAGAACCCACTGTGGCTTTAGGGGCGCTCTCCTGACCCACACGGTCTGAGCCGGTGTTGCTCTATTTCAGTTTGACAGATTAGGGAGCTGAGGCAGCTGCGTGAGTAAGCAGAGCGGGGCTGAGTGTGAACTCAGTCTGATGGCCTCAGCAGTCGCCTGCGGGGGGAGGACTGAGAGGAGGACAGAAGCTAAGAGGATTCGAATCATGATAGTCCTGAGAAAGAGGTCCGATTTGGAGGACAGTCCTTCAGGAAAGACAGAACGACAACTTACTGAAAAGGTGGGGGGAGGTGTGAGAAGGACCAAAGGAAGAGGAATGCAAAGGGGCTTGCTTCGTTGGAGTCCTAACTCAGATTTGAGAAGCTTATACACTGTTCGCATTTTATCAGCGAAGTAGCTGTATTAAAATGTACGTTCAGCTACGGGTCCGTTTTTCTGGAATACAACTGCACTATTTACCAGACAACCGAAACTGCTTTTCCTGAGATGCAGTGTATGCTGTGTAGTGTATTAATGACCTGGGACACTGGAAATACCAACAGTAAGTGGCTCCTGAACCGAGTTCCTGATTTCCAAGTTGCAGAAAGGAGGATCTATATCACGTACGTGACAGCCATGCTAGTGACACTTTCCCTAGGGACCTGTCTGTATACCCCCCACCGAGGGCCCTCCCCTCTCTCCCCGCTTTCTTCAATTCCTTTGTTAAGTCTGGGGACCCACCCTACTTCCTTCCCCGTTTCTCACTCGCTTATGAAATAAGGGTGGGAAGGGATTTTTCACGTTCTGAAACTGAATCTTGGCACAGTGGCTGCCAGGGCAGGGTTCCTCTCCCTCGACCCGCCCGGGGGGTTTCCTTTTCCCTGTTTCCTGCAGCCTCATCCTGGAATTCTGCCTGCGCCAAAGGGTCCTTGTACAAGGATCACTAGGGCAGAAGTGGTTGGGAGTAATCTGGCTGCTGTCACTCTTATTTCACATGTTAACGTTGGTCTCTGCCTCTTTCCAACTTTCATCTCGTCGGTGACTTTGTTTAATAAAAAGCCTAAATATAAGCTGAAAGCCCTCTTTTTACTGTGTGAAATACTAAAAGGCAAAGTGGTATTGTCGGTCTATGCTTAAAGTTGCATTATCCATCTAGTCAAGTAAAGTTAAGAGCAATCTTGGTATTATTTGAAGTTTACCAATAATTTAATTTAACCAAGAAACTACTTAAAGACAAGGAGAATTTTGTGACATTGCTGATTGGTGTTGAACGCCAGAATTCAGGTGTAATAGGCAATTCCTAATACGTTAAATTGCCCTCCTATGTAGAAATCATGTTATTTTTCTTAATAACAAAACCCTGACTTTGTGTTGGTTGGGTACGAAAGCACCTCTTCAGAGGAAATAGCTTCCTTGCGTGAATAATTTTAGTTCCTTTCTAACCAGAATTAATTTGGTCACCAGAATAACACAAAAGTGGTCGAAGATCGTTCTTGCCTCCAGGAAGTTTACAATCTAGCTGGCTCATGAGAAACAACCCTTCAAGACAGCATTCAATAAAGTGTTTTAAATAACTCCACAGGCATTCAGAGAGTGGGAAATACCTCCTGTAAACAAATTTCACAGTTGCTTCAATCATGCTCTTCAAACTCAGGGTTTACAAGTTCAGTTTGCTTCGTGTACTCTTTAATCAGAGAGAGAGAGAGAGAGAGAGAGAGAGAGAGAGAGAGAGAGAGAGAGAGAGAGAGATCCTCCAGAAAAGTGGCAGTCCAGCAGCCAGCGAGAGCCAGTGATGTGCTGGGGGCTGGAGCCATCTGCTCACTAGCTGTATTTTTAGGTTCTCACAAGAAGCCCATTGCACGTCCTAACAGTTTAAAAAATTTAGTTTCAGCATTTTTAAAGATGGGGGAATTGGTCATTATGTTTTTTTGTTTATTTTTCTGAAAATATCCAAGTTTATTTGAAAAGGCCCAATTAAGAAAATTGATACTGGCTCAGTTAGTTTGATTTATCGAACTCATGTTCTTCAAGGATCTTGTATTCTCTATGGTACAGGTGCTGCTCCCTGAGCTTAAAAAGTTCTCTGTGATTAAAGTAGCCATATCATCTCTAGTATGTTAGAGAAATCATGAAAGTGAAATATTGCAAAATAGGTTATTTTTCGTTGGCTTTTGCCCTCCTCATTGGTATATCTCATTCTAGACCCCTGGCAACTGTATATTCTTATCTACCCTTATCAAGACTTGATCTGAATTAATATAACAATTTTATTGCCTTATGGATTGTTGTCTGATCAGATAACATTAGAAATCCTTGCTGGTTCACTTTCAGTTGGATTTATATTGGACGCTTTAAGACAAACTTGTAGAGAAAAGATGGACAATCCTTCACAGACAGACAGACAGTTCTTCATGACATTGTGTACCACTGAGGCTTGGAGACGTGGTGTGAGGAGATATCAGGGAGTGGAGAGACACGGGTACCAAGGTATGACGTGCCTTGGGTCCCAGTGCTGCCCTCATGCATCACTGCCTTCAGGGAGCTAACGCTCAGCAGGAAGCTCAGAGGCGGAATCCAGTTACCTGCAGGGTGTTACACAGGGCGCTATGGAAGCTTGTCCCAGGGAGCTCAGCTGGGACAGGGAGACCTGCACGTGTCCCTGATGAAGAGACAGAATTGGAGGGGTCAGAAGAGTAACCAGGAGAAGTGGGAAGGATGGGCATTCCAGGCGGAGGAAGGAACACGTGTGATGAGCTGAAGAGTCTAACGTGGAGGATGCAGCCGCTCTGGAGGCAGAACCAAGTACCTGGAGCATAGGGGGTGGGGGGGGGCACGAGGGAAGAGGCAGGCCCATGAGGGAGGCACAGGGGCCAGAGGACACAGGGCTGAGAGCTAGGAGCACGATGCAGCCCTTGTGAGGAATTCAGTAGGCAAGAGAAAGATGATCAGATTCGAATTTCTGAGATTCCTCTGGGGCAACGTGAGAACAGGTTTGCAGAAGAATGGGTCTTGCTCTCGCTCTCAAAGCTCTTTCTCTGACTCCTTTCTTCCAAGTCCGCTCTGTTGGTTCTACCAGGCAGTAACTAGCATAAACACGAAGGCTTTGCTGTGAGGAGCTCAAGTCCAGGGACGTGAGCTAAAGTCCCTGTGAAGACAGAATGTCCAATTATAGCTCAAGTCTAGTTCATTAGCTTTATCCTAAAATATGCCACCACATCATCGCTTTCTTTAAAAAGTCGACTTTGAGTCAGTCCTATTTTTTTAGAAATGAAGTTTGAGCTTGCATGCAATATGAGCACTTTCTGTTCACAAACACCATGCAGGCATATATGTTCACTGTAAATATTCTCACTCTGCTGTATGGACTTTTGCCCCAGATTGATTCAGCCAAAGTTTGGTGATTTCTGAGTGATTCGAATACTTCAATTGATAAAGATGAGGAAAAGGAATTTATAAAAGATTTCCATATGGGATGCAAAGAACCATTTTTTCCTTTTGCAGTGAGAAGTGGGTGTAAAGGAAAAATTCCATCTGGCATACAGCAGCCCTAAATGTTGTTTTAAAATAGCAAAAATAGAAGATCGCTGAAAATATCATAACAGAACATAACAGACTGTGGGCAAGTGTGCAGTACATATTTCTCTAATAAGTCATATTAAATACCCATATTTTACTTAAAACATGACCATGTTCTTATTTGTCATTACATGAAAATTTGTCTTTAATTTTTAAAAAATGGACCACTCCACTACCGAAGGAAAAAGGACTTGTTTTAGTCTGTAGAAGTCAGTGTTATAGCAGTTAGGTTTACCTGGAATGAGGTTTTTCCCCATTTTTTTCTTTCCCAATATTTTCCTTCTATAGTAAAAAATAAAAGAGAAATAAGATATGGCATGCATGTTCCTTTATTGTACATTTGTACATAATTAAGTGAACAAGGCTCAACAATTTTAATAAACACTTGTAAATGTTCTCTTTGTTCAGATTCCAGGAATGGCTGGGCATGATTGGGGCAAGCTGAGTCAGAATAAGGGATTAGGGGCTGCTTCAGATCCAAGAAACACATGGAGGGAGAGAATAATGGTGATAATAAGGTAATTAAGATGGCAGGAAGTGGCTTGGGGGTAGGGATTTGTAAGGAGGCTCATGAAAATGTAATGAGTCATAAGCACATAGCTGGTGACCACAAAGGTGAGGGTGGGGTGGGATTTGTTAAGGTAAAATTTTGGCCCTTTGCAATCAAAGAGGGGAGAGAGTGCATACTTCATACAGCTGATTCTTTAGACTTTTCATGGTCTTTCCTTGGCTGGGATTTATAGAGGTAAAACAAGCTCTGTATTGATACTCTTATGAATAAAGATTGCTAATGATCTGTCTGCAAAGGGTGCAATGCAAAATAAAATCCCAAACTGCATTTTATGGTTGACATAAAATGCCATCACTTTCTCCCTGCTCAGTGCACGTACTGTTATTACAAATCGGGGGATTGTGATGATGTGTTGTTCTTCGCAATCAATCTGAGTACCATGGAGCTTTCCTCTGAGAGTCACGGGCGTTGGGAAGAACTTTTAGGTGTCATGTGTCTTGATTGTTTGGGTAAGAAATCATTTCATTCAAAAACTGGCACCTGCTCAATAGGATTATAGAGTTTCCTCTAGAATGGGGAGTAAATACTATACAACCCATTAATTCTGTTGGAAGTTCATTAAGCACAAGAAAATACTTAAAAATATTTTCATTGATAATAGTCTGTTAGTGAAATAGATACCCTTTAGCCTCTGTCATCAGAAGCAAAAAAAAAAAAAAAAAAAAATCATGAATAAAAATAGCAGTGATCTTGCAGGTTTGTTAGAGAAAGTTGTCCTACAGTCTTTGTGCTCTTACCTCGCTGTGTCCCTGAAGTTGTACTTCGTGGGCCCCTAATGCGAGGCTAGCCCCATCAAAATGACCCTGGTCCCAGAGAAACATTCTGTCGAACTGCTTCTCCCCAAAGTATCAGCAATTACTCCATCAGGAAATTAGCACAGCATCTCCTGAAAGCAGGCACAAACAATTTTGTCAGCAAAAAATAAATGGGATCATTCAGCACTTCTTTTTAAACACCCATAGGGAATCACGGACCTAAAAATTATCTCCGTGTTAAAACAATACTCAGTGACTCTAAAAACCGGGGAATCGAGAGGGTCGTTGAAGCCATGGAGCTAAAACTGTCTCCTCTAGAATCTGTATGGCTCAAATTTTAAAAGATGTGAGTAGAACTACAGAATATAAAGTGGCAGAGACGGCGCACACGTGGCCCAGGTGGTGCGGATCTATACCTGCAAGTTTGAGATGAAGGGATAAGCCAACAAGGTGATGAAGGGAAGCTTTCTACCTGGGATAAGGCAGGATTCTGAAGAACCCTTAAAACCCAAGAGAAGGAACCTTGGAGTAAAGCAGAGAGCCAACCCTATTCAGGTTGCCTGAAGGAATATAGTTGACTGCCAGATGCTTGTGGTCAGGAGTATTCGTGACTTCTGACCTGTTAAGTGCCATTTCCATTGTCATTCGGCAATCAAATCTGACCTTTATCTCAGTTTTCAGTAGATCCCATTTCCGTCCCAAGTCCGTAAATTCCTGCCCTTGGGTATTACGCATAATTTTGGCATAGACGGGAGATCTGCACAGACCTGAGGAAAGTCCGCCACACCCTGGAAAAATCCCTATTAATAAAGCTCAGAGTGGCCCTAGGTCTCTTCAACATCTGCAGCTGCTTATTCCCCTGGGCCCGCCCTCGGAGGTTTGCCAGTTTTGCCTCTTAGCTCTGACTTCTACTTTTCTGCTCCACATGTGGTTCCTCCAGAACCTTTAGGGAAGATGTATGAGGGTGTTTTGATGGTCCCCTTTTGGCCAAAACCTAAGTTTTGAGACTGCTTCAATCCAGAATAGAAAAGCCAGGAATGGATTACATTACTCCATGAGTGACACCAGATGGCAGGCTGCAGACCTCCCAGTCTGGGGACCCTGGGAGGAAGAGTGGGTAGCACAGGCCTATGGACCGCCCATAATGAATTGAATGTGCCTTTAGCTGAGTGCGGGGAATTCAGTCACTTACATAACTTCACTGGGGTCTTCACTGGGGCCAGCATCCCTCCCTCATCACGCCACCAGAGACTTCGTTTCTCTACCGTCGGCAGCTTATCTCAGATTCCCATGCTTGAGCTCATGGAGATCATTAGCGGGAATCACATACTACCCTTTACCTCTTTGCACACAGTATGCCACAATTGCCTAATCTCACAGCTTCCAACTACATGGTAACATTTAGTCTAGTCCAGTGATCGGCAAACTCATTAGTCAACAGAGCGGCAAACAGCGGCTCACGAGCTGCATGTGACTCGCAAGCCGCGGTTTGCCGACCACTGCACTACCGGTAGGTGAAGAGGGGATTCAGCCAAGTAGCTATTTAGCTTGTTCCTACCAGACATGCCATTCAGCCACAACACATAAAGCTGACTTTGTTGAGAGCCTAAGTAATTTTCAATCTCAGGAGGATTTTCTCCTTTTCATACACAGAGCACATTTTTAAAAGATCTGGCTAAGATTAATTTATTCTTGCCTCTCTGCATTTGTTGAGCACCTGTGAACCAGGCATCACAGAAATGGGACAGAGAGAGAAGTGAACGAGATCTGATTTGAGCCCCAAAGGCACCCCTCCATTTAGTGAAGGAAATGGATAAGAAAACACAGGCAGTGAAGAGGAAGAGCAGTTAACAGAGAGAAGAGAACTTTAAGATAATAAGAACTACAAGGAAGAAAAGCAAAGTGTAGTGATAACTAACCACATCTCCCCCTCCCTTTCCCAGTATGTACATCATGAGGCTTTCCGTATGTTTCCATAACAAACGTTACTTGACCATCTCTCCATCTGGGGGGTCAAAGGTGCTTTCAAAATTTTGCTGTTATAAATGATCTGACATGCACATCTCTACAAAAAAAAATCTTTACCTAATTTGCATTTCTTAAGGATACATTCCTAGGTGAGTCATTACTACCTACCTACAGGTATGAACTGTGTTATCTCTTTTATGTTTTTGTTTAACTCCTTTTCTTAAAGCGTGTTCCAGTTTTCACTTACTTCAGCAATACATGACAGTACTTGCTTTGTAATGCCCTCGCCCTCACCTTCACCCCCATTGAGGATTATGATTCTTAGGAGGAGAAACTAAATATTTTTGTCAGGATAATGGGGTAAGGAGATATTGTTTTGTTCAAATTTACATTGCTTTTCTAGAGAGATTGAATATTTACAATTTATATTAATCCACTTACCTTTCTTCTGTAAATAATCTACCTCCTTTGCCCATTTTTCCATTGGGATTTTTCTCATTGATTTGAATAAGTTCTTTAAATATAAGGATATAAATCTTTGTCATATTTGTTGCATGTAGTTTTCCCCACTTTGTTTCTTAGCTATTTACTTATTTTTATACATATGAGAACAAAACTGTTGATTCATGTTTTTAATTTAAAATTGCTTTTAAAATTAGAAAGCCCTTCCCAAACTTTTGGCCAAACACTTAATTTTATTTATTTTCTACAATTTCTTCTAGACTTGCACTTTTCACTCAGGTCTTCAGTGTTGCTGGGATTTATTTTTGTAACGTGAAAGTAAGATTTCTTGATTAGCTATCACATGCAAAATTTTTCTTCATTTAATTTACTATTCTGTTACCCACATTAAAAAATCCATTTTATTCTGGAGGAATTGAAACTCTGTTAACAAACTTCCTCCAAAGTAAATATATTGACTACAAATTTCATGAGTCACATTACCGCTCTGAGCTTTAGTTTCCTCATTTCTGAATTTAAAGGTGAAAGATGTAAGGTTTCTTCTAGCTCTAGCGTTCCTTTCTTAAACGGAAGACACGCATCTCCTCAAGGTCAGCAGCATCCACACTTGTGGGTGTTGTACAGTTTTGGGGAAACTGTCGCCACAGTAAGTGGATGCCAATTAATTATTCAGGAGGCTTTGAGTTTTTCCTCTGGTTTAATATGTCTATCAATGCCAAGAATCATTCTGTTCTTTTATGTTCTAAAAATACTCCTGTGGATGGAACTTCTGAAAATTTACTCTCTGTGAAATGCTGTTGATATGGGACAGATGGCTGAGCTAACATATCCCGCTAGAAGGATTTCTGCTATCAGGGTATTAAAGCCATGTTTCAAGTCAAGTCATTAAATATTTGGAATTGTTTTTCTGAGTTCAGAATGTCCTGATGAGGACTGAGATACGGAACTCCTGAATAACGACAAACTGAAAAAATACTTGATTGTGCTGCCTTGAACTCTTCGAAATGACAGGAAAGTGGCCTAGTTGTTTATCCTGGCTCAATTCATTAATCCCTAGCTTCAGCCGAGCTCCAAACCACTGCTTCTAAAAAAATGCAATTTTTTATCTCTCCCATGTCTCTCTCATAAAGAATCTGATCTTTGAAGGCAATCCCATGTTTTACTTGAACTTTTATCCCCAGCGTCTAGCACTGGGCTTTCAGTTACTGTTTGTGGGCCTGAATGGGGCAGAGAAGGCAATTGTGGGTGATTTAAAATCTTTCCCAAGCTCAAGCCCTCAGACCAAATCTCTCCAAATCCAAGTAGTACCAGCTCCAGGATTCCAGTTCATTGGAGATCAAATTTTAAATGAAATGGTGTGTACCTCGGAAAATTAACCTGGAAATTACAAAGCAGAAAAACCTGGGAGGTCCATATGATAGTCAATGTGTAACTATGGACAAGCCTTTGGCATAATTCATACTTGCTAAAGAGTAGACACAAACTTTCAAACATCAGTGAGTCCATTTATGAAGCAAGGATCTTACCTGGGCAGGTTTCATCCTCTTTGTCACCCAGGTGCAAATCAGTATTCAGGAAAAGAGAACGCTTTTGGGTCAATCGCTTAAATACTTCCCTTTCTTTTCAGTTCATTCTTCTTTCCCCTCATACCCATCCCCACCCCAGAAAAAGAGGGAGAATGTCCTCCTATTGTGCAACCAAATTTAGTCTGCCTTCTTTTGACCTCCTCTCTTCCTTTTCATTTCCTAATTTTGTTTGTTTGCCTCTCAAATAGTTTTAGCAATATTTTGTTGCATTTTCAAATTCTCTTAACCTATCTTAATACCAACTTTCCATGGCTGTGCAATGAACCAAGAGTGAGCGGATCTTACCTTTCTCCCAATTTGTTGCAAACTCTGGAATGAGGTTTCTGAGATGGTTACTGCAGAGACGAAAGGTGTGCCTCTCTAAAAACATCAAGGAATGCACAAACATGAAAAAACAAGAGCGTTTACTCAAAATGCTTTCTATCTCCATGCTCCCATGCCATGTGATCTAGCAGTTGCTGTGGTAACAAGGAATTTTTTATTCCATAATTTGTACAAGTACTGAGGCTGCCCTTTTTATTAATGCTTTGCCCTCTCTGAAGTTACACACGTGCATGTGTGTACACACAGACACGCAAGCATATTTGCATGCACACATGCAGACACACACAAGTGAACACAGAAGGGATTGAGAGAGTTGTAGAGTTCCTTGACTTGAAGACTTTGCATTTTCTAAGCATATTACTTTATGCTATCTTTGCATTTTATTTTAATACTAGGGGCCCGGTGCACGAAATTCGTGCATGAGGGTGTGTGTCCCTCAGCCCAGCCTGCACCCTCTCCAATCTGGGACCCCTCGGGCAGTCAGACATCCCTCTCACAATCCAGGACTGCTGGCTCCCAACTGCTCGCCTGCCTGCCTTCCTGATTGCCCTAACCGCTTCTGCCTGTCAGCCTGATCACCCCCTGACCACTCCCTGCCAGCCTGATTGATGCCTAACTGCTCCCCTGCCAGCCTGATTGCCCCTAACTGCCCTCCCCTGCAAACCTGGTCACCCCTAACTGCCCTCCCCTGAAGGCCTGGTCCCCCGTAACTGCCCTCCCCTGAAGGCCTGGTCCCCCGTAACTGCCCTTCCCTGCAGGCCTGGTACCCCCCAACTGCTCTTCCCTGCAGGCCTGGGTCCCCCACAACTGACCTTCCCTATAGGCCCGGTCGCCCCCAACTTCCCTCCTTTGCCGGCCTGGTTACCCCTAACTGCCCTCCCCTGCAGGCCTGGTCCCTCCCAACTGCCCTCCCCTGCTGGCCATCTTGTGGCAGCCATCTTGTGTCCACATGGGGGCAGCCATCTTTGACCACATGGAGGCAGCCATCTTGTGTGTTGGAGTGATGGTCAACTTGCATATTACTCTTTTATTAGATAGGACTAGGGTCCCAGTGCACGAATTTGTGCACTTTGAAAGGAACTGTGGGCTGCAAGGCTGCAGTGGGCACAGGGGCAGGTCTCAGCTTATTCTCTGCGTCCTCGCCTGGCCCCTCCCACAGCGGCCCCGGGTCCCCTGTCTGCCCACAGCCCCGCTCCCGCCACCACTGCTCCCACACGCTGACGGCGCTGGCCCTGCCCTTACCCACTGACGGCGCGGAGCGATTGGGGCCAGTGCCAGCAGCGATGTGAGCAGGGCTGGCTCTGTCAGTGGGTGAGAGCAGCTGCCCCTATCACCCCTCAGGAGGAGTGGGAGGTGGAGAAACCCTCAGGGGCGATCAGGGCCTGCAGCCGCCGCTCACACCGGCTGACTGTGCCAAGCAATCGGGGCCGGCACCGGGCCCCGGCAGTGGGTGTGAGCGGCAGCTCCAGCACCAGCAGCAGGTGCAAGCGTTGGGAGCAAAGAATTTTCAGTAACCACCAGAGGCTCACCCCAATGACAGTGAGCGGAGCCCCACCTTGGTCTGGCGCCCCTGCTCACCTGCTTCACCATCCCACCACAGCTGAGGCCTACCATGTTCCGCACTCTGCCGCCTGCTATCCACACTTACAATGTTCTGCACGCGCCCCCTGGTGGTCAGTGCACATCATAGCGACGGGTTGTTTGGCTGTTCCGCTGTTAGGTTGATTTGCATATTAGCCTTTTATTATATAGGATTTTTCCAGCTTTATTGAGGTATGATTGACAAATCAAAATCATATCTATTTAAGGTACATGATGTGATATTTTGATAAACCTATGCATTGTACCATGATTGCCACAATCAAGCTAATTGACATATCCATACCTCACACAGTTACCATTAGAAAGAGAGAGAGAGAGAGAGAGAGAGAGAGAGAGAGAGAGAGACTCTAGAGAGCTACTCTCTCAGCAAATTTCAAGTATTCAGTGCTTTTTAAATGTGAAGAATGCTTCTTTTAGATCTGTTCAGAGTTAAGAGCTAGCTTTTTCCATAATGAACCAAATAAACCGACCAACAAAATAGAACCAGAGGCATGGATACATGGAATAGACTGACAGAGGGGAAGGGGATGGGGGAGACTAGACAAAGTAAGGTGAAGAGGTTAGCCAAACAGCATATATGGATACCCCACGGACACTGACACCAGTGTGGGGATGGCCAAAGGCGAGGGGCGGGGGGTGCACTCAGGGGCTGGGGAGAGGTGGGCAAAGGGGGAAAATGGGGGACATCTGTAATTAAAAAAAAAAAAAACAGTATTCATTACATACAAGTAAAAAAGTTAGCTTTTTCCAGTAATTTCAGTTTATGAATTAGGTCTTAACCAGGGGCATTTCCTAACACAGCTGAGTTTTCAGTGAGAGGAATTTGGGAGGAGAAACCTGAGCCATAGGGATCCGTGAGGGCTAGCTCTCAAGGCTGCTCTAAAATCCACACTGTCCTGTTAAAGGTTCCGTAAAGCTGCTCCCTGGAATTATTCAAACCCAGGTGACAAGTACATCTGCTACAAGACTATAGAGACTTGGAGTCATCATTTAGCACAGGTTTTTATCCCACCTTGGGCTGCTTGGGAAAGTACCAGTTTGAGAATTCTTAGAAACTGAAAGGTATTTCTGTGTAACATTTATAGTGTCATTTCTATAAAATCTAGGAAGCAAGATTCCAGATTTATTTCTTTTTTAAATCTCAGATAACCTATGAATTGTATTTTGAGGGTCACCAACAATACGAGGTGGAAATAAGTGCTGTTCCAGCACTGAGTCATCCACATTTTTGCAAATCCCAGTGCGACAGAACCTGTTGCGAGCATAACTCACAGGCAGCCAGCATGGATGCCATGAACTGGTGGGATTATCTGCAAGGGAGCAGTCAGCATCCTTTAGCATCAGCAAGTCTGAAGCATAAACAGGACAAACCACCTGCAGCAACAAACAAGGCGTGGAATTCACTTGTGCGAAGTATTGACAGAGTTCTCTCCAGTGATCCCAGTGATTGACAGGTGTCCCCCCTTTTGCTTCCACATGTTAGGAAATGCTGAAGGATCTGGTTTAGAATTTGAAGGCATTTCATTTCTCCTCAATTACCTTCAATAGGCCTCTATCAGATCATGTATGTCCAAGGCAGTGCCCAAGGTGCCCTTTGACCTAAGCTTCTTGATTCCAGCTCAGCCCTTTATATATATCGCGGGGCCCACTAACCAGGGGGGCGGGGGTTATGTATCTGATGAGTCTTAAGGGAATGAAATAACCACCATGTCTGGAACGGAGGGACAGCAGAGGAGTGGGGTTCAGTGGCTCCACCCCAGTGGCCGAGGCTGACGTCATGCCTTGTTTGTTGCTGCTGGTGGTTTGTCCTGTTTATGCTTCAGTCTTGCTGATGTTGAAGGATGCTGACTGCTCCCTTGCAGATAATCAGGAACCCCGCCCAAAGTCCGGGGCTCATAAGGCGTTAACTAACTATTGAAATTATATTTAAAAAAGGTAAGAGTCAGAGACAACCGAACTTCATTTCTCCCTTCTTTGAGATTTCAGCCTCTAGAAGTGTATGGCTTCTTGGTGAGAGAGACTTAATATGAAAGGGTAAGGTGAGTGGCAGAGAGACACGGCCCTCCACTCCCATGAAAGTGATCTATTTCCTCAGCCCCAGGTCTCCAGCAGAGGGGCTGCGAGCCTTCTTTCCTCAGGTTCAGTGAGCTTTGCAATCAACTCCCCTGGTGGCTTCTGGGTTCTCAATGGTGCACACACCTCCATAAGGAGCAGTTTTCAGTGCAACTGAAAAAAATGTGAGGACATTATTTGTGTGTGTTTTTAATGGGGATATCTAAACACACATACACATAAACAAAATTGTAGCAAGGCCCTGGTACAAATCCAGTGTTGATTTTACTATACTTGGGTGTCATACAGATGCAATAGTTTGTATATTTTTCTGCATCCATTTATTGAGGGCTTTCTCTGCCTCCAGCAATTCATAATTGACCCAGTTAGTCATTATCCCATTTTACAGGCAAGAACACTGATGCTCAGAGAGATTGAACAACTCGGTAAAGATCACCCAGCTAGTACCTGGCAGCTCTAGGATTTGAACCCAGGCAGGTCTGTCTTCATTTTGGTGTTGCAATCACTTTAATTTGACTTGGGTCATAAGTTCTTTTAAGGGCTGCCATCACCTGAGTTTAATTTTTGTACTAAGAATTGGTTATTACCCATGAAATAGAAGTGGATCACACTCGTTGCATGGGGTCTGGCGGGAGCTTGGTAAGGTGTGTGAATTGATAAATTATTTTATCTAGTCATTGGTGATCGAAGGGTGGTTAGGGTGAGACTATGGTAAGCCTTTTGCATACACAGTTTTGTGGGGTTTTTTAGTGCTTAAAAATATTCTGAAGGGTGTAACAGCCTCATATTTCAAATGACACATTAGGATTTTAGGAGTCCACCTTCCCTCTGGAACACAGCCATTGAATGGTGGTTAGGATTTCTCTCCAGATGAGGCAAAGCCCTGTCCTCTCAGTACCGCTGGAGGCCTCCTGGGCAGCTGGGACCCCAGCCTTTCTCTGAGGACAGAGCTCTCCCTGGGTGAGAAGTGCCTCAAAGTCAGAACCAAGCTCTGTTTCTGCTGCAGATGATCTGTGCCTGTTAGTCTGACTCTGTGCCCACATCTGACTACGGAGCCTGGGTTCCTAGCCACAGGTAGTCTCCATCTTGCCCTGTGCTCTGTAGACTTCTAGCTTAAATTTCCCCTTTCTGCTCTCGCCTGCTCTCTGGACTGTGTCCCTCCTTGCTGAACCTCTGCCTCCTTGCCTTGGCCACCTCTCTGTCCTTGATCTTGGGCCAGTCTGATGTCTAGTATCTGCCTGCTCATCCATCATTCAGCAGGCCATTCGTTCATTCCCCAGGCACTGTTGTTCTGGATGGTGGGATAGTCCAGAGAGCAAAGCAGACCAAAGCCTGTTCTTACTCAGCTAACATCAGAGAGGAACTTGTCCTGCCATTTCTCCACTCTCTTCTCTCCTCCATCCCTATCGCTAAATTTGGTCATCAACCAAGAACTTTTATTTACTTACTTTTAATATATGTTTATCCTTTCAAAGAGGAAGGGAGAGGGAGAGAGAGATGGAAACATCAGTGATGAGAGAGAGTCATTGATCAGCTGCCTTCTGCACGCCCCACACTGGGGTTTGAGCCCACAACCTGGGTATGTGCCCTGACCGGGAATCAAACCGTGACCTCCTGGTTCATAGGTCGATGCTCAAACACTGAGCCATGCTGGCCAGGCAACCAAGAATTTTTATACTGGAACTGGAGGACTTGCTGGGAAAGATTTAATACATGTTAAGCTTGTCTGATTTTAAAAAATCAACAATAACAACAACTGTGTGATTTAATAACAGTTCTCAAAGGTCACGTGGAGAGTGGCGAGTGGGGAGTGTAAAGCAAATTGTAGGGTGTGAATTGCAGTAAACTGATATGGGTATTAGACAAGACAGAGTGTCCAGACAATAAAGCATGCAAGAATGAGATTAAGTCAGGTAGGCAAATGCTGACATACCCTCCTCTAAAGCTATTAGAGTGTGAGTTGATTTCCTGGCATCAAGATGATGGATTGCATGACCTGTGATGGGGCATCTAAATTCATCAGTTGACACAGCTTCTCTGGAAACCGAAAGGTCAGGTGTGCTGGATCATCCCATTCCAATCCCTCCTTTACTCTAGCCCTGCTCTGTGCTGCAGGCAGTGAGTCCTGACCCCTGTGGACTATGTCACCCATGATCACTTGCCTCCCACTGTCCAGTGGGTCTTGGCCATTGGGAAATGCCACAGCACATCAGCGTGTAGGAGAGAGGTCAGGTTCCTGGCCATAACCACACCCCTCAGTGACTACAGCTCCCCCCTGGGAGCTTCTCACTTACGCCTGTAGCTCCCAATGGGACCCAGTACTCACTCTTACCTTCCTTTTCCCCTCTTTGCTGCTTTATGGTTATCTCACCACTTTTTGGTTAATTTCCTCAAACCTACCTACACTTCTGTAAATAGTCCCTTCATTAAACACATTCAGAACCCTAGATCAGTGGTTGGCAAACTGCGGCTCTGTTGACTAATGAGTTTGCCCACCACTGCCCTAGATGAATGTGCCTCTTTTTTTTTTGCCAGAATGATCCATTAAGCTAATAAAGCATATTGAAATATACTTGGGATGCAAAGATATTGGCTTTATATTTCAAGATTTTACAGTCTACCCTCAGCTCTCCTGCTCTTTTCTCCCATCGGTTTACTAGCGGAAGTTGGCCTCAGGATCAAATTCCCAGGCTTGCCCTAATTTAAGAGCTCTTAGGCAACTCGTTTTACATGATAATTATTAGAAGCAATAAGATTTAATAAGTACAGCTCCCCTCTCACAGCCAGAGCTTCCTATCCGGTCATGTTTCCTGGTTTCCTGGGGGAGTTCGTTCATGTTCCAGAACAGCTTTGTGTTTGCTTCACACCCATGGAAGTCAGGCTTTGCCTAGATTTTGTAACTTTGGGGATGATGAATCCTATTAGTCCCATTTAGGCTTTAATTTGGGTTATTAATCTTAATATATGTGGGATTTTAAAAAGGAACCAATTGTCATGATTTAAGTACTCTGTTTCTGCACAGAGATGTATTTGCCAGGCCAGCACTTGGCAGTCCGGTCAGTCTCAACCACCGCTCACCTTGACACACATCTGCTTACTAATCTCTCCTCAGTGTATGCTCCTAATCAGGTCTATCTTGCCAGCAATATTTTTTAAAAATCGGTTTACTTTTTTTTCCCCATGAGAATAAAGAATCATGAGATATATTGTCAGCAAATTTTATGAGGATTGTTCTCAGGCAAAATTGGTTTTGGCCAGAAGAGATTTTTTTTTCAGATAAGTGCATCCATTCTGCTGTACCCACATTAGCAGGACGAGAATAGATGTGATACGGGCCCTGGCAGTTTGGTTTGCAAGCTGTGTGTGGATTTCTGTAGTACAAGATGAGAAGACACACCTAACTGCTAACTCATGTGCATCTTTCCTATTTAGGAAGGACAACATGGTGGGCTCCTGTGAGAAAAGTAGAGTCAAGATAGCTGAATTTTGTAGAATCTTGGTGTTGGGGGAGACACTGAGGTCATCTTGTCCAGTCACTGAAGAACTGCCTTCCCTGGTTCTGTAATATTATAGACAGGCTCTGCTCCTGTATACACTCCGACGAGGGATCGAAACTGCAACCTCTAGGTGTACAGAACAATGCTCCAACCAGCTGAGCCACCCGGCAGGGCTATCCACTTACAATTTTGTTCATTTATTTATTCATTTAGTTAATGTTCTTTCAGTATCTGTGAAGCGTCAAGACCTAGCTGTTTGTTGAGAATTCAAAACTTAAGAAGATATGGTACCTGCCCACAAGTGAGTTTATGCTTTAGAAGGGAGACAAAAAGTGTGTCAGTGTATGCTCCTTAGAATGCTGAGTCAGAAGGACTCATGTGCTACCCAGGCATCACAGATGGGCCAACCAAATCAGACTGGAGGAGACGGTTCTTAAAGTCAACTTTTTGGGATGAATAAAAGTCCATGAAGTTATGATATGAAAAGAGTCATAACAAACTATTGCTATAAATGCTGTCATAGTCTGTTCCAGCATCTATAACAAAATATGGCAAACTAGGTGGCTTACATACAATAGAAATTATTATTTCTATCAAGGTACAGGCAGGTTCAGTGTCTGATGAGAGCCCACTTTCTGATTCATAATTAGCCATCATTTTACTGTGTCCTCACATGGCAGAAGGGATGAGGGATCTTTTCTGGGGCCTCTTTTATAAGGGTACTAATCCCTTTCATGCAGGCCCCACCCTCATAACCTAATTACCTCCCGGAAACCTCACCTCCAGACACCATCATACTGGGGATTGTAATTTGATATATGAGATTTTGGATGGGGGACACAAACATTCAGTCCATAGCAAATGCCTTCCTATAAATAAACATCTTCAGTTACTGTGTTCACAAACTTGAGGGGAAAAAGTATTGTGACCTGTGACACTTGTATGACCTTGCATGCCATGGCACCAAGCTAGGTGATTCTTTGTGTTCTACATCTGAAAGGGTCCCTGGTGCTGCCTGCTTCAGACAAAGTTTGATTGTGGAGCACTGGACCACAGGAGAAATGTGGAGGATCCTGACTGAGGCCCAATGGAACAGGAAAGGGAGATTAGAGGGCAAAAAAATACACATCTTGCCCAGTTCATAGTTCAGCCCATAGTTTGACCTATTCATGCCCACCCCCCTTTTTTTCATGTGCCCTAGACTGAGGGGCAATACCATTTAGTGAATGCCTTCCTTAATGTTGTGTTAGTTACATGTGAGTTGCATGAGAGTTTCATTTGGTAGAATTCTGACAGAGAATAAATAATTGACATTCAGGTGTAAAACACAGTTATCTCGTGTGATTGTAATGAGCTTTGTAATAGAAAAGTGACTAAGTTGAGCGGGTAAAGGATGCTTCCTAGTAAGAGTGACCTTTGAGTCATGTGAGACAGAATTTTTTGTTTTAAAGATAATTCACTCATTCTCTTGCTTGCTCAGTAATTTGCATGTTCAATAAACATTTATCAAGTGACTATCACATGCCAGACCTCTCTATGTTAGGAAGAGAAATCAGGGTCACAGTCCTGCCGTGAAGATGTCATAATTTGAGGAGAACACAGAGGGAGCGGATAATTAGAGGTCAGCGTGATGGGTGTCATGACAAGGTTCTTTGGGCATCTCATCTGGATAGAGGGAGTTAGTGGCAGGAGACTTCCTCTATCCAGATGAGGTGATAAATATAAGTTGCCTCATTTGGGATGGTTTGTGCCATAGATCTATGGGTGCATAGATTCAGTGAGACTTAGAATTCTGAGCTCTGCTTAGAAAAAATGTGGCTACACATAAAATTTTATATGCTTTCAGAGTGTTCTCTGTGTCCCTAAAGCCATCCACAAACCCCTACTTAAGCCCTCTTGTAAGAGTTTATGCTCACAGAGCGGCAGGGACACGAGGCCATGGAGAGTGCCAGTGGCTGCTTTATGGGAGCGCTTGGGAGAGGAATATTTTCCATTATCTCTGCTAATGGAAAACTCAAGGAAGCAGTTGTGGCAATGCCAGCAGGGCTGAGAAGTCCCTTAGCGAACACTTTCTCTTGTTAGTGTGGAAATATAAATACAGACCGAAACATGGTTCAGGACAAATTAAGACCTGCTAACCTGGGAACACCAATTTTTCACCTGTTTAGGAAAAAAAAATGATATTTTTATTGCCCCATAGGTATTTTCATCTTAAAATAAGTATGTCTTTTATGTGAGTAAATGAAAGAACAAAGTTTTATATCAAAGTATGAAAGCTGATCATGATCATGGAAGTTAATCTAAAGTAAGTCAAAGGTACTGGTTCTGTTATTCATTCAGAATTCATGGGCAGGAGAGAAGTGTAGCCATAGGAAGAAAAGAAATCAGAGTTCCTTGCCCAAAGAATGGAACAAAGGTGAGGAGCAGGGGAAACTCGGAAGCCCTCGTACTCCTGATGGCCCTGTTCAAAGGCCCTGTGATGCTTTTCCTCCTGTCAGCCATCCTCCCCCTCCTTCAGCTGAGGACACCTGTTTATTGTTGAAGTTTCCTGTTCCTCCCACCATCCCTTTAAGAAAGTAGGGCAAGAACTGGTTTATGCATATCTGGGGGCTAACGTATGTTTTGGGGAGAAGGGAGTTTCTCACAGCGTATTCCAACCATGGGCCAAGGCATGAAGCATGGTGCCTTCTGGGAATATACACCATTTCCCACCTCACCTTTTGTATCATTGATGCCCCTACAGAAGTCCCTTGACTCCTGAGGTCTCTGCCACTTGCTTAGTCATCTGACCTCTACTCCAGTGGTGCTCTTCCACTTCCCTCAGTAGCTTTCTTATCTTGTCTCCTACCTCACCATCTTTTGAGCCCATTTTCCCCAATAATCTCCTTAGGCCACCAACATCACCACAAAGTTCCATACGATGTTCTTGGTTCCCACTGTACTAAGAAGATAGAAGCCATTTCCTAGGTCTACCTAAGCTTCCTCATTATCTCTACTTATTTTTTTTTTTTAAATCTTCATCCAGCCCTAACCAGTTTGGCTCAGTGGATAGAGCATCGGCCTGCGGACTCAAGGGTCCCAGGTTCTATTCCAATCAAGGGCATGTACCTTGGTTGTGGGCACATACCCGGTAGGGAGTGTGCAGGAGGCAGCTCATCGGTGTTTCTAACTCTCTATTCCTCTCCCTTCCTCTCTGTAAAAAAAATCAATAAAATATATATTTAAAAAAATCTTCATCCATCCTCTTTCTCGTGATCCTTTCTGAAAGGATGAAGTCTCAGTTCTTTTATAGCCTAACCCCTCCACTGTGTTCCTGAACCGGTCACATCTTCTCAATACCCAGTCTCCACCCTGCCTTCCCAGCCATGCAGGCTCTTCGGTCTGACTCCTCCGTTTCATGATGACATTCCTCCGACCTGGTTCACTCCCTCTCCAGTCACTCACACCTCCACACTCCTCTCCCCACCACTGGACCTGGAGTGATCTTCTCATCACTTCGTCTTACACTTACCACCTCTGTGAACTCTGCAGCGTCAGACAAGCTTTTTCTTTGCATCTCCTGAGAAAGTGCCCTCCAGGTTCTCCTGACTCATCTTGATTTTACTTGTTCATAACCTCTGCCCATAGGTTTCCTCCATGACTCTGATCCCCTACCGCTTCCCCCGGCTTTCTGTGTCTTTTCTCTTTATCCTTACCTTTATGATACCCTTTCTCTCCTGTTCCCTCTTAACAATCCCATCCACTCCCCAACCTTGGATAATTCACAAATTTCTCTCTGTGCCTGACCTTTGTCCAGGGGCCTCGTTCTTTATTTCTAACTGCCTGCTAAACGTCGACAGCATGATGTGTTATCATTACTAAAACACCAATTGTCTGAAGCCAGGTTCACCACTCTCACCAGAACCAGTTTCTCTGTACATTTTTGTCCCAGTTAATGGCATCCCATTCTCTGTCACCCACAGTCATCTTTGACCATCAAATCCCCCAGGTTATAGCTTTGCATTGTCTCTTGCATTTGGCCTCATCTTAGGGTGCTACGTTAGACTTAACGTCGTTATGGAGCCTCTTGTCATTTAAGGGCAGGGGGACTTGTTTTCCTCATCTCTGCTTGCCACTTGGCGGCCAGCACAGTGCCCTCACCATGGGAGATCCTCATTGTTTGTTGAATAAATGACTGTCAATTAAATGTTTTAATGCTTGACTTGCATCTTGTGAGCTACCTGTCATTGAACCGATTTTCCGTCATTAGTTCTCTAAATACTATTATTCTTAACCAAGCAAACACTAAAATATAGTTTCACACCCAGACCCCTAACCATTCCACTTCTGCTCTTTTTCAGGAAGAGCAAGTAGGTGAGAATGCATGGGTCGGGAGGCATTAATCTAACCTTCCTTCTTGAGAGCCAGCTGTGATACAGAGGGTTATCGTGTTTTCATGGCAATTTTAGATAACTTACATCTCCCTTTATACATTGATTTTCCTGCTTTTTCTCCTCTTTATTTTTAGCAGGTTTTCGAAATGGAAACCACCACGATGACATTAGGTGCTATTGATAGTACATCAATAGGATGCAGCTTGTTCCCTGCCCAGCAGAGTGTGGCTGCTCTGTGCACGGCCCTGTAATGCATATTAGTCGCACAGACATTAGGGAAGCCCTTCCCATCCATATGTGTGTGCATGGCCCGTGGAAGTTAATAACGCCATATATCACGTGCACAGAGAATGTACAACGTATGTCAGAACAGCGGTGGGCTCATGCAGAATGAGTATTGGCTTCTGAGGAGAGGAAAACCAGGGGAAGATTTCTCTCCTTTCAGATCTACTGTTCACTGAATTATTTGTTTCTGTGTGTTGCAGTATCCCAGGCCCAGGTTTTTTCAATATGTGCCCCTCTCTGTGGCCACCTTATTTCCTGTGGATAACAAAAGAAGCCCTTTGGAGAAACGAGAGATCGCAATTACACATTGGTATTCATGTTGTAGGAGTCGCACTCTGTCCTTGGGGAGTTTAACAATGAATATCCCACATTAATTGCCACAGTGACTGTGTGTCTGACCTTGCTGAAATGTAATACATCAGCTTTCCATAGGAAAATTATTTGCCACCAAAAGATTTAAAAAGAATCATCATAAAATTATGTTGCTGTTTAATATTTTTGTGTGTTTAAGAAGATCCCGGAGGACTCAAACGACTAGGTCACGGCATTGTCTTAGGAGTCAGGATCCTGGGAGCTGAAATCATAATTTTATCACTGACTTGGTTGGCAGTGATAACGAGATGAGTGCCCTGCTTTCCCTAAGAAGGGTGAACAACATACATGGAGATCCCTGTAGGTCTGTGGGACTGATGGATAATACGGCAGGCTAGACCTAGTGCTTCTTCTCCTTTGGGGAAGACTGTTCTTTATGTTTACACTTAATGTATAAGGCAGGATTTTCTGCCAGCAGCAGAAACATGCAGGGGACCCTAGGACAAGTTTCCTTTGTTAAAGAAGCGACATCATTTTTAAGATAAAGCCCAGTTTTCTATCAACTTTTCTTGCTTTAATCTTTTGCTCAAATCCTCAGATATACAGAAACTAGGTTTTCTGACATGCATTTTAAGGTTCTTTTTTCCGGCTCTCTTACACTGACTGGCTGTCGCACACGGGGAGGATTTCACAGGACACACTCGGAGAGAGTTCATCGCTCTGGGTCCGCGGCACACTGCTGGGTCAGCAGCGAGCCCACTCCGACAGCCACGTCAGCGGCCACGCTGGCTCTGGGCTGTGGAAGCTGTGTGTGCAGAAATGAATGATTGTTCTGCCTTCTCTCCTTCTTCAAAGGGACTGAGGTGAAGAAAGTCAGGGCACTCACCCATGACATCCGAATCTCGGCCTAGATGAGATTCTTACTAGAGACCCCTTGTTGCTTGTATTCTGGCAAAACAAGTACATGATAAATTGGAAGGCCCATCTCAAGTCTGGGGAAAGATGGAACTGAATGATTGAATGCGTAGCTTTAGGCCCACCTTTCAAAGCAAGGCTGTGATGTGACTGAGTATAGGTTATCTACCACCACTATTTAATGTGGCTTGTGCATTGTTTTTGTGTTTAAATGAGGTTGTGGGGGGGGGGCACAGATAATAGTGCAGTAAAGGCCAAGGGAGGGGAGGGAGGAGGAAGGAGGGGGTTAGTGGGGGGGAAGGGGACATCTGTAATACTTTCAGCAATAAAGATAAATTGTAAAGAGTATGTTGTAAATGACTTTCCCATCCTAAAAGAGTGGTTGTCTAATAAGCATTAACCAGGTAAAAGGGGATACACATGCAACTTGTATGTTGTGTTTTGTGAAACTTTGGATTCCTTAATTCAGATCATTCAGGCAGCTTTAAAAATGAACAGTCTGAATCCTTATCCCCACTTTATGGGTTTGCTATTTGCTTTATTTTTTAGCCCCTTTTCTGCCCCCAGGCACAAAGGTCATCTTCTCACTTAACTCTACCTGCTGCCGCAGAAGTTCCCTGAGATTCAAAGGCCTCCCGACATGAAAATACTTCAGAGTATTTCTGTTTCCCTCATGCTTTCTGTGTCTGTAGAACTTGAGCCTGGACACTGTCCAAGAGGGAGATTCTTGGCCAGCCTCCTAATTTATTCTGAATCTTTAGAGACATTATGGTAGCAAGCAACTCGAGAAAAGGCCGCTTTAGTGAGTTCCTTTTTAATTTTCTCTCCCGTTTTCCTTCTCCCGTCCCCATGAAAGCAGGATGGTGAGGTGACAACCGTCAGAGAGCAGGAGCAGAGCGTCCTGGTGCTGAGGAAAGTGCAGCGCAGCCCGGCCCCCCCAGGCGGGAGCGCCGACAGTGATTGGAGGTGAGTTTCCTCCGAGGCTCCCTGCCTCCCATCCCCGCTCCCCCGCGCTCCCCCCTCTGCCTCCTTCCCCCCCCCCTCCTTTTTCTCTCCGCCTCTCAGCGTTCTAGCTGACTGCAGAGCTCTCAGCAGCCAGATGGACTCAGTTCCCAGGGAAAGCCCGAGATGGCCAAGATCTCTTAGCATTTAGGGGATGCCTTTGTCAGGAGCCGGGCACAATGGGCAGCTCCCGGCTGCGGGTCCGCGACCCGCACTTGGAGAGGAAGGATTGCGCGGGGCTCTCGGACCGCCCGCTGCCCCTGCCCACCTTCGATGTGCCTTATTTCAAATACATTGACGAGGAGGACGAGGACGATGCGTGGAGCAGCCGCTCGCAGTCCTCCACTGAGGATGACTCGGTGGACTCTCTGCTCTCTGACAGATACGTGGTCGTGTCCGGGACCCCGGAGAAGATCTTGGAGCACCTTTTGAATGACTTGCACCTGGAAGAAGTCCAGGACAAAGAAACAGGTAAGACCGGGCTGTCTCCTGCTTCCAGGCTCAGCAGCGGCTGCCCTTGTCAGTGTGTATCCTCGGGAGCAAGCCTCCCACTGTGATCCAGCGTATGCTCCGTGCCCCTCCCCCTCGGCCCCGTGCCGTTTGTTTAAATCCACTAAATGGACCCATGGACATCCGAGCGGCTGCCGGGGAAGTAGCTGTACAAAGAAGAGGCTACGCAGGCAGATGTTCTTGTTTCTTGGGCCGTTTTTAACCAGACCTTACCTAAAGACGGCTGGCCAGAGGCCAGTGTTCAGCAGGAAGAAATGCAGGCGAGGGGTGAAGGAGCATTCACCTGGCCTGTGGGGGGCTCTGCAGTGGGGGGAGCAGCCTCCCAGGGAAATGTCAACAGTTAATGCAACTGCTCAGCAACTATTAGCTGAGCAACTTCTGCCTTTTCCCAAGCGGCTTCCCCGCCGCTCAGAGCACGCCCTGCGGTGCAGAATAGGACACGCACAGCCTCTCGGTCCAGAAATTACAACTCACTGAAGTCTGACTGATCGGAATCCTTGTCTTTTCTGTTTAATCTGGGAGCAAAACGCCCGTTTCGCTTTTTCACCTCTGCCCTTTTGCAAACACTACTGTTCCATGTACAGAAGGACTAGCCACACTTTCTTTTTCACAGGAGGGTGAGTACTTGCTTCTCTTAACCAGATTTGTAAATTGTTCCAGCCTGGAGCAATTATTCCGATGACTAGGCCCCTGGCCATAGCCTGAATCTGGTAACTTGATCCCCTGACGGAAAGGCACTTTTTGCTGCCACCAGAGCACCTGGGATGCCCACAGTGTGCGATCATGAATTGACTGCAGCAGGAAGAGGCAGTTTTCAGTTGTCTTAGTACAAAGGAACTCCTTGGGTTTTTCCAGGCAGGAAGGATTGTGAAATGACAGCATAGGTGGGAGCAAGAATTCCCTTGGATCCCAGAGGTTTCTCTGAATCTAACTGATGTTTGACTCCCTGTTGCATCCCAAAGGACGTTAAGAGAAACAAAGATGTGTGAAATATGTAGGTGGGTAAGGAAAACAAAGCAAAATAACCCACTCAGGTTTCCTACAGTAATGTTATGTTTTATCTCAAATTTCAAATAAATACTTTATTTTGCACAGGTATTATTGGACAAAAAAATCAGTAGTTGTCATTTGTACGCAAACAAGCCAGAGGAAAAGTGTATTCTCGTGGCATTTGCCGGGTGTTTTGGTGTGCCCATCGGTTAATAGTTTGTGCGCTTGAGCACCGTTCCCGTGTCCCGCTTTCATCAGAGAGCACCCCAGGAGCTGCCAGGGTGCCCATGTACTGATCACCTGACTGCCTCTCACAGGTGGTTGGGACTAGAATACCAGCAACTCACCTGCCACGAAGAGGACACCTTTAAACATGGGTAGAGATTCGGGGGGATTAAATGCTTTCTTCTTAATAGCACCACAATTTATTCTTTCTTTTTTTTTTTTAAATATATTTTATTGATTTTTTACAGAGAGGAAGGGAGAGGGATAGAGAGTTAGAAACATCGATGAGAGAGAAACATTGATCAGTTGCCTCTTGCACACCTCCCACTGGGGATGTGCCCGCAACCAAGGTACATGCCCTTGACTGGAATCGAACCTGGGACCCTTCAGTCCACAGGCTGACGCTCTATCCGCTGAGCCAAACCGGTCAGGGCTATTCTTTCTTATAAGACTCTGTGCCCAGGTCATATTGATACGGGTAGAAATTATGAAAGCCAACGCAAGGCCTCGCTTGATGTCTTTTTCTTTCTTTCCCGTTGCCATTAGTTTCCTGTGAAAGATGGCCAATCACAAGTTCCCACTGTTGAACACTGGGAGTGAGGAATCACCCCAATTACTCTTCCTAATGCCAGGAGTTGCCTCCTGTCGGGAATTGGTGTTGTGCATGGTGTCTAGTGACTGCTATTCCACTTTCTTATCAATTATACCAACACTGGGATCAACTGTGTCACTTTAGCCACATGCTCAGAGGACTAGATGCAGTGGCCTGACCTAAGTTGGAACTAGAATACTGGCAGCTCACTGGGGTAAGCGGAGACACCATTTGGGGTCAGCCTCTCCTTATTCCTTCTCCTTTTCTTAGAGTTTGTGGAGGACACACTTCAGATTGTTTTACAGACACTTGAGGGGGGAAATGGTAACGACTTCTCTGATCAAAGGAGAATTTTATGACAATAAGAAAGTCAACTTTAGATGGATGTGCATGTAATAGGGGTGCCTACGTGGCAGTCACATGCAATTCTTCAAAACTTCATGCACAGTGCTGTCTACAGAGGAGCCACCATGTGGCTTTTGTTGATAAAATTGAAAGAGATCATAAATATGAAAAAAAACAAAAACGTTTTGTGTACAAATTGCAGGAAACCGGGTATGAGTGTGTTGTCGTTTGAATGCTAAAGGAATCACATATTGAAAGTCATCAAGGCTCCTTGTCACGGAGGGAGGTGAGGTCGAGTTCTTTATCTTGGTCCGGCCGGCAGTCCTCATTACAAAAGGCTCTGTGTGCAAGAGCCTGATAGAGTCACATAAACATATGGAAGGCAGATGGAGGGGAATGGGAAGGGGCTGCAATAAAAGTGTACGGCAGCGTTTTATGTTCTCGAGCGCCCCTGCCAGGGAGATGGAGCCATATGGGGCAGGGTGGAGCCGTATGGCAGTCGTCCGCCTGGGCCCGATGGCAATGCGGAGGAATGGGGTACCTGGGAGGAAATAAACGGTCCCAGTGGCTGCCATGAACCTGTTCTGGACCTGGCATTCCTGTACCCACTGGAGGTTGGGAAAGATAATCAAGCATGAGATGCAAATTTTTCCCCATCTCTTCTCCACAAAAGTCATGTAGTTGTGAAAGTGTGGGTGCAAGGCCAAGCAGAAGAAACATTCTACATCACAAAGGACCAGTTGAAGTGGTTACTAAGTGATGCTAAAGCACAAGTGGGGGAAAGTCTGCTCAATTAAATGGACAAGAAAGGAGAATGTCAGGGCGACTGGGATAACGTGTTTCTGTGGCTACCTGAATTCGTATGGTATTCTATCATCAAATCAAACTGAGTTTTCAAAGCAAAAGTAATATCAGAAATGCTTAAAAGCAATCTACTAATGCTTTTCCTAACCGATTAGATCCACACAGCACTTATTTGCCTGCTGATCTTCATAATCCCCTCTGTGCATACCTTTCCTCCCGGGCTGTACCAGGCACAAGGAATGAATGAATGAATGAATGATTCTTCCCTGTTTAAAAGGGAACAGGTATTTGAGTCTGGTGACTGGATACCTATTTGTGATCATGGAAAGTGATTGAAGCCATTTTCAAAGATTTCCTTTTCTTTGAAGGCTCAGGTTCTAACTTGAAACATTGGGAATGTTAGAGAAAAATCAAACAGCTGTGTCTCTCATCTTCCCAGAGGAGGGCAGGCGTCACGGGGCATCCCCAGCCCAGGAGAATGACCAGGAAGTCAAGAAGGAAGGGAGAGGAGGAGTTGAGAGCAGGAGAGAGGGAGGGCAAGTCCACAGCCTGCCCTGCCTCTCTTTAGCCCTCTCCCCATCCTCGAGAGGATACAGCGTGTTTTATTAGAGATGCTTCTGGGAATAACAATGTCTGTTTCAAAGCAGGGGCGGCGGTGGGGGGGGCGGGGAACTACATATCACATGAATTATACAGAGAAAAACCTTCTTATTGATTTTTCTCTCTAACTCTGCAGTATGATGGGTGGACCTTCAGGGAAACACCAGGAAATGCATTATGTGTTCCCCTCTTTTTTAGTTTCCTATTCCTTATTCATCTGCTTGAGGAAATGCACTATGATTGCAGGTTCCCAAGAACAAGAAGCAAACAGAGACTAGGATAGGGGAACTAGGGAGAGCCTACCAGATGATGCTTATTAGGCTTGACCTGATTTCTTCAAGGTATGGCTGGTATTTTCTTTAACTTCACGGGTTATCTGGTATAGTCTATGCTCAGTGTGGGAATGTCTCCCCGGCCTGTTTTGATCGTGTGATAGGCACCTCCATGTTGGTGGTGTGCTGAGCACCTGGTAGGCAGAGCATGTCATTGTAACAAGGCAACAACCTCCATGAAAGTGCCTGGCATGTATTATGGGAGCCTCTCCCTCGATCGATAGAGTCCGAACAATATTCTCCGTCACCAGCTTCATGGCTTTGTAGAGTAAAGCTAGGACAGACACCTTCTGTTTCCAGGTACAGCAAAGGCTTGAGACAGCTATCCGCAGTGACAGTGAAAATCTCCAAGTGCTGTGGAGGGAGGGAGAGCTGGAGCAGAAGTGCTTTCATTAGAATATGGTTTCTGCCCAGCCAGGGTGGCTCAGTGGTTGAGCATCGACCTATGAACCAGGAGGTCACAGTTGGATTACCAGTCAGGGCACATGCCCAGGTTGTGGGCTCAATCCTCAATAGAGGGCATGCAGGAGGCAGCCAATCAATGATTCTCTCTCATCATTGATGTTTCTATCTCTCTCTCCCTCTCCCTTCCTCTCTGAAATTAATACAAATGTGTGTGTATGTATGTATACAAATATACATATATATGCATGTATGTATATATAAAGAATATGGTTTCTGCTCTGCTCTCTCATATTTGTACTCCAGGGTTTGTTTCTTTTGGTTTGGTTTGTGTGTGTTTTAGGCAGTTCCCTTAGCTTCTCCCCTAATTACAAATATGAAGAATGCAATGTGTTTGCTGTAAATGAAGTGTTGGGAGACTTTATAAATTAGCATTGACAAAGTGATGGGATCATTGGAATTGTGTAGAAATGTTCTCAGTTGCCTCATTTGTGAAAGCAGAGGACTTAGACCACGTGACGTTTGAGTTCCCTTCCAGATTTGAGAGCCAGGATTTGAAGGCTACTTAAGACACCACTCCATTTAATCCATTAAACTTCCTCTCCATTAGATAGATCCTTATACAGGATCATTATCCTCATCTAACGGACAGAGAAACTAAGAAAGAAGTTAACTAAGCTGTTTCAGAGATCAAGTGATCATTTGAATCTGGGGATGGACCCAGGTCTATTCCTAGCTTTATTCCTTTATCATTTTTGTCCAGTGACTAGAATCATGGATGAAAGGCATACCATAAATGAAATAAAAACCTACCATTCAACTCTGGCTATAAGCCCCAAATCAAGTGCTTTAGTAGCCACTTAAGAGCGATCTAATCTCCAGCACAGACCTGCTGCTTGGTTCCCAGCTGTGAGCAGAGAGGCCAATGCGTGAGCTCACTGCTTCAAGAAAGTTACAAGAGGTCCTAGTTTCAGTGGGTGGCACTGTATCAGACATTCACATGAGAAGTGACTAGAAGTCAGATTTTGACTGTGGATTTCATTTGAGGTGTTCATCTTCCAGACTCATCTATCCACAGCACCTTTGAACATGTGCTATCATGTATGATAGCTAGGGAAGTGATGCTTTTACACTGCCAGGAGATTGTGGGTTAATTAATACTCTTGTTGGTAATGAAGCAAGGTGAAATGAAGCGAGACAGAGCCGGAGCATAAGGTCATTAACATGCACTGATTAATAATGGAAATGTGGACGTTTTCATTGCAGCACAACCAATGGGCAAAGGGAGATGTTTAATGGATAAGGATGCTTTTCAGGGACTGTTTAGTCCCCATTTAGAATGAGAATGGATCCTTGGAATGCATTTTCTTAATTGCATCATTTTCATGTTGACTCCACATGACCTCTTCCAATACTTAGAGGTTAAGTATAGCTCTAGAGCACACTAGAAACAAACTAAAGTATTGTAAAGTGATGGGAAATTAATTTCCAGAGGATCCGAAGGTGGAAATGAAGTATGTGAGGGTCAAGAATTACCTTAGAAAGTAGATCTTAAGCCTCTTGACTATAAGAATTTTGAAAAACTTGGGCATCTTAGCAATAATTTTTAGACTTTCTTCTTTGAATGCTTTTAAGGAAACTATCAACCCCTTTCTGGTTGTTTGGAGCCTGGAGGTGAGGTAGAGGGTCATTGAAAGTTTCCGTCACACTATGTTCTAAATGAAGTAGTACCCACGCGACTGCTTGTGTCTCTAAAGTCAGTCCTCTTGATGATGATGTTACCGAACCCAAGTTCTTATGCCCGATTTGAGGCCAAAATTCAAGACGTCAGAGTATGGGGTATGGAAAAGTTTATTGATTGAGAAAGCACCAACTGAGAAGAATGGAGACTTAATGATGTCTCAAATCCATCTCACTCGCTGGACTAGGTTAAGGGTTTTTAAGGGGATGGGGGAACAGGCATGGGAAAATGCTGGTGGGACAAGTTTTAATTGGAGGACCTTGGCACCTGGCCATTTATGGTAAAGGGGCATCAACACCAGAGCTTCCTGGACAGTGGACCCTTGGCTTCTGAAAGGGTTCTGGTGTTCAGGTTGAGGTTATATCCTGGTTCTTTGCTTTTGGGGGCCAGGGGAAAAAAAGGGAGCCAGGGGTCAAGACTTCGGTTCCAGATGCAGCTAGAGGTCAACGTTCTTCCCTCTGCACCTGCTTTGGCTGCATGATTTGCTATATCTTCTCCAAAAAGCAACTCAGTGTCTCACTAAACAGATAGGACCATCTTGAGCTGGTTCTGTAGTTACAATGTTCTCAACCCCCTGATCATAGGGATTTCCCTGTGTACACTGCAGCCAACATGGAAGACTTGGAAATGAATGGGCTTTCTTCTTTATACGCATTTGCTCTTATTTACATTGTATTTGCATCTCCTGAATTGCTTTCCCTCCACCTCACATGGAGGTGATACTCACCTTTTTAGAAAGATGACTGTGGAAACCTTAGGTATGTCTTTCCTTGTTGTTCCATACATTTCTAATTTCTTAGAATGGCTGGAGGATAAGTTATTCCAAGTAATATAATACTCTGGTACATTGAGAGCTGCTAAATGTGTGTATTTGATTGGTCAGCTTTTGAAAAATCAGAATATATAAAATTATAATCTATTCTAAAATATAAAGACCCTGTTTAATAAGTTCCAAAGTTCATATAGAATTTGAGGTCCTAATAGACGTCAGTTTTATTTATTTATATGAATAAGATATTGGCTTACATCTATATTGTCTCTTTGTCATAGGATGAAGGTTGTTTTGAAACACAAATCTTCAATATAGTTTTCCTCATAAAAATAAATTTGAGAAAGATGACAGCTTTGTTTAGTTTTCTTTTTAAATCTGTCTCCCTAATCTCCGCCCTTTAAGAATGAAGGCTGCATCTTTTCCATCTATAGTTCTGTAATCTCTACAGCAGGTTCCCAGCAGTTTGGTGCCAATATTTGTTCTTGTAAATTTTTTTCTTTTTGTGCTGTTTGTATTATTTTAAAAGGAAAATGGATTTTTGTTCCTTTAATAAGAAAATGCTATTCTCAAATCTTAAAGTTTTTAAATGTATCATATTTTCTAAGTGGGTTTGGGCCTATTGTCATAATAATTGTACTTTAGTAGTTGATACACTTGTGATTTTCTCAGCGTCCAGCCTCATTCCCAGAAACTTGCTTAAAGGTGTGGTGTAAGTCAGGCATTTGGGGAGCAGCAAATTGAAAGGAGCAACAGATTCTGAAATCCATGGAGACAAGATATTATGTTCAACAGTGTGTTTAACAATCTAGTGATTTTAGGGAAACCATAGTTTTACTGTAACATCAGTGCCTGCAATTACTCGAGACCGTTGAAGATAATGTCAAAGGATGAAACACTCTTCTCCCTCTCTGTCTCTTTTTGTCTCTCAGAGATCTCAGGCGGCACCTCCCCACACAGTTGATGGATTTAAAGTGAGACCATCAGATGTCCTTGTCTGTATTTTTAAATGCTGTGACATTTTCCTCAAGCAAAATTGAGCATCCTATCAGAAAATGAAAAAAAAAAGTGATTTTTCAGTGTACAAGTGTGTACTTCAGACAGTCTTACACGTGTGAGGAAAGAATGTTAGTGGATGGCAATTTGTTGATTGTAATCACTGCGTGTTAATCTTTCACAGCATGTTTCAGGCAAATTATTGCTTCATTTAAGGGGTGCCTTGCCACCGAATTGCTGTAATTGACAAGCACATGTCTGAAAGGGACATTCTGTGAGTGGGGGGATCTTTGCCTGTAACATACCTGTAATTGAGCTTTTCCTCATTTCACAGTCTTCTCATTACAGCCTTCCCTCCCATTTCCCATTATCTTCATTTTCTGCCCTCGGGGCTTTCTTGCTCTATAATTGAAACCATTCTTTTCATTCGGTTGCAGCGTTCTGCCTTCTACTTAAGGCAGCTACTTGGCTGGCAATCCCCCGCCCCCTGCACCCCCCCACTACCTCTCCCAAATCTCAGAAACAAACACGAACTTAGAATTGTTAAATGTGGCTGAGCAGAACATGGGGAAAACTAAAATCTCTTGTTAGAATGCCCAAAATATCTTGTTATAACCTACATAGTGAACCGAAAATTATTTTTAGAGCAATTCTGTATCCTTTTCTATTTTAAAATTACTGTTCTTATTTGTTCTGGGTATACAGGATACTTGGCGAATCTTCGAACTTTTTAAAAGTATGTTTTTATTGATTTCAGAGAGGAAGGGAGAGGGGGTGTCAGAAACAGTAGGAGCACTGCCCAGCATGCTGCTGAGTTGTTCTGAGTCCGTGTATTTTTCTAAATTCTTCCCGACTACGCCAGGGCAGGTCCTTCTAGAACCCTGCGCATTGTACTGACTGTTGGGAACTTAGTCCAAGTTCCTCCTTTATCCTCTGCTCACTAGTAACCGGTGTTAGTTTGAGCCCCTCTGCCTGGGGCTGGACCTCCTAGGACACTGGGTTTCAGACCGAGAAGCCATAAGAGGTTGTCTATAATAATAAAAGCATAATATGCAAATCGACCCAACAGCAGAACAGCAGAACGACCGTCCAGACGACCACGCTATGACACCCACTGGCGCCAGACCAGCCAAGGCAGGTGCGATGCGATTGGTCGGGGCCCTGGCCATTGTCCCATGATCGCCCTGCAGAGGGAGGCCCAGGCCACTGGCCAGCGGGGCGATCGATCAGTCGGCGGGGGGGGAGGGGGCTCTGTGATGGCCCCAAAGAGGGAGGCCCAGGCCACCCTCTGTGGGGCAATTGATCGGGGGCAGGGGAGGCTCCATGGAACCAAGGAACCGAGGGGGGTGTGGCGGCGGATGTGGGCAGTGCCAGGCCAAGGCAGGTGCAGGGAGGGGTCGGGGGGAGCAGGGCTGTGAGGCAGCCAGAGGCATCCGGGGCTGCGAAGGCCTACCCTTGCACGAATTTTATGCATCGGGCCTCTGGTGGGTATATAAGAATGAGTATTTATTGCAGAAGCCAGTGGTCACATAGCCATCAGAAAAGACAGTTCTTCACAGCAAAGTCCATACAGGCAGGCAGCCGGACACTGGTTGGTAAATACATATCTTTCCCTTAAAGCAGCATCAGTCTCTGTACCCACAGTTATGATCTGAGCAGCCGCACGCTGCCTCTAGACCCCTAGCTTTACATAGCAATGGTACCTGAGCTCTCCCTTAGCGCCTCAGCCTCAGTAGCCTCTCTGGCTCAGCAGCTTCTCCCGTCTCCCATGCCCAGCACACCGGCTAGGTAACACGGTAGCCATATCTGAGCTCTCTATGAGCTCTTGGCCTTACATCGCAGCAGTACCAGCTCTCAGCTCCGTCTGAGCTCCCCTCTCTCCTGCACACATAGGAGCTACATTCTCTGTGCCTACTGCCTCAGCTTCTTCTCACTCCAGCACACTAGCTGGTCAGTAACTTGAGTATTACTCCAGGGACAAAGAAGGCTAGTTGCCTCAGTGACATCAGTCATATTTTGGCTACAGAAGGGCACAGTGTGCCATGTGTCCTTGCACCCGCTTATGGCATCTTGGCCTTGGGCACCCCGATTAGGCTCTTACTCAGAGCGGCCTTGGCCATTCTGGTGTATTGACAACAAGGCCCCTGTGCTCCCATTGGCCTTGACTATCTGGGGACCCTGGCATGGTTCCCACAGGGAGAGAGTCAGACCTTGGGACCTAGGCACCGTCCAACATTGATTTGCAGGAACTCGGTGATTATCCCCCTTATGTATCTCAGTCTCAGTGTCATCATCACAAAAGAGAATCATAGAAGGCCGCCCTCCTAGGGTGGATATGGAGAGCACAGATCGGGGGTAAAGCTCTGGTACAGAGCACAGTACATGGTCTTTTAAGGGTGGCTGTGTCGTCATTTAAGTAGCTACTGTGTTCCCTTTCCTACTTGCCTCATTGCCCACCAAAGCCACCCCTGGCTTCCCGGTGCACGGTGAGAACAGGTGCGGTAGGCAGGAGTGGGATGTGGAGGTTTGTGCAGACATTCACATGAATGGGATGTGTATCAGCCTGGGTTTGTAGGCGGCCTTATGTGGTTCTTTAATGATCTCACCTGTCAGATTCCAAACCCCTACAGAAGTTGAGACAGTATCTTTTTTATTTTTTGCTATTTCTTATTATTATTGTTTAAAGTATTACAAATAGAGTACATATGTCTCCTTTTTTTCTCCATTGGCCTCTCCCCAGCCTCCCCTACCCGACCCCCCCCCCCCCCCCCGCCGACCCCCGGCACATGCCCTCACCGAGACCATATCTTACAACTTTGTCTTCTTCAGAACAGAGAGCACCGTGCTCAACTGTTGTGACACTAAGCCAGGTATCCCTCCCACCTGTGTGAGAAAGGAGGCAAGGAGGCAGCTCTGTGTTATTGATGAAGACTCCAATGACTGTTCTGGAAACCAGAACACCAAGGCACGCCTGCTGTCAGCCACTGGTTGAAATATTTATCCCATGAGTACTTTTAAACATGGGAAATACGCTAAAGTAAATTTTCCCGTATTGGAAGCTTTCAACGTGTGGAAGATCTTGAGCCAGATTGTTTAGAAAGAGCGTTAGTTGTTTAGAGCAATGCCCCTGAGTAAGTGGTAGGGGCATACTCTTGTTAGACTAAGTTGCATTTACTTTAAATTAGTAAGTTTATGCAATATCTTTTTATCTTTAATATATCTAGCTATCATGCTGATTCTTAGCTTTAAAATTGTCAGTTGCTAAACCTTAAAGAAAATAACTTCTCTCTAGTATCCCTAGAATTTCTGTTAACCAGAAACAAAAATAAATAAATAAAAATTTGCTTCTCAGAAACTCGGTGCTAATGATTCACAACAATCTGGGGGAGTGGGGAACTTTCTGAATTGTGATATATTTCTAGTTTTGAAAGAAAGCTGATAGCAGAGATTCTTCTTGGTGCTTGGGAGATAAAATATCATACCTCATTCTAAGTTGATTCTAATATTATTAGAGTTATTATTTGAAATAACCATGCCCCAGACTTCTAGTTTAAGGTTTAATGTTTAAATTCTTTTTTACTTACTACATCAAGCTTTAGAATGTTTAATTGGCCAGCTCTTAGGAACACAGTTTATATCACAAGAATGCATTATGTGATATTAATCATACAAGATGGAGCAACCCAGAGAGGTCAATTATGTTCAACTGAGTGAATCTCACAACCGGATATTAATTTTTGTTGGTAGATGCTGGCAGATTGTATTGAAGGCCACATACCCATGACAATTCCCATGTTCCAAGCTATACTGTTAAATAAAATGATACTTGCATTGATCATGAAGAAATTTTTCCTCCTGCCTCATTTGTGAGAGCAACTGCTGTTACTAATCAGTGAGCTATACAACTGCAGTAGGAGTCTTTGGGGGGAAAACAGTGTGATAGCTGGTATGAGAGCTGATTATCAGAATAGCCTTTGTCCCTTTTAGTCTAACAAGAGTATGCCCCTCCCACTTACTCAGGGGCATTGCTCCGAAGCCTTCAGACCAGGGACCATCCACACACCAGATCCGACGGCCTTTGAATGCCCAGGCTCATGAACCTCCTTCCAGCCACTTTTTTGACACTTGAAATCTGCTCTCTTTTCTAATCCTTCTTTCTTGTTGGCTTCTATTACATTTGTATCTCCCAGTTTTCCTATATCTCTCTTCTCGTTCCCCTGCCTTAACTCATCTTTCTCTTACTATTGCCCAAATGTGAACATACAACCCCGCTCACCCCTCAGACCCCTGCTGACACCTTTCCAGGACTGTGTCTGAGAATTCATGTTGGTCTCAGCCATCTCCACAGCAGCGCCCATACTCATCCAGCCCTCTGTAGCAAGCTCACATCTCTGAGGTTTTTGCTCAATAGCGTCACTTAAACCCATGGAACTCAAGCTCACAGTGTTTGAAAGTAAACACATCCTTATTCCTTACCCAGTCTGACTTCCCTGGTGCAGCAAGCATAATCTGTGTCTCTAGTCACTCTTCATTTTGAAAATCTCCCCTTTTCCTGTAGAAGGTGCCCCAGCCTCCTTAGTCTGGTGCTCAAAGTCCCTCTAGGAATTTATTCCAACCTACTTTCCTAGCTTGACTTCTTGTTATACCATGTGATCTCTCCCATGGCTGTTTCACAGTTGGTCTGTGGACCAAGGCATTGAGAAAGAAGCATGGCCGTAACCTACGATTCAAACACGAACCTGAAAGTGTGTGTGTGCGTGTGCGTGCGTGTGAGTGCACTTATCACATTACATGGTACATGTTGGCACTGCTCCTCAAAAAATAATGGTAAGTTGTGACATTCCAGGGCCAGAAATGGGCCCTTTCAAGGACAAAGCTTTTCTTGTCTCCTTGAAAGAAAGGTTAAGTAGAACATATTTTAGAGCGCCTGACATTCCATTGCATCTGAGGTAGAAATACAGGTGACACAAAACTGCTAACGGTACGTTAGGGAATATGAGTTAGTACAGAAATGTCGAATATTCACATTACCTTACTTAGACTAAATGGCCACTATAGGCAGTTGTCTGTCAAAATTCTTTTCATTTGGTAATTCACTTTAACAGATGAGTGGTTTCATTATTGCAGTGCATTTTGCTTATGAGTGTTGAAAAATAACTGAGATAGTTTTCTCTAATTGCTCCTAAGTAACCCTATACTCCTTGTGATTTTTAGGGTTAAAGGTTTGTTTTTATGTGTGTTTTTTTTCTTTTTTTACCAAAAAAAAAAAAAAAGAAAGCATTAAGCTTAGACCTCTTGGAAACATTTAGCACAGCTCCTCTATAATTTGATTACAAAAAGGGTCTGTACCAAACCAATTACTTTTCCTCCATGATACACATCCATGAGGCTCTAGAAATGCTTATGTTTTGCAGAAATAAAATGGAAATTATTAGTGCTTGATACACTCAAAATGAGACCTAGAAAATATTTTAATTTATACATAAAAGAAAAATACATTCAAGTAAAACCAAATAAAAATAGCCAATCCTTTTGCCTTAAAATGAAAACAGATGCTAGGAAGAGCCCTGTATTAACGTCATTGGGGCTAATTACAGACGTGAATTTTAGAGCTCCTTCTACCAACGCTCTGGTTTCCACTACACATTGATGTATTTTATTTCAGGTTACACAGCACTTAAAACTGTCATACTATTTCCTTTCAGAGAGGAAGGGAGGGGGGAGAGAGATAGAAACATCAGTGATGAGAATCATTGATTGGCTGCCTCCCACACGCCCCCTACTGGGGATCGAGCCCTCAACCCAGGCATGTGCCCTGACCAGGAATCAAATAGTGACCAACTCCTGGTTCATAGGTGGACGCTCAACCACTGAGCAACGCCAACCGGGCTGCCTTCCAGTTTTGATTGCCATTAGCAGGTTACTTTTTGAATGTAAGAGTACTTCCTGTATTTTAAAAAGCCACTAAAAAAAAATATTCTTTTATTTTTGAGTACGGGGTATTCCCAAAAGAATGGCTGAATAGTTTTGTCAGTGGTGAGCCAAGAACTTGGAATTAGATTTAGTGATTGATTTAATGAATAGATTTTAAAGAAAAGGTTTTTTGTATATTGATACCTAGGTATTCACAGAGTTAGAAATCAAAGTGAATACATCTTTTTATAAGAATGTTAGTGCATATGGCAACTAGGAATTTGTTTTAATGAAAGATGCTTTTATACACAAAGGTGCTTTTTTGCCTGGTCTTAAATTACTATTAATTAAGCGCTATAGAATGTAATAGATAATTATAGAGTTAATGTAGATGCCAATGGATTTGCTAGTCTTTCTAAATGGCTATTGTTTTCTAATAGTCTTCAGGGGATCATTTATATAGCTATTGTGGTTCTAAAAATATCTTTAAGTACCAATGGGACAGCCTTTTTTGAAGCATGGCTATTATAAAATGCACTTTTACTTGAAGTGTGTCATTTTGATTATATCACTCAATTACTTTCATGTGCAGGAAAAAAAATAACAGTGCTGAAAAAGAATAAAGGAAAGCTCTTTATATGTAGAAAAATTTCAGAACAATATGATAATTAAATAGAGAGAAATTCAAGACTACTGGGAATCTGTTCTATTCTTTACGATTTTTAGCTATTGTATTCATTAGGATTTTAGCTGGAGATGTTTTTATGTAGCCTTATTGTTTTTATTTCATTAATATTTCTATGGCAGAGAGATAATTAGGCAAATGCCTTGAATATTTAATATGGTAGTAACTTCGGGGAAATAAGCATTTCTGGGTCAAAGCCCTTAACAAAATATTGTCATATGTGAGCTGATTAATTGAACCGAATGTCAGGTTGTTTTGCCAGCATCCAACCAGACTCACAGTCGCTCAGCTCATTACCTAAGGCTGTTCCAGAAAGGAAAGACTGGTTATGTCAAAGTTAATGGTGTTCTTCTTCATCTTAGCTCCTAATGGAGTAAATCCTGATTAGAGAATCCTTGCAACCTAATTCAGTGAGCTAAGTGTAAGATCACCCCCAAAGAGCCTGAACCTGAATGTCCAGCGTTTGAAATGCTGGCAGGGTAAGGTTCTCAGCTCCGTCACGCAGTGGTTTCTGTACGTCGTTGGCTCCAATCTAAGGCAGATTCTAGGCTCTCTCTCGTCCTTGCTGCCTGTATCTATCATTGAATGCAAAAAAAAAAAAAAAAAAAAATAATAATTTTTTTCAACTTCTAATCAGACAAGAGAAGTTGAGGATTTTCATCAATTACTAGGTATATTTAGGACAGAAAAATGCTGTGGGTGAGCATTCCTCTTTAAAGTATCCCAGGGATTCAGGCGGTTGGCCATCGTTTGACTTAAAACTATTTAAAAACCTGAATGAAAGACACATAAGTTTCAAATGTATATTCCACACTTTTTTATTAGGGTGACCAGTGATATATTTTTGCTGCCAGGTTAACGACTTTGGGGGCAGATCTCCGAATGAAGCGTCCCCTGCCTTTTTGTGCAGCTGTAAGACTCTTGTAAACAGGGGCTCCGGTAGGAAGCCCCTCGCTCTCCTGTGAATGCAGGCTGGGCCTCTCCCCTCACATTAAATCGTCCACCCAGACACATTCCCAGCGTCTTCTCGTACTGGACTTACCCCATGCTCGGCAAGGCCCACGCACAGCTGCTTGAGAACTTGCTTTTGCCATCAAGTAAGTTAGACCAGTGACTATCTACAACATGTTACCGTGAGATACTTCCTAAGGGTAGGCTTGTTTTACATTGTGGGTGCCCTTTGTCAAGTTTATTTTTGAAGAAGGAATATTGGTACCTAAAATAAGTAAATACATTTGAAAAAGTTCCCTTCTTGTGTTGTGGTTGAGCATTACCATTTGCCACCCCTGACCTGTGTGGATCCGGGTTACTGTTGACATGCTGCAACATAAGCAGACCGTGGGAATAAATGAAGGCCTGCAGCTGGCTAGGACTGCATATGCCATCCACACCTCTTTCATCAGCGTGTTGTGTTCCTAACCATAGCCTTGTTGTTCTGCTTTGAACGACGTTTAAAGGGAACGGTACTGGTTGTTTCTAAAGATTCTAGAATTTTTCCAAGTCTCCAACATGTATCTCTAAAGTTCTGTCCTAGGCCATTCTTTCTGTCTCCACGTCTTTAGTGGATAGACTTTGGAGATCACAGATACTCTTGAGTATACGCCAAGCCCACTATTTGTATAGTTACTACTATTTCAAATAACTAAAAAGTTGATGTCCAGAATGTAAAATGAACTTGTATAGTAAAATGAATCTCCAGTTAAGGAGGTTAGATAAAGACTTAGGGCAGAAGCTCGACTTTGTATTCTGCATAGAATCTTTTCTGTCCGTTTGGAAATTGCATTCGAGGTCACGTTTGCCGGGTCAGCCGTTCCGTATTATATGTGAGCTGGACTTTTCAAAGAACTCCCAAGGCAAAGAGGCGATGAAAACGGAGCCCGTTCTTGTTGGTTAAGGAGGTAGAAGAGGAATTAGGACGGAGCAAGGACTCAGCTCTGTCTGTCTTCACGGCAATAAGAAAATCACTCGCCACTTGCCCAGCTTCTTACAGATACATTTGAGAGATAAGGCGAATGACCTTGGAACCCGATACATGTCCTCTGGGTTTTATTACTGTTGTTCTTGCCCTAGACTTAGGTGAATGGCTTTAGAAAGCCTTCATTTACTAGAACACTCGGCTTCATTCCCTGTAGGACTGGAGTGTATACCTCGGAAATATTGTAAAATTTTATTCTAAAAGCACATGATTTATGCATTGGTTTTCCATAACATCTTTACCCACAAATATAAATGCTGTTTTAGGAGTGGGGGGCGGGTGAGGGAGATGACAAAAGTTGCATGTTTAGAGTCTTGCAATAAAAATTTCACACCGCTTGAAGCATTTTGTGTGAGGAGTTTTAAAAACCTTAACTTGAATAAATAATCTCTTTTGAGGCTAAAATGCTCCCTCCGAGCCCCTCCCACCCTCCAGCATCTGTCATGTCCCGTCCTCCTCCTCCTCCCTGCTCTGCTTACCTCGTGCTTGTGCTTCTTTCCTCGCAGAGACCCTCCTCGATGACTTCCTCCTCACGTACACCGTCTTCATGACAACAGACGACCTGTGCCAGGCGCTGCTGAGACAATATCCTTCGTCAGCTTCGGGAGGCTGCGCCGCCCCCTCGCAGGCAGATGGCTCCCATTTAGGAATTAACTGCCTTCCTTAATTTACTCAACCCCCAGTAGGGGACGGCTCTGCTCCCTGTTAATGTGACGACAGCCAAGGCAAAAGATGAAATGAGACAGAATAGACCGGGGCGGGGCCTGGACATGCAGGTGCCTTTTTCCCATTCGAAATGGTGCTGTTCATTATTGTTTTCTTCTTCATACCCATGTCTCAAGACTTTACACATCTGGAGGCAAATGTGGCCTCCTGGGTAAGCCCCGGGGTCAAGAGGCGGAGTGAACTGGCAGTAAGTGAATGTACAGGGCAATCCATCAGTCAGGGCCAGACCACGTGGCGGGGAAAGTGTGCATGTGTGAGATCATGTTTCTGGGCAAATGTCCCGGGGGAGGCTCTCCATCCCCTCACCTGGGAGGTCTGAACGACCCCCCCGAGCCACCCTTTGTCTTTTCAGAGCCTTGTCACGGCGTGCTCTCCCAGAAGGATGGATGTGATGAGAAGGGTGATGATCAGTGTAGGGAGCCTTATGGTTTATGCACCGAGTAGAAGAGACGCAACAGAGGAAAGGCCAGAGGGCCAAGCCACGAACCGCGCCCACCCACCCCCCGGGTGCCCAGACTCACTCCTTGCCTCAGTGTTGAAGGAGGGATGCCGCGGGAGCATTCAGGTAGCTGCTAGCTGTTGGGGTTTTATTCGGCCAAACTGGAGATTCCACTCGAGCCCACGTGAAAGGCGTTAGAAAGATGGTGGTTTTTTTTTTTTTTTTTTTTTTTTTGGTGTGTGTGTGTGTGTGTGTGTGTGTGTTTTGTTGTGGGTTTTTTTTTTTTTTTTTGCATTTACCTACGTTTTATTGAGCCCTAGGAATGGTCTTTCCTGTTAAATAATTGTTACATTTCTCCTCCACATTAGCATTTTTTGCTTAAAATAATACTTTAAAACTTTATAGAGGGCATAGTCTCTCTTAAAAATATATAAGCTAGAAACGTTTCAGTGCTTTACCACATCGTGTGGCCACTGGAGAGATCACGAAACTTCTCAGAACCAGTTCATAAAACTGGTCTTGAAACATAGTTTTGAACTTGGAAAACTTCAAAAACAGATTTCTTCCACAGCTTCCAAGTGGGGTGTTAACTAAGAAATTTAGCAATAATTACAAGGTTTTCCATTTCTCCTTCTTTAAAAGTGTTTTTGAAAAAATATCTATGAGCTGACTTCTTCTATATTTTAATGCTAGCATATTTCCAAAAGAAATTACCATCCCTTAACTAATAGTTTGTTTTATAGACATTATGTGCCTTCCAACAATTATTTTTAAATATGATCCTAGCATAATTTGTGATTACCACTGAGTAATATAATGCCTCATAGAATTTCCCTGAAGAATCTCTAAAACTTTGCTTGCAGGTAAACATGTTTTGGGTCTTTGACTAAGACATCTTATACATAAATGTAGTTCAATTTCTTAGCAGCCTTTTTAGTAGTCATCAAAACCCATGAAATCCAGAACATTTTAAGCCAGGAATCATATATATATATATATTTGATTTTTTACAGAGAGGAAGGGAGAGGGATAGCGAGTTAGAAACATCGATGAGAGAGAGACATCGATCAGCTGCCTCCTGCACACCTCCTGCTGGGGATGTGCCCACAACCAAGGTACATGCCCTTGACCAGAATTGAACCCGGGACCCTTCAGTCTGCAGGCCAACACTCTATCCACTGAGCCAAACTGGTTAGGGCCAGGAATCTTTTTACATGACTATTTCGATATATTTACAGCCTCTGCCTTTTATGAAATAATGCAAATCACAAACAAAAATATGGTATCCATATTTAATCTGAGATAGTTTGGAGTATATTTTAGTGAAGATATCTTTTATACCCTACTGCTATCACATTCTAAAGAATGGCCCAAATTATTTTTCCCGCATTGTTTTTTGAATAATTATAGGTTAGAGCCACTTCTACTGTGTTGGGATATCTTAGGTGGATACTTTTATTGTGATAGAATTTAAGACCTTTCAGCCTTTATCATCATAAAGAGCATTATTTAAGCTCACAGCCCAGGTGGGCTAATGTTCACTGCGTTACACTGAATACCTTCCCACTATTTCTCTCCCCACAACCAGCTAAATTTATAAGTCAATATAATTTAGCATGAGCAAAATGTGTGAACATACATTTGAATATGTCCTGATACCAGAAAACCAGAATAATATGAATGTAAATTTAACCAGTAAATATTTTTAAAGTGCATCTTGTAGGGTAGAGAACATGATTAAGCAGATAAATGGTGATAACGATGAATGAAATTTCAGTTCTCCAAATTGCTTTAACCTGCAGGCCCATAATTGTAGAATGTATATGCAGCCATAATAAAAAGCTTACCTCTTGACCTAAAAGAAAGAAGTTTAGTATTTCTTAATTTTCCAGATTTTTTTTCTTCATAGTAGTCAACTCATGATAGTTACAGAAAAGGAGAAAAGGGAATTTGCATAAGTGGGATAAATCTTTATATTTTGCCTTTCAAGAGAAAAACTAAACGAAATGGATATTTTAACAGTCTTTGCATGTTTGCCTGAGTTTATGTCACTAGTGGAAATTAAAGAAATCAGATGGTCATAATGTATTTTTGCAGGTTTAGGAGACAGTGACTGAATTATGTTTTAAAATATGTACAAAGCCTAATATAGAATCTGTTTCTCTTTTGCAATTATGTATCAGCCTTAAGGAATATAGACACCTGTCCATCAACCCCAAAGCCTACCTGTGTGTTGTATCTTAGCATTTCCTATTCCTAGTGAACCTTCCAATGTGTCCAGGAGACTCAGAAATCATAATTTTGCAAACAAAAACTCTAGGTTGATTTGGAAAATACCAAGCTTCTGTCTCATTCCTCGGGCTTTCAGCATGTTGCCTTTAAGGTTATTCTTTTAAATAATTTTTTTAAATATATTTTTATTGATTTCAGAGATAGGGAGGGAGGGGGAGAGAGAGAAAGAGAGAGAGAGAGGGAGGAGAGAAACATCAACGATGAAAGAGAATCATTGATTTGCTGCCTTCTGCACGCCCCCTACTGGGGATCGAGCCTGCAACCCGGGCATGTGCCCTTGACCAGAATAGAACCTGGGACCCTTCAGTCCGCAGGCCAACGCTCTATTCACTCAGCCAAACCAGCTAGGGCGTTTTTAACAATTTTAACAACATTGTTAATACATGGTCATTGTATACGAATTAGAAAACACACTTATAAGTATAGTAATTCATGTGTTCTGAAATCTCATTACCTTGAGAAGCCACTGTTAGCTGTCAGTATATCTTTCCAGGTAATGGAATTATTCGTATAAATGAGCATAGTTAATGGAAATGGATCATCCTAACATGCCCTTTTCTTATTCTCCTACTTAACGATATGCTGGGATGTTCTCTGTCAGTAAATGTACTGCTGGGCTATCAGTTTTATGGCTGCAGAATAGCCCATTAAATGGATATGTAAATAATTTCATTAACTATCCTCAATGATTAAAGCATTCATATTTTCTTTTCTTTATTCCAGTGAAAGTTAAAATCAGTCCTTTTTATTTATGTTTGCACATTTATCCAGTCCCTTTTTATTTCAAGTAAATTCCTAGGGGTGGGCATTTGAAAAATGTCACAAATTATGCTTCAGAAATCTGTGCTCATTTGGGGCTACTTTAGAAGTAACTGGTTTTACAGAATGTGACCTTCTGAGGAGCAAAGGATATGTGGCCTCGCTCTCTCCTAACTCTCATGGAAACAGTGTGGCCAGATCCCTTGGAGCCACCCTTGAAATGAATGGGCCACCTCATATCTCTTTGAGGTGACATTAACCTGCGCCGCCTGCAGAACTAAGTCGGCAGCTGACAGTGGCATCATCTAACCCTCACCTGCGTGGCCTGTCTCCGAGTGTGCGTGAATCATTTTCCTGGCTTTACTTTTGCTCTTTGCAATATACACCTCTTGGTCTCTCTACAGATATTCTTTTCCTCCTGGCTTAGGTACCTGTAGATTCTTTAGAAAATATGCTTCATAAGAATATTTTTACTTTCAACAAAGCAATATTCTTTCTTAACCACTTGCACCTATTCTGCCAAGAAGTATCAAGGCAAAGAAGAAAACTCAGATGTTCCTTGTCGGAAACGTAAAGTCTTGCATCTTGTCTCCCAGTGGATTTCTCTGTACAAGGACTGGCTACACGAAGATGAACACTCCAAAATGTTCTTAAAGGTAATGGGAAGCTGCCAGCTATTCCTTGATGCCAGATGACTGATTTTATTTTTAGTTTGCGTTTGAAAAACTCATTTGTAGGTGATAGTCATGATTTGAACAAGGTGTTCATTCGTTTTTACTTCTAAGGCCTGATATTCCATACATAGATAGAATTTTTAAAACTTTTAATTCATTGTGAAAAAATGTAGAGGGCAAATTTTACATTCACTAACTTAACGTTACCTTATACAAGTCATGGGAAGTTTGATTGCAAATGAAATAATTAAGGAAGGTAAAATAAAACATATTTCAAAACTTAATAGTATTTCATATATTGGGATTTATTATAAATTTGAACTAACCGGTCTCATATATACAATATTTGGATAAAACATTACCATTTAAAAACTATATTCCCAATATATACATTATGAAACTTTTTGAGGATATGGCATATTTTGAGAATTTTAAGTAATAATAGCTTATAAGATAGATGCTAACCTAGATTTACATTTGGAATTAGATAAACTAATATATTTTTCTAATCAGTAATAGGCTGCAATATCTTTTCAACACAGATCACTCTCTAGAGATGATTTGTAGGTGCTTGGATTCCTTTGGCCACCAAAGCCGTATTAGCTGTGCAGGTTAACACAAAGGGGTCAATGGGATTTGAGCCAGGAAGGGCTCTGTTTCAGAACCGGGAAGTGTCTGGCTGTTTCTCTTTCGTGGAGTAAACCACTCGAATTCAAAATTCAGATGTCATTTAGACATCCAGTTTAAAGGTGTTCAACCAGCTCTTGGACTAAAGTAACGTTATTTCAAAACAATTGGGTAATGTAACTCAGCTGACATCTTTTCCTCCCAGATGATTATGTGGGTAGTATTTTTTAAAGTATGGAACGGGCATAGGATTCTGCAGTAGCCAGCCAGAGAGCTCTGAGTTTCCAGCATTTCCCACCTGCAGCCCTAAGAGTGCGAGAGGGCCGTGCCAGCCGAGTGAGGGGCTCGGAGGTGTGACCCCACTCAGGATCTCCCTGGTACCGGGGTTAACCCCTGCGTTGTCCTGGGGTCCACCAAATCCCTGGGCATAGCGGTTGTATGGATCTAAATGGACATTACTAAATGGACATTAAACCAATTCAACTGCCTTTTTTCTTTTCCCCCCAGACCATATACAGGAACGTACTGGATGATGTATATGAATATCCAATACTTGAAAAAGAATTGAAAGAATTTCAAAAGATACTTGGAATGCATCGTCGTCAGTATGTATTTTTTTTTCCATGTTACGGTCAATGAAAGAAAGCAGCAAATGTGGTAGAATTCGGGATGTCCCAGAAAGTTCCTTTTGAACACTTTGAATCTGAGAGTCATCTTGATTTCTTTAGCTTTTCTAGTTGTAAGTTGTGTTTTGTTTTTAAAACTCAAAATGAATGAACACTAAATCAAGCTTATTGACTACTTTAACTTTCTTCTGATACAAGAGAAAGAAACTGAGCCAAGACAACTGAAAAACAATGATGTCAACCCTGGATAGGTGGCTCGGTTGGTTGGAGTGTCGTCCGGTACACCAAAACGTCTCAGATTCGATTCTCGGTCAGGGCACATACTTAGGTTAGGGGTTCAATCCCTGGTTGGGGCGTGCAGGAGGCAGCCAATCAATGTTTCTCACATCAGTGTTTCTCTCTCTCTATTCCCCTTCCCCTCTCTAAAAGTAAAATCAGTAAATATATCCTTGGGTGAGGATTAAATCAAAAAACAATTATTTAATATATTAATATGTAATTTTAAAAGTGTAACTATTTAACTTGTCGTTTTAGGGGCTCATAGCTATCTCTGATGGAATAGGGGAAAAAAATGTTTTATAGATATGTCCCAGTAAGTCATGGAGCATTTTAAAAGCTCCATTTTATGGGCTCCCAGGGGTGTTTGTTTTTGTTTGTTTTTTTTTAATCAATTTAGAAAGATTAAAGGAAACCATTTACCCAGTGACTTTCGGCATATCCAAGTGCCCCCCAGGTATCTATCATTAGTCTTTCAAATTGCCAAAACTTGACTTTGCTCTGATTATACGAACTCTCCTATTCATTTTGGTAAATAAAAACATCAGCTCATTGTTCAGCTATTGCTGCAAAGTTAATCTGAAGGGGAAAATTGCCCTCTGATTTACAATGTGGTTTCTACTTAGCAAACACGAAACACATCTGTTGTCAAGTGGTGAAACTTCTATTAAGATTCCAGCAGTCACAAATGCACATCTCCTAGAAAGTGTTAATTCAGGCCTTCCAGATTACTGATTTGAGATTTAAAACCTGACCTGATTTCAGTAAAGAATGATCCTCCTGCAAAGTACATGTCTAGGTAATTTTAGGGAGCAAATAAATCCTCAAACACGAAAATTACACGTTTAGAAATTCAGAAGTGAGGTGTAAGTGGGGACGGTATGTTAGAAATGAATGTTGTGGGTTTGGGTGGTCTTCTTTTATTGGAGTCTTCACCATAGCGTTTCCATTGCCTGGGACTAATGTGAAAATAGGAACAATGAAATGAGACAAAAAAGAAAGACAAACGACATCAAAATAGTCCCCCTATGGAAGGCGGCCTGTGCTGCAGGGCGGCCTTACTCCTGTTGTGAACCTTCCATCCTTGGCTTCATACACTTAAATGCCTTAAAGGCATGAATGGAATGTAATCATTTCATTAAAGAACTTACATAAAAGTGGGAAATAATAAATTAAAGTAAGGAAATGGTGTAAGACCTGGCCCTTGGGCAATGGTGTCAGACACGATTATGAAATGTCTTTAGATTCTGGAAGAAGATTTGAGCTGGGGACCTGCAGAATGTCCCCCAGTTCCACCACACGTAGAAATATCCTGGGAGAGATGCAGTGCGGCCACTGAGCTGCCGCCATGACGATCCTTCCCACTGAAATCTGTCCATCTCTGAGGGCACTGGGGCTTCTGTGGCGGGAAGAGAGCTGGCTCTGCCTGCGGGGTTCACTTCCTGCGGGTGGGAAGCAAAACACCCGTGGGGCCGACGGCTTCTGTCTGTCCGGTTCCCTGGGAACCCACAGCCCAAAGTCAAGTGCCTTATCTTTTGGAAAGCAAAAGCCTCCGCCCAGGGCCTGAAAATCAGTCTTCGGGGACAATAGCTGCATTATTCTGGGTTGGGGACAAAGACTGACTTCTCCTTCTTTTCCTTTCAGCACCGTCGATGAATATTCACCACAGAGGAAGGTAAGGCAGCCCCTCTTGCCTGAGATGGGGTGATTCGGCTCAGAGACAGGGACCTAGGCTGCAGCTTGCTCACACTCTACTACGTCAGCCTCCCTGGGCTCGGCAGGCTCAGGGTCAGCCCGGTGCCCTGGACTTGCTCTCCGGTTTTTTTTTTGTTAGTTTTTGGTGGGGCATTTTGAAGTCTCAGAGTTTCCCCAGTGTCCCCAGAGTGATGCAAATCTGAATGTCAAACACTGAAGAAGAAAAAAATTCCAGGCAAAAATCTTGACAAGAGTAAAAAAAAGTCTTGGAAGAAAATGTTTCGCACTTTCAACCTAGAAAGAGGGACGGTAGCAAGAATGAATGTATTTCCTATTCAACTTGAGGGAGAGAATGGAAACTGAGTTTCAGGCACAAGTTTTATAGAAGCTGATAAGGTACCTGTTTCCCTTAGGAAAGTCATTGTCCTACCCCAGAGTACGAGGCCATCTCAAGGCTGCTTTATCCCAAAGCAGGGTGGATGCTGGGATTCTCAGAAGAATCTGGGGGTGCCCGTCGTAACCAGATACTCCGCAGCTTGTGGCTGGGAATAATTGCAGGGACTTTTTGCTCTGCTGGCCTTGGCGGAGGTCTGTCGTGTTGCTCAGACTGTCCACCTCCACATGCGTTAGCTGAGGCAACTCCCAGTTTATTCCTCTTTGATTGGATGGGTGGATTTCATATTAAAAAAAGAAATTGGCTAGCTCTTTTGGAACATGTTGTAAACAGCTGTGGCTTTCCAAAGGGCAGGAATACATTCATTCATTGTTCTTGTTCTCCCTTCTCACAGAATAAGGCCCTTTTCCACCAATTCAGTCTTAAGGAGAACTGGCTCCAGCATCGAGGCACTGTGACTGAGACAGAGGAAAGTGAGTATGGTCTGGGGGTAGGTGGAGCTGCTGTCAGTCACCATCGCTCTACAGCTTGAACAATCCAGCTGTCACACCCTTTAACCAGCACATTAGCATCAAAAAACGATGGCTTTTCTTTTCTTGCTTTGGGTGTTACCCTTTTCTTAATCATGTAATAGTGTCCCCCGGGACCAAGGACATTTTTTTAGATATGTTTTTAATGATTTCAATGAGGGGAGAGAGAGAAACATCAATGATGAGAGAATCATGTATCAGCTGCCTCCTGCACTCCCCTTACTGGGAATAGAGCCTGCAACCTGGGCATGTGCCCTGACCAGGAATCCAACCATGATCTGGTTCCTGGGTCAATGCTCAACCACTGAGCCACACTGGCCAGGCCCAAGGACACTTTTAATTTGGGAACTATGGAAAGGAGACTGCAAAGAGCTTCCCATGTTCTTGGGAAGAGGTGCAGAATTGCCTGGAAATGCAGCCTTCCTCTGGGTCCTTCCCCCGCTCTGTCAGCCCCTGGCCTGTGACTAGCTGGAAAGGCCGCTGAAGCCCACGTGCAGGGCACGTTTGGAAAAGAAATCTCAGGGAGAATAATGAAGGATGTGCAACCAAAATTCCTGCAAGGCATGGCGGAGCTGGGCAGCGCCCCACGCCCAGCATGTCCTCAACCCGTGCCCCTCAGTGCCCAAAGGACTCGGGACCCACCAGTCAGTACGAGGGGAAACAGCTCCCTGAGGATGCTGAGTGCTTTTCTATGGTAACATTTTGTAACGGAACAGAACACGGTTCCCTCCTGTTTGGATAAGGGCTGAGTCAAGTGCAGAGCGGGGAAACACAGCAATTAAAATGTTCACTCGAGGTGACTCAGAGACCTTCTCTCTTAACTGGCCTTTCCGTAAGCACTGCAGTTCTAAGTGAGAGCGTTAACATCTGCTCAGCCTCTTGGACACTTAACGCAATGTCACAAGAATACTTCTTCTGTTGTGTGGTTTGTACCTCATGCTGCTCGCAAGGGTGCTTTTGTGTCCTAAGAAGTGGAAGAGCAAACAAAATGATCTCACCTCTAATTCCTTGCTTGCTGACCTTCCTTGCCTGTTAGTCTCACAATGTAATTGTGCCATTTTCCAAGCTAAGTATCCCAAATCCCTGGCCTCTTTTTGCTCATCAGTTCGTTAAGCAAGCTGTGAATGACATCATATTCAGTGGCTTGTAGATGGGATCTCTGCCTTGCTCAAAAATTCCATGTTCCCATGCAAGGAAAAAAGCCTTTTTGTCCCTCAGGAGTCTGTTGACAACATCTCAAACAACGATTTGTTAGATGCCATTGTCTCAGTGACACACCCAATGAAACCAAAAGCTAAATACTGCCAGTGCCTCCTGGTGGCATGTTCACGTTGAGGTTGGCACATGTAAACTCGGTTTGTCTTCGCTTTACTTGCATTTCTGTGCAAACGTTCCTGGGGTTATTGTGTGGTGCAGGTTAAATTTCATATGAAATTTCTCCAGCAGCTGCACTCCTTTTTAAAAAACAAAACAAAACAAAAAAAACACACCTATTATAGGAGAGAAAAATGTCTCAGTATATCATCATCCTTCTGTCTTTTCTAAAGAAGAGGAAAAGGTGGGAAGAATGTAAAGTTGCCTGGAAACACAGCCTTTGGGCCTTATCATTTCCTTGATCATGTAATAGTGTCCCAGGGACACTACTGTTCAAAATAGCTGATATAATAAGCAAATAATGTGTCAATTATCTCGACTGCTATTAAAACAGTTTCTGCTACCAAATCATAAAGAAGCATTTATCCAGGACCCGTTCACCCAGCTGGTGATAATGTCCTAGTAATAATTAGCACTGCAGACAATAAAAAGGAAATTAAAATGGCTAGAAATGTGACCACTAGTTGGAAACTAAACTCACCATCACTGAACAGCATGGATGGACCTGGAAGTTATTGTGCTAAGTGAAATAAGCACGTCAGACAAAGACAAATACCATAGGCTCTCACTTATATGTGGAATCTAATGAACAAAATAAACTGACAAAATAGAAACAGAGGCATGGATACATGGAACAGATGGATAGATGTCAGAGGAAAGGGGGAGGGAAGGACTGGATGAAAGAAGGCGAAGGGATTATCCAAAGAACATGTATGTATAACCCATAGACACGCACCACAGTGTGGTGATGGCCAGAAGGAAGAGAGGGCAGAGGCTGGGTTCTGGGTGGAGGTGAGATACGGGAGGGGGTGGGGGAGGTGGGGTCATCTGGAATAATGTCAGCAATAAAGATAAAGTTAAAAAATTAAGAATTAAATAAAAGGCTGTACACAAAAACCATGGCAAATGACAGATTTTTAGATAAGCTTAAGAGAATTCTAATAACAAAATGCGGTGGTCTTGATAGGGTCACTGTGACTGTCCAGAAATGGAGGGTAAGATAAAAATGTACGCTAGACAATTCAGGAGACTGCTTTGGGCGATCTCAGTAACCCTCACAAAAGGAACTCAAAAGTACAGGTTCCACAGACTCCACTGTGTTGTGTCAACCATCTCCACCGTGAGCACGCACCTGCGTCTCTCATTACCGTGTGGGAAGCCCTACTCAGACTCGCTCACTAGCACATAAAGCCTATATCTCGTGTGTGTGCAAGCACACATTTGTGTGCATATGCCCTCCGGCGCCCATGTGCGTGCATACGTAGGTACATCAAACTGTGGATGTTTCATACTAGTGAGATGAAGAAGGTGGGCTCCTTGATTTAGAAAAGTCTGTGACTCAGCCACGGCCCTCTGTTTACTAACCACGCTTCTGTCCTGTGCAGTTTTTTGCCACGTGTACATCACGGAGCACTCGTATGTCAGCGTGAAGGCAAAAGTTTCCAGTACAGCCCAGGAGGTCCTAAGAGTCGTGGCGGAGAAGATCCAGCACGCAGAAGAGGACCTGGCCCTGGTGGCCGTCTCCTTCTCCGGGGGTGAGCGCTCTTCTGTCCCAGAACACTAACCTTTCGCTGGGTCTCCTCCGAGGGGAGGGAGTTGACATTTGTACAGAGTCAACGGGCCTGCGGCGGTGTCCCCTCAGGGTCCGCAGCTGGACGGCCACAGGGACCATGAGAAGCCGCCCACTTGCGGAGTCTCCATGACGACAGCTGGGTACCGTGGAATGCTGAGCATCCTTCCTGAGAGCTGCATAGAGAGGCACGCCCATTCTCTGAAATACCTTGTAAAGCTCCTCATATTCTGTGCTCTAGATAAGCCCTCTGTTTCCCTATTTAAATTAACGTGGGAAATTGCTAAAGGATGAAATTACTTTAGGAAGAAAAAAGAAGCACAGCCTTGAGCTAGTCATGTGGCTGGCTGACAGTTTAATACTGACAGGCTCACTGCTGCAGGAAATAGAGCCTACACCACACGCCCGAAGCTCGCAGGCAGTGTTCCCGCAGCTGGACGTGGGGAGGGAGGCCTGCTCATAGCTTTGTCTCCTCTCGGGCCTCATTTATCCTCAGAGGATGCTTTCTTGTCTGTTTTGAATAAGATCACACAGATTACACGCTGACACTATTGATCTCTGCGACCTGAGCAGGCCCTTCGTTTCGCCAGAGCCTGTGAGACTGCAGCATGCTGGCCTCCTTTCTGGCTTACAGTTTTTATTGAATATCTCATTAACCCTGAGAAAAATACAAAGGAAGTGACTTAGCATTGAGGAATGGGAGGAGGTGCGCGGACGGGTGGGGGAGGGGAGCAGATGACCACATTGCTCTTCACCCTTTGTTAGCATTCTGGAGTCAGGAGGAGAATGTCAGGATTTAACTCGACATGAGAGCATGATGGGGCCGAACACGGCTTCTCTTGCTTTGCTGCTCGGAGCCAGGTAAAACCGTCCCACCTGCAGGCTAGTGGATTGCAACGGGACAGATCCAGCCTCGTCAGCGAAGAGGGCCTCCTCCCTCTCCTAGGGCCCTCGGCGTGCATCCCGTCAAAACATTGCCTAGAAAAACAAAGAGCAAAACTTTGAGAGACGTGGATTACGTGAACTTTAATCAGAGAGTGGTTGAATGTTTAATAAAATATTTCAGACATTCCAGATAGCTACGACAAATGATTGTTATATTTAATTTTAAGTGACCAAATTATTAAATGATCCTAAACAATATTAAGTTTCATCAAAACCAACATTTGCCTCTCAGTACCACTACAAAAGGTAGTCCCCGTGTCCCCACTCAGAAGTGCTGGAGGAGAAAGGACCTGCGTGAACCGGGCAGGCGGGGGGGGGGGGGGGGGGGGGGGAGGGGGGGGCAGAAAGTCACGTGGGACCCAACAGGGCCACATGTGAACCTGGAAATTAATGAGCAGCTCCTTTACTACCCAGTTTCTATCTGATGGCCATGAAATACCATTTTTACACTCTATTAAATCGGATTCATCAGGGTGGGCAGTGGCGTTTTAATGTGCGTAGACTCATTGCTAATCATCACTAGAAATATCAGCTTATCTCTTGAATTATCCCACCAGTTTGGAAATGTGCCATCAATTTCCATCAATCAGCAGTTTCGTCCATTAAGAACCTTTCTGCCTGCAGCTTAATATCCCCCGGACAATCGTGTTTTTATGAAGAAGAAGAAAACAGGGCTTAATGTATTCCTTGTTCTAATTACACAATTTTCAATAAATAATGTTTCAAATGCTACTGCAAAATAAAATGACAGTGAGATCGACTGTTATTTTATTGTTGTCAAAAAAAATTTTTTTAAGATGTTGGCCTTTTGTAGGTTTCATGGATTTTCCTGAAAGGACTGGTGCTGTTAGCCTTAGAGCTTTCAGTAGGTTTTGTGCTATTTCGTACCGAGGGTAGGTGTATGTAGGTGATAACAACCTACCCGGATATCAGAGCTTAAAATGTTTTCAGCTTTAATCTTTTATAGTATGGTGACAAACCTGGAAAGAAGTGGGGCGGGGGGGATTCCTGAACACCTGGAAAAATTACTGTCCGAACGCCGTGGTATTCTATCCCACAGCAAGTGCAGAATGGCTCTCATAAATTCAGACTGAAGGTACATCTGGGCACACACAGGGTTGCAAGAAATTGTAGCCAAACAAAGAGGGAGGAGATGGAAGAACCTCTGAGCCCAGCCTTGTGGGACCATTTACTACACACGTCAACAGCCCGACATGACAGTGCTATTGATCTTTATAATGTGGGGCCGTAAAGAATGTATTAGATTATCATTCGTGTGCTCTGTATTAAGCAGAACTGTTCAAAACAGAATTTGGCATTTACGCTGATTAGGTTACCTAGAAAAAGAGGTGGAATATTGCATTTCCCAGCCAGGCTGGGTATCTGAAGGGCTGCTTGGGGGGGGGGGGGGCCTCATTGTATTACAGTGGAATAAACTCAAGTATTCCTGTGGTTGCTCGCCACCTGCGTCTTGTAGTTAGGAGGAGAACATTTCTCTGTTGTACAGGAGAGCTCCAGCGATGGCAGGGAAATGGTCAGAGGACAGGGACAATTTGCAAGAAGGAAAATAAAATGGAAGAAGATTATATGAAAAATTCCAGTTTCACTGGTAGTCAAGAAATACACAATAAACTGTGAATCTGTTTTTGGTTTCAGAAAAAAAAAAAAAAGCAAAACTTACCAAAAGTAATGATCAGTGTTGGTCAGTGTAAGCATTAGAAAACAATTTGACAGTTTGCATCAAAAACTTCAAAAATATTTCATTCGCTTTGACCCACTAATTCCACTACTGGGAATCTATCTTGAGAAAATCATCTATAAGCTGCCGAAGAGGTATGCACAAGGATGTTGACTTCAGCAGTATATATTATGGCTGCAGTAATAATAGATCCCATTTATCAAGCCCCTTGCTATATCCCAAGCCCTGTGCTAGGATTTAGCATACATCTTGCCATCTAATTTATATGACAAAAAAAAATTAGAAAACCTGAAATGTTCAACAAAAGCGGGAAAATTAAATGATAGTATAATAGACTATTATGGAACCAATTAAATATGACATATATAAACAATTTTGACAAATGGGTAAGTGCTTATAATAAAATCAGAATATAAAACTACATAATCAAAAATATATGTATTCATAATAAATATGTATGCATATGTATAAATAATTGCCACTATATGTATGTATATGAATACACATGCACACACACTTACATAAAAATCAGAACAAAAATATGCCTAAATGTTAACCAATATTCCCATCATATGGTTATCTTAGAGTGCTGGGTTATGAGTGAATTGTACTTTCTCCCCTAAAATGTTCTGTGTTCCAAAGAATGACTAAATATTATAAGAGACTCACGAGAGGATTCCTTCATGGATAGTGAGCAGTGATGGCCCTGCTCCCACTGGTATCACTGGTGTCATTATAGAGACTACGCAGAACTCGGTTCTATGTACTTTGCATCCTATTTACTTGGAAATATTTTTCTTTGGTGTGTTTCACTCTTCAGATGCACCTTGTATGCCTACTGCTGTTTGTGTGTTTCTAATTACTCTTTTTTTTTTTTAAATAAAGGAAAGCGTGAACTTCATCCCAATGACCTGGCCATCTCCAAATCCCTGGAAGCATCTGGTCGGATATACGTCTACCGGAAAGACCTGGCTGACACTTTGGTGAGGACCTTTAGCCTTGCACTTGAAACACACGGACACAGATGTCAGACTGAAAACATACTTGTGTCTGCTTTATAATGAATGTCAGAAAAATACATTGAATTGTTTCCTCTCCTAGCCAACAATACACGTGTCGCGTAGCATTGCCTTGGCAAATCAAAGACGCACAACTTGAGGAATTCTAAACCCTTCCTAAGTCAAATCCTCCTTTTCTCTGAGCCCCTGAAACAAGGGATTTGAGAGAAGTCACTTCTTCACCAATGGATCTTAATTCCACGTCTTCTTTTCTGGTGGACGTGTGGAGAGTAGGCCAAGGGATGCACCCTGCGAGGGTTTAAGGGAGAGACTCCACCCTTGGATGCATCTATTTGATGCACCTGGAGTGCACCCCTTCCCCATGCAAAATGGTCTCATGACAGTGGGGCCTCGGATGCCGCTGAAGAGTGAGCGGTTAAGGAAATGTAGAAACCACACTGTAAGTCAGTTCAGTTCAAATGTAAGAACACTGACACCTAAGTAGATGATTTGCTTGTTTCTAAAAACCTGTTTTTGGTTCTCTCTCTATGGGAGGGTTCATCGCCCATGAGAAGCCCGTTTTACCAGGTTGTGACTGTACCCTCTAGACTCCTGGTCTCCGGTCTGTGTCATGAGTCACCCCTGGGCTGGGGCTGCCTAGCTGGCTCCTGGTGTACATATAATTGAGGAATGTATATACCATGTAGGTAAACCAGACTGGCTTACAATAACACAAGTTTTATGCTAAATTACCTACAGGATATCAAGCTACCGTAATACTAGTCACTGTCATTTTGGATACTTATTACCAGACACGTAGGTGCTGAGTAATGTATATACAATATCTCATTTACCATTCCCCGTAACCCTGTGGAGTTGGGAGAGGCTGAGTAGCTTACTCTGGCTTCCCACACTCAGGGAGGGGATGGTGCTAGGATCTCTTCCATTTATATTCGGCTCTAACTGGGGCCCTTTCCAGTTCTGAGTATCCCACAGGTCACTAGTCCTGTGTCTGCACACGATGTAATTCCATCAGTGACACACGACACACCGATGCTGCACGGCATCTCTGAGTAAATAATGAGATTGCGTTGACTTTACCCCTCCCCGTGAAGGAGGGCAATCCATTGTGTGGCTCTTCTGGGCTCCTGGTGGTGGAGGGAAACTGCATCCCCAGAGCTCTCCTCTCCGCTGTCTAGGGCCAGCTTCAGAAGAGGAGAAGGCAGGCCCGAGTCACGGTCCCAATGGATGCTACAAAGTACATTCCAAGATGAGCCAGACACCATCCTGCCCTCGAATGTTTCCCCCACCAACTTTGCACACCACCTAACATTTCCCCAGTAGAATCATAGCTGTAGGTATTTTATCTCCAAAATATTTCAGTTGAAAGGGGACATTGTAACGGGTGAATAGCACGTGAAACCACCAGTATCCACTATGCTTCCCTGTAGATAATATTCTTGGAAAGCAGGCCTGGAGCCCTGGATGAATGGGATGGAGAAATACATAGAAAGCATTTCTCCGAGAGGGTGGTGTACAACCTTGAATAAACCATAGGGCAGTACCAAGGTAAGGGGTGTATTTAGGGAGCGAGTAGGAGGGGTTCAAGGCCATGTGGAAGTATCCTTATGTCTCCAGCTCAGTGAGCCAAGGTTACTGCTACTTCCCAACCAGTGGCTCTCCCTCTGAATGTCTGCCGTGCAGCCTGATGTCCGTCTGGTCCCATCAGACAATCCCTGAGAAGCCTTGGCTTGTCCCCATCTCAGCGCCTCCGTATCTGCATGTGCGTCCAGGCCGACTACTCGGGCTGAGCTCCCCTCTGCCTCCCACTCTGGGGACACAGGGACAATTTGTACCTTGACCTGCTCTGAGCAGAATCAGGTCTGTGGAAAAGGTCTATGAAGGTCCTTTGCCATTTCTTTGTTTAATTAGAAAAACTATTCATAAATGTAAAAATTCTAAAATGCAAATAGTTTATTTTGCAGTATATAAACAGAGATTAATATCTGGAATCTGAGCGACTCCCTCCATCCTGCGATGTCATGTAGTTTGCAAAGTCCCGTTCTTTCTTTTCCAAGTCAGTAACTAGTATTTCATTAACTGTTCAAGTCCACCCCTCAAATGGGAGAGTTTCTATTTTAATTTAAAAATACCAAATATTTTGAAAAGAGGCCGAATACTTTTTAATACATTTAACAGTGACAGTAGATTCAAAGTTGTGGTGACATTTAATAATTTCATGCCATATTTTAAGGAAGTACTAATACTTAAAATAATCACCCACTATACAGTATAAATGAAGTCACTTTTATTTTATATTTCACGTTTAAATTTTGTTCGCTTTCTACAAGTGCTGCAACACAATTTGTGAATGTGTGTCTTACTAAGCACGTTTCCTGTAGAAGCCGTGTCTGTCTTTATCCAAGTGCACCGTGACATTGCTTCTGTTTGTTTTTATACTCACCCTGCTGGCATATTAATTCCTACCAGAAGCCCACGTGGCTTCAGAGCTTTTGCTTTCATTATGCTGTCTGCCCGGCAGTGTTTTATAATCAGATTTGTGTGGGCACGTATGGGGGAGGCAGAGGGCAGGCTAACTCATTGATCACATTCTCCTGTTTGCAAGGCTGTTTCCTAAATTGGCTGTAACTCACTGAAGGTGAACAGACCGGGGGGGATATGAAGGGCCCTCAGACAAGATTGCTTTTCTAATCTGGACTTTAGTGCCTTTCCACGGGCAGCCAATGCAGTGTCGCACGTTGAGGCCACTGAGGATCCTTTTGCTTCTGTTGGTTTAGAACCCCTTTGCAGACAATGAGGAGTCGCAGCAAAGGCCGTTGAGGATCTTGGGAATGAACACTTGGGATCTTGCTCTGGAATTTATGAATTTTGATTGGAGTCTCTTCAATTCCATTCACGAGGTAAGGAAGGAGATAAAAGATCAAATAATTGCTAGTGCTCTTTTAACTGTGAATTCTCTTTGAAGAATATTTATGCATGTGACTAGGTGTTTAAAAGATCCATTATCTAGTGATAACATTATGCTAGAATATCATGGTCCAAAAAGATATTTGATATTTGATCCAGTCCGAGGAAAATCAAAATACTTGGTCATGCTTTCTTTGCTCCTAGTACAATCATATGTTTGTAGAATGTAATTTAAACATGTCACGGTTTTACTAGTATATGTATGAATAGATACGTATATATGTATATTATGTGTGTGTATGTGTGTGTATATATATATATATATACACATATATGTATATGTATATATATATTTATACATATAGAGCTCTAATGGGGCTGAAGAGCTATTTTGTATTTGATGCCTTTGATATTGATATTTTAATTTTTCCCATGAAGTTTATAAAAGATATACAAGAAGCATATGAATATTGTGTGTATATATGTACACACACATGCTTTCACATAAGAACATTCTATAAATTTAGACTATTCAGCAAGATGTCAAGTACTTTCTTGAAAATTTTGAGGTATATTTCACACTTTTACATCCATCAACTTCTCCCTGGAGGACGGCTTATAACATTTGTAAAGCAGCAGGTTGTGGGCAAAATGCTACTGACAACGAACGAATGAGCAGAGCCCGTGGGAAGCTCACGGGCCTCAGAAGGCCAGCAGCGAGAAGCTCTGTGCAGCCACGCGCTGCCCTGGCTTTGCCCGTAGTGGCATTTTCACTAGGAGGCGGCCTTTCCTCCCGCAGGAGGGACTGGGGCCCAGCGTGCTCCCTGCGCTTCGCTTTCCCCTGGGAATGACTTCTAAGTGTCCTCCTATCTGCTCATTACCTTTTCAACACGATGATCTGAATTTGAGCAAGTGGTGAAGTCATTCCCGTTCAATGACATGTCACTTTGGAAATGTTAGCAGAACAGGACGCGTCCTGCGTAGGCAGTGGGAGAAAGAGAACGACTTCGGTAGAATACATACACCTCCACTTAGAAACAAGCATCTTCTATTGCTCTACATGGGAACAGTCCATATATATAGTACATAGTTACTGGTCTTACTCGTATTTTTTTCACTTTGGACCTTGCTCTTTCTATTTACAATTTGACACTGTCTTGGGTCCGGGGCTCTCGAAGCCTGGACATCCAGACCAGCATCATCAGCGCTGCCTGGAAGCTTGTTAGCAATGGACACTTTCATCCCTACCACAGACCAACTGAATCAGAGGCTGGTTGGGGGAAGGGAGGTGATCCTGATTCACACTAAACCCTTGGAGAACCCTGGCCTAGAGACTACCTGTGAGGGTCTAACGTTCATCTTAACAAGTACTATAATAGTATTTCATTTACGCTTGAATTGGCCAAAGTAACAAATTTAGGAAGTTTGGATTTCATTCAGCCTGTGATTTAAACGTTGAATGTCTTAGATTTCCATGTAAAGGCACCATTCTTACATTCTAAAGTAATACATTTATATAAGGAGTCTAAGTGAGCATTATTTAGTGAGGCATCCCTAGAACTAAAGGGAAGTTGTTTCAAATTGAATATATCATCGCATAGTCTGATATGAGGGTGGCTACCAGAAAGAGTAAGATGGACTGAATTTTGTATCAACCTGACTTTGCGCTAAAAATAAACACTGGCATGACTACCTTTTCTTTCAGCAAGAGCTGATCTATTTCACATTCAGCAGACAAGGAAGTGGGGAGCACACCGCGAACCTCAGCCTTCTGCTCCAGCGCTGCAATGAGGTCCAGCTCTGGGTGGCCACAGAGATTCTGCTCTGCAGCCAGCTGGGCAAGCGGGTGCAGCTGGTGAAGAAGTTCATCAAAATCGCCGCCCAGTGAGTTCCTTGTGATGAAACCTGCAATTCCGCTCCTCTCCTCGCCAGAGGACTGTTTCCCTTGTGGTGATAGGAAGGGTGGATGTAAACGTGTCCCATTGGGTTAGGTGACCAAATGATTGGAAAGGTCTCTTCATGAATATTTATGACTCTTTGTTTGAAGTATTTCTATTTTAAAGTAAATATCAAAATCCCAGACTGAGGCCCTCTGCTCTGTGCTACAGAGCTAATAAGCAGGCCGTGCACACATACCCATCCTGCAGCCAAATTGCCATGTGGCCGGGGAGCTACAGCAGCTAGGAAAATGGGGGAGGTGATGGGACGGGGTAACAATCACTGAGAATCAGGTGCTTCCGAGAATTCTCTTCTCGGCTCTCTGTTGCCCACAATGCGAACCTTACAAACTCCTTGCAGGCCCTCCACTGGCTGGTCCCTCCTGGCCTCTGAGCCTCCTCCCATGCTGGGTGCACGCCATGCTGCAGCCACTCGGAATGGCTGTCTCTTTCCCAGGCACACCGTCCTCCAAGCATGGACATGTGTTGCGTCTGCTAAGAGGGCCCTTTCCACCCCGCAGATTGCTGTCACTCTTTAAGATGCAGGGCAAGTGTTGCTTCCTTCTTGAAGACATCACTGAGTTTCAAATGAAAGGTCAACTACTCCCTTCCAAGACTCCCCCCCCCACACACACACTCACGCTGTGTTTCCTTTTTTAAAACACCTTTATTATGTTTATTGAACTTATCTGTTTATATAGGGCTCCTTCCCTGGGCTGTGTGAGGCTCCAGAGAACAGGGACCAGTTCTAAGCAGTCATTGTACTGGGAGCCTGGAACAGGACTCAGTGCATAGCAGGGACTCCGTGAATGTTGGTGCAATGACTTTTTCGTAACTTGCTGGGAGCATCCCTGAACATACCAGATCCGTGTCCTGAGACCGCTCTTGGGACAGCTTCCCAACCGAAGCAGGCGGCAGGAACCGAAATCTTTCCCATTCCTTCTACCTCCCAGCCTTCCCACTTGATTTCTCCTTTGTCTTCCAGAATAGTTTTTGTATCAGTGTTCTGAGTACATGCCAGACCAACATTCAGGAAATACTTATTGATCACTTAGTATAGGTGCAGATCCACGCAGGGTACCATGGGCAAATCAGACCGAGCCGACACCCCATTCCTGTCTTCGGGAGTTTGCAGTCTGCGGGGGCAGGGGCGGCGCTTCTATAACGCGAGTGGCCAGCGTGCAGATTAGAACGGGACGTGCCACGATGTGAGATCACATTCTGGGGGCTTTAGAGGAGGGGAAGCTCACATACCACCAAGGTGGGAAAGGAGAGTTTGGAAAACATGTGAGGCTAGGTTTGAATTCCGGGTAGAATTGGACAGGTGTCCATTCACGGAGGCAGAGCACACGTGGTCCAGGAAAGTACCCTGACCCAGTGGGACCCTCGCGGAAGGTGTTTGTAAGGAAGTTGTGGGAGATTCATCTGCAAAGAAAGGTGGGACCAATCTGTAAAGGACTTTGAATTTCAGATGGGAGTTTGCACTGCCTGGAGGAGGTGGTAGGAGGTCACTGAAAATGTTTGTGCGGGAAGCGGAAGCTCAGCTTGGTCCCTCGGAAAGGCTGGTCTGAGAGTTGGGTGTAGATTGAGCCTTAGGGAGAAGACCCCAGAGGCAGGGCGTTCCATTTACTCTGCGAGAGATAGTGGGTGTGCCTGACTTGGTTGGTGTGCCTGGAAGGGAAGGAGAGAGAGTAACAGAGAAGCCTAAATTTGGGGCTGCTTTTTTTTTAAATGCTCATTTTTTTTTAATTTGGCCAATACATTCCATAACAGCCTAAGAAATACCTAACAGTGAGGCTCTTTCGAATTAAAAAAAAAAAAAAAAAGAAAAAGAAAAACGCTCTTATAAATGCCAGTTACTTGGAGAAATGGGAGATTAATGTTCCAAAGAGTAAAATGACACCACACAGCTCTCTTCTCAGTGTAAGATGATATGGATCCTCAGGGAAATGAAATCTATTCACATCTTCTCCATGTGGCCCCATGGTCTTGAATTATTCACGGTCCTGGTCTCTAACCCTAGCCCGTGGACTGGAATAGCAACAGGAAGTTAAATTCTTTATCTTCACAGTAGTAGGGATAGCGAAGGGGAAACAATAATTTCCGTGATCACGAAGTGTTTTCCCTGCCTCGGGCATCCTATTTGCATATTCATGTCTCCCTTCCTTCTCACCATCCCATCCCCCACCTCTGTGGATAGAGTGGATTTTATTCCCTCTCACAGACAAAGGAGTTTTGCTAAACTGGCATGTTTAGTATCAGACGGTCTGTTCTTATCATGGAATGAATGAACCTCAATCACAGAGGAGTCCGGACTGGAATGGTATCTAATATTTGTATTGCCTCAATTTGTCTTCTAGAGAAATAGTGTCTGTTTTCATTCCTTTTTCCTTTTCACAGAGTCAGATGTTAGTTATAAGTGCCTTTTTATTTTAAGTATGAGTGAAAAAAGAGATCTGGGCCAAGAAAATTATTTATGGAGGGCTAAAAGATGAGAATTATATCTAAGATCCCACATAGATAAATGATACTAAATGAAAAGAAGAATAAACCTTTTTATAATGAACTAGAGGGTGGGGCCAAAACCAGCTCTCCGACACCCCCTGAGGGGTTCCGGATCATGAGAGGGTGGTTCTCAGGTGATGCACCCCAGAATCGGGCTCCCTCCTCTCTGGTTCCGGGTGCGTCACCCAAGAACTGCAGCTGCCAAGTCACCGCAGCTCAGCAGCTCCAGCGTTGAGCGTCTGCCTCTGGTGGTCATTGCACGTCATAGCTACAGGTTGGACGGTCTAATGGTCAGATGGTCACTTAGGCTTTTATATAGAGAGATAATAATAATCCATTTCCCCAAAAAATCTCAGTTTCAACTCCAGTAAACGCCATCTGAATGGCTTCCTGCCTACCCGGTATTTGGGTGGTGGGCAGAAATAGACTATAATCCAGCCTTCAGGAACCTAATGTCTAGTGGGGAGAGACAGACCAGAGGGGCCTCCATGAGGTTGGTAGCAGGAGACCTGGGGTAAGGGAGAGCCTCAGGCCAAGGTCTTCTGGCAACGGGATGGGACGGTTCTCGCTGGTCACAGGGTGCTCGGAGTCGTCACATCCAGAGAGGAAGCCCATTCAGCTCTGTCCAGCTGGTGTGACGTGTCCAGGGCTGCAATGAGATAGAAAGGGTGCGAGTCAGCAGCAGAAGGGAAGTAGAGTCACCTTCAGACACCAGTGGTTCTCAAGAACAAATAGATTCCTAAATCATAGACCAGGAAGTATCTTGTCTGTTTATTCTTGGACTATACCAAGCAGGGTCACCCAGGAGAAAGCTGGCAGAAACCAGAGGGCCAGTTAGACTGAGTTTCAGATCCTCTTGCCTACCAAGCGGCGGAGACCAGAGCTGGGACTGACCATGCCCTGGAGATTGGCGGTGGGGCCTACCGGGCTGAGTTTACTCCAGGTATCCTGGACACTGGGTGTGGAGGCAGCAGTGCCTGTCCAGGTTCCACGGTTGATGAGTAGGACCTCCGGTGTGGCTCTCAGCTGTACTGGGCAGCACCTGGTCCTGAGGCTGGCCCCAGGAGCAGGCAGTTCTGTGGGACCTGCCCCGGTGTAGCCAGCGGTGTCTATTGCTACTTTAGCAGCCCGGCCATTTTCCTGGTTCAGAACCGGATGCTCTTACACAACCTGCACGCCTTGAACCGGGTATCGTTTGGGGAGACAGAAGTGTTTAATGTGTCAAGAACTTTTCAAGTCATGATCACTTTTGACCAATGGTGGAATGCGTGGAAGTCTAATGTAATAAAAAAATCATCAATATAGTCCAAGGTTTTATACACAAAGATACTCATTGCAGCATTTTGTATTGCATTGCATTGAATTAAATTCAATTAATTGAAAATAATTTAAATGTCAACAACAGGGGAGTGAGTAAGCAAATTATGAAATACTAGAGGCCTGGTGCACAAATTCGTGCACAGTGGGGTTCCTCAGCTTGGTTGGCGATGGGGGCTGATCGGGGCCCGCCTGCTGTGGGGAGGCACCTCAGGAGGTTGGCCAGCCAGCCAGGGGAGGGACCCCGGGAGGTTGGCTGACCGCAGGAGGTTGGCTGTGGGAGCACACTGACTATCAGGGGGCAGCTCCAGCATTGAGCGTCTGCCCCTGGTGGCCAGTACATGTCATAGCAACCAGTTGTTTAGGCTTTTATATAGAGAGATGTTTCTGATAAAGTGTTACGTAGCCATTAATGGTGGTAGTGAAGAATGCACAATGTATAATTTAACACGGTATATAACTGAAAGAGCGAGATACAAAGTTACATATGCACTGTTCCCAGATTCCACCTGAGGCATTGATGATTGATGGAGGTGTCAGGGAGAGATGGCGGCCCAGGGAAGCTAGATTAGCAGACACTCGGTATTTTCCTGCACCCAGCTTACTGCTAAGCACGTTCATATTTTCCATATTTAAATATCAAGCGAGGATAATTTCTTAATTTTAAAGACTTGCCTCAGAGAAGTTGTTTTCTAATGAATCCCAGACAACAGAGTGTCTAGAACTCACAGGCTGCTCTGGCTGACGGGACACCCAGCCTCCCTCTGCTGTTCCAGACGCCCTCAGCCGGCTGTGAATATTGGTGGAATTTTGACCAATTACGTCAAAGGCAAGGTTGATGTCATGCACAACAGATAACCTTGCGGAGTGAATGGAGCTCAGCCTGGTCTCATTTTGCATGTTATCTCCTTCTCTCTCTAAATGAGACAGTATCCCCATAATATGGGCCATATTTTACAGATATCCAGAATATGGTAGTAATTTTGTAGATAGCAAAGGAAGTACGTCTGAGTGTAATGGGAGGGGCTGCTTAGAGCTGTGAAGGGAGAGGGGCTTGTTTATCAAAAAATAGACAGCTTGCTGATGAAAGGGACGGGGCTAAAGAGCTGGTATATATAGAGGAAGACGAGTTTAAGAATTTTCAGTTGAAACTGTAAATGCATCCAAAATAGATTGTTTAAAAGGAGGAAGTTTTTGAAGTGTCAGAAGGTATCAGAGTATAGATCTTCTCTTCAAGATAAGTAAGGATGGGCTGAACCTTTGAAATCGGTTCATTTCTGTGAGAAACAGTGGCGGGGACACCACCCTCCCACTGGGGTGCTCACGCGTGTGGAGGCATGTGGGGGCTACGGAGCAGGGTTCAGCACTGCCCTTGAGGTTGAACTCTGGACTCGGGGAGTATTTTCATTGTGTCTTTTGTGATCACCTGGAGAAAGGATGTTGCCTCAAAGTGTCTTCTGCTTTTTTCTTATGCCGCAGCTGCAAAGCCCAGAGGAACCTGAATTCTTTCTTTGCTATTGTGATGGGTCTCAACACCGCTTCTGTCAGCCGGCTGTCGCAGACCTGGGAGGTGAGCCTTGGGGGTCCTCACAGAGAGGGGAGTGGGAGGGACAGATAACACTGAACGGGAGATGGCCCGCAAAAAGCCTTTGTTTACAGTGCGCAAATTGATTTAAAGGGTTTACATGAAGAATAATGTGTCCAGTTGGTAGGGACTATTTTAATTACGTGGTCTTCAGAACGGTTGTGTGATGTGTATGAAAGCAATGAGAACTGTAAAATGACCCCCTGCAGATTGAGTCTTCCTCAGCTCTGCCCTGAGGTGGTGTGGGTACCGCTCCATAGTGATCCTTTCAAACACTCACCTGCGGGCCTGTGTCCAGAAGTCTATTGGCTGAGACGCTAACGAATTAAGCTTCCGGGCCTCACACTGGCAGTGTGTTCATCTGGACAATGTACATCTTTGTAAAATTTGCAAAAGTAAAGTAATTTTGTGTTGATTTTCTTAAAGAGGGCCCACAAAATGCTATACGCTTCAGGCCTCCCAAATCCTGGTTCTGCCTCTGTTGCTGTTATATAATGAAGACTGTTTAGGTTCTAAGAGGGAGAGGCCCACAAAAGTTAGCCCAAGCCCTAGCCAGTTTGGCTCAGTGGATAGAGCGTCGGCCTGCGGACTGAAAGGTCCCAGGTTCAATTCTGGCCAAGGGCACATGCCCAGGTTGCGGGCTTGATCCCCCGTGGGGAGCGTGCAGGAGGCAGCCGGTCAATGATTCTCTCTCATCATTGATGTTTCTATCTCTCTCTACCTCTTCCTTCCTCTCTGAAATCAATGAAGAAATATATTTTTTTAAAAAGTTAGCCCAAGTTCTCAGACGTGGACTTGAAGGGTCTATGTGGGATGCACTGAGGTTGGGGCATCCCTCTTGGGCCAGACACAGAGGTAGGGCTCTTCTCTCCTTGGGCTTTTGTTTCCTTCACTCCCTGTTCCCTGCTGACTGCCTGCTTCACTCCGTGGACCACACTCCCGCCTCCCCATCCCTTTTCTGTAACCCCCCTCCTGGCTCCAGCCTGCATGTATTCACTTGGGTCTCCTTGGCCGCTCGCCATCCTCCCAGGTTCAGCTCTGATCAGTAGCTGCTCATTCCCTTCGTGGGTCCCAATGCAACGCCCATGAGAGAGAAGCCAATAGGCCGCCTGTTCCTTTTCTTACCATGGGTCTCAGCGTAGATCTCACCGCAGCCTGCAGGTCACTTTCTGTGGGTCAGGGAGATGCTCCGACGGAATGCACTGGGGTGGGTGGCCTGAGGGTCGGGGCCAGTGCTCTTTTTAAAAAGGTTCAAAAGGAAGAAATGAAAGGCTTACCTGCTCTGGTGAAGCAAACGAGACTGTGTGTGCACATCCTAAGATGAAGGAGGTGGGCGGCCAGTGCCCCGGTTGACCAGAGGAGGGACAGTTGGCTGGCGAGGGCTAGAGGAGAGTGGAATGTGAGTTAAACCTGGAAAAAAGCTTTGCTTTGCAAACATTGGGAGGAGAAATGAAATTCAAACCACGTGTATCCCATGAGTACATTGGCTGCCTGCTTGGTGCAAGGCACTGCGTCTTCACCGTGGCAGAAGGAAGACGGGTCAGACCGATGGGAACAGAGTGGCTCTGATGGAGGAGGTGCTGAACCAAGTCCCGTCGGACCGCAGAGGAGCAAGTAGAGGGACTCATTCTGCCTCCCGGGAGCGAGCAGGCTCTACAGAGAAGCTCTGAGAAGCAGGGCCTTAGAGGTTGAGTTGGGAGTTGCTGGGGGTTGGGGTGGGCACCAAGCAGAAGTGACCGTGGCACCGTTAGGCCTGCTGACGAGTGAGCGCACTGTCCCAAATAGCGAACAGAGCGGATTTAAAGGAATAGAACGGGATCAGCCAGCTCTGCGGGTAAGGGGCCAGACAGCAAATGTGTTCAGGCTGTCACTGACATGCCACCTGTCCGTGTGGCTGATCTTTATAATCCAGTCCTTCTACCTGCCAAAGGGCAGGCTTCGCCACGGAGGGTTTTCACAGCCTCCCACGCTTTGGCCCTCTGCTGTGAGACATAATTACATCATTTACACAAAAAGTGTCAGCTGACATAATTATTCCCAATCAGCAAGACTATTTCAGAAGATGAAAGTATTCGTCAAAGGTAGAGTATGGACTGAAATCCAAGTGTTTATTGAAAAAAAATCACCCGTGTGTGGAATGTCTAACCGGCCCGATGCCAGTCATGTGGCTGTTACCTATTTTAAACTGGTTTTCGCCACATTCCTGAGCAGTGCACAGCCACATTGTGGGGTGATGAAAACCGCCGGTGAGGGGAGAGCCAGATGAGAGATTTACGTGCAGAGCCACGGCTCACGTCAGCACAACTTCATGAACCCTCCCCTGGTCGCCTCTCAAACAGCTGAGCTCTTTGACCTTTTTGTGTGTGTTTTTTGTCTTTGTTTTTAGAAAATCCCTGGGAAGTTTAAGAAACTTTTCTCTGAACTTGAAAGTTTAACAGTAAGTAGTTGACCCGAGGGGACTTATCCTTCCAATGAGTTGCCAGCGTCTGATTGTCTTCTAGATCCCAGTGGTGGGGGCTGCCCTGCATCGGGGCAGGTAGCTTAGACACACACGCGTTCGCCTGCCCTGAAAACGTAGCTTTGCTTCTTATGACGTGAAGCAGGTACACGGTTAATGCTGCTTCTCCGTGGAACACAGTACTGGGAAAGGCCCTTCGGCATGGTTTTCAGCAGGCAGATTGTTAAGTATGGTCCCTTTCCAAGCCTGTGAAGTGCACTGGTATAAATTTAGTGTGCAATCAGTGGCTTATGCAGTCTTCTCCTCTGTACCATTTCTTAGGTTCAGGCACAAAATGCATAGTTTCTTTTCAGAACACAATAAGGCGGCGTTCTCTTGTGCTCGCTGCCTTGTCGGTGCATGATGAGGGCATTTTTCTGTGCAGCGTACCTGACAAAAGACGCCGGGGTTTCCTCGTGACAGAAATTACGCGGAGGAAACTACTTTCAGAACCGATTTGAGGAAAATAATAGGGCCATCCAAAGGTGTCTCTCTTTTGCGGCCACTTCCCATTATTGTAAACCGGTAACGTGGCTCTCATTCATTACCTGGATTTCCTGCCCTAATTTAGTGAGTTTATTTTCCTAGGAACCCTTTGTCCCTTCGTTCTTAGGGAAGACGTCTCCATATCCAAATCATGTTCAAATTGCATAGCAACGTGGGCTGAGAACTGTTTCTATAGCAGATTGATTTTTCTTTCTCTTTGTGATCCGCTTGGCTGGGCAGGATCCCTCCCTGAACCACAAGGCCTACAGAGATGCGTTCAAAAAGATGAAGCCGCCCAAAATCCCGTTCATGCCCTTACTGCTCAAAGGTAACGATTTTTTCTCTTCCACTTGTAATTCCATCTTCCAGAAATGTATCGTTATAACCGTAGAGGACCACAAAAAGCGGGGGGGAGGGGGCTCAGTTTATTGCTTTAAAGTAATTTCCACATTCAGAACTAACAGGGTTTCCCTGTGGTTGTTTTTCAAATGCGCCATTATTTCTGAGATGCCTACAATATGGACTTACACGTGAGCAGACAGCAAAGCATTTTCTGCGACGTACAGAATTTAGGACTGGAAACCGTTGTGTGTTTACTTTACCCTGCTCCTACGCGCCGTTGGTTTTTCTGTGAGTTTGCAATCCACTCAGTTCCACCGAGACCAGGCTGGCGTGCAGGACCCCAGAGGCGGGCAGTCGAGCGCTGCTTTGGCAGCCCAAGTTTCAGAGCCTCAGCCCACACCTGCCGCCGTGTGGGACCCAGGCCGGTCAGGACGCTCTCGCCTCTCTCCAGGAGGGGGGTCTGTTGGGAAAGAACGTGACCGCTCCAAGTTGGTCCGCTGACTTCTCTGTGGAGCAGCAAATGATGCCTCGTGGAACATGTTGGTTAAATGTACTGATGAGATCTGAGCGGTGCTTGCACACCAAGGGGATTCATGGAAAGGAAGCTCATTTTAATCTGGCCTACGCTCCTGACCTTCCGTGCATGTCCTACCTGTGTGCTTTCCACAGGGGGGTTTGCTCTCTTCTTTTACTGATTTGAGAGAAGAGAGAGAAACATGGATATGAGAGAGAAACATTGATCGGTTGCCTCCCGCTCACCCCATCCCAGTGTCGAACCCGAAACCTAGGTGTGTGCCCTGACTGGGATCAAACCTCTGCCACCTTTTGGTGTACAGGACATGCTCCAACGGACTGAGCCACCCGGCCAGGGTGGGTTTGGCCGTTTTTCTTGGCCATACTGCGATTCCTCGAAAGGATTTTATAGAAACAACATAGCCTCTGCTCTCTGGCTGGGCCAGGTCCCCATGATGTGATTCTGGAAATGAATTACCTGGAGCTGGAGAGCTGGCTGGCCCGGCCATCTTCCCCCGCCTCCCCCTGCGCCCATCTCCCCCTTCGCCCACCCCACGGGCGAAGCTGATAGCCCCTCTTCGGCTTCTCTCAGGAACAAGCAGAGCTTGGAGACTTTCTGAGTGGCTATTCACTCTCGCAGCTCCTCGTTTGGTCTTCATCTGGCATAAAGCAAGCATCTCTGTGAAACCATAAAGACAATAGTCTATTAGAACCATGAGCGGTGCACAGATACTCCATCCAGCCCGCAAAGAATCCACTAATGTACATGGATGAAATAAGGAGAGGTTGTAATAGCAAAATAACTGAAAGGGACCTTTGGTTCTCCATATTTATTTCCTTTTAGGATGGGTTTATTCAGGCCTATGATTTTTATTTGCAAATGAGACACATCCAGTGGGAGAGCAGGGGTGGCAGGGGGAGGAACACAGACTCATTTAGACACAAATAGGAACGATGGAATGAGGACAGCTCTTAGGAAGGAATGACTTTAGGAATTAAAAATGTTGAAACAGATGTTTTTAAGGTAATGAGAAATTAGCTGGCAGTGCCCCTTTAACTTAATCAGACATGAGCAGAGCTTTCTGCTGTATACCGGTGATTTCCCCCAAAGCTGCTTACTGCAGCCAGGTGTCTCACACCCACAACTTAGCTCAGACGCAATTTTATGCTCCACGGAGCTTATCGAGACCTCCTTGTTGGCAGCACAACAAATCCCCCTTTTCTTCCTGAAAAGACATCACGCATTCGCTCTAGTAAATTTAAACACGTTTTTCTTTTTTTCATTAGATGTTTTCTTGAGTTAAATTAGCACTTATTTTTCCTTCACATTAATTGTTTGTGATTACAAAAAATAAACATCATTAGCAGTCTTTTGTATTTAAAGCTGCCATTTTTGTCTGAAATAATTTCCAAAGGAAAATAGGATGAAAATTTGAAATATGTATATATCATGCCTGAGAATAAGACACTTTGGAAAAAATAAACTACATTAATGGTTGGGCTTTTTTAACTGCAAAATTATTTTAAAAGTTGCAATAAACTGCTTTAGAAAACACACACACACACACATACCGCCCCACCTGTGCTCACTACTCTGGGGTCCTTTTAGTTAGAGTAAAGGGACTGGACTGAACTTGTTGGGTGTTAGGAAGGGCTAGGCTTCCCATCTTTCATTCTTCGAGGTACTCAGTACCCAGCAAGCCTGCAGATTATGAAGTAACCACATGGCCTGAGGCTTCTACCAGCCATCAGCTTTCCTACATTCCAGTTGAATTTCTTGCCTTTTGATATACTCTGCCCTCCTCGCCCCCACACACCCCCCCCCTGTGGTGTGGAATCTGTTAAGAAAGCTGGAAACCCTACAGAAGTGTTGAGGCTTGCGGTCCCAAGCAGCTGAATAGTCTCTAGAAAGTGGTGGTTTTGGAGATGGTGGTCCCTTCCCACAGAGGGAATACCTGACCGGTGCTTGAGGGCAACCTGAGGTCCCCATGGGTTGTGAATGTCCCTCAGAGCAGGATCGATGTTGCAGTTTTGGGGGGTATTTAAATAAAAGGAATGGCAGGGTGCTGGTATGTTTCTTCTTTCTCTTTTACTTGCCATCTCTTCCGATGGAGTCCCACCCGCCGTTCTGTTCTGTGAAGTGTTTGGAGTGTGTCCGGGCGACTCCGGATAAAGGGGGCCTGGCACATGCCATTTCCCACCTGAGCTGCTTCACACCCGTGACTTCCGCTCTGAGATCCCCGAGTCTGAGCTCAGCCACCTCCTGGTTTATCTCTCACACCTTTCCCATCACACCCCTGCCACGCAAATGGGTCAGAACCCTCCGTCACTTGAACCCCCTTCTCCTGCCTCTCTTCCCTCCCCACCTGCCAGAAGCTTCCGGGCCTTATTCTCATCAGCATCTGCCCGACCGCCCCGCCCTCAGAGAGCAGCCACCTCCTCTGCTCCCCTGACAAGTCCTGAGATGGAGGGTAAGCGAGGCCCCCCAGGTAGCGCTGTGTTTGCCATACAGAAAAGGTGGAAGTCACCTGTGTTGACTACTCTTTCCTAAATACTGTCACACCGTGAAAACTTGCGGTTCTTTTCTGAAAGCAAAATTATGAAAGGTAGTACAATAACCAGAGACTTGGTCACACGACGGCGTAACTGAATTGCTTTCCTGCTAGGACATCGGTTTAAAGAGGGAAAAGAAAGAAAAGGAAAAAAGCATAGGGAAACGTTGCAGTGGGTGCTGGAAGCTGTGTGAGGGATGCCTTGAGGAAAGTGTATGGGGAACGCGTGTCGCCCCCTGGTGGGCAGAGTTAGGTGGCCCAGTGGGCTGTGGGCACGTTTCTGAGCACCTAGCTCTTACTTGCCCCCCAGGCAGCCAGCAGGATCAAAGTCTTGACTAAATACCAGTGCTTTCCTTTTCTATGTACAGGCTGGTAAGGTGTCCTTTCCCTCTTTTACATCAGGTGGTTTTAACAGGTTTTTGAAAATTGTTTTCATTTGGTTTGCCCTCCGTGTCTGTGACGAAACCTGGTGACTTTCATGCTCTTGAAGTTGTCATGTATTTCTTACTTTGGTTCTTGTCTGTGAGGATTCCCTCATGCTCCGTCACTGGCCCTCTGATCTGAACGTTTTCGTCATCCATCCTCCTGGCTTCAGCTGCTGTCTTCATCGGGCCCAGTTCCTAAACCCCTGTCTCTTGGGAGGGCGCCTCTGTTTCGTGCAACCACAAGGAGACCTGTATTTGAATGTCTTCTGTCACTTTAAATGCAGTGACGCTCACGTCAAATGTAACGTTCCCTTCCTCTCCCCATGAGCCTTCATCCTTCGTCCTCAGGTTATCTCCATCAGCGGTGTTTCCTTTCTACTGGGCCAGTGGTCGGCAAACTCATTAGTCAACAGAGCCAAATATCAGCAGTACAATGATTGAAATTTCTTTTGAGAGCCAAATTTTTTAAACTTAAACTTCTTCTAACGCCACTTCTTCAAAACAGACTCGCCCAGGCTGTGGTTTTTTGTGGAAGAGCCACACTCAAGGGGCCAAAGAGCCGCATGTGGCTCACGAGCCGCGGTTTGCCGACCACTGTACTGGGCGAACACGGCCGGGGACCTTGCCTTTTTCAAACCTGCCTCTTTCCTCACTCATGTCTGGTACACAATCAGGCACTGACTTGGAGAGCCAGAAATCTACATGAAACACCTAAATCTAGGTCTGAACATTTCAAATAAAGCAGGTTCCCTACACTTTGCCAAAAATTGTTGTTTTTTTAAAAAACACACTAATATTAAGATCTTATTGATTCTGGAGATTCTGTTGTTTTCTGCTCAATGTTCTGACCTAAAAACCTAATGAACCTGTCAGGTCATAGAATAGTACTAAGTCTTAGTTTATATGAAGCAGTTGGAATCAAACACTTCATTGTCAGTGCAAAATATATACTTGCATTAATGTTATAATGTTTTCTCCCCCTCCCCACACACACACACATAAATGATGCCCTTTCACTTCAGATAATGTACAGATTCAATTTCAAGTTGCCATGTCAAATGCATGGGACAATCCATAATGTTTAAGAAAAATTAATAAGCTATGTTGCATCTAGACCTCTTCAGCCCTGACTCATAATCCATTCCTAATGGTACATGTATCTTTTTGCTTTTAATTTCCAGATGTGACATTTATTCATGAGGGAAATAAAACATTTTTGGATAATCTCGTCAATTTTGAGAAGCTGGTAAGTAACTTGCATTGTTTCTCCCTTTTCAAATGTATACTTTTCCCTTTTGCACCAAGAAGCCAGTCAATGCAGCCCTTTTCTTCAGTGAACATGTGACGATTTCCAGGAGCTATTTGCTGCATGTGGTGCATTGTCAATTAAATGTATTGCGCTTAAAACTACGTAACTAGCAAGGTTCTGAGGACCAAATATAAAAATCTGCTTTTTAGTGTCAAAAAATGGAACTTCATTAGGTTAGCATCAGCAGCTGAGTGTATGTTATTGAACCAAAAACAGAACATAAGAGTCCTGTCTGGGGAATTCACACTCCTGAGGTTGAGTTTTACAGCTTGAACCGTGTCTCTCTGTGTCGCAGCATGCACTGCTCTCCTGGGGAGGTGCCCACCTCCCAGTCCTCCCAGCGTGGGTAGGAAGGGGGATGGGAAGGGCCTGTGTGGAGGGGAAGGACCCCCTCTCATCAGCCTGTGGACAGAGAGGGCCACCGTGGAGAGGCAGTTCTGACACAGCGCCCTCCCTGCTCACAAGGAGGGTCCCCAGCCAGTGCTTTTCCACAGGGATTCTCCCGAGTTATTTCCAGGACGTGGCCGGGGCTTTGTTCCGCACGGGCTCCTGCTGGCCTCTGTGCCAGCCACGCCCAGGGCAGAGGAGGAGTTGCCTGTCAGAACTGAGCGCTCCAACGAGCCCCGGTGGACAACAAGAAGGATGGATGTGTCTGACCGATGAACTTTAGTCATGAATTAGAATGTCCTTCATGGTTAAGAACGATGCCAGTGACCCCTGTCCATAGATCCTGGCCTCTGACTTTTCAGTCATGGTAATGGATTTGTGTGAACTCTTTCAGGAAATGACCCCCAATTCCCTGGGAGGAAGGAAGGGGGAGGGGGAGTGTGGAGGGGGTGACCATGACCACAGAACAATGCAAACTGCCCAGTCCACACGAGGTTTGGTGTCTGACCTTTGCCTCCCGAGTGCCCTGCTCTAACTCGCCACACACAGGGTGAGAGGGCACAGGGCCACCAAACCACTCGCGGACCGTGCACCTAGGCTCTGAAGGCAGGCGTCAGGCTTCTTGCCATAGGTGTAAGCCCTGAGGACCATCTCTCTATGGCTAGTTATTTTTAAAGCGGACATGCCTGTAACTTTTCAAGTCTCTCTCTGCACTAAGTGCTTTGGAATCAGAGCTCAGTTATTTAGATACTACATACGGTCAAACCAACACAGCTGGGAATGGGCATTTAAAGTGCTGGGGTTTCGGTACATATTCTTTGAAGATGTGTTCTGTGTCGCTGGGTAATGTTCTGAAGATCACAGGGCAGCTATTTGCAACGAAAGGCTGTAGGCACCAACATTCTGGTTTCCAGGCAGATTAATCTCCGATGTTTGGATTTACTGGAAGGATTGCAGGAATATCAAACCTTTGGTAGATATTTACTCCAAATCCTGGCCAATGCACCGAGTGAAGAACGCCAGATAAGCTTTGGAGAGCGTGTGTGATGACATAGGGTGAGGTTTGTCACGTGGTGGAATTCCCTATAAAGGTCTAGTAAGTTTCCTCTGACTGACCAGGGGGAATATGGGAGAACAGTTGCACTCTGTACGCAGACGGTTGCCCATTGTTAAGGGCTGACGGGTGCTTGACCCTCTCCCGGAGTGAACCAGTGGTTTGGTTAAGCTCATTGTGTCATTTCCCCTAAGTGCTACAGAGGGAGAGAACAATTCCGTAATTGCACAGAGGGGAGCGTGCGATGGAGGGGCCCCGGCCCCCTGCTCTCCTTGTTTCTGACCAGCATCTTGGTCTCCCCTGCTTCCCCCAGCAGCCCCAGGGAAGGCCTTCAACGCCTGCCGATGTCATCCAGGGTCTTGCTTTCATCAGTGCTCAGATGTCATACTAACCATGGGGGCTAAAACTAAGAAAGTCACCTAGTAGTACATCTACTGTGGTCAGTAATTATCTGTACCCTTAATTCTTTAAGAAAGTTTAAGGAAATAGCATAGCATATGTAAGTAATACCTTATTTTCCATTTTAAATTCCTAAAGAGGACTTTTATTAAGAAGACAGAAGCTACGTTCTATAAGGCCATAGGACACACAGTGGGTTCCTAGGCCTCGACGTAGATGGCATTTAAGATACAGCACACCTGCTGCTGACCCCCTCCTTGCACAGAAAAGACGGGGTGACGTTAGAATTTTCTAGAAGGGCAAATATCTATTGTACATAACCTATGTTATATTCAGATGCCAGGGAATGAAACTGAATTTCCTAGGAGAGGCAGTTTTTTAAGGATATTTCTCAGCAAAGGACAGGGTTTCACTTAAACAGGATCATCTTTCACAATAATGAGCCAATAGAACGTAACTGAATTAACTTGTGGGGAGCCGATTCCTCATGACGGATATTAGCTTAACCAGCTAGCAGAGAAGTCAGTGCATTATCTTTATCTGGCTGATTCAGGCCGACACATTAACTCAGAAGACCCAGGAGCGCTCAGCGGGCCTAATGAGATTCCCACTGTTCCCCACGCTGCCTCAGCGGCTCTCCGTGTTCCAGTCCAACCTGTGACATCATGAAGAAACAGATGCTCTCCCCTTCCTCCTCTCCATCCCTCAAGGGGAAGAGCATCCTCTTTTCACCACATCGTCCTCTCTGCGCCTTCAGGTAGCCTAACGATGAGGATCAGGGCTCAGGTTCCGCGCTCAGGACTGAGCCCTGCGTGAGCTGCGCAAATGGCACACGATAGAAATCAATGTGACGCCGCGGCTGATAACCGCGAGGGACTGCCGGGAACAGTGGCCCACGGGGGAAGGAAACATAACAATACACTCGCAGACATGAGTCAGGCCCGTTTCCGTCACACATGCAACGGAGCGACTGCTCCACTCACTGTCCTATTTAACGTTCCACCACTTAGAAATACAGCTGTGAGAACAATGTAATAAGGAGGTCACATTCACACACTACAGATGCTATAGTTCTGTAGTATCAGCTTTGTGTCAGCAGTGGTCCCCTGTGGGTTTGCTGTGTCTGCACGGCCCTGGGCTCAGGGCGCACACACTGGGCATGGTAGGTGATGCCACCTGGAGGGCTTTGGGGCACCAGGTAATGAACAGTGCAGATGCTTAGATAATGGGATGATGTTTGGATTTTGATATGAAACAAATGAGGGCGTCACTGCGACTTTCCCGAAGACTAGAGCAGGAGGACGAGAGTGTCGAGATTATTCTGGAACGTGATGGGGGGAACTGGAGCGGAGAGTGGCCTTGCCCTAAATGCTGTATTTCCTCCTTCGTGGAAAAACCAGCGCGGCGGCGCTCAGAAGGCTGTTGCAGGGGCACCCATGGGAGGCGGTGGGGTCTCGTCCGAAGCAGCTTCGAGTTGAAGAAGACTTTTGCCTGGAGACCAGTGAGGACTGTAAAGAAAGATGTTGAAGTAGAACACTGAAGAGTCTAGGAAGGAATCTATACATTTTTGTGAAGATATGGAGGTTCCAGAAAATGTTTATCCTTCATGAATGCCTCCCTTCCTCTCACCATTTGAGACCCGTGAACCTTTGATTCCACAAAAATGCCAACCTGCATTCGGCAGGTGGCGTGAGTCAACGTGCCTGGCAGCTGATAGACGCCGGCAAGCAGAGCTGGCTGGTGGGACCTGGTCGACAGGGAAAGTTCCACAGCAAATACCACAACACAGCCCATTGCAATGTGCAAAGGACAGTGAGAAGGTTGAGAGGGACGCCTCGCAGGTTCACCGGGAGAGCTCAGTGAGGCCTCCTGGGGAAGAGGCGGGCGGGGCACCCCCTGGAGGGCAAAGCCTTAGCACGTAGTCAGGATGGGTGGGCAGCGGGCGTAGGAGAGCTGCATCTTTGAGTGTGTTTTCCCGGGACTCCGTTAGAATTGTGCAACTGGGTGGGGGAGCCCCAGTTTCTCCAGACAAGGACTAAATACTCTTCTGTAACCCAAGCTCAGTATTGTCACTTAAAGTCCAGCTCCAAGTTACACCCGAGGGTGTAAATGCCCACCGATCCTGGCAAGCATGCTACTTGGGCCGCACCGCAGTGACCCTCCCACTGACCTGCTTCCTGCTTGCCTTCCAGCATATGATTGCAGACACCGTCCGAACCCTGAGACACTGCAGGGCCAACCAGTTTGGTAAGTAATCGCAGTCGACATGCAATGTAAATTCACATGCAGCGGTGTAGGGGTGGGGGTGGATGTGTCATAAGGGTTTGTGGTAAAACATGTAGCAGACTGTGAAGTATAATGTGCATGTTGTACGCGTACACTGCCCTCTCTGTGTTTCATCTCTGCGTGTTTGGGATGCAGAGGGAGGCAAGATAGGGCGGCAAGATTGTACTGTAGAGAGTGACTTTGGACAGTCAGAAGCTCCCACCCCACCCCACCCCCCAACCCCAGGAAGTCTTATTCGTTTGCCCATTGGCACAGAAATGCCAGTGGGTTTATCAGGGGCGACCCGTCCCTAACCTCTCTGCCTGGAGCCTTCCTGGAATAGGAATATCGTTGTAAATGTGCCTAATGCAGCCTCCCAGAGCCTGTCCTCCTCTCCAACAAAAATTTCCTGTCTGGAGCTGCCTTTCCCTGAAAAAGTGTGTTTCTGAGCATTTTTGTAGACTCCCCACTGAGACCAATGTAAGTAGGAATATTCGTTCTTTTCTAAATCTTGGGCACAATTTACATTATGTTTCGATCGTGTTAAAACACTGCAGGAAGGAAGGAAATCGACTTTATTGAGTTCACAGAGCTTTCGCATGGGTGGTGGGATCCTGTCACCAGTATTGGTGACTGGTGAATGGAGATATTACTCCTGTGGGTACGGAGCAGAGGAAGCTCAGAGGCTAATCACACAGCCATTACTCACCCCAGGTCCACCCGATTTCCTGCCCATACCCTTCCCCTTGCCTTCTGCAGATTCAGTAGATATAAAGGGCAATTTAAAAAATAGGAAGTTGAATGCAAAAATTATATATCAATCAAAGGTGTCTGCTAAGTAAAACTTACTTTGTTAAGTAATTCATCCTCATTGTAAGACAGTTTTTCTTTAACAGTACGGAATGTATGTAAAGTAGAAAATCGAAGTCGCACTTTCTAAGGGTGGGTGCACATTCTTAAGAGTCTTTTTTTTTTCGTCTGGGCTGGTCTTGGCTGGCTGTATTACCCCTCAACAAAACAACTGAACATCTGTATGAATTCTGTTCAAAAGGAAGAATTATAAATGCAAGACCTAATTTTCTAAATATTCATATCAATACCATTTGATATGTGCTTATAATTCTCCATTAAGCACACAAGTACAATAATATTCACATCAATTAATACCATTTGATATGTGCTTATAATTCTCCATTAAGCACACAAGTACAATAATATTCACATCAATTAATACCATTTGATATATGCTTATATAATTCTCCATTAAGCAGAGAAGTACAATGCTGTTACAATAGAAACAGCGATGGTAACGTTATCTTGGAGATCCATTCAAGTGCACAAGTATAATGTTGCTAACGAGTTCATATTTCTTTCATCCTCCTGTGCTTCCCAAGTATTTATGGGCACTCAGCTAATTCTAAGACTTCAGTCTCATTTACTAAGGGCCTGGTTTATATGTGCTGCAAGTGTGGACAGGAAGGCTGACCTTGACCCTGTCTTGAACCTGCCATCACCAGATAGTAAGTCTCCTTAGCACAAAGCAAAGGAGAAGTTCATTGAACTATGAGGCCTGTTTGTGTTCTATATTTTTGTATCTTTAAAAATCACATATGTGACTGAATTGCCTCAATTGGTAGGCATTGTAAGCCACTGTCGGCTTTTGGGATAAAATAAGATAAATCAAGGCCCCTATAAACTGTGGGGTGCCTGCAAGTGTCCGTTGTCATGATTGGAACCATTCGTTCTACTTCCTTTAAGGCCAGAAATTTAACAACAAAATTACCTTGGTAGCATCGTGTGTTCTACACCAATGTTCACGAAACTGCCACATTATCTTGGTGTCTCCGGAAACGGCCTCTGGAATGACACAGCCTTTGGTCACTTTCAAACAAGTACGATGGTAAAAACATCAACTCCTGGTGCTTTTTACCTTTTGAAACCAGAAAGTCTTATTTCTATTAAACCTAAGAATGATAAGCCACCCATGACATACAGGCCTTAGATTACAAAACACATTGTCCTGGAGGAGGGAGAAAAAAACAGCTGCTTTGAAATGTCAGCCTCCTCAGGCCCCGCCCCTCCGCTCGGACTGAGCGCGGCCTGGGCCCTCCTTCCCCCCCAGAAATCCCGACGCCAGTGACCTCACGCCACTCACTCGCGGTCACATTGTCCTCCGCAGCCCAGCTCGGTCTCCGGGGCCCCGGGGTGGGGTGGGGTGGGGGTGGAGGTGGATGTGTTCATTTCTGAGTATGGGAAGTGAGCCTGCCCCATTGTCCAGGCCCCCTTATCTCTGGTTCCTTATCAGAGCTGCCACCAGCAGGGCACCTGTGTGTTCACAGTGCACCGAAGCTGGCCGGCCCCTCGGTATTTAACCACCGGGTCCTGGATGGGGAGTAGAAACCCCTGCCTCGCCTTTCACGGGGTAGATGTTAGCCCAGCCGCGTCCTTTAGGCACCTGCGGTGCCTGTTAGCCATGCCTTACCTTTAGTTCTGTGATATCCGTTCACTTAATGGGTCCCTTCATTTTTTCCCCCAAAAAATAAGGACACCAAAAAGGATTGTGTCTGTGCACTCACCGGGTTAGCAGTGATTTCCGACAGCTCCAGCCTGAGATTAAGAGCCCGTGAGAGCCATTAAAAGGGATATGTCTTGAGACACGGGACCTCAGACCATGGACCGGGAGCCACAGGGCCCGGGTTCCAGTCCCATGCGGCACTCACTCGTGTGCGTGCTGCTTCCCCTCTGAGAGGGTGATAACCCAGCTGCTGGATGCTGTGTGTTGTTAGGTAATAAACACTGTAGACATGTGGTAAGACAAACACCTTGCCGGGTCCAAACACCCGACCAAGGAACCTAGTCTGAGCTGAGAACGCAGCTCCCCGGTTAGCATCGCGAGCTGCTCTACGAGTCTGACTCACAGAGGCTGCCTGGTAGGTTTGCACTAAGCCTTCCCGAGGGGTTCACTGGGATCGAGCCATAACATCACCATGCTCGTGAGACTAACTGGGGGATTTTTTTCCTCCAAAAATTAGGAGGGGACGTGTCTCCGAAAGAGCACCACGAGCTAAAGTCCTACGTCACCCACCTGTACGTCATCGACAGCCAGCAGGCCCTGTTCGAGCTCTCCCACCGCATCGAGCCCCGGGCGTGAGCCCAGCCGCGCCCCCTGAGCACCTGCAGCTCTCCCGCCACAGGACGTCAGTGCCCAGCACGTCCCTTTCGTGGGAGAAAAAAAGCTGCTGAGTTTTATCAGTAACTCACAAGACACGCTCCCGCCACCCGCGGTGGGAAGGGCCTCGCTGCGTCTCGCCGCGCCTCGCCGCTCTTGCTCTCGCTCTCGGACGAGAAGGCAGAAGGCTCAGAGCATCTTGGCATGGGGAAGTCCAGTTCCTTACACGGACATTTTGATCCCATCCGGTTTTCAACTTGAGATGTGCCAGCATCCAGACCAGGGAGCCTGTCGTGTTACAGTGGCCATATATTTCAGTGAGAGCGTGCATGACACGGGAGCGGCTCTGCTTCGCCGGGAGCAGGTTACTGTGTATAGGCTGTCCAAGAAGGGGCTTGTTTGAACACCAGAAGAAGCGATGGCACGTCCAAATTTCCAGGGAGAAGGCGTGGTCTCTGCTGATACACACTGTGACCTCACCGAAGGCCCCTTGTGTCTGGGGAGTCCGTGCCCTGAGTCCCAGAAGGGAAACCTCAGGCAGGCCTTGCTTTGCACCCACAATCACTTACAGATGTCAGCTCGCTGGTGAAATTCGTTTCTGCTCAACTGATTTGCAACTGTGGACAAGTTAGGCTACATGGCTTTGCCAATAAGGAAAAATAGGAATCCTTAGGAGATGGACTCATGGTTTAATTTCCGGGGATTTTCTTGACACGTGCAAGCAGGGTCTCCTCCTATTGGGAACAATACGATTTTTGAAAGAGCGCAGTGCCTGACACATTGTAGGCTCCGTAACCGTTCATCAAGGTGACAGTCAGAGGTGCCTGACGGTGCCCTGGTGCTCTGCACGCCTCCGCGGGCTCCTTGCCCGCCGTGTGCAGAGGTGGCAGCCGGTCCAGGGAGGTGAGTGGGGTGGGATGTGCGAGGCACTCGGCACTCCCTCCCTAGGCTGCCTGTGCATCTTGTAGCTTCCTGCCACCTCAGCACCTCCATCCGGGGCTGCCTGTCCCCTCACAGCAGGGCTGTGTCCTGGCTCAGGAGCCACAGAGAGCTTGAGTCACTGAAAGGAGCCATGGGGAGAAGATTGTTGGTAGAACTTTCAGAGAGATTATGTCTGCCCCAGCATGTAAACGTCAGTCCTAAAAATTAGCAGGATTTTGTCGAAAGCACCATCCAGGGCTGGCCCACTAGAGAAATGCTCCCAGCTGCTAGGACTGGAAGGGGAGCCACTGGAGGGGACCTGAGCCTGGAGCCGGGGCGGCAGGCTTCTGGTGGCCGATCACACGCTGCAGGGGGCAGGGGCTCGCTGCACGCACAGGCCTTCCTGTATGCTCTCCATGCTGGGGAGGAGCGTTTGCCCCGTCAAACCATCTAAGGCAGGGGTGGGCAAACTTTTTGACTCGAGGGCCACAATGGGTTCTTAAACTGGACCGGAGGGCCGGAACAAAAGCATGGATGGAGTGTTTGTGTGAACTAATATAAATTCAAAGTAAAGGAGCGGAGGGGAGAGCAAGAGAACCGGATAGAACAGCCGGATCTGGCCCGCGGGCTGTAGTTTGCCCACGGCTGATCTAAGGCCATTTTGATATTGTCTCCATGTTTTGCATTTAAGTTTTTATTCATACAGGATCTACTTTGCTCCAACGAAAACTATTGCAGTTTCTTTAGTAGAGAACTTTTTCAGCAAAGCACCTGTTGCTTAGACCTCATTTCAGATATGTCCACGGCCAAACGAATCCACACGTGCATCCAGTTTAAACCGGTCTTGGTAGTGCAGGCAGAGCCCGCCCCGCGGTGTGGGCAGACACGGGCGGGGGAGAGCGTGGTGCGGTCACGTTTCCTCCAGCCGTGGTCGGTGGCTCCCGGGGCAGCCGAGGGAGGGGGGATTTTGTTCAGTTTAGATTTGCTTTTCCCTCCCATCTTCTGAATGTCCACGTCTCCCAGTCTTTCTGAAATTTAGCACCTGTCTCCAGCGATGTCCCAGGCGGCCGCTCTCAGAAATTTCAGAAGCGTGGAGGAGACATAAGCCTGGGACTAAAGAATTCAAGGCGGAATTGTGGGAGCCGGGTTTAGCGCAACCAATTGTGGGAGCTCTTTCTAAAAATCTGAGCCCCCAACAGTGAGTGGCTGACGTGGGGCTCAGCAGCCCCCTGTAAGTGGGATGGGCTGTGCTCCCTCCAAATCCTGCCGCAGCCTCTTTGGAATAGGTTTTGTGCTGGCTAGACAGACGGATGGACTGGAAGACGTCTGTGCTGCTTCCCAGCTCTTTTAGATTGTTATGATCGTATAAAACCTCCATTCGCCCTGGAAATCTGCCAGCTGCCGCCATCACCAGCCCTTCCGAGTGGTTCTCTCTGTCAGCATCCGGCGAACCAGCCCCGCTTAGAAATCAGCACGGGCAGATTCCTGTGGGCAAAACCGCAACCTTGCCAAACGCCTTCGTTCTCCATCCATATTACAGATGCTCCAAAGACTACGGCGTTTCAGAGTCACTCTTCATTATAATCTGCACAATTGCCAAATGGTTGCCCTGATAAATATGATGGCCTGCATTCGCTTTATTCTGTATCATCCATTATGTTTAGAAGAAGTTCATTTACCCAGACCCTGTCCACAGGCAAGTCAGGTGGGGCGTGCACCGAGCTCAGCAGCGTGAGGATAGAGTAAAAGCCCACCCCTCCCGGTCGGCAGGGGCAGATGCCTCCTGGTGGGAGAAATGGCTGCAGGAAGGAGAGGGTGCCTGGGACCTGGGCCCCCGGAGCTGGGCTTGCCCTGCGGCCCCCGTCCCAGCCCGGCTGCCTTGTGACAGCCATCACGTGCACAGTCGCAGACTCAGTGTTCCCAAATGGCACAAGTAATGCAAGCTTCTCGGAAACGAGGGGAAACCATGAAAATGGGGACCATCGGGTGCCCTGCAATTGTCTTGACACGGAGTTTCTTTTCAACGCTTCAAACATGTCCTTAAAATTTCAGCCTGCTTGTTACGAGCGGGCCACTGTGCTGAACACTGGGAGGGGGGAAATGTTTTTAAAATTTGCCAAAAAGCTAGATGAAAATGTACTACTGTAAAAAGCAAAGCTGTACATACTAAACGTTTTTTAGCAGAGTACTATTTATTTGCATAGCCTATTTATTGTATTCGTGTCGCGCTGTTATTAAATACTGGGACGGAATCAGTGAGCTGCAGCAAGGACGCTGGCCTTCTAATGTGTCATTCGTTAGAACTGCGGTGACGTCGGCTGGCGTGAGCGCTCAGCCGATAGGAACCCGCGGCCAGGGTGCCCACCTAACTTCTCAGGGACCACACCCCGTAGTTTTCCACCATTACCGGAGCTGGTAAATATGAAACATGGGTTGAATTACCAGAATTGCCATTAACAGTATTTCCCTTCTCAGATTTCATGCTTTCTGCTTCTGTACATATATGACTGTGCTGTGTATTTATCGAAGCTAGTAAGCAATAATTTATATGTGAAAACGGCCGGGCAATATAAGGTGAAAACTTATATGTCACTGTTACCTTACCTTGTATTTTCAGGTGTTTTTTTTAAACTGCTTTTCCAAATATAAGATGATGCTAATAACGCTATCCGTGGCTGGGAGCTTCTTGCTGTGTCCGTGATGCGTGTGGGTGTACAGCCCGCGTTGGGGCGGCTTATTACATGCAGTCATTGGAGCTTGGAAATCGCTTGCTCCCTGCGAGGCTGGAAGGGGGTGAAGCGGTCTGGGGCAGCCCACAGACGCCCATGTCACACACGCTGCCCCTGAGTTACTGCCCTGGGCTGGAAATCGCATCAGCTTCCTCAGGTTCTAGGATTTGGAGAGTTCAGCGACGCCATCGTCACCTCACCCCCTGGAGCAGGGCCAGGGACCAGGAAAGCGCTGAGCCCCAGGGGGATGGCCTGGGCCTAGGTAGAGCTTTGACACACGAGTGTGGGCAGGTGATTCCGCAGAGGGGTGCTGACGACGCTCTGGGGAAATGGGATGTCTCGGTGCCCACGCACCACGGTGGCCTGTCCTTCCAACCCTCTCTCCCCCTCTGTGGAAGGATGGCACGTCCTGCCCCTTGGTGTCCGGCTGGGCCCACGTGGTGGTCCCTCCCCGCACAGGGTGTGTGTCTCCGCGGGTTGAACTCACAGTGGCCAAGGTTCTGCTCTGTCCGGTGAACAAAGGGAGGAAGTGGCCGTGTGGCCTGTAAACCGGAGCTTTACCCTGCAGCCTGCACCTGCCCGTCTCCTGCCGGACCTCAGTGATCCAGGTGAGCAAGGAATGGCGGCTTCAACACCTGCTCTCCAGCTTTGAAGGACGTGTAACTTGAGTGAGAAATAAAACGTCATCATTAGGAGCTACTGGGATTGGGGGTCGGCGGGGGCTTGGGGGTGTCTCTGGAGAATTTAGCCTGAGCTGGCGGGTAGGTGCAGTCTCCCAGGACACTGTCCTTGATAAACTGCCCTTTCCCTCAGCCCACGAGTGGGCAAGAGTCCCTAATGCACAAGACCCCTGTCCTCCCAGGTCGTGCAAAGGGCTTGTCTCTGTGGGAAAGGGAAAAGGAAACCCCAGATGAGTTTCTCGGGACTTTCATCCCCAGGAAGTGGCACTTCTGTGAGACAAGGGAAGGGGTGGAGCACACAGGGGCCAGAGCGAGGGACCCCAGAGCTTCCTGCTGTCCTGGTCCCATCATCGCCACCCTGGGGGCAGGGGCCCGCAGGCCAGGAAGGGAGGGAGCCGGGCTCCACGTCGGGAGGGAATAGGAAAGAAAGGGACGTTTCCATGGCTCAGGGTACTGGGCATTTTCTTCACTGGGGTTTCCCAAACTGGAAAGGCAAGGGCTCCTGCCAACTCAGAAGCCAGTTTTTGTTCAGATTTGCAAACCCCGAAATCTGGTCCTGGCCCCGGTGCACGAGCCACAGAATCGTGTTCCGGGCACTGAGAGCTCCGTGCCTGGGCAGGCTCTCCTTCGGGTCTTCTGGGTCCCAGGGAGCCGCTGGGCCTGTTCCACCCGCTGCCACACACAAGAGGTTCTTAAGCTTTAGGCGGCTGATCCTTAGTAAAGTGCTCCCGGTCCTGGTCCCATCCTGACGTGGCGGGGAAGCCCCCCACCACCCCCACCCTGCCCGCGCACCTACTGAGCAAGGCCTGGCTCCCGTTCACTGGGCTCCTGGGGACACGAGCTGGGACCCTGCTCCGGCCTCACTCAGAGCCGGTCACGTCACAGCTCTGGGTTTTGTTGCCCTTATGGTGACTTGGTGTTTGCCCTGGAGGAGCTGGGCCTACTCAGTCCAGCAGGGCTCCTTCCCTTTCTCGGCTGGAGGTCCTCCAGGGGTGGCTCAGGGTCCCCTGTGGTCAGCTGTCAGGGCACGTTTGCCTCTCAGCCACTCACTCCTCCCCACGGCACCTGCAGCCCCTCCTGAGCCCACGCTTCACCCAGCCCCGAGGTGACGAGGTGACAGAATTCCCGGTCCTCCTCCTTGGATGGCCCCGCACTCTTCCAAGCCCTTCCCCGCTGCCTGGCCACACCACCCCGCCCTTTATTTTCCGCTAAAACCACACCAAGGGGCAGACCTTCTCCACAGACCACCTACAAAGAGAAGAACAAGCCCACCCAGTTTAGACCCTCCCCCACCCCCACTGTCTAACATCCCTTACCCCCACTTTCTCCAGGTAAGTGGGGGTGAGGGAGGCGTGTGGTGCTGACTAGACTTTTCTCCTCCCAGGAGGACCCGCAGGTGGTCCAGGTCCCAGCGTGGAGTCAGGAGCTGGGATGCAGCCTGGGAGGGGGCACTGAGCCCGCTGTCCTGAGGCCCCTTCCCTGCTCCCATGGTGGGAGGGTCCCAAGTTGTCTGTGTGGTTAGAGAGGCTGTAGTTGCCGGTTAGAACTTGAGTGAAAATAATGGCATTCTGAGAAAAATCCCTGCAGTAGATACTTGGAGTCCTAACCGAGAGAGAGAGAGAGAGTCCCGACAGCAGTTGGCCCCTCGGAGACTGGAGGCAGGGGCCAGGGCTTTCCCAAGTTCTGGCCACAGAGGCTCTTGCCGGCTCCACTGGTGGGCCCTTTCTCCAGAGAGTCTGCTATGGTGAGTGATGCCAGCACCAAGGCCAGACCAGGAACTATGTTGGCTCCCAGCCCAGCACCGCTTGGTCCTCCAGTTCTCCACCAGCAGCTCCCTCTTTGCCCCCCACCCGGCATGAGCACAGCCCTGCTGCCTCCCTCCGGCCCTGGCAGTAACCTGCTACCTCAGAGCCCTCCCTCGAGTCTAAATGCCCCCCAGCTAATCTCCAAACTGCTCTCAGAAACATGTATTTGTTGTAAAACACAAATCTGATGTGTGTGTTTTTTCATCTGAAAAATCCTTCAATAGCGCCCCCAGGCCATAGAACTAAATAAACCTCAATGGCATACAAGGGCTTCACATTTTGGCCTCTACTTACCTGTTCAGGGCCAAAGAGATGGGGCTGATGCTCCAGGACACTAATAAGGTGGAAGCCCCTTTAACCTCGTATCCCTCATGTGGAGATGAATTGATTCTTACTAAAGAATCAATGACACGCACCAGACATTTGCTAAATAAGTAAGTATATATGAGGCTTAGTTGCTACTTGCAAGGTATTAAATCTTAAAGCCAGACTGACAGGGATACAGAGCTAGCTGGGGTTGGGGGACCCTCACCAGAGGAGCCCAGGCCACCACAATTGCATTCAGGATAGATGAACCCTTCCCCACCAGAGATATGCAAACAGACCTAAGTCCACCTAGCAATCTGGTCACAGCATGCGGCTGTGCTAGGAGACCTCTGGGATCCTTCGGGCGGGCTGTGAAGAAAGCGTGCAGGCCTGTGATTGCTAGAGCTAATTACTCGGGTTTTATTCAAGGAAGTGGCTTGGCTGCTGTGGGAAATAAGAACTGTTCATGCTCCTTTGTATTCTAGTGACCTGGGCTGGGCCGGAGCTGGCCGGGGAGGCAGAGGGCGGAAGCCGGAAAGGAGTGCCTCGCCGCTCCCTGTCCGGTGCCCCTGCTGACTCCACAGTCCTGCCCTGGACGCAGGCCTGCCACAAACAACCAGACAAAGGCCCTCCATCCGCACAGAGGGCCTGCCTCCGGGTACCAAGCTGCTGCCCACCCCCCAAGGGAAAGGAGGGGGCTCTGGTCCGCTGTCGCTGTGTTCCCAGCCCAGCCCTCTGGCCCCTCATGCCTTCTCCCCCAGGCTCCCTGCCTATACCCAGTCTACTCTCCTGGATACCACATGCCAGGACCCCTTTCCTGCCTCCCAGGCAAGGCTCATCCACAACCAAGCCCTCCTGAACCCCCTTATCCCTATCTGAATTCCTGCAGCAGGTCCCACTCATTACTCTTGGGGGAACCACCCTGCATTGTCTTGCCCCCCACCCAGCGTGGGCCACCCAGAGGGTGAGGGGCAGGGCTAACAGTGTGGCCTCTGCAGGCAGAATGCCGCCAAGTTCAAGTCAGGCTCCAACTTGTAAGCTGAAAGCACTGGCGAAGGTCTCCACCTTGAACTTGCACCCCATAAAACGGGGGTTACTCTGCCCCCTACCTGGCAAGGTTGTATGAGAAATCGCATGAGAAGATGCACGTGAAGTGCTTCGTGTCATGCCTGGTACCTAGTAGGCATTCAAATAACGATTGAAGGTGGTGAGGATGGTGGTGATCAATGTGAGATACACACATTTGCACTCCACGGCCTGCAAGTTACTTAACTTCTCTTATCCTTGGTTCTCTCCATTGCCCAACAAGGCATTTAGCAACATCTGTGCCCAGGGCAGCGGGGAGCAGGCAATGGACAATGCAGGGAGCTCCAGTGAGATCAAATCCCAGGTTTCCTTTTGAACCCCACTTGCCTTGCTCCAAGGTGGGACAAAGCAAGGGCTCCCTAAACGTTTGCTGATTGATCTGGACAATGATGTCTGCCTAGAGCCTGCAGAGTTGGCATAACCCTACTGTTAGCATTGACATTGTCATTCGCGTATTAACACGGGGAGAAAAAAGGCTGGCTGACCCTGGGCAGCTGACTGGGTGAAGCTGCCGGAGGGCTTTTCCTGGCCCCGCCCGCTGCTTCCTGTTCCCTGGTTTGGCCACAGGATGGGGAACCCTAAGCAGCACGTCCACCTCACAAGCTCTGGGCTTCCCGGGGCAACATGGAAGCATCACAGTTTCTGAGGAGACGGAGGTGGACACACGCTCTCTGCCCTCTGGCTGTGTCCTCTGCGGTTGGGGGCAGGTGTCTCTGGTTTCATGTAGAGTCAGTCGGTACCAGTGCTAAAGGGCTGACCTCTGAGCCTGGGTTGAGATGAAGTTCCCTTTGTGAGGCAGAAAAGCAGGGACGGCCGAAAGGACAGCTCACCCTGGGCCTATGGATGCAACTGGCCTAGTGCTTTTCTTTTTTAAATCGACCAGTAACTAACGTTCTCTCTGCTCCACCTCTCTCTCTCTCTCTCTCTCTCCCTCTCCCCCCCCCCGCCACCCTATCTCTGTCTCTCCCTCCCTCTCTTTTGTGTAAGCTACCATTAATGTGCAACAGACTTCATCAGATCTGTCTAATACATATTTCTTGAGCACCTACTATGTGCCAGGTCCCATCCTAGGTGATAACATGAAGATAACAAGGATCCCTTCCCTTATGGAGCTTCGATCCAGCTGGACAGTTAGAGAGGGAGAAAATAAACACGACAGATGAGTGGAATACGCAGTAGTTCCCTAGATGATAAGAGGGTTCTGGAAAGCACGAAGCTCATGCAGGGAAGGGGGCTGGAGCGTGCCAGGAAGGTGGGTGACGTGTTAGGCAGGGTGGCCAGGGAAGGCCTTGGCTATGGGTCAAATTGTGTCCCCTCCAAAGTCACATGTTGAGGTCCTAACCCCCAGGATCTCAGAATCTGACCTTATTTGGACATGGGTCTTTACAGAGGTGATCACGTTAGGATGCAGTGGTTAAGTGGCCCTGCGCTCGTGTGGCTGTCGTCCTGAGAAGAAGGGTCAATTTGGAGATGCGTGCAGGGAGAACGCCCTGTGAACGTGGAGACAGACGTCTGCGGACAAGCCCAGGACAGAGGCCTGGAGCGGATCCTTCCCTCCCAGCCCTCAGAGGAACCGGCCCTGCCAACCCCTTCCTGACAGCCTTCAGCCTTCAGAACTGGGAGGCAATAAATTGTATTAGCCACTCGGCTGGTGGTACTTTGGTACGGCAGTCCTGGGAAGGCCGTGCAGCCCTGCCGCGAAGACCGGAAGGAAGGCAGGGAGCCAGTCATGCCAACACCGGAGGGATGAGCACCCGCACACAGAGGCAAGTGAGTGCAGACCCTGAAGGTGCACCTGGGCCCAAGGCCCACAGGACCCTGGCGTGGCTGGAGGCCAGAGGCCGCGGGCCAGACCACACAGAACCAGGACGTGTCTCTAACTCAGAGGAGAGACCCAGGAAGGTGTCAAGCAGAGAGTGATAGGGTCTGGTTTGTATTTTAACCAGACCACTGCTGGGTTTCCCTCTGAGGGCGAGGATGGAGGCAAGAAATCATCAGTGAGGAAGCTCCTGGGATGATCCACACAAGAAACCGCAGTGACCTCTGCCGCTGTGGCAGGGGGAGGGGTGGGGGCGGGGGAGGTAGAATGATTCCAGGTCTGGCTGGAAGGTAAGTCTGGCAGCACTTGCTTAACAAGTAACCTGTTGACTGCGGTAACCAAAACGCGAGGCACTCGCGACACCTGCTGGGCAGGCAGAAGGCAAACAGAGCTTCCTTCCCTCCCGCCTCCCTCCTTTCCCGCGAAAGAGCGCTGACCCAGAAGGAAAAGTCCCCAGCTCTCCATCCCTCACTCCTGCTGGCTCGAGGTGGTTCTGTGCACGGGTCAGCCTGGGGCTTCCATGTGGAGATGCCGGAACCAGCCAGCGGCCCTAGAGGAACCCATGTTTTTGGAGGGGACGCCCAGGGCTGGTGGTGCTGAACCGCCACAGGATCGTGTGGGCATGGAGCGCCATCTAGTGGCTCACCCGCTCAGAAGGCTGCAGAGCGCTGGGCCCTGCTGAACAAAGTGACTCTGCAAAACCCTCCCTGGGGCCCCAGATCAGTGCTTGAGTCAGACCTCAACTGCCCCGGACACTGGGTTCGGAGGCCATCTGACTGGCAGGCAGCCAAAGGGAGACCTCGAGAGCACCCTGAGAGCCTGAGGGTGCCCCCAAATCAGTGTAGAGAGCAACCGTTCAATCTTTTCATCAACCCATTGGTTAGTGCAGTTTTCCACATTTCTGTGCTGCAGGAAGCACACTGAGGGAGTGGCCACCGGTCTACAAAAACAAGTTGTAAGCTACTGAAAAAAGAAAATCCATTTGGCACCAGCCCCTCAGTCGTTCTTGCTTTCTTCTCCGCTGAGATTCCTTCTATATCCACAAGGCCAAGTTACCCCGTTTGGTAAGCGGCCAGTCTTTCCGTGCAGCCAACTTGCCGTGACCTCCTCCTGGCTTCACATGTGGCCTGTTCTGTGTGTAACTGAGCCTTGCATCTGGCAGGTGTCCCCGGCTGGCACCTCCTCAGAGAGAGGCTCCGGAGGAGGCCCCGCCACGCAGCCCCTGGTGCACAGTCCAGTGGCACACTGCCACCACCGCGGGGGCAACGCCACCTGCTCCCCAACGCTGGGATTCGGGAGCTTTTCTTTTCAAAGACAGGTCCTCGAGAAGTGTGCTTTGTCACAATTGCTACCGTACACATTTGGGGGGATTGAACTGTGTCCACACACCCCGCCCAAATTCATATGTTGACGTCCTAACCTCCAGCACCTCAGAGTGTGATTGTTTCAAAACAGGGCCACAGAAGATGTAATCAGTATCTCCTACTATCCGGTTACTATAGCAACACATGCAATCGAACATGGAATTCGAGACATTCCTGTATTTTTTTTAAAAAAATAATCCCTTGGCCGTTTTTCCATCATGCGGCTTCCTACTCAGCTCCTCTCCTGCATCCTTCCTCACCGCGTTCTCCTCATTTCAGCTCCCTCTGTCCCACCGCCAGAGGTCAGCTCCAGGCCACACTCTGCAAGTCCAAACCCACCGAGGAACGTGGCAGAATAAGGGCTTTCCCTTTTCCAGGATGCATCCGCAGAACGACGTGTGGTTATAGACGGCGAGTCCTTTTCCGATTGTCACAGCTGCGCTGCACTGTTAGGCATTCCCCTGGCTGATTCCCGTCAGCTGGTCCCTGCTGCCCCCAGCGTGCTGCGTGCACTGTGCCGGGTGCTGGAGCCTGGTGGCTGATGCCTACCCAGTGGGACCAGGGCTCTGTGGAGCTGTTACTAATTGTCTTACATTCTCACGGGCGTGAGCGTCTCCGTGGCGTTAAGGAAAGTCCACTTTGCAACGAGATAACATTGCCTGTGTTTGGTGGTTCGTCTTACTGAATAGCTTTGATTTGCTTCAGGTGAGTATCTTAGGAGAGGGCCACTCGATTGCATGGCTTCTGCAGGTGCCGTGCAGAGTTTATACACACTCTTTCCTCCTAAGAGCAGTTGACAGCACTGAGTAGACGCCCCAGCCGTGTGTGGCGGAGCGTGGCGGGCACACGCAGGGACGGGGGCTGCCTCCTGCAGGCAGGGCCATTATGCTGCCCGCCAGGTCAGGGCAGGCATCCAGGAACGAAGCACGTGGGCTCCACGGCCGCTGAGCCTGAGGGAGTCCCAGGGACACTGTGATGATGTGATTGATGGAGCAAGACCGGCTGCTCAAAACTGCGTCCTCTGAGAGCCTAGTTCCTGGGCGGGATCTGCGGCAAAGCTCAGCGACTGCGGCCCGGCGTGCAGGACGGCGCTAAGGCGTGCCGAGGAGGCCCCGAGTGCTCGGTAGCTTCCATCCTGAAATTCTTAATAGTTTTCTTTTTGAATTTGTGTTTCGTGACATACGTCCAGTGGGACAGTGGAGCACGTGCCGGGCCTGGAGGCTCTCCAAATGGTGGGTTTTGTCTTTCGGAATGCCGGCCCTGCTGCACGGGGTGAAGGAAGGGAGGTGCGGGCCATGGTGTGGGCGTTTATTGGCCAGGGCTGGGCTGCTTGCTGTTTGCTGTGGCTCAAGGTCCTAGGCTCCACTTTTCTCTGTGTGCTTGTTGGTGCTTCTGTGGTCTTTGGGTTTCCCGAGACTTCTCCGATGTTCTGAGACGCACAGTTGTCCCCGCTGTCACACAGGAGCCCTAGGGATAGGAAGGCGATGGTGGAGGGGCAGTGGCCTTAGTCACAGGATTAGTGAGCCTGTGGCCCTGGGCTGGACCTTCACAAAGGCTTCTCGATTTTATTTTGTTAGTTTGTCCCCTTAGCTGAGACAGGGAGGCTGGAAGGGGCTGCGCTGGGCACCTCCCTCCCTCTCCGTCCCCCGCAGGTGAGGCCCTGGAGCGCAGGCCTTGTTAAGACCTGAATGCTCTGGATGCATCAGGCTGTTTCCCCCTCCCTTCCCAGAGCAGGAGGGGTTTCTCCTGGCTTCTCTGAGAGGACCTGGCCGGGCCACACCTGGAGTGTGGGGGCCTCCCTGCAGCTTGAACCCTCAAACGTGTCCACACTGGGCCTCCAGCAACTCAGCAGCTACACTAGCTTTTCCCGCCGGCATTGACTCCACAGGTTTCTACTCTGGTAAGTTATGACTCTATATCCGCCTGTTGTAGGTTGTGGCTCTATGTCCGCCTGTTGTAGGTTGTGGCTCTATGTCCGCCTGTTGTAGGTTGTGGCTGCATATCCGCCTATTGTAGGTTGTAGCTGTATATCTGCCTGTTGTCTCTCCAGTTTGGGGGAGCAGTGGCTTGTGTGGTGACCTCAGTTCTCTGATGGATCTAAGAAGAGGTGTTGATTTTCAGTTTGTTCAGCTTTTTGTTGTTGTTATTGTGTAGACGGGACAGAGGACTTCCGAGCTTCCTCGCAGGCCGAGCTGAAGCACTAGTGCAATGTCTTACACGTCCTCCAGTTTTGAGCTCTGGGACCAGGATGGTGGTGGGAAAGGCATGGCTGGGAGACTCACCACTCGGTGAGCTTGCTGCCCCTCCTGATGCTCCGCCTAAACCCTCACTACGTGCAGTGTGGTCCCAACCCAGCCACTCCCTCCACACCCAGCAGCTCCCTGCACACCCAGCAGCTCCCTGCACACCCAGCAGCTCCCTGCACACCCAGCAGCTCCCTCCCTCCACACCCAGCTGCTCCCTCCACACCCAGCAGCTCCCTGCACACCCAGCAGCTCCCTCCCTCCACACCCAGCAGCTCCCTCCACAACCAGCAGCTCCCTCCCTCCGCACCCAGCAGCTCCCTGCACACCCAGCAGCTCCCTCCACACCCAGCAGCTCCCTGCACACCCAGCAGCTCCCTCCACACCCAGCAGCTCCCTCCACACCCAGCAGCTCCCTGCACACCCAGCAGCTCCCTCTACACCCAGCAGCTCCCTGCACACCCAGCAGCTCCCTGCACACCCAGCAGCTCCCTCCCTCCACACCCAGCAGCTCCCTCCACAACCAGCAGCTCCCTCCCTCCGCACCCAGCAGCTCCCTCCCTCCGCACCCAGCAGCTCCCTCCCTCCGCACCCAGCAGCTCCCTGCACACCCAGCAGCTCCCTGCACACCCAGCAGCTCCCTGCACACCCAGCAGCTCCCTCCACACCCAGCAGCTCCCTCCCTCCGCACCCAGCAGCTCCCTCCACAACCAGCAGCTCCCTGCACACCCAGCAGCTCCCTGCACACCCAGCAGCTCCCTCCACACCCAGCAGCTCCCTCCCTCCACACCCAGCTGCTCCCTCCACACCCAGCAGCTCCCTGCACACCCAGCAGCTCCCTGCACACCCAGCAGCTCCCTGCACACCCAGCAGCTCCCTGCACACCCAGAAGCTCCCTCCCTCCACACCCAGCTGCTCCCTCCACACCCAGCAGCTCCCTGCACACCCAGCAGCTCCCTGCACACCCAGAAGCTCCCTCCCTCCACACCCAGCTGCTCCCTCCACACCCAGCAGCTCACCAGCAAAGCAGCGTCTCGGGCCCCAACCCAGACCTAGTGAACCAGAAGCCACGTTATAGCAGGATCCCAGGTGATTCCAGTGCATGCTAGAAGCTGAAAAACTCTGCTGTGAGTTACTTCACCCTTTTGAACATTCGTTTATTACCTCAGTTCCCAAACTGCGCACAGAGGCACCCTGGGGCACCCAGTGACTCGCAGGCTCTCTGGGATATTTTGAAATTTCAAGGGACATGCAGTCACATCTGTCCATCGCTGTGTGTGAACCACCAGCTCAACACAGTTCAGTGTCAGCAGCACACTGCTTCCTCCTTTCCACGGCCAGCTAGGGTTTCTGCCGTGATGAAACCCCAGTGCTGTGGGGAAGGCAGGCAGTGTGGACGGAGAAATGAGCGTGCAGTCCTGTCCAATTTCCCACTCCGAGAAGCTGTGCAGGCCCGGCAGGTGCTCGCTGTCAGGAGAGCAGTGTGTGTACATCGTGTGGACCTGACTCCACCATCAATGGCACGGAAGGTGTTTCTTTTTCTAGGGACACTGACAGGCCAGGAGCAACGTGAACTGAGGACGTTCGGGAACCTCTGGTTTAACCGTGGCTAACTACCTCTCTCTCATTTGATTTTTGAGTGGATTAAGGGCAATAAGGTGTCATAAATCCCTGTCCAGCCTGGCCGGCGTGGCTCAGTGGTTGAGTGTCAAACTCTGAACCAGGAGGTCACGGGTTGGATTCCCGGTCAGGGCACATGCCCGGGTTGTGGGCTCTACCTCCAGTGGGAGGCGTGCAGGAGGCAGCCGATTAGTGACTCTCTCATCATTGATGCTTCTATCTCTTCCTCTATCCCTTCCTCTTTAAATCAATAAAATATGTATTTCAAAACATACAGTAAAATAAATCCCTGCCCATTGAATGGCAGCTCGCTTCACGCTGCCCTCATTCAGCCTGCTACGTTTCCTGCTGAGCTTCGCCTGCGTCACGGAAAGACGTGGGCGAAGCTGTCAGACCAAGGTCAGGGAGCCCTGACCTACAGGCAGGTGTTCCCAACGCCACAGTCAGCTTCCCTCCGTGCAGCGCTTACGTGCGGGGCTTCTTGCTGTTTACAGGCCACGTCACCCACAGCCTGCCTCACTTCACAGCCTCCGAGAAAAGCCACGGAGGCATGATTAAGCCCATGTTCCTTTAAGGAGGAAACACCAAAGCCCCCATGTGCGGCGAAGCTGATCACTGCACGAGCTCACACAGAGGGTTTTTGCTGCCCTAAGACTGGTGCCTTTACACCCTTACTGCCTGGGGGATGGGGGGGCTCCAGGACCCGTGGGGTGGGGGCAGCGAGCTTGGATGTAAACTTGCAGCTGGTGGAAAGCTGGCTTCTCGCTGGAGCAGAGCGCCTCCCTGCAACGGCTGAAGCCAGCGAACAGCTGGCCCGAGGGGCACGGTGACGCCATTGGTAGGACTGGAGCCCCGTTCACTGCCCCCGCTTGTCATGGACCCACTCAGGCCCCAGGGCAGCAGCGGAAGTCAGCCCAGTCGGCTCGGTCACTCCACTTGGTCCCGAGCAGCTGCTAAGGGGTGGAGGGGAGATGAGGGATACAACTGTCCCTTTATGTCCTCAGTGACTTGAAGGAAGTGGGGTCTTGGAATGGAAAAGGGTCTTGGAGGTCATGCAACACCCCACTTCCTGGTGAACCTGGCTTGCCAGCCCCTTTGAGATAGATGTTTACAAAACAGGTTCCACACCCTGCCCCGTGCCAGGCAGGGCGCCTGGGGGCTGGTGAGGAAGAGGTGGGTCCGCGTTGCTCAGCAACATGCACTGAAGGAAACGTCGAGCAGCTCGGCTCCTCTCCTCTCTGCGGACACGCGGAAGTCCAAGAAGTCCCTAGCGTACAGAGGTGGCACCTCTAACCAGCGGCCAGAGGATGGCGCTGTGAGGGCTGAGGAAAGGGACCTGGATTCTGCCTCATTTATTTCCATTTCAGGTGATTTAATGACCTTACACACACACACACACACAGCACACACACACACACACACAGCACACACACACACAGCACACACAGCACACACAGCGCACACAGCGCACACACAGCGCACACAGCGCACACACAGTGCACACACAGCGCACACACAGCGCACACACAGTGCACACACAGCGCATACACACACAGCACACACAGCACACACAGCGCACACAGCGCACACACAGCGCACACAGCGCACACAGCACACACACACACAGCACACACACACAGCGCACACACAGCACACACACAGCACACACACAGCGCACACACAGCACACACACAGTGCACACACAGCACGGATACACACAGCACACACACAGCACACACAGCGCACACAAATCACACACACAGCACTCACACAGCGCATGCACAGCACACACAGTGCACACACAGTGCGCACACACAGCACAGATACACACAGCACACACACAGCACACACACACAGAGCACACACACAGCACACACAGCGCACACACAGCACACACAGCGCACACACAGCACACACAGCGCACACACAGCGCGCACACAGCGCATACACAGCGCACACACAGCGCACACACAGCACACACAGCGCACACACAGCGCACACACAGCGCACACACAGCGCATACACAGCACACACAGCGCATACACAGCACACACAGCGCACACACAGCGCACACAGCGCACACACAGCGCACACAGCGCACACACAGCGCGCACACAGCACGCACACAGCGCATACACAGCGCACACACAGCGCACACACAGCGCATACACAGCACACACAGCGCATACACAGCACACACAGCGCACACACAGCGCACACAGTGCGCACACACAGCCCACACACACACACACACAGCGCACACAGCACACACAGCGCACACACAGCGCACACAGCGCACACACAGCGTGCACACAGCACGCACACAGCGCATACACAGCGCACACACAGCGCACACAGCGCATACACAGCACACACAGCGCACACACAGCGCACACAGTGCGCACACACAGCCCACACACAGCACACACAGCGCACACACACACACACACAGCGCACACAGCACACACAGCGCACACACAGCGCACACACAGCGCACACACAGCGCACACACAGCCCACACACAGCACACACAGCGCACACACAGCGCACACAGTGCGCACACACAGCCCACACACAGCACACACAGCGCACACACAGCACGGATACACACAGCACACACACAGCACACACAGCGCACACACAGCGCACACAGTGCGCACACACAGCCCACACACACACACACACAGCGCACACAGCACACACAGCGCACACACAGCGCACACAGCGCACACACAGCGTGCACACAGCACGCACACAGCGCATACACAGCGCACACACAGCGCACACAGCGCATACACAGCACACACAGCGCACACACAGCGCACACAGTGCGCACACACAGCCCACACACAGCACACACAGCGCACACACACACACACACAGCGCACACAGCACACACAGCGCACACACAGCGCACACACAGCGCACACAGTGCGCACACACAGCCCACACACAGCACACACAGCGCACACACAGCGCACACAGTGCGCACACACAGCCCACACACAGCACACACAGCGCACACACAGCACGGATACACACAGCACACACACAGCACACACAGCGCACACAAATCACACACACAGCACACACACACAAATCACACACACAGCACTCACACAGCGCATGCACAGCACACACAGTGCACACACACAGTGCGCACACACAGCACAGATACACACAGCACACACACACAGAGCACACACACAGCACACACAGCGCACACACAGCGCACACACAGTGCACACAGCGCGCACACAACACGCACACACAGCTCACACACATGCACACGCGCATAGCACACACAGCACACGCACACATAGCACACACACAGCACGCACACACAGCGCACACACACAGCACACACACAGCGCACACACACAGCCCGCACACAGCGCACACAGCGCACACACAGCGCACACACAGCACACACACAGCGCACACAGCACACACACAGCGCACACAGCGCACACACAGTGCACACAGCGCGCACACACAGCACACACAGCACACACAGCACACAGCGCACACAGCGCACACAGCGCACACACAGCACGGATACACATAGCACATACACAGCACACACAGCACACACAGCGCACACAAATCACACACACAGCACTCATACAGCGCGTGCACAGCACACACAGCACACACACAGCACGGATACACACAGCACACACAGCGCACACACAGCACGCACACACAGCACCCGGGTTTTGGAAGGTCCGAACAAACAGGGAATTGGTAAGGGATGCTGGTCCCCGAGGCAGGGATCTGGTGGCTGGGAGGATGGGGCCATCCTGGAAGGCATGGAGGCCTCCCTGGGAGCTTCAGAGAGGCAGCCACCTCAGCGCTGAGCACGCCATTGCCTCTGCGTCTCGCATTTGGTCCTCTTCCAGATCAGGAGTGACCAGAAGTGGTGACCATCTGTCCACTGTTCCTCAGCCTCCAGCCAGAGGCCTGGCACACCCCGGCCTTAGTCCGCTGGGCGAATGTCCTGCCTTGTCCTACCTCTGGGGTTTAACTCTGCGTAGGGAGGCGTGCCCAGACCCGCTTTTTCTCCGTTTCACACAATAAAGAACCTGACACTTACTGAGAAATCACTGGAAGCAGCCATTGTACTGCACGCCCCCTGTTCATTTCCTAGGGCTGCGGTAACAGAACCACAAACTGAGCGGCTTCAACAGACGCTTACTGTCTTAGAAATCTGGAGCCCGAAACTCCAAAATCAAGGTGTGGGCAGGGCCAAGCTCCCTCTGAGGGCAATGGGTTCAGGTCTCTCTGTGTTTCTGGAAGTTCCTCGTTTGTGGCAGCATAACTCCAACCCTCAAAGGACGCTCCCTCTGTGTGCTCACCCGACGTCCCCCTGTGCTCGCCCGTCTCCAGCCTCCCCAGGCATCTTGGATCAGGAACCCCGCCTGCTCCAGTATGACCTCATCTTGGTTGCAGTGGCCCTATTTCCAAGTACGCTCACATGTGGGGGTCCTGGGAATGAGGACTTCAACTTCGGGTCCCCCCTCTCTACATTCTCCCTGTTATTGCTTGTCTTTTTAATGATGGGCATTCTAACAGGTGTGAGGAGATATATCCTTGTGATTTTGATTTTCATGTCCCTGATGATGAGTGATGTTGAGCAACTTTCATGTACCTGTTGGCCATCTGTTCTTCTTCTTTGGAAAAATATTGATTCAGATCCTCTGTCCATGATTTCATTCTCTTGTTTGGTGGTTATTTTTGTTGTTGTTGTTTTGTTGTTGCTGCTGTTGAGTTGTAGGAGTTCTTAATTTATTTTGGATATTCACCCCTTCACAGATATGTGATTTGCAAAGGTTTTCTCCCACTCAGTAGGTGGCCTTTTCATTTGATGGGTGCAGAAGCTTTTTGCTTTGATCTAGTCCCACCTGTTTATGTTGCTTTCATCGCCTTTGCCTTTGATGCCTGTTGGCTTTTTAAAAATTGCAATTGATTGTGGTTTTATTTCTAATGTTAAGTCATCCCTGTTGTACCTCCCTTACCTGCCTATTAAAAGATGGATAAGACTGGTAAGCCACACCTCCTACAGAGACCTTCCTTAATGATCTATGGCACTGTCCAGCACACCACACCACCAGCTCATCTGAAGGGAAAGGGAGAAATAGACCCAGAGCGACAGGGAGAAGCTGGAGAGAGAAGGAAGAAGTATAGAAATGCAAGCTGAGCAGGTGAACGTGGGCAAAGAGAAAGATGAAGACCCAATAATAACTGCTAACCAGAAGGAGATACATAAAGCAAAATATTAGGAAAATGTGGAGTAAAACAGACTAGACATTTTAGACAGTTTTTCTAGCCCTCTGCCAGGCCTTTTCCAGATGGTAACTGAACCATTCCTTTAAATTAAGTCTCGCTTAAATTATAAGGCGCTGAGCTAATTTCCACTGTCAGGAATTTCCAATATGGATCAGAGCCATGGGAGGTGGGAGACCTCGCAGTGCTGTGTGGTGGAGAAGGGGCCAAACATTTGTCTGCTGAGGATTCCTGGGGTCCTTGTGGCATTCGCTCATGGTTAAAGCAGTGGCAACCCTCCAAAAAGCCAGCACTTCATCACGATTGTAGTGCCGTGGCCTGGACCTATGAAATACTCAGCATCTTTAATGGAAAACTTTTTAAAAATAATTCCCTGGAATTAAGACTGAGATGGAGGAAAAGTGAAAGCTAGGGTGGTAGCATAGTGAGTGAGATTCTCCCCCTACTTTCTTTTTAAAAAAATATGTTTTATTGACTTGAAAGAGAGAGGATGGGTGAAGGGGAGAGAGAAACATTGATGTGAGAGAGAAACATTGATTGGCTGCCTCTCTCAACTGGGGGCCTGACTGGGAATCCAACTGGCAACTCCTCTGTGCACAGAACAGCACTCAACTAACTGAGCCACACAGGCCAGAGCTTCTCTTCCCCCCCCCTCCTCTCTCTCTCTTTTGATTGTGGTTCTTATAAAATTCTTTGAATCAGAAATAATTTTTAAAATAAACAACCTACAGAATTAAAAATTAGCCCTCGTCAGTGTGCTCAGTGGTTGGAGCATTGGCCTGCACACAGAAGGATCGAAAGTTGGATTCCCAGCCAGAGGCACCTACCTGCCAGGGCCAGCCTGACAGGTTGAACCGGGCTGAGGTAGGGAGGTGGGAATTGAGAAAAGAAAGAAAGACAGGAGAGCGGGATCGGGAGGACTACAGGTCATCGAGAGACTGCAGCAAGTTTATTAACTGCGTAATGCCTTTTATACACAAAACACTGAATAGGAGGTCTGTCGAGAGGAATGTATTCTTTGTTCCTCTTAATCTCTAAGGGAGAGACAGAGCAGAAGGACAAATTCTCAGTACGGCAAATCTCAGTAAATAGTTACAGACTTCTTGGTAAGCTATGAAAGGTTGCTCTCATTCTACTGATAACCGCCATCCAAACAAGCCTGAGAAAACTGTGTGGGTAGGGGACAGCCTTGCTAGTCCCCTCAGGTGCAAGGACCGTGTCAGCTTACACCCGGTCTCCAACACCTACCCACCCCCCAGCATGTTGAGTTGTATGAGTTCTTACAGTATCTCTCACATCGATGTTTCTCTCTCTCTCTCTCTCTCTCTCTCTCTCTCTCTCTCTCTCTCTCTCCCCCCCCCCACTTCCACTCTCTGAAAAAGCAATAGAAAAAAATATCTTCTGGTGAGGATTAACAAAACAAAAAAATTAACAAAGCTGACCTACTTTAAAGTGTCCCAAGCAGTCACATGGAGCAGCAAGGATTCCCTGACATTAGAAAAGAGAACCCTAAATGTCTACATTGATGGCACCGGGTGTGAGACGTACTATCATAGGAGTGTAAAGAAAACGTGCTTGAAAAGGGCTGAGATCACAGGGTCTGCCGAACAGCCGTAAAGGAGGAGCACCCTCTGGATCAGGACAAATTGTCCACTTCCCCCTTAAAATACTCTGCCCCCCAGAAATGGCTCCCCCGCATCTCCAGCTCACCCACGTTCTTGGTCAGATGGCCCCGCCTGCCCCTGCCTGTCTCTCAAAAACACTCAGAGGCTGCAGCCAAGCTAGCTGTCTTTCTTACTCTCCATTTTCAGTGAGAGGTAAATTAGGAGCTGGGAATAGTCCCAGCTTAACTTTCCTGACACTGTCACTAAGTGGCCACAGGCTGACAGCCCGAGCAGGACCACCCAGGGCGGCGGGCGAACCGCAGGAGGGTCAGTCAGCCACTCTCGCGCCTCCACAGTCCACGGTTCCTACGTGTTACTGAACCGTTGCTGGAGAAACCGGGCCGCCTGGGTCTGGGAAATTTGGATCAGAACTACCTGAACAGCTTTTCCATCGGTTTTTCCGGTTAAAGGGACGAAGCATTTAATTGCTGAGAGCTAATGATGATGATGTCCAGCAGAAAATGACTTGCCCGTGTACACCCCGGGTTGGATCCGTTCCTGGGACTGTCCGCTTGAGGCCAGTGGCTTTCAGAGTATCCCGATGCCATAGAGTGAGACTCGGCTCTTTACACACCTGCAGGGCACCCATAGGCGTGTGGCAGATGGAAAGGCAGTCGCACCCAGCTCCAGGCCTGCCACACAGCAAACGGTGTAAAGGCAGGTAAGTCGCTCCATCTTTGGCATCGTCACTGCCCATCCGTAAAAGGGGGATGGGACACTCTGCCATATCTACAGGGTCGTGGCAGAGATCAGGTGATTAGTGCTGGGAAAGGATTTTGAAAAGTTCTACACGATGGAAGCAGCGCATATTATACAAATGAGTGGGTCTCTGCCCCTAGTGCCTCTGCTATGGTCTTGACCTCCAGCCCTGCTGAAGTGGCCATGTTCGCCCTCCCGGCAGGTGAGCACTGGAGACTCTGTGGCTGATGAGATTCCTTCCACTATATGCAAAGGCTTTTTTAAGACTGGAAGAACTCCTGGCGTCTTTTACTGGCCACAAGTTTGACCGAAACCTCCACCAGCCTCATACCAAAGCCCCGTGATTGATGGGCACGTGGCTGGCAGTGCATGAGTGATGAAAGGAAGGAACCCAGATGACTGCACGGAAAACCTCAGCCACCCTCCGAGTTCTCACCCCTCCCGGCTTGGAAAACGAAGTTAATGGCAGGGAGCAGCGCTGCCCTAGTGAAGGACTGTCCTTTTCTACCCTCTGGACAGACATTCCTGGTTTGCTCCTATTAGGTTGTTATTGGGCTCGGTTGTAGTTTTCTGTTAAGCTTTTCCAAGTAAAGGGGCATCTTTTTCCCCTTACGAGTCAATATGTATTGGCAATATTGATGTTTCAGTATTGAAAATAGTCCCTCATGGCGTAAAACATGAGAGTAATTGCCAGCAATAGGAGAACAGACCGGAAAGCTTTCAGCTGGGAAAACCAAGGAATTAGAAAACAAAGACCTTCTTAGGAAGGTCCACGCTCTCCTCTCAGCCTTTCCAGCATGGAGGACAAAAGTTTGGTCCTTCAGGAGTTTCCAGTCCTATCTGAGGACGCGGCAAAAATATGTCTGAGCCTGAACCTCTTTAAATAGACCAAGAAACTCACATGCAAAACACATGCATTAAGTCCCTATGTTTATGCCTGCATGTATATAGCTCATCCCTATGCGAATAGACACACACAAGCACCTTTTATCTCCATAAAGAAAGCTCTGTCTATTCATAGGAAAATAGTCGGGTCAGGCCTTCTGGGCTTTTTGTTTGTGCACCACAGGGTGCCTTACAGCACTGCAGGGGCAGGCAAGGATGTCACTCCAGCCACCTACAGCCCCAGAGCCAGAGGCAGAGCCCGGAGCGCTAATTACAGGGTGTCAGGAGGCTTGGAGAGAAGAAAGGGGCCAACAACAAAAAAAAAGCATAAAACTTTCCATGAAGATGGAAAGTAAAAGAGAGTGGGTGGGTTTCTCCTTTTATTTTTGGTGGGAATTCTCTGCTTTGGGACTGTCCTTACTTCAAAGGAGTGCTGTCTCCCTCATTCTGTAATTTATAGCCAAGAGCTAGATTCATGGAAACTGGATTATCTTTTGGGTGCTGTCACCATGCGAATAATAAACATTTTTCAATCTCCTTTTATTCATACACTAGAGGCCCAGTGCACGAAATTCGTGCACAAGGGTGGGGTCCCTCAGCCCAGCCTGCACCCTCTTGCAATCTGGGACCCCTTGGGAGATGTCCAACTGCTGGGATCGAGCCTAAACCGGCAGTCAGATATCCCTCTCACCACTGGCTTCTAACCGCTTGCCTGCCTGCCTGATCACCCCTAACTGCTTGCCTGCCTGCCTGATCACCTTTAACCACCCCTGCCTCAGCCCCTACCGCTGCGGCTTCATCCGGAAGGATGTCCAGAAGGTTGTTCAGCTGTCTAGTCTAATTAGCATATTATGCTTTTATTATTATAGATTATTATAGATCATAATGCCCCCTCTTTCCTACATGAGCCATTGCTGATGGAGTTCTCATTCATGAGTCTTGTTCCCCGGTTTTGTGAAATTGAGCTTATATAAACCTAGGGGCCTGTATTTCATGGTCAAAACTTTTCAGTGAAGTGGGCCTAGGCCCCGCACCCTGGATGGTTATGTTGGTAGACAGAGTAGGTATTGCCTTATAAGGTTGCTGTTATAAAGTTACTTATAAATTACAATAACTTCCAGTAACTGAGGATTGGATGGTTCCACCATACACCTGCCATTTTTCTGGATCTGATGTTGACCTCTGCTTCCCTGCCTACACTTGTCATCTTCTTGAGGTGCGCCTTTCCCAATTCTCTCTGGACATGAAAATCATCCAGGAAAGCTGAAAAATGCCTGGTGTTTGAGTCTCACTCTAGCCCAGTGGTCGGCAAACCGCGGCTCGTGGCTCGCGAGCCGCGGTTTGTCGCTCTGTTGACTAATGAGTTTGCCGACCACTGCTCTAGCCCAATGAAATCAGAGCCTATGAAGGGGACATCAGGTTTCTTTAAAAGTTTTCAAGACGAGCCGAAACCGGTTTGGCTCAGTGGATAGAGCGTCAGCCTGCGGACTGAAGGGTCCCGGGTTCAATTCCGGTCAAGGGCATGTACCTTGGTTGCGGGCACAACCCCAGTGGGAGGTGTGCAGGAGGCAGCTGATCGATGTTTCTCTCTCATCGATGTTTCTAGCTTTCTATCCCTCTCCTTTCCTCTCTTTAAAATATCAATAAAATATATTAAAAAAAAAAAAAGTTTTCAAGACGAGACCCTGGCCAGGTGGCTCAGTTGGTTAGAGCATTGCCCCCATACGCCAAGGTTTTGGGTTCAGTCCCTGGTCAGGGCACATACAAGAATCAACCAATGAATACATAAGTAAGTGGAACAACAAAATCAATATTCCTCTCTCCCGCCCTCTAAAAAAAAAAAAAAAAAAAAAATTAAAAAAAAAACTTTTTCAGATGATTTCAATATTCTGTCCCCACGTGACACCTGGATTTCAGGAATACCTGTGAGTGGATCTGCTTGGCCCCATTCTCTTCGTCCTGGGACTGAGTGCTGCCTGCTGCTTAATCAGCCTCCTTATAATTAGACCTCAGGTGCCAGCACTAGGGAGGTGTGAGCAGAGCACAAAATGTAAGGAGATACTCAGGGTCCCTAACACCTTTCGTGCCTCACCCTCATCCTGGGCTTGCAGATCTGTTGACCTTCACAGAACCTTGTGCTCCATCGCCCTTGAAATGAAACCATTTGCTTATCTCCCTCACCTCCGGCTAAGCCTACCTATCCTCTACCACATTTGGCAGTCCTGTTTAGGGGATATTATACTAATGAAACAAGGGACATCTTTTTAAATTGCCTTCAGAGCCAACACTAAGCTGTAATTAAAAACATTGTTTTCTTCCTTTTATAGGTACAATTGGGTTTTTTTAAACCAAAATATTTTATCCTGAGTCATTTGCCTCGCCTTTTCCAAATGCAAATTCCTTCTCAAAAGAGCCCATTCCACAATTCTTGTTTTATTTCTGAGTAAACGCCACGATGGGGTCCCCAGGGCTTTTGTGCCGTATATTACACTTCGACACCCAGACCACCTTTGCCCCGTACCTCTCTCGGGCTGTAGGTAACCGCTCCTCCCTCCTGCCTGTGGGGGCCTAGGGGTGGTAACTAGTCCCGTGGTCTCCTTTACCCCAACGACGTCTTTGAAAACAGTTTCTTCTTCAGATTCCCGAGTTTAGGTCTGCCACCTGTTTCTCTAGACATTGACTGACAGCCCACTGCCGCTGCATAGACCTCTAGTGAAGCAATTTAGACTCGACAGCCAGAGAGGCAACAAGGAGGTCCTTCCAAATCTATAAAAAGCTCTCATTCGAGGTCCTACAAAAGCTCTCGAGGGAAGGCCCTGCATGAGGGGGGAATTTTTTACTTGGTCCCCACTGTTTCTTCCTAGAATTAGATACAGAGAGACACACCAGTGAGTTCTGGACATGCCCTGCCAACTCAAGGCCAAGTTCACGAGGTTGCGAACTCCTTGCAGCAGGTCTGAGCAGAAAACATTGGTCGACAGTGAAAACCTGGAAGTCACAACGTGTGATTTGAAAACAGAAAGCGTCATTTCTTTGGCTTGGGGAAGGTGGATGTAAAGTGGAAGGTTCTGTTCTCTCCTTAATTACGTGGCTGAGCCTTCCTGGCCTCTCAGGCTAATCTGCGTAGATACAGAAATTACACAGCAAGCTGGAAGCTTTAAAGAAAAACTGGCAGTAATTAAACAAAAAAAAAACACACAAAACGATTTCAAATAAAATTAAGGGTTTGACTTAACGCCATGGGGGGTATCTCCTTTTGTTTCTTCTTCCTGCGTAGCATTTAAAGGAGAAGGGGATGGAAAGAGCTTTCTGGAAGCATCTGAGCAGCGACTTGTCCCGCAGCCTGGTCTGACGTGCTCTGGGTCCAGCACGCCTGCTTTATGACTTGTGGTTCCGTCCCTGAGCTTCAGGTAAACGCCCTGGAGAAGAAGAACCAGAACGAAGGAACTGAGAGTTCAGTTGTTGGGTTTATCCATCCTATCAAGAGGTTAAGGATTCACCCGTGACCAATGGAAGTTATGATATGACGAAAAAAGGAGAGAGATTTCAGATACACAGAAAAGCACACACGCCTGCCCACCCACATTTAATATATTTTTTCCTTTTTAGAGTAATAAAGTGTTTTGGGTATCGTTGGCGCTTCTGGTGCAGCCCTCACTTGCCATCCTTCTCATTTTCTCCAGAGGTTTTTTTTGTGTTGTTTTTTTTAATTGATTTCAGAGAGGAAGAAAGCGGGAGAAATAGAAACATCAATGATGAGAGAGAATCATTGATCGGCTGCCTCCTGCATGCCCCCTACTGGGAATGGAGCTTGCAACCCCAGCATGTGCCCTTGACCAGAATCGAAACCAGGACCCTTCAGTCCGCAGGCTGATGCTCTATCCACTGAGCAAAACCAGCTAGGGCAGGAGTTCTGATGTTGGTTTACCTTTTCTATGTTTTAATGCTTTCCCTACACAGGTGTGTATTTAGAAAGAGCATACATAGTAGTAGCATTTTGTGTGCTTTTAAACTCTAGGCAAATTGCGTCATACTCTATTGTGTTTTCAAGAATTATCCATATTGATAATGTACCTCCAAATCGTTGGTTTTAAATGCTGTGTATGAGTGTAGACCACGGTTTATTTCTCTATTTCCTATGGATAAATATTTATATGTCTCTCCTTTTACCATTACAAACAATGCTTTGATGAGCCTTCTTACAAACAACGCCTTGTGGGCCTCTGTGAGAGTTTCTCTAGGACATATACCCTGGGGGGCGAGGGGGAATGTTGGGCTCTGTGTCAAGTACACCAGCCTCTCCGGGGCGTGGAATAATTCACAAGCTCGCATGCGGGACCCGAGACTGCTCATTTCCTCTGCCCCATCCTTGTCAATATTGTATGTGATCAACCTTTTTAAAATGTTGCTAATCTAATGGTGGGTTTGGATTTGCGTTTCCCTAATTCCCACTGGGGTTCGGTGTCCTCTAACATCTTTATAGGTACTTTAAGGGTGTTTTCATCTCCTCTGGCCCCTTTTCCCTTTGGATTGTTTGTCTTTTCCTAACTGGTTTCTTTATGCTGGATTCTCACCTTTGGCAGTTAAATGTTTCAAGTAGTTGTTTCAGTGGGAAGTTCCAGGTTCTGTGCACCATGCAGCAAGCCTCGCATAGGCCTGTTACGAACGACTCTAGGCTTTGTCAAAGGAAGAAGCAAGCCTATTATACTGTAATACTAGAGGCCCAGTGCACGAAATTCGTGCATGGGGGAGGGGTCCCTTAGCCCGGCCTGCACCCTCTCGCAATCCAGGACCCCTTGAGGGATGTCCGACTGCCGGTTTAGGCCCGACCCTGCAGGGATCCCTGTGGGATCAGGCCTAAACCGGCAGCCGGACATCCCTCTCACAATCCAGGACCGCTGGCTCCTAACCACTCGCCTGCCTGCCTCATCGCCCCAACCACTCTGCCTGCCTGCCTGCCTGACCACCCCTAACCACCTCTGCCTTGGCCCCCGCTGCAGCAGCTTCATCCGGAAGGACATCCGGAATGACGTCCAGAAGGTCGTTTGGCTGTCTGGTCTAATTAGCATATTACACTTTTATTATTACGGATATTGAGGTGTACGTGATAGTGAAGTAAGCCATAGTGCTTTGTGGATTAGGGCCTGAGTTATTGGGGCGAAAGCTCCTGGAAACAAACCCTAAGCAGGGAATTGGGAATCTATTGGAGATACACTCAAAGCCCATGAGCCAGGGGAAGCCTGGGGCGTCACAGAAGGGCAGACGCAGAAGGGTCTCTAAGAGAGTGTCAGTGGTTAGAAGTGATGTGGGCTCTGGGATGGGTAAGATGACTCCCCATTAAGATAATGTCTAATGGCTTTTGGGACACTGAGAAGGGGGCGTCCCAGTTCCTAACTGCCAGCCCAATGTCACAGCACCCCAAGGTGGGCGGGCAGAGAGGAGACAAACCAAAAGGGGTTTGAGATGGAAAACCTCACAGTCAGCGGCTGTTCCCCCTCCCAGAGCCACTGAGGACTTCACAGTGATTGGCCAGTGAGGAGGGTGGAACAGCCGCTCTCCCCACCGCAGAGTGTGACACCTAAGTGGGGTAGCTAACTGGAGCTCTGATCTGTCTCCACATTGTAATCCGACTGCAGACAGTCAAGCTTTATTTCATGCTTACTCTGACCTACCACTAAGAAATACCAAAACTGAATGGTTTGCATTCCACCTTCTTTCCTTTCCCTTCCCATCCACGTACTGGAGGGTATATGAATGGCAACATGATCCTCCCATAGGTGGGGGCAGGGAAAAGGAATTCCTGTGCACAGATGGCCGGCCACTGAAGGAAGGTTGATGATAACCTTTACAGTATTGATCCGATCTTCTGCTCTGGAGCGCAGTGACCTGTGTGTTATCATCTAAGAGGGTAGGCAAAGGCGGAAAAGTGGTTAAACGATAAATCCCCCAAATCAAACATTCCTCACGTGGATAGCTATTTCAGGTCCAAAGAAATAAGCCCATTTGATAAGACAGCGATGAAACAGTGTCTCATCAATCAACCAAGTGAGGGAACCGAATCCACCCCAGGGTCTTGGGCACAATTAGCAGCTACATTAGACAAGGACGTAGAAAGCACTCCTGCCCTTACCACTTCCGCTCAAGGCAGCCCTTCCCAGTAAGGCCGGACATCCATCTTTATTGTTTCGTCTTCTTGCTGATACGTGGAAAGGTTGGTGTTCTCACCTGAATGCAGACTGCATCGCAGTGAAATGTAACGTGCAGCAGAGAAATGTCCCGTGAGGCTTGCCGGAAGCATAAATATGCTAACACGGAAGTAAACAAACTAGTCACACAGTATTGGTTAATTGTGAAGAGCTATTTCCCTTTGTTCTGTTTCATTCAACAAAGTCTATATTCTCTCACTTCCGCCTTCATGATCCATCAGAGCCTCAACGCCAACCTGGAAAACAAAGGCAGATCAGAAAATTCCCAGACTTCTTTTTGGCAGGATCAAGTGGCTCTTATCCCAGAGCCAAGCAGTGGTTGCCAGAGACTCTAAAAGAAATCAACAAATAAGAGAGAATCAAATCCATCTAGAGTTAACAGACGGCTGGGGAGTGGACTAGCACATTGGAGGATGTCTTCTGCCTCTTCAAACATTTAGGAACAACAGTTGAACAAAATCTCGGGTGAACATGAAATTTCAAACAAAGCAAATGCCTCGTGTACCCTTAACATTGATCTTTACAATTCTGTTAAAGGATTTTTCATAAGAGTAGATAATTGGGTTTCCAGAAATGAATTGACAATCATTGCTCCATAAGTTTCTTTTCTACAGATATCATTTCATTGAATAGCCTCTGGAATTTCTAATTCATTGTAATTTTTAAGCGAGATTTACTTTCGCACAAGTCTAGGCTGTAAATTATAGTGGGCTCCTAAGCAGTACCCCATTGTAAATATTCTATATCCATTTTATAAGGATAGAGAATGTATCCATTTTAGAAAATTCTATATCCATTTTCTAAACATTCTGTATCCATTTTACACCTTCCTTTTATGTTTCCAATTTATTTATGCTTCTAAGCTATAACCACAATTTTAAAAAAGGTGTATATTTTCAATTAGATTTTACCTAAAATTTCCAAATCTTTTTAAAATATATATATTTTTATTTCAGGGAGGGAGAGAGAGATAGAAACATCAATGATGAGAGAGAATCATGGATCGGCTGCCTCCTGCTCGCCCCCTACAGGGGATTGAACCCACAACCCGAGGAAGTGCCCTTGACTGGAATCAAACCTGGGACCCTTCAGTCCACAGGCTGATGTTCTGTCCACTGAGCCAAACCAGGTAGGGCTAACATTTCCAGATCTTATGCCCAATCATATCCTGATGATCACCTAGTTATCTGTGTACTTGGAAAATGTTTCTTCTTCTGCCCCGCCACCCCACCTCACCCCCAACCGCCCCAAAAAGCAGCCATGTTTCACTGTCTCCGGCTCTGTAAGGAGCCTTATTCCCTCATTACCTCAGGTAAAATGTCCTGAAGGTGTGAAGGAGACTGAGGCTGTGGGAGAAAGCCGTGGGCTCTGCGGGTTGGGTGTGCACCGGCCACGTCTTCAGGCCTTGCTCGCAGTGGTCCTCCAGGCTGGCTGCCTATTTGAAACACGCGGGGAATTCTGAAAAATAAAAAACACAGCCGGTCCTGGAATAACGTCATTTCATTCAACGTCATCTCATTATAACGTTGATGAGACACTCCAGGAACTGAGCACTTGTTTACATCAATCAGCCTGTGGTCAAATTGGTGTCCTTAATACGCTATTTCACCGCAGTTCCAAGAACCTGTTGACAATATTGAGGATTCAAGTGCCACCACATGCTAATTAAATCAAGATCTCAAAATGAGGTCCCTGGACTGGCAGCACCAGCGTCACCCAGGAATGTAGGTGCACGTTCTGGGCCCCACCCCAGCCCCAAAGAATCAAAACCTTGGAGCAGGGGTCCTCAAACTTTTTAAACAGGGGGCCAGTTCACTATCCCTCAGACCGTTGGAGGGCCGGACTATAGTTTAAAAAAAAAACTATGAACAAATTCCTATGCGTACTGCGGGCCCGGGACGAGTCAGCTGCTAAGCAGGACAGGCAGCGGCACCCGGCGGGCCGGATAAATGTCCTCGGCGGCCGCACGTGGCCCGCGGGCCGTAGTTTGAGGACACCTGCCTTGGAGGGTGGGGCCCAGCAATCATAAGTCCTCCATGGGGCGCTGAGCACTGCCAGGTTTGAAGAGGAGTGCCTGCACTGGCTATTTTTAAATGAAGAGTCTAGATGGCATTAATGTGCAACCAGGGCTAAGAACCTTTAGGTCTTCCCTTTGCTTCCTATGTAAGGAAAGGCCAAGTGCCTGTTTCGTTTCTGGTCCTTTAGGTCAAACGGCCAGAGATGAGAGAATTCTGGCCTCATGTGCTACGGGTCAAAAAGGCTCAGCCTACAATGTGTCTGGGAGAATCTGTCTCCAGGACCTACCCCTGACAGAAATGAAACCTCACCCCAGAGTCCCAAGCGGTACTGCAAGATCCTCAGAGAAATGCAGAAGTGCATTCTTTTATGAGATGCTATAATATTAACCATGGCCTTTTCTTGCGTATCGATGACCAGCACCCCAAGGCCTTTTGGGTTTGTTTTGCAAGGAATCTAAGTGACTTTGTGACTGCTATCGCCTTCATAAAATCTCAGACCTGATGGCACTGAGTGTGAAGTCTGATGGATATGCTTTCTTGCAGCTCTAAATGGAAAAAGATGTCTGCGAGAGCATTTTCTCCTCTCAGCTCCATTTTCTCACAATTTCCATCCTTTCCCTCCTCTTTGCTCCCCTTTCAATTAAAGCTCATCATACTCCATTCTCTCTATTGGCAAGCTTTTGCTTCTGTGTCAAACAAATGCCACTCACCAGAGCCACAGTCCCCTCTCCAAAATCCTTAGGGCCAGATATGTTTTTGAAATTTACACTATTCTCATTTTTAAATAGCTTTATGATGGTTAAGGTTAGTTTTGCCATCAAGCGAATTAAGAAGAAAAAAAAGTGTGGGCTTTCTGAGTTTTTTGCATTTTAGCATGCCAAATATGGGCTTGTGGGCAGTGTTCTGTCCTTGAACCAAGAAGAGGTCAAGAATAAAGTCATACAAGATGAGAGTTGTTATAACTGCAAAAACATCAAACATTACTTTAGGGCAAAAAAAAATTATTATTGTAAAAGAGCCAGCGTGATTTCTAAAAGTACTTGTAACACATGCTGCGTAGACATGCGTAATGAAGTACATCTATAAGTCAATAAGAAAAGCCCATCAACCTAACTGAGAGATGGACAACAAGCCAGCCACAGACAAAAAGAACTGTAAATGTCATTGAAACATGAAACAATTCTCCACTTCCTATTTAGTTAAATAAGACTGAATGTGGAAAACAATCAGCTGTCAGATTGGCAAGGATTACACCGTGTGGTAGCTCTGTTTTTAGGAATTTACCCTATAATTACACTCACGCAAATGCACAAAGATAAAATGATTTTCACTGCCATGTTATTTTCAACAGATTAAGAATTGGAAGCAACCTACGTGCCCTTCAGTAGAAGAATGGTTAAAGGAATTAAAATGCACCCACAGGCCACAAAATTCTGTAGATGTTAAAACCAATGAGATGAATCTCCACGTCTGACACGGAAAGGTGCCCCCGGGTCTGGATTAATTGCAGAAGAGGGTGTGGCTATTAACCCCGTATCGGCTGTATCATTGGCAAAAACGTTCTCCCAGGCAGCGGGCTCTCTGCATTTTGTTGGTGGTTTCTTTTGCTGTGCAGAAGCTTTTTATTGTGATGTGGTCCCGTTTGTTTATTTCCTGCTCTGTTTCCCTGGCCCTAGGAGATGTATCAGCAAACATGTTGCTCCGAGAGATGTCTGAGATTTTGCTGCCTGTGGTTTCTTCTAGGACTTTTATGGTTTCACGACTTGCATTTAAATCTTTTACCCTCCGTTTTGAGTTTATTCTTGTGTACAGTGTAAGTTGGTGGAGGGTGTGGAGCATGTTGGTATAGTAAAGTCATCTCTGGGATGGTGCACAACATACTTCATGACAGTGGTTACTCTGCGAAGGCTAACACAGAGGGAGGGATTGTTTTCTACAATTTTCTATACTGTTAGATTTATCTACAAGAAGCAGGTATAAATTCAATAATATACTATTGAAAACTTAAATTCTGTGCATCCTTTTTGGCAAATCAAAGATAGCTTTGAGTCAATCTTATTTGGGTCGACTCATAGCTGGGCACAGATGGAGGTGGGGCTGAAGGGAGCAAGGATGCCTTATTTGCAATGGACACCTTATCCATTTGCAAGAAGAATATCTTATTATATCACCCTTTTTTTACAGTTTAAAAAAATTTATTTTTCAATTACCGTTTTCATTCAATATTATTTTGTCTTCGTTTCAGGTGTGCAGCACAGTGGTTAGACAATCCTCCATTTTACAAAGTGGTCCGTCCCCCTGATATCTCAAGCACCCACCTGACCCCACACATAGTTATTACGATATTATTGACCATATTCCCTATGCTGTAATTTACATCTGTGACTATCCCGTAACTACCAGTTTGTGCTTCTTAATCCCTTCGCCTCGCTCACCCGGCCCTCTCTCGTCTTTTTTACAGTCGCTTTAGTTAGTGAGTTCACACCCACCCACAAAGGGTTTCCAGCCTGAGAACGTGGGCCTCACCCAGAGGAACCTTCACGGTGTACAAAAGCTCTTCACTCGGGGATAGTCTTCCGTTCGTTCCTGTAACACGTTCCCTGTGTCCTGTGTGTCAGAGACAGAGGGAGGCTGTGGCACTAAATGTAGTCTGTGCGGGTCCAGGAGGCCGAACGCAGGCCTAGGTGTCCTTTACCCCCTCACACAGCTTCGCAGAGTGCGCCTATGGAGTGGCCCCAATCAGACCCACTGCCCAGCCCTCTTCTGGGACCTTCCACCTCTCCTGCCTAAGGGGCCTGGGTGAGTATGAGTGACATCAACATCAAGATTACACCAGAGAGAGGAAACTCAGACGCCAGCCCTGAGACCCTGTTCCGTCTTGTTCCGATGATGTGGGAGGAAAGCTGGTGAGGGGCCCCCAGAGCCCCAGGCTGATCCCCACAGCCCCAGGCTGAGCTCCACAGCCCCACAGTTGCCATAACGACTTGAAAACACACTAAACCAAAACACCGCTGGTTTCCTGATGGGCCCGGGCCACCACGCAAGGAGAGCCAGATCGGCTGACGCTGCAAGTGAGACCCCAGGTCCATGAAGACAGCAGCCCCTTCCTTTCCCTGTCCTGCCTGGCATGGGGTGGGCTGGGCTGGGCATGAAGGCGCAAACTTTGGGACGACGAAGAATTTCCTGTCATTCTCTCGAATTTTACATCTTTTATGTTCAGGCTACTCGAACTTATTTTAAGCTTTTAGCATGCAAGCCAGCTCTCTCTGAGTGGCTGGTTCCACTGTTCACAAAACAATTAACGAACCAGACAGGGGCTCTCCTGGGAAAATAAAAGCCGGGAGCTACCGGATCACTGCGATTTGCATCTCTAGCTTCCCAGCGATCCATCTGATTTACAGTGCCATCCTCCTGACTTCCAGTGCAGAATATTTATTTGGCAACTTCCCCTGCGGCCCATCCACAGCGACCTTCCGACAAGGCCCAGGGACGGGTATGCTGTATGTTTGGGGTTTGCTACCCCAACAGCCATTTCTGAAATGGAAAACATACCCATTGGACACAAAACCTGTAATTACCCTAATATATGTCCCGAGGCCCCCCTCCCCGCGCACCCCCTCCCCGCGCACCCCTTCCCCGCGCACCCCTTCCCCGTCTCCCTCCACCCCCACCCGCACCCCCCCCACCCCGCACCCCCCTTAACTCCGGGCCCCGCCCCCGCGGAGTCAGCCAGCCGCAGCAGGCAGCGCTTTACCAGGCTGGTCCCCACCCCGCTACCTGCTGTGCGGCACATTGCCTGCGTGTGAAGTGCGGACGGGAGCCGCACGCTGTGATTTCATTTGTTCAGACCGATTACTCACGGCGCACACGGTATCATTTGCTTGTCACTTAATGACTGACCAGCCTGCCCGAGTCATTAGGGGCGCAGCGCCGTGAAAGGAAGACCTCGGCATAATGAGGCGCCGGAGGAAGCGGGGTGCTGCTCTACCTCAAAGAAATGGGGCGCGGAAACCCAGCGCAGCTGCAGGTGTTCCGACGACAATGTGGGAAGCAGTTAGCTTCCAATTTAGCAGAAAATTAAGAGCGAAAAAACTGTTATTTGGGAGAGAAGATCCTCATGGCAGGCAATCATCCTCGCCCGGCAGCCGCAAGATGAGCGCTCAGCTGTCTTTGTCGTGACTTAGAACAATTGGTATCTTGGGCTGCATTCAGCACCAGATTGGTGCTTATTATCTGCAGTTTATTCTTTCTTGGGATATTTTGTTGTTTTTTTCACCTCCCCCCCCCCCTTATTTTATGGTTAATTTGCTTGCTTGAATGTAAAGCCATTTAAGCTGAAAAATCTGGATCATGGCGCATCATTGTGCCAGGGCTCTGAGCTGGATAATACAAGATAATTGGCAATTTTCAAATTCATAATCCATTTTGTTTTGCTCATCCGTCCCCCGCCTCGTTGCCCCTTCTGCTAGCTTCCCGGCCCAGTTCTTTGGCATCCACTCTGGAGCCGGCAGCGGAGAGAAGGTGTGGGCTATGGATTCCCGCCACCAAGGCCGCAGGCTCCGGAGACTCACCTTCGCGGGGACGAAAGAGCAAAGCTCCACGGTGCAAACCAGCAGGGCTCCGGGAAAGCAGGCTCAGAGCCGAACCCAAGCCTTTCCCCTGGAGACAGTTCAGTCCATTTGGAAGCAACGTTCCAAGTCCAGTGGGTAGTTGCGTAGAAATAGGGTTGCTGAGGGTTGTTGTGTGAGGCAGGACAAAACCCTGACGTTCTAGAAGCCCACGGCCAGTTGCCGGGTTGGTAGTGATCCAGTGCGTGAATCTCACGTCGCTTGTTGTCTTTCTGTCACCTCGTGCCATGTCAATCAAAGCGGTGATGACGTTGCCTTAATCTATGTCTGCTGGTTAGGTAGCTCTCACATAGCTTATTACTATATTCCTGTTACCTCTCACTATGTCGCGCAGGTGGAAATAGGGAGAGATGCCTAAATCTGTGTCCCCCACTGATCTCCTTTTCCTATTTTAAACATGTCTGGCCTCTTGGGATTTAATCCTGATAGTGCGATCCCTCCTTGCTTCATTCTTTCCTGTTCTCCTGACAGAACAGTGCCATCGCTGAGTCACTCATTCCAGTCGAGTTACGGGACATTTTTCAGAGATGGGTGGCTTGTCCTGACCTGACCTGGGGCAATGGGGGTACTCCCTACAACTTCTGGGATCTGTACGGGTGACGGCAACGCCTGGATGGGACCCAGGGAGCTGTGAGCAACAGTCCCGCTGCCTCCGCTGAGCACAGCTGGGCTGAGGTCCTCCCTCATTGCAAGGATGTACTTTTCAAGGAGGTGTTTTATTTTCTCAAATGGCCAGACCTTTTCTTTGAAAGCAGGAGAGTTCCACCCTCACACCTTTCTTCTACTTGTGGGTCACAATGCATGTATTTCCCCATCCTGCCACTTTGATATTCCTATGGGCATGCCTGCTAGTAATACCGGTTCAAACCGTAAAACATGGTTTCCCCATTTTACAATACTTTTCCACCTGAGTGGTACATTACTCTTCATGTGCATTTGTGTGGTTTCAAGGAAGAAGAATGCAAAAAAATAAAATAAAATAAAATAAAAAGTAGATACCACGAATATGGTGATCAATCATAGACCAAACAAGCACCACATTAGTAGACGGAAGAGAAAACAACCAGAGGGAGGGGCGGAGGGTTGCCGCCCTCAGATTCTATTTGCCCTTTATCCTTCCTGACTCTGTCTTCTGGCTTCCACCTTCCTCCCCAACTCGGATCCTCACATTCCCTTTCACCGTAGCTGTTTGTTTCAGCATGCCTGCCTGCGGGCCAGAATTTCCAAGTGAAGCCGGGCCTTCTGGGGTATAACTTGGATTTCCAAGCACTGCCCTCCTCATGTGTGGATTTTAATGTAACTACTTCCTCCTGCACAGACACTCTGCTGTCACCAGCTGGCCTGAGATAACACGCAGCCACACTCTATTTCTGTGTCCACTAATAGTCACTCGGTCTTCTGTTCTGCCAATTTGGTGCATCATATTTTCATTTTCTCTCGATTCATTTCCAATACTCCTGTCAGCTTTCAGCATCTACTTCATTAAGCTTCTCTCCCGGTTGAGCAGCCATCAGCCAGGAAGGATCCTTTGTGAGGCCGAGGGAGAAATGGCCTTGTGGTCTCCCCACACGGCTGACCTGCCAAAGCGGGAGAATTCACTGCCTGGAGGACACTCTGTGTCCCCATTTGTCACACAACTTCCATTGCCCGCGGGCTTGTAAACTTATTTCCAAAAAGGTGAGAGGATTATCCTGGCTCATAAAATGCCAACTTGCTTAACTGCCTTAGAAGACTGAAGACTGCTCCACTTGTTTTCCAAGACAGGCCTGTTTGAAGTACAAAGTGCGATTGCTGTGGTGGTGGGAGAAAGGGAGGTGGGGGCCACACTGGTCATCCTCTCCCGGGGACACCAGGCACGAAGCCCTCTCAATGGGGCATAATGTTGCCGTTCACGGGAGGCTACACTGCGAACTATGGTAGTGGGTCAAAGCATCTATTTCCTTCTGTGATTTTTGGTTCCATCTGCCTAAAATTTCTAAAGGGCAAAGGAATTTCAATGCAAAAGAGCATTTGAAAAGAATTAAGGTCCAGTTGCTCTTTCACTTTTTATGAAGCTCCTAAGGAACTGTAGATTCTGCATAGAAAACACAAAGACCCAGACCAAGGATAGGACCTCCACGTTCAGCGAGTCCAGCAGCAATTACCTAAATATGCATGTGAAAGCTTCCTTGTCTTTTACCATTTACTGAACACCACAGTTAACTGTTTTTATACCCAACCCAGACATAAACCAACTCCCACAAACTAAGTTGGCTATGATGTTTATAATGGACTCCAGATATGACTATACCTTTGTAAACCATTAAACAAACCTCGATATTAAATCCCATATTAAATCTAGTCTCTTTGGGACACCCTTTTGGACTAGCAATGAAATAAAAAAATCCTTGTGAGAGGAAGAACACTATGTCCTGATAATCTTTAGGGCCCACCTAGAAAGGCCGACTTACTCCCCAAAGATTCCTTGGCGACTGTGACTATGTCTTATTGGAATTTGTATCTCAAGCAGCTATATTGGTGACTGGTACTTAGTAGGTGCTCAGTGAATAGGTGTCTGAATAAATGGATGAGCTGGGTGGTTTTGTGGCCATTTGTTTCTTCTTTGTTCTCAATGGATAATTTTAATTCTGATCAGTTCACTCAAAGCAATCAGTAAAATCATAACTTTATTAAAGGACAGGATACATATTTCTGGTGGGGAGTAAGCTTTTGTTGAGTGAGTATGAAAATGTAGAGTTAATGGAGATTTCTAAAAGAGGATTTTATAGAGAATTTCCAGGTGTCGCCTTATGTTATGGATGAAATAAATGGTAGATGTAGAGATGGAAGAAGGAAGAAGATGCAACCAGCTGAGCCAAATGTCCATCCTCTTTCAGGGGTGAGAGGAAGGAAACTGACTTTAGCACCTGAAAGTGGGGCGTTTCAGGACCATCCTTCATCCAACGGGTGAGTCAGGGGAAGTTTCCCTTTTCTGTTTCTTTCGATGTCTTGTCCTTGCTGAGAGGTAAACGGTGCCTTTAGGCTGCTGCTTTCTTCTGTCGCAGAGGAAACTGCAGGGCAATTCCCCAGTTCTTACTAAGGCAGGACCACAGGATGAAGTTCTTCCCTGTGGAAACCCAACCGTGTAAATCAGGAAATGTGTCTCTCTCGCATCGATGTTTCTCTCTCTCTCCCCTTCCCTTCCACTGGTTCTAAAACATCAATGGAAAAATATCCTTGGGTGAGGATTAACACACACAATTAAAGAAACAGGCAACAGTTTCAAGAAGGACATTCTAAAAATCAACGAAAACCACAGGAAAAGGAGATCAAAGAGCCAAGAGTAACTATAAAAGCAAGCGTGTCAAACTCAAAGGCTAACACGGGCCAAATAAACAAGGTTTAAGTTGATGTGGGCCGGAAAAAAAAAAAAAAAGCTTCAATTTTCACAGAAACGTAGGTTTCTTTCTTTTTTTTTTCTTTTTTTTTTTCTTTTTTTTTTTTTTACAAGCAATCTTTTTTTTTTTTTTAAATATATTTTATTGATTTTTTACAGAGAGGAAGGAAGAGGGATAGAGAGTTAGAAACATCGATGAGAGAGACACATCGATCAGCTGCCTCTTGCACACCTCCTACTGGGGATGTGCCTGCAACCAAGTTACGTGCCCTTGACCGGAATCGAACCTGGGACCTTTCAGTCCACAGGCTGACGCTCTATCCACTGAGCCAAACCGGTTTTGGCCGTAGGTTTATTTCAATAGAGACATGTTGAATACAAAGGGCTGAAATAAATGAGTAATCGTTAACATAAAATAATAGAACATTTTAATAAAAATTAATATTTGTTCTTGAACATTAACTTACCAGACACTGAGTAACTGCACAAATTAATAAGTGTAACGCAAATAAAGGTATTTTTACTCTTCTCCAAAAGTGAAATATTTCCTGTTGCGCACACCAAACAAGTCAGTACAAGACTAATGACGTGGCTATGGGCTGCTAACATATTCACTGCTGGTATTAGTGGAGAGAAACGGTGCGCCTGCGTTTAAGGCGCATAATGGAAATGAATGCAACCTGATTATAGTAACCAGTCATTAGCGACCGTTGTAGTTCATTATTAATAATTATGTATAACAGGGTATTGTAAAAATTAAGTTAGGAAATTTTTATTAAAATGTTCTTACATCCATTATATTGGCTGGGCCGCCAAAATATTTGTTGTGGGCCGCATGCGGGCCATGGGCCACGAGTTTGACATGCTTGTATAAAAGTGTAAGATCCATCTCCCATGAATTACAGATATCTTGGGGAGGGCACCAGAATTCACACAAGACATAGAAATAGATGGAAGGGTGTCTGAGCTCATTTTACATGGAAGGGTGGGGTAGCTACATTTCTATGTCAACACTGTGGACACCTTTATGGACAGTATCTCAAGGAACACTGACCTTATCAGTCTTAAGGAAAATGAAACAATAGATTAAGCTGGGTTCTAAAGTTTGTGTTAAAATCTCATGCAAAGTTTGAGACTGGCCACTTTTGCAGTTTGTCAATGCTTTTTGGGGCAGATGGGAAAATTCCTTATGTGGATAAATGGATGGATCATATTAATGTACCCATCTGATATTAGTCTCACAAAACCTTATACCCCCATTGGTCTGCTAGCTAAATATTGATATCTATAGCAATAATAATAAAATAAACAACTTTGGGATATACATCCAGACCAAAGATTTAGCATGATTAGGCTCTTGGAAAATAATGAAAGAAATTTAATGCAGTGCCATTACTTTTTACCAATAATGGAAGCTGGCGAAGATTACCAGTAGCTTATGGGAACGATTACTTTTAAAATTTGTGATTTCAAGAAAATGCCTTCCAAATAACGAACACTTTGCCATGGGACCTAAAGCACACAAAATAATAAATAATCACCTGTCTTTGGAATTTCCTTCGAGGGGAAAAAGGCATGTGACCTTTCCCCCAGTCTCCTTGGTCTTTGGAGCTACTAATAGTTGTGTAACTGGTAACGCTTTATAGTTCCTTGGAAGTCCTCATGCGTCGTCACCCATGCAGGTGTTAGCCTAGTTTGCAGTAATCAACAAGGCTCTGTTGTGTACACGATTTTGAAACGATCAGACACTCTTATATTTGTACCTGCTGCAGAGAAAAGGTGGGGAGAAAAAAAGACCTGTGGTTTCCATGGAGAAATAGTTCATTTATAGTTCAGTTGTGTCTGACCTGATTAACAGCAAGTTTAATTTGGGAACGATCCCTATGTCCTACCCCAGGCCGTGTTTATGATTTCCCACAATTACCTGAAATGTATTTTATAGACTTTTGACGGCGATAAACATATAAAGGTCTACAATTTAGGTGGGTGAAAACAAGCTGCCGAAACCGGTTTGGCTCAGTGGATAGAGCGTCGGCCTGCGGACTCAAGGGTCCCGGGTTCGATTCCGGTCAAGGGCATGTACCTTGGTTGCGGGCACATCCCCAGTGGGGCGTGTGCAGGAGGCAGCTGATCGATGTTTCTCTCTCATCGATGTTTCTGACTTTCTATCCCTCTCCCTTCCTCTCTGTAAAATATCAATAAAATATTAAAAAAAACACAAAAACAAGCTTATAGTAAAACAATTTGACAGGTTTCCTTGCAGACATAGAGGTTGAATGTACAACACAGTAGCCAAAAAGCACAGGGTGATTTTAGATCCGTGGAGAGTGCTTCAGTTCCCCTTTAATTGGAAGTTGGATCCCTTTGTAAATGGAGATTTATATTTCTGATATCTTTTCTAAAAGAGGGGAATTATGTTATTTGTAATACACTACCAATATACTATAAAAATGTAGACACAAAATCTTTCTAGCCACTGGTTGCAAATCTCAGATATGAAATCAATGATTATTCCAATTTGTAGCAATGCAATTAGTTAATGGCCTTCTTTGCTGTTGCTGGTTCTGAAAATAAGTGATTTTGGAAACCACTAATAGTAAATGTATCCACTTCCATCTTTAATTTGGTCACAGGCATTTACTTTTTAGTACATCAAATTATTTTCTTGAATCAAATACATCATTTTCTTGAATCAAAAATCCTTATTAAATTAGACAATTCTCCAAAGGTCCTTAGTTATAAAGAGAGTTGTTTGCCTTGAATTTTATTTATTTTTAAGTCATTATATCAGATATGTATTGCTGTCTAACAGCCAACCCCTGTTTTAGCTTGAAACAGTGGTTTGTTAATTCCCATGATTCTATATGTTGGCTGGGAAGTTACTCCATGGGGCTCACCCGAGCTCACGTCTTCAGCCGCTTAAGCTGGTGGGCCAGCTTGGGTCTGAGTCTAGCTGTGAAGGTTAGAGCACCATCATTACCATCATCTGTAAAAGGGGGAGTACATCTAAATGTGTAACACTACTGAAAAGAGGGCAGAGATTTCATTTTAAACCAAAGCAATCACATTACATCCCATCCCATCTTCATATCCAAGCTAACTCTTTGGAACAGATAGAGGAAAACTTTTAAAAGACAACTTTGAATATTTCTGAGATAGAAATTTAACCAGGAATTTATCTAGAAATTTTCAAAATTTGGAGAACTGGTTGTGTATTTCACCCAATAATTAGCAATGGCACAGCGCTAACACGGTAAAAAGCAGGAATTGTCCACCAACTTTGGTCTGGATATTTTCTTCAATTGTCTGAAGTTTGTAAGAAGTCTTTGAGTAATCTCTTAGAAATCGAGGTATTTATAGTGAGTATCATTGCGTTTTCATTTAAAATGTGTTGAATACATTTTAAAAGCTCTGTTCCATGGGCACGGGTGTGTACATAGGTGTGTTTATACTTGGTGGGAGTCCAGGAATCATGTTTTCGCTTTTGTTTTTAGGAATCATGTTTTTAGTATGTGTCCCAGGGGGGTTTATGATGAATTATGATTGGGGTACCCTGACCCAGTTCAAACATGGTCTGTGGGCCAGCAGCATTGTTCAAATGAAAGCAAATAAGCACAATGAAGGCCTTCAGGCAATGTTTCCTGCTCACACCACATGTCACCTGCCTGAAATGAGGAACTGTTGGGGCTTAAGTGACACCCCAATGCTTAATCCATTGGCTAACCTTGGAAACATGGGGAAAACACAGACAGAAAACACAGAACCTATCTGAAAGTGAAGACTCTCCAGAAGAAATGCCCTCAATAATTACTAAGGAAATCTTCCCTTTTCCTTTCTTTTTAAACAATGTCTTTTATAAAATATATATTAGCACAAAAAGATTACAAACTAGTGGCTCATGGGTCAAGATTCTACATCGATCTGTAGAACTGAGTGGTTTTCATTTTACAAATCAGGAGACATCATACAAGAATTCAGATTTTGGGGCTTTTTTTCATGAAATGAGAAGAACGGACAAGAATCCTGCCCATTTGGGCAGGTTCCCACACACTGACTAGGTGTTTAAGTTTGTAGCTCTCCCTAGTTTTAGAAAGTCACAATTTTAAAGGAGCCATTCACTCAAAATTATGCCCCAAACTTCACATTCATTCCATGATGTTCTTTCACTTCTTTCAACCCACCTCCATCAAGAATTAGTCTCTTGCCAAAACCAGTTTGGCTCAGTGGATAGAGCGTCGGCCTGTGGACTGAAGGGTCCCAGGTTCGATTCCGGTCAAGGGCATGTACCTTGGTTGCGGGCACGTCCCCAGTGGGGGGTGTGCAGGAGGCAGCTGATCGATGTTTCTCTCTCATCGATGTTTCTAACTCTATCCCTCTCCCTTCCTCTCTGTAAAAAATCAATAAAATATATTAAAATAAAAAAGAATTAGTCTCTGTCTACAGTTAGCCAGGTATCAACTTCTATCTAATCTACATCTTGACATTAATTGGCATCTATAGTCATCTGTGTAGCTGCTATGTTACTGCCTGCTTCTAACATGTCTTGAGGAGGTGTTTCCCCTGGTTATTTTTATAATAGTTTTAATCTCTAAACATGATTTGGGAAGGTAGCTTTCTACATCAGGGCCAGCAAACCTTTTCTGTAAAAGACCAGACAGTAACTATTTCTTGCTTTGCACATCCTACAGTTTCTGTCCACCACGCCATCCTGCCATATCCCCAAATGGGCCCAAGAGGATGTGTGAGGCTGCTCAGGCTGAGATAACAACATCCTGCAGACCAGGTGGCTTAGACAGCAGGCATGGACTTCTCCCAGTGCTGACGTGTGGTGATCCCAGGTGAGGGTGCCGCACAGTCAGATTCTAGTGAGGCCTCTTCCTGGCTCATAGTTGGCTGACTTCTCCCCACGTCCTCACATGGCCTTTCCTCCAAGTGTGCTCCTGAAGAGAGAGAAATCCCTCCCTTTCTTCCTGTTCTTATAAGGCCACCAAACCTATCAGATCGGGACCCTACCCTTACAATCTCACTTAATTACATCCTAAAGCCCTATCTTCCAATCCAGTCACATTGGGATTGGGGGCTTCTACCTGTGAATCTGGGGAGGAGGAGGAAATGGATACAATTCAGCCCATAGCAGACAGTATGTAAATGAACGAGCATGGCAGTATTCCAATAAAACTTTATTTACAAACCCAGGCAGTGGGCTGGATTTGGCCAGTGGGCTGGATTTTGCCAAACCCTGTTCTCAATTATTTCTTGATTTATTTTGAAACTGTACTTTGAGGTTAATTTCTTTCTCTCTATCCTTGGTATTGGTCTCTCTCCCCCCTCCCCCCCAGCCAGGGAACATGAGAATGAAATGTGATTTTCCAATTGCAAAGATAGCTTAGCATGTGCAATGTGTGTGGAAGACCCTTAGAGAGGAGTGGAGAAGGTCAGGAAGTAGGGTGGCTCATTAGCATTGTTGCAGAAGACCAAAGAAAAACCAAGTGACACTTTTAAAGAAGAGGTGGGACACTGTTTAATACACCAGCGGACTCAGGGAATAGCTTTCCAAATCTGAGTGAAGAAACATGCAGGGGGCTTTCCTTTATATCTCCCTGTGGTCTTTGTCCCGCAAATATGGATTATGCTTCCGGTCCTTGTCGTGGGCCTTGCAAGAAGGCTCCCAGGTGTTGGGGGTCTCCAGGACATATCTGATGGTCTGGCCTGACGCCAGCGTTAATAACCCTCCCTCGGGGGCAGTGCACAGTAACAGGTTCTGCAAGACCAGTATCTGGGAAGGAGGTAGTGACTTAATTTTAAGTTATCTAGAATGTACACTGAGCTTGCTGGCATGGATTCAGATCATTAGTCCCCAAATATCAGGGTTACATTGGAATTAGCCCTTTTTAGCCTTCTCAGCCTAACTGGTCAAACTAGCCCATTCAGGGCATATGAGGTCCTGAAGTCAAAGTCAGCCATCCTGATCCTTACAGAATTGGCTGGTGATGACAGGAGCCAGTTTAGCTGGATTGTCCCACCCAAAAGCTTGGTCTTCAAATCAATGATGTTGGTACATTTAAAATGAAGACTGGCCATCAGATTAGCAACACAAAATAACAAAGTACATTTAGCATGTTCCCAAACCCAACCTTTTCATCTGGTGGGATCGAGGGGCTGGGAGAAGGAATCATTTCACTTCCAAGAACCGCAGAGTAACCCGTGGACCACCAGGAGATGAGTTGAGAATTACTTTCCATCCTTGGTGAGGAGGGGAGGGGGACCCGCCACCATCCACAGCTCAGCTGGTTTGCTTTTCAATGCACAGCCCCACGCCTGATACTGGGAGCCCCTCCCCACACCCCTCCACACAGAGCAGAGGACCACGCCACCCCCTCCTCTACTTGTTTACATTCGACCCACACAACCTTGGGCGATCAGCATAAACAGTGTCCCGGCAACACTCCCTTTTGTTTTCATGAAAGGGATGTGTTGACATCAGCTACCTAGCTGTGAATGTAAACACGATGCTGTCAGCAGCGAGCAGACGGGCTAGCAGGTACCCCCGCTTACCACTGGCAGATGTTTAACCTTGACATGAACAGTAATTAAGCAGAACCTTGGAAACCAGTGACTCCCCAGGAGCCAATTAATAATTTGATGGGGGAGATGTTCTATGCAAATTTCCCCCACAAAACACCAGGGAGAGGCATTCTGCCCTCCACCCAGTGGACTGGGCTGGGGAATCATTTGTAACAAAGCCCTGTGGCGCGGGTGCGAACAAATGGTAATTAGGCAAATTAAATGAGTGTTGCATGTACATCCATTAATTTCTGGTCACGAGACATACAGCGATCGGTACTGCCTGGCTTGTATATCAACGACTTCATCTTGGAAGATGTGCCTGCCCACCTCTGCCCTCCTCTTCCTTCTACATGCACCCCCCACCCCCTTTATTCTCCTTGAGTTACTTCAACCCAGTTGCTCTACTTTTTAACACCAATGAGGCAATGCACGCATTCCAAACCGCCTTCTGACTCCACAGGGGGAAGATCCCCTGAGCCTGCTTACAGTGATGTTTGTAACAAGCATGTGTCTGGCATGTAGTGCTTTTTCTGGGCACAACAGTGATAACATCCGTCTCTTCTCCCACTGAGGCAAAGAAATACAGGAAGGCTCCCAGGGAAGAACGGCAGGCCCAAGTTGGGGACTTTCCCGCAGAGTAAATTGTTTGGGGAAGGCACATAATTCAGGATAATTGTCCCAACTTAGGTCCCCCTACTGTGGATTTCTGTGGGATTGAGTCATCCCACTAAGAAAAAAGCCTCACAGGAAATGGAGTTAAGTAATCAGCCTCGGGCTTCTTGCCGCTTGGAGAGAGTGTGCCGCAGTGCCCTGCCCCCACCCCAACCCCACTGTAGTCAATCCCTGCAGAGCCATCTAAATGTGCGCACTAACATTTTATGGATGAAAAACAAAAGAATTTACTTTATTATATAGGGCCCGACAGGAAAAGAATAAATAAGCACAGAGTTTATAAGCCTCCATGATAATTTATCTTTGACTGGACATCCTGGATGCTGAATATTCGTTCATGCACCGTCATTTTCGTTTTCTACAGAAATTGTTACCTGTGTCTCACTCTGGGAAAACTGACCTTTCAGGGGTTGACCAGTTGCTCTTCTGGCCTAAGTGGTTTGAAGACGAGAAAGAGGGCTGTGTGGACCATGAGGAAAGGACTCGGGACATTAGTGCTCACGGCAGGACCAAAGCTCCTTCTAAAATCAAAGCCCCAAACTTAGCAAAATGCCCAGCTTCCATGTGAAGATTCTTTTCGAGCTAAGCGATTTTTATTTATGTTTGTTATGTAAATAGCTAAAGATTGGAGTGGATGGGCTTTTCACTTTCACGTGTAACCTTAATACCCGTTATACAATTTCATATCCGGAGAAAGGCTGGGAGGTTACGGTTACCCCCATCTCTCCATTAGTAATTTGCTGGAGATGTGTGGAATCACTTCCAAACTCTGAATTTCAGATGAATTCTTGTTTAATATATATTTCTATGATATGTAGAACCTAATTAAAATTTTTTCATGTTCATGTATCTTAACACCCATGTCTATAGTGTGTAGGCCTACCTAATTTAGCATAATTATCAAGATGAACCACATCTAACATTACAAGAAAATTGCAACCTGTCATAAAATCAGAGGGCCATGTGAGCGCAGAGCCCTCACCTTCTGAGATACCCCCTTCAGAAAAGCCAGATAAGGCGAATAAATCGTCACCCTCCCCCCAATTCGAGGCTGCTTTGGTGATCTGATTAATTACTGTGAAGTGAAACAGCTAACAAAGAAGGATAAATAAAAATAACTTCTTGCATCCGAAAAGGGGTGCCAATTTTAACTCCCATGCATGACAGCAAATGTAAGCAAGAATTAGAAACAATAGGGCCGGCGGAACGGATTAATACGCATCGGGCTTCCTTGCCAGAAATAGGCCCCTGTGCTGTACTGGTGCACTGTGCTTTCACTCAACAGCAAGTTTGCCTTTTCTTTTTACTTCGCCTGGGAATTCAGAAACTGTGTTCCTATGACCAGCAGTGAGGTAACCCCAGGGCAAAGGGGAGCCTGGATGTGTGCAGTCTCTCTCTCTCTCAGGGCGCTTTGCCCATTATTCCAGACCCTGATATTTGCATAAAATGTTCCTGGGTTTGGTTTGATTAGTTTTTTGTTTGCCATTTCTCTTCACTTCTTAATAGCGACTCGCGAACTCTGTAGACATTAAAGCCCACCTTAAGTTCCTGCTACCCTTTGTTTATTGTTCCCTAAAAGTCAACCCCCAACCCCAAAAGCTATTCTAAATTGTTTACTTTTCTTTCATCCCCTAACCCAAGCTCACTCTATAGATAGAAACCTACTCTATCAGGGTTAAGGCAAGTGCCAAGCACAGACCCAGCACCTATTAGGCACTTAAGGGGTATCTGTAAGTGACAGCACTCCCGATACAGTATCTGTCTGCACATGGACTTCCCTTGCCGCTCTGCTCTCATTCTCATCCCTTTCTGGTTCAAGGGAGACTTTCCACTCTCTTTCCTAGCTGCTTCCTTTAAGCCTCCAAACATGTTGTCCATCTCCCCACTCCCCAATTGATTTGCAAAACAACCCCAAAGCAACAACAATCTAATCTACGCATTAAACCAAAAGCTATTGAAACCTTGCCATTAGAGCCCTCGATCCTCTGAAAGCCAGGAGACTCATTCCATGACCAAACAGGCCAACTCCACCAGTGGTCAAGTGTGTACACACCCAGGTCCGGATGAGGGTGTACACCTTTCTTTACTGAACCTTCCAGGGGTGTGCAAGAGGCCCCCTCCATCATTCCTTTACTGCCCATCTGGGTACAGCAAGCATTTCCTTTCTCGTGTTTTTTTTGAATCTATGCCAGCAATTGCCATTCGTCCTGGATTCTCATATTCTTCAGCATGGAGCACCTTCAACATCAACGGCCTTCTCTGTTGTTGGTATGGATCACTTCTCATCATAGTGTGGATGTGTGGTATTGCTAAAAGGCCACCATTCCACAAAGCAGGATGCAAAGGGAAGGTCATGGGAGGGGGGAGGGGTTCACCCGGCCTGACTGCTCCTTCCATCTGTTTCTATTTATTTCCTGATAAATTTCTCTAAATGGTCTACAACTGCAGCTCCCACTCCCTCGTTATCCAAGATGGGTTCTGGCCCAGACTATCATTTCCTTCCTCCTGTCTGGGGCCACTCGCTTGCACCCTTCTGAGCATGCACTTTCCCCAGCTTCCTTTTTATCTGACCCCCAGGGTACCCTTTCCAAATCAGCTCTTGGGCCCTTAGTCATTCCCTCTTCCTCACCCCATAAACACTTCCAGTGCCCACGATCTAAAAGTTTCCCATCTCTTCTCCTCATCAGAACTTCCATATTCATTTCCCAGGCACAGACATGGCTGAACTGCACAAGCTCATTATTCACATTTAATGGCTCTGCCCGGTCTGCTGGGTTCAGAGGGCTTGTGGACTGTGACTTCACCCAGACTCAAACCAGCTTGTCATGGAATCATCAGATGCACTCAGCTCTCCAAAAGAACAAGAGGCCAACATTTTTCTTTGGCATTCTGTTTAGTGGGCATCTGGTCTTAGTATTGCTAAGTACCCAATTTCACCAAGCCAGTCATGCATCCCCACATCACTCACTAAATCCAGAAGTAGAGTAGGCACGTGTGTGTGTACACACACACACACACACACACACACACACACACACACCTGCTGTGGGAAACTAACCTCAGGTTGGAAGTCTTAATGCAATATGGGGACAGACGGCAAGGGTTACATTAAGTTTCTAAAACCACATGACATGTTTTTATTATTCCTACTGTAACTGAAAAGTGCAAAAGCTACAGCTCCTATACTTAAATTTACTGACTATCCTGTGTCATTAAATTGCTATTAACATTTTATTCCTGGCACCAACCTTACTTTGGTTAGGGCACCTTTAACCACCTCATGCTCAGGTGACAGCCACATCTTGGGCCTTCTGCCAATGGAGGCTTTGGTCATCCTGGGCTCATCATAAATATCGCATACATTTAGGAGTGCCATGGTGGGACGCCATTGAAGAGCTTGGGTACTAAGGGGTATGAGGTGAGCGTCTTGCTCTAAAGGAGCTATAAATACATAAAATAATAAATGCATTCGTGAGATGCTAGCTAAAAGCTCAAGTATTATAGAAGTGGAATGGTAGATGGGATCAAAACCATAAACCAATACACATGGGTCAGAGCAGAGAGAAGGAGAAGCAGAAAGAGCTCCGAGGTTGAGTATGAAGGGGTTACACCTGGTGGGTTACTACACACCTACAGAAATAAGCTGCTGGTGAGAAAGGAGGTAAGTCAGCAAGAAGCACATGGCCCATGGAGAGGCAGAGAGAGAACGGCTCGCAGGGTCTGCTGGACACTGCCTGGGAGAGAAACCAGTCTGGGTGGCCCGTCCAGTGTGAGGATGGAAGCACCTGCTGGCAGAGCCAGATGCCTTCATGTACTAAGTGGTTCTGTTTCTTTGCTCACCAAGCAACCTTTGATCATTTGTACCTGACCCTCACATCCTGTACAGCTTATACACAGGGAACAACTGTGTTCAAAACAATCCGTCCAGCCCTGGTTGGAGCATTGTCCCATACATCAGAAACGGTTGCGGGTTCGATTCCCAGTCAGGGTGCATACAAGAGACAATCTATCAATATTTTTCGCCCACATCGATGTTTCCCTCTCTCTCTCTCTCTCTCTCTCTCTCTCTCTCTCCCCCCCCTCCTCCCCCCACTGATTGGCAAAAGACAAGAGCCAATATACCTGGTGTCTCACAGCTATAGAAGGACATGAGAGCCTTACTTTCTCAGGCCCTGCCATACAGTTTTCTTCTTTCTTACTGTTCTTTTTTTTAAAATATATTTTATTTAGTTATTTTTTTTTACAGAGAGGAAGGGAGAGGGATAGAGAGTTAGAAACATCGATGAGAGAGAAACATCAATCAGCTGCCTCCTGCACACTCCCTCCTGGGTATGTGCCCGAAACCAAGGTACATGCCCTTGACCGGAATCGAACCTGGGACCCTTGAGTCCTCAGGCCGACACTCTATCCACTGAGCCAAATTGGTTAGGGCTGTTCTTTTTCTTTCTTTTTTTCTTTTTTGGTCTTAGAGGCTGTTTTCAAGGCCCAACTGAATTGTAGCACAGAAGAAAAAAAAATTGAAAAGACAAGTAAGCATCCAGAAATCTGGAAAGAAGAAAGAAAATTTAATGAATATAACTCTGACCTCAGCCAACTCCAAAAAGTTATTCATTACCGAACAGTTAGAGCCACCTACACAGGACAAAGTGAATTTCTAATCAACAGGTAGTAATAGCAAAACCTCCTCACCAGCCAAGAAGCATTAGAGTGGATTATCCGTGAAGAGAGGATTAGAAAAACAGAGACCTGAATTCAGCAAAGGAAACCCCAGCGGGCCAGCTGGCTAATGTGTGGGATAATAATTCCAAACGTATTAAAATAAATTGTAAGAAAGAAAAGGCTAAAGGCAATAAAAGCAAGCTTCACACGATACTGTATATTGTGGATAAAATCATGCACATTGGCAGCAATCACCTCCCCAGAGGCGAGCAGTAAAGGCACCCCCAGCAGCCACTAGCAGCATTTAAAGGCACAAAGCCTGCTGCCTGCTAACAAGACTTGCTAGAAGTGGGGGGACTTATAATGGGGCCTGACTAATAGACACCTTTCTGGGCTGTTCTTTCTGTGGCCTGAGTGCTGTTTCACAAACAATGTTGAAATGGGAAGGAAATAGCAGGAGTGGAAACTTCACTCCTCCACACTCTTAATTGCGGGCTTGCCAAGGACTTCATTGCCTTAGGCATGGGCAGCGATGCCTTTTCCTTTGTGTCACTATGGAGTTTGGCCAGCAAGGCCTACGGAGAGCATGCAAACCCCTCTGCCCTCCCAGCTCTGGTCCATCAGGAAAGGACTAGAGTTCAGGAGCCGACAGGAGAGTGGAGTGATTTTCATTCTCATATCCACAGCCTCCGCCATTGCTTCCTGGAGGATCTATCACTTTCTTGTTAAGTGTTTTCTTGACTATTTCAGGTGGCCTTGTTACTTTCAGGAAATCTGTAAATGCTCCCATAATTTCCCCCCATTTTTAATCTAAGTTAATGAAATGCAGCAACTGGCCTAAGCTGAGGGGGTAGCTGGGGGAGGGAGGGGGGTCACTGGGCCAAAGGTTCCTGTAAGTATAGGCTCCTTCATAAAGGAGTTTTCTTAGTGAAGTCTGAAATTGCTTTATCCTTAATTTATATATATATATATATATATATATATATATATATATATATATATATATTATTGATTTCAGAGAGGAAAGGAGAAGGAGAGATTGAAACATCAATGATGAGAGAGAATCATTGATTGGCTGCTTCCTTCATGTCCCCTACTAGGGATCAAACCCACAAGCCAGGAATGTGCCCTTGACCAGAACCGAACCCGGGACCCTTTAGTCCACAGGTTGATGCTCCATCCGCTGAGCCAAACCAGCTAGGGCTATCCTTAATTTTTGAGTCATTGATGGTGTCTTTACTGAAGAGTCTCCTTTCTGAGTTGGTTTGAGCCTGTGCCATGTGTCCTCGGTACAAGTTAATTCCGTTTATCCATCCATTCAATTAGTAAGTGCCTACCCTGTTGTAGGCACTGTTCAAGGGGTGGTGAGTACAAGATGGATGAAATGTGGTTCTCGTTTCCCAGGGTTGGTGGTTTATCAGGGAAACACATGTAATAAGGAATCAGAGCAGTGGTTTAAGAAAAAGGCTTTCCGAGGACGCTGTGGGGAGCCCAAAGAGAAAGCTCCTGATTCTTTCAATGAGGACTCAAAAGAAATCCCTGGAGAAGACCTGAATGTGAATGAACCTTGAAGAGTAAGAAGCCAGAGGTCAAGGATATGTGGGGAAAGGTCATGCCAGGGAAAGAGTATGTGTGTGTGTAGGGCGTGGGGGGCGGGCAAATGTGTGTGCAGGAGCTGGGAGGTGAGAAAGAGCATGACATGTAGGGAACTGCAAGTTCGCTGTAGCTGGATCATGAGTGGTGGTGGGGTTTCTGAGACTGGGGGGAAGGGACGGGAAGACAGGCACGTTGCCAGAGACCACAGAAGGAAGGGAGTCAGGGGCCAGATCATCCCCACGATTATGACCCCTGAGAGAACTGAGCCAGAGCGGTGTGCCAGGGACTGAATGCTGCAGGAATCATGCTTTGCTCATATTCCACCTCCCAGCTAATTCCATCTTGCTAAGTATCCCAGCATCCTCTCTTTTGGATGGCTGTTCATCAGGTTTTGATTCATGTTGGTACAAGAGAATGACATTAGGGCCTTAAGTAACTTAACCTCCTTTTGTGGGTTTCTCAAGGGATCAGACCAAGGTTAAATCTATTTTCCCAAAACCTGGTGTTGCCTGGTACAACCTGCCCACCCACAAGCTGAAAATCTGTCAAACGGGGTTTAGAATAGAAAACTGGGGATCTGAACCCACCAAATCAACTCCAAACTGGATGGTTGGTCCTTTCCCCTCTTTACCAACCTATTGTGCTACACAGAAGCTGTGCAAGAGATGCGTGCACCGTGCAAGCTTTAGGAAAAGGCAACGCAACCGGTCCAGCCTATTAACATAACAGTGAAGAGTAAGAACTTTTTTTTTTAATTATTTTTTTTAATTGTTTGAAGTATTACAAATAGTAGTACATATGTCTCCAGGAACTTTTCTTTTTAATAGAAATTGTTTACTTATGGAATAATGCTGTTTGAAACAAGTGCAACAGCAAAATGCAGACATGGATGAAGGCAAAATTATAATTTCAGGTTAACCTGAACCAAACACAATAAAACGATGTAAGCGTGGAGGCGATCTGATATAGTGGTTAATGGCCTTAGTGTTTTGGGCAGACAGACTAGGTTTAAATCCTGGGCACACCACTTACTAGCTGGGTAGCCTCTGCAACTTACTAGGTTTCCCCAAACCTTAGTTTTCTCATCTGCAAAAATGGGGATAATGGTACCACCCTAGAGAACTGGGGGGAGGAGGGTAAATGAGATAAGGTGTCTTAGGTGCATGCCTGATGTTCATCAGGTAATGAGCATGTACTAGCTGTGCTTTTTAAAACCTGATGGGACAGTAAGGTCTTAGCTCATCTATCAATTTTTTAAAATATATTTTTATTGATTTCAGAGAGGAAGGGAGAGGGAGAGAGAAATAGAAACATCAATGATGAGAGAGAATCATTGACCGGCTGTTTCCTGCACGCCCCTCCCCCCCCCCCAACTGGGGACGAAGCCCACAACCCGGGCATGTGCCCTTGACTGGAATCGAACCAGGGACCCTTCAGTCCACAGGCCGACGCTCTATCCACTGAGCCAAACCAGCTAGGGCTCATCTATCAATTTTTTTAAAATATATTTTATTGATTTTTTACAGAGAGGAAGGGAGAGGGATAGAGAGTTAGAAACATCGATGAGAGAGAAATATCGATCAGCTGCCTCCTGCACACCCCCTATTGGGGATGTGCCCGCAACCAGGGCACACGCCCTTGACTGGAATCCAACCTGGGACCCTTCAGTCCGCAGGCCGATGCTCCATCCACTGAGTCAAACCAGCCAGGGCTCATCTATCAATTTTTAATGTTCCCCACCCAGCATTTATCCCACGACACTGGGCTGGTGTCCCTGCTAAGAAATACTTTCCCATAGCACCTTACTCCACCATTGCTTAGGAACACTTTCCATCATGCACTTCAATTTCCCATTAGTGGTCAGACTTCCCCCTCCACCCAGCCTGCGAGTGGCTTGGATTCAGCGAGTGTGTCTTGCTCACCGTTGGCTCCCTGTCTGGCATTGGGTCCCCTCAAACACTCAGAGAACAACTTATCTTGAAATGACCTATAGTGTAAAAGAAATTTCTGGTCTCTCACAATCAGAAAAGCGTCTTTTGAACTACAAGCCAAACTGTTGTCATATCAGATAAATAATGCCAGGTTAACGTTGTTTAGCGTGTCATCATCTAGCTGACAGCTGAAACGTCCACAGGGTTTAACAGTGGAGGAGCCCAGAATTTAGGACAGGCTTTGCCACTTGCTAGCTGTGTGGCTTTAGGAAAGCTACTTAATGTCTCTGAGACTCCAGTTTGCCATCTCTAAAATGGGGATAAGGCCCTGGCTGGTGTGGCTTAGTTGGTTGAGCGTCATCCCATACACCGGGAGGTCACTGGTTCAATTCCCCATCATGCCCGGGTTGTGGGCTCATTCCCCAGTAGGGGGCATGCAGGAGGCAGCTGATTGATGTTTCTCTCTCACATCAGTGTTTCCCTCTCCTTTCCTCTGTCTCTAAAATCAGTAAAATAGCATAAAAGAAAATACATAATGTGTCTGGCATATAGTAATCACCCATCAACTGGAAATTAGTGATTTTATTAATGTCATTTAAATTATGGTAATACCTTTGCTGATATTTTTCAATACCTGAAATAACTATTAGTATATAATTGAATTGACGTTGTAGACAACAGTAGCTAATAATTATTGTGTTATTTTTCTCTTCTAGGCACTGTTCAAAATGCTTCATTAATGTAATCATCTTAACAACTCTCTGAGATAACATACTATTATTCTCATCATCCCATTTTACAGATTAGAATCCTGAGTAAAGAGAGATCAGCAACTTGCCTAATACACAGTGAAGTCAAGTACAGAGCCCAGACTCAAACCAGGCATCCAGATCCACACCCTTGACTTGTACCCCCATCAAGGACAGGCCGGGAGTATAACTTCAGCAAAATGCACTGTGGAAGGAAGACGGAGAGGCTAGCCTCATTCAGCTTCCTATGGGACTTCATTTCCTTTCTGTGATATACGAGGAATCATGTTTGTCTTCACAGAACTTGCAAGTCAAGTGTAGACATACGATCTGCCATTTCCCCCGGGGCCCCCTGCAAGCCACACGGTGAAGTAAATCATTGCCAAGTGTTGCATGTCTCCCCATAGGAAGGATGTTCTCGCTGAAGGTTGACTTCCTGAACAAGGCCTCAGAATCAAGTAAATCATTAAGAGGAGCCACTTATGTCAGAGAAGTGGGCAGAAAACAGCCATGAACCCATGGCAGGCTTTTAACAACAGCACTGTTTTCTAGGTCCCACACAGTGGGCACCTATGCACTGCCGCCCAGAGAAGAGCAAAGGCCCGGCCCACAGACCGGACCCGTCTGCGTTGAGGGTCCTCGCTGGGAATAACTCCTAATGTGTAAGAATATCGATCTTTTTAGAACTCAGGATAATTTTGGAGGAAATCATTCGATGGCTGTGGCCATCTGCGTTTCTCTATGAAAAGCAGAGACATTCAAAATAACTCCAGGGACTTCCGTATTCCTCCTAAAACAGGGGTGAGCTTCTTCCAATTTGGTCACGATGGCTTCTAAATAGTTAAGGGACCGCGGGGGCCTCCCGGTTCAGAGCCTTTTGCAATGGGGCTTTTATTTTGTGTTTTGTGATTCATCCTCCCTGCACCCTCACGTCTCCGCTTCCATGAAAAGGACGGTCTGAAAGAGGGGGAACTAGAGGTGGGGCATAGTGAGCTTCTTGCTCTTTTGCCTTCTTATGCAGAGGAGGTGTTTTAGGGCCGATTGAACAGCTCAGCACCCACGCGAGAGCCAAGTCCTTGCCTAGACTTGTCCTGAGACCCTGTTTTCCGAATGAAACAGAAACGAAACAGTGATGGGCACCGGCCAGTAGCATGAGGATTACAACATTGTTCAGAACAATGATCTATAATAATCTGTAATAATAAAAGCATAATATGCTAATTAGACCTGTGGCCGGAGGGAAGCCCGGGTCCCCGGTGCCAGAGGGAAGCCGGTGCCGGTGGTCTGGGGAAGAAAGGCCGACTCTTGCACGAATTTCGTGCATCGGTCCGGTCCTCTAGTTATATATAATCATGATTTTATATACAATACATTTGGAACAATGGTGATCATATAGAATCATGATTATATCATTACCAGAGGCCTGATGCACGAAATTCGTGCAAGAGTAGGCCTTCCTTCCCCTGGCTGCCGACACCGGCTTCCCTCCGGCCGCTGGCAGGCGCCCGAGCCGGCAGGCACCCGGGACCCGGGCTTCCCTCACAGCCCCGGCTTCATCCGGGAGGTCGTCCGGAAGGACGTCCTGTCTAATTAGCATGTTACGCTCTTATTATTATAGATTACGAATGGGAAGGAAGATTTTATAGGACAATAGAGACAATATGATTCCAGAATTGTAAATACTGAAAACATAAGGCAATGTAAAGGTTGATTGTTTTTAGCATGAGAAATATGGTGACTATCTTTCCCGTTAGCCCCTATAAGTGTTCTTTTCTTTCTACAAAGACCCATTTCTTTGCAATAATTTTTTGTTTCAATTTCAAATGAAAAAGAATCTCGAATTTCCAGAGATCATTTCTTTCTATTTGTCCCAGTATGAAATCCTTGAGCGCCATTTTTAGGTGCTGTGGGGTTTTAGGGCATACCCAGGAATCGGCCAGGTCTGTACTCTATGATAACTTAAAAAATAGAGCTGTTAGTAACCAAGAATGGAGATCTTAACATTTTTTAGCTCGTTTTAAAAGTGAAGCTGAAAACAGACTTCGATCATTTCTAGAGTGTCCTGTAATTCTGAATTATTCCAGTAGATGGCAGTATTGTATAAAAGCCGCCCATCATTTGGGTCAGGGGACTAGAGAAAGATTTCTGCTGTCTTTCTAGCATTCTCCCGCCCCCAATGGACAACTCACAGGAATGAGTATGGATGGCGCTAATGGGAAAGTCTTATTCAGATAAGTAAAGTTTTATGTATTTGAAATTTTACGTATTTGGTAATTCCGGGGGCCTATGATATTAATGGACCTTGCAAGGTTAATCCTATCTCTCTCTTCCTACCCCACTCCTAAGTTTAACAAACCTTTTGCTTTAAAAAAGAGGAGCTGAGAAACCCAAGCTGTACGTTTTTTTTAATTCCTCCCCATTATTACCACGCAGATAAAGGTGTGGAGTGAGGGACTGACCCCATTTTTTAGTTGTTGTTAATGTTTTCCTCCGTTTGTTTATATCTAAAGACCTGGAATTGTGTGGTGGAAAGTGTGCCGTGCCAGCACAGTCAGGGGTTCGGTGAGCCTGAGGGAGGGTGGCGAAGGACTAGAGAAAAGACAGACGAAGAGAATAAGCTGGGTCTAGGTGGATCTCCTGTGCCTGGCTGAGGCCACAGGAAGGGAGGTCCAGACCGCAAGCTGAGGCTCTATTTTATAGTTGGAGAAAAACAAGGTAGTGGTCAACACAGTTACAATGTTCTTGTGAGTTTCACTTGTTTTGGCAGCACTTGCTGCACCTCCCGCAGCCCATTAGCTACCCAGGAAGGATCTAGGGAGGTCATAAGGTCAAGCTTAATTATGCTAAGAGGGCTGTGCCCTCTAAGCTGGGACTTGTTTGTGGCTTTGCCAACAGGTCAGTCCCAGGCTTAACCCTATAGCCGCTCCCTACAGGAAAGATCATGTGTTTTAATACCCAGAAGAGTTCACATCCTGGGTTTTCTATCTGCTTGGTCCCTCCCACCCCATGTTTCTGGTCAATAACAGGTCCCAACCCTGTGGCTTTCAGGGTCTAGAGGTCTCCATGCCCACAGCAAGGTGACATATCCTCAATACATGTGGCCACTGATAGTAAAAGTGATTAAATTGTTCGGTGATTAATTCCTGCTCTTATTGAATCTCCCAGCGTTGACTCGTTTGCTTAGGTCACTTCCTTGTAGCCTCACTCCCTTCAGTGTGGTCATGTTATTAATATGTTACACGATTAGGCTCATTTGCCACTGTCCGCATTCCACGTTGGGTTCCCTCCATGTTTGGGTTGATTTTAATTGTGTTTTCATGCGAATAAAATGTTACCAGGGTTCTAAAAACATGTACTTAGAGGACTGTTACTTCCTCCTGATCCTGCTGCCCCACCCCCACTCTCCCATCCTTCCCAGCCCATCCCCGCCCATTCTCTGTAACTTACAGAGTTTCATTTCTGGTTTTCACATTGCGATGGTCCCGGGTTCGGTTCTGGTAAAGGACATGTACCTTGGTTACAGGCTCATCCCCGGCCTGGGCCCAAGTCAGGGGCGCATGCAGGAGGCAACCAATCGATGAGTTTCTCTCACATTGATGTTTCTCTGTCTTTCCCTCCCTCTTCCACTCTCTCTGTAAACCAATGGGAAAATATCCTCCCTCTTCCACTCTCTCTGCAAATCAATGGGATAATATCCTCGAGTGAGGATCTCACACGCGCGCGCACACACACACACACACACACACACACACACACACACAGATTTGCTGTTTCTCCTGATGCCAAATGGGGCTTTAGTCCAGGCCCTTCACATAAGGTCCCCTGGTCTGGCTAAATGGAAGTCCGGAGTCGGGCTTCTTCAAGAGGAGGGCTTTCACCTCCAACTCCAGGAGAAACTCCCGATGAAATTGTAGTGAAATGGACCTGAACTGTGAGTCTACCACACGAGCCTCCTCCCACATTCACCACGCCTCTTCTCATGCCTCTTAAATTACAGGTGAGTGTGGACGGGGGTGGGGGCCACAGCTTTCCAACCCGGCCCCTGGTGCTGCTAAATCACATTTTACTGCCGCTGTCCCGTTTCCTTAAATAACGCTGCAAAGGCAGGCGACGCTTGCGGGGCCGAGAGATTACACTTCCTGGCTGTTCCATATTTAAGTCTGAAATCTGAAATCTCATTGTTATGAATGTGAGACTGTAGCCTTGGAAAATCCAATATTTGTGGTCCCTGTGTCAAAACACAATCCGCCTCGGCTTAAACTCATAAATAGTTGGAAAGTGATAAGGAGCCTCAAATGAAGTTTGCCTCCAAGGGAGATCATGCATCTTTCCGAGGGTTTGCAAGAAAATCCCTGCAAGGCCGAGGGGTCCTGTCCTAAAATTTATTTTCTCCTCAGTATTACTGGGATGTAATTGACAAAAAAGTTGTCTGGTCGCACTTATGTGTGAAATCTTAAAAAAGTCAAACGCATAGGAGCAGAGGGTAGAGCAGTGGTTACGGGGGTGGGGGCGTGGGGAGAAGCGGGAGAGGTTGCTCAGAGGGCACAAACGCTCACTTTGGAGAGGGATGCGGTCTGGGGAATCTAATGCAGAGCATACATTACACCGCATACTTGAAATTGGCTATAAGAGTTCATCCTGAATTTCTCACCAAACCTAATAACAAGGTAACTGTGTGTTATTTTGTGGTAGTCCTTACACAGCGTGTACATACATCAAACCATGTGCACCTTCGAACAATATTTTCATGGAGCTCATGGGGGATCTGAAGGCGAGGTTCAAGCTGAGCCACGTCACAGATCCCAAACTGGGCGGGACAGAATGTACCCAAATTAGATGATTTACTTAGACCACAGCGTCAGGGAGGACCTTCATGGATGCGGGGCATCTCAAAGAAAAGGAGGGGGTCTGGGTTTCCGTGGAGGCAAGTGCTTTTCTGAAGAATTCCTTCCCTAGCATCCAGATAAGCAGCTTGCAGACTACTCTTCAAAACCTGTTTTGAGACAGCACATTCCACATTTAAACAGCGCTTTCATGGAACGTTTCCCTCCATGTGTGTCTCCGGAGCTCCCACCCAGCTCGAATCCCATTTTGGGAGGCAACTGGGTCAGATCTAACAGCCCTCCTTCCCAGGACGGCCCTTCGGGTATTTGAGGAAACGGGCGACTTCCATCCTGAATCCCCTCTCTCCAGGGGAGACGTCTCCAGCTCCTTTCCCTCTTCCTGCCGCGATATTTGGATGCTCATCCCACTTGCTCTGATTAGAGTCTCTCCGTCTACCTGTTCTTTTAAGTGTGGCACCCACCATCCATGTGCTTCCCTAAGCACAAAGTAGAAACTGAATTACGTTTTCTTAGGCAAACGCTTCAAACAACGTGTGAATTGGGGTTTTGGTTCATCTTGATCTTCCTTTTTTCCCCAAGTTTAATTGTGGTAACATATACATAACATAAAATTTACTACCTTAATCATTTTTTAAGTGGACAGCTCAGTAGAGTGCTGTTTATTCACATGGTTGTACCACCAATCTCCAGAACTTTCTCATCTTGAAACTCTATCCCGTTAAACAATAACTCCCCACTTCCCCCTCCCCCAGTCCCTGCCAGTCATCACTTTGCTTTCCGTTTGTATAAATTTGACTCCTCTAGGTACCTCACAGAAGTGGAATGGCACAATATTTGTCCTTTTGCGACTGGTTTCTTTCACAAAACAATGTTCTCAAGGTCCATCTATGTCAGTGGTCGGCAAACTCATTAGTCAACAGAGCCAAATATCAACAGTACAATGATTGAAATTTCTTTTGAGAGCCAAATTTTTTAAACTTAAACTTCTTCTAACGCCACTTCTTCAAAATAGGCTCGCCCAGGCCGTGGTATTTTGTGGAAGAGCCACACTCAAGGGGCCAAAGAGCCGCATGTGGCTGGCGAGCCGCAGTTTGCCGACCACTGATCTATGTTGTAGCACAAGCATGTCAAACTCAAAGGCTAACACGGGCCAAATAAACAAGGTTTAAGTTTATGTGAGCCGCAGAAAAACAAAAACTTCAATTTTCATAGAAACATATGTTTATTGCAATAGAGACATACTGGATACAAAGGGCTGAAATAAATGAGTAATCGTTAACATAAAATAATAAAACATTTTAATAAAAATTAATATTTGTTCCTGAACATTAACTTATCAGACAGTGAATAATTGCACAAATTAATAAGTGTAACGCAAATAAACCTATTTTTCTTGTTCTCCGAGTAAAATATTTCCTGTTTTGCATACACCAAACAAGTCAGTATCAGACTAATGGTGTGGCAATCGGCTGCTAAAATATCCGCTGCTAGTATTAGTGGCGAGAAATGGTGCGCATGCAACACGATTATAGTAATCAGTCATTAGCGAACGTTATAGTTCGTTATTAAAATTATGTATAACAGGATATTGTAAAAATTAAGTTACGAAGTTTTTATTAAAACGTTTCTTACATACCGTTATATTGGCTGGGCCGCAGAAATATTTGTTGTGGGCCGCATGTGGTCCTCGGGGCTGAAGTTTGACATCCTTGTTGTAGCATGTGTGAAGACTGAATAATAAATAGTTCATTGTCTGCATGTATCACATTTTGTTTAGTCACTCATCCAATGATGCATACGTGGGTTGCTTGCACTTTTTGGCTATTGTGAGTAGTGCTGCTATGAACATGGGTGGGCAAATGTTTCTTTAGGATTTTGCTCTCAGTTATTTTGGGCATATGCCCAGAAATGGAATTGCTGGATCCTATGGTAATTCTATTTTTAATGTTTTGAGGAAACACCAGGAATATTTGGGTACTCAGTGTATCCTGGGGAATAGTGAGATTAGAGAAAACATTTTTTATTTTAAGATTTGTTACATCAACTTTCATGGAAAGCTGTGACATAACTTCTAAATTTCTTCAAGATCCCTTTCATCTTGGATCACATCTTTAAAAATATAAGCTGGTGAGAAAAGAAGACTGGGGAACTAAAATGTTGGTATTAAGAAAGTAGTAAAAGAAAATATACATCAAAAGCATTTTTGCAAGAAAATAAAAAGTATTTTTGCAGGTGAAAAACTGCCATTTAAATTGTTCACACAGCAAACAATGGGAAGAGGACAGTTTAAAAGTAAACTTTTAGACCCCATAAAAAGTAGACTCCATCGTGTAACTAGGAAAATGACATCAGATAAAATGAGAGCCTCTGGGACCGACTGTAGGCGCTGTTAGATCTTGAGCATCTTGAGAAAGATCAAGATCTCAAGGTCAAGAAAGAAAGAGCAAATGTTCTGAATGGTGTTATCCATCGTTTTCCCTTACAGCCAGCCTTTTGTTATACAGAAGAAAACCATTGTTTCCTTGTGGGCTAGTTTTGTGAACTGACAAAATTAGAGAATTTTCCAGGCCAAGTGGCTGAGCCCAGGACAGTGAGCTCAGACTCGCACACACACCAAAGGACACTGGGAATCGAGGTGTCCCTCAGCGAGGGAATCGAGGAAGTCACATATTAGAAACTGGGATAATTGCCCTGGCTGGTTTGGCTTAATGGATAGAGCGTCAGCCTGCGGACTGAAGGGTCCCGGGTTCAATTCCGGCCAAGGGCACATGCCTGGGTTGCAGGCTTGATCCCCAGGAGGGGGCGTGCAGGAGGCAGCCAATCAATGATTCTCTATCATCATTGATGTTTCTATCTCTCTCTCCCTCTCCCTTCCTCTCTAGAATCAATAAAATATATTTTAAAAAAAATAGAAACTGGGATCGAAAATAAATATAATTGTTACTTATGTTGGGGGGAAAAAAACCTGGCATGTTGCTGATGTACAAACACACCTAAGGCGGAAGAAAATTCCTCCTTCCTGTTCTGAGCTACTCCACCACAAACAAGGAATGTCTGTGGCCACCAGTGCAGGAGCTGTCAACACAGAAGGCTGTGGCCCTGAGAAGAGATGTGGAAAGCAGGGGGGCGAGAGAGAAGGGGCAGAGCCCACAGCCTCGGTATTTACGTTAGTGTGGCCTTGACCATTGGTGCCAAAAATGATGGCAAAACAAACAGGCCTTTGGGAGGCAGCAGGATGTGGTGGGGAAAGTTCTAGAATAGACATCAGGGGCATGCACTCCCGTCCTGGTGCTGCTGGACCAGTCAGTTCCCTACGCCTAGTCCCCTCACCCCTAAATTGAAAGGTCGACAGGTAGTTTTGTTTCATCCTCACCTGAGGATGTGTTTGTTGAGAAAGAGAGGAAGGGAGAGAGAGAGAAACGATGTGAGAGAGAAACACTGATCAGTTGCCTCCTGCATGCACCCCAACCCGGGATGGACCCTGCAACCTGACCAGAAATCAAACCCCAACCTTCTGGGGCACGGGACAATCTCTACCCAACTGAGCCGCACAGGCCAGGGCCTGGGTGGTGCGTCGGGGACGGCGGTGCAGTTCCCAGGAAAGTTTGGCAACACCACCAGGAAGTGCCCCCGCCGAAGTCACCCGATAGAGGAGTCCCGTGTCTCCTGGGAATGCGCCCGCTTTGTTTATCTCTGTCACAAAAAGAGGGCACAGGAAGACAGCTACGCTTTGTGCTAGTGTCACCGAACGAACACAGAAAAAGCATGCCTCGCGGAAAACAGTGACTCACGGAGGACCACACACACACACACACACACACACACACACACCTTTGTCTACGTTCTCTTACTCCGTTTACCTTCTCGGAGGTGATATCACACAGCTGTCCCACGGGTGTGCACATTTCTCGATGAAAATGTTTAGTGTGTGCCCGTGCAGCTTCCTGTTTTTGATAATGAACTGCGTTGCGTAAGATGTTACCACTGGGGGAAGCCGAGTGAAGGCACGCCTCCTAGTTTTGCAGCTTCTTGTTAAGTCTATAATTATTTTGAAATTAAAAGTTTAAACAAATGGGCAGTGCAGAATGCCAAGCCTGAGTAAGCCTCCTGGCTTTAAGAGCCCCAGGAATACGCAGAAGAGGAAAGCCTTCGTTGTGGAGGAGGGTCCTCAAATGATACACGCGTGATTTTTTTAAAGAAATGATGGAAAATGAAGGCGATACCGCAAGAGCAACAGGCCTGAACAAATTCTGCATTTTACCTCCAGAGACAAGATGGCAAACCCAGCAGAGAACAGAGCTTTGCCCATCACCGTTTTTCCTGTTTTGTGTCAGGCTGAGAGGGCCAAGCAGGGCAGGCTGGCATTTCCTGGAATCGCATCTTATTTGGAGCCAGACAAACTGTGTCTCTCCTTTAATTGGGGAAAGCCCTGGTCAGTGTGCTCAGTGGTTAGAGCCCACAGAAAGGTCTCAGGTTGGATTCCTGGTCAAGGGTATGTACCTGGGTTGCAGGTTAGATCAGACTTTTAATTTCCAAGAATTATTTTTCTAGTATTGCTCCTTTTTCACGGTGTCCTGTTCTTCTCTGGGGGCACAATAGCTTGTAGTATCCATTTGAGGAGACCAAAAAAGATCTTAAAAACATGTCTTCTAGTATATGAATGACCTTCTTTACCAGGTTTGTGTCTCCTATTGGCTTATTTGAATCTCTTCCATGGTGGCATTTCGTAAAATGCCGGGCGTCCCTTGTTCATTGCTTGTGTTAAGAACAGCCGGTACAGCCAAAGCCGGTTTGGCTCAGTGGATAGAGCGTCGGCCTGCAGACTGAAGGGTCCCGGGTTCGATTCCGGTCAAGGGCATGTACCTTGGTTGCGGGCACATCTCCAGTGGGGGGTGTGCAGAAGGCAGCTGATCGATGTTTCTCTCTCATCGATGTTTCTAACTCTCTATCCCTCTCCCTTCCTCTCTGTAAAATATCAATAAAATATAAAAAAATAAAATAAAAAAAAAAGAACAGCCGGTACAGGGCTGGCGGGTGGCGTGGACCTGGCTTGTCGGCCCGGGCGGCTTCCTTCCCTGTAGGACAGTAGAGCCGAGCCCTGAATGTGTCGCTTGGGGACCCTCAGCTGTCCGCATGGGGGTTTTCTGAGGCTGCCCCGTGTCTCCGGGGAAGGAAGTGCTGGTTTTCTGCCTGCAGGTTGGATTCCAGGCAGCACAGGAGTCAGGGACATGGGGGCTCCCCCAGCCACGCGCCATGCAGGGTGGAAACTAATCTCCAGTCCTCAGCCCACACCCCCCTCCCCCCCACCACCCGCCCTCAGCCGCACTTAGCGCCTCCTGGTCCAAAGCCTCCCCAGGTGGTGGAAGCAAGTTGGACCCGTCTACCCACCTGTGGATTTTGGCTTCAGATTCTTCTAGTCGATCAGCTCCCTGTCGTCTGCTTGCTGTGCTTCTCCCCAAAATGACAAAAACATCCCTCATGGCTGATATCGCCTCTTCCATCCTCTTTGCCCTCGTGGACTGTGACGTCACCATTATTTTACCCGAGCTCTGGTAAAGAGAAAAGCAGCTTTGAAAGGTAGCCTGTCTTTCAGCTTTGCTGTGGTGATTTATTATATAGAATTAAAAAATTTTTGATGTAAACTTGTCAATTTAACATAAAAAATTCCCCCAAAAAACTCACCAGTTGTCCCAACAATATTTGCTGCTAGTCATTCCATTCCACATTAATTTTTTTTAATCCTCACCAGAGGATATTTTCCCATTGATTTGCAGAGAGAGGGAAAGACAGAGAGAAATACTGATGTGAGAGAAACACATAGATTGGTTGCCTCCTGCATGCACCCGACCATTGCCCGGGGCTGGGGAGGAGCCTGCAATCAAGGTATGTGCCCTTGACCGGAATCGAACCGGGACCCTTTGGTCCGCAGGCCGACGCTCTATCCACTGAGCCACAGGCTAAGGCCTGCATTAATTTTAAATACTGATTTTTTAAAATCATAGCCTGAAGTCCCACACGTACATGGATCTCCTCAACTTTCTATCCTATTATTTTTCTGTATGAACACCACACAATAGAATTTTTAGTATTTATGGTGGAAGACAACTACAAAGGCAAACATGTTGGGGGGCCCTGGAAAGTCACAACTTGACCCTGCACGTGTGTTGGTGATATTTTTTGCTGCCTGACAAGGTACCCTCAAATTTAGCAGCTTTAAGAAGCACGCGTGTATCTCATGCAGTTTCGGGGGGGGGGGGCAGGAATCTGGGAGAGGCTGAGCTGAGTGCTCCTGAGGCTGCCATGGTCCACAGGCTGTAGGGCAGGAAGGTCTGCCCCTCAGCTCCGCCCGTCCTTGGCAGTGTCTGTTTCACACTGGCTGGGGGCCAGATACTCAGCTCCTTCCCCAGGGGCCTCTTCACAAGCTGCCTGAGTGGCAGGTGGCTTTTCCCACAGCGAGTGATCCAAGAGAGGGGGGGGACCAGGATGAGAACCACAGTCTGTTTGTATTTTTGTTTTGTGTTGTTTTTGTTGGTGCTTTTGCAGAACCCAGTAAAGAGTATTTCTCGCAGATGCTACCCGTCCGCCGTGGGTGGGCAGGGAGGCTCCCGCCGCAGTCACCCAGGGGTCCCGGCCGTGGGAGGTCCGCTGTGCCCCGTGCTTCGCAATGGCAGGGTCAGGGGAAAGAAAATATGTTGAACCACATGCTGGCTTTTAAAGAATGATTTTTTTTATTTTTTTACAATTTGAAATAATTATGGACTCACGGGAAGTTGCAAAAATAATACCAAGTTGCTAACTTTCCGCTTAGAAAACAAGCGTCTCTGCCAAAGAGAAAAGTGGGTCTGAGACCTTGAACCCTGAACTCTGAACTCTGTTGTTGAAACCTCAGCTTCACCAAGCCCCACAGTTCCAGGGACTCAACTCTATTTTCTGAAGCTAGAAGTTCTCATCTGAAAAGAACAGAAAGATTGACTCGCAAACATCAAAACAGACACTCTAGCTCTGGCTGGGTGGCTCAGTTAGTTGGAGCATCGTCCCATACACCAAACGGTTGTGGGTTCGATTCCTGGTCAGGGCACATACCTAGGTTGCGAGTTTGATCCCTTGTTGGGGCGTGTATGGGAGGCAACCAATCGATGTTTCCCTGTCTCTCACTCCGCCTTCCTCTCTCTCAAATCCATAAAAACATATCTTCGGGTGAGGATTAAAAAACAACCACCAGAACTCTACTTAAAACGAATCATGTGACACATATGTAAATGCACCCCAAAGGACCGGGTAGACACATAGCACTGAGCCCCTGGGAGTTGATGTGTGTGGGCAGTGACAGGAGTGAAGAGAACTTTAAGATTTTATTCTCTATGTGTCTATACAGTTTATTTCATGAGGATGTGTTCACGTGTTATAGCTGTAACTAATTTTTTAAGAAAAAAATATTTTTTTCTTTGTAATCTACCTCCCTCTTTTTAAAATCAGTGATACAGATAGAGTCACATCCATTAAAACATCTCTCAGGTTTATTCTCATTCCCTCCCACATAAAACAAATCAGCCATAATCCGACTTCTGCCCTGAAATCTCCAATCAGAAGCCTGGTGGGGGCTTACAGAGCCCTCAGCCCCTCAACTTGTCCTCCTGCTGTGGCTGCAGGCGTTTGAGATTGGCGTTCACCCAAGACAGCTGGTCCACGGCCCAAACTGGAGGCCTTTCCTCACTTCAGGGCTCTCGGTGACACGGACCACATTGGCTGTGCGGTTCTGAGAAACCAGGGAACCCTGTCCGGGGTCACCCTGCCCTCAGCGCAGATCTCGCACCACTGGGTAGAGCCACTGGGGAGTCAAGGGGAGACTGTGTCGTGCCACCAGATCAACTCCTTCAGTGGCACCAAGACTACCCTGTCTCCACCCTTAAGTCCCCAGCATCCTCTTCTTTATCTTCCTGATGCCCCTTCGAAATAGCACAGAGGAGAGGCGGGGAGTGAGAATGAGACCAAACTCAACATGTACCGAAATGCAGACTGTTTCCAATTTAAATCCCACAATTCCCAGCAGATAGGAAGTAGCCAGACGGGACAGGAGCAGATACGGTCCATCTCAGTGCGGCCTCCCCTCCTCCTGGAAACCTTCTGAGGAGGAGGTGAAGCGACCAGACAGGTGGACAACCAGGAGTGTCTGTGTGTGATTTACTGCTGACCTCTCCACATCCCTCTTCAGGGAGAGCTTGCTACTATGGTGCAGGCACGCTGTGGTTGGATTGTTAGGGTTTAATTAGGGATGGTATTTTGATGGGCAAGTAAGACACAAGGAGAGAAAACGCAAGGAGTTCAAGGTAAGGAAGTGATGATCATGATGTAGAATCCGGGCTGTTTAAGGAGAAAAGAGAAGCCATAAGGAGATGAATGGTGGACATCTGTCAACTGTCAATGGATGGGAGGTTTTAATGGGGTTAAAATGACGCTGAAATGGAAGTATTAGAGAAGGTAAACCAGCCCTAACCGGTTTGGCTCAGTGGATGGAGCGTCGGCCTGCGGACTGAAGGGTCCCAGGTTCGATTCCGGTCAAGGGCATGTACCTTGGTTGTGGGCACATCCCCAGTAGGGGGTGTTGCAGGAGGCAGCTGATCGATGTTTCCCTCTCATCGATGTTTCTAACTCTCTATCCCTCTCCCTTCCTCTCTGTAAAAAATCATTAAAATAGATTTTTTTAAAAAGAAGGTAAACCATAGTAGGGTAGGTAGTTGTCAAAGAGTGAGATGCTTGAAATTATTATTTCAGAGATGATGCAGCTATTAGTAATACCAAGGTTAAGGGCATGACCATGGGAAAGAGGAACTAAGGTGAGATGGAAGAAAATGTCATAGGAGGTGCATTAAGGCATTGTCTCACAGCTCAAAACTCACCTTCTGTATTTCCCCTTGTGATGCCAGGCCTGGGACTTTGCAAATCTTTTTGCTTTGCCACATGGCTCCCTGTTACACTCTGCCAATAGGGGAGTCTAGGGTGAGACGACAGAGCTGGAGGAGGAAGAAGGAGCTTGCTCCTTCCTGTCTGTTTCCTGTTTCTATCAATGTTACCCCAGCCATGTTTCTTCACCTAGGCACCAGTTCCTCCCCATAGCAAAATCAGAGTCCAGTTTGAGGTTTTCTAATACTTGCAGAACCGGCTTTGTGGAGCCCATCTCAGAGACACCAGCGCCAGCCAAGGAGGACTGTGCTTCAGAGGTGTTTCAGCTCTGCAGGCCCTCCTCTTAGGGTCTGATTGTGACAATCATAGTGCCCCCCTCCCCTCCACCCAATTCCTGGAGTGGTGGCTACCTACAGCAGTTGATGTCTCTATGATACCTTAGTGTTCTCCTTCTACGCTTTCATTTATCTGTTGAGGATTTTATACCTAGCTAAACATTCTTCATATTAGGTTCTCTGTGCTCAAATAATGGGCAGGGCTCCTGGTGCCTGACTCGACTCTGATTGACATAAAATGTGAGACTGTCAAGAAATAGCACTGGAAGTCAATAAGGTGATGAGAGGAATAGGTGAAAAGCAAGGCTGTGATTCAGAGGTGTGGTCCTGTGTCAAAGATCCATTTTTAAATAGATTGTTTCTTCTTTTGTCCTCTCTGGGGACAGAAAGTGGAACAGACTGTCGAATCTCAGAGGGAAGGGCGGGGGGAGGTGGTGGGAGGGAAGAGATCAACCAAAGAATGAGTATGCATATATGCATAACACATGGACACAGACAATAGGGTGGTGAAGACCTGGGATGGGGGGATGGGGTGGGCTAGAATGGGTCAATAGGGGAAAAGAGGGGACATATGTAATACTTTCAACAATAAAGATTTAAGAATTAAAAAAAAATGAAGTGATCCCCTTGATTTTATCTCCTCAATAGTAATGACTTCATAAATTATCTCCCTTTGTTCATCATACTCTATGCATTGTCTATTGTAGAGAATGGTAAAATGTAGAAATTTAAATACTGACTGAAAGACTGTATGAGTAAATTCAGAAATTTACAATAGCAACTTTCAATTTTCCTTTTTAATTAAGTTATTTCAAGTTCATTTTCTATGATTTGAAAATAAAATCAACCTAATAAAGTACTCAAAAAAAAATGAAGTGTCATATTTAGTTGAAATATTGAGACCATTGTAGATTCAAATGCAGTTGTAAGAAATAATACAGAGAGATTCTGTGTGTAGGAGGGGTCCTTGCTATGTTGGTGCAGTATCTTGAGAGTGGTAGTGTGTGCACATATCTACACATGGTGACAAAACTGTATAGAACTAAATACACACCTACAGGTCAAACTAGGGGAATCCGAATTGGTTGGTGAATTGCATCAGTGTCAGTGTCCTGGACGGGACAGTGTACATTGCTTCCCAAAATGTTACTATTGGGGTAAACTGGGCAAAATGTAGCTCTTACAACTGCATGTAAATCTACAAAGGTCCTAATATGTCAACTAAAAAAATGACACTTTTAGAGGTATATTGCAATCTTATTTCTGTCCCCAGAGAGGACAAAATGGAAACAATCTGTTTAAAGATGGGCTAATTGCCCTAACTGGTTTGGCTCAGTGGATAGAGCGTTGACCTGTGGACTGAAGGGTCCCAGGTTCAATTCCAGTCAAGGGCATGTACCTTGTTGCAGGCACATCCCCAATAGGGGGTGTGCAGGAGGCAGCTGATCGATGTTTCTCTCTCATTGATGTTTGTAACTCTCTATCCCTCTCCATTCCTCTCTGTAAAAAAATCAATAAAATATATTAAAAAAATAAAGATGGGCTAATTGCCACGGGACCATACTATGTTGCTTTTCTGTAAGGGAAGAGTAGAAAGCAAAAGATACATGTATGATGTCAAATAAGTGGTTTGTTTGCATTGCCTTTTCTTTCAACCTTGTGGCTGACCTCCCCTTTTGGGTGTAACGTAGAGACTGCTTTACCTTCTCTCAGAACGTCTTCAGGCTGTGAGTACCGCCCCAGACGCTAACCATCAATAGGCACTTTCCGAAAAAGGAAAACTCCATGAATGGTGATGCTGATGAGGGTTTCTGTTTGATTACTTTGCTTTTCTTCCTAGTTTGGAAGCATGTTTCAAGTTTCAAGTATAATAGGTTCTGTCTAGGTCCTAAATGTCCTGAAGAATTGCCAAAGCGATGCCACCTTACCTAGGAAATCCTCCCAGCCTTTCCTGAGCCCCACGGAGGTCTGGTATATAAAATGCTTGACAGTTTTAAAGTGTTTGGGGGAGAGAAAGATGGAGTGGGAGCATTGGTAGGGGAGAGGCTGGGGAGCTGACACGTTGCTTTTCTTAAAAAAACAGAAAGACTCAAGATACAGCACTTCCATTTACTTGGTCCGCGTCTGATTGAAACAGCCCACCTCCTGTGTGAAAGAGGAGTGCGCAGAGGCTGTGCTTGCAAGATGACATTCTGTAACAAGCCATATTTAACACGCTTGCAGAACGGAGGATTTCTTGTCCATATTTCACATCCAGATAGGATTTGCTTGGGAAATAACGGTCAGAAGTGCCCAAGTCTTGTCGCACTCCGTTTCCTGAGCCCAACTTGGAATTTATGGTTATGGGTTTCATTACATAGTCTTAAGATTAGACCTTGAGTTTTATGTTGTCAGAGATTTCCTGGGGCTGGGCTACAGTTAGCAAGGTCAGGAGCTCATTTGGACTCCAAAGCTATAAAAGTATCCAGGCATGATAAGTAGGTCAGAGCTGAAAGCTGTTAAAGGCATGAGAGTAACCATCTGGGACAATTTAGCCACATTAAAGTCTAGACCACATGTAGATTTAGGAAGAGAGAGACTGGGGGGTGGGGCGGGGGTGGGGAAGAGACTCTTTAAATGAATGGAGGAACACCTGCTAAAAGTGGCCTACAAATGGAAAAATAGTTCCTTTCACAAACAAATGGGGAGAAGACTCAGAATCCTAGGCACATTAAGTAAGTAAGTTGGGATGATGGTACATAAAGAACCTAGTTCCCATCTCTTTAAATTAAAAATTGAATTTACCCCCACCAGCCCCCCCCCCCCCCCCCCCACCGCAAGCTATCTGAATAAAAACAAAAAGGTGAGAGCATAGCTTTAGCTTTGTAGTAGAACCCATCTTGGTTCTAGTTTGGCTCTGCTGGGTCGCTGTGAGCAAGTTTCTTAAAGCCCCAAAGCCTCAGCTTCCTCATGTGAATAACGCAGATAGTATTATGCACATCACAAGTTTGTGGTGGAGACTGGGCGAAACAATGCATAGACAGCTTCTGGAACGTGGTTAGTGTTCAATAAACAGGAGGATTATTACTATTCATACTCATTACAAGTGTCCACCACTCTAGCCTTAATAAGTTACAATCACATCTGATACTACATATTCATTTTTGGTAGGAATACTATCGCATGGATTGAGCAGGTTTGTAGTATCCACATTTTACAGATGAGAAAAATGAAGTCCAGTGGTTAGTGCCAAAGTCACCCCACTGGTGAGCAATCAACCTTGGATTACAACCACCGTGGTTCTTTAAGCCAGGATCAGAAACGCCGGAATGGTGTTAAAACCCAGACTGCTGAGTTCCACACCTCAAGTTTCCAATTAAGTAAGTCTGGGGTGGGGCCCATGAATGTGAATTTATCAGAGCTCAGGTTTGCTGCTGCTGCTGCTGCTGCTGCTGGTCTTAAGACCCGCTTTGCAAAACACTGAGCTAGACTAGAGCAATGGTTCGCAAACATACCTGCTCATTAGAATCATCTGGAGGCTTAAAATCAACGGCCCCATAACTGCCTCAAGGCTGTGGATTTTTCTATTGAAAATATGACCCAGCATTACCACTAGCATATAAAACTCAATTATTCCCAGTATAAAAGGATAAATCTGTAACAACTTTGGAAATTCCACAAAATCTGGAAAGTTGTGGGTTCCCCCCACCATATACACTGAGTGGCCAGATTATTATGATCTCTGAACACATAATAACCTGGCCACTCAGTGTATATCCTATATAATAAAAGGCTAATATGAGAATTGTCCCCTTGACCAGGAGTTAAACCAGCAGGCAGGCCAGCCAACCGCCCATGTCCCCTCCCCCTGGCCAGGCTGGCCAGACCCCACCCATGCACGAATTCATGCATCAGCCCTCTAATATATATATATATATATATATATACACTATACACACACACACACACACACACACACACACACACACACACACACTGAGTGGCCAGATAATTATGCGTTCAGAGATCATAATAATCTGGCCACTCAGTGTATAGTAGTAATACAAAGTATTTGTAGAGCCAACTATTTAGAGAAGTTTTACATTTCTGATTCCAAATTTCCCATTGTGTGACCCACAGTTCTCTAATGCTTGCCAAATAATCAGAGTTAGCAAATAATAGAGATTGCTGACCATAGGTAAAGCAGTCATGTTTCCTTAATAATATTGTAATGAATGTTGATACTTTGAAATTCTTTTCTGAACACTAGATAGTTGGTTATATTAGTTTTGACAAAATTTGAAAATAAACCCTGCTTTAAAAATATTCTAATGAAATGTCTTATGACCTTTTGTCATTTAAGTAATTTAAAAGTTATTTTTATAGATTTAGTCTGAATTCTATGTTGATATTTTATAGATTAGTTTTTAAAAATGCTACCTATATAATACATTATGAAAAATCTCAGTTCTTTAAAAACTATGTACCACAGTACTTTTGCTGGTACCACAAATTAGAAATGGATCATTATCATTTTCTTTTGTAACACAGTAACGACAAAAGTGTGTTTACAACTGTTTGTATGGAAAATAATACAAGAATTCATAAATAGTAATACAAAAATAAACTGTGTTTCGCATATTCACATCTGGAAACCCTCTTTTGCCCCACCCTATATACATGTTTTTAGAGAGGTTAGACTTATTGGGTAATCTCTTCTAATTTCTATCCATTTGTTGTCAGTGCCTAGTTATAATCATATTTTATATGCAAAGACTATATTATTAATTACATATTTTGCAAAAACCTATGGAATATGGGTTGCATTAATCACATGTAGCGTTTACATAGCAGCCCTAGGAAATTCCAAATACTTTGGAAATATTGTTTCATTTATGTTCACAGCATGCTTTCCAGGAGCAGATGGGTCACTGTCACAGTTGAAGGATTAAATGAGAGACACATGCAACGATAAACCCAGCACAGGGCCTGGGGCACGGCCAGTGCTCAGTAAGTGGCTGCCATTATCGATGCCACTGTTACTGCTGACTCTTTGGTAGCACCACGGGCATGGCAGCTTTATTACGATGTGTGCTTTTCTTACCCAACAGACATGAAGGCATCGATGTTTGGTTGTTGGGGTCCTTTCCTCCATAGCCATTCGAGTGGTCATCATCCGAATGCTTTTAAATTGCACGGCTGTGACAGTATTGTCTTTGCATGCAAAGTCAGGAAGATGGAATACCAGGGTGTAATAAGAACTTTCCAGAAAGGCACCCACAGTCACTGTTAGAGAATTCTGCTACAAGAGACTCAATTCTAGATCTTTCATTTTTCAACAACTTGGAAAAATTATCTCTCAGTGTTTCAAATTTAGGGATGCCTTCCCTTCCTAGGATGGGTTTTTATCTAATCACAGTGGCATGGGCGTTTCAAGGTACCAGGAGATAGAGAACAACCAGGGATGTTAGCTTGTTTAACCGTCCTTGATTTAGTCATGATCATGTATAATGCTAAACAGGTATTACCCACAATGCTTCCAGCTCTCTGGCACAGGGGGAGTCTTCGCTGGGTTGTTTGGAACACCAAACTGGCGCAACTCACTGTTATGAAGGATAGACCGAGCAGTTTGCCCACAGCTAAGCTCTGTGGGGAGGGCAGAGCTACCCAACAGAGCAGGGAAGAGATACTGGGATTCCTTTTACAGAGCAAACATTGTGGGCTGGGGCTGACGTCCAGTCACAGCTATTTTTATGTCATTTTAAAAAGGAAGCAAGCATAGATTTCTAGACAGAGACGTCTTAAAAGCATTTTGCAAACATTATGTCTGCTTTTCCTCTGTTGCAGTATGGATACCATTGCTTCTGGAAGGGACAGTCACTCGTGCTGTGCCATGCTGAAACTCAATGGGCACATCTTATTAATCGTATCAGTAACCTGAGGAGGAAGTATTATCACAGGATATTAAAACGCCCTGGGTCCAAAGGGATTTCCCTAAACAGAGGGGAACCCAAATCTGGAAACAAAACACACCTTATAGAATCAATTCCTATGTACCATTCAAGTACTTTTGCAAAGCAAGAAAGTTTCCAAGTTGCCATTGGAAGGCGTAGGACTGGCTACAGCACATTTCTAAAGCAGCTACAGGCCCAGCAGCTATAGGTTCAGCAGCTACAGGTTTCCAAGTATGAAGCTGGTTACTTCAAGTGCTTTACAAAATTTGACCTACTTCAAATTCCAAAAGGGATTTGATGAAACTTACAAAGAGCAGAAATAAATAAAAATAAGATCACTGGTTCATCGGAAAGCAATTATACCAAAAAAAAAATTAAGAAGTTTTGATTGAATAAATTATGCTCTGATCTTCCTGGCAGCCAACAGGGAAAAAGTAAAGAACAATGGTGGGAAGGTTGAGTCTGCAGGCACAAGGAATGGTTTCCAGTTTGGCAACCTGCAGCTGTCACTTACAGCAGGGTGGCAGGTGTCTTTCTTCCTCCGTTCTGTTTCCTTATTTTAAAAATGTGTGGATAATAAGAATCTGGAGGAATGTTGGGAGAATTCAAGGAGAAACTGTATGTGGAGGAAAAGGCTAAAGCATAGTAAAACTGAATGGTTATAATCAATAGCTTACATTATCTAATAAAAAGACAACAAAGCATTTTCTTAAATCAGCTTGATTATCGTACTACTTAGAAGGTCTGGGACATGGAGGGCGGGCACCTGTTTGCAGAACCAAAAAAAGAAGGAAGAAGGCAGTTCCCAGATATTTTCTCCTTAAGCTTGAGTAAAAGTTTGACCAAGTCCATTCACTCCTTCAAAAAAGAAAAGATGAAAATGCTCAGATCCCAAGCAGCCAAGGCGGCCTGCAGAAGGTCTCATGCAGACAGAGAGTGCCTCTATGAGCTCATGATCACAGGCCTAAATAGGCTTTCAAACCTGCCACACTTTCAGGACATCTACCGCCCTCCCTCTGCAGAACCTACTTCAAGACTTCCACAATTTCCACCCACTTAATTCTTCACTCTTCATGTCCGAACTCCAGGCGTCTTCCCTGCCTGGTGCCAAGGGAAGTCCCCTTACTTTACACCACCTATCAGAGCTCCAAACTTATATTCATTTGCATCATTGTTACTGAACTCGTTATCACCATTATTGAGTAATGGCATTATCTGAATTCATTGTTAAATTATTAATCAAAACGATTACTAACTACATTATTATTACCCTTATTTGCATCACTATTATGTTTATATCTTGTAGGTGGCTGGTTCCCTGACTGTAATCTCCAACACAGCAAGGACCTGTTTTTTGTTCAACCATGTGAATAAAAACATTGCATAACACACTGCCTGGTACATAGTAGGTGCCCAGCCAACATTTGTTAAATTAATCAGCACTCCTGATCGCTGGAGAACTCTGCCTAGCGGCGCTGGAGGCCTACAATGGGTAGCCAAGGCCGTCTAAAGTTCCAGTGGAGTTTGCAACTTTTTGCAATGGCAACTCTGGCTAAATGTTTTTTGGAAGGCGGCACAAAACGCCCCTTTGAAACAACAAAACCAGACAAGTTCTGAAGCAGCCCTGGAGACACCCACCGACTGCAGCAGACGCCAGCAATAAACCCTGCAAACATCCCGCGCGCAAAGCCAAGCCCAGCGTGCCAGCTGGAGGCTGCCCCGGGACTGCCCCCTTTCATTTCTCCCGCGCGAAATCCGGGCGGACGGCTCCACTCCCTCCCTCTGCTGCAGGGGGGAGCCCGGCACCCCCATACTGGTAGCCGCCCCAGGCCGCGCCCATCTGCAGCCCCCTCTCGCGCCGCCAGCGAAGCTTAGTTCCCTGGTCACGAAGTTTGGATCTGGGGCCGAAGCCTCGCGGCCCTGGGCGGCGGCGCCAACTGGGCGGCGCTGCGCGCTCCCCCTGTCCCGGCGCCGAGTGCGCCCCTCCCCGGGCGGCCGGAGCTTCGGGCGCTGCGCGCGGGCTGCGCGGCCGCGGGCGTTCGCCGTGCGCTGGCCAAGGGGGAGGTAGGCTCCCGGGCAGCGTGCGAGGAGGAAGCTGGAGCCCGGGTTGGAAGCATGGAGCTGGCGACTCGCTCTCAGGTAAGGGTCCGGCCGCTCGCCGCAGCCCCAACGCCCCCGCGGCCCGCCTTCCCTTAGCGCCCGGCCGTCCTCTCTGCCTGGGGTTTGGAAACGTGGCCCTTGGCCGCGGAGTCGTGCACCGGGCGCGCCCAGTCCCGCGAACCCCGGAGTGGGCGTGCCTCCCAGGTGTGCGCAGTGGGTGGCGGTTGTGCCAGCCGGACCGGAGGGGCAGGGGGCCTCCGCGCTCGGGCTGTGACCTCCGTCCCGGGTCGGTGCCCAGGGTCGCAGGCCCGCCGCTGCGGCTGCGAGCCCCAGGACTGAAGGCATTTTGAGGGGAGGCTGCAGAGGCGCAGCGCTCGGCGTTTGCTGCGCTCGTGGAACCGGGGCTGGGAGTGGGGAGCTTTTCTGGTGCGCGCCCCCCACTTTCTCTTGGAATTGGCACAGACATAAGGAAGTTTAAGAAAAGCGTAATTTTTCTGAAAAACAGTTGAGGGTCAGGCCGGTTCAACCTGGATAATGGAGTTTAAAAGGAATTGCTCTTGTGTTTGTTCTAGAACTTTGGTAAATGTTTTCAAGGAATTTGTAACCACTTGGGGAGGAGTGTGGGTGGGGATGGCAACGTCATTAGGCCAAATTAAAAAACAAAAAGCCCCAAGGTCCCAAACCGTATACACAGCACGACCCCAATTAACGCGTCAAGGTCTTAAGTAGCTTTTAAAAATCTCATTAATCAGCACTTGAGAGTAAGTCACCCTAATGTTTCAGTGGGTGCTGGGAATGTGAACGAGGCTTCAGTTTTCCTTCTTTTAAAAAGAGCCTTGCTCTACTTTCTAGTAGTGAGTGTATTTTTTCCCCCAGAGGTAAGCAATAAACACTTTTGTTTTTCAAATGAACTAAAAATAAAACTTTTAGAAAGGGAAGGAAGCAGCTTGCCAGAGCCCAAGATACTTTGTATGAAGTGTTGGGTTTTTTTTTTCTTGCTTTTTGTGAGCGCCTCTGACTCACTGCTTCCACACCTTCCAACCTTTGACTGGTGTTTACCTCTTTCTCCACCTGCGTGCTGGGCCTGGGTGTTGGGAGACAAGAAAGGGCCCGCGCCAGGCTGCGGGGGTGGCCAGTGGTGCCAGAGCCCACGCCCCTGTCACCTGCCCAAGTCCCGCGGCAAATTAAAGGCAGAGCCAATAATGGGCAGTTCGGCTGTGTAGTGCTTTCTGAAAGGCTTTCCGAAGAGAGATCTGTTGTGGATGTTAATAAGAAAGAGTAAGAGTTTAAAATTTCTCCAGGGAGGGAGGTATGAAAAGCAAGGAAAACAAACAGTAACTCGACGTTAAGAAGGACTGAATCAGGGTTAGATTAAAACAAATTTTTCTTTTGCCGTTGCACTTTACCATCTAATTAATATCCTGTGCTTCTAGGAGGCTCAGGTGTCTCCAAGATTTAAAAAGGAGCCCCTTATGAATGTCACCAGTAACTGTATCTTGATAATGTATCACTCTTGCCTGAATCCTGTTTTTCTGATGGACTCACTGCCATAGTTCATGCTTAGGAAGTTCACAATGTCCCAACATATATAGGAAGGGGACATTTTCCTGTTAAGTTATGAGGCTAAATTTTTGTAGCTGTAAAATGTTAAGCTATTTAACCACGTGGGGGTAATCCACAAATGCTTTCAGACACCTTATGCGTCAATTAGGGCAAATTACTAAGTGTAAGGTGATCAGATGTTTTGTTTTTTTCTTTACCAACGGTCTCCTACCTGGCAGTACACGTTAAGATTTGTGTGATGGTTTTTCCAGTGGAAGTGTTCCTGTTCATAATTTAAATGCGAGCAGATTATAGTCTCCCTAATTTAAATAGTGGAGAATGGTTCTGCGGGTTATAAAAGATCCACTGCAGATAAGAGCACTTAATGAGCATTTCAGGAGCAGCAAGATGTTAAAGCCCGGTGGCTGCACCCTGTGCCCCAGCCCTGCGAATAAAGCAGTGTGGTGCACTGCCTGAAGCCTGTTACTGAGCTGAATCTCGGCTCAGTGTGCAGTGGGTTTAATCTCGCACATACAGTAAATAAAATTTCCATCCCCTGGAAAGCACAGAGGTGGAAGGGGTTCGGCAAGGCAGCCTAGGCCTCGTGCTCTGAGCAGAGGGAACTAGGCAGGGAGGAGAGGACAAGAGACTCATTTAAACCCTGAATTCCCCTCTAGACTCTGTTTTAGGAACTATGTTTTACTGATGTTGAGAGAGAGAGAGAGGAAGGGAGAGAAATATCCATGAGAGAGGAACATCATCATTGGCTGCATCCTGCATGCCCCCTACTGGGGATGGAGCCCATAACCTGGGCATGTGTCCTGACCAGGAATCCAACCAGCGACCTCTTGGTTCCTGGGTAGACACTCAAAAACGCTGAGCCACACTGCCTTTTTTTCTTCTTCCTCCATCCTCCTCCTCCTCCTCCTCCTCCTCCTCCATCCTCCATTCTCCTCCTCCTCCATCCTCCATCCTCCATCCTCCATCCTCCTCCATCCTCACCAGCGTGCTGGAGCTGATGTTCTCTGACGGTGATCACACCTCCCATGGGCTGTAGTCCTTGTTGGGCTGGTCACTGTGTCTTTGAGGTTTCATATTGAATAACAGGAATAATACCCAGTAGATGGTCCCGTACTGAGAGCGCTCAGCAGTGCAGCTCGCAGGAGCTGAGGATGAGCCGGCCTCAGCTTCCTGGCAGAGAGACTGGGAGGTCCTGAATGTCCGTGCTGTCTTTTAATTCTCTTCTAGCTTCAGGGTGCAGTTTGGTCCCTTAGAGAAGGAAATGATGCTAAATGTTCTCATGAATAGGCATGCTGTTGCAGAGGTAAAGGAGGGGTAAAGGGGAATTTTTCTGGGTATTGACCTCATAGCTACAAAGTTTGTACCCAGCCTAAAATTTGTGCCTATGCCCTAGCCGGTTTGGCTCAGTGGATAGAGCATCGGCCTGCGGACTGAAGGGTCCCAGGTTCGATTCCGGTCAAGGGCAGGTACCTTGGTTGCGGGCACATCCCCAGTAGAGGTCGTGCAGGAGGCAGCTTATCGATGTTTCTCTCTCATCGATGTTTCTGACTCTCTATCCCTCTCCCTTCCTCTCTGTAAAGAATCAATAGAATATGTATTTAAAAAAAAAAACAAAAAAAAAACAAAACTCCAATCCTTTAAAAAAATTTGTGCCCAAAGCCCCAGAAGGTCACGGCGGCGGGAGGCGGGTGTCATCTTGGAAGGACAGCGCAGTGATTTGCCACTTTTATAGTTCCATATTTAAAAGGCCACTGGTGGTGGTGTTGATAAACAACTGACTCATCAATCTAAGAACTGAATTTTTAGTGATGGGGAGAAACCTCCGAGAACAACAGTTCTGCCTTGGTCAGGTATACAGGACAGAGAGCCATGACACATAATTAGGTGGCCTTAAAACGTTTATTAATCTTACACCAAATGAATGAAAAGATCAGTAAAGCCATTTGAATAGAATAGTCCGGGCATGTTCATTTTAAAGTGCTGTTGAGAGTTCTTGACCCATCCGCACTCGCTGAGTTACAGTTTAGAATTCTTACCTTCGGGATGCAGTTTTGCTTTGTAAAGACTCATTATAGCTCTATTGACCAAAGTGGAATTGTTTCAGGCTACTTAGGGGGTGGGTAGAGGTAAGAAAATAATAGTGGGGCCTTTTTTTTTTCTTTTTGTTTATGAAAAGCAGTGGTTTCTGAGTGTTTTAAAATAGTACCATTCAGAGGCATATTTGGTAAATAGAGCTGAAGTTAACACAGGAAAGTTTGTCTTCCATAGTGAAAGTCAGTGCCCTCCCTGCACTGCAAAAATATGTCCTGGAGGCAGAGTTTGATGTTTACTGCCTGTTTTGTTTTTTTGTGTCCCATTCCCCGCCCCCCCCCCCCCCCACCGTCATCAGCTGGCTGAGGGCTCCCCGCCTGGGTTAGTCTGTTTATCAGGTGTTCTTTAAGCACCAGCTATGTGCTAGGTATTGTGAGTTACGCTGGAAGACAGGAAGACTCTTGCCTTTTCTGCCTTTGCCAGGCCCAATTGGCTTCTGCTCTGTGCTGTGGGGACCTAGGTGGCCTTTAGCTTGGGGAGTAGGAGGTGTTGAGAGCCATCCTTCTGCACAGCTGGGTGTGGCACAGTGGTTGAGCATGGACCGATGGGACCAGGAGGTCACAGTTTGATTCCCTGTCAGGGCACATGACCGGGTTGCAGGCTCGATCCCCAGGGTGGGGCGTGCAGGAGGCAGCTGATCAATGATTTTCTCTCATTGTTGGTGTTTCTCTCTCTCTCTCCCTCTCCCTTCCTCTCTGAAATCAATAAAAATATATTTTTAAAAAAAGAGCCATTCTTCCCAACCTTCCCCCTCCACCCCCACCCTAGGAAACTATCACTTCCTTTTAAAAGTCGGGCTGTGCTAGGTACTTAAAGTTATCAGAATTAATCCTCACTGTAATTCTCTGAAGCGGGTGGCATTATCTGCATTGTAAAGATAAGGTGAAATGGAGCAATTAGCTTCAGGCAACCAGCAGGGAAGGAGTGGATTCAGTTCCCAGGGCCACTGCCTGACTCTTTCCATGGGAACCACAGATGTGGTCAGGTTACCAGATTTTCACGGAAATAATTTGATGAGGCCAGAGGTCTTTGCCCAACATAGTGCCACCGAGATGACCAGGGGCATGCCAAGTAGAAGGTGCTGTTTAAATATGAGGGGTGTCAGCACTTCTGCGTTTTCTCATGATTACCCTCCCTCCTCCTTCCAGCTGGGCGGGCTGGGGGTCTTCACAGGAGGAGCTGGTCTTAGGCTTTGCATAGGCTTCCTTGGATGATGTCTGCACATGTCAGCTTCAGAATAGGAATAAGGTCCACCAAGTGTTTACATGACAATGATTTTCACGTGATTTTTGTATTGTGTAAGAAATGGCATGTTAAGCCCTAGCCGGTTTGGATCGGTGGATGGAACGGTGGATGGAGTGTCCTTGGCCTGCGGGACTGAAGGGTCTCAGGTTCAGGTTAGATTCTGGTCAAGGGCATGTACCTTGGTTGTGGGCACATCCCCAGTAGGGGGTGTGCAGGAGGCAGCTGATCGATGTTTCTCTCTCATCCATGTTTCTAACCCCTATCCCTCTCCCTTCCTCTCTGTAAAAAATCAATAAAATATATATTTTTTAAAAAAAAGGCATGTTAAGAGAAGCTGAAATGAAAATGAACATTGAGCTACTGCTCTACCTACCCACTGTCTGGGTGTCATTTTCTAGTTATTTTTCCACCCCGTGGCTTTGTCCCGTCACCGTTTTGCATAGCTTTTATCGTATGACTGCTGTTTGAATTCTTTCTTTAGTGCCTTCAATACTGGTTTTCTCAGTAGCTTGGAGGTCTTTGATAGCTTTCATGTTTAATGACTGCAGTATTTCATTGAGTAGATGTGTGTTCCATGTGTTGATTTTCTGTTGCTGAAACCCTTTTTTTTATTACTAAAGGAATTTTACAATAGGTGTCTTGGGGTACATGCACATACGGGTACATACCTTATTCCTTGTATTGGAGTCCACACTGTTCTTAATTATTGTTCTTTGTCACGTGCTTGCTATCTCATAAAAGGAAGGGGCCTGATTTTCGATGGTGGGAACCTCTGACACATTGCTTTTTAAAGGCATTTCTCTTTTTGTTGTGTTGTATTCGCTGAGAGAAAGCAGCTTTTGCTCAGGTTGGAACCTGGGCTCATGATCACTGGACCGAAACAGTGGCTTTTTCTTCCTGAACTTAGAATACCCATTGGAATGTGCTTCTTTGGGGGAAGGGGACAGCGGTAGAGGTATGTTCTTTACCACCTTCAGGTCTGCCTGAACCCGCCCCCCCCCCCCCCCCGCAAAGATCCACGAATGCTAATGGATGCCTCCTGGGAGTGCCTGTGGACGGGACTGTCCTGGGATTTGTGCGGTTGGTTGTGGCAGTGGAAGGCGGGGACCCTGTGCCCAGCTGCTCTCCGGGGGCCGTGAATCCCTGTTTTAAAGGAGGTGCCTGCTTTGGTCTTGCTTATTTGAACTACGAGTCCTCTCCGAGGTAGCACTCCTGAAGACGGGACATCTAAAGTCAAGTAGTAGGGTTACCATACGAAGTGCTGGTTGTAATGGGCAGTTTGGAAAACGTCACCAGACGTGCACTTTTCTGGCTGCGTGTTGCACTGGAAACATTTACAGAAGGGCATTTCACATCCCTCGGTGCGGGCTCTAAAGCCTGAGCTTTAGGACAGCCCGGCTGGCAGGGGGAGGGCAGGTGTGTGGGCAACAAGTTCCCAGGTGTCCTGTGTCCTGCCAGTCGTTCCAGTATCCTCAGGACGGGGCGTGGTCGGGGATCCCTCCCCACAGACCCCTTTGCTGTTCCCCCAAACCTGCCATGGCAGCAGTGCAGTGGTTTGGGCAGCACCCCCCCCCCCCATCTTTAAACCTCCTTCAGGAGAGTCCTGTGTCCTTGGAGAGTGCCGTGCGTTTTTGAGTGAGCTCTGGCTTTTGGTCTTTTGTCCCAGGGCCCAGCCCTCCCCAACTCTCTCCTGCCCTCCCCTTGGCTGCCTGCTGGCAGACCTCCTCTTCTGTGAGGAGGGCCCAGGGGTTACCCCAGGGGAATGGCCTGTGACTCAAAACCATGCAGCAGACCCACATGACAATACCCTGATGTGTGAGGGGCCTGGCATCTGGGAGGTAGGTGTTAGATACGTGTTGACTATTGTACAAAGGTGGTGTAGGGCTGTCTGTGTGTAGTGAGTGGAAGCATGAGTTACAACAGTCGGGGACATCCTGGAGCGGGCTGGGCTTCTCGAATTTTTCTGTTGCACGAAAGGACCAGTTCCTGCCTGCCCCAGAGGCCTGGAGGTGTAAGCAGCCTCGCCCGCCCGTGCGGATTTTCTCATCAATCTCCAGCTTTATCTTTAAAAGTCATGCCTGATGGCTTCTCGGCCTTTTGGCTACGATCCAGTGTAGTCTCTGTTCTTAGCAGTTTAAAGTCATGCCTGTTTTGCATTCTTTTCCATGAAACATTTTAATTGATTTTAATACAGATATGCTATTTTAAATGACTCTTCCAGGAAAACATCCCCTTCCCTGTCCCACCTGGGGTTTAGAAAGCCCTCTAGCTGTCCCTGAGCCCCCCCAGTTTGGGGAGGACGGAACTGCCAAGCATAAAACTTAGAAATCACACCTGTAATAAATCCTAAAATAGAAAAGATAATTTCCCCCCCCCCACACACACACAGACCCCAATATCTTTTTATTTAAAGCTCTAGGACTCTGAGGGCTTCGTTGATATTGAAATCCCTGGAAACATTTTAAATGCAAACTGTCTAGTATCTTCATTTTGTTCTCCATTAGCATGGCCTTAAAATGGAAGTGAAGAAAAAAACAAAAGTGCATTTAAACATTGTTTATTTTGAATCCTCTCTCTGGTCTCCTCTGACAATGGGTCCCAGGCATTTTTTTTTAACTTGGCGAGTTTTTAAAATCAAAGTAGCTGAAGCCAATGGGACTTCACTTAGCCTTTCCCAGCCAGGGCCTCTGACATAGACTCCCCTCACCTGGCTTAAAACAACACCACCAACAAGCTTCCTTCTGTGTCCCCACACTCCCAGCTTTAAAAACTCCCCGAAAAGAGCATCTGGCTGTGCGCGTGGCCTTCATCGCGCCGAGTGGGTCCTCTTCCCTGGCTGCAATTAGCAACGAGGAAGCACGCGCTCTTAGGGAGTGTGCACTTTCACTCGGGCACAGTGCCAGGAGCCACGTGGTGTGCGCAGCCCGCACAGGGCTCCCGCCCAGGGATTGTTCTTCACGGTTTCCACTAGCAGGGCACACGTGTGTCAAGAGGCTCCCTGTCTAAAGGCCTCAGGGCTGGGCTGTGCAGTGAAGGTCCTCCCCCCTCATCCCTGTGCAGATCTGCTCGGCGCCTGTCTGCACTGAGCACGAGGACCCTCTCCTCTGGAAGATGGGGGCCTCACTGTCCCCCAGCCTTTAAAACACAATTTTTCAATTACAGTTGATGTACAATATTGTATTAGTTTCAGGTGTACATCATAGCGATTAGACATTTCTATACCTTACTAAGTGACTCCCCCCCCTTGTAAGTCTAGTATCCATCTAGCACCATACTGAGTTATTGCAATACTAGAGGCCTGGTGCATGAAATTCGTGCATGGGAGTGGGGCGGGGCGGTCCCTCAGCCCGGCCTGCACCCTCTCCAATACGGGACCCCTCGGGGGATGTCCAACTGCCAGTTGCGGGTTCGGGCCTAAACGGGCAGTCGGACATCCCTCTCGCAATCTGGGACCACTGGCTCCTAACCACTCACCTGCCTGCCTGCCCCTAACCGCCCTCCCCTGCCAGCCTGATCACCCCTAACTGCTCCCCTGCCGGCCTGATCACCCCTAACCACCTCTGCCTTGGCCCCTTCCACCGTGACTTTGTCCGGCAGGAGGACTGGACGACTGGAAGATGTTCGGTTGACCCGATCTAATTAGCATATTACCCTTTTATTAGTATAGATTATGGATTATACTCCCAATGCTGTGCTTTACATGCCTGTGACTATTTCTTCCATCTGTGAATCTACTGTGCGTCCTCCTCCCATCTGGCTCTGTCCTGAGCTGTGTAGATGTGGCTGATCTTGCTGCCCCTAGAAGTCTTCCTGACCATCCGCCCCACAGCTGGGTCAGGTGCCCTTCTGGACTCTTCACATTTATCACACCACAGTGAAATTGTTTAAAGATCGTCTGGCTCCCCCTACCCCATATGACTCATTCCTCGTCGGATCCCTTAGCATGGTGCCCAGCACAGACTGGTACTATGACAGTCTTTTTGATACCTTTTAGTTATAGCCATGGACGTAGCGGCTTCTGCTTCACAGAATGCTGGCAGTCATAGTTTGGAAGCCATCAGAGCTTTATGCAAACGTTCTCATGCCTTTCCTCCCAGGTATATGGGAGGAATGCCTGTTCCTGGGCCCTGAATAGTCAAGGCTATTTGATAATCAGTCTCTCAGAATCCAGAGAAATCTCCACACTGGCTTCACGTTTCCTGTCTGTTGCTCTTTCTGGAAGAGGAAATTACCCAGCACTTCCCAAGCCGTTTGGCTCCCTGCCCTCAGGGCCTCTGCCAAAGCGAAGTCTGGTTCCTCGGCTACTCCTTCAGATAGCCCTGCACGCACAGACACGTCTGTGTATTTCTCCCCACGTATGTCTTTTCTTTAAAAAACGACAGTGATTATTTTCTTGTGCCCTTTTTTTACTTTGGTAAAATGTGCATGACATAAAATTTACCAGGTTAACTCTTTTTAAGTGTACAATTTAGTGGCCTGAAGGAGAGTCATATTGTTGTGGAACCATCACCATCATCTATCTTCTAGAACTTTTCTAAATGGAAACTCTGTGCCCATTAAACACTTAACTCCCCATTCCTCTCCCTCTCCCCCCGGCCCCTGACAATCACCACTCCACTTTCTATCTCGATGAATCTGACTGTTCTAGGTACCGCCTGTAACTTGTATTGGAATCATACACTATTTGTCCTTTCGTGCCTGACTTATTCCACTTAGCATAATGTTGTCATGGTTCATTTGTGTTGTAACATACCAGAGTTTCATTCTTTTTTTAAAGCTGAGTGATCATCTATTGTATGTATGCGTATACTACATTTTGTTTCTCCATTCATCATCCATGAAAAATGCTGCTATAAACATTGGTATAAAGTATCTGTTTGAACGCCTGCTTTCAAAATCCTTTTGGACATAAGAGTTAAAAGTGGAGTTACTGGATTATGTGGTAATTCTGTGCTTAATTTTTTGTTCAGCAGTGGCTGCTGCCCTGTTTTACATTCCCACCAACAGTTCACAAAGGTTCTAATTTCTCCACATCCTCACCAATGCTCATTTTCTGTTTTATTGAGAATAGCCATCCTAATGAGTGTGACGTGGTATCTCATTGTGGTTTTGATCTGTATTTCCCTAATGATGAATGAGGTTGAACATCTTTGCATGTGCTTATTGGCTATCTGTGTAACATTGGAGAAATGTCTTAAGTCCTTTGCTCATTTTTCAGTTGGTATTGTTACTGAGCTGTAGGAGTTTTTTAAAATATATTCTGAATATTAATCCCTTATCAGATGCATGATTTGCAGATATTTTCTCTAATTCTCTAGGTTACCTTTTTTCACTCTCTTGATAGTGTCCTTTGATGCACAAAAGTTTTTAATTTTGGTGAAGTCCAATTTATTTTTTCTATTGTTGCCTGTGTCATTGGTGTCATATCCAAGAAATCGTTGCAAAATTCAATGTCATGAAATTTTCCTTCTATATTTTCTTCAAAGAGTTTTATGCTTTTAGCTCTTACATTTAGGTCTTTGATACATTTTGAGTTTTTTTTATAGGTGGTGTTGAATAAGGATCCAACTTTATCCTTTTGCATGTGGAGACAGTTTCTCCCGCATCGTTTGTTGAAAAGACCGTCCTTTCCTTATTGAATAGTTTTGGCATCCTTGTCAAAAGTCATTTGACCACCTGTACGAGGGTTTATTTCTGGGCACTGTTCCATTGCATTGGTCTAGATCAGCGGTCGCCAACCTTTCGGACCTCATGGACCACCCGGGGTCCTCGGACCACCGGTTGGTGACCGCTGGTCTAGATGTTCGTGTGTAGGACCATACTGTTTGGATTACTGTAGCATTGTAGTAAGTATTAAAACTAGTAAATGTGAGTCCTCCAACACGACTCCTCTTTTTCAAGATTGTATGGTTCTTCAGAGACCCTTGAGCTTCCACAAGAATATTAGGAAGGGCTGTTCTATTTCTGCAAAAAAATAAAATAAAAAAAATGTTGCTTGGATTTACAGGGATTGCATTGCTTTGGGCATAGTGCCATATTAACAATATTAAGTCTTCCAGTCCACGACTAGGTGATATCTTTTTGATTACAGTTGATTCTTGAACAACCCTGGTTTGAACTGCATGAGTCCACTTATATGCAATTTTCAGTTGACCCGCAGTTTTAAACCTGGCAGTGTTCAACAGTCTGCCATAGTTTTTGGCTTTGGTGTAAGGATAATACTGGCCTCTCAGAATGAGTTAAGAAATATTCTCTCCTCTTTAATGTTTTTAAAAGAGTTTGAGAAGAATTGGTGTTAATTCTTTTTAAGAAAGTGTTGAATAGAATTTACCACTGCAGCCATCTGGTCCTGGGGAGGTTTTTGATTCAAATCCTTACCAGTTAGAAGTCTATATTCAGATTTCTTACTATTTATGTTTCAGTCTTGGAAGGTTGTATATTTCTCAGAATTTATTTCACTTAGATTACCCAAATTATTGGCATGTAGTTGCTCATAGTAACTCTTTTGTCATCCTTTTTATTTCTATAAAGTTGTTAGTAATGTCCCTGCTTTATTTCAGTAATTTGGATTTTTCTTTTTTTTTTAATTAATTAATATAGCCAGAGTTATTCAGTTTCTTATTGTGTAAATTTAGTTTGTTGGTTTGAGGTCTTTCTTCCTTTTTAAGTAAGTGTTTGCAGCTATAAATTTCCTTCCCTCTTAGCATTGCTTTCTTTGCATATCATACGTTTTGGTACATTTTGTTTTTGTTTTCATTGGTTTGAAAGTATTTTCTAATTCCCTTTGTGATTTCTTCTTTGACCCATTCATTGTTTAAGAGTGTGTTTAATTTCCACACTTGTGAAATTTTCAGATTTGTTTCCGTAATTGATTTCCAGTTTTTATTCCATTGAGATTGGAAAAGACAGTTTATGTGATTCCAGCAATTTGAATGAATTCTGACTTGTTTTGTGGCCTAATACATGATCTGTTTGGGGCAGTTTTCCATGTGCTCCTGAGGAAACTGTATATTCAGTTGTTGGGTGGAGTGTATATGTCGGGTAGTTCTGGTTGCTTTATCGTGTTGTTCGTTTTCTCTGTTTCCTTCCTGATCTTCTGTATGGTGCTTCTATCCGTTATTGACAGTGGGGGTGTCGAAGTTCCAGCTATTGTTGTAGAAACATCTATTTCACTTTCTAGTCTCAATGTCCGCTGCACGTGTTTTGGAGCTCCGATGTTTGGTGCTACATATTTATAATTGTATTATCTTCCTGGTGCATTGACCCTTTTATCGATACGAAGGAGGGTCTTGCCTTCAGTTTGTAAACAATGCGACATCTGTGAAGCGCAGCACAAGGAAATGAGGTACGCCTGTGCTTCGTCGGTACTAGTGTGGTCACTCCGTCTCCATCTCTCAGGGTTACTGTTTGTGTTGAATGTTTTCTCACCTTTCACTTTCAACCTAATTGCATTATTAGACTAAAGTCTCTTGTAGAGAACGTACAGTTGGATCCCGTTTGTTTTTTTATAAATTCACTTTTACAATCTGTGTTTTCTGATGGTAGACTTTTAATCTATTTGCATTTAAATGGTTATTAATACGGAAGATCTTAACTTTTGGAACTTTGTTTTGATTTTGTATGTCTTAAAGTTTTGTGTTTTTTTTTTACCCTTATTTGCTTCATTATTGCCTATATTTGTGCAGTGTTGACTTCTTTGTAGTGACATGATTTGGTTCCTTATTATTTATTTACTAGAGGCCCGGTGCACGAAATTCGCACACTGGGGAGGGGCAGGGGGTCCCTCAGCCAGGCCTGTGCCCTCTCGCAGTCCAGGAGCCCTGGGGGATGTCTGTCAGTCAAACATCCTTAGCGCTGCCGCGGAGGCGGGAGAGGCTCCTGCCACTGCTACTGTGCTCGCCAGCCATGAGCCCGCGCTCCCGCTGTGGGAGCACACTGACCACCAGGGGGCAGCTCCTGCATTGAGCCTCTGCCACTTGGTGGTCAGTGTGCTTCATAGCGACTGGTTGCTCTGCCGTTTGGTCTATTTGCATATTAGCATTTTATTATATAGGATTTTGTGTGCTATAGATATATGTTTTCTGTTGTTACAGTGCCATCCTATCTAATAAAAGAGTAATATGCAAATTAACCACCACTCTGCTACACCCACAAGCCACGCCCACCAGCCAATCAGGAGCGAATATGCAAATAAACCCAACCAAGATGGCTACCGCCACAGAGAGCAGGAGGGAGGCTTGGGTTTCCCTGGCAATGGAGGAAGCCAAGCTTTCCGCCTGCCATTGCCGGCCTAGGCCTCCACTCAAGGCTACAAAGTTTCAATGATAGAAGATACATAAACCCAAACAGAAATGGCGGCAGCCACGGAGCTGGAAAGAGCAGGAGGCTAGGGTTGCCCCCGGCGATGGAGGAAGCCAAGCTTTCTGCACACCCTGGCTGGCCCAGGCCTCGCTTAAGGCTACAAAGTTTCAATTATAGAAGATACATAAATCCCAAAAGAAATGTCTGCCACCACGGAGCAAGCAGAAGGCTTGGCTCTGCTCCAGGCTACAAAGTTTCAATTGTAGAAGATAAATAAACCCCAGATACCAGGGCCTCCGCTTGGGTCGCCAGGGGGCGTGGCCGGCCTGCAAACCACCACAGGCCCCTCGCACAGGCCACCCCACGCCCCAAGGGAACCCCCACCCTGATCCAGGACACCCTTTAGGGCAAACCAGCTGGCCCCCACCCGTGCACCAGGCCTCTATCCTATCTAATAAAAGAGTAATATGCAGATTGACCATCACTCCAACACACAAGATGGCTGCCCCCATGTGGTCAAAGATCCTGCCCCCATGTGAACACAAGATGGCCACCACAAGATGGCCAGCAGGGCAGGGCAGTTGGGAGGGACCAGGCCTGCAAAGGAGGGCAGTTGGGGGCGATCAAGCCTGCAGGGGAGGGCAGTTAGGGGTGACCAAGCCGGCAGAGGAGGGAAGTTGGGGGCGACCAGGCCTGCAGGGAAAGGCAGTTGGGAGGGACCCAGGCCTGCAGGGGAGAGCAGTTGGGGGGGACCAGGCCTGCGGGGGAAGGCAGTTAGGGGTGACCAAGCTGGCAGAGGAGGGAAGTTGGGGGTGACCAGGCCTGCAGGGGAGAGCAGTTGGGGGGGACCAGGCCTGCAGGGGAGGGCAGTTAGGGGCAAACAGGCTGGCAGGGGAGCAGTTAGGCATCAATCAGGCTGGCAGGGGAGTGGTTAGGGGGTGATCAGGCTGGCAGGCAGATGCGGTTAGGGGCAATCAGGAAGGCAGGCAGGCGAGCAGTTGGGAACCAGCAGTCCTGGATTATGAGAGGGATTGAAGAGGGTGCAGGCTGGGCTGAGGGACATGACCCTCCCCCTTGCACGAATTTCATGCACTGGGCCTCTAGTTATATATAACTATCTAAAATTAAAAGTTTTATTTGAATGACACCAATTTAACTTAAATGGCATAAAAAGAACTCTACAGCCCTTTCCTCCTTGGTTATTGATGTCACAGATTACAGCTTTGTGCATAGATTCATAAGTTTTTTTATTTTTATTCTGTGGAAAATAAAAACAGAGCGTGGAAAGGAAAGGTTTTAGAGGGAGCTATGGTAGGAATGTAGGGTTTTACTGCTTTAGTTTGATAGGAAGCCAGCGAGGAGCAGGGGAGGAGTAACTCCGAAGGCTCCCCTGTAGGCAGGCCTGTAGAGGGTGCCTAGGGAAGCACATGACCCTGTGCCCGGCTGTGCTCAGTTTAGACCAGACGGACCAGTTGCCATCATGGTAAGGAGCTGCATTCTATGTGTGATTTGAAGGTTTGTCTCCATGGTAGCATGGGTCAGTACTTCGTTCCTTTTAATGGCTGAGTAATATTCCATTGTACATTGTATATACCACATTTTTTATCCATTTATCTGTGGGAGACATTTGGGTTGTTTCTAACTTTTGGCTGTTGTGAATAGTGCTGCTCTAAACATGCATGTACACGTATTTGTTTGAAACACCTGTTTTCAGTTCTTCTGGTGATATACCTAAGAGAGAAAGTGCTGGTCATTCTGGTTGACTTTTTGAAGAACCAACAAACTTTTCCACAGCAGCGGAACCATGTTACACTCCCACCAGCCATGAACAAGCATTCTAATTTCTCTACATTTCCACCAACACGCCCCCGGTCCCCCATTTTTTTTTTTTTTTTTTATTAAAACCATCCTAGAGCATATGAAGTGATACATTGTGTTTTTCATTTGCATTTCGCTAGTGAATAATGATATTGAACATCTTTTCATGTACTTGTCCATTTGTTGTATATCTTTGGAGAAATGTCTATCCAGCCCTTCGCTTACTTATTTTTATTTTTTGTTGTTGCATTGTGAAAGATCTTTGTACATTCTGTGTACTAGATCCTTACTAGTTGTGCGATTTACAGATATTTCTCCCATTCTGTAGGCTATCTTTTAACTTTTTTGACAGTGTCCTTTGATGAATAGATGTTTTTAGTTTTGATTAAGTCCAGTTTTATTTATGTTTTTCTTTTGTTGCTCTTGCTTTTGGTGTCAGATAGAGTTTAGGTGTTTTGATTGAATTAAATACTGAATCCTAATGGACATGGTTATTTTTATTGAGAAAACAGCATTTTCCTGTTTGTAGGGGTGGTCACAGCTGCGTGCATTGAGTTAGGCTGCGTTTTGCCCCTTTGGAATGAGGGGAGTTGCTTCAGCTGATGGATGAGGTCCTGCCTCACTCTGATAATCCTTGGTTTTATGATCCTCTTAACTCTTAATAGTTAGCATATCCCCTCACTCTGAGTTCATCCACATTTTCTGGCAACCTTTAAATTCAGTGTATATACTTCTCCTCTCCCCTCCCGCCCCAGCTGACTCTCCTATTTCAGATGTACATGTCCAAATTGCTGTTCTGAAACCTTTTGTTTGTCCTGTCAGTTCTGTGTAAGGGTATTTGTCTTGTTACATCCTCCCCTGTCCTTGAACGTGCCCTTGAAAATTGACAAAACATTGCTAGGTTGCTAGATGAGAATGATTCTTAATTCCCATTTCTTTCTTTACTTAGGCAGGTTGAAGACTTTTAAAATGTTTTGAGCCTCTTCTGTGTTCCCTTTTCAGGTGAATTTTCTTTGTTTTACCTATTTTATCCGTGTGACTCTTACTTGGTACATTTATTTTGTATGAACTTTTCAGTAACATGAATAACTTGTCATATTAGTGGTGGATCTTTTTCCCTAACATTTTTTTTCTTCCTAAATTTCGTGTTTGTTTTTTTTTTCTTTGAAGAAGTTTTGAATTGTTATTGTCTTCCATTTTGATCTCCTTTATGTTGATGCTTAAAGTCCTACCCATCCAGAGGCCAGCTGCATATTCACATTAATTAGTTTCTTCTTTGTGACCATCTGGTTTATAGTATCAAGAGAGAAGCAAAATGGACTGTTTTAGCGTCCTCCAATAGCCATTTTGGCCTACACTTATTGATAACATCATTTCTTTCCCATTGATTTGTGGTGTTTCCTTTATCAAATTATGACTGTACATGCTGAGATCCAAATCTAGGCAATTCAGATGTTCCACTGTTTCTACATACTTTTTCTTTCTAACTAGGGCTTATTTACAATAAAATCACCCTTTTAGTGTTCAGTTCTATGAATTTTGATAGATGCCTCCACAGTCATCAATCACTCCTCCCTCAGTTTTATCATCCCTTAAAGGTTCCTTCTGACCTCTAGCCCCCCGGCAGCCACTGAGGTTTTTCTGTTCCTATGGTTTTGACCTTCCCAAAATGTCATCTAGGTGGATCAGACACTATGTAACCTTTTTCTTTCCTTTTTTAAAAAAATACATTTTATTGATTTTTTTTTTTACAGAGAGAAAGGGAGAGGGATAGAGAGTTAGAAACATCGATGAGAGAGAAACATCGATCAGCTGCCTCCTGCACACTCCCCACTGGGGATGTGCCCACAACCAAGGTACATGCCCTTGACTGGAATCGAACCCGGGACCCTTGAGTCTGGAGGCTGACGCTCTATCCACTGAGCCAAACCGGTTAGGGCTATGTAACCTTTTTCACTTGGCATAATGCATTTGAGATTTATCCATGTTATTGGGTCTACCAGTAATTAATTTATTTTTATTGCTGAGTAGCATTCCATGGTGTGGATGTACCACAGTTTGTTTATCCACTCCCTAGTTGATGTGAATTGGTTCTGGGTTTGCAAATAAAGCTAATTCCAAGTTTTGTGTGAACCTGAGTTTTCTTTCTCTTGGGTAAATACCTAGGCGTGGGATTGATGGATCGTGTGGTAAGGGTGTGTTTATCTTTATAAGAAACGGCCACATTGTGTTCCAAAGTGGCCCTGGCAGTTCACGAGCGTGCCGGTGGTTCCACATCCTTGTCAGCACTCGGTGTTGTCACGCTTTTTAAGCCATTGCCATAGGGAGGTCGTTGCCTCTCATTACAATTTTAATTTGCATTTCCCTAACGACTGTGGATGTCGAACATCTTTTCCTGTGCTTATGTGCCACGTGAGTCTTTGGTGAAGTGACTGCGCACATCTTTTGCCCATTTTTAAATTGGGTTGTTTGCTTTTATTACTGATTTTGAGAGTTCTTTATATATTCTGGGTATGGGTTCTTTATCAGATAAATGATTTGCAATTTCCAGTTGGTTGGCTTTTCTTGTCATTCTCTTAACTGTGCATTTCGAAGAGCAGACATTCTTAATTTTGATTGTCTATACATTGTAAAAGTCTGCATTATACTTCTGGTATTGTAACTATGAATTCTTTGCCTAACCCAGTGGTCGGCAAACTCATTAGTCAACAGAGCCAAATATCAACAGTACAACGATTGAAATTTCTTTTGAGAGCCAAACTTTTTAAACTTAAACTTCTTCTAACACCACTTCTTCAAAATAGACTCGCCCAGGCCGTGGTATTTTGCGAAAGAGCCAGACTCAAGGGGCCAAAGAGCCGCATGTGGCTCGCGAGCCGCAGTTTGCCGACCACGGGACCCAAGGTTACAACAATTTCCTCCTATTTCTTCTTGAAGTTTTATAGTTTTAGATTTTATATTTTGGTTTGATCCATTTTTAGTATTTTGTTTTGTTTGGTAAATGGTGCAAGGTATATAGGCTTCTATGGACCAACCAGTTTACTCATAAGAGGTTTAAGGAAATGACAGGGTTTATGGTAGGAGGGTATGTGGAACATCCCTTTTCAGTGGGCTGAACAAATGCTTTCTTCTGTGTAAAAGGTCTTTCCCAGTTGCAAGATAGCTCACCCTGCACATTCTGCCATCCTTGCTATCAAAGCTTTAAAAAACAGTAAGGAAAATGAAAAGGTGTGCATAAATTTCCTTTATACTGTTCCTTGGGGCTTAAAGTGGAACTTGTTTCCAGGTGAAATTATATACAGTAGTGTTCCTGGAATAAGAAGCATTTCCTAAAGCTTTATCAAAATCAGCTCTTGAATCAATTGACCTTAAAGAGAATCTCTGGGGTTTTTTTCCTTCAAAAGTTAAATAGATGATAAATATGTTCCTCCTGGCTAGGAAGTGGTATTTTTTAATCAGGAAGAATGGATTTAAATATCATTGAGATATGGGAAAGCCTTCATGTTTTTGTAATCCTCACCTGAGAATATGTTTAATAACTTTTTTCTTTTTAGAGAGAGAGGGGGAAAGGAGGGAGGGAGCGAGGGAAGGCGGGGGAGGGAGAGAGAGGGAGAGAGAAAGAGAGAGAGAGAGAAACATAGATGTGATAGAGAAACATTGATCAGTTGCCTCCCGAACGTGCCCCGACTGGGGATTGAACCTGCAACCTAGGTATGTGTCTGGACCAGGAATTGAACCCACAACGTTTTGGTGTACGCGATGATGCTCCAACCAGCTGAACCACTCAGCCAGAGTGGAAAAGCCTTTAAAAGTTATAGTTTTAAAATATAAAACTTTGCCCTGGCTGGTGCAGCTCAGTTGGTTGGGCCAAGCACCAAAAGGTTGCTTTTCCATTTCCGGTCAGGGCTCAGTTCCTGGTTGGGGGCATGCAGTCGATATGATGCTCTAACATAGATATTTCTTTCTTTCTCCCTCTACCTTCCTCTCTAAAAATCAATAATCATCTTTAAAAAAATTAATGAAATATAAAATTTTAAGTTTATGATACAATCATTATATTCAAAGGCAAATGCTTGATTGAAAAGCCGCTGACACTTGGCATCTATTTCTAGCTTACTAGTCTGTTCATTGAATTTTCATTGAGGCTCAGGCTGGCAGAGGTTAGAATGGAGACCTCGAGGCATTGCTCTGTGTTACTTGAGAAATACTGGAAAGACCTACCGAAGGAGAATGAGGCAGTGACCGGGCAGGATGTGTATGTAGTAGCATAGCTTTGTTGGGATGGGACAAAGCTGGATTCCAGCCAGTTGTGGTTCAGCCAACAGTTTTGTCCCCTGACTTTCTCTTAAATTCTGGGTTTGGAGTCCAGATACCCGGGTTGAGGTGTGGTTCTCCGGCATTAAAACTGAATTCTGGGCAGGTGAGGTGGTGAATCTGAACCTGCCTTAGGTGAAGGGGTTGGGTTCTCAAACCACACGCCCCTCGTAAGTAGCGTGAGAACTGGTGGAGGTCTAGACTTGTCCAGTGAATTGGAAAAGGACTGCGTTTATTTAAGGAAGGAACATTTTTCTCACGTTTTGAAGTTGCCTTTTTTAATTTGTCTCACGTTGCTGAATTTTTAAAAATTGCAGTAAGGTACCCATAAAATTTACCGTCGCAACCACTTTGAAGTAGCATGAAGTGCATTTACATTGTTGTGCACCCTCCAGAAGGTGTGAAACTGAAACTCCACCCATTAAACAATCCCTCCCCATTTCACACTCCTCCCAGCAGCCCCCAGCAACCACTGTTCTGCTTCCAGTGTCTCTAAGTTTGACCTCAGATGAGTGGAACCGTCCAGTGTTTGTTTGTGTGACTGGCTTATTTCACTTAGCATTATGTCCTCAAGATTCACTCATGTAGCATATGACACGATTTCCTTCTTTTAAAAAAATTAGTTGATGCTGCTCATCAATTACTCAGATATGTAAGTACCTCTAAGTATACAGTTTCTATTCTTGGTACTGGAGGGAGACATGGGGAAGAGATGGAGTCTGCTGTCAGTTACCTGTGTAGTAAGGACATGCACACAGATAGCTATTGTGAATTAGGGGAAGTTACATCCCACGAGGAGGAACAGAAAAGGGGCTGGTGTCTCTGTACCTGTTCTGCAGACCAGCGCCTGGGATGGCCCTGGCGCTTGTTAGAAATGCAGACTCCCAGGCCCCACCCCCGCCCCGCTCATTCAGACGGTAGATTAAAACATTTTTTTAATTGAGATGTCATTTACCTCTAACGTTCTATTAGTTTCTGGTGTACAAGATAATTTTTCAATAGTAGTTGTATTTCTTCCCTTTTCCTTTTTTATCCTCACCCAAGGATATGTTTATTGGTTTTAGAGAGGAAAAAGGGACAGAGAGAGACATCGATGTGAGAGCGAAACCCATCAGTTGCCCCCACAGGCACCCCAACGGGATCAAACACGCAGCCTTTTGGTGTACAGGACGACACGCCAAGCAGCTGAGCCACCCAGCCGGGTGGATTTCCTTCCTTTTTAAGGCTGAATACTACTCCGTTGTACGTGTAGAGGACACTTCGTTTATCCATTCATCTGTCCTGGACAGTTGGGTTGCTCCCATTTTGTGGCTTTTGTGAATAGTGCTGCTATGAACAAGGAAGGGCTATTTTTAACTTAAAGTTTTTCTTCTTACTTAATTTTCTTAACACTTCAGTGTCCGGTACTAATATTGCTAGACACTAGTAAGATGTACTATTAGTAATGTTTGAAATGTTGGCGTTTAAAATTTCCTCGGGTGATGTGTGTTGAAATATTGTAGGGTGATGTCTGTAAAGTACTTTGAACGTGACGTGGATTATTAGGTTGTCTCGTATTAAATCACTGTTTTCCTAGGTCAAAAACAGACAAACATCAGCAAGTGCCTGTGGTTCAAACTATTTGTTGAAAGAGAAAGAAAGCAAATGTGGTGACAAACGGGGGTTTCCCTGTGAAGAACACACAGATGTTTGTACCAGTCTTCCACCTTTCTCTGTGTTTGAACTTTCTCAAAATAAGGAGTTGGGAACAAATAGGTAGTCAGCATACAAAAATGATCTCTCGGCAGATACGTGTTGGTGAGGTTAAGTGTGCTGACGACATTCTCGCTGGAAGTAATTGCCTATAGTAGCATTGACATGCCCTTGGAATTCTAAAACTCTACCGTTGATTCAGAGTATAGAGCAGAAGGAAAGCTATTTCACTGTGTGAAACTTCTGAATCAGCGTGGGAAAAAGAACAAAAAAATAAAGAACTGTATACATGGGCATTAAGAAGAGAGGAGCCTGGTAACATCTTACGGAGTCTCTTTTCCATGGATGCCAGTTAAAGACAGATCCACGGTAGGAGAGAAATAGAGTGATCATCGGTTTCTGAGAAACCAATGCCTATTTTCTCAGTTTTTGTCAGGAGATCAAAAATGGCTCCTCTCTAGGCGTGGTCCTGACAGTCTCTGTAAGAAAGGCTACATCTCTGGAATTCGAAGACGTCTTATCCCCATCTCCCTTCCCTTGTTGCCTCAGGTATCAGCCGAAGCACATTTTGCTCAGGATTACTGGGGTCTGCTGGGCAACCAAGGCAGATGGATGAAGTTATGAGATGCTAATTGAACATTTCCCTGTGGTGATAACAACCTCTGGTTTTATCTTTTTTCTGTTTTGAATCCAAAACAGATCCCTAAAGAAGTGGCTGACATCTTTAACGCCCCTAGTGACGATGAAGACTTTGTCGGTTTCCGAGAGGACGTTCCCATGGAAACCCTCTCCTCCGAGGAGAGCTGCGATAGTTTTGACTCACTGGAGTCGGGGAAACAGGTACGGATGCTTCCTTTCAAGGCAGGCGTGTGGGGCCGGAAGCCTGGGTCTTGGTTCAAGTGCCCTTTTCTTTGACCGTGGTCTGAGGTTGGTGATGCTAGTCCATTGCCCAGCATTTTATTTTGTAAGCGTCAGGCCTTCATGTTTCAAGAAACTGGTGAGAGTACCTAGCTCGCTTTTGCTGTTTAAATCCTTTTGTACAGTAAATTATTTTTTAAAATAAAGGGGGCCTCACATGATCCGATCCATTTTCTGTGCAACCTCGGGGCTGCTGCCTGTGGCACGGCTGGATTCAGAGGCCCCCACGCAGCTGGCAGGGGAGGGCTGCCTGGCACAGCCGCACAGCGATGCCCACAACACGCGGGGCAGCCCTGGAATGTGTGGTCACCGTGGGGCAATTGCGTCCCTGCCCCCGCAGCGCGGTTCTGTCCGCACCTCCCTCCTGGAATTGCTGGGGAGAGCATTTTTCTCTCTGTAATCACTTGGATCTGTGGCACACATACGTTACAGTTCTCCGAGAGTTAGATTCCTTAATCATAAATCCTCGTCGGCTGCTTATGGAGGTGTATGTTGTGCCTGAGCAATTGCACGGCCCACCAAAAGATCTAGCCTTTTCTCCTGAAGCAGCCGTGGGCAAACTACGGCCCGCGGGCCGGATCCGGCTGTTCTATCCGGTTCTCTTGCTCTCCCCTCCGCTCCTTTACTTTGAATGTATATTAGTTCACACAAACACTCCATCCATGCTTTGGTTCCGGCCCTCCGGTCCAGTTTAAGAACCCATGGTGGCCCTCGAGTCAAAAAGTTTGCCCACCCCTGTCCTGAGGTCATCGCGGCGCTCAGAATTCCTCATTCTCCCTTGACCACGGTCTCTCATTAAAGGCTGTAAATGAAGCCCACCTGCTTCAACCGGGCACGTGCTGGAAGGGAAGCAGTTCATGCCTCGGCTGGCCTCGGTGGGAGCTGTTCTTTCCCGGGACATGGGCCTCCCTGTCTGTGGGCCTCACCTTACTTGTCTCCCCAGCCTTGGCCCCGCCAGCCCCCTGCTCCCACTCCCCACGTTCTCCCCCTCTCAGTTGCACCTCTTGTTCTTTGTTGTCATCTCCCCTGTGTTTCCTGTCCCCGTTCGTGGGTGTTCTCGAGGCCTTGTCTTCAGACTTTTCACTCAGTGGTCTCGGTCGTTGACCTGGTTTCAGCTGGCACCTTGACGTTTGAAGGCTGGGCTCCTCCCTCCAGCCCCAGAAGTATTTCTGACTGCCAGCCGGGTCGATCCCGATTAGTCAGGGAGATCTGGAACTCACCCTGCCCTCCCCTCCTTGTCTGTCTGGCTTCCCCTGTGCTATCTCTATCTCTGGTGTTCTTGACCTTCTTCCTCTATCTCCCCGACTCCCTTCCAGGAGTTAATCTCTCCTCCATTCCTTCCCTTCTCTTCCCCGTAGCTCTTAGCTCAGCTGTAGAACTGACCAAGGCTCATAACCTATCGCCTAGTATTGATTTTTAAAAATAACCAAGGGTTCCCAGAGAGCCAGGAGCGGTGCGAGGGCTGTAACCTAGAATGCAGCGAGGCCGTGTGGCGTGCGTATTTGCTTCATGCAGACCCACGGTCCAAGCGTTTCCTACACCCTGTGGAGTGAGGAGGATGTGAGCCTTGGCCTTGGTTTAGGGCTGTGGCTCAGTTCTTTTTCTCTGTCAGAACTGGCCGCCAAAGATATTGATTTCTCCCAGGCTGACCACTGCCCTGTGAGGCCAGCTCAAAGGCTAGAAACGCCAGAGGATGGACCGTGGGAACTTGCTGCTGTAAGGCCTGGCCTCTGCAGGCTCCAGGCAGGGACGGTGGGTGTCCGATCCACACTCAGACCCCTTGCCCCAAATCGGCCTGCGGGGGCCGGCTGTGGGCTCTAGGGACCAGATGTTTCCTGCCCTCGGAGATAGCAGGTTCGTGGGAGGGTTCCCCAGGAGCCAGCCACGCACCTTTCTTCCTTCATCATAAATCTTGTCTGCTGCTTCCCCATCCCGCCCCGCCCCCCGACACACTCAGATCCATGTTAACCATCCGAGAGGAGCCGCACGAACTTGTATTCAGTATGTGTGGCAACGCTGAGTTTGGTGTCTCTGAAACACAGTATGAATTTCACTTTCAAGAAATTTCCTGTGTGTGTCTGTGTGTGTGTGTGTGTGTGTGTGTGTGTGTGTGTGTGTGTGTGTTTCCAAGCTACCAACAAAGGAACAAAGTAATTTAGCTCTGATCACACTCACTCCAGTTACCCATAGTAATTCATAGGAGACATTTTTAAGCTTAAAAAGTGCTGGATATAGGCACTTTTCTCTATCTCCTGTAAGTTTTTCCACTTGTCTGTTACATCTATTTTTCTCCCGAGATTACCTGAGCTCAAAGAAGTGTATCATTAAAGTCAGGCAAAGGCATGGGGGCAGATAGAGATTCTCCAACCACACGTGGAGTGAGGAGGGGTCAGCTGCTCCGTTGGGGGTGGGAAGAAGAGGCGTCAGGCACCTGGGGACCCGGTCCCCAGCCCTGGGTGCCAGCATGGAGGCGGCTCCGCGGGGTCTCCTTTCTGAACCACGCTTGCTTTTCCCGTCTCACTTCCAAGCATGCCCTTTAGTTAGGAAGCCCAGTTTTCTTCTTTTCATTAGTTCAAAGGAAAGAAAACGTCTTTATTCGAAGATGACCTCCTTTTTTAAGAGTCAGTTATGTAACAGCTTTCCTTCTGCTCGCTTGCTGCCTGGGCACTCCTGGGGGTCATGGAGGGTGGCAGCGTCCCTCAGTCCCTGTGGCAGTGGGCAAGGGAACCACGGCCCTAGGCTCATTGGTGGGCGGGCGGGGGAGCAGGGTCTCCAGCCCCTTCTTTCCTGCGGAGACCCTGTGGTCTGGGAAAGGCAGGCATGCTCACTGCCTCGGAGGGAAGGCTCTGGGGGGCTGTTAGAGAGGAAGGCCGCGTGGGAGGGAGCCAGGTTTCCCCCACAGCTTCTCCCCATGGCTTTGTGGTTCCGCGGGAAAGCAGGCATTCCTGATGGCCAGCCTGGCAGGAGGAACGGAACGCCACGCCAGCAATGCTTATCGGTCAGACAAGCCGATGGAGGCTGTGGACATTGAGTTTTTGAAATCATTCAATTCGTGGGTTTAAATTTCTGTAAGCTGCAGAAAATGTGTGTGTGTGTGTTTGTGTGCGCACACGCTTATTGTGGTAAAACATGCATAACAAAATTTACCACTGTAACCATTTTTACTTTTAACTTTTGATTGATTTCAGAGAGGAAGGGGGAGGGAGAGAGAATCATTGACCGGCTGCCTCCTGCACGCCCCCTATTGGGGATTGAACCTGCAACCTGGGCATGTGCCCTGACTGGGAATCCAGCTGTGACCACCTGGTTCACAGGTCGACACTCACCCACTGAGCCACCCTGGTTGGGCATTACCACCCTTAAGTGCAGACCAGTTTCCAGTTTCTTGCCAGCGAGACGCTAGGTGGCCTTAGTATGTTCCCGGTGTTGGGCAGCAGACACCGTTATCCATTTCCAGAATGTGCTCACTGTCTCAAACGGGAACACCACTCCCACGAAACGGCTCCCCACGGCCCCGCGCCCCAGGGAACCCCTGTTCTTCTCTCTCTCTCTAATGTGTGTGTGCTTTTAATTTAGCAGGATGTGCGCTTCCGTTCCAAGTACTTCACAGAAGAGCTGAGAAGAATTTTTATAGAGGACACCGACTCGGAGACGGAGGACTTTGAGGGATTTACACAGAGCGACCTGAGTGTAAACAGTAGCCCAGAAGGAAAGGTAATAATGAGGGAGTGTGGGTTGTAATAGCTTCAGTCCTCTTTCTGAATTCCGTTTTTACTTGGAAGAAGTCACTTCACAAAGGGAAAGATTGTACTTGTTCTTACCTGTTTATCTCCAAAGCAATTAACACAGTGCAGATGTTGCCATTCCAGGATGAATCCCTGGTCCCCCAGTCCAGTGGTCGGCAAACTCATTAGTCAACAGAGCCAAATGTCAACAGTACAACGATTGAAATTTCTTTTGAGAGCCAAAAACCGACTTCTGTGCATGGGCCACGAAGTTTCAATCGCACTGTATGTGGGCGCCCGCACATGGTATTTTGTGGAAGAGCCACACTCAAGGGGCCAAAGAGCCGCATGTGGCTCGCGAGCCGCAGTTTGCCGACCACTGCCCCAGCCCATTGTTCTCTGCGGGAAAATCCAATCGTCTCCCCTCCTTTGGAGTTTGGGGGTTGTGTCTCAGGTGTCCCTTAACGGTCCTTATCAAAGACTTGCTTGGGGGGTCTATTTGGGAGTAATAAGGTCTTTAAAGTCATTACTTCTTGTGTGTGAAGTAATGTTCTTGCGTTTGTAGTTAATTTGGCCGAAGTCTTGGAGTCTTCCCTATGCATTTTGACTTGGAAATTTTTTGATGTGCTTTGTGGTGGTGGTTTTGTTTTTTGCAGAGAGAGGGAGTTTAGAGAAACATCGATGTGAGAGCAACATCAATCGGCTGCCTCCTGTACCCCTCCTACTAGGAATCGAGCCTGCAGCCCAGGCATGTGCCCTGACCGGGAATTTAATCGTGACCTCCCGGTTCATAGGTCGACGCTCACAGGCCGGGCTAGCACTCCCATTTCTATCTGAGGACGAGTCTTAGGTCCTGCACACCATTTTCTTTGTTCCCCGTGTTACTTGGCATCCAGACCTGCCACCTTGGCTGTTCCCTGTGCAGGAGCCCAATGTGTAGTGCTTTGCTTCCAGCCCCACGGTCTGAAAGGAACACCGTCGGCCAGTGGCTGAGAATTTGTGTTCCTACTAAGTTCCCAGGTAGTGCAGGTGCTCCTGGGACCACCCTGAGAGGAAGCCCTGATCCAGGCTGTAGACCACAGAGAGAGTCCTCCTTCTAAACTCAGCTCCCTGGGGGCAGGGGGCGGCGAGTACCTGCCCTTGGACTTGATCCAGTACAAACTACTTGAGCCCTGGACTGAAAAGCTCAGAGGAACTGCTAAGAAGAAGGGGGAGCTTTCAGCTATTTAATTCTTTCCTAAAATAAGGTCTGATGCTTTTAAATGTGTCCTTTTGAAAGTCTGTTACAACATCTTTGTTTTTTCTCATTTTGTTAGCTCGAGGGGTCCGATTTGAGCGACGATGGTAGTGAGGCGTCAGTGAGTGAGGAGGAGGGAGAGGACGAAGAAGAAAAGGCCACGCCCAGGAGAAGCAGGCCCAGGAGAAGCAGTATCGGTCTCCGCGTAGCCTTGCAATTCCCCAAGAAACTGGCCAAAACAGCCGACAGAAAGCATTCTCCTGAGCCGTTGTTTTCCAGCTCTTGCTCACAGGACAATACAAAAGCCGTTCTCCGGAGAAAGAAAAGCTGCAGACAAGGGAAGGAAAGGGAAGATTCGGCCTCCGAGCCTGAGGATGACTCCAGGGACGAGGAGGGCCAGGAGAGCTCGGACCCGCTGCTGAAAAGGACCATGAACATCAAGGAGAACAAGGCCATGGTAAGGCCCCACCTGGGGGCGGGCACCTGGGGGCGGGCACGGGGCTCCAGCCAGGCTCACAGACTGCACCCTGCCAGCTCTGCTTCGCTTCTCTTAGGAAATGTGCTCTGGGGACTGTGCATCCCTTTCTCTTTTCCTGAGCCCCGAGTGGTAGTTCCCTCCTGCACTGTTTTTAACCCTGTGCCTTGAGCTCATGCCGCTTCCAGTGTGTGGAGTGGAGTTCTAACTCTCGTGGTTTTGAGCCGAGAGGAGCTGAACCACTGGCTGGCCCGTTCCCGGCAGAAGGAAGCTGTAAACGAGGTGTCGGGAGCCCACTTCGGAGTGGCCGTGGCAGGCCAGGCAGGCGTCTTGCAGCCCAGAAACTGGTCTCCTGGGGTCGCCTGCTGTGGTTTCAGGACAATATCTGGAGGAATGAAACAGGTCTAGGCATCAAAACAAACGGAACTTCATTTTAAAACGTCTTCCCTCGATTAAGGCAACAAAGCGAAATCTGTGTCTAGTTTTTCTGCACGTGGTCAGGGACTGTTGTTAGCGTCATAATTTTAAAAATCCTACCACGCAGAGTCACTTTTAGCATTTTTGGTGTGTGTCTTTAATATTTTCTTTTAAAGAAGGGTCACGTAATGATACTGTATATACAATCTTATATGGCAAATAAGTTACCCAAGAAAATAGAAAGCTTGCTTTCGGGTGGAATTTATCCTAGGACACATTTGTCTTATTATCAGCGAAGGGGAATTTTTAATACCGAGTCTGTCTGCCTGCCTCTTTAAAATAAGAACTAGGTTCTGCCCGACCTTTTAGTGACGCCTATCCATGTGTGTAACCCTAAAACGAAAAAGAATCCTAGTGAAATGGCACGATTGGCATATTAACGGCTGTTACTTGTTCTTGACTTTGTGTTCATTTGGAAATATTTTCGGAATTTTTATTGATGAGAACTTGGGTTTCTTGGAGCTCTCGATGACTGTCAGAATGATCTAGTTCAGCGGTCACCAACGTTTCGGGCCTCACGGACCACCGGTTGGCGTCCACTGAGGACTTGCGGCAAGTGCTGGGTGAGCTAGATGTGGGAATACTTACGTACCACCCTTTCTTTGTTCCGAATGCCAGCTCGCTCAGTTACTGGCCGAATTGAACTCGGTGCCCGACTTCTTCCCGGTACGAACCCCGAGCTCAGCTTCCGTAAGTGGCGCTCCTTTTAATTTATTCCGATTGCCAGGTGGCTTGTTTGCCAGAAGGCACCCAGCTGCACATGTCTCTGCTCTTGTTTTCAGAAGAAGAAAACGGCGAGGCGGGCCTTCTCGGAGGGGCAGATCCCCAGGCGCACGAACCCCACCCGGAGCGCACGGCCGCCTGAGAAGTTCGCCCTGGAGAAGTTCACCGTCTCCGCCGCCCAGTTTGCAGAAGAGTTTTACCGCTTCAGGAGAAGGAAGACAATTAGTGGGGTATTTTTTGACCTTAGTAAACAAATTATTTTGTCGCAGCCAGCGGTCCTCTAACATCACAGTCGCTCCAGGGCTTAAAAGGTCGGAGGTTCTGCCCCAGTCGATCTGCAGCGGCTGAGAATTGGCCGTTTTATGAATTCCCAGGTGGTTCTCGTGCTAACTGCAGGGCCCGGGACCTCTGGTGGAGGCAACGCAGGCCTGGCCGAGGCTCTGGCTAGCTTTGGGGTTTTGCTTGGGGCAGTGGTCGGCAAACTCATTCGTCAACAGAGCCAAATATCAACAGTACGACAATTGAAATTTGAGAGTCGAAAACTGACTTCGGCACATGGGCCACAAAGTTTCAATTGCACTGTACGTGTGCGCCCGCACGTGATATTTTGTGGAAGAGCCACACTCAGGGGCCAAAGAGCCGCATGTGGCTTGCGAGCCGCAGTTTGCCGACCACGGGCTTGGGGGGAAAGAAAGGAAAGTCCTCCTAGCCTCTGTTTTAGGACTGAGGCATTTCAAGTGCCTTCGGGCAGGAGGGAGAAACTCTGGACTCTTCCCATTTGTGGGTTTGGCTGTTCATTGTGGTTCACGTCCCTGTCCTCAGAGTTGCCATGGAAGGAGCCTGACACACCTCAACGAATGCATGATTTCAGGAGGCTAGAAGAGGGACACAGTTAACACTAACTAATGGTGTTAGAACTCTGTAAAATTAAAAAAGTGACCACTCAGCGTATCTGATGCCAGCTTCTGCTTCGTCTCCTCCCAGGGGCGGTGCCAGGGGTACCGGCGGCGGCACCGGGTGTCTTCCTTTCGGCCCGTGGAGGACATCACTGAAGAGGACTTAGAAAACGTCGCCATAACTGTCCGAGATAAAATCTATGACAAAGTTCTGGTAAGTTACACAGGACGACAGTGCACATGATTGGGACTCTCCCTGGGACTCCAAGGCACTGGGATTTGAAATCCGGCATTGTGTGTACACTGTGTCTGGGCTTACGCCCGGACCTCTCCCCGGGGCTCCGAGTGGGCTCTGAATTGGAGAGTCCGCTGTAACTGGGGAAGGGGAGACGGCTCGGAGCAGGAATTCTTATCAGAGGAGAGGTTTGTGTGGAGGGAGGCGGGGGTATCGTTTAGAAAAACATTTATTTATAGTTGTTCTATTTTGAATATCTCTTTTTTTATGTTTTAAACATTGAAAAATATAATGGGCTTTTTGGTTAATAGAACCATAGGAACTACAGTTGGAGAGACTCTTTGGGAGGAGGTGGGTTAAAAGTTGCTCTCGGTGGTAAGCTTTGTTTTAGGTTGGGAGTGGGACAGCTGTCGCAGGCAGTGCTAAAATGTGAGGCTGTCCCAGTCACCAGGATCCAGGTTGGAGCTGAGCGATGCTGTTGGGGCGCATGGCACTTGTCATCGGTCCCCCTTCGTGGGCCCTGCCCCTCCTGCTCTCCCTCCCGTCTCTCTGGTCATTTCATTTCTTCCAGGCTCCCTGCTCCGTCTCATCTGCCCTAATAGCTTCTGTGGCCCAGAACTAAAAGTGCGTACCGGCTGCCGAGGTGCCATGGTCTGCTTGCCTCTAGGAGAGGGCCACGTGCACAACAGCGTGGGGCCTCGTGGGCATCGCCCCGGGATTCCGTGCTCAGCCTCTCACCACCTTCTCCCCTCAGGGTAACACGTGCCATCAGTGTCGGCAGAAGACCATCGACACCAAGACGGTGTGTCGGAACCAGAGCTGCGGTGGCGTGCGGGGGCAGTTTTGTGGGCCGTGCCTGCGGAATCGCTACGGGGAGGACGTGAGATCGGCGCTGCTGGACCCGGTAGGAGCAGTGTGCGCGTTTGCCATGAGTGGTATTGGCGACGGGGAGCTTGCCAGTGGGGCTCCCTGGACCCTTTTGTCGAGGACCAGTAGCTGCAGAGCCCTGAACCCTCCGTTCTCTCTGCATCTTAAGATACTGGGAGAAATGAAGACGCGGGTTTCCTTCTGGAAAGGGAGTGGGCTGACCCGTGGATAGGATAGGAGACAAGGCTGCTCTGGGCTTTCCAGGGTCAGCCAGGCTTGCTTACAGTGGTCAGGTTCAGCGAGGCACTGCTTTGTGTGCCCGGCCCTGCTCTGAGGTTTCACATCAGTTAATGCATTTACCCTTATGAAGCAGGTCTATAACCTCCCTATGCCTTGGTTCCTTCTGTAAAGTGAGCAGCATGGTTAGTAAGTCTGACCTCGAACCTGGGGCTTCTGTGCTTGTACCCTCTTGTACGGCAGTCATGGGGTAGATACACTGTCCCTAATTTGCAGATGACGATAAACTGCCACTCAGGTGACGTGATTTAACCACAGGCACGCAGATGGGAAGTGGAAACCCTAGCGTTCACACCCAGGTCTTACTGATCTGCTTTTTTACCAGCATCTACTGGTTATGCTAGCTGGCCTAAAACCAACATTTTCCAGTGTCTCTCCATGTGTGATATTGGGGGATCAAACTTTCTGGGCCTTTTTGAGAGGAAGGAGACAGGTCATCCCCCCACCCCCACCCCAATGACCTAGATGAAAAGGTGGCAGGTGACCAGAGCCTGGAGGGGAGGCCCGCTGAACCAGGCCTGACAACATGGACGCCTGCCCTCATCTCCTCCTAGGGGTGGATGTGCCCTCCCTGCCGGGGGATCTGCAATTGCAGTTACTGTCGGAAGCGCGATGGCCGCTGTGCCACGGGGATCCTTATTCATCTGGCCAAGTTTTACGGTTATAACAACGTCAAGGAGTATCTGGAGAGGTAAGTCTCACAAATCAGAACAGGTGGCAGACACTCGAGGCAGGTCGTGGTTGCCTTGTTTCAGGCTGATTCTTACAGTCCACCTGGAATGTAGCTCTTTGCATCGGAGAGACTCAGGCCTGATGTTTTCCCTGTTAGGAAGTTTCCTCCTTTGCTAGGATTTTCAATGTGGGGCTGCCTGTGTAATACAGAAACGGAGTGTACGAGGCAGCCTTGACCCTACTGGGCAGAGAAGAGAGGTTTGGGGGATGCAGGACGAGGAGATGGAATTGTGGTTCCCAATAAATTTGAAAAGCACAGTTTCAGAATGAGACAAACCCCAGCTGGGGCCTGCCTCCAATGAAGCAGGAGTCAGGCCTGCTCGTAAGATCTCAGGGCTTTGTGCTCCTACCCCTCATATTAATTCCTTATCACACGCCTTCCTTTTCTCAGCTTACAAAAGCAGCTGGTAGAAGACAATTAGGAGGAAGAACCACCAGCCAACTCGTCTTTGTGTATTCCACCAGCAAGACATGCCTACGATTTCTTACCGTTGTGTTTTTATAAAGAAATTCTTTGTAGATCTAAATACTACTTTTTGTTAAGATTGTTTATATGCTTACAAAGATATCTCAGGAAGACAGCTAAGCACCTTGAGGAATCTTATATACACAGGTTAATGATTAGAAAGCAGCTACAGTTCAGGTAAGTTCCGGAGAAAACCTTGTATAAGCAGCTCTTGCCTTAGACACTGTTTAATTACAGATGCTGCCTTGACCTTTTACCTCCCAGTTAGTAACTCTAGGCCACGTTGTTACAGCACCTTCAGTTTACCTTATCCTGACCAATCGTTCAAACCACCTAGTGTAACCTGCTCTGGGTGATTGGAAATTCCTATTGCAGAACGTTCCCCTAAATTACAAAGTGCAATTAACCACAGATGAGAGTACTAGAGTTTTCGTTTTTATTAAAACTTGAATGAACAAAAAGTGGACTGTCACGTTACCGACACTGGAGGCCTCGGAGCGTCCGCCTCTTCATTCAGGATTGCCTGGGGCCAGTTGCTTCTATATTTTAAAAGAATGTAAGAGCTAATTTTTAATTTAAGGAGATTTTGTTTACTATCTTACAAGAACTAAAATCCCGCTTACTGACCAGGAGTCTTCCAACCCCTTTGTTTTTGAGGTGGTATTTTCAATGGGAGCGACACTGTTCTGGGGAAAGCTAAACATTATTGAACATGTTCTGACTAGGTTTCCAAGCATTTCTTTCTACGTTTGCCTCTTTCTCTTCCCCACTTTTTAAGGATGGTGTTTAAGAAAAGTTAATGCACAGTTACTTAAAAGTTACAGAAGCTGGAATGTTTTATGCCTCTCAGTAGAATAGATGTGCAGGAGAACAGCGCAATGACAATGAAAAATCCTCACTGTGTTCGCCGGGCCTGGAGGAGTGAGGTCCCATCTACGCCTCCAGCAGCAGAGCCACGCCTGCCAGGACCCACTTGGCCGTCTTCTCTTTGCTCCTCAACCTGAAGGTCCAGATGTAGTTGGGGCCCCTCATTTTGGTTTTGTACACAGGGCACTCATAGGTGTGTTTGGTTTCCTGTCTGTCCATGGGTATGGCTTTTGCAAAGATGACTGGCATCGCCGATGTCAGCTCCTTGAGGCGGGCTTCAGCAATGGTTCCGGACTGGGTGTCCCATCTCGCACCTACAGCAAAAAGAACGCAAGGGTGGGACATGTTGGGCCGCATCTTGTAACTGTTGCAGGCAATAAATGTTCCCGTTTTGTCACGTTACTGCTTGTCGGTGACTTCCTGACTGAGCTATGAGAGGGAGGTTAAGATTCCTGCTCTCCACGTGCCACGCACACACGGTAAGCAGACCATTGCTCCTGAGCTTAACACCTACACTCTTAGGAAACGTAAATTTTATGAAAACAGATCCCATAACAATCCAGACACACTAAAGCACACTAGTTTGCCCTACCTCGAAAAGCAAAGTGCATTTGAATGCTATAGAATAAAAGACGCCGCCATCCAATTCGCCACATTCTCTCCCCACTGCCCTTTATCTTACACCGCATTCAGATACCTCATTCCCATCACCTGCCCTCAAACACGTGTACGTGTGGCACTTGCTCTAGAGTGAAAAAAGAGCATTTTGGCCAAGACTAGGACAGGCATTTCTGAAAGTGTTCTTCAGGTACAAATGCATAGGCAAATAAAATTGGAGAATATTGCATACTCCTCCCCTTAGAGCAGTGGTTCTCAACCTTCCTAATGCCGCGGCCCTTTAATACAGTTCCTCATGTTGTGGTGATCCCCAACCATAAAATTATTTTTGTTGCTACTGTTATGAATCGTAATGTAAATATCTGTTTTCCGATGGTCTTAGGCTCTACAGCAGCAGTTCTCAACCTGTGGGTCGCAACAGGGTCGCCTAAGACCATTGGAAAACACAGATATTTACATTACGATTCATAACAGTAGCAACATTACAGTTATGAAGTAGCAACGAAAATAATTTTACGGTTGGGGGTCCCCACAACATGAGGAACTGTACTAAAGGGCCGCGGCATTGGAAAGGTTGAGAACCACTGCCTTGGAGGTTTACAATGTGCATCGGCGTCTTAGAGGCGCGGAGAAGTCTTGCAGTAAAATAGTGCGAGGAAGACTTTGAATTGATTATATTGAAAAGCAAAATAATTTAAAGTCCGTGTGGGTTGTAAATGGTCCTGTGGTGGTAACGTCATACGTGGGCAAATCTAAGGGAAAGCCATCACCCCAAATGCCTTAAAATATGCTCACGCGGGATCCACATCTTGGCATTTAAATTTTTAAAAAGCAAGAAATGAGGTAGACGCCAACGCGAGGGAATGCTGAGAAAGGTCATTCCTTAGTGAGTGACCTTCCCGGTGCCCTGCGGGGGGTGCACCGTGGGGGGCCTACCTTCCAGGAAGAGCCCGTGCAGATAGGCGCCTTCCCTTGGGGGGTGGCCATAGTCGTCCTTGGTCTTTTTGGTGACGTCGACCGTCAGGCACATTTTATCCAGTGGCCACGCGTTTTTTCGAGCCATGGTCTGCATGATTGCTGCGGGAGGGGAGGCACAGGAATGCATGATAGTGTCCAGTTGTACGTAAGGTTCCGGAGCCACCAGCAAGCCGAGCACCTACTGAGGCTGCCTTGGTCCTGCCCAGTGTTGTTGGGTTCTGTGTGTTTGCCTGTGGCCACGTTAGAGCAAGGGCTGGTCCGCGAAGGCCGGGAGGACAACCTCGCAGCTTTTGGAAATGAGCTTTTACTGGACAGCCACGCCCATCGGGTCAGTACTGTCTGGTTGCTTGGGCACGGTCGTGGCAGGAATGTGTGGCCCTTGGCAGAAAACCTTTGCTAGAACGAACCACATCCCACCTCACTTGGCTGCTCCTGGGCCTCCTTCCCTTTGATGCTGTTCTGCCCGGAGTGCCACTCCCTCTGTCGCTCCTGCACCTTTTCTGTAATGGCCACCGCGTGAGGCCCGGTGAGCAGGGCGGGGAGGGCTACTCGGCAGGCTCTCTGCCGGGGGTGCGGTTCGGTGAGCAGCAGACCTTACCAGTTAAGAAGGACTGAGGGTTGAAGAGGCCAGAAAGCCACACCACAGCCGGGAGGGCGAGATCTTGCGTCCAAGTGTCCAGTTCTCGGCATCGCAAGAGGAGGTCGTTAAACCTGGTTCATAGAAGGTGGGAAGAAATCGGCCTGCGTTTTGTTTTCAGTACGGGAGACATTTCTCAGTAAGAAGGTGGGAAGAAATGGGCCTGCGTTTTATTTTTAGGACGATAGACATCTCTCAGTAAGATTAAGTAAGTGGACTGGGGAAGGGTGGTGGTAGCAAGGTACACCACTGAGAACCAGGGAAATCGTTACCCGATGATTTGCAGACTGTGGTCCCTTTAAAGGGGCTAGATTTTTTCCGGTAGAGATTGCGTATCTTACAGCTATTACTGTTAGGGACAAGAAACACAGGGAATATGGAAAATTTGTCTCCATTATCAAACAGTTATTTAGCTCCTCTTAGTGCTATGTGGTGACTATACCCAGGTGATCTGTGTAAGACCTGGGCTGACAGGTGCCAACATGGAACACGGAGGTACGTGCAGGCTGCGTAGGAAGACACAGGAGCGACCACCTGTGTGTGTCGGGGTGCGGAGGGGAAGGCTGCTATGATTGTTACTAGACGAGTTGCCGGGAAAGGCACAGAGAGCAGTAGAGCATTTGACAACAGCCTTCCCATGTGCGATAATTACCTGAAAGCAGGGAAGGTTATTACAAAGTTACTTTATCCATCACAGGCCTGGGGTTTGAGAAACTGCTGTTCTTACTCGGGTCCTTGCCTCTCAGCTGCAGTTATGCAAGGGAGGAAGTACCTGCAGTTTACCTCTGAGGAAGCATGAACGTCTTTGATAAAATTGAGTTGGAGGTTTAGGGAATGTGAAAGACGGCGGGGAAACAGCACAGAGAAGACAGCCCAGCAGAAAAGCCAGCAATACAGTTCTCCAGGGCGAGGGCCACGCTGGCTGGCCCTGAGTTTTTCTGAGTCCTGGTTTGGCTCAGAATGGCAAGGGAAGCAGGGCTGAACGGGAACCATCCCCACGGACCAGCTGCAGGAAAGGTCTGCCTGAGACCTGGGCCACCAGAAGGAAAGTTCCTGCAGCTGAGAACACGGCCCTGTGCCCTGCCCCATGTCAAACCCCCGATGTAGGGAAAACATACTTGAGGCTGTATAACAGGAAAAGGGCAACGGACGGGGAAAGCAGGGATGGAAAAAGACTTGCTTCAGCCAAACAATTTGCAGTAAGTTTTTTAAAAGGGAGTGATTCCTTGTATAAACAAGGTCACGGATTAGAAGTGATTAGGTAAGGAAAAGGAAATGAAATTATAAGATCTCAGAATAGAAAAAACTGGTAAAAAATTGAAGCAAAAAAGCGATGCAGCATGAGGTAGAACAATTTCAAAAAGCAAAAGATGGAAATAGAAATAGTGAAAATAAGATGAAATCTGAAACAACAAGTATTTACTAATACCATCCTAGGAGATTGAGTCGCAGCTCAGGCAGCTACCAACCACAGACCATTTGTAGCTCCTACTGGTGGCTCTGGCCTGGATCAAGCAAAGTCTGAAGCTGGAACTACCTGTGGGTTTTTCCGTCATATAAGCCAATCAACTTCTATTTAAAAATTGAAATTGAGGGTATATAATGACATGAGAGGAATTTCAAGTTGCCTCTCCTGGCCATAACAACAATTCCCCCAGTGAGGGAATTCTGTTACCTGCATTTTTCAGATGAGAAAATGAGAAATCAGGTCAGATATTTTGTCCAGGATCAAACAGCTAACAAGTAAGAGGTAGAATTTGAATCTTGCTCTGATCTTGACTTTTAATCTGTTTTTGCCTTTGAAACACAATTGAAACGGTGGTCGTTTGCACACTGAATGAGTATAGTCAAAAAGCACCATGTATAGCTCTTTGGGGCTGAACACTTCAGAACAATGAACTAGCTAGCATGGAGGCAGACAAAGGCAGTGGGAGCCTGGATGGGCAGCTTACCACTGGGCCAGGCCGTAGGTGGATGGGTAAGCCAGTTTGCTCCACGTGTCTGGCACCAGGTCGTAACTCAGCGCGGACTGCTGGGCTTCCACAGCAGGCGACGGCGTCAGCTCCCCCTTGCACGGAGAAAAAGGCCACCTCGTGACTACCTTCCGATGTGGGGAAGCCAGCTCTCACCCACTTCTACTTACCTTCAAACCAAGGTCTAACTGCTGAAGTGACACGTGGATTTCCCGTAGGAGAAGGTTCATCCTCTCACATTCTTGGAAGCAAACAAGAATGTAGGGGCTTCTATCTGAGGTTTTTTGCATGATCTCTGCCATGTTGAACTCTTCTGGGAGTTTCTCCAAGATGTCATCCAAGATATTCTTTACCTTAAATCATGAACACAAAGATTTAGCTCCTATTTCATTTTGGTCACAGTGACTATATCGCTTCTTTTGTTGTTGTTAAGTCCCAGAATATAACTCCCCCAAAACGCTAATGCCCAGGAGGTGGCATCCCCAGGAGTGGCACTGCCAGCTCCCCCAGTTCCCTTCTGCATCATAGCCGCCTCCTCCGTTCCCATCGGGAGGAGCACTATTTGCAGTTCATATAGGATTAGCATTTAGGGAATTTAAGAACTGTCATCAACTACACTTCATTTGTACGTAAAAATACAATCAGGAAATAGAACCCCCATGTTTAGGCATATTACGGTTTGTAATATGTTAAATAGTCATTTGAAAAGTCTTGCAAACCAAAGGTGCCCTTTAAGCTTGAGCTAATTTTGGTGACTCTGACACTGCCCTCTAACATATCTTAAAATTTGGGGAGCAATTTGGTGAACATTTTCAACAAGGAGGTCTCCATCTTCTCTTACGGTTGCCCTAAGAAATGAAAGGCTTATACATTGGATGTGTGTGTGGTTCTCTGATGTGCATATTTATTCCATCTAAGCCACGTTACCGTGCTCTGGAAAACCAACAAACACCTATAATAGAAGACTTGAGTATTGCCTGTCTTCAGCCTCAGACACTCTCCCTCTTTCCTTGCTTTCTCAGGTTACTGCCTATGGTGCCGACACCATGCTTGCAAGTTGCTTTCGCAGCCTGGCAGGTAACTTTGTCAGGCTCTGAAATCTTAAACTCGTTTATAACAGCAGCAGAGAGTCTGAAATGGTAGCCTGGACGTTGGGTAAAAGAATGGCTTTTGGAATCGGCTCGAACTTGGGTTTCCCTCATTGGCCCTTTTTGGCCGTTTGGCTTTGGGTTGTCCGTACGCTTATCTCTGAAATAAGGAGCCTGATACTATTCCGAGCGCTTTCTCTAGGGCCCAGCGTAAGCACCCAGTAGATGGTTATTGCTACAATCTTTTTGCCTATCTGGGGTGTTGAGGCATCTTTACCTCATTTGCTTTGCATTTTCTGGTAGCATGATCAGCTTCCTTGTTAGAAAGACAAATCAGAAAACTAGATGAAAAACGTCGTCTACCTCCCTCCTCCTATTCACAACTATACCTTTCCCCAAATGGATGAATTTTTACCTTGTTCATTTTCTTTTTTAAAAAACCTAACATTCACATGGAAGCTGTTAGTGTACAGAACACGATACCTTACAACAAATCCTATAGTTTCTAAATTACAAAGAAGTTCCTCAACAAATGGCCTTATGTCAATAAGTAATTGAAAAACTTTAAGAAATAATCCTGGAAGTTCCTGGGACCTTGCTATAATAAGATCTGACGGCTAGTGTGCTAACATCATGTCCTTTGCTCCAGCGATTCCACTTCTGAGTGTATTAGGAGTGGATATTTTGGGGAACTACCTTTGTTTATGGACATAATACTATACAAGGGTGTTCATGGCTGTGATATACATACTGAAAAACTAGAAACAACCCAGACGTCCGTCCTCCACAGGTTAAAGAACTGGATATCCATGTGACAGGATACTGAACAAAAAGAGCCATTGGTCAGTGCACACATGGATGAAACCCAAAAATGTAATGTGCAGTGGAAGGAGCCACACATTAATGAGTACATGGCTGTGTGGCTGTGTGTGTCTGAAGTTCAAACACAGGCAAAGCGAACCTATGGTGACGGAGGTATGGAGACCAGGTTACCCTTGGGCTGGAGGGGAGGGGTATATGGACCAGTAAGGAGCATGGGTATCCTTCTGGAGTATCGGAAACGTTCTGTATTTTGACCTGGGTGGTTACACGGGTGCATACAAAGGTAAAAACCCACGGAGTTGTACACCTGGGTTAGTGCACTGCACTGTGTATACGTTAGACCTCAATAGCGAAGACTAGGAAGACCTCACCTTGTCTTCTGTGGACGGCTCCAGCTCCTTGCTGACGAGTGCTTTCCTGGGCTGCGTCTCCAGCAAAGTTCTGAAGAGAGTGTTGGACGTCACTGTCAGGAACTCTATTTCCGCGTTTGGGTGGAGGCCGTACAGCGTGGGGCTTTCTGGAGGAAGTGTCTCCTCGACGTACTGGTGGTAGCCTGAGTAATCGGATAGGTTAGGTGGCGCTGCAAAGCCCGGTGCCAGCAGAAGCTCATCTTCAATCTTCGGCCACAAAGGAGAAATCGGTTATTCCACACAAAACGGGCATCGATCCGCCCTGGCTGGTGCAGCTCAGTGGATAGAGCACCTTCCAAGCCACCGAAGGGTTGCAGGTTCGATCCCCAGCCCTGGTCGGGGCTCATAATGGGAGGCAACCAATCCATGTGTCTCTCTCATGGATGTCTCACCCTCCACCTCCTCCCCACTCCTGCTCTTTCACTCTCTCTAAAAAAATAAAATGAAATAAAGTAACTGGGCATCCATCTTTGCTTCCTAAACACTGAGAAACTCTGCTAGGCAGTCCCAGTACACCACTGGATAGCAAGCTCTCTAAAAACGTTTGGCACCTCTTTCGTAATTGATCCTTCTGCTCTGTGGATGGCACCAAGCTGACCTCTGGGGAGGAGTCCAAGGAACACACTTGAAGCCGATCCCTAAGGAGACTCAGCCTGAAGTTTGCTTGGGGCAGCAGGATACACGCACAGCCAGGGAACAGCTGAGCCGCCCTGTTCACTGGCCACCGTGACACGTGCTTCCAGGCCGTGGTTCTCCCAAACAGCCCCATTTTGCGTCACTTGCCCGGCAGATGTTTGATTTTAATATTAATTCTGACTTCATTTCAGTAGGACCCTGTAGCTTATGCTTTCCCCGTACATACACTTTTCATAGCCCCGCTTCAGATTACATGTTGCACATGTACTTTATGAACAGGGACTTGAGTTCTCCCTCTGCTTTCAGGACCCTGCAAAGCCTTCGTACTCAAGGAGCTCCGTGAATCCTGCTTCAGTCCAGGCCTACCCCCTGCCCACTCCAGGGCGTTTATGAAAAGCTGCTTCCTGCTGATGGGCCTGGGTTACAAAGCTCTTTGCATGTGGCATCTGTCTTGCACGTGGGGGAGGGCAGTTTGAAAAGACGGTTATGCCTCAAAGAATCAATAGTTCTAAACAGACATTGCTCTCGAGAAGATACACACGTGGCCAAGCAGCACAAGAGAAGATGCTCAATATCATAATATTTAGGGAAATGCAAATCAAATCCACAAAGCCATACACTTCCCACGCACCAGGAAAAGGTAAAGAATATGGGCAATAAACGTGTTGGCAAGAATGTGGAGAGAACAGAATCCTCATACATGGCTGGTGGCTACAAAATGGTGCAGCCACTTTTGGAAATCGAACCAGCGACCCTTCGGTGCACAGGATGATGCTCAACTGAACCATACCACCCAGGGCTAATTTCACCAAAATCATTTTTAAAATATGGCAACTTACAGGTAACTAAACACCTTATTTTGCAGAAGTAATTTAAAGTATTACTTGTTTTGCGTTGCCAAGTACTCACTGTACATGAGAGAATATTAATAATTTCCTAACATTGAGACACTCTAAGGCTCACTCCCCGAGTGCAAATGCGTTTATCCAACAAGGAACTCACCCATCCTAACAGGACAATGTCACAGAGTATTCTGAGCAGCGTAACTTGAAACCCCATGTTGTTGATTGCTTTCTGGGCATAGTCCAATGCAACCAAAGATACAAATTTCCAAATAAGTTAACCAGTGTGAGAAGTGGCAAAAAGACGTCCGGCAGGTGCTGAAGTGTTAGATCAAGTTCCCATACTATAAACAGCATGAGCAGGAAACGTCTGCACGGGAACAGAGTAACGGCCCCACAGCCTCTGCCACGGAGTCACCCTTGCTTGACCTTCCTTTGGTGAGTTGAACAGGTAGGTAGTGCTGTCCAGAGAGGATGTGAGATTGCAGATGAAGCCTTCCCATCCTGAAAACCTCGCCAGATCTGCACCAAAATTTTTTAAAGGGCTAGCACACCCCTGGGATACCCCCCATCCCCCCGCTCTATCGTATTTCTTTTACAATTATTTGAATGGAAGTTCAGACTTGTGAAGGTTAATGGACGGTCTCGCTTGGCAACAGTAATTTGCTCCTTATCCTCAGGCCAAAGCCAGAGAGGACACATCAGCATGAGCTTCTCACTCTGCCCCCAACCTCCACCATCGAGCGGAGAAATCAGCCTCTGTAAAGGTCAGGCTCCACCACTGTTTATCTTTCCCGTCTCCATGGTAACCTGCTCCAGACCTCTTCTGAGGAGTGACCTGGGTTGTGTTAGACTGAAAGTGTCTTTCTGACCTGTGAAATTCTGCTCACTTAGAACTCAGGAAAGACCAGGAGACTCACCAGCAAAAGAAACTAACTTAAAGAACGGTCACATGGCAGGAAATTATTTTCCACCCCCCTGCATTGTTCCCAAATTGTTTAACATTATGTGCCCAATTTTCTAAATTAGACTGCAATACACCATGTTTTCTAATGCACAATTATATCATTTCTCAAAGTGGACTCTAGGAAGGTGATTGAAACTACAGAATATTTTTATGAGACGCAGTCCTCAGAGAAACGATAAACAGGAGGTTGCTCAAACTATTTTAAAAAATGGCCCTGCTCTAAACACAGTTGGTGTTTTATCCAACTGGGAGTCGAGATAACATGATGGAGGGCGTCCTGGGTTTCCAAGAAATAACCATGCGATGGCCATGAATTTGGAAACCTTTTGAGAGAGAGAGCATGAGAGAAATGTGGCCACCACTTGCAGCTACTTCAATGTGGGAAACAAGGACTGAGTCCTTTGGCCAGAAAGCACAGCCTGGTCATGAAGCACATGGGTGTTTGGTCTACACAGACACCGGGTTAGAAAGGTGAGAAATGGGCACAGGGTGCCTCATCTCGAAATGCCAGCACAGGGGTGCTCTTCCCGTGCCTCACAGAGGAAGAACTGGGTTTTCCAAGCACGTTTTTCTTGAGCTCGTATTTAGTTAGGGGTTAGTGGTTAACATTTAGAAGACTCATGGCTTCTGTGACAGGGAAAAATGATAAATTTCACTAATTTCAGAGTACTCCAACTGAAATCAATACACCTGTCTTCAGGCTAGAGCGCTTGCTTGCCCATGTTCACTGAGTGATCTGAGGCCAACTACTGGGTCTCAGTCTTTTTGTCTATAAAATGGGGTAACTGTCAGTTCTGCATACCTCACCCACTATTCCAAAGGCCAGTGAGTCGGTGTGTGTGAGATTGCTTCACCTGGGCACAGAAATCACCTGTCAAAACACAGATTCTGATCCTCTATGTCTGGGACGCGGCCCAAGACCCTGCATTTCGAACACATGTCCAGCTCCCACGAAGGTGAGCCAGAACGCATTCACAGAAAGCCGGGAATCCTCCATAACATCTCCAAGAATTACTTATACATCACAATTTTCAGAGTCACTCTATCTTCCACATACATACCTCTGTGCAATAATAATTCTCACCAGAAGTCTCTCCTCAGTGAGTTTTTAAAAATGTCTTACCAGAGAT